>NC_069387.1:49448000-54248000 GCF_027475565.1 Acinonyx jubatus
GTGTCTCTGTGTGTGTGCATGTGCTCCCATCAGAATATAGGAAGTATTATGAGCAAGTTATAAGATCCATTTGCCTCCTAAAACATGTAAAAAAAAATGAAATGATTTCTTACATTCAAAGGCCCAATTTAAAAAAAAAATAGTACCTGGCACTTTGGAAGTGCTGAACAAATTTTAACAATAGTCATGACACTATTAGTGTTATTAGTATTCTTTATTAGTTATTAGTATTAGTACTAGTTATTAGTTATTAGTATTCTTTAGAGGGTTTAGCTTGATACTTAAAAGTCCTTTTTGATCATTCTGTCTAGAGCCTGGGACACACATGGGATGGGCAAGAGTGGGTGCAAATTGACAGGAGCTAGTTGGGGAAAACTGAATTAGGGTGATGATGGTTGAAATGGAAAGAAGTGGATGGACTTGAGACATACTACAGAGGTAAATCAACAAAGCCTAATGATGAATTCTATATGGGGGGGGGGTGGTGATGTGCCAAGGATGACAAAGTCAGAAGCCTTACTATGACACGCTAATACAGCATGAAATAAATCCTCATTTTGCTTTTCTGCTCTCCCTGACACCCCCTCCCCTATTTTTTCCCACTGTGATAACTCTTTCCTTTCTTCTCATAATAAAGAAACATGAGAATAATGAAAACAGGACCAAGAGGAGGCACCAGGTATAAGAACATGAACTATTTGGCAACATGTAGCAAAAACAGGAGACTTCTTTTACCCGAATTTTGGCTTTTTGGTGCCAGTATGTAAAGAAGCCATCATAAGTGGATGAGGGAGAGAGGTATAAGACAAGGGAAGAAGAAAATTAAATAGAATTAAAATGCCTGAAATGCTTAAAAAAAATAAGTGAATAGCATAAGCAAATGGCGAAGGTGGGGGTGGGGCAGCATAGGCAGTAGGTAGAGGAGCCAGGACCACTGCGGCTGTGCTCAGTACAGGCGGGGGCTTGGGGTCAGGCCCTGAGTAATGTGTGAGAGGAAAATTTTCTGGAGACGGAGTCAGCAGATACGATGTCTAGCACCAGCTTTGCCACCAATGATCACTTGACCATGGCACCTACATGCAAGGATTCAATGAGATAGCACTTGTGCTCATGGGTTCTGTAAAGTTGCAGGGAGCTGTAAGAACAAAAACAACAATAACAAGAGTATGATGTGAATTGGGGTTTTGTTGCTTTTAGTTGGGGAAAGATTTTAGAAGACACATGGGAAGTGACATATGTAATCACATACTTTTAAGTGCTTCAAATTTAGTGTTATCTTTTTAAAATTACACAAGACAATACTTAGCGCCATTTGGTATTTTATAAACAATCTGTCTAGAATTCTTCCATTTATATGTACATAAAATAGTATGTGGCATATCTTATGGATGTAGATATTTGTTTACATGTGTATACATGCCCCCACCTGTACAGAATTACTTTATCCTGCCAACTAAGGAATGTAATTATCTATCTTGGTTGTGCCAACCCAACTTAGGTATCTCTCAGGAAAACTTACAATGGTTAAAGGAATGCTTAACTTATTCATTCAACAAATATTTATAAAGCACCTATTTTGTGTCAGGCATTATGCCAGGTGCTGAACCTACAGAAATGAAAAATGAAGAAAAGAAAACACATATATCTCCTGCCCCGACGGACTCAGAATCTAGCAAGGAAGGAAAGCATTGCACAAATATTTATGAGTGTACTATGTCAATAGAGAAATTTGGGGTATTATAGAAGCATAAAACAGGCCAACCTAATCTAGTCAGAATATCTTATTTCTGCATCATCAGTCATTGGCTGAATGGCTAAATTACTACTAGGACACTCTGGATTTCTGCACATGGGCAAAATGGGTTTAGTAGCTCAAGGAAGGTTCTTTTAAGAGATAAAGGTGTGGGCCATTGGACACAGGAGCACAGGGAGCCTGGAAAAGGACACAACGAAACTAAATCACAAAAGCAGGGATTTGAGGGGATCTGAGCAGAGTGCTGGTAGTGTTTGCTATAGGCATCAAACAGGATTTTGCAGTTTGTATCTTTTTATATGAGTTTTACAAATGTGGTCATTTCATTTGCTGATGTTGGGAAAACTAGGAGAAGAAATATGTTGCACAAAAAAAATAGGGGTGAGATGATGAATTAAGTTTTAGACTAATCAAGTTTGAACAATTTGTGATTCACTATTTAAAAATGTTCAGGAAGCAGTTGAATATGTATGTCTAACATTTAAAAGAGAAAAAGAGAAGTCTGATGTAGAGACACAAATTTCAGAGTTGTTGTATAAAGACAGTAATTGAAACCTGGGAGTAAAATTGTATAGGGAAGATGAATCAGATGAAATAAGTAGGCCTGGAAAAGTCTCTAAGTAATCCGAATATTTAATAGTGAGGTAAGAATAAAAGAAATTGCAAAGGAGATTGAGAAGGAGTAGCAGAGAGTACAACCAGAGGAGTCTGGACTCAGAAAGTTAGGAAAAAGAACCTTAATTATTCTGTATTCCAAAAAAATAAGGACTTAGGAAGATGGCGGCATAGCAGGACACTGGGCTCACCTCGTCCTGCTAATTGCTTAGATTCCACCCAAATCTGCCTAAATAACCCAGAAAACTGCCAGAACACTAGCAGAACGGACCCTCTGGGGCCAAGTGTAGACAAGAGGTCCACAGAAGAGGGTAGGAAGGGTGGAGAGGCGGTGCGCGCTACATGGACTGGCAAGAGGGAGCCTGGGAGGTCGAGGGGCAGCCTGCCGGGCAAGACAGAGCCCCTGGAGTCTGGCTTGAAAAAGCAGAGGGGCTGGACTGCGTGAGTTCTGACAGCCAGGGGGACTTAACATCTGGAATGTTAAGAGTCAACAGCTCTGCTCGGAGAGTGGGAGGGTGAGAGGACGCCGGGAAGAAGAGTTGTTGAGCCCTGGAAGACAGGGCTCAGTTTGGCTGGGGAACAGACTTTGGCCAGCGCCATTTCCCTCTCCCATCCCCCAGCCGAAATTCCAAAGGGAACCACGTCCCATCACCAAACTTGCTTGCACCACGCAAATGCCCAATGCTGTGCTTCTGTGGATCCATCCCTCTGATTGGCCTGCCTCCCTCCCTCCCTGTGCTTCAGGGCCTCTCCCACAGGGGACCAGGAGGGCAAAGCTAGGTAAGCCTGCCCCTCCCACCCCTGTGCACCTTGTGGATCCACCCAGTCTGATACACCCTTGGCCAGATCCCATCGAAGCAGCTCCACAAGCCTGGCAGTGTGCAAGTAGTCCAGACAGGGGCCACACCACTCCACAGTGAGTCCTAACCCTGGGAGAGGGGAAGATAAGGTACACACCAGTCTGATTGTGGCCCCAGTAGTAAGCTGAGGGCAGACATTGGGTCTGACTGTGGCCCTGCCCACCAACACAAGTTACTCCAGACAGCACAGGGGAAGTGCCCTGCAGTTTGGAGCTACCGCAGGGACTACCCAAAATGACGAAACAGAAGAATTCTCCTCAAAAGAAACTCCAGGAAGCAGTGACAGCTAACGAACTGATCAAAATGGTTTACACAATATAATGGAACAAGAATTTACAATAACAGTCATAAAATTAATCACTAGGCTTGGAAAAAGCATAGAGGACAGCAGAGAATCTATTGCTACAGAGATCAAGGGACTAAGAAATAACATGAGGAGCTAAAAAATGCTATAAATGAGGTGCAAAACAAAATGGACGCAGCCATAGCAAGGACTGAAGAGGCAGAGGAGAGAATAGTTGAATTAGAAGATAAAATTATGGAAAAAGAGGAAGCTGAGAAAAAGAAAGATAAAAAAATCCGGGAGTATGAGGGGAGAATTAGAGAACTAAGTGATGCAATCAAATGGACAATATCCGTATCATAGGAATTCCAGAAGAAGAAGAGAGAGAGAAAGAGGCTGAAGGTGTACTTGAACAAATCATAGCTGAGAACTTCCCTGATCAGGGAAGGAAATAGGCATTAAATCCAAGAGGCACAGAAAACTGCCTTCAGACGTAACTTGAATTAATCTTCTGCATGACTTATAGTGAAACTGGCAAAATACAAGGATAAAGAGAAAATTCTGAAAGCTGCTAGAGATAAACGTGCTCTAACATATAAAGGGAGACCTATAAGACTCGTGACCGATCTCTCTACTGAAACTTGGCAGGCCAGAAAGGAATGGCAGGAAATCTTCAATGTGATGAACAGAAAAAAAATATGCAGCCGAGAATCCTTTATCCAGCAAGTCTGTCATTCAGAATAGAAGGAGAGATAAAGATTTTCCCAAACAAACAAAAACTGAAGGAATTCATCACCACTAAACCAGCCCTACAAGAGATCCTAAGGGGGAGTCTGTGAGTGAAATGTTGCAAGGACCACAAAGTACCAGAGACATCACTACAAGCATGAAACCTACAGACAACACAATGACTCTAAACCCAAACCTTTCAATAATAACACTGAATGTAAATGGACTAAATGCTCCAATCAAAAGACATAGGGTATGAGAATGGATTTAAAAAAACAGGACCCATCTATTTGCTGTCTACAAGAGACTCATTTGAGACCTGAGGACATCTTCAGATTGAAAGTGAGGGGATGGAGAACTATCTATCCTGCTACTGGAAGTCAAAAAAAGCTGGAGTAGCCATACTTATATCAGACAAACTAGACTTCAAATTAAAGGCTGTAACAAGAGATGAAGAAGGGCATTATATAATAATTACAGGGTCTATCCATCAGGAAGAGCTAACAATTATAAATGTCTATGTGCCAAATACGGGACCCACCAAATATATAAAACGATTAATCACAAACATAAGCAACCTTATCAATAAGAATGTGGTAATTGCAGGGGACTTTAATACCCCACTTACAACAATGGGATAGATCATCTAGACACAGGATCAATAAGGAAAC
This sequence comes from Acinonyx jubatus, assembly GCF_027475565.1. NCBI lineage: Eukaryota > Metazoa > Chordata > Mammalia > Carnivora > Felidae > Acinonyx > Acinonyx jubatus. Next base: position 49,452,912 of record NC_069387.1, read on the forward strand.
AAGGGCCTGAATGATACATTGGATCAGATGAACTTGACAGATATATTTAGAACTCTGCATCCCAAAGCAACAGAATATACTTTCTTCTCGCGTGCACATGGAACATTCTCCAGGATAGATCACATACTGGATCACAAAACAGCCCTTCATAAGTATACAAGAACTGAGATCATACCATGCACACTTCCAGATCACAATGCTATGAAACTTGGTATCAACCAAAGGAAAAAGTCTGGAAAACCTCCAACAGCATGGAGGTTAAAGAACACCCTACTAAAGAATGAATGGGTCAACCAGGCAATTAGAGAAGAAATTAAAAAATATATGGAAACAAATGAAAATGAAAATACAACAATCCAAACGCTTTGGGATGCAGCGAAGGCAGTCCTGAGAGGAAAATACATTGCAATCCAGATCTATCTCAAGAAACAAGAAAAATTCCAAATACAAAATCTAACAGCATACCTAAAGGAAATAGAAGCAGAACAGCAAAGACACCCCAAACCCAGCAGAAGAAGAGACATAATAAAGATCAGAGGAGAAGTAAGCAATATGGAATCTAAAAAATCTGTAGGGCATATCAATGAAAACAAGAGTTGGTTTTTTGAAAAAACAAACAAAACTGATAAACCTCTAGCCAGGCTTCTCAAAAAGAAAAGGGAGATGACCCAAATAGATAAAATCATGAATGAAAATGGAATTTTTACAACCAATCCCTCAGAAATAACAAGGAATTATCAGGGAATACTATGAAAAATTATATGCCAACAAACTGGACAACCTGGAAGAAATGGACAAATTCCTAAACCCCCACACACTTCCAAAACTCAAACAGGAAGAAGTAGAAAATTTGAACAGACCCATAACCAGTAAAGACATTGAATCAGTTATCAAAAATCTCCCAACAAATAAGAGTCCGGGACCAGATAGATGGCTTCCCTGGGGAATTCTACCAGACATTTAAAGCAGAGATAATACCTATCCTTCTCAAGCTGTTCCAAAAAATGGAAAGGGAAGGAAAACTTCCAGACTCATTTTATGAATCCAGCTTTACTTTGATTCCTGAACCAGACAGAGACCCAGCAAAAAAAGAGAACTACAGGCCAATATCCTTGATGAATATGGATGCAAAAAATCTCAATAAGATACTATCAAATCAAATTCAACAGTATATAAAAAGAATTATACACCACGATCAAGTGAGATTCATTCCTGGGCTGCAGGGCTGGTTCAACATTTTCAAATAAATCAATGTGATACATCACATTAATAAAAGAAAAGATAAGAAGCATATGATTCTGTCAATTGATGCAGAAAAAGCATTTGACAAAATTCAGCATCCTTTATTAAAAAAAACCCTGGAGAAAGTCAGGATAGAAGGAACATACTTAAACATCATAAAAGCCATTTATGAAAAGCCTACAGCTAATATCATCCTCAATGGGGAAAAACTGAGAGCTTTCCCCCTGAGATCAGGAACACGACAGAGAGGTCCCCTCTCACTGCTGTTGTTTAATATAGTGTTGGAAGTTCTAGAATCAGCAATCAGAAAACAAAAGGAAATCAATGGCATCAAAACTGGCAAAGATGAAGTCAAGCTTTCACTTTTTGCAGATGACATGATATTATACATGGAAAATCTGACAGACTCCACCAAAAGTCTGCTAGAACTGATACATGAATTCAGCAAAGTCTCAGGATACAAAATTAATGTACAGAAATCAGCTGCATTCTTATACACTAATAATGAAACAACAGAAAGACGAATAAATTGATCCCATTCACAATTACACCAAGAATCATAAAATACCTAGGAATCAACCTAACCAAAGATGTACAGGATCTGTATGCTGAAAACTATAGAATGCTTATGAAGGAAATTGAAGAAGATATAAATAAATGGAAAAACATTCCATGCTCATGGATTGGAAGAATAAATATTGCTAAAATGTCAATACTACCCAAAGCAATCTACACATTCAATGCAGTCCCAATCAAAATTGCACCAGCATTCTTCTCAAAGCTAGAACAAGCAATCCTAAATTCTGTATGGAACCACAAAAGACCCCGAATAGCCAAAGTAATATTGAAGAAGAAGACCAAAGCAGGAGGCATCACAATCCCAGACTTTAGCATCTACTACAAAGCTGTAATCATCAAGACAGCATGGTATTGGCACAAAAACAGACATATAGACCAATGCAATAGAATAGAGACTCCAGATTTGGACCCACAAAAGAATGGCCAACTCATCTTTGACAAAGCAGGAAAGAACATCCAATGGAAAAAAGACAGTCTCTTTAACAAATGGTGCTGGGAGAACTGGACAGCAACATACAGAAGAATGAAACTAGACCACTTTCTTACACCATTCACAAAAATCAACTCAAAATGGTTAAAGGACCTGAATGTGAGACAGGAAACCATCAAAACCCTAGAGGAGAAAGCAGGAAAAAACCTCTCTGATCTCAGCCGCAGCAATTTCTTACTTGACACATCCCCAAAGGCAAGGGAATTAAAAGCAAAAATGAACTATTGGGACCTCATGAAGAAATAAAGCTTCTGCACTGTAAAGGAAACAACAAAACTAAAAAGCAACCAACAGAATGGGAAAAAATATTTGCAAATGACATATCGGACAAAGGGCTAGTATCCAAAATTTATAAAGAGCTCACCAAACTCCACATTCAAAAAACAAATAATCCAGTGAAGAAATGGGCAGAAGACATGAATAGACACTTTTCTAAAGAAGACATCCAGATGGCCAACAGGCACATGAAAAGATGCTCAACGTTGCTCCTCATCTGGGAAATACAAAGCAAAACCACACTCAGATACCACCTCACGCCAGTCAGAGTGGCTAAAATGAACAAATCAGTAGACTATTAATTATGGCAAGGATGTGGAGAAACAGGAACCCTCTTGCACTGTTGGTGGGTATGCAAACTGGTGCAGCCACTCTGGAAAACAGTGTGGAGGTTCCTCAAAAAATTAAAAATAGATCTACCCTATGACCCAGCAACAGCACTGCTAGGAATTTACCCAAGGGATACAGGAGTGCTGATGCATAGGGGCACTTGTACCCCTAAGTTTTTAGCAGCACTTTCAACAATAGCCCAATTATGGAAAGAGCCTAAATGTCCATCAACTGATGAATGGATAAAGAAATTGTGGTTTATATACACAATGGAGTGCTACGTGGCAATGAGAGAGAATGAAATATGGCCTTTTGTGGCAACATGGATGGAACTGGAGAGTGTGATGCTAAGTGAAATAAGTCATACAGAGAAAGACAGATACCATATGTTTTCATTCTTATGTGGATCCTGAGAAACTTAAGGATGGACCATGGGGGAGGGGAAGGAAAAAAGAGAGAGGGAGGGAGGCAAACCATAAGAGACTCTTAAAAACTCAAAATAAACTGAGGGTTGATGGGGGTTGGGAGGGAAGGGAAAGTGGGTGATGGGCAGTGAGGAGGGCACCTGTTGGGATGAACACTGGGTGTTGTATGGAAACCAAATTGACAATAAATTTCATATAAAAAAATAAGGACTTGAAATTATTCATCAGATTGAGGGATAGTGTATTATTTTTGACCCTGTCAAGCATAGGTTGGTGGAGAGGTGATGATATTTATAGGAAGTTGATAAGTAAGAGAAGAGAATATCAATAATTAGAGTGGATTGAGAAATGAGAGACAAGAAAATGAAAAATGAAACCCATATTCTGATATAAATCATACACATTAAAAATATATACTTTAGGACAAATAATTGCATCGAGTGGAATTTTAACTAGGTGTAACTAAGGTCAAGTTACTGAACTCGTTCTGGTCTTGGCTCAGATAATACCTTCCTTTTGTTGTTCCTATATCTAAAAACATAGCTTATGCTTCTGCCTTCCACGCTAGCCCACACTCTGGAAGTAATGTTAATCATACAAATTACTTGTTTTTCCAATTGCAGTTTTTAGCACTTTACCAGTAGACTTTCTTGCTTTTACCTAATTGCATTGTTAACATATGCTTTTCTCTTGTTCTTCTTATGTCTATTTATGTTCCTAATTACTATTGCACAAATCCCAGAAAATGAGAACTGAAAATGGAAGCTGTTCCTTCTTATATGGATTATTTTAAGCACAAACACTCTCTTCTACATGGTGAAAGAAGGTTCCTACAAGGTGGGGAAAGATGCTATAGTTCTGTAAACTTAGGTGAGGAAAATAAAAACAACAACTTCTGTATGGAGTACAATCTGAAAAACTTATTTCTGCCAAACCAAAATGCCCTTTTTTATGGCACTTCTATGAATTACACCCACAAATATTTTCCCTGCAAAGGAATAATCTCTATTTAAGAATATGAAATTTTTCTGAAAACTTTGAATCCTTGCTTTTGTTTTGTTTTAGCTATGGAGAGCAATTACTTTAGTATTTAAAAAAGTTAACTTTTTTTTTAATGAGATATAAGTGGATATGCATCATATTCATTTCAGGTATACAATATAATGATTTGATATATTTATATATATTGCAAAAATGTTCACCAGAATAAGTTAACATTCATCACCACACATAGTTAAAAATTATTTTTTTCTTGTGATGAGAATTTTGAAGATCTACACTTTAAGCAACTTTTAAATACACAATGCATGCTATTAACTATAGTCACCATGCTGTACATTATATCCCCATGACTTATCTACTTTATAACTGGAAGACTGTACCTTTTGACTCCCTCTACCCATTTAGCCCTTGCTTTTTAACTATATAATGTCCTTAAAAGATTACATTTATGAGTTTAGATATATTTCTGTTGAGTGGTGGGCTGGCCATCTTGTGGCTAGCATTTAGGACAAAGTGGGAAAGAAACACTATTGGCAGGAAGCAAGTCTCACATGCAATGGTTCAATTCAAAACCAGCACTGAGTTTACAAAAGTTGAGATAGAAAGATAGAGTCAGAGGGAATCTCAGTAATTACCATTAATATCCACTATCCCCAAAACAACAAATAGAAATAAAAGGGAATTTTATTAATATAAGAGCTTTTTAAGCCATTCTTTTACACATAAGAAATGACACTGATGAGGGATTCTTTAGTTACAAAAAGATGACATTTTTTAAGCCGACATATTTTTGTGGGGAGGGGGCCTCCACCCTTATCCTCTGTAGTATATAGTTTAATAGCATCCCCCTCCTTTTTTTTCCTTCTTTTTCTCTCTGCTTTCTTCAGTCCCTCCCTCACCCCTCTTTCTCTCTTTCTCCCTTTATTTTTTTTTCAACATTATCTTCTTCATTATTGAGATCAACTAATTTCTTAGTATCTTTATATTATTTAAGGTCCCTAACCTGAGCTTCTTTATATACAATCATGACAATTCCTATGGACCTACCAGCCATTGCCTAGCTGAGTAAAGTTGTTTTGTTTTTGTTTTTCCTAAAAACAATGTACTGGCAATAGTGATAAAATCATAACATAGTAATATTATAAAGATAGTGTTTTTTATGCTATCATGACAAATTGAAACAACGTTACAAGTACCATTATAGTCCTGACTTTTCCAACTATTGGGTAGGTAGTAATGTTGATGGAGATCAAAAGCTATTTAGCTATTATCTGTTGCTTCATGTAGGAGATAAAGATAAATTTCCCTTTGGTGAAACATATTAAGTATTTTGGGCCAGTACATTGAGAATTTTTTGTTAGTTTATTTTCTTCTTTCTAGAAACAAAATTTGTTACATGATAATAATAACAAAGATTAACATAGTCTACAATTATTAAGCATTTTCTATGTGTCAATGATTATCCTAAAAGTTCTTCTTTTTTTAAAAAAAATTTGTGACATTTATTTATTTTTGAGACACAAACACAAAGGGGGAAGAGGCAGAGAGGGAGACACAGAATCTGAAGCAGGCTCCAGGTTCTGAGCTTTCAGCACAAAGCCCAATGCGGGGCTTGAACTGTGAGATCATGACCTGAGCCAAAGCCAGCCACCTAACCAACTGAGCCACCCAGGTGCCCCTAAAAGTTTTTTCTTTTTTTAATGTTTATTTATTTTGAGAGAGAGAGAGAGACAGGGAGAGAGAGAGAGAGAGAGAGAGAGAGAGAGAGAGAGAGAGAGCGCACAAGAAGGGGAGGAGCAGAAAGAGAGGGAGAGAGAAAATTCCAAGCAGGTTCCACACCGTCAGCCCAGAACCTGACTTGGGGCTCAATCTCACAAACTGTGAGATCATGACCTGAGCCGAAATCAAGAGTGAGATGTCTAACTGACTGAGTCACCAGGTGCCTTATTTTTTCATAAATGTTCTTATCAAGTATAAAAACTTCCCACAAATGCTAATTCAAAGATATAGTTTTTCTTAAAATTATAAGCATATATTAAAATTTATTCTAAGTAGAAAATGGGTATGTTTACAGATTTTTAGTATCTATAATCATTATCCAAGAGAGCCTTAAGAGAAAATAAAATTCCTTGATCAGGTTAAAGGCCTTGTTTTTCTATTTTAAAAGGCCCATTATAACTCTACTTAGGTTCCATTGTGGCAGGCTACAGGACTAATTTAAGGATCAGGTGTTTGTGTACTCACTTATTTGATACAACAGAGGAAAGATGACTTTTTATATTGATAGTAGGGACTGATCCATTAACTCTATTCTTGTATTTAACTCTGGAACTATATGTAACCCAAGTTAATCTGATGTGATCATCTTTAGGACAGAAATATTTCTAGGAATGAGTTTCACAGAACACTGTTAGGAAGTAACACAAAGATTGCTTAAATAGTAATATGAAAGTTAAGGATTTCAACCATGTTTTGTTTGGTCTACATGTTACTATGAGATTATTTATCTCTGGCATATGAAAGTATAAGTCTTCTAAAAGAATGAAATGAAATAAAATAAACTTTGGTTTTCTTAGTGCTTTAGCATAAAATATTCCCGTTTCTTGTGTACTGTATTTTAAATTATTTTAAAAAATAATTATTTTATTATATTTAAATTATTATCTTAAAAAGACTGAATGAATAGTTATTTTCAAGGAACAGTTACCAGTGACCACTATAGCAACATTAAAATGAAGCTTTAGAAACATAGAGATTCTTTCAAAGAACACCCAGGTAAAAGCAGATTTTGACATCTTCAGGTAGAAAATATTAGTCTGAGTATCTAGTACCTGCTGATCTGGTTTCTGTATCCATTACCTCTTGTTCTAACACCAGAACCAAAGTTTTCTTTTGGTAAACCATTTTTCTCTACTCTGTAGAGAAATATATTTTGGAGAGGATTTACTTATTTATTCACTCATAGAAAAATTATTGAGCGACATATATGAGCCAGGCACTATTCTACAATCACAAAATATGGAAATAAACATCAGACCAAAAAAAAAAAAAAAGCCAATCCCTTAACCTACGGATGATAAAGTTGACAAAGTAAAAAGGTACTGCTTATCGGGATTTATGGGTTAAGAGAAACTCTTCATTGAATTTGAAAGTATGAAGATGTGGACTCTGGATCTTGTAGCAGCCATCTCCCCACCATGTAGGAGGTCAGCTTAGTAATAAAGCCAACATAGAAGAAGACAGAGCTAAAGATTCAGATGAAAACAGAGAAACAAACAAACAAAAAATGTTATGGCATTTTTGAGATTTGGGATTAACCCATACTTGAAGTTAAAACTATTCCTGAAGTAATGTGAGCCAGTAAATTTCACTTTTAGAACATTATAAATTAGGTTTTCTAATAGTTGCAATGGAAAGAATCTTAGCTGATGCACGGACATTTTCAAAATTCTAAGATAAAGATGAAAATATTGGTCACTATTTCCTGATTAATGTTTAAGAGTTCCTGATGAAAACCGATCCACATTAACATTATTTACATTAGCGTCATTGATAATTTTAAAAATTTTATGCACATAACAATGACCTATTCAAAAGTCTACTATATTTCCTTTCCATTTTTCACATGTCAAATTGTGTGAGAAGCATTCTTCTTGACTCTTTATAAGCAACAGGAATAGTTAGTAAAACTAGAACTTAACCTCTCAAAATTATAATAGACTTGTGTGTTTAAAGTCCTACTGGACTGCACAATTTCTGAGTTTTTATTACAAATCTGTGGTTTGGTCTGGCAAAATTTAAAGCTCTTAGAACTTTAAAAATCATCAATCTTTCCAGGTCTTTATACCTAGAATAGAACTAGATTCAAAGTACACCTCTTATATTGATGTCTAAATTGTTCTCAATAAATGTGAATTTGTTAAACCCTTAATTTAATGTTAATTTCTATAATTCTCTGGATTGTCTATAGTTTAAAGCTCCCTTACACTTTAGTACCTCATCAAATCCTATTCAGATTCAAACCAAATTTACCAAATATTCAAGAGTATAGTCTGTCTGATATACCTAATAAGTCGACTATGACCTACTTAAAATTAAACATTGTACAATCTCTTCAAGCTCTAGCTTTCACTATTTCTTTCCTGCTAAAATGGAATCATGTATTACTTTATATTTAAAACTCTGCTGACCTTCGTGTCTCTAATTGAAAATTGTAGATTTTGGAAACTGAATTACACATAAAATGGGACCAGTGGTGAAATCGTGGTTACGAAATTTTCTGACATACTGTTGTTTCCATTTACAACATAAGGTTCATTGAATAAACGTTCTGAATGCTTACCATAATATTTGCATCTTGCTTATAACAAATTGCTAACCGGTAAGTTTATGGGGTAACATATGGGTCTCAGTTCTTTAGTTGGCGGCAGTTAAACAAATCCTACATTTTTGCACACAAATAAATGCTTGAGAAAGAAACTACCCATTTTATGTAATCATATGTCCATTTGGATGTAGGTCAGGAAGGACTTGCTAGTATGCTAGCAGCCATAAAAAACCTGCCCCATGCTAATTACTATTTAGTTGCAGGGGTTGGTTCAGCTAGCTATGCATATGTTATGGCCCATATGTACAAACCTTTCCATTTGTAGAGAGGCCAGATGGGCCCTCCCTAAGTATGAACCTTCCCTGCTACATGGATTAACTATGAAAGGTTTAAATTGCTTGCTTTTGTTTTTTATGAAATGATCCAATCTAGTGTCCATATTTTTTACAGTTATTAGGGACTTTTTAATTCAGAAAGAGTAGCACATCCTATTTGTTCGTGCATATTTCTGCAAATGGCCCATCACTTTCATTTTGAGGTATACATGAAACCATCATTCTTATTATTTCGCAGATTTTTTTTCTTTTTCACGTGGATTGTAGCTCAGTTTGTTCAAACTGGGTACCGCATAAGGGTGTCATATATACTGATTATTTGTATTTACTGAATCAAACATAATATGTGCATATAGGGGTCTGTCCCCTTCAAAACACAGTAATTTGTAATTGAAGTTAATTTCTGTGGAAGAGCAAAATATCAAAATTTCTATAAAAACAAAATTTATAAACTGTTGTTGGAGGTGACTTATGTGGGAAAACATTTCAGATACTCAAATAATTTTTCTTTGTTTTTTGAAGCAATAATTATGTTCACTATAAATTATTCTGTGGCAAATAAATATGAGGAATATAACTGCTTGACTTAATCCTTGCCATTATATTTGAATATAATAACTTTTATATAAAATATTCTGATTTAATGTTTTCAAAAATTTGTATCAAACTCTATTATTTTTAATTAGTGTTTAATGAATGCTAAATTTAATATTGTTCTTATAGTCATTTGGCTTATTATTGACAATATCTGAAAGCCTATACTTAAATTTCAAGGGTGTGCTATACTATGTAATTATTGAAATGTCAGTGTCCTTGGAATCTTTCACATTGTATACCCAAGTTTAGTAGAAACCTGATATAATTTAAAACATTTCTATAGGGAGTTAAGCAAGTCAACTATCTTATCCAAAGTATTTCACCAAGGTAAAGAAATACAGCCCTAAATGTAAAACTCTAGTTACAATTTGTATGTTTACCAAAATTCTGCCAGCAGGTTTCTGAATTGTTAGATATGATACCTCACTATTAATTACTATATATTTTCATATTTGGTTCAAAACATGCAAATCAAAATTCATTAATTTTTATTGTTACAGAAACTTACTGAATATAAGATATATAGATACATGCAGAACAAGAATATAAAATTTATAGATTTTCAAAAAACATGTGAAAATAGGGACACTAGAGAAATTTAAAATAAAAAAGGAGAGGGAGCTAAAAATTAATGAGATAAATTTAGAAACTTTAATAATTGTGTAGCAATTTGTTATGAGAGTGGAAGCGCCTTGTCTTTAATGAACAATTTAACTTTTTGACATTATTTTCTACCCTTTAGCCTGTAAGGTTAGTATTTGTATTTTTTTAATTATTATTTTAGAGGATAGGTTAGTGAAATAACCACAAACTTCTGTAACTAAATAAGTTGTGCTGTAAGAAGGGGGAGAAAAAAGCAACAAGTGGTTCATCAATCAGTTATAGAAAATTCTGAGTGTTTAAAAGAACACCTCCTTTTTCTAATATTATGAATGTTCCCTTCTTGAGAATTATATCTATAAATTAGCTAAGCATGATTATGAAATTGTCATTGTAAATTCTATACTTATATATTCTTTTGATGAATAAAATTTTCAGCTTCTTACATAATACATAATAGTTTGAATAAGTTTAATTTTTTTAAAAAATTCTTTTTTTAACATTTATTTATTTTTGAGACAGAGAGAGACAGAGCATGAATAGGGGAGGGGCAGAGAGAGAGGAAGACACAGAATCTGAAACAGGCTCCAGGCTCTGAGCTGTCAGCACAGAGCCCGACGCAGGGCTCGAACTCACGGACCGCGAGATCACGCCCTGAGCCGAAGTTGGACGCTTAACCGACTGAGCCACCCAAGCACCCCTGAATAAGTTTAATTTTATCAATACTTTAATAATTCCTTATTAAAACTTGAAAAATAATTTAGTTTTCCAATAATTTTATTACCCCATATGAACAAGGAGGGGCATTTTACACAAATAATTTTTGAATCATATTATATTATCTTGGAGTTAATAATAACCAGAATTCATCTAACAAAATGCTTCTCAACCTCAGTACTGTTCACATATGTTAATCTGTTGTTGTAGGGGGCTGTCCTGCACATAGGATGTTTAGTAGTATCCTGGTCTCTAACCACTAGATGCCAGTAGCACTTCCCCAGTTATCACACCTAAACTATCTACACACATTGCCAAATATCCCCTGGAGAGCAAAATCATTCCCGGTTAAGGACCACTGACCTACCAATACCTATTGATAAACAAAATTTTGTCTGTTTTATGTTAAAAGAGAGAAGTCAGTAATAGCAACAAAATCTTTAAAAGTTTTCATTTTTTATAAAATATAAATATCCAGTATGCCTTTTATTTTTATAATTACACAGAAAGTAATGTGAGAATTTCTGTGTATAATACTTTCTCAAGTATACAAAGTTCTAAAATCATCAAAAAAGTAAGAATAAGTCGCATTCATCAGACTGTACTTACTAAAACAAAAAAAGAGAAAATTTTAAAAAAGCACAAATTGACAGTGACAGAAATTGAAATTGATGCAGATAATATTCAATTTATAATATATGGGCTCTTTTACCTTAATATTTTACTGTGATTTAAATTACATAAGCTTATCCTATAAAACAAGTAATGGAATGAAGACAGTGAAAATGAAACAAGTAAGAAAACATAAAATCTCTCACTTTTTTTTTTTTTTAAGTTTTTGATTCCAAGCCAGTTTTACTTGGTTGCAGAAATTAGAAAATATGATTACCAAAGAAGTTTTTCCCAAGATCTGGTGCAAGTGCACCCTACCACTGGTAAAAAAGTACAACCTAACTAGAAGAAATATTTACATAAAGTATATGTATCATTCCTATTTACCACCAAGTGTATTTCAAATGATACTATAGCAGTATTTGATTTGCAAGCTGTGATTTGGAATATAAAACAGGAGGTAGACATATTTTCTAATTTTTAAGACTGTTTTGATCCCTCTCGACTTTTCTATTAATTTCTAGAAAACTCCCCATAATAAATTTACAGTACCTTCAAGACAGATACCACAGGTCAATATAACTTTTACTATTTTGTGTCTTTGGATTGGTGGCCATAGGTTGATAATGTAAAAACCAAATAAACAATTTTATAGTAACATTTCCATATTAGAAACTTTTCATATTTTGACTTTTGATTTTCATTATCTAGACAAATATTTTCTTTCAAAACCTCCCTCCTGATTTCCATTTAAAGTAATAACAGAAGTCATTATCAGATGACTAACCTGCAGAGAACTGTGAAATTAGAATATAATATAAAAGCAACTACCAGAAATACTGGAATTAAGTTAGAAATCAATAACAATAATATAAGTATAAAACCCAAATATTTTGAAACTGAACAGCATACTTGTAAATAATCCCACAGTCAAGAAAGAATTAATATGAGGATTTAAAAATATGTGAACACAATAATAATAAAAATACAATGCACAAGAATTTGGGGCATGGCTAAAGGAGTGCCAGGAGGCAAAACATGGCCTTATATTGGGGCAGGTGAGAGGGAGATTTAAATTATTAAGAATTCTAAAGAAATCAGAAAAAGTCCAAATTATGCAGAAGAACATAATAAAGAACAAAACTCAACTGCTATAGAAGATTAAACCAAAATAAAGAGGAAATCAGTGAATCCAAAAATAGGTTCTTTGGAAAAAAAAATCAAGAAAATTCGTAAGTTTCTAGGTGGATTAGTCAAGAGTAAAAGAGAAAAAAAACAACAAATTACCAACATCAGGAGAAAACGAATGGCCCTCACTACAGATTCTACTAATATATGTATATATATTATACAGCACAGAGCCCAATGTGGGGCTTGATCCCATGAACTGTGAGATCATGACCTGAGCTAAAACCAAGAGCTGGACACTTAACCAGCTGAAACACCCAGGCATCCGCAGACTCTACTGATATTAAAATCAAAACAAGGAAATATTAAGACCAACTTTAGTTCAATAAATTCAACAGCTAGGATGAAAGGGAGAAACTCCCTTAAAGACACAAATTACCAAAAGTGACCAAAGAAAAATTTTAAAAACTTTAAAAACCCTTTCCAATTAAAAAAAAAATGAAATTATAAATATTTTCCTACAAAGAAAATTCTAGATGGATTAACTGGTGAATTCCCTCAAACATTTAAGAAAGAATTATTACCAACTCAATGCCAACACTTCCAGAAAAACAGAAGAGGAAGAAACCCTTTTCAATTACTTTTTCTGTAAGGCTAGTATTATCCTCATAACAAAATTAGACAGATACTTTATAAGAAAAATATATAAGAATCCCTCACAACCATACATGCAAAAATTATATTAAAAATTAGCAAATTTAAACAAATTTAACATATTGCTTAAATGTATATATATATACACATACATATATGTATGTATATATGTATACGTACATATATGTATGTGTGTGTGTGTGTGTATATATATATATATGAAGAGAATATGTAATATCTACTCTGGTAATGCAAGTTTGCTTTAGTCCAAGAAATCAATGTGATGCATCATATTAATACAAAAAAAAAAAAAAAACAACTGTAAGAACATTTTTTAAATGCAAACAAAAGCACTTAACAACCTTCTCTACCCATTCTTGGTTAGTAATACAAAGAAAAAGAAGAAGAAGAAAAAAACTCCCAGTGAATAAGGAATATAGGAACAGAAAGAAAACACCTTAATCTGATTAAGAATGGTTATGGAAAAACTCTACCTCCCTTACCTTTTACTGGTTCACGTATTTTAGCCATGCAGTTGGGTCACTGAATGTGGATGTTTCCAAAAATGGATCATCTCCAAGCGGTTGCTTGCTGTGTAAAAATCAAGACAAAATAGAAAGTTTTATGTATTTAGTTTTAAAAGTAGGAATTCTACTCTGATCTGTGCTGGAAATGATACAGCTTTCTTTCCAGGCCAGCCTAGTTAGTATATGTTCCAAAAGGGAGTGTGGGGAGTTCAAATATAATTCTGGTTCAGCTAAGTTGGTTCTCTTATTGTATTGACAGAATCCTAAATTATAAGGATAATGACCATGTGGTTGAGAACTGCTTACTGGGTCCCACAGTGGCTCTTGTGGGCTGAAGTCAGCGATGTAATGGGTCTCTGCAAGTTTTATAAAAATGCTCTTCTCATTCGTGCATCAGATCTTTTCGGAAGAAAATTCTGGGTGTAAGTAGGAGATGATTAGGAAAATACAACACTAAATAACAAGCATATCTTGGAGATATTGTTGGTTCAATTCCAGACTACCACAATAAAGTGAAGAATACAATAAAGCGAGTCAATTTTTCAGTTTCCCAGTGTAAAATTTACGTTTACAGTGTATTGTAGTCTATTAAGTGTGCCAAACATTGTCTAAAAAAAAAAAAAAAACACCCCACAATGTACATACCTTAATTAAAAAGCATGTTATTGACAAAAAAAATGCTATCACCTGAGCTTTCAGTCAATCATAATCACTGATCACCATAACGAATATCATAATGAAAAAGTTTAAAATATTCCAAGAATTACGAAATGTGACACAGAAACATGAAGTGAGCAAATGCCGTTGGAAAAATAGTGCCAACTGACTTGCTTAATGCAGGATTGCCACAAACTTAATTTATAAAATACTGAGGTGTCTGTGAAGCGCAATAAACAAGCTCACTAATATTAGGTATGCCTGTATGCAAATGAGATTCACCAGAAGCTTGCAAGGACCTCGACCAGGGCAAATGTCTGAAGAGGCTGGGTCATAGGAGAGGGCCTTTGCGGGTCCAAAACGACAGCCTAAAGTTGCAGTGCCTACATGCCTTTGTGGAACATTCCTGCCGAATGCAGAGCTGGAGGGTTTTCAACTGTCTTGTGAGGAAGGGCCAGGGTGGCAGGACCAGGTATCCCTGCATTAAGAGACATCTGGGAATTCTGGGTCTTTGTGAAGCCCAGGACCCCAGGAGGCAACTAATCCATGGGGGCTGAATACTGCCCATATTACCTTACTTCACATATTACCTTAGAAGGGGAGCGCCCTTCACGCTGGAAACTCTGCAGGCGGTTGGGGTCTGACACATATTCCACTGGCTTGGAGGGCGGAGTCTGCCGGGAGCCAGTTTACGAGAGCGCGCTGTGCATGCGCACTGTGCACGCAGCGCAGATCAGGGTAACCTAGGACGTGAAAAGCGGAGCCTCTGGAGAAGCCGCGTCTGAGGAGCAGGCTCCTGGAGTTAAAAGGCATCTGCCTGATTCCAAACCCTAACCTACAAGTATGCACACGTTTCTCCTGAAGTCTGGGCTGCCTTGCCAGGTCTGGATTATGTGGACTGGCTGCCGCATCTTCAAGTAAGAGACACCTGGTAGCCTTGATTGCTGCAGAAGCCTGGGACCCCGGCAGACAGTAAGTTCATGTGGGCACTCTCACCCATTTCAGCAAAGCGTCACGGTGATGTCCAGGGGGTGGGCTCCCTCCATCCTGTAGGCTACGCTGGTGGATGGATGGGCTGTTGCTCCACCGGCATGAAGGACCTGGCTGCCCGAGGGTGGCTTATGAATGCAAAGTGCGCATGCCCCGGTTGTCAGTTTAGTGTCGCCAGGGACCTGGGACAGGCCAAGCATGGCTAGAGCCGGAATCACAAGAGCAGGTTATTGGAAGTACCTGGTGTCTGCCTAATTCCTTTTTTTTTTTTTAATTTATTTTTGAGAGGGGGGCGTACAGGGCAGAGAGGGAAGGAGACACGGAATCTGAAGCAGGGTTCAGGCGCCGAGCTGCAGCACAGAACAGGTGTGCAAGAGGGCTCAAACTCACAGACCCAGAGATCATGCCCTGAGCTGAAGTTGGACTCTCAACCTTACTGAACCACCCAGGTGTCCGGTGTCTGCCTAATTCTAAACCTTAACCTACCTTACCTGCTGAAGGCAGAGCTGGAGGAATCTTGACTGCCTTTCCATAGGCAGGTCATATGATTGACCTGGGTATCATTCAGGACCTCAAGACTGGGACCATTCCAAATAGAGACTGACTGCCCACAGTTTGAAGGTGCCACCTCACAAAGATTTTCTGGTGGTGGGCTGTATTCAAGTGGTTGGGTTCCCACCTGTGCTCCAGAAGTCTGGAGGGCCCCGAAGCCAAAAGCTGGCTACAGAGGGCAGACTATGCATGTGCAGGCAGTTCAGGTCAGGATAACCATGGCCAGGGACTTGGAGCATGACAATGTGGATAGAGGCACTGGGGCTATGGGGTACCTGGCATCCGCTTGATTCCAAACCTTAATCTACATAAGTGCACGTATTTCCCCTGAAGGCAGAGCTGGAGGAATCTGGACCACCTTACCAGGGCTAGATTGGGTGGACTGGCCACGGTATCTTCCAGTAAGAGACACCTGGGAGCCTTTATCGCAGCAGAAAAATAAAGAAAGAAAAGGAAAACAAGAAAAGAAAAAAATTTTGTAGAGATGTGCCAACCAGGCACCTAGTGAAGTGAGACTGGCATTTCTGATCTTAGTCATTTAGAATCATCCTGCAGCCTTACTCATGAAGGAAAATCACCTTGGGTAGCACCCCAGCTATGACAAGCTTAAATTTAACTGATTTATTGGGTTGCTATTCATCACCAGAAAGCTTTGACTAAAACCAGATCAACATTCCCGTTGAACTTACTGAGGAATCTGTTGGAAACAAGAGAAATGGTCTCACTCCCACAACTTCCCTAAATTGTAGGAAAATACCAATACATATTTATGGGTATTTTCCTTGTCTACACTCAAGTCTCTTTTTGGGGAGATAAAAGCTACCTGGCTGGTGGTATAGATAAACAGGATGGATTAGACTGACTTCCTCTCTGTCCAGCCTTCAAAGACTATGACCAGACAATTATTTGAACTAAATTGATAATTTTAAGACTTACCAGCCAGCCAGCAGGCCATATCAGAAGTAGGGTCAATCTGCGCCTTCCACCTCTTATGAGTCTCACTTTGAAGGGCCCCAATAATATTTTCTTGTGACCCTGGGATTAATGTCTCTTACTTAGTATCTAGGCATGAACTTGCTTTCATGTGAAAACACAGTGATTAACCCTAGGAATGGTTATAAAATAGCTTCAGGTGTTTAAGAAATCACCACTAGTAAATCATACAGCTTTCAGATGACTATGGAGCTCTCTCCAAAACTGGGTCAGCCTTATTTACTTGAGATAGGATTGAGGTTGGGAGGAGTTTCTCAGACGATAACAACAAAGGCTTTATTTATGATTATCTTCTGGGGAGTTTTCCCTACCACTAACAGGAGGCATAGAATTAGAATAGATGGCAGTGCCTGGGTGACTCAGTCGGTTAAGCATCCGACTTTGGTTCAGGCCATGATCTCTCAATCCATGTGTTCGAGCCCTACATTGGGCTCTGTGCTAACAGCCCAGAGCCTGGAGACTGCTTCAGATTCTGTTTCTCCTTCTCTTTCTCCACCTCCCCTGTTCACACTCCTGTCTCTCTCTCAAAAAATAAACATTAAAAAAAAAAAGATGGTATAAAATTTGTCTCTGATTTTAGTTGAAGTGATTGATGATAGCACCTTGATCGTGGAAGGCATGTAGATCATACTTACTAGCAAGAGTTGTAGACTACAGAATGTTCCTAGGTCTCCTGCTTTCAGGCCAAGGCGAAATCTATGCAATCCCTCATACATCGTACTAAACTTGGATTAATGCCTTAAACCGAGTGGAAAGGTCAATAAAGAAACATAGTAGAAAGCCATCTACCTTTCCAAGGTAGACACTGAAATTTTATGGAATATAGGTTGGGTTCAGGATCCTAGGATTGTACTGCAATACTCATCTTCATCCCATTGCTTGTAGTCTGTTTGAAGTAGCCTTAATTAGATGAAACAAATACACTAAGTAGTTTTGGCCCATCTCCTGGGGAAATTTTTCAGAAGCTAAGATGATGTAGAATTGATGGCTGAATATGATTGGTAAACAATTCTCCACACATCTCTCATGTTTCTGTACCTTTTGTGCATAGAGGCACTGATAGCCTTCGTTCTTTTCAACGATGCCTGTATAGTGAATGGTCGCGAAAGATAGTATCTCCCTCCAGAGCAGAGCAGAGCAGAGCAGATATGCTTACTTCAGTGGGAAATACAAGAGAGATATCCAGTACAGTAGAGATAATCTCTCTTTGGAGCAACTGTTTGTCAGGTTGGTTATAGCTTCTTGTAAAATATTAGAAATCTTAATCTTGGGGTTCGTTAGCTATGATGCAAATCCATTGTATATGCAACATTCACCTTTACTACCCCTGCATTTGGCTGCATGGGATTGGGGGGGTCATGGGGAATTGATGTGAATAGGAAACTCATGCTGCTTGTTCTGCTTTGAGAACTAAAGTTCTTTGTCTCTGATCCAGGAGTCTCATGATTTCTGCCTTCATTCATAAAATTCTGAAAGCTTGTTAGCTTTCAAGTAGGGTAAAATCTCAGACCCTTCAGTTTTTGACATTGAGTTGGATATAAATGCTTCAAGTGAACATTTTTTCTTTGTTACTCATCTTAGGGGAAAAGCATTGGTATTTCACCATAAAGTATGATGTTAGCTGTAGTTTTTTTTTCCTTAAATGACCTTTTAAAAATTTCCTTTTTATTCTGAATTTGTTGAGTTTTTATGAGGCATGTCTGCTGGATTTTGCCAAATGCTTTTGCTATGTTTATCAAGATGATCACATAATTATAATTTTTTAGTCTTTTAATATGGTGAATTATATTCATTTTTGAATGTTATACAACTCTGCATTTATGATTCTTCACTTATAGTATCCTTTTCATACATTGAGTTTAATTTGTTAAAAGTTGGTTAAGCATTATTTTGCAGCGAGGTTTATGAGGGATATTGCTATGCATTTTGTTTTTGTTTTATTATAGTATTGTCTGATTTTGGTGTCAGGGTAATCATGGCCTTATAGAATTAATTAGGAAATATTTTTTTCTGTCTGAAAGAGTTTGTGTAGAACTGGTATTATTTATTCTTTAAATATTTGGTAGAGGGGCACCTGGGTGGCTCAGTCAGTTAAGCTTCCGACTTCGGCTTAGGTCACAGTCTCATGGTTTGTGAGTTTGAGCCCCATGTCAGACTCTGTGCTGACAGTTCTGAGCCTGGAGCCTGCTTCAGATTCTGTCTGTCAGTCTGTCTCTCTCTCTCTCTCTCTCTGCCCCTCCCCTGCTTGTGCTCTGTCTCTCTTTCTCTTTATCAAAAATAAATAAATATTTTAAAAAATATTAAATATTTGGTAGAAAATTCATTGATTTTTTTAAAGCTTTTTAAGTTCTCTCACATACCAAATCAAAGCCATGAATTTCTCCTAATCTTGCTTTAGCCACATCCTATGTCTAAAGTTGTGTCTATGTTTTCTTTATCACTTAATACAAAATATTTTTTACTTTCCCTTGTGATTTCTTCTTTCACCATGGATTATTTAGATTGTGTATATTGTGAAATGTCCATAAATTTGTTATTTTCTACATATGTTCTTATTGTTTTCTCATTTAACTCTATTGTGGTCAGTAAATACACCCTAGAGTGTTTCAGTTTTTCTAAGTTGTTTGAGACTTGTTTTACGGCCTATTGTATACTCTGTTTTAGTGAATATATCCTGTGCGTTTGAAAAAAATGTGTATTGAACTCCTTATACATGTATTCTTTTTTAAAATTTTAGATTTTTTTTAAAGTTTATTTATTTTGAGAGAGAGAGAAAGTGTGCACTCACGAGTTGGGGGAGGGACAGAGAGAATGCCAAGCAGGCTCCACACTGTCAGCACAGAGCCCTACTCAGGACTCAATTTCATGAACCATGAGATCATGACCTGAGTGAGAATCAAAAATTGGAGGATTAACCTATTGAGCCACCCGGGTGCCCTTGTGGTATTCTTTATGTATCTATTAGATTATGTGATAGTGTTGTTCAGGGTTTCTACAACCTTACTGATTTTCTTTCTACTCTCTTATATTAATTCCTAAGAGAGAAATGTTTCAAATCTCCCACTCAAATTGTGGATTTCTCTATTTCTCCTTTCATTTCTCTGTTTTTTCTTTTTTTTTTTTTGTTTTTGTTTTAAAGCTCACCTGTTGGGTGTATATATGTTTAGAACTGTTCTATCTTTTAAAGCATTGACGTTTTATCATTACAAAATGTTTTTCTTATCCCTTACAGTATCCCTTTCCTTCAAGTATATTTTGATATTAATATAATCATTTCTGCTTTCTTAAGAGTAACAGTTACATAGTAGAATATTTTCCATTCTTTTAACCTACTCGTATCCTTAATATGCAAAGTTTCTTGTAGACAGTATATTAGATCTTGACTTTATTCAGTCCAATATTTGTCCTTTAATTTACATATTTAGACCTTTATTTAATGTAATTATCAATACTTTTCATTTCAGTATATCATCTTATTAACTATTCATCTTATCTATTTTTTTACCTTTTTTTTGCTTTTTTATTACTTCCTGTAGATTTTTATTATTTTTAAGTATATCTTTTGTCTCTACTGACTAATTTGCTGTATCTCTGTTGTATTTTTGTTTACTTTACAAACAATAAATAAATATTTAATTATATTACAAATACTCTTTAAGTGAATTAAAATATGCTATATTCATCCCATCTTTAACATTTCTAATATTCATTTTTTTTTGTAGAGATTAAAGTTTTTACTAGTATTATTTTCTTGGTGCTTTCTACTCCACCATCCTCCCAGAATCTTTTCTCATTCTCATTTTCAACTGGATATTGTATATCATGAATGTTATATTCAGATTTTATTGTTTTCCTTTCAAGAATATTGAACTTTGCTTTAGAAAAGAGTTAAGTTACTTTTTTGGCCAACTTACTCCTTTAGATATTTGTTTTTAAGCAGTATTAGCTTATGTTTATAATAGTATTTACTCTAGTTCTACCACTAAGACATGACTCTTCATGGAGCTCTCCAAATTTTCCTGTTAACTCAAAGACATTTCTTCACTTGGCTGTCAGATAAAGGACGTGGAAGACATAATTTTACCAATATATTTTCATAAGGATTACTGGAGACATCGTGGTAAAGATACTCTTGAAAAAAATTGTTTTACACAACAGTGAAAGTGTATTACACTAAAAGGAAACAAAATCTTAAAAGTTAATTTCCTATCTTTTAGCAACTTCTTTTCATATTGTCTATGTCTTATCCTCTTGTGATGTATTGTTGATGACTTATTCAGATTTATCTTTTAAGTCATAAATCCTTTGGATATGTTTGTTTTTAATTTTAAGAACTGTTATCAACTGAAGGGCGTCTGGGTGGCTCAGCTGGTTAAGTGTTTGACTTCAGCTCAGGTCATGATCTCACAGCTTGTGGGTTCAAGCCCTGTGTCAGGCTCTGTGCTGAAGGCTCAGAGCCTGGAGCCTGCCTGGATTCTGCTCCCTCTCTCTGCCCCTCCCCTCCTCATGCTCTGTCTCTCTCTCTCTCTCTCTCTCTCTCTCTCTCTCTCAAAAATAAATAAACATTAAAAAAAAACCTGTTATGAACTGAATAGTGTTTCTCCAAAATTCATACACTCAAGCCTTAACCTCCAATGTCACTATATTTGGAGATATGGCCTTTAAGGAGGTAATTAAGGTTAAATGAGGTGGTGAGGGTGGAGCCTTTATCTGATGTGACTCTTGTCCTTTTAAGAAGAACAAGAGAAACCAAAGCACCTATCTTCATGTGTACACACAGAGAGAAGGCCATGTGAGAACATAGTAACAAGGCTCTGTTAGCAATTTGGGGAGAGAAATTTCACCAGAAATCAACCCTACTGACACCTTAATCTTGGACTTCCAACTTCTAGAGCTGTGAGAAAACATGTTTTTGATGTTTAAGCCTCCTAGTCTGTGGAATTTTGTTATGATAGCCCATGGAGACTAATAAAATATGTCTTTAGATTTTTACAGAAAAAAAAATTGGTACTTTTTCAAACCATTGTATTCTGATTTGACATTGTCCTATCTTTCACTCATAATTTCCAATTTAAAAAAAAATTTCTATGAATATACTAATCATTGTCTTAGCTCAGGCCATTATGACAAAAACCGTAGACTGGGTAGCCTGATAACCAATACTTATTTCTCACAGTTTTGGAGGCTGGAAAGTCCAAGATGAGGGCTCTGGGTAAAAGGCCACTTCCTGGCTTTCAGACAACCACCTTCCTTTTGTGTTCTCATGTGGGAGGGGAGAGGACACCCTGGTCTTTCTTCTCTTACAAGGACACTAATCCCTTCATGTGTTCTCATCCTTATGACCTCATTTAAACTTAATTACCTCCCCAAGGTCCAATTTCCAAATATCATAATATTGAAAGTTAGGGCCTCAACACATGAATTTTTAAGTGACACAAACATTCAGTCCATAATAACCACCCTCATTGTTATGGCCATTAGGATTTTTCCATTATTTCTGTTTCTTGGTGTGAGATATGGTTCCTTTATCATCTTACTTTCTCTGATAATGTTTCATTTCTTTGTGTAGTTTATTTTTATGAGTTAAACCTGTGAAAGTTCAGGGTTTTTTTTTGGGGGGGGGTTGGTTAGGGAAGTTGTGTCTTGGGTTAGGAAGCATCTGTCCTGGGAGGTTTCACATTTCATTTTGTTTTGTGTCCGGGCAGTATATGTCTATTGTGAATTTGGATCCCACAGAAGGATATATAGACAAACCATGAGGATTCTCTATTTTTTCTCATGTCTGTTTATATTCTTATGGCGACAAGAAGTTGAAAGGTATTTTTGTTTTTAATTGTTCTAGTTTTTGTTTCATGGATATGGTATTTTTTCATAACTACCTGCTTGATATAACTAAATTGAAGCTCCTATAGTTTATTAGACATTTAGAATAAACCTCTCAGGTCTATATCTGGCTCTAGTACTCCATTGAACCACTTTGACTTCAGCTTTGAGTCACTACATTATTAAGATTTTGAGTTCAGTTTCTGAAAATTTGGGATTTACCTTTCTTTTGTGGTTGGTTACTTATTTAAATAGCTTTTGCTCTATTTTTTCCAATATTTCTGTTTATTGGAGAGAATAGCCTTCCGTGTTAGCTCAGTCTCTGGCTCATAAATCTATTTAACCTCTTTAGGTCTATGTTTCTAGATCTGTAAAATGGAGATAATTACTCTTAACTTACTGGGTGTTTGTGAAAACAAATTAAATTAATGCATGTTAATGAGTTAGCATATTGCCTAGTAAATCATAAATATTCAGTATATATACTTCATTAGTATTATAATTCTAAGCAATATGCATTTAAATTATGACATAAGAAGGTACCAAAACTCAGCATTTGAAGCAATTTGAAACTGCTCATTTCTTAAATTTTTCTAGTGAAAGATTGCTTAAGTAATTTTTCTTCATATCCAAAATGTAGAGAAAATTATGCGATAGATTAGTCTCTGTATTATTTATTTTTGATGAATTTCCTAATATATGTTAAATTTCCTACAAGTGCTATTATGTTTTGGGGTTACTGTTTGAGCTTTGCAATTTTGTACAAAGATTTCATGCATAAAAGACTTTGGTATTCTGTATTCTGCTAGAAGACTTCTTGAGCAGATGTATTTTTCATTCTCTTTATACAACATTGATGTCTAATGAATGGATTTTAAAATCTTATAATTGTAAAAGAGAGGTTGTTAGGACTGAGGGCAGAGGATTTGTAATTCAGAACTTCTGATATTTTTTAATGATCCAGTTTAATGGTTCTAAAAATCTATATATACATATTATATTTCTTTTATTGATTAAAACAGTTCCAAATCATTTGAAGGATGAACACGGAAGCTCTGTGGAATCTTTATCCTTAGGGAAGTGTGGTCGGGTGCGAGAAGGTGAATGTATTGAGTTAAATTGGTAAATAATTAAGAGTGGTTAAAACAACAATGTTCACACATTTTTAATTTAAACCCTGTTCAATCCTTTTAAAATGTATTTGAATCTGCAATTATTTAAGCGGTGAGGTATGCACTGAAGAGAAAGTAAAACTATAGATTTTAAGAATGTAGCTGGAGGTAACATATAAATCCAATTGATCAGTCTGGCAGAGAATTGATGCCACAATTTGTACCCACTGGCATTTTCTCTCTCTTACTCAACTGGCTTGAGAACATTATCAGAAAGTCAATATAATACGCCAATATAGTGATATACTTTCAGTCATAAGTCCCTTGTTCAGATTAAAACTTAGTTGCTCACATTGTGGATAATAATGGACAGAGAGCCTGACTCCATCTCACTATGTGTCATCTAGAAAGGACTTGACTCAACTTCACTACAAGTCTCCATGTAGTTATCAATGATCTTAAGAGCCAGCCAAACCAGTAACAGAGGATGTCTGTCTCTTCAGAACAACAACAAAAAAAGACAGAGAGGGAAAGATCTTATGTACCCAGCACTGAAGTCTGGCTTCAGACCTCTCTCAAGCAGCCTCCTGTCTCCGACTGCCTCTCCTGATGTTCTGATTAAGTTACCTTTAAAATTCACTCTTGATTTCAATGCTTGATTCTTTTTCTCTTTTAATTTATTAATGTGTTTACCACCTCAGCATTATCTTTACAGCTCATTCCTTTCCAAGCTTGCTCATTCCTGAAAAACTATTAGGAGACTTTTACTTTCTTTCATTTGTTGTAGAAGAATTTAAGTTTGAAAGTTTTTATGTCACATAGCTTTCTATTCTCTAACAGCACAAAACTATGAGAAGGCCTCTACAGCGTATTTTTTGTCCTCAGTAAATGTGTTCGAGTTACTGGCAGCTTTAACAGAGTAAGCATATGTTGATCATTATATCATCAGAACTTTTGAGTCCATATATTGTTGTACAGCACATTCCATACATGTCCCATCTAAGCTTGGCTAAGACAATATCCTACAATCTGTACTGCTTACCATATCTGCCTAAAAGTGAGGATGACGATCATTTCTGCAATAGACTGTTACTGTTGAGGCACAACTAGTCCAGATATTTATCAGTAATCATTCTTACAAGATTTCTTTAATTTGGGGCATGAAAAGGCCAGACAGCTTAATTATAGAATGGAAATTCTATACTGCATATTTTGTAATTAAGTCATTTGCATAGTCATTCATTCATTTGTACACTTCATTTGAAAATATGTGCTGAATGTCTACTATGGACCTAGGTACTACACTAGGTGCTGGCATATAGTTGGGGGTGGATACAAAGTTGGTATTCCAACATGAGATCTATATCCTAGCATGGAATACAATCAATTAGCAAGCATACATCAGTATATGTCAGATGAAGGTGAATGCTGGGGAGAAGAAGATGGTAAGGGGGAAAGATCTTGTATGTTCTGAGAAGGGCTAAGGATATGGGATGGTCATGAAAGACTTCCCTAATTAGGTGATATTTGAACAAAGACCTGAAGGAAGTAAAAAAGCAAACTGTGTTAACATGTGGGAAAACAGCATTAACGGCAGAAAGAAAAGCAGCTACAAGTCTCTGACACTGAGGCATGCTGGCAAGAAGCATGGACATTAGCATGCCTGGAGCAGAGTGAACAAAGGGAAAGGTCTTAGGTTGCATTCCTCTGAGCTGCAGATTGATGTGCCAGTGATTTGTAAAGAAATTGATGAGGGAGGGGAAAGTAAAAAAGCTAAATATGAATGCAATCTCAAGTGAAATCCTCACCTCAACAAATTCCTCTGGGTGTTCTGGAGTATAAGTTACCTTCACAGAATTGTACCACCTTGAGGTAAGAGAACTGGGCTTTTATGTGTCTACACTAGTCAGTTGTTGGCTGTGGGCAGCCCTCAGCAGACTTATCAGTGCCTCTGGGCCAGACAGGTTCTACTGCTCAAGATAGTCTCCTGAAAAAGGCTGCAGGTGCCAGGCATGCAGAAGTTATGGGAATGGGTACATAGAACCAGAAATATTATTCCAGGACATCAAAGAGAACATGGGATCAGAACACTTACCAATATTCAGCCTCCCCTGCATTGTGATATAGCCCTGTAACTGAAATGTAGCAAATGAAATATAGAACTCGAGTCCTTAAATGACCGTGGGAAGAATTCAACCTATATATTTTCAAAACCAGTTTGCACTGTGACATTAATGATAAATAACATAATATTTATATATTTATAATATAGAATTATAATTTATAATATTTATAAATAATTCTTTATAAAACTTTTATTATTTTGGACGTTATACCTATTGGCAAGGGTTAGTCTGCCATATCAGTTAGCAAGTTTTTCTTTAAGATATTTATGTTTTAAATAGATTTTTCTGCCTGTGATGAAAATAAAAGACCTTAGGGGGATAAGTGATAAATCAGTGACACCAGTTAGGAGGGTACTGCAATGGTTTTGGAAAGACAGCAGGCCTTGCTTAGTATGGATTTCAAAATTCTCTATTTTTGTTCAGTCTAAGTGTGCCTCTCTTTGTCTCTCTCCCTCTTCCTCTCTTTCTCTCCCTCTCTCTCCCTTCCCTGAGTGCCTCTTCCCATCTTTGTTAATCCTCTTATGAAACATAATTATTCAAATTAGGTAATTTTTTATTATCTGTCTACATCTTAATGTCCATATCTTATATGAGTATTTATTAACTGTTGAAAGACATTGTTTCTGGTTACTGTGCCTTTTTCCCCCTCATCTCTCCCCTTATTAATATTTTCCACATATGCAAGATGGTGGGATACATTTTAGGTTGCTCCTTTTTGGGGAAAATTGACTTCTGTCTTTGGTCCAAGCAAAAGATCTTTTTTTTTTCTAATTTATTGATTTATTTTGAGAGAGATGGAGAAAGAGATGAAGAGGGAGAGATAGAGAGAGATGGAGAGGGAGAGATGGGGAGAGAGAGAGAGACAGAGAGAGAGACAAAGAGAGAAAGAAGGAGAGAATGAGAATCTCAAGTAGTTTCTGCACTGTCAGTGCAGTGCCTGATGTGGGGCTTGAACTCACAAACCACGAGATTATGACCTGAGCCAAAATCAAGAGGTGAATGCTTAACTGACTGAGCCACCCGGGTGCCCCCAAAAGATTTCTTCCTTAGCAGCACATGTTCACTACAGTCCAAAATAAAAAAGCACTGACTTGGATAAACAAGAAAAACATGTACCCATACACATCAATATAAACATAGAATAAATAGAAAAAATATGTTTAGAAAATATTTATTTTGCCTGTCTATATCAAGAATAAAAAATCAAGATAACTTTTATCATTATGATTTCTGCTGATTCCTTACCGAAGCAATGTACTATATCTTTTTTTACTACCTTTGTGTAAATTATCTTACTGAAAGAGTAGAAGACAAACATTCCTTTTTTATTTTGGTTTTCCATTTTTTTCTTCTCTGATTTTCTATTGGAAAGTAAATGTAAGAGTAAAAATACATGTATGCCTCTGAGTATATATGTGAGATGTTTAGCCATTAAATCTGTAGCAAATGGTGTATAACCTCTAGCGGTGAATATGCTGTGTGTAATTGTCAGTGTATCAGATTTATTTCTTATGGAATAAGCAAAATTCATACTTTGCCTTTATAAATTTTAAGGAAGAAAAAACAGATTTTGTGTAAAAATCCAAGAGTATAAACTGAACATACATCTGCAGGTTTGTACATAAGTATTTAAATATTTGTATTTGTAAGTGTTTGTATATAAGGTTTTGTATGTAAGTTTGTACATAAGTATTTAATAAGGATCTTTCTAGATATTCCTGTTGAAACCCAGTCTCTCTGCACAAAGAGATATGCTACATTATTAGAGATGTATATTCCTGTTTACTTTATTGGGTTTTGAGTGACATGATGTATGCAGAGTTGACTCAATACCTTATACATGGAAAAGGAAAATAGTTATAAAGAGCTGCCAATATTTCAGTGGGTTGTAGTGGTACGTACAATATTTTTCAAAAAGTGAACACGTGTGTAAGAAAGCACCAATGAGAGAGAACATACTTCTAGGTCACAAGAAAATTAATTCTGCCAGTGTTTCTATAGAAAAGCAAATGGATTACCACTAAAAAATATTTTGTAGCTTTCTACAGTTATATTATATCTCAGTTCTGCTTCTGGGATCATTTTAGTTTCCAGAGTAAACGATTGGGTAAATTTTACTAGATTTATATTATAGTTACCACTATGAGGATTGTTGCTTTGTGTTTGACGTTAAGAAAGGGGCATTGCCCTCAGAAAGGGGCACCTGGGTGGCTCAGTCGGTTGAGTGTCTGACTCTTGATCTCAGCTCAGGTCATGATCTCACGGTTCATGAGTTTGAGCCCCAAGTCAGGCTCTGTGCTGACAGTGTGGAGTCTCCTTGGGATTTTCGGTCTCTCCCTCTCTCCCTCTGCCCCTCACCTGCTCATAAGCGCACACTCTCTCAAAATAAAGAAATCAACTTAAAAAAAAAAGTAACTCTAAACATACACTATGACTGTACCAGTGGTTCAGTTTTCTCTCCCATTGTCCTACTACTTTATCTAGATTCTATCCTACACAAAGAACATTTCTAGGACCAGGACTCAGACTTGGAAAACTTGAATGGGGAGAGTAGTCAGAAAAGCTCTGAAAGATGAGTGTATCTTTAATAGGGCACTTTGAGATGGCTGCATGCATGGAGGAATGGGCAGACTGAGGACAGTATAATGTCAGCTAAAGTCTATGTAGTTAGTGAAAAAGAGAAATGGAGCATAGTAATAAAATGAGTGGGTTTTTTTTTATGCCCCTGTTGGAGAGGGAATATACAAAAAGAAATTTTGTTATAGAGAAACCTGGTTTAACAAATACCTGTATGATGATTTGATTGTGTTTTAGCTTAAGTTCTCTGTAAGCAGAGTATGATTTATTTCCAGGTAGTATTTGGAAGGTAATTACAAACAACAGGGTAGATGTAAGAAGAGAGAAAGGGAAGAAAAGATGGGCCCTTGAGACCTTGCTAAGAAGATTATAGAATATCTTTTAGAATTGTCCGTCCAAAAGCCAGAATGGAGAGATGATTATTAATCAACTTAAGTTTGCCATTCTTTTAAGAGTCATCTTTTAATTCTCCTTCCACTTCTAAGCTACTCATGTGTAGATAAAGAGACTTGGGTGCAGAAAGCTAAGATGCCAACAGTTGAGGCAAAACATTGTCAGTGAAAAGTGAATTAAAAACTGCACAGGAATGTCCAGGCTTAGCTGGAATCAGAGGTGAAACCAAGATGAGGGCCAGAGCACTAGATACATCTAATACAGATGCTGATGACAGTGACTTATTGGTGATGGGTACCTAGGGTTCAAGACACTTGAGGCTGTTATTCAACTTCTCAGAACCTGTGGCAAATTTCTTATATATCTTCTGGGACTTTACACAAAGTAACTCTTTGGTGGCAGATGAATGAATCTGACCACGAATTTGCTTCTGTATAAATTCTATCAGGGGTTAGAAATAGGCAAATGATTGCTTTGTGAAAATGACTCACTTAATGTTTTCTTTCAAGTTAATCTTGAAGGGAAGTTTGTTTATTTTTGAAGGATGTTTTCTTAAATACTCCTGTCTCAAGTTTCCTAAATTTAAGGCCTGTGAATAAAGCTGCTGACATTTTGTGAGAATGAAATGACTGACTTCTGAACATTTTATAAAGCAACTATTTTCACCATCTTTTTGATATATTGCTATTTAACTATAAGATTGAAAATCTCAGAATAATCTCACGCCTGGGAGATTCCCATAAGAAGTTACATATTCGCTATGTTTTCAGTAGGCTACCTTGACCTTTCATGTTTCAAACTGCAGCCCTTTTCTATCATTAGATTTTACAGTTTTCGAAAATCTAGAGAGAAGGGGTTTCCTTTCTCATCCTCTCTTATGTTGCCTCTGGGCTGAAGAAGAAAGTAAGTAAAACAAAAGATTTTTGTCTGCCTTGAACCCAAAAGAAGTTCAAATGAAAGCCTCAAGTGCAATGACCTTAATGACTGTTGCTCTTTTAAAATAACTGTATGTTTAATAGTTCATAGAATATTTAGTTCACCTGGGAAAATTGGAAACTTCAGACAGAAGACCTATGTCTGTAGGGAAGCAGCATTCCAGAGGGGATCACTCTTTTGTGCCTAAGGTTTAAGTGGATAGCAAGGGTGAAACGCAGTGTTCAACAATAAAGTCTACTTCCTCTAACTTGTCCATGTCAACCTGAAGAAAACGAATAACTGACAATGAATAGTTTTCTCATGAATTAGTATGTCCAAGTTATTGCAAACATAGTTAGCAAATATATTAAAACTAATAAAAGATGGTTATTTATACAACATTTTAGACAAACTGAGACAATGAATATTGACCATGTTATTGTATTAGCACAATGTTCTGTGTGTGTGTTTGTGTGTATACACATATAGGAGTCAACTAATGCCAGCTCCAAAAGCCTATGGGTAAATTCTTAGGAATTTTGTGAACTGATTGTTAAGCACAGTCATAATTAAAAATTAAATTATATCAGGTTATAATTAAATGAATTATATTAAAAACAGAGGTGATTACAAATATTCAAAACTCATGCCTCCTAAGTATTTTTCTATATTTTACTATCATCTATGCTCTGAAAGTTATTTTATTTTATCTGTATGTAGGGAAAACCGTGTACATAATGGTATCTCCCCTCCTAATTCCACTGTCAGTAATGTCAAGTCGGTGGCTTAAACTGTACATGGTGAGTGTACCTTTACATGAAAATGGACAAATGTTGCAAATCAAAGCTTGTTTCTGTTTTATTGATGGATTAATCTGAAGAAAGTGTCAGAGAAAATAATGCAGATTAATAATTTAATAATAATTAAATTTATTATTAAATAATAATAATGCAGATTAAACTTAAAAATGTTTTGTGTCTGTTGCCATTACTTTGTCAACAACACAAAAATTTGAGGAAGTAATCTTCCAGCAGTTGAAACTATTATTTGGTTTAACAAACAAGTTGCTCCAACCATTGACAAAAAGTTGAGTTCTCCTTATGTCTTTGTTGTTTCATTTTTGTCTTGTTCAGTATTGTAAATGATGAAATCAACCAACATTCATCAATCTAACTATAGGTTAGTTGGGGATACAGAAATTTAAAAAACAATTGATGAAAGCATTCTGTGAGGATCAATTGGCTGTATGGAATTTAATATAAAATATTGCATATTTTATTGCTATTTATAATTGCTTAATACCAGTAAAATTTATAATAAACACACCACATATATGTACATATAGATATATAGGGATAGATACAGGTAGGTATATAGATGTAAATGCATTTATTTTTTTCTGGAAAGTTGGTTGTTAAACATTCACCAGAACAGTTTTGTATAAATATATGGTTTTAATAACCAAATACATTTTACATAATTCTTAAAAATAACCAGTTTCTTCAGAACCTTGGGAAAAATTTTTTTCTTTATACATTAAAACTAGGACATAAAAAAAGTTTACAAATATTTATTGAGATGAAGCTCATAATTTGAACAGTGACAGAATAATACTATGTGCAAGATTTGTAGCACCCACACCAGGATAGCTACATAGATCTTACCTGAAAAGATCTCCTTTTATTAAATTTATAGATAATATGGGATTGATGTTTATTTTCTTTCTTTTTAAGTATTGTAATGTTACAAAGTGTTACAATATAAAGGAAAAAAATGCCACAAACAGAATATAAAGTTATAAATGAATAACTACATAGTAATTCATAGTACCAAAGAAGAGTGTATTTTCATACTGAGATATGCTAATTACATATAAGCAAGTTCTTTAATTTATTCTACAGTTACAGAATAACAAATACTTTTCAATATTAGTTTCCTTGGCAATAGGATTTGAACTGTTTAAAATTTTCTAGTAAAGAGGAAAATAGAGTTGACCACTGAATGGCACGTGGGTAAGGGGTGCCAACTTCCCCATAGAGTCAAAAATCCACCTGTAGCTTTTGATTCCCCCCGAACTTAACTACTCATAGCCTACTGTTGACCAGAAGCCTTACCAATAACACAAAAAGTCAATTAACACACATTTTGTGTGTTAATATATATATATATATATATACATATAATATATATGTATATATATATATATATACATATACTAGTATATATATATATATATATATATATATATATATATATATACTGTGTTCTTACAATTAAATACGCATCAGAAAAAAAGTTATTGAGCATATTATAAGAGATGAACAGATAAAGAATATGTGGTATATATACAAAACATAATATTATTCAGACATAAAAAGGAATGAAATCTTGCGATTTGCAACAACATGGATGGAGCTAGAGAACATAATGCTAAGCAAAATAAGTCAGTCAGAGAAAGTCAAATTCCATATGATTTCATTCATGTGGAGTTTAAGAAACAAAACAAATGACCAAAGGGAAAAAAAGACAGAAAGGGAGGTAAATCAAGAAACAGACTCTTGATTATAGAGAATAAACAGATAGTTACCAGAAGGGAGGCGGATGGGGTGATGCGTGGAATAAGTGAAGGAGATTAAGGGTATATTTATCATGATAAGCACTGAGTAATCTATAAATAACGGTTGAATCACTCACTATATTGTATACCTGAAACTAATATAATACCATATTAAAATAAAAAGACTTAATAAAAAAGGAAATACTTAAAGAATATCATAAGAGAAAATGCATAAACAGTACTGTTCTGTATTTATATAAAAAAAAATCTATGTGTAATTGGACCCATGCAGTTCAAACCTGTGTTGTTCAAGGGTCAACTATATCTGAATATTTTCTAAGTTACATTTTCTGGCACATTTTATTTATCAATACTTATAAATTATAATAAAATTAAGGCCCTATTTATAATGAGTGTCAGTTCATTTATAATCGCTTTTCCAAGCTAGACATTTTGACCAGAATATTCACTGGACACTCATTTCTTTCCACACCAACTTCAGTTTTCTCACTTCTTTAAAAGCTAGAGAAAAGCCTATGCTTTCCTTGCTCTTTCCTGGATGATCCTGAACCACTCTCCAGGCCTCCAATATAAATCCTCATCCTTTGAAGACTTGTGGGTTATTAACTATACTTCCACATGTATCTATTATTTATTGTACCATTGATTTCACACTCTTAGTATTTGAACATGGTGAAGACAGGGTTTACATATAATACTTTTAAGCTAATGATATACTTCAAAAGTGTAGAAAATACTACATCCATTTTTGTGTCTACAACACAAATCCTTTTCTTTCACTTCGTTTTTCTCGCCCATTGTCCTTTTTCCACCTTACCAAACGAAACACAATAGGTAAGATTAAACCATATATTTATCCCCACCCCATCCTATTTTCCAATACTTCTTTTTTCTCCCTCTCTTTTGAGTAGAAGCCACTACCTTAGTTTCATATTGTTACCACCTGTGTTTTAAAATTATGTAAATAGTACATAGTTCTGCCTCTGAGTTTTTACTCATCATTTTGTCTTCAAAATTCATCTTGTTAACTAAAGTATACCTAATTCATTCATTTTTTGCTGAATACATTGTACTCAATCATATGATATAGTATTCCTCTATGTTTCTACATTGTCAGTTTTATTTTTTCACTCTTAAAAACAGTGAATATTCTTACACATGATAAAATTTTTTAATAGACTACATATCTAGCAACGTGCTTTCTGAGGTTTAGGTTTTTTATATGTTCTTAACTTTAATAAATATCACAATAAAAAGATCTCCAGGACATATCAACTCACTTTAGTAAGAGGTTTCCAGTTTTCTCTCATCTCTACAGTCACTTGATAACAAGAAACTTTTAAATTTGCCAATCAAATGTATGTTTAGTCTTTATTGTTTCAATTTGCATTTTCTTGATAAATAGTAAATTTGCCAATATCTTCATATTTTTATGAACCACTCATGTTCACCCACAATAACGAATTGCCACACCAAACCTATTGATCGTGAGGCAATTGTGTACTTTTTCCTTTCTTACTAGTTCACACTGGGTACTAGTCTTTTGCGAATTATGTGCTTTATAAATACATCCAGGGTGTGGTTATATACTGTGGTTCACAGTATCTTTTGTTATATAGAAATTTTAAATTTTATATATTGACTCTTCCCTTTGTGAATTAACCAACAAAAACAGAGGATGAGCAATCCCAATGCCAAAAATATATTTTTCTTTAAAATTTTTTCTATTCTTTGTTTTGCATTCCACATTCAGATCTCTAATATATTTGCAATTTATTTTTCAATTGCTTGAATTAGGAAATCTAATTTATTTGTTTATTTTTCATAGAGACAGCAATTTGTTCAAGAGTCTTTCTCTCTTTCTTGATAGCACCCTCTAAATTACACCAGTTTCTATATATTTATGTAATTATCTTTAAGGACTCTGTTAGTTTTCATGAGTCTGTCTATTCTTTCCCCTTATTCTGGTCATTATTTTAAATTTCTTTAGAATTATAATAACTTTTGATATCAACTAAAGTTATTTTTCACTTCTTTTTCTTATTTTTCAAGATGCTCTTTACTATTCACTCAGGTGAATTTCATAAGTTTTCATGTTATGGAAATCCTTGCTGGAATTTTGACTGTATTTTTATTTGAGTTTAAAGATAAATTTTGTGAGAATTGATATTTTCTGATATCAAACCCTCTTTATGCATTATACTGTAGTGTAGTATAACTCCTCATTTATTTAGCTATTGTTGTTATAATAGCTGTCTATAATATTGAATAACATTTGTGTTTTTCTTCATACAATCCTTGAACTTCATTTGTCAGATTTATTCTTTGATAACATTTAAATTCTTTGGAGGGGACCGTTTTTTAAATTATGATTGCATTCACTACTTTATCAATGCTTTCTGTGTAATGGTGTTATTGATTCATTCATTTCCATTTCACATCTTGCAGTCTTGCTGAACTCTCTTACTAGTTCTAATTATGTCTTTAACTTTTCTTTAATTTTCTACAGAAACAACTTTATTTTCTCTGACAAATAACTGTTTTTCTTCCTTTTCAAGTCTTATGCCTCATTTTATTTTCTTGTCTTATGGCATTGAATAAATCTTCCATTGAACATCAGAAGTAAAGGTCTTTCATTTTTTTCATATATTTATTCTTCATATTTCATACATCACTGAATACAAAATTAACTTTTTCCGTGTACAAGGGCTATGACAAAGTATGTCATAACAGCTTTGAAAGGAAGCAGGTATGAAAAACTTTTCTTTCTCTGCAATCTTTCTACAAAGGAAAGCATTTAGTATATTTAGATTAGATTGTTTAAAACTGTAAATTATTGATTCATGTCTTGATTTTACATCATTCTGAGTTTTCTGGTAGAAGGAATTTTAAAACTTTTCTTTGTTATATTCTTTCTGGGCAATCCCACTGTAGTAGTTGACTTCCTTTCATGTATCATGTATGTTTGAATAGCCATAGCCTGATCATCAAGTTCGTGCTGTCCCTCCAAAGGTATTTAATAGGAAATACCACTCTTTGTGGTAACTGCACTGTAACATAGGCATCAGTGAAAGTAGCAACTATTGCTTCTGCCAACTTATTTCTTTTGTTGTATTTAGTGATGGGTTTAATTGAGCCTACTCAGTGACCTATGTCTGCAATGCCCACTACATGCAGTTTATTAACAAACCATGCAATCATAATAAAATGATGTTATTTTTACTTAGCATGTTTGCATTTTAATCTGGAATTAATTCAAGTAAGACTAAGTATATTTAAATAATGTAGAGATATTATCTAGAGTTATAGAAATAGCCCATAGATTTTTGCAGTTTACCTGAAATATTAGATAAAAAAAACAAAGATCACATGCTTTTATTATATTAATAGAGATTTCAAGATACACAATTTGACCTGGTTTGAGATTGGGGTTATTTCAGAAGAAAGGAAAACCATTATTCCATTTCTTTATGTGGTGATGTAGTACTTTAGTACTTTTTCCTTCTTCTTCATCCTCACTTCTTCTGCCTTTGTTGTCTGAAAAACAATTTTCTTTTGGACTCTCCTTGATAGAGTATAAGTTTGAATATAGTAGCTGAGTACAGGAGCCCACAAAGGTAAAAGTGCCTAGAGTCCACAAGTTGTATTGTGGCCCTAGTTATGGATGAGTACATTGCTATGGGTGAGATATTTTCATTTCTGCTACTAAGCACACTAAATTTGGTGCTGCTGATTAGGAAAAACTGATTAAGCTGCAGACATTTCATAGAATCTGTTTCTCAAGATCAATAGACTCCTTCCTCTTAAGTTTTTTTTTAATTGAAATGAATGTACTCCTGCCATCAGGTGCATAGTAACAGTATTTAATACCTCTGAATCAGGATTTGGCAAACTATGGTCTGTAGGCCAAATCTGTTTTTTATTTGTTTGATTGTTTTTATTAAAGTATAATTAATGTACAGTGTTATATTAGTTTTCAGCTGTGTAACATTGATTCAACTATTCCACGCGTTACCCAGTACTCACCATGATAAGTGTAATCACCATCTGTCATATGTTACTGCAGTATTATTAACTATATTCCCTATGCTATACTTTTCATCTCCATGACTTGTCTATTTTGTGACTGGAAGTTTGTACCTTTTAACCTCCTTCACCTATTTAACTATCTCCCCACCACCACCTCTCTGGCAACTACTAATTTGTTCTCTGTATTTAAGAGTCTGTTTTCTGTTTGGTTGTTTTGTGTTTTAGATTCCACATATGAGTGATATTACATGGTATTTGTCTTTCTCAGTGTGACTTATTTCACCTAGCATGATACCCTCTAGGTCTACCTAGCATAATACCCTCTAAGTCCATCTGTGTTGTTGCAAATGGTAAGATCTT
Source organism: Acinonyx jubatus (assembly GCF_027475565.1). Lineage (NCBI taxonomy): Eukaryota > Metazoa > Chordata > Mammalia > Carnivora > Felidae > Acinonyx > Acinonyx jubatus. Next base: position 49,489,858 of record NC_069387.1, read on the forward strand.
ATGCTTTTTTATGGCAGAGTAATATTCTCCTCTGTGTGTGTGTGTGTGTGTGTGTGTGTGTATACATGCCGCATCTTTTTCTAAAAAAATGTTTATTTTGAGAGAGGGAGAGAGGAACAGAGTGCAGGCACAAGAGCAGGGAAGGGGCAGAGAAACGGGGAGAGAGAGAATCCAAAACACGCTCTGCACTGTCAGCGTGAAGCCTAATGGGGGCTCAAGGTCATGAACTGTGAGATCATGACCTGAGCCCAAATCAAGAGTTGGCTGCTTAACTGACTGAGCCACCCAGGTGCCCCAATATCACATCCTTTGTTATCCATCCATCATTGGAACTTGGGTTGCTTCCATGGCTTGACTATTGTAAATAACACTGCAATAAACATAGGGGCGCATGCATCTTTTCAACTTAAGTGTTTTTATTTTCTTTGGGTAAATACCCACCAGTGGAATTATTGGATCATATGGTGTTTCTATTTTTAATTTTTTGACGATCCTCCATACTATAGAAAACAGTGACTGTACCAATTTGCATTCCCATCAAGATTGTACAAGTATTTCGTTTTCTCTACATCCTTGCCAACACTTGTTATTTCTTGTGTTTTTGATTGTAGGCATTCTAGCAGCTGTTAGGTGATATCTCATTGTGGTTTTGATTTTTATTTCCCTGATGATTAGTGAGGTTGAGCATCTTTTCAGGTGTCTGTTGGCCATTTATATGTCTTCTTTGGAAAAATGCCTATTCAGGTCCTCTGCCCATTTTTTAATTAGATCTTTTTTTGGGTGTTGAGCTGTATAAGTTCTTTATATATTTTGAATATAAGCCCCTTATTGCATGTATCATTTACAGTATCTTCCTTTATTCTGTAGGTTGCTTTGTCATTTTGTTGATGAATTCCTTCACTGTGCAAAAGCTTTTTTTTTTTGGTTTAGTCCCAGTAGTTTATTTTTGCTTTTATTTCCCTTGCCTCAGGAGACATCTAGAAAAAATGGTGCTGTGGCTGATGTCACAGAAATTATTGCCTATGCTATCTTCTAGAATATTTATTGTTTCAAGTCTCACATTAGGTCTTTAATCCATTTTGAGTTTATTTACATGTATATTGTATGAAAATGGCCAAATTTCATTCTTTTGCATGTTCCTGTCTAGTTTTCCCAGCCACATTTATTGAAAAGATTGTCTCGTCTCCATTATATAATCTTATATCCTTATTGTATATTAATTGACCATATACATCAATACATGTCATATATGGCTTTACTTCTAGGCTTGCTGTTCTGTTCTTTTGATCTTTATGTCTGTTTTTTTGTGACAGTACCATACTGTTTTGATTACTACAGCTTTGTAGTGTATCTTGAAATCTGGGATTGTAATACCATCACCTTTGTTTTTCTTTCTCAAGATTACTTTGGCTATATGGGATCTTTTGTGGTTTCTTACAAATTGTGGTATTATTTGTTCTATTTCTGTTAAAAATGCTATAGGTATTTTGATAGGGATTGTATTAAATCCGTAGATAGCTTTAGGTGGTATGGACATTTGAACAATATAATTTTTTCAAATTTATGAGCATGGAATATACATTTATTTATGGTTTCTTAATTTTCTTTCATCGTGTTTATAGTTTTCAGAGTACTGGTCTTTTCACTTCCCTTGGTTAAATTTATTCCTATATATTTTATTCTTTTTGCAATTATAAGTAGATTTATTTTAAATTTATCTTTCTGCTTTGTTGTTAATGTATAGAAATGCAATAGATTGCTACATGTTAATTTTGAATCCTGCAACTTCACTGAATTCATTTATTAGTTCTAACAGGTTTTTCATGGAGTCTATGGTGTTCTGTATACAGTATCATGTCATTTGCAAGTAGTGATAGTTTTACTTCTTCCTTACCAACTTAGGTGCCTTTTATTTCTTTTTGTTATCTAATTGCTGAAGCTAGGACTTCCAGTACTATGTTGAATAAAAGTGGTGAGAGTAGAAATCCTTGTCTTGTTCTTGATCTTAGAAGAAAAACTCTCATTTTTTTCCCCATTGAGTATGATGTTAGCTGTGGGTTTTTCATATATGGCCTTTATTATGTTGACGTATGTTCCTTCTAAACCCACTGTGGTGAGAGTTTTTACCATGAATGGATGTTGTATCTTGTCAAATGCTTTTTCTGCATCTATTGAGATGATCATATGGTTTTTATTCTTTCTCTTGTTAATGTGATATGTCCAAATCTGTTTTAGTAAATGAGTTTTATTGGAATAGAGTGGCAATTACCCTTTTATATGTTGTCTATGGCCGCTTTGGAGCTACAACAGCCGAGCTGAGTAGATGAAACAGAGATCTTATGGTCTACAATGCCCAAAATACCTACTGTCTGACTCTTTAGAGAAATCGTTTACTGACAGCTGGTCCAAAGCAGGGATGACAAGCTAACAAAAAATCAATTGACTATCTCTAATACAGTGATTAATTATTAATGTCTGTGATGGGTGAAACACTAGGAAGTAGGTACATTTGTACAGATATTTGTCACGTTTAGCCTAAAAAAACCAAAAAACCAAAAAAACAACAAAAAAAATAGCCTTTCCTTAATAATCATTAATGGAATCAATGAGGCTAAATTATTTTTCATTTCTTTAAATCTTTTTTTTTTTCCAACGTTTATTTATTTTTGGGACAGAGAGAGACAGAGCATGAACGGGGCAGGGGCAGAGAGAGAGGGAGATGCAGAATCCGAAGCAGGCTCCAGGCTCTGAGCCATCAGCCCAGAGCCCCACGCGGGGCTCGAACTCATGGACCGCGAGATCGTGACCTGGTTGAAGTCGGACGCTTAACCGACTGCGCCACCCAGGCGCCCCTCTTTAAATCTTTTTAAATAGCGAGGCATAATCACAAATTTTAATATAATATGATCAAAACAAAAATTGTCGCCATAAACAGATTCAATTTGTTGCCTTTCTCATGATTTTTCAACTATACTGAGGCATAGAATTTTTCTTTTTTATTCTTCTAAACTTTAAGGAAAACATCTTTCTAGTTAATCTTTATAAAGATAGGGCTTTATGAGTTAAAAAGTGAAATGTTTCTTTCCCTATTGTGTCTGTCAGCTACCTTAATCTCTTTACCCCCTCCTCCCATCCCAGAGGTAGACCTCAGTAGAAAAGTGACAAACATGAAACAGTGAGATCTATAATACATTTAAACATCTTACTTTGACTCTTTAAAAGCAGCTAGCACACCCAGATAATCCTGTACTCAGAATGTACACAAAAACCTGGCAGCATTAGACCAGAACAGAAACCCTCATTCCTCTGTTAAAGATCTCCTGATAGTTTCTTTCAACTTTTTTTTTCCCTCCATGTCATTGGTTCTGTAGCTCTCCTTTAGCATTTCTTACCTATTGACTTATGGGAGGTAGGTACCCTATCTTAGTACAGTTTTGATACTTGCTTTCTAGTCCCCTAAAGGTAGACTGTTCCTTTTCTAACGCAATAAACTAACCTGGACAGATTTCCATTTGTTCTTCCCATCTGTAAACTGTTCATAAACAGACTGGCAGTCAGGAAACCTGGATTTGAGAACGGGCTGTAGCTGTATTATTAATTCTTCATGTGATCCTGACAGTTCTCTGAAATTAAGTTTTCTTTCTTTAACAATGAGATTGGCTTAGGTAATGCAATTCTTTTAGCCCTAAGTCTACCCTTGCTTTGAATAATTCTCTTTAGACCTCTGTTTTTAAAAACAAGCAGTTCTTGATGGAGATGCCAACCCACAGAAGTGTGTGCTGTTGCCAAAGGCACACACTTCATGTCTTTAGGGCTCACCGCCCCTGCCAACCTTGGTTTTCACTTTAACCTCACTTCCATCTCCCTCCCTCCCTTCCTTCTTTTTTCCCTTTCTTGCTTATGTCCTTCTTCCTATGAAACACACTTTCCGTCAGATGTTACTTGAGAGCTGCATCTCACTGGATACTTTATTAATCACTTCTAACTCAGATTCGTAAACCTTGCATTTTAAGGGGTTTAGATTATAGAACTGACCAGCTATATAAGGACATAACTTTTGACAATACTCTTAAACAAAAGAATAAAAAATGTTTTTGAATAAAATTGAAACATTTGTTAGATTACTTATTCATTATAAAAAGCATTATATTGCCAGATATGTCTGCATAAATGGAGGCTTTGTATTTTTAGAGACACTCTTTTTTTCTATTTACTGGTCAGTTATTAGAGTAGGGTTAGTACATGGGTTTAGGTGTGATTCCACACCGCTTTGCAGTCTATCAGGAAAGGCTTTGTGGTACATTGGAAATATGTTCAAGGAATGTCATCTCAACACTTCAAGGGGTTTTTCTTTAATAAAAAGGGCAATAGGGATCAAACCAATCCACTGAATTTGCATGTTTTCCCCTCACACTGCTGAAAACATCTTTTCAAACCAGCTTCAAACTAGAGCAATTAGGTGGGTAATTGCCCTAGTGTGAACTTAGCCTTAAAAGCTTATTCTATGAAACTAGAGTAATTAGACTTACTTCTTCAGTCTTTTTTTTCTTCACCTCATTGTTCTCATGCATTAGGCTAATGTTGCTGTGCTTGGGTTCACTTCAATGCAAAGGAATGGAGGCTGGGGATGGAGAAATAGAAAAGCTTAAATGGATAGGAAACCCAGCAAACAAAACCAAAACCTAGCCTGTGACAGCAATCATGAAAAACGTTTGCATTCTAATAAGGCTTGTTAAACAGCATTTTAATTAATCTGAAATTTGCAACATACCTGCTTGTCACTATCCTTTGTAATGACTAGTTTATGTTCCTAAAATAGATATACAAAATACCTCATGTTTTGCCAGATTATTTAGCAATGCTTTGCTATATCAAATTAATCTTAGTTGCTAACAGGATAACAGTTTTAGTTGTTTTTTCTTCGCTTTACCATGTTACAATCATTATCCAAAGGGAACATACCAGGTCAAGTGTTAACAATATGTGCATTGCAAAAATAAAAGTTAAGATTTGCCATCTGTTCAAAACTGATACTGTTACATTAGATATACTTTTTGAAAAGTCCCTTTAATCCTAATACATTTTGATTTGTTTCAATTTTTAAAAGCTACAGATACATTTTTGTGAAACAAAAGTAAAATACACAATTAAGTGGTGATCAGAATTAAAATATTGTAGGGCAGTACAGTGTACCTTTATGTCAGTATTTGAAATACGTACATTTAAGTGTAATTTCTTTTGATGTGTTTCATGGATGTAAATTTAGAATTGTGGTTTGCATGTGTAATGTAATACTTACTAAATATTTGTTTAGTTCAGTAGATTGTAAGATTAAATCCTGCAATATTGTTTTCACGTTTATATTCAAAGTGTTGATTAGAAGTGCAGATTGGGCCCCAAGTCTCAGGCAATTACCCCATAGCCTTCCACCCTCCTCCATATTCTAGGTGACATGTAGTGACTTCTTGAGATTTTGTGATTTGCTGCCCCAATTGCCTAACGTATGGGTAAATGTAACTAGGTCATCTACATATATAACTGCGCTCACCTTTTCTGCTCAGGTCTACACATTGCCCTTTGGTTGTCCACTCCTTTGCAGTGTTGCCTTTGTTGTTCACCTGCATAAATTTTCCCCTTAGCAACTGTAGTGATCATGTCGCGTGGGTTATTTCAGGTTCTACTCCTTCAAACAATGACCATGACATGCAAACAAAATGCCAAAAAAATATAACATTAGCCTCTATTTTCAGAGGTGACTTTTTAGCTTCTTAAAAATTGGTAAGGAAAGTTTTGAGAGGAGACCATACTCAATTTATAATTAGAGTGAAAGAGAATGTTTCAGTTCCTTTACTTTCAGCTCTATGTCCTGAACTAAACCACGGCTATACTGTCAGGGGAGACCACTCCCATGCCTGCATGTGCAAGGTTAGCATTCACAGGATGAACATATGCGTTATCTGTAACAAAATTTTCCTATTTAATAAGTAAAGCTAGGAGGTAGATACATACTAAATTTTAGACCTCTTTTTTACCAGTCCCCAATGGGAGATGGCATGGGAAAGAGAAAGAGTTTGAACTATGAGGTACGACAGATTCAAAATTTCCTCTACCACTTATTGGCTAAACAGGTTTAAATCTCATTTTTCTCATTTACATAATGTGGTCAATAATTCCTGTTCCATAAGATTGCATTGGAGATTAAATGAGATATTATACAAAGCCTGATATATAGCATCATCATAAAGGGAGGTAAGTAATCACCCCCTCCCCACAATATACTAGGACCAATCTCTAGTTGTGAAATCTCTGAAGGCAGGGACACAGCAGTTCAAAATTTTGGGGGCTCACCACTATGCCTGGAATACAGCAAGAGCTCATACATTTTACTGAGAAAATGCATAAATGGATGAGAAAATGGTTGCATGAATATGTGCTTAGAAAGCAGAAATATGTAGAAACAGTACTGTAGAGCAATAAGTATATAAACAGTGTACAGTCTTCAATGTCCATTATCTACCTGATGTTTGGTAAGATAGCTGTCATATGGAGGAAGAGTACAAGTCAAAGATTCTTGGAACAGAATCCAAGAAACCTGACTCTGTACCTCTAACTAGCTGAGAGAACTTGAAGCAAACCCAAGTTGGTCTAGGATTTAAATACCTCATCTATAAAATGAGTACTTCGCATGAAATGATATCTAGCATGCCACCTACCCTTTCTCTCTAGAGTTTCATGAAGTCCATCCCTTGCAAAGTGTCAAAGTTTTCAGTGAGGGAAGGGTATCAGGGACTTCGGGGGGAAATTAGTCCTGATTCTCCTCCTTCTGACTCTTGGATCTCCAGTCTCAACCTCTCTCATGAACAGATTTCAGCAAACAGGTTCACAAGATAAATAAACAAACATGTAGGAAGATAGAGACATTTTGCATATGGATTCAGTTTTAAAAGAAACTGGAAAAAATATAGTGGAATACTCTTAATTAGCACAGATCCTGAAAAAAAATAAATGTGTTAATTAATCTCTCATCTTGATTATCAAAAGATTATACCCATATATACAACAACATGTAAACTAGAAATTAGAAAGAGATATTTTGCCACCTAGCTCCTCTTCTGAAAAACTATTCCAAGTTTCTAATATAATTTGAAGATGTATCCACTGGGATATAAGTGCCCTGGTGTTCTTTCCTTATTAGAAGCCTGAGAATTACTATGATATTGTTGTGTTTTGAGCTTTTTAAAAAAAGATGTCGACTGCATTTCATTTCTCTCTTTCAGCATTTTAATTACTCAATTACTCTTTCCCAAAATACTTACTTTTTGCTTTTATTATTGGTGTATTGCTCATGCAAACATTTTACTGAGGAATCAGAGCTTCAAGGACTTTAACTTTCTCATCTGAAGTAAGATAACCTAATTTAGCAGCTGTGGTAGAACAGGAAAGCAGCATGATGCCAAAAAAAGGTTACACAGTGGGAAGTTCGTGCTGGCAAATACCAATTCACACCTGTTTTAGGCCTACAGACAACATCAGGGGTGCTATTTAAATGGACTCTGTGTGCAATTTATCCATTGTTTGGAGTCATTGAAATGAACTACATTGATTCTTCTCCTTGGCAATTATTCCAATTAAGTGGATGCACCATTTATCAGGGTGCTGATTAAGTGCGTTTTGTAGCAGGCACCAAAGAAAGACTGTGAGGAAATCTATGAAAGTGATATTCACACTTCGTAAGGTTCCCCTCATACTCACGAATGTCTTACGTTATATGGTTAGCGATACAAAACATTATGCAGAAAAATACTACTGAAACCAGGGTTAAGGAGATGATTGTTCCACATGAGTTCAGAGATTTCAAATGCCAACATGAAGAGAAAGAATTTTAGGTTGAAACTACCTGCTGTCTTTGGTACTGGATATATACATTTGTAATTTTTTTTTATTTTTAAAATTTTTTTTAACGTTTATTTATTTTTGAGACAGAGAGAGACAGAGCATGAACAGGGGAGGGGCAGAGAGAGAGGGAGACACAGAATCTGAAACAGGCTCCAGGCTCTGAGCTGTCAGCACAGAGCCCGACGCGGGGCTGGAACTCACGGACCGTGAGATCATGACCTGAGCCGAAGTTGGACGCTTAACTGACCGAGCCACCCAGGCACCCCTGTAATTTTTTTTTTTAAATTCTAACAAGCTTTTTATTTGAGAAAGGGGTCAACTTTTCTCTAGACAACTAAATTTATTTAGAAAGTGCATAAAGACAGCCTACCACAGATCAATTAACATCATATGTTAATGATTTAAAGAAAGACAACGCGTTTGTTGCTACCCAATCTGACATTCTAGATTATTAGACTACCTATTTGATTCTGTTCCATGTTATTTTTAGTTTTAAATAATGCAAATTCAATTTGTATTACAAATTATATTTTATAGGCTAATAATATTCCATTGTATACCTGATTTCCCAGGACATTTCTATTGAAAATTGAGTGTGTAATGACACAGTTTTATAAATAAACCAATGAATATTTAAAAACTGAGAAAAAAATAGTGAACTCAAATACATGGAAATTGAATTGTGAAATATAAAATGATGAGAATATTTTCAGATAAGGAGTTTATTTTACTAACTATTGAAAAGGAGTTTAATTTTTTTACTAAATATTTAAAAGGAGTTTTAATTTATTTTTTACTAAATAATGATTTATAATACTGATTTTGACAAAAATTCTGAATTTTTATTGCCTTCTACTGGACATGAGATATAGTCTTCGGTAAACGGATTAAAAAAAACTAACAAAAATTTAGTAAAATAAAACATATTGAAGGAACATTTTTTAAAAAGAAATTAGGCTTACTCGCAAAATTTACCTCTAAAATAGTAAACAAAAAGAGGATTGAAGTACAAATAACAGAATGTTAAAAAATGAATCGCTTTTATGTCAACCTTTAGACCAAGTAAGTTGAAATAAGTTGTGTAGGTTCAGAGAGATCTAAACCTAAGCAATCCTATAAAAAGATTTTAAGCTTATCCCTTTTCCAAACTGCTTCCACTGTCAAGTGCCCACTGCTATTTTCTAGAATTATTTTAGTAGTGGTTTTTCTGTTTACTGTCTATAGCTGTCAAGTGACAAGTGTTTACCCTACTTACAAACTAGCATGTTCGACTGCCACGGTTTCATGGATGTTGGCATTCTTGAGTCAGTCAGAGGACTGCTTACTATTCGTAGTAATAACAATAGCCAGATGACCATATTTTCATTCTGGTTCTCTGAGTTTTAATTCCTACAGGGGAACATGAAGAGGGCCAGGTAATACATGCAGTCACCAATGAGGTTCCAGAGAGAGGGACTCTGTTTTTATACTAGACAGAAAACATGCTTATCTGTTGCTCCTGAGGGAGATGCTGTTTAAGTCTTACATGGCTGTTCACTATACAGGTATACCTGAAAGATAGTCAAGAACAAAAGGCAATCAGTGTCCACTCAACATGTGCAGAAACCTAAGAAACTCAAAGAATTGTCTCTCAACATTCACTAGTGCAAATGAAAGCAAATGACTCTGTTACAGGCATAATATTTAAACTTCTATAATATGTTACTTTTAAAAAAACCATAGACAGTTTCTATGATTCTCATTGTCTGCGTTATTTGTTGTATATCTTAGAATAAATGCTCACATAGAGTGTGTCAGAGTCTAAGGATCTGAAATTGCTGTCTTGGGACATGTGCACCTTTTTTTAAGTGAACTGTTTTGCATGCAAAGTTGACTCCCATACCTGGAGATTGAGTAAATTGTAACACATAAGAATCCTTAAGCTTGATACCATATTTAGATAGCAATCATTTCCTTTTTAACAAGAATTGATTTCATTAGTTTTATCACAACTGCCTATCAGTTCCAACCACTAGCCAATTAGGTAGCAACCAGTATACCCAAATCAAAAGAAAATAATGATCAACTTGATTTGACTAACTTGATTTTATTCTCTTCACTTTCATTGAAAATGTTTTGGGTATCATAATTAGCAAGTAACTAACTTCATCATATTTCCTTCTATGGAAATGATTAGGGGCCACTGTGAAAGGGTGATGAACTAAAAAGAACATGAAATTTTAGAGAGAGACAGATCTGAATTTCATTCCCAGCTTAACAAGTACTTGTATGATATTTGATACTATATTGTGGACTTTTATGAAATTAATTTTCCTCAATAATGACATTAAAAATATGTAATGAAAATAATATTTGCAAAGTGCCCAATACAGTAGTTAACAGCTAAGATTCTCTATTTTCTACTTCTTTTTTTTTTGTCTATGAGATGTTCTCCTATACTATTAGCTGACATGCGATCTTCCTGTTTTCTAGCTAATTTTTTAAGTATCCAGTGTGTTTAGTTTTATTTTTAACTTTCTGTAAAGCTGGCTAATGCTACTTTGGTATTTCATATGCATGGAACCAATTTGCTTCTTAATAATCTTTAAGTGTATTTGTCATACAACAAGCATGGAACTGTGAATAAATGTAATTGATGACCGGAAAAGTCAAGAAGGAAAAGGAAAAAGATCTTTGGAGCCAGGGAATAGAACTAGAATTACATAGGAGGAACAAAGAAAGAGCAAAAAGGTGAGAATAGAAATTAAAACAATGAGGGGTGCCGGAGTGGTTCAGTTAGTTAAGCACCTGACTCTTGATCTCAGCTCAGATCTTAATCTCAGGGTCATAAATTCAAGCCCTGCATTGGGTTCCACACTGGGTGTGAAGCCTACTTAAAAAAAAAATAGAAAAGGGAAAAGTACGAAAGAGGTGAATCTCCTCAAAGAACAGAGTACATCCAGCAATATAGAGGAAATGACACTTAACTAAAATTACATCTTGGATTCTCGTTATTCCCCAGATGACCTTGCAAGGAGTTTCATCATCCAAAAGAAAAAAGAGAGGGTGAGATTAGAGGACCTCCTAAAATAATTGTCAGAACTAAACAATTGCATTATTTTTTTTTAATTTTTTTTCAACGTTTTTTATTTATTTTTGGGACAGAGAGAGACAGAGCATGAATGGGGGAGGGGCAGACAGAGAGGGAGACACAGAATCAGAAACAGGCTCCGAGCCATCAGCCCAGAGCCTGACGCGGGGCTCGAACTCACGGACCGCGAGATCGTGACCTGGCTGAAGTCGGACGCTTAACCGACTGCGCCGCCCAGGCGCCCCAACAATTGCATTATTTTTAAAAGTGTGTACAACCACTAGAATCTGTAATACTTAGAGCAAAATTTGAAACATAATGGAAGGAAAGGTTTACACCTTTTGAGCACCCATAAACTATATCATTGCTGGAATCAGTAGTTTAATTAAGAAGTTTGTCAGTGATGATGCTAATAAGTCTGGCATATTTTCAATTTAAAGTGACACTACTGAAAGCATATCTAATCAGCTATAATATGAATCATCAGAGCACCTATGAGAACTTAGCAGATAGCTAGAGCAAACTTCATGTCAAGTACTTGGTAGAATACATGTGCAAGTCCATTGCAGCCGTTGCAGAAGTTCTTATATCAAAGCATAGCTAAATGGAGATTTATGTTGGATAATTAGTTGAGAAAGGGATATATGTGATTTTTCAGTAGGTTTACATATATGACTACATACAGAAAAGAAACTTCAAACCCTTTGGAAATGAGGTGGAGAATAAAGAGATCAGTAAGTAAAATCATGTGGTAAAGATCATATACAGTACAAGTTTCTTGTCTGAAGGCTAACAGTTATAGAATTAAAATCAGATCAAGAAATGCTACCTCACTCCTGTAGATTTGCATTTTTCTGACAAATTTCAACAAATAGGGGATTTAATATTTATTACACTAAAAGCGAGATTTAATTTTTTAATTTTTAAAATGCAAATCTGAGTGCTTAGATATATTACCATTACTGGAATACTGAGAAACAGATTTGTGTCTGTTTAACTCTATATTACTAGAATGTAATACATGCTACATTCCCAGTGCCTGGAATTATATTAAAATTTGCTAAATGAGTATCTTTATAAAAACTTTATAAAATGTATATCATTACCCTTTTTTATAATAGAGGAAACTGAGAAAATAGAAAGCTTAAGTAATTCGTTGAAGATTATAATGTAAATAATTGAAAATTGGAATTTGGATTTAGCTTTTTCTTGCTCCAAAATATTTTATCTTTCTACTTTATACATGAGAATTTTAATTTAATGTTCATTTATTTATTTTGAGAGACAGAGAAAGCTAGACCAAGTAGGGAAGGGGCAGACAGCAAAGGAGAGAGAGAATCCCAAGCAGGCTCTGCCCTGTCAGCACAGAGCCCAATGCAGTGCTCCATCTTCTGAACTGCGATATCATGACCTGAGCTGAAATCAAGAGTTGGATGTTTAACCAGCTGAGCCACCCAGGCACCCCTACATGGGAATCTTTGCTTGTGAAACTTAGCTTGTGAAAGTACTGACAGCAAAAATAAAATTCACATTATTTATTAAATATCTTTTATGCACTGGGTATAACATTAAATACTTTGTACAGATTATTAAATATGAGATATAATGTGAGATTATATGTCTTAGTGAGATATAATGTGAGATATAATGTCTTAGTTAAGAATTCAGGATCTGAAAACTATAAAACACTAGTGAAAGAAATTGAAGATGACACAAAGATATGGAAAAGCATTCCATGCTCATGGAGTGAAGAACAAATATTGTTAAAATGTCTATACTTCCCAATGCAATCTGTACATTTAATGCAATCCCTATTGAAATACCGCCAGCATTTCTCATAGAACTAGAACAAACAACCCTAAAATTTGTATGGAAACACAAAAGACCGAAAATAGTCAAAGAAACCTTGAAAAAGAAAAGCAAACTGGAAGCATCGCAATTCTGGACTTCATGTTATTACAGAACTGTAGTGATCATGGCAGTATAGTACTGGCACAAAAATAGACCCATAGATCAGTGAAACAAAATACAAAACCCAGAAATGAGCCCACAATTATATGGTCAATTAATCTTCCACAAAGCAGGAAAGAATATCCAATGGGAAAAAGTCTCTTCAACAAATGGTGCTGGGGAAACTGCACAGCAACATGCAAAAGAATGAAACTGGGCCACTTTCTTACACCATACACAAAAGTAAATTCAAAATTGATGAAAGACCTAAATGTGAGACAGGAAAACATTGAAATCCTAGAGGAGAACACAAGAAGTAACTTCTTTGACATCCACCATAGCAAGGGAAGGGAAACAAAAGTAAAAATAGAGCTTTGTCAAGATTAAAAACTTCTGCACAGTGAAGGAAGCAATCAACAAAACTAAAAGGCAACCTATGGAATGGGAGAATATGGGAGAAGATATTTGAAAGTGACATATTGACAAAGGGTAAATATGCAAAATCTATAAGGAATTTATCAAACTTAACACCCAGAAAAAAAAATCTGGTTTAGAGATGGGCAGAAGACATAAATAGATATTTTTCCAAAAAAGACCCACAGATGGCTGACACACCCATGAAAAAATGCTGAACATTACTCATCATCAGAGAAATAGAAATAAAACTACAATGAGATATCATGTCACACCAGTTAGAATGGCTAAAATTAACAACACAGGAAGAAACGGGTGTTGGCGAGGATATGGAGAAAGGAGAAGCTGTTGGTGGGAATGTAAACTGGTGCAGCCACTATGGAAAAGAGTACGGAGGTTCCTCAGAAAGTTAAAAACAGAAATATCCTACAATCCAGCAATTGCACTACTAAGTATTTGCCCAAAGGAGACAAAAATACTCTTTGTAAAGGGATGCATGCTCCACTATGTTTATAGCAGCACTATCAACAATAGAAAGTATAGAAAGAGCCCATATGTCCATTGACAGATGAATGGATAAAGAAGAAGTGGCATATGTGTATACGCACACATACACTGGAATATTACACGACCATAAACAAGAATGAAATCTTGCCATTTGCAACAATGTGGATGGAACTAGAGAATATTATGCTAAGTGAAATAAGTCAGACAGAGGAAGACAAATTCCATATTATTTCACTGAGAAGTGGAATTGAAGAAACAAAACAAATAATCATATTGGGGGGAAAAGAGAGAGGCAAACCAGAAACAGACTCTTAATTATAGAGAACAAACTGATGGTTACCAGAGGAGAGATTGATGGGAGGGAATGGGTTAAATAGGTGATGGGGATTAAGGAGTGCACTTGTTACAATGAACACTGGACTTTGGATATAAGTGTTGAATCACTAAACTGTATACCTAAAACTAATATTACACTGTATGTTAACTAACTAGAATTTAAATGAAAACTTAAAAATAATTCAGGATCTGGATCCACAGCCTAGATTCAAATACCAGCTTTTCTCCCTACTAGGCATGTGACTTTTGGTAAGTTACTTAAATTCTTCATGCTTTAGTTACCTAATAGTGATGCAATGAAGGATTGTATTAGTGAAAATATGTTGAAAACATGATACAGTACCTGATACTTGGTAATAATTTTAGTTTATGCATAAGGATATTGAGGTACAGATGAACTACTTACGCTTGGTTAAAGTTTTGGGATATGGCTAATAAAGACCCAATGAATAATGTTTTTCTCTGCTGAAATTTGGATATAATTGAGAAATAACATTGAAGAGTATGGAGTAATTTGGTGGATTTAGATACAAATTAGTATTAAGATTGATGCCAATTTCTTTTTTTTTTTAATTTTTTTTTCAACGTTTATTTATTTTTGGGACAGAGAGAGACAGAGCATGAACAGGGCAGGGGCAGAGAGAGAGGGAGACACAGAATCGGAAACAGGCTCCAGGCTCTGAGCCATCAGCCCAGAGCCTGACGCGGGGCTCGAACTCACGGACCGCGAGATCGCGACCTGGCTGAAGTCGTACGCTTAACTGACCGAGCCACCTAGGCGCCCCGATGCCAATTTCAAAGTGATGTTTTCAAGATGGCTGTATAAGTTGTTCCCAACTTCAGTTTCCCTCACAAGAAGACCAGCTAGCATCCATTCATAGACAAGACACCATTGTGGAAATCCCAGAACAAAGGGGTGAGGCTGAAGCCCCTCTCTGGACCACAGACTGAGAATGACCTCATAGAAGGAAATGCTGTTACACTCTAACTACATGGCTGTTGTTTCCTATGCTGGCACAGTGCCTGCACTGAGAAGACCCTCCTGAGCCTGTAGTTCTTCATCTGGGGAAAGAAAAGAGCTCAAGATGGACATCCAGCTCCCCCAGCTTTGTAGGATGTTTCCCAGGAGACCCACTGGCATCAGGCCTCACGAAGATCATTGTGGAAATCTGCTAGTCGTGACCACTGAGAATCAAATAGAAACAGAGAAAGCAGGCAGGACTTATAGTAACCAGTGCTTGGGTCTTGGCGGACTGTATTCCTCCTCATAGCTGCATACCAGTGGAGATCCCAGCCAGAAGTTCTGCCCATCAGCTGGTGGCCTTGTCTAGCCAGGGAGCTCAGTGGGCAGTTCTGCCTGACATTGGTTCCTCAGCCAAAGAGCTTTAATGACTGAGGAGCCTGATCTACAGCCCTGCCCTGGCATAGAAATACATTTACAGCCCTGCCCATCTGCTGAGGATAGTGGGCAGACTCACCCATTCAGGAGGACTGATCTGCCAGTCTGGCAGCCACATATCCTATCTTTTAGCTGCACTTATGCAGAGAACCAAGCCACAGTCCTATCTGTTTGGTATAACCTCTGACCCTGCATTGCTAGGGAGGCTTATGAGTGACCCTAGACAATCTCAGAACCCAGCATATAGTGATTTCCCACAACAGAACCCAGCCTATGGTCTTGCCTGATTGCTGAGCCCAGTGTCTAGTCTTGTCTAGCAGAGAGCAGCCAGTGACCCCATCCAGTAATATAGCACAGCCTATGGTCCTGTTCCATGAGGGAGACCAGATAATGACCCCACCCAATTGGGGAGCACAGTCTGCAGTCCCACCCAGCTGCAAGAAATAGAGGTCCTTCATCACTAAAGAGCCCAGCCAATGACTTTGCCCAACAATGGAGCCATTCCAGTGGTGTACCTGATAACAAAGCCCAGCCTGAAGTTGCATCCCTGTTAAGACCACAGAGTCACCACAATTGATACCACAGAAATGCAAGGGGTCAGAAGAGAGTACAATACACAAATATACAGCAACAAATTGGATAAACTAGAAGACATAGGTAAATATCTAGAAACATATATCTTACAGTAAATCTAAACAGACCAATAATGAATAAAGAGATTTTATCAGTTATCAAAAGCCTTCAAAAACAGAAAAGCCAAGAATTAGATGTATTCACTAGTGAATCCTATAAAATATTTAAAGAAGAATTAAAACCAATCCTTCTCAAACTCTTCCAAAAATTTGAAGAGAGACCACTTCCAAATGCATTTTATGAGACCATCATTATCTTCATATCAAAGCTTGATAAGGACAATACAAGAAAACTGTATCCCAATATTGCTAATGAATATAGATGCAAAAATTCTCACAAAAATACAAAACGAACTCAACAGCACATTAAAAGCACATATACCATAATCAAATAGGATTTGTCCCTGGGATGCAAGTATAGTTCAACATACACAGAGCAATAAATGTGATACATCACATCAACAGAATGAAGGATAAAAATTATGTGATTTTCTCAATAAATTCAGAAAAAAGCATTTGAAAAATTGAGCATCATTTTATGATAAAACTCTCAACAAATTGGATATAGAAGTATACCTAAACATAGTAAAGGCCATGTATAAGAAGCCCACAGCTAACATCATAGTCAATGGTGAAAGGTTGAATGCTTTCCTCCTAAGATCAGGAACAAGACAGGGGTGCCCAGTCTTACTGTCTTATTCAACATAACACTAAATGCCCTAGCCAGGGCAGTCAAGCAAGAAAAAGAAAAGGGATCTTAACAAAGAAACATGTAAAATTATCTCTGTTTGCAGATGACATGCTCATATATAGAAAATTCTAAGGATGCTTTCCAAAAACTGTTAGAACTAAAAAATGAATTCAGTAAACTTGTAGGATACAAGATCAACACACAAAAATAAGTTATGTTTCTTTTTTTTAATTACTTTTTTTCTCTTTTATTTAAATCCAAGTTAGTTAACGTAAGGTGTAATAATGGTTTCAGGAGTAGAATTTAGTGATTCATCACTTACATAGAATGCCCAGTGCTCATCAAAACAAGTGCCCTCCTTAACTGCCCATCATCCATTTCGTCCATCCCCCCACCCACCTCGCATCCAGCAACCCTCCGTTTGTTCTCTTCATTTAAGAGTCTCTTATGGTTTGCCTCCTTCTCTGTTTTTATCTTATTTTTCCTTCATTCCCATATGTTCATGTCTTTTGTTTCTTAAATTCCACATATGAGTGAAATCATATATTTGTCTTCCTCTGACTGACTTATTTTGCTTAGCAAATACATTCTAGTTCCATCCATATTATTGCAAATGGAAATATTTCATTCTTTTTGAATTATGAGCAATATTCCATTGCATGTATATATACCACCTTTTCTTCATCCATTCATCAGTTGATTGGCATTTGGACTCCTTTCATAATTTGGGTTTTTTTTTTTTGGTTATTGTTGATAGTGCTGCTATAAACATTGGGGTGCATTCACCCCTTCAAATCAGCATTTTTGTATCCTTTGCATGAATATCTAGTAGTACAATTCCTGGGTCATTGGGTAGCTCTATTTTTAGTTTTTTTGAGGAACCTCCATTGTGTTTTCCAGAGTGGCTGGACCAGTTTGCATTCCCACTTAACATTGCAAAAGTGTTCCTCTTTCTCCACATCCTCATCAACATCCATTGTTTCCTGAGTTGTTTATTTTAGCCACTCTGGCAGGTATGAGGTAGTATCTCAGTGTGGTTTTGATTTGTATCTCCCTGATGATGAGTGATGTTGAGCATCTTTTCTTGTGTCTGTTAGCCATCTGAATGTCTTCTTTGGAAAGGTGCCTGTTCATGTCTTTTGCCGATTTCTTCACTGGATTATTTGCTCTTTGGGTGTTGAGTTTTAGAAAATCTTTATAGATTTTGGATACTAACCCTTTATCTGATATGTCATTTGTGAATATCTTCTCCCATTCTGTCAGTTGCCTTTTAGTTTTATTGATTGTTTCCTTCATTGTGCAGAAGCTTTATGTATTTATTTTTTGAAAGACAGAGCATAAGTGGGGGAGGGGCAGAGAGAGAGGGAGTCACAGAATCCAAAGCAGGCTCCAGGCTTGAGCTGTCTGCACAGAGCCTGACACAGGGCTCAAACTCACGAGCCTTGAGATCATGACCTGAGCTGAAGTTGGATGCTTAACTGACTGAGCCACCCATGCACCCCATGAATATATTTAATATTACTGAACTGTATATTTAAAAATGGTTACAATAGTAATTTCATGTATATTTTACCACAAAAAAAAATGAGAAAAAATGAAAGAAGGAAATGTTGATTTTTCTAGAAATAACAAACAAGTGGTGCAATGAATAATAATTCTTGACAAAATGGCACAATAGATTATTTTTTAAAGTTTATTTGAGAGGGAGAGTGCAAGAATGGAAGGGGCAGAGAGGGAGAGAGAGAGAGGAAGAGAGAATCTCAGGTAGGCTCTGTGCTATCAGAGCATAGAACCTGATGTGGGGCTTGGGTTTCAGCTCATAAACCGTGAGATCAAGACCTGAACTGAGACCAAGAGTCAGATGCTCAACTCACTGAGCCAGTCAGGTGCCCCAGTACAGCAGGTTATTAGCTGGTTATATGTGAATTCTTGAGAAGGAGAGAAGTGACCACTTGCAGCCATTTTGGGTTTCATGAGAACAAATTTTTTACAGTCTCCTCTGTGAGCAATATGAAAAATCGTGGTAATTTCCCTTAATCATTCTCATTACTGTCAACACAGTTATCTCCTACTCAGTAGTACCTCTCTCTCATTCACTGAGAACTTTTTCTCTTGATTCTCAAGATTTTTTCTCAACTCCCATGTAGTGTGTGACTGTGGCAGCCTTGAAAAAGTATCATGTAGGTCTCCTGATGGGGGAAGAAGAGTGGACTGCAAGCCCCAGATCCTGCCTCTTTGATCCACCACTGCTTTTACACTACAGCCATGCTTTTTCCTGTCTACTCACAAGCAAAGAGTTAATATGTCCAAGTATTAATGAAGGCCTTGTATCTGTGAGGGGTCAGACCTATCCGGGCAACTTTGACTCGAAAACTTCCCATTAGTATTTCCGTGCCTTTTTTTTTTTAATGTTTATTCATTTTTGACACAGAGAGAGAGAGAGAGAGAGAATGAATGAATGAATGGGGGTGGGGGAGAGAGAAGGAGAGACACAGAATCTTAAGCAGGCTCTAGGCTCTGAGCTGTCAGCACAGAGCCTGACATGGAGCTCGAACCCACAAAATGTGAGGTCATGATCTGAGCTGAAGTCAGAAGCTGAACTGACTGAACTACCCAGGCGCCCCTCCATGACTTCCTTAAAACTACAGTGTAATCTGAGATTCTTTGATTCAGTGCTGCTTCAATTTTCCTCTCCTACCAAAGGATCAGACCTACACTGTGGTGTGAACATTCTTCTTGCTTGCCCCTGCTTACTTTCTTTTCCCTTGTACAAGAATTTCCTCCAATCCTTCCATGTCTAACATAGTGATCTTGACAGCATAAGGGTTACACATATGTAATAGAGTGAATCATTATTTGAACATTTAAAAAATACTTTCCCTAGTAAAATGACACACTCATGTCCTTTTTCTTTTGTCTTTGCAAACTTTCCAATGAAGATAGGATATATTTCTTTATTTCATTAATATTAGAATTTTGTGGGGTGCCTGGGTAGCTCAGTTGGTTGAATGTCTGACTTCGGCTCAGGTCATGATCTCACAGTTCGTGGCTTCGAGCCCTGCATTGGGCTCTGTGCTGACAGCTTAGAGCCTGGAGCCTGTTTCAAATTCTGTGTCTCCCTCTCTTTCTGCTCCTTCCCCCACACCCCACTCATGTTCTGTCTCTCTCTCTTCAAAAATAAATAAAAACATTAAAAAAAATTTTTTTTAAATATTAGAATTTTGTGTCACTTACTTGGACCAGTGGATTATGGGCAGAAATGATAATGTGCTAGCTTGGGGCAGGGTTCATAAAGCATTGAGATTTTCAGCTTGCTCTATTGTGTTGTCATTCTCCATAAGAATATGCCTTGGAGAGCTATTGGACCAATGAGAACAAAAAGACACATCAGGCACTCCTGATTCAAAATCACAATCTTCAGCCAAATGTAGCCAATGCACAGTCCAAAGCAGAGCCTCATAAATGACCAACAAAGATATGAAAGAGAAAAATAAATGCTTACTGTGCAAGCAACTGAATTTTAGGGTAACTTTTTCTTTATGCAGCATTATCTAATATATCAAATACCCTAGTCAATGAAGTCTCAAATATTACTGCAATTATAAGCATTTATTTCCATTTAATTTTATCAATTCAGTTTCCTGGCCAAACATTGAATGTTGCCATTACCTTGAATTATACCACTTCTGAGATCTTAAATTTCAATATATTTAAATACAAATTTTCAAAAACAAG
The DNA here is from genome assembly GCF_027475565.1 of Acinonyx jubatus. Classification (NCBI taxonomy): domain Eukaryota; kingdom Metazoa; phylum Chordata; class Mammalia; order Carnivora; family Felidae; genus Acinonyx; species Acinonyx jubatus. Next base: position 49,510,488 of record NC_069387.1, read on the forward strand.
CTCTTATTGCTCTGGCTTGTGCCCATATTCTGGAGCTTCAGCTCCAGAAACAAATATCCGCTCTGTTTGGCCTCAATGAATCCTCCAAGACTGCCTCCTGTCACTTTTTGTCCTAGTCTTTCATCCAGTCTGACTTCAAAACTTCACTTGTTTCCCTACTCAACCTTAATTCAAGTCTCTATCCTTTCAATTGCTATCAGCACACTGACCATCCTAGACCTCCTTAATTTCCAAAAAATATGGTCTTAAAACTCTCAAATTTAGATCAATCTAATTATAAGTACTTTTTCCTTTCACAAAGCTTGATTACTAAGCAAAACAAGTACATACATAAACTTCAACATTGGAGTATTGTAAACTTATTGTCTCCACTATCATGCAGTCATAAAGTGTTGTTAGTTTTCGACTTATTTCTTTCCTTCTCCTCAATCACTATTATGTATGAAGGCACTTAGTAATCTGTATTAAACACATTTGAAACATTGTTGATACTATTGTCATTATTATTCTCCTTTGATAATTGACTTACAATTGCCTTTGAAAATGCTTAGCTCAGTTGCTATAGAGCAGAAAGAACCCAACTTAATTTTAGGTCACATATTCTCTACTTTGGCATTATTGAAATTTTAGGCCAGATAATTCCTTATTGAGGGTGGAAGGTGGGGTAGTGTCTGTCCTGTGCATTGAAGGAAGTTTAGCTGCCTTCTTAGCCTCTATTCAATAGATGCCAGTAGCAGTTCAAAATGTCATCATCTCCAGAGAGTGACAAATTTCTCCTGGACAGAAGGGAAAAATCACTCACAGTTGAGAACCACTATTTTAGGCTGTATCCATTGCTAGATATGTTTGTTAATGTTTTATGAAATTATGTAGGGGGTTATTAAAACTTTGTTTTCCTAGTTCTTTGGAGACTCTTACAATAACATTTACCTGAGGAAGAGGGAATAAGAAAGTCAAATCTCATTCAATAATGATGTCTTAATAGTAAGGATACCTAAAAAAAACAATAGCACATTATTCCCTGGTTGTTTGCTCTGTGAGTGAATACCTATGGGTATTAGAAAGAAAGCTCCTTTTATTAAAGAGATGATAGTGTCTGAGACAGCATCTCTCTACCAAAGTATAACTCAGAAAAGAATGAGACAAATTCTTCTGCATCTTGTTACATGTCTCCTTAAGAGTTCTGGTACATCAGTGTTTGCTCTTAGTGGTAGCAGCAATGCTACCTAGGAGATGCAATGGTCCCATCAAGAAGAGGGTAACATTCCTGTAGCCCCAGTAGTAGTCATCCTCAAAGGACATAGGAGTACCTAGAAGAGTGAGGACCATGGGTAGGAATGAAGGTGGAGAGAAAAGAAAACAAAAGAAGAAAAACTATTATATTTGGCTCTATGGAGTAGCATTTATCAGACTAATTCTCTTGTCAAAACCCACTTTAAATCTGGATTTAAAAAAAGCAGTGGAAAAAAATTAGGGCATTCAGGGTTCAAAAAGCCTACATTCTAATGGAAAACAAAATACATTAAGGCCAGTCAAGTTTTTGTCCTTCATTTATCCTCTCTGGATATTTGCTGATTCACAATATGGAGAACAGAGGCCTAACAGAAATGAGTGGACTAGAATTTGTATAGTCTCATTAGTCTGGGTAAGCAAACTGAAATTTAGGATCCTCAAGATACGTAGGATTTGAGACACTGAGATCCCAGAGAGAAAACAGAGAATACATAACAATTTTCAAGGAGCAACAGTATGACAGAGAGCAGATGTTTCAAGAGAAATAGAATACAATAAAATTAGAATTTTAAAATTCTGGTAAAATAACTGCTAACAAAAGCCTCCCTTTGGGCTTTTATCTTCGAAAGAGAAAGGTGAAAAATGTTCTTGTACAAATAAAAACTGGGGAGCACCTGGGTGGTTCAGTTGGTTAAGCTGTCCAACTTTTGGTTTCAGCTTAGGTCATGATCTTGTGGTTTCATGGGTTCAAGCCCTGCATCTAGCTCTGTGCTGGAAATATGGAGCCTGCTAGGGATTCTCCCTCTTTCCCTCTCTCTGCCTGTCCCTCACTCATATTGTCTCTGTCTCAAAATAAATAAATAAACTTTGAAAAAAATAATAATAAATAAAAACTGGTTGCCAGCAGGCCCGGAGTAAAAGAAATTCTAAAAAAAAAAAAAAAAAAAAAAAAAAGATTCAGGGAAAATGAAAATGCTGGATGGATACATAGAAGTCCAAGAAGGAATGAAGACTACTAGAATCCAAAATCTATTAACTAAACCTTTAAGATCTTGTGGTTTTTACAACATATGTAGATTCAAAATACAACAGTAACACAAAAGAGTTTTAAGGACATTATCTAGAAGGTGATACAAGTTCTAGTCTAAGGTAAACACAAATATGTGTTGTGAGGTAGCTATTAAAAGAAAATACTAGAGAAATAGATTTTAACAAATGAAATAATAAAAGGCAGGAGAAGTAAAAAGGAAATTCAGCAAATAGAAAGAAAATAGTAAAACATGAGATTTAAAAACATATCAGTAGACAGATTAAATGGAAATAAACTTAATCCAAAGAAACTGAATTATCCAAATAGACATTTGTCAGACAAAACAAAACAAAACAAAATCCAAAACCACAATATTTGCTGTTTAAAAAAGATAAAAGCATTGATATAAAGACACAAAGGTTGAACTACATAATGCGGGAAAAACTAATCAAAAGTATGTATGAATTGTCTCTCTTCAACTAGACATGAATTTAGAGAGTATATAAAATATTTCAAAAACATATTAAAATTTCCCTCATGGGCATATACTCAACAAGTTCACAAATGCTATGAAAAATGTCTAAATAACTTTCAAAGAACTGAAATAATATATAGCATATTTTCTAATCACAATTGTATTTATTTAGAAATCAATAGCAGAAAAAATATATGGATATGTTTCAAATATTTCAAGAAATCATTTAGAAAAGAATTCAAAAGAAACAAAATTATAAAATATTTTAAACTGAGTGAAAAAACAGTATATTAAAATGTAGCTAAAATAGCACTGAGAGGTGAAGTTAATTACATTAATGTTTCTATTAGAAAAAATAATATAAAAAATAATATAAAATAATATAAAATAATATTATAGAAAAAATAATATAAAATAAATTATTTCAATTTCTACCTGAAGAATATAGAAAACAAAGTACAAATTAAGCCTAAAGTAAGTTAAATAAAGAAAAATAAAGTAGAAATTGAAGAAACATAAGTTAATACATTTAAAATTTGATCCTTTGAAGAGATTAATAAAATTGACAAACTGCTAGTAAAACTGAACAAGAAGAGACTGATATAAAATAATAATAAAATGGTAGAGAAGACACTACTACAGATCCTATAGATACCACAAGAATAAATGGATACTATGAATAAAATTAGGTCAATACTTTTGATAAATTAGAAAACATAGATTCTTTTAAAAGCACAATTAGCCAAACTAACACCAGAAGAAGTAAAAATTTAAAAATATAATTAGTCCTTTATCTATTTATAAAGTTGAAACCATATTAAGAAACCTCAACAAATAGAACTCCAGGTCAAATCACTTTCTTGATGACTTCTATCAGTAAGAAGAAAAAATACTTTCAGAATAAAGAATAAAAGAGAAAAGAAATTAGATCAAATAGGTGACCAGCATCATCCCCATACTAAACTGTCATAAGTATGACAAGAAAATATTTTATATCAATATTATTTATGAACATAGATAAAAATATCCTTACTAAAATATAACCTATCCTCATTATTCGTAGTTCCCATATTTGTAAATGTACCTACTGACTAAAACTTATTTGTAGCTCCAAATCAATATGCAAGGTGTTTTCTAGGTCATTTGTAGGTATGCCTACATACAGAGCAACCAAAAATTTGAGTCACTGGATTTGTGTGTTCCCAACTGATGAAAAAGGTGGCACTGTGATTTCTTGTTTCAGCCTTCATTCTGTAAACAAGTATCTTTTCATATTTCATTAAGTGTCACATTTTTCATATTTCTGTGATTTTTGTTGGTAACTTTGCCATTTAAAATGGCTCCCAAGCATAGTGTCAGTTGTCTAGTGTTTTCAGCATATAAGCAGGCTGTGATGTGCCCTCAGGAGAAAAATCAAGTGTTAGATAAGTTTTGTTCAAGCATGAGTTATAGTACTGTTAGCCATGATTTCTGTGTTAATGAATCAATAATGTATACTAAATAAGGTATCTATGAACAGAAAAATAAACAAAACAAGGTTAAATATTGTTTGGTTGAGGAAAACATTGTAAATAGAGGCTTGCAAGAACCTAACTCTGTACTTCCCTAAATGTAATGGTTTTATATTCAGTAATTGTGTATTTGTGGTGACTTTGTAGAACATAAATATCACAAATAATGAGAATGAGCTGTATTAACAAATCAAAGCCAAAAATGTAATAAGCAAAGTTTGTTTAATGCTGGAAAAATCAATGTGATTTATGACATTAACAGATTGAGAAAAAAAAATCTATGATCCTCTAAATAAGAATAAGCATTTGAAAAATTTGAAATATAATTAAAACTCAGCAAACTAGGAATAGAAAATATATTTAAAAATAAATACAACAGGGATGCCTGGGTGGCTTAGTCGGCTGAGCATCCGACTCTTTATTTTAGCTCAGATCATGATTCCAGGGTCATGGGATCAAGCCCTACATCCGACTCCATGCTGAGTGTGGGGCCTGTATGGGATTCTCTCTCTGTATCCTTCTGCCCCTCTCCTCCACTCCTGCGTGCTCTCTCTCTCTCTCTCTCTCTCTCTCAAATTAAAAAAAAAATTAAAGAGAAAAAATAAATATGAGAAACATTTAGAAAAATCAATTTCTTGAAAACTACAAAGCATTTCTGAAGGCAAGTAAAGAAAGTTTATATAGAGCTATACCATGATGATTAACTGACAAGCAATATTCTTCCCATATAGAAATTTAACAACATACCAAACAAAATCCTGACAGGCTCTTTTGTTTGTTTTGTTTGTTTTTTGTAGAAATTCACAAGTTGATTCTAAAATGTATATGGAAATATAAGGGATCTAGATTAGGCACAGAATTTTTGAAAAAGAACAAGATTGGAAAATGTGAACTGTATTATTTCAAGCATTTCAAGAGTTGATATTAAGGCATGGTGATTAAAACAATGTGGGACTGGCATAAGTATAAATATGCTATAGAATAAATAGTCCATAAATAGGCCCAAGCATCTATGTTCGATTGATTATTTAAACAAAGGCATTGAGCCACCTTAATAGGGAAAAGAAGGTGTTTTGTTGTTGTTGTTGTTTTAATAAATGGATGAGATAACAATCTGAAAACAATAACCAGCCTCAAAATTCAACTTTATACACAAGAATTAACTTGAGATGGCCTACAGAGTACAGATCTAAATATAAGTGCTACAATCATAAGCCTTTTAGAATGAAAAAAAGGTCCAAATCTTTCTAACTTTGTCGTAGTCAAAGATTTCTTATTCAGGACAAAGAGCCAGGTATGAGTTGCACACCTTCTAGAATTAAAAATTTCTGCTAATCAAAAATATTTTCAATAAGTAGACAAACTACAAAGGAAATGAATACACAAACCACATACTAGGAAATAATATTCATGTTACTCTATTTACCAAAGGATCTATATCTATACTATATAACAGTAAAAGGTCAAGAAACCCAGCAAAATAAGAGGTAAAAACATAACTAAATACTTTCTAAAGGGAGAAACATGGATGGTCAATAAGCACATGGAAGTTGCTTAACATCATAAATCATCACTTGAATTAACTAAAACCATATGTTATAGCATTTCACAAACACAAGAATGCCTAATCTAAAGATCTGATGTCAGTTTTAGAGAAGATGTAGTACATGTGGAACCCTCCAAAGTCTCTCTTTCCGTTTCTCAGTAATTACAATCTCCAAAGCTAATTGTCAAAACAGTTAATGTTTGAAAAACTGATAAATATCAAATGTTGGCAAAGATGTGGAACATCTGAAACTCTTGTATGCTGCTGTTGGCCATGAGAATTGCTTAAAGAAATTTGGAAAATTGTCCATATATTCATTCATTCATTTATTTTCATTTCTACATGATTTATTTGATTCTTTAAAAAGTATATTATTTTGTGGGAATGCAAGCTGGTGCAGCCACTCTGGAAAACAGTATGGAGGTTCCTCAAAAAACTAAAAATAGAACTACCCTATGACCTAGCAACTGTGCTACTAGGTATTTATCCAAAGGATACAGGTGTGCTGTTTCGAAGGGACACATGCACCCCCATGTTTATTGCAGCACTATCAACAAAAGCCAAAGTATGGAAAAAGCCCAAATTTCCATCAATGGATGAATGGGTAAAGAATATGTGGTGTGTGTGTGTGTGTGTGTGTGTGTGTGTGTAATGGAGTATTACTCGGCAATCAAAAAGAATGATATCTTGCCACTTGCACTTATGTGGATGGAACTGGAGGGTATTATGCTAAGTGAAATTAGTTAGTCGGAGAAAGACAAAAATCATATGACTTCACTCCTATGAGGACTTAAAGAGACAAAACAGATGAACATAAGGGAAGGGAAACAAAAATAATATAAAAACAGGGAGGGGGACAAAACAGAAGAGACTCATAAATATGGAGAACAAACTGAGGGCTACAGGAGGGGTTGTGGGAGGGGGGATGGGCTAAATGGGCAAGGGGCACTGAGGAATCTACTCTTGAAATCATTGTTGCACTATATGCTAACTAATTTGGATGTAAATTAAAAAAAATAAAATGAAAAATAATTTTAAAAAAGTATATTATTTTGATATTATCTTGTTCCCTGTCATGTCTTTGATTCCATGCTGTAGTTCTTTACCGTTAAGCATATTTGTTTTTATGACATGGTTAGCCAAGTAATTATTTTATTTATTTATTTATTTATTTAATTTAATTTTATTTATTTTTTAATATAATTTATTATTGGCTAACATACAGTGTGTACAGTGTGCTCTTTGTTTTGAGGTTAGATTCCTGTGATTCATCGCTTACATACAATACCCAGTACTCATTCCAGCAAGTACTCTTCTCAATACCCATCACTCATTTTCCCCTCTCCCCAACCCTGTCAGTATCTTTTGAAGCTGAACATAGGAATATATTTTGACCCAACAGCCCACGTCTACTCAACAGTACATGCAAATATGCACCAAAATATATTCACAATACTTTTCTTAGCAGCATTATTTATTATAGCCCCAAACTGGAAATAATCCAAATATCCTTCAATATTAGAATGAATAAAGGAATTATGTTATATTCATAGAATAGAATAGTATACAAAATTTAAAAGAACTATTTCAACAATGTTGAGAGCAAAATATAGAGAGAGCAAAAGAAGCAGACATAGTATAATGCACTCTATACACTTGTATTTGCATATTTATAGTGATAAAAGTCAGAATAATTAGTTCTGGGGCTGAAAATGACTGAAGTGAATGAGAGGGTATGTTTGCATTGTAGAAATTTATCAAACTGTAATTTAGAACTTATGCAATTTATATGTGCCATAAATCAAAAATACTTACAAAATAGTAAAAAGGAAGAGGAGAAAATGTTAGGTCATAACTAATAGGTGCTGTTTTGGAACACACAGTCTTGGGACCCACAGATGTCCCAGTCTGTTCCTTTATCTTCCATTACCAATCCATCATCTATCATTTAATCATGCTCAGTTTGATACAGTATTCAGCATGTGCCTGCATCTTTCCTTAAATCTTCTTCGTGCTACTTACTTTATCTATTTTATGTGGTTTGGGGATCCTGCAAATAGTTCTCTAGATCTTTCTCCTCAGATCTTCTATACATTAACCAACCAACAGCCTAGACTCGGGGTCTTAGGGAGGATTCACAAAATTTGGAAGATTAGATAAGTTTTTTTTTTAACATTTTCAATTTTGGCTGGAATTTGATGTTCAACCTGGTATTTACTGTCATCTCAAAGGATTGAGTCACAGTCATGATTTTTTTGTGTTTCAAATAGCATTTTCAAGAGAAAATCTGATAATTAGTGTATTAGGGTGGGGTAACTAATAAACAGATTTTAAAATGTATATTGAATTAAGGACAAGGAGTTTATATTTCTGTATAAATTTCATATTTATATAAATTTTATACTATTCTTCAAAAATCCAGGATGATTGAGATCTTGACAACTTCTGCGTGTGGTTTACAAGGTCACTTAGAGTTGAAATTCATAGAATGAATTCTATGCAATTCAGAGAGTGGAAAAGTAGATGTGGATGGTTACATAGACAAACCCCAGAAGTGCTGAACATCAGTTCTACGGACAGTCCATTGGCAAGAACTCTGTTACATAGCCACCCTGAAGGAAGATGCAGTCAAGTTTGGTGTGCAGGAAGAGGGGAAAGCAAAGATTTTAGTAAATAATCATTTTCATCAGACCTACATAGCATAATGCTGTTCAGAATTTCAAAATGAGTAGCCAGTAACATTTAATATATGTTACTGTGAACTTTGGTCAGAATGGCATAATCCTTTGGACCTTTTTAGGCTTATCAGTCTGTGGTAGAAGCAAAAGCATTTTGTAAAGAAGAGGCCAAAACCAAGAGAAATTTCAGAGTTGATAGAACCAGTGATTTGTTTCAGAAACTACCAATATAATTAGAATCAAGAAATAACCATTTTCATGAAATCATCAGAGCACAAATTATGGTAACTGGGAGATTGTTTTAGAATTGGTAAGAATGGTAGATATGGGGTTCATTATTTGTAAACCCCTCTATCTGTAGAAATGGATAATGACATATGTGCTATTATAAGCATGGGCAGTGCTGCCACACAGTCAGTTTAACCTCCAGTTATCAGCTGGATTCCCTTTAAAATTGGAGACTGCTGATGCTTCATGTAATGACTCTTTACTTTTTTTTACTTGTTTCCATTTCAGCAGTTACCATTTTTGTCCTGGCCCTCCTAACGTCACACATGGATTATTTCAACAGACTCCTAGCTGTTCTCCTTCAATTCAGTTTCATGCCAATCCATTCTTCATAGTGCTTACAAAATTAATCTTCCTGAAACACTGTTTCATCACATCTCTTTCCTGTTCCAGAATGATGTGGTTACTGGTTTCTTACTGAATCAAACAGAAGGCTCTCCACTTATCTCCTTTTAAGTCCTGCTCTTATCAGGCTAATGCATCTTTATGGATCCTTAACACACTCCCGTAATATGGCTCTCCATCTGATGTGCTCACTTCCATGTCCGTACCTTTCACTTTTCCATTCTTTCTACAGGGCTCCCTGCTGCTTTTAACCATGTCTCACTTATTTCTCAGGGTCACCACATGTTTGTCTTTCCTAAATCCTCTGTTTACTAACTTCCCATTTGACACCTCCTAGCAGATGTTCATTCTTAATTTATACTTAAATTTTACAAATGGTTTCATATTTGCAAACTAAACTTCACTGTTTCACATGAAGAAGGATGATTAGAAAGATAGATGGATAATATATAGATCTATATATGTAACTATGATTCTTGTGAATAGTAACCTGTATCGCAATTTTCTTGTGTGCCTTCCGGTTCATAACACAATGCACCATGTGCAGAAAATATTTGGCCAATGTAATACTTCACTTTTACAAGAATGTTTTAATTTTTATTCCACCTTTTTTGGAAGAAGACATAGCTTATATTATGTATATAATGTAGTAAAAAAGCATAAATTATATGTACCTAAGAAAAATGGAGTGAAGAAAGAAGTTCTGGCCAAAAAAAAAATGTACTATAGACTTGATGAGAACAGATCCCAGATTTGGCTGCAAGTTTTCTGAGTCATCCAGTAGAAGGAATCCTATACAGAAACAAACTGTTTTCTCAGGATTAGCATACCTAACTAGTATTCCCCGTACTATAACCAGCCATATTCAAAAGTTTATAACTAATTTTTAGACCAAGAAACATAGGCATTTTTACTCTTTAACTTCTGAACCATGAAAAGGACATGTCTAGGACAGAGGAATATGAAAAGAATTGGAAAATGTATTGGAACAGAACTTCCTAATCTTCCAGGCATTCACACTGGAAGCAATCTGACCAATTGCTTGTAATCAAACTGAGCAAAATTGTCCAACATTGAATTTTCTCCAAGGAAGAATAATCCAATAAACACTTGTCTTTGTAATTTTAAAGTTTTAAGAGACTTGTACGAAAAGAGGAACTTACTATTAATAACTATTAATACTCATCCAACTTGTGTGACCTTTCTTGTAGCTTATGAAACAAGCCCAGTGTTCTTTGCTAGACATGGCAGAAACAGGCTGTCTACACTTAATGCGTTATTCTTTTTCCCTTACCAAGAGAGTCCTGCTTATGTTCAGAGAGCCAATGTAATAGATAAAAATGCTTGCTTTTCAGACTTCCTTGCAGTGGGGATAAGATGTATGCCATAGTTCCAATGAAAGGTAGGATGAGGATTTCTAGGACAGTTTTCATTTTACTGATACAGGTACTGTTCCTTGCATTCCTCTTTTCTTCTTTATGCCTGGAATATCTGGAATATTGCCAGGATATATGAAGGATAAGCAAACACTCGACAGTCTCAAGACTACAATAATAAAAATGAAGGTTGCATCTAACACTGGAGAATAAAGACAGAAAGGCCATGTCCCTATGACAGTTACTGAGTCACTCATTGCACGAGTCCTGGACTGCCTACTTCTGGACTTTAATTTCTTTAAGAATTAGGTTTCAATTGTGAAAGTCCCTTAGCCAACTATACAAATGGTTGAAAGTGAGGTAAGGTTGAGTAGAAGTCAGATTAAGTAGCATGAGGCCAATGTCTTGACCCAACTGTAGGGCTGACATTTGACATTTAAGCCAGTGATCCAACATCTAATGCCTAAAGTGTCATAGTCAACTCAGATTTAGTTGGTGCCCAAGAAAGCACATGACAAATAAGGCATAAAAATTTGCATCACAACCAGGTATGGGGTTGCAGTGTTTCTGAAATTAGGATTCAAGAAAGAAATCGAATATGTGTGCAGTAGCAGTTCCTATTGCAGGAAAAGATTCATAACGTCAAGTGAACTCTTTAAGTTTATATTCCCACCTCAATCTCCCCAAGCTGGGATTCAGAGAAGAACTTGCTATTGGAGAAATGGACTAGTATAAGTAAGATGAGGCACACATCTTCAACAGAATCTGTCTATACAGTGAATATTGAAAGACAAAACTAATTATTTCTACATATAATTTGAAGATAGAGTCCACTATTCCTGAAAAGTTGGATCTGAGGCATGAGAGAAAGAGAAAAGTCAGGCATGTTCTAAGACTTTTGGCTGAGCCACTGAAGGGTGGAGATACTACCATCAAGTGTGCTGAGGAAGGTCAAGAAGGAGAGGTTTTGAAAGGAAGAAAAGGAGTTCAAATTTAGACATATCTAATTTAAAATGTTCATCAGTTATCCATATAGAGATATCAAGTAGATAATTGAATGTGTGAAGATAGCATTTAGGAGACAATTCTAGGCAGGAGATATAGATGAGAGATTGGTCAGCAAATAGATAATAGTTAAAGACGTGGACTAACCAGATACAGCTAATAAATGGTGAAGCCTGGATTAGGATTTGGTTAAATCTAAGCAAAGATATGAAGGCAGTGGATCTGAAAGCACAGCTAATATTTAATAATAAAGCCATTTCAACTTCTTGCCTAGAAGGTGTGTCAGGGATGATGTGTGGATAATTCTGAAGTGAGAAGTTTGCTGCCATAAGGGAAATGGAAGAGTCATTTCTTACTTAAAATGCAGGTTCTCCAGGGCAATGATTGAGGTTAAGTGTGAAGTTAGACTGGCTGAGGACAGTAGATCAGAAAACAGTATATCAGCAGACTTCAGGGACAACAGGACAACAGATGCACAAATACCAAACTAGTGAGTGAGAGCCCAGGAAAGCAGTGTGAATGAGTAAACAACTGAGAAAAAGAGTGTTATCTGAATTCGTTATATTTTTATGTATAGTGAACACAATTACTGTTACGTATCTGATCATTTGGAAATTTTTGTGTGTTTGATTATGTTGCTTATATTTCTGCTGGTTCTTGCTCAAGGTGCTGTGTTGTCTTGTAAATTCTATTATTTGTGAATGTGACCTATGATCTCTGAACTTTTTTTTTTTTTAATTTTGGGGTCTGAGTGAAAGCTGAGTTTCTCCCACATAGATATGTATTTACTTCTGCTAGGTACTGGAAGCACTGCCATTCCTAAAACAAGACCAACATATAGCTTAAGGGATTTTTGGAATCACAAAAGAAAGCATGAATTGGTGTTAGAATCTCTTGTGATGGTTGGTGTGCAGTGATGCATTCTCAGGGAAGATTCGCCCTTTCCTCCAGTTGGTTCCAAAGTCAGGACAAGAAAATTTCCTTGTTCTTTCCTGTGAGGGAAAATTCACCCTGTCACTACCCATCATGCCATTTTCAATCTCCATGTTCTGGGACTGCACCCATGTTAGGGGAAGTCTCTAGTCTTTGCTTTGGAAGTTGCATGAATATATGTATATGCATTTACATTTATATTTATACATACTTATATATATTTATACATATTTATATATATATATATTATACATTATGTGTTGTTTTATAAAAGACTTGTCAGAAGCCTGTAGACTTTTTATCAGGCCTTTTATTTGTTTTCTAAAGAATACATTGCTGTGCTGTATCTTTATAAGGCTAGACACTGGTCATATAATTAAATTACTTGTCCATACAATTAAAATACGCTTTTATAGTACAGACTTCAAAATTCTGACTCATGTAATAGACACTAACTTAAATAATGGATGTGAAATTGTTAAGTTCTAGTGTATTCATTATGGGGTATATTCAGAGTAACTGGGGTTTAATCTTGAGTGTGCTATTCATCACATTCCCAAAGTTAAGAGGAGAGTGCTCTATAACTCATCCATGTTCTCAGCAAGGTATTATGGTTTTAATAAGGGCAATTTCATCATTAAATATAAAGTTGGCATGAAATGGCAGAGTAGTCTTTGTAACTTGCTTCTATGATAAAAACAGACATGCACTCTGGGACTGTCCATCTGGCAACTTTAGTGATAAATTAAAATTTGATTTTTAATTATCTCAGTACTCATCATTAACAATTATTTTTGGGCTAAAAGAATGTAACATTTTTTGCAAATTTAGAGTTTTCTTCCTCAACTTGTGAGTAAATATCTTTCTGTCCCATTAATTTGTCTCATGTATCTACATATGAGGAACGATTACCTAAATATTTGTATCTTGTGTTTTCTGTATCTTTCTGTAGATTAGTACTTAAATGACCTAAGACGTACAGAAATACAGAAAGTTAGAAAATAAATGTTATGATTATTTTTCTTGCAGGTGTTTTTGTTTTTGTTTTTGTTTTTGTTTTGCCTTCCCAGATCATCAAAAGGATTGGTCGTGTAGCTGGTGGTTCAGTGCAGACAACTGTTACTCCATCCGTTATCACCAAAGCTGATATGGACTGCCATCAGACCATGTTCTTTTTAATATTTATTCTTATTTTCATTTTATGCGTAGAATCCCTTTTTTAGGAAAATGAACTGATCTTTGGTTACAGTCCATGTTTGTAGAGAATATTACTTTCTGTGCAAAGCTGATTATCAAGACTGTTTTTGTTTTTTGTTTTGTTTTTTGTTTTGCTATGGCTGCAGTCCAGCATGCCTGCCTAGACAACATTAAGTATTGAACAACAGTTAAAAAAAATAAATGGGAATATAATGTATTGACCAACGTTGAGCTAAGCCAAGAGCAGTTTTTTTTCTTTGCATTGATCTGACAGATTTAACATTTGGATTATGATGTAGCCTTTGACTTTGGCTCTAAACTCACAGAGGAAATTCATCTTTTATTGGAGGAGTATTCAGACAAGAGTTTGACCCACTTTAGTGCTGGCCACCAGGTGGCAGATGTAATAGTTCTCATGTTAATAACTGAAAAAATTGGAGCTGTTTTCTTTAATCATGTGTTGACACTAGAGGTACTGAGTGTTAAAATCTTGGAATGTTATTTAGTTTTATTTTTGGCTTTTGTATGTGGAGATGAATAAAACCAGATATGTGGAACACCGGTGCCATCTGCACACTTCATATTGCCACCTCAGTGCACATACTCAGATTGTGAAAGGAGACTTTTTTTTTTTAACCATTCCAGATTCCTGATTTGTTGATTGAGTGAAAGCAAAACCAAGCACGGATATGGAAAGGTTGACTACCGGGTAAACCAGAAATGTTAAGAGTAAAGGGAGTCTCAAATGAAGAGGACTTTAAAAGCATTGCTGAGGGAAAGATAAAGGCTGACAAAATTTTCCATAAATTGGTTCTACCATCCTTAGTAACAGCCAGTTTTTTCAAACATGAAAATTATTTCCAAGAATCATCTTTATTGCTTTTCCTTACAATTAGAGAAAAGGAGGCAGTGGTGTTCAAATGATGCTTGACAGCCTGGGTAACAAGCACCAGCCATCTGTGCTATTGCAGCCCTGTTTGTATTTTTAATGTTTACACATACAGCAAAGATAATTAAAAATAACTATAATTAAAAATGATTACAACAAATTACTTTTCCCTCAACAATAATATGTGTCTGTAACTTATAAGTTACTTACTAAAGTAACCTTTATGGAGTCTAACAAGAAAACAATACAATTCCTGCCTTGTTTCTGAAAGTTTATAGATTTGGAGGAGGGGAGATTTCCCTAACCATAAAATCATTTGGCTTCACAAACTATTGATATTATAGGAATTATTTCTGTATCAACAATATAGTTTTTTTTTCTGAATAAAAAATTAAATGTAGTTTCTTTCCCTAAAAAAAATAAAGTAAAATCATCAGGGCCAGGGATTAAAACAATTAACTTTTTCAAAATGTCACATAAAATATGGGGAGACTATTCCATCAGAAAGAGTACACGTTCTTGCCTCATCTAGAATTTTGGAGCCTTTGAATATTTTCAGATTGCCTTCTTTAAAAAAAATGCTGGTTAATAACTGGAGCTGTCTTTCTAGGGAAAGAATAGTGATATTGACATAATTTTGGTGGAAGGGCTTGAAATTTAGCCAGGAAGCAGAGGTTAAGGACATGACCCTGGGAGCTAGACTGCTTGGATTCTAATTCCACATCCTGCATTTTCTAGGGGTGGGTTAATGTCACACATAACCTCAGTTTCCTCATTATACCATGAGGTTTATAATAACTTATCTTAAATTGTGGTGGTGAAGACTGAATTAATACACATAAATGCTTGGAACAATTGCATGCACATGTTTAATAGAAATATCTATTCATTACTAATATATACACCTGGTCACCTGTAAGAGGTTTCAGTTTTTTTACTTTTGCTAAATTTCCTCCATCCTACTTATGTTTGATAAAGGAGACTCTGTAGCTATAGCCTAGTGTTTTATTTATTTTTAAGTTTTTATTTATTTTTGAGAGAGAGAGACAGACAAAATGTGAGCGGCAGAGGGGCAGAGAGAGAGGGAGACACAGAATCTGAAGCAGGCTCCAGGCTCTCAGCTGTCAGCACAAAGCCTAATGCGGGGCTCGAACTCACGATCCCCAAGATCATGACCCAAGCTGAAGTTAGACACACTTAACTGACTGGCTATGGCCTAGTTTCAAGTCAAGGTAGAGTGTATCCATGCCTGTTGGATTCTATTCTGAGGATTTCAAGGGGAGCCTGAATGAAGTTGGGAGACAAATTAACATTCGTCATGGGATATTTAATGTTATTTTTTATTTGTTCAACTTTACTGAGTTATGTTTGACAAATAAAATTTGCATATATTTAGGGTAGTCATTGTGATGTTTTGATATATGTATACCTTGTGAAATGATTAGCACAATCAAGTTACTTACATATCCAACACTTCACGTAGTTACTATGTTGTGTGTGTGTGTGTGTGTGTGTGTGTGTGTGTGAAAGACACTTAAAATCTACTCTAATAAATTTCAACTATACAATATATTATTATTATTATTCAGTATAGTTACCATGCTGTATATTAGGTTTCTAGAATTTATTCATCTTATAACTGACAGTTTATACCTTTTGACTAACATATCCTCAGCCCCAGTACCATCATTCTACCCTCTGTTTCTGTGAGTTTTACTTTTTTAGATTCTACGTATAAGTGAGATCCTATAGTATTTGTCTTTCTGTGTCTGGTTTATTTCTCTTAGCACAATGTCCTCCAGGTTCATCCATGTTTTACAAATAGAAAGATTTCTCTTTTCTTCACATCCTGACTAATATATATTATCTTTTTCTTTTTTGATTGTAGCCATTCTAACAGGTGGAATTGATATCTCATTGTGGTTTGATTTGTATTTCCCTGATGGCTAATGAAATTGAACACCTTTTTATATACCTATAGGCCATTTATATGCCTTCTTTTGTGAAATGTCTATTCACGTTCCTTCCCTACTTTTTAATCAGATCATTTGTTTTCTTACTATTGACTTGTTTGAATTCCTTATGTATTTTGGAAATTACCCTCTTACTGGACACAGACATACCTCAGAGATACTGTGGATTGGGTTCCAGACCACCATAATAAACAAATATCACAATGAAGTGAGTCAAATATTTTTTTTGGTTTTCTAGTACATATAAAGGTTATGTTTACACTATATTGTAGTATGGTAAGTGTGCAAAAGCACTATGTCTAAAAAAATGTACATACTTTAATTATAAAATACTTTGTTGCCAAAAATGCTAACCATTATCTGAGCTTTCAGCAAGTTGTAATTACTGATTACAGATTACTGTAACAAATATAGTCATGAAAAAGTTTGAAATATTGCAAGAATTGCCAAAATGTGAGCAAATGCTGTTTGATAAAAACGTCACTGTTAGAATTTCTTGACCCAGGATTGCCACAAACCTTCAGTTTGTAAAAAAAATAAATAAAAAATAAAAAATTACAGTATCTGTGAAGTGCCATAAAGTGAATCAAAATAGAATGATGTATGCCTGTATATGGTTTGCAAATATTTTCTCCCATTCCATAGACTGTCTCTTCACTCTGTTCATTGTTTCCTATGCTATGCAGTAGCTTTTCATTTACTTATTTATTATTTATTTATTTATTTATTTATTTTAATTGTTTTAATGTGTATTTATTTTTGAGAGAGAGAGAGAGAGAGAGGAGAGGCAGAGAGAGAGGGAGACACTGAATCTGAAGCAGGCTCCAGGCTCTGAGCTGTCAGCACAGAGCTTGATGTAGGGATTGAACTCATGAACCATAAGACCATGACCTGAGCTGAAGTCAGACTCTCAACTAACTGAGCCATCCAGGCACCCCTGAAATAGCTTTTTAGATTTGTGCAATCCTATTTATCTTTTTTTTTAATGACTGTTTCTGGGATTATATTAAAAAAATCATCTCTAAGACTAATGTCAAGAAGCTGTTTCCCTATGTTTTCTTCTAATATTTTTACAGTTTCAGGTGTTACATTTAAGTCTGCTGCATTTTAGGTTTGTTTTTTCATATGGTGTAAAACAAGGGTTCTATTTCATTCTTATTCATGTGGATATACAGTTTTCTTAGTGTCATTTTTTGAAGAGAATGTCCTTTCCCCATTATATATTCTTGACACCTTTGTCAAAAGTCAGTTGATTGTGAACGTGTTGTCTGTTTCTGGGATCTCTTTTCTGTTCTACTGATCTATGTGTCTGTTCTTATGCCAGTTTTTTTTGGATACAGTTTTGATTACTATAACTTTGTCATATATTTTGAAATCAGGCAATGTGATGCTTCCAACTTTATTTTTCTTATTGTCCCTCTGGGACCTTTGTGGTTCCATATGAATTTTATATATTTTTTTCTATTTCTGTGGAAAATTCTCTTGGAGTTTTGATAAGGATTACATTGAACTTACTGATTTCTTTGGGCATTTTAACAATATTAATTCTTCTAGTCCATTAACACAGAGTATCTTTCCATTTATTTGTTCTTCTTCAATTTCTCTCATCACTATTTTATAGCTTTTATTATAAAGAGCCTGCTTAATTTTATCCCTAAGTATTTAATCTTTTTGGTGATATTACAAATGGGATTATTTTCTTAATTTATTTTCAGGAGTTTATTAGTGTACACAAACACAACTGATTTTTGTATATTTATTTTATATACTACAACTTTACTGAACATATTTATTAGCTCTAATAAATTTTTGGTGGAGTTTTCAGGGTATTCTATACGTAAGATCATGCAATTGCCAACAGACACACTTTTTCCTTTTTTTTTTCTGATTCGTGTGCATTTAATTTCTTTTTCTTGCCTAATTACTCTGGCTAAGACTTCCAGTATTATGTTGAGTAAAAGTGACAAGAGTAGACATTCTTGTATATTCCTGACCTTAGAGGAAAAGCTTTCAGTTTTTCACCATTGAGTATGTTGTGAACTGTGGGTTTATTTAAAAAAAAAATGAGTTCTTCATTTGGTTGATCTTTTCTATTGTTTATCTAGTTTCTATTTCATTTATTTCTGCTCTGATATTTATTATTTTCCTCCTCTTAACTTTGGCCATTTGTTCTTTTTCTAGTTCCTTGACATATGAAATTACGTTATTTTTTTGGGATCTTTCTGTTATTTTAATATAAGCATTTGTTGTTGTAAAATTCCTGTTAGAACTGTTTTTGCTGCATCCACAAGTTTTAGTATATGGTGTTTCCATTTTTATTTCTCTTAAAATAAATTTTGATTTCCTTTTTGGTTCCTTTTTTGACCTGGTTGTTCAGTAGTGTGTTTTTTAAAATTTTTACGTATTTGTGAATTTTCCAATTTTCTTCCTTTTATTGATTTCTAGTTTCATAGTACTATGTTCAGAAAAGACACTTCATATGATTTCAGTCCTCAATTTGTTAAGACTTGTTTGTAGCCTAACTTACTATGTATCTTGGGGAATGTTTTGTGTTTATTTGAAAAGGTATGTGCTGCTGCTGTTGGTTAGAATGTTTTATATATGTCTGTTAAGTCCGTTTAGTCTAAAGTGTAGTCAAGTCCAGTGTTGCATTATTGATTTTCTGTCTGGATGATAGTCCATAGTTGAATAAAAACATAGCTACTCTTGCTCTCTCTAGGTACTCATTTACATAGAATATCTTTCTAAATCCTTCACATTCATCTATGTGTCTTTAAAGCTGAAGTGTCTTGTAGGCAACTTATACTTGCATTTTGTTTTTATCCATTTATCCATCCTATATCTATTGATTATAAAATTTAAACCATTTATATTTATTTATTTTAATGTTTATTTATTTTGAGAGAGAGAGAACTCATGAGCAGGAGAGGGGTAGAGAGAGGGATAGAGAAAAAATCCCAAGCAGGCTCTATGCTGACAGAGTCTCAACACAGGGCTTGAATTCACCAACTGTGAGATCATGACCTGATCCGAAATCAAGAGTTGGGAGCTTAACCAACTGAGCCACATAGGTTTCTATAATCCATGTATATTTAAAGTAATTATTGATATGTAAGGACTATTGTCATTTTCATAATTGTTTTCTATTTAGTAGTTTTTTAAATTTCTTTCACTGTCTTCCTTTGTGATTTGATGATTTTCCATAGTGAATTTTTTCCATTTGATTTTTTTTTCTCTTTATCTTTTGTGTATTTGCTATAGGATTTTCTTTTTGTTTACCACAATACTTACATAAAATATTATAGTCTATATCTGTTGATAACAACTTGCATACAAAAACTCTACACTGTTCCACATTTTGTTTCTGATGTCACACTTTACATCTTTTTTATATTGTATATCCATTAACAAAATAATTGTAATTATATTTTTAGTTCTTTTGTCATTTAACCTTTGCATTAGAATTAAAAGTGATTTACATGCCACCATTACAGTATTAGAGTATTCTGAATTTGACTACTTGCTTGACTTTATCAATGAGTTTTATACTTTCTTATATTTTTATGTTGCTAACTAGCATCTTTTCATCTTAGCTTGAAGAACTCTTTTTAGCTATTTTTTTTTCTTAAGACAATTGTGATGGTAATGAAATTCTTTAGCTTTTGTTTGGGAAAGTCTGTATCTCTCTTTCATTTCTAAAGGATGCTTTGGCAGGTAACACTTTTGTGGTTGGTAGTTTTATTCTTTTACCATCTATCGTGATTTACAAAGTTGCTGGTTAGAAATCTGCTGATAGACTCATAGAGGCTCCCTTGGATATAATGAGTGTTTTTTCTCTTACTGCTTTCACATTTCTCTCTTTGTCTTTCTGTTTGTTTGTTTGTTTGTTTAGCAGTTTGATTATAATGTGTCCCACTGAAGTCCTTTTTAGGGTGTGCCTGTTTGGGGAATTTCAAGGTTCATATGAATGGATGGATGTCCATATCACTCCCAAGATTTGGGAGATTTCAACTATTATTTTTTTTAAATAAACTCTTTCCCTTCTTCTCTTCTTCTTCTGGGACTTCCACAATGTGTGTATTAATTCTCTTAGTGATATCCCTGTAGATTTTCTTCATTCATTTTTTTTTGTTTGCTTTGTTTTGTTTTTAACTTTTTTAATGTTTATTTCTTTTTGAGAGAGAGAGAGAGAAATAGAGAGGGGGCATACACTGGGAAAGGGCAGAGTGGGAGAGAGACTCCCAAACAGAGCCTGACATGGGGCTCAGTCTCACAAACCATGAGATCATGACCTGAGCTGAAATTAAGAGTTGGATGCTTAACCGAATGAGCCACCCAGGCGCCCCCTTTAAAAAAATGTTTTTTTTAACTTTCATTTCTTTTAATTCTTTTTTTTTTTCTTTTTTTATTCCCTGGATAATTTCAAGTGACTGTCTTCAAGTTCACATATTTTTTTCTTCTGTTTGATTAAGTCTGATCTCACTGTGCTCTATTTTCATTCATTCATTGTATACTTCAGCTCTAGATTTTTTTTTTTTAATTTCTAGCTCTGCTGAATTTTTTGTTTTGTTCTTGTACTATTTCCTGAATTTGTTGAGTTCTCTTGTATTTCACTGTTGAGTTTCTGATTTTGCTTATATTCTCTTGTATTTCACTGAGCTTTCTTAAGACTATTATTTTAAATCTTTCATCAGGGCAATTCATAGATGTATATTTGGGGGGGTCAGTTACTAGAAAATTATTGTGTTCCTTTGGTGGTCATGGGTCCTTGATTTTTTATTTTCCTTGAAGTCTTGCTGTTCTGTCTTTGCCTTTGAAGAAGAAAACACTTCTTCCAGCCTTTACTGACTGTCTTCAGGAGAGAAACATTCACCAGTCAGAATCCTGGCTAGGGATTAAAGGCTCTCCCAGATTGTATCTAGGGATATACTAACTCACACCTCTTATTCCCGAATGGGGGAATTCTTAAGATTTTATGCTATCTCTCAATCTTGCAAAGTCTAGCCAGACACTGAGAGCCTTTCATTTGTTTTCCCTAGGGTCGTACCCTAAAGTGCTCTAGTTTGTGTAAATTTGTCCAATCCTGCAGAGTCAAACTGGCTGTCTGTGCATACTTGCAAGCCACGTGCAAATGCTCACCTTTGACTACCATGGGTGTGTGCATGGGAAGCTGGTCAAAGTGGGGGTGAGGTGTGCAGAGCACTGGGGGTGCATATGAGCTGGTTAGAAGAGTGTGTAAGTAAGGTATCCCAAGTGGTTTGTGGGAAGGCCTCCAGATAGAGTCCATGAAGCAAGTATTAGAATTAGTGGCCTGTGATTGAGTTCCACGCCCTGATACCTAAGTCTTCACCTCTACCTTGCTCTCACCCTCCTCCAAACACTTAGCTGTGCTGGTACTTACAAGTCTGAGTACCAAATCCGTGGTTACTCTGGATGAGGTGAGAAAAAAGCAACTCTTTAGGGCTATGTGCCAGATAGTTGGGAAAACTGGGCATTCACTCACTACAGTGTCCCTTTTCCCTGTGAGAGAAACTGTGAGCCGAAGGGGTTCCATCTTGACACTGAATTGTGCTGCCTTAGGGTAGGGGTGACACAGGTAGACTGATACTGTTATTCTTATCCTTTTTGATGCATTTATTCTCAAAATTTTTATTCCAATGGTATATTGAAACTTCTCTGCTGTACTTCTGGACTCCCACAGAGTTGCTTTTGTCCCTGACTGGTTGTCAAAATCAATGTTCCTGTGGGATAATAATGGGTGAAAACTTTTTTCTGCCATCTTACAGATGTCACTCCAATATATTTTAAAATTACTGTTATATTAAGGAACTAATTGGCCTGGAGATTTTGTAGATGGGTAGACTTAAACCTCTTCATGTTTTAGAAAATATCATACTGCGTTAAGATTAGCCTGGCTCAAGTTCTCTCCAGATAGATCACCTGTACTCCCTTAAGTATTTCTTGGAGTTTCAGAGAGAATCTCCTATATGCTCAGGTAAACATCTATTTCTGTGGTATTCATACTGTGGTGACTGACAGTGGCCACTGAACTATCAGATCATAGTCTCCACCAGGTACAACAATTTGCTGTTGGAAGCAGATCTGACCCTCCAGGATACCAAAATTGTATTTGAATTATGCTGTACTCCAGCCTAAAATCAAGGCATGATCTAGGGACTGAGAACAGATTCTAGTGATAAAAACTCCATTTTTTCTAAGAGTTCTAATTCTTTGCAACAGCTAAAGCTTTCTTATCTACTTGTTCAAATTAAGCAGGACAAATCTTTTTTTTTTTTTAAGGATGTAGCCTTTGCAAATAGTCTTCTGCCAGACTGTCCCTCTGTTTGCAAATCATGCTCATATATGTCTGAACCCCAATAAGTCATACTTAAATGTATTTCCAGAAGTCTTCTTAATCCCTAAAAATTAGTTTCCTTTAGATCAGACACATTAGTCCATGCAAGATGCCTAGTTATGCTATTTAAATATATTACCAGTTGTAAGAAATTTTAAAACATATTTTGGTCATAGATAACTCTGTCTTTAATATTTTTTAATACCACAGATTTCAGCAACTTCACAAAATTATTCTAGTTTAATTAAATTTAGGTAATTCTTGATATTCTTCTTTTTATTTTTATTTTCTTTTACTGAGCACTTCTTTCTCTTTTCTTTTCCATATCTCCATTCAGTATTCATTTCTGCTGTTGAGCATGGCTATTTATATGGGACAAAAATGTTAGAATACTATTCCAGAATGTTTTTCTTCAGAATTATGTAAGTTAGAATAGCACTTGTAGCTTCATTTTTAACAAACTGTAGTGCCTACTTAAAAAAAAGGATGTGCATGTGCATACTGTATCTATATATGAATGATTTCTCACTAAATTATAGAGTAAATATATTATATGTATTTTTGTCAGATGATTTTCAATTGCTTGTGCTTAACATCCTCCGAATTCTCTTGGGTTGAACATGAGCTCAGATGCTTTCATATTTGATACCACTGGTGAAATAATGGGATAGATCAAGGACACAGTAAAATAGTGGATTTAATATCTATTAGTGTGTAATGCTATGAGCTAAATGAAAAACATTTAAGGCTCTTTTCATACTTTCTGCAAGGGACTAAGTTGAGAAGGAATGGTGGGAGGAGCCAGTTCTGACTCATTCACAGGTACCTAAGCGTTATGACTTTCATTTTAATAGCAGATATGGGGAAACAAAGACATGAATTGCCACAAAAATATGGAAGATTTGTAGATGACATTTCATTTTACAAGAAAATAAAAACAATAAAGCAATTATACATATTATATGTTTATAATAGTTACCCATAATAATCAAATGTTCCTTGTTAAAACATTAATAATTCAACAATAATAAAATGAAATATCTAGCATCAGCATGTTATTTAATATATTATTGGAGAGATATTACAATAGGGAGAAAGTTTAGTGTATTACAGAAATAGAAAATAAAATTAGAAGAGCACTGCTGTCATGTCATGTCATGGACACAAAACCTTATCAGATATTTGTACTGTGAATTTCCTGTCCACAAGGCTAAGGTAAACTCAAGTAAAACCAAGTTCTGGACCAAGAGCAGAAATATATGCCGTGCCATTTCTCAGAATACTTCAAAGTGGGCAAGTCTAAATGACAATTTGCAAATCCAAGCTGAGGAGAGCCAAGGTCAGTACCCAAGAACAGAAGTCCCATATCAAGGCCAAGAGGCTTGAATTTTGATGTAACATGAGTTGAGTGAACATGAAGCAACAGTCACTGAAGAGTGTAGGATGATGAACAAGGTTGACATTCCAGGAATTTGCTGATACACTGGTACGGAAACTGGCTTCAAAGATCAACATGAGGCTGGAAAGCTATGGATGATTAGATACTACTTTCAGGGTAAAATTGGTTGGCAAACACTTTTTAGTGAGAATTGATTCAATAGAGTATTTATTATCAACTGTGTACCAAGAATTGTAGGGTGAATTGGAAATACAACAGTGACTAAGACATAGTCCTTGCTCACACCTGGAAATGAGAACTTGTAATGCCCTTTTGTGTGTTACAGTGACGATTAGTAGAAGGTACTGTGGGGACACAAGGAGCGTTATTGCACTTGGTCTCAGATGGCCAGGGGAAAATTTCCAGGCGAATAGTATCAAGACAGACATTAATATTGAGGAAAAATAAGCTAGATAATGGGAAAAGTAAGGATAGAGCCTGTGCAAAAACTCACACTTTATCATACCTATAGGATGAATCATATGGGGCTGAAGCAAGTGTGGAAAGATAGGTTCTGGGATCTTGAGTGTTCTTTTCATGTATTGTGGTGGGAGTTTAATAATGCTGCTGAATTTATAAGACATACAAAGTTCCTTCTATTAACCTATTATTTTATGGATAAAGAGCAGCATTTTTCATTAGTTGCCGATATATTACATAATTACAATAAGAAACACATACACAACGTCCTTAGAAACCTGTGTTAAGTGCACATGGGAAAAGCTTTTTCTACTAAAGGATGGAGCTCACCTTGAAGAATCACTGATCATTTGTTCAGTTGACCTACATTATATATTATCCAGCCAGGATCCTTTAAATCAATATTTGCCATAAACTTTTAGGAAATTTGCCACAGAGTTTGTAGTCCAATAATTATTATTATAAGACTTTGCTACCTTTAGTATAAAGAAAAATCTGAATTCAGTAAAATTATGACATACATTACTACCAACTTATCCACAGCTATTTAAAAATTTTCCTCCAGAAAATGATCACATATCTATGGTTGATCATGACAGGATGTTGACTTAGTATTCACAATAATATTAAAGCAAAATCCAAATAAAAAATCTGCAATTTTTTCCCCTTGAATAGATTTCAAGTGCAGTATGATAACAAATCATTTAAAAAAATAACAAACAAAAATGCTATTTAAAAGATTTTTGTTTAGGGGTGCCTGGGTGGCTCACTAGGTTGAGCATCTGACTCTTGATTTTGGCTCAGGTCATGATCCCAGGGTCATGGGATCAAGCCCCATGTCTGGCTCCATGCTGAGTGTGGAGCCTGCTTGGGATTCTCTTTCCCCTACTCATTCATTCTCTCTCTCTCTCTCTCTCTCTCTCTCTCTCTCTCTCTCTCAAAAAAAAAAAAATAAAAAGGACTTGTGTTTAGTGTGGAAAAAGAACAGTATGGTAGAATGTTGGGTGTAAAATATATTAATAAATAAAGGGTAAAAGAATGTAAATAATCATGTGATGGGGAGGAAGTACAATTTGAGAATAGAAGTAACTCAGCTGTATTTTTAATTTTGTAAATACTTTTCTCAGAAATTAAAAAAAGATGTTTTCACATGGGAAATCTATAGATTTTAACAATAGCAATCTATGTCTTTGTTTTAACAAGAAAATGTGCATGGGTTTTAGAAGTTGTAGGATTTGATGTCATTTGTAATCTGTAAGGAAAAATAGTAGTTGAAACACTATATTGTGTAAGAAACACAAATTATGACTTAATAAAGATACATCTTCTCTAGTAATGTCTTGTGCCAAAACATTTATGAAATGGAAAAAATCCAGGTAAATGATAATATTTGTCTCTCTTTCCAAATGTGGCTTTGCTTTCAAGAAAAGTGTAATTTTCAAGAAAAGTGTGGTGAAGAGATTGCCATGGTATTGACAAGAAGGGAGAGGGCTAGTATTCTGGCCTTGGAATAAGTTTCCATTATGTAGGTACTCTTACACAAAGCTTAAAGATAGCTCTGCTCTGGAAGCCTCCAAATTTGACTTTAATCATTTACTTATTTATTCTGGAAATTGAGGATTAAGGTGGTTTAAGATAAAAAGTGATGGAAGAAATAGGAATTCTAAAGCCAGCGAATTATATCATATATATGTATATACTTGTATATAGTCTCTTTTGAACACAAATTTTATGTTTATTATAAATATGTATATAGAGTAATGGAACTGATTTTTTTAAACAAACTAGAGTAGAACTCACATAATCAGAGAAATGTTAAGCTTCAGAGTATTCTCCCTGGGAATTCATTCATTTATTCTAAATATGCTGTTATTTTTCAAACCACATTTAGAATCAGTCTTTTGAGATGTTTTTAATTACTATTTTACTAGTCACACAAGGAAATTCATCTTTGTATGTTATAATTAAATCACACATTTTAGAAACCAAATGCTGTATTATCCAAGTTTATCGCTCTGTCTTCATGTCCAATCCTAGCTATGAAATATTTCTCAATGTTACTAAAAAAGAAAAATAAAAAAAACACTGTCAAAAGATTAAAATTTACATTTAAGGAAGATATATTTGATAAGTGAATGAATGCATGAAATATTAAGTGATGGAAACATACGTATTTTTAGTTTGAAAAATAATTTTAAGAGTTTCTTTTTTTTTAAGTTTATTTATTTATTTAATTAATCTCTGTACCCAATATGGGACTATACCCATGAGCCCAAGATCAAGAGTTGCATGCTCTTATGACTGAGCCAGCAAGGTGCCCCAGTTTAAGAGTTTCAAACAGCTAAATCTCAGGATCAGTAGAAGTCTGCAACCTCTGGACTTAGCCACCCAAAATGGGACTAGACTCATTGGGAAGAGTGAGTGCTTTTATGCTTATTCTAAAAACATCACATGGCTTTATAGGCACTCTGTGTAAATAGAAAACAGGGCTATGCACATAAAAATGAGTATAATGAGCATGTCCTTTTACCAAAAGGAAGCAATTATACTCAGTAGCAAGTAATTATTTTAGTGAAAAGTAAATTTGCTTTTCAATTTTATTCCATGCTAGAATTTGAGCTGTAAGTTATCTTGGAGACCATTTAGTCCAACCCAGTCATTACTTCATAGGAGAGGAAAATGTGGCACAGAGAAACCGGAGGTTAGATGATTTGTTCCCAAATACATAGTCAGTCCTAAGTCTTGGGCTGGAATTTTGGTCTTTGAACATTGATGCAAGATTCCTCCCATGACATCTTGGTGCATCCCTATTGGGATTTGTTTTGTATGAGACTTACATAATGTGAGGTGATTTTTAAAAGTTAAATTACAGAATATGCTAATGTGTCTTTTGTGGACTTTAAAAAGATAAAGTGGTGCTGTTCACTTTGTTTCACATGCTAAAAACACTACATTTTAAAAGTCACAAGTGGGTGATTCAGAAATGTGGATCACTTATGGGAAAATCTAGTTTCTTCTTCATAAGTCACGCTGCTTTTATTATTTCACTTAGACCGAACAGTGAAATTAGAATGTTCATTTCCTATTCTATTCAGTTTTTTTCACTCTGACACTAATACTTGTTGTGGGCTTTTGATTTATTTTTTCATAGACAGTACTTTGTTTCCTCGGGGGACTTTTCCAAAATCTTCAGAAAAACTTTTGTTTTCTTTGCATTTTCTAGTTGACTACCTTTTACAAATGTGTATTTAGAACACTCAAGCTCATAACTAGAAAAATAGTTTGTATATTCTTTGTGCAAAACATGTTAAGAGACTTTTAGTAATAAAGTATATTTACTGTTTGTATTAAATTGCTATTTTTTTGAATTTTGATTAGTTAATAGATTGAATGTTGCACGATTTTCCCTTTTCATCACAGTCTTCACAGTAAAATTTCCAAAGCTCAAACTTGTGCAAGAGTACCTTTAAATACCTTTTTGTGTTGAGTGTATTGTCTTTCTACATAAATGGACCTTGAGGTATGGAGAGGAGGAAGGTTGGTGGGAATATAGGAAATTCACTTTCTTGAGACTCAACCATAGTCTTTAAAAATATGTCTTCCTGGGGCGCCTGCATGGCTCAGTTGGTTAAGCATCCGACTTCGGCTCAGGTCGTGATCTCCCAGCTCACAGCTTGTGAGATTGAGCCCTGTGTCAGGCTCTGTGCTGACAGCTCAGAGCCTGGAGCCTGCTTCAGATTCTGTCTCCCTCTCTGTCAGCCCCTCCCCTGCTCATGCTCTGTCTCTCTCCCTCAAAAATAAACATTAAAAAAAAAAAAAAAAAATCTTCCTACCCATGAAAGGGAAGGCTAAAGGAAGTACATAATCTGAAAAAATGTTTCCATTCAGAAATAATGAAAGTTTTAGAAAAATATGCTTTATTATTATCAAAAAAGATGCAGAAATACATGGGCTCTACCTAGCAGGAGTAGGAAACCATGAGGCAGAGACAAAGGCAGAACAGGTCACACAATACACTGAGCAGTAGTTCAGATTGTAGGGCAACCAAAACAGGATCAGGATAAAATCTCAGGGTGCCTGGGTGGCTCAGTTGGTTAAGCATCCAACTCTTAGGCTAAGGTCATGATCTCATGGTTGGTGCCCATATCAGGCTCCTTGCTGACAGTGCAGAGCCTCCTTGGGATTCTCTGTCTCCCTCACTCTCTGCCCCTTTCCTGTTCACGCTCACTCTCTCAAAATAAATAAATAAAGAAAAAAAAGAATAAAATGAAGGCAAAGAGGAGAGGCCTGAACTTTTAGAGATGGCAAGATAGAATTGGCAAGACAAAGTGGTAGGATAGTTGTGCGAGGAGAGTGTTCTAGACACATAAAGCAGATTATTGAAAGACCTTTAAAAAGGGGTGGGGGGCCTGATCAAGAACTAAAATTAATCTTTTATATGTGAGATGTAGAATGCTGGAAAAGGTGGCCAGAGAAAAGTAAGCCAAATCAATACTTAAAGGGTCTATTCATTTTTAAAGGAATTTGTACTTTATCCTGAGGGCAATGTGAAGCACTTGAAAAGATTTCTTTATCATAGGATTGACAACAAAACTTGTATTAGGAAGATTACTCTAGGTGCAATATGGAAAACAGACTGCCTGGAGGCCTGGGAGTCAGCTAAAAAGTATTTATTCCAATCCACAGGAGACAAGATGGCAGCTTAGACAAGAATAATGCTGAAGGATTGGAGTGAAGTGATTGGATTCAAGAAATATTAAACAGATAAACTGAAAACAATTGGTTATTGAGTGTAACAGAGGAAGGAAGAGGAAAAACACAAGAACAATACCTAGGTTTTTAAGTTAGCTATCAGGGTGAATGGCAGTGCCATTTAATGTGGGGAGAAATGTAGAGTAGAAGGAGGTGTGGTCTATTGGAAAGCATAGTTTCTTCATGTTGTGTTTCAGGTATATTTGTGACAAGAATATGCATGACTGTCAAGTGGCAATATCTAATACACCCATGTGAGTTCTTCTGGAGTTCAGAAGAAATACCTGGAATGGAGATGCAGGTCTTATAATTTGGTGGTGGTGGTGGTGTGAATATATTATATATATATATATATATATATATATATATATATAGTGTGGGAGAGGCGTATAATGGGATATATTATTCGTTGGTAAAAAAGGAATGAAGTATTAATGTACCCTACAGTATAAATGAACCTCCAAGATGTTATGCTAAGAGTTGGGCCTGCAATGATTAAGAGGAGAATGTCGTGTATTGTGCCAAAAACCGTAGGAAAAGTGGGTTTCAAGAAGAAAGGGAGATAAATGGGTAAGAAAATTGTGGTATGTACATACAACGATACTCAACCATAAGAAGCACCAAAGCTACAATGTATCTGAACTTCCAAAATATGCCAAGTGTAAGAAGCCAGAGTACCACAAATTATATGGTTCTATTTGACACATGAAATATCCAGGATGAATAAATACATAAAGACAGAATGCAAACTGGTGGTTGCTAGGGCCTGAGAGGAAGATGGAAATGGGGAGAAACTGTTTAATGGGTAAGGGGTTTTGCTATGAAGAGCTAGAAATATTTTAGGGCTAAATAGAGGTAGTAGCTGTACCATAATGTGAATGAGCAGCTGCCACTGAATTGTTTATTTTACAATAGTTAATTTTATGTTTTGTGAATTTCGCCTCAATAAATTATTAAAAAAGAAAAAGAAGAAGAAAAGGAAGGTAAATGACAAAAACAAAAGCCACTGTGAGATCAAAGAAGTTAAGGTATGAAGATTTCCATCTGTTTTAAAGAGCCCTTATTGGTGACGTAGTGGGAAGAGGCCAGTATGCACTGGGTTGGAGAATGAGTAAGAGGTTAAGAAGTGAAAATATTAAGTGTTGAATCTGAGAAGAAATTGGACTGTGAAAGGGAGGAGGAAAGGTTCATTTATTAACTGTCATAGGAATGGTGTAGTGGAAAGTGAAAGGCTGGAGGTCAGAGTTAGCTTTCCTGCCATAGGAGAAATTGTGAACATATTGGTAAGCCTAGTGGTGGTAGATTTTAAGATTTCCCAGCCAAATCTTTGTGTTTTCTAAATAGTACATGAGGGGAGAAGTCATCTGTTGAAAGTGAGGGAAGAAAATATAAGGTAGAAATTTGGGGAGTGCAGGAAGCTTCAGTGTCTTTGTGGTGAATTGGAATAAAAGTTGAGAAGCAGAGTGTGTTTAGCCCCATGGTTTTCAAGAGCTTGAATTTAGAGTGTCAAGATCTTCTGGGTTGTCTGCTTTCTCCTGAAGTGGCCATCTTTTTGGATGTAGGTTCAGAGAATGTGGCTGATGTAATTTATGCCTTTGAAATAAGTTCCACTTCTGTGTGGGACAGCAGACAATGAGAATAGCTGATGAAAAATCACCCCTCTTTCTTATGACACAGTCTTTGGCTAACTTTTTATAATGCAGAACTAACTGGCATTTGCACACTTCTTTACAGTTTACACTTTCTTATGCATCTCATTTGATTGCCAGTTATCAAAATGCTTTATTACTAAAATTTCTATGTGATAGCTGAGAAAATGTAGAGTAAGAGAGGTTGAAATATGTTAAAGATTTCACAGAGGCTTTCTGACTATAAGGGTTAAGCTTTGGACCATGTGCACAAAGTATGCAGAACTATATTTTATTAATTGACTGAAGGTGGAATTTACCAGAATGTAAGCTGGAGAGACAAAGACAACTCCTCACCTCTGCAGAAGGCTGCCTAGAACACACACAAATGAGAAAATGGAGGTTTCTATAAAATCTGACAAATAGCAAGGCTAGATGCAGTACATAAAATATATATTGTATCTTAAATCAACTCTTGGTTCATAGCTCAAAATAGCATTTTTTTTTTCTGGTGCAGCAGAGTTTCTCTGGTATTCTACCAAGCCACAACTAGTGAGCAAAAGTAACTGAATGCAGTATATTTACTGACAATAGTACTGGAACTTTTTAAGGCACTGTTTAAGATTCCAAGACCCACCTACTTGTTGAAAGGTCCCTATCCTAGCCTCATCCTAGATTTTCAGTCAGAATCTTTAGAGTTGTAGCACTGAAATCTGCAAGTTTAACAAGATCATTGGGTGACTTTTAAAACATTATATCCATTTTAAAAAGTGCATATTTTGCAATAGTACAGTGTGCTGAATTTTGAGAATCTAAACATACTTGTGCACCCAGCACTTTGATCAAGAAAGAGAATATGATCCATACTTCTTGATGTTGACCAGAATGCCTCTTGATTGTAGCCAGAAAATTATTTTTTTTTAATTTTTATTTT
This sequence comes from Acinonyx jubatus, assembly GCF_027475565.1. Classification (NCBI taxonomy): domain Eukaryota; kingdom Metazoa; phylum Chordata; class Mammalia; order Carnivora; family Felidae; genus Acinonyx; species Acinonyx jubatus. The sequence goes on from NC_069387.1 coordinate 49,542,494, forward strand.
TTATTTTTTAGAGAGACCTAGTGTGAGTGGGGGAGGGGCAGAGCGAGAGGGAGACATAGAATCTGATGCAGGCTCCAGGCTCTGAGCTGTTAGCCCAGAGCCCAACGCAGGGCTCGAACTCATGAACTGTGAGATCATGACCTGAGCCGAAGTCGGATGCTTAACCGACTGGGCCACCCAGGTACCCCAGTAGCCAGAAAATTCTTGAGCAACTCTCCCTGTCACTGCCCCTACCAAGGATAATCAACACTCTATTTCTGAAGCATAGATAAGCTTATTCTGTTTTTGTAATTTATATGAATTGAATTAAATAGGGTGTATTCTTTTCTTTTTTTACTTGGCATTATGTTTGTAAAAACTGATCCATAGTTTGCCTGTATTTGTAGTGCATTTTTTTCTCATTGTTGAATAGAATTATATTGTGAATATACCATAATTTTGATATTCATTCAACTGCTGATGGACAGTTGGCTGTCCTGTTTGGGTAGTTTCCTGTTTGGGGCTATTTTGAATAATGCTGCTATGAACATTCTAGTGTGTTTTTTGTTTGTTTGGTTTTTTTTTTTTTTTGTACATGCATTTGCATTTCTGATGAGAACACCAAAGCAAAAATTGACTGGACGAAATAAGGTAAGAAAGACTATTCAAGGCTATTACAATAGAGGCCAGAATGGGATCTAAGCTCAACTCCACTGAAAAAAAACAGTGTTATTAAAAGCTGGGATAGGCTGGGGTGCTTGGGTGACTCAGTTGGTTAAGTGTCCGACTTTGGCTCAGGTCATGATTTCGCGGTCCGTGAGTTTGAGCCCAGTGTGGGGCTCTGTGCTAACAGCTTGGAGCCTGCTTCTGTTTCTGTGTCTCCCTCTCTCTCTCTCCCTCTCCCTCCCCCATTCGCGCTCTGTCTCTCTCTGCCTTTCAAAAATGAATAAATGATTAAAAAAAATTTTTTTTTAAAGCTGGAATGGGGGATGATAGACCCTCTGTGTTTGCTAATTGGCCATACCCTATTACTTGTGTGCATGATAGGAGATAGTCTTACAGCTTGGAGCTAGGCACCCATTGAAGCTGTGTCTACCCTCCTGTAGAGACTGGGCGATAGGGGAGCTATCTTTGTTGTTGGTTACATTTCAAAGAGAGAGCTCCCCAGATCCTTCAGACAGACAGTCTTGGGTTACAAACCTGGCAAGAGGTGTTTTGAAAAGTTTATAATTCAAAAGTTTGTAATTCAAAGAGGCAAAGAATTTACAGTAATAAATTTTCTACAGTAAATGCTCTAGGAAAGGGAAATCTGTTCAAAGAGTAAAAAAGGAAAAGAAGAAGCAGCAGCAGCAGCAGCAGCAGCCGCCTGCCTAGCATTTGGTGAAAAGTGGAGGGTAATATTAAGCCCATCTTGGTCAGTAATATATCTAAAAGTAAAATTGGTGGGTCGGTTATATAACTATTCATCTTTAGCAGATATTGCTATACTGTTTTCCAAAGTTGTACTAATTTATACTCTCCAACAGTGTAGGAAAGCTCTGTTTACTCCATATCTTTAACAAAATTGGGCGTTTTCCCTCTTTTTCATTTTAGCCATTCTGCGTGGGTATCAGTGGTATTTCATTGTATACATAATTACTATTTTTCTAAGTGATATTTAGCAGCTATATGCTTTGAAATTTTATCAGGCCTTATCCTCATCTCCAGAGACATGCATTTTATCCTTAGATAAATTAATGTGGTGATACTAATAGAATATCTAATAGTGAACCATCCTTGCATTCCTAAATTGTTTATATTAAAATATTTTTATTTAGGTATTGACTTATGTTTGATGATGTGTTATTGAAAATTATTTCATCAATATTCATGAGTGAGATTAGTCTGTAGATTTCTTTTTAATGGTATCTTTCTCAGGTTTAGGTATTGATGCTAAAAATTATATAGAAATACTTACAAATTTGCATGCCATCTGTGACAAGAAGATAGCCCAATCTTCTCTATATTGTTCCCATTTAGTATGCACACACACACAGGGAGGAAGTTAATTTCAGGGAGGAAGTTGTTCCAAGTTGTTCCTTTTGCTCTTTATGGTTTTGGCTATATTTTATTTTTTATCCTGGTTTTTACTCTGCTTTATTTACCTTCTTTTATATCTTCATCCCTTTGTTTTCTATTCATTTCTGTATATGCAGTGCTTTGAAGACTTTCTAGCTTATAGTGGACATCTCATTGATATTTAGTGAGTGAATGGAGAGTTGGAAGAATAAATGTCTTCTGTCATATTCAGCATATTGATTTTACGTGGGTTTATTTCTTTGGAGGTTTGTAATTTTTTCCTGTGACTGGCAGAGGTTCTGGGGAAATTTAATATAAACTATCATGGCAAAATGTTTGCTTTTCTCAGGGATCTAGGGTTTTCAGTATCCTTAAACAGTGTTATGTTAACTTTCTAGAATTTGTCTCTATCTGTAGATAGTATATATTTAGAATCCATACTTGAACATACAATAGACCTGCATGCTCTATTTAAAAAATTCATTTATTTTGAGAGAGAGAGTGTGCAAGTGGGTGAGGGACAAGAGAGAGGGAGAGAGAGAGAACCCCACTGACTCTGTCAGTGCAGAGTCCAATGGAGGGCTAAACCTATGAACTGTGAAATCATGACCTGAGCCCAAAGCAAGAATTGGATGCTTAATCAACTGAGCCACCCAGGTGCCCCAACATGCTCTATTTTTATTTCTTATAGTGGTCCGTCCTTCCTTCCTTCCTCTCTTTCTTTCTTTCTTTCTTTCTTTCTTTCTTTCTTTCTTTCTTTCTTCTTTCTTTCCTTTTCTTTCTTTCCTTTTCTTTCTTTCCTTTTCGTTCTTTCCTTTTCGTTCTTTCCTTTTCTTTCTTTTCTTTCTTTCCTTTCCTTTTCTTTCTTTCCTTTTCGTTCTTTCCTTTTCTTTCTTTCTTTCTCTTTCTTTCTTTCTTTCTTTCTTTCTTTCTTTCTTTCCTTCCTTCCTTCCTTCCTTCCTTCCTTCCTTCCTTCCTTCCTTCTTTCTTTTCTCCTTTCCTTTCCTTTCCCAGATATATGACAAGTTTTTTTTTTAACACTTCTGTAAGATGATACACAGATTCCCTTTATTTATTTATTAGGTTTCGTTTTTTAATGGCTAATGCAGTACTTCTAGGAGCTGAGCTTTATCCACATGACTTTCTTTAAACTTTCCATTTTCTAGGGGTTGGAGCCCACAACTTTTTATATAAGGGTGTTAGATTTTAGTCTTCAAAAATTAATGAAATACGCATGAGCCACAAATGAATCACTCGAGGTTGTTGGTCTAGCTTTGAGTTTTTTCTTTGTTGCTGGTACCTGAGGAGGCCCTTTCTTTTATTTTTATGCTTGACTAATATTTAACAACCTTCTAAATTACATTTTTTCAGCCCTTCTGTATGTAATGGAATAAGGTTTCTCTTTATCAGCTTGGTCTTTCATATTTCTGGTAACTTATTTTCAGGTGATTCTCATGTTCACCTAAAATTCACACCCATTGATGGGGTAATTTAATGGTTTAACAAAGTCAGTCTTGTATTTATAACATAATGACGTGATATATGGCATTTCTTTGAATTTCTGTACATTCCTTAATGCAGAGAATTTTTATCATATTGGTATCCTGCATCAATAGAGTAGGTGCACAAATAGAAGACATAAATCATTTAAATGAACAGGATGTGTCCAGAAAGGTATGAAAAAGCCCAAGGAAGCTCTAACTTTAGCAAGAGGAAGTAGAAAACATAGTGAAATGATTCACAGAGCTCAGGTTTTATAAAGATGGAAAATTATCTGGTGCGGTAGAAATATGAAGACCACTTGCCAGTGTTTACATCAGGAGGAGGTGCAGTTGTGGCAGCAGGGGTAGACTTATTCATGTGAGAAAGCAAAGGGGGAGGAAATGAGCAGAGACAATGAGTAAAGATTATACTTTAGAAATCTTGGCCGCAGAGAGAAGGAGAGAAGTCGCCAGGTGCCTAGAATTGATCATTGGAATGAGGAGAGATTTATTTATTTTTATTATGGGAGATATCAGATTATGTTTATAATTCCAATAGTGAAGAGGAAGTAGAAGGAGAATATTGTTTACTAAGGAGAGAGAGAGAATCATTTATGAAGTGAGTTGCCCCAGGATACAGTGGACATCAGGAATAACCTTTAAGTTGCACAAGATTTAGCCATCTAAAGGCCACAATTTGGATGGTTACATAGCTGTGATAGAACTGATTATTTGCTTACCCAGAATACATTCTTCCACTCTTTACTTATTATATTATCATTATTTATTATTATACAAACCTTGATTCTATAGCAATGTGCTCTATCATATCAGGTCAGTGTAACCATTTTTTAAATTTAGACTAGTTATAGGAACATCTCCTTTTCAAGGTAATTATTTTCCTAAATTTTCTTGCAGTTCTGGTCAAGAAAGCAAAAATTAGGCCTTCTATAGAGCATCTATGTAAGTTTTCCCTTTACTGATAAAAAGAAGAAACTTGAGTAAAAGATTCTTTTTGCTATCATTCTGGTTCATTACATTAAACATGACTGTTTTATTACCCATGGAAACTCTGCACTCTTTAACAACCTTAAAAAATCCCAGGTTTCACCTTCATATTTCCATTTTGGTCAAGTAATAAAATTATTTCAAAATTAATAATTTAACTCTCACTTAAGAAAGATACAGTAATTGTTTTACTTCATATTAGCTAACTTCCCATTATTTGTATGGATGAGATTCACTAAATACTAGTTCAATAAATCAGTCAAATGTAGCCCATTGAGTTCATTTTACAAGAGGTATGCTCTAAAATGCTTTACTTAAATCCTCAAGATGAATTAATTCTTCCTGCTCACCTACTTTAAGATACTGTTTTTATATTAATATGAAAAGTATTTTTTCCTTATATTGTAGTTATCAATGTATGTGCTCTGCCTCCTCTGTTAGTATGATCCATGAATCTATTACATATGAGCAGAATAATGTGTACAACTTTAAGGTCATATCTGTGTGTGTGGGGTGCAAACATGTGTACCCCCTCCCCATCCCCTTTAGAACTTGGCTCTCTTCCCCCCACCAAAGCTCATGGGATCCCTCCCCTTCTCCCTTCTCCCCATACCAGTCTGAGGGGGCAAGGCAGAGAGGTCAGGGAGGCTTGGTGCTGGGGCCAGAGTATAGCCAGAGTGGAGTGGGTAACCCCATGGACAGTTCAGCCATCATTACTCAGATTACCAAGAAGGAGGCATAGCAGTGCTGCAGAGCAAAGGTCCTGGGGCATGTGCCAGGTGATATCTTTAAAGAGGAAAATAAATACCCTTCCCTTCCTCTCATCCTCCTTTCTTACACTCTGGAACACGAATGGAGTCCTGGTGAGTTAGCTTTGACCCTGTGGAGAGTAGAAAAATACTCTAAGGGACCTGAATCCTAGATAACCTCATGGAACATTACAGCCTATTTTCCCTGTGTTTTCCACCTGTCACTTTCAATGCTCAGCTATTATGCAAGCCTCTTCTAAACTCAGATATCATCTAATGAAAGAGGAAGAGTAGGGAGTTTGTAGAGAAATCCTGAAAGCCTGAGTATTTCCTCCACAGAAACCATATTAACCTGGAAGTGACTAGGGTATCTTGAATCTCAAGATAACAACTGGTGGTGTTATTTACCCACTTCCTTGCAGAAATGGTAGTGTCTGATAGAATTAAGTATGAGTATGATAAAAAAAAATTTTCTGCACATCCGAATTGTTACTGTGGACTTTCAACCAGATTGCCATACAATACATGATGTACTAAATTCCTGGAATGTTTCAGCACTATGTTTTAAAATTGGGCACAGAGAGGAAGGAGACAAGAACTAAGCTCCATAGGGAGTGTTAGTAAAAGAGAAAATAGAATATAAATGGATAATTGACATTCAGTTTGGAAGTGTTCATCATACAAATGTGAATAAAGGATTTAGGAGGCACACAATAAGAAATCAATTGGATCTAGGAGAATTAGAAACATCTTTTAAATATGATTATTTCAAATAGTTCTGATAACATTGTCACTGGTTGGGAAAAAGATACTTAAATCTTAGGTCTCATCCTCTTATTAGACTAGCAGTCAATAGAAGGAAGTTGGAGGAGTCTCGAAATTTAGAGGTCATCTTGGAACTACTTGAGAGAAATGATTTGATTATGATTTTGACATTCACATATATCTCAGTTGTTCGTGTGCATGGGAGGGTGTTTTACAGGAAATAATTGTGTTTTAATACAATAAATAAGTATTGGGTCAGATATAAACTTTCTTGGAAATGAGACTAAACACATTTCTATAAACAAGCTCCTTTAATATCTATTTTTGGAGTCTGTTGACAGCTGAGTTAAAATGGAGGTTCCTTTGAAGGGTGATCATGACAGAGACCAGATTCAGGAATTTTAAAACAGAACATAGCCAGAAAATTTTCCCCCTGCTTATTTGCGCTTGGAACTCTGATTAAGATTTTCCTGGGCATAGCAGAAGATACATTACTTTGATATCATATGCCAAATTCAAACCAATAACCACCATTCAAACATTATGGTCTCTTAGCTATTGTATAAAGTTTATAAAGGATTGAGAGGTGATTATATACACTTAATTTTTCCCCTGTTTATGTTAAATAGGAGATGGATAAAGGAGGAAAGGGAATCTGAATGTTGCATAAATGTAACGATAAGGGAAATAACATGCACAGATTGTGACAATCCACTTGGAAAAAAATCCAAACTAATTTTGTTCTATTTCTTCTAAGCCATCTGAGAGCCTTTCTACATTTACCAATACAGACTAAATTACACTGTGATTGAGTTTATGGAAAGATAGCAGCACATATGTAGATGAAAGCACAGACAGATATTTATGAGAAACTGGGTTTCTATAAAAAAAAAGGGGGAAAGTTGGCTGTAATTTTGAGGTATATTTGTTAATGTTTAAAAATGGAAACTTTAAAGAATATGTCACTTATTCAAACATGCCACTTTTCCTCAAAAAGAGAGAAACAAGTTTTCCATGATAGGCCGTTTTTAAATGTTGGCTTTGGCTGGTGCAGCCTTTTGTCTCCCCAGCGGTATGAATCACCTCTACAATATGTCTCTTTTGTTTGCATACTGGATTTCAGTGCCTATCTGGGGGTGGGGAATGTGTGGAGAAAAACCTGTTACTTTGTTACCCTAGGACCAGATTGTTTCAAGTCTGTGTGTGCATATTTTATTTCAGAGTCTTTCCTTAAATCTTGGCTTTCTTTCTTTCTTTCTCACACATTTCTGCCCATCCTAAAAGAATAAACCTAGTTTTGAACCAAAAATAAAATATATGTTATTAATAAATCAAATTCTGTAAATCCCTTCTGTTTATTCTTAAAATTGCCTATGCAAGATAGAAAATACACTGGCCTTTTATGTTTCACTTGCACACAGAGCTCTTCTGCTCTTTATAAAAGTGTAGCTTCCATAATGCACTTCCATTTGTCAGTAGGCGATTATAAGTCTCCATTTTTATGGGCATACAATCTGTGTCTCTATTTACATATAGAACGTTTATGTTCATTATAATTTATACATGTACGGTGTGTATACATTAATTAAGATAAATGTGTTCTAGGCATTTTTATGAGCATTATTTTGTTAAATTCTTTTCAAGTTGGCACCCTTCACTACTTCAGATATGGAAACTGAGACTCAAAGAAGTTAAAGGGGATTTATCTTGCGGACAGCCGTGGTGCCCCACTATTCGTCCACATAAAGACATTCTGGTACATAGAGGGCCCTGGTGAGAAGTGGAGACATATTTGAATCCAGGACTGTACAAAAGTCAAACTCATGTTCTTCAGATGACACCGAATGCCAACACATCTTGTCTGCAACGTTCTCTCTGCTCTTTCCAAGTAGAAAAGAAATACTTTCAAACATTATTTTATGGGACCAAATCTCGTGATAGAAATCATATGTTTTAATCCTTTTTTTGCTTTGTTTTGTTGTTTTGCCAGTTTAGAATCAGGGTTATACCTGATATTTTAGCCAGTCCTTTATTGTTTAGGACTTTATGTTTAATGGGGAAAATAGATAATGGTCATTACTCCTTCTAACATGGCACTGTTTGTGTCCCTTTGCACACATCCATGAGTATTGGATATTATAATTATAAAGTGTTTCACAGTTTAGGTGGACAAAACGGTATTTCATTTTGGTTTTAACTTGTGTGTGATTACTTACTATTATAAATAATTTTTTTAAAACTTGCTTGACTTTTTTTCTCTTGGTTGATTCAATCATCTGCCTTTATTTTTTTTAATGTTTATTTATTTTTGAGAGAGAGAGAGAGAAAGAGAGAGAGACAGAGCACAAGCGAGGGAGGGGCAGAGTGAGAGGGAGACACAGAATCCAAAACAGGCTACAGGCTCTGAGGGGTCAGCACAGAGCCCGACACGGGGCTTGAACTCACCAGCTGTGAGATCGTGACCTGAGCTGAAGTCAGGTGCTTACAACCAACTGAGCCACCCAGGCACCCCTCATCTGTCTTTTATTAACTGTATTATGCTCATTCATTCCTGCAAAATGTTCACATTTAGAGTCTGCTTGTAGACCAGGTTCTACACAGTGGGGACCATACCTAGCTGCATCCCATATGAAGCTTACAACCTCCCAAGCCTGATAAACAATAAACATGAAAATGAATTTATTTCTTATTATAATGTTTTATTCTCTGAAAGAAGAGAATGAGATGCTGAGACAGAAAAGAAGGAAACATCTATTAAAAACAATGTTATTTATATTTGAATCAATAAAATATGTGCATGCACAAAATGTAAAATATATAAAAGCATATACTCTGAAAAGTATCTCTCCCAAGTGTCTTCCAAATTCTATCTTCAAAGGAAATCAATATTCAATTATTCCTTCTACATCTTTTGAGAGATATTCTGTGTATGTGTGTGATTTAAAAAAATATATGAACTCACCTTTTTTCATTTTGTAATTTTTACTTGAAGACTATTCTCATCAGTAATACAGAGTTGCCTCGTTCTTTTCAGACTACATCTCTATTATATATATTTCATTATATGGCTGCAACTTAATTTATATAGCTAATTTATATAGCTAATTTATATAGCTAATACTCTATTAAAAATGTTTTCTTTGATTTGACAGAAATGTTTTATTTGAGTTCTGTTGTCACAGTTATATTTTCTGTTATTAATTCATTCTTATTTTGTTATATTTCTTTGTTTTGCTTATTGTGATAACTTACATGGTTTGTATTTTGTTTTAGTAAATACATACATAACTAAAAGTTATTGCTTTTAGTATGTATAAAGCTCTATTTTTAAAATAGCATCCATTATCTTACTTGTAAAAACAAATGAAAGTGATATATTTATATTGAATTTCTTGCCTTTACAATTCATTTTTTTCTGATTATAATTTTTTTAAGTTTTGCTTTTATAATGGGATATATTTATACTTCTATTATTTGATTATTACCTGTAAGTTATATATTTTTATGTCTAGCTATAAAATAGATTTCTTCTCAACTATTATTTATCATATAACATTTTTGAAGTTGACTATGTTCTACCATATAATTTCACTCAAGATTTTAATCCTTTTTTCCTTTTGAAATTTAGCACTACATTTAAATATAATCTATGTGTTTTGTCAGACTTCATATTTTCCTCATTTTCCATAACAATAATAATAGCAAACACAAAAATATCACAGGAATTTTGATTAGGCCTGCTTTGAATGTGTAGATCAATTGGAGAAGAATTAACAACTTAATGATATTGAGTCTTCTGATCCATGAGCACAGTACATTTCCTCCATTGATTTAGATCTATTAAATTTTTTTCCAGAAACATTTTACAGTTTTTGGTGTATAGGTCTTACACATATTTTATAAATTTATCCCTAAGCACTTTGTGATTTTTCAATTCAAATGTTTTTTATGTCTGTTTCTATGTAATATACATTTTTGTGTATATTTCCATAATATATACCTCTCTATTATATATATATGTATATATGTATAATGTATATATATAATACATTTGGTTTTTAATTTGATTTTTAATATTGACCTTGTTTCCCATGACCTTGCTAAACACAGTTATTGATACCAGTATTATTTATTATTCCCTTTGAAATTTTTTATTTAGTCATAGCATATGCAAATATATAGTCTTATTTTAATATAAAATAAATTTTAATAAAAAATATGCTTTTCATTTTTCTTGCCTTGTTTGATAGTGTAGATGTAATGGAAAAATTCTTTAGAAGACATCCTACCAAATTCACTCAAATGAACAGGATCACCTAAATGAGTTTTATATTTATTCCAAAGTTAAATTTGTAGATAATATTTTTTGGTTAGACCCTTTGTACAATGTTAATGGAAGTAAGAGCCATCTTACCCTTCTTCTGGATTTTAGAAAGACAGCATTCAGTCTTGTAGCAGTAAGTGTCATATCCCTGTTAGTTTCGTTTCTAATGTCCCTTTATCAGAACAAGGAAATTTTCTTCTATTCCTAGTATGCATAGAGGTTTTCTTACGAATGAATGTTGAATTTTGACAAATGCTTTTTCAGATTATTAAGCCTTTTTTTCCCCCAAATTGTATGGTGAACTAATTGATGTATTTTCAATTGCCTTGCATTCCTGGATTAAATCTCATTAGTTTATGATGTATAATGTTTTTATATGTTTCTAGATTTGATTTAATGTATTGTTAAAGTTGTATTGAGGGATATTGTTCTGATTTTTGTTGTTGGCATTGTCTTTATCCAGTTATAATAGGTTAAGTTTCCCTTCTCTACAGCATGGTAGTTTCCTTCATTTTAAGTCCACCAGGAGAATGTCTTTCTGATGTCTCACCTTTTTAAAAGGACTCATCAGCTTGGGTCAGACCCTTCCAAACTAATGTTCCTTTTGACTAACTGAAAATCAATTAATTAGTAATTTAATCATAGGAACAATATTCCATCATATTGCCATGCCCCACATATACTCAAGGAGAAGAGATTAGGCAAGTTGTACACATGAAGAGCAGATCTTGAGAGGGTGTTATAGAACTCTGTACACAGCATAGATATTCCCATCTACTATAGAAGACAAAATGTATTTTATTTTCGCATCAATCATGTTATGAGGGGAAGACAACACATCTTTTATTTTAAAGCTAGAAATAGGGAATATCTTTTAGACATAAAGTTTATGGAGGATGACTCTATAAAGTTTGTGCATAATTGGAAAATAGAAGAACAATAAGGAGCCAGGTATTTAAAATGAGAGAGATAAAGAACTTAAGGAATATTTAGCAGCATATGCTAAGATCCTGGGATGAGAAAAAACTTGGTGAATTTCAGCAGAGACCAGAAATTAGGAAGTGAGTCACAAACCATTGCCAGGGAAGACATTTCCAAAATGAAGGAATAAGTCTAAAATGGGGACAAACTTGGAGTGTTCAATGAGTATGTGTGTGTGTGTGTATGTGTGTGTGTGTTTATGACTGATATTACTAGAGCAAAGCTGGCTCGGGGAAAGATAGAGTGGCAGGGAGATCAATCAGAGTGGTCTATAGAAACAAACTCATAAAAGATTCTTTAACCATGGGTTAGAATTACCAATTATTTCTAAGGTGAGTGGTAAGTAATTTAAAAAATTAAGCTGGGAGAAGGAGCATGATCAAGTTGATGTTCTACTAAGATTAGTTTGGTCAATATGTGGGTGGTGGATTGACCAGAAAGGCCAGAGTGGAAGCTACTAGAAGAGTTAACAGGCTATTTTTATAGTACAGGAAAGAGAAAAATCATGATGATTAGGACCAGGGTGGAAATTGAGGGATGAAGACAATTTTGGTATGTGATTTTGTCTTTAAAACTCTTTTCAGTTCTTCTGGGTTTTTTTTCTTTATATTTTAAATAATTTTTTAAAAAATTCTGACTGGTAAGCTCTTTTTACATATTAAAGTATATATATATAGGGGCGCCTGGGTGGCTCAGTCAGTTAAGCATCCAACTTCCATTCAGTCTATGATCTCACAGTTTGTGAGTTCGAGCCCTGTGTTGGGCTCTGTGCTGACAGCACAGTACAATTTGTATATTGCAGATACTTTTGTTTGCTATTTGACTTTGGGTTTTGTTCATAGTATTTTTGATTGTCAAAGCAACACTCTTTTTTTCCTGATGATATTTTTTATTGTTTAGTACATGTTTCACCACCTGTGTAGTCTGTGGTGTGAATTAAAACATCTCCATGTACTTAAAGGTAATATAATATAATTATACAATATACTACATAATATACTCTGTATCTAAGTGAATTATAAACAAGAATATATGATACAGTATTATGCTGTTATCTGGGATTTTCAATGAAAGAAAAGCAAAGAAATCATTTTTTCCATCCAATGATATTTTACTGAAACAAGATCTCACTTGAGTGTTTTTTTCAAATTTAATTTAAGTTAATTTTTGTTCATGAGAATAGAAGTTAAATTTTTCAGGAATGATTTCATTGAATTATGCAAAACGTATACATACTTCCTTTGAAATTTAAATATATGTAGATTTGAAAGTGTAAACTTTATTGAATAACACTAGGTGATGAAACAAAGAAAAATTTCAGTTTATATTACATGGGTGTTTCTGGTGCTTTGGGACTCACAAAATAAAGGTTACTATGATCTTCAGAATGGTGACCTTTAGAAAGAACTGAAAAGACTCATCTTTTCATTTAAGGCTTCACTTTGCAAATCCGTAAAGAGTGGCCTAAGGTCAGGCTCAGATTCTTCATTCCAGAAAGGAAGCAAATGTATTTCCAATATTAACCATGGTATTCTTTAAAAGTGATGAACGAATCTGGGTATTATAACAAATGTGCCTGGACAATTTTGTCTTGAGAAAGTTATTAACTTTATATGCTAGCATCCGAGGGCATTGTAAGTAGAGATGTTACTCTTCCAAAATTTTGGGCCCCTGGACAGGAAGCTGTCCTTCAAACTGGGGGGCGGGGGTTATTTAAAGAAACATTTCCAAGATCTCTGTCCACTTCCACCTCATTCTCTTTCCCAGAGGAATAGTAACTAATCTATTTATAGAAAGTTTACCATCCTTTGGAATACTGCAGTAGAGGCAGTTAGTTAATCTCTCACGTATTATCTCTCTCAATGATAGGAAGAAAAGAATAATTGTTTCTCTTTCATTTTTAGAGATTTTACTTGATAAAATCACTTTGGGACAGAGTCTACTGTCTAGCTAGAGAAAGGGGAAATGTGTTTGATAATTCCCGTTTCTTCCTTCAGGTTAATTTTCGATCCTTCTCTGTCCTGCTCACTATCCCAGGTTACATCATGTTTCTCACACCCTCTGTCTTACTGTTGAGTGTGGCATATAGGAGAGCATCTCTGCAGGGTACTAGGACTGACAAGAGTGAACTCAGAACACTTATTTTCCTAGTCCCTTCTCTACAAGTTTTCATTCCTATTCTTACACCAAAGTTTATAATTCCTCTCAATGTTTCTTAAACTATGTGACTCTGTTCCAGTGGGTTCTAATAGCTCTGCCTTTCTTTTGCCCCTTAGGCCTGGGATGGTGATAGAAAGTGCTACATCCTAGGGCTAGTTCATCATGCACCTAAATCAATAACTTTGTAAAGAGTCTCTTTTAAAATAAAACCTCTTTGAATTAGTATATTTTGGATGTAACATCTGACACAACAGGGCTGCCATTTCTAATGACTTGCTGAAAGGAAAGAAAAGTGATCGCCTTTTGATCCTATCCTCTGTCAGCCCTGACATTCTCTTTTGCTTACTTACATGCAGGATGCAGATTTTGTTTTATGATAAGACCTGGGCTATTGATATATTTAAGAATAACATTTGAAGGAGGCCTCACCCTCCCGAAGTTGTCATAAAATAGTTAATAACAGTGGAAACTCCTTACAGTTGGACATTCTGCTTCCCCGCTTTCACCTCTGTTTAATGTTCTGTTTATCAAAGCCAGAGCTAAATGGACAATTGAAGACTAAAAGCCAGAATTATAAAGTTGGAAAAAAGGCTGTACATGGTAAGAAAACATGCTATCTCTTTAATAAAATAAAATTCAGACCCTCTATTGGTAAAATAAGAATTTCCATGTTGATAGGTAACCCTGGTCCTCAAGCTTCTCCTTGTATTCCCCTAATAATTGGTTTTACCTCCTTACTACCCTAGGCTTGGGGGCAAAGTGGTGGCTCTGAAGCTGAGTAGTTCCTTGGAATAAGGTCCAAGTTGGAGCTCACACCACTTCTCCCAATTCCCTAGTGCTACTGAGACTAGGTTAGTCCACCTCAGTTCTAGAGAATTTACATTGGATTAATAAAAAAAAAAAAGTAGTGGCATGCAACTATATAAATATAGCATGAGACATTTGTTTCATCTTTTACTTGGGGAAACTTTTAGGAATTTTTCTTAATGAGCTATCAACATGTAGAAGAGGTCTTATTTTTGTTTTATAAATGTTGAGATGACTTCCAAAAATATACAGAAATTCCAAAATATATACTCTGGAAAGGTAGTCTCAGAAAGACTAAGGCATTTATTGTCCTTAGTTTAACTTCTGCCTTTGACCCAATATAGAAATCCCCTTCCGGATTAAATATCAGGCTACTCCATCCACTGCATTTTAGCTTAACTTTTCTCAAACACACCAAGTATTCTCTCACCATGAGAACTTGGCCCTTTCTATTTCCTCAGTCTGGACTTCTTTTTTATAAAAGTGTCCTCATCTCTTGAATCTTCAAGAGATACTCTCCTGACACACTCTCTGATTTCAGTTTTTCTCGAGCTCTTTTGCTTTTTCCCTGTAAGACTTTCACCATTTTATGTATGTATGTATGTATGTATGTATGTATGTATGTATGTGTGTGTGTCTTCCACCAGAATAAATCTTCAGTAAATATTTGTAGCAGTTCAGATACGTACTGTCAGTAGTAAAATGGTGATTTACAATGGTACTAAACACTGAGAAGTAGCAGGGTAGATGTATACATCAGAGATCTCCAGAGAAACAGAACCAACATGTGTGTGTGGTGAGAGAGAGAAATAATGGGGTGGGGGGAGAGAAAGTGAGATTCCATTTTTAAGAAATTAGCTCACAAGATTGTAAAGGCTTGGTGACTCCAAAATCTGATGGAGTATGCTGACAGGGCTGGAGACTTTGGGAATAATTACAGCATGTCCAAAGACAGTTTGCTGGAAGAATTCCTTATTGCTCAGGAGAGGTCAGTCTTTGATCTATTAATACCTTCAACTTATTGGATGAGGCCCACCTACATTATGGAGGCCTGCTTTACTCAAAATCTGCCAATTTAAATGTTAATTTCAGCCAAGAGAACACTATACCAGCAGCATCCACAATAATGTTTGACCAGCATGGTTGACACATAAAATTAACCATCACAGTAGGCATGGGAAGTAGCCATAATAGAGCTGCTAAGGAACAACCAAAAATATGAAATCAAATAACCTTCTAACACAGAAGGGTTTATGGTTTGGCAAAACACAAGCACTAGATAAATGTAGTTTGGTAATATAATGATACTGTTGCAGGTTAAAGTATAAATCAAGCTGCTGTAACAAATATACCCTTAAAATGTAGTAGCTTACATAAAATGAGAGTACATTCTTCCCCATAATAGTTCAGGGAAAGTTAGCAGATTATACTCTAAAAATTTTCTTTAGGAACTAATCAGAGGTAAGCCGGTAGGTTGGTATTACTCAACTTTCATTGTCAACATGTGGTTTCCATTTCTGGACTTTAGTTTGCTGATTGATCTGTACTCATCACCATGATAAACAGAAGTTCATCAACATCATGTTCTTGTTCCAGCACATGCAAAGTGGGCAGGAAGAAATCTAGGACAAGAAGCTTCATATTTAAGATAAATAAACTGGAAATTGAATACATAACTTCCATTCAGATCCCCTTTTCTTGAACTTAAGTCACATGAGTGCACCTACCTTTAAGAAGGCTGAGAAATACAGTCTCAGTTTGAGCAGATAAGTGCTCAGCTAAAAGTAAGTTAAGAGGGATAATTACTAAAAGTATGGGTGGGGAAATGGATCATGGGGGATAGTTTACAATTTCTACTCTCTGGTCTTGTCTTAAGGGTGCCCATGTTCACTGTTCCCAAGAGATCACTATCACTAAGGGCCATACTACATATAAAGACAAAAACATCTTTCCATTTGGAAAAGGGAAAAATAGACATGAGAGTTACCAGTTTGTATCAGTGATGAAATCTTCCTGAACAGAAATTGCACAAATTCTCTGCCCTGGCAGTGGAATAAGTTTCTTTATTAGACATTGGTTCTGTTCTTTGGAAAGAGAAAACTTGATCCATTGTTCTCCATGAGCCCAGATTTGGTCTTTTTGATCAGCCTTCCATGTTCATTATCTTCTGTGACTGTATTGGAGTGGGCATTAAAGGAATGTCCAGATTTTACAGCTTCTTCCTGTAAGTGTAGGTTTAAAAGTTTAGGAATGATTTTAAGATTCAAACAGTCACATGGGTTTTCAAGCCTTGGCGGAATGTTTCTTTGATGATACAATTCTTTAAAAACTTACTTGACTAGGGGCACCTGGGTGGTTCTGATGGTTGAGCATCTGACTTTGGCTCAGGTCATGATCTCACAGTTTGTGAGTTCGAGCCCCATATCCAGTTCACTGCTGTCAGCCTGTCAGTGCAGAGTCTGCTTTAGGTCCTCTGTCCCTGTCTCTCTGCCCCTCTTCCACTTGCGTTCTCCCCCAAAACAAATAAATATTAAAAAAAAAACTTACTTCAGATTAATATAGTTTCAATAACTTTCATGTACCACCGAACATACAAAGTTAATTTTTGGACATAGCTCTCTAAACGGGTATTAAATACTGGCTTCTATTTCAGGATCATTCCCTTTCTTGCTCATCTCAGTAGTTACAATTTAAAAAAAAAAAAAGCTAATAGGGTAAGATATGCTGCTTAATCATATACTTACCATTAGGCTAGCTTCCATTTTTCTAGTTGAAAAGTCATAATGAGAGCTATCTGAGAAATGTCTGAAGCATTATTTTCTACTGTTTGAGTTAAAGAAGTAGTTGACTTTTCCAAACCTACCTACTAAAAATTATTACACTGAGGCTAAAGGTAGATAAAATCTTCCTTATAGAATTGTAGTCTATTCCATCTCTACATACAGATTTGTTATTTTGTTACTGGGCTAATCTATTTCTCATAATACCTTGCTAAAAGCTTTAAGGAACACTCAAAACTGCAACATTCTCTTTTCTTCCCCAAGCCCCAGAATCACATTCTCTTTAAAGCATGTGATCTGCTCTCTAAGTTATTGCAGTTGATAGTTTAAAATATTTGGCCATGACATAACTAGGCTCATAGCTTTCCAGTTTGCAATATAGGTTCTCTTACTATCTACTGAGGCAAAGCCTTATATTTTAGTTGTTGTTTGTTTGTTTGTTTAACTGGTAGCATTTCCATTGCCTATTTCGGTATTATTTGGTGTGTAGGTTAAATTATTATATCAACAAGACCCCACAATACTGTGGCTTAAGTAAGTCAGCAATTGTTGTTGTCCTGGTTGTTTTCTCTCTGTCTCCAAAAATAGTCCAGGAAGTGTGGGTAAGACCTTGTCCAAGAGGTCATCCAAAAATTTTGTTTGCCAGAGTGGCTCTTCATCCTCAACATGTGGTTTCCATCTCTGATTTTAAGATCTCATGTTTCTAATTTGCTTGGACAAAGTATATCACTAGTACCCCTCCTGAATTTTAGCCAATGGGGGGGAAAATGAAGAGATAAAATCTAGGCAGGAGGTTTTGACACAGAAGATGTCACAGAAATTGCCTGTGCGACTTCTGCTCAATTTCATTGGATCAAAGCTTTGTCATAAAGTAAACATAAATGCAAAAGTGGATGGACTTAGTTAAAATTTGGAAGACATTTCTATTAGTGGAAGAAGATATGGAGAATCAATACTGTGGATCATTTTTGCAGTCTAAGGGCATTGGATTTTTCAGTCTGAACCTGGCATGGAGAAGATATTCTCAAAATGGACTAGAGACAAAATAAATTATTAAAAAGTAAGGTGTATAGTGAAAATTTTCTTACTCTCAGACAAGTTAGAGAGACAGGAAGTGCTACTGAGATCTAAAGATACAAAATGGAAAATCTGAATAAACTGGGAGAATTTTCTTACCTTAATAAAAATGACCTTCTCACATTTCAAATGTTAGACTAAGTGGTATGACACTTCCCATCATTCAGAAATCCTTTAATATTGGCTGACAACACATACTTTGTTCGGACTATAAACAGGACCAATACTTCAAAAGTTGACATTTCATTGAAGGAGGATAGATTAAAAACCCATGTTTTAAAAATTTCATAGAAATTTATTTCCAGAACTTTTTCTTTTCCCTCAACCTAAGTGTCAATCTCCTTTTCTTTTTGCAATTGCCTCCATAGCCTAAGAAAAATCATTAAAAGAGCTCATCTGAACCAGTAAGTTATGTATTTTTTTTCCTACCATTTCTACTCATTAATTATTCCATATCAGTTATTCTGGTGCACTCTTCCAAAGAAAATGCTCCCAAGTTGTTTTGGGATTCAATGTAAAGACAGGAGTCCCATAAATGATGGCAGACTTCAGGCAAAATTCTTTACTTCCTTAGAAAACAAGGAACTTCTATTGAAAAGCCATTATTGGGTTTATGTTCTGCTATTCCCCTCTCACCTCAAGTGACCAACACATCATTTAGAAATAATGTCAAAACCACATTCAAATTACTTTAGGTGCACAAATGGATCAAAACAACATTTATTCTATCACATACATTATTTTCTGTTCGTTCCTGTTTCCAATTGACCAGAATTCTTACTTCCCATTACCGTGTAAAGAAACAAAACATTTCCTGTTGTACCCTGTGTAGAATCTGTGGTTAGTATTTATTACATCTTTACTATTATGTGAAAATAAAGATGTATGTCTGTGAATGTATCCGTGTGTATAGGTGTGTGTGTTCTCTTATGCCCATGGAAGTTTACACATACATAGAAAGTTTTTGAGAAAATAAAAACATAAGAAAATATTGAGTTGAAAATATACAATTTGTTCTATTTCTTTTAAGGTTATTTATTTTGAGAGAGAGTGCACATGTGTGCATGCACAAGTGGGGGAAGGGCAGAGAGAGGGTGTGAGAGCCCAGAGCCTGATGCAGAGCTGGAGCTCACAAACCCTTACATCATGACCTGAGCCGAGATCAAGAGTCGGCCACTTGGGGGCCTGGGTGGCTCAGTGGATTAACCTCTGACTCTTGGTTTTGACTCAGGTCACGATCTTATCGGTTCCTGAGTTCAAGCCCCATGCCAGGTTTGGGATTCTCTCTTTCTCCCTCTCTCTTTGACCCTTACCCCCACACTTGTGTGCGTTCTCTCTCTCTCTCTCTCAAAATAAATAAATAAAATAAAAAAGAAAAGCGGCAGGTGCTTAACTGACTGAACCACCAGGTGCCCCTCCTTTTGTTCTATTTTAATTTTAATCATGTACCTGTATTTATCATTTTAAATCTAGTGATAAAATAAATTTGAAAATAAAGTTACAATAAAACCTATAAAAGAAAATGAATGTGTATTTTGTTTAACTAATCTTTTTTTAGTATAACCAACTCATGATTTAAAGAAAAAAATATAATTCAGTGAACCTGTTTAGTTCATATTATAGCATCAGGTTTCTATGTCTATGCAGTTTGACTATAACATAGCAGTTTTGATGACATCAGTTTGATAAAATAGTGCTCTCCCATGTTCTATTTCTGAGTGATGACAAAGTAACTAGATATTTTGCTTTCCACCTATTTATTGTTATGTAGAAAATGAATAATATGGATTCTCAATATCTGAGGAACATGCCAACTTTTATTATGAAATTTTATTTTATTTTATTTTTAAAGTTTATTTTGGGGGGGGGAGGGGCAGAGAGAGAGGGAGAGAAAGAGAATCCCAAGCAGGCTCTGCACTGTTAGTGCAGAGCCCAATGCAGGGCTCAAACCCACAAACTGACTGAGCCACTCAGGCACCCCTATTAGGTAATTTAATTTCATTCCATATGTTGAATGACCACTATGCTCTAGGTTTTATGTAGGATACACAAAAACAAAAAAATCATAGGGCCTTTCTGCAAATAGATTATCATATATTATGATATGTATATGGTTATTAAACAGAGAAACACCACTGCCTGTGTAGCTCAGTCAGTTGACCGTTCTACTGCAGCTCTGGTCATGATCTCATGATTCCTGTGCTCAAGCCCTGCTTCAGGCTCTGGGCTGGCAGTGTGAAGCCTCATTTGGATCCTCTGTGTCCCTTTCTCTCTACCCCTCCCCTCTCTTAAAAATAAATAAACATTTAAAAAAAAGTTTAAACAGAACAACACCATTGATGCTGTAATTTATATAGACAACAGAGGAGAGAATAAATTTACCTTGGGGATCTGGGAATGTATAAACCATGTTCATTTGATTTGGACTTTGAAGAGTAGAGATAATTTAACAATTAGAAACGGAAGAGAAGTAATGTCAGCATCATGGCAGCATAAGAAGTTTCTTATTTTCACCCCTCCTCCTCTCCAACTGAAATTTGGCATCTATCTATAAATAAAAGTGCCTCTGTAGGAGTTGTGGGATCCAGTATCATATGCCAAGGGACTCAGAAGAAGTCTCATCCACCTGTTCATTGGGTAATAGGCAGACAGACCTTGGGTCAGGCTGTGGATCTGACAGGTACCTGTGAACTGTTTTTAGCCCCTCTGGGCATCAGTCTGGGAGCACCTGAAAAGCACTGACTTTGGAAGACACCCAGAGATGAGAGACTCTTTGTAAAAGTCAGGATTTTCAGAGGAAAAATTTCAGCACTCAGTTGGAAAAGGAAAAAAAAAATTGTTTTTGGAGACATTGGAATGGATAAAGGAACTCTCACAGCATCACCCTTCCCCACAAGATTGTATAGCTTAGAGATAGAGGAAGCCCACAATCTCTCCCATGGAAAAAGGGAGAATAGTGAATCAGTACCCACATTTCCCAACTGTGTGGGATGCTACTAAGGAAACCCATTTCTGTTCCATACAACCAGAGTATTAAAGTGGGAGCTCCATGATTGAGGGGAGGGAGGACAACAGAAAGACGCAGCTAAGAATATCAGAGGAAATTAAAGGGTCAGATTTCCTGCTGTATTCTGGATTCCAGCAGTAAGCCCATTCACAATCTGCTCGGCAAAACGTCACCTAAAGATTCTGATAATTCACTCACAGTCACCTCCAGTCTCCAAGTGCCAAACCCACATCTCTTACACTCCAGCTAGTTCCTTGTGCACAATCTCAAGGGTGGCCATGAGATCAAGTTCAGGTAGACAAGGAACCTATGCAGAAAATAGGCCAGGGTCTGTGGATAAGGAAGAAATCACAATCTTAAGCTGTAATGACACCTTCAGGGGTGGTGGGAGAAGAGGTTTTTGGCAGGAAGTCTGGCGAATTATGAGAACTGGAGAAGATACACAAGCTTAAGAAATTTGCCACAAAGGGTGCAAGAAGTGTGGAGCAGGCATATCTAATAAAAGGCCAAAGAAATCTCAAAATTTATGGCAGGACCAACAAAAAATATCTACCTGAGGGCAGCTAGTAAAGATTGGAGGAGGTGACTGTTTTTTTTCAAATGCAAAAAACAAATAAACAAAGAAAAAACAATACAAACTCCAAGGAACATGAAGAATCAAGGACACATGACATCACCAAAAAGATCACAGTATTCTTCTAATAACTGAACCCAATATCATGGAAATCTGCAATTTACTGATAAAAAATCCAAAGTAACTGTTTTGAGGAATCTCAATAAAACAAGAATACACAGATAATTCAATGAAATCTGGAAAACAATGCATGAAAAATGTGAGTAAAAAAGAGATACAAATAATAAATAATAACCAAACTGAAATTCTGGAGCTGAACAAGTCAATGAAAGAAGTGAAGAATGCAATGCAGAGCATCAATAGCAGAACAAATTATGTTGAAGAAAGAATTAGTGAGTTAGAGGATAGGAATTTTGAAATAACACGGAAGAGAACAAAAGAAAAAGAATGAAACCGAGCAAAGAAAGTGTACATGGTCTATGGACCACTATCAAAAAAAATGAATATCAGAACGTAGGAATTCTAGAAGAGGGCAGAAAGTCTGTTTAAAGATAATGGTTGAGATCTTACCAAATGTGGGGAGAGACTGGGACATTCATTTTCACAAAGCTAATAGATAACCTTATTATTTCAATCCAAAACAGTTTTCTCAAAGACACATTATAATGAAGTGGTAAAGGGGTACCTGGGTGGCTCAGTCAGGTAAGCATCTGACTCTTGGTTTTGGTCAGGTCAAGATCTCACAGTTCATGGGACAGAGGCCTGCGCTGGTCTCTGTGCTGACAGCATGGAGCATGCTTGGGATTCTCTCTCTCCCTCACTCTCACTCTGCCCTTCCTGCCCCCCTCCCACCTTGCTTTGTCTAAAATAAATAAACTTTAAAAATAACAAGGTGGTAAAAAATAAGAGACAAAAAGAGAGTCCTAAAAAACATCAAGAGAAAAAAGATTGCAAACTACAAAGGAATTCCCATTAGGCTATTAGCAGATTTGTCAGCAGAAATCTTATGGGCCAGGAAAGAGTGGGATGAAATATTCAAAATGCTGAAAGAGAAATATTGCCAGCCAAGAATACTCTGTCAGGTATAGTTATCTTTCAGAAATAAAGAGATTTTAAGACTCCTAGACAAACAAAAGCTGTGGGAGTTCATCACCACTAGACCTGTGTAACAAGAAATGCTGAAATTTTTCGAAGCTGAAACAGAAAGAAGCTGATTAATAACATGAAAACATACAAAAATAAGACAACACACAATAAAGGCAAATATATAGTCATATGTAGAATATTCTAATTTTGTAATATGTTGGTGTGTTACCTTCTTACTAATAGTATAAAGATTAAATAAAAGGATTATTTAGAAAAACCATGGTTACCATAATTTGGTAATGAATACACAATATAAAAGGAGGTAAACTGTGACATCAAAAACATAAACTGGGGGAGTAAATTTTTCTGTGATTGATGTTAAGTAGCTCTCAGCGTAAACCATACTTATATTTATAAGATGTTATTTGTTAACCTCATGGTAACTACAAAGGAAAAACCTATAGAAGATATAGAAAATATAAAGAGAAGAGAATCAGAGCATATCACCATGGAAAAAATTACCAGTCCACAAAGGTAGGCAGTGAGAGAAGAAAAAGGCAACAGTGGAACAACAAAACAGGGAACAATTAATAAGATGGCATCAGTGAATCTGTATCAATAATAGAAATATGAACAGATTGAATTCTCAAAAGACACAGAGTGGCTAGATGGATAAAAAGAGAGAGAGAGAGACCAATTGTATGCAGCTTGCAGGAGATTCACTTTAGCTTCAAGGGCACACATAGGCTCAAAGGGAAGAAATGGAAAAATATATTCCATACAAATGGAAACAAAAAGAGAGCAGTGGTAGGGATACTTGTAACAGACAAAATACACTTTAAGCCAAAAATGGTAAGAAGAGACAAAGAGGTCATTATATAATCATTATATAATCATAAAGATGTTGAATTATCAAGAATATATAACAATTATAAATATATACTCACCCAACATTAAAATACCAAAACTAAGCAAATTCTAACAGATTTGAAGAGAAAAACCAGCAACACAATAATAGTAGGGGACTTTAATAATCCATTTTCAGCAATGGATAGATCATCCAGACAGAAAATCAACACGGAACCATTGGATTAGTTCCATACTTTAGACCAAATGGCCTAATAGACAAATACAGAACATTCCATCCAACAGCAGCAGAATACACATTTTTCTCAAGTGCATACAGAACATTTTCCAGGATAGGTCATATGGTCATCTACAGAACAAGTCTTGGAAAATGTATTAAGATTGAAATCATACCAAGTATCTATGTGATCATAGTGTTATGAAACAAAATCACCTAGAGAAAAGGTGGAACATTTACAGATTTGTGGGAACTAAACAACACTGAATAAGTATAGAGTCAATGAAGAAATCAGAAAAAAAAAAAAAACCCTCAAAAGAAATGAAAATGGAAATACAACATACCAAAGCCTATGGGATGCTGCAAAAGCAGTTCTTAGAGGGAAATGTATAGCAATTAATGCATACATTGAGAAAAAAGGTCTCAAATCAACCACCTATGTTTACAATTCAAGGTGAACTAGAGGGAGAAAAGGACAAAATAGGCCCAAAGTTAGCAGAAGGAAGGAAATAATAAGGTCAGAGTGCAAATGATGAAACAGAGACCAGAAAAACATTAGAAAAAACACAAAAATAGCAACAACAACAAAAACCTAAGAGCTGGTTTTGAAAACATAAACAAAATTGACAAACCTTTAGCCTGAATAAGAAAAATAGAGGAATCAAATAAATGATATGAGAAATTAAAAGGAGATACTGCAGCTAGTGTCACAGAAGAACATAGGATCATAAGAGACTACAATAACATTTATATATCAAAAAATTAGATAACCTGGAAGAAATGGACAAATTCCTAGAAACATACAATATACCAAGACTGAATTGTGGAGAAATAAAAAAAAAAAAGTCAAAAAAGACCAACAATGAGTAAGGAGATTGAATTGTAATCAAAAGCTTCCTAACCCACATAAGCCCAGTACCAGATGGTTTTACTAGTGAACTCTACCAAACATTTAAAGAAGAATTACAGTGAATTTCTCAAAATCTTTCACATTATTGAAGAAGAGGAGCAGTCACAAACTTATTTTACAAAGCCAGCATTACCCTCATATCAAAGCCACATAAGAATACTATGGGAGAAGATAGTCTAATATTCCTGATGAATACAGATATAAAAATTCTTTAAAAAGTTAGCAAACTAAATTCAATAGCACATTAAAAGGACTAGATACCCTGATCAAGTGGGATTTAATTCTGAGATTCAAGGGATACACCTTATATAATGTACACAAATCAATAAATATGATATGCCAAATTAATAGAATGAGAGATAAAAATTACGTAAGTATCTATGGGACACCTGGATGGTTCAGTCGGTTGAGCATCCAAACTCTTGATTTCAGCTCTGGTCATCATCTCCCAGTTGTGGGATTGAGCCCTGTGTTGGGCTCCCCACCATGGAGCCTAATTAAGATTCTTTCCTTCTCCCTCCCCTTCTCCCTCTCCCTCTGCCCCTTCCCCACTCCCGTGTGTGTGTTTGTGTGTGTGCTTTCTCTCAAAAAAAAATTACGAGTATCTCAACAGATACAGAAAAAGCATTTTACACTGTACAACGTCCTCTCGGGATGAAAGTCCTCAATAAATTGGATATAGAAGGAACAAACATAATTATGATCACATACAACAAACCCACTGCTAACACAGTACTCACTGGTGAAAAGCTGAAACCTTTTCTGGTAAGATCGGTGACAAGACAAAGATGCCCACTTCCATTAATCTTATTCAACCTAGTATAAAAGTTCTATCTAGAGCAGGCAAGATAAAGAAATTAAAGGCATGCAAATTATAAAGGAAGAAGTAAGATTGTCTTTATTTGCAGATGATATGATCTTATGTATAGAAAATCCTAAAGGCTCAACCAAAAAACTGTTGGAACTAATCAATGATTTAGTAAAACCCCAGGATATAAAATCAACATAAAGAAATCAGTTGTGCTTCTATAAACTAGCAAAATAATACCTGAAAAACAACTAACAGAAACAATCCATTCACAATAACAACAAAAAATACTTAGAGATAAATTTAAACAAGACAGTGAAAGATTTGTACACTGAAAACTACATGACTTTGCTGAAAGAAACTAAAGAAAACACAGAGGAATATCCATGTTCTGGGAAGCATCATACTTCCTATTTCAAACTATATTACAAAGCTATAGTAATCAAAACAACATGACACTGGCATAAAAAAAACAGATGAATGGAATAGTGTCAAGAGTTCAGAAATAAACTCTTACATATGAGGCAAACAAGTATTTGAAAAAGACAAGAATACTCAACCGGGAAAGGATAGTCTTTTCTGTAAATGGTATTGGGAAGTCTGGATAATCATACACATTGGACCACTATCTTACACTATTCTCAAAAATAACTAAAAATAGATGAACAATTTAAATATAAGACCTGAAACCATTAAATTCCTAGAAGAAAACAGAAGAAACCTCCTTGACATTGGTTTTGGTAATGGTATTTTGGATATGACACCAAAAGCACAGGTAGCAGAATTAAAAATAAACTAGGAGAACTACATCAAACTAAAAACCTACTGCATAGCAAAAGAAGCAATAAAAAAATGAAAAGGCAGTCTATGGAATGGGAGAAAATAGTCATAAACCATATATCACATAAGGTGTTAATATCCAAATTATATAAGGAACTTGTATAATTTGGTAACAATAAAATAAAATTAGGGGCACCTGGGTGGCTCAGTTGGTTAAGCTTCCAACTTCAGTTTACGTCATGATTCATGGTTTGTGGATTTGAGCCCCATGTCAGGCTCTGTGCTGACAGCTCAGAGCCTGGCACCTGCTTCAGATTCTGTGTCTCCCTCTCTCTCTGCCCCTTCCTCCCTCTCTCTCTCTCTCTCTCTCTCTCTCTCCCTCAAATAAATAAATAAATAAACATTTAAAAAACAATACAATTACATTAACAGTCCAATTTATAAAAGTGGGCAGAAGATCTGAATTTTTTTTCCAAAGAAGAAACTAATGGCCAACAAGTGCCAGAAAAAATTCTCAGCATCACTAATCATCAGGGAAGTGCAAATCAAACTACAATGAGATACTAAAACTACTGCATGTTAGAATAGCTGTTATCAAAAAGACCAGAGATTACAAGTATTGGTCAGGCTGTGGAGAAAAGAGAGCTTTTTTGCACTGTTGTTGAGACTGTAAATTGGTTCAACTACTGTGGAAAACAGTAGGAAGTTTACTTAAAACATTAGCTTTAATTTTGGGGTCATACATAAGAATGAAACGAAAACAGGATATTGAAAAGATATCTGCACTTCCATGTTCATTACAGTGTTATGCACAATAGCCAAGATAGGGAAGCACCCTATGTGACCATCAATGAATGAATGGATAAAGAAAGTAGTGTGTGTGTGTGTTTATAATGGAATATTATTCAGCCACATGAAAGGAAGAAATCTTGCTATTTGCAACAACATGGATGAAACCTTAAAGACATAATGCTAAGTTAGATGATTCAGACACTGTAAGACAAATACTGTGTGATAGTATGATATCATTTATATGTGGAATGTAAAAAAGCTGAGCTCAAATCATGATCTCACAGTTTGTGAGATTGAGTCCTGCTGTCAGTGCAGAGCCTGCTTGGGACTTTATCTTCTTTCTAACCCCTCCTTCTCAAAATAAATAAATAAACTTGGGGCGCCCAAGTGACACAGTCAGTTAAGCGTCCAGCTCTGGGTTTCAGCTCAGGTCCTGATCTTGCCGTTCGTGAGTTTGAGCCCCGGATTGGGCTCTGCACTCACAGTGTGGAGACTGCTTGGGATTCTCTCTCTCCCTCTCACTCTCTGCCCCTCCTCTGCTTGTGCTGTCTCTGTCTCTCTCTCAGAATAAATAAACTTTAAAAGATAAATAAACTTAAAGAAAATTAAAAAGCTGAGCTCATATAAACAGAAAGCAACAGTGGTTACTTAGGGATGAAGGAATTGGGAAGGTGTTAGTCAAAGGTTACAAACTTGCAGTTGGAAGATAAATATGTTTTGGAGATCCAATTCACAGCACTGTGACTATGGTTAACAATAGCATATTATATACTTGAATGTTGCTAAGAGACTAGATCTTTAATGTTCTCACACATAAAAATGATAATTATGTGACATGATGGTGGTGTTAGCTAACGCTATGTTGTTAATCATATTGTAATATATGTTTATCAAATCACATTGCACATATTAAAGTTAAACAATGTTGTATGCCAGTTACACTTAAAAATGAAGAAATGAAAAAATGGCTGCTTAGATTTAGAGTGGCAAAACCATATTCAGGGATCAGTAAAAATCTGGTGCAATATTCTAATTGTACAGCGTGCAAGTTCAAGGGATATATTTGGACACAGGAGTTACGATTTTAGAAAGATTGGAAAGACAAACCACTGAGGATGAAAAGTGCCAGGTTTAAGAATTTAGATATGATTTCAAAGATTACTACAGAATTTGTATTTGACAAGCATCTCAAGTAGCATATTTGAAAATAAATTGATGGTAGTTCAGTTGGTAATAGGAAGACAGGAATTAATTCCAAATAGATAAAGAATGTGAAACTAAGAGTAAAAATGTTCCTAAGTTTCTATCCTAAATAGAGGTCATGTGATAAATTGGCATGTGGAAACGATGCTAATTATATTTGAGGAGAGGACACTTGGTTTGGGACTCCTAATGGACCTGTATCACAGAGAGGTTCAGCAGGCAGTTAATGACTCAGCATATGGACCTCTGGAGACTGGGATTATGGCTGTATGTAGAGGAAATAAAGTCATGGAATTAGATGAGTTCTCTATGCCTAGAATGCAGAGACGTCTTTATGCAATACATATTTAACATTCTATGTGACAGGAAGTGGTGTAGGTTGTGAGGATACAGGAATGAGCAAAGCAGATATAGTTGCCTTAGTGGAACTACCAACTGGGTAGAGTGCAGTAGTCAAAATATTATACAAATATTCAGATATATGTGCTGTGATAGGGTCCATCAATATCCAGGATTTACAGTAGTGTAAAGCATTGTTTGTGTCTGTTCTGAAAGCTAAATAAAGACTTCCTTGAAGAAATGACTTTTGCACTGAGACTTACAGGATATGAGGGATCGACCAGGGAAAAGAATGGTTTCTAGTGAAACATTAAAAATTTTAAGCAATTTCCCTCTATTTTTTCCTTCTATAAATACGTATCAACTTAGTTATTTTATCAGAGTGAGACATTTTGAAAAATATCATGGAAAGAGTTATACTTTGAGACAGTTGTTGAATATTGTAGCTCCCTACAGAGTTGGATAAAAGTTTGGGCAAACAGGAAGCCAAGCAAAAAGCTTAGGAGGAAAATCTGGGGGATGAGATGTCCACAAGAACTTGGAAAACCTCATACGTATCCCTGGAAATCTAGAAGGCAGTGCATATATGTGCGTGCAGGCGTGTGCATGGCCAAGACTGTGTATGTGTTCAGAAATGAACCAAGGCCTTGTGATTTTATGATTTTACCTCTGGCTACTCTTGAGGTTCTGCACCAGAAGGAGGTAAAGGCAAACACACCATTGTAAACTGCCTGGTTGCATGTTAAAACTATGCTTCAACAGGTATATAGATCATCTCCACAAAGACTGAGAGACTTATTGGTTCCAGGTACATAAGGAAACCTCTGTCTAATAATTAGCTGACCACTACATCACTAAACAGAGACTTCAGTGGCCACACATGACAAAGGACACAGATCTAAAAGAATTTAGAAAAATCATTAAACAAACAAGAGTTGTTTTGTTGTTGCTTTCCCTACCCCTTACCCCTGGGCACTGCCTTATCTCAACATTATCCAATTCCAGTTTTCCTTATTTGTGTTTTATTTTTAGCTCTTTATTTCATAATTAAGGCTTTCCTCAGATTTCTTATGACCAATTGCTATCCATCATATTAAAGGTTAAGACACTGAAAGCTGACCAGAAGCTGTATGCATATGTGTGAGAAAAGATTTTTGACTGACCAGTCAGCTTGGAAGGAGAATGCCAAGAAGTCAGAGAAGCTGGAGGACCAGATAGCCATGGGACTTTTTCACAAGACCAGGAGGGAAGAGAGTTACTAGAAGAAATGATATAGAATGGAAAATAATGGGAAACACAGCAAAATAAAAGAGAACTAAGCAGAGGCCATTGGATTTGACAAAGAAGAGTCTACAGATGACCGTTGAGTAGGGAATTTCAACAAAATAATAGAGGCATAAGCAGAATGTCACAGAAAGAAAAGTGAGAAGGTCTGTGGGTGGAGGGAGATTTTTTGGGAATCTGATTTTAAAAAGAAGGGAAGTAAAGATGGATCATAGTTTGAAGAGGAGCTAATTTTAGTGTATTTGTTTTGGGCTGTCTCCATTAAAATCAAGCAAACCCAAATGGAGCAAGGCAGTAGTCATTTAAAATCTTTCACTGACCAAAGCTCCTGCCAGAGTTATGCACAAAATAAATTTATAGTTTTTAATTTCATCTCTTGAGTTTTCTAAGACCTTTGATTTATGTGCTGATCTATAACATTATCCAGAGAGAGAGACACAGAAAGAAGGAAGAAAATTCAAAGTTCTAAGTCATTCACAGTTTGGAATATTAGTTCCTCCAAAACTGTATCCATGGTTTAAGATCTTCAAAAGGAATTGAGGCTGTCTTTTCTTCAGAGCGAAGTCACACAAAATAAAGTTATACAGTGTTGGGCCTACGTATCTGAACATGATAAATATATCTTTCCTTCTTTCCTTCCTTCCTTCCTTCCTTCCTTCCTTCCTTCCTTCCTTCCTTCCTTCCTTCCTTCCCTTCCCTTCCCTTCCCTTCCCTTCCCTTCCCTTCCCTTCCCTTCCCTTCCCTTCCCTCCCTCCCTCCCTACCTCGCTCCCTCCCTCCCTCCCTCCTTCCTTATCTCTCTCTCTCCCTCTCTTTCTTCCCCTGCTCTTCCCATCTGCCCTCTTTTAGTGATATAATCAATAGATTCAAAACAAGTATGCTGAATTGGCTGATAACATTATCTACCTAATTACCTACATGATATTTGTAGGTGTGTGTGTGTATATATATGCGTGTGTGTGTGTGTGTGTGTGTGTGTGTATAAGTACAGAAAGAGAGGTGGGGACAGACTTTTATGACTATCACCATATTTTAAAGTTTGTATTCAACTTCTGACTGACAGAATAATAGCAGGAAAGTATAAGAAGACACATAGAAAAGTATCTTACTGAATGTGTCTGATGAAGATACCATAAAAGTGTCAATCATTCTAATATTGCAGTGTTACTTTTTTGGCATTACTTCAGATTGGAAAGGCTACTTGAAACCTAGGATCAGCATAAAAATGGTAAATTATGAACATTTTTCTGAGACAATGAAAACTTGGTGTCACCACTCGTTTTGGTGAATAGAGAGATGATCGGGCTATTTGGGACTAATTGGTGATCTTATAAGAGCACTTAGGACAGGATGGGACATGGCAAATTGAACATTTATTATACTTTATTTAAGTGGCATTTCTAAGTGTATGTTGAGCTATGACAATGACCCAATTTAATACATCATCAAGAATTTCTTTGCTGTCAAATCAACATCTTTCCAAAGTATTTTATCATTTATTTTGTCAGAGGACCCAGAAGTTATAAATTCTTAGAGAACAGATTTTTTTTGTCTTATATATCTTTGTTTTCTTCTAAATTGTCCAGCTCAGAGTTTTGCCCACATGAGTTGCATAACAGAAGTTTATTTAGAGATGAATGGATGAATGGATGGATGGATGGATGGATGGATGGATGGATGGATGGATAAGTCAGTAAGTAGAAATACCCTCCAATAAAATCTCCAATAAAATATAGATAACAGTACAATTTAAAATATTAAGAAAGCTAATGATTAAATTTCCATAACTTCTTTGGCTAGCACCATTTATATCTTTTTAATTTATGGATAGAAAATGTTATATATTTACTTAAAAAGTCTTACACCGAGTTACTAATTAAACAGCAAATAAGAAACATCACTTGTGTAAATTTTTACCCAGCCATTGTCTTTTTACCAGTTATACTAGAGAAAGGCTTTAGCTATCATATTACCACCTGGGGACTTTCAGAAATCTTTAATAGCATTGGTTTCTGAATTTCTTTTTTTTTTTTAATTTTTTTATATGTTTATTTCTGAGAGAGAGAGACAGAATGTAAGCGGCAGGGGGGTGGGGTGGGGGTACAAAGAGAGAGGGAGACACAGAATCTGAAGCAGGCTCCAGGATCTGAGCTGTCAGCACAGAGCCTGATGCAGGGCTGGAACTCACAGACCACAAGATCATGACCTGAGTTGAAGTTGGATGCCCAAGAAATTGAGCCACCCAGGTGCCCTGGTTTCTGAATTTCTAAAGGTACTTATTGCATCAACATTTGTGAAATAGTTACACGTTTTCCCACAAGTCACTATAAAACTACCTGAGGACAGGAAAATGTCTGATTCTTTTTGACATCCTCTGTGGCAACCTCCATTGAACAAAATATTTATTCATTTACCCCATCCATTCAGTTTGTGTCAGCTATAGATGATTTACAGCTCCCTACTTTTTCATTGAGTGCTAGATTTAGATAGGTTACATGATACAGTCTCTGTTACTGAAAGTTCAGCATTTTATCTAGCCTGGTCTCAAGACCTTCTCACCATAAAATGCAATGCAGAATTTTCTCTTTTTTTAAGTTTTTTTTGGGGGGGTGGGGGGGAGACAGAAAGAGAGAGAGTGCGTGCATGCGTGTGTGTGTGTGTGCACATGCATGCATGCACACACAAGCAGGAAAGGGGCAGAGAGAGAAAGAGAGAGAATCCCAAGATGTCTGTGCTGACAGCACAGAGCCTGACACGGGGCTCAAACTTATGAACCATTGAGATCATGACCTGAGCTGAAATCGAGTCAGACTCTTAACTGGCTGAGCCACCCTGGTGCCCCAGCAGCATTTTCTTTTAAATAGAAGATCTTAAAACCTCACTTTAAGAAGTTTTTAGAAAATGTCTTTACTCCACTTGAGGTAATTGGGGATACCCTGTGGTGTCCACAGAATTGGGGTTGACATTGACTCATGTAGAATATTTCTATTCTAGTCTTTTCTGTTGAGAAAAGGCTAGATTCAAGCAGTAATTTTTCAGCAGGGGTGCTACTAGTATTTTTGTTGGGACAATTCATGATTTTATTACAGAATTTTAAATGCCCCCATCCTTTCAGCTACTCCTAATGAGTTGAATTTCCTGAGGCTGGAAATCACTCAGATAAGGTTTGATTATGGGGCAATTTTGACAATGAAATGGGGATTGATGGTTTGGATATGTTTGACAGAACTACATTTTAAACAGTTGGTGATGGATTATGGTTGTGCTTCAAATTCTCTGTTCAATCTTTGTGCTGCTCAAATGCCTTCAGGGTAAAAGACTTTAAAAATCATAACACAATTTCAACATATTAAAGTTATTGCTAATATAACTTTATTTCCTTTTCACAATATCAGTATGCAGTAGGGGGTTGCAAACATGAGTCTAGGTACGGGTTCCATTGGAGATATATTCATTTAATTGATAGGAATAAATACTTTAATAATATCCAAATCCAGAGAGTATGTCAGGAGAAATTCACAGAACATTTTAGAACATTTGAATGATTTTTAGAAAATGTTAGGGAACATTCAAGGCCCCAGGATGTCCAATACCAAATAAAAAATATATATACATTTTTAAAATTATGGTTGTTTTCTTTTCGTTTATAAGCCTATTTTGGCTTACAAAATAATTTTTATTTATCTAATATACCTTTTTGAGTACTTGCATATTATGGGCTTTCTTTTCATCAGAAGTTTTCCACTTTATTTCTCCCTCAGTAAAAATGAGTCACTGTTTTCCTTGTTGTTTACCACCTTTTATCTGTGTCTGTAGACTGTGAGCGCTGAAGTTGACTTCTGTCTCTCTCCTATGGGTACAAGGCAGTCAATAACTTTAATGAGAAGATTTGATGCATAAGTATTACAAATCTGGGATCTAAGCGATGAGATGGTAGAAAGAGAAATAAATAGTGTTATTGAAGCAAGTGGGATGTTAATGCAACTGTGGGAAGAGCACTCTGTGCTGAAAGTTTAGTTTTCCTGAACAGAATGGAAGCTTTTTAAGGACAGAAACTGTTTCCTGTAGCACATAAAGAAAAGAAAGTCATTGTTTGATAAATACTCCTTGGTTGGATTATTTTTATATTTCCAATTCAGAATAAAAGTAGCCAGAAAGAGGTATTAAAAAGTAAAGAGCCATCAAAAATTTTAAATAATTGTAAAATAGAAACCAGAATAAGTCTTCTACAGTTATCTTGACTGGCTTTTTGAACAATGTGTGGACCAAAAAAAAAAAAAAAAAAAAAAACAGAGCTTCCAACTGTGTTGGAACAGATTTGATCCACATTTCGCCTTTAGTGAAGTACAAAATATGGAAACTAATATGCGTAGACTTTCTTGGAAGTAAGCCCTATTCTACGACATTATGTGTAATGTTTTTGCACCTGTTTTTTGCTGCAATTTTACCAACAAGGGGTCTAGGGAAGCACTGCTTTGTACTTGGCCTACAGCCAAACCAATAAACAAAAATGTCATTAATCACTGTCACTTGTCAATTCTCCATTTAAGAAATTGTCTCTTTTCATTGTTGCTACTAAAAACACAAGGGAGATTGATAAATTTTGTTTTGAAGAACTGAGGCTAAGTTTCCAAAAGTGAAAATGTTTTTTTTTTTCCCCAAAGGGAAATGCGGTATTTAAAAGTGGATTACAGTTGCAATTGAAAGTATATCTGTGAGAGCAAAGCCATGCATGTATATATGACTGGTCATCCACAAGACTGCTAAAAGGAATCTGTGTTTAAGCACAGTGCTAGTTTTGCAGACCATTTCTTCCAAGTGTGAGTTAAAAGATCTGATGTGGTGTAAGACAGAAATGTATGGATGCTTCCCTGCCCTGCCTCCCACATTTAACAATGTAAAGGGATCACAAGCCAAGAACAGAATGATCACAAAGTCGTCACAGTCCCTGCCACCTGAGTTCAGATCAACAGTCCCTGTCTCCCCTTTGGAGAGAACAGTCACATATATACCATAGTTGCATATATGCAAATATCTGAATTCATTTAAAGAACAAAAGCATAGACCTAGCAAGGAATATTTTCTCCATATTATCATCTTGTTTATCTGATAGGAACTAGGTGACTTCAGAAAATGATAATGGGAAATAGTCAAGTCTTATCCTGCATTGCATTGTACAGGATTCAAATAACTTTGTAATGATTTTTTAGAACTGTGGTCCAGTAGTGATGGAAGTGAAATGAAAATTGAGGAGAGAAATAGGCATATAATATGTTTGTGGGTAGTATGATGAAATTGCTGACAGTGTGGGTTCTAAAATCAAACTTGTCTAAGTTTGAATCCTAGTTCCACCACTTTAACAGCTTTTTCATATTGGGTGGGATATTAAATCTCTGTTTTAACAACTAAATAACATCTACCTTGCAACACACACACACACACACACACACACACACACTCAAAACATATAGTGAAATGTCTGGTCAATAACAAGTTTTCATACCAATACAGTCTAAATATGTTATTTATTTATTTATTTATTAGTGTCTCTAAACATCAGTTTTTGCAACTCTAAAATAGTGATAATGACAAGACATTTAGGAATTTTTGTAAGGGTAAAGTTAAATGGGTAATTTCTATGGCACAACCTAGCATAGTATCACAAATTTTGCTCAGTTTTAGACTGAGTTTGAATTTGATAGTCCATGAAAGCATTTTTACCATGTGCATCACAAATTCTGGGCACTTTGGTACACAAAAGCCAATATGTTGAAAATAATTTGATTACAGATTACTTTGTCCTAGTGTTGTCTTATAAGATTTCAGTGCTTGAATCCTGTGCAACATTCAGCTTATCACACTTGACATTCTTGTCAGTTTGGAATCTGAAAATGCTGGTGTGTGCATGCCAATGTAGCAGCCTAGAGCTGACATTCTCCTTAAAGATCGTCAAGTATGATCAAAATACCGTCCAAAGAGCTAATACAGCATTTCAAAGATGGCGCAGTTTTTGAACTTCTCAGGGTACTGGAAATGATGTCCGCCATGGGTCTGGGACTTTTTTTCCGAAGTGATGAGTAGCAATCATGTGGATAGCCAGATGAGCCAATGAAGAACATTGAAAGAGAAAGCCTATGAGGCTGTAGCAGGAAGTGGCTCAGTAAGACCAGATATTTTATTTTTTAATAACCAGCCACTACTAGAAACATAAAATTCCATATTTTATGCTGAGGTCATATAAGTCTGTGAAAAGATAGAACAATGGTAAAAAAAATACATTTTTTTTACTTTAAAATATATTTTGAATATTAAGTGTTTCAAATTAGAATATGCATTTTTCCCCGTGTTCCCTAAGACAATGTTATGTGTACTTAGTTCTGCCTAAAGTGCCTTCATAAAATGAGTTATTTGGAACATAGTTCATTGATCTTTCAAGAATAGAAGGTGGAATTGCTACTGGGATTTGGATTTTAATGCCTTTCTGAGAAAATTAGGTACTCTAATCCTGATCATTAAGCCACCCCCGGTAGCTCTTGGCCCCATTTCTATTGCACTATCATGATATTTTATCATTTAAGTCATCAGCTAAGCTGTGCTGCTATAGGAGGTGGGGAGGATGAATAAACTGGCGGAATACCAAGAATAGTTTGTTACATTAAACTCATTTTTAATGAAGTATGTACACATGACAATTTATGCCCAAGAAACTGCAATTGACTATATTTTCATGGTATTTGTCTTGAAGTGAAATGTTTCCTTTGAGCTCATTTCAATCTCTTTCCAGTACTTCTATTTTGGTGCCAGGATATTGATGTCCATTAACTAGTGAGGTAAATCACCAGTATAAATATGTTAGAGATATTCCCAAAGGCAGTACCCTGATTTTTTTTTCCACGTGTAAAGATGACGATCAGTTCTTTGGAGAAGCCAGCTATTAACTACCTGCTGAGTTTATTTGCACATGTCCTTCTCTGTTATATTCAGGCATCTAGAAATTAATTTGTTGCTAGATTACTTTTTTTGTATATATGATTATATTGAATAATATGAGATTTTGCCAAAAAAAAAGCAGGGCAATTCTAAAGCATTATTTTAGGTCATTCAGTCTCTAATCTTTTCTAGGGCTCTTTTGCATGTAAAGTGTCTTTTTATTAAGTTATGGAAATTGGAACCCATCTCCTAGTTTCTAAAAACAATTATTATTTTTGTGTGTGTACTAGAGGTGTTTATGCTTTCTCCCTTTTCTATTATGATGCCTTTTCTTATTATATTGAATGTTCTGCTTCCTGACTGAAAATATCTGTTTTTCAGATCTTGCTTTTATTTTTGTATTCTTTCATTTTCTCAGGTGCTTATGCTTTAATAAGGTTCCCCTGATTTGTGCTGCCTCTGTCAAAAGATTTTTTCTGCTTACTTCTTTGAAAATGGTTCTTTCTCTAAAGATAATATATGGTACATTAATATATGCACTTTGACCTCATTCTAAATACCTTTATTTTTCAAGTCTTCAAACATATACCATTTTACAATTTTGCATTATAAAACACTTTTTAGAAAATGCTGAATGTTGGTAAATGCATTAAATGACAATTGGAATTTTCTTCATCTTCCCATGTTATGATATATACAAACACTTTTATTTATTTATTTATTTTTGCTAGACTAAGAGGTAAGATCTCCTGTGTTTGAGATCTGAGACTATGAAATCAAGAGGATAATTTTCCTTGTTTGTGTGATAATAGTGCCTCTGATAGAATTAAGGGAGCAATATGACTATAATGTCTGTCCTTTGATTTTATTTCTTGCCTTTACCCTGAAATAAATGTTCACCCTTTTGCTACTTAACTATTGAACCACATTTCTCAATACTCTTTATCTTCTTCAAATTCAGTCCGTTCCATATACTGCTATTTAATTAATTATCTTAAAACACCCTTTTGTACAAGCTCATCCTCTGGTTGAATCTTCATTAACACCACATTGCTTGGAGAAAATATTCAAAATGTTTGGCCTGACACTTGGAAGCCTGCAAAATGTAGCTCCAGCGTCCCCCATCCCTAAATGGTACATGCACCCACCTGCAGGATTTATCAATGTTAAAAGCACTGGCTCTAGATGCTATCTGCTTCAAAGCCTGCATGAACATGGGCAAGTTATTTCACTCTCTAAACCTCACTCAGTCTCCTGAGAGCTGTAATGGAGATTATGAGAGTGTTTACCTCATAAGATGGTTGAGTATTAAACGCATTAATACATGTCAAGTTTCTTGAGCAGAATAGGCACAAATGCTTAATATAAGTTAGTTTTTAATTTTTTTAATATTTATTGGTTCAAAACTTCTTTAACACTTCGTATGTCTCTTATTGTCAAATTATCCTACTCCAGATCTTAGCCAAGTAAAAACATTTTTGTTGCGTAGGATAGCAATCTTTTTCTCCTTTGAACTAGAACGATTATAAATTTGTGCTATTGATTTGTTTCTTAATGCTATACTGCCTTTAATTGCTAGTACAACATTCAGATATGTATGTTTTTCTGCTTCCCAAGCCATCCTTATTATCACAGTATCTACTAGGGTGCCTTGCATACAGTAGATACTCAAATAATACATGTTATTGATGATAACCATTATAAGAGTAGCCAAAAAAGCTACAATAGTTATTATGTAATAAAAATGTACCTTAACCCTATTACTTTCATTCCTATGATTATTCCTCTGTATGGAGCTAAGTATCTTAAAAGAATAAACCAATATATAAAACATGATTAACTTTTTTTATTTGAATTTTAGTTAACATACAGTGCAATATTGGTTTCAGGAGTAGAATTCAGTGATTCATCACTTACATACAACACACATACATCACTTACATACAACAGTGCTCATCACAACAAGCACCCTCCTAAATACCCATCACCCATCTAACCCATCTCCTACCCACCTCACTCCATCAACCTTCAGTTTGTTCTCTATTTTTAAGGGAGTCTCTTGTGGTTTGTTTCCCTCTCTTATCTTCCCATATATTCATATGTTTTGTCTCTTAAATTCCACGTATGAATGAAATCATATGGTATTTGTCTTTCTCTTATTGACTTATTTTGCTTAGCATGATACATTCTAGCTCCATCCACGTCTTTGCAAATGACAAGATTTGATTCTTTTTGATGACTAATATTCCAGTGTGTGTGTGTGTGTGTGTGTGTGTGTGTGTGTGTATACATATACCACCTCTTCTTTATCCATTCATCAGTCGATGGACATTTGGGCTCACTCCATAGGTTGGCTTTTGTTGATAATGCTGCTATAAACATTGGGGTGCATGTACCCCTTCAGATCTGTATTTTTGTATTCTTTGGGTAAATACCATCATGCAACTGCTGGATGATAGGATAGTTCTATTTTTAGTTCTTTTTTTAGGAAC
Organism: Acinonyx jubatus; assembly: GCF_027475565.1. Lineage (NCBI taxonomy): Eukaryota > Metazoa > Chordata > Mammalia > Carnivora > Felidae > Acinonyx > Acinonyx jubatus. Next base: position 49,581,951 of record NC_069387.1, read on the forward strand.
CTCCACACTGTTGTCCAGAGTGGCTGTACCAGTTTGCATTCCCACCAACAGTGCAAGAGGGTTCTCCTTTCTCCGCATCCTTGCCAATACCTGTTGTTTCTTGTGTTGTTAATTTTAGCCATTCTGACAGGTGTGAGGTTATCTCATTGTGGTTTTGATTTATATTTCCCTGATTATGAGTGATGCTGAGCATCTTTTAATGTGTCTGTTAGCCATCTGCATGTCTTCTTTGGAAAAGTGTCTACTCATGTCTTCTGCCCACTTCTTCACTGGATTATTTGTGTTTTGGGTGTTGAGTTAGATAAGTTCTTTATAGATTTTGGATACCAACTCTTTTTCAGATATTTTGTTTGCAAAAGTCTTCCACTATTATGTAGGCTGCCTTTTAGTTTTGTTGATTGTTTCCTTCACTGTGCAGAAGCTTTTCATCTTGATGACATGAAGTCCCGATAGTTCATGTTTGCTTTTATTTCCCTTGCCTTCAGCAATGTGTCTAGTAAGAAATTACTATGACCAAGTGCAAAGAGGTTGCTACCTGTGTTCTCCTCTAGGACTTTGATGATTTCCTGTCACACATTTAGTTCTTTAATCCATCTTGAATTTATTTTTGTGTATGGCGTAAGAAAGTGGTTCAGTTTCATTTTTTTGCATGTCGCCCTCCGGTTTTCCCAACATCATTTGTTGAAGACACTGTCTTTGTTCCATTGGATATTCTTTCCTGCTTTGTTGAAGATTAGATGGCCATATAGTTGTGGGTCCATTTCTGGGTTTTTTATTCTGTATGTTTGATCTGTGTGTTTGTTTTTGCTCCAGTACCATACCGTCTTGGTGACTAGAGCTTTGTAGTGTAGCTTGAAATCTGAAACCCTGATGCCTCCAGGTTTTCTTTTTCAGGATTGCTTTGGCCATTGGGTTCTTTTTTGATTCCATACAAATTTTAGAATTGTTGGTTCTAGGTCTTCAAAAAATGCTGGTGGTATTTTGATAGTGATTGCATTAAATGTGTAGATTGCTTTGGGTAGTCTAGACACTTTAACAATATTTTTTCTTCCAATCCATGAACATGATCGTTTAAGAAGTTTAAAAGTTTGTGTGGGCATCTTTTTACCTTTAGGTAAAAGTCATAAAAGATACACAACTGATAGAATATAAAAATTAGCCCTGAGTGAATTGGAAAAGCCAGTGGATTGGATAGATAGAAACACTCCATTCTTCTTTCATATAAATCAGATGAAAAATGGATGGGATTATGGTTGAATTGAACTTTTATATTCTACAAAATTTTAAAATAAAAAGTACAAATGTGAATGGATGTATGAAAAGAATTGTTCTTTAAAAATAACACTTTAGTTTCAGTTCCAACATGTAAAGAGCTTTAGAGTCATTATTTCTATTTTCAGAGTACCAAAAATGCTGAAAAAGCTGAAAACCAATGACTTCAATTTGTTGGAGAATTAAGGTCATAGGACAAATCAACACCCTAAAAACTAGAGATACAGGTGAAACAGAGCTATAGGCAAAATAAGCTGACTAGACACATATATAGTGGAGCCAGAAATAGGTAGCAATGCTTGTTTAAATGTTCCTATTACCAAATATATTATGTCATCACCAGCTTTCAACAAAAAATTACAAGGCATCCTAAAGGCACAATATGAAGAGACCAAGCAAGTGCCTAGACCACATTCAGATATGATACAGATTATAGAATTATTAAATAGGAAATTTAAAATAACTATGGCTAATATATGAAGTCATAAATGTAATTAGTAAACAATATAAAAGGACAGATGGATGACATAGGCAGAAAGATGAAAACTATTAAGAATAATCAAAAAGAAATGCTATTAAAAAAAGGATAACTGAATGGAGAGTGTGTCTCATCAGTAGGCTGCACATGACCAAGGAAAAAATCTGTGGACTTGAAGATCTGCGAATATACTTTTTTGAATTGAATGAAAAGAGAAAAAAGAATGAACAAAATGGAACAGAATATTCAAGAACAGACAACTATGAAAGGTATGAAGTACATATCATGGGGATACTGGAAGGAAAGGAATGAGAGAATTCTGTACTTAAAACCTAACGAAATTATCCTTTAAAAGTGAAGGAGACACACCCACTATGGTGGCTACTATCAAAAACAAAAGCAAAACAATGAGTAACAAATATTTGTGAATATGGGGAGAAACTGAAACATTTGTGCACTTTTGGTGGGATTGTAAAATGGTACAACAACTATGGAAAACAGTATGGAGTTTCCCTAAAAATTACTAACAGAACTACCGTATAATCCAGCAGTTCTACTTCTGGGTGTTTATCCAGAAGAATTGAAAGTCTCACATATATTTGCGCATCCATGTTCACAGCAGCACTATTCACAATAGCCAAGAGATGGAAGCAATGCAAATGTCCACTAATGAGTAAATGGATAAAAGGGGCAGTATATGCATACAACAGAACAAAATTCAGTTTTAAAAAGGAAGGAGATCTTGTCCCATATTACAGCATGCATGAGCCTTGAAGTCATTATGCTAAGTGAAATGGGCCCGTCACAAAAAGATAAGTACTGTGCTGTGTGATTCCACTTGTCTGAGGTATCTAAAGTAACCGAATTCATAGATAGAGTGATGGTTACAAGGAACTGGAAGGAGTGGGGGAAATCTATTTTTTAATGGGTATAAAGCTTTGGATATGCAGGATGAAAACATTCTGGAGATCTATTTCACAATTATGTGAAAATGTTTAACACTACTAAATTGCACACTTAAAAATGGTTAACCATTTGGTTGCTTTAGATAAATGGTGAGAGATAACTTTAGGTGAGAGAAAATAGAATAATGTAAAATCCTCTGTTAAAACCAGAGAAGGCAGAAAAAGAGGGGGAAATTAAAAAAGAAACTAAGATCAAATGCACTGAATAGAATTTACAAGCATGGTAGATACTAATGAACTTTATTTGTAATTACTTTAAATGTAAATGTCAATGGTCCAGACACACAAATTAAAAAAAAATCTTTTTAACGTGATTCCATCTAGACTTAAAAAAGACAAATATTTTGAATTATAAAAAGGCAACATGAGGGATCTTTGTAGCGATAGAACCGTTCTGCTGTGGTAGATACAGCAAACTGTGAAATAGAATTGTATAAAAGTAAGTTGTACACACACACACACACACACACATACACATACACGGTTACAAGTAAAACTGGTAATTCTGAATAAGATCAGTGGTTGAATCAATTAGAAGTGTTTAAAGTTTTACTTATGATAGTCCATGATCCGAAAGGTTGCTGAATCTCCAAAAGGTTGCTGTATTGCGCTTTTTCACAATTTTTAAGGCTCAAAGATGTTTAGTAAAATAAATTAAAAAAAACACTTTTAAAAGGAGAAGTATCAAAGAATTTGCAAGCATGTTTTAAAACCTCCACAGAAAACTCTTCAAAAAAAAATGAGTTCCCCTTTTTCACATCCTTGCCAACATCTGTTGTTTCCTGAGTTGTTAATTTTAGCCATTCTGACAGGAGTGAGGTGGTATCTCATTGTGGTTTTGATTTGTATTTCTCTTGCATTGAGTGTTTTGAGAGATAGTGGCCTGCAAATTGCTTTCTTGTGATATTTTCATATAGTAGGAACAAGGTTTTGCTTACTTCAAAGAAAGTTTAATCCATTCTTTTTTGTACCTTTCTGAAGAATTATAGGAGTTGTGTAACTTCTTCCTTTAATATAAACCACTTGGGCTAGGAGTTTTCTTTGTAATAAGAGATTCAAGTTCTTTAATAGATGTTGGATTATTTATGTGTTCTATCAACTTCATTAAGTAGTATTTTTTAAAGAATAACTTGTATAATTAAATTGTTGAATTTATTGATACAATATTGTTCATAATATCATCTTATTATTATTTTATGTGTCTAGGATTTGTAGTGACCCCCTCTTTTTTAATGTTTATTTATTTTTGAGAGAGAGAGACAGTGTGTGAGTGGGGGAGGGACAGAGAGAGAGGGAGACACAGAATCCAAAGTAGGCTCCAGGCTCTGAGCTGTCAGCACAAAGCCCGATGTGGAACTCCGAGCTCACAGACCTTGAGATCACAACCTGAGCCGAAGTCAGACACTTAACCGACTGAGCCACCCAGGTGCTCCTTGATCCCCCCTTTTTAATTCCTGAGACTTATAATTATATTCCTTCTTTTCTCTTGATCAGTATACCTAAGAGTTTATCAATTTTAACACTCAAATAACCAACTTTACACTTCAATTTTATGTGTGTGTATTTTCCAATTTGTTACTTTCTTTTCTTATTTTTAGTATGTATTTTTCTTATTCCTTAGTTTCCATTTGCAGTTATTTTTTCTAAGTTCTTGAGATGGAAGCTTAATTGTTGATTTTCATCCTTTCTTTGGTAGTATACTCACTTAATGTATAAATCCCTACCAAACACTTTTTAATCTATATCCCACAAGTTTTGATATGCAATTTTTTCTTTTCTCTCATTTCAAAATATTATCAAATTTCTGTTTTCATTTATTCTATTACATATAGATCATTTTAAAGTATACCATTTAATCCAATAGTGTTAAATTTGACTCACTGGCTTTTTATTACTGATTATTAGCTGGTATCCAACTTGGGGAGAGAACAAACTGCTTTTTAGATCTAGATATGCTTCATGTGCTCTTGAAGATAATATAAATTCTGTGTTGGTGGTAGTGTTCTATAAATCCCAATTAGGCAAAGTTTATTAATTCTCTTATCAGATTATTTATATCTTACAGTTATTGAAAGAGTGTGTTAAAATCTTCTGGTTTGATTGAGATTTGTCTGATTATCCATTTAGTTCTATCAATCCTCATTTTATATTGGAAATTATGTTAACACGCATATAAATTTGTAATTGCTACATTTTCCTGTTGATCGACCTCTTTTATCATATGTAATATCTATCTGCATCAAATCAGCTCACTTTATAGACATCTTGCTTAATAATAATGTAGATAAAACAGCTTTACTATGCTTAGTTTTTCTTGTGTCTTTTTTCCCATCAGTTTTTTAACCTTTCTGTGTCCTTATATTTAGGATATATCTCTTCCAAGGGCACATATTTTAGGGGTCTTTTTTGTTTTCTGCTAACATTCTTGGACTTTTATGTGCAGTATGTAGTCTAGTATAATACTTGATGTACTTAGGAGAATGTGTTATATACCTATATAAAAGGATGTCTATATAAAATAACATGTATTCTAATGTTTTATTTATTTGTTTTTTTCTCTTTTGATTTTAAAAAATTAAGCAAGTACTTATATTATCCCATTTTTTCTCCCTTTATCCTGTTTCCCTTCTTCTTTTTAATGTTTATTTTTCAGAGAGAGAGAGAGAGAAAGAGAGAGAGAGAGAGAGAGAGAGAATGAGTGTGTGTGCTGGGCGGGGGGAGGGGCAGAGAGAGGGGAGACACAGAATCTGAAGCAGGCTCCCAGGCTCTGAGCTGTCAGCACAGAGCCTCATGCAGGGCTTGAATTCGAGAATAACCGGATCACAAACTGAGCTAAAGTCCAAAGCTTAACTGACTGAGCCACCCAGGCACTCCTTCCTTCTATTTGTACATTGCTTTAATCTTCTTTTAATGGTTACCCTAGATGTTACAACAGGCATTCTTATCAACTTATGGTCCAATACAAATTATTATTTCACCATTTTCTTGATGCTGAGAGAAACTGAAAACCTTGCAACCTCTCTTAACCTTAAGCTGCCCAATATTATATTATTGTTATTAATTTAATTCTATACATAAACAAAGTTCTAGAAGACATTACAGAGGCACCTGGGTGCCTTAGTCGGTTAAGTGTCCAACTTCAGCTCAGGTCATGATCTCACAGTTCATGAGTTTGAGCCCTTTGTCAAGTTCTGTGCTGACAGCTCAGAGCCTGGTGCCTGCTTTGGATTCTGTGTCTCCCTCTCTCTATGGCCCTCCCCTGCTCATGCTCTGTCTTTCTCTTTCTCAAAATAAATAAACATTAGAAGACATTATAATGATTGCATTGTAGGTCTTTATATTTACTCACATTTTTACCATTTCTGGTGTTAATTACTCTTTCTTGAATTTTCTCGTTTCCCTTAGGATCATTTCTTTCTCTGCTTTTCTCTTTCTATCCCTCTATCATTCATGTACATATCTATCCATGCATCTGTGGCTATGCCTAAAAATTTACCTCAATCCTTGCCTAAAAATAATCTGAGTTTCATCCTTATTTCTGAAGCATATTGATGATGAGTATAGAATTTTATTGTTCATGGTTATTGATGGATGTAGAATTCAGACCCATCCTTCCCCCGACTCCAGTATTTTTAGACCAGTTCACTGTGTCTTCTGATTTTCTTCACTTCTGCAGTTTGATTATCATACCTTTGCGGGTAATACTTATAACACTCCTCCCACTCCTTAGGGCTATTTTATATTTTTTTGTTTTGCTTTTCCTTTGGTTTTTAGCAGTTTTGCTATTATGTATTTTATGTGATTTTGTTTACTTTCCTCTTTCATTTTTTCTTGCTCTCTTTCTTTCTGTCTGTATGTATTTTTCATGCTTTGTTTTCTGAGATCTTAAATATGTGGATTGATGTCTTTTAGGAGTTTTAGAAATTCCCCAGCCATTCTCTCTTCAAATATTTCTTATACCTCATTTTTTCCCTATCTTCTCCTTATTGGACTTCAATTAAGTATATGCTAAATTTGAATTTTGCTCAGATATTCCTTGTACTATGTCTTGTTTTAGCCATTCTTTTTAATCTTTGTACTTCAGTTTGTATATTTTCTATTGACCTATATATGAGTTTAATAATCTTATTCTGTTCAATGCAACCTGTAATTTAATCCAAAGATTAAATTCTTTAATATCAGATTTTGCAAGGTTTAATTTTAGAATGTCCGTTTGATTCTGTTTTACATAGTCTAGTCCTTTGGAGATGTTCTCCATCTTTTCATCCATTTATCCATTTAAAATTTTTTTCTTTGACATATTAATTATAGTTATTTTCTGTTAAGTCCAATATGTGGAAAACTGTGGATATCCGTCTATTATGTACTGTTTCTACTAATTACCAGCCATATATTATTGCCATGTTGCCTGTCTAGTAATTGTTGGGTTTTTGATGGATAATGTGTCAAGATGTTATTTTTCACACACAAAAAGATTTTCCTCTCACTTTTAGGCAGCTAATAAGGGATTGATCATTTTAATCCAATTAGAATTTAAACTTGATAGGGACTTAGCTGAATTATGATTTAGTCTCCCTTTGCTTAGCCCCTGTCAAGGACATAATTCTCTATGTCCTCTGATTGTGTATTGGTTCTCCATTTTTTCAGCCCTAAAATACTATATTTTAAAGTTTGTACTTCAGATGTTTCAGCCCATTTCCCCAACATCCTGCCGCATGTACTTAAAAATATGTCAGTTGTTTGATAAAGGACACTGGTGATGGATTTGACACATATCTTTGCTTTGTATCCTTTACAAGAGTACAGGATAATTTTCTGTAACTTCTAGAAGCTTTTTTCCTGTCACTCTAGTTTCTGGTAGAGGCCAACATTCAGCAACATCTAGCAGGAAAATCTAGGAGGAAAACTAGGCTTTGCATTTGAATTCTCTTAAGTTTCCTGTTTGCCCATCAACATTGCGTAAGGGGTAAAGTTCTGTTGGTTATTTTTTCACCCAACAGATTCTTTCTTAAAAAAATAAGCCTGATCTTCTGTTCACACACAGCATTAGCAAATAAACAAAAACAAAACAAAAGCCAACAAATAAAAAACACAAACACCAAAACTGCAGCAGATTCTTATCTTACTTCAGAAAGTCCCTCCTTTCTATAAAGTTTGAGTTTCAAGCAATTCTTCATTGCTTGAAAACATTTTAGGTGTCTTTAAAATTATGTTGAAAATTTTATCCAACCTCTTCTAGTTGTTGAAGGCTGAGCGTTGGCCTACTATTATTTATTTAACTTTTTCTCAACAAAAAATCCTTTTCTTGGTTTCAGTGTTAGGCAAAATTTTGTTTTTTTTTATATTGGAAATAATGGAAACTGTAATGGCTTATAGTGTCATTTTGTTTCTCATATTCTATAAAATATGGTCTTTTAAAAAATTTTAATATGTATATTTGAGAGAGAGAGAGAGAGAGACAGAGCATGAGCATGAGCATGAGCAGGGGACAGGCAGAGAGAGGGAGACATAGAAATCAAAGCAGTCTCCAGGCTCTGAGCTGTCAGCACAGAACCTGATGCAGGGCTCGATCATGACTTGAGCTGAAGTCAGATGATTAAATGACTGAGCCACTCAAGTTCCCCTAAAGTATGGCCTTTCAAAATGTTTTTTCTTAAATAGACATGTTATACAGAAAAAAAAAAAGCAAGAAGTTTTTAAAAAGTGAATTTTTGCAAAGTATGCAAAACTAGGTCTAGATATTTGTATATTTATGGAACTTCACCACCAATTAAAATTTCTGGAATTGGTGTTTCATTTTTAGATTTGGGTATATTTCTTTTAATGCAAGTTAATGTTGTCCCTAAATCCACTAATACACATCATCATTTTATGGAAAAATCAATAAAAAATTAATTAACACATTTTTATATATGTGTTTTAATAGAGTACAGTTTATTGACATATTTAATTTATTTCCAACAGATATAAATATTTATATTGCAATACTGTGTTTTATATTAACCATTATGTGCTTCAGAAAAACCTTCCACCTTTATGTTATTTTGTAATAATTAAAAAGCATTTTTTAAAATAAATGATATATGTATAAATTAAATAATGAAACAATGATAGTAGGAGAATTAGGAAACTCAAGGAAGTCTATTAGGGTATAAGTTCTATCCTTTTTGACTATATGGTTAATTAACATAGTTAACTTTTGCATAACACTTAAAATATGCCAGGAACTATACTATTTGTTCTATGTAAATGGTGACATTTAATCTTTATAACAATTGAATGTGGTAGCAATAATCATTATAATTGTTTTAAATATGAATAAAATAAGGCCTAACAAAAGTCAATAACAATTCCAAGATATATAGCTAATAAGGTGAGGTGTCTTTTTTAATCTTTTGAAATTATTTTCAAAATATGTAGTCAGTTTCTTTTTTTATCACTTTCATTATGGATCAGTACACTAAAGTCTGCAACTGTTAAGATTGTATTATTCTGATAGCTGATGATGCATTTCACAAAATAATTTTCAACAATATGGATTGAGCTGATTTTCTCTTTGTAAGCAAGTGGGACAAATTGGAAAATTTGAAAACTGGTTACTTGAAATTCTGAGTCCTTGTTGGGAGACTGGAAATGTGGGCTGGACCTAGACACCATATACCATTTTGATTTGTTTTACAAGGATGATCAAAAGTATCAGACAATGTTAGAAATCTAGCTTGGCAGTCAAAGCACAATTCTGCTTTTAGCTATCTGTATAAATAATCTTTTATGCTAGTTTACAAGTGAAATCATGCATATATGTTATTTCTCTATACTCTTCCAAAACTACAAGGTAGGTAAGTGTTATCCCTATTATACGGATGGAGTCATAATTGAAGCTTGAGAAACCTGTTAACTACTTTGTGAGAAATTATGAGGAACATTTCACTAAGTCCAAACCTTACCATAAGTTGGTTATAAGAAAAAAATAATTGAAGGGTTAAAAGTAATCTAAGTAAAAGGAAGAGAGAAAGCAACAAGTTGACTATATCTACCTGGTACAGTTCTATATTTTTTATTACTCTGGAGGAAGAGAGTATCTTCCATGAATTGTATATTTTAGTGGCACACCTGAAACCTTATTTAATGTGACCAGTGTTTCTTTCTCTTGCAAAGGAAAGGCTAGGGAAGCAGAGAGGACAGAGACCCCTCTCCATTCATTCTTTCAGGGCCCAACAAAATTAGTATGAATTACTGTCTGGAAATCAGGTTCACCTCCTGAACATACATACATACTCACACACACACACACACACATAACATTATTTATGTGTATATAAATATTAAATGTTTTATTAAACATTAATATTTATATACATAGACAAGCAAATATCAAAATACTTATGTATACATATTTAGCATTTAATACAAATGTGTATATATATATATATATATATATATATATACACATACATATGGATAAACAAACAAATTTAAAAGTACATATATACATATATACATGGCAAAAAAATACTCAAGCACCATCCTGAAGCAAAAAGTGGAGGTTCAGAGGTAGAGGTATAGATTTGGGAAATGATTGTTTTATAAAAGTTCTCCAGATGATTCTTATAATCTGACATGTTTGGGAATACCAGTGCATATTTCACAGTGCAATAAATAACTGACAGTAATGCCCCGAGTATATAGATCAACTGGTATCAGTCAATCACTTTCTCCTAGCTTTCATTCCAGTACCAGCTATCTCTAGCTCCCCTCTCTCTGCACCTCTGATCCTCCTTCTGTGACTCTCTCTTCAAGTACTTCTCTTCCTAATGCCAATTACTGTCTACTCTTCTTGTGGCTGCCACTCCCAGAGTAATCTCTTATATTTACTCTTTTCATATAAGATGGTAGTTTTCCTCTAGACTTGATGATGTTCAGAAACCATTTTTAATTTTTCTAACCAGGCTACGGTGATATATAATAGCCAACTGAAGCTTATTCATAAAAACCGAGTGGGAACCTTATATTAATGCATATATAGTTTTTGGAGCATTGTACACCTTTTCATCTCCTCTTCCCTCAGATTTATTTTGCTGAGATGTCGTCCCTCCTGACTCTCCTTATATCTGTAGAACTCATTTACAGGTTTATGAACTAAGTGAACTTCCGAGGTAGTTATTTCTTTTGAGAGAGGGAGAGGGAGACAGAGAGACAGAGAGACATAAAATGCATTGGCTAAGCAGGCATCTCTCTTATTCTTTAAATTTCTAGTGAATTATATTGTTGCAGGGGCAGTAGGAATATTTTCTCTTGGTGCTGCATATATATTATTTGATCTGGTAATAAATGTAAAATATAGTCTTACATAAACATACATATAAGCTAACAGTTGAAGGTGGCAAATGAATTATAGAATACAAAGCTAGTCCCTAGTAGCCTGACTGTCCTGTGTGTATGAAATTGCATACTATGTGAACAGAGCTTCTTTAAAAGACTTTTCCTGAATAATATTTCTAACAGTGTAAGGAACCAGGACCTTGAAGTAAACCTTTTCATTTTTGAAAGTGCATTTACTACTTTAAGATTCTGTCTGGAATCCTCTGTGCATTTATACGCTGCTTCCTACTTCTTGCCCTGTGTACCTGAGTTCTGACACAGTGGAACATGAGAAACCAGCTTATCCTCCAAAGCTCATTTCTGACTGCTGATAGGGTACAGGTCAGTGCTAGTGTAGACTGCTGAATCTTCTTTCTTTGTTACCTGTGCGCTGTGTATTGAAACTCAAGTGAAATGCAGTATTTTAAACCAATCAATCAACAAATGCTGATTGATCACTCATGATATGTTAGTCAAAGTGGGATATTAAAGTTGTTTTAGGCAAGACCCATACCCTCAGGGAACATAAAATTTAGTTAGCTGGTAATTTTTTTTTAATGTGAAGAATTACTTTATAATAACACCATAAACAGTGTTAAAAAGCAAACTAAAATTTAGGAGATAATAGTTGCAAGATATATGGTAGAAAAATTATTAGTAACTGGAATATTTGACTATTGCCTATGTATTAATGAATAAAAATAAACAATCCATGTGCAAATGATATGAACAAATAATTGGGCTTGCAGGCAGCAGTTGCTGCCTGCTGAGGTAGAAGGGTATTATAATAATACTGATAACACGATTTATGATGACAACAGTGATAGATAGGTATGAGATAAGATTGCATATATATTTTGCAATCAGGGTCAGCAGGATTTGCTATAAGTTTGTTGTGGATTGGGAGAGAAAAAGGTTTTCAACATGTTTCCATGATTTTGATCTGAGCAACTGAAGGTGAAGATTGCCATTCACTGAGCTAGAGAAAATGAAAGGAGAATCAGATTTGAAAAAGACAATTAGAAATTCAGATTGGGGGGTGCCTGGGTCGCTCAGTCAGTTAAGCGTTCGACCTTGGCTCAGGTCATGATCTCACAGACTGTGACTTCGAGCCCCGCATCGGGCTCTGTGCTGACACCTCAGAGCCTAGAGCCTGCTTTGGATTCTGTGTCTCGCTCTCTCTCTCTGCCCCTCCCCTACTCATGCTCTGTCTCTCTCTGTCTCAAAATAAAATAAAATTAAATAAATAAATAAACAAACGAACATTAAAAAAATAAAAAAAAAAAAAAGAAATTCAGATTGGGACTTGTTAAACTGTCTGAAATCCAAGTAGGAATGGCAAGGAAATAGTTGGGAAAACAAATCTGGAACTCATGATCTTTGGAATAGAGATCTACTTTTGGGAGTCATCAGTATATAGATGGTATCAAAGTCATGAGACTTGATGAGATGACCAGGGAATAAATATAAGATAGTTTTAATGTTGGACAATAGACTAAAAACAGTAAATGAGATATAAAGGTGTAGGGTACAGTGAAAATTCATTAGAAAGGTTATAGTTCCTAGCCATGAAGAAAAAATTGTTGTAGTGGGCTTCTACAGAGTATAGAGCTGGAAAAATCAGAGTTGCCAGAGAATAATTATTGCCATTGGGATTATGGAGAAGTTTCCATTCACTGCTGGTAATAGTAGAATTTAGCATCTATCTATGGAAGTATACAATTGAGGTAGAGATAGGTCAAGATGGTCTGTGTAGAGCAGGTTAAGAAACTGAGAGGCCATGTTTGAAGGACTGTTTATGTGTATTAAAGTTACCAAGAATATTGACAGGAAAAATATGGGAGATATTGTGGAGCGAAAACAATCAATAAATGGAAGAAAATTTTGAGTCTTTCTATGATTACAAAAAGAAAGAATAAAGATTGACAGAGATATTTTTTCAATTTTTATTTGTAAATGGCATAGGGAGAGAAAATGATCTGGAAATAATGAGAAGTACCTACCACAGTTGCAAAGTTGGCAACTTGAAAAGTATGAAAGAAAAAACATAGTGCCTGAGACAGCTGCAAGGAAACAAGCACAGTTAGGAAACTGTCAGGATTCAAGTAGAACAGGAAGGTGAAGATACTGAGAATAAAGGAGATTGAAATCCCTGTTTCAGACAGAACAATGAAAGAGTCTTGGGAATTGGGATAAAGTAGGAAATGGAGTCACAATAGTGGTACATGGAACCTTATAAGGATGGGATTCTAGATGTTGAGACATGACAGGTGGTCTTAGTCATCGTTTGGGGGCTAAAGGGCATGATTAGTCCTGATAGACTCCAAGGTAGCTCAGGGTGGTGAGGCTACGGGCCATTAGGGAAGGGAGAGGAATGAAAGAACTGCCTGAGATGCAGAGCTTTGGTATCCTTTTGTTCTAGGGATGGAGATGCAGAGCCCACAGGAGGAGTAGTGTTACCAGAGGCAGTGGGATTTTATGTTTTACAACAATGAAAAGGGAGAGGGAAGGGAAGGGAAAAGGAAAAGAAAAGGCAAAAGGAAGGGGAAGGGGAAGGGAAGGAAAGGAGGAAAGAGGGAAAGAGGGAGGGAAGAAAGGAAGGGAGGGAAGGAAGGGAAGGAAGGAAGGGAAGGAAGGAAGGGAAGGAAGGGAAAGAAAGAAAGGGAAGGAGGGGAAAGAAAGAAAAGAAAAAGAAAGAAAGAAAAAGAAAGAAAGGAAGGAAGATAGAAAAAGAAAAAGGGAAAGGAAAGAGAAGAGAGGGGAGGGAGGAGCTGTTTTCTCAGTACAATAATTAATAGTAATTTGAGAGGAATCGGTTGAGATGAAATTTATAGCTTCTGATATAATATGGAGTAGAGGGAAAAAAAAGGAGGGGATAAATAATACCAAAATAACAGAACACAGTCAAAGAAAATTATATTGGCAAACAGAAAACAAAAATATGATAGACTGATATATTAGCAATCATAATAATTACAAATGAATTAAACTCATCTGTTAAAATCTGGAGTGTATAAGATTGATTTTAAAATTAAAACTAAATTTTACATGTGCTTATAAGAAACACATTTAAAACATTAGGACACAAAAACAATGAATATAAAATATGAAATATACATGAGGAAGATACTAAACAGATTAATAATATCTTTCAAAATACAATTTTAGCAAATGGATGGATAAAAAACAATGTTAAAAGATAATTTAGAGGAAGATATTTGAGTAGTAAGTTCATAGGCACCTAATAATTCATCTGTGAAATACACAAAACAAAAAAGACAAAATTACAAGAGTATTTCACCATGATATAAAAATTTAATACAAGTTCTCCAAAAGTTTTAGATGAAACAAATGATAAACTGTCTACAGTATAGAATATCTGGATTATAATTTGATGTAGTATATTTAAGTAATTTCCTGTGAACAACAAAAAGAAAGTGTTTCTTTTTATTTTTCAAACATTCATAGAACCTTCACTAAGGTTGAGTGTCATAAAAGTCACAAAGAATATCTTATCAACTTTCATTAAGCTTTAATCATCAATCGTGCTATGAAAAAAATGAAATAAAATTAAATATTACAAAGAAAAATATATCTAGATACTAAAATTTAATGCCAGAATAGTTCAACTTACCATTAATATTTCATTTCTTTTAAATTATTAAAGTTTTTAAAATTTTTTTAATGTTTACTTATTTTTGAGAGAGAGAGAGAGAGAGCGTGAGCAGGGAGGGGCAGAGAGTGAGGGAAACATAGAATCTGAAGCAGGCTTCAGGCTCTGAGCTGTCAGCATAGAGCCCAGTGCAGGGCTTGAACTCACAAACCATGAGATCATGACCTGAGCTGAAATCGGACACTTAACTGACTGAGCCACCCAGATTCCCCTAAACTATTAAAGTTTTAAAGCAGGTATAACCCAATTTTTGATTATGGGTATATTTGCAATTTTATATTATTATTTGAAATTTTATCTGTTTTATTTCAATTACTGTTTAAAAAGCAAAAACCCTGATAATCAGGAGCATGCTAACTAATGTAACAGTGACATGGTATTTCACTTGTCAGACTGAAAAACTGACAAAATTCAATATTGAGTATTGGCAAGAATGTAGAAAAAAAGTGCACTCTTGCACACTCTTATACCAGTGAAGAAAATAGACACTATGAGGAGCAACATGACCATAATCTAGTGAATAAAAATGCTCATTTCCTAATATTCAGCAATTCTGCTTTTTCATATACTTTAAAGAACATTTTGTACAAGTACACACTGGCTGCATTAAAAACTAATCAAGTGTTGTCTGCAGTGTTGAGAAACTGGAAACTTATTTATCAATAGGAGACAAATGAATAAATATTGGTATATCTATACAAAGTTATAGTATACAGCAGCTAATAGGAATAAACTATGCTTAACTACTAAATATATAGATGTGTGTAAGAATATCTGTATGCATGTATTATTTTCTACAACCTTTCTGAAAGACAAAAGTTGAAATAATGAATCCATTATTGTAATTTTGACACAAAAATACATATAATATATGTGCCTGGATACAGATAGATGTATGTAGAAAAATTAAAATGGAAAAAATTGGACAGAAATTGTGAAAGGATTAGCTCTTAGAATAGATAAAAAACATGGAATGAGATTGAAGTGTTTGACAA
Organism: Acinonyx jubatus; assembly: GCF_027475565.1. Taxonomy (NCBI): domain Eukaryota; kingdom Metazoa; phylum Chordata; class Mammalia; order Carnivora; family Felidae; genus Acinonyx; species Acinonyx jubatus. The sequence goes on from NC_069387.1 coordinate 49,597,695, forward strand.
AGTGGTCTTTTAAATGTTTCATTAATATTTAAATAATATACACGCTTTTATTTATTCTTATATATATGCATACACTAGTAGTGAGTTTTAGAGAATATGGGTGTGGGAAGAAATAAAAGTAAACATGACAAAAGTCTAAAGAATTAATTCTTGGTGCTGACAATATGGGTGATTATTATTTTATGGTTTGTGCTTTTCTGTATATTTCAATATTTTAAAATAAAAAAACTTAAATCACAACATATTTTATAAATAACAAATATATCAACAGATTTTTTTAGGACAAGAAATTATTTTTTTAATGAATTATAGACAGTAAATTCTATTTTACTTTAGGAAGGTAGAGATCCTCTTAGGCTGGTGTTCTGATATAGTTTCAATAATGAGAATGTGCTGTGGTTGGAATAATAGGTGGACATTTGCAGATGAAGAGAAGTCATGTAAGGCATCCTGAATGGAATCATCTAAACAGGAAACAGCTAGGTTTATATTCAGAAAGCACTAAGTAGACTAATGAGAGGAACATATAGGCATATCCAGATTAAGAGGAAAGATGGATTAGGCCAAAGTTGGCTGGTACTGTCTTACCAGCAATACAGAAGAATAAAATATCGCAGACCAGAAAGATGCATAATCTGCTTTAGGGAGCAAATGAAAGGAGGATTATAGAACAGTTTTCTTGGTAGGAAACCAAGGTAAGGACTCATATGCAAGGTGAAATAAAAACCAAGGCCTGATTACTGAGTGAGAATATCAGTTTACTTAGAAGAGAATGAGGAAAGCATCTGCTTAATGTGGTGTCTTCAATTTCAGGTCTTGCCATTTACTTGGTAGGTAGACACTCTTGTTAGCCTAACCAATGCCCAATCTCAAAGCTTTTCTTTCTTGCCTTTGCAAGTCTCTTACTGTTGATTGTGCTCATGTGACACTGTTCTTCCATATGAAACATAAGTGGAATTTATTGGGCGCTTCTGTTGAAAATTTTGCTTCCTTGATAAAAAGGACTTTTTTTTTTTGGCTGATGTTGCCCCTTTCTCCATCCTTCCTGTGTCAAATGCAATATAATGAGCAGGTATCACTTTAGCATCTCTCTTGCAACTGTCAAGAAAAGGCCAAAACCTCACAGAGACTCTGGTACTGACATCATTGTATAACCTAGGCCAGGGCTATTTACTTCTATGAGAGAAAAATTAGCCTCAATTGATTTAATGTATTATGATTAAGTTTTTATATTTGTAGCTGAAAGCATTCCTGATACATTTCTTATATAGCCTAAGAAGTTGTTTAAATGCTTCGAGTCTCAATTTCCTCATTACTTCAGTGTGCATTAAATGAGATAATAAATATGTTGTGCTTAGCTCAGTGCTTAATACAAAAATTGCTTAGTTAGGGGTATTACTCATTGTAGTCATTGTGAAAATAAAACAAAGTTGTTAAAAAAGGAATTGGTGGCAAGGCAGATATGAGACTGACTGAGGTAATACCACTTCCTATATTGCTCCTGCTTACAAATAGAGATGGTCCCAAAGTAGCAGCTAGACTTAGCTTAGAGACAAGGGTAAATGGATTAGTCATCAAGATTGGATGGATATATTAATAGGCCGGTGAATAATTATTCATATAAAGTGAAATATATTTTTGATATATAGTCAATACTCCCATACCAACGGTGCGTAGCATGTGCCCTGATACCTTCTGCATAGCATGGGTTAATCTCACTTGGTCTGGATAGACCCCATACTTATAGCCGCAGCTACTTACATATAACTACAGTTACTTATAACCAATGCTATAGAATCTATAAGAAAAATGATGTTCTATAACCACAGGTTTCTTATCTTTCCATGAGTTGTATTAGCCTATCAGTATTGCTATATAGTATAGTAATAATAATTGGATTTATGATTTGCACCTGGTTTGGTAGAACCTGGCTAGGGGCAGGGTGGGGAGGGAGATATGGTTTCAATGGTTAAGGAAAGTCACATAGTCAGAATATGTTACCAGTTCACTATATGAGACCAACTACAAGCAGAGGTTGCTTTCTGGTATTGAGGTATGAGGTAGCAGTTTGAGACCTTCACACAATGTGTTCTGTGCTGGTTGAACAGTGGAAGGAGAACAAAGAAGCCTGCACTGGTGTCTCCAGACACTTTATATTTATTTTTTTTTAAGTTTATTTATTTTGAGAGAGAGGGAGAGAGTGTGAGTAGAGGAAGGGAAGACAGAGAGGGAGAGAGAGAGTCCCAAGCAAGCTCTGCACTATCAGCTCAGAGCCCGATGTGGGGCTTGAACTCATGAACTGTATGATCATTACCTGATCCAAAATCAATAGTCGGATGCTTAACTGACAGAGCCACCCAGGCCCGTCTCCAGACACTTTTAATGCATATTCTACTACTGCTGTTGCTGTACCTTTACTCTTATAAAGCTATTTCCAAGTATAAACTATTTGAGTCCAGTGAGTCCTTTCAATAAACATTTAAGATCATTAGTGGGTAATTAAAATGTATGCTTATCATTAAAAGATGTTATATTAAGAATTATGTCGTATTTGTAGTTTAAATTATTATGGTACAAATACTATAATAAAGTAATCGCTCAAGTTCCACCACCAATAGTTTTTAAAGGCTCTCTTCACATTTTTTTATTTCTCCAGGAATAAAAAAACATCTACCTTGAATTTTGTGTTAATCAAAGACTTAACCCTCCTCTAGAGTTTTGCTACATTTGTATGTAATCCTAAAAAATATTATTTAGAATTTGACTGATTATGACCTATGATGAATGAAATCATAAAGTATGATTTACTTTCTGACTTGCTGTTTTTCTGCTTAATATCATGTATTTGAGATTTACCCATGTTGTTCTTTTCAGCTATAGTTTTCTTTTTAATGTTTTATATTCCATTGTAGGAACATACCATAACTTTTCTATTCTTCTACTAACATTTGGTTTAATTACAATATTGCGTTATAACCAGTTGTCAACATTAGTATTCTTGGCTGTGACTCAGGGTTAGACAGATACTAGAGTTCCTCTAGGTACACACATAGAAGGGGGATTTCTGAATTACAGGGTCTACACATATTTAACTTTATGAGTTTGTGCCATAACCTAAGGTTGTAAACAATCTGAACTCTTACTAGCAATTCAATCTGATTTTCCATAAGTGAGTTATTTGTGTTAATTATTTGTAGATTCTTAAGGAAATTAGTGTGTTTGTAGTGTAATATATCTTGAATAAAATATTGGGAATTTCTAGGACCTAATATGTTTGTATACTTTTAGGTATTTATTTAGATTCATATATTTGTATGCCATAGAAAGCAGTGAACTTTCAAAGTAAGTTGGAATATTTTACATTCAATATGAAATTTTTACACTTTAATGTTTCTCTTTTTAAAAAACCATAAAAATCATATATTTTTGTTTTATAAAGTATAACAGGAAATACAAGACTGACGGAGACTTTTCAAGATACCTGCTTCATGCAAATTTTATACAAAACCTTGTTTTAAGAATCATAATGAGTATATTATTTTAGAGCAGCTGGATGTTCTGTGTAAATGGGGTTGTCTGATAAGCAACATCTTATGACTTAAAGATTCATTATTGTTCTTTATCAAAATTAGTATCCCAGAATCTACCTGAATGCCATGTCTGAAAAGTTATGGTTTAATAATAAATGTCAGACATAGCATCAGGAAAATTAAAGGATTACATAGGCCGATTCCCAAATATAATCCTGAAAAAAATCATGTAAACTCTCTGACCACTAGTCCCTTTACCCGTAAGTTGGTAATCTTCATTGTGTTACTCTTAGCTAAGGGAAATCATATATAAGACAGTACTTTGTAAACTCCAGAACTCTTCCCTAAGATATCGTCAGGTGCCTAATTACTATGTTTGGTATAAGTCATGGTTCATTGCTGTGAGCAACATAAGATGATTTCCCTAGAAGAGGAATTTATGTAAAAAAGTGTTAAAAAAAAAAACCCAAAGTATCATTGGAAAGGGCAGAAGAACCTGAAGAAAAACCCCAACTCATGCGTCAGAACTATTTCAGTGATGACACCACTTCCTCCCCTTTTGTATCCTAGATGCCCACATGTCTATTTCTGACAGGAAGGGTATCAGAGAGTGGACACTGCTACCAACACTGCCAACCCCTGCCTCTGGAAAAACAGATTTAGGTGCTGCCATTTCTGTGGGGCTCTCTACTTCTTTTGCATCACTAGCTGATGAATCAGTATCTAGGGTGATTTTGGTGCTTGACCAATCAGGTGCCTGCCTCAAAGTCACAAGGAAGAATAGAAAAGAAAGTATAATATTTGGAACAAGGTCTTCAATTAATGGGAATTAGGTTGGGCTGGGTGGCCAAAAGCAATGAGTAATGCCCATATGTTTTCTTTAATTCTTCCAGAAAAATTGATAAAACAAAAGTGCAGAAAAGTTAAGTATCTGCCTAAAGTCACAGAATTATTATAGGACAGACATGAATTGAAACATGCATGTGTCCTGACTTCAAGAATACAACCATCAAACTATTCTAAATCGTTTCAATAAGAGGTAAGCCTGCTATGCTTACTTCAGTGTTTTTTTTTCCCCTTAATACCTGGGGACTGAGAAATAAATTGGATCTCTTATAACAATACTGATGTCCTAGAATAGTTAATGATAAAGCTGTTACTTCAAAATGAAACAAAACAAAACATGGTGTTTTTCCTGGTTTGTATGGGCGAAGGTTCTCTATGTTTTAAACTGTGCACTATGTTATAAATACTGTATTCTGTCATAAATCAAAGAGAATGGAAAACTGTATCATGAAACTTCTGTGCTGCTGAGAGGACAGGACAGATTTGTCCATTTAAATAGCACTCAAATCTGTCTACATTTCATTGACCTCTTTCCAAATATAAAGTGCTGCATAAATTTTTAATGATAACAACAGTGACCTAAGTTACTGTAGTCTAATGGCTTTCAGTTTTAAATGTTGATGGTGTAAGTCCAGTTCATGAGAGACTAGTGCCTATACCATGGAAACCTTGGTCACAATCAGTACTAATTTGCAGGCTAAGCAGAAAGGCCAAGGTTTGACTGAAGAGGCTAAATTCTCTTCTTTTTGTGACTATTCCTACCAGTTTAGTATTAGAATTTTCAAGATACTCACTTTAAGAAAATGAATATAGTCACTTTATACAAATTCATGTTTAAGCGTGAGATAAAGCATGACAGATCCAATTTGCATTGAGAGGACAGTTTTATATATTGAGTTGGGTTTATGGTTGAGTTACAAGACCAACAATGATCGAGGACCCAGGCTGTTCTAACTGTAGGCAGGTCACCGAACCTTTGTGACCCTTAGTTACTTTATATATAAAACAGGATGATAGTCCCTGCTGCACAACTTGATCTATCTCAAAAAAGAAAAAAAAAAAAAAAAAAAGAAAGAAAAAAGAATGAGAAAGCACTGTGATAAACTGCTATTCAGATGTAAATCATTAGTGTTATTGTCTTTTAACTTATTGTTAACTGATTTGTCACACAATTTGGTAACCCTACCTATAGTGGTTTAAAAAATTTTAAGTTTGTGAAACTCGTATCAATTCAATCACCTCAGCATAATCCTTTTTTTAAGCTTTACTGAGGTATGATGGACAAATTTGTGAGTATTTAAAGTGTACGTCGTGATGATTTGATATATGTATACATTTAGAAAGAATTTGTCCCATATAGTATAGTTAACTAATCATCCATCACTGCACATATTTATATATAGTTTGTTTGTTTTCACTAGGAACAATATTACTTTTAATTTGGGGGAAATGCTGTGAGTCTTCTGGACTCTTTTTTCATGGGAATTCATTGTTAACAAACAGTGATAGTTGGGCTGTTACCACTGAAGGGAGGATGCCGCTCTTATTATTCAGCAGAGTTCCACAATTGCTACTTGGTTTCAGCATTGCCTAAATACAGCTGTTAAATTCACCAGCGTATCTGAACAGTTTTACCTGAAATTCTATCTGAAATCCATTCATTTTCTGCATCTTGTCTCCATGCATCTACTCTTTCTCACTTTAAATACATTCCTTACTCATCTGCTCTTGAAGTCTTTTATAAAACAATCAAATCATATTTCTTGCTGACTTAAAAATATCTAATGGTTTCCATTGCATTTAAAATGAAATCCAGGGGCACCTGGGTGGCTCAGTCAGTTGAGCGTCAGACTTTGGCTCAGGTCATGATCTCATAGCTGGTGAGTTCGAACCCCAAGTTGGGCTCTGTGCTGGCAGCTCAGACCTGGAGCCTGCTTCCGATTCTGTGTCTCCCTCTTTCTTTCTCCCTAACCCATTCGCGTTTTGTCTCTGTCTCAAAAATAAATAAACACTAAAAAAAAGAAAAAAAATAGTAATAAATAAAATGAAATCCAAACTCCATGTGTGCAGAATGTGATAGCTGCCTCCTTCCACATTTATATCTCATGTCATTCTCTTCTCTCTGAATTCAACCATCAAAGGCTTTCTTTCCTATCTTCCATTTGGCCAGCTCTTTGCTGCCTCCAAGGATTTTGCTGATGCTTGCTCCTCTGGAATACTCTATGCCCGTATTTTCACAAAGTTAACACCTCAAATTTCAAGTCTCAGGATAAATATCAGCTCTTCAGAAAGGCTTTTCTTGACTATCCTACCTACCCCCACCCCCATGTAAATTAATTTATTTATTAATGTGCTTTGGATCTGGCTTCCCCATTAGAATGAGAGCCTCATGGTAGCAGGGCCATGTTTATCAAGATCATGAATATGTCTCATGCTCTTAGCAAAAACTCTGGCACATAATTTCTGCTCATTATATATATTTGTGGATGAATGAAAAAAAATATATATATATATTTGTGGCTGCCTGACTGGCTAGCAGCTTGTCTGAATGGATGATGTATTAAAACCTTGCCTCTCCGCCCAAAAAAATGAAAACAAATAAATTACTTATCAATTAAAATATCAATATTATTCCTGAGAGTCGGTATGTAAATTAGAAGTTTATTTTAAAAACATGATTTCCCATTCTAGTTTCATGAATTATTTATCAGTTATTTTAAGTGATTTTGGTAAGTATCTATTCTGAACTTTTTGAAGAGTACCTATCTTCAGAATATTGATGAAAGAATGAATAGTATTGTTATGCCCAGAATTCGTGATCCCCAAAGACCACCAGGGAGCCGAGTCAGATGCAAAAGTAAAAAGCAAAGAGCCTTTATTCGAGCTAGCTCCAGTTCAATCCCCTACCTGCACCCAACGCAGTGGTGAGATACCAGAGAGAGAGAGCATGTGTTTTGAAAGCACAAAGGTTTTATAGGGGTCTAGGGGCAGTTGGGGGGGTGATGGTTGTGGCCTTAGCCGATTGGCTGGGGAAGGGACAGAGTCCCATTGTGCAGGTTGCCGGGTGTGGTTTGAACTGAAAGTTTGAACGGGTGGGTGAGCGGGAAGTTACTTAAGGGGAGGAGGCGTGGTCTGAGGTTTGAACAGGAATTCCTTTCTGTGGTTTTCCGGGAAAGGAGGCCATGTTAGGGATGTAGTCACTCAAGATGGAGGACACAGAACAAGATGGAGGTGGCCGGCCTAGGTCCCCTCTTTCAGTATCCAGGAAGTAGGAGGTTTGAAGTACATTTTAGAAGTAGCCCACACCTCAATTCATAGCCTAGAAATCTTTCTGTGAAATCTGAACTATTTAATTTAATCATATACAATTCCATTGACAAGGAATTATTTCCTAAAACATTGTGTTCCATTTTTTAATGGCTCTGGTTGCTGGAAATTTCTTCTATTTTTCTGAGCCAGAACCTCACTTTTTACCCTCCATTTATTGCAATTCTATAATTTTTTTAGTCATAGAAATTAGGTTAGTCTGTTGATGTACAAATCCTTAAAATATTTGGAGATAGACATGTTGAATCCTCCTTATCTCTTTCTTCTAGCTAAACATTATCTTTTCCTTATGCCATTAACCTCCAGATAAATACAGAAAATAAGTTTAAATCAACTTTTTTCCCCTATATTTCTATAATGTAAAGAATCACATTTTAAAGTGAATAATGACTTTCAATGCATTTCTGCTCTATATTTGTGATTATGATTAAATGGGGAATGTGTATTGCAAATAAATATTGATAACTTCAATATATAACTTTAAAATTATATTATGTATTATTTTGTTTGCTTTAACCACGTTTCCATATTTGGGACAAAGTTAGGCAGTTCTTTGAACTAGAGTTAGCATAAAATTGTTTCAGTTATGCAAGTTTTTTTAGGTTTATAGATAATGCCTAGATAAGGTACCACTGCAGTTATATTTTTCTCATGAATAGCTGAACATAATTCACTCTCTTTATTCCCTGTCCTATCTTTTCCTGTGTATATGGACATATATATGTATTCACTTGAAGGAAAAAAAAAGGCGAAAATTAACTTTTAAAATTCTAGCCCTATATAAAGTAACAAACCATCTCTTTGCTATTTACTTGTGTTAATAATTTTAACCAAGAAAATCCAAGTATTAAATGTGAATTTATGATGACAGTAGAGTAAAAGAACTATCTAGAAAATATATGTAAGTCGTTTTATAATTTTACTAATTTTAAAGTATCTTTGTAAAATATTAGACACTATAGAATCTAGTTTGATAGTAACATTCTGTACACATTTCCATGAAAATTTCATCTGTTATAAAAGATTATCATATGAAGATAACATAAATCTGCTGTAAATAAAAATACAAAACCAAGGAGCTACATATATGTTTCTTGAAAGTTTAATAAAGTTTTTTCTCATTCATTGTTAATATCTTTCCAAAAATAGATTCTTTGATAAAACATCAACCCATGTGAATGAAACAAATTTGAAAATGTTAAAACTCTTACTGTAAACTTTATATTTGTATAATTATAAATGAACGGAGTCTATTAATTTGAAAAGAGATTATTACTCTAGCATTCCTGACCCTATATACTTTTCCAATTCTTTTGAGTCTACTTTGCTGCAATGATTGAAATAAGAATGGGTATATGGGGGCTGGGGGTGGCTCAGTTGGTTAAGTGGCCTTGATCTTGGTTCAGATCATGATCTCACAATTTGTGAATTCAAGCTCTGCATTGGGCTCTGCACTGGCAGCATGGAGCCTGGTTGGGATTCATCCCCTCTCTCTTTCTCTCCTCCTACCCCCCATCTCTCTGCCCCTCCCCTGCTCATGCACATGTGCTCTCACTACCTCTCTCAAATAAATATTAAAAAAAAAAAAAGAATAGACACATGACCTAAACTGAGCCAAGGTTATTTTTGCTGATATTTTCAAGAATGAAATTATTTTTTTCCTTGGGATAGCTACAGGTGACCATAAATACCACAACATGGAGAAGGTCTGCCTTAAAATCAAGCCAACAGACTGAAAAGGTGACAGATGAAAGCTCTTTAATTTACCAGTTAAAGAGGCCAACCATTTCTTTACATATTTGCATTAGTATATGTTTGCTTTTTGCCACTTGTACTGAAATAGTCCTGACTTTTAGAGATAATATACATAGTTCCTATTTTAATTTTTTATGAAATAATAAGAAAATTAGAAAATTTCCTACTACATTTGGATCTCATTTTGGGAAGATATACCGTAGATGTATATGTACTGTCATTAGGTAGTATACCATAGTTTAACTCTGACATAGCTCTCTAAATGCTTAACTCAGTGATTTATACAGAAAAAAAGACTTATTTTTAATTTATGTAATCAAATATCAACTGATATCCTCTTGTGCTCTGAGATTTAAATTAAATTGGCTGGATGTCCCTGCTCAATATCAGGTGAGAATGCCATGTGTTCCCTACAAATTTTGTCAATTCTTTATAACCTTTGTCCTCAAGGTCTCTATTCTTTTTCTGTTAATCTTTCAGTTTCCCTTATCTCACTTTACATGAGTCCTTTGTTTCATTTATGCCTATTTACACTTGTAATTCAGGCTTTTTATTTTAATTTCACTCAAACCTCTCACACACGACACATAGCATAGCAAGCTTTTAACGGTGTGGAGAGACAGAGTTATTTGCACTGCAGCCAGCAAGTTATTACTGATTATGTGTTCCCAATAGTTAGATCTTTATGTCTTGTCCAGAATTTGCTTTCTCTTTTCTTTTTCTTCTCTCTCCCCTTCCCTGTCTTCCTCTCCCCTCTACTCCCCTCCCCATCCCTTCCCTCCTACCCTCTCTCCTCCTCTCCCCTTCCCCTTTCCTAATTCCTTTTCATTTACTCTGCAGGGTATTTTGCATTTCTTTTTCCTCCTTTCCCAACTCCTTCCTAAAGGAGTTTGGTTTGGCCAAATAACAGCCTTCTGAGCTCTCGAAGGAACTTTTTAGGCCCTCAGAGTAATGTTTTTACCCTCTCAGAGTAACTTTTTTCCCTTCTTGCTACATTTTTTAAAGATGCTTAAACTATAAATGCATAGCTTTCCTTTCATTCCATACACACTATTCTCTCATTCCTCATACCAAAGTATTTTAAGTAAAGTGGCACAGGAAAAGAAAGGTGATCTCTGCTAACTAAAAAAGGAAGAGATGTAATACCGTGTTCCCCACGAGTGGCCACACAGATGGAATTTCATCCTGGGCAATCCAACTTGCAACCGGTGGTTAAGAGGCACACAAGTCTAGTCAATATTTGAGTCATGCCCCAATTCTCTCATGAGCAAAGGCAGTAATTTAAAAATGCATTGATTAATATGTAAACAGGAAACTTATTTTGAAAAAGAGGGAAAGTTCAGCTGTGTGACAGAATGGAAGTCTCACTCTATCTTTCTGGGTCATTTATTGGAAAACCAGACTGTTTTCCCATAAAAAATTTGGGCTGAATAAATAATATGGGAAATTAAGCAGAAAACTGGCTGATTCTCAGCATTATCATTCCAGAGCCAAAACTAAGTTCATTTTTGAAACACAAAGACAGAATACTGCTTCAGTGATGTTTTAGGTGATCTCTGTACATGTATACCAGCAGGATTGTTCTGGAGGTAAAAGCAATGTGGATGAGATGATGGTATTGTCGAGTATTTGTAGCAACCTTGTGTTGCCAAAGCTACCTCTGTAAGACATACTCCTTTTACCATGAGCAGGGTGTAATGCCAATATGTTTTCTTTTCCAATCTTGAAGGAACACTAAGAAAGTATCTGGAAAGCGTTCTGAATTCCACGGAACATGAATCTGTGCTAACTATGATCTCCCTGGGATTTACTCACACAGAATAGTACTTCTTTTCAGTTGTCTCTCAAATGAGTTGCCTTTTTTCTTTAATTTAAAATTATATTTTTATTTTACCAACTAGTTTTAAAGTTCCTTATAAGGAGCCACTGAACTATTTAAACCTTTCAGAACATTGACTAGGAAATTATTTGATAGTATAAGTCTGTAGGAATCTCTTTTATTTGAGCACTGGAAAAAACGAAAGGAATAGTTCCAGCCTTGAACAGCATCCCATGGTAATAATCATGTAAGAAGAAATTTCCTTCAAGTTTAAAACCAAACAGGTGGAAGCTGTCAGGACACACTAGCAACGAATCTGAGAAGCTAATTCCAGCTCAATCTTTTCCATTAATGCCCCTTTGCCCACAATCTTATTTCTGCCTGAACTGTTGCATAAGATACTGAACACAGCTGTGGATCAGTGAAGTCATTTACAGATCCACCTTGTGGGTAAGATAAATGATAGATTAATCTAAGTTCCCTGGGGCCTTTATTTTTGGAACATATTTTAATGGTGAATGAAATCCCTACTGGAGCTTCCTCAAATAATTGCCTTCTCTTTTTCTCTTTCCTAAATTTAATGTTTTTGTTGTTGTTATTGTTGTTAACATTCAATTACTGTTTCCAAGGTTCTATAAGAGCTATCTATGAACATTGGTTTCTGAGTCTAGCCATGGGTCTTTCCTATCCAAAGATGATAGGTACAGACTTTATCATATGGATGCTGATTCTAAAATAATTTCACAACTAATTTTCTTTTTCAGAGCTATGGGAAACACAAGTCAATTCCAGCACTTGATTGCAATAAAATAAAGCTAAGGATAATATGTATAATTCATAGTTAAAGATCAAGAGAGAAACAGAGGAGAGAAAATTTTGAGATAAAGTTAATTTTTTAAGATTTTTTAACTATTCTTTTTAGGGAATCAAACTTTGGGGTAGTTATGAAAATGAAATTAAAACAATGAAGTATGACTGCTAGATTGATGTCCTCTTTCTTTGTCAGTCCTGACATAATCTGAAAGTTTGATGGTAATGATGGTGGAATTGGACTGTTTGACATGTATTATCTTATTCAATGCTCAAAATAATTCTAAGAAATAGGAGTAATGTCCCCACTTTGCAGATGAGGATCTGCGCCTAGGAAAAAGAACTCGTACAAAGTCCCACACCAATATGGTATTTCTATTTTTAATTTTTTCAAGAAACTTTATAGTGTTTTCCACAGTGGCTGCATCAGTTCCCACCAACAATGCACAAGGGTTCCTTTTTTTTTCACCAAGACTTGTTATTTCTTGTCTTTTTGATTTCAGCCATTCTCACAGGTTTAAAGTGATCTGTCATGGTAGTTTTGATTTAGATTTCCCCGATGATTAGTGATGTTGAGCATAATTCCACTTCTGGGTGTTTACCTAAAGAAAAGGAAAACACTAATTCAAAAGGATATACACACCCCCTATGTTTGTTGCAGCATTATTTACAATAGCCAAGATATGGAAATAACCTGTGTCCATCAGTAGATGAATAGATAGTGAAGATGTGATACACACACACACACACACACACACACACACACACTGGAATGTTACACAGCCATAAAAAGAATGAGATTGTTTCATTTGTGATGACATGGATGGACCTAAAGGGTATTATGCTAAGTAAAATAAGTCAGACTGGAAGAGGCAAATACCACATATATTTCACTCATATCTAGCATCTAAAAAACAACGGAAATGCATAAACAAGCAAAAAGCAGAATCAGACCTGTAAATACAGAGAACAAACTGGTGATTGCCAGAGGGGAAGGGGCTGGGTTAAATGAGTGAAGGAGAGCAGGAGGTGTAGACTTCCAGTTATGAAATGAATAAGTCATGGAAGTAAAAGGCACAGCATAGGGAATATAGTCAATGGCATTGAAATAGCGTTGTGTGGTGACAGACAGTAGCTACACTTGCGGTGATTAGAGCACAACATATAGAGATGTTGAATCGCTCTGTTGTATACCTGAAACTAATGTAGCATTGTGTGTCAACTATACTGAACTTCTAAAAACATTGTTTATTTAGAACCAGTCACTTTAGCGATTGTATTTTATTGCTCTTCATTGTGAAAATAAAATGAATTAGATAGTTACTGATAGTTGTATATTCACTGAAATATTGAGGAATGAAAAATAACATTTTCCATGCTGCATTTGTTGATACATGTGTAATTGTTTCTTCTCAGTGATGAAACTACACAGTTGAGCTCTTTGGAGACAAGATAGCAATTTTTGGTGAGTTATTATAGTCAGAATAGGGAGAATGTTTGATTCTTAAAATTTATGTTATTGACAGCAAAAGAAAATAGTTGAAAATAAGTTTACATTTGAATATGCTTAGTATTTTATGCATTCTAACGTATATAAAAAAATCACTAAAGTACTTGTGTTTCACTTTATAAGCATTTACTACAGTCGTGGCTTATAAATTGTTTTTGAAAACTTAGGGGTAACCAAAATGAATTAGGATTATTATTGTCATAATCGGTACTAATTAGACTCAAAATGTAGGACTATGATGGGGAAATGCATAATAGTAATAAGATTTTAAGAATTATGCTATGAAATATTTGGAAAATTATAAGGAAACTTTGTACTCTACACTGATCATAACAATATGGTAGATGATGAGAGTAATCAAAATTCCTTACATATCTCTGAAGAAAAAACTCAGTTCCATGAAAATTTGTCCATTTCTCATATTCTACTTAAAGTTATATTTTCAGGAAATAAAGAAAGGTTTAATATCAAAAAGATCTGAATGATGTCTAAAGATCTAATCAGAAAAGAACTAATCCAATTCTTACACATGAAGAACAATCTTATGCTTACGTATTTGAATTCTGAGATCATCTTTTCTTCATGCTTATTTCATTCATTAATTAAATTAAGTGAAATATTAATTTTAAGCTGACACCATTCAGGCACATTGCTCTGTCAATTCTGAGAGAATAAAAGCAAATGTTTGTCTTGGATATCTGGTCAACCGAGAAAAGATTGTATTTGGTGTTAAAATTATTCACATACTTGCCAAATTTTCCATTTCCCTTTATTTGGTAGGCCTGACCTTAGGTTGTGGCTCTGGGACACATCTAGACTGAAATATAATTTGTTCAGGCCCTATTTTGTCAAGAGTGCTCCTCAACTTATAAACTGATTATATACAATTTAGTCCTGTACTAGTAATATTGTATTGGGAAGAATTATTTGTTTATTTGAAATTTTAGGAAGAAAATAAAAAGATCATTTGAAAATGGCTGAATCATAGCAAAGAACAAAATATTTATCAATATATTAAATCCCTTGAGCATTATTAGTTGTGTGTGTGTGACCAGGTGTGGGTATACTATATCACACACACACACACACACACACACACACACACACACACACACACAGGACTAGGGTACTAACTTCCACTCTTCCACTCCATACGTCTTTAAGCAATGAGCTTTGCTCAAAAGTGGGCAAATATGGGAGTGCCTGGGTGGCTCAGTTAAACGTCTGACATTGACTCAGGTCATGATCTCCCAGTCCATGAGCTGGAGCTCCACATCAGGCTCAGAGCCTAGGGCCTGCTTCGATTCTGTGTCTCCTTTTCTCTCTGCCCCTGCCCCGCTCATGCTCTGTCTCTCTCTTTTTCAAAAATAAGAAATAAACATTAAAACATTTTTTTAAAAGTAGGCAAGTATGATACTCATGTCAAGATTGTCTCCTGATCCTTGTGTTCTATCCTCCTTGATTGTTCAATGCATGCTCATGCCATGCTCTCTTCATGCTGATCCACACCCCATAGGAATATGAGAGGGAGAAGTCACTCCCTTGTATAGTAAGAGGCCACTCTGTGTAAAAGAGGTCCTATGGTTAATATAAAAACAAACAAACAAAAAAACTTATCAGTATTCATTTGCTGTTGATCAAAGTTAGGGTTTAATTTTTCACACATCTATATCAAACTATTGTATCTATTAGTAACTTATCAGTATTGATTTGGTGTTGATCAAAGTTGGGGGTTAATTTTTAAACACATCTATATCGAACTATTGTATCTATTAGTATTTTAATATTTCTATTACTACATAAATCTCTTGAGTTTGGGAAAGCTGTGTCTTCATATGTTTCTCAAACTTTATGTGCTATAAATCACTTGATAATATTGCTAAAATTTAGATTGATATTTAGTAGGTATAAAATTTGTCCTAAAAGTTTGCATTTCTAACAAGGAGATCCCAGTGCTGTTGCTCCTGATATACATTCTGAGTATCAAGATCACATGGGCACTCAAAACAGCTCTCTGCTGCTGCTAGCAGAGAACATCCTTTCCCTGTGCTTCCTGTGGTGAGTGAGCAAAAACATGTGTATGTATGTGTGTGTAAGAAGGATATCAATAAGAGAAAATTATAACTTACCCTGGTTTTTCGCTTCTGCTTTGTGTACTAGCATAAAATGTCTTGCTCTATTATTCAGCAATTCATTTTCCCATGAAGCAACATCTCCTCTGGATAAAGCAGGTTGAGGTGTTACCATTCAGCCATGTCATGCTACAAATATTCTGTGATTCATTTACTTGATAGTCATTTATTATGGAGTACATTTTAGAAAATATATTGGGCAATAGCTATAGAGTGACAAGTGAGACTTGATCCCTTTATTCAATGAATTCACATCTAAGTGGAAGGGACAGACATGATAAGGAAAATAGTAAGTAGTATTGAGTTAAATACAAAGAACTATATTAGCACAGTGGAAAAGTTAAAAACTGCGTATATGGGATTCAGGAAAGTTTCACAGAGGATATGATATTATTCTGAGACCTGATGAGTAAGGAATAATATTCAGGTAGCAGAACAATAAGGAGCAGTCTTCTTTGTAGAGGTAATACACTTGCAGAGGCAAAGAGGCACTAAAATGCAGGTATACTCAAGGAATCACAGGTCACTCAGGGTGATGGTGGGGAGTTGGCCAAAGGCAAGGCTAGAGAAGTAGGCAAAACATCAAATCGAATGGATGATTTCTAAGAAAGATGAATTTTTATTTCATAATATCATTATGCAAATGAAAAACAATGGATTCTGAACCGAGCTGGTATTATTGAGGATACTGAAAGATACTCTAGAGGTAGAAGTGACAGGACTTTGTGGTAAATTGGACGTTTGTGTAAAACTGAGGAAAGAGATGGTTTTCGAATTTCAAGTCTAGTTAATTGGGTGGGATATAATGGTATTTGTTAAATAATTCTGTATATATAAATGCAGGAACTATTTTGGAAGTAGTGATAATGAGTTCATTTTTATCTTGTTGAGTTTGAGCATTTTGTAGGAAAATCAGACAGCTATGTAGCAGGCGGTTGAAAATATCTAGCTTAACAAAGTACATATGGAATCTGGAAGTTGATTCTTCCCATTAACCTGGAATACCTTGAGTCTTCTCTTTGTAACTCAAAAATGCTGCTGTGGTGCATGACTCTGCTGGGCAATATATAATGTCAACATTCATAGTAGTTCTGTTGAGTTTCTTTAGAATTTGAAGAGACCAAAGGCTAAGATTATAATAGTTTTTTTCATGACGTCATGTAACAGCAAGTGTAATTAGTTATTAGTCCAGTCCAGTGCTATTAATAAGGAAAAATAATTTAAGCTATAGGCGTTTTCTCATGCGTTTGATATATGTATACACTTTGAATGTTATTTTAGAATTTACTTTTTTGTTATAAGAAAAAAAACAGGTTTAACATTTCTGTTTAAAAAACACACTCTGAAATATATTGGCTTATTGACACTTAATCCTGTCTAAATATTTTTAGACCTCATATTTCAGATTAGTGGTTTATATCATGGTATCAGGAAGACTAGAGAATATTAATATATGGCATTACTTGATCATAAATAAATAGGTGAGCAAGAGTGGCAGTTGACCCCAGCTAACAATGACCAGGTGGAATGAAAGCTGCTGGCAATTCTGTTCCTTGACTCAACTTTTGGAAGGTGGCTCCTCAAATAGTAAATGATAGGTTTATATGGATATAGTAGCTATACTATTTATATAAGGGCTTCTGATAAAGTGTGACCGCTAAGGTGACTTCATTTAGAATTGAAAGGAAATTGAAAATGGGAAAGTCTGCAGGTACAATTGGATATTTGGGGACAAAACACAAGGATTCATACTAGTAGTGAGCTGGTAGCTTGTCTGCAGTCATCATGCAAAGCAAAGAATTATCATAGCTTGCGATTATTTTTATTTACAGACACATCAAACTGATGAGATGAGGTTTACATTTGCTCTACTTCTTTGTTTCCATCTGACTGTCATCTCCTTTCAAGATTAAATAAGAAATGTATTGAACCGTAACATCAAATGCTTATTAGTAAATTACTGGGTATTATATATTTATATTTATATATTTACACATATACTACCTAAATCTGCCACCAAAGCTTCTAGTAACTTTGTATAACTCTGCACCATTAATTTCTTCAGAGTGACATTCTGATGTGAGCTGAACAGATGGAATTGCAGGATTGTTCTAGCAAATTTATCATAAAAAATGCATCCGACACCTGTGTAATTTGCCTAATCATTTTCCTAATAAGCTCCCACCATTAATTATGCACGATTTCCACAATGCAATCAAGATAAAAGTAAATCTGATGACTTAATACCCTTCAAAATAATTGGTTCACCCAACACAAGGCCTCCTTTGCTTTCCATAGCCATTTTAGTTAATTAGAAAAAGGGTGCACCCTGTTGGAGTCAGCAGAACGGAGGCTGATCGCTTGGTGGGAGGTAGACCTGCTGGGTTTTTGGGCAGGAGTCAAGGATATTAACTCCTGAAAGAAAAGAAGCGAATTTTGCCCCTTCCTCTTCTCTTCTTTCCTTCACAGTCCACCACCCCCCCCCACCCTGCAACTTCCCTGTCTCCCCCACCCACCCCAGTAGCAAACAGATGCGATTAGTGTTCTTCAGCCATCAGAAAACTGACTGCAGGACTCTGCGGGTCTAATGAGAATCAACTTTTCCGAGGCTGCTGTCTTGCGGTGCAGTCCACCTGTCACATCATTAGGTGCAGCATGTGCCTTGAATTCACTTTGCTAAATGAGATTTACAGGCCCCAGTGAAACCCATCCTGCAGCATCCCTGCTTCAATTAGCTAAAGATTAATTGTCTGAGAAAGGGAATGAAAGTTTTACTTCAACTGACCTGAAAAAAAAAAGGTAAAAAAAAAATGTATGGTTCAGGTATCCCACATAGGCCCCAGGCAGTGTGGAAAACGTGATAATTTAAAGGTGCTGCAAATTTCCTACACCTCGCCTGGATGGATGAAATTAACTAGCACTAAAAGCTGTCAAATTAAAGGTTGACTTCCAGATATTAGCACCTTAAATGTCACCGAATATTCTTTCTTTTTTTTCTTTTTCTTTTTCTTTCTTTTTTTTCTTTCTTCTTCTTCTTCTTTTTTTTTTTTTTTTTTTTTTTTTTGGCAAACATTCATGTCAGCACACCTGCACATGCACACAAACATTTTCTTACTGCTGTTCCTGCTAACTGCTTGTTCGTGCCCAGCCTGGAGTTACTTGCTATAAATCTTTGATGTAACCATGGCTACAAAACAACTGGCAGTTACAAAATTTCCTCCATTTTAATGTTACACTAATTATATTTGAATATGTTTTAATATAGATGAAGGGTTGGAGGTGGGAAAAGCTTCTCAAGAAGGGCAGAAAGGGGGGATCTTTGCTCCCATCTGCCACACGTTCCCGGTGTCAGACACACAGAGTTTCCAAGTGCAGGTATATCACCCATAGCTAGAATTTCTTAATTTCTAAGTCTTAAGGCAAGTTATGGAATTTAAAAACTTTAACATTATGGGGAATGGTCTAAAGTGAGTGGAGAATTTAATTAATTTTTAGCAGTGTGGTATATGTCATGATTTAGTACGATTTAGATAGAAGATAAGAAAACTTATTCTTAGATAAAGTTGTTTTTAACTAACAAATAAAAAAGTTAACATTGCCAGTTTTTAACATAAGTATGGCAGCAGCAAATTCACTTGGCTACAATGGCAGATGAAACGCACAGTCATGAGGGAAGAGTGAACATCCTCCACGTTTGGGGGCAGAGGTTATCAGGGGTACTTTCATTCTTCAGTTCACTTTTAGCATATTTCAACTAATTACAACTTGTTTCTTCCAATTTAAATTTGCAGGTCATAGCACGTAATTTTAATTAATAAAATTTCAATGCAAACATGCCTGGGAAAAATCTTTAGCAAAACAGCACGGAAATAAGATAATACTAAATATGTAAGCACAGTGAGAAAATGGAAAACCTGGCATGCCTGTACTTTGAATGTGAATTTCCTGTCACCCACATTAAGAAATTAAAAACAAGAGCAAGAAGACAAAATGATGATCTAATCAAATTTTAAAAATTCTTGAATTATTTTTAATATAAATATCATAGTCTATTGGAAATATGCATTTGAATCCCCAACTTTTATTAATGGCTCTCACCCTAAGTGTATATTTTACTGTGAGTTATTGACTAACAATAGGATGAAGCCTGAAGACTTGAAAGTTGTGTAAAAGATTGTTTCTGTTCTTTTTTCTTATGTTTAAAATATGTGTATTTTATTACTTCAATTATGCATATGTACTTGCAAATATATGTACATATGTATATATGTGTGTAAATAGGCAATTATAAATTACATTTTAAAATTTAAATATAATTATTTTCCTTAGTAGGATACTTATCCAGAAAGTTCAGAGATTCTTATTCCAGGATTCAACTCCTCACTTATAAAATTAGACAAAAGCTGAAAAACTATGTGTGTTATAACCTCCTCCTGACCATGAGTTTTTCTATGCCTATGGATCTTTTATAGTTGAAGGTTCTCTGTTTCTTAAACCCAATAGGTAAGACTTAATCAAAGAGGATAAGACAGGAAGTACTTCTCAGAGCAAAAACCTTCTTTTTTTATGTTGATAGAATTATGTGCTATGTTCTTAAAAAAATTCTTTGCAAAAGGCTGCTTTATACTAGTTACCTTTATTTTTTAAATTTTTTAAAAGCTATATTCATGTTTGTTAGTCTAGCCGTTAGAATTGTGATTTAAAAGAAAGCTATTATGCTCTTTGTGTCCTCTTCTCTTTCCCTAAATGCCCATATTTACATAATAATATCCAACGTGCATCAAAGGCTGTGTTTCAGACTCAGTTGTAAATATTTTTTTACAAGTGTTACTTCATTTAAACCTTACCACAGTCCTATAAATTGTGTTATTTTGCCACTTTTACTGATGAGAAAAATTGAGTTACAGGTAGTAAACACCTTACGCAATACACCTTTGTGAAAGCAAGACTAGGATTCAAACCACATTCTATTGATTACACTCCACTTTGGCATGGTAAAACCCGCATCTATTAAGTTTTGTTTAAAACTAATTAGCCTAACTGCTTCCATGGGGATTTGACAAAAGATGAAACTGCAGTGATTTATATTTCATGGGTTTGGGTCCAAACCAATGAATGGTTGGACCAAGTACATGTGTTTGTGCACGCATGCATGTGTGTGTGTGTGTGTGTGTGTGTGTGTGTGTGTGTGTGTGTGGTGAGTGATGAGGCTGAGGGACTTATTTGAGAATTACCACATAGATAGTTTGATATTTAATTGAATCCTGGGTGTCATCACCTCCATAGTTAGGATGTAACATCCATGGTTACGGACCTTATGAATTTTACCACTGCTTAGGTTTGGTTCCAGCTTGTGTCTTTAACATATATTTCAGCACCATATACACAGATCCAGTCTTATAAAAGATGATCAAAAGCAATATGAAAAAACTACACAATCTTACTGAGAAGCATAAAAGAATTCTGGATATTTGAATGGTTCCAGTTATTCATTAGAGTATATATTGAACACAGTTCTGATTAAAAACTTAGTAGAGATTATTTGGGTTTGGCATAATAATTTTAGAGCACATCTGGAAAATTAACTCAATGAGACCAACCATTAGCATTTTGGGGAAAAAAAAGTAAAAATAAAAGATATTCCCTACTAGATAATAAATCATACAAAACTGTAATAAGAAAGTGCTAATTGCAAGGAATCGAAATAAAGATCAAAAGAGCAAAATAGTCCAGAAGCAGAAAACCACATATATAAACTTGTACAGATAAAGAGGATGTCATTTTTAAAAAGAGAATCACAGGCCCCACATGGAGTCACTTGTGTTAGACCCACCAAATCGGGGTTTAATACCTAACCTAATTGCAGTTTCAACCTTCCACAGTTGTGTAATCTTAACTGGCCAGTCTGAAATTTTCAGGTTAGCACCTGTGAGGTGATCCATCTAATAAGACTCTTTTGTCCCTCAGAGGGGAGTAACCTTGTTCAAAATAATCCTTATTTTTGTTTACGACTTCCTTGCCCTGCTTTAAAAACAATCCCTTTCTGTAGCCCTTTGGAGCTCTCCTGTATTTGCTGCATGGAGTCCTGCCCCGTTCGTGAATTATTTAATAAAACCAATTTGATCTTTAAATTTACTCGAGATTTTGTTGTTTAGCATCATCAAAATTCATCAGGGAATAGAAATATAAATCAATAGACAGTGATGTAACAATTAGTTAATTAGTGACAATTTTATATTTATACTAAAATAGATTTCATATTATTTGAGGAATTCAGTATGTCAGACATAAGTAAAAAGGAAGAATTGATTTTGTCCTAAGGAAGAATTTTGAAGTATAGAAATAGAGATCACAGAGAAAAAATTACAAATGTAACTACACTAAACACTAAATCTCCTATGTATTACCAAATACAATAAAAAGACTAAAAGCCAAAGTTAGTCTGGTATTAAATTTTTTAAAATTCTAAATAATAGAAAAATATTAAGACTATAAAAAAATTGAAAACAAATAATTGTGAAAGGATATTCACAAAGGCAATTCACAAGGAATAAAGCAGTTAAAGATGTAAAATCTTGTTAAACATAAAAGTTAAAATATCACATTATCTTTCACCTTCAAGATGGAATTTAAAGAAAATGGTCGTACCAAAAGACAATTAAGGACATTTAAAATAAGTATTAAAAACAGTGTTTGCAATAATAAAAACTTACATATTTTAAACAAAATTTGGCAACAGAAATTAAAGTTTTAAAAATGTTTATACCCTTCTATACTGAACAATCTTGCTTCAATCATACTATCATAATAAACTAACCAGTACCTTTTGACAGAGAGTAAATAATCTAAGTCTTCAGCAAAAGAAGGAATTTTTTAATGAATAGAATTCATCAGTTTAAAAATGAAATGTTGAATGTGTAATGCATAAGAGAATGCTCAGAATTGGTTTTATAAAACTAGTATAAAACACCACAAAACATCTAAAATAAACTGCCCGCGGAAGTCTGCATATATGTAAAACAGACAAAAATGGTTTAAAAATATAGTATAAGAGCTGAGATTTGCAAACAATCTAGGTTTGGAATCCTGCCTTACCACTTAAATATATGTATTTGGAAGGTTGCTAATTCTCTTTGTATCCCAGTTTTCTCATCTAAAAAATGGTGATGATTACCTGTACCTTATAGTTTTATTGAGTTTAAAGTAGATTAACTATGTGATATGTTTCGCACAGGGCCAGGCACTAAGCAAGGGTGCAATAAATGTTATTTACTATCATTGTTTCTAGATGGTCGGATGGTATTAGGAATATTTTTCTCCCTTTTAAAAGCTCATGAAATATTTTTATAATAACATTTTGACAAGCTTATTTTTTTAAGTTTTATTGAAAGGAAACATGTATTGGCTACTCAAAAGTGGCAGCATAACTGGGAAGTAATATGTATAGATGAAAATTCTTTCTCTTTTTTATTTAGTCCTTTGTCTATTAGCTGTAAGTCTATTATATACAATTATCTTGTTCATTTATTTATTCATTCCACAAATTATTATTCCATCTACTAAATACCAGGCAACAGTCTAAGTCATGGGAACATATCAATGAACAAAATATTTCCTTTTCATTACACAGCTTATATTCTATTGAAGGAGACAGAGAATTAAAAACAAAATAGAAAAACAGATCTACATCATACGCCAATAAATGCTAAAGAGAGAAATAAGTGGCAAATAAATTTTTACAATAATTGAATAGATGGTTTTTAAGGAAAGACCTGATTAGATATTTTATTTATATTAAACTCATTAAATCAAGAAAATAAGAACTGTCCAAACTTTATAATCATATCTATAAAGCAAAAAGTTAATGTAATGGTATAGTAAAAATATACTATGAAATTTAAAAGAGATCATAACTGTATTTTTTGAGTATGCAGATAATACATATTTTAGTAGATTTAAATGTGATTTCAAATGTAGTTTCCTCTGTGTGTGTGTGTGTGTGTGTGTGTGTATACACATTTAGTTTTAGTGTAACAAAGCAACTTGTACTCTTTTATTTTTTTTAATATTTATTTATTTTTGAGAGATAGGGACAGAGCATGAACAGGGAATGGGAGAGAGAGAGGGAGACACAGAATCTGAAGTAGGCTCCAGGCTCTGAGCTGTCACCACAGAGCTCAACACGGGGCTCAAACTCATGAACCAGGAGATCATGACCTGAGCTGAAGTCAGACGCTTAACCAACTGAGCCACCCAGGCGCCCCCATCTTGTACACTTTAAAACTGAGCATCATCTTTCCTTTCCAGTGAAGCAAAAAGAAAATTTAAAAGTAAACAGGAGCAAAATTATAAGAGAATGTCAATTCCAAATAAGATCCTGTGGGTTCTGCTGATTCTCCCATCAAGTGGCAGGGTTCAAATTATCATTAGGAGAGAATGTTATTTTAAAAGTGTCATCTTTAGCTGCAAGGATGTCTGTTAAACATTACAATTAGACATGCCAAAGCAGAAGCCATGTGGTCAAAATGCCCATTTAACCCACCCAAACATTTCAAACCCACTCTTTGCTAACCTTCTATAACCCAATTTTTTCAAGTTTTTTTTTTCTTTTAAACAAGAGAAAGTAGACTGATACATGTTGGTAAATGCTACATGTCCATATTTACCCAGGGACACAGTGTAATCTCTGAGCCCAATATACAGAGAAAGGAGAAAAAAAAGCTAGAATTCTATGAACTACTACACAGGAGCCTAGCACCCTCCAGCTTCCAGCAGAGATAAGGGAGCAGAAGGTTTTTCTTTTTTCCCACAGAGCACAGTGGTGTTGACTCCATAAAGTTTTGTTGAGACAGGAAGAGATAAAATGAATTTGGAACAGAAAGGGATAGAGGTTCTCTTCCCACTGTATTCTGCTCAAGGTATTTCCCCCCAAAATAAGTTTGGAACCGTGGTATAAAGGAAGAGAAAAGAAATTTCAAAAAACAGGGCGAATGAGCACAAGAGGAAAAGGAGGGAAAAAAAAAAAGGACTGCAAATTGCTCCGGGGCACTGGAGATAATTAAAAAAGGAGGGCTGTAATCCATCAGATATCCATTAGTCATCTTCTCCTCCACCCTCCTCTCCTTCTTCTCCCTCATCATTGTTTCATCTTCTATACCTTCTTCCCCCTCATCATTGTTTTCATCTTCTTTACCTTCATCTTTATCTCCTTCTTCATTAATATCTTCCAGTCCTTCATCTTCATCGTCTTCTTCATATCCTTCCCCTTCTTCATCATCCATATCAGAAACCAAGTAGTAGCTCCTCGGTCCAGCTCACTGTGCAATCTCCCCAAGCAGCCTCCTCCTCCACCTTCTCCTCACAGCGAGGGCTCAAATGTATTTTCTATTAATTTATTAAATCAAATTTTTAAATGTATTTTCTCTCTTTATGCAGCTTTTTAGAATTAAAAAATATATAATGTTCATTTATTTTTGAGAGAGAGATAGAGCATGTGAACAGGGGAGGCACAGAATCTGAAGCAGATTCAACCTCTGAACTGTCCGCACAGAGCCCAACAGTGGGGCTTGAACTCCCATGACCTGAGCCAAAGTTGGATGCCTAACCAACTGAGCCACCCAGGTGCCCCTCTTTTTATATAGCTTTAAGTAGATTGTTAATGTATCACACACACAATAGTGGCAACAGAAACCAATAATATTTATTGAACACTTATTATCACCTAATATATGCTGAAAGCAGTCCTTAAGGAAACACTAAGAAGCTGTTGCCAGTATTATCACTACTCTACAGAAGAGGAAAACAAAGAAGATAATTTTTTTTTTCTTCCTCAAAGTACCAGTTTGTAAGTGATGGTGTTGTAACTAGGACTTGGTCTGTCAGATATCAGAATCAGTTACTTTATTGATGGGCTATACTGCTTTGGGTTGGGCATCTGAATACATACAAGATATTTCCAGTTTAACTAAATCCTTCCCTAAGTATTTTTTTAATCTCAAAAATTCAAACATTAAATCAGTTATTTGAAAAAAATCCTAGCAGATTTGGCTGCAATACAATAATTAACTGCTTCATTGGCTTTAAATGTGAATGAGGGTTTGAAATAATTCAAGTGTTAGTCCATTCAACCTAATCCACAACTTCTAGGAGGTGAAGTTCTAACTTTTAAAGGGAGAGATGAGTTACATATATTAACATGTCCTAGGTTTTTTATATAGATAAGCAGATTATATAATGGGGCAAATAAACCAATTAAGTATCTCATAATAATTTTAATAGTGTCGTACTAACAACAAATAAAAATACTTATATTAGGTTTTCACCATATGCCAGTAGCTATACTTTTCATGACTGATATGCATTTCTTCAAGTTCACAACTCCATGGAGTAAGTAGTATTTATCAACAAGCAGACCAAGGCATTGAAAACGTATATAGTATGACCAACTCCTCCCAACTGCTTAACCTGGAGTCAGACTTTAAACTCATATCTCCCTCGTAGTAGCAATACTTCTAGAATGAAATCCAGTTCTAGAGATGTAGCGTCATTATCTGCATAATTTTAACTATGTCCTGTTTACTTTTTTAGTACATAGACATTCCTACAGAATGTCACGCGTAGGTCTGCTAATCAAAAGGGAAAGGGATAACTCCAAGCACACTTGAAATTATATGACTTCCTTAATGGTCAGATCTTAAGCTGTGAACTAAGGGTGAAAATATGACTATGTTTACGGGAGAATGGAATACATGTGAGTAGTAATGGGAAATTATAGAAAATCATTCATTTAAGCATATCTTTTTTTACAGTGATTAATATATAACATAACTGACTTTGGTTGTTTAGATAACCGTCTGTCACAAATGTTAGGAAGCACTTAATGTTTTGGTATGAATTGGGTTGTAGTAGGCTAAATAGCATGACTATTTTGCAGGAGTATTTAATGTGTAAATTGTTTGTTCCTATAGACTTGTATCATGTTTTGTTTTTGTTTTTGTTTTTGTTTTTTTGGAAGCGTAACCAGTTAATCTCTTTTTATCTCTCTTTATTGAAGTGTATAATTTTTGCCCCTACCACCTATTTAATTCTAACTCCTATCTCTGAAGTAGACATAAATGTTTCTGGTAAGTGGATATGTGATGTGCCAGTGGGTACTAGATACTATGAATAGCTTTTTATTTCCAAAAAGTACCATCCAAATATCATCTCATGAGTTCTACTTTACTGTCATTTGTTTTTGCAAAATGGCTCAATCGCCAAATGGAAATGAATTGAGAAAACCATTAAAATGGGAGCATAGGGAGTGTAGGGAAAGAAAGTAGAATGTTGCTTTCTTAATATCTGGGCTTCAATCCAATGCTTTGGTTTGCTGGTTGGCACCTTTGACCGGTACTGAGGACCCTAAGCATAAGCAAAAAAATCTTCAGTCTCAGTGTGTCTTTTACATCAAAAACAAGGCATTTCAAGTACAGTATGACTACATTCCAGTGTACTTTTCGAATACTCTAATAGGTTTTCAGATTGATTGAAAGGGTCTTAAGGTGATGGACACCAAGCAGCCTTATAAAGTATGTCAAAAGTGAAGTTGAAGGAGTGGGAGAAGAGCATTTTTCTTTTAGTTTTATACACTTACAAAAAAAGGAGAGAGAAACATCACTTTCTGTAGTATTTGTTTTTCCTCTGCTTTCTTAGCAGGAAAATTTAACGTGCACACACATACATGCACACACACATGTGTCCACTGGTGACTGTGGGACTGGAATACAATTACAAGTTTCCTCACAGCAGTAAACTCTCAATCCCAGCTGTGCCTTCAGTGGCATGAGCCAGCTTGATTATGCTAAAGCACCCCTGGATTCCTTCCTCTTTTGTTTCATTCCACCCAGGGTCTTAAAGCTTAAACATTTGACATGCTTGGGCAGTTTTCTCTCTAATTTCACCCAAGCCGACTGTGCAGAGAGTTTAATGTGTAGGTGTAGCCTGTAGGTGCAAGTAGCTTCTTCAGTATTTTTCTCCCTTCAGCCATCTGAACCCTGGATGCATTCCAAGTTGGAGTGAATCTATATTATGGTAAAAAGTTAAACCACATCACAAGAGAAACAATATTACCAGACCAAAGTGATGTAGATCAATATCGGTGCAGGCATAGGTTGACTTTGAAACTGCAGTTGAATGCCCTGGATTCAACAACATAAAACTGAAAGTCTCTAGAAGATCAACAAATCTTATATATGGGTGCATTAAGTTTAGTTATGACCTTGTAAAACATGTAGTGAGAGAATATTCAGGCTAGCTTGTCCATATGCTAATTTCTCTTTATTAATATTAAAGAACATATAATTATTTAATTTGGGAAAAAAAAACTTTTATAGAACAACAAAATTGGTCCCAGACTAGAATTTGGGGCATCAGCTTTCAATCCTTTCCCTTTTTGATATACTCTGGAACTCTTTGCTACTTAGAGAAAATATAGTGAAACTCATTATTACTCAAAGAGTGGATGTATGAAGCACTGTAAATAGTAAGTGTCTGAGTCATCAAGGGACCTTCTAGTATCTTTGTAAATATGACAGAATACATACCATAGACTTCATTGTATGCCTGCTCTGCTGAGAAAAGAGATTATATTGATCTTATCCTGGCATGTTTCTTGGTCATGTCAATTCCTTTGTGAGTTTGCTTGGCATTAAAACATCTATACCTCAGAGAAGTTATAGATTTTTTTTGGTAGAATTTCAAACCTAGAATGAAATATTTCAGAGATGGGAAGACACTGATGGCAGTTTATAGTTTTTGATTCTGTGATGTGTGTCGGGGGGAGGCCTGATGTATGTATTTATGTACGTGTGTGTATGTATGGAATTTCACAAGTAAATAGTGAATGGTGTGCCAAAAATAAAATGTGTCAGAACCTCCTTTGTGCAGTGGCTCTCATCTTTTTTTGGCTACCTACATACAGGGAGACATCACATGTGTAGCAAACTCTTATGTACTGACCTGAAAAATCTACCCCTTCCTCTCTTCCATTAAAAATAGCATATTGAGCATATGTAAAGGGGATGATAGATTTCATAACAAACTTGTATAACATGCAATTTATATTTTAAGTAATTATTTGTAAACTTTGGTAATGTGAATCTTATTGGCTCCTCCATAATGTATCACCCAAACCATCAAATAGTCACATCTCAGATGAGAATTGTTAAATCTTCAAGCAGCGGTAGGGAGAACATTGAGACCTTGAAGTATTATTATTTGCACTTCTTAAAATGCTTTATTTAAAAATCATGATAAAAATGGGCTTGGTTCTTATAAAACTTTTCCAAGAATCATGGGTAGAGGTTCTTAGCTTCCTTCTGTGAACACTAATAGAGTAGTGACTATCACCTTGACATCATTTACACCCTCTGATTAACCAGTTCTGGACTGTCATTCTGTCAGAGCCTCAGCAGTTAACACTGACTAGGAAGCTGACTTTCAGGCACCTGAAGTGGTGTTTTAAAGAGAATGGTAATGAGAGAGATAAATTATTCCCTGTCACAGCGCATTCGAAGTAAACTCTGTACCCACCATAGCAATGAAGAATTCCCCAACTAAATGTACAATGATCCTGATGGCAGTAATCTAGACACAGGTGAAAATTGACTGGAGACTCAGGAGGATTAATATTAAGTTATTATATAAAGAAGAAGGAAAAGAGGTTCAGAGAAAGAAAGGAAACACAAGTCTTAGATTTAATTCTGAGATTAAGATGTGTGCCTATGAGAAATGACTTAACTTTCCTAACTTTTCATCTTCTCTTTGGTAAATGAAAGTGTTGGGCTAGAGCTGCAAATCACAATCTACTTTAAGAAATGTTGATTAATAGATCATGTAAGAATAAAGGTTTACTGGTAAAATGCATTTGCTAAACTCTGAATGAAACACGCTCCACTGTGAGCCTGTATCAAAACACATTATAACAAGGTAATGGGGGTAAACTATCTTGTCATAAGTTTTGCCTAACCCTATAGTTCTTGACTCTGGCTGGCTATGTGAAGCACCTGTGGAGTTTAAGGAAACACTCAGTACCCCCCTCTACATCAAATAAATAAGATTCTCCATGGATAGGTTCTGGGAATCAATAATTTAACAATCCCTGCCCACTACTACCTGCTTCAGGTAAGTGAGGATAGTATTAACCTTGGAAGCCAAAGTGGGGGCCTCATCTAATCGGTTGAAGACCTTAATATAAAAAAGATTGATCTCCCCAAAGGAAGATGAATTCTGCCAGCAGTTCACCTACACCAAAGATTTTGGACTTGCCAACTTCCACAATCACATGAACCAAAATCACATGAATCAATTTTTTAAAATCTCTCTTCCTTCCTCGCTATCTTCCTTCTTTCCTTCCTTTCTCCCTCCCTCCCTCCTCACATTTCTTTTTCTTCCTTCCTTCCTTCCTTCCTTCCTTCCTTCCTTCCTTCCTTCCTTCCTTCCTTCCTTCCTTCCTTCCTTCCTTCCTTCCTTCCTTCTTTCCAGTCTCTTCCTCCCCTCACACTTCCACCATCACCAAAGAATATCCCTTGATAACTTTGCTCATTTTTTTCACCAGCGTAAGGATTATATATCAATCTGATTCTGCCATGAAAACCAACCACAACTCTTTGTTGCAATTATGTAATAGTATCACTGTTGGAAATATCTCTCCCTTGAGATCTATTTTTATTTTCTGTACCATGGGTAAGCATAGTTTTTCTTTGAAGGCCAGAGTGTAAACATTTTAGGTATGGCAGACCATAGGACCTGTGTTGCAACTCTATCAGCTCTGCACCTGTAGCATGAAAGCAGCGGCAGACAATATATAAATGATTGAATATAGGTGTTTTCAAAGAAAATTTTATTTGCAAAAAGAAATGAGTCAATTTATGTACAGAATGCAAACTATGCTCCAGATCATATAAGTATTGTTCTTTAGGTTTCTACTAGGTCAAACTGTAATGTGTTTAATTATCAGTATAGGAATCAGTACCTTTATATACTATGGTCCTGTTTTCTCTATTTCCCAATACTCAGGTAATTCTGTCATTATATCTAATATTTACCACGCATATAGATTTTCTTTTAATAATCTCTAAAGGTTTTATTCTTAATTCAATCTGAACTTTAAATAAAATACTAACTTCTTTAGTACATTTAAATCCTAACTTCTTTAGTACATTTTTCTATTTATACTTGTACTTCTTAGTAGTCTTTTGGTCTCATTGTGGATTTTCTTCAGATTCTTTCTAATTCACAGGTGTTATATTATTTCTTTTCCACTTGTTAATAATTTTCATTTTTATAATAAGATTTAAAATATTCTGTAAAAAAGTTATCTCTTCTATTTTATAACATTACTTTCTAAGTCTTAAAATTAATTCTGTTTGAAAGAATATCAGCTTTTAGATCATGTTTATAGATTTTAACTCTTCTCCTCCCTATCAGATAACACATATGTTCGTGTAAATATGACAGTTCATCATCAGGTATAGTTTTGTGGCTTCAGATGAGACACTAAAAAAAGAAGGGAGAGAAATTTTATTTGATGTTTTAAAAAGTACATTTCATGGCAAAGTAAATTCAGCCGTTGTGTATTTTTTAAGACTTTTATATCCCTTTTCTTAAAGGCCATTGGTCTCTATGAACATGAAATCAATGGAAAGTTTTACTTTGGCATAAACAAATATTCCCAGTGTTAATCAACATGTTTCATGATTTCTTGAAGGTAATGTTGCAGAGAAATCAGAGACCAGTGCAGTAAGATGTGTACTAGCTGTTATTCAGAAGTGAAGCTACATATTTTTAAGAATGTAGATTACATAGAAATTATTACTAAACATGTCTGAGCTCTACTAAATGGAATAAACTCTTCTAGTGTTATTAAAATAATTTCAAATTCTCAATACTTCAGACCTCAACAAATTGGATATTAAGTAAAATGACTGTAGAAAACAACTTGGTTTCCACTTTAGTCTGTTTATTTGCTCATTTATTCATGTTCTAAATTTGGGTATACTTGACACACAATGTTACATTAATCTCAGGTATACAACATAGTGTATTAACATCTCTGTATGTTATGCTATGCTCACTATAAATGTAGCTAAAATCTGTCACTATTCAACACTATTACAGTATCATTCACTATATTCCCAATGCCCTTTTATTTCCATGACTATTCCTTCCATAACTAGAAGCCTGTATCTCCCACTTTCCTTCACCCATTTTGCCCATATCTTTACCTCCCCTTTCCCGCCGGCAGTCATCAGTTTGTTCTTATAGGTCTGATTCTGTTTTTTGTTTGTTCATTTGTTTTTGTTTGTTTGTTTGTTTTTAGGTCCCACATGTGAATAAAATCTTATGGTATTTATCTTTCTTGGTCTGACTTGTTTCACTTAGCATAATACCGTCTAGGTCCATCCATGTTGTCACAAATGGCAAAATTCTCATCCTTTTTTTTTTTATGGCTGTATAATAACCAGGTATGTGCATGCATGCGTCCACATGCACATGCTTATGTACCACATCTTTATCCATTCATCTATAGACAGACGCTTGGGTTGTTTCCATATTGGCTGTTATAAATAATGCTGTAATAAACATAGGGGTGCATATATTTATCCAAATTAGTATTTTTTATGTTCTTTGGGTAAATACCCAGTAGTGGAATTATTGGATATATACAGTATTTCTATTTTTAATTTTTTGAGGAATCTCCATGCTGTTTTCCACAGTGGTTGCACCAATTTACATTCCTACCAGCAGTGTACAAGCATTCCTTTTTCTGCACATCCTCACCAACACATGTTATTTATGTGTTTTTTTTTTTTGGAGGGGGGGTGGTTGTTCATTTTTTGTTTGTTTCTCTGCTTATTTATTTATTTATTTTAGCCATTCTGACAGGTCTGAGGTCTAAGGTGATACCTCATTGTGGTTGTGATTTGTATTTCCCTGATGATTAGTGATGTTGATTGTCTTTTCTGTGTCTACTGAAAAATGTCTATTCAGGTCTTCTGCCCATTTTTTTAATCAGATTTTTTTTTGGTGTTGAGTTTTGTGAGTTCTTTATATCTTTTGGATATTAACCCCCTATCAGATATATCATTGGCAAGTATCATCTCCCATTCAGTAGGTTGCCTTTTTGTTTTGTTGCTGTTTGTCTTTGCTGTGCAAAATCTTTTTATTTTGGTGCTGCCCAAGAGTTTTGCTTTTGTTTCCCTTGCCAGATGAGACATATCCACAAAAATGCTGCTATGGGCCAGTGTTAGAGAAATGACTGCCTATGTTTTATTCTAGGATTTTTAATATGTTGGTTTCACATTTAGGTCTTTTATGCATTTTGAGTTTATTTTTATGTATGTTGTTAGAAAGTGGTTCAGCTTTTGATAAACTGGAGACAAAATCTGATATTTAAATTTATTTCTTGTTCTAGACTAGTTTTTCCAGTTCATTTTTTTCTTTTTGGTCATGAATTTTATCAAAGTATAGTTTACATAAAATAAAACACACTTATTTTTTTTTCATTTTAAAAGTTTTAATTTCAATTCCACTTAATTACCATGAAGTATAATTTTAGTTTCAGGAGTACACATACTGTATTTCAGCACTTCCATACAATACCCAGTGCTCATCACAAGTGCCCTCCTTAGTTTTAAGTATACAATTTGATATATTTATATAATCTACTATAAGCGCTACCCCAATCAAGATACAGAACATTCCATCTTGCTAAAATGTTCCCTCCTGCTTCCTTGGTATCAATTTCACTCTTCATACTGGCCACCATAAATTTTTGATCTGATTGTTTTTGTTTATTCTAGAACTTTATATCAATGAAAACATATAGTGTGCACAAATTGTGTGTGGATATTTTCATCAAAAAATATTTCTAAATGTCATCAAAGTTTTTGCATGTGTAAGTGGATTTGGCTCCTTTTAATTACTTAATGTGTTTTCATATATATTATTGTGGTTAATATATATTTGGATATTGCTCTTTTTAATGCAGTCTAATAGTTTATCTCTTTTGGTTCGTGTGTATAGTCCACTGACACTGAATAAAATCATTGGTATTGTATTTGTTTTTGTCTTTTATTTTTTCCTTTGAGATTACTTGAATATCTTTAGTATTCTGTTTTATCTTCTGTACTGATGTTTTGTTAAGTCACTTTGTTTTATGGTGTGTTAATTCCTACTGTGTTTACAATATGTGTTTTCAGTTTAGATAATGTACTTTCAAATAATATTATACCATATGCATAGTTCTAGAAGAGTGCATCTTTACTTCTCTTGTCTTTTGTGTTATTACTGTCACATATTTTACTTCCACAGATGACATATCTTGGAACTCAATATCTTGGTATTATTTTTTATCAAAACACTTATTTTTTTAGAAGATTAAAAAAAAACATGAAAACCCTTTATATTTATACATATAATAGGTAAATGTAACTTTTATTAGTTTCCATCAGAAAACATTTCTTCAACTGAAAGAAGTTCGTGTAGTGCAGGTTGACAATTTCTGTATACTTTAAACTTTTGCCTGTCATTAAATGGCATTGTTTTGCCATAAATTTTGAAACATATATTCCTGTGTATAGAGTTCTAGTAAAACTATTCTGTAGTAAATTACATGTTCCATTCATTGTCTCTGAATACTCTAATGAGTATTAAGTGGTCATTTTAATTTGTTTTCCTTACATGTAATGTGTCTTTTTTTCCCATGTCTGCTTTAAATTTTTTTGTTAATCATTTTATTCAATTTGAATATGGTGTGTGCTGGTGTAATGCTGTTTGGGTTTATTATGTTTCTTGTATTTGTGGATTCATATTTTTATCAAATCTGGAATTTTTTAGCTATTAGTTTATTTATCTGTCTCTCCCTTCCTTTAGGATACTCCAATATTATGGACATAAATACATACACATATTTTTATTATATATTATACATATATTGGTATTATATATTATATATAATATTTTTATATTTATGTCATATAGTATATATGTATTTATGTTAGACTGTTTAGTATTGTCCATTAAGGCTCTGTTGTTCACCTTTTCTTTTTTCTCTCTTTATGTTTTAGTTTGAATAATTTCTATTGCCATATTTTCAGGTTCATTTAGGTCTTTGGGAAAAACTAAGCTCCTATTTAGTCAATTCAAGCCAGATGATACTATTAGATGTTAAGTTTCATTTGACACTCCTTTACAGTTGTCATTTTTCTCATTACAATGTTATGCTTTGGTTTAAATATCTCTATATAGTAGTAGTAGAAGTCTGTTTTTTTTTTTTAATTTTTTTTAACGTTTATTTATTTTTGAGAGGAAGAGACAGAGTGCGAGGGGGAGAGGGACAGAGAGAGAGGGAGACATAGAATCCGAAGCAGGCTCCAGGCTCTGAGCTGTCAGCACAGAGCCCTATGCGGGTCTCAAACTCACAAACCATGTGATCATGACCTGAGCCGAAGTCGGAAGCTCAGCCAACTAAGCCACCCAGGCCCCCCTGTTTGTTTGTTTTTAAGTAGGCTCCATTCCCAGTGTGGAGCCCAACATGGGGCCCAAACTCACACAATCCTGAAATCAAAGCCTAAACTGAGATTGAGTCCAACGCTTAACCTACTGAGCCACCCATGTGTGCCTTTTTTCTTTTTTCTTTTTAAGTCATTTTCTGCTAATTGAATAATCCCTATAATCTCTAGTTCTGTTTCTACTGACTGATCTTTCTCCTTGCCGTAGGTCACATGTTTTCAACTTTTTGTCTATTAAGTAATTATTGATTGGATCCTGGGCATTTGAATGTTAATCCTGGTGTCTTCCCTAAGTCATTGGTATTGTCTTGTAAACCATTAATTTAGTTGCCAATCACATTAATCTTTTTGAAACTAGATTTTATACTTTGTTAGTGCACATCTAGAGTAGCCTTAAATCTTCTCTTTAATGTTTGTTATCAGGCTTGACATTTCTAAGGTGTCCTCTGAAATTCCTGGATGCTCAATGAAGTATCTTTGAAGCTATAGGATCTGAAACACATCTCATTGGATGTGATCTTGTGAACTCAGGTACTAGTTTGCTGTATTGTAGGTCTTTACTCATTACTTTTCTTGCCTGGCTTCACAGAGTGTCAGCCTTTGTATGTTCAGTTTAATATTCAGCCAGAGGTTGAAGTGAGATTCTTTTAAAATTTCTGGATATATCTTCCTCTGTGTAGCCACCACTTTTACGGTACATTGCCCTATAAATTCTAACCATCTTAGCCTTAGAAAGGTTCTCCTCTTGTGCTTAGATTCTCTTCCCCTGAACTTTGGCCTGTATAGTGTCTCCAAAAAGAAAGTCTGGATATTGTAGGGTATACTTCATTTATTGTTCTTCTCTTAGAATTCAAGCTCTGTGCTTCCTGCCTAATATCTGTGAAGAGATTTTTTATATTGTTTGTCTAATTTTCTAAAATTTTTTGTTGTCTTGTTTTATTTTTAATAGCAGTTGGGCTAGTCTAGTACCAGTGATTCAATCTTGGCCAGAAGCAGAAGTCCTGTCACTATTTTTGTTTGTCTGTCTGTGGTTTTTTGTGTTAGACCAACTTTTTTCTCATGGCCATTGCTTGCTAATACAAATTGTGATTTTTTTATATTGTGCCACTTCCCAAAGATGTTTTATCATGAAAAGTGTGTGTGACAGAACTCCTATATACCTCACCAGACTCCAGTGTTTTTGAAAACATAGGTTGGGAAACACTAATTCAATAGCAAAGTCATTATTGTCAGTGTTTGTGCATAGGACTCATTAAAATGAGTGGAAAGTCTCAAAAAAAAATCATTTAGAAGTTAATACCATTTAGGGCGCCTGGGTAGCTCAATAGGTTAAGCATCCAATTTTTGATTTTGGCTCAGGTTGTGATCTCATATTTCATGAGTTTGTGCCCCTCATCGGGCTCTGCACTGACAATGTGGAACCTGTTTGGGATTCTCACTCCCTGTCTTTCTGCCCCTTCCCTGCTCTCTCTCTCTCTCTCAAAATAAATAAACATTTTTTGTAAAAAAGTATTATAGAAGTTGATACCATTTAATTTCTGCTTCATTTAGAAGTTTGTATTAACTATGTGACCTGCTTTACAAAAATAATGTAAAAAGTAATTGGCATAATAAATTGTTATGATTTCTAAGAGGTATTAAAACATCTTATTCTGCTATGGATGTTAATATGCTCTTAGAATCTTTAAGTATTTACACTGTTTCTCTTTACAGCCATCACTTCACACATATATCTTTTTATGTGTGTGAGAGACTAAGATCTATTCTTTTAGCAAATTTAAATTATACAATGCAGTGTTATCAAATATGGTCTCAATGTTATACGTTATATCCATAGACCTTATTCTGAAAATTTGTACTTTTTTACCAAGTCCTTCCTATCTCCACCACCTCTTGGGCCCTGGCACTTTTCTACTCTCTATTCTTGTGAGTTTGACTTTTTCTTAGGTTTTACTTATATGTAATACTATGCTGTATTTGTTTTCCTCTGTCTGGCTTAATTCACTTACTATAATACCCTCAAGGTTTTATCCATGTTGTTACAAATGGCAAAATTTCCTGATTTTTCATGGCTTTATAAAATTCCATTGTATATATATATACCACATTTTCTTCATGCATTCATCCAATGACTGACACTTAAGCTCTTTCTGTATCTTGGCTGTTATGAAAAATGCTACAGTGAACATGTGGGTGCATCCTGTTTTTATTTCCTTTAAGTATATGCCCAGAAATGAGATTGCTGGATCATATGGTAGTTCTATTTTTAATTTTGTAGAAAACCCCATACTGTTTTCCATAGTGAGTATACCAATTTACAGTCCTACCGAAAGCACACAAGGGTTCCCTTTTCTTCACAGCCTCATCAACACTTGTTATTTTTGGGTCTTTTTGATAATAGCCATTCTAAAACTTATAATGTGTTATCTCACTGTAGTTTTGCTTTTCATTTCCCTGACGGTTAGTGATGTTGAGTACCTCATCATATACTTGTTGTCTATATAGATATCCTCTCTGTAAAAATATCTATTCAGTTTCTCTGTTCATTTAACAATTGGATTTCTTTTGCTATTGAATTGTGCGAGTTCATTATATATTTTGGATATTACACTTTTATTAGATATATGATTTGCAAATATTTTCTCCAGTTCTGTAGGTTGCTTTTTCATTTTGTTGATGGTTTCCTTTGCTATGCAAAAGGTTTTAATTTGATGTACTCACACTTGTTTATTTTTGCTTTTATTGCCTTTGTTTTGAGTGTTAAATCCAAAGAGTCAGTGCCAAGACTGATGTCAAGGAGCTCATTGCCTATATTTTTTTCTAGGAGATTTATAATTTCATGTCTTGAAACCTTTAATTCATTTTGAGTTGATTTTCGCATATAAGATAGGAATCCAGGTTCATCCTTTTTCATGTTACTGTCCAGTTTTCCCAACACCATTTATTGAAGACACTGTTCTTTACCCATTGTATATTCTTGATTTCTGTGTTGTAATTTAATTAACCATATATGTGTGGGTTTATTTGTAGCCTTTCTATTCTGTTCCATTTATCTATGTCTGCTTTAATCCAATACCATATTGTTTTGATTACTATAGTGTTGTGCTATAGTTTGAAATCAGGAAGATGATACCTCCAGCTTTGTTCCTCTTCATCAAGATTTTGCTGACTATTCAGTATTTTGTGGTTTTATAAAAATTTAGGGTTGCTTTTTCTATTTCTGTGAAAAATGTCGCCGAACTTTGATGGGGATTGCATTTAATCTGTAGATTACATTGAATTTGTAGATTGCTTTGGTAGTACAGGCATTTAACAATATTCTTTTAATCTATGAGCATGGATTTATTTGTGGTATCTTCAATTTATTTCATAAATGTCTAATAGTTCTCAGTAATACATATCTTTTACTTCATTGGTTAAGCTTATTTCTAAGTATTTTATTATTTTTGATGCTATTATAAATGAAATTGTTTTCTTAATTTTTTTCTTGATAGTTTGTTATTAAATGGGTATAGAAATGCAACAGATGTTTGTGTATTGATTTTGGATCCTACAACTTTACTGATTCATTTATCATTTGTAAAAGTTTTTGGGTGAAATATTTGGGTTTTCTATATATAATATCATGCCATCTGCACATAAAAACAGTTTGCTTCTTTGTTTTTAATTTAGGTGAATTTGTTTCTTTTTCTTGCCTGGTTGCTCTTTCTAGGACTTTCAAAACGATATTCAAGAAAAGTGGTGAGAGTGGGCATCCTTGTGTTGTTCCTAACCGTAGAGGAAAAGCTTTCAGCTTTTCAGTGTTGAGTGAAATAAATCCCACTTGATTATTGTGTATGATCCTTTGAATATTCTGTTGAGTTCAGTTTGCTAATATTTTGTTGTGGAATTTTGAACTATGTTCATCAAGAATCTTAGCATATGATGTTCTTTTTTGGTACTATCTCGTATAGTTTTATTTTATTATCAGGCATAAAATGTTTGAAAGCACTTCCCCTCTTACATGTTTTGGACGAGTTTGAGAAACACAGGTATTCTTCTATAAATGTTTAGTAGAATTCACCAATGAAGCCATCTGATCTTGGACTTTTCTTTGTTGAGAGATTTTGATTACTAAATCAATTTCCTACTCATGATTAGTCTGTTCAGATGTTCTATTTCTTAATGATTCAGCCTTGGCAGATTGTGTGCTGTTGGCAACTCATCCATTTCTCCTAGGTTATATGATTATTTGACATGTAATTGTTCAATTAATCTATGATCTTTTTTTATTCCTATAGTATCAGTTGTAACATCCCTCCCATTTTTTATTTTATTTGAGCCCTCTTTTTCTTTTTCTTGTCTTCTATTCTTTTTCTTGATGAGTCTAACTAAATTTTAGTCTATTTTGCTTATTTTTTTCCCATAACCAGCTCTTAGTTTCATTGATCTTTTATATTATCTTTTTAGTCTCTATTTCATTTATTTCTACTCTATTTTTTTTATTTCCTTCCTTCTGCTAACTTTGAGTTTATTTCTTCTTTTTCTCATTCCTTGAGGTGTATAATTAGACTGTTTTTTGAGATATTTCTTTTTTATTAATGTAGACATTTATTGCTATACATTTCCCTCTTAAAATGGTGTTTGCTGCACCTTCTGTTTTGTTATATTTCCATTTTAATTTATCTCTTTCAAGATATTATTTGGTTTCCCTTTTGATGTCTTCTCTGAACCATTTTTGTTCAGTAGCATGTTGCTTAACCTTCACATATTTGTGAATGTTTCAGGTTTGTTTTCATGTTTCTTTGATAACTAATTTTTGATACACTATTCTTTTTCCAGAAAAGATTTATTTTTTCATTTAGGGCATCTAACTATAAACTTTATTTTCCATGCTATATTCCTTCAATTTTCCCCTTTTGTTGACTCTTCTTTCCTTTAATACTACTATCTTTCATTGAAATCTGCAGGTAAACTTTAACTTCTTCTGATATACTCAGAGTTAACAGAGGTTTGTGACCTTTGACTGAAGACTTTATCTGAGTCAGTAAAAAATGCACCATCTGTAAATAGCTTGTAATATAATCACTGAAATGGAAGAAATTGGAGGCTAATTTAATTTACCAGAAAAGTCTATAGTGTGTGTGAAATATGTAAAAGAAAGCAAAGCACAAAGGTACATCAAATCAATCACTTCAAAAGAAATTTAAACATGTTATTGTACTCCGTTTATGTCTGTATGTTGGTACTGACTAATGCCTACAGCCAGAAAGAATAATTTGAAATTCTACTAATATATACTTTGTTTTTATTTCCAAATAAATGTTTTAGTCATTAATCTATGGAGAATATAACCATAAGCTAGAGGTCATCTTATGGAGATGGTAAGCTAAATAAGTTAACATTTTATATCTAAGTAAGTCATTGTTAATTTGGTTGGACATATATAAGCCACAGGAGTATTCTTTTGTCCCGTGGGCCTATGGTATATCTTAAAAATAAATCTTCTTGGGAGCTCCTGGGTGGCTCAGTTGGTGGTTGAGTGACTGACTCTTGATTTCTGCTCAGTCAATGATCCGAGGGTTATGGGACCCAACTCTGTGTTGGGCTCCATGCTGAGTATGGAGCCTGCCTTGGATTCTTTCTTTCCCTCTGCCCCTCTCTCCTGCTGGCACTTTCTCTCTAAAATAAAATAAGATAAAATAAAATACAAACATAAAGTAAAATAAGATAAGATAGAATAAAATATATCATCTTGGATTCTTTTTACAGGCACACACTATTCTTGGCACTTATTTCCTTCTTTAAACAATACTCAATAAAAAGACGTACAGGGTACATTTTTTTTCTTGCTAAGTATTCAACTTATGGAATATTGCTCCATCCTACAAAATACACATGATCCAAGTGGTTCTGTCAATCAAA
Organism: Acinonyx jubatus; assembly: GCF_027475565.1. NCBI lineage: Eukaryota > Metazoa > Chordata > Mammalia > Carnivora > Felidae > Acinonyx > Acinonyx jubatus. Next base: position 49,638,878 of record NC_069387.1, read on the forward strand.
GTGCCTCATCTCACTTACAGTCAAACAGTTGGGCATGTGTCCCAGTCAGGAATAACCCATAGACTTAACCCTGGCAAGCTCAAACAGAGTGTCTTCCAGGGTTTCTATATGGGCATGGGAAGAGAGAAATCTCTTTCCCTTTTTACCTGCTACAGTTGGTGAGCTGGCAGGTTTTGAATGGGGATGACAATAGATATATTTCCTGCCATGTGGAGATAATATATCTGCTGAATTAAAGCAACATGAACGAGAAAATAGAGCCAAAAGAAGGATAGAATGACCCCAGCATTTAAACCTCTCAAAACAGCCATATCTAAGCCAAATCAATGACTGAACTCTCCAGATATTTGTCAATATTATCTCTGCTTTATGTATTTTCAATTGGTTATCTGTGAATTCCCACAGAAATTCTTGACTAATACAAGAAGCAAAGAGAGACAAAGCTCTAAATTCCATTTATGATTTATGATTCTATAATGTTATTTATATTAATACATATGCATTTCTATTACTGATATTTCATGGTATATTTTTCACATCCAGTCATGTTTCATTCTATTCTAACCACATGTTCTATCGGTACAAATATTGTAAATTGCAGTCTCATAATCTCAGACTTTTAAAAACCAATGTTAGTCTTTTACTTTTTCTTTATTTACTTATATATCCGGACTTTAACATCTCATATGATGTTTCTTGTTTACTGTCAATTTATTTTCTTGACTTTTTTTCACTTTTTCTATATGATATTAGATTGATAAAGATTTCTATACTCCTATAGAAGTTAAGAAACTTGTCCAAGGTCACACAGTTAGGCAGCATGAGAATGGGATTTGGAAACATGTATGGTTTAAATCTAGCATTTTGACACTTAATGATTAGATACCAGTGCTCCTAGGTTGTAGAAGGAAAGGTATCTTCCTAATATACTACATTTGCAGTAGAGATGGAAACTCAAGGAGAAGCAAAATAAATGGTAATAATTTGAATCAATTGGATTTTAAGAATGATTAATGTTAAAAGTAAAAGAAGGATACAGGATGACTATAGAACTCTTGCTTCAGCAACTTGGTATGTGTCTTTTTTTTTAAGTAATCTGGGAAACAAATATAGAGAGGAGGCAATATTTTTGTCTATGTGAAATCATCTAAATGGAAAGGTTTGCTAGGTCATTTGTAGAAAATGTCCAATTCATAAACTGTTTGAGCTCAAATTTAAAAATGCATCATGTCTGAACATCTGTAGAATCCATGGATTTAGATAAGGACATTTAAAGTTCCTGTATAATAAAGTAAAGCCAGAAAAAGACAAAGAATGATACTATAAGTGAGCACATAGAAGATTGTTGAAAAGTTTCAATGAATTAATAGATGCAGAGCACTGGAAATAGCACCTGATGTAGAGTAATTGCTAAATAATGGTCAACTAACAAGTGTAATAATGATGGTGATGATGATGATAAATAATATAAACATACTTTATTGTACTCTTTAGTTTACAGGACACACTGCATTAGGTATAAGTTCAAAACCAGTTCTTAGAGAATAAATCCATTATTTACCTCATAAAGTATATACTCCCCAACTCTCACTTTGAGCTAGGAAGAAATATTTAGCTCAGTACCCCAACTATGTTTGGCTTGCGATGAAAAGGGAAATGAATACTAGTAAAGTGATGATGAGAAATATTTCTCTCACAGTGATTTCTCAGCTTCTGCAACAACTAAACTAATTTCTAAGGCTGCTAAAATAATCTTAGATAAATAGTGGGAAGTTTTATATAGTAGCCATATAAATTTTCTCCCACATAAAGCAGAGTAAGATTTATCTCTTAACACTTTTTTTTTTTTTAACATTTCATCAGTTTCCACTGGTATAATTTGGTCATGTTCAACTATATGTGAAAAGCACTTTTTCCTTCTTTCCCCAAACACATCTTCACATAGTAAAGGTGAAATTTGTGTATCCCTAGGGATTTTATATAAAGAGAGAGGTGGAAGGAGAAGTTGAAAGGCATAGAATAAGTTCAAATTGTCAAGCCATGTGGTCTGTCTGAATTTTACTCAGGGGATCACCCATTCTTACTGTCAAAAGCCGAGAAATCTTGGGAAAAAGAAAGACAATTCAAAAGTGATGGGAAAGTCCCAAGCCAAATGGTGAAAATAAATGATAATATTTTGCAAGATGTGAAGCAGTTTTATTCCAAAAGGCTTTTTGGAACAGTTTCTCAGGTAAGCATAGTTTCTGACTTAAACAAGCTCATAACACTTGAAATAACACCAGAAAGAAATGGAATTTCTGAACTAATTTTAATTTTAATTTTATTTTTAAAGAGAAAATTTGTATAATAGTATTTCGAGTCCAAATACAAATTATGTACATGTTTTATACTCACCTAGCCCCACTCCAATCTTAATTTTCTTTTATATATGTCTTAACTGATTCTGATATATATATTTTTTCTGTTATTTTTGGGAAAATGATGCTAGAATCAACCAAATAACATTTAAATATCATTTTTAAATGACACCTCATTCTGACACCGTGGAATGGTAACAAATACCTGCTCTTCATTGTATGTTGAACTGAAAATAATATCTTATTAATTGTTGTCTATAAATTACTATGATATCTGCTTTGCAGATAGAAAATAAAACTACTGGGTTGCCTGGTTGGTGAGTTCAAGCCCTGCGTTGGCCTCTGTGCTGACAGCTCAGGGCCTGAAGTGTTGCTTAGAATTCTGTGTCTCGCTCTCTGTCTGCCCCTCCCTCACTCGTGCTCCATCTCTCTCAAAAATAAATAAACATTAAAAAAAATGTTTTTAAAAAGTAAAGAAAAGTAAACTGCTTAAGGCCAAAGAGTAATAGAATTAGGACTGAGATCATCATGCTTTAAAATTCAAATCATTCTTCATTTATTATATCAAATTCTTCTTGATTTAGGGATTTTGCATGTCACCATCAGAAGAAATCATCTAAAAATTTATTAAACTGGGTAGAAACTGAACTGTAATTAACCAATTGCTGGAGGCTAGTGTGAACAATTCTGAGAGTCAAAAACTCCAAGGAGACCCAGGCATAGGAGGACTTCACAATATTATGAAATTTACCTCCAAGAGCTCAACCACGTTACCATAGTAAATGTGGGAGAAAAAACCCCCTCCTGTTTCTGGCTGAAGTAAGAGTAACAATTTTGAAATCCACCAGAGAGAGCACTCTGTTAACAAGGCCTGCCCTAAGGGGAAATGGTTAACTAGAGCCTAAGCAGCTGGGGTATTAGCGGAATGGAATTGAGGCATTATCAGAGCCAAACTGACTGGAGGGGGAGGGGAGGAAAATACCCAACTCTAGCCCATTTTAGCCTTTCTGCTCTGCCTAAGCAGGAAGAAAGGAAACACAGAAACACGTGTCAAGTCCACAGTCTTAACTAAATGTCTGAGATCTAATCATAGGACTATAGAATACATCCCCTACCGCCAAACCTCACCTCTACATCACTAAAAGCCTATTTATGATAGTTCATCTTACCTAATACATTATGCCTGGCTCTGAAGAAAAAATTAGAAGGTATATCAAAAGGCAAAGAACACAATTTGAAGAGATAGAGCAGGCATCTGAACCAGACATGGCAGGAATATTAGAATGATCAGACTGGGAAGTTAAAACAACTATGATGAATATCCCAAGGACTCTAATGGACAAAGTAGACAGCTTGCAAGAACAGATGGGCACTGTCAGAACAGAGATGGAAATTTTAAGACCCAAAAAGAAATTCTAGAGATCAAAAACACTATAATAGAGATGAAGAACTAGGCAAGATTGAGGAAAGAATCTCTGAGATAGAATATATTTAAGTAGAAACCTCAAAAAGCAAAGAGAACAAAGACTGGGGGAAAAAAACAAAGAACAAAAAACAAAACAATATATCCAAGGACTGTGGAAAAGTTTCAAAAGTGGTAGCATATGAATATGAGAATACCAGAAAGAGAAGAAAGAAGCAGAAGAAATATTTGAAAAAACAACAACTGAAAATTTCCTGAAATCAATGTCACACACCAAACCACAAATCTGAGAAGCTCAGAAAACGCAAGTAGGATAAATGCCAAATAAACGAGCAAACAAAACTCTACACTTCGTCATGTTGTCTTCTCACTACAGAAAATCAAAGCTAAAAATATGAAAGATAGAAAAAAAAAACCCTTACCTATAGAGGAGCAAAGATAAGAATTACATGCTACAACTCAGAAAATGTGCAAAGAAGAGAGGGGTGTGAAGTACTTAGGACTGAGAAAAGAAAAAAAAAAACACCAACCTAGATTCTGTATATTGTGAAATACCCTTCAAAAGTGAAGGATGAATAAAGACTTCCTCAGACAAACAAAACTTTGACAATAGACTTGCCTTGTAAGAAAAGTTAAAAGTTTTTAGAGAGATGTAAAATAATGTATGTCAGAACCTCAGATCTACATGAGGAAAGAAAGATAATTGAAGAAGGAATAAGTGAAAGTAAAAGAAAAATATATTTTTCTTATTTGAGCTAATAATAACCATTCAAATCATAAAAACAACAAAGTATGTATGCTCAGATATATATGTATGCATACGTGTGTGTGTGTGTGTGTGTGTATATGCTTATATATGTATATGTATACAAACGTGTATATATATATATATATATATATATATATATATATATATATGCTTACATATACATACATGTAAGTGAAATGAATGACAGTAAGCTACAAAGGACAGGAAGGAGAAAAGGAGGAATTAGGATTATTTTGTTATAAAGTACCCATACAATCCATTAAATGGTATGATGTTGTTTGAAAGTGGACTTGGATTAGCTGTAAATATCTATAAGAATTTGTATATTCCAAATTCTAAGACAACCACTGAAAAACAAAACAAAACAAAACAAACACATGAACCAGTATACTAAGAAAGCATGAAAAATGGAATTATTTAAAAAATGCTCAATTAAAACCACAAAAAAATTCAGAGAAAAGAGTGGAAGGAAAGAATAAGAATGAAGAACAATGGCAACAAATAGAAAAAGTAACAGATATGGTAAATATTCTAACTATATCGATAATGCCTTGCATGTCAATGGTTGAAAACCATCATTTAAAAGACTGAGATTGTCTGAATGAATCGAAACCAAGACTTAGTTATATGTTGTGTACAAGAAATCCACTTTAAATATAAAGACAGATAAAGGTTAAAAATCAATGAAAGGGAAAAAATATGCCATGCTCACACTAACCAAAAGATAACAGGAATGGCTATATTAATTTCAGACACAGTAGACTTAACAAGGAAGTTATCAGGGATATAGGAGGGCATTATGTAATGAAAAAGAAGTCAATTTTCCCAAGAAGACATAATAATTTTTGATGTGTATGCACCTAACAACGGAGCATCAAAACATGCAAGGCAAAAACTAACAGAACTTTAAAAAGAAATTGATTAATTTACTATCATAACAGGACACTTCAACTCTCCTCTGTCCACAATGGGCAGATCTGGAAGGAAGAAAATCAGCAAGGATATAGTTTAACCGAATGTCATCATTAGTCAAATGAAATTTTAGGATATCTATAGACTACTACATCTAACAACAGCAAAATTTACATTCTCTTCAAGCTCACATGGAGTATTCGCCAAGATGATCACATTTTGGGCCATAAAATACACATTTCAAAATTTAAAAGAATAGAAATCATGCATTGCTCTCAAAGCATAATAGAATTAAACTAGAAATCAGTGGCAGAAAGATAGCTGGAAAATCCCAAAATATATGGAAATTAAACAACACTTATAAATAAATGACACAAAAGAGCCACAAAAGAAATTTCAAGAGAAATTCAAAATATTTTGAAATAAAAATGAAAACACAATTTATTAAAAAAATGTAGGAGTCAATGAAAGCAGTGCTTTGAGGGAAATTTATCATTAGATGCATATATTAGAAAAGAAGAAAGATCTAAAATCAATAATCTAAGTTACAACTCTAGGAAGCAAGAACCAAGAGAAAGAAGAGTAATTTGAAATCAAAGTAAGGAGACAAAAACAGTAATATGAATTAGAGCAGAAATCAATAAATTGAAAACAAAATCAATAGAGAAAAATCAACAAAACAAGTTAGCTATTTGAAAAGATAAAAAAAATTGATAAGCCTCCGCTAGGCTAGCTAATATAAAAAAGAAAGGACACAAATTACTAATATCAGAAATGAAAGGGGACATCAATGCAGATCCTCTGGACATTAAATGAATAATACTGTGAACGATTCAACTTGATGTCCACAAATTTGATAACCTAGATGAAATTGAAAGGATTTCAATTCCTTGAAAGACAATATTTGCCAAAACTCACACCAGAAGAAATAAACAATCTGAATAGACCAATATCTATTAAAGAAATTGAGTCAATAATCAATAACCTCCAAAACAGAAACACCAGGCCCAGATGGATTTGTGATGAATTCTACCAAACATTTAAGGATGAACTTTTACCAATTCTCTGTAATTTTTTCAGAAGATAGAGGGGACCATTTTAAAACTCATTCTAATAGGCCATCATTACCCCAGTGCCAAAACCAGACAAAGATATTACAAGAAAAGAGAACTACAAACCAATGTTTCATGAACATATATTTAAAATTCTCAACAAAATGTTATCAAATTGAATCCAATAAGGTATTGTAAGAATTATACACCATGGCTAAGTGGGATTTATCCCAGTTATGCAAGCCTGGATCAACATTTGAAAGTAAATTTATGTAATCCACCTCATGATTTTTTCACAGGCTAAAAAAGAAAACATGCATGATCATATCAAAAGATGCAGAAAAAGGCATTTCACAAAAGGATCCAACACATATTCTCAATAAAAATTCTCAGTGAACTAAAAATAAAGAGAAACTTCCTTAACTTGTTAAAGAATGTCCATAACACTACAGCATTCTAAATGTTGACAAACTTGAAGTTTTCCCACAAAGATCAGGTATAAGGCAAGGATGCCTCCTTTCATTATTCCATTACAACATCATACTGGAAGTTCTAGCTAATGCAATAAGACTAAAAAGGGAAATAAAACGTATGCAGATTAGAAGAAACATATAAGACTGTCTTTGTTCACAGATAAAATGATCCTCTATGTAGAAAACCTAAAAGAATTGACAAAAATCCTAGAACTAATAGGCGGTATTTATCACATGATTGCAGGATACCAGGGTAATATACAAAACTCAAATGCTTTCCTGCAAGCAATGAACAAGAAGAGTCTGAATTTAAAAACACAATATCACTTAACATTAGCGCCAGTAAAAAGTGCAATTCTCTAAGTATATATCTGATGAAACATATGCTACTTACATGAGGAAGATGTGTGGAGGAAAACTGCAACTCTGATGAATGTAATCACAAAAGAACTAAATAATATGGAGCAGTATCCCACATGGATAGGAAGACTCATTTTTGTCACAAAATCAGTTCTTCCCAATTTGATTCATAGATTCAAACAATCCCAGACAAAATCTCAGCAAGTGATTTTGGGGACATTGACAATTTGATTCCAAAGTTCACATGGAGAGGCAGAAGACCCAGAATAGCCAGCCCAATGTATATAAAGAGAGAAAATTTGGAGGACTGACATTACCTTACTTTAAGACTTACTATTAAGCTATACTAATCAAGACAGTGTAGTGTAAGTGAAAGAAGAGACAACTAGATCAATGGAATAAAATAGAGATTGCAGAAATAGCCTTATGTAAATATAGTCATCTGATCTTTGATAAAGGAGTGAAGCAATATAATGAAGCAACATAGTCTTCCAATAAATACTGCTGGAACAACTGGAGTTCTGTATTCAAAAATGATTCTAGACATAGACATTATGCCCTTCACAAAAATTAATTCAAAATGGATCACTGACCTAAATGTAAAGCATAGAACTCCTAGAAGATAGTATAGGAGAAAACCTCAATGACGTTGGGTAGGGTAGTAACTTTTTAGGTACACCAAAGACACAATCTATCAAAGAAATAATGGATAAGCCAGACTTCATTAAAATTAAAACTTCTTCTCAAAGTGTCAATTTCAAGAGCTTGAGAAGATGAGTCACAGCCTGGGAGAAAATATTTACAATAGCTACATCTGATAAAGGGATGTTATCCAAAATATATGAAGAGTTTTTGAAACTCAATAATATGAAAACAACCCCCTTAAAAATGGTCAGTAGCTTTGGGGAGGGAGCCAAGATGACAGAACAGCATGTAAGTTCTTTTTGCATCTCAGGTCCATGAAATACAGCCAGATCAATGCTCAACCATCCTGCACACCTAGAAAACTGATTTGAGGATTAATGCAACATTCTGCACAACCTGAACCACAGAACTCAGCAGGTATGCCACACAGAGATGTGAGCTGGGGGAGAGAGAAGCTGCAGAGGACAGAGAGCTGTTTTTTCTTGGGGAGAAAGGATGGAGATGGGGGTAGAGTATGGGAAAAACAACCCCCAAAAGCAGCTGGAGAGAAAGTGGAAAAGTGGAAACAGCCATAGAACTGAACTAAAAATGGAGAGAGGAGAAAGGAGAGGGTTTAAATCCCATTAAGATTCTATAAACAGGGGGAGCTCAGAGTCTGAAACTCCAAGGCTCAATACCTGGCAGTGCTCTGCTGGGAAGGGTGAATCCCCAGGAGCAGAGTGAGGTCCAGGGATCCTTGGGCCACACGGAGAGGGGCGGTTCCCCTGCTGGAAGGAAATTTGGTAGAGGCTGTGCAGCCATCCATTCCCAGCAGACCCCAGAGAACAATCACATTCGCTGGTGCTGGAACAAGGTCATTAAGGGTGAAGACTGGTACAAGATGTGTATTGTGATTTTCCATAATCCCTGAAATGCTGCTGCTACACGATTGTGTGAACCTTTCCTGGGGTAGGTTGGCACTCAGCTGCAGTCTCTGGGGCATTGGCCGCAGCTCAGTCCCATGTACATTGCTGGGTCCAGCCCAGTGAGACCCCCCCCCGAGAGTGTCTGAGCAGATAACGGCCGCAGTCCCTCAGAAGTGAGGGGTCAGGCAACACAGCCACATCTGAGATAAAACTCAGGAGGGAGGTGCTGCCTGGCAACCTGATGGCTTGGTCACAGATAGTGTAAAAGAGGGGAGTGGGCCAAAGCAGGAGATAAAGGATGGGTGTGCAATTGCGTATCTGGGAAACAGAGTTCCGATACTAGAGACTGGGTAGCTGGGTGACACCATTTTCACCCCTCCTGCACATGCACATACATACCTACAAGCGCCACAACAATCCACCCCAGTAAGCTAAACAGCGCCATTTAGTGGAGAAGAGAACTATTAAACTATGCCCTGCCCAACTGGGCCAACCTCGCTCTTCAGGAACATGAAAGTCTCTCTGCCTGCTTAGTTTATGGATTATAAAGTGCTCCATAGTTTGACTTCTAGGAAAAAACGTAATTTCAATCATATTTCAGTCTGTTTGCTGGTCCATTATTCAACTTTATTTCTTTTTTCTTTTTCATTTCTTTTCTTTTTTTTTGAATACAGAAAGAGAAAAAAACATTTTTATTCTCAATTTTTATTAAAAATATTTTTAAATATTTTTCTACTATATGTTTTTTACTTTTTTGTAAATTTTTCAAATTCTATTTTACTTCCATCACTTCATTTTATTCTATTTCATTGTATTCATTTTTCAAATATTCAAATGTTTTCTTTTTTTTTTTCTCCCCTTTTTTCTCTAATCTATCAAGCTCCTTTTAACAACCAGACCAAAACATCTAGGATCTAACATAATTTATTTGATTTTTTTTGTTGGTGTGTGTGGTTTTTAACTTTTAAATTTTATTTATTTTTACCTTATTAAATTACTTTTCTTCTTTCAAAATTACGAAACGAAGGGATTAACCCCAAAAGAAAGAGCACAAAGAAACGACAGCCAGGGACTTAACCAACACAGATACAGGCAAGATGTCTGAACCTGAATTTAGAATCATGATAATAAGAATACTATCTGGGGTCCAAAATAGATTAGAATCCCTTTCTGTGGAGATTAGAAAAAAAAAAGTGAAAGCTAGTCAGGATGAAATAAAAAATGCTAAACTGAGATGCAATCTTGAATGGGTGCCATGGTGGCAAGAATGGATGAGGCAGAGCACCGAATCAGCAATACAGAGGACAAACTTATGGAGAATAAAGAAGCAGAAAAAAAAAGAGGGAGACTAAGGCAAAAGAGCATGATTTAAGAATTACAGAAATCAGTGACTCATTAAAAAGGAACAACATCAGAATCAGAGGGGTCCCAGAAGATGAAGAAAGAGAAAAACAGGGGTAGAAGCATTATGTGAGCAAATCATAGTGGAAAACTTTCCTAACCTGGGGAAGACCCAGACATCAAAATCCAGGAAGCACAGAGGACTCCCATAAGATTCAACAAAAACCGACCATCAACGAGACATGTCATAGTCAAATTCACAAAATACTCAGTCAAGGAAAGAATCATGAAAGCAGCAAGGGAAAAAAGTCCTTACCCTACAAGGGAAGACAGGTCAGATTTGCAGCAGATCTATCCAAAGAAACTTGGCAGGCTAGAAAGGAGTAGCAGTATATATTCAGTGTGCTGAATTGGAAAAATATGCAGCCAAGATTTCTTTATCCAGCAAGTCTGTCATTCAAAATGAAAGGAGAGATTAAAAGTTTCCCAGACAGGGGTGCCTGGGTGGCTCAGTCGGTTAAGCGTCCAACTTCGGCTCAGGTCATGATCTCATGGTTCATGAGTTTGAGCCCCACATCAGACTCTGTGCTGACAGCTCGGAGCCTGGAGCCTGCTTTGGGTTCTGTGTCTCCCTTTCTCTCTGTCCCTCCACATTCATTCTCTGTCCCCCTCTGTCTCTCTCTCAAAAATAAATAAACATTAAAATTTTTTTTAAAAAAAGTTTCGCAGACAAACAAAAGTTAAAGGATTTTGTGACCACTAAGCCAGCCCTACAAGAAATTTTAAGGGGGACTCTCTGAAGGAAGAATACATGAAACAAAACAAAAAGAGACCAAAAGTAAGAAAGAGTAGAAAGGAACAAAGAACACCACCAGAAACTCCAACTCTACAATAAACATAATGGCAATAAACTCAATATCTTTCAGCACTCACTCTAAACATCAATGGACTAAATGCTCTAATCAAAAGACATAGGGTAACAGAATAGATAAGAAAACAAGATCCATCTATATGCTATTTACAAGAGACCCACTTCAGACCTAAAGACACCTTCAGATTGAAAGTAAGGGGATGGAGAACCATCTATCATGCAAATGGGCAAATGGTCGACAAAAGAAAGCCAGAGTAGTCATACTTAGACAATCTAGACTTTAAAATAAAGACTGTAACAAGAGAAGAAGGGCATTATGTCACAATTAAGGGATCTATCCAACAAGAAGACCTAACAATTGTAAGCATTTATGCTCCAAAGTTGGAAGCACCCAAGTATATAAATCAATTAATCACAAACATAAAGAAACTCTTTAATTAAATAATAGTAGGGGACTTCAACACCCCTCTTACAGCAATGGACACATTATCTAAACAGAAAATCAATAAGAAAACAATGGCTTTGAATCATACACTGGACCAGATGGACTTAACAGATATATTCAGAACATTTCATCCTAAAGCAGCAGAATATACATTCTTCTCCAGTGCACATGGGATGTTCTCCAGAATCGATCACATACTGAGACACAAATCAGTCCTCAACAAGTACAAATAGATTGAGATCATACCATGCATATTTTCAGACCACAACACTATGAAACTTGAAATCAACCACAAGAAAAAATTTGGAAAGATAAATACTTGGAGACTAAAGAACATCTACTCAAGAATGAATAGGCTAACCAAGAAGTTAAAGAGGAAATTAAAAAGTATATGGAAGCTAATGAAAATGATAACACCACAGGCTCAAAACCTCTGGGTCTAGAACAGGCAAAACTATGGAGACAGTAAAAAGATCAGTGATTGCCAGGGATTTGGGGCACAGAGAAGGAGGGATGAATAGGTGGAGCACCTATCTTAGGGTATTGAATTTTTATAGGGTATTGGATTTTTAGAGTACTGAAAATATTCTGCATGGTACCATAGTGATGGATAAATATCGTATATTTGTCCAAACTCATAGAAAGTGCAGGGGATGTGGGGCGCCTGGGTGGCTCAGTCGGTTAAGCCTCCGACTTCAGCTCAGGTCACGATCTCACGGTCCTTGAGTTCGAGCCCCGTGTCGGGCTCTGGGCTGATGGCTCAGAGCCTGGAGCCTGCTTCCGATTCTGTGTCTCCCTCTCTCTCTGCCCCTCCCCCATTCATGCTCTGTCTCTCTCTGTCTCAAAAATAAATAAATGTTAAAAAAAATTAAAAAAAAAAGAAAGTGCAGGGGATGATATGCATATGTGGGGGAAGGAAGTATGTGGGGAATCTCAGTACCTTTTCCTCAATTTTTCTCTAAAAAAATTTTAAACTGCTGTAAAAATAAATTCTTCATTTAAAACCTTTAAACACATCTTTCTTAAAACTTTATTAAACACATCTTTGTGCATGACACTTTATTAGATACTCAACACTGAAAATTATACAGGAGAATCTTTAGGCTTTGAATGTTTATAATATAAGAAAATATATATGCTGGATGCCTATAGAAATAATCTAGTCAAATAACTGGAAAACACTGAAAAATAAGCATTTTAGACATAAACATCATGAGTTCATTTTAAAGATGACTACTGAATACTGATTTCTTTGAATTTCATGTTTTATGTTGCTAGTGGTTTAAGAACACCATAAACATATATAAGGTCAGCCATGAAAATTTTCATGGAGCATGTAATGTTGGTATGATCTGGAATATGTTACATGCTTAGTATTTCCATTATTGTATAGGGAAAACAGTACATAGAGCAACTTGAAAAACATTATTTGTTCCACTAGTATATATAGAAATTGACTTGAGAATCTTAAAGACTGATTTGTACTATGATGCCCTAGTATTTCTTTTTCTTCTTTCTATGCACCTTGTTCTTTAATTTTTCTCTTTCTTCATCCATGTGGTTTGAATGTCAACCTTGACAGAAAATAGAGCCAGGGACATAAAAAAAAAAGCTGCTTTGAGATTGTTACTTTTCAAGTAAGTCAGATACTTTTGACATGTGGCTGTTATGAGGCAAGAGCTGTCATAAGAGCTCTGACCTCACTCAGTCCAGCTGGGTGGCTATTTCCAGATAGAAATCTCCCCCTTGGCATCTGCATGGGTCTCAGTTCATACTTGGTAATCATACTCTTGTCTTAATAGCTTTTTAAACTTGACATTTCTTTCATATTCTCTGGAATCATAATTTTTCTGTAAGTAAAATATATATATATATATACATATACATACATATATATATATACACATATATATGTATACATATACATATATATGTGTATATATATATGTGTATATATATATATATATAATTGGAAAGAGAGGAGACAAAATGTCATAGAATATTTTAAGATAGAGTAGTAAGTTTAACTTATTCCTACAACTATAGCCCTCATATGTTAACATTTCCTCAAACACAGACAGTCATTGAATTATTTTTCTCATACAGAGCTAATTAATTGTATGGCATAAAGAAGATGGGTAAACATGTAAGGAATGTGGAAGGGAAGAGTGGTCAAGATTGAAAGAGTAATGTGTTCCATTTTTATTCTTTATGCACGGACCTAATGACAGGTTTTAGACTGTGAATTCACATGTAGGAATTTTATATATTGTGTCAGGAACTTACTGTCTACTAAAGAAGCTTAAGGAAAAAAAATTGAGGTCAAAGTAGATGCAGTAACAGTGAGAGAAAATAACTTTGGTATTTTTGATGAATACTGATCAGAGAACACTTGAATAAATTGGTTTAAAGACTCCTGAACCCGGATGTGGTGGCTAGGTTTTTTAAGTTGACCTCCTCCTTAAGATTCCTGTCCCCTAGTTATTCAATCTACGGTAATCTAGGTACTGCTATGAAGGAGCTTGCAGATGGAATTAAAGGATAGCAATTATTCTTGGCTATCTATGTGTGCCCAGTGTGTTCACCTGAACCATTATAAGCAGAAGAGGTCAGAAGAGTCTGTAGGAGAGATGCAGTGGAAGAGATGGAAGAAGCAATAAAGCAGAAGTTGAAGTCAGAGAGAGAAGTGAAGTCTGAGAAGAAAATGGCTGCTGCTAGCTGAGAGGGGATCCACAAGCTAGGGAGCAGTGCAGCTTCTCTAGAAACAGAGAAGAGTCTCCAGCTGACAGCCAGCAGAACATGAAGGTCTCAGTCTTACAATTGCATGGAACTGAATTCTGTAAATAATCTGAATGAGTCTGGAAATTGATTCTCCCCCCAAAACTCCGGAAAGAATGCAACCCTGCAGACACCCTGATTTCTGCCTAGTGAGATTCTCAGCAGAGAAATCAGTTGAGCTATTCTGTATTGGACTCCTAATCTACACAACTGCCAGATAATACACTTCTGTTGTTTTAAGTGCTAAATCTGTGGTAATTTGTTATAGCAACAGTGGTGGGTGGGGGATAGGCTAAATGGGTGATGGGCATTAAGGAGGGCACTTGTTAGGGTGTTACATGTAGATGATAAATCACTAAGTTCTACTCCTGAAACCATTACTACACTATATGTTAACTAGCTTGGATTTAAATAAAATTTAAAAAACAAGAAAAAATACAGGAGACATTCTTCATTCTCAGAAGAAAAGCTCTGAGAAGGGAGTCAGATGGACATAGAATACAGTCAGTGTATTGCAGCCGATGACATGCTGTCCCACTGATGCTAAAGAGAATCCTAGAGGGTTCAGAAGCAGTGGCTTCTAATGATTATCTAGAAAGGTAACTGTTAGATATTATAGAAATGGGGGTGTGCAAAATGTGGCTTGGTTGAGACTCATGTCCAATGCAAGAATAATTTTTGCCAGCACTGAGAGGTGATTGGTCACCTGGCCCAGATCCTCTGATTAAATCTATCCTGCAAAACTTTCATAAAACAAACGGCTATAAAGGGATGGTATCAAATCAAGATGGAGAATACAAAATCCAAAACAGGTTCTTTAGTTAATGAACAGAACATGTCGGATGCAGAAGGTTTGAGAGGCAAAGATACCCATACTTCTCTGAGGCTTCATGGAAATACTCGAGATTGAAAGGTAACTTGCTTGAGAGAAAACCTATTCCACTTATGTTTTAAATGAAAAAGAAAATGAGTTTAATTAACATTTTTGCTTGATATCCTTATTCCATTTTGCCAAGATTCAATTTGCATATTTAAAATGCAAGCATTTTAAGTGTAGTTTGGTGGGTTTTAAGTGTACTGAACAAACTCACATAACCATACCCCAATTAAGATATAGAATATTTTCATGAACCCAAACAGTTCCCCCATGAGTTGCAGTCAATCCCTGCCACTTCCCACCCAGAAACCAAAACTGTAGATTAAAACTATAGATTATTTTGAGGGCACTGGGGTGGCTCAGTCGGTTGAGCTTCTGACTTCAGCTCAGGTCATGATCCCATGGTTCGTGAGTTCAAGTCCCGCGTCGGGCTCTGTGCTGACAGCTCAGAGCCTGGAGCCTGCTTCCAATTCTGTGTCTCCCTCTTCCTCTGTCCCTCTCCCCTTCATGCTCTGTATCTTTCTCTCAAAAATAAATAAATGTTAAAAACATTTAAAAAAAACTATAGATTAGTTTTGTTTGT
This sequence comes from Acinonyx jubatus, assembly GCF_027475565.1. Lineage (NCBI taxonomy): Eukaryota > Metazoa > Chordata > Mammalia > Carnivora > Felidae > Acinonyx > Acinonyx jubatus. The sequence continues at coordinate 49,654,669 of NC_069387.1, forward strand.
ACAAACTTTATGTAAAAGGGCACATATAGTATATACTCTTTGAGACCTGGATTTTTGCACTGAGCAAACTGTTTTTGTGATTCTCTGTAGTTTTACATGTTATCAGTTGTTTCTTCCTTTTTTACTGTTTTATTCCTTTCTATTACACTGAGTATGCTATCTGTTTATGGGTGAATATTTGGGTTGTTTCCAACTTGGAATTATTATGAATAGATAAACTATGGGCATTTGTATACCAGGTTTTTGGTGATGAGATTTTTTCATTTCTCTGGGGTAAATATTTACTAGTGGAATTTCTTGGATATATTGCAGTAACATATCTTTTAAGTCTTACTGATTTTGAGAGAGAAACGGGAGGGGCAGAAAGAGAGGGAGAGAGAAAATCCCAAGCAAGCTCGGTGTCGTCAGCTCAGAGCCCAACGGAGCTCAATCTCTGTAACCATGAGATCATGACCTGAGCCGAGATCATGACCTGAGCCGAGACCAAGAGTCAGATGCCTACCCAACTGAGCCACCCAAGCGCCCCATGCAATAGCATATTTAAAATTATTAGAAACCAAAACACTTTCCCTTTTTTAATCTTTTTTTTAATTTGTAATGTTTATTTATTCTTGAAAGAAAGAGTATAAGTGGTGGAGGGGCACAGAAAGAGGAAGACACAGAATCTGAAACAGGCTCCAGGTTCTGAGCTCTGAGCACAGAGCCTGATGTGGGGCTTGAACTCACTGCGAGATCATGACCTGAGCAGAAGTCAGAAGCTTAGCCAACTGAACCACGTAGGCACTCTGAAACCACAACACTGACAACAGTGGTTGTACCTTGTTACACTCCCACCAGTTAAGCATGAGTATCATTTGCATCCTCACCAACAATTGATATCATTATCTTTTAAAGTTTAGTCATTTGTGTACCACTATATGGATAGTGGTACCACATTGTGGTATTAATTTTCCCTTCCCTAACTACCTTATGATATCAAGCACATTTTCTCATGTTTAGTGGTTATTCATATATCTCCTTTATAAAGCATTTTTGAAATATTTTCCCATTATTTTTATGGAGATTTGATTTCTTATTATTTAGATATAATATTTGTTAGATATTATTAATACAAGTACTTTGACACATATATGCATTGAGGATATTTTCTCCTAATCTATAAATTGCCTTTTTATTTTATGGTAGCTTTTGATAAGCATGTTTTTAACTTTGAAGTCAAATTAATCATTTTTTTTTCTTCTGTGGTTACAGTGCTTTTTATGTTATCCATTTAAGTAATTATTTTTTACTAGTTGCATAAATTTTCTCTTATGTTTTTGTCGAAATTGCATAAATTTTCTCTTATGTTTTTGTCCAAGGTTGTTATAGTTTTAGCTGTTATATTTAGAACTATGATCCATTTGAGTTAATTTTTATGAATGGTAAAATTTCACTATTTTTTCCATAAGACATTCATAACGCTCTGACATCATTTGTTGAAAAGATTCTCCTTTCCCTGCTGACTTTGACTCATTTGTTGAAAATGATAGGCTATATACATGCATTTATCTGAAGACTCTATTCTATTCCACTAATCTATATGTATCCTATATTAAAACCACATTGTCTTGATTACCATAGCTTTATATTAAGTTTTGAAATTAGAAGGTATAAGTCTTCCACAAATATTCTTCCTTTTCGAGATTGGTTTTTCAGGTCTAAATGATCAGCACTGCCATATAAACTTAAGAATTGTTTGTTAATTTCTATATAAAGGTCGTAGGGATTTGTTAGAATTTTATTGTATCTATTGACCAACTTAGCAAGAATTGAAGCCTTAAAAAATTTGAGTCTTTTGGGGCGCCTGGGTGGCGCAGTCGGTTAAGCGTCCGACTTCAGCCAGGTCACGATCTCGCGGTCCGTGAGTTCGAGCCCCGCCTCAGGCTCTGGGCTGATGTCTCAGAGCCTGGAGCCTGTTTCCGATTCTGTGTCTCCCTCTCTCTCTGCCCCTCCCCCGTTCATGCTCTGTCTCTCTCTGTCCCAAAAATAAAAAAAAATAAAACGTTGAAAAAAAAATTTAAAAAAAAAATTGAGTCTTTCTATGCAGGTATATAACATTTAACTTAAACTCTTTAGGCTCTCTCTAAAATCTTTCTCTATAAAAAAGGTGTGTATCTTGCATATACTTTGTTTACTTTATACTTGATACTCTTATAAAGACTTTAAGCTCGTTTTCATTTTCAAAATGATTTTGCTGGGAAATAAAATTTATTTGTAAATACTGTCCTTGTATCATTTGGCCTTGCTAATTTCACTCATTAGTTTCGTATTTTTATTTTATTAGTGAATTTTAGTATTCTCCATGTACACAATCATATCACCTGCAAATAAAGATAATTTTATTTTTTGGACACATTTTATCTTTTTTTCCCATTTTATACTCACTAGAAACTAATATAATGTTGAATATAAGTTAATTAGTCTATACTGAATTATATTGACTGATTCATATATTAAAATACCTTTACATTTCTATCATAAAACTGACTTGATCATGATGTACTTTCCTTGTATATAATGCTGATTGGATTTGCATTATCTGGACGTGTTAAAGTTTATTTGTGTTATTGAGGAATATTACTATTTTTTCTGATAATATATTTGACTAAATTGGAAATATTCTCTACACTTAAATGTTCTGAAAGAGTTTCTATAAGAATTGTAATATGTTTTTATTTTATTTTTTTAATCAACAGAACTTACTAGTAAAGGAATTTTACTGGAGGTTTTCCTATCTTTCTTTCTTTCTTCCCTTCTTTCTTTCTTTCTTTCTTTCTTTCTTTCTTTCTTTCTTTCTTTCTTTCTTTCTTTCTTACAATGTTTTGAATTATTATTACATTATCATTTAGTCAAAACAGGGTAATACAAATGTTCTATTTCTTCTTATGCCATTTTTGTTAATTTGTGTCTTTCAAGAAATCTTTCCATTTTCCCTAGTTTTTTAACTAATGGGCAAAGTCTTTTTCACAACAGTCCCTTATCATTTCAATATCTGTCAGCTCTCTAGTGATGTCCTATTTTTCAATCCTGTCATTGATAATTTGTGGGTCTTTTTCCTACTTTTTCTTCATCAGCATAGTTAGAGTTTTATCAATTTCAGTGATCTTTTCAAAGACAGTGCTTTTGGCTTCATTGATTTCTTTCTGTATTTTGTATTTTCTATTTTATTGTTTTCCAATTTATGTACATTTTTTCTTTCTTTAGCTAAATATGAGTTTAGTTTGTCCTTATTCTAACTTTTTAAGGTTAAAATTTAGACAACACAATTTTAACTAATCGCTCTTTCCTAACATGATCATTTAAAGGCATAAACTTTCCTCTAAGCACTATATGGGCTGCATCCACAAATGTAATGTCTTGTTTTCAGTATTAAATTTGAAGTACAGTACTTTCTAATTTCCCTTGTTTCTTCTTTGGCACATAGTTTTTTCAGAAGCTTAGTTTCAAAACATCTGAGGCTTTCTAAGAAGTCATTTTGTTATTGATTTCTAATTTAATTCTTCTATGAAGAATAAATGCTTAAAAGGATTTCAATTGCTTGGTTTTAGTGAAACTTGTTTTATGGTCCACCATATGCACTATTTTGCCTAATGTTCCATGCATACTTGAAAAAAATGTGTATTTCACTGTTGTTGGGTGTAAAGCTTTAGAAATGTCAGTTAGATCATTTTGCTTACTAGCCTTGTTCAAATTTTTTTACTGATTTTCTCCATTATTAATCTATTGAATACTGAGAAAGAAACATGAAATAATTCAACCAAAACTGTAGATTTGCCTCTTTTTATTCCTATCGATTTTTCATGTATAATGAACCTATGTTATTAGGTGCACACATATTCAGTATTGCTTTATTTTCTTAAAGAATTGCCTACTGAATCATTATGACATGACTAAAAGAATCCCTGGGAATGTATAGAGTAACTTTATGCTGTGATTAGTTTATGTCTACAAAATGCTGTGTATGTTCCATGGGGTCTCTCCAATCTGATTAATTAAACACAGCAGTTTCCCAACCTAAGAGAGTTCTGAGAGTTTTCCATCGTATGGCTCTATGATGCTTATATTTCCTTAATAGTTATTATTTACCTGGTCCTATGGAGTCATTCTATGTATGTGAAATTTAGCCAAAGAATCAAGGTAACCGTTATGCAGACCTTTGGAACTCTTTCTCTAAGTAACTTCTTTTCCGTGTTCTGCCTTCCACATACCCACTCTCTGAGTCTCGCTAATCTTGAATTTCTATATGTTCAATTCAGCGTAGTTATGAACCTTTGTTTATGATACTTCTCCTTATGCCAGGGTCCAGTAACTAACTGCATTCAGAAAGCTAGGGCATGTGCATAGAGTTCATCTGTTTTGTTTTGTTTTTCTCTAAAGGTTTATAGATTTTTGCCATCTACTCTCCAATGAGTGGATTGTTTCATAAAAATGTTTCCAGTTTTATAGTTGATTATGACTGGATAGCAAGTTTCATATTCATTAATTAATCCATCATGGTTGAATGTAGGACACATTGCATTTTGAAATACTATAATTTCTGTTTCCTAGGTTAAAGTAAATCTATCTTCTTATAAATTTTATCCAGTATTCTATTCATTTTCCCCTATACTTCTCTTATATTACCTTACTTTACATATTCACAAACAACACTGAAGTATGAAATGAATAGTACTTTTACTTTGTGTCTATTAATTGCATCAGCCAAATACTTGGCTAACCCATTTGTGCTCATCATTATGCTCTAACGCAGAAGCAGTTAACCCTATTTTAAAAAGAATTTCAGAAGCCCTTACTCATTTTGCTCAATATTTTTAAGTCTGTTTTCTCCTATTTATAACATTTGCTTGCCCTTTATTTGTAGTATGTTTATTACTAATTCAAATATTTGTTATTATATAAATCCATGGAAAAGAGAGGTTACCTTAAAACATTAATACTTTCAGAGGTGCCAGGGTGGCCCAGTGGGTTAAGCGCCTCTGACTCTTGATTTCGGCTCAGGTCATGATCCCACAGTTGGTACAATTGAATCCTGCATTGGGGCTCTGCACTGATAGCGTGGAGCCTGCTTGGGATTCTCTCTCTCCCCTTCTGTCTCTGTCCCTCTCCCACTCCCTCAAAATAGATTAAAAATAAATTTAAAAAAAACATTAATAATTTCAAAGATATATTCTAAGCAATAGAGATGTGGATCATGGGTAAAAACTAAAAACAGGGGAAGTTACCATTATGAAAGAACTAGCGTACTCCAACTTGTCACAAATATCCTAAGGAAAATCATCATTCAAACAAATCACATCTGTTGTAACTGGACACATCAAAATTTCTTTAAGAATGTGGAAGTCAATGCTGCATTTCAAAATGGCATTTGCCTACCTCTTCCTCTTCCCACCTCTTAGGGAAAAAAAGGAAAAAAAAAGAAAAAAATGGCATTTGGTTAACATGTAGAAAGAATGCATTTTGTTACATGTCGATGTTTCTCATGGTGATATAATTAGAGATAGGAATTTCTTCTGGAAAAGTCTCTAAAGCAAAATTTATGGTCTAATTTGGAAATTTTATACGATATGCCTGAACAAAACTTAAAAAAATGGTAATTTTCCCATGTTTTTAGTTTTTACCCATGATCCACATCTCTATTGCTTAGAATATATCTTTGAAAATATTAATGTTTTTTAAAATTTATTTTTAATTTATTTTGAGGGAGTGGGAGAGGGACAGAGACAGAAGGGGAGAGAGAGAATCCCAAGCAGGCTCCACACTATCAGTGCAGAGCCCCAATTCAGGGCTCAATTGCACCAACTGTGGGATCATGACCTGAGCCGAAATCAAGAGTCAGAGGCGCTTAACCCACCGAGCCACCCTGGCACTTCTGAAAGTATTAATGTTTTAAGGTAACCTCTCATTTCCATGGATTTATATAATGACAAATAATAACAGTGATTAACGTTTATCAATAATTCCTTTATTTATTTTATGTTAAGCATTTTACATACAACATGAGTTTAAGTTACTGTACTATTTCTTCATTGGTGGTTTATTTATTTATTTATTTATTTATTTTTTAAATTTTTTTTTCAACGTTTATTTATTTTTGGGACAGAGACAGGCAGAGCATGAACGGGGGAGGGGCAGAGAGAGAGGGAGACACAGAATCGGAAACAGGCTCCAGGCTCTGAGCCATCAGCCCGGAGCCTGACGCGGGGCTCGAACTCACAGACCGCGAGATCGTGACCTGGCTGAAGTCGGACACTTAACCGACTGCGCCACCCAGGCGCCCCTTCATTGGTGTTTTAACCTCTTTCTTTGGTGAATTGAAAATCTTGCTTAACAGTAACTTCTAATCCTCTCTCCTATCATCATATTTAGCGACTTAAATGCTACATTATCAACATAACTAATACCTGGTCTTGCCTCCTTCATCTTTCCCATCTCAATACCTACACTGCTAATATTCACCAGCATTTCAGCATTTTGTATCTCAGCAACCTCATAATCTACATGCTTCAAAAAAACCTCAAAATTGGACCCTGTAGTAGGACCTACTAGAATCAACTCTTTCTCACTCTCTCTTTCTCTCTCCCTCTTTTTATACACACAGATACACACGGTGCATCTATGCAATACAGCATCTTTTTTACATACCACAGTAACCAAAGGATACATTGAGAAGATGCTGTATTTGCTTTTACTGCATTATTTGGTTATGAATAAAATGGAACATTGATTTGGAAATCCTAGAAGAAAATTGGAAATATGGATCTTGAACTTCATAAAAAGACTAAAACTGTACATATGCATTTGTATTAATCTATTTACAGATGAATGTTAAGGCTTTCAATTAAAGTTTTCTCCTTTTTTTTCTTTTTTTAATTCAAGAAGAATACATTTTATTTTAATTCATTTCATTTTAGTGTGGATATTTTCTTCACTTTCCTTTTTAAATCCTGATCATAATTATCAATATTTTCCTGAGTATAATATTGGAGAAATATTTAAACATATCCAACTTGCTTATTAAGTTATTTTTTACAATTATTTTGCTATAATTTTGTAATTTTTATCGTTATTTTTTTAAAGTTTTAATTTAAATTCTAGTTAGTTAGCATAAAGTGTAACATTGGTTGCAAGAGCAGAATTTAGTCATTCATCACTTACACGTAACAGTGCTCATCATAACAAGTCCTCTCCTTAATACCCATCACCCATCTAGCCTATCCCCTACCGACCTCTCTCCTCAATCCTGTTTCTTCTCTATTAAGAATCTCTCATGGTTTGTCTCCTTCTCTCTCTTTTTCCCCCCTCCCATATGTTCGTCTGTTTTGTTTCTTAAATTCCACATAGGAATTAAAGCATATGGTATTTGTCTCTGTCTGTCTGACTTATTTTGCTTAGCATAATATACTCTATCTCCATTCATGTTGTTGCAAATGGAGAGATTTCATTCTTTTTGATGGCTAATATTCCATTGTCTATATATATATCACTTCTTTATCCATTCATCAATCATTGGACATTTGGGCTCTTGCTATAGTTTAGCTGTTGATAATGCTGCTATAAACATGGAGGTGCATGTGCTTTTTTAAATCAGTATTTTTTTTATCCTTTGGCTAAATACCTAGTAGTGCAATTGCTGGGTTATAGGTTAGTTCTATTTTTTAACTTTATGAGGAACCTCCATCCTGTTTTTCAGAGTGGCTGCACCACTTTGCATTCCTACCAACAGTACTGAAGGGTTCTCCTTTTTCCACTCCTTGCCATTCTTTTCGAATGCACATGGAACATTTTCCAGAATATATCACATACTGGGTCACAAATCAGGCCTCAGCAAGTACAAAAAGATTGAGATCATACCATGCATAGTTTCAGACCACAATGCTATGAAACTTGAAGTCAACAACAAAAAAAGTTTTCTTTTTTTTTTGATGGTGTATTTTTCTTTACTAACATAATCATTGTCATTTTGAGTTCCTGTAATAAGTTAAGAGCTATTAAAACAATGAATATCTGATGGTGGTGTGGGTTATAGTTGGGATTATGTTGTATCAAACATCGTGCTAATCATGCATTCTACCTCATTTAATTGTAAATCAAATTTAAGCTTCTGTTAATCTAAAAACAGCATTATATAAAGTAATCATAGTTGATTTTAATTGATCATAGCTAGAATTTTAAATATATTTATCTGAATACATGTACATTTGCATTTTATTTACATTAAAGTAAGTATCAGCAACATCATAATTTTATTTCTCCATTAACAATTTCCTTATTATAAGTTACATTGTGAGGCCCAATATTCAAATTACTGTTCTTTTTTTTTCTTTTTCTAGAGATTATTCTTAAGGGATGTAAATCCTGTATAACTGGAGTTTAGCAGTCTGTATTAATTAAAAAGCTCTGATATGTTTTCTGAGGTGTGATTTGCTGTGCTGTATTATAAGAGTTAACATTTTTTTTTATTTTAATAAACTATTAAGTATGTAGAACATACATTTATTGAAAAATGCCTCTGTACAATAGGACAAAAAAAAGTATCTATCTAACTTCTACTTGAAAGATATGGACTCCAATTAGCTGATGTAAAGGATTTTTTACCATACCAGACTCCAAAAAGAAAGACACCAATAGAATATAAATTTATGATCTTGACATATTTTCAGTTACTTTGTGAGTAAAACTAATATCCATTGAAAATCAATGTTAGATGCAGTATTTATCTGATTCTCTTTTTCAGTTGCCTCTTTTTGATGATTTTTTGTCATACAAAAGCTATAAAATGGTGGAATTGTTTTGACTCTTCGTTATACCTAATAATCAAGAACAAGAATATCATACAGATGAATTAGAGACAAAGGTTAGCCTTTATTAACGGTTATGAAAACCCTGCTCTATCAGAAGAAATTCCTGAGATGTCTTAACAGGAAGCTAGCTAATCATGGATAGTCTCTCTCTCTCTCTCTCTCTCTCTCTCTCTCTCTCTCTCTCTCTTCTTTACAAGCATTTTGGGAAGCTTTTGTGATAGGAGTTGAAAATATATTTTACTTGATCAATGCCAAGTTTATTCTGTATCCAAATGGTTTGTTTATGGGAGATGTAGAGGGAAAATATTTCTTACTTATGAGTAAAATACTGTAGTGATCCACAAGATTCCACCTCTGTTCTTCAGTGATGCCTGCAATTCCTTTTACAGTAAAAAGCTTTTTAATTTCTAACTTGAGAAGCTTAAAGGAGCTTCACACAGATTTGAATGTACATTACCATAGCGCAATCCCCTTTCTTGGTTCATGGTGGAAGTTTAGAAGGAAAGAATAAGTGGACTTTGACTATTAAAAAGTCGGGGGTACGGGGTATGGGGTGCCTGGGTGGCTTAGTTGGATTAAGCTTTCAACTTTGGCTCAGGTCATGATCTCACAGTTCATGAGTTCAAGCCCCTTGTCGGGCTCTGTGCTTGGAGCTTGGAGCCTGTTTTGGATTCTGTGTCTCCCTCTCTCTCTCTGTCTCTCTCTGTCTGTCTGTCTCTCTCTCTCTCTCAAAAAATAAATAAACATTAAATTTTTTTAATTAAAAATGGGGGGTGAAGAATAACAATTGGACTTAAATTTTGCCCAATTTGAATGCGTACTTATAATTAGCTCTGAAAGTTATTTGTCCCAAACTATTACTAATTTAACTTTGAACAGGTAAATAAGGATAGCATTTTCCTTTCAGTTTTACCTTTGCTGATTTTGTGTAGAGTGGCACAGAAGTTAGTGGCATGCCCAGCAACTAGCTGATCCCTTAGAGCTGAGAGCAGGGAGCCAAGAGGAGACTAGATATGATGAAGGCTATTAACTCTCTTCTTTCCAGGTTAGTGTCTCTGGAAGCCCTGGGGCCTTCCTTAGCCAGCTGCTCCTCTTAACACTCTCTCCTTCCTCATCCTGCACAGGACAGCGGTGATGCATTAATGGCTCAGTGCTGGGAACACCATGGTGTGCATGACAGTATTCAGAAATCCTTATTCTCACATGCTTTTGCTGTGCAGTTTATTTTTGAACAAAGGACTAGAAACGAAAATGTGGATGTGAGTGCAAGAGAAGAGCGGGGATGAAAGACCACTTTGTAGCAAATGAATTACATTCAACGTCAATTTTTAACTAATTCTTCCTGGGGCTATTAAAAGAGCTAGTGTTACATAGAGTCACAAACCAGTCCCCAGAAAATGAGTATCAGTGAGAGATCCACTTCTAGGCATAAAGCATCCTCTTTAGAGAAAATCATTCTTGAAGTCTGTATATTAAGTTTGTTCTTACTATTCTGAGGCAGGTTTTAAAAATATAACAGAAAAGAAAGAAAAGCTGTTGGATTTATCCATTTTAAAGAGACCATAAATTGACCTCCTGCTGATGACAGAGTACTCACCAGGGGAAAAAACAACAACACCCCCCCCCCACACACACAAATAATAACAACAACAAACCCTTCACAACCAACAATAGAGATTGCTTCATTTCAGTTTCCTCTCATATGTAGGGTCTTGCTTTATATTTTAGCCCCATAATACGTTTATTAGAAGAAAATCCAGGATCATTACCAAATAACTGAAAAATAAAAGCCTAATGCATGTGGGCACAAAATAGTTTTTATACTTTCTTTGCCCTATTAGTTGTAATATAAACTTTTCTGTTTACTCTTTTTGTTCCTCCCTTCTTTCATTCTTTCTTTCCTTCCTTCTTTTGTTCCTTCCTTCTTTCTTTCTTTCCTTCCTCCCTTCCTTTTGAAAAGACCCTATTCCTAGCTGTGGAAAGTATTAGGGTAAGCTAAATTTACTTTCCTTAAATAACTCATACTAATAGTTTTCATTTATTAGCTTTTGCTTACCTTTAACATGAGGTCTTACACCCCTAATTCTATTGCAATATACAGTGATAACACCTACTTTATTTGTACCAGAAAGAAGAGTCTCACAAAAGTGCCTTTATTTCCACAGTTTACTAATCTGTGTATTAGTTGCTTTGTAGAAACTTCTTGGAGGTGACCTCTTCAAGATACGCACATCTTGCCATCAACAATCCATAGGAGAGTTTGAAATGGGGTGTGAGAACGTGCAACATTTTACTCAGTGTCTTGGGAGGCACCATTATCATGACCCCTTAAATTTACTGTCTTTGTAGACAACTTGCTATGGGAAAGGGGGACTTTGGAGTTAACTCAGCAGCTTCCGCAAATGAATGTTCCATGAGAGCATTACTGCAAACCCCAAGAGGGGACATTAGTCTAGCTCTTCATTAGCAGGGGTGAGAAAAAGCTGTCCTCTGTGTTCCCGGATAGGCAGACTCTATTCCAGTAGGAGTTTCTCTCTGGAATTCAATTCTCTGAAATTCTTAGTGCTCCCAAAGTCAAACTTGGCTTTAATGGAAATGGGATAAGGGGAATCTGAAAATGTCAAGTGCAGAGTTTTATTTTTCAAGGAGACTGTGGGTTTACAAACTGGAAGGAAAAAGAAACAATTCCTTTAAGCAGAATTAAAGTGCAATTGTAGAAGTCCAATGCATTACTATTTGACAATGTGCACTAACTGATAATGCCACCCACTTGACTCATTTACCAATTTGAGGTTATTTTGTAATCTCCCTGTGAGCTTCCCAACATAATACAACTCTGAATGTGCGTGCATGTGTATGTATGTGTGTATTGCTCCAAAACAGCAAGTAACTTCCCACGAAGCTTAAGAAAATCTAACAGCTCCTTCCCTTGCCCCTTTTATAGCAATGATATTTGTATAGAGGAAATATTTTTCCTGTTAAGTTTTAGTGCAATGTGTAGATGAACAAAGTACAACCAGTATTTCAAAAGCACGTAAAGTTTCAGAAAATAATTAAAATCAGAGGGGAATTATTGATGAAATTGCTAAAAGTATTAAACTTGTTATAGAGTAAAAATGAATCTGAGTAGGAAAAACTTTTATAATAAAAGTATTAAAAAGATACAAGTGGACTTACTAATCTATTGTTAAATTTAAAGTGAATACCCATAGAAACTATTCTAAAATAATTTTGTCTTGTTCTACCACTACAAAAATATACTGATGATAGTGAATCATAATGCAGAATGGTTTCCCTTTACTAAACTTTTAAGTTCTTTACATTTTAGAATTTTGAAACTATCTAATTTATTAGACTCATCCTATATGTACTAATTTCGAGAGATTTTGATTGAGACTTCTGTCTATATCGAAGATGGATATTGTGGTGAGTGCCAAGCTCTAATCAGTCATTTCCTGTTTTATGGCACTTGTAAAAGTAGCCTTTTGAATGAATAAAGCACAGCATTGTAAAAACCTCCAATAGTGATCTGTCAGAAAGAGTTATAAAGTGCCTATTCATTGTTGTGCTAGATTTTGCCTTTACAAAGCAATCTGTATAAGTTGTGTGTTCTAGAAATTTAAAAGTGAAGAGATGAATTGCCATATTAATTTACCATTTTTTATTCCATTGAATATTTTTAGAACTTTATAGAACATATAGCTTATGGTTTGAAAAAAATATTTTATAAGGTCAATTTCATACGGCCCTCCTGGCCGTATGAATATGTTTATTTATTTATTTATTTATTTATTTTTCAGAGAAAGAGAAAGCACAAGTATTAGAGGGTCAGAGAGAGAGGGAGACAGAGATCTGGAGAAGGCTCCAGGCCTTCTGTGTCAGCACAGAGCCCCACTAGGGACTCAGTCCGGGAGATTAGGACCTGAGTTGGTGGGGTGCTTTACTGACTGAGCCACCCAGTTGCCCCTACCTGAACAATTCCAAGAGGGGGAAATTCATTGCAACATGGGAAAAACTGATCCTTTTATGAAGAGCTTTAAGAAGTCTTTCACTTCCTTTTTTTTTTTTTTACATTTTTTAAATGTTTATTTTTGTGAGACTGAACATGAATGGGGGAGGGTCAGAGAGCGAAGGGAACAGAGGATCTGAAGTGGGCTCCATGCTGAATAGCAGTGAGCCCAATAGCTATTAATTTCTAAGTCTTATAGCCCATTAGTTTTAAAAAGCTGAGAACTTGCCCTTTGGTCCTTTTCTACCACGTAATTTGTTGGCACTTCTAGAAATCTCTGTGCTTCTCTCTTTATTCTATATTCTTTCTCTTTCTCAGTCCCACTCTCTTTTCTCTCCTTTTAGTTATTTGGCCTTTGTGGGTTTGTTTGTTTGTTTGTTTGTTTGTTTTGACCTGGTTTCCACTGAATTGGAAACTTGGTACTGTTTCTTCCCGACTTGGGTTCAACTTCGTCTCTAAGCACTATTTACATCACTCCTTCCATAATCTTAGGATAGCCCCATCCCAATCACATACCAACCTGGTTGAAGGAATCTGAAGCAAATCAAAGTACAAGCATTCTAGCTTTCTCAGAGAGATTATTGAACAATTATTCCATGAATTTCATGTCCCAGGGGTTCCATTCTGGGACTGAACAGAACAGTGAATCGGTATGCTGAGATTTTGTATCTGTGGCAAATTGTGAATCATTCAAGCACAGTGGAGAGGCCTACATGCTGAGATTATGGGTATACTTCTGACTGTCCATGGACAGTCTTCTCTGCCTCATATTCTTGTTTCTCTCAAAAGCTTTCTATTTAAAAAGTTCATTTCCAGGTTTGGAGGGTTCGTGCATCAAAACATTGCCCATCAGAGTATGAGGATCTAATTCAAAGGAAAGTTTAAGTGCAGAGGATGCTGTAGCCACTGGTATCATAGTAGCTTTTAGACCTAGAGAAATTCACCAGTGCTGGAGACCCTCCTACCTTAGGAGATGAGTATATTATAACATAATAAATTGCAAGCTGGAAGGCCCAATTTGCACCAATACCCTGAGTGGATAATGTCTTTCCTTTACCTATGTAGGTTTAACTATTGTGAGAAGATTATTGGGACATCCATTTTAGCATTATTGAGCGTTATTTAGCATTATCTGCTTCTGTGACTCTGAGCAAGGGATAAACATAATGTTTTAAAATTTTTTTAATGCTTATTTATTTTTTGAGAGAGAGAGAGAGACAGAGTGTGAGCGGGGGAGGGGAAGAGAGAGAGAGGGAGACACAGAATCCAAAGCAGGCTCCAGGCTCCAAGCTGAAGCCTGACGCGGGGCTCAAACTCACAAGCTGTGAGATCATAACCTGGGCCGAAGTCAGACACTCAACTGACTGAGCCACCCAGGCGCCCCGGGATGAACATAAATATTATATTGAGGGTATGAAGGAGGGCAGAATTACTGACCCATATAGGAACAAAAAGGGAATTAGTGAGATCTGCACATTTGTTTCAAGAAAGCTTCTGATGGATTCTACATGATAAATTTATGTGAGTCCCTAGAATTCCTAGCTTTTCTAAGCAGGTGACTTAGCTCCAGATAGAGGCTGCTGACGAGAACATATCTTTTTGAGGTTTCTACTGAAGACTCCTATTCACTGGATGAAGGGTTTACTTCAATGGAAAAATCTAATGGTCTTCACCCCCTCACTCACTATAGTAACTAAACAGAACTCTGATCTGTGGGTTTCTACTCTATGAAGTTATTAGAGACTTAATATGATTGGTAGTTTCGAAGGTCAAGCCATGGTACGTTGGACCCATATTTCTGCCTAACCTTGGACTGAGTCCATAGGCATAAGCACTGCTGATGGATAGTCCCAGGAAGAGGTAGGGGTTTATTTCCAGGGTAATTATCCCATTTAACCACTTGTAGTAGAGCAAGTTGAGATGCATACCACTTATTTTTCATTGTATACGGCTTCTTCTATCTGAAAGTCCACCAATTCGGATTTCATTCCCATCCACAGTTCTAAGTATAGACTTTTCCTTGATTTTTTTTAGGCAGCCACATAACACAGTGAGTTTATATTGAGTTTGTGGAAAACTAAACCACAAGTACTTTTTGTGTAATTTTATGTTAATTAAAGTCTTCATGTAACCTGTACTTGTGAAATCACTTTTCTTTTTTAAGTAAAAAAATTATATTTATTATAGGTCTAGAAAGAGGAGATATTTGGAATCTGGACTCAGTCACCTTTGAGCCATCCTTTTCATATCTGCCTTCTGTTTACAGTCTGTTAATTATGGTCATTTTCCTTTTTTTTTACAATTATTTTATTCTCTTCCCAATGAATTTTGTTTCCCCCACACCCCCCACGTTTAAGAGTTAGCTGAAATGTATTTATTGGTACTTAAGATTAATTAGAAAAGAAACCCTCAATTGTATTCCTTGTGATTCAAAAAACAAACACAAGGCTCTTGAGGCTTGGCACTGCTCTATTGTAGACAAAATGGATTTTGATGTAAGGTGCCAAAATCAATTCTGCATAGCCCTGCTCCAGGGTGGCTGAGGGGAGATGGTGTGGCAAAAGTAGGTTGGTCTTACTTTTCCACAGGTGCAGATTTATCTAGTACCAATATTACCAATAAATGTCTCCTCTCAATACCTTCACAGCGGCACCTTACATAAAGACACACTTATCAAAAGAAACATGACAAATATTTTTGACTATTCATCTGAGGACAATGAAGAGAAAAATGGAACAATTATATCAAATGAGAACTATCAAGAAGCACAATCTTACTTGGAAAGTCTATAGCTTTCAGTCATGGGACTTTGGGGTCAGAGCTATGCTAAACATTTGCCCAATTTGATCATCTCCCCCTTTGGACCCAAGCAGAATAATTTCATGAAATGGGAATAAAGTATTTCTTCAAGATATTTTACTTAAAATATATTCAAGATGACAAGGATTGTATAGTAGAACTCTTACTGACAATTACCAGCATACAGATGATTCCTTATGAAAAGGTAATATACTTTAAGTACCCTAAAAGTACTTTCAAAACTGCTAGCACCTCATGGGAAAACTTTGAAGAGTGCATTCAGAAAATTCTATTTAGCCTATATTTGGTTGCTTTCATTTTTCTATTCTTTATTGGTAGGGACAATGATATAATTCTCAAGTATTCTAAAGGTCTCATATGTTCTGTAACTCCTTCCTCTTATTCTATAAACACTAAATTTGCTCCACTCTATACCATCCTAAAATTAAATTTCTTTTTCAACATTCTTTTGCAATCAATTTCTACATTAAAATGGGAATTCAATGACATTTTGCATTATATTTTTTAAAAATCACAACACCTGTGTTTTCTTTTAAGTTTTTGTATTTTGTACTTTGTATTTTTTTTCCTTGGCTAGCATTTCTTCAAAACTGTTAATGCTTTCAAGAAGATATTGTGTATAATATTAATATCTAACACAGTACCTAAAACATAGTAGGTACTTAATAAATGTCTGTGAGTATGAATCATTTGGATTATAGTTTGGATAGCCTTTGTCAATAAAATGATTACAACTAGATTTTTACTCGCCCAGGCCACATTTCATGTTACCCATCAAATTCTCTTTAAATAAGATTTCAATATCTGAGCAATAGTGTTAGATTACTATTGCAAGTTGCTGTTTCTTTGGACAATGATACTTAGATACTGCCGTTTATCTCTCATCAGAGAATAAAATCTTTCTTTTGAGGGCCTTATCACATATGCCCTGGGCAAATAGCCAAGTTGCTTTGCTAAATACTTTCAAGTTCTTTTGATCAATAAAAAACAAACAAAAAAAAACAAACAAAAAACACTTTATTTAGTAAAAAATGTAATTAATGTGTACACAGTCCCCAAAATCACATTAACTATCTTATTCTTCCTACCATTTTTATTATCTTTCATCCTACTAAAGAAATGACAAATTTGATATATTCTTTAGTGGATATTCTCAGGTTTTGGTCATAACCATAACTCGTAATGAAAACCAAGTAAAGGAATTGATGTTTAATACACTACCTGATTTCCATTGAACCTATTGTTTTTTGGTGTTTTTTTTTTTAAAGACCTTGGGCATGTTCTATTTTTTTTTCGATTCATTGGGTTGTCAAAAGTTAAGGGCAATGACTTGACAAATCATCCTCAGTAGAAGGTGAGTTTATGAAACATATTTACTTTCATGGTTTCACATAGTTAAAATAAAGGAAGAGATGCATAGTTTATGGCCTGTTAGAGCAGTAAATGTGTTTGTGAAAGCCATTTTTCAAAGTGTTTTTTTTTTTCCCTGTGTGGCATATATTTAAATTCTAAGATCCAGAGTCCTGTATTTCTAATTTCAGCCTCTTGGAATTAGATGGACATAATAGTTGCCAACACCATGTTCTATTATACAGTTACTTACTCTACTTGTACAATGCCAACATCTAATCTTATCCCTAGGATAAATTAGACTCTAAAATAACATGCCAGCTGTTTTCATTATTTCAGACTATTAAAGATTGTGTAACTTTATTTACCTATCTATGTATTTATGCAACTTTTTATTGAATGCCTTCCATGGACAAAGTACTTTACTGGACATGAGGAACATTGGCATAGCATTTTCCTCAAGACTGAAGACAGACTTTCACTTGACTGCTCTCAAAGAGCATAGTTCCTAGTAGGAAATACCACTTGTTTGATAGATAAAATAACAGTAAAAATTACCATAATGTTTTATTATATGTTGTGTGTATGTGTTCATAAGCTCAAATACAAGAATTTTAATCATATTTGTTTGAAAGATTTGTTGATTATAATAAAGCTCCATTCCACCAAGATGGTAGAAATTTAACCTCTGTAAGGGCTAAGTTCCCCCCCACCTTCTTTTCCAGGGTTTCATTTTTGTTCTGGGAGGATTTATGTAGTAGCAGAATACTGCTGGGGAGTGGAGGTAGGAAGGCCCTTTAATCTTCCATCATGCACTTCTGCTTGAGAAAACCTGAAATATATATGTCTTAATATCTATATGTTTATATAGATATTCCAGCCAATAATAATAGATCAAATTTGGAAATGTCTTATGACCTTCTTGTTTAAGGCAGTTGCTTTCTAATATTCCTGCTTTGGGAATGGCATTGTCTCATCTAAGAGCACATAATCCTAAATAATGTAGATTTTACCAGTTTCATTTAGTTTTATTATATTCAAAACTACCTGTCTTCCTCCACCTATATACTGGAAATTTGCATCTAGAATTACCATTATTACAAGTAGTAGCAGTAACAGTAGAAGGAAAAGTAATGAAAAGCTAACTAATATTATTGAGTCCCATTACTTGGTGCTTTATCTACATTGTCTCTGCTAACGTGTCTAGGTTTCTGTCACCTCCCAAGAGACCTTTGCCAATACTGTTTCTTAAAGCTGGTGACCAATCATCTATTTTTGCCTGACTAATGCCTACTACTCTTCCTTTCTTTTTCAGAGTAGATACCATTCTCTAAAAAGCCTTTCTTGATTCTTTAAGACTAAAATAAGTCCCCTTCCTATATTATTTTTGTATACTTTGTACCAGCTGCTATCACAGAACATATGATATATAAAATTATCTGTCATTTCAACCAGACAATAAGCTCTTTAAAGGGATATACATTTTTACTGCTTATTTTTTTCTTCCTCCCCAGTGCTTGGGACAGAGCTGGGATAAAGGATTGAGTAACATCCTGGACGTATTTTTCTACTTCCAAAGGCAGCTGCAACTTTTTCTGTCACTTAAAGTTTAAATTTTAATAAAATAATATGACCCATTTAGTGACCTTCAATATTTCATGATGCTCATGAATCACATGTAGGGTTCCTATGAATTCTAGTCAGGGTGACTCCTGCTGTGACCTGGTCATACATGGAAAACAGATATCTAGAGAGGGGGAGCTGGTCTGTTTATTCTAAAGGAAGAGGATTTGCAAACTTAGCAGCAGTGCAAGTAATACCACAGCTGCATGGCCAAACACCACTACAAAGCACATATTACCACACAATGATGTCCGGTCCCTGACAGCATGTCAGACAATGAGGGCAGTGGCCTAGGTCCTCCAGCCAGGTGGAGCACCAGCATACAGGGTGTATATACTGTGCTAAGGAAGACTGTTCATCTCCTTCCCTCAGCTTCAGGAACGTCCAAACCCCCACTTCTGATAGCTTTCTTCTGACACTCACAGCCACTTACTCCATAGCTAATGATATGTGTAGATTAAGAACAACACAATTATTTTCCTCACAAGTTTACAAATATACTTTCTTTCCTACAGCATATGCAGTATGTTGGCTAAGCTCCAGGGCTCAAAAATAGTTAGGCCTCACTGCACACAATGTCACTTGAAGCTCTGGAAATCTGTTTTCCTTAGTTCATTCCCTTCCCCCTCCTTCTGTCCAAACATTTCTGCTGTCCACTATGCAAACAGAAGAGGCCATAGGCCTCAACTATCCTTCTGAAATTGTCCTCTGTCTTGCCTTAACTAAATCTTGTCTTCCTCCTGAGGACAATAATTTCTCTATGATCTTCTCTAGTGGTGGTATTCATTTTCTCAAACATCAGAATTTAAAGGAGGATTGTATCAAGTACAGTACAGGTTCTAGAGCATTCTTCCATGACTTCCTTTTTTAGATAAAGACACACAAAAATGCTGCTTTGACATCCATACATCCTTGGGAGTCTCCTGTTTCCAGTTACCATCTACTTTCTGAATCATACACTCCAAGCACAGTTTGTCTACTTACATCCTATCTTCCTTTCCACCTTCAATCTTTCGTCTTCATCTCAAATGATCCTGGTCTCCTGATCAGTGGCCTGACATATATGTATATATATAACACCTCTTCTTTATCCATTCATCCATCGATGGACACATGGGCTCTTTCTGTACTTTGGCTATTGTCGATAGTGCTGCTATAAACATTGGGGTGCATGTGCCCCTTTGAAACAGCATACCTGTATCCCTTGGATAAGTACCTAGTATTGCAATTGCTGGGTCATAGGGTAGTTCTATTTTTAGTTTTTTGAGGAACCTCCATACTGTTTTCCTGAGTGGCTGCACCAGTTTGCATTCCCACCAGCACTGCAAAAGAGATCCTTTTTCTCCACATCCTTGCCAACATCTGTTGTTGCCTGAGTTGTTAATGTTAGCCATTCTGACAGGTGTGAGGTGGTATCTCATTGTGGTTTTGATTTGTATTTCCCTGATGATGAGGGATGTTGAGTATTTTTTCATGTGTTGGTCGGCCATCTGGATGTCTTCTTTGGAGAAGTGTCTATTCATGTCTTTTACCCATTTCTTCCCTGGATTATTTGGTTTTTTTGGGGCGTTGAGTTTGATGAGTTCTTTGTAGATTTTGGATACTAACCCTTTATCTGATATGTCGTTTGCCAATATCTTCTCCCATTCTGTCGATTGCCTTTTAGTTTTGATAAGTGTTTCCTTCACTGTGCAAAAACTTGTATTTTGCTGAGGTCCCATTAGTTCATTTTTGCTTTTGTTTCCCTTGCCTCTGGAGACATGTTGAGTAAGTAGTTGCTGCGGCCAAGATCAAAGAGGTTTTTGCCTGCTTTCTCCTCAGAGATTTTGATGGCTTCCTGTCTTACATTGAGGTCTTTCATCCATTTTGAGTTTATTTTTGTGTATGGTGTAAGAAAGTGGTCTAGGTTCATTCTTCTGCATGTCGCTGTCCAGTTTTCCCAGCACCACTTGCTGAAGATACTGTCTTTATTCCACTGGATATTCTTTCCTGCTTTGTCAAAGATTAGTTGGTTGTATGTTTGTGAGTCCATTTCTGGATTCTCTATTCTGTTCCATTGATATGAATGTCTGTTCTTGTGCCAGTACCATACTGTCTAGATGATTATAGCTTTGTAATACAGCTTGAAGTCTGGGATTGTGATGCCTCCTGCTTTGGTTTTCTTTTACAAGATTGCTTTGGCTATTTGGGGTGTTTTCTGGTTCCATGCAAATTTTAGGATTGTTTGTTCTAGCTCTGTGATTAATGCTGGTGTTGTTTTGATAGGTATTGCATTGAACATGTAGATTGCTTTGGGTAGTATTGACATTTTAACAATATTGGTTCTTCCTATCTGGGAGAATGGAATATTTTTCCTTTTTTTGTGTGTGTCTTCTTCAATTCCTTTCATAAGCTTTCTATAGTTTTCAGTGTACGGATTTTTCACCTCTGGTTAGATTTATTCTTAGGCATTTTATGGATTTTGGTGCAGTTGTAAAGGAGATCAATTCCTAGATTTCTCTTTCTGTTGCTTCATTATTGGTGTATAGGAATGCAACCAATTTCTGTGAATTGACTTTATATCCTGCAACTTTGCTGAATTCATGAGTCAGTTCTAGCATTTTTTTTGGTGGACTCTTTTAGGTTTTCCATATAGGGTATCATGTCATCTGCGAAGAGTATAAGTTTGACCTCCTCCTGGCTTATTTGGATGCCTTTTATCTCTTTGTGTTGTCTGATTGCAGAGGTTAAGACTTCCCATACTATGTTGAATAACAGTGCCGAGAGTTGATCAAAGTTATAATTTTAAATTTGAAAGCTGTAAAGTTTGACTGCTAGTACACTATCTGAAAGAAATGATGTTTAATAATTAGCAGTGCCCAGATGCTGCATGCTATCAAAGAACCCAGAAGTGAAACACAATTGCTGATCACTTAGAACGCAGTGTCCTATGGTGAAAATGCATGCCTTTAAAGAGACTGAGTTAACAGTTCCATGGTGTTAATGTCTCAAACAGAAATGTATCTGTTTGTATCCCTTTATAGGGTTAGATTAGTAAAATCAACTTCCAAAAATCTAAATATTTTCTTAAGTACTTGGTTTTCAGTTAGTTCAAGATAGTTTGTTGACAATATGTATATTATCACTTCCTGGCTCCAGAATAGAGGCTTTCCATATAGCACCACTAACTGAAAAGTAGATGAGCATTGCTAGCATTTAATAATCATTTCTTGCAAAATAAATACTACACACACATACACATTTTGTTATTTATTTGACACATACTAAGAGCTCCAAAAAAGTCTAGACACTTGCTGCTAAGAATAAACAATGCCTTTTCAGTTGTTTTATTAATTTTCATTATTGGTTTACATAGTTTTGATCATCAGGTAACTGTTCTAATATTTGGGATCTAAGGGTAAAGTACAAAAGTTTTGAGCAAGGATGTTAAGTTTTAGAAGGATCAGGGTTTTTCCCAACTTTCTGATATATATAATCTAGAGAAGAGATATGCAGTGTGATCTAATCACATTCTAATTACCATATAGGTGAATAAATATGAAGGTATTACTATGATAAGGACTTGTTTTTCTTATTTGAACTTTTGTTATGTATATAGATTCTAAATTTTGATCTTACTAGGATATGCAGACACAGTTTCTCTTTCTCTAAATTGCCTCCCTCACTTCTGTCCTTCCTTCTCTCTCTGGCTATCTGTTTATTCTGATAACTATCTATTCATTCTCATATAGACATGTCATATAGATTAGATAGATAGGTCAGAATAATATATCAGAAATATAAAAATAGCTTTCCCTTTAAAATGTTTGTACTGTTCCTTTTTCCTCATGCACTTATATCCTTTATTTTCATAACTTTCTTCCTCTTCCTTCCCCCCTCCTCTTCCTCCTCTTCTTTCATTCTGTGATTCAGAGATGAGAAAATATATATGGGTTAATATTTATTTTTCTTCTTACTTACTACTTTGATATGTCACTTTTCCTCTAAAAAAATAATAGCTTCAAACTGAACAAATAATAGATTAAAAGCAGTTTTAGGAAAGATTGACTTTATAAGGTGATACATAAAAGTACAAAATAACAAAATCAATTAAAACGTTTAAAAACAAAGGAGGAAACTCAGACTAAAATGGCAGGGTTAACTTCTTCATAGTATTCTTATTTAAGGCATACTGAATTTGTATTTTTGACATGATTTTCACAGAGCCAAATTTGGTTTTGAATGTTTTTAAGAATCTCATGCATTCATTTCAGCAAATTATGTAGGCTTCTTTGTAAAAAAAATCACATAACTATTTGTGTGTCTATTTATATACATTGTTGTCATATCTCATTCTTTATCTCCTATTCCAAAGCACATAAAGAGATGCGCGGGACACACACACACACACACACACACACAGTGATTGAAGATGTTGGGAAACCTATTGAACAACAGGTACAAAAGTTATGTATCTTCTAGTATATTTAGGGTAAACATATGATTTAAACCTCAGAAAATAAAATTGTATTTTCCATATAATATTAAAAGCACAAATGTGAAAGCTTTAGGGAAGTTTCCTCATGAAAAACAATCATGACAAAAGAGTAGTTGAATGACAATATAAAAAAAATTAAAACCAGAGAATTAATCTCTGTCTTCACATACACTGGCTGATGCTAACACAGTTGCAGAAACCATGTATTTAAGCCTACATTTTATAAAACCTCACTGGCAAAAATCAATAGAAAGCTTTAGTGGGTAGAATGTGTGTAATAGTAACAAGTAGAAAGGTTAGTGTAGAAGTTAATGGTTCTATCAGGAATAAAACAGAGTTAAAATGTGAAGGAAAGGTCTACCACAAGTGGTTCATTAACCTTTTAGAACCCTAGTGTATCCTCGCTGTGAAGATTACAACAAATCAGACTCAGACTCTCCTAGCATTTGCTAATACTCCAACTCAGCATAGCACTGTGTACATTTCTTATGATAGAATCATTTTCACTGCAATTGTATGTTACTACTAAAAACAAAAATGACAGGACTAGATTGCAGAGGGCATCAGTAAGCACACACCATGGAGGTTTTGTTTATTTGTTTTTTTTTTTCCTTCCAGGAGCTTCAGACATGGTCACATTTTAAATGGGTAGCTGAACTTATCTCAGAATTCTGTTAATTTTCAACTTACTCCTAGTATTGGTTGAATATTGAGGAAGCATAAGGAATTTTTCAGACCTGATTTCCATTACTCAGAGAAATAAAATAATATCATTATCTTCTTTTTGAATTAAAAAAAATATATTCTCTGTCCTCTGAATCTCCTAGCCAAACTGTTTTGCAGAAGGATCAGCACTGGACTTGTACTGTAACAATTCAAAGGTCCAATTATGGTAACAAAAGCCGTGCTTAGAAACACATTGGCATTAACAATGATTTAATATCTGGATAAAATTTAGTCACAGTGTTGTCCTCATATTCTCTGTAATCACCTTTGATTATTTTTTGGCCTTAACAAAAGAATTCAAGAAAATGTCTACCCCTAATGTTAGTCTTTCCTTACACAGTATCCTTCCTGCTTCCCTTAATCTCCCTGTCCCCTCTCTCAAATCTTTCTCGCTTTCCTTTCAGCAAATTTCAGGGTAGAAGTTTAAATGAGCAGCTGCCACAGCAGGCAGTGCCAATGTTCTCTGGCCAACCAACCAACAGGGGGTACTCTTGTACAGGATGGCTGGCTTCCCCTTCGGAGACAGAACTAACCTCTGTGACAAATTCAGAGTCCACAGCTTGGAGCTGAAATCCCAGACCTCACTTTCCTTCCAAATTTTCCAGTTGGTAATCTATCCTGCTGAGCTGATTCTTTTTAAATTTCCATATAATCCAAAAATGAAGTTATTTTTATTTCTTCTTTTTTTTTTCAAAGAGGGGAGAATTCAGTTCATAATTAGGGGAGGAGTAGTTTTTGGATTCTATCCTCTACATGAAATCTGTTATAAATACACCCTGCCAAAATCCTGAACAGTGTTGTGCCAGTTTTGTAATAGGTTTAGTTCTCTGGTCTTTTTCTCTAAGTCCAAATTCTCTGTCATTTTATATCATTTTGTCCTTGAAAACCTTTTTCTCCCCCCTCACAATTTTCTGTTTTAAAAGATGATGCGGTATGCATGTTTTAAGCTATCCCATCTGTGACAGCTGAAGACAAAAACATCAGCCTGAGTTTTGGCACAACTTGGGCCTACGTCCCGTAATCTCATTTGTGTCTGTCCTAGAACTGTCCTTATTAACCAGAATTCTTATCTCGTAGCCACAGCCGAGGGCAGCATTGTGGCTCTTTGCGCACAATTGATGCACTGGCTAAAATGACGTCCAGGTCTTTGTTAGAGCAGACACGATCTTTGGAATTGACTCTGATGTTGAAAATTGCTGAACCCCTTAATCTGTTTCATTTCTCTTGCTTGAATGATGTTCTGAACAGGGTGACTTCAGAGAACAATGGTTCTGGCTCTTTGAAATGTTGATTTTCATCTGTGCCATGATATGATGAGCACATAAAGTTTTTATAGAGTCGGTCAGTGATAATGAGGCCTTCTGCAAAGATCGCCATATTCACCCGTGTTCCTTTCACTTGCCAGAAAGTTTGTCTAAAAACACACAACACACTTCATGGGGCCTAAAGTTAAATGAGAACTATGACTTAGATGCAGTCACTTTGCTTTTTTATAATTTTGTTGTGTTTCTTTTACATAATTTTTAACACAGAATTTCATTGGATCTTGAGTATTTGGAACCAGAAACTTTAAGTCAATATTCTAATTTTCTCTTTGGTTTGAAAGTTCCTTTTTTTTATTGGTAAGCTTTTATGTCTTCATGCTGTACATTAAATTATAGGAAATAATTTACAATAAAATGACATCTATAATAATGGTTAGCTCACAGGATCCACCCCTCTAGACTGTAGCCTAATTTTGTCCTTGTGGCATAAACAGTTTTACAAATTGTTGGGAAAATCATCCAAAAAAGAGTGAATGTAAAAAAAAAATAACTCCATATGACATTTACCTGTTATTACTGACACCTTACATTTGTTTATTAAATATGAATTTATTCTACAGTATATGAAATCCAGGTGTTAATCTACTATTGTCAAAGACATCACCTGAAAACCTAAAAACTATATATCATTTATATCCTAACATATATATATAAGCCAAAAATTGACAGAATTTTTAAGATTTGAAAATAGAAGCTTAATGTTTTGCTATTTTAAAATAGTTGAAGTTAGAAATATATGCTTAAAGATGTAAAAGCTATGATTTCACCTGAGAAGTAGTTTTCTTTGCACTTCCTATAACAGGAGGCCAGTTTCTTCAGTTTTCAGTATTTGCAAAACCTATATGAGTAGGTGACACTGTTCGCTGGATAAGTTTCTTATTTCCTGCTGTAGAATAGGAGTAACTAAATTGTAATTCTATATTCTATGTAATAGCATGAGTCTCTCCACTTATAGCCATTCTTAATTCACTGTCATGTAATGAAAAGGAAACAATGTGTGTCTGAAAATGGAGGGACTCTGTTTCAGGGAACCTTAGTCTGTGTGATCACAGATTGCTTAAATTAAGAGGAAGAGAGAACTTCTCAATAAATTAGACTCAACAATGAGAAAAGGGATTATAAAAATCTGAAACAGGATTTCGAGATGCTGAAAGCAAGAACTGCTGAAAAGGCATGATTTCTTGCTGGTTGATTTGATTGGATAGCAGATGAACAATTTTATAACCCAAATGAAACAGAACATATAAATAAATTAGTTCTTTTTTTAATTTGGTCACAAAATAGACCGTCAGTCTTCAAGTTTTGAAAGGTACATGTCACTTACTCTGTTCATTGAATTCATTTGGAAATTCTCCTTTTGTGATATTGTTTTATTTTTCCATGACTTACAAATGAATGAGAAATAGGCTTTTGATCTTCAGCCCTTGCATACTTAGTGATCTCTATCCATATTCAGTGTGGATGACATTCTAAACATCAGTCTGTTTATCAGTGTTCATATTCTTCAGATGAGCACAAAGACACAACTCCACTGCACAGCAATGTGTGATGTGGGGCAGTGTGCTTAATCTCAGTGAGTTTCAGCTTCCTAATTCATAAAATAAGGATAACCATACACGTTTCTATTATGGTTCTTCAGATTAAATTTTATACTGTTTTCCTCTCTTCCTTCATCCCTGTTTACTATCTCTCTCTCTCTCTGTGTCTCTCTCCTCCCCTCCCTTCCTCCTTCTGAGCCCACCCTCTATCCCTATGGGTATCTATCTATCCATCCATCTATCTATGTATCTGCCCATCTATCTATCTATCATCTATTTTCTATGTATCATCTATCTCTCTACTCACCTATCTATCCATTTGTCTCCCTGTTTACTTGTTAGCACATGTAATTGGAAATATGTTGCCAATATCTACAATACAATTGAAAATACAATAGACAATAAAGAATGGGGCACAGGGCAAATAAAATATTAAAATTTAAAGGTAGTCAATAAAAAGTAAATTGATTTTTCAAAAATAAGTAAGGTAGTTCTTTTGTACTACTATAGTTTCCAATTGCTTCATTGTTTGACAGTTTATGATATGATTGTACCTAATTGCCTATCATCATAATAAGTTCTGGGTTTGTTTTCACCATCAATTGGGACTGATAGAGTTGGCAGCGTGGGTTTAATGTATGTCATTTCGTAAGAGAGCTATAACAGTGTCAAATATGCAAACCAGTGTAAGGCACTTTGTAAAATAGTGCATTACATTTTGCCAGTGTGGAAATAACCTTATTTTTTTGCATTCATTTCTTTATGAAGCCAAGATCAATAGACCTACAGGTAGGCAAAATACTTTATCCTGATTTTTAAAAATCATTTGTATGGATTATAATGATGATGATACCAAATGTTACAGTCCATATAATACACTGGCTTGAACATACAAAAGAAAATTAAACACTCATTTTCAACATTCTTTAATATAGATTAGCTAGATGATTGAGTCACTCCCATTTTAATTTATAGGAAACAAAGAATAGGATTTACTATATCTCACAAGATAAAATGAGAAGTCTTAACAGATTCAAGTTAATTTTGGATTTTTCTCATATTTGGACATAATATCCAAAGTTTTGAAATTGTGACTAAACTTACCTCTGTTTCAAATCCTAAGAAGTTTAGCTTCATTGTCCATGCTTGAGGATAGATTATTCAAATTCAAATTTTAGGGTCAATGGGATTAATTCTTAACTATTTTTAAAGAAGGACATGCCTATCTTTTATTTACTGGTTCTAGAGATGATTCGGCATTGTCTTTATAAAGATCTCATGACGGATTTGGGTTCCTTGAAAATGAATGCAATATTCCAAAATCTATACCTTGATATATCCATTAATTGTTGACCTTAATGAATACATGAAACCTACTGTAATTAAGAGACACATACATATTAAATAGGCCTGTAGTTTTTACATACGGACACCACTACTAGTTGTGCCAGAAATCTTTGAAAAAAGTGTATTTTTATTCTTTCAGTAAGATACCATTAGATAGAAAATTTGACAGTATATCTCAATTTAAGTCAGGCCGAAATTTCAAGCAATAAAAATGTTCAGCATTTACCTCAGAGATCAAGGAAAAAATATTTGGAATCTTGGGAGAATTCCAATTTTGTATTCATGATGCAGACTCCATTTCTCTGGTTCAGACAACGAAGATGAATAAGAATCCAACTCTCCAGGTTAAAACATTTTCCTTTATTCATCTTTTATGGCCATTTATCTCTATATACCGATTTTTCAGGGTTCTTATAAAGATGAGTGGAATAGTTTGCTCTAAAGTGCTTAAACTCTTAGGAGGAAAAGTATGCTATTAGAGCAAATTATTATTATCTTTATTACTGTAACAAACACAGGAGATAATTATTTTTGAGTCAAAAAGAACAAGGCAAAGTGTGATTCTGTATTAAAAATGGCATGGTGGGTGGTAAATGGTTTTTACTTCTATAAAGAGCAATACAATAATTTTCACATTGCACTGCTTACAATATGTGATCTCTAAAGACTTTTTTTCATGTGCTCACTTTAAAAATTTATATCTTTCCTTCTCACATAAGCTTACTAAATTTTGTCCTTTGTAACACCTGTGTAGGTTTAGCAAAATTACAGGAAAGGAGTTAATTTCTTGCCAAAAATAGACTGTAAAGAATCTAACACTTCATGCATACTAATTCACTATATTATATATTTTCTTTTACCTTATAGTTTTCATGTAAGTTTGAAAATCGTAATAGTTTTTCTTTGCAGTTTTCCTGAGATAATTTCTTATTTATCCTAATGTAAAATCTGGCTAGAGACTATCCTGTTAGCTCTATAGAGAAACCACTTTCTCTTTTCGTGTGTTCTTGAGCTTAGTTTTCTATAATATATATTGGGCTTTAACTCATTGCATTTGGAGTAGAAGTAGGAAAACAATTCCATTCCCTAGGTTTGGCATTTATAGAAAAATGTCAAATAGATTTTATAAATTAATAGGTAAAACAGTGGAGAGGTTACCGGTGTTTAAAGTGCAAAACAAGTCTCCAAGACTGTTCTTTGCCTTTCTCCCACTTTTTGGCTCTATCTCCCTTCTTGCATACAATATTTCCTCTCTCTCTTCTGATGCCTCTATATTTGGGTTTTAGCAGGACACTCACCTACATAAGCATATACTTTTCGTTGTACACCAAAAGTCACATAGGTTTAAACCACAGGGCTTAATGAATACACAAATATTTCCTGGAAGGCAGGCTCTACCGGCTCCTTTTCAAAGATGGGAGTTATCAGTGCTAGGAAGAGCTAAAGATAAGAGGAGTAGCTGAGGGATTGAGGTATGGTATATTTCTACTTTCTTTAACTTCATTAATCACCCTGGGACATATGGCAATAAAGCACTAATTACATATAATTTTCTATTCTGTGACAGTATCTCTCTCTCTCTCTCTCTCTCTCTCTCTCAGATTTTATAAACAAATTAGAGACTGATTATTACTTGGTTTTGACTCATCTTCAGTGTCTATGGAAAGAGAGTTCACAGTAAAATCATGTTCTTATAACTTCCATCTCTGACATTGTTTAATTTTAGAGCTTGCCCAGAAAAGAAATCTGATTGTCCTGGAAGTATTCATTATCAAATCTTTCTCATTTTGAAAATGATTCATGATTATCAGAGTCTTTTGAGCACCTTGACTTAAGGGGACAGACATTTGCCAATTGCTTATTGATAGTTTTAAAAAAGGAATTACGAAGTTCAGTAATTCCGAGTTTGGCAGAACCTGCATGGCACTGGCACAGTCAGCTTCATGATAATTTCTGTTCGGGGGGTGTAATGAAGTTTAGTGGAGTAGGGTTCTGAGGAGCTAATAGATAAGTATCCTATAGAAAGTATGTGTTGTAAGCCTCTGAACTTTGTAGTTGAGAACATAAGATGTTTGCACTGGAAAGTATTGAAATAAATTAGGTTCATTTATTCTAAATAAAATTTTTAAATCAGAAATTAATTCTTTCTGTATGTCATGTACTACTCTAGTCTTTTCATGTGCATTGTTGCACAAAACTGATCAATGTCTCTTACTTAATGGGGCTTATATTTTAGTACAGAGAGACAATGAACATTAAGTTGCCAAATAGGTTAATTGAATACAGGGTATGAGAAGTTGGTGGACTAAAGAAAAAAAAAAGAGCAGAGTAAGAAGTTTAGAGAGTGCTAGAAGTAGATGGGCAGGTTGAAATATTAAGTAGCATCATGGATAATTCTTATGAGAACATTAAATTGAACAAAAATTAAAAAAAAAAAAAGAGTGCAGGTCTAGTTAAGCAGATGTCTGGCACAAAACAGGCAAAGAAGAAGCTAGAACAAAGACTCTAAGGCAGAAACATACTTGGTAAGTTCTGGGGACAAGAACAAGTGAGGGTAGTATAATGAGTCTAGGGTATGGGGCTTGTTGAAAAAGAAGTGAGAAGTTATTGGAAAAATAAACTAACTTAGACTTTTACTAAGAATGTGCAGTCATGACAAAGTTTTGAGTAGAAAAGTAACATGATTTGACGGATTAAAATTTGTATTCCAATACAATGCAATCAAAAGACAAAGTCAAATGGGATAGTGTATCACACAAAAAGTTGTATCAGTGTATCTTTCCATACCAGATTTTTAAAAAAATTCTCTGTAAATCAAAAATTTTTTCCCAACTGAATCAATTAGAATCTCACTGAGGATATGACCTTTAAAAAATCTTGTCAACTTTTTTAAAGGTTTTTTTTTTCATTTCCCCACAGATAATCATATAGAATTTTATACTCAAACCATGTACAATGTCATTTCTAATAAAATAGAAATTGGAATAAAATGATCCTAGATAGTCAAAGACAACCAGGACTGATCCCAGGTATATTGATGAATTATTTTTTGTAGGGTAAGGCTTGAGTGAGGATATATATGGTTAAGAAGTTCTACAGGTCATTTTGTAATTGTAATGGACTTCTGGACTTCAGTATTATTTCTTTCCATTTGCTATGTGAGTGTGTGTGTGTGTGTGTGTGTGTGTGTGTGGTGTCAGAGAGAAGAAAAAAGAGACAGATGACAGATGGAATGGAATAGTCTGAAAAATACATGCAAAAATGAGCAGATTTTTTAATCTGTCTATCCAACCAGGCCTCCATCCATCCATTCATCCATCCATCCATCCTTCCATCCATCCATCCACTATATGATATCATGTTCATTGGAATACCAGTGGCCAATATTATTCTGGAAAAATCAAGGAGGCAAAAATTATCTGGTATTATTTTCAGAAGGGATAAAGGCAGGATACCAGGATAATTAAATGGAATGTATCCTTTTATTTAATGCAGCAGAAAGGATAAATCACTAAGGAAAAACAAGTAAGACAAGTTTGTTTTCTCCCATCCTACAAATATGTAACCTTTTTGAATACATTTGTTGCTCACCTTTTTGAATACATTTGTTGCTCACCTTTTTGAATACATATTACAAGAGGGACCATGCAAATCACCCAAGTGGTCAACATTCTTTTTGGAATTGTTAATCTCAATTCCTGTTATTTCACTATTTTACTTTTATTTTGTGTTTGCAAATTGTTACCTTGATATTGAATTAAAATCTGGGCATCTATCTATAGGAGATCACATGTGTGTCAGAGTAGGATACAAAGGAAACATCTACAGATAGGAACTGTTAGAAGAAATGCCAGAATATAAGTAGATGCCAAAATAATGTTTGTAGTTTTCTCTAGGGTTAGCTGAGGTCATGCCTCAGAGATTGATCAGAAATGTCACTTTTGTCACCCATGTGGCTAAGTGGATCCTTCCACTTATTTAGATATTTTTGACAGCTACCTCTCCTTTGATTTCCTGAAGTGTAGCATTCCTAAACTTATGACAATTTTGAAGTTCATTATTTAGCAAGAGAAAAATTGACAGGCAAAAATTAAGGATGCTTTTAAATTATTTTAGCTTTCTCTCCTTTATGCATTCTAGGTATTAACACCTTTCTGATGTCTTGTTGAAGCCAAAGAGAAAAATTATCCCATAAGTTGTTTTTTTAAACTTAAAAAAATCCTACACAGAATACACTCAAATTGAAAATAATTTATATGATGTTAAAACTATTCACCAGATGTTGCTTGTAATAAGATGAGGAGACAGGCCGAACATACATCTATACACAGTTAATAAATACATAGGACCTCCAAAAAGCGACAGGCATATATATTGTAAAAAGAAGAGTTTATACATATTTCTATCCTATGAACATTTTCTGTCAACATACATTCACCTTGTCATGCTGGCTCTTCACAATTGCTATCTTGAGAGCTTTAATTATCTCCTAAAATTATAAGTATTTACATTATTTATCTCATGATTGTTTGCCACTAATATGCCACATTTTTTTCCATGTGTGGTGACAAATGGTCACTCATCATTAATAAAGTGACAAGTTATTTATCCAAGCTGTAAACACTGTGGGTTTTTAAAGCAAACTTCAAAGACTACATCTCCTCTGTGATTTCCTACAGAGTATACACATCAGTAGAGTTGATGATGTGCCTCCGGTTCCTTCTATTAAGGCTAACTGAATTATGCACTACATGTTATGCGCTTAAAACCACAGTATCCCTTTAAGAACTAGATTTGAAAATGAGTACGTAGCTAAAACATTTGCCTTTCTTTTGGGAATCCGTGTTTATTTATAAAGCAGAAAACAGAAAAGAGACAGAAATATACCTTTAGTTGATCTCACATCTCATTTATATTTAACCGTATTATAGCCAATAGTCTTATAAAATTTGTTGAAGCTTAGTGGTAGTAGGAATGACTTATTTTTAAAACTGACCTAACAATTTAGCCCAATGTCACGGCTGGATTCTTCTTTAATATACTTTGTAAAAAGAAAATGACTCAAGTCACACAGTTCAGTCAAAGAATTTATGTGTATAAAATAGTTTTAAATATATAATATTATCTGAGCCATTAAAAAATGTATTTGGCAAACTGAGCCAATTTCCTGTAAAAATTTTCCCACAATGTTTCCAGATTTTATATTCTGGAGGTAGAAGATATTTTAAGACACAGCAACAACTAAAGACAGAACAGTAATATCTATGTGGACTATATATAAATATTCAAATACTTTCACCTCAAATACTATATTCATAATTTAGATCTTGTTTATAGTATAGGTAATAACTCATATTTAAGCGGTATAATTCAGCCATTTAGTCAGTGATTCTACTTATAAAGTCAATAAAATATTTACTGTGAGCAAGGAGCAGATACAAAGACAAAGAAAGCATAATCACTATTATCAATGAACTTGAAATCAAATTAGTGATGTCAAGGGAAAATACTATAAGCAACTTACAGATATTACAAATGGATTCTGTAAATATGGCACATATACTAAGGCAGTGGCAATAGAAAAAGGGAAGTGAAGTATTTTAGGAGATAATTTAATAGTGAAATTGACAATATCTTGTACCTCAATAAATGTGACAAAAAGGAAGAATCAACTAGTAATGAAGTTTCTTTCTAATGTAACAGGATGGATTGACTGCGATGACCCAAAATAGCTAGAATAAGTTTGGTTGAGAATAGGGTCTGGTTTGGCATATATGGAGTTTTAAGTATCTGCTGTTCATTTATCAGAATTTCTAATGTTCCAGACATGCAATAGAAATTAGTAAAAGGCAATTGGAAATCAGGCTGTAGTTCAGAAATTACTTAGTAGTTATCAGAAAAGAGGTGGTAACCATGAAGCCATGGTTGACATATTTAAAAATATAAGATTACTCTTGATCAGAATAAAACTCACTAGAAAACATAATCTTTGAGCTTGCCATGCCATCAAAAACTAAATATAAATTTCATAAGTAGTGAAGGGACACAAACATTACAAAGACTGGAAATACCAAAAGTAAGAGAGTGGCATAGAATTTTTGTGATGAATAGATGATATTATCTTTCAAATATGTTAAAAATTCATATGCAGGAATAGATACAACCCTTTAAATACAAAGATGCACCCACACCTATGTATATAATACTCTTAATTCTTGATAGATGACTAAAAAATGATTTTTTGGAGGGAGAATTTTGATAGTTTAGAGTAATCCAATTGTGACTTACTGAATGGCATTTCCTTCATTTTTTTAAAACCTATTTTTTCAATGTTTTCAAATAAATAGGCTATTTTATCATGTTTCCTAAAGATGAGATCTCAGTTTTTATGGTATAGAAACCTCTTTATTTTTACCTTTATTTTGGAAGAATTTTTCTTTCCCATCATGTGTAGAATTCTAGTTTGGCTGTTGTTTTTGTTGAGCACTTTAAATATATTGTTCCCCTGCATCCTACCTCTCATGTTTGCTTGAACATTAGCTATCTATCTCCTTATTGCTCAGTTTGAAAATATGTATTATTTTCCTCTGGCTGCTCTTAAGATTTATCTTTTTGTCTTCAGTTTTCAATAGTTTAAGATGTGCTAAGGTGTTTTTTTTTTTTGTTTTTTTGTTTTGTTGTTGTTTTTTTTTTTAATAACTATTAAGGTTCTCAGAGCTTCCTTAATCTATGGGTTAGTCTCTTTCCTAAATTTTGAAATTTTCAGTAATTATTATTTAAAATATTGCTTCTTTCCTACTTCTCTCCTTCTGTGACTTCAATTATTATTATGGTAGATATTTCAATTGCCTATTATTATTATGGTAGATATTTCAATTGCCCCATATGCTTCTTACACTCTTTTGTACCTTGTTAAAAATTTTTCTGCATTTCAAATTGTTTTCTATTGCCCTGTTTTCAGTTCATTAAACCTGTCTTTCCATCTAATCTGTTTTAAAGCCCATTTAGTGATTACCAATTATGATTTCAGTTCTTAAATTCCATTTACTCTTTCATATTACATATTAAATCTCTGATGTATATCTTTATTATCATATCCATGTATTAATCTTCATATTTAACATATTTATAGTAACTTGAGAGCTCTTGCCTGCTAATTGTAGTATCTGGTTCACCTACACTGTTTTTTTCCCTTAATTTTTGGTCTCCTGGCACAATCTGATGACTTGATTATATATATATATATGTCCCTAGACAGGGACAGATTTAGGAACAAGCTAGTTTTGCCCATCCTCCCAGACATAGTTGGCCATTTTTTCACTCGAGAACTCAGTGCCTGATATATTCATCGGGGCATCTTTCCTTGGCAGTTTCTAAACCTTCTTATCTCCTTGGCATTAAGAGACTTCCGTAAAACTGGGCTTTCTGGTAAGAATTTTAGGACTTTACTCAAATGTCTTCTGAATTTGGTAAATGCCTCAAGGAGATGGCCAGGAGTCAAGAAATTCAGTTCTTCAACCTGCCGTTCTCACTAGGATGTTTTCATCTCAAGCTTCCATTCCTGATATTTCTTAACCGTATGAGTCTGGACTTTCTACTTAGTAGTCATGGCTTCCTCTCCAGGCAGGGTAGACTCTTAATCCCATATCTTAAACGTGGTGTTGGCAAATACTGTCAGGGTACAGGGGCTCAAACAGCTGCTTTCAAGTGTGGATTCTCTTACAACCCCATTCCACACTACTGATCACTAAAATCCTGGCTACTTCACCTGCTCTCCAAATAGCTTTTATTCAGCAGCTCTTCTTGATGTTCTTGGGGGCAATGTTCCCCCACAAGCTACTTCATCATAAATATAAGTAGAAGCTCCTAGGAAAGCTCCTGAAAAGGCTGTTTGAAAACATGGATCGAGTTAAATACAAATAATGAATATTACATTTCATAATCCGCACTTCACAAGACTGCTTTAGAATTTAAATAAAATAAAGGAGTTTAGAAAACGATTTGAAATTATGGACACATGGATGGCTTTTACCATTACTGGGAAACCAACTTCAATTGTATAATTTCTTAGCATCCAATGTTGAATTGTTCATGGAGTTTTGTTAATAAATAGTAATTATTGATTCCTAGAGAACAGAAAAATAGATTAATATTGTGATTAGCTTGGGATTAGTTCTTTCTGTGAAAGAACTTGATGTGTTTGAGCAAAATAAGAAGGCACTCATTTGGTAAAGGGGGTCCAAGGTACAAACTAAGTTACAAATAAGTCATGGACTCTTTGACTATAGTTAAAAATACTGTGTTACATACTTAAAAGTTGTTAAGAGGGCAGATATCAAAAGTTCTCATCATAAGAGTAAAAAAAGGCAACCAAGTGCTTTGGGGAAAAATTAAAGAGTTACTGTGGTCATCTGTTAATTATGGACTCTTTGTATAGCAGCAGGTAAGAAGATGAACCAATTCTCTTGATTTCAAGCCTTCTGAAGAAAAGTATACTTCCTATTATAAAGACACATGATATTAATATAGCATATAATTTTACAGAACTGAAATATATATGAGAAGTTAATATGTGGCTGTAATCTGTGGGTTTCTTTTTTAGTTGTGGTAAAGAAATTCTGAATTACCTAAGGAATTATCAAATTTATAATTCACATTTATATGAACACCTCCATCTACAAAAAAAAGTAGTTAAAATAATTGCAAAATTAGTTATATCATTTTTAAAAGGGATAGAAAAATGAGGCCTGTTCTCTCCTTACCCAGAAACTAATATCCATGTCTGTGTGAAATTAGATATGAATGTCAGTAATATCTAGACACAAAACTCCCAACCAAAGGGACTACTTTGAACAAGATCAGCTACAAAATTTAACAAATGCTTCAGACATTTACAACTCTGCACAAATATAATTAAACCTGTACCTAATACTTACATTAAACTGCAGATTTTGTGTTGTAAAATGCTATGCCCAATGAATTAGAAATGCCCTTATCAATCTTACAGCAAAAATGAAGATGATCGACAAAAAATCCTGTTTATTGTAAAGAATAAATAAAGTAAAACTCTTTATGCCTTAGTGACAAAAACTCATATAGTATCTTAAAATAATAGCACACGTGCTACAGCCCAGAGGAAGAGTGAGGTTTTCTGATTATGCAACAAAACCTAAATTGCAAAGAAATAAAGGAATATGTTTAAGATATCACACTGTATTATATCCTAATCCAATTCAGTGATAGGGCAATGGAAGCTTGAAAAATAAATTTTTTGACATAAAAGGCTCATATTTTGAGGTGGGTAATAGTTGCTATTGACATAAGTCGTTGATTTCATATGGATTGCATTATATAGCAATTTCCCTTCCATTTTAATATAACTCACTATCAGAAAAGAAGTAGAATAAGTTTGAGCTGGCTAATTTTAAGCACCTAAGTAGAACAGAAGTATACTCAAACTAAGAATAAGATAATAAATGTGCATCAAGATACCATAAAACTATTTTCACTTTTAAAAATATATATTATATATAATCTCTCTACAATATACAATATGTTGATTAAAAAAGTACCATAATACTACCTTAAGATAATTATTGTCCAACTCTGGGTATAAATGAACTAAATCAGTGCCTCCTGACTCTGGAACATAAAGTGTGAGACACTGACCAACTGCCTGATCATGCATGTTACTACTCTACTGTATTTCATTAAGAACATTGTTTATTTCCACTAACATTACATTAGTAGCAAGACCTTACCTTGCTGAGTACTGGCACTTTAAGTAACACTGCGCTAAAAGGTTGCAGAGGTTATCTATCATTTACGTATCTACCTACAAATATCCATATAACCATATGATTCATTCTTGGAAAAAGACAAGGTACATGGGTGCAACAATTTCTACTTTTCTTCTACCCCCAAAGCCTTTCCATAAATACTACATCACCCCCTTCCCAGTCTCTCACTTACCCACCAGAGGAGACAATGTGTAGAGCCACTTATTTTTGTTAACTTTTACACAATCTATAAAGAAGACAATTTAACCAGAAAGGCTATGTTTGAAAAAAATCACAAATATTTCTGAGAGGAGAGGAGAGAAAATAATAACTACTTAAGGTGGGTCAGAAGGCAGAAGTTTGGCTATAATGATTTTTAGAGTGTTTGGTGTTGCCAAAGAATTAGGCAATGGAGTGGTTTTTGTTTTTGTTTTTGTTTTTGTTTTTGTTTTTTTGAATGGTATTGGATAGGATATGAACTGGCTGCCTTTTCATGCTTTTAAGATGAGAGTAAAAGCTTTCTATTCTTTTAGAATCACTGGGTAGTTGGAACTGTGGGCCTGTTTTTTCTTTTTTAATTTTTTTAAATGTTTATTTATTTTTGAGAGAGACAGAGACAGAGCATGAGTGGGGGAGGGGCAGAGAGAGAAGAAGCAGGCTTCAGGCTCTGAGCTGTCAGCACAGAGCCCGACGCGGGGCTTGAACTCATGAGCAGTGAGATCAGGTCCGGACACTCAACTGACTGAGCCACCCAGGCGCCCCCCACAGGCCTGTTTAATGCCTGGCCCTGAGTCAGCCATGGAAGAACAAGGCAGAGACAGAGGATAATTTTGTGATCCAAAAAGGGCATCAGTCAGGAGGAAATAGACCAGAGAGTGGACAGAGAGAGGAAGAAGGAAAACAGTTCCAAAATGAATCCAAAAGGGACGGCAATAAAGAAGGATAAAGACATAGTGTCACTCCTTAAAAGCATCCAAATTAACCACTACCATTCCCTATTCCCTATTCACTTTTACTGTAGGACAACTAATTAGCAGCTGACACTTCACAAGCGTAAAAACCCAAACCCTTGATTTTTCCCATCTGTATTTATTCTTCTCCTGCTTTAACCATCTCAGATAATAGAAACTCCTTTTACCATTCACTCAGGCCAAAATACTTGAAGTCATCCTTGATGCCTCTCTTTTTCTCACATTCCACATTATATTCATCAACAGATCCCACAAGCTCTATTTTTACAACATACTCTGAATTTCACTGTTTCTTGTTACCTATACCTAGCACTCCTCTCTGGAGCATTGCCATAGTTTTTACTCGGTTCCCTTTCTCCTGACCTTCTGCCCTGACCCACTTGTCAGAGGGAATCTGTTGAAATATAATCCAGATCATGATGTCTCCTATTCAGACCTACTAATGGATTTTATTTTACTTAGAATAAAGTCCAAGATTCTATCCATAGTCTACAAGAGCTTACGTACGTCTTCCACAGCTAGTTTTCCATTGCCATTCTCTAACTTTTATGTCCTCCTTCCCACTCCTCCCCTCTATCTTCACTGTTTTTGTTACTATTTATTAATCACTACAAACAGACTTCTCAAAGCCTTGCAATAGCTATTCTCTTTGCTTGGAAAGTTCTTCCTTCAGATATCTGTATAGTTTGCTCCCTAAGTTATCATAGGTTTGTTCTTAGAATTTTTTTACACCCAACACGTTATTAATTTGTCTGTTTACTTTCGTCTATTTCACACTGTACTGTAAGTTTCCTGATTCCAGGCATTTTACTTTATTGCTGTGTCCTCAGTACCTAGAATTGTGCTTGGCCCATAGTGGGCCCTTAATTTAATGTAATATTGGTTAAGTTAATCAAGGAGTACCTTCACAGGACAGCAATCATTTCATAATACTGCAATTATTTGTTTACATGTAAACATAACCAGAAAAATTTATGAACCTTGAGGCTAGGGCTTGGTTTAGAAAGGGAACTGGGTGATTTTGGACTGCAGTGCAGGTTTGATTTCTGTAAAGGAGAACGGAAGAAAGAAGAATATAGTAGGAAGGGTCACAGATGGCAGCGCAGTCCCAAAAAGGTTTCAGCCAGACCAACAGGGAGTCCTTGGGCCAAAGAGGTCATTTAAAAAAAAATAACGTGTATTTATTTTAGAGAGAGAGAGGGAGAGAGAGAGAGAGCACAAGCTGGGGAGGGGCAGAGGGAGGGAGACAGAATCCAAAGCAGGCTCCAGTCTCTAAGCTGTCACTATAGAGCCCGACGGAGGGCTCAAAGCCACGAACTGTGAGATCACGACCTGAGCAGAAGTCAGACGCTTAACCAAGTGAGCAACCCAGGTACTACCAAATGAGGTCATTTAAGGGAGCCGTGTTTCTCACAGCAGTAGGCCTATAAGCTCACTGTATGCAGTAATTGGTGGGAGCAGCCTAAGGTAAGTGTAGTTTAGGAGCAAATGTGATCGTAGATTCAGTACCCATGGTCATAGTCAATTAGATTTCCTGTAGCAGGAGATCTGAACAGTGCCATTTTATGGACACCACAGGGTCAAGTTTTTTATATCTATAGGTCCTATCATAGCACATGACAAATCAAGAAGCACATGAATAATATTTCCTCTGCCTAGGAGCTGCTTGCTGTTCTTTGCCTAGTGTATTCTATCTACCTTTCCAGATAAATTCAAATCCCCTACTCCATGAACATCTTTTTTTTTTTTAATATTTTTTCAACGTTTATTTATTTTTGGGACAGAAAGAGACAGAGCATGAACGGGGGAGGGGCAGAGACACAGAATCGGAAACAGGCTCCAGGCTCTGAGCCATCTGCCCAGAGCCTGACGCGGGGCTCGAACTCACAGACCACGAGATCGTGACCTGGCTGAAGTCGGACGCTTAACCGACTGCGCCACCCAGGCGCTCCGTACTCCATGAACATCTTAAGATAACCAATGGTTGTACTAGCTGGTATTAATTTGGGATAAAAAATACTGTCTATTTAATATATGAATGTCTTGTTCTGTCATGAAATCATAAGTTCTCTGAGAGATCAACCACTCTAGATACTTCTAAAATTATTAGTTGTGTAAAACAACAGATTTATAGTAATTGTTAAATGAGTACTGAGTTAAATGTGAACTAGGTCTCTTGTCAATAAATTATCTGAAGAAAGAATGTGAAATGTAGTAATAACTGAAGAATCGGATGTAGAATAGAAGGACAGTTGTTGCTATATGGCAAGCAACAACAAGAGCCAAGGTGGCAAATTTTCTGCTGGAAAAAAAAGCAATTGTACTTCTCTGAATTCAGTTTTCACTTATAGTGTGGAAAAAATGATACATAATAACAAAAATTTGGTAAGTAGTATTTTCTTTCTGGATTGTAACTTCTGTACCATTATATAAAAATATTTTGTTACATATGAAATTGAGAGAGGAATAAATTTTGGTAGGATTTAAAAATAGTTTATAAATTGAGGCATATTTTAATTAATTTAAGAAATCCGTGATGGTTCTTAAACTGAATGTGTGGCCACCTTTATTTAAAGGATGTTTCTAACCTAGAAATTAAAATTTTGGGAAAAATGTTTATATATCTAAATATGCCCATGTGCGTCACTAGAAACTTTAAAATTAATTGAAAGAATTTGGTATTAATAAATTAATAGGCTGACTGAATAACTTCAGTAACCAAAAGTAATCAAAAAGTAGCCAAATCTTTCCTTTCTTGAGAATTGTGCAAAACTGG
Source organism: Acinonyx jubatus (assembly GCF_027475565.1). Classification (NCBI taxonomy): domain Eukaryota; kingdom Metazoa; phylum Chordata; class Mammalia; order Carnivora; family Felidae; genus Acinonyx; species Acinonyx jubatus. The sequence goes on from NC_069387.1 coordinate 49,696,250, forward strand.
TGAGATGTTACCAACTACATAAGCATGAAATTCCATTTGCCTAATTACTGTAATGAAAGATAACAAGGGTGAAACAGTTTACATAACTGCATAATTTATAGAATAAGTCTTCCTTTACACAAAAATTTAGAATTCAATGAGTTAATACTTTCAAATTGAACAAAGTTATTGTTTAAAGATTCTAATAGGCTTAACTCTCCATGACAATTTCTTAAAAATTTTTATTTATTTACTTTTTAGAATTCCAGTATAATTAGCATACAGTGTTATATTAGTTTCAGGTGTACAATACAGTGACTCAGAAATTCTATACATTACTCAGTGCTCCTCACCATAAGTGTGCTCTTAATCTGCTTCACCTATTTCACTCATCCCCCACCTTTACTCCCTCCCCTCTGGTAACCATCCATTTGTTCTACAGTCAAGAGTCTGCTTTTTGGTTTGTCTCTTTTTTTTTCCTTTGTTCATTTGTTTTGTTTCTTAAATTCCACATATAAGTGAATTATTATGGTGTTTGTTTTTTCTGACTGACCTATTTCACTTAGCATTATATCCTGTAGATCCAACCACCTTGTTGCAAATGACAATATTTCATTATTTTTTTATGGCTGAGCTTATTCCAGTGTGTGCATGTGTGTGTGTGTGCCCATGTGCGAGTGTGTGTGTGTGTGTGTGTGTGTGTGTGTGTGTGTGTGTATCACATCTTTACCCATTATCTAGGGATGGATACTTGGGTTGCTTCCATTTCTTGGCTGTTGTACATAATGCTGCAGTAAACATAGGAGTGCATATATCTTTTTGAATTAGTTTATGACAGTTTTTTGTAAAAGGTCTTGAAAGATCTTCAGTCAGAAATCCATTTAGTAGACTGAGTGTCACCTACCAAATTTGTCTTGGATGCAAATCTTTACCAGTTGGAATTACGTAAATGGACTATTTGGGGTGTGTTGTTTAATGGCTAGATAGGAGTACCTATTACCCCTAGAGATATAAAAAGAATGTGATACAAGTTTCCTGAGTAAAATAAATATTCCCATAATGAATTGTTGAGCAAGAGGGATCAACGTTTTGATTGAGGAGTCTGTTTACCACATTGCAGATCTGTTGAACCATTTGACTCTTTTTCAGGAAAAACCTGATAATATCTATCACATAAACAATGAAAACTTTATTAGTTTGTACCTCTTCCTGAATCTCACTTTCCTTCAAAATGTCATTGAGAAGACTGAGAAAAGAAAGTCTACCAAGAATTGGTAGATGTGTAATGTGTTGAATGCTTGTGAATCTGGTTTTCTGATACATTATAAAAAAGTCTCTTGTGACACGTCTTCAATTGTTTGCAATTATTGTTCAACTGACCAAAATTATACCTTGCTTTGGTAGCCTGATTGGCATGTGTCAGAGTATAAATGTTAAATGTCATCTTTAGCAACTTTATCTCTACCCTACTATTCTCATTATGGACTAGTATTCATATGCAGAGACAATCAATAAGATACCAAAATTTAATACTTGACAGTGTACAAGAAAAAAGTCTACTTAGTGCTTGTAATTTGTTAGCCTTATGCTGGATCTCAGTCATAAAAATAATAGAATGAAATTTTTCCTACTGTGGCTCATTCAATTGCCATTTCTTACAAAATACGATAAAGTACCGTAAGGAGAAACTCATGCAGTTCACTATCAAACTTGTAAAATAATCATTTACAAACCCTGTAATAAATCCAGACACCTGAGGAAAATTCTAAACTACATATCTCCTTTACCTAAAAATATAGAAAACTGGTTGAGAATTAGAGGTTAGGGTTTGGGGTTATAAAATTTATATAAAGATAATGTCTACATGAAATCTAAAAATTTCAATATAAAATTAAATATTTTAATCTAAGCATTTGATTTGTTTTCTATTAGAAGAAATTCAAGTTAGAATGATCATTTTTAATCTTTAGGTTTTAAAGTTACTATATAAAATCTCATATGTAGTTAATCTCATATGTAGTTTTGAAAAATTTATTTCTTCTATCTACCATAGAATCTATGTCTTTAAATTAGTATAACCAAAATGGCAATAATACATTTATACATTAATTTATATATTAAAAGCTAATAATAGAATTCTTCCTATGTTATTTGTTCTTAAAAATTACAGTAGAAATTTCTTTAGAGTTTACTATTTTCCAGGGTCTATTCTAAGGCATATATATAATTTTTAATTTTTTTAATGTTTATTTATTTTTGACAGAGAGAGAGAGAGAGAGAGAGAGTGAGCGAGCCTGAGCAGGGGAGGGACAGAGAGAGAGGGAAACACAGAATCCGAAGTAGGTTCCAGGCTCTGAGCTGTCAGCGCAGAGCCAGAAGTGAGGCTTGAACTCACAGAGCGTGAGATCATGACCTGAGCCAAAGTTGGACGTTTAACTGACTGAGCTACCCAGGCACCCCAGCCATGTATATCATTTATATATTTTTTCATATTACAAGAATCATAAGAATTGAAATGCTGACTCCATTTTACAGATGATAAAATGGAAAAACAGAAGGTATACATAGTGAATAAGTGATAAAACTTCTAGACAGACCATGCAGTCTCACTGCAGAACCAACATTCAGAACCTGCTAATAATATATGTAATCTTTTTAATGTTATGTTGTTAGTTAACATTTTATATTTTTAATCAGGGAAAGTGACCTGTAGTATGTTAGACTTCAAATCCTGTATGATTCATGGTCAGTCAGTAGTTAATCCTATCGTCAGAAAATAATTTTCCCTTTCTATTTTTATTGCCATTGTCTTATTTTAAATGTAGTAAACATCTTTGATCTAGATTTTAGCAAGAGCCTTCTAATCGACTCCTCTGTGTATTGTCTTGCTTTTATTAAAATTGTCCTCTACCACGTTAGAGTAATCTTTCTAAAATATAAAATTGAAGGGCTCCTGGGTGGCTCAGTTGGTTAAGACTCCGACTTTGGCTCAGGTCTGATCTCACCTTTGGTGAGTTCGAGCCCTGCATCAGGCACTGTGCTGACACCTCAGAGCCTGGAGCCTGCTTTAGATTCTGTGTCTCCCTCTTTCTATGACCCTCTCCCACTCACACTCTGTGTCTTTCTCTCTCTCTCAAAAATAAATAAACATTACAAATATATATATTAAAAAATTAAAAAAAATAAAATGTAAAATTGATTGTGTCATTCCCTGGCTTAGAATATTCACTCCTTCAAGGTAAAAGTCATTTCCTCAGAATGTTGTAGAAGACCTAACCTCATCTTGCCCCTACCTACATCTTTGGTCTCAGCCCTCATGACTTTCCACATCCACTCTATGCAGCTATGCAGAGCAATGTTTGGATTTAGTGCACTCTGTCTCCTTGCTTCTGAGCCTTGAGCTTTTTATGTCATACTTTTTATGTCATTTATGCCTTTTTCGGGCTACCTAGCACCTACTCCTCAAACTGTATCACTGTCATATTCATTATGACATAATGTTCTAATTGTTTCTAGACAAATCTTACCTTGATAAGTGTGGTGTTTTCTTTTTCTTTTTTTTTTCATTTGTGTTATTTGAGTATAGTTTATATACAATGTTAGTTTGAGGTGTACAACATAGTGAATCAATTTCTTTATATATTATGCTATTCTCATCAGAAGTGTAGCTACCGTCTATCACCATAGAACACTATTACAATATTATTGATTATATTCCCTATGCTGTACTTTTTATTTCTGTGTTACTTACTCCATTCCTGGAAGCCTGTATGGAGTGGTGTTTTCTTAAAATAGTAAATAGGTAATACTCTTAATCCATGTTAGATTAATGAAGCAGAACTATGCAAATTTGTTTTAAGTACTTTTGGACCTTTTTTCCCTTCACTTACTCATTTTTTACTCCTGATATGTAGTCATCCATATAGTCAAGAGATATCACAATCAACAAAACCAGATCTAGCAATGGACAAGATAATAGAACTATCAGACAGGGATTTAGTAACATATAAAAATGGAAAATATTAGATATATAAGCTATAAATGAGAGCCAAATGGAAAATTTTAAATAAAAAAAACAGAGATGAAGGATTCTTTTCATGGTGTTATTACACCACAATAGAAGAATTATCAATGAACTTGAAGATAGGTCAAAATAAATCACTCGAAGTAACACAAAAAATAAAAATAAAAACAAAAAATGCAAAGATGAATGTCCAAAGAAGAACAGAGAATTCAAGAACTGTGAGCCAATATCAAGCATATTAACATATATGAATTGGTGTCCAAGAAAAAATCATTGAGGAAAACAGAATAGAAAGGGAGAAATATTTGAGAGCTGTGTTTGCATGGAGGTGAGATAGGACCATTATATAATGGAAGGAATGAAACCTGACTAGATAGATATCAGTAGCTATTGATAGCTATAGATATAGGTGTAGGTATATCCAGAGAGAGAGAGAGGGGTGCAAGCCAGAAGACAAACAAGCAAACAAGCAAAACAAAACTAAAACTCCAGGAGAAAACCTGTTCCTTCTAGTTAAAGGACTAGGAAAAGGGGAATCCTGACAAACAGAAAACCAAATGTCTACCTTTTGTAGCCAAACAACAAAGGAAAAACTACTCCTGTACACAGTTTCAGAAAGGAATGAATAGCTGACCTTCCATCCTACTCCTTTTACTCTGAAATAGCAGATTACAGCATTATGATGTAATGTGTTGTTTTGATTAGTTTTTTGAGAGAGAGACAGAGATAGTGCAAGTGGGGGAGGGGTGGAGAGAGAGGTAGAGAGAGAATCCTAAGCAGGGTCTGCATTGCCAGGCCAGAGCCCGATGTGGGGCTCAAACTCACAGAACTGTGAGATCATGACCTGAGCCAAAACCGAGAGTTGGACACTTAACTGACTGAGTCACCCGGACACCCCCACAGCATTTTGATTTAAACCCTCATATAGAGAATGTTGGTGGGCTGGATGAGAAAATGATCTGCATCTCTCACTTAGCATAATCAGGAGGTACTCAAATAATGAGGTAGTGTTAGTGGGAACAAACAGGGATGTGATTTTACATTCTTCCATCAGCCAGTAATTGCACTTAATAAGGGCATGCAAGGCAGGACTAGTCAGCACTTTGGTCTCCTCTCAACCGTGGTGTCAGCAAGGACATAAAAAGAAATTGACCTTCTACCTCCTTCTGCAATCAGGAGGCTGATGTGGAGGTGATGGTGCAAGGTGTGGCTAGTCAGTGCTCCAGTTCTCTTCCCTTTACTACCTAGTGTCAGTAAGAACAATGGGAAACTGAGCACCCATCTTTATCTGGCATCAACTAGATGGAATGAACTGGTAGAATGTGGGGCTCTTTCTAATTTCTTTAGAAAATATTTCATAACCTAAAACAAATCCAAAAAAGTAACAATGTATTGTGGGGGTTTTAACATAGGTAGACATAAAGTGTATAATAATAGCACAATGAATGGGAAGATGATATTTAAATTACACTGTTATAAGATTCCAACAGTTATACTTTAAAATTGTATAATATATTACAGTGTTGATTCAGATAGATAAAAAGATGTATATCATAAATCCTAAAGTAACCACTAAAAATGGGCAATAATATAACAAGATAATAGTAAGATAAGTGTGGTAATATTCAACTATTTCAACTTATTCAAAAATGGCAGAAAAATAAGGGAGCAAAAGAGATGGGATAAATAGAAAACAAATACTAAGATGATAAACATCAATCTAATTATACTGATATTTATATGTAATATAATTATTTTATTAACAGTATTTTCTGATTGGATAAAATAGGAAGATACAACTAAATTCTGACTACAAAATACCATAATATAAAGACAGAGATAGACTAGAAGTGAAAGCATGGAAGAAGATATGTCATGTAAATGCTGATTTAAAAAGCTTGAGATACTATGTTAGTACCCGACAAAGAAGATCTCAGAATAAAAACTATTCCTAGGGATAAAGTAGGACATTGTGTATAACAAGTAAGTCAAATTATCAAGAAGAGATGACGGTCTTAAATGTATATGTATCCAATAAAATAGTTTCAAAATATTCTAAGGAAAAATTGTTATACTCCAAAGGAAAGGAAACAAAAGATAAAATTATAGTTGAAGACTTTAACATTATCTCTTTGCTCTCTAATGTGTTGATATGATAAATTGACAAAAAATAAGGAAGGTATAGTACATTTGAATACCACAATCAACCAAATTGACCTAATTAATATTTATAGAACAATTTTCCCCAAAATATAGGGAGATACCTTCTTTTCAGCAATGTAACTCGTATTTCAAGCCAGGAAATTTTTCAACAAATTCAGAAGGATTGAAATCTTACAAATGTGTTCTCTGTCAACAATGGAGGTAAGTTAGAAAGAGCAGAAAAAACAAAATCCCAATATACTTGGAAATTAAATACCACATTTTTAAACCCACCAGCCAAAATGAAATTAACAGGAAAATTAAAATATATTTTAATAGAATGAAAATGAAGCAAACAAATAAATAATCCTATGAATACTATATCAAACTTTGTGAGAGCAGCTAAAGCTGTATTAAAAGGGATATTTCTATTATTAACTTATTTTATTAAAAAAGAAAGTTTAAGAAACTAGAACCTGGAAAAAAGACCAAATTAAACCTAAAGTATACACACATATCTATTCATCTCTCTCTTTCTGTACATTATACATATACATATACATATACATATACATATACATATACATATACATATGTAGAGAGAGAGGGAGAAAATAAATCAAAAATGTACTTTGATATTTAAAAAGTAAACCACTGATAGTAACTTTCAAAGCCACAAAATACATAGAGGTAAATCTAACAGAACATTGGCAGGAATTTTAAACTGAAAACTACAAAGTATTGTGGAGACACATTGACTAAGCCTAATACATTAATTAATGCATTACTAAGCCTGAGACATTAAGTAACAAAAACTTTCATTAATTATATGGAGAAATATTGCATGTTAATTCTTTCCAACTTGACCTATAGATGTCAAGTGAACCCAATCAAAATCTCAGAAGAATTTTTTATAAATTTGACAATCTGATCATGAAATATATTTGATATTATAAAGGATCAAGAATAGCCAAAATAATTTGTAAAAAAAGCAGAGTTACTTAATTTCAAGACCACTCTAAAACTCCAGTACTCAAGAAGTGAAGTATTAAAGATATACATATAAAACAATCAAATCTAATAGAAGTTCCAGAAATAGACCCATACAAAAATGGACAATTTATTTTCAAAACAAATGCCAAGCGAATGCCATTAGGAATGGATATAGAAAGTCCTTTCAAAGAACAATACTGGAAGAATTGGACATCCAGATGGTAGAAAACTAACTAAAAATGTTACATCTTTGCATATATAAAAATTAAGGTGAATAATTATAGAATTAGGATAGCTAACACTATGAAACTTCCATAAAAAAATATAAGAGAAAATCTTTATGACTTGGATTTAGCAGAATTCTTAGGACAAAAAAAATCACAAATCAAAAATAAAAGATAATAAATTATAGTTTATAAAAATTAAAACTGCTATTCCTCAAAAGATGTTCTGAAGAAAATGAAAAATTTTAAAAAGTCACATTTTTTGCAAAAAAATATTTGCAAAATACACATCTGATTGCAAATTTATATCCTAAATATATAAAGAAAGCTTACAATTCAATATTAATAGGATAAGGTAGCCAATAAAAAATAAGCAAATGGTGTGAATAGTCCCTTTGCCAAAGAAATTATTTGAACAGCAAAAATACACATGAAAATATGCACAAAATTATTAGTTTTAGGAAAATGCAAATTAAAACTGTAATGAGATACCACTGTATGCCTACTAGAAAAACTGCAATTTAAAAAACTGACAATCTCAAAGGTGCTTGATTGGCTCAGCTGAGTATCTGACTCTTGGTTTCATCTCAGATAATGATCCTCAGGGTCGTGAGTCTGAGCCCCACTTCAGGCTGCGAGCTGAGTATGAAGCCTGCTTAAGATTCTCTCTCCCTCTCCCTCTGCTTCTGCCCTGCTCATACTTGCTCCCTCTCTAAATAGATAGATAGATAGATAGATAGATAGATAGATAGATAGATAGATACATACATACATACATACATACATACATACATACATACATATGCACATACATAGTTACATAGATGGATACATAGGTAAAAGACTGACAATTTAAAGTGTTGCTGGAGATGTAGAACATCTGGAAATCTCCTACAATGCTGAAAGAATGCTAAATTGTTATAGTATGAATTACATCACCTTAATTGGAAATAAAATTGCATATATAATTGTTAAGATGAGGTCATTGGGTTAGTCCTAAACCAATATGACTGTCCTTATTAAAAAAAAAGTAGGGGCGCCTGGGTGGCTCAGTTGGTTAAGCATCTGATTCTTGTTTTTGGCTCAGGTCATGATTTCACAGTTTGTGAGTTCAAACCCCACGTCAGGCTCTGTGCTGTCAGCTGACAGCCTGCTTGGGATTGTCCCTCTTCCTCTTTCTCTCTACCTCTCTCCTGCTCGCTGTCTCTCTCTCTCTCAAAATAAATAAATAAAAACTTAAAAAAAAAAGAAAATTACTCTACAGAATCAGACATATAAGGAAGATGATGTAAACAGACATACAGAGAATATGATCATCTACAAGCCAAGGAGAGAAACCTGAAAAAGATCTTTTCCCTTATATCCCTAAGGAGTAACCAACCTGCTGACACCTTGATTTTGGTATTGTGGCCTCCAGAATTATGAAACAATACATTTTCTGTTGTTTAAGCTACTCAATTGTGATGCTTTGTTACAGCAGTACTAGCAGACCAATATAGCCATTTTGGAACATCATTTGCTCATTTCTTATAAAAAAATAAACTTACAATACTAATTAAAAATTCCACTCATGGGGGGGCACTGAGTGGCTCAGTTGGTTAAGCATCTGACTCTTGATTTGAGCTCAGGTCATGATCTCACTATTTGTGGATTCAAGCCCTGCATCAGGCTCTGCACTGTCAGTGTGGAGTCTGCTTGGAATTCTCTGTCTCCCTTTTTCTCTGCCCTTCCCCTGTTTGCATGCATTCTCTCTCTGTTTCAAAAATAAAGAAATAAGCTTTGAAAAAAATTTCACTTGTGGATATTTATCCAAGATAAATGTATATGTATGTATGTGTATGTACATATATGTATGTATATGTATATATATATATATATTCATACAATGACCTGTATGAAAATGCTCATAGCAGCTTTATTTATAATACCCCTAAACTAGAAATAATAAGTTTATCAGTTGGTGGATATATAAACTAATCATAGTACATCTGTACAATGGAACAGTACTTAAAATAAAATGGAAGAGACTATTGGTACATACAAAAAATATTGATAACTCTCAGTTGTATTATGTTAAATGAGAGAAGTCAGACACAAAAAGCTATCTACTGCATGATTTATGTGATTGTCTGGGAAAGGCACATTTGTAGGGACAGAAAACAAAGTGATTAAAAAAATTCTAGATGGAGAAAGGGATTATTGTAATCAGGGGGAAAAATCTTTTCAAATAATTCATGAAAAAATGGCACCTATATTGCATTTTGTACCTAAGTTCCTTTCTGAATCTTTACTTTCTTAGCATATGAAAGAATACATATTTGTCTTTTCTAAAAGTTGAGTATATTCAGTCTTACTGGACCAGCTACACCATAAAATGCTGCAGTGACTTGCAAATAGAAGAAATTTAATTTTTAAATTCATGACTGAAATGAAAGCGGTGATACAATACATGGGAAAAGGGTGAGAAAATCTAAGCAACAGGGTACTGTTTTTGATAAAGGGAAAACTACATATGCCTCATGTAGATAATGCACATTTGGTAGAAAAAGTAAAAATGATTACAGAAAAACAACTATAAGGCTGGAGTTACTCCACTAGCTCTGTGAAAAGTTAACTGTATTAGCTTAGTCAAGTAAAATTTTTATGAGGCTTCAGTTTCTTCATTGGAATATTGAAAGAAGTTTGAGAAATAACATATGAATTTTCTACCACACAGTAAGGTAGTTTCAGATCCCAAAATGTAAGCTGCCAGAGTGTATCATTGTAACCTGATATAATCGAGGAACATAAGTGATCTGTTAGGTCTTACAGAATACAAATAAGGATGGTGAGTTGTGGCAGGGATACGGCACACATAAAAGAGATTTAGAGAATTTTGCAAACATACTCAAGTATGACAGTGTTACCTAAAAAGCTTAAAGAATTTTAAGGAGAAATAAATGTGCATTGAAAACAAGAAAACATTGTCACTGCCTTACTCTATAGTAAAGAGCCCATGCTTGATTGTTACCCTTACTCTAAGAATCACTTTAGAATGCTGTAGATACACTATGACACCTTAAAGAAGATTGGGCACAGTAGGAAGGGACTCCAAACCATACCATGCATCTTTCTATCCTGTTTCCAAGGGGAACAGGCCATCTTCAAATACTTAAAAGGTTTACATATGATAGAGGGATTAGACTTTGTTTAAATCGACTGTGACCTGAAGGTCGAAAACTGGGATCTATGTTTATAAACAAACATAGTTTTAAGCAAATTTTTGTTGTTACAGTGTATACAGGTAAATACAGATGCTTGAAAAACTGGTTGAAAACCATATCACAGTGGTTATTCAAGCATGGGATGTATGGCCATGTGTTATATGAATTTATGAGAATCAGTTGAGTATTAGAATAGATCAGATTCAAGGTTCTTTTCAATGCAAAGTTTCTATGATTCCCCGATAATTCTTTTCAGCTACGTAAGTACAAGCAAGTGTGGAAATTAATGGAAGACAAATTTCAGCTCAAGATAAGTAAGAACTTGCTAAGAATTATGGTTGTACAATGATCTAATATGTTCTCTCAATAGTAAGGCTCATTCCCTACGAGAGGAAATGTCAAGGTGTATTCACTGTTTAAGATCATTTGTAGGTCCCCTGAATGCTATTAAAAGCAGAATATTCTGCCTGGCATTCAGACCTTTTCTGGAAGACCTGCTCTATCAATCTGTATTTATGTCTGTTCCCCAAGTCAGAGTCTCTACTACAGAAAAATTAATATTTCTATGACTGTTTACATATTGTTTCCAGCATTGTGACTCTGATTATAACATTCTCCTAAAGTGTAATATACCTTCTCTCTTTTTTTCCTTCTGTGCAAATCTTATACATTTGTCAAAAACGAGTTTGAATTTAGTTTCATTGACACTCTGCCTGACTCATCTCATCTTTCTGCTTTTTTTTTCTCTGCAGAATGCTACATGCTTCATAAATCTGCCTTCAAAACAAAATCAGTTATTTCTCATTCTTCCCTATGTGTACATCCTCCATTCTCAATTTTAAGTTCGAACCAAATATTGCATTGCTTTTGTACCCATCAAAGCTCCGATAGCACAATTTGACACTGAACTGATACTTGGTAAATGCTGTTGTTGCTCTTCAGAGTATCCTAGGAGTCTAATCATATCCATTCTCTGACTGTCAGCAATATCATTGCTGTTTAATCATTTTTACAGTCATCCTGTATTAGTTATCTATTGCTTGGTAACAAAATACTTCAAAACTTAGCAACTAAAACTAGTTATTATCTACCATAATTTCTAAAGGTCAGAATTCTGAGAGTACTTTGCTGGGTGGTTCTGGCTTAGGGTCTCACATAAGGTTCCAGTTAAGATATATCTTTAGGGTTGCAGTCATTTGAAAGCTTGACTTGGGCTGAAGGATCTGCTTACCAGGTGGCTCACTGAAATGATGTTGTCTGAATGCCTGAGTTTCTTGCTGGCTGTTGGCAGGAAGTACCCTGTACCTTGCTTGGGTGTCCTCATGGCATGGCAGAAGTTGCTTTGACTTTTATAACCTAGTCTCAGAATGCATCTGCTATTACTTCTGCTGTCTGTTAATTACAGAACAACCCTAAATCAATGAGAGAAAGAATTACACAAGGGTGCAAATACTAGGAAATGAGGATCATTGAGGACCATCTTACAGACTTGCTACCACACGTCTTGTATTAAATGTTTGTTATAATAAAATTTATGAAGTGATTTGTATCATGTGTGCTTCATATAATTGTAGAATAGTAGCAAGAACAAAAAAATGGAACTAATTTAGTAATTTTCCATTCAGTTTTATATATTTTTAAAATTTTTATTGAATTAATCAATTTCCTTATATTTTGATTTTTTAATGGAAACTGGAAAAATTGGAAAAATAAAGGAAATTGAATAAAGAAAAGGATAATGAGCTTAATTAGCTTCCTTCAAATTTCATTCTGTGTTTTCAATGTGAATTATAGTGTTACTGAATAAAGCAGAAATTTAAGAGCTTAGATTTAATTAAGAAAGAAGAGATGATCTTAATAGGTACATTTAGATAACTAAACATACTTTCCTCACTATAGTTGCAAAAGGTAAATATTTTTCTCTGGCATTTTTTTGGTCATCAGTGAAAAAGTACTTTTAACAAAATAACTTTGATAATGAATGAGGGAAAAAATGATGAAAACTGTAGATGTCGCTTTAATCAAATGTCAAATGTTTTCTGAACTGAAATCATTTGTTCACATAAAATTATAAGTAAATTGATACAGTTTTAACATTATTGACTTTCACAAACTTTGTCTAACGTAGACCCCCTTGAATCTGAATTTCTCTTTGTTGTAAATCTTTACCTGTGAATGTCCAAATCTTTCCTCTTTCATGTAAGTTGATTGTCCTAACTGATGATGCTTACTTCTATTCCAAATCCTACTTCACTTGTTCTATATGCCACTTATACAGATAGAGTTTCCTGTATATTTTTCTTTTCCATATTTTTGCATATACCATTTCACCTTCCTAACTAGAATGCCGTTTCCTGGAGATGGCAGTTCTGTTGCTCACACCTACCATTGTGCCTACAACATGTCATGTGTCCACAAATGGTTTTTGAAATGAAATATCCTTGCTTTACTCTAGATTTTATCCAAAATGTACAGTTGTACGTACGTTCTTATAAGCCTGTATATGATATTTCCTTTGTATGTATAAGTTTAGTTAAATTACTTGTACTGTTATACAATTAATCCCTTATTAACCTTTAAATTTGTTTTGGTAATAATCCTATTATATCTACTTCTATAACCAATTTCTGTAACCATCAGTGATACTTCACTGTGGAGCTTTTTATGCAACAATATTAATATATTATTCTAGCTGGAAATGCTTTTGGAATCATCATCAAAGATATATTAAATTATATCCAGCTTGGCTGTAGTATTATATAATTGCATTTTGTTAACTTTCAAATGGAAAACCTATGTATGATAGTTCAATATCCCTTTATCCTTCAGAATACCCTATCTAGGCTTCTGTTTGTGAACTATACTATTCATTTTTTAGTCCTTGTGCTTCAGATAGGGCTCCGCTCCTGGCTGGTCGAGGGCAGTTTCTGGGCTCAGACCAATGAGATTATCATATAGTAATCAGTTAAGTGATAGTCACCACACCGTCATACTTTCAAAATCAGTAAGAAACAAAATGTGTCTAAGAAAGGTATTCTTATTTTTCCCTTATGAGATTTGAAGTAGAAAGAATGTAAGGTGAATTTACTCCAGTATCTTTACAGCAATAAGAGAAATGCCTGTGTTATCAACAAGCCAACATAAAGAATTGAGCCAAGAGGGAAAGAAACCAGGTTCTTTTATCATTTGAACCCCCGGTCTATATTTCATACAGAAATCAAATACTACATTTTCCTACTGCTCAAGATGGCAGCGTATTCACCATGTACAAATGCTTAAATAATTTTAATATTTTTATTATTTTGTATTTGTGACCTCCGCCTGGTGTTTTTAGTGGCTTTGTCTATCTTTTATAGAACCTGTTAGCTAAACAGGTCAAATTCCATACCTGTTAGTTTTTTTTTTTTTCTATCTGACTTAACCTATCAGATAATTATTTATTACTGATATGCTCTAGCTACAGTCATTTTCTACACACATGTTGACAGTTTCAAATGCTTAGTAGCATATAAGGACATTTCCTTTCTGCACAACTATTTCTTAGTAACTTGACTGAACTCTAGAAATGGAGATGTGACTTTTATCTGGGATAGGCCTAGGGATTATCTATGATCAGTACACAGTTGGAAAGTGTGATTTTGTTTTTGGTTAAGAGATCTATGAACCTGGATCATTACAGTGCATTCAATTTTATATCACACTCAGTACCAGGTCATGCCAATTCATTCTATATTCCATATATATTTATACTTACTTTCTTCTTACATTTATCTTGCATGAGGTCAAAACATGCATGCTATATCAGTTAAATTGCTTCAGATACACATTATATGTTAGGGTTCTCTGAAGAAACAAAGCCAATAGGATGTATATATACATAAAGAGAAATTTATTTTAATGAATTTTCTCATGCAATTGCAGAGGCTGGAAGTAAAATCTACAGACAGAATTATATTTGACCAAATATCTGGCACTATGGCCCAGCCAGGTTGACACATAAAATTAACCATCAGACTTGATAACAAGACCATGAAAACTTCAACATGAAATTTATATAACATGGTTTATTTCATATTAGCTTTGCCTTCCTCTTTGGTATCCTTAATATCTACTTACATTTATTTGTACTTTTAATTATTTGATAATTGAATCTGCTCTTGACTGTCTCCCTGTAGTAAATTTCAAAGGTCATATTATGTTCTCACTTTTATCAAATCAACTCTGGGTATAGTATTCAGCATGTTTCTCTTGTCCAAAAAATTCCTGAAGTAACGTCACAGAGATTAACACCAATACACAGAATTCTGCCCTAAAATTTCCACAAAGAGTTTGGAGTCTTACTAGGTCATTGGCTAAGACCTGATGAAATTTTAAAAGGGCAAAATCTTATGTCTCAAGAATATCTTATCTTCGTTTTTATAGTCTACACATCTTAAAGGATTCAAAATCATTTGAATTTTAAACTTTTTCATAAGTCTAGTTTCACTACATTTTAACCTACTATAAATACTGTATTAAAAATAACTAGAGTGAATTTAACATTTTCCATGTAATGATTTTCTGGGTTCATTACCTTTTACTAGAGCAGAGCTTTGATGTAACAGATAGGTGTAAACATCTAAACATCTAATATCAAGATCTCCTAGAGAAATGATTGCTTTCCTGGTGATAAACAGGTTTATCCAACTTTTATCAAAGTTCAAGGTATAGTTCAAGACCTCAAAAGAAATTGTAACTTCCAATCTCATGGAGGTGAATTTCCTGCTCTTTAACTATCTTTTAATTTGTCTTCCTTTAATGCAATCTTTATTATATCTTCAATTGCATGCTCTTATGCTTTAGAACAGTTTGGAAGAAATTTTCTAGAAAATAAGTCTACCTGCTGCACGGAATTACAGTATTTCCTAAGTCATATCACATCTGTGATGCCACTTAACACCTGCACCACACTTACATTGGTGAATTGCTGTTGCCTGTTCTGTGACTTAATGGCACAGAATATATAGCATATGTTGGTAATTCTTTTGTAATATGTTTGAAAATGTGCATACAAATGAATCCTCTTCAGGGCAAGAGCATGAATTTATAGTGCAATTAACAGTTTGAGCTCACACCTGCTTTAAATACCACATAGGCTTGTATTTTAATTACAAGGTATGCAGTGAGACCACCCAAAGTCTCTATTCCATATGTAGTCTAAAGAACTGAGGCAGAATCCAAATCCAAGTTTTGAGCCTTGTTTTCAAGGCCTATGCATTTTGCATTTAAGAGAGAAATATACTACTTGTAGACAATTCAAATACCCAAGGAATTAACAAATCAAATGCCCTATATTTTAAATGACAGAAGAAAAAAATGAAGATTGATTAAATAATATTTTTATTGAGGTGAAATTTATTGAGATATATAACATTATACTAGTTTCAGGTGTTCAACATAAGAATTCAGTATTTGTATACACTACAAAGTGATTACCACAATGTCTAGTTACCATCCATCACCATACAATTGACCTCCTTCAAACTTTCACCTACCTCTCCACCCTCCTCCCCTCTAGCAACCACCAATCTGTTTTCCACACACATGAGTTTTGTTCTGTTTGTTCATTTGTTTTTTGAGGTTGTTGTTTTTAGATTCCACATAAGTGAAAATATATGGTGTTTGTTTTTCTCTAATTGGCTTACTTCACTTAACATAGCAAGGTCCATCATGTTGTCACAACTGGCAAGATTATTTCCTTTATTACGGCTGACTAGTATTCCATTGTGGTCTGTGTGTGTGTGTGTGTGTGTGTGTGTGTGTGTGTGTGTGTGTGTGTTGTATCACACCTCCTTTATCCATTCATCCATTCGTGGACACTTAGGTTGTTTCTGTACCTTGGCTATTGTAAATAATGCTGCAATGAACATAAGAGAGCATATATTTTTTTCAAATTAACATTTTCTTTTTGTCAGATAAATACCTAGAAGTGGAATAGCTAGATGTTATAGTAGTTCTATTTTAAATTTTTTGAGGAACCTCTCTTCTGTTTTCCATAGTAGCTCTACCAGTTTACATTCCCATGAATACTGTATTAGGGTTACCTTGAATATTAATTGATTAAAGCTAGAATTCCTTACCTAGAGATTCACACTTTTGACTTATATATATCTGGAATCTGTACCTCTTATTTGTATGGTTCAGCATGTCTGACCTAGATTATAGAAATAGTTCCATAACTAGCTTTGTAAATATTATCCTTCATTTCCACCAACAGGGTGTAAGTTATTGTTCTATATCCTTACCAACAGTAAAATCAACAGACATTTAAATCTTTGTCAACCTTGCAATTATAATAACATTGTCTTAACTGACATTTCTCTAATCGTCATGTGGTTTTCATATGATGATTGGTCATTATTACTTCTGCTTTATGACGTGCTTGCTGCCAGTTTGTTCTGTTCAAATGTCCTTTGCTCCTTCTAAGTGGGGTTGTCATCTTATTGATTTGAAGGAACCTTTTATGCTTTACATACCAAATTATTTTATGGTTATATTAATTGCAAGTAGTTTCTCCCAGGTTCCACCTAGTCATTTAATTATCTGTGTAGAGTTTTTTCATGACTAACAAAGCTTAATTTTAGTGTGGTACATTTATTAATATATTCCTTCATATACCATTAATTTTCCCTCACATACCAATATTTTATGTAAAATATTGTCCTAACCCAAAAATCCTAAAGCTATTATTTTATTTCATTCTAAAAATTACAAAATATTTCTTCTCATTATTCATTTCTTGTTCTACCTGGAATTTATTTATCGGTTTGGTGTGAAGCAGAAAACCAATTTCACTTTTTTCCCCTCAAATAAATATTATCTCAGTACTAGTAAGTAATAGTAAATAAATAGTGTCCCCGTAGTATCCCTGTAGTATTTATTGTGTAGTTGCTCTTTTCCTAACACTTTTGTTGTATGATAAGTTTCCATGTACAGGGTGACCAGTTTCTGATCTAATGGTCTCCATCTCTCTACCAAGACTACACTGTATTAATTGGGTTTATTAAAAATAGTTTTGATATCTGATCAAATTTCCCCACCTTATTATTTTTCAAGGGAAACTTGGCTATTTTTGATATTTTGTCCTAATATAGTTATTTTAGGGTCAGCTTGTCAAAGTTTTAGATGTGTGTTAGGTTTTGTTTTTCTTTTTATGGGGCTGAATGATATCTGTATATAAATTTATAGATATTTGCATTCTTATGAGCATTTCTTTTTGTTAATATTTTTAATGATGTTTAAAAATTTCTCTGTAAAAGTTTTGATTATCTTTCATACCATTTACTCCTAGTTTTCTTTTATTGTTGTCAATATTTTAAATAGCATCAGTTGTTGTTATTTAGTACAATGGGCTCAGTGCTAGAGCTGACCTGTGAGAATATGTAGCATAAACACAAAATATCATCCTCGAATTCTGAGTTCTAAGCTACTCAGAGTCACTTGAGTCATTTGAGTCATTTGTTCTGCATCATATCTTAATTTTATGTTTCTCAACCTTCTTTCCTCCATTATAGTTCTTTCCTTCTCAATGAGCACTTTTAGATATTTTTTGTTGTTCATTTTTTTTTTTTTGGTCCAGTAGAATTTGGTCCAGTGAAATGACCACACTGAGTTGGAGGGCTAAATAAGTTTGCAATATCTAACATTTTTCACCTCCAGGAACAAGTTTTCATTTCCTTGGGGGTGACATCATATCATGATATTTCAACCTTAAATGGTTATGTTTACAAAGCCTTTGTCTTTTTTGAATGTCAATGGAGATGATTTTGTATAATGGTGTTATATAAAACTCTCTTGCTTAAGTCTCTAAATCTAATCACTTTTTGTATTTAAAAAAAAAAATTATGGGGTATGTGGGTGGCTCAGTCAGTTAAGCTACTGACTCTTCATTTTGGCTCAGGTCAGGATCTTGCACTTCCTGAGTTTTGAGCGCCTGCATCAGACTCTGTGCTAACAGTGCTTAGCCTGCTTGGGATTCTCCTTCCCTTTCTGCTCCTCCCCCCATCGTGTGTGTGTGTGTGTGTGTGTGTGTGTGTGTGTGTGTGTGTGTGTGTTTAAATAAATAAACAAAAAACTATGTTGACAAATATATGCAAATAATTATAGTATTGAGGTTTTCTTTGCCAAATCATTTTATTATTAGTCTAGTTATTTACTTTTCTTGTTGACTTGAGGAGGACCCCCTAGTACAATATTAGGCAGAAAAAGTGATAATGAACTTCAATACAGTTCATGATTTTAAAGGAAATATTTCTTATATGTATAAATTAGTAGATGTATTTGCTGTATGTTTTTTCCAGGTCCTCTATATCATACTAATAACATTTCCATTAGTAATAGTTAATGCATGCTAACTTTCTTTACCAATGATACCTTAAAAAACATAATACATTGGTTTAAATAAGAT
Source organism: Acinonyx jubatus (assembly GCF_027475565.1). Taxonomy (NCBI): domain Eukaryota; kingdom Metazoa; phylum Chordata; class Mammalia; order Carnivora; family Felidae; genus Acinonyx; species Acinonyx jubatus. The sequence goes on from NC_069387.1 coordinate 49,715,261, forward strand.
AGTTTTAATCTCTCAAATAACTATTCAATGACAATTTAGCATCTTTAACACGTCTCAGATGACTCAAGCTCGTATTTCCCAGCTATTTTATTTATTTTATTTTCCTCAACCAAATTCTATTTTAAAAAATTTCAAATTTACACAAAAGTTGAAAAAGTACTACAAACATATCAACATACCTATATACTCTTTACCTATGGTCAATAAATGTGAATATTTTCCTGCTTAGTTGTGTATGTGTATACATGTATATATACACATACACAAATAGCTTCAACCACTTGATGCTTTTCTTTGATGGTAAATAGTTTGAATTTTGTCAAATCATTTATCTATTATGGTTGAAATTATTTGTTTCTTATAGTTTGATTGTGAAATTAATTACATTTGTAATTTTTAAAAATAATTTTCAAAGTGCTAAAGAAAATAATTTTCATCTGGAATAGTAAACCCTGCAAAAGAATATTGAAAGACAGAACAAAGTAAGCATAGTTCTAGACAAGTAGAAATTATCACCAGGTCCTCAAAAGAAAAAGATGATTGTTTAAAGGTAATTTCAAGAAGAAAAAACCTCCCAGGAGCAAGATATGAAATACAAGAAGGAATGTTTGGCAAAAATAATCATTTGGGTATATTTTAAAACACAAGAGGAAAATGTTAATATACAAAATTAAAAAGCAACATCAATGGAAGCATTTTCTACAAAAATAATATATAATTTTGGAAATTTTGAAATAGAGTAAATATATAGCTTCTCTTTAGCCATAAATTTTAAGCAAAATATGCATGTTTAAATTGCTATTATAATTTTTTAAAAAAAATAGCAGTAGAGTGTATAAATTCTAAATAGATTCAGAAGGAAAATCGAGGAAAGGTAGTAAAATAACCCCAAAAGAGAAAATAAAGAAGAAAAGTAGTACAAAAAGTGACAAAAATAAGATATGTTTCAGTAATAATACATTTTAGTAAATGTAATTATTAAGAAAGTACATTTTCCCATTAAAATCAATTAGCTCTATATTTTTTATAAAATATTTGCCTATAGAAACCATAAGAACTCAAAAAGTTTGAGTTCAATAGTAGTATCAGGTAATTACTAACCAAGAAATGGGTAACAGACAAATTAGACAATTACATTTGTGGCACTAGGCATCATTATAATTGAAATAATATAGCGTCAATAATTTAGATTATCCATAAAATAGAAAACATAAATCAACTATAATTTAAATGTTAAAATACCAAAATTATTTATGTTTAAAATCAATAAAAACACTATGAGTTATATTTGAAAATATACTCGTGGTCCTAAATGTGTGCAATAAGATAGTAAAGCATAAAAACTGAAAAAGTATAACCTTATGGTCAATTTTCCCAGGATCTTTGACTTTCTGTTATAAAATTCACAAGTATTGGGGCACCTGAGTGGCTCAGTCGGTTAAGAGTCCAACTCTTGATTTTGGCTCATGTCGTGATCTCACAGTTTGTGAATTCGAGCCCCACACCGGGCTCAGCACTGATAGCTTGGGGCCCGCTTGGGATTCTGTCTCTCTCTCTCTCTGTCTCTCTCTCTCTGTCTCAAAATAAATAAATAAACTTAAAAAAAAAGAAAAATCACAAGTATTTGTAAGTAAATAGTTTAACTAAAAGTATTTAATACAGTTATCAAGATATTAATCAACTACCTTTGTATAAAATATAAATGCAATTTAAAAATATAAAATTAAAATGTTACTTTGAAAAAAATTACCAAGGAATGTTTAATCACAATATCTAAATGAAGGCCTAATTACTGTGGATAAGTTTATTTATGATAAAAAGCTAAAATATCCTGTAGATTACATATTTCAGTTTTTCCTAAATTGATAATAGGATCAATGTTATTTTAATAAAGATTCTATAAGTTTTTCAGGAATCTTTCCTAGCCAATTTCAAGATTTTGATCAAAAATTAAATGTCCAAGAAGAATCAATATTATGTATATTATAGGTAGTAAAATCAGAATTTCAACCTCTCCCTCCCTATCTATATCCAGTTCCTGATACTGTGACATTTTATTCATGGACAGGTATGTTGAAGATGAACATCTGGAAAACATTTCATCTTTGGCTTTTCAAATCTCTATTATTTATGCTGGTATCATTTTGGTCTAAGTATTACTCTTTTATTACAAAGTTCCTCATAATTTTCTCTTAAACTTTTCATTCTTTCAGAAAATAGCCAAATTCTAATTTAAAATAACACAAGATATGTAGCTAACTGTTCTCATCAACACATCCCAGCCTCACTTTCTCATTGGCATCTGTGAAGAGATCAAAATAAAGATAAAAATAAAAATAAAATAAAAGCCATATTGTCAACAAAAGTAAGATTTATATTCAGTGCTTTGGAAGAAGCTGAGAAGATTGAAAGATTCATTGATGTTTTAAACGTTTTTATCTCTATCTTTACATTTCAAATTTTTAAAATAAAAAGGGATTATTGAATCTTACAAAGATCCATGTTTAAACATTACATATAATTTAAACTTTAAGAATTAATTGTGGCAAAGGTTAATAAGGGTAGGAAAATAAGATAAAGCCAGAAGTGAGGGTAGAAACCCAAATTTACATGCTATCCTGAGTTCAAAATGTTCCATCCAAATTCATGTCCACCAGGGTAATGTGAATTCGTTAAGAACCTGTGAATGTGACCTTACTTGTAAATAGCATCTCTGCAGATGTAAATTTGGAATTAGGATCTTTTCAGATGTAATCAAATGAAGATGAGATCATACTAAATGGGAGTGGGGTGGGCAGCCAAATCTAATATGACTAGTGCCCTTATGAGAAGAAAGAAATGTGAAAATAGAGACAGAGTCAAAGGGGAGAAGGCACTGTGCAGATAGACGCAGAGATGGGAATAACTGAAGCTGCAAATCAAGGAAAACCAAAGATTACCAGCAACCACCAGAAGCTACAAGAGGCAAAGAAGGATTCTTCCCAGGAGACTTCACAGAAAATGTGGCCTTGCCAATACCTTGATTTCAAACTTCTAGCTTCAGAACTATGAGAAAATAGATTTCTGTTTTAAGCCCCCCAGTTTGTATAATTTGTTGTGGAAGCTCTAGGAAATTATGCACAAGACATGCAATCTTGTATACATATTTTATGTGTGTGTGTATAATGTATATGCATATATATGTATATATAACATTATATTTTATTTTTAATGGTTTTTTTAAATGTTTTTATTTATTTTTGAGACAGAGAGAGACACAGCATGAGCAGGGGAGGGGCAGTGAGAGAGGGAGACACGGAATCCAAAGCAGGATCCAGGCTCTGAGCTGTCAGCACCGAGCCCGACGCGGGGCTCGAACTCACAGACTGTGAGATCATGACCTGAGCTGAATTCAGACGCTTAACCGACTGAGCCACCCAGGCACCCCTAACATATTATATTTTATACTTATAATATATATATACAATGCATATAATTATATATATATATATATATATATATATATATATAACATATATGTAAGATTTATGAAGCTTTTTGAATAAATTCAAAGCAAATGAAGTTGAATGGAGAAATTCATTCAGAAATACAAACTTGTCTTTGCTTTCTAGCAAGGCTACCAGCCTGCACATAGGACAATACTGTATTTGGGTTTTCCTTTAATTTATTTATATTAGAGACATAAGTTTTTGCTTAACTAAAGTTAGTATTACATTCCAGTACAGCTTTCTGAAGAAGGTAGGCTATTTGCCTTTATTTCTGCCTGCCATCCATGCTATTCTTTCTCTATTCATTCAAAGTACAGATGTCTAGGGATGGGAGGATTGAGAAAGGGCATTTCAGAGTAAATTAAGTGTGGAGAGGTTGAGGAGGGAAAAGCAAGGAGTGTGTGGTATATGAGGGTACAAATATTGGATGATATAGTTTTAACAACAAAAAAAAAGTGCTCAAGGGTAGGAAAGAGACAGGAGGATTTCCTCAAATCAGTACATCCTAGGATTTGTAATTTTTAAGGTATTCCATCAATTCAGTGTGTTGGAGGACCAGGAAAATGGATATGATAATATTTCAATTCCATTCGATAAGAAGGCATACATAATGAGGGGAAAATACTTGTTGTACATTAGAGATTGGGCAGCTGCTAGGTATGCCATTCTAACATCAGATCAAAAATCTCATTAGGGATGCGAATGCAAGCTGGTGCAGCCACTCTGGAATACAGTATGGAGGTTCCTCAAGAAACTAAAAATAGAACTACCCTACGACCCAGCAATTGCACTACTAGGTACTTATCCAAGGGATACAGGTATGCTGCTTCAAAGGGACACATGCACCCCCATGTTTATAGCAGCACTATCAACAATAGCCAAAGTATGGAAAGAGCCCAAATATCAATTGATGGATGAATTGATAAAGAAGGTGTGATGTGTACCCAAAGGCAAGGGAATTAAAAGCAAAAATGAACTACTGGGACCTTATGAAGATAAAAAGCTTCTGCACTGCAAAGGAAACAACCAACAAAACTAAAAGGCAACCAACGGAATGGGAAAAGATATTTGCAAATGACATGTCGGACAAAGGGATAGTATCCAAAATCTATAAAGAGCTCACCAAACTCCACACCCGAAAAACAAATAACCCAGTGAAGAAATGGGCAGAAAACATGAATAGACACTTCTCTAAAGAAGACATCCGGATGGCCAACAGGCACATGAAAAGATGCTCAACGTCGCTCCTCATCAGGGAAATACAAATCAAAACCACACTCAGATATCACCTCACGCCAGTCAGAGTGGCCAAAATGAACAAATCAGGAGACTATAGATGCTGGAGAGGATGTGGAGAAACGGGACCCCTCTTGCACTGTTGGTGGGAATGCAAATTGGTGCAGCCACTCCGGAAAACAGTGTGGAGGTTCCTCAAAAAATTAAAAATAGACCTACCCTATGACCCAGCAATAGCGCTGCTAGGAATTTACCCAAGGGATATAGGAGTACTGATGCATAGGGGCACTTGTACCCCAATGTTTATAGCAGCATTCTCAACAATAGCCAAATTATGGAAAGAGCCTAAATGTCCATCAACTGATGAATGGATAAAGAAATTGTGGTTTATATACACAATGGAGTACTACGTGGAAATGAGAAAGAATGAAATATGGCCCTTTGTAGCAACGTGGATGGAACTGGAGAGTGTTATGCTAAGTGAAATAAGCCATACAGAGAAAGACAGATACCATATATTTTCACTCTTATGTGGATCCTGAGAAACTTAACAGAAACCCATGGGGGAGGGGAAGGAAAAAAAAAGAGGTTAAAGTGGGAGAGAGCCAAAGCATAAGAGACTCTTAAAAACTGAGAACAAACTGAGGGTTGATGGGGGGTGGGAGGGAGGGGAGGGTGGGTGATGGGTATTGAGGATGGCACCTTTTGGGATGAGCACTGGGTGTTGTATGGAAATCAATTTGACAATAAATTTCATATATTGAAAAAAAAGAAGATGTGATGTGTGTGTGTGTGTATACATACATATATATATATACACATGGATATATATATATGTATATATATCTATATATATATACATATATATATATATATATAATGGAGTATTACTTGGCAATGAAAAAGAATGGAATCTTGCCATTTGCAGCTACATGGATGGAACTGGAGGGTATTATGCTAAGTGAAATTAGTCAGTCAGAGACAGAAATCATTTGACTGCACTCATATGAGACAAAACAGATGAACATAAGGGAAGGGAAACAAAAGTAATGTAAAAACAGGGAGGGGGACAAAACAGAAGAGACTCATAAATATGAAGAACAAACTGAGGGTTACTGGAGGGATTGTGAGAGAGGGGATGGGTTGAATGGTTAAGGGTCACTAAGGAATCTACTCCTGAAATAATTGTTGCACTAAATGCTAACTAATGGATGTAAATTAAAAAAAATAAAAAATAAAACAAGTTAAAATAAAAAAATATTAAAAAGAAAACAAAGAAAAAAAATCTCATTAGGGAAATGCTACTAATACCCAAGCATGTATGCAATGATATCAAAGTAAATCTTCATGATCTGCATGTTTGCAAAGATACCATTTGGAAAGACTAATTTTTTTTCTTGCATTAATTAAAAGAAAAATAGACCCATGATGATGGTCAGCACTCACAATTGATAGAAGAATAAATAGGAAGAACATTTTTTTTAAGTGTATGGTTCTCAGAATCTCCAAAACCACAAAAGTCCAGATTGGTGGATTCTCACCTACAAGCCAATTTCTGACACCACCTAGGACTGCTCCAGTGAAAATCCCACTGACTCAGCAGCTGGCCATAAACATTAGACCTCACATGGCTGCTGCCTCAAAGTCAGGCATCTTCTCTGGGGCACTCTCACCAGACAGTAGGTCCTATGTGGAGCCCATCACCTCATTTAGCCACTAGAGTTTATATTGCACACGTGTGACATGACTGCCAGGCAGGTTGGAGGCAGGAGGTTTTTGTTATTGTTTTGTTTTGTTTTCAAATTCCTTAAAGGGTATATAATTTACTATGTGAAAATTCTTGAAGGAAAGGATGGTCAAATATATGTGACCACAATCATGATACATATGCCCATTATATCTATCAAAACGTATGTCAACAAACTAAACAAAACCAAAAAACAAAAATAAATGAAAACAAAACTATTCTCTGAAGATTCAGAGGAAAGGTCATGTTCTGAAAATGATTTATTAGAGAAACTAGGAGAAAAATGTTAAATTCTTTAAAGAAAGATGTCGAGAAGATCCAAGAAAACCTGACTCTATTGAAAAAGACACAAAGAGCTGTAGAGAGATAGGATTCAGAGATGATAATTGATCTTGAATAAGAAAACTTTGAAAAAATAAGCATCAATTTCAAATTAAAATTACCACTGGTAGCAATAAAAACAGAATTGACTTTCAGAAAACTGAAGAAATAATTCAGGTAATAGTGTCAGAGTCCCACCAGTAAATGTAATGTACACGGAAATGGATAATTTGAGGAGAGGTTTAGTAAAGCAAAGATGTAGTCCATTTCAAGGAAGCCATCAGGGCATAATACACTGTTACCCCAAGGCCAGTCAAAGAGGTAACTGTAAACATCCTTTGACCAAAGAGGCAAGGAAGCAGAGTGGCTACTGTAATCTTGAGTGGGTATCTCTGTGTTAGAAATAATCAGAGAGGAACTGTGAGTTTTGATAGACAAATGCAGTCAATTCATGGCAACGTAAAGAGATGAAACCTGAGGAATAAATACTCCGAGTTCTCTCTACTCCCTGCCTCTAATTTGTCCATGTTTCACATTGATCAAACTTAGGCAGAAATTACGGGGCATGGGACAATTTTGTAGGTAGTATGAGCCATGATCATGAGATGCAGAGAAGGCTTATGAAGGGTAGAGAGTGAATCTGGAGAAATTCTGCACAACTTACACTATGAAATTTCTTTTAGAATGTTCACAGAAATGAATAAAAACCTAATAATAAGGTTGGTTGAATTTTCAGGGTGTGCCTGCTTTGAGTATTTTATTCTATATGCATTATTTTTTCAGGTTGTACCTGCTTTAAGTATTTTATATGCATTATTTTATTTAATCATCCTAGGAACTCAAAGAAATAACTACTTTTATTGTTATTATTATTGTCCCCATTTTATAATAATATTAAGACTGAAATAAATAATTTAAGATCACACATCGTCATGGATAATGTTCACCTCCACATTCCTATTGACTCACTTTATATCTTTCCAGTAGAACTTTTTATTAAATTTTTTTGTTTTATTTTTGAGAGAGAGAGAGAGAGAGAGAGAGAGAGAGAGAGAGAGAGATATTGGGGGAGGGGCAGAGAGAGAGGGAGACACAGAATGTGAAGCAGGCTCCAGGCTTCAAGCTGTCAGCACAGGGCCCGATGTGGGTCTCAAACTCACAAACTCACATGACCGGAGTCAAAGTTGGATGCTTAACCAATTGAGCTACCCAGGCGCCCCTAGTAGAATTTTTTTTTAAATTGAAACAAAAATCCACCATTCCTCCACATGGCCATCTATTTCAGAAGACCACCATATTCCAAAGTTCTAGGAGCTGGTTCCAATTAAGCCTAAAGGAAGCACTTTATGGCACATCTTTATCCTGGTCCAAATATGGGTTTGTACCAAAGGTGATTTATTCAGTTAAAATATTTTAATATCTGAGCTAAGTTTCTTTTTTTATATCTCTTTCTTTCTTCATTGCTAATAAAGACAATACGACATAACTAAAAGTGAAACAGGGGAGTTACATAGACTTGGGTTTTTATTTCTTCACCTGCCACTTAGAATCCGTATGTAGCAGCGCAGAAACTCCTAATCTCACATTGATTTGATCAGTAAAGGACTTTATTATCCTATATAGTTAAAAGTCCAGAGAAAGAAAGCTATCTAGGTTTAGTTGACCAGTAACTCAAGGACATCCTCAAGGATCCAAGGTTTTTCTTTTCTTGCCCTACAGATATTTTAGTGTTGGTTTAATTCTTAGGCAGTTTCCTTTGTGATTACAAGATGACCAAAAGAAATAAATAGAGCTATATATTCTTTTGTTCATGTACAGAAGAAGCAAATTCCTGAAAGACAGGCAGGATCTTAAGGAATTCATTGAACTGCTGTACCTAATGCAAGGATTTATTGGGAAAATGTGAGAGGATAATTGAAAGATTATTAGAATCAGTAAATAGGGGCACCTCTGGAGTCTAACTTACCTCTGGAATCCTAGTTATGTGAGATGATAAATTTATTTATAGATTAATAATTTTTGAGTCAGTAGTTTTGTTACTTGCAGCTAAAAACTTGCCACACACAATTTGTGTGCTACACGCAATGTGTAAGTGGCAGATACAGAAATCCAAGCCCATGTCCTTTTGATTCTTGTACCTTACTTTTAACCATTCTACTATACTGTCAATAAACCAATTTTATAAGAGACAAGGATATAGAGCAGAAAACAGTCCAATCTAAGAATTTAAGGTATTCTAAAGAAAAACCCATAGCTATTTAAATGGATGCAGTATTCATGTTTAAGTAACATTTCCCTGAGCTTTGGAAAACATGAAATTCAAAGGGCATATTAAGTTATATCTAAAATTAATTTTAGAAAAATGGGCCACATATATTAGCAGTTTCTTTTCAAATTATAAGAATAAACACACAAATATTACAGTTATCCAAGTAGGAAAAATATTTATATTCAAGTATACAATGAATTGGAATAGACTGTCCTTTAACCACCCCACCCCCAATTATGGCAATTTTAAAAGTAACTCAGTTACCTAATCTAATTTACTTTGTAAGATATCTTCAGGTAAAATTAGTGCAATCTGTTGCTAGAACCTTAGTTAACATAAAAAGCTTCCCGAAGATGTCAAATAATCTCATCTTTGGTTAGCATGAGAGAATCTTCCCAGTTGGAACATGTAGTTGTCTGGCAAACAGCTAATGCCTGATGATGATCGCAAATTAGTAGATTGGCCAGTGTGTTCAAAGCCTAAAAATCTTTCTATTTAACTGACAACTGATATCCTCATTCAGGGGTATTAGTACATTAAAACATATTTTTTTTTTTTTGGTGTGTTTTGCTGTTGCTATTTGTTTTTGTTTTTGTTTTTGTTTTTGTTTTTTTTAGCCTGACAAAGTACTAATCGCTGCAAGATATTAACTGTTGTTCATGTAGAGAGATTCAAGCACTCTGACCTTTTTCTTTCACCTGGAAATATGTCATCTAACTAGTTTTCCAAGTAATTCTAGTTATCAAAGCCAAAATCTGAGAATCATCCTAAACTCCTTACTCTCTCATATAATCTGTATTGTCTTTGTGCTTTGTTTTTTGTTTTACATTTTTGACCTTTCCTATCTTTCACGTTTGTCTCTCTTTCTCCTTCATATTTTGTTTGCCTATACTTAAATTCTCATCAAAATAAAGAGCATCCAAACTGGTCTCCCTATGTCCAGATTAACTTTATTTTTCTGCTTATCCTTTCTTCCATTTATATAAAATGAGTATCAGATGTCACCCTCCTGTTCAGCATGCTTCAATAGCTTAACACTATCTACTTACTTAAACAAGACATGCAGGATTCCTTCCTTCATTCCTCAGTCATAGTGTAGAGAGTGAGTTAACTGAAGACAAATTATTTTACAGGCTCTGTTATGGTGTTGTCTCCCTTGGAAACTCTGATCTCTAGGAAAGGATTCCCTCTCTACCTACATAAGGCCAAAGGTGGCTCTCATGTGAGATAGTCCTCAAGAAGATAAGTTAGACTTTGAGATTCATTTACCTTGAGATTCATTCTCAAAAAAATTTCAATTCTTAGTCTTTTCATTTTTCTTGGTGTTTCATGTCTCTTCCTCTCCCTCCCACTCTCCTCCTTCCCCCCCCCCCCCACCCCGCCCTCAGTCACTCACCATTTCTTATCACCAGTGTGGAAAGACACTGATGGAGTCTTAGGTTAAAAACTAAGTTAGAAGTTACCAAAGAGGGATTTTGATCAACATTTATTCATGTAGGTGGACATCTAACACAGAGCCATGAAATTCTGCCAACAGCCTAAACCAATCCAAGAGTGTTAGGTTGGTGCCAGAGATAAAGATCTTATGACAATAAAGTTGAAAATTTGCTAGGTGTGTGTACTATAGGTAATTTTTTTGCAGAGACCTCTAGGGTAGTAACAATGGCAAAGCAGAATCGTAGGGTTCAGAATTTTTGATCCCTGGCCAAAGATCATTACTTACTATATTAACTGGACTAATATTTAAAATAAAAAGTCTTGAGTCCATTGTTGTTAGTCTTTTACATTCTTAAAGCCACCTCCCCATTCTGTCTACCTCCTCTTCTCTCACTAAACTTTCCACTGTCTCTATTTCCTCCATATCTTTGGAAATACCATTCTCTTTCTTATATATGCTGCAAGCAGCTAATAACTTCTAATCTTTAGAAACCATATGTAAATATCCCTTTTTTTTCCTGAGCTCCTGGAGAGACCTCATTACAAAATACCTAAAAACAATTAAAATTACTGTTTTGTTTTGTTTTTTTTTTTTTTTACATTTTATTTTCATTATGTTGTTAACTCCTGAGTGTAATTACAACGTTCTATTATCTTTGTATTTCCAAAATATAATTCAGGCCTTGAAATTTAGCACACCTATTGCATTTGAAAACATAGCTCTTGGAACCAGAAAGACTAGATTTGAATACTGGCTTTGGTACTCTTATCTGGGAAAAAATTACTAAACTTTTGTTTTAATTTTTTTAATTTTTTTTTTGAGAGAGAGAGAGAGAGACATAGAGACTGCATGCAAGAAGGGGAGGGGACAGAGGGAGAGAGAGAACTTCAAGCAGGCTCCATGCTCAGTGCAGAGCCCAACGTGGGACTTGATCTCATGAACCACAGGATCATGACCTGATCTGAAGCCATGAGTCAGACGCTTAACTAATTGAGCCACCCAGGTGCCCCCCAAAATCACTGAACCTTTCTAAGCTAACTTTCCTCATATTTATGTGTTCATTCATTTATTCTCTTTTTCATCAGTCCTTTATTTACAAATATTGAAAACTTATTATTTTATAGTTCTTCTGGTCAGATGCTAAAACACATTAATAAATAAGACAAAGTTATGCAGTACATTATAAGGTGATAAATTCATTGGAAAAATAAAGATCAGAGAAAGGGCTAACAGAAGTCTTGGTGGGTAGCAGATTCCAATTTTAAACATATTAGTTAGGTTAGTTTCATTGACAGGGTGATATGCAAAGATTTAAAGGAGGTATAGATATCTAGGGAGGAATATTCCAGGTAGAGGGAACAATCAATGAAATGTCCCTAAGGCACGATTTTGCCTGGCATGTGAACAGTAAACCAGGGACACTGATGTAGCTAGAGTAGAGTACATGAAGGGCTGAGGTCAGAAAGAAAATGGAACTTTCTTATAAAGGGTTTTGAAGGCCATTAAAGAGGTTTTGGCCTTTAATATGAGCAAAAGGAGGGGCCATTAGAAGAGCTGGGGCACCGGAGGGAGAGGAACCATTTTATGTTTCAAAAGAATCACTCTGATTATTGCACTGAAGCAGAGAGATTAGAATGGACACTCTTGTAGTATTCCAGGGGAGAGATGATGTAGATTAGATTGGGTCATGTGTGGAAGTAGTATAAATTGATCATATTCTAAAGGTATTACAGTATTACAGTAGATCTCAGTAGGCTTGTGGATAGTAAGTGTGAGATCCTTACTGGACACAAAGATAGATATTCTAGGAGAGTGTCAAATTCATAAGTCTTGAGTTTAGCAAAGAAGCCAAGGCTAAAACAATTAATTGGGAAGTTGTCAGAAAGTGGATGGTGGCTAACCCCATGAAAAATGATGAGATTACTACAGTGAGTGCTGATAGAGAAAATGAAGCCCATATTCAAGTAGAATGTTAATTTTAAGAGCTCAGGAGGATAAGAAATAGCAAAGGATATTGGGGAAAGACTAAGGTAGTAAAAAAAAAAATCATCAATGTGCGGTGTATTAGAAGCTGAATAAACTGTTTCAAGAAAGAGGTAATCCACACTGCTATGTGCTATTGACAAACCAAATTAGGTAAAAGGTAATTGACCTTCAGATACAGCAGTATGAAAGTTATTGTTGACCTTGGTAAGAGCAACGTTTGTGGAATGGTGAGAGATAGGTGAAATAAATGATGGTGAGCATGAAGTGTTTATCAGACATGGTTCAAGACAAATAGAAAAGTCAGTACATACGTATAAACTTTTTAAAATTTGTATACTGCTGTTAAGGAGAGCAAAGAAATGGGTCTGAGGGAGGAAGGGGTTATGAGTTACACACATATGCACACATACACAGAAAACAATGTCCTTGAATAGCTGAAAGACATTAGTATATAAAGTACTCTCTTCAATATGTTCAGGAAAAATCCATCCACCATTATGAGGAAAAGCAAACCTCATGGGTTCAGAATCAGGTGGGTGTGTATACACAATCAAAACTAATCATCTATATTAAGTTTCTATTGCTGCATAGCAAATTACCATGAACTAGCTGCTTGTTCGACATATGCTTACTATCTCAGTTTTCATGGGTCACAGGTAACTTTGTCCAGTGTTTTGGGGCTCACCAGAATGTAATCAAGGTATTAATCAGGGTTGTGGTTTTACCTAAGACTTGAGGTCTGCTTCTCAGCTCACATGTTGTCAGAATTTATTTCCTTGCAGCTGTAGAATTCATGAGAGCTTGCTTATTTAAAGCTAATACCAGAGATATGTTCTGCTTGAATCTCTGTCTTCAGAGAAGGTCTATGCCCTCTTTCAGAATTATCTTAAGTCAGTCCCACCCAGAATACTGTCTCATTTGATTAACTGAAATCAAGTGAATAGACATATGAATTATATCTGCAAAATCCTTCTGTTTTTGCTGTATAATGTGAGTGACATGCCATACCCTTTCCATATTTTATTGGTTGGAAGTAGGTTATAGGTCATTCCCACATCAAGTAGAAGGGTCTTCTCCTAGAGTGTGATTCATTGGAGGTCATCCCATGGTTTGCCTACCACATTTTCTAACTGACTCATTTTTTTTCCTATGAGGGAAACAGGAAGCAAAGTCAGCAAAAGACTGAATTTTGGAAGGAGGTATTCAAAGTATAAAGAAAAGGAAAACATTAAAAATAGTCACATGAAAGAGGAGAGACAGGGACCAGATACTGTATACTGCTAGGCAACCTTGACATTGGTCATGAATTTAATGGTAACATAGCATTGTTTTGCGTTTTTCTTCAGTCATGTTAGGCTATGTGAGTTCTGTGATGGAGTAGGCAGAGAGTTGAATGTTGAGAGACATCACATAGTTGATAATGGGTAGTTAGACTATTAATTAAAGATAAATTGATTTCAGGGGAACCTGGATGGCTCACTCGGTTACGTGTGTGACTTCAGCTCAGGTCATGATCTCACAGTTTATGACTTTGAGCCCCTTGTCAGGCTCTGTGTTGACAGCTCAGAGCCTGGAGCCTGCTTTGGATTCTGTGTCTCCCTCTCTCTGTACCTCCCCTGCTTGAACTCTGTCTCTGTCTCTCTCAAAAATAAACAAACATTAAAAATTATTTTTTAAATATGAATTGATTTTTGTATCCTATGAAATGCATTAAATAGGGCTTTCCACTTATTTATTTAAAAACAATTATTGAGGGGCGCCTGGGTGGCTCAGTCGGTTAAGCATCCGACTTCGGCTCAGGTCATGATCTCACAGTCCATGAGTTCGAGCCCCGCGTGGGGCTCCGTGCTGACAGCTCGGAGCCTGGAGCCTGTCTCAGATTCTGTGTCTCCCTCTCTCTCTGACCCTCCCCGCTTCATGCTCTGTCTCTCTCTGTCGCAAAAGTAAATAAATATTAAAATTTTTTTTAAAAAAACAATTATTGAATTTAATATATATGAACCTAGGGTAGTACTGTAAGTCCTGTGAATACTCATTATTTGTTTGATACTTGTGATAATCATCAGGTTCTTTTACTGAGGAAAATCTAAAGGAATGTCAGATTTGTCTTAAATGTTAATAAATTTGTAACACTTATATCTGCATATTAAACACACTTCAGTGTTTAATGGTTTCCCATAAAAAAACACAGTATTTTTTCTGCCTTTCACATTTTTTCTAATCTCAGAATAGTTTTGAAATGCAGAAAGTGAATATGAGTATAATGAAAACATTTCCAAGTATATTGAGTCACTTTTACAAAGTTGATGTTAAGGCCTGCCACTGTACTTTGCATTCTAACTCAAATCAAATGTTGTTACATAAAAACATTGAACCATTTCCTCATCTTTGTATCCAAAAAGTCACTGTCTAAACCCATCCTTTGTCTAAGGTATAGGGATGGCCTGCTTAGAGTGCTAGTGGTGATCAGTTGTGTGGGTTGGATTTCTCTAGGCAGGTGTTTAAGTGAATCTTCCTACCCAGGAGAGCATGGAATGTCATTATGTAGAGAGATAAGAAGAATTTATTTATTAAGAAAACTAGAATAAAGAAAAGAACCATGAGCTGAAAGTAAGGAGAGATGGAAAAAAGGAGAAAAGTAAGGAGACAGAAAGTTCAAGGTATCCATATACCACTAATAACATTACTAAAGTTTAACTCTATGTTTTGTAATTACATTAATACTTGAACTCTATTAGGTAATGTCCAAATTGTTGCTTCCAGAAAAGCAACTCTAATAACCTGAAAGACTTACATTCCCCAAACTGTTAATTTGATATCAATGATTTAGACACAAGCCTCTGTAGCATATTCAAACTTCAGTGTCTTGGTATGAGATACTAACAGTGTCCGCAATCTGTAACAACTATTAACTTATTCTCTAATATATATGACACTACACATTGCCCCATGTTAATGGTGGTTGATTTTCATGATACTTGTAATAAAATTATGAAAGATTGTGAAAAACAAAAGTTTTAAAATTACTGAGATTTTTAATTTTTTAATTTTTGAAAAAAAGGGCATAAAACTAACAGGAAAAATGACATGGATGATGAAGTAATTGCCTTGTTTAAAAATCATGACACTAATGGGAAGGAAGCAAAAAGAGGAAGGGAAAGCATATCCAGAGTGATTGCTTAAAGAAAAAAAAAGCATTAGAAAAAAATTATAGGCCAGGAGCAGATTTCTTTTATGCTCTAAGAATTATAATTTATATGATTTGAAACTGTAATTTTTTTAGAACAAGCATACTTGATCATTTTCCTCATTTGTACTTTTTCTGCATCCTTGCCTGATACTTTTTATCATTTAATTACCTTATCAATCACTTATCCCCCTTTAGTTCTTAAGTACTACTGAAAATCATCTTCACAGTATTAGAAAGCAGAATTGATTTGTTCTTTCTCCTTTTCTTTTTCTTTTTTTTCTAACCAGCAAAGACTAAGCCCAGCATAGCTTAAAATTATATATTAAATTTAACAGAGTGGTTAAGTGTTTATTAAACTTTAACCTTGCTAGCTTGTAGGTGTAGGACTTTAGTGGAAGAAATAGAATTAAAAGACCAAAAATGAAAATGATATATTGGAGGACCAGAAGAGGGGCGCCTGGGTGGCTCAGTTGGTGGAGCATCTGACTCTTGGTTTCAGCTTAGGTCATAGTCTCTTGGTTTGTGGGATCAAGCCTTGCATCGGGCTCTGTGCTGACAGTGCAGAATGTGCTTGGGATTCTTTCTCCCTCTCTCTCTGCCCCTCCCCTGCTCTCTCTCTCTCTCACTCACTGTGTTTCACAAAATAAATAAATAAATAAACTTTAAAAAAAAGAAGAAGAAACTGAGTGTGCCTCTAGTGAATTGGTTTCTTCACTATAGCCAAATCAAGGACAAAAGGATAGGGAAACTCAAGACACACTCACACACACACACACACACACACACACACACACACACCTATAATGATTCCAGAAAATCCAGGAAATCATTCCTGGTTTGTTTACTGTGATGATTCACAATATACAGATAAAGAAGTAAAAGCAAATGAAGTTAAACACTTAATATAGCCACCAACAAATGTTATTTTTTTCAGTGGCCATTTGATTTTTTGAGATGTGTTTTGATGTTCTGGGCCAGAAAATTCCTGAAAACATGATGAAATCATCAGTTTAAATCCATTTATAAATTAGGTAGCTCTAGGAATTTTTAATACTTTTGTCCATTAATATTTATGCTACAGTTAAATGATTAAACTACCACCTTATTACAGTATTAGAACATTCTGAATTTGACTATATACTTCTTTTTACCAGTGTATTTTACTTTTTTCATATACTTTCATGTTATTAATTAGTACCTTTTAATTTCAGCTTTAAGAATCTTTCTCAGCATCTGTTTGTAAGGCATGTCTAGTGGTGATGAATTCCCTCAAGTTTTGTTTGGGAAAATGATTCCATTTCATTTCTGAAGGACAGCTTTTCCAGGTAAAATATTCTTGGTTGGCAGGCTTTTTTTTTTTTTTTTTTTCTGTCCACATTCTGAATATATCACTCCACTCTTTCCTGGTCTGAATTCTTTCTGCTGAGAAGTCCAATGATATTCTTATAGAGATTTCTTATATATGAAGATTCTTTTTCCTCTTCCTACTTTTAAAATTCTCAGTGTCTTTGATTTTCGACAGAGTAATCATGATCTGTCTTGGAAGAGATCTCTTTGGGCTGAATCTGTCTTCAGGACTTATGAGCTTTGTGAAGTTGGATGTCTCAATCTCTCCACAGATTTGGGAAGTCCTCAGCCATTATTTCTTCAAATAAGCTTTCTGGCCCATTTCCCTTCTCTTCTCTTCTCTTCTGAGACATCTATAATATATAAATAGTTTCATTTAATGGTTTCCTACAATTCACATAGGATTTCCTCACTCGTTTTCAGTTTTTTTCTTCTCCTCTGACTGGATAATTTCAAATGACTGTGTTCAGATTTAAAGATTCTCTCTTCTGCTTGATCAAGTCTGCCATCAATGCCCTCTGTTGCTTTATTTTTTTTCATTTTCTTCATTGCACTCTTCAATTCCAGAATTTCTGATTGGTAACTTCTTAATGATATCTATCTCTGATACACTTCTCATTTTGATTGTATATTATTTTCCTGTTTTCATTGATTTGTCTCTGTATTTTCTTGTATCCCACCGAGCTTCATTAAACAACTATTTTGAATTCTTTATCAGGAAATTGCAGATCTCCATTGGGGTTGGCTGCAGAAAAAATACTGTTTTTTGTTGGTGGTGGTGAAGGTGTCATGTTTCCTTATTTTTTTTATGTTCTGAAGTCCTTATTGCCATCTGCACATTTGAAAAAGCAGTTACCTCCTCTAGTATATCCAGTTGCCTTTTGAAATGAAATGCCTTCTGTCATCCATCCTTGGGATGAAGCTTTCTCAGATCTCTTCTATGGATACACCTGTTTCTCATTCTTGATCCTTCTAGGGGCAAGGGTGGAGGAAATTCTTAAAATTGTATTCTTTCTCTTGATTCTTAAAAGCCTGGTTGGGAGCTGACAACTTCTCATTTGCTTTCCCTAGAATGGTGCTGAATGCTCACATTTGGGTAGTTTCTCCCAATTCTGCAAAGTTGGGCTGGCTTTCTACACATGCTCACTTGCTGTCTGCAAAGGCCAACACCCACCACTCTGGAGGGAAGGCACAGGAAGCCAGCCAGGTTGTGTGTATGTTTGTATGAGGAACACAGAATGTTTGGGGTGCCCAAAGACCCCTGAGGGAGATCCACATGTGAGGCATCCCCAGTGGCTCATGGGTTGGCTTTCTGATACATTCCACAAAGTATTTGCTAGGACCCAGGTTTCTTTCATATGTTCTAAGCCCTAGCTGCTGTTTTCCACATCGGTCTGTTAGTCAGGCAGCTCACCCAGTGCTCTGGATGAGGCAAGAGAGAAGTGGGCCTCTTAGGCAGCCTCTCACACAGCTGGAAAATCCAAGTACTCGCTCATGTGCTCTTACTTTCTGCTGAGGGAGAAATCATAAGCCTAGAGTGTCTCCCTTGACCCTGACCTATACTGTTGAGGGAAGAGTGATGTGAATAAAGTGAAATTCTTCCTTTTACCCTCTTCAATGTATTGTCTCAAATTTTTTGTTCCACTGGCATGCTGGAACTTCTTCAGCTGGACTCTTAGACTTCCACAAAATTATTCTGATCCATGGGTGATTATCAAAATCAATGTTTTGGGGAGAAAACTGGTAGAAAACTCCTATTCCACTATATTGCATATGTACTCCTGGATTGACTATATTCTTAATAATAGTTAGAAAACATTATGACTTATATATATTAAATATTTAATTCTCTTTTTTAGTATAATGGGTCAATTATAATTTTGTGTTATGACACATAATGTTTTCTGTCACTGAATTATCCTTAGAATTGGAACTTCTGGATTAAAATGTATTAACAAATATATGCAGATAGCCCTCATAGAAGTTCCATGAGTCTACACCCCAGCTTGTAATGTTAAGGGCTTTGTTTGAATATTATAAAATATTTTATCCCTTACCAAAATGATAAAAAAAAGTGTATCTCATTGTCATTTTACTTTGAATTTCTTTTCATTTAATTATGCTGAACAACTACTTACATATGGAAATGGAATGTGTGGTTTCCCTTCTGGGAATTGTTTACCTACCAATTAGATGCCATCATGAGAATTGACGGGTAAGCAACACTTTCCTGTCCTCAAGGAGGTCTTACTCATAGGTCAGAAAATTGATAGAGCACTTACAATAAATGATAGTAAGTAGTGTGCTACAAGAAAGACATGCATAGAAAATTCAGGAGAGTCTTCTAATAAAGTGATGATTAAGTGAAAAATCCAATGGATGAGTAGGAAAAACCCAAGAAAAGAGACAAACATTTTCAGACTGATACGCATCTAAATAATTTAGAATCAAGTTGAGAGCATGACATGTTAAACAAACAAAACAAAACAAAAGACAAAAAAACTATTCAGAAATCTCCATGTGATGAGACGGGAGTCAAAGAAAAATGACAGCTTAGGCTGCAGAGGCCGGATCACAAAGAGAATTGTTAGCTATGTTCAAGAGTTTGAACTTTACCCTGTGGCCAGGGAATTTATTTCAAGGTTTCAGAATTTCAGTGCTTCAGTTTGGGAAGCTTATCCTTACTACCATGTGGAGAATAGCTTGGTTAGGGATGGGATCTGGACACAGGGATAATTCAAAAAATTACTGTAGTCTTGAATTGGACTATATTGTCGACATTAAAATATTGGTCTCAAAATATGTCCAATACCATGTATGCTAGTTATTTGCCTATTGTCTATATTACCTTCTGATACTGGAATTAGGGTCTACAATCTACATTTTTAGATTCTGTTACCAATTAGCTTCTTTGTTTTTTAATTTTTTTTAATGTTTTATTTATTCTTGAGAGAGAGAGAGAGACAGAGCATGAGCGAGGGAGGGGCAGAGAGAAAGGGATACATAATCTGAAGCAGACTCCAGGCTCTGAGATGTCAACACAGAGCCCTATGTGGGGCTTGAACCCAGGAGCCATGAGATCATGACCTGAGCCGAAGTCTGACGCTCAACCGACTGAGCCACCCAGGCACCCCACCAATTAACTTCTTGTTAAGTTATAGCAATAAGAAAAGCTAGAAACGATTTAAATAGCAGGACATGGGAAAAGGAACTTCCTTTCTTTTTTTCATTTCTTTGCAGTGTTGCTTAAGCAGCAAAGTCAGTCCTATCTCTCAGTTTCTTTTGGCACTTCCTGCCCCAGTGATAGTGTATTCTTCCTGTCCCAGAGAAACGGCCCTCCAGAGCTTTCTAGGTGTTTTCTTTTGGTTCATCTAGACTTCAGGGCAGTAGCAGATTCTTACAGTTACCAATACTTGAGTTATCTCAACATCCTTTAAAAAGTTCCATCTTTATATATCTGTGTAACAAATTACCAATAAGATATCCACCATTTAAAATGGCTAATTGTAGTTATGAGTTTCCAGAGTATTGATTACCCATTCTTATTTTTGCTTTTATATAACCTCAGTTTTAGACTGATGATTTTTGTTTAAGTTTTATTTCTTTATTTTGAGAGAAAGAGAGAGAGAGAGAAGGGCACGGACAGAGAGAGCGGGAGAGACAGAATCTCAACCAGGCTTCACACCATCAGTGCAGAGTTTGATGCACGGCTCGAATTCACAAACCTTGAGATCATGACCTGAGCCAAGATCAAAAGTCAGATGCTTAACCAACTGAGCCATCCAGGAACCCCTGGACTCTCATGATTTTAGATACTGCTTTAGAATCACTGGATTGAGGTGATTGACCTCAATATTCAAGGGGGAATTTGTTAATGATACATAATTGGGATGGAGAGAAGTTTATCTTAAATTCAAGGGATATTTCTGGTGAATTTCTTCAACTTTCATCTAATGGTAAAAGTTAATGAAAAATCAACTCAGCAAAGGGGACATGTGATGGGCAAAGGAACAATGAATCATAAGTTACAACTACAGCTTTGGGACAAGTTACAAAAATATGGAGACAAACTGCCAATTTGTCATTTGCACATACTTATAAACACTGACTAAAATTTTCCTTCTTCATTTCTCCTGCTATTTTATATAAGGATTCTTGCTAGTAGCTTTTAAATTGAGTCTTTAGGTAGTAACAGATATTCAGGTGGATTTATGTTCAAATGAAAATTGAATTAATAGCATTCCAGAGAGGATACACTGGATACAGTGACTGATGGACTTTGTATCTAACATTTTTTAAAAGATGGTAAAAGTTTCTTCATATAAATTAAGAATTGTACCTTATTAGGAGAAAGCATTGAGTTGTTACTGGTATTTTATGAACTTTATATAGCTTAGAAGTAAATATATTGGTGCTGGGTAACGCAAGGGGTGGATTGTGGTGACTATTTTTGTTTCAACAGCAAGCCTGCCCTCCTATACTATGTTCTGTTGGGATTGGAGAAGACAAACCTCCTGACATCTGAGTTTCTACTATATTTTTAGTGGGAAGCATTAGAGGGAGATTTATTAGTACATAGGGATTATAAGAAATCCCTATCCTGTTTGTAGTTACTATTAGTAGTACTTCAGGAATAAAGATTATCTCCATTTGCAGCTGTTGGCAGGAAGCATCATACACTGTACCTTCCCAGAGGTCCAAGTGCCAAACATCCTTGGTGGACCAATCACCAAGAGGATCAGGTTCCTCTCAGCTATCTAAGCTTCAGTTGTGTTGTGGTCCCTGCTTTGAGCTCCTAGATTCTAGGCTAGTCATGGTGACTAGTGACTTCCTGGAGTCACTAATACCTGCATTTCTACAGCATCCTGAAGATTTCCAATTCCCTGTTTGCAATACCTAGCATGGCTTCTATTTTGTTTTATTAGAATGTGACTAATACAGATGGAAAAAGATTCCCTCCCCTGCAAAAACAATTACTTCTCATATAATGCATAAAGGTATGTGTGTGTGCATGATTCAATGGAAATACACAAAAATATGTATTTTTTAAATATTATATCTGAAGAGTGAAATTTGGAGAGATTTTTATTATTTTATTTTCCAATATTTTCTAAATTTTCTACATAAGACATCCTTACATCCACAGTCAAGATAAAAATAAAATAGTGGTAATGTCATATTAGATCTTAGGAAGCAAAGTATTCCCTGTTTCTGGGAACTGGACATGATAGGTCATTATTTCACAAAATATATTCTATGGATCACTTGTACTGGAATTATCTGGGATGCCAGTTTAGAAAAAAATGTTTCTCTCCAGACCCAATGCCTTTGGATTAGTGTTAAGAATCTGAATTTTAGCAAAGGTCCCAGGTGATTCTTCTGCATATATTGACTTTGAGCTCAGCTTCCCAAGGGTTGCTTATTTCCTCCTGCTAAGCAAATGCAGTTATCCTCACAAGACACATCTAACTGTGGACCTGACATTTTAAGAAAAAACAAAACAGTACAATAAATGTATTACTTCCATTTAAACCATCTGTTCCTTTACTGGATGTTCTTCATGCCTTCTGTAAAACCTACTGTGTGATATGTGTGTCACCCTGCATGCTTCTGTAGGAGTCACTCATCTTTAATTTCACCATGTACTGTGGTTCTGAATGTTGAATTATTTGCATGCTAAGAGATAGTATGCATATTTTCATCAATGATTATGTCATTGTAAATACATAAATAAGTAAAATAGGACTGTAAAATTGGTTATTTTTATGAAAATGAAGTTGGATATTTGAGGAAAGCCACATAAAGTTGAGTGACTAAGAGGCTACTACTAAATCAGGTATGGGAAAGGCATCCAAAAAGACTAGGGTGAGGAATCCTAAAATACATAACAATATTGAGGTTTGCTTCATAATTCCCTTTAAATTCTTGTTCGATGTTAAAAAATAAACTTGATATTGTACAACTTATATTATGACTATTTATAGAAAAAAACATGATATGAAATCCAACTAGTGGATTACAGTAAAAGAAAAGTTCTGGGTTTTTATCTCAAAATATTAAAGAACAAATATATCTTCTTTAAGATTCCTTTTTCCAGTTAATAGACTATATATATGTGTGTATATATGTATATATGTGTGTGTGTATATATATATACACACACGTATATATACACAAACCAGAAAGGATTCGATAAGATTTTGTAATATTTTCAAAATGATTTCAGTACCAATCAGAATCCTTGGGGCAACTTTAGAGGCTTTTTGTATGATTATGGATCTGGGGTAAATCAAGAAATCAGTTTTGGCCTGATCAGGCATAGAGAATAGAGGTAGTGTCATAATCTAAGAAACATTTTACCCTATCTTAAAATTAAATTTCAGAAGTAAATTGTTTGACTATTGGAAGACAAACAAGCACTGTGGGACTTCTTTTAATTTTTCTATCCTGTTTCAAGAATGGAAACTAGCATCTACAAATGCAAGGGTTCTTACAGATCAACTTTCAAGTTAATATAGATTAATTCTTTTTTCCTTATGAAGCAATAGTGTTTTACCATTTTCACTGTCAGACATTTCAATCCTCATAATGCACTTTATATAACATTTTTCAGAAAATTGGAAGCTTTAATGTTAATTCTTAATCTTTTAAAAATTATATTCTGAGAATGAGATAAAATATGACCAGTTAATATTTAAATGTTATATAAGTATGTTCAGAATTAAAAATAGAATGTTGTTGATTTTGGTCAATTTACTGGAACTATTCTACAATTGGCTTTGGGATTTTAGATTAGAGAGAAACTAATAAATGGATAGAGATTTTTCTAATCAAGATTCATACATCTAGGGTTTAAAAAAAAGGCAAAACATCATTTAAAAACATATTAGAAAAAATATAATAAGTAGGAAATTTTTGTTGCGTCATTAAAATTTTAGGAACTTTGTGAATTATTATTTTTTTTGAGATTGTTTTATACTATTCACCAAAATAAAACTTTCTAAAAATTATGTAGGTTAGAAAATCTGCTGTGAATAGTGGAGTGAAAAGGCTCAGGAACATAATGATAAGAGGGAAAAGAGGAGACATGAAAGCAAAGTTCTCATTTAAAGAAGCCAGAAAAGAATGAGGGTGAGTGCGAATAATTATATTTTAAATATAGAGAAATACTGATGAAAAAGTGTCCACTGTACAACAAATAATCCCAATTTGAATAAAGGCAGGTAAGAATGCAGTTAAAATGGAGCTTCAATTCAAGTGTATTCACATATAAATTTTACCAAGAATGACTACATGTAAAATAAGTTAGATAATCAGTAAAGGATTTTTTTAAAGAATATTGAAACTCAAATTTAATAGCTGGTAAATTCTCTGTAATCTTGTTGAGTGTGTAATTACCAACCCCACTGATGATTATATTTTATTTCCAAAATATTTCTAATTTAAACTGAGTATAGGGGCGCCTGGATGGCGCAGTCGGCTAAGCGTCCAACTTCAGCCAGGTCACGATCTCGCGGTCCGTGAGTTCGAGCCCCGCATCAGGCTCTGGGCTGATGGCTCAGAGCCTGGAGCCTGTTTCCGATTCTGTGTCTCCCTCTCTCTCTGCCCCTCCCCCGTTCATGCTCTGTCTCTCTCTATCCCAAAAATAAATAAACGTTGAAAAAAAAATCTTAAACTGAGTATAACATTATTGCATCCAGTGTTATATCAAATGAAAATATCCATTTACATTCCAGCTATCATAGGACAATGAAAATGCACGTGGGAGTACCCTGATGTCTGTGATAACTCATATAGTTTATTCAGAATAGCAAAAATAATAGATGAATTTACATTTTGAATGTTTTCAATTGCCTTTGTGTTCAATGTATTTTGTTGTAGTCTAAGAGAATAAAATTGACAATTTCAGTATAATATACTAATTTATGTTGACTAAAGTATATTGAGAAAAATATATCATTTCTAAATAGGCTTCTGAACATCAGATACTATAATATTCTTTTACTGCTTTCTAGTTTTTGTTGTATTCAATTGTAAACAAAACAATGTCTGTATCAAAATTGAAAAGCGCAATTTCTCTATAAAATGAAAAGGCAATATAATTCAATTATGAACAAATTTATCCCAAATTATATAATCATAAGTATTGTCCTTTTCAAAACTTAATGAGGAATTCATGAAGAAAAGAGTTGGAGCTTATTGTTCGCAGTTATTATAATTCTCTAGCTAGGGTTTCATATACCATTTTGAATTCTGAAATCATTTTTAAGGTTTAAAATTTATTTTAAGTATAAGCAATAATGAAAAATCTTTATGCTTTGACAATGGCTTTGATTTCAAAAACCAAACATCTTCGCTATCTATGCCTGAAAAAGGAATGGTTAATAAAGGTGGTTAATAATGTTGCCAAAATGATGCATGATTGTAAGATTATGAGATGGGTATTGGCCACTAAACTTTTAAATTTATCTGAAAACTTTTATTCTTTTGAGATACAACTGCATACAATAAGCTAGATTTATTTCAAACAGTTTGCTATCTTATTGATTGATCTTATATGGTATTTAAATGTGTTAATTGGATGATTTGTTATTAATTCAAATGGAGATTAGCTATTTAATATCTTAATTTTAGTTTCAAGATGCTACAGCTGGATCTGACCATGGCGATACAAATTTTGGAATAAACATTTGGTGACTGCAGACTAAAAATCAAATTCGGGGGCGCCTGGGTGGCTCAGTTGGTTAAGCATCTGACTCTTAATTTCTGCTCAGGTCATGATCTCATATTTCCTGAGTTGAGACCCACATCAGGCTCTACACTGCTTGGGATATTCTCTCTCTCTCTCTCTCTCAAAATAAGTAAACTTATAAAATAAAATGGAAAGAAAAAGTTACTCCAATTCATTTTTCCTTTGCCAACCCATCACCTCAGCACAGATCGTTGCCTCCAGAGAAGGCATCATTTTCTAGTGTGTGTTGTGTCGCTGTCCAGGGTAGCCTTAGTTCTGCTGCCACTCCTGACAGTCATTGTTTTTGTTTCTTTGTTTGTTTGTTTTTTTACACACTCTGTATTCTGTGATCTCCATTAGCAATTAAATAAAACATTCTGAATTAAAAATTTATTAAAGATAACAGGCTGATAAGGGATTATATTTTTCAAGATTCCATTTTCATATCACTGTAGTTTATTACATTATTATATGGTTGTTTTTTTTTTAAATAGGGATCAGTTCCAAGTATGGCAGTAATATAAAATAATAACATAGAGTTTGTAATTATTTGGGTATAGAAAGTACATGGAAACAAATGCTTGGAAGATGGGACAAGGACACTGTTTTTGATTCCTCCTTTCCCCTTTTTGCAATATCTTCATACATTAATATTCAGATTAGACGTTCAAAATATATGTTATTTTCTGTTGTGCTAATAGCACAATTTCTGGCAACATGTGATTTTTGGAACAATAGATACTCTAGAAATCTTTCTGCACTGCAGAGGTTGCCTAATGGTGTCTTAAAGAGACTGGGCTTCAGAATTCTTCATAACCTGTGACTGAATCCTTCTGCTGCCTCTTTGGGTGAGCTACTCTGAGACCTGTGTTTCCTCTTTTATGCAAAGAAAATATTTCCAACCCCTGTAGATAGCTTTAACTATTAAATAGGAGAGTCTTGCCATCATGCAAAGTCCAGATTAGTAAAGAAGAAAAGTTGAATATTTGCAATAGAGTGTGCTATGAAATAAGATAGCAGAGGTGAGTGGGACTACTCTGTATCCAAGTGTTCATTTAGTGGGTCCTTCAAGTTACAGTGTTGCCTAGGGAAACAAAAGTCATCTCACTCTTTGGATATTCTTTAAGAAAGTGACTAATTAAAAAAAAAAAAAGATCTCAATTCAAATATCCCATTTTACCTATTTTCTATCCAGATACAGTACCTAACCAATCAGAAAGAATGCCTGCTAACGCACTGGGACAGAGTCATGGGGACCCTGTGCTGTGCCAGGGAATTATCCTCTGGTTCTTGCAGTATGAGGAAGTTTGGGGGTCCTAGAGTAGGGTTAGGCTAGTGGGGACAGTGGCATCTGACTTACCTTGGGCTTCAAGATAGTGATTTTATTTTGAGGTATGGATGTATCTCAATAATTTAACAACTTATATGGCCACAAAACTGTTTCCTGGCTGAGCATCAGCACTGCTTCTAATGCCAAACATCTCCCCCATTGTATCAAAGTCTCTATTCCTTTTTGGTCAGTCTTTCACTGGTTGTTGGCTATTGTAAACATGTAAAAACAATTCAATCACAATGGCATGTGACTGCAAAGTGAAACTACAAATCTGGTAAAATATATAAGATTTCATGAAATTCCTGAAAGTGATGTTGGAGAACTACATTAATCACTAGTAATGATTAACTTCATGGAGCATTGGTAACTACTAATTAATGCAGTTAAATATAGTTAATATAGATCATGCATATTAATGTGGTTAAAATATTTCTCTACTTTTTGGTGGTGGAAAAAATTTTTAAAAAGAAAATCAACAACGATTAAAGATGGGCTTTGCAAAAACTTGAATTGACAATCTAAGGATAAGGCATACTTTTGGTAAAATTGCCTTGATAGCACTTGATTTATTTTTTAAAGTTTTTATTTTAATTCCAACTTGTTAATATGGAGTGTCATATTGTGTACAATATAGTGACTCAACACTTCCATACAGCACCTGGTGCTCATCACAACACATGCACTCCTTAATCCCTATCACCTACTTAACCCATCTCCCAGCCAGCTCCCCTCTGGTGACCATCAGTTTGTTCCCCAAAGTTAAGAGGCTCTTTCTTGGTTTCCTTCTCTCTCTCTTTTCTTTCCCCTTTGTTCATGTGTTTTGTTTCTTAAATTGTACATATGCACTTATTTTTATGATCATGTTGTAAAAATTATGTTGTCTTTATAATTGTGATAGGTAATCATTATAATTATGTTTCAAGGTTAGATTCCCATTATTATGTTAGAAAAGTTAGATATGAAGTCAAAGCTAATTTCTTTATTGTCATTTATTTCATTCTTCACCCATCTTAAGAAAAGGAATATAGTTGTAAGTTAATTTTGTTAAATATCAAATAAAATAGACATTCATAATTTTAAATTTTATTTTTCAAGATAATTTCTTATGAAAACATTTGTCAGTAGTTTCTGTAATTTTTATAGGAACAATTTTATGAAGCTTTTGTAGAAGTATAACATGCAGAGAATTAAAGTACACAGATAATAAATGTATAAATCAGTTAAATTCTACAGCATTTTCTATAATTTTTAACATTTTTTGAAATGAATTTAACTGGTTGTACAGTTTATTATTAAACTCCATAAGGGAGATACCAACACCAGACTTGAGGATGGTCAGACTTCACAGAAGTCATAAGATCTGGAAGCTGAAGAATAAATTTGAGAATTAGTCACATATAATGCAAGTACCACTTTTCCTCCCTTTTCCTCGCTATTAAATTAGCGATCTTCTAATATATTTGCATGTGGTCTTTGTGGTTGCTTCTCCCCCTCTCAACCATTTGCGGGTCATATATTTACTGTTCATCGGGTTGGAAACTCATAGACTAAAAGTATGG
Organism: Acinonyx jubatus; assembly: GCF_027475565.1. NCBI lineage: Eukaryota > Metazoa > Chordata > Mammalia > Carnivora > Felidae > Acinonyx > Acinonyx jubatus. The sequence goes on from NC_069387.1 coordinate 49,743,906, forward strand.
TTTTACTTAAGTAGAAGTAAAGTACCTTAAGATTGTACTTACTACCTCTGCAAGACACTAAGTGGTAGCTGAACTTGGGGTAGGCTGCAATTCCGATTATATCCCTGCATTTTGTTTTCCTCCTCAACTTCTCTAACAAAATCATACTGTCACACCAGGGTTATAGGAACCCATATATAGGGTAAGTGAGCGCATGAAAAACAGTCCCACTGTTTGAGGCTACACAGTGTCTCTATATCATAGGTTATTACGGAGTCAACTAATTACTACATATTAGTATATTACATATACAGATTTGAAGTGTCTGTCAGATATCACATGCTGAATACAGTTTAGTTATTTTTTTAGTTTAGCTATTGGTATATGAGTAAATAGTGAATTTTCTGAAACTTCATTTTCTTATCAGCAAAATGAAAATACTGATATCTACTTTGTTGTAGATAAAATTTAAAATGCTGTTTCGTGTAGATAAAAGTGCCTAGGACCCATGTGAGATGGGTGAAGACTCAGCTATGTCTGTCTCTCAATATTGTAAGGTTAAGTAATATTCCCCTTGAACCCAGTTGCCATTTTAGGGGATAGAGAGTGGCAGAGTGACAAATAGCCATTGTAGGGAGTTGATCTTTGAGCTGACTGACTGCCGAAAAGGTTCTGAAATAATTTGAAAAAAAAATTTATTGGAATATGAATAAGGCACCTTTAATTCACAAATATAAGTTCCTTCCATCTAATGAGTAAGACAGGCATTTAAAAAGAATCCTAATAACAGATAGTAAGAATTCTAAAGTTTTGTCAGTCTGAGAAAGAAAAATATCATATGATGTCACTCATATGTGGAATTTAAGAAATACAACAGATGAACATAGGGGAAGGGAAGGAAAAATGTGATAAAAACAGAGAGGGAGGCAAACCATAAGCAACTCTTAAATACAGAGAACAATTGATGGTTTCTCAAGGAATGTGAGTGGGGGGATGGGCTAAATGGGTGAAGGACATTAAGGAGGGTACTTGTTGGGAAAAGCACTGGGTATTTTATGTAAATGATGAGTCATTGGGTTCTACTCCTGAAACCAAAACTATACTGTATGTTAACTAACTTGAATTTAAATAAATACTTAAAAAATAAAGTTTTGCCAACCTTAATTGTAACCTGTAAACTTTGACTTCCCTGTTAGAACAATACTTACGGAACTGATAAATTTCTAAAAGTAAACATTTCTTGTGTTTTTTTATTTTTTCTTACACAATATATAATAGTCATGTCCTTTAACAATTCAATATTATTACTTGGTTTACATCTTTGGAAGTGTGAATTTCTATTAGCACATTCCTTGAAAAACAACAAAAGGATATGTAACAGTTGTTGGATAGCACAATTTTGATTAATTTTTATTCTTCCCTGTCTTCATGGTGCCATATGAGTTTCACTTTTAATTGCACAGAATCTTGCTAGGGTTAAGGCTACATGTTTGACACTTAGCAAATGTTTTTCCCCAGTCATTTTTTTTGTTGTTGTTTGGTTAAATGCTTTAGGTCTGCTTGTACTTTTACACTCTGCAAGGGACATAGTAAATCTATATGTGATAACTTCCAGGTTGAAACATGCAGACAGCATCAATAAAAGGATGCTGTGTCATCTGTAAATTAAGCAGCAATTGGCCTCAGCCATTACTCATTTAATTATAGAATTTTATCATTCTCTTTGATATTAAAGGATGTTCATATGCTCATAATTGACAGGAAGGTTTAATTTGTGCTGGTTATGGTGCAATAAGCAAAGCAATGAATAGAGTCTGATTTTTTTTTTAATTGGAGTATGGACTTTGCTTAGTTACAAATATAAGGAGTTGCTGAGATTACAAAATTCCCTCTGATAGAAGAGAATTATTTCTTTGAGCTCCACTAAATTTCTTAAAGTGTTCATTGAGGAAGAATTATACTTCATTGAAATAAGGCAGTCTTTCTAAAGAAATAATAAATTCATTTGTTATTTCACACCTATCACTAGAAATTACAAAGATTGTGCTATTACAGAAAGGACCATATTTTTTTCTTTTCTTTTTCTTTTTACCTCTACCAAATGCCTACCTGAAATTTATATTAATGACTATGTGTAGTTTCTAGGAGCTATTGTCCATAAATCCAAAAAGATGTTTTGAAATATATGTGGAGAAAACAAAACCAAAACAACAACAACAACAAATGGGTCTTTACTCCTATCAAGCTTGAAGGGAAAGAAGGGACAAGACTCAATAGAAAGACTGCTGGAATTTATGTTGTTGAGGTTGTAGTTTGTACTGTAGGAAAGAATATAGTCCAGTGCAAAAAACATTTGAATAGGAGACAGGGAGTAGAGGTATCCTCTCTGCTCTGCCATCCTCCAGCCTACGTGACCTTTGTTGAGTTCACCAAATGGAGGTTCAGTTTTCTCATCTGTAAGATGCCCTGCCTACCTTTAGAACATCCTCTGATTCTTTAAGACAATAAATCAAAGTAAAGTAAAAATATTAGAGGATAGAGAATTGCCTCTATTCAATAATTAAAACAGCACCTCCCAGAGAGGTACTGTATTTTTTTTTTTTTTTTTTGCTATCTAGTAATATCCCTTCTTGCATTTTTGAGCTTTCAGAAGACAGTGACTGATTGGGTATACATATTCTACTAGTTTCAGGAACTTCAGAAACATAAACTAGGGCATGAACACATATGAGAACATAAAAAATCCCAAAATAAATTTAATATTCTACCCTAAAACCAGGAGAATAGTTAATTTTTCAGTTTGAAACACCCTTCAAACATGACTTGACTAATACGAAAGTATGTTTTGTAGCACAGTATTAACAGTATAGCAATATTTTTATTACAAATTGATTGGAAGCTAGAAATATATTTAAAAAGGATGTACCTAGGGTACCTTCCCATATTGAATTTAGTAGACCAGGAGTCACGTAATGAATTGGGTACAAAAAATTATTTTGCGATCTTTACATTTATATGTAAAGTTAACACTAAAATACTACTATGTGTGAAATATTCTTTAAAAATAATGTGCTTCATTAAAAATCACATCTTTACTTACCCTGAATTCAAATAAGTAGATTTATGATAGAATATCATTACCCAAAAATATAAAATTATTTCATAAGAATTAAAGAGAAAAGTGCAATAGAAACTCAACTGAGTTAAAGCCTTTTACTTTGAGAAAACAAAATTTGTTTAGATTTATAGGACATGAATATGAAATGTATTACTTTTAACTATCAATAGTAGCAGCTATATTTCTTAAATTAATATTTAGAAATTTTTCATGAGACATCATAGGGTCTGCTGTTGAGAACATTTCATTGCATTAGCATCCTAAACACATTGAGAAGGAGGGGAGAAGATAAATATATTTCATTAAAATTTTTTGACAATGAAAATGTTTTTAATCAGAAAATCCAGTTAATCATAATGCTTGAATTCCTAAAGAATTCTAATAACATAAGAAAATAATATACTGCAGGAAGTAGTTCTATCTTTCATTACAGATATTTTTCTCTTTTTCTCAAACCACCCCCAATTTCCACAAAAGTTTCTGCCACGTGGTACATATTTAAGTAATGGTAGTTATGATGTTTAACAATATAATAATATGATTTTAATATCCAGGGCTCAATAAGTATTTGTTGAGAATGAGTAAATTAAAACTAAGATTTTATATTGTTTATAAAATTATGTTCAATTTTGTTTTATACTTACCAAAATAAAAGCCCCCAAGTGTCCCAGATTTGATATTCTCTTCTTTACATCTCTAGTTTTAAAGATTAACTTTCCAATAAGTTTATGATTGTAACTATTGCTAGTTCTACTGTAAGAAGACAGATCCTCAAATAGTTACTCATACAAATTTTGAAATGCTCTCACCTTTATGTATATTATAATCTTCATCATTCTTCTTAAACACCAAGTGTCTTTTGGTTCTTCTTCTAAAACACAATTATTCTGGCAGAGAATGAAATAATATGTAATATTGGGCTTAGGATCCATTTTATATATATAAATTGGATTTCTAGGAGATATAACTATATATATTATATATATATATATATATTTTATATATGTATATATAATAATGCTATTTTATATCCCTGTGTCTTGAAAGGAAAGGCAATTTTTTTAATCTAAAAGATAAATTAATAAACAGCACATGCTATGTAAAGCAGTCAATTAACAGATTGAGCAAATGTGTGCATATTAGTAGAGCCATTTTATACTGTTATAAATACTGGTCATTGATATACAAGAAATCATGGTCTTTTAATGACTTAGCTGCAGGTAGAGTGCAAATTAGAAGCTTTTGAAAGATTCATTAACCATTTGACCTATTAAGTAACTTTTAGTTCACTAAAGAAATTACTAGAAGTTGAGAAGGTTTTTGATTATATAAAGAACACATTTTATGTGTTATATATATGTCATGCAAGAAACAGATCTACAGCACTTATGTCTTCATTATTTTAAGTAACTGGAATGGTATTTTTAAAAGATTCAACTTCAGCTGCATTAAGTCCACAGAAATCCTTGAATAGTTACTTAAATAGATTCATGCAGTCTCACAATAGAGTCAGAGCCTGAACCTAAGAATGTCCAATATTCTGAGAATTCCCTTTCCCTCTTTTTTTATTCCTAAATCCCAAGCCCTTTGATCTCTTTTGAAGTTATCCTCAATTATTCCAAGCAAAAAATCCAATTGACATAATAAAATCAGAAAGAGTTGGATTTGGGCCACCTGGGTGGCACAGTTGGTTAAGTGTCCAGCTCTTGGTTTCAGCTCAGGTCATGATCTCATGGTTCGTGAGTTCAAGCCCTGCATCAGGCTCTTCACTGCCTGCTTGGGATTCTCTCTTTTCCTCTCTTGCTCTGCCTCTCCCCTGCTATCTCTCTCTCTCTCTCTCTCTCTCACTCCCTCTCTCTCAAAATAAATAAACTTAAAAGAGAAAGAGTTGGATCCTATTTCTTATTCTCCAATAACTTGCCATGTGACTTTTTACAGTTATTAAACTTCTCTCATCTTAATTTCTTCCTAAATAAAGACTAATGTTTATTCTTAGTATAGTTATGAATATTAAACTCTATGAAGTATATGGCATATAATAGGCACTGAAAAATATTGTGGACCTTTCCATTGTGCCACATTTCATATCCACTTCCTTTGTGATATTTACTATACTGTACTGTAATTGTATTTTTTGTTTTAATGTTATTTTGCAACCTAATAGGTTCTCTTAAAAATCTTTGAATCCTCAATGTTTAGGAATAGCATAAATAGCTAGTATATCTTTCTTTCTACTTTCTGTCTTTCTTTATTTCTTTTCTCTCTGTCTCTTTCTCTCTCTCTGTCTCTTTCTCTACACATGCACACACACACAGACCTTTGTTGTTCTTGTTGAATAAATGATAACAATTAATTGGCAACTACAGAAGTTAAAGTTTCTCTTGGAGCAATTAAACCATTAAATGAAATAGTATATTAGGTACATGCATGACATAGTAAGTACTCTAAAAAGTCTTAGCTATATTTTTATATAAAATATATAAATATATATTTACATTTATATAATATATATATATTATATATGTAAATATATTTATATAAAAATATAGCTAAGACTTTTTGGACTTATTCAATAAGACAAAATATATTTTTTGCCTTAAGACAATATATTTTTATATAGCTAGGACTATATAAATAGTCTATATAGCTAGTCTATATAGTCTATATAGCTAAAACTATCCTTGGGGTACCTGGGTGGATCAGTTGGTTAAGCAACAGACTCTTGAATTTGGCTCAGGTTACACCATTTATGAATTTAAGCCCTGCATCAGGTTAAATGCACACCAGGTTAAATCCACACACACCTGCTTGGGAGTGTGGAGCCTGCTTGGGATTCTGTCTCCCTCACTCTCTGCCACTCCCTGCACTTGTGCGCAAGCTTGCTCTCTCTCTCTCTCTTTCAAAATAAATTAATAAACTTAAAAAAATAAACTAAAAAAATTGATCTCTCCTCAACCTCAAAAAGGCCATATCAAAATACCCACAGCTAGGATTATCCTCCATGGGGAAGACCTGAGCTTTCCTCAACAGTCAAGAACAAGATAGGATGTCCACTCTCACCATTGCTATTTAACATAGTACTGGAAGTCTTAGCCTTAGCAATCAGACAAAGAAAAAAAAAAAGAGAGAGAGAGAGAGAGAGAAAGGAAGAAAGAAAGAAAATGCATCCAAATCAGCATGAAAGAATTCAGTAGATGACATGATACTCTATGTAGAAAACCTAAAAGACCACCAAAAGATTGCCAGAACTAATATATGAATTTAGCAAAGCTGTAGGATATAAAATCAGTGTGCAGAAATCTGTTGCATTTCTTTGCATCAATAATAAAGTAGCAGAAAAAAAATCAAGGAATTGGTCCCATTTAAATTGCACTAAAAACAATAAGCTACGTAGGAATAAAACTAACCAAAGAGGTAAAAGATCTCTATTCTGAAAACTCTAAAACATTTATGAAAGAAATTGAAGATGACACAAATAAATGGAAAAACATTCCATGCTCATGGATTGGAAGAACAAATATTGTTAAAATATCTATACTACCCAAAGCAATCTGCATATTTAATGCAAAGTTTATGAAAATACAACCAACATTTTTCACAGTGCTAGAACAAACAATCCTAAAATTTGTATGGAACCACAAAAGACCCCAAATAGCCAAAGTGATCCTGAAAAAGAAAAGCGAAGCTGAAGGCATCACAATTCTAGACTTCAGGCTATATTACAAAGCTGTAGTCATCAAGACAGTATAGTCCTGGCACAAAAACTGACACATGGATTATGGAACAGAATAGAAAACCCAGAAATGGATCCACCACTTTATGGTCAACTAATCTTCAATAAATTAGAAAAGAATATCCAATGGAAAAAAGATAGTCTCTTTAGCAGATGGTGCTGGGAGAATTGGACAGCAACATGTAGAAGAATGAAACTGGGTCACTTTCTTACACCATACACAAAAATAATTTCAAAATGGTTGAAAAGACCTAAACATGAGACAGGAAACCATCAAAATCCTAGAGGAGCACACAGGCTGCAACTTGTTTAAACTTGGCTGGAGCAACTTCTTACTAGACACACCTCCTGAAGCAAGGGAAACAAAAGCAACGAAACTAAAAGGCAATCTATGGGAGAAGATATTTGCAAATGACATATCTATTAAAGGGTTAGTTCCACAGTCTATAAAGAACCTATCAAACTCAACTCCCAAAACAGAAATAATTCAGTTAAAAAATGGGCAGATGACATGAATAGATTTTTTTTTCCAAAAAGCCATCCAGATGGCTAACAGACACATGAAAAAAATGTTCAGCATCACTCATCATCAGGAAAATATAAATCAAACCACATTGGGAAGCCACCTCACACCTGTCAGTATGGCTAAAATTAATAACACAAGAAACAACAGGTGTTGGCAAGGATGTGAAGAAAGGGGAACCCTCTTGCACTGTTGGTGGGAACGCAAACTGGTGCAGCCACTCTGGAAATCAGTATGGGGGTTCCTTAAAAATTAAAAATAGAACCACCCTATGACACAGAAATTGCAGTACTAGGTATTTACCCAAAAGATAAAAAATACAGATTTGAAGGGGTACATGTATCCCATAATTTATAGCAGCATTATCAACAGTAGCCAAACTATGGAGAGAGCCAAATGTCAACTGATGAATGGTTATAGAAGATATATGTGTGTGTGTGTGTGTGTGTGTGTGTGTGTATGTATACACATGCACATACATATACACATATGTATATACACATACACATACACACATATACATATATATGAAATCTATAAACACACATATATACATATATGAATATATATGAATGTATATATGAACACAATGGAATGTGTGGAATATATTCCATCAAAAAGAATGAAATCTTGCCATTTGCAATGACGTGGATGGAACTAGAGTGTATTATGCTAAGCAAAATAAGTTAGAAAGATGCATGCCATATGATTTCACTCATAGGTGGAATTTAATAAAATAAATGAGCATAGGATAAAAACAGAGAGGAAGGCAAACCATAAGAGACTTAAATATAGAGAATAAACAGGGTTGCTGGACAGGAGGTGGGTAGAAGGATGGGCTAAATAAATGATGGGCATTAAGGAGGGCACTTGTCAGGATAAGTACTGGGTGTTATATGTAAGTCATGAATCACTAAATTCTACTCCTAAAACCAATACTGCACTATATGTTAGCTAACTTGAATTTAAATAAAATCTTGGAAGAAAATAAAAAAGAAATGAGAAATACTTGGTTCAAAAAAAAGAATGAAATCTTGCCATTTGAAAGGATGTGGATGGAACTAGAGTATATTATGCTAAGCAAAATAAGTCAAAGAAAGACATATACTGTATGGTTTCACTCATACGTGTAATTTAAGAAACAAAAATATGACCATATATATGTTCAGGGGAGGCAAAGGAAAAAAGTAGAGGGAAACACACCATAAAAGACTCTTAAAGATAGAGAACAAACTAAGGGGTGATGGAGAGAAGTGGATTGGTAAATGGGTGATGGGTACTAAGGAGGGCACTTGTTACAATGAGCACTGGGTGTTGATGTAAGCAATGAATCACTGAATTCTACTCCTGAAACCAATATTTCACTGTATGTTAACTAACTAGAATTTAAATAAAAATTTGAAAAGAAAAAGATAAGATCTCTGATAATGTTCTAAGGTAAACTCAGGGAAGATTCCATTTGTGGATTAGATAAGAAATCACAAAATGTGTAAAAAAATAATGAGTCCTTAAGAGTAAGTAAAAATTTACCGTATCCTAGTGAGTGTATCTGGATATAAACATCACATTTTTTAAGCATACATAATTGCGAGTGGAACATAGTAGGCATCTATCTGTATAGCTAATATTTATCATTTTGAAAGTAATAAAATATAGATGGGATAAAACTAGGAGACCTTTTGCCACTGGATGGTAAAAATGCTTTCTAACTTAGAATAATATATTAAGTCTACATACTTAAACTATGAGATAGAGAATCTAAAATAGCATACTTTCAAGGGTAATTTTCATTTTCATTTTCTTATACAAGTCATTCATTAATTCTAGTAGCCTTTCAAAAGTCATATCAAGTCACCATTCAAAAACAGTATCACTAATTTCCTTCAACATGCAAACAAATTCTCAAAACTGATAAGACAAATTGTTACTGTAGCAAAGCAAGGATGTATATTCTGTGGGATGTGAAACAAAACTGTCCTTATTATATCCTAAAACAGATTGGAAAGGATTTACCCTACCTCCAATTAATGAGAAATGGTAAAGGTTATTAAAATGTGTGGATAAGTTTTAAAAAAAGTGCTGTGAAATTGTGATACAAGAGAAAATCATCCACAGAGTAACTCTATCAAATGGTCTATGATTTAATCCTCAGTTATAAAAAAATTTTTTTAAAAAGAAGTAATGACCACTAATACAACAACAAAACAAACAGCAAGTGAAACAGTTTCTGATCTATTCATCAGGAAATATTTTAGTGGAAAATTTTATTCGGAATTTAATAAGAACTCAGAAACACTGTTGCCTATCAACAAACAGTACCCTGATCCCAAGGGGAGATTTTTTCAAAGACCTCAAAAGTTCTAGGTTTGGGAAAGGCACTTTGTGAGACTCTGATATTCACTTGTAAATTTTATACTCAAAAATGATATCTCTGGTTCCTTTAAATTAAAAAAATCTATGATATTAAGGGAAAAAAGAAAAATGAAATGGCAGTTGGCCATGCCTTAATGATTTAACTTGGCATCTGGTCAAATGACCTGGGCAAATGTTCTTTTGAAAAATGTCATAGAATTTTTATTAATGATGAATATTTAAGGTCTCAAACCATACTCATCTTAAAGAAGACTACTTTAGCAATCTAGGTTCTGTCAAAACTGGATTTTGAATGACTTGACCCTCATAATAATTGAACTAGTTCTGCATGCAAATGTAGTCTAAATCACCTTTCTGTCAAGCATCCAAATTCTTTTGTTGAATATGAACAAAACATGCACCAAAAATTAAAGAAGTCTGTAAACATTGATTTATTCAGGAAACTGGGAGTTGCCATTCAGTTTCATATTACAGTGCTGAATTTTGTGGACTTAAAATTTGTAAAACTAGTTTCATGACTATGTAATTTTAAGAAGTTCTCATTTATAGTACCACCTGATTGTCCTAATACCAGGGAAATATAAGCTAATATAAAATGTAGAGAGTGAGAAAACTGATTTTTTTTGTCTTCAGGTAAATAACCAAACTTGAACAATGACCATAATGATAACGTATTTTTAAATGTTTTTATTTTACTTATAGCAAGCATATACCATATGACAGGCATTTCTTTAGTGTCTTTTGTGAATTTTCTCATCTATAGTTGCCATGTGAAACTATGTAAGACAGTAGCACAAGGTACTAGAGCTAGTAAATGTTGGATCCAGAACTGAGGAGAGCAATTTTTGAACTGACATTTTCAAATTCATCATAGGAGTGTAAGTTCTGGAATGTGAAAGAACAGCGTTCAAATCCCAGTGCCACTACTTACCAGCAGCAAAACTTCCTGCATCTTATTTGACTCCATTGTCAATAGAATATGGATAATAACATCTATAAAATATGGACAATAACAATATCTGTCCCATAAAGTCTTGTAAGAATTAGATGAGAGGATACATATGATGCTCTTAGAAGACTGTGGCACATATGAGTCAATGCTTTATTATTGTTATTATTTTATCATTTATTGCTTTATTTCCTTTTAGTACCTATTTATGTTTGCTTGCTTTTATTCATTTATTTTTGGTTACTTTCAGTTTCTTATTCTGTTTATTTCCTCTTCTTTAAAATTTTAATTCCAGTATCATTAGCATACAGTATTGTATTATTGTTAGGTGCACAATATAGTGATTCAACAATTCTACACATTAGTGCTGATCCAGATAATATACTATTTAATCCCCATCACCTATATCACCCAATATCCCACCCACCTCCCCTCTGGTAACCATCAGTTTGTTCTCAATAGTTAAGAGTCTTTTTTGATTTCTCTCTCTTTTTTTTTCCTTTGTTCTTTTGTTTTGTTTCTTAAATTCCACATATGAATGAAATCATATGGTATTGTCTTTCTCTGATTGACTTATTTCACTTAGCATTACACTCTCTAGATCCATCCACGTTGTTGCAAATGGCAAGATTTTATTCTTTTTTTTATGGCTAATAGTCAGCCATACATACATACAAACATATGCCACACTTTCTTTATCCATTCATCTATTGAGGGATATTTGGGCTGCTTTCGTAATTTGGCCGTTGCAGATAATGTTACAATAAATATAGGGGTGCATATATCTTTTCAAATTAATGTTTTTGGTGTTCTTTGGGTAAATACTCAGTAGTAGAATTATTAGATCATATGGTAATTCTATTTTTATTTCTTTTTAGGAACCTCCATACTGTCTTCCACAGTGGCTATACTGGTTTGCATGTGCACCAACAGTACTTTAGGGTTCCTAGTAACTATTTTCAATTATAGCTGTTACATTTTATATATTATAGGGATATAATAAATAACTTGGGATTTATCATAGGTTAGTATAATTTCAAAAGGTAAAATTCTAGTATGCCAGAAATTAAGACATTCCTGCCTTAATAATGTGTAATTAGGAAATAACTAGAAATATATTTCTGACTATAATGCTACATGCTTAGTCTAAATAATAGTAATAATAATAATGAAATATACAAGATTAAAATGTAAAAATGAAGCAAGTATATGTATCCAAAACTTGGGCTGATTCTACATATATTATACAAAAGATGGGATAGAGGAGAAAAAGAGGAAAGAAAAATGCAAACGATTGAATGGCTACATGTGTCAGATTCTGTGTTATTCATACTTTGCCTGCCTCTCCATTCTCATCCAAAGTAACTCTCACCTGTGTTCTTTCTCCTTCACTCATTTTCCCATACTGTCTGTTGCTCCCCTTACACAGGTTTTGTACATAATTCTCTCCTTTTCAAATGTTCTCCTTGAACTTCTTTACTTGGTTAATGCTGACTCATCCTTTAGATCTCAACTAAATCATCAATCACTTGTCCTTGACAAAGCAAGATCCATACTGTAGACTCTGAAATCAAGTGCCTCTCCTTCAAAATGATCATAATAATTGCAGCTTTATTGTTATTTGTCCTTTTTGATTATTGTCTATCTCTCCTCTAGATTGACTCTATAATAGCTAATTTGTATTAAGTATTCCATAGATAATATACATTGTTTCCTGTGCTTTATGTGCATTAACTAATTAAACTTCTTATAGCAACCTAAAGAGTAAGTTCTATTGTTAATGCCACTATACAGACAATATCAAGCACATTTTCCAAGGTCACAAAATAGTCAGGATTCAAATACAGGCATTGCATTCAGAGTACATTCTCTTAATCATTTCATTTGTTGCCTCTTAGGAACTGCAAAAGGATTGATGTTACCACTATTGTATCCTTGAGAATGAGTACAGTGATTGAATGCAAATTGGTAGAACCTCATTAAAAGATATTTTGGCATTATCTATCAAAATGTAAAATGTACTTATATTTTGAACCAGCAATTCTATTTCTAGGGTTATCCTGCACGCTAATGTTCCATGTACTCAAAATACAGGTAGAAGGCCATACCTTGCTTTACTGTATATAGTAGCAACATGCTGAGACAATGGCAAAGTCAGTCAGAAGACTGAATAAATACATCACAATATATCCATATGAGTGAATACTTTATGGCCATATGAAAGTTAGAGCTATGTTGCATTTATGAAATGTACCCAATATATAAAGCTAAACAAACAACAACAACAACAAAAAAGTGAGGAGCTCAACAGTAGGTAAAAGCTTATTGCCATTTTTTAAGATGCATATATGCATGTATATAGTCATAATATCTAGAAAGATACAAGAAATTGTTGATAGTGAATGCCTTCCTTAGGAAGCAGAATAGAGGCACTAGACATCAGTATTAAAATCATTATTCCTCAATACCCATCATATTGTATTGTTTTCTACTTCTAATCACATAGAATTTTTTTAATTAAAAAAAGTAGCTTATCAGTTGGGGAATGCAATAGCTCAGTGAGAACATTTCAAAGAAAATTTCTAAAGCAAGTACGCAGTCACTTTAAAATATGCATATCATTTCTCCTCAAACATTATCTAACTAGAAGAAAAATACCTTAAAATTTTAAATTAAGGGTATCTGCATTTACAATGGGAAAGGGGAGAAACAAACTTTTTAGGGTACATATAAGAAAAATTGGGGGTGGCCATTTTCATATATTGGTGGATCATGAGTCATCTTTAGGCAGATTTTTGTTTCTTTAGCAAAGCACATTCAAGGGCCTTTGGGGGAAATGACAAGGAGCAACTCCCACACTTTTAGCCTCAAGGCAAAGTCACAAAAAAGCATGAAGTTAGAGCTCAATTTTATGCAGAATAAGTTAAAGAAATCTTGGATATTCTTGGATAGCTTTGTAGTAAGGGACCGTAAGGAAATGAAGAGTGTCCAGGGCAAAAGGGGAGCCAGAATAACAAATCAGATTGTGCAATGATTATTACTAGGTACAGTGATAGTCAGCATTTAATTTTTAGTTGTTTCCTTTTCTCCAAATCTTTAGGGGAAAATGGCCACACAAGCTAACCTATGCAAAAGGTACTTTGGAATATTAAAAATAAAAGGACCTGATGGTCATGATAGGGTGGCAAATATCAATTATAGGACCAACAAGGATGGTTAAGAACGTCAAGCTTCAGGTTAAAAAAATCAGGCTGCAGAGTAGACTAACAACAAAAATATAACCTCTTTTTTTTTTTCTCATACAACCAAAATTCCTTAAACATATTGAAAAGCTTCTAGAATTTCCATAGTGCAAGAAGAAGTCATTGAGGCATCTAAAAATATTTTAAAATATGAGATATCTTATAACGCTGAAGAATTGGGACTTAAAGAACTTAGGTTTATATACATTAAGGAAAAAGTGCTACTGAAGTAACATAGTGTTTACCTTAAATTTTACCATAAGTTCTAAAATTAAATGCCAAATTTTATCTTCTAAAATCTGAATCTACCATAAATTTGCTAAACCATGTACAGGGACTTTGGTCATGAGATATGCTTAAATTGAAATAAAAATTTACTATTTTTCTTGATATTGTAAAATATAAATATAGATATACTATATTTATATTAAAACATTTTTTCCAGCATCTTACTCACTTGACAGTCCTCACAATAATGCATCTGGTGATTTCAACACCATTCTTACGTACAGGGCAAGGCTATACATCCATTCAACCTTCCAGTTTAGTTAAAATAATTTTTGTATTATCTGATATTTTAGTTCAGCCTGAGTTTTTATTTGCTTAATCTTGGACTTTAATGATGAAGTGATATAAGATGGTAAATTTGATTATATTTAGGCAAAGACAAATCATTAAATATAAACACCTTTAGTTGTTTACAATGAGTACTTTTCAGCATAGGTGACTCTAGAATGCTATTTCCTAGACATTATATTTGAGAACATTAATATGGCAAATCACCACATACACATAAGCATAATAGCAATAGCAACAAAACCACATTACTAAACCATATTAAATAATACTAATAGCTTTTTCTCATTTATTTGGTTTGTGACTTATCTGCTTCCCTGAGTTATTTCTCTTTTTATTCTTTAACACAGTATTTTTCTGTCTGTATATCCTAAAAGCTTTTTCAACTTTCTCTTTTTCTACTCCTGTCAAATCAGTTCTTTATTTGCTTATTTGTTAAGCTTCTATTATTTTTTTTTCAATTTTTTACATTTGATCAGGGGATGTAACTTTGGAGAAAATTTTTATAATATTAATTTAAAAAATTTCATAATATTAAAGAATTTGTTTAAATTAGTTACTTAACACACAGTGTAATATTAGTCAGGTGTACAATATGGTAATTCAATATTTCCATCCAACACCTCATCACAATTGCACTCCTTAATCCCCATCACCTTTTTAACCCATCCTCTCATCCATCTCCCCTCTTGTAACCATCAGTTGTTTATAATTAAGTGTCTGTTTCTTGGTTTGCCTCTTTTTTCCCCTTTGCTTGTTTGTTTTGTTTCTTAAGTTCCACATATGAGTGAAATCATATGGCATTTGTCTTTCTCTGATTAATTGATTGATTCATTTAGCATTTGTATTCTCTGGATAAATACCTAGTAGTGGGATTGCTGGATCAGAGTAGTTCTATTTTTAACTTTCTGAGGAACCTCCATACTGTTCTCCAGAGTAGCTGCACCAGTTTGCATTCCTACCAACAATTCAAGAGGGTTCTCCTTCCTCCACATCCACACCAACACCTGTTGTTTCTTGTGGTGTTGTTTTAGCCATTTTAACACATGTGAGGTGACATCTCACTGTAGTTTTGACTTGTGTTTCCCTGATAATAAGTAATGTTGAACATCTTTTCATGTATCTGTTGGCCATCTGTATGTCTTCTTTGGAAAAATGTCTATTCATGTCTTCTTCCCATTTCTAATTGGATTGTTTGATTTTTGGGTGTTGAGTTTGATAAGTTCTTTATAGATTTTGGATATTAGCCCTTTATCAGATATGTCATTTGCAAATATCTTCTCCCATTTAGTAAGTTGCCTTTTGGTTTTGTTGATTATTTCCTTCACTGAGCAGAATCTTTTTATTTTGTTGTAATCCCAATAGTTTACTTTTTGTTTTGTTTCCCTTGCCTCAGGAGACATATCTAGAAAGAAGTTGATATGGATCATATGAAAGAAGTTACTGCCTGTGTTCTCTTTATAGGATTTTTATGGTTTTATATGTTTTATGCTTTTTATCTCACATTTATATCTTTCATCCATTTTGAATTTATTTTTGTGTATGGTGTAAGAAAGTGGTCCATTTTAATTCTTTTGCAATATTACTTCCCAGTTTTCCCAACACCATTTGTTGAAGAAACATTCTTTTCCCCATTGGATATTATTTCCTGCTTTGTCAAAGATTAATTGACCATATAATTGTGGGTTCATTTCTCTGTTTTGTATTCTGTCCTATTGATCTTTGTGTCTATTTTCGTGCCAGTACTATACTGTTTTGATTACTACAGCTTTGAAATATAACTTGAAGTCTGGAATTGTGATTCTTCCAGCTTTGTTTTTTCCTTTTCAAGGTTGCTTGGCTCTTCAGGATCTTTTGTGATTCTATAAAAAATTTAGGATTCTTTGTTCTAACTCTGTGAAAAATGCTGTTGGTATTTTGATAAGCATTGTAGTGTGTAGATTGCTTTGGGTCATATAAACGTTTTAACAGTATTTGTTCTTCCAATCCATGAGCATGGATTTCCATTTATTTGTGTCATCCTCAATTTCTTTCATCAATGTTCTATAGTTTTCAGAGCATAGATCTTTCACCACTTTAGTAAGGTTTATACCTAAGTAACATTGTTTTTGATGCAAATGGAAATGAGATTGATTCCTTAATTTCTCTTTCTGCTGCTTCATTATTATTGTATAGACATGTGACAGATTTCTTTGTGTTGATTTTGTACCTTGTGACCTTACTGAATTCATTTATCAGTTCTAGAAGTTTTTTGGCGGAGTCTTTTGGGTTTTTTATATAATCATGTAATTTGCAAACAGTGAAAGTTGTACTTCTACCTTGCTTATTTGGATGCCTTTTCTTCCTTTATGTTGCCTGATTTCTGTGGCTAGGACTTTCAGTACTATGTTGAATATAAGTCATGAGATTGGACATCCCTGTCTTGTCCCTGTCTTGTCCCTGACTATAGAGGGAAAGAAAGTTTTCAGTTTTTCCCCATTTAGGATAATATTATCTGTAAATTTATCATAGATGGACTTTATTATGTTGAAGTATATTCCCTCTAAACCAACTTTGTTGAGGATTTTTATGATGAATGGATATCATGCTTTGTCAGATTTTTTTTCTGCACCTATTGAAATGATGAGAAGATTCTTATACTATCTTTTATTAATGTGGTGTATCACAATGATTGTTTTGTGAACACTGAACCACCCGTGCAACCCAGGAATAAGTCCCACTTGATCGTAGTGAATGATTTTTTTAAATGCATTATTGGATTTGGTTTGCTAGTATTTTGTGAGAATTTTAAGTCTAATTTCATCAGGGATATTGGCCTGTAATTCTCCCTTTTAGTGATGTCTTTATCTGATTTTGGTATCAGGGTAATCTGGCCTCATAAAATTAATTTTGAAGTTTTCCTCCCTTTCCTATTTTTTGGAATAGAGAAAAATAGTCATTAACTCTTCTTTAAATATTTGATAGAATTTGCCTGTTAGGACATCTTATCCTACATTTTGCTTCTTGAGATTTTTTGGTTACTGATTCAGTTTCTTTGTTGGTTATTGTATATTCAAGTTTTCTATTTCTTCCTGTGTCAGTTTTGGTAATTTACATATCTCTAGAAATTTATCCCTTTTTTCTAGATTGTCCAGTTGGCTAGCTTATAGTTTTTCATAATCTGTTGTAATTGTATATCTGTGGCATTTGTTGTTATTCCTTCTCTCCCATTTGTGATTATATATACTTGGGTCTTTTCTATTCTCTTTGATAAGTCTGTCTAGGGGTTTATTTTATTAATTTTTTCAAAGAACCAGCTCCTACTTTCATTGATCTGTTGTAGTGTGTGTGTGTGTGTGTGTGTGTGTGTGTGTGTGTTTGCTTGTTTCTAAATCATTTATTTCTTCTCTGATCTTAATTATTTCCTTCCTTGTGCTGGCTTTATGCTTTATTTATTGTTCTTCCTCTAGCTCCTTTAGGTGTAAGGTTAGGTTGTTTATTTGAGATTTTTCTTGCTTCTTGAAGTAGGCTTATATTACGATAAATATCCCACTTAAGGCCACTTTTGCTGCATCCCAAAGATTTGGACAGTTATGTTTACATTTTCATTTGTTTCCATGTATTTTTAAATTTCTTCTTTGATTTCCTGGTTAACCCATCCATTGTTTAGTTGCATGTTGTTTAACTTCTGTGTATTTTTGGTCTTTCCAAGTTTTTTTTCTTGTGGTTGACTTCTAGTTTCATAGCACTGTGGTCAGAAAAGATGTATGGTATGACTTCCTTCTTTTCGTATTTGTTGAGACCTGTTTTGTGACCTAATATGTGATCTATTCTGGAGAATGTTCTATGTGCACTTGAAAACAATGTATATTCTGCTGTTTTATGTGGAAATATTTTTAATATATCCGTTAAGTCCATCTGGTCCAGTGTATCATTCAAAGCCATTGTTTATTTATTTTCTCTCTTGTTGCTCTGTCCGTTGATGTGAGTCAGGTGTTAAAGTCCTCTATTATTATTGTACTATTATCAATTAGTTCCTTTTAATCTACAGATGTCTGTAGATATAAATGAGTCTCTTGTTGGCAATATATAGATGGGTCATGTATTTTTATTCATTCTGACACCCTAAGTCTTTTGATTGGAGTATTTAGTCCATTTACATTCAAAGTAATTATTGATAGATACACACATATTGTCATTATATTACTTGTTTTGTCATTTCTGGAGATTTTCTCTGATTCTTTCTTGATTTTTTTCTCTTCTATGTTTTGCTGATTTTCTCTAGTGATATTGGATTTCTTTTTCTTTATTCTTTGCATGTTTATTAGTGGTTTTTGATATATAGTTACCATTAGGTTTGTATGTAAACTTTTCTGCAAATAGTCTATATTGTTGATGGTCATTCAAGTTTGTATCCATTCTTTTCTCCTCTTGCCTCCATGTTTGAGATATACGTTATTTTATATCCTGTTTTTTAATTCCTTGATGGATTTTTTACAGAAATATTTATTTTTACTGCTTTGTGTTTCCTGCTTTTATACTCACTTTTAGTCTTTTTTTTTCCACTGGAAGAAATTCCTTCAATATTTCTTGCAGGGCTGGTTTACTGGTCACAAACTCCTTTAGTTTTTGTTTTCTGGAAAACTCTTTCTCTCTCCTTCTATTCTGAATGATAACCTTTTTGGATAGAGCATTCTTGGCTGCAGATTTTTCCCATTCAGCACATTGAATACATTATGACATTGCCTTCTGGCTTGTCAAGTTTCTGTTGAAACATCTCCTCATAACTTTATGGGAATTCCTTTGTAAGTTAATGACTTATTTTATCTTATGCTTTTAGGGGTATCTTTATCACTATGATTTGCAAATTTAATTACAATATGTCTTGGTTTGGTCTGCTTTTGTTGATCTTGATGGGAGCTGTGCCTCTTGGATCTGGATGTCTATTTCCTTCTCCAAATTAGGGAAGTTTTCAGCTTCAAATAAATGTTCTACTCTGTTTCCTCTCTCGTTTTCTGGGACTCCTATAATAAAACTGTTATTACATTCCATGCAGTCAGTGAGTTCCCTAAGTCTATTGTCATGTTGCATAATTCTTCTTTCTCTCTTTTGTTCAGCTTCATTGCTTTCCATTACTTTATCTTCTAGGTCATTACTTTGCTTCTCTGTTTCTTCTCGACTGCTTCTCATTGCATCACGCATGTTTTCAATCTTGTTTATCACACTCTTCATCTCTGATTGGTTCTTTTTTAACTCTTTTATATCTGTTGTAAAGGTCTCTCTGATGTCTTCCATTCTTTTCTCAAGCTCAGTGAACATACATATGATTGTTGCTTTAAATTCTCTATCAGTAATGTTACTTGTATCTGTTTCACTTAGATCTCTGGGTGTGCCCTTATCTTTTTCTTTCATTTGGGGTAAATTCCTCTTATTTTTGTCTAACTTTCTGCCTTCTTCTGTGTGTTAGAAAAGCCTGTTATGTCTCCTGCTACTGAAGTCAATGACCTTATAAAGAAGAGGTCATGTAGTTCCCAGAGCCTGGTGGTTCAGGGAGTGTTATGAATCTGTACTGCATGCGCTCTGCTGGTATCTTCTGGCTACTCTACCTTCAGTCCAGTCATCTGCAGAGGCTGTCCTTGTCTGCTTTGTGTAGTGTTTGACCCCTGGCCTAAATGTGGTTAGTTTTAAGTAGGTACTCTTGTCTGCTTGTGAAATGAGACTTTTGCCACCTCCACCAGAACTGAGGCTCTGCACAACTCTCTGTTTGAGAGACATGATGTGGGCAGGGGTTTGTATTGATCTTCTGGTGTTAGAGCCCACTGCTCTGGGACTTAGGCAAGCATGACTGAGGAGGGTTGTTCTCACCAGAATGGGCCTGGTATAAGCAAGATAGGCAGCCAGTGTTAGTACTGAGCTGCTTCCCACAGGTGGCTCTATGTTTATGCTGGGGTGTTGGGGAGGGAAATGGTGCCAGCCAGCTTCTTAGTTCCTGGAGTGGTGTCTCCATCAATGCTTCCTCTCGGGGACACATTCTGAGAAGACCAAATAATCTCCCCATTGTGTGCCCCAGGAACTCTTCAGATAAGTTTCCACACTGTCTCTCCCCAGGTCTTTTGCCCTGTCTTATCTCCAGGAGAAGGGCAGTGCCTCTGGGCTGTATCCCAGCCAAGCCCTCTGACCCTTAAAACTTCAGAGTTTAAGCCCCTCTAGTTGCAAAAACTCACAGAATTCTGCCTCTCTAGCTTTCCAAGCCAATGCTTTCAGGGAAACATTCTCCCTTTACATTCCCCTGAGTGCTCTTCTCTCTTGCCCCCTCCATGACCATAGCTGCCTATACATCACTTGCTGCAACTGTTATCCTTTGTCATGTATGGCTGCACCTAATATGTTTTTTGTTAAGTTCTTTTGACAGATGTCACCTGAGAAGCCACATATCCATAGTAAAATCCAAAGTGGGTAAAGAAAAGGCAAGACCTTGAGCCAGTCAACTAGGGAGCTACAGACAAGTCAAAACACTCTACTCCAATTCTTTGAGAATTAGGTCTGTCTTGCTGCAAACTTCATGAGGAACGTGGCTATCCTCATAGCCCCTATTATGTTGGAGTATGATTAGATTCCATAAAAAGTTGACTCATGTTTTTTATCAACTTAATTATTGCTTATGGGAAAGATAGTTTTAGAGTTCTCTACTCTTCTATTTTCAGTGACATCACCTCCCAACACTTTTTTTTCTGATAACTTCTAGAAATTCTACTTTATTTTTACTTCATACTGTTCAATAAAAATAATTGAAATATTCAAAATATTTTGATTACTATGTTGAAAATAATTCTATAAATTATCCATAGACTCTTAAAAGAGAGCACAACAGTATATTTATCAATATTCAATTAATCAATATTCAAAATTTTAAAAATATTTGTAAGTATTGTTGTTGTTGTCCTTGGTTGATAATACTGAGCAAAAATGTAAAATGCTTTCGTACATTTGTGTTTCTTATAGTGCTATTATGTATTTTTTAAATAACTTTTATTTATTTAGAAGTAATTTATCAGATATGTAAAAGTTAATTACTTTTATAAAATTATTATTTCATTTAAATTGAAGGTTTTTTGTTTATAAATAGTAAATCCCCTTTTCTGTTTTATGTAATGTGTTATTTCCCTTGATTTCTATTTTGTATGCTGTCAATGTTGTCTCATTGCTTTCTTTCTATTGTTTGCTTTTGCCTAATACATTTCAACCTATCCTCTATATTTTATAATTCAAGAATCACTATTTGAGGGGCCTCTGGGAGGCTCAGTCGATTAAGCATCCGACTTTAGTTCAGGTCATGATCTTGTGGTTTGTGAGTTTGAGCCCCACATCAGGCTCTGTGCTGACAGCTCAGAGCCTGGAGCCTGCTTCAGATTCTATGTCTCCTCCTCTCTCTGACCCTCCATGCTCATGCTCTGTCTCTCTGTGATTCTCAATAATAAATAAATGTTAAAAAAAAAGAATCACTATTTGAGAGGTGTCACTAATAAACAAGATAATGTAATAATTTTGAACTACATTAACAATTTTTCCTTGATGTGGAGGTGTTTGAAGTTAATTTCACATTAATGTATGTTTTTTGCTTATGAAGTTTCTAGGTTCTTTCCATTTTTAAAATGGATTTGTAACATATTGATCTTATTTTGGCTGGCATTGTAGGATAGTGCTTCCCAAACTTATTTTTTTTTACATGAGGGATCATAGAACATAACATGTGGTTATCACACTGTATTGAATGCACAAAACCATTCCCATCTAGGGTAACCTTGCCAGTCTTTACTGAACCCTCTAAGGATAGAGGAGATCTATATATTGATCCATCTGTAACCTATTAAGAAGAAACTAATGTATCACAGTGCATTCTTACGGTTTGAAAGTTTTGTTGAATTGACTATTTACTGACCAGAACCATTTCTTATGGTAAGAGCATATTAGTCTTATTTTGGAGAATATGATTTTTTCCTCATTCTCAGTACGTAATGTTTAGGTGGGATTAGCATAACTTTCCCTAGGTCATAGATATGTGACTTAGGCTGAACTAATTAGGATATTCTATTACTTCCAACACAGTGGCTGGATGCAACTAGTGATGATCGTAAGGCAATGAAACATCATGATTAATAACTTTTACAAACACCAACAAAATATCTCTCTTCTGTAGATTTGATGTGACAAGATTCGGATTTAGGCCATGTACAGTGATCTTTAGGCATTTTGCTGCATGGCTTGCTTGCTGACATACAGAAGAATAAGAGTCAGTTGGTGGATCCTAAGGATGTTGTTTTAGTCCTGAATTAAGCTA
Organism: Acinonyx jubatus; assembly: GCF_027475565.1. Taxonomy (NCBI): domain Eukaryota; kingdom Metazoa; phylum Chordata; class Mammalia; order Carnivora; family Felidae; genus Acinonyx; species Acinonyx jubatus. Next base: position 49,766,716 of record NC_069387.1, read on the forward strand.
TTCCTCAGCCACTCGATTATATGAGCCAATTAATTCCTTAACTGATGAAGTGATTTATAGCATAGACAAACACTTCATTGTCTTAATAGTGGTTTTATTTTTTTCTTAACATTTTCAACATGTGTTTATTACCAATATCAAGAATTAAGTAATAACATATATCTTGTGTGAGACATATCATATGATTACATAAAAAATAAGGCATCTGAAATTCAAAATCAGTATGTTGATTGGTCATTTCATTTCATTTGGGGGCCCCCATCCCCACCCCCAACCCTGTCATTTGGCTCTACTCAAACTGGCCTCTTCCATTTCTTCCTTAAGCCTTTGGACAAGTTACATATTTTGCCCAGAAGAGTCTTTCCTTTATTATTGTCAGTCAGAACACAGCTTAAATGGTAATGTCCACGGAGAACTTTCTCTAGCCATTCAATTGTGTGTATCTCTGAAATTGAAATTTGCTCTCCAAATTAGCATGGTTTAGCATTGGATGGTTTCTTATTTATTTGCTTATTTAGCTGTTTATTCCATTATTTCTAAGACTGTAATGTAACTTTCATCATTTATGTTTTGGCCTTCACTACCTAGAACAGTACCTAGCTTACAGTTTATTATATAAATTATTAAATGAATGACTGAATAAATAAACAAATGACTATTCCATGAGAACATTTTCATAATCTCCATGCTACAATTAATTTTTCCTTCTTTATTGTCACATAGCCTCTAAATATTACTGTGTTATAATGAGATTTACATATCTTTCTCCTCCATTATATACCAAGTAATTTGATATAAATGTTTTTTTTTTTCCAATCTTTGTACTTTCCAAGTAAGTGCCTTGCACAGTGCCTTAGTATCTTAGACATAATGGCCATTCATAAATGCTTTTCTGATTGAATTATTTTGCCTTTACAAACTCTTAAGAGTCTCTCATGAGCATTCCTAAGGGACAGGTTTTCCTCTTAGAACCTCTCATGAGTCCTTAGACCAAAATTAATTGCTACTTCTTCTCTGTTTCCTTTGTGGTCAGCATAGGCAAAGTGTTTTTAACAGTATGATGTATATTGTAGACATTTTATCAACATGTCTATGTCCAAAGCTAGAATGAAAGGGTGTTAGCATTGCATCTTAAATATTCAGGACTTTTAAAAAATATCATTGATAATGAATTGACGTACTATTGAGTTATTTGCCAATTCTCATAAAAAGGTGGGGAGTCACCAGAGCATAACATGACACCTCAAGATTTAGCAGTCTTTCCAGTTAGGTAATCATGTATAGTTCCCTAGAGTCCTTGGCTGACTACCACAGATCCATTACTCAGTCAATCTTAAGCAACTGGCTTTGGAAAATAAGGTGGAAGTTATTTAGATACATTTTATCTAGAAAAGTCATGAAATCCTATGACAATCAAAGATAGCCCATAGTTTACTTTTTGGGGTCAGGATATGATACAGCTTTTATTTCCTCTTCACTTTCCTATTTTGTAAAAGTAATCTATTTTAAAAAGATAATATCCACGAGGTGCCTGTGTAGCTCAGTCAGTGGAGTGTCCGACTTGCCCTCAAGTCATGATCTTGTGGTTTGTGAGTTTGAGCCCTGCACTGGGCTCTGTGCTCAGAGCCTGGAGCCTGGAGCCTGCTTCAGATTCTGTCTCCCTCTCTCTGCCCCTCCCTGCTTGCTGTCTCTCTCTCTCTCTTTCTGTCTCTCAAAAATAAACAAACATTAATTTTTTTTTAAGCTTTAAAAAAATAAAAAAATAAAAAGATCATATCCATGTTTAGATGTGGCCATCAATAATAAATAACAATAACAAACAATAATAACAATCTTTTCAGGGAAAGGGAGATACTCCAGATTTATAGGAATTATAAATTAATTAATTTATAATAGGATTTTGTCTTACTCTGACAAAATTTGAACATATATCATTAAAAAAATCCAACACAGAAGAATATTTATCAAAAATAAAGGAACTTCCTAAGCAGTTAGTATTCACATGTTGTATGATTTTTTGAAGAAACATATGTTAGCTGAAACTACCTATAATATATTTGAGAGAACAGGAATTGTGCTTTAGATATGGAGTTGCACTTTGAGAAAAACAAATGCTCTTTGATGCCCCTGTGTAAACGTGGATGCAATTTGTTTTTAATAGACTCCTTTTGCCAGACACTGCAGTCTCTGAGAAGATAGTAGTAAACCAGACGAGATATGCCTTAGCTTTCAGAAATGTTTCATTATAGCAGAAAAATTTGGAATTTCAGCATGTGTGACATAAGGTAACCATTCTTCTTCAAGCACTTTGTGTTTTATTTTCTTTCCAAGCTGGAACAGCCAAAGTTGCAGAACAGTAAACTTATCATTGCAACAAGAATAGCAGAGGAGAGCAAAGGCCATCCTTCCCTTGCAGATCTTCAACCTGAGAATTTTGTAGCCATCTAGCATGACCTCATTGCTCAGAGCAATCCAGAAAAGGAAGATCTAGAGTCTCCAAGAGACAGATGGATGAACAGTAGAATCTAGAAGATAGGAAGTCCTCCAGAATCCCAACAATACACCCTGATTTAGGGGGTTTGAGGTCATGGGGGACCACATTCAAATTTTTCTACCATGATGCCATCTCTTGGGGATACTAGATTATTGAAAATATTGACTGACCTACAGTCAAAGCATCTGGAAAAATGTCCACAAATATTGGAACAAAACAGATACTTGTTGAGACTAAACCATTCCTGAGAGTTTTAAAATATTATTCTATACATGTTTGATTCTGAAGTTTCTTTGGGCCATAATTATGATGATTTTCATCTTAAATCTTTCTCTTTCTATGGATGTGGTACCGCTTAGTGGTAGTGAGACCTTTTGCCAAGAAGCCACACATAATCCCCTGTGTTATCCATTTTAGACATCATTAGTCAGTTCATGCAAAGGCTCCATTTTAGCAGACATTCAGAAATTCAATGATCTTTATTCTTCTTCATGTTATTTCATTTTCTGACATGAAGTGGAGTATTCAAACTCTTGTCAATTTAACAAGAAAAAAAGTGGAGGGGATAGAGATTTATCAACTAGGTCCTAGAAGAGTGCTTTGATCACTCCAACAAGTTGGAACAGTTCTCCGATCTTGGTATTATAGAATTTGCCTATAACAATTTACTGTTTTACTCATGACCCTCAGATCCATAGTTTGCTACAACCACTTATTTCCCCAGCAGTATGTTAATGCCTGGGAAGGCTACACAGTTTTCTATAGGATACATCATATTGGGCTAGGGAGCAGGACAGTATTTTCTCTGACCAAAGTGCAGATATTGGTATTGGTAGGGCTTTGGGGATGCTGTTACTTTTAAGGTGTACCTCAGAGAGAAAGAGAGATTGTGTAGCTTTCTTTCCAGTACATACATGATCTGCCATTGCCAAAACTGGGGAAAATATCACAAGGGAGTTAGAGTAGCAAAAAGTGGATTGGTTGTGGCAAGGTCACTTTCCTTTAGGGCATGGGAAGAGTCTATCAGGCAAATTACCTCCCTAGTCCCTACTAGGTGATTCCTGACTGACTGGTTTAGGATTTGATTTCTGGGAGAGGCCAAATCTGTAATTAAGCCTTGGTTTGGTAATATGGAGATTAGCAATAAGGAATTTATTTTGACCCTGTTGCCTTGTTTTTAACAAGTCTTTTTAATGGAGCAAAAACCACTAATATTTTGACCTTACAAATTTTTCTTCATCCATGAGGATCCTCTTCATCTTCTCTGTTCCTGGTATGCCTGGCCTTCACAAATACATTATATTTCAACTCTCTTCCAGAAATAAACTTTAGACAGGAATGTGTTTATATGATGACTCAAGATTGAACTTCTACTGACATTGTGGTTACTGTCAAAAGACATCTATAATCATATTTATTTATGCCCCTTTTCTGTGGAGTTTCAGCTCTGTGTATTCTGAGTTTGTTTGTTTTTCATTCCTGCATTGCTGTGGGTAAGAATTCCTCATTTTAATCTATACTTTCAGCCAGGTGAGAAGAAATTCAAGAAGACTTAGGAAATTATCACTGAATAGTGTCTGTCCTGTGATAAGTATTACTGAGAAAAATAGCAGTATAGATGCCATCAAAATAATTCCAAATGAGGAAATGAGACAAACTCAGAACATACCTCATTTGAGAAGTCAGTGCTACTCTGCTAGGAAAGTAGGCTATGTACTGACTTCCTTAAGAAATACTTAAGATAACAGTCCTTAAAACTTTAATATGAATTAGTATTTCAGGCTATTTATAAACAGTGGGTCATCTTTTTCCTCCTATAGCAAGATTATACTAATGATTATTTTACTACATTGCTAGATGTGGGATGAGAGGCAGCCAAGGTAATAACTCTGGAAGTTTATATTCTTAGATAAGAAAAATAGGCATTTGTCAAACTTTAGAAACTGCTATGTAAGGTTGTTTGTTTTTCACTGAAGTGTATTATCTTACTGCATTATGTGCTGGAACTTCTTAAGCATCTAGGTAGGGATACTCTGCCAATTTAGGGGTAGCAGGCAATAATGATGCAAAAAATGATATGGGCATTATAGAATTATACCATCTGTAAGTAACCACTATGTTGAATTTTCTATGGAAAAGGGACATGATATCACTAGTGCCTTAACCTTAAACTTCTTGGTGTATTTAGAAACTGGAAATCAGAGTGATCTGAATGCTAATGAAACACTAGAAAGCAGAGAATATGAAAACCTGCAGGTGGAAACTTTATATATTGCATATTTCATTGGATGGTTCTTTCTCCATGTTGCAAATATCAATTATTAAATACTACCAACATTACTTAAGTAGTCAGTTTTAATCATAATATTTTACATATATACTTATACCACCATAATGAAAGCTCCCAATGTGTTTTACAGACTATACACAGCTTTATTAATGAAATGTAGGTCTCTCCACTAAAAGCACATTTTTATTCAAGATAATTGTAAAATGCAATAGTCATAGATTATGCTAATAGACAAGAAAAAGCATATGAATAAATAAAACCCATAGATAATCCCCCAAACCTAATTTTAATGACTATTTTAAATTTTCCTCTTCTACCAAATCTTTATAAGGGCTGCTAACAAGTAATAAAATTGACTGATTCTCATTTCATTCCCCCATCCTTCTGTTACTCATCTACTGGTGGAAATGCTAACAAGCATGTGAATAGCCAATGAGCAGGTATAGAGGAAAAAGGAAGAGAAGGAGGAACAGAGGTAATCCACCACCTGTATAATCAGCTCATGAATAACAGAGTTGACTGAAAGACAACACTTCAGTAAGTAGTGTAATAAACTTGGTGATCAGTATTCTCTGTGGCTTAGTGGCAGGAAAGAGAACTACCATCTTTACAACTGCAGGGGAAGTCCATGATTTTTATAGAATTTATACTACAAAAAGGATATCAAATCTTCAATGCAAAAAAAAAATCTGTGTCGTTTGTGCTGGAGGGTTCAGATCATCTCTAAAATGCCTTTTCTTATGTTACATAAAGGCTCCAAGTTTATAAGACAGCTTAAGGGGCACCCATATATCATCATGATGTTTTCGCTGCTTACAAAATCCACCAATCACAGAATTCAAGGGGCACAATATGTGACAATGCGGATTGTTCTGATCTTCTCCAAATTATGTTTTCCTTAACTGCCTGAAGTTACAGATTATTTCCTCAGAGACACAGGAAGCCTTGTAAGAAGATGGATAGTTGGGTTCAATGACGGCACTGTGGCCTAATAAAGCAGCACATCTATCTATAATAATTTTGCTTGGGTACATAGTTTATCACAGTTATTTTTAACATCACTCCTAATGGAGGATTGTGTCTTTAGTTGTTTTTCTTCCTCTGTTGCAAAATTCCATAAGGAGTTTTGGAAATAATCCAAGTGAGGAAGGAGGGAAGGAAGGAAAGAAGGAAGGAAGGAAGGAAGGAAGCAAGGAAGCAAGGAAACAAGGAAACAAGGAAGGAAGGGAGGGAGGGATAGTTTATTGTTCAAGTAAGGAAGTGGTGGTTGTTCAAGGGCAGGAAATAGAAGCAATGACTATGTCTTCTTCATAGGTCTCTTTCAATCTACTTGTTTTCTATAATTATTTTATGTATATCTGCCAGAAACCCTCCAATAACAACAATCAAGTAAAATTCTTCCTTGTGTCAAAATTTTGCCTTCCTAGGCCAATAAATATTTATTATATTTCTTCAATGTTTTCAAAGAGATTGTCTCCATGTTTTGTTTTTATCTTTGTTTTTTTTCTTTGTAGGAGTCAATTATTCTCTCACAACCTTTAGGCTGTTCCACGTTCCAAGAACCCTTTGCACTTTGCAAAACATGATTTTGACTTCTAGATCTAGAGTCTTACCAGAGCCAAAGCATTAATTCTCCTGTTTCAGAATGTTGAGCGTTGGCAAATAAGTTAGTGACCTCACCTCTAGATATGTACTCAATATCACATATTTGTATTGGGGATATTGAAACTCGTGCATTTGTCACTCCTAATTGGGTCCTAAGCAAGGAAAAAAAAAAAGAAAAGTTCACAGGATGCCCTCAGTGAGCTGTCATAAACAGAAATATGAGGCAGTGCCAAGTTCTCCAAGGCTTGACAGCTGATGATTAGGATGTTTTAATTTGGTGGACATATAGAACTTCTCCTGACATCTAAATGGGTGAGTGCCATAAGTAATCTATTTTTTGCACACATTCAAATTTAGACTGAACTAAATGTAGCTTAAAGTCGCATTTTAAAGAAACAGAGTCAGCAGAGAAATTGGGTTTAGCATAGCACTGAATTTAGATGTATGTTGACAGTATAAAATAATTAAATCACAACTGAAATAAGTAAAATAGACTTTACAAATTTTCTTTCTCAAACATTCATAATATTAAAGGAATATATGCACAGGAGAGTGCTCTTTTAGAAAGATTTCTGGATTTGCTTCTTTTTTTTTCTTTCTTATTCTTCTGTGATCTACCTTTTAGCTCAGGTACTTGCATCTGTACAGAATGAATCCAGCATACTAGGAAACATTAGAAGGGAAGAATACATGTAAACTCTTTTGACTTGGATGGAGGGAGTGTGTAATAGATTGTGGGAAAACCTACTGACACATGTTCCAGGTGTCATGGCTAAATAGTTATGATACTTTAATTGTTATATTTTATTTTTACTTTTTTTGCTTTCCTTCCTACAAATGTTGAAGCTATTTGGAACTATTGGAAAAATGAGAATATGTAGATCCACTCTATGATTTCAGGTTTCTGTGAAAATTTTATTTACCCTGAGTTTCTTCAATCCACCCATTTGTTGCTTTCTGTGATCTAAGATAAAAATTTGATTTTTCAGCTTCAAATTTTCATTGTTCATAAAATGTTAATGATGAATGATGAAGAACAGTAATTCTCCAATTTGTATAAACTCAAAACATTTTGGTCCTACTCTCCAGAGCATGTTTTGATAGTGGGGAAAGGAAGAATCCTAATGTAAGGGTGAGGGGATTTAAGGTCGACTTACCTTTAAGCAGGAAATAAGAAAAACACCAGAACAGAAGACTTTAAAAACCATCTTGCTTGCTTAACATTTTTTTTTCTGGGATAACCCTGGATACAGCACCCTGGAATATTCAGCTTTATTCCTCTGCCATGATTCTTAAGAATATATTGACTATTAGTGAATGATGAAATAATTCTCACCAGCATTTGAATTTATAAACTTGAATTTATAAATCACCGTTTTATTAGTAAAATTTATGTTAGGAAGAAACAAATGTTAAAGAATAAGAGGTCTCATGGTTCCATCACTGTTAGAGGACTGCATGATTGGATAATTGGGACAGAATCAGAAAACTGGCATCTTACTTTAATGTGCATTATTTCACTAGCACTATTTCATACGTATAATCTTCCCACTTTAAACTGCATTGGCTAGAATAAGGATAACAGCCCTTTTAATTATTTTTAGGAGGATGGGTTACTAATATAAGTTTTTATAAGTATATTTGCAATAACATGAGTAGAGCGAAGTGGCACAGTTGACTTGACCATAGTGATTTGCAATATGGAATACTGTGTATCATCTAATGACACTAGCACTGAATCTAATAAGCACTACTTCTTCCCAAAACTTTTCTGGCTTTTCTGGTCTTTCCTTCTCCAACCACACAGATTTGTTTTGTTGCTGTTGTGTTTTTTTCTGTTTTTGTTTGTTTTATTTTGTTAAAAGTAGAGAGGAATAAGCTTGACTAAGAGGAAACAGAATAGTAGCGAAAAGATGAAGAGTACATGGCACTAGCCATGAATAGCTATCTATCTTCTGTTGGACTGTAGTTAGTACTGAATTGTACCTACATAGTATCGAAGGATATGAGAAGTATAAGCTGCTGATTATACAAAACCTGGCATACCCTATTTATTTCTAGTCAAGATGATTTAAGGGATACAAAGAGGGGTTATCAGAATTTTTTAATGAAGTGTTAGTCTTGCCATATATTAAAATAGTTATTTCTCAGCCTGCCTCTTGATTTCTTCAGAGTGACTTCTGCCAAATTATATGGGTATGTGTTATTTATTATTAAATGTCTTTACATTCACAAAAGCCAAGATGGTTATTATGGAAATAAAATAAAATAGCATATATATAAAACTTCACTAGCAACAGTACATTTTCACCTTGATTATTTAACTCTTACAGTTATCCTATGTACCAGTGAGACTAGCTAGATTATGCTACAAGAACAATATCTAAAATTGCAAGTCTTATTTCTTGCATAATAGCAAGACACATAAGATACGTGTCTATTGTGGATAAGTTAGAGGTTTTGCTCTGTATTATAGTACTCAGGAATATGGGTTGACTGAAGCTTCATTTCAATATGTTATTCTACAAACTCCACAGCCAAAAATAATAATTTAAAAATTAGCGCATTGGGGTGCTTGTGTGGCTCAGTCAGTTAAGCATCCAATTCTTGATTTCAGCTCAGGTCATAATCTCACAGTTCGTGGGTTTGAGCTCCACATTGGGCTTTGGCTGACAGTGCAGAGTCTGCTTAGGATTCTCTCTCTCTCCCTCTCTCTGCCCCTCCCCACTTCCTTTCTCTCAAAATAAATAAATAAACTTAAAAAATAAAATAAAAAATAGTGCATTGTGCACTGACTTTGAAAGTTTCCATCCACAAGTGACCATCGTTTAACATTTCACATTTAATTGGCCAAAGCAAGTCACATGTTCACATCTCACCTCAAAGGGAGTGGGGAAATAAAACTCTGCCAATTGCCGAGGAAGGAGCATGATAGAAATATATCTTGAATGCACTGATGACTATTATACCCAAGGAGGTAATTATTTCTCTTCCTACTTCACAGATTATTTATTTATTCATGCATGTATTCTACATATTGTATTGGGTACATTCACTTATAAGGTTCCTCTGTCTTGAAAGGCATCAAGAGATATGCCAAAGCACACAGATGTGTATGTAACAGAGACTTTTTAAAATGAGTTAAATGGGAGCTAACAGCCTAGAAATTAAATTCAGTACTTTTGTGTTCACTTTCCTTTCCATACCACACCCATTGATCTATTGAAGTGTCCTCAGTTTACTGTGACAGTTTACTGTGACTCAGTTTATTGTAAACAGTATTTAATGGCCATTATTATCATTTTCCAGTATTCACCATTAGAAAATTGCCATTGAGTGCCACTACTGGGCTGGTGGTATGCTGTAAAATTAAAAGTTTCTTATGAAATGAGATTAACTATAACTGAATGAAGATTTTAGAAAGGGAGTATCTTTATTTATCCAGTCATAATAAGTAAGTAATAGCTGGGGCGCCTGGGTGGCTCAGTTGGTTGAGTGTCCAACTTTGGCTCAGGTCATGATCTCACAGTTTGTAGGTTTGAGCCTTGTGTCAGGCTCTGTGCTGACAGTTCAGAGCCTGGAGCCTACTTTGGATTCTTTGTCTCCCTGTCTCTCTGCTCCTACCCTGCTCACACTCTGTCTCTCTCTCTTTCAAAAATAAATAAACATTCAAAAGTAAAAAAAAAATTTAAGTAAATAATAGCTTTGCTATTTTAATTAACTCTCAGCTAATTCTTAAATGCACTATCTGACCCTTATGAATATGTTAAATATATGGGAGCATATTAGCTGGAGCTGAAATGTTTGTTTCAACCATGTGCATTTAGATTTCAGGTTTCCTCTCTCTAAAGCTCTTAATACGTGACAGATGATATTTAAAAAACTATTATGTACATATGGACATGTCTATCAATTTCTTCATTTGAGACATGCCTTCACTCTTCTCAATTCTTGTTTTGCATGCCTAAGACCTTTTTCATAATGCCCTCTTAAAGTTTGGTTTCAGCAAGTCATTCTCAAGTCTGATCCACTAGCATATCTGCACAATTGAGCTCCAGATAATTTTAAGGTTCTCATTTTGCTTAATTTTTAACAACTTTTTAAAAATATGATAAAGCAGAAACTCTTTTCAACCAAAATCAGTGGAGGATGTCTCCCTGGTATAGCTGTATGTTCTGAAATTCATATTGAATTATTTTTATATGTTCCTGACTTCTTCCTTTCCAATTTCCTGTGTAATGGTGATTTTAATTCCTAATGCCTTTACAGCATATCATTGATGATGTGATCATGAATAATCCCCAAATTGCACACAAATCTATCTGTGTTCATTACCAGACATGCCTTGTTAATGAAAAAAAAATCAGTAAAACAAAGTGTTTTATTCAGGATTCTTGATTATAACCAACAGGGGGGAAACCATATTTTTAAACAGTGAGTGATTCCTCATAAGCAAATTTGGACTCAGAAAGTCAGTAGAAAGCTGACAAACTAAGGTTGGAAAATTGGCAGAAGTCAAAGGAGCTCAGGACAGTGAACAGCAGGAACCACATAAAGGGCATGCATCAGAAACCATATGGTTTGCATACTTTCTAGGCTGCTGCTGGAAATCTGACCTCCAAGCCTTCCCTCTGCCACTAGCACAGGAGCCAACTTTTAAGGGTTTGTGATTGACTGAGATTAAATCACATGTCCAACTCCTGGCCCTATATCTGTAAGTGCAAAAGGTTAGACTATGCCTTGCTTACACCAACAAAATTAACAGCTTATGGAAGTTTGCTGTAGGGGGTGGAGGTGAACCTCAGCAATTTCCATTCAAATAAGAATACACAAATTATGAAATTACTACAAAGGAAATATCCTTATAGCAGATAGAATAGGAAGGAATGGGGTAGGATTCAGAACCAGAAATTAAAGAAAAAATTTAAAAAGCAACGTGTACACTACTCAGAAGTACCTTGAACATATGATTTTAAAAATGTTATCTACTAACATTTTTTCTAACTTTCAAAAACCTACTAAAGAAAATAGAATGGTTTCATTTTTCAGGTAAGTCTGTTTTTTGTTTTAAATTTATTTTGTATAAAACTATACATTTATTGGGGCACCTGGGTGGTTCAGTCGGCTGAGCATCCGACTTTGGGTCATGTCATGATCTCGCAGTCTGAGTTGAAGCCCCGCGTCGGATTCTGTACTGACTTCTTGGAGCCTGGAACCTGCTTTGGATTCTGTGTCTCCTTCTCTCTCTGTCCTTTCCCTGCTTGTGCTCTGTCTCTCTCTGTCTCAAAAATAAATAAACGTTAAATTAATTTTTTTAAAAAAACTAGATATTTCTTTTTATTATTTTTTATTCTTCAAGCACCCTTGGACAGGTCTCAGTTGCCCCAATAGACTATCCAGGAGACTAGTAGAACTACCTAATTTGTACCACAATGACTTAGAAGAAATTTGCCAAAAATGAAATAAAAGAATACTGATGACTAAATGTCATTACCCTGAGGGATTTACAAAAGACTAATAAAGAGTATTGTTTCAAACTGATGCATTTTCTAGGATCTTATGGTTTTATACATCCTTTCTCTAATTGTCTAGGAAATGTCTGCATCAAAATTACCTGGAGGATAACAGGCTTGTATAAATGCAGAGTTGAGGGCCCTTCTGGAAGCAGTGAGTCTGCATTTGGGATGGTGAGACTGATGAGGGAGCCAAAGGCAAGCTGAGGGCAAAGCACAAACTAACCACCTCCCCCACCCCCACCCCAGGTGGGATATGTGTGACATTCCTCAGGCATTCCTGGCTGCCCAAGAACAAAGGAAAGGGAGAAACCAATGGTTTACTGACAGAGATCAATCACAGTCATGCAGGACATGAGTCTCCATCAGTTTTTAAATGTCTTAGTAAATTACAAGGAAAAGGCAATCTTATCAATATCCTGATCTCCAGAAACCTATGGACTCAGGTTCTTGGAGCCCCAACATCACTCTTCCCTCCATAGTGATGTGGGGAACAAAGGCAAGAAGGAAATGGTAGGTAAAATTAAATTTCTTTATAACCTGCAGCCCATTGACAAATTCTTGAGATAGGCAGAGTAACACATTCCTCCAGGAACTCCCTACTGCCTTAATGACTTACTGAAGGAAAAAAAAAAACACCTTTGCTTGAGGATAGCTAAGCCTTCAGTATCTTTCGAGTCCTCTTTAGTATACGAAAGCCCTTTTAGAGGCCTTCCTTTACCCCCACAACTCCACAGTATATAGCCAGTCACTCTTCACAACCCCAGTGCAGCTCTTTCTGCCCATAGGTCCTGTCCCCGTGCTTTAATACGATCACCTTTATGTACCAAAAAGTCTCATGAATTCTTCTGGGTTGTCAGCTCCAGACCCCCCACCACTCCAAAACCCCATCAAGACTAGACATACATGTACTCAAGAAACACCCCAAATATATTTGAACATTTAGGAACAGGTGTATTAGAAATTGTTCTCAGTAGTGCAAACAGGTTAAGTTGCATCAAGTTTGATAAATAAGAAAAAATAAAAAACAAAACAGGAGACTCAAGATGAATTTGAAAAAGGAAAATCATCAGGTAATTACCTATGTTGTTGAAATCTTAATCTCTAATATGTGGTCATTGTTATATTCCAGAAGTCAAGATATTTGTGCTGTTGCACCAAAAGGTTTTAGCTGCTTACAAATGTTTTTACAATAAAAGTGGATTTTTCACTGTGGGCCAAAGTCATCTCCTGTTTCTCTCAATAAATAATACAGAATTTACTAGAGATTTATTTAAAAATCCCTAGTTTTTAAAATAAGTTTTTAAAATAAGATTTCCTTGCATGTGATTTTTTGAAGCATTGCTAAAGGAAAAGTTATTTTGAATGAAAGAGATACTGCAAAGGAAAGAGAAGTTACCAGTATGCCTTTAGACAGCTTCTGGCTTTAGAGTGTTCCAGCAAACTGTATTGAAATGAATGGAAGCAATTATAAAAGGAAGCTGCTGACCTTTCTGAAAAGGCTGCCAATCCATAATACCTCCTGCAATGCTCATCCCCTTTATTCGTGCTTAACAAACCTTGTCACCCTTGTCGCAGTGCCTCAGAACCCCTTGTTAACTTTTCCCCTTTTGTTGTCTTTAGGGTATCTGCAGCACGTCTGTCTGCTGAAATACTTCTCAATTGCCAATTAAAGGAAGTTTAAGAATGAGTACCTAGGGATGAATTAACCTAGCAAGTTAACCTGGGGGAAGAATGTGTTAGGGATACAAACTCTCATCATCATAGTCTTACATGTTTGCCTTCTCATCGGACATATTGGAGAAGGGTATTTATTATATATTTGCACAAAAATCAGGAAACATTGTGATTCCATTTTTCAGGGTGTAAACAATTAAAAAAATAAATACCAGTATCTTCAAAAGGCTTCTCTCCCCCTATTGTGTTCATTTTCCCTTAAGTGAAAAAATGCTAATATTTAAGCACTGCTTTGCAGAAACACTTAACAGGTACCTGTAGGTAGTACAGAGCAATTCCTCAAGGAGGGTCTTATCCAGAATATCTTCTTGCTTTATAATGCCGACTTAACACATAAGCCCCTGGATCATCCCTGTTTGGATTAACAATCATTTGAATGATTATTAAGCAGAATTCTCTAGAATTGAGTAGTTCTGGTTCTCAGATAACTTAAAACAATCCACATTTAAAATTAAATTTTTTTCAAATGTTTATTTTTGATAGAGCACATGAGTGGGGGAAGGGGCAGAGAGAGAGAGAGGGAGACACAGAAACCAAAGCAGGCTCCAGGCTCCAAGCCATTAGCCCAGAGCCCTACATGGGGCTCGAACTCACAAGCTCATGCACGACCCGAGCCATGAGATCATGACCTGAGCCGAAGTCAGTTGCTTAACCGACTGAGCCACCCAGGCACCCCCCGCCACCGCCCCCCAAATCCACATTTAAATTATCCAATAATTGAACATCTAATCAGGTTTCTATTTATTCACCTTTTAAAATATCTCTTGGCTTGTGTGTCTGATTTCCTGTACTCATACCAATTAGTTTTCTTGAAGGAACATTTTAGACAATGAGTCTTTAGTACCTATCATTGAATGATTAGTTAACCTGTTTGCAGTAGAAGAGTAGAGAGAAATAAGATGGGAGAATTGAAATTATGCAGTGAATTTGATCCTGAGGTACTCTTATTTTCCATAAATATCATGGATTGCTGCTAATATTGTTGACAACATATGTAACCTTATTTATGTTTATTAATATTGGGGCAAAGAAAAAAATAACATATAATGAGCCTTAACTATTTTGTACTAAGGCATTTCTATGTATGTAATTTAACATCTCAGTAACTCTGTGATATCATTATTAATTCTAATTTTTAGATGAGGAACTGAGATAGGTACAGATGATTTGTCTAAAGCCATTTGGCTAGTGAGAGGCAGCAGAAAAATTCAAATTCAGAAAGAATTTTCTTATTCAAATAGAATTCTCTCTGAATTCAGAGTCAAAGTTTAGTTCTCTCCCCATATTTTACCCTATTATCTATAAATAAATAGATTATGAGATCAGTAGGTACCAAATACCAAGTAAACAGAAACACAAAATCAGAGATCACTCATTGTATTACCCTAACTAAAATATTCAAAGGAATGTTCGAGTCTATAAAATGTTGTTGGATTCTATAAAAGGTTAATTAGTAAAAATATGTCTTTCCACATATTTTATCAACATCATCTGAAAAGAGTTTTGTTTCTTTGGGTTCACCCAATTTCACAATTAGATTGGAAAGATTGTATCATCCAGGTAAAGAAAAGTAGAGATGTAAGAAATGAATAGAGTGTCTATAGCTATCACTTAATTCAAATTCCCAATTCTGTTTTTTTTTTTAAGTTTATTTATTTATATTGAGAGCCAGCAAGCAAGTGGGGGAGGAGTGGAGAGAGAGAATCCTAAACAGGCTGAGAGTGAGCCTTATGTGGAGCTTGAACTCATGAAGTGTGAGATCATGACCTGAGCCCAAATCAAGAGTCAGATGCTTAACTGACTGAGGCACCCAGGAGCCCCTTGAATTCCGTATTCTAAAGATGATGCCACTGACACATAATGCAACTTGCCCAAGTAATATAGGAATTATGGCAAACATACTACATTGCATACCTCTACATTTTTTATATGAATGGATATATTAACTCAAATTATTTTTGTTTCTTCATATTAGCACTTATTAGTGCATTTATATAAGAATTAGAATTTCCCTTTTTTTCCATGTTTTCTGTGATTTAAAAACAGAGCCATGTTAGTACTTACAATAAACTTTAAAAGTATAGTGTCACTTCCCCCTCTCCATCTCTCCAAATCCTGTTTCCTTCATATTGTACCTATTGTAAGATGACTGAATTACTAGGGATTTCACAGTAATACAGCACACTTTCCTCACAGGTAAGCACTTTTCACAGGTAAGCACTCCAAGTGCTAGGACTTATAGATACATCAGAAGTTATTGAGTGCTAGTTGGGTTGTGCCGGGCAACAATGGTACCTTGTTTTAAAGAAAAAATTGAGGCTTTTTTTTTCTCCATCTCATTTCTTACCCTCTGTATAATGTCACTTCCAGCCTCTTGCACCAACATTTCAGTAGGATTCCTCTCAAAACACTATCAGCATACTAGAGATTTGTATTGTGAATGCTTTCATTAGTATGTTTTCATATTGGAATATTCCATTGTATTTTTTTCTTTCTTTAAGTTAGATCCACTGTCAAGGTTATTCATAAAAGAGAAAAAGTACTACCATCTAAGAAATTATTCTATTGATTGAAAATGTAATGTTTTAAAATATGGTTTATTTAACTTGAAGTAAGATCTTACTTATTGATGTGTTTATTATTAAGGATGCAATCATTTAGAAAAGTGTTTGACATTGAGTCAGGTGGAATAAGAAATATGTGTACAGGGGTGTCTGAGTGGTTCAGTCAGTGAAGCATCAGACTTCAGTTCACATCATGATCTCGTGGTTCATGAGTTCAAGCCTGGTATCAGGCTCTGTGCTGGTGGCTCAGAGCCTGGAGCCTATATCATATTCTGTGTCTCCCTCTTTTTTCTGCCCCTCCCCTGCTCGTGCTCTGTCTCTGTCTCTTTCTCTCAAATATAAACAAACATTAAAAAAATATGTGTATATATATATATATATATATATATATATATATATATATATATACATATTTCCAGTTTCTTTGTAAACATGAAGCTGTTGCAAACATGTGAAGCATCAAAGAATTAGCCCTCTTTATATGAATGAACAATGGTTAGCAAGCCCATTCTGGTTGTTGGAAAAGTAATGACTCGAAGCTACTTTATCTTAGAACAAAGAAATACTTCCTCATGTTTGCCCTAAGTTGCTTCTTATGAGGTCCCTTAGGATTGTAGAGGGAAACATTGGAGCTGACTATCATGATGAAATCAACCAGGTTAAGAAGAGTAAGAGGCAGTGCCTATGCCAAATACTAGAGAAGTAAGATGGAGTCTTCTCCCCATTTCTTTCCTCTCTCCCATTCTTAATGGGTCCTGGTAGTCATAGGAGAATTGAGCTCATATTACATCCTTTTCCTTTACAGTTTTGTAACAGTTTTTTGTAAGAAAAGCTATGTTTGAGCAAATGGTGTCCCCAACCTTATTCTAATTGCTCGGCATGCTGTCAACAATCTGACTTTATATAATGAAAAAATGTCTGGTGTAAGTTCATTCCTGAGTTCTTTGTGGAATTTTAATATATTTCATATTTATGGACTAGGTCATAATTTCTTTTCCCACATCTTGTACTTTGATCTCATCCTCAGCTAAACAAGTGCCTCATGAAGAGGGAAAAAGGTTTACATACTATAGTAATTAACAACTAAAAAGATGCTTTCCCAGCTGTTGCTTTTGAAGTCAAGTTTAGTTAGTGGCAAGGTGCCAATTTTCAATTAGAAATAAGATTTTTATTTAAAAAGTATAATATGTTATCTTATGTCAATAATTCATTTTTTAAACATTAAAAAAAATATTTCTACTAAGAGGGGCCCAAACCATCAATTATTAAAAGCTGAGTCTTTTGACTATGGTATAGCATTCTGTGTTTGTTCAGCTTTTGTTAGGCTGAAATAAAACTCTTTTTCTTTTATTTCTCCTAAATCCTTCAAGGAAGTTTTAGCTAAGAAAAATTGTCCTATTTTTGTATCATCTCTAAAAAAAATTATTCTAAATACACAAACACACATATGGGTCTATATACTCTGTGCTTAAGTTTTAAAATTGAAGCTGAAGGAAATAGGTAGTAGTGTTAATTCAAGTCACCTTGATAGTAATTTAACTTCTTTCATCTCCTGTCTCTTCTTGTAATAATAAGGATGTGTTTACCTGACCTGGACATATAAGCCACTTCTCTTAGTTACCAGAAGATGGTATTGGAGAAAGCCTAGGAGTAACTTAACAGCCTGTTGGGAATTGGCCTTGACTTTGACTCATAGCAAAGCTAATGTACTAGAAAGATCTGCCAGTACCTGAGTACCATGCCCAAGAAGTACTTGTTTTTTACAAGAAGTAAAAAACATTGTTTTTGTTTTTGTTTTCATCTTAGGGTAATGGGCCAAATTCAGTAGAATTAATATTTACATGATTTTCCATGAAGAAAAAAAAAGAAGAAAAAAATGTTTCATTTCTTTCCTTTTGTCATCTCTCCTTCATGGTTTTTGGCTTCTTTCTGGGTCAGTAATGGTCAATGCTAACAAAGTTGGTCCAACTTCAGGTTCTCATTATAAGGTAATTAATTTGGCATCACAGCAGTTCTTGGCAGCTATGGCTTTTGACTTAGCGATAGCTAAAAAACGGGGAAGAGCTTTAGTTCACTGCCAATTTAATTCCAAAATTTAACAATATGGTTTTCCCCTCCTCAGAAATGTTTGGCTACTGATAATTACAATGATAGATGTTTGAATTTTGGGTCCAGGTTGGGAGTTAGGAAGAGGCTTAGTATCTAAGCATTAAGTCTCATAAGCAAAGGCTATTTAACATTTCTTGTTATTATGTTTTAAGTTAGATATATTAACATCTCTTCAAGGAAAAAAAAATTGTTTTTCCCCTGCTGTTGTATAATCCAAATTCACATATTAGGAAATTGATCACCTTCTTCCAAGCCAAGTTATTGGAAAGACATTAAATTTTCAATTCTCTAAAGAATTTTAGGAATGAGGGAGAAATAAGAGGAAAGTAGATGAGGGGAGCAGATCACCAAAAATATCATTCTTATTTTGTCATACTGATGTAGAAAAACTTTAGTCCTATTTAAATGCAACTCTTGGCTTATTCCTTATCTGTAGCCGTCCAGCTGATCACAACTAAAGAAAAAGCACAACCATTTTGGCTTATTTCACTTAACATCCATTACTGTTAAATTTTGGCAGGCCCTTAGTGTTAGCTGGCATTTCTGTTACATTTTATTTGTCCAACTGATAGTCAGAATTGACTTCTGCAGATGTCCTTTTCTTTTCTCAAACTTTCAATGCCGTCTCTTCCATATTCACTTGCACTGATAACTTTACTTTCTGTGTCACTCAGAAAATGGTGGCAATCAGCAGTCAGATGATTTCCACAAGTCCGACCATCACCCACGTGCATCTCTACCTTCATATTTGACTTATCTCCTATCAGTTTGGATGACCAATGCGTGCTTCAGTCTAGGGATGACCCGTTCACTTGTGTTCTAGATCCAACTCCCTCACCTGTTCAAGAACATTGCTCTTGGAAATCTACCTTCATGTTTTGAATTACCAATTTTTTTATTATCTAATTGATCATCCTCATTGGCATAAAAATGGACTGTAATTTCTCCCAGTACAAGAATTTTTTTTACAAAAATAAGAGACCCATCCCTTTCTATTTTTCACCCCTTTTCATTTCTTTATATTAACAGGAAATTTCCTTGAGTAAGTGGTCTAGTTCTTTTCTTCCAATGCACTAATGAGTATATACTCCAATAAAACTTTCCTCCTAACACAAGCTGCTCTTGCCAGGGGCATTTAATACTGACCTCTCAGCATCAGGAGACAAAACTGATCTCCTTCATTTCTTTGAAATGCTGTCTTCATGGCATTTAAGACACCACACAACCCTTCTGAAATTCTTCCTTCCCTGCTTACCATTCTGTTCCTTATCAGTCTCCTTTGCTTGTGACTGCTTATCTCCAGGATCTCTTCACATTGGTGTGCCCTAGGGTTGAATCTTTGGACCTGTTCATCACACACTCCATTATCTCATTCATTGTGTTGCATCGAATCCTAATTATATGGTAAAAACTCCTAAATTTGGGTCTTTGGCCTGAATCATTTTCTTGCATTCCAGGATCTCTTATAGTCATGAACTGACATGATAATTAGTGGGATATCAGTAGATATCAAAAATCCAATTCAAATCTCCACCCCTCGAACCCACCCTCAACCATACCTACATTTTCCTGCTTTCTAGCAATCTTTCTTATTTCTGTAAATAGATATTTCCATTTTCCTAGTTGCTCAATAAAAAATCTTGGCACAGGTCTTGACACCTTTCTGTTTCTCAATGCCTACATCCAATCCATCAGCAAATTCTCCAGTTCTATCTTTTTAATATATTAATATATTAAGAATTCCATCACTTTTGCTACCTAGTCCAAAGCACCATCATGCATTTTCCCGAGTCATTTCATTAGCTTTTTTAACGGTATCTTTGCTTGTGCCCTTCTGTCCTAAACTTAGAAGTCATAAGTCTTTAAAAAAAAAAGTATGAGTTTGATCATGGCATTCCTTTTATCCAAATAATCCAATCATTCCCTGTGCCCCTCACAGTAAAAGCCAGCATTCTGTCTGGAATTTCTAAGGCTAGATCCAAGTTGACAGTTTTCTGACTATCATTTGACCTCCTCCCACAACAGCTCACTTATAAACAGCTTTTCTTACCTCTTCACTGTTTTTATTTAAAACATTTTTTTATTCTTTATTTATTTATGAGAGAGAGTGAGACAGAGTGCGAGTGGTGGAGCAAGTGGAGAGAGAGGGAGACACAGAATCCAAAGTGGAATCAGGTTCTGAGCTCTCAGAACAGAGCCTGTCGTGGGTTCGAACTCATGAACTGCAAGATCATGACCTGAGCCAAAGTCAGATGTTTAACCGACTGAGCCACCCAGGCACCCCTCTGCACTATTTTTCTAATAGTCCAGCCTTACTTCCCTCTCAGGGATTTCTCATCTGCTGCTCTCATTTCTCACGTTCTAATGTCCCTCCCTCCTACTTAGGAGTTGGGTTCCTGCCATAAAACCTGTATGTGATTTTTCGGGCCTGGCCACAGCAATTGCAAAGTCTTTCTGCTGGTGAGCCTCATGGAGAGAGCTGCCCACCCCACACCAGCCTTGGTGCTTAGCCAGTGCATTACAGACTGTGGAGGGAGGTGCAGTCAGAGACCAGGCCCCTTTGGCCAGCCATGCTCTTAGACATATTTGCAGTCCTAGCCCAGGCACCTTCATTCCCAGATCTCTTTATCTTGGGTGTTCTGGTCAAAAGCTTCAGTTCAGTCCTTACCAGAGGAAGGGAAACCTTGAAGGTACTTTAAAACTTTGAATCAGTACTCAGTACTTTTTTACTTCTATCCACCATGTCTCTTGCCCCAGCTCTCAGGTCCATAAATTGCAGGGGCCTTTTTGGGGTGCTCCATCAACAGTAAAAGGATTCCTACATCCATACCAACCTACCTGGCGCTCTGCCAGTGTGCCATCCCATGGGAAAAATGAAACGGGGGAGTTGGAGCTTTCTCTGGTTTTAAACTCTTGCTTATACTAGTGTAGTAAATGACTACAGCCTTGAGTGTTCCTTTAATCCATTATCCCAACTCCTGGCAGTTTAGTTCTCTCCAGCTCAACTGAGATTCTGAACACATATTTACTGAATGGTTGACTTCCTTGTTCAAATCTCTTTCTCATACAGCTTCCACTGACCAATGCATTTAAAATAATCCTTCCCTCCCAAAATGTCCTGTATTTCTCTCTTGCTTTCTTTTTCTCCATCATACTTATCCTCATCTGATATACCATATGTTTTATTCACTTTTTTTAATTCTCAATTTCTTCCTACTTAAGTATAAGATTTATGAGGTCAGAGTTTTAGTTTTTGCCTCTGTGTATATTCAATTTCTAGAACAGTACATGGCATATAACGAGTGCTCAACAACAACAAAAACAAATTGTTGAATAAGCTGTGTGCTGAGGTAAGACTATGCTTCATTCTCTACCTACCAATGGCTTGAAAAACCTAACTTGCTTACCCTTTCCTCACCCTTAAGCCCACTTAGGGGTCATTAACAATACTTGGAATATAAGATAAGTGAGTCCCTAAGGCCTTTTAGCCACTGTCCTGGAAGGCCCACTAAGATTTAAATTTACTGAAAACCTATGGAGATTTACTAAGACAATCTCAGAGTCTGTACTATATGATGTACAGTTTATTGTTTCAGTTTCCTAAAATGATGGGTTGAGATGAACTGAAAATGTCAAGTTTGCTTTAAGGCAATTGTCCTATCATAAAATCATCATGGTACATCTTGAGAAAAGGTGATATTGATATTATTTTGTATTGCTAAACTAATTTAGCAGCAGATACTTTCTCAAATGATAAATTGCTTTAAAAACAGACATTTCCAGTAGGCATAGAACTTTTAACACCTTAAATATATTTATAAGTTATATTAAAAATAGTTATTGAATAACACTAAAATTTAAGAGAGATCCAATCATAGATCTTTATCTTTTTAAGTACATATGTTTGCATCTCTTTGTAAAATACATTTATTTTATTTGATTTTTTTCCATACCCTATAGCTTTTGTGTTCAAGAATTTTCAACAATTTCTAAATTGTACTTTTGAACAAATGATAATAGTCATTCTAGTTGGAGAAAACACTTTTTTTTCCTTTGGATACCTACAGAGTTTGAAAATTTTTCTATTTGTTCAAGTTATAAAATCATTATGTTCTCTCTAGGTTAGAAGCAATGCACTACTATTTCTGTGGTAGGAACTATCTACATTATTTATACTCAAAATTAATTTAGTCAACCATTTATTGAAAAATATTTATTGAGTATTAATTATCTTCTGAGTGATTTCATAGGCACCAGTGGTGAAAAATACAAAACCCAAAGGGAGAGACAGATAAACAGCCAAATAACTAATTTAATTTCAGGCGCTGTGATTTTAAAACATAACAATAGATAATAAGAACATATGGTGTTGTGAAGAAAGTAAAACAGTGATGAGTTCCTAGAG
Organism: Acinonyx jubatus; assembly: GCF_027475565.1. Taxonomy (NCBI): domain Eukaryota; kingdom Metazoa; phylum Chordata; class Mammalia; order Carnivora; family Felidae; genus Acinonyx; species Acinonyx jubatus. The sequence goes on from NC_069387.1 coordinate 49,789,433, forward strand.
TTAACAAAGTGTTAACAGGAAGATAAATACTTAATATCTAAATATGATTCTATAAATGTATATGTGTATATATATATGTGTGTGTGTGTGTGTGTGTGTGTGTATATGAGAGAGAGAGAGAGAGAGACAAAGACAGAGAAACAGAGAAAGAACAAGATGTTACAGAAAAATGATCAGCAAGAGTTCTCCTTATATGTGATATTGCCACAGGTCTGTGGGAGAAACAGGAGTGAATCACATGAAAGAATGAGACATGACAAGATTTCCCTTGGAGAAACGTAAAAGAAAAGGAAAAGAAAAAAAGGAAGCAAATGTGAAGCCCAAGGTGGAGAGGGAAGAACATAATATATTTAGTAAAAATTAAAATTCACCATGACTGATGATGGGTGAACAACAAAAGGAAAGTAGGAGTTGAAGGATGTCTTATCTGGGCAGAGATCAAGTAGAAAATAAGGTTAAAGAGACAGCCAGGACAAATCATATAGAAGCTCATAATTTGGGGGAAAAACTTGAAATTGATTGATTCATTCATTTCCTATCTATCCATCCATTCATTCATTTATTCTAAATGTAATAGGAAACCATTGAAAGATGTTAAGGAAGAGAGTGATGCAATTTTATTTATTCTGATTGCTATATGGAGATATAATTTAGCAGGATGAAAATGGAAGAAGGAAGACCAGTTAATATTTCTATATTCTAGAAAAGAAATGATGGCACTTGACAAAGGGTACACATAGTAGAGATCATCAGAAATGCTTAGAGTCAGAATATATAATACAGCTACAGTTAATAGGAATTATTGAGACATTTTTGGTGAGGTCTAAGGATAAAAAAGGAAAATAGAATGACTTCTAAGTTTTTGCTCTATAGAAGATCTGTAAGTTCTGCTTTAGTCCTGTTAAGCTTGAGATGGATATCACACACCCATCTCCTGGTGAAGGAGAGTAAGGGGCTGAATATGCAAATGTGGATCTCAGGGAAGGAATTGGAATTGGATAAACAATTTTATGAGTTATCATTCTTTCATGTGACATTTAGGAGGTTATAACTGGGTGAAATCACTGGGCAGAGACTATGGAATGAATTCCAGCCCTAACCCCTGGGGTCACTCAGATGGAGGGAAAGAGGAAAATCCAGTGAAGGAGGCTAAAAGAAGAACACAACATAAAAGGACATCTAGAAGTGTGCTATCCTCAGGGCCATGTGAAGACAGTACTCTGAGGAAGGAATAGTCCTGTGTACCAAATGTAATTGAGAAATAGGATTAGGCAGAATTGAATGTATGTTTTAAAACTAGCATGTAGGGGCGCCTGGGTGGCTCAGTCGGTTAACCGGCTGACTTTGGCTCAGGTCATGATCTCACGGTCCGTAAGTTTGAGCCCCGCGTCGGGCTCTGTGCTGACAGCTCAGAGCCTGGAGCCTGTTGCAGATTCTGTGTCTCCCTCTCTCTGCCCCTCCCCCGTTCATGCTCTGTCTCTATCTGTCTCAAAAATAAATAAAACGTTAAAAAAAATTGAAAAAAAATTTAAATCTAGCATGCAGTGATTTAATCAGCCTGGGAAGGAAGCTATCTATATTTGATTTCTGTATGTATCATTTGGTAGTGATTTAGAATAAAAATCTATTATGTTGTCTGGCAACATAAAACCAGTTGTTGCCATACTGTGTACTGATTTCCATCAGTCATTATCTGTCTTAGATCCATATTCTGAAGGAAATTGGGATTTTCATGTATAAGGTAAATAATAAGAAAATACCCCCAAATAAAATCATCCATTCTGTCATCTGTTTCTCAAATGTGTTAGAAACTCAGGGCTTCCCAAATCAAGAGAAGCTTGACTATTTAGATAAACAAAGAACCACAATACGGCAATTACACAAAAGACTGTCATCTCTATAAAGAAATATGGAGAAGAAAGCAATGCAGACAAACTAGTAAATTAGTTTTGCATACAAAGGAGATTTTTGTATCTACAAGGGCTTATTGTTTCATAACAAGGTGAAGCTCAGGCCACCATTTAGCATGAGGTTCAGTTGCTATTATGTTGAAAGTGGTGATGTATGGTGCCAGTCTTGAAACGGTAATGTTAAAATACATAGCATAAGCAAATGAATGTCACTAAGTAACAACAGGAAAATAATTGGACATTTTAGAGTTATGACCCTTTGGTTTTTTTCAATGCACTGTAATGAGGTAACCAGCTAAATTTTTGGTCTGGTTCTAAATAAGGCCTCCGGATATTTTAACATTGCTTACACTTATAGCAGACACTTACCTCTCAACATAATGCTCCTCCCACTTTCAGCAGACCGCAGTATGAAAGTATTCAGCTTTGTGCCACTGCTTTCTGCACTTAACAAGTTCTGGCAGAATGAGTCTAGAAAATGTCAGACTACATATTCTGCTCTGGGCTCACTCTCTGTACTCTTTTGGAGTTTGTACCATCAACTCTCAGAAGTACTTACTTTGTCATGCTAAGAATTTCCTAATGTTGAAATTTACAGATAACCACATTTGGGTCCCCTTGCCATTCAGTTGTATATTAGAAAGGACTAAGGAATATCTCAGAATTTGCGTTTGTGTTGTCATTTGCTCTTTGCATTTGACCTTTACATTATGTGAATACATTGTTTATGCATTTCATTTTCCATTTTCAAAGAATCTTCCTGTGAAATAATCAATTCAATAATTATTTTCTTATGACAATAAAACTGAATAAGCATGCACTATATTTGCTAACTGTAAGCATGGTTTTCTTTTCTTTTTTTTTTTCTTTTTTTTTTTTCTTTTAGTCTGATATCTATGTTTGGGAAGAAATATTTGCAGTTTAGGGTAGGGGAGTGGCTTAGGTTAATTTCATGCAGACCATTTTCTTCTCTTTTACCCATATATCAATCCTAAATTAATACACTAGGTGCTCTGCAGCCAGCATGGTTGCACATTGATCTTGGCCAGCTTGTTTACAGTGTTTTGGCAAGTTGCTGATGTACTTCTCCCTGGGGATAGAGCAGGGGTTAATTGCTGTTAAACTCTCAGTGCCAAGTAATGGTTCAGCCTCTCTGCTACATTAAAGATGACACTAATAAGGAAAGAGTGCAGTGGATTGCTCTATGTTGAAAATTGGACTTGTGGTGACAGAAACTTGGAGCAGAGCTGATGTAATAGGAAGACCATAATGTAATTATAACTGCTGAACATGTGTCATACCAAGTTAAATGATACATTAATGAATCAAAACAGGTGATGAAGTGTTGCTCTTTCAGCGGATAGAGGTGCTTTCAAGGTTAGATTGCCATTAATTTAATAATCTCTAATATGGATATTCTTCAAATCACAAATGAAATCAACCTTAATGCTTTCATACAGCATTGCTTCTGGAGTTTCAAATAGATAAGATAAAAGAAACAAGGCAAAAGTGAGCAGAGTTCAATGCAACTCATTCTGTTTAATTTTATAAGAAAGGGTTTTATGGTGTAAGGTGAGTGGTTGCCCAAGGCCTTCTTCTTGTCCCCGTAGACCACTTGATCAATTCTAATCCACAGCTAGCAAGCCAGTAACTCATAGGGAGTGTAGACCTTTAGAAGCCAACAACTACTTCTTTTCAAACAGGCCATTATGTGTTATCTGTGCAAATCATTTTAAAGTGGCTTATCTTAAATTCACAATAGGTGGGGTAGAATAATGTCCCTAAAATCTTCCAATCTATTTTGGTAAATTTATTTCTTTATTTTTCTATGTAAAAGTTGTAAAGCATTCAAATGCATTTTCCTTATGTTTTTTAAAAATTAATTTAAAATTTTATAAGCACTGATGGCTCACTCAGTTCAGCATGGGACTCTTGATTTCAGCTCAGGTCTGATCTCACAGTTCATGAATTCCAGCCTCCTGTCAGCACAGAGCCTGCTTGGGATTCTCTCTCCCTCTCTCTCTGCCCTCCCTCTCTTTATCTCTCCCTCTCAAAAATAAATAAACTTAAAAAAAAATCTTTAAAATTATATAAGCACTAATAGATTACTTATTGTCAATGATTTTAAAATTTGCTATCTTAATTCTTTTTTCAGTAATACCACTGTCATTATTCCTAATTTGTTTAGAGCTTGTAAGAGTCTAATACCACAAAATTTTTATTTGCACATGACATTTCAGGGTCTCAAATATGGTTACATTTTGAAAAAAATAATTTCATCTTACTTTTTAAAGATTCTGGAAATACAGTATATTATTCTTTTGGCCCCTGTGTTATATATGAAGAAATTTATCAACGGGATACTTTTAGTATCCTACAGGTTAAATCTACCTTAGGTTGATTTCCATTCGAATGCACAATTTAATTTTAATTTTACCATGTATTATATTCTTTAAGTGACAGCATTGTTTGATGGCATTTTACTAATGATTGAACTCAATTACAGAAACATGTGGTTGATTCTTTCCCACAAAGCACTACTGTAGTAAGCAGCTAGAAAATAAATGGATGGATTTAAAAATAATCATGTCATATCTGTATTTTAAAAGATATTAACCATAAAATTTGTTCTTACACTAGAGTGCCACTGTTAATTTAATATTTTTGTATATTCTCAAGAGAATTAAGCAAAGTTGGATATTGAAGAGCGGAATATGCCAATCCCAAATATGCCACTTTATCATATTGATTATTTTGAGCTGTAGGCAGTTGAAGAGCAATAGATGAAAGGAGAAGCTGTGAACTCCCCTCATCTGCCTATAAATAGATTCTCCAAAAGTAATTTGATGGTTATAAATCCGCCCCCCTCCACCCCGCCCCGAGTTATCCAGGAAAGACTGACTCTCATCACAGGAGCAGAGATGAGAGGTGGACATCACATCCAGACAAACTTTAGTTTATTTGTCATAAACTATCATACCTCCAATCTATTCTTCCTCGGGCCTATTCATCTTTCCTAAAAATTATTTACTCTCCCCCAAAAGGTCTTCCACCCCTTTTCCTATTAATACCTATAGTGGTACTTAAATCTGAATTTTAAGCTACCTCAGAGAGTTTCTCATTTTTTCCCTGAGTATCTGTCATGTATACATGAGGTATACATGTTAGTAGACTTCCCTTTGTTTTTCTCTTGTTAATCTGTCTTTTATTATAGGAGTCTCAGCTAAGAATTCAGAAGGGTAGAGGAAAAATTTTTCTTCCCCTACAATATCATCAGTTTTATTACATTTGTTGAAATTAACAAAAACATAAATAAATTTGTAACAAAGCCCAGTACTAAAACAAGTGTGGTTTTTATTTTTGTTTGCTTTTTTGATCATTTTAATCACTTAGGTACAAAACTAGATAGACTTTAACTGTCATGGGAAAATAGAATTTAAAAAGCAAAGAAAAACAAAAAACTACTTTCTTTCATGTAGGCATTGCATATTATCTGCTCAACCTCTCCTACTCAGGGTAGAGAGGACCTTTCTCTAAGATCGGGAAATATAAGAATAGGAAGGGATCAGCTGGGAAGAGAGAGTAGAGATGACATTAGACATCCAAAATGAACTTTTTATATATCTAGAACTCAGAAGTATAGTTTGTCTAGTGTCATCAAACAGAGTTTGAGTGATCCAGTTACCCATGAGTATGAGAGAATAAGACCAAAGCCTGGGGGCACCATGTTCAACAGATAGGTACCTGTAAAAGTCTCAGTACAGGGGAAGAGAGTTACTTTCTAGGAATCAGAACAAGGTCAATGATCTCAAATGCTAAAGAGACGAAGTAATATATTTGCTACAAATTACCACTGACTTTAACCACGACAAGTTTATTAGTGGCTGGCAAGAAAGAGATAGTGGCAAAAGCTACTTTACAGTAAATAGAGAAAAGAAAGAGAGTTAAAAAAAAGTATGTAGAACATGAGTACATCACTAGGAACTATATTTTAGCCATGAGGAAGAAAGGAAGAATTTCACTAGTTAGAAATACAGAGTTGAGAGGACATTATAATGTTAAATAGAAGAAACACTAAATAGAAGAAATGTCAAGAAGAAATTTGACATTGTTAATATATGGATGGAAAAGAACCTTAACAGTTAAAGAGTAATGGATGGAAATATGGGACAGGAGTAAGATAATGGAGCCACGTAATGGTGAATAAGATGATAATCCCAAGAAAATGGCACAAGTGTTATCTTTTATAACTATGAAAGCTAATCTGTCTGTGAAAATTCAAAAGAATGGTGGATGTTGATGGTTTGCAGTGAGATGTTCTATCTGCTGATCTTTATTATTTTCTTATTTTTTGTTTTTCTTTGAAGTAGGAGATGCACACTGCTGTGAGATGTTGAAAGATATGGAACAGGGGACTGAGGAAACTAGTAAAGTAATAGAAATAGCTGCTGGGGTTATGTGAGAAGTGCTGAACTGGGGACTTGAGAGAGTTTTCCACAGCATCCAGGGAGTGACTGGATTTCAGCTTCAGAGGAGAGGTAAAAACTCTTTCTCAGAACAGGCATGCCACATATCTCCAAGAAAATCGATGCAAATTTGATTGGTTTCACCTTTTTCATTTTTTGAAACTCAATTTCACATTTTCCCCCTATTTATTTAGTATTTGGTCTGGGGAAAAAAATGATTCCTTGCTACTCATGCATTTCAAGAACAATGGATGAAGCAACACATGAAGATAGCAGGAACTAAAACAAATCAAGGGAGAGTATTCTTAGGCTATTTAAGGTCTAGCTGAAGCCAACATGGAGGTTTATACAAGTGGGGCCTTAACTTATAAAGATCACTCCAAAATAAATTGAGTAGGTACAATAATTCACTGAAAATTGTTCCTGAGTTATTGCATGCTCCTGCTGACCACAAAGAAAAACAAAAAAACCCAAAACCTCAAGTCAGCAACTCGTGGTTAACGTCCCCTTGCTTTATGTTCCTCTAACTTTTTTTTTTCTAGATGGCACTCAGAGTGACATTAAGCTTTTGTGATTTTTTCCAGATGATTCATGTCTTCTGTTTATTAAACAATTTGTTGTTTTTGATATTATTGTTGAAGTAGGAATAATTTAAAAGATGCTTGAGAAAGGGCATGTGTGTATTATTGATGAGGACAACAACACAATCTAACTGAACAGTTACTATAATTTTTATTTATGTAACACCTTTCCTCAAGTGTTTTGATTATCACCTCTCTTAAGGTCCTTGCTGTTACTGTCTGTTTTTACTTCACATTGCATAATCGGGCTTTGTTTTTTGATGATACTTTTGAGGAGAAACATTATATGAAATCTATTAGCCAAGAGAATGCTTTAAAATGGTTGGAACTATATACTAAAAATTCACAATGACTGTCTTTGATGAGCGCCGACATAATGATAAAGATTCTACTAATAAAGTATTTCATAATTAAGGAAGTTATAATTTGCTAACAGGGCTCACAACAGCTGCCTGTGGAATAAGACAATATGCTTTTCCTCTCCCTACTGGGCCTAATTCCCCAGTAACCTTATTGAAAATGTGCATGGGCTACAAAACTAAAGATTAACTGTCCAGGGACCTGCTTCCTGGAGCTTATTTGAAGATTAAATCAAATGGCAGGCAATATATATTTGGTAATACGGCTTTGTTGCAGCCTTTTCCCATGTACTGGTAAGTGTAATAGAAGGAGATGACACTTTATAGCTGTTTAAAAAAAAACTAAAAGATTTTTCTAAATGTGAAATAGTTTTGTTCTCGTGCTGACATTGAAATGAATAATTTATTTCTTCATAACCAAAAGCATCTTCTGCTTTTTGAGCACATAATAAAGACTCTCTAATTACAAATCATACATAATTACAATTGTTCAGCCTTTTAAAAGGTGATTATTATCCATTATCTATTTATTTCATAACAAATGCTACTAAAGGTGTGAAAGATGAGTTTAAAATGCCAACTGAGATATTGCAACATTTTAATTAATGGAAAGCAGTTCAAATATATATTTAAAAACATAGCTTTTAGACTACGCATTAGTAAATGGATTTCTACTTAACAAATCAGAGAAAGATGGATGAAGATGTTCTGCTTTTAAAAATACTATATTTAGCATGCCTGTGCAGAGACACTTGAAGTGTGATTTGTCCTCATAGCAGACATCTGAAGAACAAGTGACATTCTTACAAAAATCCATATTGGTGATGTATTTAATTACAGAGCTGATTGAAATTGACAGCTTTAGTGACCTGCGTTTGCACTTGTGGTGATTGATGTATGCTTCAACTCTGGTTACTTTTAAACCAATTCACATATTGCTCAATACTATAATATCATCCTGTCAAATTGCAAACTCCATTTTTACAAGTGTGGGGACTGAAGAAAGTGCATGTTTAATTAAAGTGAGATAGAGATGAATTGTTTAAAAACACCTATACAGCTGTTAAACTGAGACCACTATTATTTGAAAGCAGACTGAAAGAAAATTCAATATACTTAGCCAGGCATTTATGTTCCTAGAGTCATCTTTACTCTTAGAAAATATATTCCTGGCTGCTATTGGTGATCGAGAAAGAGGTCTCACAAACTTAGGCTGCTATCTCAAAGGCTTTGCCTTCTTAAATACGATGTCAGCCTTTATAAATAATAAGTAAAATAGGAATGAATGAATGAATGAATAAATGAATGAATGAATGAGTCTTAGAGCAAGGAGGGACCTTAATGATCTTGTAATTCAAATGGTGTCTGTATTTCCTGCTGCTGTTTCTTTGTAACTCAGGCTAGATAGCTGCTACCCAGGGAAGTGATTTGTTTGCAGAGGAGCACAATTTTCTTTCAGTGTGTAAAACTGAAAGTAGAATGCTCATCTTTTCATTCCTACTTCAGTGTGCTTTTATAATACACAGAATTCCCTCCTGCAGACATCTTTTACTGCTTGATCACTTTTTGGGTGCAAACAAATTAAGATTACAACCTTTATCACCAAATGATCTACTTAGTTTGAGCACTTTCAACCACATCTTTAGTGATAACAAAAAACATTGATCAAATCTTGCTATATACCACACTCTGAACTATATTTAACATAAATCATTTCTAACAACATATATGCAAGATATGTGATATTATTGCCAATTTATTCACCTGTAGTGAGACTGAAATGTAGCAAATTTTTCAGATGACCTTGGGCACTAAGTAGATGAAATTTAGAACCAGACATGTAGAGTTCAAAGCCCACAGTCTTTTCACTCTTTGCCAAACAGCACTGCTTTAAGATTTTATGTACACACACGCACACACACACACACACACACAAAGTTTATATATTTAAAATAAACTTCTTGACTATCAGAGTAATAAGGAACTGATCTCTGAAGGGAGTTTGTTGTATGTCCACTTGTTAAGAATCAACATCTAGAAAATTTGGATTGTTTATACATACGTGTTCCTAAAAAAAAAGATAGGTGGGTAGAATGATCTTCCAGCCTGCTTCCCAGATACAGACATTTATGCCAGAATTAAATTTATCATTTCAGTGACAGTTTTTGACACTGTAATGTTCACTGGCAAATTTTAAAATATACTAATAAAATGGCTTAAGTCATCAACTCAACTACCCAAGGAAATACAGTTCCATCCCTAATATTTGTCAGATTCCTTAAGATATGATGAATTAGAGAGGGGCAAGTATAAAAACCTCTCTTGTTCCTACCACCTCAGAATTTCTGTTCCCTATTTAATTCTTCATGTAGCAACTCATTTTCTTTTTTTTTTATATGAAATTTATTGTCAAATTGGTTTCAATACAACACCCAGTGCTCATCCCAACAGGTGCCCTCCTCAATACCCATCATCCACCCTCCCCTTCCTCCCACCCCCCCATCAACCCTCAGTTTGTTCTCAGTTTTTAAGGGTCTCTTATGTTTTGGCTCTCTCCCTCTCTAACTTTTTTTTTTCCTTCCCCTCCCCCATGGTCTTCTGTTAAGTATCTCAGGATCCACGTAAGAGTGAAAACATATGGTATCTGTCTTTCTCTGTATGATTTGTTTCACTTAGCATCACACTCTCCAGTTCCATCCACATTGCTACCAAAGGCCATATTTCATTCTTTCTCATTGCCAAATAGTATTCCATTGTGTATATAAACCACAATTTCTTTATCCATTCATCAGTTGATGGACATTTAGGCTCTTTCCATAGTTTGGCTATTGTTGAAAGTGCTGCTACACATTGGGGTAAAAGCGCCACCCTATGCATTAGCACTCCTGTATCCCTTGGGTAAATTCCTAGCAGTGCTATTCCTGGGTCATAGGGTAGATCTATTTTAATTTTTTGAGGAACCTCCACACTGTTTTCCAGAGTGGCTGCACCAGTTTACATTCCCACCAACAGTGCAAGAGGGTTCCCATTTCTTCACATCCTCTCCAGCATCTATAATCTCCTGATTTGTTCATTTTAGCCACTCTGACTGGCGTGAGGTGATATCTGAGTGTGGTTTTGATTTGTATTTCCCTGATGAGGAGCGACATTGAGCATCTTTTCATGTGCCTGTTGGCCATCTGGATGTATTTTTTGCAGAAGTGTCTATTCATGTTTTCTGCCCATTTCTTCACTGGATTATTTGTTTTTCGGGTGTGGAGTTTGGTGAGTTCTTTATAGATTTTGGATACTTGCCCTTTGTCTGATATGTCATTTGCAGATATCTTTTCCCGTTCCATCAGTTGCCTTTTAGTTTTGTTGTTTGATTCCTTTGCAGTGCAGAAGGTTTTTATCTTCATGAGGTCCCAATAGTTCATTTTTGCTTTTTTAAAATTTTTATTATTTTTTTTTACATTTATTTATTTTTCAGAGACAGAGTGAGACAAAGTGAGAGCAGGGGAGGGGTAGAGAGAGAGAGGGAGACACAGGATCAGAAGCAGGCTCCAGGCTCTGAGCTGTCAGCACAGAGCCCGAAGCAGGGCTCAAACCCACAGACCGTGAGATCATGACCTGAGCCGAAGTCGGACGCTCAACCGACTGAGCAACCCAGGCGCCCCTCATTTTTGCTTTTAATTCCCTTACCTTTGGAGATGTGTCAAGTAAGAAATTGCTGTGGCTGAGGTCAGAGAGGTTTTTTCCTGCTTTCTCCTCTAGGGTTTTGATGGTTTCCTGTCTCACATTCAGGTTCTTTAACCATTTTGAGTTGATTTTTGTGAATGGTGTAAGAAACTGGTCTAGTTTCATTCTTCTGCATATTGCTGTCCAGTTCTCCCAGCACCATTTGTTAAAGAGAATTTTTCCATTGGATGTTCTTTCCTGCTTTGCCAAAGATGAATTGGCCATATTTTGTGGGTCCAATTCTGGAGTCTCTATTCTATTGCATTGGTCTATGTGTCTGTTTTTGTGCCAATACCATGCTGTCTTGATGATTACAGCTTTGTAGTAGAGGCTAAAGTCTGGGATTCTGATGCCTCCTGCTTTGGTCTTCTTCTTCAAAATTACTTTGGCTATTCGGGCCTTTTGTGGTTCCATACAAAATTTAGGATTGCTTGCTCTATCTTTGAGAAGAATGCTGGTGCAATTTTGATTGGGATTGCATTGAATGTATAGGTTGCTTTGGGTAGTATTGACATTTTAACAATATTTGTTCTTCCAACCCATGAGCACGGAATGTTTTTCCATTTCTTTGTATCTTCTTCAATTTTCTTCATAAGCTTTCTATAGTTTTCAGCATACAGATCTTTTACATCTTTGGTTAGGTTGATTCCTAGGTATTTTATGCTTCTTGGTGCAATTGTGAATGGGATCAGTTTCTTTATTTGTCTTTCTGTTGCTTCATTATTAGTGTATAAGAATGCAACTGATTTCTGTACATTTTTTTGTATCCTGAGAGTTTGCTGAATTCATGTATCAGTTCTAGCAGACTTTTGGTGGAGTCTATCGGGTTTTCCATGTATAATATCATGTCATCTGCAAAAAGTAAAGAATGAATGGGTCAACCAGGTAATTAGAGAAGAAATTAAAAAATATATGGAAACAAATGAAAAAGAAAATACAACAATCCAAACACTATGGGATGCAGTGAAGGCAGTCCTGAGAGAAAAATACATTGCAATCCAGAAACAAGAAAAATCCCAAATACAAAATCTAACAGCATACCTAAAGGAAATAGAAGCAGAACAGCAAAGACACCCCAAAGCCAGCAGAAGAAGCAAAGTAATAAAGATCAGAACAGAAATAAACATTATAGAATCTAAAAAAAACTGTAGAGAAGATCAATGAAACCAAGAGTTGTTTTTTTGAAAAAACAAACAAAACTGATAAACCTCTAGCCAGGCTTCTCAAAAAGAAAAGGGAGATGACCCAAATAGATAAAATCATGAATGAAAATGGAATTTTTACAACCAATCCCTCAGAAATACAAGCAATTATCAGGGAATACTATGAAAAATTATATGCCAACAAACTGGACAACCTGGAAGAAATGGACAAATTCCTAAACCCCCACACACTTCCAAAACTCAAACAGGAAGAAGTAGAAAATTTGAACAGACCCATAACCAGTAAAGACATTGAATCAGTTATCAAAAATCTCCCAACAAATAAGAGTCCGGGACCAGATAGATGGCTTCCCTGGGGAATTCTACCAGACATTTAAAGCAGAGATAATACCTATCCTTCTCAAGCTCTTCCAAAAAATAGAAAGGGAGGGAAAACTTCCAGACTCACTCTATGAAGCTAGTAACTCATTTTCAACAAGAGTATTCCAGTTTATTCTACTTATAGACCTGTTTTTTTTCATTAGCTAACATATTATGGAATGATATCACTGCATGACATGGAAAATGGCAGAAAGAGATAACTAAAAATTAAATATTAGGTGTTGTGTATATCTTAACCATCTCTATACCAGATTTGACCATGTTTCTACTTTGACTCTATTTGTCACCTTATTTTGATGGTCTACTCCCTATTTCTGTTAAGAACTCTTTTTATATTCCCCTCTTCTCTATTGAATCTATTATTTTTTCTCTAAAATATAATGCCATAAAAATTAAGAATGGAGACAATTTATATAAAGCAAACATTCTTTTTTTCTTCCAGTTCTCTCCAATTAATTGAGTACTTGTAATAAAGTAATTCAAAGATAAATCATATTTAAAATGATAAACTGGACAAAAATGTCCATTTCATATTTTTCCCTCAAATTTCCCCACTAGTCTCAGAAAATATTTAAGTGATGTATATGTAAATCCAAAGGACAGAAAAAAAAACTGGTAAAAGTGTCAGAAGTTGACAGATACCAGCAATTTTTTAGAAGATTAAAAAAAAAAGCTGAAACAATCGAAACTAAAGAACATACAAGTGATAGACACCAACACGAGCGTTAAAGATTTAATTCATGGGTTTCTAAAGGTGTTTAAGAATTGAGGGCACCAGGTTCTGTGGAAATGGATAGATAGGTCAAGGAGGGTCTCATTTATAGAATAAAGCATTTTAAGCAGGAAAGGACTTAACTACAGTTTCTTGCACAGTTATTGGAAGGACTAGTGAAACACATTCTAGACATGGTCCTCCAGGAAGATTGTCAGAGTAATAAAGGACATAAACTCCAAGGGGATTGTCTGAGAACTGGCTGTGAAGTTATGAGTTCAAGAACATACCCATAATACTTATTGCAATCTTGCCACAACTATTCCTTTGCATCTAGCAAGCTGGAGAACAGGCAATGGGATGTGGCTGCACAGAATTCCCCTTTTCCATAAATCTGCATATCAAAAGAAACTGCCTGAAGTATCAGAAGAATGGCCACTGCCTCACTTCTACCTTCCAAACCACACACCTTTGATTTGTGTATCTTGATTCATATAAAGAACCTAAAAGGAGGGTGTGATGAAATTAAGTAGTCAATCCACATTGTCTCCTTCAGTAGGGATGAGGCACAGAATGAAAGACAGATTGCAAACATGGTAGATTTTAGAGGACCATTAAAATCATAAATTTGCCCTCCTCACTGTGTGCACCCAGGTGATTACCCTTGTATACTCAAACAAGAGAAGTTACATTTGTTTTTCTGGAGTGATTGAAGGAGATTTGAGGTCAAAGGGCACCATGAATAGCAGCAGTCAGACCCTGTACTGAAAACAGAGGAATCCAGTATAATGAATGGTGAGACTCCCCATCTCCTCTTACCCAAAAAAATAAAGGAAAAATATAAGCCATGCATAAGATTAAAAAGGATAAGAATCTGGGTTGCATCAGATTTTTTAAATTAACTCTGCAGGATAGATGACAATGGTCCATTGACAGAAAAAAAATTTTTTTCAACATAAATTTCTATAAATGATCACACATATGTGAGGTTGACATAAAGATATTTTCAGACATGATGAATTTTAAAAGAGTATACCTCTCAGAGCCTTTTTTCAGCAAACTACTGAAGAATAAGCTCCAACAAAATAAAGGCACAATCCAAGGAATAAGAAGTTATGGAATTCAGAAAAGAGGAGGGATATGAATAGAATGTTCAAAAAGTACCCTCAGAACTTTCCAAGAATTCTAGCTAGCCTGAAGAGCAATGAGATCAGATTAGAACAGAAGGATTGGACACCCCTGGTCTGAAAGAAAGAAAAAGAGAGAAAGAGAGAAAGAAAGAAAGAAAGAAAGAAAGAAAGAAAGAAAGAAAGAAAGAAAGAAAGAAAGAAAGAAAGGGAAGGAAGGAAAATAGAAAGAAGAGAGACGAAGGGAGGGAAGGAGAGAGAAGGGAAGGAAGAGAGGGTGAGGGAGGGGGAGGTGGGAGGGAGAAAGGAGGGAAGAAGGAAGAGAGGAAATAAAAGGAAAGTGATAAATTATCTGATGTGATGGAGAATATTAAGATCCATTCTGCTGTTCTATCACAATATTAGGATAAATTAGTCAGAGGTATATAGGAAATTCATGGAAAAATATGAATAGATTTTTAATTTCAGGGAAAATTAAATTAAATTTTAATTTCAGGGAAAAGTAAATGTGATATATATACATATTGTATTACATATACATATAATTATGGCTGACTAATATATATATGTATGTATATTATGTATATATAGAATTATGGCTGACCAATATTAATTTTTTAATTGTATACAGTATAAATATTGATTGAACAAAACTAGTGATTTTGTTTTAAGTTGAGAAGATTTCGGGAAGAGAACTATGCACATACTCACAGATATAAAATTATTAATGTTAGTTTAAAATATTGGAAATTAAAATTTATAAGAAAAAGATTGCTATGTTATTTAGATATATGAAACAATGCAAACAGTAATGACTAAATTAAAAGGTATTACCTCCTGGGAGTAGGCTTTGGTAAGGAAATGTGGTGAAGGAAGTGGTGTTTTGTTACAACTTTTTAAAGTAGTTGAATTTAGAAAATAAAATAAAATAGGGGTGCCTGGATGGCTCAGTCAGTTAAGCTTCAACTCTTGATTTTGGCTTAGGTAATGATCTCATGGTTCATGAGTTTGAGCCCCTTGTCAGGCTCTGCACGGACAGCATAGAGTCTGCTTGGAATTTTCTCTCTCCCTTTCCCTTTGTCCCTGTCCCCCATCTCTCTCTCAAAATAAATAAGAAACTTTAAAAAATTTAATATTAAAATAAATAAATAAACCAAGAAAGAAAGGAAAGGAAGGAAGGAAGGAAGGAAGAAAGGAAGGAAGGAAGGAAGGAAGGAAGGAAGGAAGGAAGGAAGGAAGAAAGGAAGGAAGGAAGGAAGGAAGGAAGGAGTTGAATTTTAAAACATACAAGCATTACTTAGGTTACATTTTAATTATGTAATACAAATTCATGAAAGAACACCTGACCAATAAAGAAATGATTAAAGGAGGTAATGAAACATATATAAACACTTAGTGATAATCACTAAAAACAAGCTGGCAAATTTTTTAAAACTTTTTGTATACAGATATATGACATCTACACATATATTTCTACATTTTGTTTATAAGATGTCCACTTATTTAAAAAATAAGTTTCAAAAATGTATTTTAGGTATTCCAAAGTATTATATGAAAATATTACATAGACTTCCTTTGTATATTTAGGCTATTTCCACTTTTAATCATTATAAGGGAGAAATCATAATTTATTAAAATGATACTTTCAAAATAATATGTAATTAAATTTTCTTCATAACAGCTTTTTTTTGAAAGAGAGACAGAGAGTGTGAGAGGGGGAGGGGCAGAGGAAGAGGGAGAGAGTGAGAATCTTAAGCAGGCTCCACACTCAGCCCAGCCCAGCACTCAGCAGGGCTGATCTCACCTTTGTGAAATCATGACCTGAGCTGAAATCAAGAGTCAGACACTTAACCAACTGAGCCACTCATGCTCCTCAGATAGCTGATTTATTTTTTAGCACTAAATAATATTCCATTGTCTAGATTTACCACAGTTTATTTATCCCTTCATCCACCGTATGATGTCTTGGTTACTTCCAAGTTTTGACAATTATGAATAAAGCTACTGTAAACAGCTTGTCTGTAGGTTTCTGTGCAGACAAAAGTTTTCAAATCTCTTGGGTATATAGCAAAGAGCCTGATTGTTGAGGTATACACTGAATTAATGTTTAGTGTTATAAGAAACCATCAAACTGTCCTCCAAAGTGGCAGTGTCATTTTGCATTCCCATCAGGAATGAATGCAAGTTCCTGATGCTACACATGCTCATCAACATTTGGTGTTGTCAGTGTTCTGAATTTTAACCATTCAAATAATAATGATATCTAATTGTTTAAATTTGCTTTTCCCCTATGATATATGATGTGTAGCATCCTTTCATATGCTTATTTTCCCTCTCTATATCTTCTTTGGTGAGGTGTCTGTTAAGTTCTTTGGTCCATTTTTTTTTCCATCTGGTTGTTTGTTTTCTTATTATTGAACTTCAAGAATTCTTTGTATATTTTGGATAACAGTCCTTTTCTGATGTATGTTTTGAAAATAGTTTCTCCTAGTCTGTGGCTTCTTTTCTCATTCTCTTGACACTGTTTTTTGTTAAACAGAAGGCTTTAATTTTCATGAAGTCCACCTTCCTTATCATGTCTTTCATGGATCATGCCATTGTTGTTGTATCTAAAAAGTCATTGTGATACCAACGTTATTTAGGTTTTCTTGTCTGTCTTCTTGTAGGAATTTTGTGCTTCTGTCCTTTAAATTTTAGTCTTGGTTTATTTTGAGTTAACTTCTATAAAAGATGAAAAGTGTGTGTCTAGATGAATTTTTTCACAAGCTGTTGCAGCACCATTGTTAAAATGTCCATTTTTGCTCCATTGTAGTACATTTGCTCTTTTGTGAAATACCAAGTGAATATGTTTATGTGGGTTTATTTCTCGATTTCATTTGCTCCATTGATCTATTTGTTCATTCTTTCACCAATACCACAGTATTGTTTACTTGTAGTTTTATAGTATTTCTTGAAGTAGGGTAGTGCCAGTCCCCCAACTTTGTCCTTTTTCTTAAATATTGTGTTAGTTATTCTGGGTATTTTGCCTCTCCCTGCAAACTTTATAACTAATTTTCCAATATCCGAAAATAACTTGTTGATAGTTTAAATGGGATTGCATTAATCTATAGACCAGTTTGGGAAGAATAGACATCCTGATAGTATTGAGTCTTCCAATTCACAGGGATGGAATGTCTCCATTTAGTTATTTTTTTTTCATCAGAGTTTTGTAGTTTTACTTATATAGATATTATACATAATCTATTAGCTGTATAACTGAGTATTTCATTTTTGGGGCATGATAATATAAATGGTATTAGTTTAAATTTCAAATGACACTTGTTCACTATTGCTATATAGGAAAGCAGTTGGCTTTTGTATATTAACCTTGTATGGTGCAGCCTTGCTATAATTGCTTATTCCAGGATTTTCCCCTCACCTACCAATTCTTTTGGATTTGCCAAATAGACCATCATGTCATTTGCAAACAAACTAAAGAAGGTTTTATTTCTTTCTTCCCAATTTGTGTACCTTTTATTTCCTGTTATTGTCTTATTACATATAACTAGAACTTCTTATATGATTTTGAAAATGAGTTGTGGAAGGGGACAACTTAGTCTTATACCTGATGTTAATGGGAAAGTTTTGAGTTCATCACCACTTTTTATATGTTAGTTTTAGATTTTTTTTGCAGACATTCTTTATAAAATTGAGAAAATTCCTATTTCTAGTATTGAGAAATTTTTACCATGAATGGATGTTGAATTTTATCAAATGATTTTTCTGTGTACATCTATACATATGATCATGTAATTTTTCTTTTTTGCCTTCTGATTTGATGGATTATATTAATTGAATTTCACATATTAACCTAGGCTTGTAAACCTAAGATAAATTCTTCTTTGCTGTGGCATACAATTATTTTTGTGTATCGATTTGCTACTATTTTGTTGAGGATTTTTATATTGATGTTCATGAGACATATTTCTCTGTAGTTTTCTCTATTTCTTATTTTTTTTAATATATCTGTGCCTGGTTTTTGGTACTAGCATAATGCTGGCCTCATAGAATGAGTCAGGAAGTGTTCCCTCTACTTCTATTCTGTAAAAGTGATTATAGAACATTGTTATGATTTCCTCCTTAAATACTTGTAGAATTCACAAGTGGACCCAACTGGGCTTGATGCTTTTTTTTTTTGGAAAGATTATTAATCACTGATATATCTACTAGGCCTATTAACAGAGGCCTATTCAGATTGCCTATTTTTCTTTCATGAGTTTTATAAGCTTTAAAAACTCTCTATTATTTATTTTTTAATTTAATTTAATTTTTTAAAATTTACATCCAAATTAGCACACAGTGCAACAATGATTTCAGGAGTAGATTCTTTAGTGCCCCTTACCCATTTAGCCCATCCCCCCTCCCACAACCCCTCCAGTAACCCTCTGTTTAAGAGTCTCTTCTGTTTTGTCCCCCTCCTTGTTTTTATATTATTTTTGTTTCCATTCCCTTATGTTCATCTGTTTTGTCTCTTAAAGTCCTCATATGAGTGAAGTCACATGATTTTTGTCTTTCTCTGACTATTTTCACTTAGTATAATACCCTCCAGTTCCATCCACTTAGTTTCAAATGGCAAGATTACATTCTTTTTGATTGCTGAGTAATATCCCATTGTATACATATGCCACTTCTTCTTTATCCATTCATCCATCAATGGACATTTGGGCTCTTTCCATACTTTGGCTGTGGCTGATAGTGCTGCTATAAACATGGGGGGTGCATATGTCCCTTTGAAACAGCACCCCTGTATCCCTTGGATAAATGCCTAGTAGTGCAATTGCTGGGTCGTAGGGTAGTTCTATTTTTAGTTTTTTGAGGAACCTCCATACTCTTTTCCAGAGTGCACCAGTTGCATTCCCACCAACAATGCAAAACAGATCCTCTTTCTCCGCATCCTCATCAACATCTGTTGTTGCCTGAGTTGTTAATGTTAGCCATTCTGACAGGTGTGAGGTGGTATCTCATTGTGATTTTGATTTGTATTTCCCTGATGATGAGTGATGAGCATTTTTCCATGTGTCGGTTGGCCATCTGGATGTCTTCTTTGGAGAAGTGTCTATTCATATCTTTTGCCCATTTCTTCACTGGATTATTTGTTTTTGGGGGGTTGAGTTTGAGAAGTTCTTGATAGTTTTTGGATACTAACCCTTTATCTGATATGTGATTTGCAAATATCTTCTCCCATTCTGTTGGTTGCCTTTTAGTTTTGCTGACGGTTTCCTTCGCTGCACAGAAGCTTTTTATTTTGATGAGGTCCCAATAGTTCATTTTTGCTTTGGTTTCCCTTGCCTCCAGAGATGTGTTGAGTAAAAAGTTGCTGCAGCCGAGGTCAAAGAGGTTTTTGCCTGCTTTCTCCTCAAGGATTTTGATGGCTTCCTGTCTTACATTGAGGTCTTTCATCCATTTTGAGTTTATTTTTGTGTATGGTGTAAGAAAGTGGTCCAGGTTGATTCTTCTGCATGTCACTGTCCAGTTTTCCCAGCACCACTTGCTCAAGAGACTGTCTTTATTCCATTGGATATTCTTTCCTGCTTTGTCAAAGATTAGTTGGCCATACGTTTCTGGGTCCATTTCTGGGTTCTTTATTCTGTTTCATTGATTTGAGTGTCAGTTCTTGTGCCCTACTGTCTTGATGATTACAGCTTTGTAGTATAGCTTGAAGTCTGGGATTGTGATGCCTGCTGCTTTAGTTTTCTTTTTCAAGATCGCTTGGGCTATTCAGGGTCTTTTCTGGTTCCATACGAATTTTAGGGTTGTGTGTTCTAGCTCTGTGAAGAATGCTGGTGTTGTTTTGATAGGGATTGCATTGAATATGTAGATTGCTTTGGGTAGTATCAACATTTTCACAATATTTGGTCTTTCTATCCAGGAGCATGCAATCTTTTTCCATTTTTTTGTGTCTTTTTCAGTTTCTTTCGTAAGATTTCTGTAGTTTTCGGTGTATAGATTTTTCACCTCTTTGGTTAGATTTATTCCTAGGTATTTTATGGTTTTTGTGCAACTGTAAATGGGATCAATTCCTTGATTTCACTTTCTGTTGCTTCATTATTGGTGCATAGGAATGCAACTGATTTCTGTGCATTGATTTTATATTCTGCAACTTTGCTGAATTCATGAATCAATTCTAGCAGTTTTTTGGTGGCATCTTTGGGTTTTCCATATAGACTATCATGTCATCTGTGAAGAGTGATAGTTTGACCTCCTCCTGACCAATTTGGATGCCTTTTATTTCTAATTGTGTTGTCTGATTGCAGAGGCTAAGACTTCCAATACTATGTTGAATAACATTGGTGAGAGTGGACATCCATGTCTTGTTCCCTTAGGGAGAAAGCTCTCAGTTTTTCCCCATTGAGGATATTAGCGTTGGGTCGTTCATATATGGCTTTTATGATATTGAGGTATGCTCCTTCTATCCCTACTTTCTTGACAGTTTTTATCAAGAATGGATGCTGTATTTTGTCAAGTGCTTTCTCTCTGCATATATTGAGAGGATCATATGGTTCTTGTCCTTTCTTTTATTGATGTGATGAATCACGTTAATTATTTTGCAGATATTGAACCAACCCTGCATCACAGGTGTAAATACCATTTGGTTGTGGTGAATAATTTTTTTAATGTATTCTTGGATCTGGTTGGCTAATATCTTGTTGAGGGTTTTTGCATCCATTTTCATCAGGGAAATTAGTCTATAGTTCTCCTTTTTACTGGGGTCTCTGTCTGGTTTTGGAATCAAGGTAATGCTGGCTTCATAGAAAGAGTTTGGAAGTTTTCCTTCCATTTGTATTTTTTGGTACACCTTTAAGAGAATAGGTGTTAACTCTTTCTTAAATGTTTGGTAGAATTCTCCTGGCAAGCCATCTGGCCCTGGACTCTTGTTTTTTGGCAGATTTTTGATTACTAATTCTATTTCTTTACTCGTTAAGGTCTGTTCACGTTTTCTATTTCTTCCTGTTTCTGTTTTGGTAGTGTCTATGTTTCTAGGAATTTGTCCATTTCTTCCAGATTGCCCATTTTATTGGCATATAATTGCTTATAATATTCTCTTATTGTCCTTTTTATTTCTGCTGTGTTGGTTGTGATGTCTCCTCTTTCATTCTTAATATTATTTATTTGGGTCCTTTCCTTTTTCTTTTTGATCAGACTGTCTATTGCTTTAATAATTTTGTTAATTCTTTCAAGGAACCAGTTTCTGGTTTCACTGATCTGTTCTACTGTTTTTTTTGGTTTCAATAGCATTAATTTCTGCTCTAGTCTTTATTATTTCCTATCTTATGTTGGTTTTGTGTTTCATTTGCTGTTCTTTTTCCAGCTTCTTAAGGTGTAAAGTTAGGTTGTATATCTGAGATTTTTCTTCCTTCTTTAGGAAGGCCTGGATTGGTATATACTTTCCCCTTATGACCACCTTTGCTGCGTCCCAGAGGTTTTGGGTGGTGGTGTTATCATTTTCATTGACTTCCATATACTTTTTAATTTCCTCTTTAACTTCTTGGTTAGCCCATTCATTCTTTAGTAGGATGTTCTTCAGTCTCCAAGTATTTTTTGCCTTTCCAAATTTTTTTCCTGTGGTTGATTTTGAGTTTCATAGCGTTTTGGTCTGAAAATATGCACTGTATGATCTAGATCTTTTTGTAGTTACTTAGGGCTGATTTGTGTCTCAGTGTATGGTCTATTCTGGAGAACATTCCATATGCACTGGAAAGAATGTATATTCTGCTGCTTTAGGATGAAATGTTCTGAATATATCCATGCCCTTACTTTCAATCTGAAGGTGTCTTTAGGTGTAAAGTGGGTCTCTTGTAAGATCATCATATAGATGGATCTTGTTTTCTTTTCCATTCTATTACCCTTTGTCTTTTGATTGGAGCATTGAGTCCATTGACATTTAGAGTGAGTACTGAAAGATATGAATTTATTGCCATTATGATTCTTGTAGAGTTGGAGTTTCTGGTAGTGTTCTCTAGTCCTTTCTAATCTTTGTTGCTTTTGGTATGTATGTATGTATGTATGTATATTTTCATCTTTTCTCCCCTCAGAGAGTCTCCCTTAACATTTCTTGCAGGGCTGGTTTAGTGGTCACAAACTCCTTTAATTTTGTTTCTCTGGGAAACTTTTAGTCTCTCCTTCTATTTTGAATGACAGCCTTGCTGGGTAAAGAATTCTTGGCTGCATATTTTTCTGATTCCACACACTGAATATATCCTGCCACTCCTTTCTGGCCTGCCAAGTTTCTGTGCATAGGTCTGCTGCAAACCTGATCTGTCTTCCCTTGTAGCTTAGGGACTTTTTTTTTCCCTTGCTGCTTTCATGATTCTCTCCTTGCCTGAATATTTTGTAAATTTTACTATGCTATGCCTTCTTGATGGTTGGTTTTTGTTGAATCTAATGGGGGGTCCTCTGTGCTTCCTGGATTTTGATGTCTGTGTCTTTACCCAAGTTAGGAAGGTTTTCTTCTATGATTTGCTCACATAACCCTTCTACCCCTATTTCTCTCTCTTCCTCTTCTGAGACCCCTATGATTCTGATGTTGTTCCTTTTTAATGAGTCACTGATTTCTGTAATTCTTAAATTGTGTTCTTTTCCTTAATCCCTCTCTTTTTTTTTTTCTGCTTCTTTATTCTCTATAAGTTTGTCCTCTATATCACTGATTCTCTGTTGTGCCTCATGCATCCTTTCTGCCCTGGCATCCATCCCTGATTGTAGCTCACTTATAGCATTTTTTATTTCATTCTATTTTTCACTTCTTTTATCTCTGCAGAAAGGGATTCTAATCTAATTTCGACTCCAGCTAGTATTATTATAGTGTTTCTAAGTTCTGGTTCAGACATCTTGCTTGTATCTGTGTTGGTTAAATCCCTGGCTGTCATTTCTTCTTGTTCTTTCTTTTGGGGTGAATTCCTTCATTTTGTCATTTTGAAGGGAGAAAAGGAATTGAGGTAGAAAAATTAAAATCAAAAGAATTAAAATTTAAAAATATTAAAATTAAAAAATTAAACACACACACACACACACACACACACACACACAGAAAATCGAATAAATGGTGCTAGATCCTAGGTGTGTTTTGGTCTAGGTATTGAAAGTGGTTTGACAGATTAGAGAATAAAAGGGGGGAAAAAAGGAAATAATATGAGAATTTTAGAAAATGAATACACAAATAGACTAAATGAGATGAGGGGAGTAAAATGGAATTTGAAAAAATTTACACAAAAGTAAAGAATATAGTAGAAAAAAATTAAAGAAAAATATTTTTAATAAAAATTAAAATTACTAATGAATTTTTTTCTCTTTCTGTATTCAAGAGAAAAATGAAAAAGAGAAAAAAGAGGGAAAAAAGAAGGAAATCATTTGCAAATTTGAAAAAGTGAATACACTATATAGACTAAAATAAAATTATGGAGGTAAAATAGAATTTGAAAAATTTACACAAAAGCAAAAAACAGTAAAAAAATTAAAGAAAAATATTTTTATAGAATTTGAAAGTAAAAATGAAGTTTTTCTCTTTCTGCATTCAAGAAAAAGAAAAGATACGGAAAAGAGAAAAAAGAAAAAGAAAAAAAAGGAAATCATTTGAAAATTTGAAAAAGTGAAAACCTGAAGTAGACTAAAATAAAATGATGGAAGTAAAATACAATTTGAAAAAATTTACACAAAAATTTAAAAAAGTAAAAAAATTAAAAATATTTTTAATAACAATTGAAATTAAAAATGATTTTTTCTCTTTCAAGAAAAGGAAAAGAAGTGAAAAAGAGAAAAAAAGAAAATTGAATAGATGGACCTGCTAACAGATTGAAATAGGACTGAAGTTACTTCGTTTTCCCCTAGAATTCAGACTATGAAGCGCTTTATAGTCCATAAACTAAGCAGGAGGTGAGACTTGTGTTCTTGAGGAGCAAGGTTGGCCCAGTTGGGCGGGGCACAGTGTAATGGCTCTGCTCTCCACTAGATGGCGCTGCTAGCCTACTGGGGTGCAGTGTTGTGGTGCTGGTAGGTGTGTATGCCCATGTGTGGGAGCGGTGAAAATGGCCTCACCCAGCTACTCAGTCTCTAGTATCTGAACTCTGCTCTCCCAGATCAACAATCGTGCACTCATCCTGTGTCTTCAGCTTTCATCCACTCTCCACTTTTCACTGTCTGTGACCAAGCCCCAGGCTGTACCTCTCTCTGGAGTTTTGTCTCAGGCTATTTTCCCCAGCCCTTTACTTCTGAAGGACTGTGGCTTTGACCCGTTCCACCCCTCTACAGGAGGGTCTCACCGAGCAATGGCCAAATGAGCAATGGTTGAATATTGGCTGCACCCAGGTATGCCTGCTGGACCCTTCTGCTGCTGGTGCCCCGAGACTGCAGCCAGGTGCCAGCCTGCCCCAGAAAAAGTTCTCGAGATAGTGTAGCAGCAGTGTTTCAGGGATTATGGCAAATCACATCACACATCTGGCACCAGGCTTCACCCTTAATGACCTTGATCCAGCACCAGCGAATGTGGCTGTTCTCTGGGGTCTGCTGGGACCAGGTGGCTTCAACAGTCTCTACCAAATGTCCTTCCAGCAGTGGAACCGCTTTTCCCATGTGGCCCAAGGACCTCCTGGACCCCACTCTGTTCCTGGGGTTTCGCCCTTCCCACCAGAGCACTGCCAGGTATCGAGCTGAGGAGTTGCAGACTTTGCACTCCCCTTGTTTTCAATCTTAATGTAATTTAAACCCTCTCCTTTCTCCTTTCTCCCTTTTTAGTTTAGTTCTTGCAGCTGTTTCCAATTTTCCACTTTCTCTCAAGCTGCTTTTGGGGAAGGGTTCTTTTCCCATATTCTTTCCCCCTCCCCATCTCTGTCCTCTCTCCACCCGTGAAAACACCTCCCTGCCTGCCACGGCTTCTCGCTCCCCAAGTTCACTTTTCCGTGCCACATACCTGCTGAATTCTGTGTTTCAGGTTGTGCAAATTGTTGTGTTAATCCTCCAGTCAGTTTTCTAGGTGTGCAGGATGGTTTAGTGTTGGTCTGGCTGTATTTCATGGATGTGAGACATACAAAAAACTTCCATGCTGTTCCACCACCTTGGCTCCTCCCCTCAAAAATTCTCTTTTAGAGAATTGGTATATTTCATCTAGGTTATTGAAAATGCTTGTTTTGTTTTTTGTTTATTGGTTTTTGTTTTTGTTTTCCTCTCAACACTTTAAAATTTTCACTTCATTCTCTTCTTGCTTGCACAGTTTCTGAGGGAAATCAGATGTAAACATTATCTTTGCTCCTGTATGGGTAAGGTTTCTACTCCCCCTCCCCCTCCCCCTGGCATATTTCAGAATATTTTCTTTATCTTTTATTTTCTTTAAATAATGTGATATGAAAATGATATAACTAGATTTTTTTTTTTTTGCCATTTATCCTGCTTCATGTTCTCTGAGCTTTCTGCGTTTATGGTCTGACTTTAATTTGGGAAAATTCTCAGTCATTATTGTTTCAAATATTTCTTCCGTTCTTTTCTTTCTTTCTTCTTCTCTAATATGCCCATAAATGTGCATTACACCTTTTGTAGTCATTCTGTAGTCTTTGGATATTTCCTCCTCCTCCTCCTCCCCCTCCTCCTCCTCCTCCTCCTCCTCCTCTTTCTCCTCCTCTTCTCCCACTTCCCTTTCCCCTTCCCCTCCTTCTATTCTTCAGTCTTTGTTCTCTCTACTTTTTGGTTTTCAAAGATTCTGTTGATATATCCTCTAGCTCAGAAATTCTTTCCTCAGCCATGTCCAGCCCATTAAAGGCATTCTTCATTTCTATTACAGTGTTTTTTCCCTCTAACATTTCTTTTTTTTTTCCTTTCTTAGGATATCCACATCTCTGCTTACCTGGCCCATCCATTCTTGCATGCTGTCTACTTTGTCCTTTAGAGTCCTTAGGACATTAATCATAGCTGTTTTAAATCCCCAATCTGATAATTCTAATATCCCTGCCATGTCTGCTTCAGATGCTTGCTCTGCTTCTTGAACTTGTGCTTTTTGACTTTTGGTATGCCTTCTAATTTTTTTTCTTGGTTGTTCAACACCATGTACTGAATGCAAAGAACTGCTGTAAATAGGCTTTTAGCAATGTGCTATGAAGTGTGGGCTTAGGAAAAGCATTCTATAATCCTAACATTAGGTCTCAGCCTTTTGTGAGCCTGTTGCTCTGGACTGAGAGCTTTAGAAGTGTTTTTGTCAGTTTTTCTCCCCAATTAAGTGAGGCATGATGAATAAAGGGGGCTTGGAATTGGGTATTTGCCCTTCCTGTAGACCATTTAGGCTCTGATGATACCACAATTTAGGGTCTGGTTAACCCGTTTCTCCTGATGGCAGGTCTTGTTAAGGGCGGAGTGCTGTCATTTATTTGGAAATGGTTCCTTTTCTCTTCTCCCTGCTAGAAAGAAGCATGAGGTGAATTTTTTTTCAGGTATTTAATGTTGTGATCCTAGAGGTGAATCTTATAATATTTTAAGGACATCCACTTGACTGGGACCTCTTGAACTTTTTAACTCTTAGATTTGTCCACACTGAGTCTTGTATAATTAAGTTCAATTACAGTTCAGATTTTCCTACCCGATATTACCTCCTATGGTAGTTTCTGCCTGGGTATCTCTACTCTGGTAAGCTGTGCCTCCCTATATTCTCCTATCTCTCCAATCATGGGGGTAGTGGTTTGCTGTGGCCTCTTCTGTATTCTGTATTGAAGAAAAGTTGTTGACTTTTCAGTTTATTCAGCTTTTTACTAGTTAGCATGTAATGGTCGTGTCTAAGTTCCTTACTTGTGGAACCAGAAACTAGACTAGCATGATAGTTATTTAACATTTTAAATATCCAATCCATCTGGAATTTATTTCCTCAAATGTGAGGTGCAGCACTAACTTCATTCATTTACAAATTATTAAGTAATCGTCCATAAAGATTGTTGAATACTTCATGCCTCCCTGCTCTTTTATAATTATTTCCTTATAAAGTAAATATTTGTGTATCTTCAGGTATGTTTCTGCCTACAATGAGAATTTTATTTTTGCTTTCTTCTTCAAAGTCTGTATTATGTATCTCTCTCTACATATCTATCTGTTGATTTATTCATTTAATTTTGCCTTATAATCTAACAACTCTAGTAAAATGTTGAAATACTAACGGTAAGCATACATGAACTTTTATCAACTTCAGAGTATAAATTTACAAGATTCTACTATTGAGATATTTGTTATGTAATTCGTGTAGAAATAATATATCAAATTAATATATATGGTTAAGGTTTCCAATTTTATTTAATCCCTGTCTTGCTATGAATCTTTGTATGGATAGATGGTAATTTTTAATTGGCTTTTTAGCATAAACTAAGATGATCATAATGTGTTCTCTTCTATTGTTAACATAGAACATTTTACTATTTTTCAATTGTTAAGCCAACCTTACATTCCTAGGCTAAACTCGGTCACATTATGTTTAAGCTTTTTTTATATATCACTAGATTAATGTAGTAATATTATAGTCATTAGCTTGAATTTTTTCTTTTTCTTAATGTCCTTGTGAGTATCAAAACTGTTCTGGATTCATAAAATGATTTTGAGAGTATTTTTTTCTTTTTCCATTCTCAGGAAAAGTTTATGTTACTTTGATGTGATTTCTTCACTAAATCTTTGGAAGAATTCGCTGGTAGATAAACTGTATTTGGAGGTTACATCAATGGAAATTTTTAAATTATTCATTTAGTTTCTTTACTCTTCTATTACCATTCAAATGTCTTCTTTTTTCAGAAGTCTTAATTGGTTTTGTCTAGAAATTTGCGTATTTTATCTAAAATTTCAAATTTATTAAATAACTTATAAAACCATCTTATTATCCATTTAATATCTATAAGATTTGTATTGATATCCCCTTTTCCATTTGTGATACTGTATATATATATTTGTTCCTCATGGTCTCTTTGTCTCTCATTTTCTATTTGGTTGGTCTTGAGACGAATGTGCTATGTTAGATTCATTAGTATTTAAAAAATCATCTTTTTATTGATTTTCTCTATTACGTTTGTTCGATTTTGTTCATCTATTACCTTAAATTTATTATTTATATTCACCTTATTTTCTTTAGCTTAGATTGCAATTATAACTTTTTGAAAGATTCTTATTTTAATTTAAACTTATTGAAATATTTTCTAATGTTTTTATTAAAGGCTATTAGTTTCTTTAGATGCACTACTTTAATCGCAGCTCATATTTTTATATACCCTATTGATATTAAATTTAGTTGAAAAAATTTTTAATTCTCTATTCATCTCTTTTTGACCCATGCATTATTAGTTCATATTCTTAATTTCCTAACATACAGGATCTTCCTATTTTTCATTTAATTTCTAGGTTAAATTTAGTATGGCTAATACACATTATCTATATCATTTCAGTCCTTTGTCATATATTGTATGTTTCAGTATGTGATATATTTTGTAACTGTACTTATATTTGGAAAGATGAACATTTTCTTCTTTCTTTCTTTCTTTCTTTCTTTCTTTCTTTCTTTCTTTCTTTCTTTTTCTTCTTTATTTCTTTTTGGTGATGTTCTCCAATACCAACTTTTTTAAAAAAACTTTTTTAATGTTTATTTATTTTTGAGACAGAGAGAGACAGAGTATGAACAGGGGAGGGTCAGAGAGAGGGAGACACAGAATCTGAAACAGGCTCCAGGCTCTGAGCTGTCAGCACAGAGCCCAATGTGGGGCTCAAAGTCACGGACCACGAGATCATGACCTGAGCCGAAGTCGGCCGCTTAACCGACTGAGCCACCCAGGTGCCCCTCCAATACCAACTTTTTAAAGTTTTGCTCAAATCTTCAGTATTTTTGTCTGCTTTAAAAAAAAAAGTTTATTGATTTTTAGACAGAGCAAGAGAGAGTGAGCTGGGGAGGGACAGAGGGAAGGGAAAGAGAGAATTCCAAGCAGGCTCTGCACTGCCAGCACAGAGCCCAACCCAGGGTTCAAACCCTTTCATATGAACTATGAAATCATAACCTGAGTCAAAATCAAGAGTTGCACACTTAACTGACTGAGCTACCCAAGAACCTTAGTTTGCTTTTTCTTTTTTTTATCAGTTGTCAAGAAAGATATGTTAAAATCTTCATTATATTTAATTATGGGCTTGTGTGTTTTTCCTTTTTATACCTTTTTTTTTATTTATAAATTGAGACTATACTATTAGTCTATACTACATTTTTAGAATTTTTCATACATTTTCGTGGTTTAATATTTTTCGTATAATAAAATTTCCTTCTTAATTTGTAGCAATGCTCCCAGATTAAAGTCTACTTTGTGAAGCAGAAGTTCTGTTACTGAGCTTCTTTTGCTTAGTATGTGTATTGTATACAATATTCCTATTGTTTTATTTTCATGTTCTTTATTTTTTATTTATGAAGTGTCATAAAAAACACAATTGCTTTTAATTTTTTTATTTAGTATGATAAACTTTGCCTTTATTTGGATTGCTTTATTTGTTTTATTTTTTTCTTTTATTATCTTGGGGAGCCTAGGTGGCTCTCAGTTAAGCATCTGACTTTGGCTCAGGTCATGATCACAGTTCATGAGTTTGAACCCCACATCAGGCTCTGTGCTGACAGCTCAGAGCCTGGAGCCTGCTTCAGAATCTGTCTCCATCAATCTCTGCTCCTCCCCTGCTCCCTCTCTCTCTCTCTCTCTCTCTTTCCCTCTCAAAAATAAATATTAAAAAAAAAAATATATATATATATATATATATAATTTTATTATTGGCTTTCTATTTTTCCCAGCTCTCCTGAATTTCTTATTGTCTCTTTTCTTATTTCTGTAGAATTAAGTATTTTGTTATGTTATTTATTTTTTCTATTGCCTTGCTAGTTGAATTCTCTTACAGTATTTTCAGCTCAGCTAGATAATATAACATGTAACCTTGGCCTTTTGATGGTTAATACAGTTATGTTTTCACTAATTTTAATAAAATTCATAGATCTTAGAGTACTATAACTTTGTTTATTCCTACTGTTAAATTATTTTCTAGTGCTATTGTGCATTTTAATTTGCATAGGTGTTTTACTTTTCTGTAATGCCAGTATTCTTTGAAATTTACTCATGCAATTACCCTTTCTGTTGCTCTTCATTCTTCATTGCGTCTACTGAATCTTTAATAGAATCCTTTTAAGATTAAAAAAAATTAATGTTTATTTATTTTTGAGAGAGAGAGTGAGACAGAGGTGAGTGGGGGAGGAAGACACAGAGAGAGGGAGGCACAGAATCAGAAGCAGGGTCCTGGCTCTGAGCTGTCAGCACAGAGTCCAACCCTGGGCTGGAACTCACCGACCGCAAGATCATGACCTGAGCTGAAGTCGGACGCCCAACCGACTGAGCCACATAGGCACCCCTAATCCTTTTAAGATATTTATACTTGCCCTTGGTTTTCAAAAAATATACTTTATGGTTGGGTATACATGAGGTATGGTTTTGTTATTTTACTTAGAGAATATTGATATTTTTGAATTTGTAACTTGGTATCTTTCTTCAAACAGCAGTGCATAGACATTGGAAGTCAAACAACATTGAGTTTGATCCTTTAGAGAAAGAATTATTTGAGATAAACCCTATAACTGTCCTGTCTATAGTCTAGAGACACATTACAAGCTGTGGCACACAGAGAAAAAACCCCAAGAAAAATCTAGTCATCTCCCTCAGTTGAGAAGCCAGAATTTGGAGTTTAGAGTGAGTGTCTTTCCTGCTTTATTTTATAAGCCTTAGTGCCATAGAAGTAAAGGCTGCATAGAGAGAGTACTACAGGGATAGGAAGTTTTTCCTTTGAACTTTAAACTGACTAGTTATCAGCACAGGCATGTAAAGAAACTGTTGAAGTTCACAAAGAGGAATAAATGGAACTGTCTCCACACATGACCAGGAATTATTTGTGTTCTCATAGACATTGTGAAAACCTGCTCATTCTCAAAGCATCCAGTAAAGACCTCAGAAGTATCTAGTCTCAAGATTACCCTTAGAAGAAAGTTGTCCTGAATCCTCTTAATAATATTTAAAAGTATGCTTTAAAGATCAAGTAATTCAAATAAATTTACTCTGTGCCAGAACAAAGTGTTAACTATTTAAAGAATTGTTTTAATGTAAGTTGGTTATAAAGAAACCCATGACTCAAAAATGTAATAACACAGTGCCTGCCATTGAATCAAAATTACAAAAAAAAAAAAATGAAAATAACAGTCACAGTGTCGAAAGTATCAATCCCTAGAAACATATCTGAAACACACATATGATAGAATTACTATATAACTATGTTAAAAAACTATTTTTCATCTATATTATATATGTTACACATATATTAAATATAGTTTATTAGATATATAGTATGTGGACATACTTCATAATACTATACTAATAGCATACTATGTATACAGTATATTAAGATATTTTCTAATTTTATTCCATATGCTCAGAAAAATAGAGGAAATCATGAGCATAATGAGAAACTTAAGATGTAAAAAATACAGACTTCAACCAAAAATACATTTTAAAATTCAAAATATTGGATGTTATTATAGACCGATAATTCATAAATTAAATTAATTAAATTTAATGACTTTCTATATAAACCAGGAGCCTGGTCATACCTTTCAGTTTATACTGATGTCTAATATTGGTCTTCAATATTCTTTCCCAATTCAACCACTTATTTAATAGCTATTTAACACTATTATGATGCCTTCTCTTAATACATTAACAGGCATATGTTGGAGGTAGATGGAAAATTGCCATGCAAAGTGAAAATTGTTATGAGCTATGAACAATATACTTTTGCAGTATGTACGAGGGCAATTTTGGGTAAGTCACAGAAAGCTTCATTGAAAGTACTATATTTAGCAGAACACTAAAGAAATTAGAGTTCCCCAAATAAAATTGTGGAAAGAGAGATTAAAGATAGATAAATCTATGCAAAAGTGCAAGGGAGGCAGAAGGGAATAAGAAAAGTTTTAGAAACTATTAGTACTTCATTGTGCCTAAACATGAAATCCTACAAATCTGTAGTAAGAGATGGGGATTCAGGGAATTGGAAAATAAAATTGATTTTTTTTTCCTATTGTAGAGAGCTTAAAGTTTTCTGTGTCACAATGGAGATAAAAGATTTTAGGAAAAGACATGACATGGTTAGACGTATATTTAAAAAAAAAATCATTCTGGGAGGTGCCTAGGTGACTCAGTCAGTTAAACATCCAAGTTCACCTTAGGTCACTATTCCGCAGTTTGTGAGTTTGAGCCCACATCGGGCTCTGTGCTGACAGCTCCGAGCCTGGAGCCTGCTTCAGATTCTGTGTCTTCCTATGTCTGCCCCTGCCCTGCTCTCACTCATGCTCTCTCTCTCTCTCTCTCTCTCTCTCTCTCTGTCTCAAAAATAAATACATTTAAAATGAAATAATAAAAAAATCATTCTAGAATAAATGTGAAGAATGTATTATTTATCTAGCAGTGAACATGGAGAAAATGAATATTCTAAAAAAATTTAAGTTCAATGGGTGTAAATATTTAATTTACAATGTGTTAAGTTCCCACTGGTTCAATTTCTAGAAAAGCACCCGTTGTATATCATTCAATGGGTATTTATGAGAGTTTTCCAGGAGTTTTTAATATACTTCGTTCAGGTTTTATTCTGCACCAACTCCTACCAGTTAGTATATCTTTGCTTACCATGTGTTGAGATGCTTTTTCATGGTAGGAAAGAAGTATATAATACCTTCTTTATAATGACTGTTTAGTCAGCAGCATTTGGTAACAAAATAAATTTGGCTATGCTTGGTATTTGAATTTATTGGTAAAACTTCTAGTATTGTAAAACATTATTATTTTCCTAAGATTTCCAATTAGCACTTAGGTAGCTGAGTCATCATAGATGAGTCATGATAGATTTTAGCATTAACAAATTTCTAGTTTGAGAACAACCCCTTCTTTCGAAGCCCTCAGGTTGATTCTGATCCCGGTTATAATTCCAGCCTTAAGCCATTAGAAAACATAAAAAAAATAGAAAACAAAAAAACATAATAAAATAAAATAAATGTATAAAGTTATATAAAATATAATCATAAAAACACATAATATTTATGTGTATATAAATAAATGTGAATAAATATATAAATGAATTTGTATAAAATATGTATTTACATAAATAAAATTATAAACAATTATATATAAAATAAAATTATGTAGTGCAACATGTTTTACCAATTCATTAAAATATGCAAATATATATTCTATATAGAATATGTACAAATGGATTTAAAATATTTTATTTCTTACTTCATCTATGAGTTTTCCTCTAAGATCATTTTCTTTCTGCCTAAATAATATTCTTTTGTATTTCCTTTAGTATTAGTGTGCTGACAGTAAGTTCTTTCAGTTATTATTTGTATGAAAAGTGCATACTTTCATTCTTTAAGGATAATTTTGCCCATTAAAATGTTCTAGATTGGCAGCTATTTTCTTTCAGTACTTTAACTCTTTCCCCTTCTGGATGCCTTTTATATATCTTTTACTGGTTTTGGAGGGTGTTGTATAATTTTACTATGTTGATATATATTTTTTTAATCATATAATTTCTTAAGCTTTTTAACACTGTGGATTGGTGTACATTTATCAGTTTTGGAAAACTATCCATAATCATCTCTTCAGATATGGTCTCTGTCCTTTTCTCTCTTTACTCTTCTTTGGAAGTTTTGCCTAAATATATTATACTTTCTGTCTCTGTTCTCTAGCACATAGTCTCTCTCCTAGTAGGTTCCATTTCTTTCTCTTCAAACTTAATTACAAACATTTGAATTCTCTCTTTAACCTTACCCAACCTTTGTTTAATGCTTCAATTAATTCTTAATTTCAACTCTTGCAGTCATTATAATTATTTTAATTGCTTATGTCAGATTTACACTTTGCTACTTCACGCTAACTTTCTCAGGCTTGACTCTTATTTCTTTGAATATAGTAAACAGTCTGGTACCCTTTCACTATTATGTTTATTTTTTCTGGTGTGGTCACTTATTAATTTGCCTCTTCAAATGTCTGGTTATACAATCGCTTATTTTACACCTTGTCTGAACATCTGGGGGGATAAAAAAGGCAAAACAAACTGAATCTTAACTCTTCTCTCTGATACCTTTGTGAAACCTAATCCTCCATATCTATAAATAGATAATCTGTCCTTCCAACTGCTTCAGTAAGCATCTTAGATGTCATTCTTTTTTTTCATCTTGCACATCTATTAAAGTCAGGAAATACAGTGAATTTTTACATCTAATAAAACTATAAAATACATTGACAGTTCTTTCTGGTCTGCCATTAACATCTGAATTAGTCAGTGTTCAATCTGGGAAATAATTCAATATCAAAAATTAGGACAAAAAAGTTTTAAAAGCTATAAGAACACAAGTAAAGCTCACATGGGTACTGAGGTTGAATGTCCAACCCTGTTGCTAAAACCGTAGATGCCCACAGCCCACACTGGAAACAAATGACTATAGATTCTGTGGAAGCTTCAAAAAAATCAGTCACCCTATGAAGGCTATATTAGTTTTACCATTGCCACTGATGAATTCTGTCCTAGCCTGCCATCATTGCTTTTCTAAAAAGAATTAACATTCTTAACTTTGTCTTCCAAATTTTGTATAAGTATTTCTCATTAAACAATCAGTGTTAGAACTCTGATGGTAAGGATCCAAGAAAATGTAGTTCCTCCAAAGGCTCATCTATGTAAAGGAAGCCGTGAAAGGGATCAGAGATGAAGCTGGGTGTTAACCTACAATAGTTGCCTCACCACTCTAGTCCAGGCTGCCATTATTTCTATAAACCATTGCTTAGATTCCAGTTTTACTCTTTCCCTTCTCCAAATCCATTCTCCACCCAGCAACAGAAATGACATTCTTGATATATGTAATGGATCATTTCAGACCCCCTTTTAAAACCATTCAGTGACTGCCTTGCATTTAGCATTGATTTTCTTTGAACTTAGATATAATTGGCATACAATGTTGTGTAAGTTTAAGGTGTACGTGTTGATTTGATGGATTTATATATTGCAATATCATTAATGACTGTAGCATTAGCTAACACCTCCATCATGGTACATAAGTAGCATAGACTTTTAATTTCTACTATGTTCTGACAAATTGCCATTGACCACTAAACTCTGCAGAATTTGGCTCTATTTCCAACATTACCTATTTTTACTATGCTTCAGACATGTCATTCTTTCATTTCCTCTAATATCAAATGCAAGGACATTTGTAATGGCAGAGTTTGTATATGTTTGCTTCGCATGGAAGATTCTTTCTCTCAAAAGCTCTCACGGCATGCTGTGTTTCACTTTTTAGGCTCTATACTATTTATCACTCGTTCAGAGTGATTCCCTGATCACCTTCTTTAATGTATCATTTTCCATATTGCTACCAACATTACTATCACTTTTTTTTCTTCATAGATCTTACACAAATTTATAATCATTTTACTTAATTTGGGTACACTAATTTCCTGTCTCTCCCAGTAGAATGTTAAGCTCCAAGAAAATGTTTGTCTTTTTATCATTGAAATCTCAGTGCTAGTCACAAGACCCAACACCAAGTAAGTGCTACATAAACTTTTTTAAATGCATGAATAAATGTAGAACCTTGGGGGAAATTAATTATCTTCTTTAACATCTTTAAAATGTAAACACACACATTCAACTTCATAGGATTGTGCTGAAATTAAATAAATGCCAGGCATAAAGTACAAGGCAATAGAATGTAGCTAATGAAACAATTATTGACAAAAATAATCTAAATGCAGAATCTAATGTGAAGTCATTGGATGCTTATGAGCAGAAATATGATTTAATGTGTTCTTAGGATCTTGAATCTGGTCTCAATTTAAGAAGTAATAGTTAATATTAGGAAATAAGTAGACTCAGGAAAAAGTTATTTTAGTAATATGTATAAGGAATAATCAGGATCTCAATTACAATGGGGATTAGTACGAAGTGTAGGAAGATGCTATAGATTATGGGGGTAGGATTTATTTTGCCTGACAATGAATTAGATTATGGAGAATGAGAAATGAAGATATCTGATGTTTCAGATGTGAGAAACTTAAAGAATGCCAGTGTTGTTAAAACCAACAGGAAAATTATATTGTCATGTGGATGTTTTCTTGTTGAGGGGTGGTGGGAAGATCATATCAGAAGAGATAATTCTGAGTTCAGTTTTAAACAGTACATTTTACTGATATGAAATTAGGAAAGACATTTTGGAACTTAGAAATTAGTTTGCCTAGAGGTAAAGATGTTGGAGTCTACAGAATTGAAAATAAATAAATAAATAAATCTATGGATTTTCAGCAAACTATTTGGGTATATTTCACGATTTAGAAGAAAAAAAAATTCCCCCATGAGGTCTAAGCAAAAGAAATAAAAGAGGAATGAGAGGAATGATGTGATTATCTTGTAAGTGGGAAAAATAGGGTTTCAAAAAGTGGAATGTCAACTGGCACAGTAAAGTTGAGTATGGTGAAAACTGAAACTAGCCTTTGCATCAGGAATTCTTGATGTGAGAACAGTTAAGTCGTATTTTGATTAAATTTTCATATCTCAAGTGATTAAAAGTAACATAAAGACAATTTTTTTTTTTTACTTTAGACGAAGTAAATGCTTTTCTCATAGTTGCTATCACAACACACTGTGGTTAGGTTCTGTTACTGAATTGTGTCTCCTCAAATTCGTGTTAAAGCCCTAACCTAACCCCCTCTAGGGTCACTGCAGATGTAATTAAGTAATTAGGGAATGAGATGGGCCCCTAATCTGACTGTTATTCCCATAAAAAGGGAAATTTGGACGCAGACATGTACACAGGAACAACACCATGAGACAATAAAGCCAGATATCAGGGTGCAGTTAGGGGAGAGGCATAGAACTGATCCTTCCTCACAGTCCTTAGAAGCAACCAACTCAACCAACACCTTGATCTTGGACTTAGAGCCTCCAAAACTGTGAGATAATAAATTTCTGTTGCTTAAATCACTCAGTTTGTGTTACTTTGTTATGACAACCCTAGCAATGAGAAACAGATTTTGATGCAGTAGAAATTGTGCTGAGAATTGAAAACTAAAAATTGAGTAGTGACTATATTTCTTTCTTGTTCATCAAATCTATTTTGGTTTCTTTAATCCCCCATAATTTGCTTCAATCTCCTATGACACACCACCTTACTTAGCAAATTTTGTTACTGAAAGAGAAAAGAGAAAAAAATTGAAACTACCTTTCACAATGCCCCAACCATTCTGTTTCCAAGCATAGAGTATGAAGACTTGTGTCTATCTACTTCCTCCTAGATTCTAATGGAATAAAAAACAAGAGCTTCTTGTGTCCAAATCTTGTTCTAGTTATCTCTGGGTGTTCTGTTTGTTTGTTTTTAATATATACCTTCCCATTCCCTTGGTACCATCCAGCTACTCCATTTTTTTCTTTCATTTTGAAAATATATCCATGATTTCCTACTTTAAGCTATTGCTCTTTAATTCACGCATCTGTGTATAGTTACCACACTATCTAAAGTTTCCCATATGTGTTCAAATCCTTAGAGAAATTTGGATAATTTTCAATACTGTTTTTCATTTCTCGTTGCAACTTCAACTGCTAAAGGTGTATTCCTAACTCTTTTACTGTTCTTGTTTTTTTACTAACTTGTCTCTTATTTATTTATAAATGTTCCTACCTCCCAGAGTTGTTTTTAGGCGATGGCATCTACTTTTAAATTTTCAACTACTTGCTTATACACAGATAAATGGCTTCCTTTGGTGAACTTAATGTCTATATAACCTATTAATCAGTATATCTCAGTAAAAAGTATATCCCAAATTAAAAACATTATCTAACTCAAAGAAACTTTCCACTTTCCTATTTTTTCCTGTCTTGGTTAATTGTACTCTTAACTTAGTTGTTCGATCTTTGCTTCTTCTCATTTTCTCACTTCTCACATCTTATTGATCACCAACTTTTACATATGTCTCTTTTAATACTGACTACATTTCTTGCCTGGTTTCATTAATATTCAAAAGTTTCAATTATAGCACATTCTGTCTCCAATTTGAACTTTTGTAATATCATTCTCTCCATTTTAACTGCCTCCTTTCTGCCCTCAGCCTCTATACATGGCTGCCTTTTTCTGTATTCTCAAATTTTTCTACGTATTCCTAACTCTTACTGAAATAGGCATTTTCATCCCTCTGCATTAATTCAAAATGTTTACAGTCCTTATTATGGGCCAGTCATAGAGCAGGGAGCTATGAAACAAAGATGATTTAATCACAACTACCATCAAAAAACTTATGGTCTAGGAAGGAAGCGAGGCAACAGAGATTAATAAACGATAACACAAGAATATGGACTACTGAGTCATAGTACTTGTATTAAAAGCTCAGAAATACAGTTGCTAAGTATGACCACTAGCAAGTGACCTGAGCCTCTTAAGCCATCACTTTCTTGTTGTTAAAATAAAGCTAATGGAATGCCTACTCTATAAAATGAAAGTGAGGAATGATTAAGCTTGATATAATTTCTGTCCTGTAATAAGTGATCAAAAATTTTTGGCTATTAACATATCAATATTAATGAGACAATTATCATATAGTAAATAATATAACATAATATAAATAATAAAATACTTAGAGTTAATAACACAATTATTAATTGCTGAGTGTCATAGGAATGATGAGAGGGGAAGGTATTATTACACTGGTGTGATGGAGACCACATGAGTGCTCATGTTCTCCTTCCATAGTGTGGAGTTGTCACTGGAAGATGGATGTCCAAACAGGAGTTGCATCTTCCAGTTTTGTTTGCACACACGTGTAGTTCTATGACTAGTTATGATTAATGGAATGAGATAGAAACTGAGAGTGTCACTTATGAATCAGGGATTTTAAGAAATGGGTGAAAATCTCCACTCTATTTTTCCTCATTCCCTGTTTGCAAAGAACTACAAGACCATATGGGATAATGAAGCTACACAAAAGAAGGAGCTACATAATGGAAGGCAAACTGCCAGCTGTTCAAGAACATCTGCATTTGACAAATGACATAAGAAAGAACATTTACTATATTATGCCACTGAAATCTTAGGATTTGTTTCCTACAATAGCAAGCAGCACCCTAAATATACATGCTGGTATCTTTATAAGGGAGAGGAAGATTTTCTTTAGGAAGAGAAAATGTGTTAAAAGCTTCCTATGTGGTATAATACATTATCTTCAGTGTGAAGAAAATGAATGGGCAAAAATGTCATGAGAGGATATATCTGGCAGAAAACTACTGTTTATAAAATATTAAATAATATTTGAGTTCAGAGAATCATAAGTTTGGTAAGGTTATAGTGAGTATTTACAGTAAAAAGAGGAGGCAGGCTGGACAGAAAATTTGAAGCCAAATTATACAGGGCCTAGTATTGACAGCTAAGAAGTTGATAGAGATAGAGAGGAATATAGAAAAAAATTAGAAAAAGAGTATCTTATAAAAAATAACAACTTTAAGCAAAGAATATTTCAGAAAAAAAAAGCTGGATAGTAAACATAAGGCTGTTTATCAGGCCATTTGCATACAGGTTACATATTTGGGGAACCATAATTTCTTGTTAAATAGGCACCTATTTATACCAAATCTTGAGCATTAAGACTTACGCTGGTCAACAACCTTACAGAAAACTGTTTGCATCAAATCTTCCATTAATTAATGTACTATTCAACCAAATACCTTCCCTAACATTGACCAGTGGGACTAACCACCCATGCTTGTCTTCCCTATATTCACCAGTCAGCTTTTATTCCACTAGCATTTCTATAATGATCTCTGTATCCTTCCAGCTCAGACTGAAATTTCCTTGAGCATTCTATCCAGTTTTTTGCCTTTGGGGGAAATCTTATCTTCCTTAAGTTTCTTGATTCAAGTTTATTGTGGTAAAGGAGGCATGGGGTAGGAAAAAATGGTTATAAAACCCAATTAACACACATGTTTTCCTAATAAATAGTTTTGTAATCTATGTAAGTATGTCACTGTTAGAGATACTTAAGTAGATCATCTCAGAGAGAGATGTCCTCTCCATATAGACCAAAAACATAATGAAACAATTGAGTCTATTTTTAGGCTACAGAAGAAATTGTTCTTATCAGCTATATGGGTTGTAGATGAGTGAATTCTCAAGTGAATTTATCTCAGCTAATGTTTCTATATGCAGTTTTTTGATTCTCCATTAACCAGTTGGATGACTGGGGTCCTGAATACTCTTAGAGGTAGTAGATATGAAAAATATCCTTTTTTTGAAATAATGGCTCTAATTGTCACCTACTGTCACTTAGTTGTAATGACTTAAATCTGTGCTTATCTTCCTCAGTAGTTCATAAGCAGAATTGTGTTTCATTCCTCTTTATATCTCTAATGCCTTACTCTGTGTCATGGTAAGCAGTCTATAATTGGTTATTAAGTAAAGGAATGGTTAAATGAGTTAATACTGGGTATTTTATTGGTGGTTGTAATCAATAAATTCCATTCATGATATAGGTATTATTGTTTAAATAATCCTGACCCAAACTGTAGGCTACAATGATAAGATCATAGCTCTTCATAATAAAAAGGATTGCAGTGGTCAGCATTCCAAATCTCTCCACTCTACTTTTTTTTTTTAAGTTTAGAAATCTGAGTTTAGCATGAACACTAACCATTCCAGAATCCCTTAGCGCCTTTTTTTCTGTGTGTTTAAAATTTCCCTGACACCAGAAAAACAACAGTTGAATGATGACCAGATGGCAAGAGAGCTGTGGTAATTTGGCTGGAAGTAAGATGAGCATTGAAGCATAATGAGCAAATTAGAGATTTAAATCTTTTCTATGAGCAGATCAACCTAATGGGGTGAACAAGATCACCCAATGGCTTTTTATTAAGTTTATTTATTTCCTTTTAAAAACAGTTACTGATTCATTGGTATTATGATTGTGGGGAGATGTGACTGATGGATTAAATGGAAATATTTTTCAGGTATTATGTTCTTAGAGCTACCCAGGATGAATCCTTCCTAATCTTAGTGTATGAGGGCAGGAATGATATCATTGAGGTGCGTAGCTAAAACCTTGGAAACAATCTTGTACTCTCTATTCAGGAGAGCAAAAGGGATGAAAATCCCCCAATTGTTCCTTACCTTGTCATCTTTTTAAGGATTATGGGATCAAGGGAGTTTTCATGTTCTGAGACATAATTCTGGTCTTAAAAAATTCTGAAAAGACTCTCTGATGTTAGAGATAATTGCCACAATCAGGTTTTATAAGAATTGATGGGAAATCTGTCAGCACCTGAGGCTTTTCCTAGGTTTGTGGCTTAGATTTGGGGTCTCTCACTTTTAATGATATTGTGTTGTCCAACTGATTGACTTAATGGAGGGAGTGAATTGAAAGTCAAGCCTATACATTTTCTGTGTGCTATAGCATAGAAAAAATCATGTTGACTATATTCAAAAACATTTAAAAAATATTAAACACCTTTAGTTTGTATTTCTGAATTATTGGGATAGTTTAATTTGGCTTGTAATTTACTTGCCTCTTTTGCAGTTTGCTACTCTGTATATCTATAAATTAATCAATAGCTGATGTGTTAGAAATGGGAATTCTATATAGGCAGTGATATTAATATAGAAAGGAGACTGTGTATTTCCAATTCCATGTGCAATCCCAGAGATGACAATATTCCTTTTAATTAAATGAACAATGGAATAAATTGGGATGATAGGTCTATTTATTTAATTTACATTCTAAATATATGACATAATTGAGCATCTTAAAAGCTAGAGCCTAATTTTGCTTTATTATGTCCTATCAGTAATTGTTATTACTAATGTACTAAGCTCAGGTTAATAACAATACGCTATTTATAGATAATGAATTGTTTGGATTGAATTGGATATGCATGCAACTCTCAAAATTTTCTTTAATGTCAGTCTTTATGTGGATCTGCTCAAATGTGTTTCAGCTGATGATTTTTTTTTAATTAAGGGCTTAGACATATATACTGATTTAAGAAGTGGACACTGATTTAGTGTCTCATAGGCAGAATGTGTCTAAAAACAAAGTTAAATAGAGAAAGGCAGTTTAAGAAGTGGAAGTGAACTTGTGCAAGCAATCACAAGAGAGAAACAGAGAGACACAGAGAGAATGACCAATGTCATTATTTGGATCTCTGAATCACCAGTTCATAAAAGTAATACCATCCTTCGACCTTCCATCCATGTTAAACAAATTTCATTTTTGCCTAAGCTTTTTGAATAGAATTTCCCTAGATAACATACCCTGATTTATACACTAACTTAATGATAGAATGTGTAAATAAAGATTGATCAGTTAAAGACAACTGCAAACTCTATACTCTACTATTTACCTGGATGACCATTAAGCAGAAAAATTATGAATTCCTGACAGATAGAAGTATTTTATTGAAACTAGTCAACAGTGGAGCTCAATTTTCCTAAACTCCTTTAAAAGAGATAGATTCAAGGGAGTTGTGCTCAAAATGTCAAAATGGCTTTGACTTTTATTACCAAAGATCTTTTATTTTGAAAGAAACACAAAAGATAAGCAGAGTGAAGTAGTAC
Source organism: Acinonyx jubatus (assembly GCF_027475565.1). Lineage (NCBI taxonomy): Eukaryota > Metazoa > Chordata > Mammalia > Carnivora > Felidae > Acinonyx > Acinonyx jubatus. The sequence continues at coordinate 49,832,530 of NC_069387.1, forward strand.
AGTGTCTGTAAAATTTATTTTCCACTTCTGCTGCTACTTCAGTAAAGTTAAGAAAGGGCAATACAGTAATCTAGAAATAGTTTAGAGTGTAATTTGGTGGTAGATGTTGAAAATATATTGTACTGTTATTGATGGCTCTGGATCATTTATGCATATCCTCTGCAGTATTTGAAATGATGGTCGTAGTGAAGATTGAGCAAGATTTGGGGTTTATTTGATGAAGGTTGGGACTAGTAGGCAACCACAAATATCTATTTGCAATTCTTTGATATGCGTAAGGAGCAGGCACCTTCATTCACCTATTCATTCAACAAATATTTACTGAGTACTACTGTGTGAAGCACTGGGGATAAAAGAACAAGGCAGAGATGTCCCCTTTCCTCAAAGATCTTACAACACAGTAAAAGCATGAAAACTATATAATAATTTATTATTTCATAATATAAATTATAATGGGAGTAATAATGGAGGATGTAAATCACATGTAAGTAGCATCTAATCCTGATTTAGAGATTTAGAGATTCATAGAAGGCTTTCTGGAGAAATGGTTGCAAAACTGATTCTGCAAAGACAAGTAGACATTAGACAGGAATAAAGTCAAGGGAATGATATGGATAGATGAAACAAGATGTACAAAAGTCTAGAAGATAGTAAACCTTATGCTTTATAAAAAAAATTCACAGTGAATCAGAGGCTTAAATTTAAATTGTAAAGCTACAAACTTTTATTCATTTTTATTTATTTTTATTTTTTCAAAATATGAAATTTATTGTCAAATTGGTTTCCATACAACACCCAGTGCTCATCCCAAAAGGTGCCCTCCTCAATACCCATCACCCACCCTTCTCTCCCTCCCACCCCCATCAACTCTCAGTTCTCAGTTTTTAAGAGTCTCTTATGCTTTGGCTCTCTCCCACTCTAACCTCTTTTTTTTCCTTCCCCTCCCCCATGGGTTTCTGTTAAGTTTCTCAGGATCCACATAAGAGTGAAAACATATGGTATCTGTCTTTCTCTGTATGGCTTATTTCACATAACATCACACTCTCCAGTTCCATCCACATTGCTGCAAAGGGCCATATTTCATTCTTTCTCATTGCCACGTAGTACTCCATTGTGTATATAAACCACAATTTCCTTATCCATTCATCAGTTGATGGACATTTAGGCTCTTTCCATAATTTGGCTATTGTTGAGAGTGCTGCTATAAACATTGGGGTACAGTGCCCCTATGCATCAGTACTCCTATATCCCTTGGGTAAATTCCTAGCAGTGCTACCGCTGGGTCATAGGGTAGGTCTGTTTTTAATTTTTTGAGGAACCTCCACACTGTTTTCCAGAATGGCTGCACCAATTTGCATTCCCACCAACAGTGCAAGAAGGTTCCCGTTTCTCCACATCCTCTCCAGCATCTATAGTCGCCTGATTTGTTCATTTTGGCCACTCTGACTGGCGTGAGGTGATATCTGACTGTGGTTTTGATTTGTATTTCCTGATGAGGAGTGACATTGAGCATCTTTTCATGTGTCTGTTGGCCATCTGGATGTCTTCTTTAGAGAAGTGTCTATTCATGTTTTCTGCCCATTTCTTCACTGGGTTATTTGTTTTGTGGGTGTGGAGTTTGGTGAGCTCTTTATAGATTTTAGATACTAGCCCTTTGTCCGATATGTCATTTGCAAATATCTTTTCCCATTCTGTTGCTTGCCTTTTAGTTTTGTTGGTTGTTTCCTTTGCAGTGCAAAAGCTTTTTATCTTCATAAGGTCCCAGTAGTTCATTTTTGCTTTTAATTCCCTTGCCTTTGGGGATGTGTCAAGTAAGAAATTGCTATGGCTGAGGTCAGAGAGGTCTTTTCCTGCTTTCTCCTCTAGGGTTTTGATGGTTTCCTGTCTCACATTCAGGTCCTTTATCCATTTTGAGTTTATTTTTGTGAATGGTGTGAGAAAGTGGTCTAGTTTCAATCTTCTTCATGTTGCTGTCCAGTTCTCCCAGCACCATTTGTTAAAGAGACTGTCTTTTTTCCATTGGATGTTCTTTCCTGCTTTGTCAAAGATTAGTCGGCCATACATTTGTGGGTCTAGTTCTGGGGTTTCTATTCTATTCCATTGGTCGATGTGTCTGTTTTTGTGCCAATACCATGCTGTCTTGGTGATTAAAGCTTTGTAGTAGAGGCTAAAGTCTGGGATTGTGATACCTCCTGCTTTGGTCTTCTTCAAAATTACTTTGGCTATTCGGGGCCTTTTGTGGTTCCATATGAATTTTAGGATTGCTTGTTCTAGTTTCGAGAAGAATGCTGGTGCAATTTTGATTGGGATTGCATTGAATGTGTAGGTTGCTTTGGGTAGTATTGACATTTTGACAATATTTATTCTTCCAATCCATGAGCACAGAATGTTTTTCCATTTCTTTATATTTTCTTCAATTTACTTCATAAGCTTTCTATAGTTTTCAGCATACAGATCTTGTACATCTTTGGCTAGATTTATTCCTAGGTATTTTATGCTTCTTGGTGCAATTGTGAATGGGATCAGTTTCTTGATTTGTCTTTCTGTTGCTTCATTATTAGTGTATAAGAATGCAACTGATTTCTGTACATTGATTTTGTATCCTGCCACTTTGCTAAATTCATGTATCAGTTCTAGCAGACTTTTGGTGGAGTCTATCAGATTTTCCATGTATAAAATCATGTCATCTGCAAAAAGTGAAAGCTTGACTTCATCTTTGCCAATTTTGATGCCTTTGATTTCCTTTTGTTGTCTGATTGTTGATGCTAGAACTTCCAACACTATGTGAAACAACAGCGGTGAGAGTGGGCATCCCTGTTGTGTTCCTGATCTCAGGGAAAAAGCTCTGTTTTTCCCCATTGAGGATGATGTTAGCTGTGGGCTTTTCATAAATGGCTTTTATGATCTTTATGTATATTCCTTCTATCCCGACTTTCTCGAGGGTTTTTATTAAGAAAGGGTGCTGAATTTTGTCAAATGCCTTTTCTGCATCGATTGACAGGATCATATGGTTCTTATCTTTTCTTTTATTAATGTGATGTATCACGTTGATTGATTTGGGAATGTTGAACCAGCCCTGCATCCTAGGAATGAATCCCACTTGATCATGGTGAATAATTCTTTTTATAAGCTGTTGAATTCGATTTGCTAGTATTTTATTGAGAATTTTTGCATCCATATTCATCAGGGATATTGGCCTGTAGTTCTCTTTTTTTCCTGGGTCTCTGTCTGGTTTAGGAATCAAAGTAATACTGGCTTCATAGAATGAGTCTGGAAGTTTTCCTTCCCTTTCTATTTCTTGGAATAGCTCGAAAAGGATAGGTATTATCTCTGCTTTAAACGTCTGGTAGAACTCCCCTGGGAAGCCATCTGGTCCTGGACTCTTATTTGTTGGGAGATTTTTGATAACCGATTCAATTTCTTCGCTGGTTATGGGTCTGTTCAAGCTTTCTGTTTCCTCCTGATTGAGTTTTGGAAGTGTGTGGGGGTTTAGGAATTTGTCCATTTCTTCCAGGTTGTCCAGTTTGTTGGCATATAATTTTTCATAGTATTCCCTGATAATTGTTTGTATCTCTGAGGGATTGGTTGTAATAATTCCATTTTCATTCATGATTTTATCTATTTGGGTCATCTCCTTTTTCTTTTTGAGAAGCCTGGCTAGGGGTTTATCAGTTTTGTTTATTTTTTCAAAAAACCAACTCTTGGTTTTGTTTATCTGCTCTACATTTTTTTTAGATTCTATATTGGTTATTTCTGCCCTGATCTTTATTATTTCTCTTCGTCAGTTGGGTTTAGGCTGCCTTTGCTGTTCTGCTTCTATTTCCTTTAGGTATGCTGTTAGATTTTGTATTTGGGATTTTTCTTGTTTCTTGAGATAGGCCTGGATTGCAATGTATTTTCCTCTCAGGACTGCCTTTGCTGCATCCCAAAGCGTTTGGATTGTTGTATTTTCATTTTCGTTTGTTTCCATATATTTTTTAATTTCTTCTCTAATTGCCTGGTTGACCCACTCATTCTTTAGTAGGGTGTTATTTAACCTCCATGCTGTTGGAGGTTTTCCAGACTTTTTCCTGTGGTTGATTTCAAGCTTCATAGCTTTGTGGTCAGAAAGTATGCATGGTATGATGTCAATTCTTGTATACTTATGAAGGGCTGTTTTGTGACCCAGTATGTGATCTATCTTGGAGAATGTTCCATGTGCACTTGAGAAGAAAGTATATTCTGTTGCTTTGGGATGCAGAGTTCTAAATATATCTGTCAAGTCCATCTGATCCAATGTATCATTTAGGGCCCTTGTTTCTTTATTGGCCATGTGTCTAGATGATCTATCCATTTCTGTAAGTGGAGTGTTAAAGTCCGCTGCAATTACCACATGCTTATCAATAAGGTTGCTTATGTTTGTGAGTAATTGTTTTATATATTTGGGGGCTCCTGTATTCGGCACATAGACATCTGTAATTGTTAGCTCTTCATGATGGATAGACCCTGTGATTATTATACAATGCCCTTCTTCATCTCTTGTTACAGCCTTTAATTTAAAGTCTAGTTCGTCTGATGTAAGTATGGCTACTCCAGCTTTCTTTTGACTTCCAGTGGCATGATAAATAGTTCTCCATTCCCTCACTCTCAATCTGAAGGTGCCCTCATGTCTAAAATGAGACTCTTGTAGACAGCAAATAGATGGGTCTTGTTTTTGTATCCATTGTGATACCCTATGCCTTCTGGTTGGTGCATTTAGTCCATTGACATTCAGTGTTATTATAGAAAGATATGGGTTTAGAGCCATTGTGATGTCCATAGGTTTCATGCTTGTAGCGATGTCTCTGGTAATTTGTCTCACAGGATCCCCCTTAGGATCTCTTGTAGGGCTGGTTTAGTGGTGATGAATTCCTTCAGTTTTTGTTTGTTTGGGAAGACCTTTATCTCTCCTTCTATTCTAAATGACAGACTTGCTGGTTAAAGGATTCTCGGCTGCATATTTTTTCTGTTCATCACATTGAAGATTTCCTGCCATTCCTTTCTGGCCTGCCAAGTTTCAGTAGAGAGATCGGTCACGAGTCTTATAGGTCTCCCTTTATATGTTAGAGCACATTTATCCCTAGCTGCTTTCAGAATTTTCTCTTTTCACTATGATGTGTCATGCAGAAGATCGATTCAAGTTACCTCTGAAGGGAATTCTCTGTGCTCTTGGATTTCAATGCCTTTTTCTTTCCCCAGGTAGGGGAAGTTCTCAGCTATTATTTCTTCAAGTACACCTTCAGTACCTTTCCCTCTCTCTTCCTCCTCTGGAATACCAATTATGCGTAGATTATTTCTCTTTAGTGCATCACTTAGTTCTCTAATTTTCCCCTCAAACTCCTGGATTTTTTATCTCTCTTTTTCTCAGCTTCTTCTTTTTCCATAATTTTATCTTCTAGTTCACCTATTCTCTCCTCTGCCTCTTCAATCCAAGCCGTGGTCCTCTCCATTTTATTTTGGGGCTCATTAATAGCATTTTTTAGCTCCTCCTGGCTGTTCCTTGATCTCTGTAGCAGTGGATTCTCTGCTGTCCTTTATACTGTTTTCAAGCCCAGCGATTAATTTTATGACTATTATTCTAAATTCACTTTCTGTTATATTGTTTAAATCGTTTTTGATCAGTTCGTTAGCTGTCATTTCCTGGATGTTTTTTTGAGGGGAATTCTTCCGTTTCATCATTTTGGATAGCCCCTGGAGTGGTGCAGAACTGCGGGGCACTTTCCCTGTGCTGTCTCGAATAACTTGTGCTGGTGGGCGGGGCTGCAGTCAGACCTGATGTCTGCCCCCAGCCCATCACTGGGGCCACAGTCAGACTGGTGTGTGCCTTCTCTTCCCCTCTCCTAGGGGCAGGATTCACTGTGGGGTGGCGTGGCCCGTCTGGGCTACTTGCACACTGCCAGGCTTGTGGTGCTGGGGATCTGGCATATTAGCTGGGGTGGGTAGGCAAGGTGTACGGGGGCAGGAGGGGCAGGCTCAGCTCAATTTTCCTTCGGAGATCCGCTTCGGGAGGGGCCCTATGGCACCAGGAGGGAGTCAGACCAGCCTGAGGGATGGATCTGCAGAAGCACAGTGTTGGGTGTTTGTGCAGTGCAAGCAAGTTCCCTGGCAGGAACTGGTTCCCTTTGGGATTTTGGCTGAGGGATGGGCGAAGGAGATGGCGCTGGTGAGCGCCTTTGTTCCCCAACAAACTGAGCTCTGTCGTCCAGGGCTCAACAACTCTCCCTCCTGTTGTCCTCCAGCCCTCCCGCTCTCCGAGCAGAGCTGTTAGCTTATAACCTTCCAGATGTCAAGTCTGCTTGCTGTTGGAACACACTCCATGCGGCCCCTCCGCTTTTGCCAGTCAGACTCAGGGGCTCTGCTTGGCTGGCGGGCCACCCCTCCGCCCCGGCTCCCTCCCGCCAGTCAGTGTAGTGCGCACCACCTCTCCAGCCTTCCTGCCCTCCTCAGTGGGCCTCTCGTCTATGCTTGGCTCCAGAGACTCCGTTTTGCTAGTCTTCTGGCCATTTTCTGGGTTATTTAAGCAGGTGTAGGTGGAATCTAAGTGATCAGCAGGACATGGTGAGCCCAGCGTCCTCCTACTCCGCCATCTTCCCCAGGTCTCCAAGCTGCAAACTTTTAGAGAAAAAAAAAACATCAGATATTCAGACAAAGAAGTTTTAGAGTTAACACCGAAGCATGATTCACAGAAAGGAAAACAGGTAAGTTGGACTTCATCAAAATTAAAAACTTTCATCCTGCAAAAGTTTCTATTAAGGATAAGAAAATGCAAGTTACAGACCGGGAGAAAACATAGCAAACCATATATTTGACAAAAGACTAGTATGTAGAATATATAAAGAGCTTTCAAAACTGAACAGTTATCCCCAAAATGTAATAGTTAAATTGAGAAAAGACATGAAGAAACATATCACTAAAGAGGGTATTAGGATAGCAAATGAACATGTGCAAAAAATTCAGCACATTAGCTTTTAGGTAAATGCAAATTAAAATCACAATGAGATATCACTGCATACCTTTTAGAGTGGCTAAAATTAAAAAAAAAACAGTGAAAATTCCAGATGCTGTGAGGAGAGAGAGAAACTGGATCACTTATATTTTGCTGATTGGAATGTAAAATGGTACAGGATACTCTGCAAAAAACAGTTTGGTAGTTTCTTAATAAACTACATATATAATTATGACACAATCCAGCAATTGCACTTCTAACACTTATCATGAAGACATATCCACACAGACATCTGAACATGGAATTTTATAACATCTTTATTCATACTAGCTCCAAACCGAAAATAATTCAAATGTCTTTAACCGATGAATAGCTAAATAAATTGCGATACATTTATACCACAGGGAATATTATTCATCAAAAAGGAAAAGATACATAAAAATCTGGATAAATTGCCAGAGTATAATGTTGAGTAAAAAAAAAATCTCAAAAGGTGAATATTGTTTGATTTCATTTTTATTACATTTTTGAAATGATAGAAGTGTAGTAATTGAGAACAAGATGGTAGTTATCAGAGATTAGGGAGGGGTCGAGGGTGTGAGAGAAGTGAGTATGTCTATAAAAGGGCAACATAACGGAATCTTGTAACGATGGAAATGTTCTGTATGTTGCTTGTATCAATGTCAGTATACCAGTTGTGATTTTGTACTGTAGGTATGCAAGATATTACCATTAGGGGAAATTGGGAAAAGGGTTACATGGCATTTCTCTGTATTATATCTTACAAATGTTTGTAGATCCACAATTATCTTAAAATAACAAAATAAAATAAGTCAGAAATTTCATCAAGACATGATATATAACATTATCAACATGGGGTGAAGCGTATATATATTTGAACTGGAGTGACTTAATCTCTCTGTGGATCCGTTGTCTGTTTCATGGGGAGGCTCTCTTTCCCATATTCCTATCACAGATGTGAAAAGATGGATCTGTGAGATACTTGTGAACACTTGTGACTAGTTTTGGTTTATTAGATTGTAGAATTTTTATAATAAAATTTAATAAAATGCAAACATTTGGATGGAAAGTTAAATGTGTTAAAATGACCACATTTTACAAGATGCCATAAAAATCAGGCTGTTTTGTTTTGTTTTGTTTTGACTAATCAGTTACTTTTAAATGAAAAAAATCTAAAAGAATGTTATATGGTTACAAGGCACGGCATTTAGTGCAATTTGTGTCAAAAAGTACAAGTAGGAGTCAAAAACTTCAAATTTAAATAATGAAACACAAAATGCATGTTCTAAGTTGACAACTGACAATGCTTCAGGTAGATGACATGTGCACTGTAGGTATAAAATCATATTTTATTTTTAGACAATTGCAGTCTGCTTGCTGATTGAGAAGTTGAACATCATTTATCTTTTATTATTTTATACAACTTTTTATTTGCGGGCCAGGCCAAGGTAACTTAGATAAAAATAGAATAAAGCTAACAGCTAGAAAGGGGCCAAAAATAATAATAACTATTCACTGTGCACTAAAAATTTAATTCTAGTGGTTATTAGGTTTTCAAAATGTGTTGGACTTCTTTTGGACAGTTGTCAGGATCAGTACTTTTTATTGTTCTCATCATTATTTTTATGTTTGAGGGTTTTGTGATAGTAGACAAGGTAGGTGGTTTAACAAGAATTGTCCTGGAGAATAGAACCAACAAGGTGAGGAAGCAAGAGAAAAATGTGATGTTCTTCAGATTTTTATTTCTCTGACGTTTCTATAATAAGTAACTTTGTTTGACACGAGTTCAGAGGCAGAAAGTAACCTAATTTTCTTATGTCCTTCTTTCCCAAATACACCTTAACACACATATTTTAGAGTATCGTTAACTGTTGCATTGATAAATTCAGCAAATAAAAATTAGTTCTAAAGAATTATATATTAAATAATGTTGTACAATGCAACATAAAATGCAAAAGCTTATTTTTGCTAGCTAAAAGGGTATTTCTTTCTGTGCAAACACTGATGATACTGAAAACTTTAGTGTCTTTTATGAAAACTTTCAAAATACTATGAAATACCATAAGAGTTTTTTTTTTCCATGTACCAAAATAGCAGGTTATTTTTATGGAGTTTAGGGGCTGCAGAAAAAAAATCTCAAAAAAAAAAAGAAAAAAAAAGTCCTGAGATATATAAAATGTAAATGTATCATTGCTGCTAACTAAATAGTAAGAGATTATTTAAAAGAAAAATGATATATCAGAGAGAGTCATGAAAATGATCAACTATATAAAATTCTCAGTGAATTCTAGTCAGAAAATAAAGAATTTTTTTAAATGAACATGAAATGGAAAAAGCAAAGTGAAGACTTAAAAGGGAAAAAAGTTTTGCTCCATCTAAGGAACCACTATATGAATTTTATAGCAGCCCTTAATGGAATACTAAAGGATTTCTATTTGGAGGTTCACAAGCATGCCACATGAATCCCCTAGTGACTGAATTTACAGCCCTGTGGTTTTTGAATTTGGCTTGAATTGTGCTTTATGCTTGCTGGGTTAGTGCTGCATTAAATTCTAGCTAAAAGTATCTTTTCTACTTCACATTGTTTGTATAAAATACATTTCCTTCTTTCTGATGGTTAATATGTATTTTTAAAATAAATATTTATAATATTTGGGAATAGTTATCACTTTAATAAAGATATGTTTCGGTAAATTTACACATACCAAATTGTGTTTGTGATGTTTTGTCTGTCTGTAAGGCTGCCCTTTGGGTCTGGATGAGACTTTACTTCAAAATGATGTTTAATGTTGTTGCTTCATTGTCATTACTATTATTTTGTCACTCATCTTTCTCACCTTTGTTCCTTTTTTACTGTCATCTATTGCTATTTCTATATTCTATATTTCCTATTACATTCATAACTGACTGCCACAGATTGGATCGGTAGGATTAGACACTATTTCAAAGAACATTGCCCAAGTCAAGCTCTTTATATATTTTAAAGGGAAAAAATTTGAACTATTCCTTTAAAAAAGTAGAAACTGTTGGTTGACTTGTGTCTTGGCTGGTAATGAAAATCAACTGTTTAACATTTTAGAAATGTTTCGCATACATTAACCTTATAAATACACACTTCCTATTTACCTTTACCCATCTCATAAACTAATGTCTTCAGAAATAAAACAATATTACATCCATAAGCCAAAAATCACTTCTGAGGTCTAGAGGCTTGAAGCCCTAAGTATTATCCTGTGATTGTCTTCCTTCAATCAATCAATGAATCAATCAATCAAACATGTACTATTATTCTAAAAACCTATATATAGAAGTGGATATATGAATCAGGAAGCTCTTGGTAATGACAGATGGCAGGTAAAGGAGTGACAGTGAAAGTAGAGAAAATGGATTTGTTTCAGAAATAGTGAAGAAAGAGTGGGACTTGATGTAATTAGACTTGGTTTGCAAGTCGAGAAGACTTAATTTCTGACTTGAGATTTGTGGGGACGATTTTGCTATTAATTGCAATTAAGCCAAAACAACAAGAACAACAACAACAAAACTATGAGGACAAATGGGAGAATGATTTTTATCATCTTATAAGTTGGATGCCAAACTTTTGTTTGTGGTATACAAGATTCACTTCATGGACAACAAAAGAGAAGCATACTTGTCTTGATCTCTGACCAGAACGGGCTTAGCTGTTACAGAGAAAGTAACTGCTGCTAATGCTGTCACTGCAAAGACAACTGCTCTTGTGCCCTTGTGGTGCTTATGGGTTGAACTGACAGTACCTTATCTCACCCCTGACCAACATGAACTTTTGCCTCCTTTCCTGGGTCTTTCCTGTTGCCACTGAGGTACAAGACGCTTAGGAGCCATTTGACACACACAAATACAGCTAAGAAATGCAGGATGTGGATTCTTCAGAGACAAACTTTGGCCATTTGAAAACAAAAACAAGTAGCTAAATTGTTCTCCCCTCCAAATTTATTTCATTTAGAATTGCAGTTGTAGTCTATTTAAATATGTCCTGTGAGTCTCTTTAAATGTATCCTGTGAGACAAGGCAATCAGCTTGTCAGAAAGCTGTAGAAGATGCCATAACTGACTCCCACGTGCTGGCCAACTTTCCTTTTCAGATTATTCCCCGTTACTCATATTCCTGATTCTTTGGGATTGACCCTTGATATTCAAGCAATGGTGAAGCAAATTTATTATTTAAAATTTTCATCACTTGGGATGATAAAACACATTACACTTTTACATGACAAAGACAATAGTACACAAAGTAGTACCTTTGGTCATGTATTTCATTTGGAGGGAGATGTAACCATAAGTATGGATATATACCTGGACTGTGGTGAATGGCTTGATTGGTGAAAAATGTCCTGAAAGAAAAGTGGTCAAAGAATGTGGCACATGGAAGGACCTATAAGGTTCAGAAAATTGGGATGACAACATAAAAGTGGATTCTGATGAAGCTGGGAACCTTGAGCACAGAAGTAGTCATCTCACACCTGCATAAAGAGTTTAACTGCTACTTTCCTAAAGAAACTGTAATGATTTCTCATCAACTAATTGCTTCAAAAAGCACTGCTGATCTTCCTTAGGACCTAGCCTCACCTCTTCTTTTTGCTTCCCTTATATTTTTCTCATGATTAGATTAGGGTTAAGAGATTTTGTTAGGAAAGCCAACCAGAGGTAAAGAGTCATTCCCATCAAATCTTATGAACACAACATCTTGCTTATCAATTATTTATTTATTTATTTATTTAATAAATGTATTCATTAAAATTTAATTTTGGTTAAATCTCTTATTTAGATTTTGTTAAAACCAGTCTGATTTTGGCCATTAGGAACACTTAACACTTGGCTCCTCTGTCCCTTTAACATAGCTAATCATCATGGATTAATTTTCGTCTGTGTTTTTTTTTTTTCTAGAAGTTCTGTAGAATTTTTTTTTTTTTTTTTTTAGTTTTCCAGTATTTTTTTTTGGTATTTTTATTTAATTTATTATTATTTTTTTAATTTACATCCAAGTTAGCATATAGCGCAACAGTGATTTCAGGAGTAGATTCCTTAATGCACCTTACCCATTTAGCCCATCCTCCCTCCCACAGCCCCTCCAGTAACCCTCTGTTTGTTCTCCATATTTAAGAGTCTCATGTTTTGACCCCTCCTTGTTTTTATATTTTTACTTCCCTTCCCTTATGTTCATCAGTTTTGTATCTTAAAGTCCTCATATGAGTGCAGTCATATGATATTTGTCTTTCTCTGACTAATTTCGCATAGAATAATACCCTCTAGTTCCATCCACGTAGTTGCAAATGGCAAGATTTCATTCTTTTTGATTGCCGAGTAATACTCCATCGTATATATACACCACATCTTTATCTGTTCGTCCATCGATGAACATTTGGGCTCTTTCCATACTTTGGCTATTACTGATAGTGCTGCTATAAACATTGGGGTGTATGTGCCCCTTCAAAACAGGATATCTGTATCTATTGAAAAAATAGGTAGTAGTGCAATTGCTGAGTAGGGTAACACAAAAACAGATACTGTGTTTTGCTGGCACAACACAGTGCCAGGGTAGTTCTATTTTTAATTTTTTGAGGAACTTCTATACTGTTTTCCAGAGTGGCTGCACCCGTTTGCATTCCCACCAGCAGTTCAAAAGAGAGCCGCTTTCTCTGCATCCTTGCCAACATCTGTTGTTGCCTGAGTTGTTAATGTTAGCCATTCTTACAGGTGTGAGGTGGTATGGTGGTTTTGATTTGTATTTCCCTGATGATGAGTGATATTGAGCATTTTTTCATGTGTCAGTTGGCCATCTGGATGTCTTCTTTGGAGAAGTGTCTATTCATGTCTTTTGCCAATTTCTTCACTGGATTATTTGTTGTTTGGGGGTTGAGTTTGATAAATCCTTTATAGATATTTGGCACTAACCCTTTAACTGATATGTCATTTGCAAATATCCTCTCCCATTCTGTCTGTTGCCTTTAATTTTGGCTGGTTATTTCCTTCCTTGTGCAGAAGCTTTTTATTTTATGAGGTCCCAATAATTCATTTTTGCTTTTGTTTCCCTTGCCTCCAGAGACGTGTTGGGTAAGAATTTGCTGCGGGCAAGGTCAAAGAGGTTTTTGCCTGCTTTCTCCTCGAGGATTTTGATGGCTTCCTATCTTACATTGAGGTCTTTCATCCATTTTGAGTTTATTTTTGTGTATGGTGTAAGAAAGAGGTCCTGGTTCATTCTTCTGCATGTCACTGTCCAGTTTTCCCAGCACCACTTGCTGAAGAGGCTGTCTTTATTCCATTGGATATTCTTTCCTGATTTGTCAAAGATAGTTGGCCATATGTTTGTGGGTCCATTTCTGGATTCTCTATTTTGTTCCATTGATCTGAGTGTCTGTTCTTGTGCCAGCACCATGCTGTCTTGATGATTACAGCTTTGCAGTATAGCTTGAAGTCTGGGATTGTGATGCCTCCTGCTTTGGTTTTCTTTTTCAAGATTGTTTTGGCTATGCAGGGTCTTTTCTGGTTCCATACAAATTTTAGGATTGTTTGTTCTAGCTCTGTGAAGAATTATGGTGTTACTTTGATAGGGATTGCACTGAATATTTAGATTCCTTTGGGTAGCATTGAAATTTTAACAATATTTGTTCTTCCTATCCAGGAGCATGGAATATTTTTCCTTTTTTTGTGTATCTTCTTCAATTTCTTTCATAAGCTTTCTATAGTTTTCAGTGTACAGGTTTTTCATCTCTTTCATTAGATTTATTTCTAGGTATTTTATGGTTTTTGTTTCGATTGTAAATGGGATTGATTCCTTGATTTCTCTTTCTGTTGCTTCATTATTGGTGTATAGGAATGCAGCCGATTTCTGTGCATTGATTTTATGTTCTGTAACTTTGCTGAATTCATGGATTGGTTCTAGCGGTTTTTAGGTGGAAACTTTTGGGTTTTCCATGTAGGGTATCATGTCATTTGCGAAGACTAAAAGTTTGACCTCCTCCTGGCCGATTTGGATGCCTTTTATTTCTTTGTGTTGTCTGATTGCAGGGGCTAAGACTTCTAATACTATGTTGAATAACAGTGGCAAGAGTGGACATCCATGTCTTGTTTCTGACAGGGGAAAGTTCTTAGTTTTTCCCCATTGAGGATGATATTAGCATTGGGTTGTTCATATGTGGCTTTATGATCTCGAGGTATGATCCTTCTATCCCTACTTTCTTGAGGATTTTTATCAAGAAAGGATGCTGTATTTTGTGAAATGCGTTCTCTGCATCTATTGAGAGGATCATATGGTTCTTGTCGTTTCCTTTATTGATGTAATGAATCATATTGATTGTTTTGTGGATATTGAACCAGCCCTGAATCCCAGGCATAACTCCCAGTTGGTCATGGTGAATAATTTTTTTTAATGTATTGTTGGATCCTGTTGGTTAATAGCTTGTCGAGAATTTTTGCATCCATGTTTACCAGGGCAATTGGTCTATAGTTCTCTTTTAGTGGGGTTTCTATCTGGTTTTGGAGTCAAGGTAATGCTGGCTTCATAGAAAGAGTTTGGAAGTTTTCCTTCCATTTCTGTTTTTTGGAACACCTTCAAGAGAAGAAGTGTTAACTCTTCCTTAAATGTTTTGTAGAATTCCCCTGGCAAGCCATCTGGCCCTGGACTCTTGTTTTTTGGGAGATTTTTGATTAGTAATTCAATTTCTTTACTGGTTATGGGTCTGTTTAAATTTTCTATTTCTTTCTTTTTCAGTTTTGGTAGTGTATATGTTTCTAGGAATTTGCCCATTTCTTCCAGATTTCCTATTTTATTAGCATATTATATTAGCTCATAATATTCTCATTATTGTTTTTATTTCTGCTGTGTTGTGATCTCTCCTTTTCATTCTCGATTTTATTTATTTAGGTCCTTTCCTTTTTCTTTTTGATCAAACTGGCTAGTGGTTTATCAATTTTGTTAATTCTTCAAAGCATCAGCTTCTGGTTTCATTGATCTGTTCTACTGTTTTTTAGTTTTGATAGCATTAATTTCTGCTCTAATCTTTATTATTTCCTGTCTTCTGCTGGTTTGGGGTTTTATTTGCTGTTCTTTTTCCAGCTCCTTAAGGCGTAAGGTTAGGTTGTGTATCTGAGATCTTTCTTCCTTCTTTAGGAAGGCCTGGATTGCTATATACTTTCCTCTTATGACCGCCTTTGCTGCATCCCAGAGGTTTGGGGCTGTGGTGTTATCATTTTCATTCGCTTCCATGTACTTTTAAGTTAACTTCTTGGTTAGCCCATTCATTCTTTAGTAGGATGTTCTTTAGTCTGCATGTACTTGTTACCTTTCAATTTTTTTTTTGTTTTTTTTGAGTTTCATTGCATTGTGTTCTGAAAATATGCATGGTATGATCTCAATCTCTTTGTACTTGTTGAGGGCTGATTTGTGTCCCAGTATATGATTGATTCTGGAGAAGGTTCCATGTACACTGGAGAAGAATGTATATTCCACTGCTTTAGGGTGAAATATTCTGAATATATCTGTTAAGTCCCTCTGTTCCACTGTGTCATTCAAAGCCACTGTTTCCTTATTGATTTTCTGTTTAGATGGTCTGTCCATTGTTGTAAGTGGGGTGTTGAAGTCCCCTATTTTTATGGTATTATTATCAATGAGTTTCTTTATGTTGGTGATTACTTGATTTATATATTTGAGTGCCACCACATTTGGAGCATAAAAGTTTACAATTGTTAGGTATTCTTGGTGGATAGACCCCTTAATTATGATATAATGCCCTTCTTCGTCTCTAGTTACAGTCTTTATTTTAAAGTCTAGATTGCCTGATGTCAGTGTGGCTACTTCGGCTTTCTTTTGTTGACCATTAGCATGATAGATGGTTCTCCATCCCCTTACGTTCAATCTGAAGGTGTCTTCAGGTCTAAAGTGGGTCTCTTGTAAGATCATCATATAGATGGATCTTTTTTTCTTATCCATCTGTTACCCTTTGTCTTTTGATTGGAGCCTTTAGGCCATTGATGTTTAGAGTGAACACTGAAAGATATGAATTTATTGCCACTATGTTGCTTGTAGAGTTGGAGTTTCTGGTGGTGTTCTGTAGTCCTTTCTAGTCTTTGTTGCTTTAGGTCTTTTTTTTTTTTTTCATCTTTTTTCGCCTCAGAGAGTCCCCCTTAAAATTTCTTACAGGGCTGTTTAATGGTCACGAATTCCTTTAATTTTGATTGTCTGCGCAACTTTTAATCTCTCCTTCTGTTTTGATGACAGCCTTGCTGGCAGCACCTCACTCCTGAGTTTTATCTGAGATGTGGCTGTGTTTTCTGACACCTCACTTCTGAGGGACTGCAGCTTTGACATGCTCACACCCTCTGGGGGAAGGTCTCACCAAGCAATATGACTGTATATGCGTGAATGTCTATGTGGAGTCTTTATTTTAGTCTACTGATCTGTGCATCTATTTCATAGTTGTCATACTGTCCCTGCTGTACTGTAGCTTTTATAATAAGTCCTGAAGTTGTATAGTATCAGTTCTTCAACTTTATTTTTTTCTTATTCAGTATTGTGTTGTCTATTTCGTATCTATTGCCTTTCCATATCACGTTTAGAATCAGTTTGTCAGTATGTACTAAGTTGCTTGCTATGATGTTGATTGGGATTGCATTGAAGTTATAAATTAAATTGGAAAGAATCAATACCTTAACAATATTGAGTGTTTTGATTCATGAGCATAAAATATATATATTTAGAGTTTGTTTGGTTTTTACAAATGTTTTATAGTTGTCTGAATACATAATGTGTTTAGTTTTTCTCCTGGCTTCTTGTAAGTTATTTTTTCTGTGATTCTGGCCTTTTGCAGTTTAAATATGATATGCCTAGGTGTAGATTTCTTGGCATTTATTCTGCTTGGAGTGTTTCAAACTTCTTTGATATGTGGTTTGATGTCTTTCATTCATTTTGCAAAATTCTTTGCCATTATTACTTAAAAAAAATTTTCGCTTCCTTCCCTGTCCTCCCCTTCTTGTGTTCCACTTATGTAATATTGCACCATTTGAAATGGTCTCCAGAACCTTGAATTTTTCTGTTTTTGTTTTTGTGTAATTATTCTGTTTGCATTTCAATTAAGAGTGTTTCTACTGACATATCTTCAAACTCCATGATTCATTCCCTTTCCCTGTCAAGTGTACTAATGAATCTAGAAAAGACATTCTTAAATTCAGTTACAGTGTTTTGATTTCAGTGTTACTTTTGGGGTGCTTGGTTAGCTCAGTCAGTTGAGAGTCTGACTCTTGATATAAACTCAGGTCATGGTCTCTGATTTCATGAGATTGAGCCCTATGTCAGGCTACATGCTGAGCACAGAGCCTGTTTGCAATTTTCTCTCTCTCTCTCTGTCTGCCTCTCCTCAAGTCATGCTCTTTCCCTCAAAATAAATAAATAAACATTAAAGAAAAAGAAAATGTTACTTATCTGCTCTTGCAGGGTCTCTACTTTTTCCATTATAGCTCTTAACACTTAATTATATCTATTTTTAATATTCTACATGTTAGTTTTAACATTTGTATCTTATCTGAGTCTAGTTGTAATGCTTGTGCTGTGTTTTTGGACAGTGTTTTTTGTTGCATTTGGACATGCGTTGTACTTTTTACTGAAAGCCAGAAAGTTTGGGGGGAAATAGGAACTAAGGCATATGGGTTGTTATATGAGGATTTATGCTAAAATAGGCATTATTGTGTTTAATATATGTTGTAACTATATGTGCTAGAAACTTATACATCCTTTGTTTTCCTTGTTTTTGTCACCTTTGTTGGTTTGGGCTTCCATAAAGTCTCTTCAGAGTCTATCTAACAAGTCTTTCAATATTAATCTACTGTTATTATTACTCTGGAATCCTATTTTTGTTTCACTAAGATATGGAGGGAGGGAGAGTAGTCCATAATCTTATAACTGAAACTCCTTGCTTAGGGGCACCTGGGTGGCTTAGTTAAGCATCCAACTCTTGACTTTGGCTCACATCATGATATCAGGGTCATGACATAGAGTTCTGCACTGAAGTCTGCGCTGAGCATGTAGCCTGCTTAAGATACTCTCTCTCCCCCTTTCTGTCCCTACCCCACTCTCTCTCTCATAAACAAACAAGCAAACAAGCAAACAAACCCTCATTGTTTACTGGGAGTATGACCTCATGTTTCTCTAGCTTTTGTCTGTTTTGCTTTCTTCTCTTTTCACTGGATGCTTTTCCCAAATTTGTTTTCTTGAATCCCTAACCTCTGTTAACTATATGCCACCTGCTCCCCACCCCTTACCCTCCAATATACATTTTTGGTGAGACATAAAAGTTATAAATGGCTTCTGTAGATGTGATGCCTTACTCCCAGCTAGGATGAAGTTATGGCAATGTCTTGTTTCCTGGAGATTAAACCTCCATTATGAAAAATACTCTGGACATAGTTCACAATATTTGTTCTTCTGCCCATGGCAGAAATATGAATGATCTTCACCAGGAGAACCTGTTAAGGTTCCTGAAAGCAAAGTGCTAGAAAGTGTCAGTCCCCCCAAAGACTGTGTCTCTCTCTTAAAGATTTTCTCACTCTCAAGATAGTTTATACTCAGCTTCCATAAATTATTCATAATTTCCCTTTATGTATTCCTATCAGCTTATGGCTTAGGAGTTTCTGCTCCATAAAAGCAAATCCTGTCTGTGTCTGTCAGAAGGTGCCTGTCTTTCCTGATTTTATGATGGTGTTTTACCTTGAAACCTCTGTTCTCTGGTATGTGCAATAAAACTATTGATTTTCATTTTGTACACATTTTAGTCGTTGTAGGGACTAGAGTGACAACTCTCAAGTACTTGGTATATTCTTTTTTTAAATTTTTTTTAATATTTATTTATTTTTGAGAGACAGAGTGATACAAAGTGAGAGTTGGAGAGGGGCAGAGAGAGAGGGAGACACAGGATCAGAAGCAGGCTCCAGGCTCTGAGCTGTCAGCACAGAGCCCGATGCAGGGCTCGAACCCACAGACTGTGAGACCATGACCTGAGCCTAGGCTGGACACTCAACCGACTGAGCCACCCAGTTGCCCGTAGTACTTTGCATGTTCTTAAATGGACAGGTAATATATATTTTATGTTTGTAGGTCATGTGATTTCTGTCATAACCACTCAACTCTGCTACTATAGTATAAAAGCAACCACAAATAATATATAAACAATTGAGTGTGAATATGAACAGATAGAACTTTACTTAAAAAAAAAAACAAGTTTTCTTCCATTTCTTCTTCACTCACCTCCATTTTAGAGCTAAACTCAGATTCAAGACACAGTGGACTCCAAAGAATGAAGTTCAAAGTGAAACCTGTGAGAAGGTGTGATAAACACCAAGATATTTGCACCAATTTATGCTGGCAGAATACTTGGGAACATGTGTGAAAATGGATTTTATGATTATGGAATCAAAGTAGAAGGATATATAAAATAGGATTAGGCAAGATTTATTGGTATCAACCTTTGAAAACAGAGATCGTGGATTCAGTGTTTTAGCTTGATGGGCTAAGAATGTCTCTAACAGTTTGCTTATCAGTTGACTGAAATATGGACCAGCAGTAGTCTATACTCTATGAAGTTGAAATGCCCAAAGTTCCTTTGTGTATTATAAAGGAAGGTATCAATAGATTTAAGAAGTTTGGAATGCTGAAGAGGAATATTAAGTAAGATTTGATCACCCATTTTGAGAGGGGCAGACCATTTATCATTGTTGCCATAATGAATTTATGAGCTCCAGTTCACAGACCTTTAATATAAGAGAGGACAGGTACATTTGAGTAAGGTTCTTTCCACTCTTCCAAAAATGTATACTGTTAATCTTCTTCCTAGGCATTCCTAAAGGACCTGCAGCCTGACCGGGTTACAGAAGAAAAAATAATCGGAATTGTCAAGGATTATTGATCGTTGATTCTGTAGACCCAAAGCATCACTGTGGTCTATTAGTCAGAGTAGGAGTATATAGAAGTTATATGATTAATGGTTTGTTTTTATCTGTGAAGTTTTGCTTCAGGGTGTGTCACAGCGGGCTCAGTCTTCCTAGTATATATCTGTGCATTTTCATACTCACTTCCCTTGGAAGATTGAATGGGCTGGAAGAATTTGCTACTCCCCAAAGAGAAGTGTTGCCCCACACAATGGGTCAGAACAGCATCATCAGGTCATTGTAGTTGAGCTATGCTGTCCTATCCTGTGAGCAGTGTATTCTTTTGGGGAAAGTTTGGACAGTGGCATGCTCACTAGAATGCCCCTTCATCTTCTCTGGCTATTAGGCTTCTATAATCAGCATATTTACTTTCATTTAGTGTGAAACTGTAAGTGGATCTACCCAATTTGTCATCAACAGCACATGGGAATAATAAATTTGGATTTATGAAGTGCAGTTGTATTACACATATAAGCCAAACAGATAGAAAATGTTAATAATTTTAATTTTAATCAATGATGTTTCATGGATTTAAAATGTAATAGCATTACTTTTCAACTAGTATAAATAGCTGAAAGCATAGCACAAGTACTTTCTTGATATTGTAAAGTTATCAAATACATTTCACAATGATAATCTTTACATCAATCATAGCATAATCAGAAGTGTATGAATCTGTCTGTACTGATAGATATAAATATATTTGTCAATGCTAAAAAACATTTTTCACAGCTGAGTGTATTATTTAATTTGAAGTTAAAGGCCTTATACTACAGTTCAAATAATTTTAGTGGATTAGGTGTCATTATGTGAACATCTTTGTCAGCAATTACTTGCTATAAAAATATGAAAACAAGTACAATTTGTCTAAAATAGACATTTTTCCTTTGAAATATAATGTGAATGTTTCTTTAGTTGTCCTCTTTCATAAAGAACTAGAAATTAGAATCAGCCAGAAGAGTGTCAAAAACTTACCTTCACTTTTCCCAAACTGTAGTTTAATTGAGCTTTAACATCAAATAAACAGTCTTTACCTTTAACACTAATGCACCCAAAAGACAGTTTCTATTCATTTTGTATGATTAAAACTACATTAGGAATATAAATGTATTAATTTATAGATACAGATACTAATTGCTTAAATATTGAGTTCAAAACTAGGCACTAAATGTGTGGAATAATTGGTTCTTGCTGTAGAAGGAAACCATAATAAAGAACTTGAAAGTGCTGTCACATTTCACATAACTAGTAAAATCTCAGAATATTTTTCAAATATTCTGAAAGAAAATGTCTTGGGGCTTTCTTAATGAGAATGAATGTGGTTTGAAAAGATCAAATAATATTCACATATGTCAAATACAGGTTTTAATAACAGTTAGAGATAATGAATAAAATTAAAGTAGGTCAATTTAAGTCATTTATTTTCCAAAAGGAGTTACACATCATAATCACTACTTGTTAAGATATAATTAAAAGCAAAAAGTAGTATTTACCAAAGCTCAGTTACTCAACATAAAAAAACAACATGAATTATGATTTATCATCTTTTAATTTTTATGTTCATCTTTTTATTAATGTATCAACATTTTGTAGCTAATAGTCATATAAATATGATAATGTAATAATAATTGAGATAATAATGAAAATCATGAAAACAGTACCATTACTTTGGCCCTGGTATATTAGCAATCTGCTTTTATTGTGATTGAGAAAAAATTCAGAAGCCTTCTATCACACATAAAACTTTTTTGGAATTACATATCTTATCTTTGAGAACAAAAAACTCCAAAAAAACTGAAAAACATTCCTTTGATTCATCAAAAATAATACTAAATAGAAATCATAATCTTCACATATACATATATGTGAATTATAAGACTATAATCCTTTCTGTGGCAAAACATATTCTTTGCAAGTAAGACTCCATTACTGAACATATCAGATCATGACTTCAAATATATTGTTCTTTGTTAGAGAGTATAACTTGCTTAATAAGTCTACTATAAATTCAATGTAAATATCTAATTTTCTTTAAAAATCAGTCTCCAAGAAACTTTCATCAGAAAATTTAATTTCTGAAATCCAGTGAATATGCTCTCTGGAATACTTTTCTATGGGGATCATTATTTACAGGGACCCATTTTAAAGAAATTCTACATGATCAATCCACATTGTAAATTTTTTTTGTAATTTCTTAATTTTTGAAGGAAAGGAAGAGAGTATGACAGTTTGAGTTAGGATGGCAGGTGTCATCATCATTACTCTCTCATAAACATTGAAGATCAGAATAATTTTCTTAAAGATCTTCAAAAAATAATCAACATTGTTGGCAGAGTTCAAATCAGCACACTCAAGAAACTTCCCCCAGGTCAAGGAAATAAAACCAAAAACTATTACTGGAATCTAAAATTTCTCTTCATTACCCTTCTGAATCAGCACCCTTCCCCTTCTACACAAAGGTAACTACCGGCTTAAATTTTTCACATATATTTTCTTTCTTTCTTTCTTTCTTTCTTTCTTTCTTTCTTTCTTTCTTTCTTTCTTTCTTTCTTTCTTTCTTTCTCTTTCTTTCTTTCTTTCTTTCTTTCTTTCTTTCTTTCTTTCTTTCTTTCTTTCTTTCTTTCTTTCTTTTTCTTCTTATAAAAGGAATATAAAATAAGTATTATTTGTGCCTGGCCATTTTACTATTTTTTGTCAATAATGTGTATATGTGATACATTTTTATTATTGCATACCCTCATTTCCATTACTGTTTATCACTTCACTTCCTGAATATACCAAAACTTATATATCCATTATATTGCTACTAAATACTTGGATTATTTTAAATTTGGGGGTATTTGATTAATGCTGCTAAAATTCTGTACATATCTGTTCCCATTCATGAGCTCTCTTAATGTACAACTACAAGTGAAATTGCTGACTCCTAGGATATGCATAGGTTTGAATTTAGTAGACAATGCCAGAGTATTAAATTAGGTGTGTGAATTTACAATTATATAGACAATTTTAAGAACTCCAGTTTCTCTACATCACGACAACACTTGCTAGTGGATATATAATGGTATTGAATAAATGTGGTTTTAATTTACAGACAACTGATTGCTAGGCAATTAAACACATTTTCCTATGCCTGGTCATTTAGATATACAATTTTGCAAAATATTTATCAGGTTTTTCCCTTTTTCCTATTTGTCTTTCTCTATTTTTCTTATTAAGTCACAGAAATTCTTTTATAAATTCTTAATACAAAATTTTATGGCTGTGATGTGTTGCCAATATTTTTCTCCAACCCTGTAGGTTGTCTTTTTGTTCTTTGTAGATGAATTTTGCTAGGAAAAGAAAAATATTTAAAATTTTGATGTATTTTAAATAGTGTTTTCTTTCATAGTGTTTTGTGCCTAATTAAAGAAATCATCATCTATTCCAATATCCTTAACATATTTATGTTATATTCTATAAGATATATTGCTTTACTTTTTACTTATGTTTCTTTAATACAGATGAAATTTATTGGCTATATATATGTAATGTGACTGAGGTCAACTTTATTTTTTTCCCATACTAATATGCAATTTACCTCACTCTTTTTTGGTGCTACTTTCTTATAAGTAAACTATGTACACATACGTCTTTTCCTGGACTATTTATTTCAATCTGCTAAATTATTTGTCTACCTTGAAACTGATACAAGAATGTTTTAATTGTTATGGTTTTAGAATAGGTATTACTAGTAATAGGTACTACCTACATTCTTCTTTGTAATTCTTTTAAATATGTTATCTAGTAAAGAATTCTTCTGTTTTAAGAATCTTATTTTGTTTTATTTTTCTTATTCACTGTCTTGTGCAGAGCAGAATTTTTTAATTTTAATAAACTTCAGTATATCAGTTCTTTCTTTCATGGGTTGTGCTTTCAGTGTTATATTTAAAAAGTTATTGCCATACCAAAGTCAGCTAAGTTTTCTCTTCTGTTGTCTTCTAAGAATTTTATAGTTTGGTGTTTTAAATTTTGGTCTGTGATCCATTTTGAGTTAATTTTTCTAAAGAGTATAAGGACTTTTTTCTTTAAGTTTATTTGTTTATTTTGAGAGAAAGAAGGAGAGCATCATCAGGGCAGGGGCAGAGAGGGAGGGAGAGTGAGAATCCCAAGCAGGCTCTGCAGTGTCAGTGAGGAGCCTGATGTGGAGCTCTATCTCAAGAACTGTGAGATCACAACTTGAGTCAAAATCAAGAGTCAGATGCTTAACTTGACTGAGCCACCCAGGCACTGTGAGTATAAGGACTTAACCTAGATTAATATTTTTATGTGTGGATGTGTAGTTGGTCCAGCATAATTTTTTGAAAAATATATGTTTGTTTAATTTTTTTTTACCTCTGCTTCTTTGTCAAAGATCAGTCAACTGTATTTATGGAGATCTATTTCTGAGCACTTGAGCTAGTGATATTTTAACTAATAAATGAGCAGTGTAAGAAAGAAGGTACTGAGAAGTCTCAAACTTTTGGTAATGGGACAGTGCAGGCTTTTTGAGAACAGAAGTTGCATTGGTATGAGTTGCCTTATCCATGAATAGCAGTAATGTGTTCACTAGCCCAGCTGGCGAGCCTAAATCTCTGACCATATCAGAGATTTGTGGAATATCCTTCAACAAATTTATTCTCAAACTAGCTGGAGTGTATTCTGTTACAAGTATAAAACCTGATGTAGTATTTGGTGTCAGATTGAGACAACAAAAAATGTGAATCTGTCAATAAAATTGTAGCTTGTAATATAAAAAGAAGGATTCAAGCAGCCCAGGTGGTCAGAGGCAAAATCAGTAATAGAATTAGTTCCTTTGATCAACAGTAATAAAATGCCCATTGAAGGCAAAGCTTTAAAGTACCCAGTAGCTACTGGCACTAAACACTATGATGGGAAAAAAGAAAGAGAATACTGTGGGATAGGGTTGTGACTTCTAGTTACATAGCAGGCATAAATAAAAGTTCAAAATCCTTGTCTCAATATATGTTCAAAGATTTGGGAGAAAATAATTTGTTATCTTTTACAGGGTCAGATAAAATAAAACTGAGAATTTGGTTTTATGTTTTTCCAAATATGACAATTTTTGTTCAGAAATAAAAGTCATTTGTATATGACAATTAGAGCATAGTTTTGAAAACATTAGGGCACTATATTGGAAAGGAAAACTATTGGATATTTAGATGACGTAAGGAACCTGAAAAGACCTGATGTCTTATTAACCAGCTCCTGCGTAAAAGTGGGAAGAGATAAAGTTAGAAACTGCAAGTATTACATTAATTTCTATTAAGTAATGGAATATAAGATATTATAATAAGAAATGTCAACTTGAGATCCAAGAGATTCTTTATGAGGAAATTAAGGAGATTAATGAAATTATTCAGGTTTAGACAAATTTTTAGCACATATTCCTGACAGAAGCATCATGTGGTGTTAAGAGTATAGTTGCTGTAGACAGATACTCTAGATCAAATCACAAGTCTGCTATATACTATGTGCATTTTCTAAAACAGATTTTTTTCCATTGTTTATGACTTCATTTCCTTATCTGTAAATGCAAATAAAAATGCTATCTACCTGCTAAAACTATTGTAAAGATTAAATGAGATAATTATTACAGAGTCTTAGAACCTGAAATAATGTGTATGTTGCATTAAAATTTAAAAAAAAAGAATATGTTTGTTCAGTTTAAGTCCAGATGGGTCTGAAAAACTTCCAATGGCTTATTGCAAGTTAAATTAGTTGGTTGAATTCAATTTTTTGGTTGCTGTGCCAGATACGGCCATGTAACTAGAGGAAACAAAAAAATGAAAAAATAACAACGAACACCTCTGACACCTATATACAGCTCTTGAGCTGTCAAGAGCTTTTCCTCTATATATCAAAAAAAGCAGGAAAGGTAAAAGAGCCATTGTCTTTCACCTGACAGGCACAGCAATACACTTTCATTATCATGAAAGGTCTGTATCCTTTTTGAGTTCTATATCAAAATCTCCATTGCATGTGTCTTGTCATATGTTCATGTTACAGGATACAAACTGGTTCATTATATTGATGCTGAGATGATAATATTGCTAGGTGGTTGTGTTATAGAAGTTATCCCCTATTTCTTTCAAAAAAAATGAATGCTTATGAGAGGGTGAGATAAAATGAATAAAAAATAATATATATACCTTCTTAATAAAATTAATTTCAAAGGAAAAGGCAACATTTCACATACTTGTTTCCAGTCTATTTTAAACATTTATACCTAGATTTTCTTGTTTGTTATTTGTTTTGTTTAGTTTAACTAATCAGATGGTCTCTATCTTTTAATGTTATAAACTAACTCATTTATATTATTGGGAAAATTGAAACAATATGTTTTATTCTTGAAATCATTTCTATATATATTATAGTCTATAATAATTTCTTCTATTTTATATTATCCTGTAATTTTATATTATAATTATAATTTCCTATATGTATAATCTTTCTTCTCTTTAGTTAGGTTGATTAACTTTTCTTTGTTCATTAATTGTTTTAGCTTGTGCTTTGAAAGGCACTGAACATACTGTCCAAGAAACGCATTAGCACTGTTGTTACAAAGAACAGACCCTATAGTTTCACTTCTGAAATGTAACCGACACTACTGAATGCAGCGTTCATTGAACACTGCTGTTACATCTGCAACCACTCTTTGTTTTCTCTGAAAATAAATGCTACTTCTTCAATATCTCTGACCCTCAATGGG
This sequence comes from Acinonyx jubatus, assembly GCF_027475565.1. NCBI lineage: Eukaryota > Metazoa > Chordata > Mammalia > Carnivora > Felidae > Acinonyx > Acinonyx jubatus. The sequence continues at coordinate 49,859,216 of NC_069387.1, forward strand.
ATGATTTTTTTTATGATCCTTATTGCTTCACATAAAAATCTAGAGCAACTTTGTATAATTGATAGATTTAGAACTATACTTTAGTTTCAAAGGATGTAATTTTAGCTACTGTGATGGAATATGATCTCTGCCTCATTAGATGGGAATTGCCCCAAAAGTGGGAGAGAGGTTGAGAGGTTCTGTTGCTGGGTGGCAAAAATCAACCAAAATATATTGTAAAGAAAGGAAAAAAAAAGATTTTATGACATATTTTTTAATTTTTTTTAACGTTTATTTATTTTTGAGACAGAGAGAGACAGAGCATGAACGGGGGAGGGTCAGAGAGAGAGGGAGACACAGAATTTGAAACAGGCTCCAGGCTCTGAGCGGTGAGCACAGAGCCCTACTCAGCACTCGAAATCACGGACTGCGAGATCATGACCTGAGCCGAAGTCGGACGCTTAACTGACTGATCTACCCAGGCGCCCCAAACATATTTTTAAAAATAACTTTTATTTCCAATAGAACTTCATGTTTCTTAAATATCTGCAGATCAGATTCTGAGCTCTTTAACTGATATTCTTTCCTTTCATTTTATCTTTCATGATTTCATATAGATATCCTGTAATTCATGGAATAAATATTAGAGTGAACCACAAACAGTACACTCCCATACACAGTGTTGGAAGAGGGAGGATAATTGAGAAATAGTTTTAAAAACACATTCACCTAGCAAGTTAGGACATTTGGTTAATGCTATGTAACTATTGCCACAATTAATCCCAAGTCCATTGTTATTTACAAGGGATAAAAAAGAATTCGTGTCAATTTCCTCAGTGGTCACCAAAAGAGATTCTAGGTTTTGAAAATTAGAAAAAAATGTGAATTTTAATATGTCTTACGAAATTCTTAGGTAACTATAAAAATGCTTTTTATTTTTTTAAATGTTTTCATTTTATTTTTGAGAGAGACAGACAGAATGCAAGTAGGTTAGGGGCAGAGAGAGAGGGAGACACAGAATCTGAAGCAGGCTCCAAGCCATCAGTATAGAGCCCGATGCGGGGCTCAAACTCATAGAGCTGTGAGATCATGACCTAAGCCAAAGTCAGACGCTCAACCGACTGAGCCACCCAGGCACCCCTAAAAATGCTTTTTAAGTTTTTCTCTCTCTATTACATGAAGAAGAAAAAATAAAAAGCTCTACAGAGAAGACAAGAAAAGGTAGAGAAGTAGACCAGAAGTAAGAATAAATATATTTGCTTACTAATATAAAAGGTCTAAATTCCCAAATTATGATGAAAATCAAGGATATTCACAAGTTGTTGGTAAAAGTACATAGTACCTATTCACAAGATAATAGTGAATAAAGTATTTTGATCAACATGTATCGAGGTGAAAGAAACATCTGTGTGTTTGTATTAAAAATTTTTAAATTATAATTTAACATAAAACATTAAATGGAGCATGGACGTCTATCCCATATTGATAAATTGTAACTCCACAAAAATACATAGCAGTTAGAGACCTCAAAGTTTTAATTTTGGATAGGAATATGTCTTCATATTCTTATTGAAACTATTTATTGTCAGGTAACTGTAACCTCATTCCACACTGCCTCTGACCTTGACTCTACATTTCTTCCTTATTTGGAACAACTCTGAGTATCTTTCAGGACCTCAGCTGACTGAAGACCAGTACTGATTTAACATTTCATCAAAATTTATAATCTTTATTTATTTCTCATCTTTATTGATGTTTCCATTTTTATATAGTCAGTTTCTTCCAAATCCACATCTCAGTTTTTCCCCTCATGTTCTTTGGAAGTTTACATTTATCTCCAGGGCATTCATCATTGTATTAAGTTTCAGACATTAAATAAGAATAATATTATACTAATGATAATGATAATGTTAATGATAATGATATAGAAAAATTGATGCAGGTGATAATAGAGGCAGTATAAAAGGATGGGATCAAATAGTAATGATGAAGGCTTAGCTTTAAAAGGAAAGAAAATTTCTTTGCTTCTGTGATAATATATCACAGAAAATTTTGCTTATTTTTTTCATAGCATCTGCCCTATATTTTGTCTCCCTTAATATATATATATATATATATATTTACTGTTTATTTGTTTTATTTTTATTTTTTATTTAACTTTATTTTTTATTTTTTAAAATGTACATCCAAATTAGTTATATATAGTGAAGCAATGATTTCAGTAGATTCCTTAATACCCTTAATACCCCTTACCCATTTAGCCCATCCCCCTCCTACAACCCCTCCAGCAACCCTCTGTTTGTTCTCCATATTTATGAGTCTCTTTTGTTTTGTCCCTCCCTGTTTTTACATTGTTTTTATATTATTTTTGTTTCCCTACCCCTATGTTCATCTGTTTTGTCTCTTAAAGTCCTCATATGACTGAAATCATATGATTTTTGTCTTTCTCTGACTGACTAATTTCACTTAGCATAATACCCTCCAGTTCCATCCATGTAGTTGCCAATGGCAAGATTTCATTCTTTTTGATTGCCGAGTAATACTCCATTGTATATATGTACCACATTTTCTTTATACATTCATCCATCGATGGACATTTGGGCTTTTTCCATACTTTGGCTATTGTTGATAGTGCTGCTATAAACATGGGGGTGCTCTCCCTTATTATATATTTTTATTGTTTTTAATGTTTATTTCTTTATTTTGAGAGAGAGAGAGAGAGAGTGAGCAAGCAGGGAGGTGCAGGGAGAGAGGGAGAGAGAGACAGAATCCCAAGTAGGCTCCTTACTGCCAGCACAGAACCTGACACGGGGCTTGAACTCACCAACTGTGAGGTTATAAACTGAGCCAAATCCAGACTTGGATGCTTAACAGACTGAGCCACCCAGGCACCCCTGTTTCTGAGATAATATATCATGGAAAATTTTGCTTATGTTTTTCATAGCCTCTGCCCTATTTTTTCTCTCTCCCCTATTATCTTCTTCATTCACTTGCTGTATAGTTGGTTAACTTAATCATATAGTACCTTATTTTCTACTTGTCTTTACTACCAAATTTGGAACTTAAAAGACTAATTTTTAAGTGAAATTTTTTTCTCATTCTAGATTGCAAACAACTTATAGTATAGCTCCAGCTTCTTTTGTGCCCTAAAGGTCTTAAAAATTGGTTCAATTCACAAGGGATGCACAATAATAAACTTTAACTCATTGGTTGTAAAATCAATTATTGATATTAATTGCATTATAATTTCAAGTTCTCTGGTGCTTCAGAGCAAGAATTGTCTTGGTTCATTGATTATAGAGGCTTGTAAAACTATGTTAGTCACATTTGGTTTCCTGATTCTCACATAAACAGTACAGTCTTTTTGTACAGTGGATTCCTTCTGCATGTCACTAAAGTTTTCGATTATATATTGAAACATGTTGCTTATATCCTCAGAGTTTAATTCTATTGCCAAGGCCTGGAAGATTGTTTCTCTAGTTTTCTATAGGAAGATTACTGAGGCCTACAATTGTTCTTCTCTGAGATTAAGTAAATACCTAAAACATTTTTGGTGTCTGTAATGTGTATGCTTTCTTCCCCTTATGATACCCCAGATTTTATTTAATTGCATAGCCATAGGCATAATGAGAAAGAAACTGTCTTTGAAAAGCACATCTGATTTTAAATAAGGAAAATGTCTTATTCTTGTTTTTTTTTTCCTCTGGCATTTTCAATCTCTAGGGTGGAATACCACCAATTTTAGAAGAGAACCCTAAAGAGAGAGCCTGCTTATGCATATGGTATTCAGTGTGAGGTTAACAGGTGCAACATTACTTTAAAGAGTGCAGTTAGGCATTTTTTAAAGGAATGTGAAAATGCTTAGGGAATTTGAATCCATTTAGTTTAAGCTAAAGGATGGTTTCAACTTGGGTTAGTCTTCCACATTCAAAACATTTTGTACCTGTACCTTTTTCCTTCCATTAATATCATAGTCTATATGAAGACACAACATCAGTTTATATCATTTTTGAATAACATAAGACTGGAAAATGTAAAAGATTTCTGGAAGCCTGCCTACCACTTACCTGTTATGGATGAAATTCAAATCTCCTAAATTGTGTTCATAAAAATGTTGGCCTAAGAGGTCTAAAAAAAAAAAAAGCAGAAAAGTCTTTTGTTTTCTTTCTGTCTTGCTAAAGTTATAAAACATCACTTAAAGCCCCAATCTTGGTTTTCCATATTTTTTTTAACTTCTAGTACTTTATTTATACCAAACTGGAATTTATTTTATTTTAACTTTCCTGGATTTAAGGAACCTAACTTACCGATAATATTTAAATATAACCTTTTTAGGTTATCACGTTTTCAACTGATATTATTACTATATTTGAAACTTTCTCATGACCTAGTGATGAACACACTTTTTTAATTACATTTTATCCTTGAGCACCACATTAAACTGTGCCGGTCCAGTTATAGTACAGTACTGTACTGTAAATGTATTTCTCTTCCTTATGATGTTCTTAATAATGTTATTTTCTCTAGCATACTTTATTGTAAAAAATACACTATATGATTCATATAGCATATAAAATGCACATTAATTAACAGTTTATGTTATCAGTAAGGCTCTGGTCCATAGTAGGCCAACAGTAGTTAAGTTTTGGGGTGTTTTCTTTCTTTTTTAAATTTATTCTCAGGTTAGCTAACATACAGTGCAATCTTGGCTTCAGGAATAGATTCCAGTGATTCATCATTACATATAACACCTGGTGCTCATTCCAACAAGTGCCCTCCTTAATGTCCATTACCCATTCCTCCCCACACATCCCCACATCAACCCTCAGTTTGTTCTCTGTGTTTAAGAGTCTCATGTTTTGCCTCCCTCTCTGTTTTTGTCTTATTTTTCCTTCCCTTCTCTGTGATTATCTGTTAAGTTTCTCAAATTCCACATATGAGTGAAATCATGTGGTATCTGTCTTTCTCTGACTGACTTACTTCTCTTAGCATAATACTCTCCAGTTCCATCCATGTTGTTGCAAATGGCAAGATTTCATTCTTTTTTATCACCAAGTAGTATTCCATTGTGTGTGTGTGTGTGTGTGTGTGTGTGTGTGTGTGTGTGTGTACACACACCATATCTTCTTAATCCATTCATCACTTGATGGACATGTGGGCTCTTTCCATAATTTGGCTGTTGTTGAAAGAGCTGCTATAAACGTTGGGGTACATGTGCCCCTTAGATTCAGGACTCCTATATTCTTTGGATAAATTCCTAGTAGCGCTATTGCTGGGTCATAGGATAATTCTATTTTTAATTTTTTGAGAAACCTCCACACTGTTTTCCAGAATGACTACATCAGTTTACATTCCCACCAGCAGTGCAAGAGGGTTCCCCTTTCTCCACATCCTTGCTAGTATCTGTTGTTCCCTGAGTAGTAAATTTTAGCCACCCTGACTGAACTGAGATGATAGCTCAATGAGGGTTTGATTTGTATTTCCCTGATGATGAGCAGTGTTGACCACCTTCATGTGTCTGTTAGCCATCTGAATATCTTTTTGGAAAAGTGTCTATTCATGTCTTCTGCCCATTTCGTAACTGGATTATTGGTTTTTTGTGTGTTGAATTTGCTAAGTTCTTTATAGATTTTTGATACTAACCCTTTATCTGATATGTCATTTGCAAATATTTTCTCCAATTATGTTGGTTGTATTTTAGTTTTGCTGATTGTTTCCTTTGCTGTGCAGAAGACTTTTTTTTATCTTGATGAGGTCCCAATAGTTCATTTTTGCTTTTATTTCCCTGGCCTTTGGAGACTTGTCAAGTAAGAAGTTGCTATGGCTGAGATCAAAGAGGTTGTTGCCTGTTTTCTACCATAGTATTTTGATGGTTTCCTGTCTCGCATTTAGGTCTTCCATCCAATTTGAATTTATTTTTTAGTATGGTGTAAGAAAGTGGTCCAGTTTCATTCTTCTGCATATTGCTGTCCATTTCTCCCAGCACTCTTTGCTAGAGAGACTTTTTTCAATTGGATATTCTTTCCTGCTTTGTCAAAGATAAGTTGGCCATATATTTGTGGGTCCATATCTGGATTCTCTATTCTATTCCATTGGTCTATGTGTCTGATTTTGTGCCAGTACCATACTGTCTTGATGATGACAGCTTTGTAGTACAGGCTGAAGTCCAGGATTGTGATGCCTCCAGCTTTGGTTTTCTTTTTCAGGATTACTTTGGCTCCTCAGGGTCTTTTGTGGTTCCATACAAATTGTAGGATTGTTTGTTCTAACTCTGTAAAGAATGCTGCTCTTGTGATTGGGATTGCATTGAATGTGTAGATTGCTTTGGGTAGCATAAACATTTTAACAATATTTGTTCTTCCAATCCATGAGCATGGAACGTTTTTCCATTTCTTTATGTCTTCTTCAATTTCTTTCATAAGCTTTCTACAGTTTTCAGTGTAAAGATCTTTTACCTCTTTGGTTAGGTTTATTCCTAGGTATTTTATGGTTTTTGATGCAATTGTAAAAGGGACATATTCCCTGCCTTTTCCATGTAGAGTATCATGTCATCTGAGAGAAGTGAAATCTTGACTTCTTCTTTGCCAATTTGGATGCCATTAATATTATTTTGTTGTCTGAATGTTGAAGCTATGACTTCCAACACTATGTTAAACAACAGAGGTAAAAGTGAGATCCCTGTAGTGTTCCTGATCTCAGGGGGCAAGCTCTCGGTTTTCCTCACTGAGGACGTTACTAGCTGTGGGATTTTCGTATATGGCTTTTATGATATTAAAGTATGTTCCTTCTATCTCGACTTTCTTGAGGGTCTTCATTAAGAAAGGATGCTGTATTTTGTCAAATCCTTTTTCTGCATCTATTGGCAGGACCATATGGTTCTTATCCTTTCTTCTATTAATGTGATGTATCATACTGATTTGTGAATATTGAACCAGCCCTGCAGCACAGAAATGAATCCTACTTGGTCATAGTGAATAATTCTTTTAATATACTATTGAATTTGATTTGCTAGTATCTTGTTGAGAATTTTTGCATCCATATTTGTCAGGGATATTGTCCTATAATTCTCCTTTCTAGTGGGGTCTCTGTCTGGTTTTGGAATCAAGGTAATGCTGGCTTCATAGAATGAGTCTGGAAGCTTTCCTTCCATTTATATTTTTTGGAACAGCTTGAGAAGAATAGGTGTTAACTCTGCTTTAAATCTGGTAGAATTCCCCTGGGAATCTTTGTAGCCCAGGAGTCTTATTTTTTGGGAGATTTTTGATAACCAATTCAATTTCTTTGCTGGTTGTGTGTCTGTTCAAATAGTCTATTCCTTCCCTTTTGAGTTTTTGGCAGTGTGTGTGTCTAGGAATTTTTCCATTTCTTCTAGATTGTCCAGTTTTCTGGCATATTATTTTTCATAGTATTCTGTAGTAATTTTCTGTATTTCTGTGGTGTTGGTTGTGGTCTCTCCTCTTTTATTCATGATTTTATCTATTTGAGTTCTCTCTCCTTTCTTTTAGATGTATCTGGCTATGGGGTTTATCAATCTTGTGTATTCTTTCAAAAAACCAGCTTTTAGATTCATTGATCTGGTCTATTGTGTTTTTTTATTTGATATTGTTTATTTCCACTGTAATATTTATTTATCTTCCTTGGCTGGCTTTGGGCTTTCCTTGCTGCTGCCTTCCTAGCTCCTTTAGGTGTAAGGTTAGGTTTTGTATTTTGGACCTTTCTTGCTTCTTGAATTGTGATATATTTTCCTCTTAGGACTACATTTGCTGCATCCCATAGGGTTTTGACTGTCAAGTTTTCATTTTCATTTGCTTCTATATATATATATGTATATATATATGTATATATATTTTTAATTTCTTCTTCAATTTTCTGGTTGACCCATTCATTTTATAGTAGGATGATCTTTAACCCCATGTATTTGGGGGCTTTCAAAATTTTGTCCTGTAGTTGATTTCAAGTTTCATAATGATATAATCTGAAAATATGCATAGTATGATCTCAATCCTTTTATACTATTGAGAGCTGTTTTGTGACCCAGTATGTGATCTATTTTGGACAATGTTCCATGTGTACTCTAGAAGAATGTGTATTCTACTGCTTTAGGAGGAAAGTTCTGAATACATCTGGTAAGTCCATCTGGTCCAATGTGTCATTCAGAGCACTGTTTCCTCACTGATTTTCTACCTAGATGATCTGTCCATTGCTGTAAGTGGAGTCCCCTACAATCATGATATTATTATCTATACATTTGTTTATGTTTGTGATTAATTGATTTATATATTTGGGTTCTTTCACATTGGGAGCATAAACATTTATAATTGTTACCTCTTCTTGATAGATAAGAGTTATCTTGACAGATAGACCCCTTAATTATGATACAATGCCCTTCTTCATCTCTTGTTACACTGTTTGCTTTAAAATCTAGTTCGTCTGATATAAGTATGGCTACTCTGGGTTTCTTTTGACATCCAGTAGCATAGAGGTGGCTTTCCACCCCTCACTTTCAATCTGCAGGTGTCCTCAGGTCTAAAATGAGACTCTTGTAGACAGCATATAGATAGATCTTGTTATTTTTATCCACTTTGATACCTCATGTCTTTTAATTGGGGGCATTTAGTCCATTTACATTCAGAGAGATTTTTGAAAGATACAGATTTAGTGTCATTGTGTTATCTGTAGGTTTCATGCTTGTGGTAATGTCTCTGGGCCTTTGTAGTCTTTGCTGCTTTCCACTCACAGAGTTCCCCTTAGGATGTCCTTCAGGGATGGTTTAGTGGTCATGAACTCCTTTAGATTTTGTTTATCTTGGAAACCTTTTATCTCTCTTTCTGTTCTGAAATGATAGTCTTGCTGGATAAAGAATTCTTGGCTGCATATTTTTCCTATTCAGCACATTGAATATTTCCTGCCACTCCCTTCTGGCCTGCCAAGTTTTAGTGGACTGGTATGCTACTACCCCCATGTATCTACCCTTGTAGGTTAAGGCCAATTTTTCCCTAGATGCTTTCAGAATTCTCTCTGTATCTTTGTATTTTGCCAGTTTCACTATGACATGTCAGAATCTTGACCTGTTTTTGTTTATTTTGACAGGAAATCTCTGTGTCTCTTGGACTTGGATGCCTGTTTCCTTCCCCAGATTAGGGAAATTCTCAGCTACAATTTGTTCAAGTAAACCTTCTCCCCTTTCTCTCACTCTTCTTCTGGAACTCCTATGATACAGATATTATTTAGTTTAATCGAATCACTTAACTCTTTAATTCTCCCCTTGTGGTCTAGTAATTTTCTTTCCCTCTTTTTTTCAGATTCATCATTTTCCATAATTTTATCCTCTATTTCACCTATTCTCTCCTCTGCTTCCTCTATCTTATTGTTACTGTATCTAGTTTATTTTGCATCTCATTTGTAGCATTTCTTAATTCATCGTTACTATTTCTTAAGTCTTTGATCTTTGCAGTGATAGATTTTCTGCTGTTTTCTATGTTTTTTTTTCAAGTCCAGCTATTAGTCTTTTGAATGTTATTCTAAGTTCTTGTTCAGATATATTGTTTACATCTGTCCTGAGGATTTCTCTGGCTTGTCATTTCTTCCTGGATTTTCTTTTGAGGAGAATTCTTCTGTTTCATCATCTTGGCTAGTTTTATGTCTTTTATATGTTTTAATAGCTTGTTATGAGTCCTGCACCTGCAGGTACTACTATATTTAAAAGGGATCATACACTGTCCAGGGCCTGGAACTTCAGGAAGTGTTTTTTTGCAATGTGTTGTGTTCTCTCTGTTGCATTTTGGCTGCTCTATCTGATTGGTCAGTCCATTGCAAAGCTCCTCCTTGCTTGTTGTGGTGGACTGTTTAGACCTTCCACCAGGTGTGCTTTGATTTGTTCGTTACTCTGGAAAAAAGGAAAGGGGTGGGGAAAACACCAAACAGAGAATCAAAAAACTGTAAGGCTTAATCCAGAGAAAGAAAGAGGGAGATATAGAAATCCAGAGGGAGATATAGAAAAGGTATAAAAAGAATAGAGTAAAATTGCCTGATTAAACAAACAAAACAGAGAAAAATTATCTATGTGTTAAGAATTGACCAAAAATCAAATCAGAAACTATAAGACTGATTCCAAAGGAAAAAAAAGGAAAGAATATAAAGAAAAAGAAAAGAAAGAAAAGAAAAGAAAAGAAAAGAAAAGAAAAGAAAAGAAAAGAAAAGAAGAGGAGAGGAGAGGAGAGGAGAGGAGAGGAGAGACTAACAGGCAAACCACAAGACAGTTGTCTACTCATGCCTGGGACCAGTGGCTGTGCTGGTCTGGAGGAGAGGCCATCTGGTTTCATCACTGCCAGTCTCTCTCCAGTAAATAAAACGTTGCCAGGCTCAGAGGGTTTGGTGAATGCAGGTCCCTGGGGGCCTGTGCTGTTCTCTGAAGCCCCACCAGTTGGTGATGGGGAGGAAAATGGTGACACCCCAATATCTCTCCCTCTCCTCCCTCTCCTCCCAGACCCCGTGGATGTCTCAAACCATGCTGTTCAGGAAGCCCTCACAGAGTAGCAGGGACAGTTGGCTTGTCCTGCTCCACAGTCTCCCTCGCCTCTTAAGTGTTTGGTTGGGATTCAGCACCCGATGTCTTAAAGGGCTTTGCACTGCCTGGACACTGTTCTGGGTTAGCACCACTTAGCCCTGCTGATATTGGGCCTTTGGCTGGCACCTGCAGTGTCTTTTGTCTGGGGGGGGGGGGGCACGGCGAGGAAGGGCAATAAACCCTCTTGCCGCAGCACTCGAGGAAAGAAAGTGTTCTCTTCCAAGGCACCTCTGAGATCACTACCGTGCCCTGGGGCTGGCTCCTCTCCCCACAGGGCATGCACAAGGCTGGCTCTAGTCCCAAGAGACGCGTGCACTTTTGAAAACTCCAATCTTCAGCCTCTGAAGCTGCAAAATGGAAACTGGCACTCTCCCTATTTCTCATTACCTAGTCTGTGGTCCAGAGAGGTTTTTCTCTTGTACTAACAATACCACAATTCCACAGCCTCTTTGTCTTTCCCTTTTGTCTTCTCACAGAAGGGGTTCCCTCTCCTCTGTGCCTCTGCCGTTTTATCTCCCCCAGTTCACGTACATGCACTTTGGTCCCACCAAGCTGTCTCCCTCCACCTGTGGCGATTTTTCTGTTACTCCATAGACTGATTTCTTGGGAGTTCCAAGTGATCTGACCTCAATACAGATGTGTTTGAGGAATGAGGAAAATCATCGTCCCCCTATTTATCCACCATCTTCAAAATATCCCTGGGGTGGTTTTCTCAAAGTGCTAATCCTAGAAAGCAAGGAATGTCAAAGAAGCACTATATTATATGAGCAGAATACAAAAATACACATACATTTATTTTAAAAGTTAAACACAACTGTTATGATCCTATGATTTTCAGCGATTTGAGCATAAAATGATACCTATTTCTATAATTATGTATCATGTATATATATTATATTAGGTATATTAACCTTAATTTCAACTGGAAGACAAATGTTGAGAATCAGGGAGCCAATAGGTTACAATAGATTGGGGCAGTAATTCTTCTATCTCTAGTGCTTACTTTTTTAGTGATTATGTTGGTTATAGAATGTGGTATATGCTTTACTAATATTATTTTATTTAAGCCTCTAAAATAATTCTAGAAATCAGTACTAATATATCACATTTATTGACTAGGATGACAAGTTAGGTAATACAATCCTAGATCTCTTATGTAGGATGAGTACATATCACATCTAAGCTTTACCACTTTCCTCTGTAAAGCATGGCAAATACTTAAAATTATCTGTAACTCCTCTCATATTTGGGGAGAGGATTAACTAATATATTGAAAGTACCTTAAAAAAGCAGGTGCATGTCAAACAGTATATAAGGATTTGCTTTTACTTCAATTACTTTGTGAGAAACAAAATTCTTTTTGAGATATATAAAGTCTGGTTATAAAAGAAGCATCCATGTTCCACCAAAAAAATCAAGAAATATTTTGCCAAATGTTTTTTTTTCTCTACACTTATTTAAATGTTTTTTATCCTTTGATTTGTTAATGGGATGATTTTCTTTGAATGGTTTGTAAGATTAAGTGCATCTTGAATTCCTGAGATCCTGATATTCAGCCTAATTTAATAAAAATATAGTATTATTTTTTCCATTGCTATAGTCAGTTTGTTAGTGTCCATCTGTTACTCCGTGTAAATTATTTTTTCCTTATTCTCTGGCTGATATGTGCATCTGTTTGTCATTGTTATCCTGCAGTTTCTCTGTGGTGTATCTGAGTGAGAAGTTTATTATTTTCTTCCTCCTTCTCATCCTTCTTCCCTCCCTCCCTCCCTCCCTCTTTATGTCTTTCACCTTGCTTAGGATTCAATGGAGTTCTTTAGTGTGTCAGTCAGTGTCTTTAATAAGCTCTGTAGGCCCATCACAGGAGTGAATACGAGTTTACCTCTAATTCATCCTAAAATGAGAATCCTTTGGAGTTCCAGGTTAATGGAGGAAGTGTTTCCTATTCCTTTCCCTTGATGTTTTCAGACTTTTGTACCTCTGGTCATCATTCAGTTTAATATCTTAGTATGCGTTGCAAATGTTTTCAAGGCAAAAGAGGTTGCAGTGTTCTGCTTATTCTTCTAAGTTTCTATCTTTAACTAGAGGTTGGTTTAGTAATTTCTTACTATTTCTTACTATTATAAGTGCCCCTAAATACTTTTGAGAATTCTTAAAATATTTCATCTACTATTGGTCATTTTTATTACCGGAACTCAGTGCTGCATCATTACCAGAAAAAGAAGCATTATTTAATCTAGTGTTCATCATTACTCAGCAATGTATCCTTAGAACATCTATTGTTCACCAAATATATATTACCATCAACTGTTTTTTAAACAGCTATCATGTGCCAGACACTGTTTTGGATATGTGGGGTATTTCAATGAACAGAAGAAACATACCTGTGCTCATGAGTTTACATTCCAACTTACTTTTGATATTTTAAAAATCTAAACTCTTTAACCTAATCTATCTAGGAAGGTAGATTAATCTTTGGGGAAACATGTTAACTATAAAGTGCTACTTTGAATATTGCAAATGAAAAATAGATTTCCTACCTATTGTTATTTTTTTTACTTTCCACTTTGTGTGAATATTATTGGACAATCACATGAGAGCTCCAAGCTGCTCTCAATCGTAGTATAATTAAACTGGTTAATTTAGCTTGCAGAGTGATTTTTACTTTTAGGCTATTAAAAGAGCTTGATAAAGTGGGTTAGTTTTGCAGTCTTTTAAATTCTGATGTTTTCCTAAATTCAAGCTCTTCTGAACCTGCACAATATCTTTTTGTCCTGTCTCTTCCCTGGGGGTCTGCCAGGGTCTTTTGTATTGAGTTATAATAAATATTTTAATTATTTACTTCTTTTCGTTTTCTCTACATCTATTTATGCTTTTTTATTAGTCCTTTTTCTGTGTCTAGTTTGTGGTTTTTTTTTCTTTACTTGACAACAACATTTTAAAATTGGTATTTGTTGTTGCTATTTGACCAGGCCTGTGCTTTCTATTTGTCCTTGTTTCTTTTTCACTACAATTGATTTTTAACCACCCAAAGATAAACTGTGACTTCCAACTGCACTGTGGCTCTAGTTGTTGCAATTCCTTCTTCGAAATGGCTGAGTGAGCAGAAGATGACTCAAATCATGAGCAGGAAGCAAATGATTTCTTCCCTCATGAATCTTTGGCTCAGCATTTGGCAAATTCTAGAGATGTTGAGGTATTTCCAATGGTCTCATTCTTCTACTTTCCCTAGATTGTTCCAGCATTTATGATCAATCAGAACTTCATTGAAAGCCTCATCTTTTTTTGCTGCTCATCAATATGATCAAACTGGAAAAATCTGATAATATGTTTTAGGGGATAGTTGAGTTGCCAAAGAGGAAGAAAAATATGACCGAAGATAATTTTATTTTCAGACTTAAAGATCATCAGAGGACATACCATTTACAACAAACATTTTAAAAGAATTATTTAATAGATATTTGACCACTGTTTTTTATTGCCTAAAGTAATATAGTTCAGGAAAAATATAATTTAATCCAGCATCAGGAAGCCTCATACTTCTTCTAGAATGTTAAAGGAAATCTCAGTTTTACATGATTGTATAATTTTTTTATGCAGCTAATTTTTACTATCAGATCTTAATTTGGTCATATATGGAATGAAAGGTTTAAAATAGATGACTTCTATGATCCCTTAGAAGGATCTTTGCATATATATTTTAATATAGTAAAATTTACTGTCCTTTTCTTACAAATTCAGTCCTGTGAATTTTATTACATGTATAAGTTTATATACCCCCTCCTCATAATCAGGACGTAGAACAGTTTTAGCGCCCCCAAAAGTCTTCATGCTACCTCTTAAAGATAGACCCTCTGCCACTCCCAGTTCGAGGAAATCACTAATCTCTCCATCCCTATATATTTGTCTTCTTGAAAATATCACATAAATTGAGTCATACAACATTTAACCATTTAAAGATTGATTTCTCTCACTCAACATGATGACCTTGAAATTCAACTAAGTTGTGTGCATGAATAATATGGTCACTTTTTCTTTCTGAGTAGTATTCTGCTATCTGGATTTATGACAGTTTGTTTATTCACCCACTAAAGGGTGTTTGGACTATTTAAGCTTGGGGCAATTATGAATGGATTTATGTGCAGGATTTAAAAAAATAAAGTTTCGTTTCTCTAGGGTAGATTGAGAGAAGAGAGATGCTGAGTCATACCGTATGTGTATATTTAATCTCAGAAGAAACTGCCACATCAATTTCTAGAGTGGCTGCATCATTTTGCATTTACACCAGTAATGTAGGAATGATAAAGTCACTTTGAATTCTCACCAGCATTTGGTACTGTCAGAATTTCTAAAATTATCTGTTCTAATGGACATTTAGTAGTATCATATCATGGTTTATATTTTCATGATGGCTCTATATTTGTCATCTGTATATCCTTTTTAGTGAAATGTTGGCTCATGTCTTTTGCCCATTTTCTAATTGGATTATTTGCCTTTTCACAGTTAAGTTTTTTTAGAGTTCTCTTTATACTAAGGATATACATCGATTTTTAGACATGTGACTTGTAAATATTTTATTTCAGTTAATAGCTTTTTTTATTAAGACTATTTTTATAGTAGTCTTAGGTTCACAGAATAATGGAGAGAAAGTTACAGAGATTTCCCATATACCGTCTGTGTCCAATGTGCATAGCTTTGCTCATCATCAGTATTCCCACCAGTGAGATACATTTGGTACAACTGATGAACCTACACTGACACATAATGATTACCCAAAGTGAATATTGTACATTAGGATTAACTCTTGGTGTTGTACATTCTGTGGGTTTGCACATATATGCAATGACATGTATCCATCATTTTGGTATCATACAAAGTATTTTCATTACCCTAAAAATCCTTTGTACTAGCCTACTTATCTGGATTGTATGGAAAGAGCATATTTAGTTATAATAAACCACTAAATTATCCTCCAAAGTAACTGTCCCACTTGCATTTTCACTAACAATGAGGTAGAATTCCTTTTACTCCACATCCTTGCTAGCATTTAGTGTTGTCATGTCCCAAGTTTTGGCCATGACAATAGTTATGTTGTGGCATTTCATTGTTATTTTGTTTTCATTTGTATTTGCCTGATGAGACATGATGTAAAACATCTTTTCATATGCTTATTTGCTATCTGCATATCTTCTTTGGCCAGGGAGTTTGTAAAAACCTTTGGCCCATTTTTCATTGGGTTGTTTGCTTCATTATTGCTGAGCTTAAAGTGTACTTCGCATATTTTGAATAACAGTACTCTATCAGATGTGCCTTTGGCAAATGTTTTCTTTCAGTCTTTGATTTGTTTGCTAATTGTCTTGACATTGTCTTTCACAGAGCAGACTTTTTTTTAATTTTAAGTCCTATTTTCATTCAAGGATCATGCCTTTGATGTTGTGTTTAAAAAATCATCACCATACATGAGTCAACCAGATAGTCTCCTATGTTATCTTCTAGAAGCTTTATAGTTTTGCATTTTACATTTAAGTTTGTGATTCATTTTTCAGTTAATTTTTATGAAAAACGTAAGATCTGTGTTTGGAATAATTTTTTGGCATTTGGATTTCCGATTATTCCAGCACCATTTGTTAAAATGTCTCTCTTTGCTCCATTGTATTGCCTTTGCTAGTTTGTCAAAGGTCAAGTGACTATATTTATATCAATCTATTTATGGGATCCCTATTCTATTTTACTGATCTATTTATTTATTCTTTTAGTTACTGTAGCTTCATAATTAGTCTTGAAGCTGGGTACTGTCAGTAATCCAACTTTGTTCTCTTTCGATATTATGTTGGCTATTCTGAGTTTTTGTTTCTTGATGTAAACTTTAGAATCAGTTTATTAATATCCATAAAATAACTTGTTAATATTTGGATTGGGATTGTATTGAATCTATATGGCAGGTTGGGGAGGACTGACATCTTGACAATACTGAGTTTTTCTATCTGGGAACATGGATTATCTCTCTCCATTTATTTAGTTCTTTTTCTTTAATTTTTTAAATATTTATTATTTATTTTTTTGAATATTTAATTTATTTATTTTTAATTTACATCCAA
Source organism: Acinonyx jubatus (assembly GCF_027475565.1). Taxonomy (NCBI): domain Eukaryota; kingdom Metazoa; phylum Chordata; class Mammalia; order Carnivora; family Felidae; genus Acinonyx; species Acinonyx jubatus. Next base: position 49,875,860 of record NC_069387.1, read on the forward strand.
GTAGGTTAGCATATAGTGCAAAAATAATTTCAGAGTAGATTCCAGTGATTGATCGCCTATGTATAATACCCAGTGCTCATCCCAGCAAGTGTCATCCTTAATGCCCCTTAACACTTGGCCCATCACCCCACCCAAAGCCCCTTCAGCCTCAGTTTTTCTCTGTATTCCAAAGTCTCTTTTGTTTTGTCCCCCTCCCTGTTTTTATATTATTTTTGCCTCCCTTACCTTATATTCATTTGTTTTGTATCTTAAATTTCTCATATGAGTGAAGTCATATGATATTTGTCTTTCTCTGATTGACTTATTCACTTAGCATAATACCCTCTAGTTCCATCCACGTAGTTGCAAATGGCAAGGTATCATTCTTTTTGATTGCCGAGTAATACTCCATTGTGTGTATGTATGTATGTATGTATGTGTATATATATATATGTATATATATATATATACCACATCTTCTTTATCCATTAATCTGTCCATGGAAATTTGGGCTCTTTCCCTACTTTGGCTATTGTTGGTAGTGCTACTATAAACATTGGGGTGCATGCGCCCCTTCAAAACAGCACACCTGAATCCCTTGGATATACACCTAGTAGTGCAATTGCTGGGTCGTAGGGTAGTTCTATTTTTAGTTTTTTGAGGAACCTCCATACTGTTTTCCAGAGTGACTGCACTAGCTTGCATTGCCACCAACAATGCAAAACAGATCCTCTTTCTCCACATCCTCGTCAACATCTGTTGTTGCCTGAGTTGTTAATGTTACCATTCTGACAGGTGTGAGGTGGTATCTCATTGTGGTTTTTATTTGTATTTCCCTGATGATGAGTGATCTTGAGCATTTTTTCATGTGTCTATTAGCCATCTGGATGTCTTCTTTGGAAAAATGTCTATTTGTGTCTTTTGCCCATTTATTTACCAGATTATTTGTTTTATTGGGTGTTCAGTTTGGTAAGTCCTTTATAGATTTTTGATACTAACCCTTTATCTGATATGTCATTTGCAAATATCTTGTCCCACTCCATTGGTTGCCTTTTAGTTTTGTTGATTTTTTTCCTTCACTGAGCAGAAGCATTTTACCTTGATGAAGTCCCAATAGTTCATTTTTGCTTTTGTTTCCCTTGCCTCTGGAGATGTGTTGAGTAAGAAGTTGCTGCAGCCGAGGTCAAGAAGGTTTTTGCCTGCTTTCCCCTCTAGGATTTTGATGGCTTCCTGTCTTGCATTTTGGTCTTTCATCCATTTTGAGTTTATTTTTGTGTATGGTGTAAGAACGTGGTCCAAGTTCACTTTTCTGCATATCACTGTCCAGTTTTCCCAACACCATTTGCTGAAGAGACTGCCTTTATTCCATCGGATATTCTTTTCTGCTTTGTCAAAATTAGTTGACCACATGTTTGTGGGTCCAATTCTGGGTTCTCTATACTGTTTTATTGATCCAAGTGTCTGTTTTTATGCCAGTACCATACTGTCTTGATGATTACAGCTTTGAAATATAGTTTGAAGTCTGGGATTGTGATGCCTCCAAATTTGGTTTTCTTTTTCAAGATTACTTTGGCTACTTGGGGTCTTTTCTGGTTCCATACAAATTGTAAGATTGTTTGTTCTAGCTCTGTAAAGAATGCTGGTGCTCTTTTGATTGGGATTGCAGTGCATGTGTAGATTGCTTTGGGTAGTATCCACATTTTAACAATATTTGTTCTTCCAATCCATGAGCATGGAATCTTTTTCCATTTCTTTGTGTCTTTTTCAATTTCTTTCATAAGCTTTCTACAGTTTTCAGTGTAAAGATCTTTTACCTCTTTGGTTAGGTTTATTCCTAGGTATTTTATGGTTTTTGATGCAATTGTAAAAGGGATCAATTCCTTAATATTTCCTTCTGTCGCTTCATTATTGGTGTATAGAAATGCAACAGATTTCTGTGCGTTGATTTTATATCCTGCAAATTTGTTGAATTCATAGATCATTCTAGCAGTTTTTTGGTGGAATCTTTTGGGTTTTCCATATAGAGTGTCATGTTGTCTGTGAAGAGTGCAAGTTTCACTTCCTCCTTGCTGATTTAGATGCCTTTTATTCCTAATGTTTACTTATTTTTGAGAGAGAGAGAGAGAGAGAGAGAGAGAGAGAGAGAGAACGTATTGGGGGGCAGGGGACAGATAGAGAGAGAGGGAGACACAGAATCCGAAGCAGGCTCCAGACTCTGAGCTGTCAGCATAGAACTTGGTTCAGGGCTTGAACCCATGAACCATAAGATCATAACCTGAGCCAGACACATGCTTAACTGACTAAGTCATATAGATGCCCCTATTTAGTTCTTTGACCTCATTCATCAGAGTTTTTTGGTTTGTTTGTTTGCTCTTGTAAATCTTGCATATATTTTGTTAAATTTAGCCAGCCTATAGGAAAGTAATTGACTTATTTCTACCAAAGTGAAAGATTAAATCATCTGGTAGAATCAAGTCAAGCTCAGTTATTCTGAGGGTTTTATATGTCTATGAATATTTTTTTAAAACTTTGACCTTGGCTATATTTTTATTCAAATGGAAATATTCGAAGGTATGCAGACACGGTATTCCACATTAACAACAAAAGAATTTACTGTAGTTTTTCAACAAACCTTGCACATGAACTATTTTATTTTGTGTGTGTGTGTGTGTGTGTGTGTGTGTTAATATTTCTATATCTAAATGCTGGACTGTCTGAAACCAAAATCTTTTTCTTGAATATTAAAATGCCTTTCAGAGTACATATACATAGAAAATGTGTAGAAACTTTTTGATGTTTGTGAGAGTTATATGGGCATGTGTGCATGCATGTGCATGTGTGTGTGATTTTCAAATTTCAAGCATTGTTGGTTTTCCTATTTATTTTAATTCAATTTCTAATTTAAAAAAATTCAATTCCATTGCTTCTATTGCTTTGAAAATGACTTTATTGGTTTTCGTGGGGGAGAATTTCTGTCTCTCAGATTGATTGATTTCAAAACCATACTTAAAACAGTAATGTTTTTAATCATTTTGTGCTTATTCATTAATACTCTAGAAATTTCTTTTGTTATTTATTAGGGGATCTTGTGTACCTGTTCCTTTGAACAGTGTACACGCAATGGACAGATCAAGAATCTACGCTGCCTGAACAGTGTGTTTACAGTGCGTATTCTTTGAATTCCACTATCTAATGCTTTTTGCCAGAATGTGACTGTAGCATCCAATTTGGAGAACCACTTCACGCCTGCCATTTCTCCCATTATTTCTGTTTAAGTTGGCAGATGAGAATATTCTCTTTGGATATTTTCATTCAGCAACTTTGGATGCATGCAGATCTCAAATTACCATCTGTTTTATCAACAATTACCACTGAGTGAATCTGAGCAGCAGTTTCTTGCACCTGACTCATAATGTCATTTTTCTATTACTAAGTTAAAGTTATACCTCAGTCTGGTCAAGTTCTCAATAATATTGATGTTATTCAAATTAAATGTATTAGTTTTCCTACATATTCTATCAACTCTGAGGAATAATAAGTTGGAAATGATCCAATGTTTTCAACTCAGCAACAAATAATATAAATTGCATTGGGCATATACATTTAAGAGTATAAAGTATGGCACCACAGTAGTCATATCTCAAATGACAGACTAACCTTGTTAAAAAGATGAATTAATAATAAAAAGTACTGAATAAACATGAATATAATAAACAGTAAAGAGTTAACTGATATGGATTAATAAATGATAATGCTAAACACAATTTTTATAGTACTATCTTCCAATAATTATATTGACACATAATTATTTGAATCTAAAAAGCCATAAAGTAATTATCAATCTAGTCAACATTATATACAAAAATAGATTTCCAGTGTCAGGATAGTTCACATTAAGAGATACTATTATTTGTAAGTCTACAAATAATAGATGACAGGTTTTCAAGGGAAGAGAAAACAAATACATGATCTCTAAGGTTTAGAGAGAAATTTCAAAAAATTATATAGAGTAGGGACACCTGGATGGCTTGGTTGGTTAAGACTCTGACTTTGGCTCAGGTAATGATCTCACAGTTTGTAAGTTCGAGCCCCATGTCGGGCTCTGTGCTGACAGCTAGGAGCCTGGAGCCTGCTTTGGGTTCTGTGTCTCCCTCTCTCTCTGCTCTTCCCTGGCTCGCACTCTGTGTGTCTCTCCCTTTCTCTCTCAAAAATAAATAAACATTAAAAATTTTAAAAAATTATATACAGTATAGGTTAGATCATTTTAAAAGCTATTATATTCTATAGACTACAAGTGCATAAAAGAATAGTCAGGTTTACAAGGTAATCTCTGAAAAAGCTCACATCACCACATTTGCCTTACAGTCAACATATGAAGTACATGTATTTTCTTCTTTCTTCCTACCCCCCAAACTCACTACTTTTTCTATTATTTCGAATGCTTAAAAAATAGAGTTGACATGGAAATAAATTTCAATATATATGCATTGCTGTCAGAGGTCTCAATGTGCATGGAACTAATATACTGCAATTAACCTATGCAGTCAAAATCAAAGATATGAAGCTAAACATAAAGTTTCAACAAATTTCATTTATTGCCTATCATAATTGTCATATGCATAATAAAAACACTCAGCAAAATATATAGAAATTTGAGAAAGTGAATAACCATTTGCTGTCTTATTCCCTCTTAAGAAAATTGAAAATATGTTCTTAAACATGATGTATTTATATGAAGCACAATTATATATAACAATGGAAAAGATTTGAGTGATATATTAAAACAAAAGTTTGATATCTGGGAACATAACATTCAAATTCAATATAGAAAGATCAGTTGAAAGTACATTGATATTTATCACAAGGTATTTAAATGATAGGTAAGGGGCGCCCGGGTGAATGAGTTGGTTGAGCGTCCGACTTCGGCTCAGGTCATGATCTCATGGCTCCTGAGTTTGAGCCCCACGTCGGGCTCTGTGATTACAGCTCAGAACCTGGAGCCTGCTTCGGATTCTGTGTCTCCCTCTCTGTCTGCCACTAACCCACTTGCATTCTGTCTCTGTCTCTCTCAAAACTAAATAAACATTAAAAAAATTGATAGGTAAAGTGAAGCAAAGTGGATTGACTTTGAATGACTTGGGCTTCAATGACTGTGAGTATAGGAATATAACCACTTGAGACAAAATATTTATCAAATTATTAACATTTCTTGTGAATTTCAATATCTCTTAATGTTCCTAAATTGAGGATTAAGAAATTTATAAATGAGGAGAAACACTTCCAGAATAATGGAATAGGGACCTTAAAAAGTTCACACTACTATAAAAGCAAAGAGAACACTTGTGAAAATTGTCAAAATCAACTTTATCAGAACTCTGCAATTAACCAAAAGGCTTCAACAAATTTGAGGAGCTATTATTTATGAGGAAGTACTTGATTTTGGTAAGTATAGCAAGCTTGGTGGCATTTTAACTTGCCCCATTCCTATACCCTTTCTTCTGCAACATTATGACCTTCAAAACCAGCAGCATTGTAACCTTGGTGGTTGTGAAAACTAGCTTCTGAACAGCCACTAGAGAGGGCAGAAGGATTTGTAGTAAACCCAAGGCACTAGACACTAAAGATTAGCACTATAGGACCTATCAAGCAACTCCCTAGAAAAAGGACATTCATAGGATTTATCTTTATTTGGCCTGATTCAGTGTTCAAACAGTAATAATCCTATCACCAGGGTTTTGTCTAAAATAATCAGTGGTAATTGTTTAACTTCACAGCTGCCTGAGACACTGATAGAAGTTGGAGCAAACAAGGTAATAGTAAAAAACTTGAGAGAATATGGGAAATCATCTATCTATAGAGATCTTTGAAAAATTCCAACATACTTCTGGGAATCTAGAAGGCTAAAATTATGTGCAAAAGTGTGTATATGCTTAGAAAAGTCTTAAGAAGATTTTAAATGTTGCCTCTGTTTTGCTTTGAGACTCTGCACAGAGAAGTGAAAGCTAAGGCAGTGTTTGGAAACTTCTGAAAAATTGATATGCCCCAACACACCCATAAAGTTGAACAGTAAAGAATGGGAGATATAGTGATTCAAGGCATTTAAGAATATCTTGTCCACTCATTGGCTGTCCATTAAGCTAACAAAAACAAGACTTCAGTGACTGCAACACAACACAGAATACAGACCCTAGAGAAATACTTTAGGAAAGTCACTAAATAGCAACAATGTCAACAACAATAAAAAACAGCAACAATAACCTTAGTAGCCTATGGGGGGGGGGGGGAATCTGATTCTCACAGTTGCCACATTATATATTTTTTAATGTTTGTTTGTTGCATGCACATGTGAGCTGGGTAGGTGCAGAGAGAGAAAGAAGGAGACAGGGAATCCCAAGCAGGCTCTGTGCTGTCAGGAAAGAGCCTGGAGTGGGGCTCGAACTCACAAACTGTGAGATCATGACTTGAGTCAAAATCAAGAGTTAGACACTCAGCCAATTGAGCCACCTAGGTGCCCCCACATTATGTAATTTAAAATGCCCACTTCTCAAAAATAGTTATGTTACACACAAATAAGCAGAACATAATGACTTACACAAAGAAAGGAAGAAAAGCATATCTTTCCAGAGGAAGCACAGATGCTGCACTCACAAAACAGAGACCTTAATCCAGCTGTTATAAATATGTTCAAAGACCTAAAGAAACTATGTCCAAAGAATTAAAACAAAGTATAGGTTGATGCTTCACCCCAAAGAGAATATGAACAAAATATATAAAATTGTTGTTTTATACAGCTTCATATATAAAGTCAGGAGTAAAAAAGAACAATGACTGAATAGAAAAAAATGACTAGGGTGTGTAATAGCAGACTTGAGCTTAGAGAAAAAGAAGCAGTGAACTTGAAGATATATCAATTGGAATTATTCAGTATAAGGAACAGAAAGAAGAATGAAGAAAAATTAACCGGAACTCATAGGCCTATCAAACATACTAATTTCTGCATAATGAAAATCTCTAAAGAAATACAGAGTAGAAAGAAAATTTGAAGAAATAGCAGAAATTGTGTCAAAGTTGATTATAAACATTATTGTACACATCTAAGAACTAGGTACATATTAACCAAACTGTTGAAATTAGGAGTGTCTGGGTGGCTCAGTCAGGTAAACATTTGACTTCAGCAGAGGCTTTCTGTTGTCAGCACAGGGCTTGCTTTGGATCCTTTGTCACCCCCTCTCTGCATCTCCCCTATTCTTTCTCTCTTTTTTGTCTCTTTCAAAAATAAATAAATGTTAACCAAAAAACTATTGAAATCAATTAAAAGGAAGAATCTTGAAAGAAAAATTACTTATCACTTACAAAGGAACCCAACAAGATTAAGATCTGATTTCTCATTATAAACAACAAGAGTCAGAGGCAGTAGGAAAACAAAAACAAAGTGCTGGAATAAAATGGTGCTCTACAAAAAATTCTTTATCCAGCAAGGTACTCCTTCAAAAATTAAGAAGAAATGAAGGCAGTCCCAGATAAACAAAAGCGAGTGAATTTAGTTTCCCACATCTGGAGATTGGAAGACCAAGATCAAGGTACTGGCAAAGTTGATTACTAGTGAGGATCTCTCCTTAATTTTTAGTTAACTGCCTTCTCACTGTTTCCTCACATGGTCTTTTCATACACTTTTGATGTCTTTTGATCTTGATACAAGGACATCAGTTCTATAATGAATGAGAGACCCAACCTTAATACATCATTTAACATTAATTAACCTCCTTAAGGACCTATCTCCACATACAGACACATTAGAGCTTAGGGCTTCAACATATGGATATTAGAATACAACTCAGTCCATAACAGGGAGTGTCAGATCATTGGAAGTATAATCTTGCTTAGATTGTTTGGAACTTTGGAAGATGTACATTGTCTGTCTGTCTGTCTGTCTGTCTTTCTATGTATAAATCAAGACATAGGTAAAAGTTTCATATCAGTAACACACAGCTCTCTAAGCATTGACACAGTCAAAAACAGATACAGGACCCTGTAAATTTTCTGCTATCTTAGCCCTTTACGAGCTCTTATTATTAACATCCTAATGTGTCGAAGCACCATTCTACAATTCCAGCCTACTAGTCATTCTGAATGTCTTTTTTAACACTCATTTTTTTTTTTTTTGAGAGAGAGCTAGAGAGAGAAAAAGTCGGGGAAGGGCAGAGAGAGGGAGACAGAGGATCTGAAGCAGACTCCACGCTGTAAGTGCAGAGCCCTACTTGGGGCTTAAACTCACAAACTGTGAGATCATAACCTGAGCTGAAATCAAGGGTCAGCTGCTTAACCAGCTGAGCCACCAAGGTTCCCAATAGCCTACCAGTCATTCTCATCAAGAGACTTGAATCATGGAGACGTGCCTTGGTAGTTCAGTTGGTTAAGCGTCCCACTTCAGCTCAGGTCATGATCTGGCAATTGGTGAGTTTGAGCCCCACATCAGGCTCTGTGCTGACAGCTTTGAGCCTGGAGCCTACCTTGTACTCTGTGTCTCCCTCTCTCTCTGCCCCTCTACCACTCATGCTCAGTCTGTATCTCTCTCTCAAAATTAATAAACATTAAAAAAAGCAAAAGAAATAAACTTGAATCATGGAAGTGATGTCAGCATCATGGTGGCATAAAACATCCTTCCTTTTTCTCTTTATTTTTTAAGTTTTTTTAATTTATTTTTGAGAGAGATGGAGAGAGCAGGACTGGGGGAGGGACAGAGAGAAGCAAGAAGAGAGGGAGAATCCCAAGCAGGCTCCTGCAGTCAGTGCGCACAACATGATGTGGGGCTCGAACTCATGAAACTGTGGCATCACAGCATGAGCTGAAGTCACGAGTCAGATGCTCAACTGACTGAGCCACTCAGGTGCCCCGTTTTTAATAACGAAAATTTGACATCCATTAAAGAACAAAAGTGCCTCTGTGTGAGTTGTGGAACCCTATGCCATATGCCAAAGGACCTGGGAGGCACCTATCCACCTGTGCATCAGATAGTAGGCAGGCATACCTTGGTATGGGCTGTAGAAAGGCAGGAGACTATGAACTAGTTTAAGCCCCTCTTGCACATGGTTGAGGAGCACCTGGAAATTCTAGTTTAGGTACACACACAGAAGAGAGCCGCATGATAACCATAAAGCAGAACCCTTAGTGTATTCACAAAAGATAACAGAATTAGATCAAACAATCACAGAAATCACCAATTCACAAAGGTACACAGCAAGAGATGAAAAAAGGAAACTGGATCTACAAAACAACCAGAAAGTGATTAATAAGATGGCATAATAAGTCTCTTCATACTTACTGCATATCATTAATTACTCTAAATGTAAATAGATTGAGTTCTCCAACTAAAAGGCACAGAGTAGCTGTTTGAAAAAACAAAACAACAAAACAAACAAACCAAAAAACAAGACCCGACTATTTACTGCCTAAAAGAGATTTACTTCAGCTTTAAAGACACACGTAGGCTTGAAATGAAGGGATGGAAAGAGATATTCTGTGCAAGTAAAAACCAAAAGGAAATGAGGGTAGCTAAACTATAAATCATAAGAGACAATGGTCATTATATAGTGATAAAGTAGTCACCTTAAGAAGGTATAACTATATATATATATATATATATATATATATATATATATATATATAACACATTCCACAATAGAGCAACTAATTTTTAAGCAAATCTTAACAGATTTGAAGGAAGAAATAGAAAGACAACAATATAATAGTCATAGGGGATTTAAAATTTTTGGTTTTATTTATTTGTTTGTTTGTTTGTTTATTTTGAAGGCAGGGGTAGGTGCAGAGAGAGAGAGGGAGAGAGAGAATCTCAAGAAGGCTCTGTGCTGTCAGCATGGAGCTCGACACAGGGCTTGAACTCATGAACTATGATATCATGACCTGAGTCACGATCAAGAGTCAGATGCTTAACAGACTGAGCCACCCAGTCTCAATAGTAGGGGACTTTACTATTTCATGTTCAGCTATGGAGAAATAATTCAGACATAAAAAGAAATGTTGGAAAAAGAAATGTTGGACTAGAACCATACTTTATACCAAAAGGTCATAATAGACATGTAGAGAACATTTCACCCAACGGCAGATTACACGTTTTTGGTCAAGTGCACATGAAACATTCTCAGGAACAGATCATATGATAGACTACAAAGCACATCTTGGTAAATTTAAAAACACTGAGTTATACCAAATATCATTTTCTACCACAGTATTAAACAAAACTAGCAGTCAATAACAACGGGAAACATAAAAAAACTAATAACCATGTGGAAATTAAACAACACACTCTGAACATTAATGGATCAAAAAAGAAACTAAAAGGGAAATGAATATATTTCAAAGGGAATCTAAAAATATCTCAAAACAAGTGAAAATGGAAACACGACATACCAAAACCTACAGGATGCTATAAAAGCAATTCTAAGAGGGAAGTTTGAAGAGATAAACATATATATTAAGAAAACAAAGTCTCAAACAACCAACTTTACACCTCCGGAACTTGGAAAACAACAAACAAAACCCAAAATTAGCAGAAGAAAGGAAATAACAAAGATCAAAGCGGAAATAAGTGAAATGGAGACCGGAAAAACTATAGAAAACATGAGTGAAACTAAGAGATAGGCTTTTTTGAAAAGATAAACAAAACTGACAAAACTTTATCTAGGCTTAGTAAGAAAAAAGGAGAGAAGACTCAAATCAGAGATGAAAGAGGAGGTATTACAACAATTACCCCAGAAATAAAAGAATCAAAAGAGATTACTTTAACGATTATATGCAAAACATAAATCTAGAATGAAGGGATAAGTTTCTAGAAACATAAAATGTACCAAATGGAATTATGAAGAAATAGAAAAATTTGAGCGGACCAATAATGAATAAGGAGGTTAAATCAGTAATCAAAACTTCCCAGCACATAGAGGTCTAGTACCAGATGGTTTCAGTATTGATTCCACTAATCATTTAAAGAAGAATTAATGCCAGTCCTTCTCAAACTCTTCTGAAAAATTGAAGAGGAAACACTCTGACACTCATTTTATGAGGCTGACATTACCTTGATATCAAAGCCAAATAAGGACAGCACAAGAAAGAAAACTATAAACCAATATCCCTGATGAATATACATGCAAAACTTCTTAATAAAATACAAGCAAACCAAATTCAACAACACATTAAAAGGTCTGACATCATATTCAAGTGGGATTTATTCCTGGTATGCAAGGATGGTTCAACCTATAAGAATCAATTATGTGATATAGCACACATAATTTCACACACAATAGTGTGAAAGATAAAAATTATATGATTATCTCAGTAGATGCAGAAAAAGCATTTCACAAAATATAACATCCTTTCATGATAAAAACTCTCAACAAATTGGGTATAAAAGTTAAATACATAATAAAGGCCACACATAATAAACCCACAGCTAACATCATACTCAAGGGAAAGCTGGAAAGCTTTCCCTCTAAGAACAAAAGCAAAACAAGAATGCTCACTCTCACCACTTATTCACACATAATAAACCCACAGCTAACATCATACTCAAGGGAAAGCTGGAAAGCTTTCCCTCTAAGAACAAAAGCAAAACAAGAATGCTCACTCTCACCACTTATTCAACATAGCACTGAAAATCCTGCATAGAACAATTAGGCAAGATAATAAAAACGGGCATGTAAATTAGAAAGGAAGAAGAAAATTATTATTTTAAGCAAAGTCATTATTTTCAGATGACATGGGAAATATATCTTAAAGGCATATATATATATATAATATATATAATGTATATAATCATAAAGCTCCATTAAAAACTGTTAGAACTAACCAATGTATCAGAAAAGTTGAAGGATACAAATCAGCATATAGTAATAGGTTTTATTTCTATACACTAGTGACATATTTGAAAAATAAAGAAAAGTGTCATTTATAATAGCATCAAAAACAAATATATACTAATAAGGTAACCAAGAAAATGAAAACTGCAAAACTTATGAAAGAAATGGAAGTAAGACACAAATAGAAAGATATTCCATGTTCATGGATTAGAAGAATTGATATTGTTAAACTGCCCATACTAACCAAAGTGATATGCAGATTCATTGCAATCACTATCAAAATTCCAATGGTATTTTTCACAGAAATAGAAGAAAAATCCTAAAACATGTAGTGCCACAAGGAACCCAAAGATCCAAAGCAACCTTGAGAAAGAAAAACAAAGCAAGGGCATTACACTTTATGATTTCAAACCACATTACAGTGATAGTAATCAAAATGGTATGTTACTGGCATAAAAACAGACACACGACCAATGCAATAGAATTGAGCCCAGAAGTAAACTAACATTTATGGTCATCTATGGTCAACTAACATTTAACAATGGATCCAAGTGAAGAAGAATAGACTCTTTAATAAATGGTGTTGGAAAAACTGGATAAACACATGCAAAAAAATGAAATTAGACCCATATCTTATAGCACTCACAAAAATTAGCTTGAAATCAATTAAAAGACTTAAACATAAGACCTGTAACCATAAAATTGTAGAAGTAAAAGTAGAGACAAAACTCTGACATTGTTCCTAGCAACATTTTTTTTTTTTTGATATGACACCAAAGTAAGAAACAGCAAAAGCAAAAATTAATGCATGGGACTACATCAAACTTAACAGTGTCTGTGCTGCAAAGGAAATAGTCAACAAAATGAAAAGCTACATGTAGAATGGGAGAAAATATTTATTAACTATATATTGGATATAGGTTAATATCCAAAATATTTAAAGAACTCATGCAACTCAATAATAAAAAAAATCCAATTAAAAAAGAACACAGGAACAAATGAGACATTTTTCTGAAGAAGACATCCAAATGGCCCACAGGTGCATGAAAAGATGCTCAACATCCATAATTATTAGGGAAATGCAAATCAAAACTACAAGAATATATATCATCTCACACTTGTGATAATGGATATCATCAAAAAGACAAGAGATAACAAATATTGGTAAGAATGTGGATAAAAGGAAAACCTTTTGCACTGTTTGTGTGAATGCAAACTGGTGCAGCCACTATGGAAAACAGTATGGAGCTTCCTCAAAAAATTAAAAATAGAACCACCATATGTTTTATCAGTCCCACTTGTACCATATCTAAAGGAAATGACAATAGAATACTTAAAAGATACCTGCACCCTCATGTTTATTGTAACATTATTTACTATAACCAAGAAACAGAAACAGCCTATGTCCATTAATGGATTAATGAATAAAGAAGATATGGTATTTATATACAATGAAATAGTATTCAGCCATGAGAAAAAAGGAAGTCCTGCTATTTGTAACAACATAGATGGACTTTGAGCACATTATGCTAAGTGAGATAATTCAGACACAGAAAGACAAGTAGTGTATGATATCATACACTTATGGACTTTTGAAAAGCCAAACTGCTAGATATAGACAGTACAATCCTGTTACCAAGGACTGGGGAGTGGAGGAGACAGGGAGATGTGGAGATATTAGTCAAAGGGTACAAATTTGTAGTTAGAAGAGAAATACATTCTGGAGATCTAATGCACAGCACTGTGATTAAAGTCAACAATACTGTATTTCATACTTCAAAGGTTCGAAAAGACTAGATGTTAAATCTTCTCACCACAAAAAAGAAATGATAAATGTGTGACGTGATGGGGGTCTTAGCTAAAACTATGGTGGTAATCATGTTACAGCACATAAGTCTAACGAATGAACACATTGCACGTCCTAAAAGTACACAGCATTAAATATCAATTTTATCCCAATTGTTTTAAAAGGTAAGATTAAAACAAAAGAAACTTGGATTATGTCATGAGGGAACTGTAATGATACACTCTTTTTTGAAAATGTGTCTGTGTTTGTAAATATCTTTGTTTACATAATTTCCATTATATCAATATTTCTTAAAATGGTTAGAACCCACAGAATGCCAGAGAATATATTTGCAGGGCTTCACAATTTAGAAACACTATATTAAAATTTAATGGTTTTTAGTTTGCATCTAAACCCACCACAAAGTCTGGCTAAGAAATTGAGTTACAGCAATCAGTTATAATTTGAGCCTCCTTATGATCCATGGTATTTAATAATTACAGATATGGACAATCTGTACACCATAGAAACCATGTCCATATACTCTCTAGTCTGATATATCTCCTGAATGATATTTCTTAGAAATTCATAATTTAAGTAAGTTATCAAATCTCCAGCTATAGTAAGAATAGCTCAAGGAGAAAAAGAAGCTTAAAATAAAGGAAACAATGAGGAAAAAGAAGAAAGAAATTGAAGTATAGGATCATAGTAAGAAATATAGAGGAAGCAATGCCTAGAGAAATTCTCTGAACTCTTCGAACACCTTGCATGCTAATAAGCTAAGCAGTTAGTGAGAAGACAATAGGAATATAAAGGGAAATATTCCAGGCATTCTTGCTTCTCTATTCATCATAGAGATTATTTCTTATTGGAGGCTAACTGGTTCTCCACAAAATTAGTTTGTAAAATTTTTCACATAATTTATATTTTCATAAAGATCATTTTGAAATTTTAATAATGCAAGTCTGTATGTTTTCAAATAAAATAATCCCTGTGTTGATTATTTGTTTCACTTCTTGGGTAAATCAAACTTTGTTCATTAACATTCAACATACCAATTATCAATTCAACAAAGAATCACCTACACTTTCCCAATTTATCATCATTGATCCTTTCTTCCACATAGTCATAGACAGTGTCTTCTTTGCCTATCCACTGAGAAAGACTTCTTGAATTTTCTGAGGACTTTCCCTGGCGCAGCTTTTTAAAGTGCATCTCCACATACCTTTTGCATTTTCCCTGTTTTATTTCTTTTTCTCATTTACCTCTGACTTACATTGGCATTACTAATTGCCTCAAGGCCTTAGCAATGAAAAAATGTGTGTGTGTGTGTGTGTGTGTGTGTAAAATGAACATTTACATATCTTATTTTTCTTTTTATGAACTGATTACAGGAGGCCTGTTTTTTTTTTCTTTCTGACAGTGGAATATGGCTTGATGGGTTACTATCAGTAAGTGAAATTTATTGGAGTATGTTAATTAGAGGATAGAAACAGTGACTTTGGTCTTTGGAGGAAAGTTAATTTTTCAAATAAACTACTGTATGTTTCATTTCAGAGAAATAGTGCCTTTTGCACTGAATCATATTAAATAAGATTATATCTGAGTTTTATACTTCATATTGTTTATCAAAGATAAGTTCTCTAAGTATCGGCATAAAAGACTTAGCAAACTATGACAGAAGTTAAACACAGAATTGTTTCTGTATAAAAACTATATTGTAAATTTTTATAAAAACTGAGAAATTTAATAAATATAATAATATATGTATTGTTGCTATGTTTAGTGGATATCACTCATTGTATTCAATTTAGTCTAGGTGATATTTTGGGGAGATTTTTGTCCTTCCAGATACTTATTAAAAGAGAAACATGAAAAATGATGCAGAACTAAGACATAAAGGTAGCAACTTCACAAAGAGGAATGAATCATTGCACATTCAACAATGGATCTCATCAAAATTGTTCTTAGCATCACATACTTTACATTCAATGGTCAATCTATGAACAAACTAGTGACTGAGCTATGGGTTCCCCATCTCATTTATCACAGCAGAACTATATCTTTCGCATTTCAAGAAAATTACAGAAAATAAAACTGCAATAAAACCAAAAAGCTGGAAACAGAGATGACACCCATGACAACATTAAAAAAAGGATACTGAAGATGTGCAGCCATCCGCTCAACTTACAATTAATGCAGCACAAGATCGATGTCTGACTTTTCCTGGTACAATTTCTAACTGAACCTAAAACAGAACCCAATGGGAATGCACCAGAGACATGAAAAAAAACTCACCAAAATAGGTTTTATTATTAATTATAATTGATGCATATATCATATATATACATATATATATGTGTATATATATATATATATATATATATATATATGTATTTCCCTGTGGCTCAACTTCAATTCAGTGAAAATACATGAATATATAGCATTTGTTCATCAAAACCATCACTGAGATGAATCTATGATTTAGATCTGAGCTAATACAATGTATTTCTCCCAAAGTGCTTATTCTTGGCTATAACCATTTCTCATCTGGGGCATTTCAACTAGGTAGACTTGTCCTGAACTAGCTATTCAGACTAGAAATTTTAGATCACATGTTTGTATATGTATATGAATAGAAGAGAAAAGAGGTAAAAATAGGGTGAAGAAGGAAGTGTATCTTTAAAGATAAGCCTAAATGGGGTGCCTGGGTGGCTCAGTCAGTTAAGCGTCTGACTTCGGCTCAGGTCATTATCTCATGGTTTGTGAGTTCGAGCCCTGCATCAGGCTCTGTGCTGACAGCTCAGAGCCTGAAGCCTGCTTCTGATTCTGTGTCTCCCTCTCTCTCTGCCCCTCTCCCACACATGCTCTGTCTCTCTCCATCTCTCAAAAATGAATAAACGTTAAAAATTTAAAAAGAATACAAAGAGGGGTGTCTGGGTGGCTCAGTCGGTTAAGTGTCCGACTTCGGCTCAGGTCATGATCTCGTGGTTCATGAGTTTGAGCCCTGTGTCAGGCTCTATGCTGACAGCTCGGAGCCTGGAGCCTGCTTCTGATTCTGTGTCTCCCTCTCTCTCTGACCCTCCCCCCATTCATGCTCTGTCTCTCTCTCTCAAAAATAAATAAACGTTACAAAAAAATTTTTTTTAAAAAAGAATACAAAGATAAGCCTAAATCACATAGACTGTTCTAGTAACATTCTAGAAACTAGGGTAACCTACTGTCTTGCAAAGCCATAGGTCAGTGGTCTTCAAATAGAGATAAATGTGCCCCAATGGGCAGGATTTCTATTCGTATTTTACCTTATACTTCTTCAGGTTACATTTTTGTGCAAAATATGTTAATATTTTATAAGATGTAACTTTTTAATTAGTAATAATCCATATATTTCCAAGACATACCCAATTATTTTTCAGTTTGGGGATCATTGCCACACTACCAACTGGTCTATATCTGACACCACTCACAGTAGGCAAATTGCAGAAATACCGATTTCCTTCCAAGAAAAATATTCATGGTTAACAAGATGTTTTAGAACAATCAATATGGACTCACAACTCATTGGATATGTGCTTATTACTGACAAGGATATAGTGAGTCTGATTTGATTTGTCATTGCTGATTATTGAAGGCCTAGTTTCCAAATTTATAGTACAGGCTTAAATTTCAACCTAAGAGATTCAAATTATGCTATTAATGGTAATGATGAGGAGGGCGAAAACTTTTTTGTCTGCTTATTCTGAGGAAATCAGTATAAAGTATTTTAAAAAAGAAAAATCCTGGAATGAGACATCTGGTTCCTGGGAATATGGATTTGTGTTCATAAAGCATATAACTAAGAAATAAACACCTATAACTCATTTGTAAAATATATATAAAATAAAATTTGTGCAGCTGCTATAAAAATTAATATTTATGTAAGATAGATTTAGGAGACATATTACTGCAAAAATGTTAACTTAAAAAATAATATAGCTTTTCATGGGTTCTACTTTTACCTTAAAAATTAAAATACACTTCACTTAAAAAAGAACTTACAGTATGATAATAAGTAGAATAGGAGGGATGTTGGAGTTAAAATCTACCAATAAAATATTAAAAGATATGAATGTTGCAAACATTCTCTCCCAGACTGTGCTTTGAGTATTTACTCTCTTAGTGGCGTCTTTTAATGAACAAAAAATTCTTAATTTTATTACTACATAATTTATATATTTTTTCTTTTGGAATAAGCATTCTGTGCCTTGTTTTGATATTTTTTACATGTCCCAAGTTCTTAAATATTTTTCCTTTATGTTTTACTAGAGAAAATTTAATGCTTTATAATACATATTTAGATACACAAATTATTTGGAATTCTTTTCCTGCATGATTAGAGGTAAGGGTCAAGATTCGTTACTTTAATGGATGAAAATGCACCTGTTATTGAAAATACCATTCTTTTAAATCTTCAGTGCAGTGCCAATTTAGATAAGATCAAGACAACTCATTTCTACAATTAAATAGTAAACTTAATAAGACCATGACAATGTTGTATAAGTTCTTTCTTCTGAGTACATCATCGACACTGATCAATGGGCAAATTGGTCAGAAGATAAGTGACATTTTAGTACATACTATATAGTACATTAGTACAAATTTCAAACTTATTTTTTTCAGAATAAAAAATCCATTTCTACTCTGAAACCACATGTTATTATTTCACCTAGGTAAGCTGATACTTAGAATAATTCATATAACCCAATATCTGAAAAAAAATTTCATCCTTTAACTGAGTTTATTATCATTTTTGTTTTTTCTTTGTTTCTGGGCATCTATTCAATTGGTTAAGCATTGATGATACTTGTATATTCATAGGGCCTAGCACACAGTAGATACTAAAGAGATATCTTTGGAATGCATAAATAAATGGAAAATCTAATTTTTCAGATCCTGCACTCATAAGTAAAAGAAAGCTAATGTGTCAAAATCAAAATATGGAATAAAAGGAATATTATTTAATTTCTAAGACACATGTGCTAATTTATTTTAGTGCAAGTTTATTTGTTTCTGTGTATATAAGTATGTATGTTTGTATATATTCTGCTATACAATCCCTTCATATGTGTTGATTGATAATAACTTACCAAAAACAGTTAACATTTCTACATGTTAGGGATATATTTTAATGTGTATGTATAGTACAATTAATGTCACTTTTCCTGAAAGACAACCCTATACAGCAAAAGTTGAGAAATCTAAATGCTACATAGCATCTTCTGGGATATTTCCTCCTTGCAAAAGTCTTACCATGATAAGGTCTGAAAACATCCCTAAATGTGTGGCAAAGCTATCTACCACAATTTATAATACTACTTAAAAATGTATCAGTGAAAAAAATATAGTAAGGATATAATGCAGCAGAAATCATTCCTTCCTTCATTCATTCATTCCTTCATTGAAGTACAGTGTTAGGATCTGAGAGTGAAACAATGATAAATGATTCTGATGTGTTTGCTGCTCTGATATATCACTCCTGCATGGAAAGGAAACCAATTTAGGTTACTGAGTGACAGGTGAGAGGAAGGTAAATTTGGAGGTCAGGGATGCGAGGGAGATGCATATTTAGTTGGAGTTTCTACCTTTAGGATAGATTCTTTTCTCTCTGTCTGTCTGTCTTTCTCAAACATAATTGCTTTTCTTTAGCTCAAGTTGAGAGTTGAGCCTATACTTATGGTGAATGCATACAAACACTAATAAAGTACATCTAGAAGTCTTTTTATTCAGCTTGTTGAATATGCATTGCTAAAACTCAGGTACCATATAGAATAAAATATAATATACTTGATATATGGCCCTTCATACTCAAGGTATCCCAAAGCACTTTACAGAGCAATGACTTAGATAATGTAGTGCAGTGATTGTGTTGGCAAACTTGACTGTCATTACTAACTCAGCAATAGATCACACTATAGCCTTGAACATTATAACCTGTTTGAGTGAAAGAAGCAAAGTTAGCTAAAATTTTAAGAATTATACCCTGATAGGTTTTTAAAGTGACTTCCTGTATTGTTATTTTTCTCCTAAGTCTGATGTTTTATTTAAACAACACACTGTTCCTTTTTCCAAGATTTTATCCATCAGATGGCACAGGCATCAGTGCAACAATTTTTATTAGATTATATATTCAAGGAAGAATAGCCCGAAAATTAGAAATTAGAATCCAGTTCAAGTTTTATGGACTTAAATGTATTTTTATAACAAAATGTTTCTGTGTTCCACAGATAAAGCTGGGAGAAGTGTGTGTGTGTGTGTGTGTGTGTGTGTGTGTGTGTGTGTGTGTTTTCAAGGAGGGAATCAAGTACTGAAAAAATATAAGCCTATTATAATAATTTATTTTATTGATATCTGTGATATACAGTTATAGCATTTCGTATATTTTATTTTCAATCCTTATAAGAACCCTATGAAATATGTACTATTACTTCCATCTTGCATGTGAAGAAGCAGTTGCAGAGATATTAGACAGTTCATTCAAGGTCATACTGTTAATGAGTAGGAAAGTAGTCTTTAAACCTAGCTCTGTCTTTCTCCAGAGTGTATGATTCTTCCCCTACATGAAGCAATCTATGAAGTGTAAAGACAAGGAATGTGTTGATTATGCTTCAAATTGAAATTGTAAAGTAGTTTGACAGTAATGCAAATGTATATAGGCTAAGATTATACCTCAAATATGAAACATAAAGCACTAATGAAGATGATGTTACAGTAGCAAATGAAACTACCTCAAAGTTTCAAAATAATTTCAGACATTTCCAATGTTCAAAAATAGTGTCTGTGACTACTGTAGAAGTAAACCTCTTGAACTGGATGTTAATCAACGCAAGGTCAGGGCCAAAGTCTAATTCCTCTCTCACATATGTTTATTTGACTTTATATAGCATTTGGTCATGACAATAAGCTTATATCTTCAAATATTCATTGCCTATTAGATATAAAATTCTAAGCTAGGGATTGTGGAATTACAAATATGAGCTAAATACAGATACTATGCCGAAGAAACTTATATTTTAGTATATTTGTATATAAATTTCAAAGTGCAGGAATTAGTAAAATGAAAGAACAAAGGAAAAAGTACTGAAAGTACAGAAGATGAAAAACTTCCAACAGAGAGACCAAGGAAGACTAATATTTGGAAGGTTTGTTAGTTGGACAAGAGTCCAAGTACAATTGCGCATTAACATACATTATGCTATCATCTCTCCCCAATGTTGTCCTCCACTCTGCTTCGTATATTGATTAATTACATCATCATATATTCAGTTAGACACTTACTCAAGAAATCAACAATTTCCCTTTGGCATTTCTTCTTCATCATACAGTTTATCCAACACAGAATGCTGGCGATCCTAGCTGGTAATGTGCATTTCTTTTCCACCAGTTTTACCCTCTTTACCTCATTCTCATGATAGTTCCTGACATCCTTTATCTCTCATGTAGATTATCCCCAGTCTCTGTCCACATCTGGATCTGCCACATTTCAATCTTCCCTTCACAAAGTAGTCCAGGTTACATTTCATAATGCAGATGTCACTCTGTCGTCCCCATGCTTAAATTCTCATCTTAGTCCTCAGTTTAAAGTTCAAACTTCTTCATTTATTTTACTGGGCCATTTTTGATGGAAGCTGCTTATTTCTCTGGTGTCATTTCCCTACTTCCTCCCCTATCTGCTAACCTCCATTCATAGAAGTACTTGATATTCTTAGAACACACCTGACTCCTGGTATTAAGACTCCTACAACAAATTGTTCCAGATGCTTGGAATGCTCCCACAACACATACGAACGAATGTTTCAGATTTCAGCTGAGCATTCACTCCCCCCCCCCCCCCCCCCCGCCTCACACTAACTGAGCGTTATAGAAATCCACATACTGCTTTAAGTACCTTCACCGTATTTTCTCTAATGGCACTTTTCACACCCATTGTAATCACCCTCTGTATGCCTCACCCAACTTTAAGCACCTCAAGAACAATGTCTGGTACCTAGTAACTGCAAAAGACCTATCAGTAAAATGAATTAGCAAACGCATTAACTTTTCTACCTCTCCTCAAGATTGTAATTTAATTAGTTAAAATTTAGCTACATGAAAATTAACCTTGCTTTGCAAGATTTTATAATGGATTGAAGAGAAAAGAGAGTTTTCCATTACCCCCTCAAAGTCCATCTTATTCTCTAGAACATAAGCTCACTTGCATAATGTGATAAAACAGTGACCCCCACAAAGATGTCCATGTCCTAATTCCCAGGACCTGTGAATACTTACATGGCAAAATAGTTTCATGGCAAAAGAGGCTTTACCAATGTGATTAAGTTAAGGAGTTTGAGGCAGACAGATTATCCTGGATTATCCAATGGCTCACTGAAATCACAAAGGTTCTTATAGAAGGGACACGGCACTATCAAAAGCAATAATAGGAGATGTGAAATGATGGAGGCAACCAGTTAAGATGATCGGAGAAAGAATCCATGAGCCAAGGAATGTAGGCTACCTTCAGAACCTGAAACAGTCAGGAAATGGATTCTTCCCTCACAGCCCCCAGAAGAAACCAGCCCCTGCTGATACCTTGACTTCAGCCCATTGATTTTGGACTTATGACTTCGAGAAATTTAAGAGAGTGAATTTGGGTTGTTTTGAGCCATGAAATTTGTGGTACATTCTTACAGTAGCCACAGAAAAAATACCTATTTATTATATGATATAATAATTATATGATATAATAATTTATTATATGAGTGAAGGAAAAGACTAAAGGCAAAGATGCCTGAAGGTGTAACCGAAGAAGCAGTGAAAGCCAGAGTCAGTGTAAGGAGCCCATAGTCACATATTGCTACTGCGATTTTTGGAAATGTTGGTTAGAAATAATTTTAAGAAGGGTGCCTGGGTGGCTCAGTTGGTTAAACATCTGACTCTCGATTTCTGGTCAGGTCATGATCTCAATGTGTGTGAGATCTAGCCCTGCATCATCAGTCCCTGTGCTGGAAGTGTGGAACCTGCTTGGGATTCTCTCTCTCCTTCTCTCTCTGCCTCTCTCTCTCTCTCAAAAATAAATTAAAAAAAATAATTCTAAGAAGAAACAGATGGAAACAAAAATGTCTGGTGAATTGAAAGTTGTAGAATAGAAGCATTGCTTCCTAAAGTGTAGTGTGTACCAGAAACACCTAAAAGACTGGATGCCCGCTTTCAGTTTCCAGATTCCATAGCTCTGGGGTGGGACTTGAAACTTTGCACTGGGTTAGAGAAATATCTGTCATGTTTTACTCTCCTTGATTTTATCATCAACTAATTTTAACAACTTGTCCATTTCATGTTTTCAAACATCTCCTATGTGGCTTTTACATTGTACTCATTTTCAAAATATTTCAAAAATATTTGCCTCTTTAACTTCGTTAGCCTTCATTTTATATGTAAAAGATTTATACTCATTTTAAGTTAAAAAACAGTTGAAATTGCTATTACATTTCATGAGGTAATGGTTTTTTAAGAGAGATGCTTTCTGAGTATACAAATTCTACTAAAGATCCAAGGGCACCAGGGTGGCTCATTCGGTTGAGAGGTCAACTCTTGATTTTGGCTCAGGTCATGATCCTAAGGTTGTGGAATTAAGCACCAAGTTGAGCTCTGTGCTGAATGTGGAGCCTGCTTAAAATTCTTTCTCTTTCTTCCCCTGCCCCTCTCCCCTGCTCATGCTCTGTCTCTTTCCCTATCTGTCTCACTCTCAAAAAAAAAAAAAAAAAAGCGGGGGCGGGGGGGGGGGGGCGCGCCTGGGTGGCTCAGTCGGTTGAGCGTCTGACTTCAGCTCAGGTCATGATCTCACGGTTGGAGGGATTGAGCCCCACGTCGGGCTCTGTGCTGATGGCTCCGAGCCTGGAGCCTGCTCAGAGCCTGCTTTGGATTCTGTGTCTCCCTCTCTCTCTCTGCCCCTCCCCTGCTCATGCTCTGTCTCTGTCTCTCAAAAGTAAATAAATGTAAAAAAAAAGAAAAAAAGATTGTCTAAAAAAAAGAACTCTACTAAAGATCCAAAAGTATTCAATCTAATTTCTTTAAATATAGATGAACAATTTGGAGGAATCATGGAAACACTTTAACTTAAAAAAAAATAATAATGTTCAGTGAAAAAACTCAGATACCAAGCTTATACAATCTGTGATTCCATTTCTGTCACATTCAAAAAGCAGATGAAATTAATTGCTGTGGCAGAAGATGGTTTTCTTTGGGGTATGGGGCAGGTAGAAACTGGAAGTAGTAGCTCAAGGGTGACTATGGGCTGAAGGTAATGTTTTATTGGTTGATTTGGTTGCATGTGCATTTTTTAAACTGTATGCTTCTTACTTGTATATTTTAATACACATGTTTAATATTTTAACAAAAATGCTTATTTAAAAAAGCGAAAGAATTGTTTCACATGTGCTTGCTACAGCGTGTTTTGCTTGCAATTCGGTCTTTCTTATGTATATTTCCTTGAAACAATTTGTCCCTTGGCAAAGTGATTCAGATCTATTTCAGATAGATTCTGTGACATAACTATTTCCTGAGATGATTCTTTAGCACAAGTAGTTTCTAAAAAGTGAAAAAATCTATTGCTTCTAAAACTTTCAACAAGAATTTATTGGATTTTTTAACATTTTTACCTATATGAATCTTATAAAATGCATCACACATGTACATGAGAAGACAATTTTACTTATATGTGCTCTTTCATGTGAAGCATTAAATATCACTCTTAATATATACAAGATAAAATAGAAAAAGTGCAAAAAAAACACAAAGTGTTTTTGTTTTCAAAATTGTTTTACAGTGTGAGGAAATTGAAAACTCATTATTGTGTTTATGTTAGTTTCTAATTCATTCCTTTCCTTCTCTTGCCTATAATCTGTTCCAGGAACATTGTGTCATAGTTAGCTGCATTATAAAGAGGTGAAATAATTGGTTATTCAGTCAGTGATTCTACTGGATTAAAAACAAGACAGGTTGGTAATGATCCAGCCAAAGTGAATAAAAAGAGAACAGGTAAGCACATATGGTACAACATCTGCTTTCAAACTTAGAAAATATCTTCTCTAATCCCTGAAGCTTTCTTGGCTTTTCTTCTTAATTCTCTTTCTTTGCAGAAAGCACTGTGAAAACATATCCTGACTATTTTTTACATTTATTATAATTTTTCCAAATATTAAATCACTAAAATTTCCATTTCACAGTTTCTGATCCTATCACAAAAGCTTCTGAATACCGAAGCAAATAGATTTAGAATAGTTAAACATAATACTGAATCTGAATCTCAAAAATCTTTCTCTTCTTTAAGTGTATTCAGTCTGTTTCATTTTTTAATCTTTTATGATAGAAAGTGTTTTGATTTTTTAAAAGCCTGTCAATACATTGCAGGAATTTTATAGAAACAAGAGTATTGTATATTTTACTTGTATTATTCTTTATCTTCACCAAAGATAGCTGATGAACCCAGGCACCATTCTGCACACGATAGTGCTTTGAAAATACATTTTAATCTTTCCTTTCCTCTCCACAATTATTTTAATTTACTATCCTTTTAAGAAGCTGAATGAGAAAAATTAGTTTTAAAATGCATTGTTGTGATTCTTGATAATTCAGGATTTCTTGTAATTTAGAAATTCAGGTTGATCTATAAAATGTATTTCCCTGTTTGTTGGGTAAATAGGTTCTATAAGCAAGAACTTAGAAGGGATCTTCCAATTGTGTAAATGTTCATTATCTAATTACTGAAAAATAATTATTCAACAAAATCTACTTCTTCAAGGCTCTAACATCAATAGATGACTTTTCACAATAATTTTGCTACATTCATGCAAATCTATTCTACCTTTTACTCAGCACTTTCTGTACCATGAATTTTCCTGACATGTATCTCATTGACCCTTACCACTATCCTGAGAGGCTTCATCCGCACTACACAGACTAGAAAGTGAGCCTTAGAGCTGGTGAAATAGTGAGTTCAGAGACATGGAGCTGGTAAAGAGGAGGCTGGCTCTTCATTCCAAACTCAGCCTCTTTGATTCCAAAACCTATGTACACCTGAGTCTATGTTAATATATCTATATCATAATGCTTATGAATTTTAATGTATTTTCTATTTGAATTAAGTAAGGATTGATATAAAAATTCTAAATTCTATATGGAGTGAAGAATATTGCATTCATTTTTAGAATCAGTGTTAACAACCATTCCCTTATGACATGACAGCACTGGGAAGGTATTGCCAATAAGAAAACTCAGAAAAACATGATACAGACCAATGTTGGGATTGCTTTTGGAAGACTTAAAATATTGTGGTGAAATTTTCTGGCTTCTAATGATTAAGATATATTTGAGAGATGCACTGATTCATTTAAATCATCAATTTTATGGGTAGAAAATCATCTCTTTAGTTAAATATTGTTGATATTTAGAAGTTATTTACATTTTCTTGTCTCTAAAACGGAACAAAAATTGATGTTTAATCAACTTCAATGTTGTTCTTAAATAATATAATTCCATAGTTTCTCCTCTTTTATATTATGGCCTCACATAAGAGATAATAAATTAATAAAATACATCTCTTATATCTTTATTTTTATGTGGATTAGCTTTTCAACTTCTGAATGATTTCTGTTTCTTTGCTACTGATAACCAGTCATTTCTTGCCACATAATAGTTTTTGAATGATAAAAGTATGACTGTTAGCTTCCTTTTACTTGTACATATAATTGTGACCATGGGTTACAATCAACAAGTGATCTAAGAATTACTCAACAAGTATTCCTGTTATTATGAATCAACCATTTTATATTGTCAGCATCCACTTCAATATCACCCTCAGATTATTCTAATCTGGCCTGTTGTCTTTAGATTACAGATCCTTATAAAGATGTACACATCCAGCATTGGGATAACAGAGGAAGGAAGAGTCTATTTGGAGACAAATACAACGTAAGTGAATTTGGTATTATAGTATCAGGTGATACAATGCTATTGTACTGTATTCCACACTCACAAAAAAAAAAATCAATGACTCCTCAAGTGCATTTACTAAAGAGACAAACAGGATGAAAAAGAGAAAGGAGACGGATGGAAATAATCAGCTCTCTTCTGGCAGGCAGGAGTCCTGCTAAGCAGACTCCTTAGGGAGAGAGAATATCACTTTCCTGCCTGCCCAGGACTAAAGCTGCTATAGAACAGAAATGCATGGCTTTCTTAGGAACTGTCACTTTTGTGGTGGGAAAGATTTAGGAGACCTATCCAGCAGCCTGGAATACTATATAATAGAAGTATCATTTTTTTGTAGCAGTGGCCCAACAGGATGCCTTTCCTGCATGGCCACAAGCTTTGCCCATGATTGCTGCATCCCTTAGCCAAAAATGATTTGTTAGTGTTGAGTGATGGGGTAATGTCTCTCTTTTGCTTAATGTGACTTTATCTTTCCTCAAGCATTTCTTGAGTGACCTTAAAACAACTACTCCCCCAGGGTGAATGGAACTGATTAGTCATGGAATCAAATAGATATTTTTCACTTGTATCACAAATATATATACATAATAATCAGTTATATGGTTATTTGTTTTATGATGGTTCCATTTGTATTAGGAACAAAACTCATTACAGAGAGCTAAAATGACTGCCTGTCTAGAGAAGTATTGCAGAGACTGCATTGTGAATTGGGTTCAGAAACTGCGTTACTTGAGCACAGTAGGGCCCAAAGTACATAAACTGATTTATCCAGTCTCTTCTCATGAAAATTACAAGTCTAGCTATTAAGTATGAGGCTATCTCTCTAAATCTCATAAAAGCTTGTAATTTGCTCTCTACTTGACTATGCATTTTAACTAATTATTTAAATAGGAATTTAGTACTAACACAAATGTGCCTGACTGACAATTAAATAGGTCTTTCTTCATGTGGTAGCAACATATTTGTATGCTTCCTCTCACAGACACTTAGCATCTTCTTCAAATTAACAAATGATACAGGTCTACCTCTGTTGCTAGATGGTGAAATTGGGTAGAGATGGGTTATTCATCAGTCTCTAGCTTTAAAGTTCTAAGCACAGAAATATGTGTGTGTATATATGTATATATATGTATATATATACATATTTACACACTCCTGTATATACATGTATGTCTATACGTATAAGTATACATATATATGAACACAAGTCTATTTTGTGTGTCTCTTTTTTCAGAATTAAGTTTTCAGCTTTTGGCATGTTCTATGATTAGAATCTTTTTTTTCCCTTTCCACATGGTTAATGGCTACTCAGGAAATTCTTTAGTACCGGGTCCACCTATTTAGTGTGTCCCAAGTGGATATAGGTAATTAATAATAGATAGTAAAGTTTTTTGACTCAGCCTGAGATTAAGAAATTTAAATGTAAAATGGATTACTTTACTACTACTGGTTGCTTATCTTTTCCATGAAGATTATAATGAAAGAAAAACATTTAACTAGACTAGAATTATAAACAGTATTACTTTTACCTATATTAACAATTTATAAATTATATAATGTCTGACCCTTACACCACTACATTTCCTTTCCTCTCTTGCTTTTTGCCTTTTTTTTCTTTCCATTCAAGTGCACTCTGCTGAATGCATTTAAATCCTTCCTATCTTCTTTGCCCCTTAGTGGCTTCTATCAGAGTTGTCTTAGGGCTTTGAGTCTCTTGCTAGGTACATATCCTAGCCACTGACCACCCTTTCACTATTTAGATATTTATGTATGAGGCCTCTTGAGTTTGTATGTAACTCTCATTGGATATTATTGCCTTCTAATTGGTTGGGCTCCTTCCCTATGAATGGTTTTTGATGCTAGCAGAGAGAATGACACTCCTAAGTAAACTTTTTCCCAGGCATTTAATGATATACAACTGAATTGTTACTAAAATTTACATGATCTAAGAAATAACTTTTGATCAAAGTTAGTTTGGTCTAAAACCAATGACACAAATATAAAAAACTGTTATAAATTTTCTGCTTTTTACAGTCACTTTCTTTTTTGTTACAAAATTAAATTAAAGAGAAAAAAGCCTTTATAGAAATACTGACTGATATAAGCACACCTTTCCTTTTTTTAAAAGCAATGCAATTTTATGCATTTAAAAATGTATGTATTTATTCAAGTATGAAATGTAAGAGACAAAAAGAAAGAGAAAACTTATGATAATGATATTTATTGATAAAAATTTTTCAGCATATATTCAGTTAATATTGACTGATAAGTATGACACAGGGTACTTGTTCAAATTTGTGACATCACTATACATTAATTGTCCTATATAATTCTGCAATGTGTCACTTGCCACCAGAAAAACAAAAAGCGGATCATCACTTCTTTATGTTCATCTTTATATAATCATGCCTGGAGTGTGAAATTAAGTTTTTTATTTTAAGTTCTCCTTCCATTCTTTGACTTGAATAATTATCTCATTTATAGAGATAAACCTAGACTGGATTTGTTAGGAAAATGTTAATGTGTATTTTTAAGGAAAATGCACCTATACTATGTATTCATTGTTTTTCTTTCTTTTATGTTCATATAGTCTGACAAGGGCTTCTCTTAGAATAACGGGAGATGTCTAATACCAGCCAGAAAGTGCAGAGATAGTATGCCTTGTGAAATAAAAAAAATCAATGTGATATATCTACATTTTCTATTTTTGATAGAGCTGTTTTTTTTCTTTTAATTTTTTTCCCCAATAAATGATACTTTTACAGTCCATTGGTGGGACAGAGAGGTGAAACTGGATCTTTGAAGACCTCTGTTGTCACCTCTATCATTATTCTGCTCCAATGACAACACAGAGCATACTGTCAACGTCCTCCAGGTAATACCCTTATTACATGTGTCATTAGAGGATGTTTGCCATATCTGCTTTAACGCCACAGACATTTTAAGTAGGTTATTCCATCACTTTGCCATTTTGATTATGACAACAAAATGACACCATATTGAAATGGATTTTGGAAAGAAAGGCTAACTGTCCAAAGAGGTCCATGCTTATTCTAATTAAAATTGGCTTAGGTGGCACAACCTTCATAATTCAGCGTATGACTATGAAGGATATGCATGTTGAAAACCTTCTTTGCTCATTAGTGCTATTTCTGTCAGACACTACTACCTGCTCTTTTCTTAATGAATGCTAAGCCATCTCTTTAGAAGATTGTGCTGCTTCCCTGAACTGAAGGAACTGTCTTATTTCCTCCCAAGTTCGTCAGGAGTAAAATCGGGGAGTCACCTCTTTGACATTTCCCAACCTCTGTACTTATTTATCTCTTTGAGACCCTGCGCTCCAGAGATATCACTGTCTTAATTAAGAAGAAGGATGTGACCATGGTAAATTGACTGATTTCATTGATTAAGGACTAGCTGTACAAGTAACATTGATTTTAACAGTGGGTCTACATAAATGTAATTGTTCGAACATGGGGCTGCATAATTATGGTGATGTACGAGAATAGTTGGTTTGTCCTTTTCAACCTTCACTAACATTCTTTTGCATGATAATGTACCTTGTGCAATTAGCAGAAATTTTAAATGTTACAAAATGTCTTTTGTGAAGACATGAAGTAATAATTATATTCTAATTTAATTCAACAACATCAGACAGTTTTTCTTTTTCTATCTTTTCATCTTTCTTCTTTTTGCACACATAAGATCATGCATATGATAACATGAATACGGCCTTTTACGTTCCAATACCTACAATCAGTCCATACAAGCATATACAAATAACCCATTTTTATTTCAAAATAAATATACTATATATGTTTTGAAACTCAGTAAGATTTATTATTAAATACACTGTTTTAAAAATTTCCATACAAGGGCTTAAATATAAAGATAGTACCTTTTATCTTCCTACATATTTATGAAAAAAATACGTAAAGGTCACTGGGTTTATAGAGGATACATTATTAAATTCTTTATGTTAAATTGTTCTTTAATAGAACAAACATGTAAATCATAATGATTATGTTGTTTTATTTAGCACTACTACTTTTACATGAGGAGACAAAAATAAAGTTTTCCAGGATTTTACCATAGGAGCCTATCTAACAGGAACTAGATTTCCAAGTAGACAACATTTAGTACATAGGCAGCCATGTACTTTGATATTTAATGAAATGAAGAAAGAAAAATCTTAACTTGTACATAGTGAAACTGAAAAGAGAGAGAGAAAGAGGAGAGAGAGAGAGAGAGAGAGAGAGAGAGAAAGTAGTCACAAATTTACCTAGATAAAAAAATCTTGGTTAGTGAGTCAGGAGCATTGGATTTTTGTCATAAACCTGCCACTAATTAGTTCTGTGACCTTTTGTAGCTGTGTACAATACATAAAAAAAGTAGCTTGTAAAATAATGCAAGGGCTTATTCTTTGTATGGGTCTGTCTCTTTTATCCACTGGTAGGCCAACTGAAACAAGAATTTTGTAAACCGTTGGGAAAAATAGTAAGTGTCCAGGTTGACTGCGTTTACATATGTGTTTGCTTGTTTATTGATTGGTTGGTTTTTACATGGTCAGTATTTGCAGCTTGAACTAGGATGGACAGTTAATGACTAAACTGATAGCAGTGCTATGATCCCCATATGCCACTAATATCCAAAACCTTGCTATCCAATCACATGATCATCTTTTTAAAAAAATTCCTTTTTAAATTCACTTATTTAATCTGGAGACAGAGAGAGAGCACAATTGGGTGAGGAAAAGAGATGGTGAGAAAGAGAATCCCAAGCAGGCTCTGCACTGTCAGTGCAGAGCCCAATGCGGGACTTGAACTCACGAACCATGAGATCATGACCTGAGGCAAAATCAAGAGTCGGCGCTTAACTGACTGAGTCACCCAGGCATCCCACATGACCATCTTTTTATAACCTGAACACTGTTCCACTACCTTGCATATGTATGTAACAGGGACAATATACCTGAAATGCCACCCAGTGGTACTTTCTTATCAATGAAACAATTTCTCTTCCTGCTTCTCATCCTTCATTGAAGCTAAGCCTAGAATTTTCCTCTTCTATGTCCAACTTCAGAAAGAAGAATATATAATCTTATCCAATAGCTACAGGAAGTAGAAGATTGATAGTATCATGGAATATGGAAAGAATATGGGAGATGGAGCTTTTAAATGTAAGCCCTCTACCATGAACATTCTCGCCTCCTTTCACTGGACCAGAATCCCTAAGTAGTGTGTGTGTGTGTGTGTGTGTGTGTGTGTGTGTGTGTGCATGTGTGTGTGTGTGTGTGTGTGTGTTTTATGTGTGTAATTTGATAGGAGGTGGTAAAAGCCAAAAGCAAAAGAGGGTTTTGTTGGGATCCTCATTTGGAATGCTGAGGGAGAGGATCTGCAGATGGTTCCATGCTAACTCAGGGTAGCTGTAGTGAAGTAAAAGGTAACATCATAGCATGTTAAAGAGAACAGAACTCTCACTTTTCTTTGATTTCCATGAGGGATGGAAAAGAATCCTGTGAGATATGAAAGTGCCATAGGGGGAAATAAAATGTAACGGTTCAAAGCTAGCATACCTAATATGAGTCCACTGTGGCAAGGGACAAAATGGCTTGCCACAAAGACCACTTGTGGTCAGCCCAGATACAGCCTGGAAAAAGAACCTTACTGAGCAGATGTTTCTGTAAAGGCCAAGGAGAAGCTAAAAAAGCAAGGATATGTCACTGTACGCTGATTCAAAAGAATAAGTCTCACATCCATCGGCTGCATCTCAGAAGGTAGCAGTGCAGTAGAAACAGATTTCAGTCTAGAGATGACCCACTACTACAGAGAAGGCAGAGGTCTGGACAAAAGCGCAGGAACAATACGGGGACTTGAGACTTCCTTCCCATTAATGATAAGTCCACATAAACCCAAAGCATCTGGATGCTTTCTTGGAGGCATTTATCTGAAAGAAACTATTAAATGTGAAGGAAAGGGAAACAAAGGAGCTACATTTAAAGAGATCTCTTTGTCCCTAAGCCCCACTAACAACTGACCACAGGAGGGGTCTACTAAATTAAAGCATGGAATTTATACAAATTAAAGAAGTCACCTTTTCTTTAATGTAAATAGAAGCATGTTTGAATTGTGCCCACTAACTTTATTTTGTCTTACTACTAAGCATGGTCATTTCCACTTGGTCATGGTTTTATTTAATTATCTTTATTTTAAATTCAAATCAGTCCAGGGACCTTCCCATTAGGTGGAGGGCTTGAGTGGGGAGAAAAATGCTATTTTCCAAAAGCCTACTATGTATGTTTCAGGTTCTGTGCTGAGCGCTTGAGATGCGTGGGCTTATTTAATCTTTTCCATGACTGGATTTACACATTTCAATGTTAATTATGGGGAAATGCATCCCAAGATTTGTTGGGATTATGGAAATATAACCCTACCTGATGTATACTTAATGCACACATGTACACACACATACCCCTATCCTTTTTTCCTAAAGAGACAATTCAATTATACTTACAGGGACAAATGCATGAAACCTATTCAAAAACATTTCCCTCTCACACTTGAGACATGAAGTCACTTTCACTAAGGCTGGAGTCGGAAAAGGAGATCACTGCAAAAGTTTACTCTTGAAATAAGTATAATGTTATTTGCTTGTCAGGCAGATAAACACACACAGAATAGGAGAGAGGGGTAAGACCTCAAATATCAGGGGAAGTTTAGAAACCTGCGAATTATTTGGAAAGATTGTAACATCAATACAAAGTGGCAGTGGTGCAGTATACAGCTGGCCAGTCATCAGAGCCAAATTACGAGTGACTAATGCTTTACTAGAAGGACTTAGATTTCATCCCAAAGACAGTAGAAAGCTACTGATGGTTTTAAAGCAGGAATGTGATATAAAACTATATTAATAAATACCCCTGCCATCAATGTAGAGTTTAATACAGAGAGAAGACGCTAGGATACAAAAACTGCCACTGGAGGACTTCTGCCAAAAATCCTAGAGAGAAACAGTGTCTATGTGAGATAATGCAGTGACAGGTGAAGGAAAGGGAGACTATATTTGAGAGAAGAGAAATTCTCATCATCAAGTAGGAACTAACTTGCCTTTTCTACCACACTCCATGGGGATAGGGAGAGTAAGTACCTTGAGAGCAACTATAGAAACAGTTTGTAGGTCTGTGGTACTCCCTTGATTATGTTTGAAGTCTCCTCAGACTGTGATTCTATGAAGTTGGGTTTGTTTTTGTTTTTGTTTTTGTTTTTTTAGAAAGGGTGTGAGTGGGGGAGGGCCAGAGAGAGAGGGGTTGGAGAAAGAATTCCAGCAGGCTCCACACTGTCAGAGCAGAGCCCAATGTGAGGCTTGATCATGGAACCGTGAGATCATGACCTGAGCCAAAGTCAAGAGCCAGACACTTAACCGACTGAGCCACTGAGGCCTCCCCTCTATGAAGTTTTGATAGCCTTGGCTGTCATCTGAGCAATGGTCATAGCTATTTAATATGGTCAAATACAATTTTTAATTTCTTTATAAGATCAAATGTATGCGAAGCTATAGTCTGGACATTTTGTTTTGCTCTGCTCTGTTTTATTTTCTTATCTGCAGATAGAAAAAAAAGTTGCAAAACATGTTTCATAACTTTGGGGCATATATAACATATAAAAATTATGTTGAGGTATATGTAGTTTTAAATATTTTATGTTTACTAAATTTATTGTTTCATGGATTATTAAATGGAAATATTTAATTGAATTTAATCATTTTCTTCATAGTTTATATACTAGTTTAAAATTTATGGTTTAAATTTATACTTCATTCTTTGCAATTGATTTTAGACAGTTCTGTTTCTTAAACACCAATTATAACAGGCAATATTTATTAATAACTTCCTATGTCTCAGGAATGACACTAAGCATTCCATGTGGATATTCTCATTCAATCCTCAGAACTACACAATGATATAAGGGCTATTATAGGAAAACTGATTCATGAAGTTGCCCCTAGGTCAAAGTATTCATAAGTTATAGTAAGCACAATAAAGATGAAAGCAATTAGACTCAAAGTACTCTGGTAGAGGTAGATTAATTTGCCTGACAGTTCCTGGGATATAGTAGTTGCTCAATAAATATATGTTGAAATAACAAGCAAACAGATTTTGTCCATCTGTAAGTGAATGTCAAACTTACTTTCATAGACTTGGAATGACCTTACCTGAGAACAATAGGTAGACATGGGAACATCATCAGGGAATCAACATGAGTAGATTTGTTTTATAAGAGGCAAATTCTGGTTCCTAAAAGGAAAATTAAAATAAGACAAGGGTAAGACTCGGGGAAACAAATCTAGTGAAAATGCTATTTCGGTAATTCACTGAGAGCTCCAGAAACAAACATGGTCAGAAAGGATGGAGAAAAGATGAATTTTGTACATATAATGGAAGGAGAATTAATAGAAGTTTGTGAGTAATACGCTGTTGTGGATTAGGAAGATAAAGAAGTCCATTTTTTTACAGAGTATTATGCAAAGGTATCTAAAATTCACAATTGCTTTCCTTTAGTGATATTTATGGGGTCATGCCTCATAATTTTCATGACTCATAGAATTTGTTGCAACAGTTTTGAAATGTACCTAAAAGGAGAAAAAATGTCATATTGAAGAACTACAAAGTGAGAAAAAGAAGCTATTGGAAAAGAAGGCTTAGAACTTAAGTGTGTAACATTTGAATGCTAAGATATTCTAATATTTCTCTTTTATGACCTACTTGAGCTCAGCCAATATCTGTGTTCTTTCCAAGTCAAGTGAACAAGTATTGTGTAAGAATCTATTATGTTTATTCAGCCATTAAAAAAAAACGTGCATACTTAATAGGTGACAGGTGCCATACCAAACACTACCTATTTAGTACTTAACTTTCTAATGGGAGGTAGACTATATGTGTCCAATCACGAATCAATTTATGTGGGCAGAAAAAAATGCAAACTCAAATTCTCTGCAAATTCAAAGAGTAAAGTTAAACAACATGGGTTATTGTTAAAAAAGGTAGGCCTCTGGAGGAAAACTAAGTTTGGGTTGAAATTATGTAGTTATTGTGGCCATTCTACACCAGGTCTTTTCCTAGTCACTGCAAGGGATTACAAAGACAAAGAAAACTATCTGCTTTTATGATGCTTACAGCCTCTCTGAAGAATGTTTAAATCTTATTACCAAAAAAACAGAAGAGAGTATCTCAAAACAGGAAATGGTATTTGCAAAAGTATCCTCAGGAAAACAACACATTGGGAGTGGAGAGCTGTACTGGAAAGTGGTGGAAGATGATTATGGGTAAATAAAATGGGGCCATTTTATTGTGAGCTCATGGGGACCATATCAGGTTCTGGGGAAAATTTATCTTTGTATAGCCCAAGTAAAATGGGATTGCTTATTCTTTTCTTGAAACAAATCTTTGAAACAAAGTCAAAGAAACATCAGACCAACTTGAAAAGTGTGATGTAAGTTTTATTTTAGTGTTCCTTGAAGAAACAGAAGCTTTACAGAGTGTTAGATAAGAAATCTAGTACTTTTTAGACGCGTCTTCCTTTTTCTATGCCCCCATCTCTTCATAGACCCCCACCCCATGGCATCCCAGTCTGAACATTGCTAATTCTCTCCATCATAGAGGTGTTATAAGGCCTGATAAAAGCCTATACACTCTGCACAGAGGCCTTCTTAAATCCTTTCTTGGACTTCTTTCTTCCACCTGCAGAATGAGCAGTCCTAGGTTTCAGGACAATAAAAATATTCACCCTGGTACATCATTCCCAGAGAAAAATAATTGCTATTCCAACACATCTATTTCCCAATTGATTTAGACTAGGTGGAGAGAAAAAAAGTTAATTAAAACAGGAGATTGCATGCCTTCATAGATGTATTCTTGTGATCTGTCGTTGTAGTTGTTTTGTATGATGTTTTACCAGCAAACAACATTTTTTCCCCATTTTTTTCCCTCCTGAGTTGAGTATTCATAGTTTTTTCTGCCCTTGAGAATTTTATTGTCTGTATTAACCGGGTAGGGCCTACTAAGGTTTGTTCTAGAATGCACTGTACTTGTTCTGGGAGTTAATGTCACCTCAGTTGCTTTTCACAAGTGCACAGTTAACCACATGATGCCTCTTCATAATGCAATGGCATTGAATACTGAATGCGAGGAAGGAAGGCAACATCTTGGGTGATGCAGCCCTCTTACTTTGTTAATGTTTGTTCCACACCCCCACCCCCTGCAGAAGCAACAGCAGCTTAGCACCTTGCCATCTGGGAGACACTGTTTTTGTCCAGCCTTGCTGATGGCACTAGAACCAAGCTTGTCCCACAACAAATCAATTGGGGAAGGTTTGGATATACCAATTCCAGTCAGAAAAGTCCTGAAAAATAACAGGCTGTACATTTCAGCTGTTTTTCTGAAGGAACAATACAGGTACAGTTACATTTGTTCACAGTAAATCACACAGCAAAGAATCTTCCTACAGATATTCCTTAAAGGATTATAATTAATAAATGTGGAAGGACTAAGTGAAATAAAGTCACTTTTCGAATACCGCAACAATTATTACTGCAGGCAAGATCCAATAATAAACACTAATATTAGTGGGTGAAAGTTTAAAAGGAGACAGGATTTTTTATTTTTTTATTTTTATTTTATTTTCTTAATGTTAACTTATTTTTGAGAGAGAGAGAGAGAGCGTGAGTGGGAGAGTGGCAGAGAGAGAAGGAGACACAGAATCCGAAGCAGACTCAAGGCTCTGAGATGTCAGCACAGAGCCTGACTTGGGCCTCAGACTCAACGAACCTGCAATATCATGACCTGAG
The DNA here is from genome assembly GCF_027475565.1 of Acinonyx jubatus. Classification (NCBI taxonomy): domain Eukaryota; kingdom Metazoa; phylum Chordata; class Mammalia; order Carnivora; family Felidae; genus Acinonyx; species Acinonyx jubatus. The sequence goes on from NC_069387.1 coordinate 49,913,336, forward strand.
CTGAAGCTGGATGCTTAACTAACTGAACCACCCAGGTGCCCCTTAGGATATTTTAAAAATTTCAAAGTTTTCCCCCAAAATATTTATTAATTACCCTGGTGATTTTAACATAAGTCCACATTTTTTTTCCCCAAGAGGTGAGGCTTAATTTCTCTTTCTTGAAGGTGAGCTAGACTTGGAGTCACTCACTGCATAGAGTATGGAGAGGAAAAAAGAGTAACTTTACGCTGGAGAAAGCTGGTAGACACCATCGTAAACAAGAGGTTACTATTAGCATCCCCAGTAATGAGACATAATTCTATTATGTACCCCAAATTTGTTGTGACAGGAAGGAAACAACATCTCTGTGGTATTTTTCCTCAAAATCTACAACCTCATTCTAATCATGAAAAAGTATCAAACAAGCTATCAAGGGGCATCTACAAAATACCTAAGAACGTTTCAAAAGTATAAAGGATATGACAAATAACATCTGACATGAATCTCTGTCACAGACGGAGAAAGACTAAAAACACATGTCAATTAAATACAATATGGTAAATTGGATTAGATCATCAACATTAGTGTAAATTTTGGCCCATCTGAACAATGTCTGCATTTATTTATAGTTTTGTACCATCGCTAATTTCTTAGTTTTGATGTTATTACCATTATCATGATAATGCAGGACATTAGCATTAGATGAAAGTGGATGTTGGATATATATGGAAACTTTCTGTACTATTCTTAAAACATTCTGAGAGTCTAAAAGTTTTTCAAAATAAAAATAAAAAGCAAAATTTAAATGAAAATATATATCCCCCAATATTTTAAAACTCCAAGTTCCTTTTATGTCTAAAATGTCATATTCACATGAGCTGTAAAGATCTCTCTTTTTTCTCTTCATGCACTTTTCATAAAAAACAAAAACAAAACAAAAACAAACAAACAAAACAAAAAACATATAAAACAAAAATACAGACTTAATAGTTGACTTTATCAGTCATGGAGAGTTGCCTGGAGTTATTCAAACCTTGAGTCTTGAACTGAGTCTTGGTTACTTTGTCTCCAAATACTGATAATCAAGGTCTTTCAATGTTGGGAGTGCCGAGTAGAATTGGAGGGCAGGGTGGGGGGGAGATTAGATTTAACCACTCTTGTTCACTTTCTAACTTTAGCATCTTCTGTGAAGGGATTTAAAAGCCTTATAATGATAGAGTCATAATACCTGGGCTCTAATTCTTGCTCTTTTTCTTGTGAACTCTGCAATCACAGAATACTCAACCTCTGTAGACTCAATCTCTTCAACTACAAAATTGTAATAATTGCCTCCTAGAGCAGTTGCTATCATCACACATTTGAATATCTCAGGTCTTCCACTTTTCATCTCCACCAGCATTCACCCTATCGTTTCTTCTCTGATCCACTATTATCCCCTCTAAACTGACTGACCTGTACCCACACTGGCCATTATCCAATATGTTCTTCATCCTGAGACATAAGCAATCTGTCCAAAACACAAATCCAGTCATCCCAGCCATCTAATTCAAACCTTCAAAGGCCTCCCATGGCTTGCAAGATGAAGACATTTCTTTCTCTTTTGTTTGTTTGTTTAAGTTTTTTTCTTTAATTTTAATTAAAGATCCTACAAGATTAATCTTCTTTGCACTTCTCTAGGCCCAGAATGCCATGCTTCTCCATACCATCTGCACTCTACCACAGCATTTTTCTTTCAGCCTCCCCTACTCTCCACGCACCCTCTCCCCTTCTCAGCACTGCTCCCTCTGCCTACAATGCCCTTCTCTTCTCCTGGTTACCTCCAGTTTTGACCTCTCCTCAATACCTCAGCCCTGGTCACCTCCTTATGAAAGACTCCTCCAGCTTCTCTTTTATCTCCGTATAAATATTTTGCTGCTGCTATGTGCATCTGTTCTTCAACATGCAAGTGAGGAGAAATTATACATGTATTTGTATTATTATTTAATTAATGCCTGTAACTTATTCCAGAGGAAGTCTACATCTAAGCTTTCTGAGAATAAGATCATTTCTATTTTGGCTTAATCAGTGTTTAATAAAGTGCTTGGCACATGTCAGTGCTTGAAAAATATTTGTTGAATGAATTATTAGTTAAAAATGTTTGCCATGGGGCATCTGGGTGGCTCAGTCAGTTAAGCATCAGACTTCCGCTCTGGTCATGATCTCGTGGTTCATGGGTTTGAGCCCTGTGTTGGGTTCTGTGCTGACAGCTCGGAGCCTGGAACCTGCTTCAGATTCTGTGTCTCCCTCTCTCTCTACCCCTCTCCTGCTCATGTTCTGTCTCTCTCAAAAATAAAATAAACAGTAAAAAAAATCTTAATTGTCATCAACTGATCAATATATAACCTTGCTTTATATGTGTTTCTGTTTAAAGAAACTTTAACATATATTTTTTATTCATTAACATTGAACTCATGGCCAACAACACTATAATTCATACCTGAATGAAGCTTATCTAATACACACATCGTCTCTGTGAGGCCCAGCACAGCCTTCTTGCATTCAGGAACATTAGACAACGCTTATTCTGTATGCCTTGGTGACATTTTAAACAGCTAAATTACAAAACAAAAACAAAAAACAAACCCAAAACACAAAAACGTGAAAAACATGACACTAAATAAACTGCAAAAGGGATACCTGTTTACAGTATGGGAGCTGAACTGAGCTGAAACAAGAAAGCATAGTGTTGCTTTGTTCAACCCCAGCTGAGAACATGCATGTCAGGCAACTGACTTTTCTTACCGCTCTGCTCACGTCCGTGAATGACTGCACTAGTAGCATTGATTTGGGCTTTATAAATACATTTTAGCAGGTAGGTGAATTCACAAATATGGAATCAGAGGAAAATGAGGATAAGCTGCATATGTTGTTTCCAGTTGATCTAGAGGTGATTTCCCTTATGTTTCATTCTGAAAAACTGAAATTGCCCAATAGGCTGAAAAAGTTTAAAAAGTGTCTGCTTGATCAGAAATAATCCACCTTATTCATCTACAAAGTAATCTATTTTCTGAAGTATGTGACTATCTCTATCAAACATACAATCAAATAAAAATACTGTCCTTAGCAAAATGTGATAATAAAGGCATTATATTACCATATAATTATAGAGTGCACAATAATTTCTGAAGTACGTCTCAAACATTTCTTTAAAAAGCTTTATTATCTTCAGATTATTCCAAACAAATAATTGTTAAAAGTTTGACGTATTTCCACATATCTTGCCGCTGCTAATGTTGAGATCTGTGTCAGACACATTAGTGCATTAAGAATGGCTACAGCAAAGCCATGTCCTTGGGCAAGTCTGGAGTCAGGAAGGAGCTGATGCAAAAATACTGCCTTCTTCCCAAACTGAAGCCACAAATAGTTTATATGCAATGTCCATTTTATTATATATGTTATATATGATATATGTAATATATATAGAGTGCAATTTAAATACTAATTCACTTAGTTTAATGAAAAGTTTTTTTCTGATTTTATTATTTTATTTTAATATAATTTATTGTCAAGTTAGCTAACATACAGTGAATACAATGTGCTCTTGGTTTTGAGGATAGATTCGTATGATTAATTGCTTACATACAGCACCCAGTGCTCATCCCAAGTGCCCTCCTCAATGCCCATCACCCATTTTCCCACTCTCTTCTTCCCCTTCCATCCACCCTCAGTTTGTTCTCTGTTTTTAAGAGTCTCTTATGGTTTGCCTCCCTTCCTCTCTGTTTGAAACTATTTTTTCCCCTTCCCTTCCCCTGTGGTCTTCTGTTAAGTTTCTCAAATTCCACATATGAGTGAAAACATATGATATCTGTCTTTCAAAGACTGACTTATTTCACTTAGCATAATACCCTCCAGTTCCATCCATGTTGCTGCAAATGGCATGATTTCATTCTTTCTCATTGCCAAGTAGTATTACATTGTATATATAAACTATATCTTCATTATCTATTCATCAGTTGATGGACATATGGGCTCTTTCCATAATTTGGCTATTGTTGAAACTGCTGCTATAAACGTTGGGGTACATGTGCCCCTATGAATCAGCACTCCTATATCCTTTGGATAAATCCCTCATAGTGCTGTTGCTAGGTTTTAGGGTAGTTCTGCTTTTAATTTTTTGAGGAACCTCCACACTGTTTTCCAGAGCAGCAGCACCAGTTTGCATTCCCACCAACAGTGCAAGAGGGTTCCCATTTATCCACATCTTCACCAACATCTGTTGTTTCCTGACTTGTTAATTTTAGCCACTCTGATCAGTGTGAGATGCTTTATCTCTACAACCTTTTATGACTCATAGTAGCATAGTCATTTTTAAGACAAGACAACTACAAAATTTCTTTATCCAATTTAAAATGTGCCTGTTCCACGTATTTTTTTAATATCCATTTTAGGGGCCCCTGTGTGGCTCAGTCAGTTAAGCGTCTGACTCTTGATCTTGGTTGGCTCAGGTCATGATCTCACTGCAGAATGGAGCCCTGTGTCGGGCTCCATGTTGACAGTGCAGGGCCTGCTTGGGATTCTTACTTTCCCTCTCTCTCTGCCCTTCCCCTACTCATTCATGCTCTCTCTGAAAATAAATAAATAAACTTTTAAAATATTTTCCATTTTAACAGATATTTCTGCACCAATAGTGGAGATAAAGAACAAAGACAATTATATCAGGTTAACACAGATTTTTCCCAAAATGATAAAATAGGTAAAATTTTTATTTCAGAAAACAATAACATTGCTCATTAAGATGTATTTGAGTGAGGACATGTGTATGTAACACTTTTAAGAAGAAATAAAGGCATCGTAACAGGTTAAGACCACAAAGTTGGTATTACAGGGCAATGACATCAAATCATAAATATGTGGCAAAAATATAATTGAAGTACTAGACGTTTTACATTGTGCTTATGTTCATATTTCACTGATAATACCACTGAAGACCTTATATACTTGGCCAGCGTCATAAGTTTGCACAGAGAGGAGTGGGAACACTTAAGCATCCAAGCCAAGGTGAAATAATGTGAACTTTTCCACTTTTAGTCTTTATTCTATTTGCACTACCTTTTCCTGACCTATACAATTTCTCTGGATCTTAGTGACTGTGCAAAGGAATTGATTTTACCAGGACTCCTAATACCAGCATTCCTCTATTCACTGGAGTCAGTGTTTTATTTCACCTTTTTGGGTGAGACTGGGAGACTAGAAAAGAAATAGACTGGAGAGAACAGATGAAATTGTTTTGCATTTGTTTGTTCTTCCTGAAACTCCTTAGAATGATCTATGTCTCCTTACATTTGCCAAATTCTCTATCCCCTTTCTTTCTCTCTCTGTCTGTCACACACACACACACACACACACACACACACACACACACACTTCATTGCAGATACCTTGCTATTTAAAATGATGACAAAAATGGGGCGCCTGGGTGGCTCTGTTTGTTTAACATCTGACTTCTGCTCAGGTCATGATCTTGCAGTTCCTGAGCTCAAGCCCTGTGTCAGGCTCTGTGCTGGCAGCTCAGAGCCTGGAGCCTCCTTCAGATTTTGTTCCTCCCTCTCTCTCTTCCCTCCACCTCTCCCTCTCTCTCTCTCGCTCTCTCAAAAATAAATAAAAATATTTTTAAAAAATTTTAAATGAGGACAAAAAGGTGAGAAATTTCTTGACTCTATGGTCTGCTAGAATTCTTTTGTCTTGTAGACTTAAAGCTATTTGTGGCAAGCTCTAAGTATAGTGTATAGCTGACTATATATGCTAAGTTAATGTTAATGAGGGGAATAACAATCGGAAGACAGCTAGTGGAATCTGTAACTACATATCTCCGCTGGCAGAGCAGATCTAGCAAGGTGACTTTTCACACACTTGAATTGACCTGCCTCATCTGTTGTTAAAGAATAGCTGTCTATCTGCTAATGTCTAAATGAGAAGCTGAGTCTGCAAGTCAAAGCACTACATCTATATTGACTTTTTGATGTTTGTGAGTAGCTGTGTTTATTTGCCTACATTGTATTAGTACCACATGCAGATACACCAGAAAGGTTTCAGTTTTGCTCATGTAGATCATAGCTAAAACATAGATATATAGATAGCCCATAAACATGCTTAAAGTGATGAAAATAATGGCGTGAGAGTCACAGATCTGGAAAATCAGGGAAGTCAAAACTCAACGAAGTATATAAGTCAAAGACATGAAAAAAATGACTGCTATAAAAGAAAATGTATTTTACAAAACTGTAAAATACAGATGTTGTTAAATGATGAGATAACTAAAGTGAATTTCAGAAACTTGTATGTAGATATTAATGCAAAAAGTAAACATATAATAGTTAGATGTCTTTGTGTCTAGTTAAATGCTTATTGATTAAAGATATTTCAGATCACTGGCTGCAAATCAAATGTGATGAACATAATCAGTAATGGCTATGAGGATTGAGAAGGTAGGATCGCATCTGCTTACATGGGCAGAAACTTGGTCATAAATTGAATTAGTTTCGTCTATTGTGGAAACATTTTATTTTTGTTAGAGTTAATTTGATCCTAATACTTGCACTTAAAATCCAACCAAGTTATTTGCATTAAGTAGTTGAGAATCATACAATAACTGTAAAGACAGCTAAAAAACAAAAACATTGCACAGGCAGGCAGAAGACGACAAGGACAGAGGTTAGGAGAGATTAGGTGTATGGTGTCTATAGAAGTGATACAGAGAAATCTTTAGTTTCTCAACGTGCGAAATTAAGAAATGAAATGGAACTCAAACTCTTGAATAATGTATTGCTTTTCACAAAGATCCTAGAGGAATGACTTCTTTTCTCTAAATTACCCTATTTAATCTAAAAATTACCTCATCTTCCTCTAATATCCCTCTCACCATTCCACTCAAGAAGTCACTGAATGTTTAGAATCAAAATAAGAGCTATTGTCTTGATCTTGGATGATATCTTCAGAGTAGCAATTTGAAGTATAAAGTATGCCGGTGTCTCTGTCCTATTATCAACTTATTATTTTTGTGTACATTAAAAAAAACCCTTTCCAGTATTAACAATTGACTCACCATAGTATGAGAGTTACTGAAGATTATTGTAATATTCTCTGTAGTAAATAACATTATACTGGGTGCACCTATATATTAACATGCTTACAATATAGGTTTTATAATAATATGCTTTTATATTTGACTTCTCCACTAGTTCATGAGTTTCCTGAGGATCTTATCACTTCTTCCCAATCTAGCTCATCATGTCAAACACAATAATACTCAATAAATATTTGTTGAAGGAATGAAAGTGATTAATGAAATTCACATTTAAATTTACTATAGATTCATAAACAAACAAACAAACAAAAACACTGTCAGTCTCGGTTGAGTGTCTGACTCTTGATTTTGGATCCCCATCTCAGGCTCCCCACTGAGCGTGGAGTGTGCTTAAGATTCTCTCCCTCTGCCCCTTCCCTGCTCATGTGTGCTCTCTCTCTCTAAAACAAAAACAAAAACACTGCCCATTTGTCTGTGCTTTTCATTCAATTTAAGAACAAGAAATCAAAGATAAGTCTTATAATGCCTTTTGTCAGCTATTTCATTTGTATCAGCTTTTTAAAAATGCTTATTTTTTTTCTTAAGCACAATACTCTACATTTTTATGCAATTTGGAAATTTGTTATTCAACTATGAAGACTTTTGAGTGTATTGTTATTGAGAAAGCTATGAAATATTTACTGCATATATAAATAAGAAAGTTGAATCCTCTTATTCTTACACTGATTACATGCAAAATCGCCAAACTAACAACAACAAAAACCTTAAACATAGAAATTTAGATGTAAGGTTCCATGTAATGATTATAGAATATTTATTAGAAATGAGAAAGTAATATTAGATAATATCACAGTTGCCCATATTTTTATTTTACTGCTACATAATGCCATGATTTGTGATGCTTGTCTCTCATTACTATAGCAGTGAGATTTTATTATAATAATACTTTAAGAAAAGGTTTCAAAACCTTTTTAAAAATGAATGATCTGTTAGATTTTTTCGAAAAGATTCTGATTCTTTGCTTGTAACTCACTAGGCTGATCTTGAATGCCTTACATATGCAGACCTAAAAATACGCAAAATTGTTAAACTCTAGCAAATAAAACTTCCAATTTTTAATGGGCTCTAAAGCAGTCTTATATTTATGTAGATTAGGAAAAGCTTGAAAAATATAATTTTGAAGTATTCTCATTCAGAAGCTAATACCTATCTGAATTTTTGAAAAAAAAACACAGTATTTTACTTAATACAATAATGACCTTTTTCTAGTAATTTGCAATATGTATTATTCCTTTAGGGGAATATCATCATGCATCCTGGTAAGATGAGCTTTCCTATGTAAATGCTACCCTTTTAAGGTCAAAAGCTATACTTGGTTAATGACGGCAAATGAAAAATGGTCAGGTGTTCAATATAAACAACAATGAAAATCCAGAGCTCTGTGATAATCCTCTAATATTTTAAAGCAGTTATAGCTATTTTAATAAACATATATATGTATATCTATTTATAAAAATATATAGATATGTATACATAAATACACTAGTTTCTTCAGCATAGCATACAATTATGCTATTATTTTTTCTATTTTTCTTTTTTTAAGAGAAAGAGAGAGACAGAGTGTGAGTGCGGGGGGGGGGGGGGAACAGAGAGAGAGGGAGACACAGAATCTGAAGCAGGCTCCAGGCTTCGAGCTGTCAACATAGAGCCTGACACGGGGCTTGAACTCACAAGCTGTGAGATCATGAATGACCTGAGCCGAAGTTGGATGCTTAACTGACTTAGCCACCCAGGCACTCCTATGCTATTATTTTAAATATCAATATGAACCTTAATCTATACTAACAAAGTTAGTACCCTTCTAAATATTATTAGTATTATACATTCAATATTTTCCTTCAAGTATTAGGTATGTATTTGTTTTACTATCACAGTCTAAGGATCACATTGGACCACACATCTATACAACATAAATATTCTCTGTAAAATCACCCTTCTAGGTCCACAATTAGAAAGTGATCCTTGAGTCTATGGCCATACCACCCTGAATGCGCCCGATCTCGTCTGAACTCAGAGCTAAGCAGGGTCGGGCCTGGTTAGTACTTGGATGGGAGAAAGTGATCCTTGAAAGAAAAAGAGATTGATTCTTTTTTTTTTTCTTCAACAAGGAAAGGGTTTATTTCAGAGGCAGCCAGATGAGGAGACAAGGAGGTAAGAGGGCAAGGCTCAAATCCACCTCCCAGAAAGGAGAGAGAACAAGTTTTTAATAATCAGATGGGCTGGGGTTACATACATATTGATGAAAAGGTGGGGTCTATTATGAGCAAAGATGGAGCATGGGTACTAAGCAAACATATACATGATATTCATCCATGTTCATTTTGTGGTAAAGACTTAGCACCAGAATGAAGCAAAACCCTGCACCTAATGTAAGGTGTTATCTTAGGGTAAGGGGAAGCAGCTATAGGTATGCTCCAGGAGCTGGCATAAACTGGATGGGGTCTGGGGTTCATTTTCTTTTTCTTTCTTTCTTCTTCTTCTTTTTTTTTTTCATTTTCTTGAGTAAGGAATGCAGGGCCTTCTTTTTTCATGGGCTGGGACCCTATCAGTTGACCTTGAGTTCAGGCTTCTGCAGAGACAGCTAGTGGATTTATTAGTGGGATCTGAAAAGGCTCAATAGCTGATTGGAAACAGTTCTCTAAAAAACATGAATAAAATTTTCTCCTAGTTTTAACTTCATTAACCCTTGGGGCATGGTTTCAGTTTTGCGGTTATTGAAACATAGTTTTACATTGTACTTTCTAACCTACTAATGCCATCAAATAAATGGGTGCCACTATTTGAGGAGCACATTTATAAAATTGAAAAGATGGATACCAATGTAATGTTGAATGAAATCGGTCACAAAATACTTTCTAGATCTGCAATGTTCAATAAGGTAACCACTAGCCACATGTGACTATATACATTTAAATTGAAATAAATTAAATTAAAAATGCAATTCCTCTGTCATACTAGCCACATTTCTACTACTTAGTAGTCAGCTGTAGCTTGTGGCTGTTATATTGGACAACACCAATATAGAATATTTCCATCAGCACCGAAATTTCTTTTGGAGAGTACTGACCTAGAATATGAACTTATTTTAAATTAATGTATAGGGGCACCTGGGTGGCTCAGTCAGTTGGGTGTCCGACTTAAGCTCAGGTCATGATCTCACAGTTTGTGGGTTCGAGCCCCATGTCGGGCTCTGTGCTGTCACTGCAGAACCTGGAGCCTGCTTCGGATTCTGTGTCTCATTCTCTCTCTGCCCCTCTTCCAATTATGCTCTGTCTCTCTCTGTCTTTCCAGAATAAAGAAATGTAAAAAAAAATTTTTAATTAAAGTATATATATCAGATATCTTCTGTGTATGTATGTGTATCCATAAATTAAAGGGTTCCATCTATTATATAAGATTTTTACTTTTAATTTTTATGAAATTTAGCTATTAACTGGGTATGAAATTTTAGAATATTTGAAATTACCACACTCCTTATAGAAATCTGTATTTGGTCACAGTGTTTACTTTTTAAAATACCTGCCTCATAATGTCTGTTAAAAATCCTTTATCATATGGTCCAGCAATTCACTTCTGGATATATAACCCAAAGAATCGAAAACAGAGATTTTAAATATGTATTTGTAAACCCATGTTTATCGTATAATTTTTCACAAGAGCCCAAAGATGGAAGCAACCTAAGTGTCCATCCATGGATCAATGGTTAAACCAAATGTGGTATATGCATATAATGGAATATTATTCAGCCATAAAAAAGAATGAAATCTTGCCATTTGTAATGACATGATGGATGTAGAAAATATAGTGCTAAGTAAAATAAATCAAGGGATGCCTGGCTGGCTCAGTCAGTAGAGCATGCAGCTCTTGATCTCGGAGTCGTGAGTTCAAGCCCCACGGTGGGGGTAGAGACTACTAAAAAAAATAAGTTAAAAAAATCACATGTTAAAATAAATCAGTCAGAGAAAGACAAATACCATATAATTTCACCTGTATGTGGAATTTAAGAAACAAAACACGTGAACAAAGGAATAAAGAGACAAACCAAAAACCAGACTCTTAACTATAGGGAACAAACTGATGGTTACCAGAGGGGAGGCTGTTGGGGGTTGGGTGAAATAGGTGATGGGGATTAACAGCACACTTATCATGATAAGCACTGAATAATATACAGAATTGTTGAATCACTGTATCGTACACCTGAAACTAACATAACACTGTTATGTTTATTAACTATATTAATATATTAAATATAAATAAATAAATATATTAACTTTATTAACTATACTGGAATGACAATAAAAAAAATAATACATCATAGGCCATTAGCAACTGATTCAACCTTTAGCCCCTCCCTCCTTCCTGAAGGTCCAGGAGGAAGGACTGAAAGTGCCAATCGTCTAATTTCTCTCATCATAGGAAACTCCAAAGTTTAGAAGCTCTGTGCTTGAAAACTGGGATGAAGACCAAGTCAATGTTTCTTATTAAAAAGCACAGTTGGGGTGCCTGACTGGCTCAGTGAAGCATGTAACTCTTGGTCTTGGGGTTGTGAGTTCAAGGCCCACATAGGGTATAGAGATTACTTAAAAATAAAATCTTTTATTTTTTAAATGACAATTACTATGATGACTGAAAAATGATATTGTTTAATTTCATTGTCCTTGAGATCTGCTGAACTCTCGGTCCAGGATCAGTCCATCGGGCTGTCTGGCACCATGTTCCTGTCTCTGCCTTCTGAAGTCCTGTTTAGTGTCTCCAGTAGGCTCATCTCTGGAAAATCTGAAGATGTGTTCAGAAAAACACGTTTCCAAGATGAGCAAGAGAGATTTAGAGTCCAGGCCGAAGATATAAAATACATTGCATGTCACTGTCTGTCCGTCTTGCTCTGGCTCTGGAGAAATAAGATAACCAATAATAATATTGGTGCCATTTTCTGTAGCTTCTATGCTTTGAACTCTCTCATCTCAGAGATCCTGTTCCTGGTCTTGTCTCTGTTCTAAGTCTTCATCATCAGGTTCTCTTTTTCTCTGGACATGGAATCTGGATCTCTGATTTTGAAAACAAATTTGGACTCTTGATTCAGGAATGCCAATTTCCTTAGCAGTTGCTCTCTGGAATCAATGCCAGGATATGGGTTGTTCATAAATGCCTCAATGAGGTTGTGTAATTGTGTGGAAGTATAGCTGGTACTGTTGCAGAGTATATGGCCAGAGTTGGAGTCGCAAAAGATGAGTCTGCAAACAAAATGCAGTTAAGTGAAGGTCCTCATACTCGAGTCAGAATGAAGCCCCAACTCCAGAATGAAGCTTCTTTTTATTAGGACAGTTGCTAAAGTCTACATGCATAAAGCCAGCTAAGCAAGTATGTTAATCAATGTAATGGTTTAACTTTTCAAGGTTGAATTTCGAGTTAATTGGTTTCTATAGCAGGTACAGCACCATCTGTCTTCTCTACTTTGAATGTCCTTTTCAGGATGATTTTGGTCTTGGCTTAATTCTAACTCCTTATCGGGTTCTGATTTTTTCTGGCCCTGATACCTAGCTCTTCAATTCCGAAACCAAATCTGGATTTTAGACTCTTCAGTGTTGACTTCTAAAGCAAGTTTTTGTTTGATAGCATAACCTGGGTAAAGATTTTGGTCAAATGCTTTGATGAGGATTTTCAATTGATCTTCTGTGAATTTGGTGTGGCTGTGTCTATGATTCATTGCTATGGTCTTGTTTGGAGAGTTATCTTGAGCCATGTTGGAAGAGAGTTCTGGTTCTTTTAAATAATTTTCTCTTTGGTCATGGACTTATTGTCATACACATTAGATGGGGGCAAAGTATATCTCTCTAAAGAGAAAGTAGAAGAAAAAAGAAAGACAAAGAGACAGAAAGAGAGGAAGGAAGGAAGGAAGGAAGAAGGGAGGGAGGGAAGAAGGGTATGGGAGGCTTAAGTCATGAACATTTAGGGGTTTTAGTGATAAAGAGCTTTTGATTTGTGTCCAATGACAAAACAAAATTCTCCATTAGATCTGCTTCTGAAATCAGGAAGTTAAATGGTGGCCAAAAGTCATGTAAGTGGAGAATAAGCTTTGAGCAAGGGGAGAAAATAAACAAACAAATAATTTTCTCTGTTTACAATCAAGGAAATTTTTTATCCATTGTTCATAATCTTTCTCTTCTATTATTACTTTAACAAGATAATGCAGTCTGAAAAAGAAACTAAATGAAACCATATTATATTTTATTATTATTTTTATTTTTATTTTGAGAAAAATTATGTTTTCTAGTTCCAAAAATTTTGAGTAAAAAAGCACTGAAGTAGAGTGAAAAGTAGAACTTGTTCAGAGCAAATTAAAGAACAGCAGTTACCTATAAAGCTGTTAAATGGCACTGTTAATTATAGTAATTTTTCTATAATTTAATGTAATCTTGACCCCTGTCACATGTTAATACAGCGTGAAGAATAGTGGGTTAAAAAACATGCTTATTAATGAATTGGAGATATAACGTGACATTGTTTTTTCTTTTGAAATATCTCAATATTAGAATTAGCAGAGCCTAGACAATTTCAATATATAATTATGTCTGTATCTTGCTAGTTAGTGCTGTGATTAAGAGACATTTAATTTTTATTATGTCATAGATGGCAGGTTGATTTTTGAGTCAGGTATAACAAGGATAACTCCGGACATGAACTCTGTAACATGAATTGTAATTTGTCAGCTAGGAGGCTTCTGCTGGAGACTTCTAGCAGAAAGACAAACTAGAGTTAAAGTGGAGGCAAGTCCTTAGATGATTGTCTCTACTATTTCAGTGACTGTTCTGGTGAAAATAATTGCAACAGAAATAAGGTAAATGCAATTTTTTTTTAGTCTTGTTGTGCTGACCGATCAGTGTCATGACATATTCACTCTATCAATGTGTTTCCCATTTTGCACCTCCTCACCAAATACGCACACATATACCTTCATAAAAATTACTAACAATGTGTACTGCTAGTTTCTTCATTTCCAATTCCATTCATGAAAGCCACAAGATAAGATTTTGGATAGGAAGAGAGTAATTTCATTATTTATACAAATAAAGATAGCTTCCTCCGTTGGGAAGAACTTTGGGGGGTAGTTCCCCCTTTCTGTTGGTTGTGATTTTTCTCAGCTATAATACTACTCTTCATCACCTCTTCCAATCACCAATATATAATAAAAGTGAAATATTAAATTAGCGTGAAAATGATGAATGTTCCAGAATTATTCTTTGGAAAAGGGTAGTCACTTTAGATCTACTAAATCAACCTGCAAGACCATGATAAAAGGTTATCAAGAGCATAGGATGATAACTTCTGATTTTTTGTTGGTCTGACAATACTGGGCAAGTTAATGAATAGTATTAGAAGCACAGAGCTCAGGGTGACTTTGAGAGAGTGCTAGACTGTATAAACAATGCATATAAGCCACTCCAAACAAATGGAAATGTGTGCTGTATAAGAACATTATTTGTTTAATGGATTGGGTGTAACAAGAACATTCTTCTTTATGTCTTCATGTCATAGGAGCCTCACTGCTGCCTATGTTGTGTGTGGGTGGGGTAGGGGTAGGGGTAGGCAGCAGTCCCAAAGTATTTACTCACTTTTGTGAGTCTGTGATTTCTCTAGCATTTCCAAAGAAATGGGTTTTTCACCTGAAGGTGACTGGTACCATGTCCTAGTCCACTGAAAAGAGCCATCAGCCTCCCAGCTCATTTTGCCAAAGCTCACAAGGAGATTCAGTGGCATGCTTGTCCATCAGTCACTGCCAGACCAAACACTCTAAGATGTAATGAGGATGCAGGATGTTTACATGAAACCTTGACAAATTTCAAGAGTCTCCCAGTATCACAATATAGGAGAACTAAAAATTTACACACAAATGTAAACTTTTCCTCGAGATGCATAAAGGAAAACACAGACTTTTGAGGACAGGTGTCCTGTGTGTATACTTGCTTAGAACATGACTTGCCTTTTTCTCTTCCAGTTCCTCCAAATCCATTGCAGTCTCTCTCAAGAGAGTCAGTCTGAGGACCACCCAGCCCGCCTTAAGAAACATCTTAATCTCCTCATAGGAAATTTGTTTTCCCCCTGATTCTTTTGTGAGTTTTGAAAATTCCAGTAGTCCGTCAGGATATAGTGAGCATCTTTTCATGTTCTCCTTAGGTACTGTAGCCTAGTGCAGAGAAAGAACATGGGTGCACCAATCCCTGTTGAGACCCATGCCAGTAAATGTGAGTTACTTGTAAAAATACACCTGTTCTTTCTGTCAGTAGCACACATGTCCCTTGGAGCAAAACATTAGAATCCTCTAAGAAGTGAATAATTATCTCCTCTTACTTTTCATGGGCTGTAAAACTCCTCCCCATTATGAGAGAGAGAGAGAGAGAGAGAGAGAGAGAGAGAGAGAGAGAGAGAGAGAGAGAGAGATTTGGCTCTGTTTTGCCCTTCCTTGGACATGCTGCATTATTAGTAGCCAGTGTTTGTCACCATACCCAGGAACAAAGTAACTGGCTCTGACTCGATTATTCTGATTTTTAAAATCTACTTTTAAAAGCAGAATGCTAGACTTAAAAAAAATCATTTCTACCATTGGCAGATAAGTAGTGTTAAGAGTCCAGACTCTGAGTGAAACTAGCTGAATTTGAAGCCATTTACTCTATTGCTTTGAACAATCTACCTAGTCTCTACAGGCTCAGTTTTTTCTACTGTTAAAAATATTACCTAACCCATATATAAAGTTTGAAAGATTTAATGAATATATATTTATGTATACATATAAATATATATGTACAGAAATGAATGTGTGTATATATGTATACATATGTAGACACACGCATATAGAAAAAAAGAAGAAAGAGAGGAGAGAGAGAATAGTGCCTGCATATAGTAATGCTATTATCAAAGGCCTGGATGATGGAGTGGCTGTACAATATAGTCCAAAATTTGCATGACCCTGCAAAATATAACCTTCTTCAATAAATCATTATGAGGTTTAATTACATTTAGTTCTTCAAATCTTGGAAGCAATGTGAACAAGTAAATCAAAAAAAATTTTCTGGTTCATCTGTTCCCATCAAACTTTGCCCACTATTCTGATGAACATAAACTCTTCTGCCAGAATACTGCTGACCAGTGAATCACTTAAACAATAATATACTGTCAGTTCAGCACAGCTAGGATTTTTTTTTCACTACAATAATTTATAAGAATCTTATTCTTTTCTTTTAAAGAAACACCTGTTTTATTTTATTTTTTTTAATGTTTATTTATTATTGAGGGACAGAGCATGAGCGGGGGAGGGGCAGAGAGAGAGGGAGACACAGATCTAAGCAGGGTCCAGACTCTGAGCTGTCAGCACAGAGCTTGATGTGGGGCTCGAACTCATGAACTGTGAGATGATGACCTGAGCTAAAGTCAGATGCTCAACTGACTGAATCAACCAGGCACCCCAAGAATTTTATTCTTAAAAAGAGTACTGTGATGGTTGAATTATTATCATTCCTCTTTTTTTATAATTCTTCATGTTTTGATTAAAAATGAAGATTTTAAAGATCAGCCAAGAATAATGGACGCTATTTAAATGTAAAATTATTTTTCAAAACAGTCATGTATGCATATACATGTGTGTGTGCACATTTGTAGTGAAGTTGGTCACCATTCTAATGATTCAGTGATTCATCACTAATTGAGACTACGATAGCATAACAATAACAAAAAAAGCTTAAACTAGAACAAGTTTGGAAATATGTACAAATTACATCCAATTTGGGATGTTTTCTCAATAAATCATGCAAGTAGGTTTTTTCATGTTATATCCATCAATATCACATTTATAGATCCATTTTACCTGCTTTTTTTTTATAGTAGCAAGGTATATGTGGCTTGCTCCAAAAAGCTAGAGAAGTAGGTATCATCTCACTTGAAATTTCATGCAGTCTTCCACAAAATGTGAAAGTGTGTTAGGAGCATGAGTATACTACTAGCTTAAACATGTCTTATCATATTGGACCAAACAATAATACTTTTTGAGCAAAATTAGTAAAGGTAAAGAGAAATGTGACACCAAAGGACACACTTGACAATTTGTAAGTTTTTGTGAATGAGTGAGAAGATGACACAGTTAACACTCAGTATACTCTAATAAGGTAGATATTAAGTGAGCACTGTCAAAGTAGAAGACTCACTTTGATATACTCAGAGACCAATCCTCCTATCATAAGTATCCTCTCCATCATAGATCCAGTGTTAAGATGTTTAAGTCCTATATTTCTTCGTATTATAATTACAAAGCATTTTTGTCCCCACTTAATTGAACTTAAAAATAATTTCTAAAACTTTTTACCTCTATTACCAGGTATTGGGGGCAGATTTATAATTCAAAACTTAAGTGATTTTTTTCTATTTTTTTTTCAGTTTGGGAAATATCTTGCATGCTAATAGTTAGCAAGCACTTAAAATTAAAAAATGTCAAGAGGTTTTGTGCTTTTCATTATAACTTAATTAATACTGTGTCCTTTTACTTCTTGTACTTCTTAATAGCATATGTATCAATGCCATGATTCCAACTTCTATACATCTGAAGTAATGTACTATATCCATCATTTCTGTATGAGTAGAACCTCTGTTTTTATGTTCTTTCTACTTTATTCAGTAGAAGTATTTGATTATATATCATCCTTTCCCAATTTTATTGTATGTAATTTGCATGGATTAGACCTCAGTCATACATGTTGCTAAAGCATATGTCAACAAGTCAACTAGCTTCTACTAAACACCTACTATACCTTAAAAATAATATAGGATATAAAAAATAATACTTTGCCAAATATCTATTAAGTTACTTCATTGTTCCAAGCATTTAAAATTTGGGTAGGGGCACCTGGGTGGCTCAGTCGGTTAAGCATCTGACTCTTGGTTTTGGCTCAGGTCATGATCTCATGGTTTGTGAATTTAAGCCCCATGTAGGACTCTGCTTTGACAGAGAGGAACCTGCTTGGGATTCCCTCTCTTCCTTTCTCACTCTCTGCCCCTCCCATGCTTGCTCTTTCTCTCAAAATAAATACACACACATACACACAAACATACAAATTTGGGTAACAGAAGTGAAATATGAAACTTTCTTTCAAAGAGGTCAAAGTTTAACAGATAAATATTATTTCTCTCAGTCTATGCATACATATGTATGTGTATGATAAATATCTATGTGTGTATATATACAATATAGGAACACAGCAATAACAGCTAAGTTGTACAATTACTATGCATCAATGTAAATGAATTGATCTTCATTATTCCATGTCATCCTTATAATATTCCTATAAGGGGGATATATTTTAATCTACATTTTGATGATGAGAAAACTAACAGGGGCAGAGGCTTAGAAACTCCCTAAAGTTCACTCAGATATAAGTGATAACTCAAAAGTAAGCAGAGGATCAACAAGATCTGTCTAACCCCAAGACACTGTATCCATAATCACTTCACTGAATCTGTCAAGTTTGATTTTCTCTTTTTGTGTACAAGTTTGGTGTGAAAAAGGCAGGGACATGTGTTGGTGGAGTAGAGGAAGAATAATGATGAGGGAAGTGAGAGAACAATAGAAATGTCCTCAGATGGAGATAATATGAGATCTTTGGAAGTTGAAGTCTGAATAAGATTTACTAGGATAAAAAGGAGAGTAGGAAAAGAACAATGTATTTTGATAAATGATGAATGAAACCAGAGCAGAAATAATTAGAGTGGATGGGTGAGAAGCAGTGGGGGATAAAGTTGGAAATTTATAGTGAGGCCAGATTTTAAAGAGCTTTGAATTCATACTTTAGTGTTTCTACTTGATCCTGTAAGCCTCAGGGACTTTTTGGAAGTTTGCAAATGAAGGAATGACTGAATTGCCTACATTTTAGAGAGAGAGTTCTGGCTGCAATATAGAGGATAGATTAGACTGTGTAAGAGGGGAAAGAATGGGGCAGTTACAGTAGTCAAGAGAACTGTAATAGAGACCTAAATTAGAGCACTGTCAATAGGAATGCATAAAGGGGAGTGTGAGCAATATTTCAGTAACAAAATTGTTAGGACCTTGTGATGAATTAAACATGGGAGATGAGTAAAGCAGACTCTGATATTTCTGTTTCAGGCTGAATGATGTTGCAATTAACAGATATAGAAAATAAAGAATGCGATGATTTGCAGTGGGAAAATGATGAAATAATCTGCATGCATATATGTAGAAAAAAATTAGAGAATAAATGGACAATATATAATCCCTTACTACATTGGGCGGTCCATGCTGTAAATGTAAAGGTTTTAGAGATGAGGTGAATGAATCTCTGACAGTAGGTTTAGGAACTCTTTCAAGGCTTTTCTTTGTCCTTTCTTACTATAATACTGTAGTTGCTATTCTCTAAGTCAAGGAACTAATGTGATGCATTTTGACAGCGTCTCAGAATGCCTTTTCAAATAGAAATTTGAGGAATGAATTGAATTGGTTTATAGATTCAACAGACCCACTGTGAAAAAATCCTAGGCTATATCATACTTACCCAACCCCCATTTGTCCCCACTATTATGGGGAGTGCATGATGGAAATTCAGGTCTCCAGACTTCAGCATATGCTCTGGTCCTATATCAAATAACCTTCAATAGATTTGCTTCACCAGTGTATGGCCAACAAAATGAATGGCTACATGTCTCTTTAGGGAAGAATTGGGGAAACATTACTGTGATTGTTTTTTTCTTTCTTTTTTTTGTGGTGTTTTAAGATTCTTCTTCATAGAAAAGTGGCCTTTTAGTTACTTGATAGGGTCTGGGTCTGAAAACAGATTTGAATGAGGAAATTGAGATTTTGACTTTTAATAAATTTTTTAAATATTTATTTATTTTTGAGAGAGAGAGAGACAGAGTGGGAGCAGGGGAGGGGCAGAGCGAGGGAGACACAGAATCTGAAGCAGGCTCCAGGCTCTGAGCTGTTGGCACAGAGATTCAGTCTTCCCCCATTGACACCAGGTATCCCAATTCTGTAATAGAATTCTCTTAAACTTCAGAGGACCGTCACTATTGAGCTCTTGGGAATTTGGGGAACATTCTCACCAGAATCTTAATATCTTTGTAAAAAGAATGTCACTTGGGTCTTCTGGAGCAACACTCTTGTGTTTTCCACTCTTACAGAAGATCCATTCTAGCGTGCCAACTGTCTGGGCCTTTTGATTCCATCCTCCACAGTTGACTACAAGAGGTCTGGTAATGTTTTTTTCCCCAAGCTTCCAAACAAATTCAAACAGCCCCAAGTGTCCATCCCAATGTGTTAAACCTTGTGTCATCGGAACACACCCACTTCTCAGCTTTATATTTGGCCTTGCCCTTTGATAAAGTATAGTTTTCTGGATCCTACTGGTATGTATTAGCTGTGTTCTACAGTACCATTGGCTTATATTTCTTTTCATTTCTTAGGAGCCTGCCATTTTCCCAGCCTGGATATGCTGGTATTTGACACTGTGAAAAGTTATAGCTCTAGTGATCAAAAGGGAAAGATGTGGCAGATTCTGAGGAAGGAGAATATTTACCTATAAGATCTCCACTTCATTTGAAGTCACTTCATAGTCCCCTACCGAGGTAGTTGGGATCTCTCTTTTATAAAACAGCATTTAGAATACTTCAGCATGCCCGGTGGGTCCAGCAGAATCAGAAGATTCAAAGTTTTCCAGTGCACCAACCTAGATATGGCCTCCCAAGTCATAGGGTTCCACTTTTTTGCCTATCACATCCTTGGCTTTCGCATATGTGACTTGCCAAGGATGAGAATTTGGTTGCCTATGAATCTTTGCTACTCTTATAATTAAATCATGGGCTTAATCATCAGCTGAGTGTGTTTTCCTGCTCTCAGAGATAGGTCTCTTTCTATGTTGCCATTTAGGACTTCTGACCCTGACACTTAACTTAAATTGTTAAGTAGTAGATCTGAATGTCATTTTGTCTCTTCAATGAATCAGTGATACTTGTCAAAGCTATCAGTTCCATAGTCCTTATAGTTATTGGTTTCTCTTTATCTTTCAAATGTTCTAGATTAGGATTTGATAAACTTTGGTCCATGGACTAAATTGGAACTTTCACCAGATTTAATAAATACAGTTTTATTGGAAAATAGCCACATCCATTTATTTATGTGTTGTCTGTGGCTGTTCTTGGACTGCAACAGCAGAGTTGAGTACGTGATGCCATATGATTTGTACAGCCTAAAATACTTCCTGTTTGGTTCTTGCCCACTCCTACTGTAGACATTGCTCCTGCTAGTGCATCCCTCTGCACTTTGATTCATGTGACACTATCACTTACCAGATGTTCATCATGGGCATGTTCCTTGATTTTTCTAAGCTTTACTTTGCTTATTTCTATGTAACCAAACCAAACCAAACCAAAACAAAACAAAACAAAAAACCTGATCACCTTCTTTTGTTCGATCATATTAGCACTATGGTACATGAAAAATAACTCAAATACAGTATCTAAAAAAAACAGCATTGAAAGGATATTTAGACTTCTACTGAATGGTGTCAAAAATATACCAATGGGGCATTTTATTGCATGCCACAAAACAACAACTTTTTTTCTATTCTTTCAATCACACACAGGAGTCCTCTCCTTATCTCCTCAAAAGTCTTAACTATCATCTCTTTCTCCCACATCCCCCTCCAAGTAACTTCTACAGTGACTTTCTTTGTGTTTTACTAACCCAATTCCTGTTCTTCCTTTTCTTCCAGTCTTCCTATTCTATTCTCTCTACAATGGGCAATGCTGTGTTTCTATGTTATAATAATAAATCAGTCATTTTCTCTGATTTATTTTTGCTCAGCAGTCATACCAATTAAGCAAATCAAAACAACTAAGATGGGAGGAAGAGCCTGCCTACTTATGTATGAAAAATGTTTTTGCTCTTGTCATGCATTTCTCCTGGTAAAGTCTGCTCATTCCTCCTGTCATGGAAATGTTCAAACACTAACCGAAGTTTCTCTTCCTCTTCTCCAAGAACTTCATTTCTCTGAGAGATCCTGGACAGTGTTTTCACTGCAGCCTGTGTGCATCCAGAGACACAGTGTCTCACAATGTTTCAAATGATTTGGAATTTGGAACTTCTGGAATCAAAACCAGAAATTGTAGGTTTCAATTCTTACTTCATTGAGAGTCTGTAATATAAGAGAGCTGAAGTGTTAACCAAATCCTTTTCCTCATGGTATCGAAGCTCAATAAAACTGAACATATGCAGGCTCTTCCTCTCATGGCATGCCTCTGTTGACTACAGACTTCCCAAAAAGGCCATCAAAATAACCTGGTGATAAAGAAAAAGCAAATTTATTGCTTACTACAGCAAAGAAGATCACTATCTAAACAAAATGTTAGTGGCGTCTGTGAATTCAGAGATCAGTGGTAGGTGGAGTATTTATAAGATTCTGCGACTAGTTTTCAGTGAAGGGGTCTGACTGGAATGAGGCAAAGTTTGAGATACAAATGGCTTAGGTTTGTTGGAACCACAGGCACAGAGTTTGAAACAGACAGACTTTATAATAAAACTAGTTGACGTGGATGGAGCTGGAGAGTGTTATGCTAAGTGAAATAAGCCATACAGAGAAAGACAGATACCATATATTTTCACTCTTATGTGGATCCTGAGAAACTTAACAGGAACCCATGGGGGAGGGGAAGGAAAAAAAAAAGAGGTTAGAGTGGGAGAGAGCCAAAGCATGAGAGACTCTTAAAAACTGAGAACAAACTGAGGGCTGATGGGGGAGTGGGTGATGGGTATTGAAGAGGGCATCTTTTGGGATGAGCACTGGGTGTTGTATGGAAACCAATTTGACAATAAATTTCATATATTTAAAAAAATAGTTGAGCAATCTATTATAATAAGGACAGTATTGTTCTGAGCGTTAGTTAGGTAGTCTGTTTTTCACATAAATAGATATTCAGTAAGTTCATGGGGAAAAGAAAAAAATTTAAATTATTTGCAGCTTTATCTTCCTGGGTTTTGTGGGCCAAATTCTAAAGATGTTCCCTAAGAATCTTGTCCCCTAATATTCAAACAAACATTAAGTACTTCTGTGAAGGGACTTTGAATATACAAAGTTAGGAACATTAAAATAGAGAGGGAGAGATTATCCAGCTGTGCAGAGTATAATTACATGAGCCCTTAAAAACAGAAATTTCTGGAGTGCCTGGGTGGCTCAGTTGGTTAAATCTCCTATTCTTGATTTCAGCTCAGGTCACTACTCACAGTTCATGAAATCGAACCCCGGGTCAGGCTCCGTGATGACAGTGCACAGCCTGCTTGGGATTCTCTCTCTCTCTCTCTCTCTCTCTCTCTCTCTCTCTCTCTCTCTCTCTCTCAAAATAAATAAATAAACTTAAATAAATAAATAACAGAAATTTCTTCACCTAGAGTCAGAGAGGTGTGGTGGAATAAAAGCCAAAGCAGGGAAGGGGAGTGTCAGAGAAATTTAAAGCATGAAAACAATTTGATCCACCATTGCTGGCTTTAAAGATGGAGGGAGGAAGAGGCCCATATACCATGGAATGTGAGCTTCCTTTAGAAGCTGAGAAAAATCCAACAAGGAAATGATGGGGACCTCAGTCTTACAGCTGTATGGTACTGAATTCTAATAACCTGAATGAGCCTAGAAATACATTCTACCCTAAAGCCTCCAGACAGCAATGGAATCATATAGACACTTTGATTCAACTTTGTCAGACTCTAAAGAGAAACAAGTTGAGCCACAGTATAACTGGATTTGTGACCCATAGAGCTGTGAGATAATAAATAAGTGTTATGTTAAGCCACTGATAATTTGTTACAGCAGCAATTGAAACTAATATCATGAGAAAAAACTATCCAGAATAATAAACTTGTATAAATGCAAACTGCAGACTGTCAAATAATTGAGCCATATTAGTATAAAAATCTTAGCTCTCAGTTAACTGGGTGACTACAGATGGTTTCATTTCAGCTCTCCCCTTTACACACCAAAATCCTGGCCTATCCCCAGTTTTTAATCTAAATTTATCCTATTCAATCTGAAGTCTACGAGGCAATATGAAAGTTTATTCTACACTTACCAATGAAAATTACACAGGCACAGATTCTTCAGTTAAAACTCTGAAGGCCTCTTAATTAGGTGTGAGGAATTCCTTTATTTCTATGTACAAGTATGTTGCTTGTTGGAGATCTGATTTCAAGAGATGAAAACTTTATCTGTATTACCTCCAGCTCCTTAAATCAACCCTGATATCTTGATTATGTACTGATTGAACTTAGTTTCCTTTTATCACTTTCCTGTCCCTAAATGCTGTTCCTAATACTGAAAATTCAAAAATCTCTTGGGTTTGGAATGACAGTTAAATTTTTCCCTCAACTTTTGACCGTAATCACTGCCATATTGATTGGATTCAGGAGTATCTTAGCTTCCACATTACTCGCCACATTCCCAAACAGCCATTGGCAGAAATCCCCCAGACCTAAACACAGAGGAGAAATGTTTTCCTGATGGCATATTGTTATGCACTCATCTATTTACTACAATAGCTAGCTACCTATCAAGATGCATATCCAATCTATGGCCAGGCATTTTGTCACAAAACAAAGACATGTAATAACTCTAAATAGGCAAAATTTATTTTTAATATGAAATTTCAGTCACTCACTTAATCTTCAACATTTTTATGCCTCTAAGATTTGTTACTGCTTGCATTTAAGTAGAATGTTCTATTTACAGCTCAGAGTTTTTCCCCGTCTCTAATATGGCACTTCTTAAGAACATCTCCATTTTTGTAATGAAGCAAAAGAAAAAAAGAAAAAAAAAATAGAAGCTTGCAATGTAATAAAGAATTTTATTACACTTCCACAATTTTGTGAATTTGAATTCATAATGCTTTATAGCTATTACATCCAGTAGTCTGTAAAATAATAATGCCATAACAGTAGTGTGGACAATTTCTATCTGACTTGCAATATTCTAGAGACAATCAGAACTTGTGACTTAGCAACACCCAATTTCTAAAATATAATTCCAAGAACTGTTTAAAGTGAAATTGTACCCTGTGGGATGCCTGCGTGGCTCAGTTGGTTAAACGTTTGACTTTGGCTCAGGTCATGATCTCACGGTTCATGAGTTCAAGCCCTGTGTTGGGCTCTGTGCTGACAGCCTGGAGCCTGCTTCAGATTCTGTGTCTCCTTCTCTCTCTGTTCCTCCCCCACTTACACTCTGTCTCTTTCTCTCTCAAAAATAAATAAAGATTTAAAAAAAATTTAATGAAATTGTACCCTCAACTAATCATGTATTCCCCATATGTAATCCGCATATAAAAGTGCATCTCGGCATTTTATTAAATTCAGAAGAAAAGATATGCACCTATTTACCCACCTGCCCACCACCCCCCAAATAGAAATGGAAAATTGAAATACATGTTCAATCTCAAAACAAATAAACAAACAAACAAAGCCTCAAAATCCACCCTTGTATCTTGGCTTAAACTATATTCTTTACTCAAATGATATTATTCACTTAAAGGTTCAGGGTAGCTGCTCCCAATTTCTTTCTCACTCCTTTCTCTCTTTCTTTCTCCTTCTCTCTCTCTCTCTCTCTCTCTCTCTCTCTTGTTCTCCTTTCCTATATTCTATGTTGTCTTATTCTCTCACACATTCCTTCTTTTCTCCCTCTCTCCTAAGGGGTTACCATTCTGTCATGTAAAAAATGAAAAATAATATCTACCCCATAATAGTGCTTTGAGGATTATATAAATTAATGATTATAAAACACCTAACACTTTGCCTATTATTTAGGAAGTGTTACATAAATTTTATCTATCATTAATAATACATGTATGCATATAATCACTTATTTTAAAAACCATCTAGTTTATAATTCAATTAAATTTGTATATTAATTAAATATTGTTACATGAGAGAATAATAAAATTGATCATATAATTAATAGCTTTAAGGAAAGAATAATATTTGAATATATTAAGTATTTTAGTTAAAAGGGTAAGATTCATTTTTTTTTCTCCCAACCTGTAATATTAACTTTATACCTATTTTGCATTAAGTAGTATGTTTGTTTAATGCCCACGCAAAACTTATAGTCCATCATGTAAAAAATGATAAAAAGTTAGCAAATAAGTGCAAAGAACTAAGAAAGAAATAGAAATAGTTCTATGATAGTGAGTATGAGCCTAGAATGTTCACAGATGGTCTCCTAAGGAGACAATGCTAAAATTGAGAAACAAAAAAGCAGAAAGAGCAAATCATACCAAAAATAAAAGTTCACATTAGCATAGTAGAAAGATGTTAGAGTTGAATTGTTTCATGTTTTCTAAGGATTAATAAGATATAAGTGATTACATTTGAAATGATAGTGTAACACTACAGTCAATATAATTGTGTTAGACACTTTGCTTTTTTTTATGAAATTAAGCTGCTATTCATAACTTGTGTTCACATAACACCTTTAGTTGCCAAGTTCTAAATTTGTTTCATAGCACTAATGCACACACACACACACACACACATATATATATTACGGTGTTATATATATAGCATATGGTATTGTTGCATACTACTCATGTAGCATTGTATAGGATATAGTATTATATACTGCATGTGTATATATGACTTACATATCAGTATTAGCAATTACCATTTAGTAGTAATAGGAGGGTAAACATTTTCCTTAGGCTTATGGAGATTTTAGGAAATTTTCATGATAAATAGTGAGGTAGGACAGCTTCTGTATTAAATAAGATTTCTCACCCTTTAATACTTCATGTATAAAGTTACTTTTCCTTTAGAATGAATAACCTGCCAAGAGTTGTTTTATTCCTGGAACTCACAATTTTTCTGTTCCCCTAGATAACTTGAGATCAGCAAATAGTGGTTCATAAAATGTATAACTCTTAGAAATTTCTTTTTGAGACATTTCTAGCCATTTCCTGAGGAAGCAGCAGCCAGCATTTGATTAGATTTAACTGCAAGAAAATTTAAAGATTATTAAATGTAATTGTGTCCTAAATAGGAAATTACACATATTTTGGTTATATTTACCCTGAAACAAATATTGTCTCTTTTCAACTTCAAAGAAACTAAAAAAGTGATTTACGTATAATATCTATCATTTTCTCTAAGTGTTGTAACTATTAGGCAGATCAAGACGACAGTTCTGGAAGTCCCCGGGAACTTAAATGGTAGCAGTTTTGTTTCCGTCACCCATTTATCTTTGTAGAAATCTGTTCTTTCTTCCACTAATGAACTCATCCAATTTCCAGCTACACGCTTCCTTCCTTTTCTCTAACTAGTTTGATTTAAAAGTAACTGATACAGATTCTTTGGCTGCCAAATATTAAAAGAATGAAACTAGATATTTAAATCCCCATGACATATATTTGACTTGTTTGGGGATATCAGAAATATTTTTACACCAGTTTCCTTTCTTTGAAAAACCACATAGGATAAACCACATGTCCAAAATACAAATTCTTATATTTCTGTGAAAATGCAGCTGTAGATGTCATCATGAGTAGGGACTTTTATAGTGTCATAAAAATTCAGTGTCACTATAAATTTATGCTGCTGAAAATGTCGACATTTATGGTAACTTCTACAAGGACATATTTTAAAATGATACTAAAAGTTGATGCAGCAACTTTTGTTTAGTTAAAAAGTAAGATTATAGAACAAAAACATTTACTCAAATTTTTGAAACTATCAATATGGATGATTAATTTTTAAAATTCTCAAATCATATCATGGTTTGATGGGTACTTAAAATCAAATCATTCAGAATTGAAAAGCATGAAAGCATATTCATGTGTTATTCAAATTAACAGTTAATTGCTGAATATAATTAATATTCATTTGCAATGCATTTAATACACACTTTTATACCTGATAAAATTATTAATGATGCAAGCATACGATGATGCTTATTTAAGAATTATAGATAATCATAGATTTATATTGGCAATCTATTTTCACTCATTTCATATCCTAAGACAAGCACAGTTACTATCTTGATTAATAAGTAAGAAAAAAATTATTTAAAAAAATCATAAGAGGATTGTCCAAATCAACCAATTCATGAGGAAGAATTTTCACTTTTTTAGCAATAGAAATTCCTTTGCTGTGAGGAAGAGTGACCACATTGAATGGTCTGATTTTGGCAACTGTAGAAGAACCAAAGAGATTTCACCTTCAAACCCAATTCTAAATCACAAAAGCTGCTGTGGACTTAGCAGGGATATTTTGACAGTGCTAGTGGTAGGTGGGAGATTTTGGCAAAGATTTATAAAGTTTGCTCAGAATCTCTTTTTTTCTTTTCCCCTTATGTTGGTGACTTGACACCCTCCAGGAGGCTTGGACTTATTCAGGAAAAAAATTCTGCCTTTAGAATTAGGGATACAGAGAGCTCTAGTTCAACACTCAGTGAGAGACATGCTGCCACTGTGGCTCAGGCACCATGTTATAGTTCCTATGTGTGTGATATTGCCATGTGAGCAATGCCTGAGGTCAAATGCTCACATTTAATTGAGGATGGAACCTGGATAATTTCATAATTCCTAAGTTTGTGTCTTGAAAATGTGCAGTATATCTCTTTTGTGAAGTATAAGTGATGGTGGATAGGGGCCACAAACTGATGTAACACCATAAGTGTTACTGATATGTTTTTACATGATTTGCTATGTATCAGCCTGTTTGAATGTGTTCACAGGTGATCTGTCAAACAAGTTACCTTGCCCATATATCTGGAAGAGATAAAGAGTTTCAAGTTGAAAGACAACTTCTGAGAGCTTATAGTCGCTCAGACTTCCAGTAACTAATTGCTATCCCTCTAATAAAAAGAAATCAAGGATGGGGAGGTGGCTGGCTGGCTGAGTCAGTTAAGCATTGGACTCTTGATTTCACCTCAGGTCGTGATCTCATGGTTCATGAGACAGAGCCCTGCATCTGGCTCTACACTGGCAGTATGGAGACTGCATGGTGGGATTCTCTCTTCCTCTCTCTCTCTGCCCCTTCCCTGCTTACTGGCTCTTACATGCACCTTCTCTTTCTCTCTCTCTCTCTTTCAAAATAAATAAATAAACTTAAAAAAAGAAATCAGGGACTACTACTTCCACTAAGATGGAATACATGTACTTTTCTTTATGCCTCTTACTATGTAACTAAAATCCTAGGACAATACACAGGCATACCTCATTTTATTGCACGTTGCTTTTTTTCTTAGTTTTATTTTTTTAATTTTAAACATTTTTTAAGTTTATTTATTCATTTTGAGAGAGTGCATGCCAGCAAAGAAGAGGCAGAAAGAGAGAGAGAGAGGGAGAGAGAGAGAACCCCAAGTAGCGCAGAGCTTGACATGAGGCTCAAACTCATGAACCATGAAATCATGACCTGAGCTGAAGTCAAGAGTCAGATGCTTAATTGACTGAAACACCCAGGCAACCCTTATCACACTTTGCTTTATTGCACCTCATGGATATTACATTATTTTATAGATTGAAGGTTTGTCTCAACCCTGGGTTGAGCAAGTCTACTGATGCCATTTTTCCAACATTATTTGCTCATTCCATGTCTCTGTGTTGCATTTTGGTAATTTTCATAATATTCAAACTTTTTTCTTTATTATTATATTTGTTATGGTGATCTGTGATCAATGGGTATGACTCACTGAAAACTTAGATGATGGTTAGCATTTTTAACAATAAAGTATTTTTAATTAAAGTATGTACATTGTTTTTCTAGACATAATGCTATTGCACACTTGGTAGACTATAGTATAGTGTAAACATAACTTTTATTATGCTCTAGGAAACCAAAAAATTAATTTGATTCACTTTACTGTGATATTTACTTTATTGTGTTGGTCTGAAATCCAACCTATAGTATCTCTGAGATATGCTGAAAAAAATAAAAATAAGATCCTGAAGATGGTGTGAAGAAAGAAGACTGGCTGGGGACTTTTGGACAAAAGGAACAACATGATGGTGAGTTCCCTGAGTTTTCTCTTTATGCCATGTATCCTATGCTTGGTTTTGATGAAGTTGCCAACCTGGAACTGTTAGTGGTATGGGAAAAAAATCCAGTAAAATTCAGCTTTCTCTAGCCAAAGGACTAGAAAGGGGGGAGTCTAGGAAGACAGAAAACTTTTAAACACTAATTACCCTGTTTTTGCCACAGAAAAATAATTGTAGCCCGTCCTTACTCATGACAACATACAGGCCAAGTGGGACCCTTAGATATTGGGATGCTATTAACATAGCATCCTACTTCCCATGCTGGGTGATGCCAGAGAAGGTCTACTTAGGAGCCAAGACATTTATCTCCACTGAATGGCTACAAAGCCCCCTTTTCTACCCACAGTATCAGTGGAGATCTTGCAAGAAAGCTCCACCCCACTCAGAGTAATGGGTCATCCCTCCTCTGCCCTGTTTGGGTAGTGTCAGAAAATTCCTAATGAAGAGCTGAGAATTGAAAATGGGTGTTCAGACAAAAAACTTGTAGCCAAGTGTTTATAGTGGCACTATTCACAATAACAAAGGGGAAACAACCAATATGTCCATCAGTTAATAAATGGATAAACAGAATGTGGCATATTCATACAATGGAATACTATTCAGCCATAAAGAGGAATCAACACTCATACATGCTATGACATTAATAAACCTTAAGCACATCATAGTAACCAAAAAAAAGCCAGACAAAATATTCACATACAGTTTGATTCCATTTATATTAGGTATTCAGAATAAAAAAAATCTGAAAGTCAGAAAGCACATTAATGGTTGGCAGCAGCTATCAGGAGGGGAAGATGAAAACAGACTCCCTAATGGGAGTTATAAACTCCCATTTTGAGGAGTATAGGTTTTTGAGGTTATAAACATGTTCTGGGACCATGTAGATGTGATGATTGCACAACATTGTGAATCTACTAAATCACAATGAATCATACACTTTAAAATGGCTTAAGTGATACATTTTATATTATGTTTATTTTATCACAATAAAAAATTAGGACACTTAGGTCCTAATATGTCAATAATTTTACATTAAATTTAAGTGATCTAAATACACCAATTAATAGAAACTGAGAGAATGGATCAAAAACATGACACAACTAATGTGTTATTTGTAAGTAATTCAATTCAAATATAATAATATGAGCAATCTGATAGTAAAAGGATGAAATTACATATATTAAAAATATATATAATACAAACATGAATTAAAAGAAAGCAGTAATGGCTCTATTAATATCAGATAAAGGTACTTCAAGACAAATAAAATTATCAGAGATCAAGAGGAATAATATATAATGATACCAGCACTATATGTTGAAAGGCTGTATTTTCTCATGGAATCACCTTGGCACCTTTGTAGAATAACAACCATTCAAAAATGTAGGGTTTGGGGCACCTGGGTGGCTCAGTCGGTTGAGTGTCCAACTTCGGCTCATGTCATGATTTCACGGTTCATGAGTTCAACCCCAGCATCAGGCTCTGAGCTGACAGCACGGAGCCTGAAGCCTGCTTTAGATTCTGTGTCTCCCACTCTCTCTGTCCCTCCCTGTCTCACACTCTATCTCTCTTTCAAAAATAAATAAGCATAATAAAAAGTAGGGTTTATTTTTTGGACTCTCGGTTCGGATTCGTTGGTCTGTATGTCTGTCATTATCCTAGTACAACAGACAATCGTATAGATATTTTTTTCCATTCACCTTTTGCTGGGCCTTTAAATTGTTTCTACTGGGCAATGTCAGGTAATGATGCTGTGAAGATTCATGTGCAAGTCTTAGCATGGGTGTATGTTTTCATTTCTCTTATGTATAGACTTGGAAGTGAAATTGCTGAGTCATATGGTTACTATATTTAATCTTCTAAGGTACTATCACACTATTTTCCAAAGTGGCTATACCATTTTATATTCCCATCAACAATATATGAGGGTTTTGATTTCTCAATATCTTAGCCAACACTTATTACTGTATTTTTCATTATAGCCAATCTAGTGGATAAAAAAGATATTTCTCATACTGATGTTAATTTTCATTTCCTTAATGACTACTTGAGCATTTTTCTTGTGCTTATTAACCTTTTGTGTATCTTCTTTGGTTAAATGTTCATTCAAATGATTTGCTTATCAAAAAAAAATATTTGTTTGCCTTCTTATTTTGATCCTTATATCTTCTACATAGAAGTCCTTTATCACAAATAATGATTTGTGATTATATTCTTCAAGATTGTAGCTTGTGTATTACTTTTATACATTGTCTGTTGAAGTATTCAGGTTTTAAATTTTGATTAGGTAAAAAACATTTTTTTTCTCTTGTATGCATCTTACTTTTGCTGTTTCACTTGATAACTTTGTCTGACCCAAGATAATGAAGAATGTCCTAAGATTTATGCCAAAAGTTGAATAATTTTAGTTTTTACATTTAGGTCTATGATCCATTAGGAGTTAATCTTTATAAGTACTGTAAAGTAACCATCTAAATTCACATTTTTGCATGTATATATCCAGTTGTACCAGCACTATTTGTTGAAAAGACTGTCTTTCCCCATGGAGTCACCTTGGTATCTTTGTAAACTACCAACCAATCATAAATGTAAGTGTTTATGTAAGCCCTAATTCTGTTTCATTTGCCGTATGTCTATCATTATCTTAGCACCACATTGTCTTGATTACTGTAGCTCTACACAATATTTTGAAACCAGGATGTATAGTCCTCCAAATTTTGTCTTATTGGCAATTGATTTGACTATTATTTTAGGTACTATGCATTTCAAAATAAATTTTAGGATTATTTTATGAATTTCTATTAAAGGACCTGCTGGGATTTTGATAGGGATTGAATTGGGAATCTATAAATCAATTTGAGGGAAATCGTCACCTTATAAATACCAAGTCTTCTAATCCATAAAATGTTTTGTCTTTCCTTTTGTTTAAATGGATTTAATACCACTCATTAATGCACTATAGCCTTCAGTGTATAAATATTGAACTTACTTTGTTAAGTTCAATGCTTTGTTAAGTTTAATACAATATTCCTAAATATTTCTTTTTTTGTCATTATGAAATTGTGTTACTCTTTAAGTTTACTTTTGTAGAGCCCATTGCTAGTGTATAGAAGTGCAATTGATTTTTGTATATTGATCTTCATTCTCACTACTTTGATAAACTAGTTTATTAGTTACACTAGTTGTGTACAGCATTTTCTCTGTACAGAATCACATCGTGAATAGAGGCAGATTTTATTCTCTCATTCCATTCTGGATGTCTTTTATTTATTTTTTCTTTTTAGACTTAGTGACTTAAGTAAGCATCCAGTATAATGTAAACAGAAGTGATGGAAGTGGAGATCTTTGCCTTTTCCCTGATCTTAAAGGGAAAGATCACCATAGAGTATTATGCCAGCTCTAGATTTTGACAGACTACCTTTATCAACTTGAAAAAATTTTCTTCTTTTTTTTTACATTTTTTTAATGTTTACTTATTTTTGAGAGAGAGACAGGACATGAGCAGGGGAGGGGGGAGAGAGGGAGACACAGAATCTGAAGCAGGTTCCAGACTTTGAGCTATCCACACAGAGCCTGACATGAGGCTCAAACTCATGAACCATGAGATCATGACCTGAACTGAAGTCAGACTCTTAACCAATGGAGCCACCCAGGTGCCCCTCCCTCTATTTTCCTAATTTATTAATAGTTTTTTTTTTATCATGAATGTCGAATGTTTTTTTCTGCATCTAATATAATAGAGAACAGTTATTAAGAATCTGGAAACTTTATGTGTACACAAGCGATTTACTGGTAGAGAATTCAAAAAGAAAGAAGTTTGATAATATGGATGACTTCTCAAAACTAAAGCCATATATTTCCATGATTTGGTTAGGCATTAATTCTAAGTTTCCAGCCATATCAGAGGAGGCAGAACATTTTTTTTTGAGCATTCTTGTTGAATTTGTATTATGATTTCTGGGATTACTTAAAATTAAAACTAAAGAGCTGCTATTTATTAATAAAGAATGTCATATTTCTCTTCGACTATGCCAACAATGAGGGGACTCATTCTTACGTCATTACTTACCAATCCCAGACAGACGCTGAGGAACTTATTTACAGCAGGATGATTTAGAAATTTTTAGTTTCTATTTAAAAATTCTGGAATGTAGCAGTATTATATTATTTTAATTATATTCATATGGGTATGGTTTTATGACAATTAATACTGGATTTCCATATACATGATAGTGACCTTTTTTTTTAAATAAATGTACTGGCATAATTATGAATAGATGTGAAGACAAAATGAGTAAAACAGGTACATGCCAAAAGGGAGGTGGTAATGGATATGGCAGTATTTTTGGAGACAATACAACGAATAACCTAGGTTTGGGAAGCAATGTCTTAGTGTAAGAGAAAAATAAATGGTGATGATGGCCCTAAAGATTAATAAATAATAGTAAGGTTAAGTGCTATTGGGAGAAATACTGGATAGAAAAATTGATCTGAGCCTTAAAAGAAACTAGTGTAGGTTAAAGAAGAGTAGAAGATAAAAGCTAGCTCACATGCGTACACACACATAGATACACACACCAAATGAAAGTATATTGCTCTTTAATTACCAATATAACTGGAATATTTTTCTGTGTCCAAACATATAAAACCAAGTCTTTGTTGGCCCCCTTTAGGCCTCAGGTGCAGATTGTTGCGTTAATCACATTCTTCAGTTCATGGCATGATAACTTCATCAGTTTGTCCAGCCTTTTGCATTTTTAAATATTTTCCCATTATCTTCAGTTTTCAAAGAAGTACTACCACGCCCCAAGTAATAATATTCTAATGTGTTTTAAATATATCCTTCCATATCTTTCACATAATCATGTGAAATAAATAGCTTTATGTATTGTATTTGTACTTGTTTAATTTACAAAAATTTTATTTGTTGTAGATCTCATACTGCTTAGTTTTTTTTTCATACAAAACTGAAATTTTTGAGATCAGTTGTTGCTGCTTCTAAATGCTTTGTAGCATTTCCTTTTTTCTCAAAAAGCTGCAACATGGTTAAGGTCTTCATACATGACTAATTCTCTACTTATCTCTGTGTTAGTCAGTTTTCCCTTAAAAAATTCTAGAGGATGTAAAGTCAGGTTTTTAATAGTTTAGTAGTATTGTTTCAATGCCATTTAACTAATTAACTATAAATTGCCCTGAAAATTATGCACCTTAAAATATTTAAGTTTTAATGCACAGTTAATCCAAACATTTGCCTGCTTTACTTAGGAAACATGTGAAGGAATTTCTTTAATATATCAGTTTCTATATAATTTACCAATGAAAATTATACTTTTTAATTAAGTACTTTTTTTTTATTTTTTTTTAACGTTTATTTATTTTTGAGACAGAGAGAGACACAGCATGAACGGGGGAGGGGCAGAGAGAGAGGGAGACACAGAATCGGAAGCAGGCTCCAGGCTCTGAGCCATCAGCCCAGAGCCCGACGCGGGGCTCGAACTCGCGGACTGCGAGATCGTGACCTGAGCTGAAGTCGGATGCTCAACCGACTGAGCCACCCAGGCGCCCCATAATTAAGTACTTTTGATATGTACTTGAACTTGGAAGATGTCTGTGCAAGTGGAGGAGGAACATTTCTGAATGCCTGTTTCCATGTCCTGTTTTTTTCTTTGAAGTCAATTAGTTTATAAAAACCACAGTGTCGTAGTGCAAATTGTATTTGCATTAAAGAGAAATATTCAATGCACATAATTTAAAATGGTGTTTTAAAACAATTAAAGTGATAACATATAGGCCAATGTAGGCGGTAAACTTTTTCTTATAATTAGTCTCGTCTCTTCATTTATACGTGCTTCTTGTGTATTACTCATTTGACAATTTAGCATAGAAAGCCTGTATGCATTTTTATTACCATTACTGGATTTTTATTAACTTGATATTTATTAATGTTGCTTCATATAAGAAAATTGTTAAGATATTATATATTCTTACTAAGTCACTGGCTCAAGTCTAGACTTTAGAACATAGGTCACACTCTTCAGCCTATTTCAATTTGGTTTAGTGCATTGATTGTCCTATACTGTCCTAGAGGCACCTAACATCTCTGTGTGCTAATTTCCCCATCTAGAAAACATGGGAGGCAATAATATGTTCCTCAGAGGACTTCAAGAGGTTTAATAATAACCAAAACATGGTATGAGCATAGAAAACTAATAATAACTATTGTAGTAAATGATGAAGAGTATATGAACATGCACTTATAAATGTGCAAATAAACCAACACTATGCTTATTTTTCTTTATCATTTTACATTGAATGGTAGAGAGTATGATCAATGAAGACTAAAGCCTCTCCTGGTTTCACTTTTACCTCACTGACATTTAAAGCTCCTACATTCATCTAATTCCTACTTTCCTCTTGGAATTTTAACCATTTTGGATTTTTAATTTTAAAGCACACACACACATATATATGTATGTGTGTGTGTGTATATATATATATATATATATATATATATATATATAGACAACTCTTCCCATTATTTTTAAATTCTAAACTATTTATCCGATCATTATACAACTTAAAGCTTTATGTTAACCTGAGTCAATTGATGAGAAGAAGAAGAATGGTCACTTGAAATTATCCCAGATGAAGAAATAATAATTATCGATATAATGCCATTATGATTGTAAGTAATGTATCACTATCAGAACTCCTAGTTTTCATTAAAATATTTTATCCTTTATTCATAAACAGGACATTACTCTGATAGGAAGATTGTTCCAGATTTAATAGGGGATGAATTTGTAAAGAAACTTGGTATGCCAAAGAACAAATTACACTAATTTATGTCCACAACATCATGCAAACTAGATGTAAAACCCTACAAGCTCGGCTGTTAAATACAAGAGGCTGTGACCATATGTGTAATTGTGTAGGCTTGCCACAGAAACATTCCTTAACATCAACATGAGTGACAGTCTGTAACACTTATCTTACAGCTGTCATTACCTAAAAGAGGAATTTTTCTCATCAGAACTAGGTGGCTACATATAACAGGAGTTTCCAGAGATTTTTATGTCTGTTAAAATTACTTGAAAATTTTTAACAGAATTTCTAATAAATGTACTTAATTAACCACAGTTACCTCACCCATGCCTAGGACTCAAGTGAGCCAAACAGTCTTACCAGAATTAACCAGAAATTCAAAAAATCATTTATATTCTTTCTTTTTCTAATAGGTCAAAGGTTCTACTTGTAGCAATGGTGAGCAGCCTGTTCCATATGCCTTCCCATAGCATTTCCACTGAGAATAATAAAATTTACCAAATTAAATGCATGTATATACATATGGTTATATATTACATATATTTATGCTATAATTATATGTGCCCTCTATTATATAAATATATGTACTATATTATATATATATTCGCACTTATATATAGTGCAAATTATATATTAATATATATATTATATATATATTTGCACTTATATATAGTCAAAATAAGTGTATATGCATATATATGTTTATGTGTATGTATATGTTTAAAAATTACATATATATATATATATATATATATTTAACGACAGCATTGAGAGCTATCTGGGTGACAATGACTTGCAGGCAAAGATAAAATCATAGAAATTAGGGAAGCCCAATAAGGAGAGCCAGACATTGGCACCAGTGGTTTTGCTGATTCCAAAATTGTAGTCAAGAGATTGAGAAGTTTTTGACAGTTTCAAGAGGATAGAGATGCAAAAGTTGGAGTCTGAGATTCACCAAGGAGTGGGGCCCTGATAAATTCTATGGACTTGAGAATGGGATTCTGAAGCTCTAGTTTGTGATTTGTCCTCACAAGGACTAAAGCCAGTCTTTAAATCAGCTCAATATCTGATCAGATAAAAGGTGATGTGCTCCCAAGTTGACCTCTTGCCAAAATCAAAAGTTGATCTGATAAGGAAGATAGTATAATCCAGAGCTTTATATGGTCCTTAAACATTTTCATTCTCAATGGCCACCATTCAATTAAAAAAAAACCCAGGTGTACACAAACCTTGGAATAAAACAAACAGATCAAAGAATAAAAGTATTAAAGACATTTAAATAGAAATGTGATTATTGTGTTCAAGACAATGCAGAAGTTTTGCAGATAATACAAAACAATAATGCATGAAAATTCTATGAAAAATACAATAACTGAAATTCAGAACTCAATGAACACATTTAATAGTCATTAGAGACAATGGAAGAGAGAAATAGTAATTAGAACCAAATATCCAGATTGAAGCACTAAGGGACAAAAGAATGTATAATACAAAAAAGAGCACAAAGACATACTTTGCGAAGAGATCTAAAATCACATGTACCTGATGTTCCACAAGGAAAGTAGAGAGAAAACAGAACAGTATCTAAAGAGATAAGTCCCCCAATTATGCCAAATGATGCAAAGTATCAAACACAGATTCAAGAAACTCTAAGAAGCTGAAGAACACCACATCAAGGCACAAAGCACACCACTAATATTTAAAAAGTGACATAGAGATGATTTTGAAAGCAGCCAAGGAAAAGGGAGTCTATTGGTCCTATATTATCAACAATAATGATAGCTGGGTTCTCAAAAGAAACAAAACCAAAGAACACCATAATTTTATCTGAAAAATTCTGGGAAAGAAATGCCACTGCATAATTTTGTATCAAGCAAAAATCTTCTTCACAACGAAGGCAGAAATAAATATATTTCTAGGGAAACAAATGTGTTAATTAGGGCCTTTTTCCCCCTAGTCTGGCTAAAATATGCTGCATATTAATAACTACAGATCAAAAGCAGCATACACATTTGTGTGGTCAAAAAATATAAAAAGTTATTCACTGGAAAATTGAAATAACAAATATCTAACTTTCATCCCTGAAGCACCTTCATGGAATGCTGTAATCGGACATATGTTATGGTTGATTCTTTGTTCTTTTAGTCTTTGTTTGATTCAGCATTAAATACTTTCCTTCTCTACCCATCTAGGGTCTCACTGTTTCAGATGAGAGCCCCATTAGTAAAGGGGCACTTGGTTTCTTTTCCAGTTTCCACCTTGAGCTTCGTATAACAACCACATACTGCTTTGCTAGCTGGTTTGGAATACTTACGGGGTCAGAGAAAACAAAAATGGAGACATGATAAGGGCAAAGGAAAAGTTGTTTCACTTGGATTGTGCCCTGGAAACTGTATCTGTTTCTGTGGACCTGGAAGAAATTTAAATCTGACTCTTCTTTTGCAAGTATTCTCCTCTAGATTTTCTGAGATTCTCTAGATCCTCTCCCTTGAATATCCCTTCTGCAGGAGAGCTAATGACTCCTTTCCCAGCCCCTAGCATTTCCCTTGTAGTGTCTTCTAGGTCTTTCTACTGTCTGGGTGGTCGTTTTAGAAGAATCCAAGATGATTCTAAGTCAATACTCCCCACCGATGTGACCCACATCTAGTACCTAGGAACACTTGCATCCTCATTCCAGCAAACTCAGAGTGCAGTTCTATACTACTCTAGAGGTAGTCTCTGGACTCCACCACTATCAGAGTTCATCTCTTTTTTCTAGATTTCTCAGGCAAACGGCAGACTCTCATATACTATGTTTTCCCAGTATAAGGTAAGATACTTCCTGGAAGCATCCCATCCCATTAGCCT
The DNA here is from genome assembly GCF_027475565.1 of Acinonyx jubatus. Taxonomy (NCBI): domain Eukaryota; kingdom Metazoa; phylum Chordata; class Mammalia; order Carnivora; family Felidae; genus Acinonyx; species Acinonyx jubatus. The sequence goes on from NC_069387.1 coordinate 49,953,168, forward strand.
GGGTGAAAGTTTCTCACAGACCACTTTCCTTAAAGGATATCTATCCTCCTCCTCTTATACACACACACACACACACACACACACACACACTTCTTTTTTTCTCCATATTCTGTTCCCTTTTTCCATCCTTAATATGTCTGAGGGTTTCAAGTGTTGTGACATTTCACGTGAAAATTGGTAAATGTGTATTTCTTTATTGCTCAGTTTAGAACTTAAATGTTCTGTTTCCATGCCTGTTGATTTGATATCCTATTTCCATTGGCTCTTTCTCTATATTTCTTGAATGGTTGGATGAATACTTACCTTAATTTTGATTCGAGGGTTTGTGAACACTTGCTTTCTATATAAAATGGAGATAATTTAGGATATTTAAAATTCTTCCATTTGTGATAAATCAAAGTAATTAAATTTACATGAGAGGTAATTAAATTTATGTGATAAATTTATATAAAATGAGAAGATGCTCATTTTAAGACTTAGGAAAGAGAGTTGTGGCTCAATTTCACTTAAATACAAAATAAATATTATTCCTACTTCAAAATAAGAGTCAAGAAATAGAGGGGCATGTGGGTAGTTCACTCAGTTAACTGTCCGGCTCTTGATTTCAGCTCAGGTCATGATTTCACAGTTCGTGGGTTCAAGCCTCACATCAGGCTCTGTGCTGACAGCTCAAAGCATGCTTGTGATTCTCTCTCTCTCTCTCTCTCTCTCTCTCTCTCTCTTCTACCTCTCCCCTGCTCATCGTCTCTCTCTCTAAGTAAATAAATAAATAAATACACACATAAACAAACAAACTTAAAAAAATTTAAGTCAAGAAATAGCGCAAATGGCTGAAAAGAAAAATAGAGTTCCAGGTTCTATCAATGATCATGGAAATTTTGTCAGAGAATTTACTTGAGAGACAAAGGAAAAAGGAGTTTGGCAAAGTTGGATAGTCCAGATATGCATCCCAACTTGTGATGCTTACCCAAAGTAAGGCTATTTGGGATTTTGTCTGTCATTCCTGTCAAGTAATTGTGACATAGTTTCTCCAGTAAAGTGCAGCTTTGAGTACAGTAAACCTATTTTACACATCAGTGCATTAAAGAGCATACCTCTATAAAATATGATTGTCATGGTTGTCATTGTATCAGTGGAAAAAAAGGTGGAGAAAGCCATAAAGGAAAGTTTACTGAGCATATCATAAGAAGTGGGGGAAGGAGAAAACCTTTCCTACAACTGAAAGATTGTATATCCTACAGCAACAAAGTCAGGCATTACTTTGCGATCATTTCATGAACTCACCTTACAAAATTCTGTTTACACCAACCAATTGGAAGGAAACAAATGAACCTCACAAGAAGTGCCTGCAATTCTGAGGTGTATATACTAACATTCATAACTATAAGAGCTTTGTAATCTGGGGAATCCTGTGCGGCTGATAAAATAATGATTTATGCATTTACTGCTGCTCTCAAAAGCTAGAAATTGAGTGTCCCTGCAGTATACACATACTGAAGTTTGTACTTTTAGAATATAATTCCCTTTTCTTCTGAATCCTCTACTTCCAGCCCAACATTTCTCTGAAAGAATGAGAGGTATATGAAACATTTGACATTAAGAAGATTCCCTTGTAATTTTCAGGTCATATGCATTGTCTTCAGTGTGTATTATGAATTTATTTCAGATGGGTAAGGATACTTTACATAATGAGGCAAAGCTTTTAAACCAGATGGTCTTGTGTATAAGGCATTGTTCTATTTTGTGAAAGCTTAGCTCTGTCTTAGTTACACAAAATGCAAGATTTAGAAGCATGTAAACCAATAATAGTTATTCAATCTAAGCTGTAAGGGTAACTTACTATGGGCACTGGAGGTTGAGATAGGATATTGTATTTGCATACATACAGTATATGGAAAACTATTCTACCATTTTATGGAACAGCAATCATATTTAGTTTAATGTCTTTTAAGTCCCATAAAGCGATATTAGGAAATTTTGCTATTTGGATGGTGAGCAATCAAAGCTGTGGTGTTAACTCATCATAACACTACTAGTGTGACTCTTCAGGCTTCATTAAATTGGAGATATAAATATGCCAGATCAACCCAATGAAATTAGAATGCTCCTATTTCGGGGTTTAGAGTAGGCTAAATGAGCTTGGTACCTTTTTTATATTTGTGGTTAGATACTGCATTGGCCTACCTTGTGATTGGATGGCCATTTCAACAGGAATCAAGATTTACGTATATCAGTAATCTTCAACTTCATGCCATGACTCTCTTGAGGGTATTGTAAAATAGGGATGCCTCAGTTAATTTCCTTCATCAATTTCCTCATCCTTTTTCTCTCATGCTCCTAACATAAGCCCAAAATGTGTTTTGTGGCTACTCCAAGTAATAACATTTCAGAGCTAAACTATGGCAACACTGTGGGGAATTTTGAATCAGCCTAGGAATAATAATAGGACAAATCATCTAATTCTTATCATTTATATTTTGCCAACTGAATATTTGGAGTTTGGAAGTTCTTTCTCTGCCACCTCTCTTGGAACTCACTAATCAGTTTTCAAAATAAGAAATCATGATCAACAATGAAAAAAATATTTAAATGATTTAGACCTAAACACCAGAAACAAAGTAAATTTTCTTTGCCAATTTTTAATGGGTTTAAAAAATATTTAAATGTTGGGGAGAATAATATTATCTAAATGAGCTATATTTCTATTGTATTCTGGGGTCTCTATATACATTTCATTTTGATATTCTAGATCCACTTATAAAAGGGAAAAATAAAACTTTGGAATTATAATTCTTCCTTATTTTAAAAAAAATATACATACATGTGTGTATATATACATTTTTATATAAAGATATTTATATAAAATTTTTATATTTATATAAAAATATATACATATTTTTAAATATACATATACACACATATATGTATATAGAGAGATAGTGAATTCAGATTGCTGTCTTATTTTGTTCAAATAGAGAATTCCCTCAGAGGCAACCATATGACTTACACATGACTCCTATACATTTAAAACTAAGAGCATTAGGACTAGTTGCTTGTCATAGGCAACTGTGGTGTAATTCAGAGAGAGTTGAATATGAAAGGCAAATCCTTTTTCGTTGCTGAGAATATGGAATGGCATACATGTGATCCCTGCATCCAAAATTGGAACCTACACGTTTTTTAAAAAGCAAACATAAATGCAACTAAGCTTATAGTTGTAATACCATATATTGTCTCATAGTACCATTTATTGCTATAATTTCTATTGAGAAGGTGTTCAATTTTAAGTTGAAGTGTTTTGGCTGCCTTGCCTAGAAACCTAGCCAACGTTTATAAAGTTATTCAGTGAAAAAAAAGTGTCTTCTGAGTCCTAAGTAATAAATTTATAAACGTCCATTTAAATGATAATTTATTTATAGATTGCTGGTCTTCTGAAACTCATTCAACAAATGGGCATTGTAATCTTGAGTGATCTCAGTAAATTGTTTTTACACTTTTAAAATATTTCCAATCATCTATTAGTCCACTGCCAAGGGGTGTGCAAAGAATATTGATCAATGTCATTGAATAATAGCTATTTAGCAGAATTTTAAAAATATATTTCTGGTTCCCTGCAAATATTGTGAGCTTGTTTCAAAGTAACTATAATTAAGAAAAATAGACACCAAATGAGGAAAACACTGTCAAATAATTTGCTTTGTGAAAAACTAGAAATAATTGAAATTTATGAATAAAAATATGTTAATTTAATTCACTGAAAATTTTTAATAATTCCTGAATTATTTTAAATTGCGATGTAAATTTCTCAGATTCTAAAATTTACTTCCCACCTGCATGGTTCAGATTAGGATTTGCTATCTAATTGCTGCTTCATTATTTTCACTAAAACTTATTTCACTATAAATGATTCAAAGTTGTATGTAATCACTGAGAACAGAAAATAGAGAATTATACTACTATAATTTAATATTGAGTTGGACTTTTTACCAGATCATTTCTTTTATAGTTAAGTACACCTAAAGAATATTGTCACCTCTTTCTTTGGTGGATAAGGAGTTCAAATCCATATATTGGTAGAAAATATATCTCACCCTTATTTGCTTACTAGGTAACATTGTTAGAAGACTCTTTTCACAGCTCAGATCCATTATGTCCTGGAATGTCAATTGAAAGTTGTTTGCTTGGTTTCCAGTAGAGAGTTAGTTATTGTGTATCTGTCTGCACTATTCTCATTGTGAGTGACAATCATAGACTATTCTGCTGAATACCACCCCTGTCATTGTTGGCGTTTGCTACTTGACGATTTTGTCTTTTTTCACCTTACTCTTTATAAGTGGATAGAAAAATCGAGTAATTCATCAAAAGAAATACAAAGTTAACTCGGCTTTCAAAACCCTGCCTGCTGTCATTTTCTATAGTTAAGATTTTTACCTGAAGCATTGAATGTCTCACCCTGACATCAGACTGCAGTAATTAATCATTAAATAGTGATTGAGGCAATGGACCCCAGAAAATATCTCCATACACTACCATATGCTGGAGCCAGCTGCAAGCTAGTGCTTAGAGAGAAGCAGCACAGAGGAGAACAGGGCCTGACAGTTCCCTGCTGTGAAGTCCGAGTACAGTGTGCCTCTAACTAAGGGCCAAAAACAGAACGCTTGCTTGCGTTGACCTTCATTACCTGACACTGTTTAAAAGATAAAATGTCAGTGTTAATGTACTGGAAGTTTAAACATTTAATCACATTTTAATGAGTATACCAGCATTTGTCGAACTTCAACATTTATTATTTTTCTTCATTCTTTTTTTTTTTCTTTAACAAGAAGTCACTTTCGTTAAATATATATGTTCTTAAAAAAAGAGAAAATTTTAAATTGGCTACTTACTAGAAAACGAAATTACACAAATCTATTTAATTTTTTTTAATTAGGAATAACCAGAGGGCAACATGGATATTGTCTTCAAATATTTAAAGGGCTATTGTGTAGAAGTAAGTAGATCTGTTGTCTGTGTCTCCACAGGCAATTAATAGAACTCATGAATGCAAGTTATTCAAAGATGTTTTTGAACTCAATTTAAAGTCAAATGTATTGAGAATTAAAATTGCCTAATAATGCCACAGCCTCTGTCATGAAGCAATGAGCTTTCCATCTCAGGTGGGGGCTCCCATTTGATAGAAATGTAGTTAGGATGTAGTAGGAACCCTCTGAATGAGTGGGATGGTAGATCACACAGTCCTGTCAAGAATTTTAAATTTAACTGGGGCGCCTGGGTGGCGCAGTCGGTTAAGCGTCCGACTTCAGCCAGATCACGATCTCGCGGTCCGTGAGTTCGAGCCCCGCGTCGGGCTCTGGGCTGATGGCTCAGAGCCTGGAGCCTGTTTCCGATTCTGTGTCTCCCTCTCTCTCTGCGCCTCCCCCGTTCATGCTCTGTCTCTCTCTGTCCCAAAAATAAATAAACGTTGAAAAAAAAATTAAAAAAAAAGAATTTTAAATTTAGGTTTATAAGCAATATCGATGAATTATTATATACTCATCATTGCTTTAGATATTTTATTGATTTGTACAGTTTTAAAATATATACAAAATAAAAAAAAGTCAATCTATCTTGCTTAGTGAGTATAGAGGGTAACGTTTGTGTGCAATAGAGATTTATTTTATTCATTTTAATTTTATTTTTTGTGGAATAAATATAAAATTTGTTTACATTATAAATATAAATGTAAAATATAAAATTTGTTTACATTAAATTTTATATATTGTATTTATTCTTATAACATGCTTATGTAACTAACATTCATAGTTTTTCCTTTGAACACAGTCCATCGGGGTTGATTACCAAATTTATACCCAGAGAAAGCTTTCTAATTAGGGTTTTTGTTGTAACTTTGGAAAATATTTTTAAAAGTAGAAATGTAAATCTTAAGGAAAGGCTACAAAAAAGTGTATGATTCAGAACTTCTGTCTTTAGGTCCTATTATTTTATTCCCATTACATAGATGAAAAAAACCTACGTGTCAGAATGGCTAACTAACAATCCCCAAAGTGGTAGATAGAATGTCATAGTATAGAATTGGAATTTGAACATGACAAATTTCTCACAGACTTCAGTTTGGGGATTTTCCTATCAACTATTTTAGTGACTGTCATATAGAGATCAGGCTTTGCTCTTCTCAGATAAAAGCACATATATAGATGAGGGATAAGGAGTTTACTAGTCAAAAAAAAAAGAAAGAAAGAAACATTTTTAATAGGTTAAATTAGAAAAAAAAATTCTTGGTTCACCCCTTTCTGTTTCACGTAGAAATTGTTGTGTTTGCTTCTTTCTTTGTTTACTTGATACTATGCCAGAAATCTTCATAGAATGAAAAAACTAATTAATATATTTTACAACTCTAGCTACAATGAGCAGTGCTGGTTCCCTCATGGATGACATTGTTAGGCATTTATTGGTACTTGTTATCGGTGTGTGTACATGCATTTGGTACATCACACTTGCATGCGAGAACATAGTTACTTCAAGCAAGGACTGAAGGATTTAGGTGAAGGAGATAGTTGACATTCTTTTTGAGCTGCTGAAATTTGGTGGTTTCCCTTTCTATTGAATGGAATGTAAATTCAAGGATGGTTCACAAATGGAAATCATCTGATAAAATATGTAAACACAACTTTTCACCAATTCAAGGTTCTAGTCATAATGATCTTTATTATTATTATTTTCCTTCTTCTTAAGGATTCAAATGTATTAATTCCTTGCGCACAACTTTAAATCTCCTACTTCTACTTTTTAAAATAACAGCTGCTTGGGGTGCCTGAGTGGCTCATTCAGTTGAGTGTCCGACTATTGATTCCAGATCAGGTCATGATCCCAGGGTTGGGATCGATCCCCATATCAGGCTCTGTGCTAAGCATGGAGACTGCTTGAGATTTTTTTCTCTCTCCCTCTGCCTCTCTCCCCTGCTCCTGTTCTCTCTCTAAAATTAAAAATTAGTTAATTAACAGCTGCTTATTTGAGAACTACAGTTAGTTTCGTAGTTACAGATGTCTGTCTTTAGTGTACAACTTCTATGCCTTTCTTTGTGGCGAGTATCTCCAGGTTTTTTGTATATTTCCTCAAAAATTCTGTATTAGTTCTGTATTAATGCCAAACACCAAAGAACAATTTGAGTCTTTATTTCTAAAGACTCAGATTTCTTAGTGCATAATTGCCTTTAAATTGTTCTCAAATTGATCCAGATTTACATCACTTTTATGTGTCTAATTTTGGATTTCTTTTTTGTCATATAACCTTGAAATATAAATATTTTCTTGACACCATATTGAAAAAAATGTCTCCTAAATTAGTGGTGAGAGCTAATAAATATTTTTCATGAGGATTTAATGCTTTGTTAAGATTAAGCATGGTAAAGTTACTTGACTTAGGACTGAAATATCTGTTTTATCTTGCTATTCTAAACAAATTTTTCTTGAAGTTAGAGTTGTCAGTAGCAACAATTATTTTCTTCAAATTGTTTCTTTGTTTATTTATAAATAACAGCTAAAAGTGTTCATGGGTATATAGGTAAAAAACAAGAAGAAAGTACACAATCAAAACTCTTAGAAGTTCTCTGCTTTTAGAAAATGCAGTTTGAATGAAACAGAAAATTTGGAGGGTCATGTATTAATTAGTGTTATGAGTGAAGCATTATATGAGGGAAAAACACAGTAGGCATATTGTTCCTGTATTAACTCATTTGGCAAACTCTTGAAACAGTTATAGAAAATGTACCTTTTACAAACATTGACTAACTAGTATGGCCTAAAGTGGGCTTATGCCACTTGTCGACAACACACAAATACAAGCCCTTTGAGTGAAATAAATTTAAATAAACACCAATATATATATATTTTTAATTTCAATGGAATGAAATGAAGCTACTTGAGAGATACTGTACATCCATCTAACTTAATTTCATGTGAAGAACAGCTTCTTGGAAAACACTGTATGTCTTTTGCAGTATAAATGTGAAGCAATCAAAATCACTTTTAATTAAAGCTCTTTTTCAGTTCACCAAGGAATACTGAGAGAATGCCAAACTATATTAATGTACTCCATTATGACTTTGACTATATTTTACAACTTGAAAAATTTTCATTTTTATGGTGCCATCAGCCTGCTACTTAATAGAAAATGTTTTATTGACATTTATGTTCTTTACCTAATGATGTGTATTTAAATGATGGCTGCCATCTTCATTAGAAGTGACTGTTGAAAGAGTAATAAGAAAATAGGGAAACCTGTCTGATTCTAATTGTACAAACTAAGAGTATAACCTTGGGCTAAATATTTTACCAATTTGGCTACAGGGCTTAATTAAAGATAGTATGCAGCTCCAATACTATATGATTGCTTTTATTGTGATTTATTTTATTATTTTCATATTATTTATATTCCATTTTCTATTCTTAAAAATAAATGTATTTATTAATTACTTTAAATGTTATTTTTTATCCAAATCCCTTAATATTGTCATCGATCATCAGAAAAATATCAGACTTAGGATAGTAGACTCCATGTCAAAGACACAGTAACTAATATGCCCAGTGTTGATGAACATACACGAGTTGAAGTAGTCTAGACTTGATAGTGATGCAAAAATCCTGATCCATCAAACAACTGGTTAATGAGAATTTTATTTGCACTCATCAAAGCAATAAGAATTATTTACTTCAATCACCATTTTGTTCCTTATCAACTTACAGTTTTGATTTTTTGTTCTTAGAGATTATTCAGCACAATGTTGTTACCTAAAAATTTGTCTATTACCCAGAATAAAGAATATGATGGGCAAACGTTTTAAATATAATGAAAGAAATTATATTTTATTCAAGTTTTATGTCTAAACCTGGCAATATTGCATAGTTTTTTTTTGTAGTGAAGAATAATCTACCCTTTCACCAAAAATACTAACTTAGGTATTTATAATATATAGACTAGGAAAAAAAACAATATTTACTTCTAAAAACTGAGCACACATAAACTCTTATTTCATTTTATTAAAGAAATTGATTAGTTTTCCCAGCATAATTCAAACTGGGATTTATATTATTTCTTCAAATACAACTATGGCTTTATTATTTTCTGGACTACATATCTCCCTTATATATAATACCACTGTTGCATTAGTATACTGCCTTGTAACTCTTTGTTTTTTGTTTTTCTGGTAGCCAGCTTCCAGATGACCTCAATAGTCCTCAACTCCTGTGTAGCTTCTTCCCCTATTGAATCATGGTAATTCCTGTGTGACAAAATAAATATAAAGTAAGTGATGGCATTTGACTTCCTAGGCTGGTTCATAAAAGCCAAAGCATGGGGCACCTGGGTGGCTCAATCGGTTGGGCGTCTGACTTTGGCTCAGGTCATGATCTCCCGGTCCATTAGTTTCAGCCTCGTGTAGGACTCTGTGCTGACAGCTCAGAGCCTGGAAACCTACTTTGGATTCTATGTCTCTCTCTCTCTCTCTCTGCCCCTCCCCAACTCATGATCTGTCTCTCTCTCAAAAATAAATAAATGTTAAAAATTTTTAAGAAAAAAAAAAAAGAACCAAAGCAGCTTTTGCGTTGTGTTCTTGAATTACTTGCTATGGAAGAAACCAACTGTCATACCATGAGGAAACACAAGCAGCCCAGTAGGGAGGTCTAGGTAGAGAGAAACCAAAGCTACAGGACAACAGCCATCACCAACTTTTCAGCCATAGGAGTGGACCCTGTCAGTCACCTTAACCAATGTCTGACTGACCTCATGAGACATCCCATGTTAAACTACCTAGTGTAGCCACTCCTGACTTTCTGAAGCACAGAAACCCTGATATATGATAAATGAATATAGCCATTTTAAGTCATCATATTTTTGGAGTAAGTGTTGAAACAGTTATAGATAACTAATGCAATGTTCGTGCCTATAGTAAATTTCTTGGATATATGGACCATGATTATTTTTCCTCCAACTATATAGGAGATATTTAGCACAAGGCTTGTCATGAAAGGGAAACTCAATTAGTGTTGGCTAAATTTAAATGAACAAATTTAAATGTGATCCTTCTGCCAATGTCATTGTTCAAAAGGACCTCAAAAAGCATGAACATCTAATATTCAAATTTGGTAAGAATCAAGAGTTCAGCTTGGCCAAAAAAACGCAATATATTATTTTAGGCAAATATGATATTAAATAATTTGATGTTGCAGGGCAATTCATGTAGTCACCGAGTAAAATCGGCCAACTTAGCCCAGCAAGCTAGCTGAGACAGAAAGGTTTATTCAAAACAAGCTATTTCCTAAGAGTCATCCCAAATCTTTAAATGGTCAAGGAAGTTAACTTGTAATACCTATACTTTAACTTCTTCAGGTTCATGTTTTTCCTATATTTTCTAACAGAATTATAGGTGGATGTCAACTTTCCAGGCACAATAACAGACACAAAACTACACCCATGCAGCCCAAAAAGAAAAAAAAAAAAAAGGAAAAAAAAAACTTTGCTAAGATCACTTTAGTTCTAATGCAGTACTTGAATATGCTAAATCAAATCCTAAGCTTTTGTCTCAGAGCTAAGGCTTGAATTAATTCTGCCCAGCTGTCAACTCTTTTTCTGCATCATTAGATCCTCAGAAAACTGGATCATATTAATTTCACTAGCCAATAACACCTCTTCATTGATTATAGTTTTAGAATATTTTCTTGTCTTCTACAGAGAGCTATTATAAGAATTAGTGACATCTAGAATATTTCTGTATTATGATTATTTTTGTATAGAAAATTTATTGAAGTAGCTCAATTTATCAGAATTGATTGTAGAGATGAAAGATTCATTACGGATCAAGAAAAAACAAACAAAAGAATTTTGCTAGGTTTAGGTAGAAGTGAGATTTAAAAAAGAAGATGTGAAACAGGACCACGGTTGGACTTAGCATTTGAATATTATTATGGGAACTTTTTGAAAAACCTTTATTAATAAACTAATAAAAAATAAATAATATTTAATACCATAATACCTAACATATCATGTGTATTTTTATCAATTGTTTAAATCACACAAAAATTCATTTCTAATGTTGCTTGGCTTTTAACAGATCATTTTGATGTTTTTCTAAATGCTCATGTTATAAAACGATTATGAGAATCTTTAAAAAGAGATCTGTATACTTCAGTGGACTTTAGTAACATATGTCACTGTCCTGATGCCTAGCAAGAACAAGCCCAGATTAGGTATAAATACAATCAATGATGTAACATGGAACAACCAATTTGAGCCAACTTTACATAAATATGCCATTGATTTGCAGATTTACTAATTGCAGTTTCCATTTTGAACATGTCTGAGGCCTTTTTTACAAATTAAATTTGGTCCATTTGGTACTGTAATTTGATTATTTCATGATCAATATAAATAGGAATAAAGTAATAAAGTAATGGTTTCTGTGAAGAAGCAATTTGCTTAATGCCTGTACAGTAAGAAAGACCACAAGGGCAATGCTATAAAAGCAAAACAACTCACCAATTCATTTCATTGACTATAAGTAGATGTGCTCATGGTAAGGCAGAGCCTAAAAATAAAAATAAAGAGAATATTATACTGATAAAATAATTAAATTTGAAAAAAGAAAAGCAGATTCGAAACATGATCCCTGTTAGGAATGTTTCCTAACTCCCTAAAATCAGCTTTTAACTTTGCTATGCCATCATCTTCCTTGCCTTTTCTCTGCCATCATAAAGAATGATAAATTGTCTGAAAGATGTTTTTTGAAGTTAAATATAAATGAAATCTTTTCTTTTGGTCTTTTTATTGTTCAGATGACAATGTGCAAACTCACCAGTGAGCAACTAGGCCAATTAAAGACTTAACTTATCTCTGAAACATTTTCCCAATCAAGTTTATTTTGGTTAAGAAAGAATAATCTCTCCTGTTTGTACTCTCTTGTTCTTTGGAATAGAAAAATATACTTCTACAGTCCTGTTGTTGTTGTTGTTGTTGTTGTTGTTGTCGTTGTTGTTGTTTCCATTCTATTTTTATTCTTAGGAGATTTTCTGTTTCTTATTTCCTTGTTAGGGGATATAGATGAGCCCATTTTTTGATATCTTTGATGATTTCTTTGTGAAAGCTACTACTTGTCAGCTTTAATTAGCTTTGTCAGCTACCTTCAACTTCAATGCTATGTTTATTTATTTTATAATTATTGTGTTTTTTTTAAATTTAGTAGTATCTGTCATTTTCCCATTATCATGTCAGAGACACGAGGCAAGAAGTCTTGTCCCAAAGCTTAACACAGTGCTGACCTCACAGTAGGTGTTGAGAAATACTTGTTGAGTAAATGAATTTATTAATAGACAGTGGAGATGATAAAAACCAACTTAAAATATTTAGTAGTACAATGATTAATGTTAAGAGTATTGACAATATTAATAATTTTTAGATTGGCTGACATTGGTGTAAGCCATTGTGTACAATGTTTAATATCCATACTCTTGCCAATCTGGTCATCAGAAACTCAACTCATACCAAGATCACAAAAGTGGCTCTCAGGTTCTGAGTCTGATTCTGGGTAGTCTCAGCCTGGAGGCATATCCTGTTGGTCCTTTTACCGAACTTAACCCCTTCTCTTGGAAAAAAGAGTAGAAGTAACACATCAACAGTAAATGTAACTGATTGGGCCATCTCTGTTTTATTTATTTTCCAGATTTGTAGTTGAAAATTGTCTAACAGATGAAAATTATTATCTGATTTTGTTTTTTAAAATGGAGAACAGATGCCTCAGAGGTCCATAAGAAAACAAGTAGAGGTGCCTTGGTGGCTTAGTCTGTTAAGCTCCAACTTCGACTCAGGTCGTGATCTTGTGGCCCGTGAGTTTGAGCCCCGCATCCTGCTCTGTGCCCACGGCTCAGAGCCTGGAGTCTGCTTCGGATTCTGTGTCTTCCTCTCTCTCTGCCCCTCCCCCACTCGAACTCTCTCTTTCTCTCTCAAAAATAAATTAACATTGAAAAAAAGAAAGAAAGAAAGAAAACAAGTAGCCACACTGGAACCTGAACAAGCTTTTGTGCAGTTCCAGTGCTGCTTACATTATGGAACAATGATTTTTCATCCAAACATGAGAGAGATTAAAAATGTCAGGACACAATGGAAACTGAAAAGTTTAGGTATTTATTTTCATACAAACCATATAGCTTTGAAAAAAGTATCAAAAAGTTATGGGAAATAGCGATTTGTTTAGTGATATAAAGCATTTTGATACATCTGAGAGAGGACAGAAGGAAGCAGAAGACATAACTCACATAATAAAATGTATATATTATTTTAACATAATGAAGCAAATTATTATATTTTAAAATAATATAAATAAAAGTGCAAACATGAGATACTTTATTTGCACTGATTATATTAATGAAATATAAGCTTATTTCTAAGATGTATGTTTAATGCATCCTCATATATCCCTTTTTATATAACACATTAAGATATGAAGATTTTGTACTGCTCACAGACTTTTTCAATATGGAGTAACTTTAAGTGTAAAATACAGTTTTTCCTCAGTCTTGATCTCAAATTCTTGCTTTCTGATATTTTGAAGACACAAATAGCATAATTAATGATATATTATATAAAATATTAGAAAATTTACTGTGTGTATCCACCGTATATATTTGTGTAGATATGATTAAATATCTCTATAGCTTTAGTCAAGAATATAATAATTTTAATAATACTTAATACTTAAAATAATTACTTAAATAATACTTAATACTTAAAACATCTCTGCTCAACATCTTTTTATGAGTTATTCAAGAACAGAAACTTAATCTTTATTTTGGAATTTAAAAAGTAAAATATAGTACTTTATAAATATGTAAGGTTTCACTTACATATAATTTATATTTATATAATCTCAAAATAACCTAAAATCTTGAAAACCCTTGAGAATCCTAAAATGGGCCTCTCAGCTTTTTGAGAAACTGGCAAGTATTAGGGAAGGTATATTGAGGCAGGAAGTTACTTTCTAGTAACTTCAAATCAAAATACACAAAGAGCCAATGTTTTTTGTTTTTGCTTTTTTTCCCCTATAAGCCAAGTAAAAGTCAAATAAAACAATCTTCTCACTCTCAAAAACACATAATGGAGCTATAAACTAATATATAATAATAGAAGGAAACTACTAGCAAGAATAATAATGGAAAGCAAAATAATAATGGAAGGTACCTACTAGCAAGAACTTAATAAACACGTGTTGGTTCATTCAGCAAACTTTTCAGTCACTGAGGTTTTGGAGTCACAATTCTTAACTTAAAAGACCATAAACACAATGAGAGAAACAGGCAGACATGTAATGGGGCAAAATGATTATCATGTGGGGGTCCAGAAGAGGGGATTTGCCATGTATCCTTAATATCATCACCTCCCTCTCATTTTTATCCCCCTTCTATTCTCCCCACTCCACACGCCCTCTATCTAAGACAGGGAAGACAAAGTTGCCAAGGTTTGGCATGTAATAAAATGACTGACTGGATATTAGAAGAAGCAAAATACTTCCTAATTGGGCTGAGCAAGACAGTGTTGAGTATGTTACTACTTGGAGGTGTCCTGTGGGATTAGGAATGTAGGGCAGGGGAAGAGATGAGATACAAGAGTAAAATAATAGAATAAGAATAGGACAACTGGATTGAAAGAAAATTTATTTGTAGCAGAAATAAGAACCTTCCAGGAATTTCTGAAGTCAAGAGGCTCAGTGATAATAAGTGGTTACAAATCTGTTTTAGTTAACAGTTAACAAGAGCTCCCAAAATATCTGAAAGAGATTTAAGATGAAAATATTGGAATCCCTATTGCAAAAGCACCAGGGCTCCTTTGAATATAACATTGCTTCAAGGCTTCCCTAAATGGATCACTGCTTTTTAAGCAATAGACAAATAGCAAATATATCACAATTACTCACTGAGGAAATACTGAAAGAGGTCCTATTTTGGAAAGAGAGATGATGAATTTAGTGTGGATATTGGAATCTGGGAAACCTTTGAAATATCAAAGAGGAGATTTAATGTATGGGTAAACATACTGGCCTGGAGTTCAGGAGAAGGGTCTGGAAAGATGGATGACAAACAGGTTTATCAAGAAGACTTTAGGCCAAGAGAAAACCTTCCCCAAACCCACCCCATGGTAACAATGCACAGTCTTTACAAAATTGATATGTAACATATATTTAATTGGTTTCTGGATTATGCTTGTGCTGTAGTTATCCTTAATCATTGTACACAAACTTCAGTTAAAGCCTGCTGTATGAAGCAACCTTTAGAAAATGAAGAAGTGATAAATTTCATAACTAAAGTTAGAAAAAAAAACAAAGAGGACAGAGCCAAGGAACTTAATATATAAATATAGACTAACAATTGAGGAAAAGTAAATTTAAAACAAAAAGTCATCATGGCAATTTAAGGTACCAATTATCCTCAAAACTCATTGGGGAAAAGGTATACCCTGGAATTTCCACAATCTGTAGGAAGAAATATTGAAGTTGTCTCATTTTAACAATAAAGAAAATTGTCACTAAGCGTAGATAGACAATTTGGGGCATTTTATTGAAATACTTACAGAAGAAAGAGCAACATCAGCAAGATGGCAGAATAGGAGGTTCTAGTCGTTAACCCCACAGTCCCTGCACAGAAACATTGGCTTAACAACCACATAAGGAACAAAATACCTCAGGAAAGGTCTATATTCTAGTTAAGAAGTTGCAGTACCCCAGCTGAGCATAAAACCAAGATCAGCCACACTGACATGGGTAGAAAGAGAAATTTCACTCTATTTATGTCAGCCCCTCCCCGAGCCAGCCCAGCCCAGTCCTGAGATCACAACTTCTCCTTTGGTCAGAGATGAGGAGGGAAGAAAGAATGAGGTAAATGTAATGTTCCTGGCCTTTCTATACAGTCCCTGAGGAGTTGGCCTTTTTCTTGTGGTATACAGAACTGAAAAATCCAAACTGTCATATTTTGGATGCTGGAAGCCAGGAAGATAGGTTCCTTCTTGAAGCCAGCATAGCCCTAAAAGGCTTGGAGAAAGCACAAAACTGAGGGATGTCCTCCAAAAGGGTGGAAGGAGAATGAGATTCCACTGTGTCCACCTTTCAGTGTACCCCTGAGGGACCAAATTCTTCCCTTCTTTGCCTAACTCTGAAGGAACTGAGATAGTCTTATATCAGGAAAGCAAGAGATTACAACCTTTGAAAAAATGAGGGGGAAAAAAAGCTAGATGCCTGGAGCTGAATAAAGGAACAAAATCTTTAGCCAGACTGAGTGCTACAGGTCTTTTCCAGTTAAAGACAGTCATCAAAGACTGGGAGAAGGAGCTAATCACTCTTCAAATGTGCCAACACCAATGCAAAGCTATGAGGAAGCATGAATAATCTGGAAAACATGGCAGTTAACTTGTTATTAGCTTGAAAGAAATAATTATACAATGTTTTGTGTAAACCACATAGTAACCACAAGGAAAAAAATGTGCAAAAGAAAAGAGAAGGGAAACAAAGCATATCACTACAAAAACAAAGCACAAGGAAGACAGAGAAAGAGGGAGAAAAGATCCACAAAACAGATAGAAACAATTAAAGAAACAGTAATAGTAGATAGATCCTTACCTATCAATAATTACTTGGATTCAACTCTTTAATCAATAGAATGGCTGGCTAAACAAACTGAACAAAATCCAACTGTATGCCATCTACAAGAGACTTGCTTTAGAATTTAAGACATATACAGGGGGAAAGTGAAGAGATGGGAAAAAATATTTCATTCAGAAGGTAACCAAAATAGAGCAGAGGTGGCTATACTAACAAATAGAGTTTAAGTCAAACTGTCACAAGAGACAAAGAAGATCATATACAATGATAAAAGGTCAATTCATCAGGAAGATATAGCAATTAGAAATATATATGCACCCAAAATCACAGCACCTAAATATATAAAGCAAACATTGACAAAACTGAAGGAAGCAGAGACAGAAGACATTAATAATAGGAGACTTCATTACCCCACTTTCAACAATGGGTAGAGCATCCCAGAAGACTTGAACAACACTACAGACCAAATAGATCTAACAGATAAATACCCAATAGCAACAGACTACACATTCTTTACAGGTGCACACGAAACACTCTACAGGATAGATCACACGATAAGCCACAAAACAAGCCTTTGCAAGTTTAAGAAGACTCAAATCATACCAGGCATCTTTTCTAACCACAATAGAAAAAACTAGAAGTCATTTTTTAACAGGGATTACTAGAAAATTCACAAATATGTGCAAATTACACAACACACTCCTGAACAACCAGTGGGTTGAGGAAGAAATCAAAAGGGAAATCAAAAAATATATTGAAACAAATGAAATTAAAATATGATGCACCCAAATTTATAAAATGCAGCAAAAATGGTACTAAAAAGGAAGTTTATAGCAGTGAACATTTACATTATAAAAGAAGTACAATTTCAAATAAGTCACACAGCTTTATACCTTAAGGAACTAGAACAAGAAAATAAATTAAGCCTCAAGTTAGCAAAACAAGGAAATAAAGATTAGATCAAAAGTAAATAAAATAGAATATACAAAAACAATAGAAACAAAATCAGTGAAACTAAAATTTGGGTTTGCTTTTTTTTTAAAAGATGAAATTGACAAACCCTCAGCTAGACTAGGAAAATAGAAAATTAATATAAAAGCAGAAATGAAAGAGGAAACATTGTAATGGATGTCTCATAAATAAAAAGGCTAATTATAAATTGTGATAACCTAGAAGATATGGATAAATTCCTAAAAAATTCAACCTACCAAGAGTGAATCATGAAGATAGAAAATAATGAATAATGAGTTTGAATCAGTAATAAAAAACCTTCTAACAACAAAAGCCTAAGCCCAGATGGCTTCAGTGGTGAAATTTACCAGACCTTCAAAGAAGAATTAACCACAATCCTTCTTAAACTCTTTCAAAAAATAAAAGAGAGAATACTTCCAAATTCATTTAACGAGGTCATCATTACCCTGATACCAAAGCCACACAAGGACACTACAAGAAAACTACCAGCCAATAATTCTGATAAATATAGATGATAAAATCCTGGAGAAAATCTGGCAAACCGAATTTAACAGGATATGAAAAAAGGATTACACACCATAACCAAGCAGGATTTATTTCAGGGATACAAAGATGGTTCAACATAACAAATTAATCAATTAATTTGATACATGGTTTTGTGCTGGTCTCAGCCTATGTATAGTAATGCTATTGGCTAGAAATGCCTGGGGGCACTCACTCACCTGGGCCCCAGTGAACTTTACACAGACATTTCCCCTTTACAACCAATGTTGATTGGACCCAGCTTTGTGGTTCTTATTAAAATTGCAAGATCACTCTTGAGCAATGACCATTAGGAAATTGTGAAGAAAAAGAGTTTATGACTTAAAGCCTTGGAGTGCAGGTTTGGAGAGAGAAAGCTTGGGCCTGGGGTTTTGTTTTTATTGGGGCTGAGGGTCAGGACCTAGGAATATTCACATGCAATAAAGAGAAATTGGATCCTCATCTTACACCATACACAACAATCAACTCAAAATGGATTAAATATTTAAATGTAAGACCTTAAACTGTAAACTTCTAGAAGAAAACAAGGGGGACTAGCTGCATGACATTGGGCCAAAACCCAAGCAACAAAAGCAAAATTTTGCAGGTCGGATTATGTCAAACTTAAAAGCTTCTACACCGCAAAAGAAACCATCAATAGGATCAAGAAGCAACCTACAGAATGGGAGAAAGTGTTTTCCAACCATATATCTGATAAAGCATCAATATCCAAATTATACAAGGAAATGCTACAATTCAATAGTGGAAACAAATAAAAAACACTAATCATTTAAAAACGGGCAAAGAGCTTGAATAGTCATTTTTCCAGAAAAGAAAGACAAATAGCTAACAGATATATAAAGATGCTCTACATCACTAATCATCAGGGAAATGCAAATCAAAACCACAATGAGAGATCATCTCATACCGGTTAGGATGGCTAGTATCAAAACAAAGAAACAAACAAAAACAGAAAACAAAAAACAAAAAAACAGAAACAAAAGACAACATATGTCAGTGAGGATATGGGGAAATTAGAACTCTTGGGCACTGTTGTTGAGAATGCAAAATGGCATAGCCACTATGGAAAGCAGTATGATGGTGTATCAAAAAATTAAAAATAAAGTGTACCATATGATCCAGCAATCTTGCTTCTTCTATATTCAAAAGAATATATTCAAGATCTCAAAGAGATACATGAACTGCCATGTTTATTGCAGCATTATTCACAGTGGACCAGATATAGAAAAAACATCAATGTCTATTGACAGATGACGAAAATGTGACATATACATAGATGATAGATATCGATAGATATCTATATCTATATATAGTGGAAGACATCATGCTAAATGAAATTAGCCAGCCATAGAAGGGGCAGTACTGCATGATTTGCCTTATATGAAGTGTCTAGCATAATCAAACTTGTAGAAAAAGACAGGTGTTTCCCAGGGCCTAAGGAAAGGGGAAATGAGGAGTTGCTCTTCAAAGGATGTAAGATTTTACTTTTGCAAGATGAGTAAATTCAAGAGATCCACTGTACATCACTGTGCCTATAGCTTACAATACTGTATAGTATATTTTTTAAAATAGTGGATCTCTGGTTAGGTGTTCTTACCACAATAAAAGTGTAAAAGTAAATTAATAAAAAGGATGAAAAGCAATCTAGATAAAAGGGAGATACTTAGAAAGGCATCAAGAAGTCAAAGTGTATGCCGAGTGAAAATGTGTGACCTATAAAGAAATAGTTGCTTATGGTGAGAGCCTGGATTGTAAAGTGAAAGTACAGCAAAGAAAGATAAAAAATGTTGACAATCAATTAATTAAAATATTTTTTTTTCATTAGCATCAACTGTAACTTTCTAGTCTTTCAGCTATGGAAGGGAGATTTTGTGGGTTTTTTTTTTAATTTTTAAAAAAGGGTTGATTCATTTTTTTTATGAGAGACAGAGAGAGAGAGAGAGAGAAAGAGAGAGAGAATGAGTGAGGGAGAGGCAGAGAGGGAGGGAGACACAGTACTGAAGCAGGTTCCAGGCTCTGAACTGTCAGCACAGAGTCTGACATGGGACTTGAACTCACGAACCATGAGATCATGACCTGAGCTGAAGTTGAATGCTTAACAGATTGAGCCACCCAGGCTCTCCAGGGAGATTTGTTTGAAAGAATCTCAATGGCTAGAATGCTGATATTCTGTAAATGCTTCTTGAATGCACAGATTAATAGATGAACGTACACACACACACACACACACACACACACACACACACAAATACAAATATAAAGAGACATAGAAGTTAAATTCCTTCACTCTTGCTGTAGATTACTTTAAAATGTCAGAATGTGTTAAAAGAGGCCATGTTGCAAAGAAACCAGCAGACAGCAGACATCCTATGAGTAAGAGCATCTGAAAAGCATGTAAGTAGTATATTGTCTTAAATAGAACAGTCATTTACATATGTTGCTAGTGTTCATAATTCACTATTGATTTTAAGAGATTGGCATACTGAAAGCTATAACTAAACTATAAGCACTGACAAGGGTGAGGGAGCCATTGACTGAAATCCATCCTCTAAAATGGCCGTTGCTGATTTGTGAATTGAGCTGCTGTCTGTGTTCAAGCAGCATTTGATATATACTTTTTTATTGTGTCTGCACTCTGCTGAAGACATAGGGTGTCAATGGAGACTTAGTCATATATTCTGATACATAACATTGAAACTTTTATTTTTTAATTACAATTCAAGTAGCTAAAAGTGGATACAGTAGACAGTTGGACAGCCTATTTGGCAGGAGCTATGTTGGAGGGAAAAAAAGAGAAACGGTTTCTTTCCATGACTGCTTTTGGATCTCTCTACTCTCAGCCCTTCTTGATGCATAAAGTGAAACTTTACCCCAAATGCATACTATTTGGAAACAGAAAAAGCTTTTTTTGTTGAAGGGTACAATAGAAAATGCATAAATCAACCTTCTCAATTTGGATGACTTTGGTAATTTGCATTCATCTGTTTAAAGAGAGATGTCTTTGGAGACTTCCTATTTTTACATAAAAATTACACTCAGCATCTCCCAGCCTCTTTTGTTCACTAAAATTAGATTTGCTCACTTATACAATTCAGAGGGCCTAATTTGTTCAGAGGGAAGTTACATGCTATTTACAGCATGCCCTCTTCTCACCTACCTCCTTCAAAATTATATATATATGTATGAACTGCAGGCCCCCTCCCACACCAGTATACATGCTCTAGTGATTCATAGAGTGCACTTCTGTGGGTGAAAGGCCACCTCTCTATTACAAACCAGAAAAGAAAAATTGGCAAAAAGTAAGGTTTGCAAGTGCCATGGGATTTTGTGAGAGTAATTACCCTGGCCTTCAATATTAATGAGCAGTTAGAGAACCATCCATGAAGCAGACCACTGAACCTGCAGCTTCAACAATTCTAGTCCTGTGGCTTTGCCAATAATGGAGTTCTAGTTCTTATACACAAACTGAAAAGCTCTGAGATTGCTGTGAGTGTCACGGCTATATTGCAGTCTCCTTTCCATTGGATGTGTGACCCCGGTCTAATTTGGAAATGTATCAGCAGGGTAGTCCCAGAGAAAAGCATACTCTGGTGTGATAGGAAGGGGACCTATCATGAGACAATAAAAAATAAAGAGTACATAAGCATTTAAATACATACATACATATATATATATATATATATATATATATATATATATATAATGATGAGTATATAATGATGAGTATAATGACTTCTGTGATCTATAAGCCTTTAAACAAACAAATCATATGGTAAAATGAAGAGTTGGAGACTTAAAGTCATACGTATTTCCATGTTTGTCCTTTTACAAGGTGTGTGAATGTGGGCAATCTAGTTAAACCCTTCTAAGCCTGTTTTCTAATTATGGAATAGGATGATGGTGTGGACTGCATAGCATTCCTGAAAGTACGTACCAATGTCAAATGAGCAAAGCCATCTTCATGGACATGATCTATGCAGTGATACAGGACCTCATGCTCAGAAAGGCCCACTGTTGGTTTAACACTCTTAAGTCTGGAAATTCTTTAAATTTTTGAATCGGAACCCCTAATTTTTATTTTTCAAAATTTATTTATTTATTCTTGAGAGAGAGTAAGCATGTGAGCAAGGGAGGGGCAGACAGAGGGAGAGAGAGAATCCCAACCAGACTCAACACTGTCAGATTATGTCAGGGGCATAATCTGAAAGACCGTGAGATCTGCGCCAAAATCAAGAGTCGGACACTTAAACAACTGAGCCACCCAGGCACCCCAGGCGCCTTGTTTTCATTTTGCATTAGGTCCCAAAAACTATGTAGCTTGTCCTGCAAATTAGGAAACCATCTGGCCCAGTGATCACCAATGTTAGGTGCTCAGTTTATATTAGTCTTCTCTTTGTCTTCCTCCTTCTCTTAAACATGCAAAGTCAAGGGCAGTCAGTGTCTCCTGCTTCGTACTGGTTTCCCACACACTCTTACCCTCTAGAGATAAGCTCAATTAATTGCAGTGGCTGCCTTTTCCCACTATATCTTTCGAGTCACATTCCAGGACCAGCTAAACATTACCTAACGGTTTCCTAATTCCAAATGCCCCCTTTTCATCTTATAAAGCTATAGGAAATAATCACTCGATCCTTTTTCATGGTAGGGAGCTTCCTCTAATTACTGGATTAAAACAGAAGGTTGAGGAAATGGTAATGGAACATTGACATGGAGTTTGTTTTCAGTGTTCAGCTCAAACCTACTTTTTGACACTGGCTTGGTGTCAGGTCTAGGCTTTGGAGACTGAATCACAGAACGTCTACCTAATGTCAATTCTAGACCCTATGAACTATGTGATTACTGATATAGTTGGATTAATATTTACAGTAGTTTTTACTGGTTTTTAATTGTTGCCCTTGTTCATTTGTCCCAGTTTTGTGTTCGTCTTTTTCTGCCTTTTGTGGTTTTAATTGAGCACGTTTTTATGATTCCATTTTCTCACCTTTCCCAGCATATCAGTTATTATTATTTTTTTAAACTTTCTTTTTTCATGTTTATTTATTTTTGAGAGAGAGAGAGAGACAGAGCATGAGTCGGGGAGGGGCAGAGAGAGAGACACACACAGAATCCGAAGCAGGCTCCAGGCTCCAAGCTGTCAGCACAGAGCCCGACGCGGGGCTCGAACCCATGAACCATGAGATCATGACCTGAGCCAAATGTCGGATGCCCAAATATTGAGCCACCCAGGTGCCCCAATTACTATTATTATTAACTATTACTTTTTTAGTGGTAGCCCTAGAGTTTCTCATATACATGTACAGCTATTCCAAGTTCACTTTCAAATAACACTATACCACTTCACAGGTAGCTTGAGTACTTTATGATAACAAAGTAATCCTTATTTACACTTCCCATCCCTTGTATCATTGCTGTCATTCATTTGACTCATATATAGGTAATATATAAACATATATGTTCATTTATTATATAATAAGCCTATGCATATTTGAATACATTATTGCTATTATTGTGAGCAAACTGTTATGTTAGATCAATTAAGAATAAGAGAAATAGGAGTGCCTAGGTGTCTCGGTTGGTTGAGCATCTGACTTTGGCTCAGGTCATAATCTTATGGATTGTAAGTTCTAGCCCTGCATCGGGCTCACTGCTGTCAGCATGGTGCCCACTTCAGATCCTCTGGCCTCCTCCTCTCTGTCTGCTCCTCCACTGTGAATGCTCTATCTCAAAAATAAAATAAACATTGTAAATAAAAAGGAATACGAGATATAAAAGTTTTAATTTCACCTTCACTCACTCCTTCTTTGATGCTCTGTATCTTCTATGCAAATCTGAGTTTTCTGACCTATATGATTTTCCACCTTTCTTATGAACTTCT
The DNA here is from genome assembly GCF_027475565.1 of Acinonyx jubatus. NCBI lineage: Eukaryota > Metazoa > Chordata > Mammalia > Carnivora > Felidae > Acinonyx > Acinonyx jubatus. The sequence continues at coordinate 49,977,191 of NC_069387.1, forward strand.
TTTACCATTTCTTTCAAGGCAGGCCTACCAGCCACAAATTCCTTCAATTTTTGTTTGAGAAATTCTTGCGCTCTCCCTCACTTTTAAAGGATAATTTCACAGGGTACGTAATCCCAGGTTGGTAGTTTTTCTTCCTCAACATTTTAAATGTTTCCCCCATGTTTAAATGTTTCTTTTTGATTTTATGGTTTCTGAGGGAATACCAGATGTAATTTTAGTCTTTGTTTCTCTATAGGTTAGGTGTTTTTGTCCTCTGGCTTCTTTCCGGATTTTTTCTTTATCTTTGATTTCTTGCCATTTGAAAATTATTTGCCTAGCTACAGAGGTTGGGTAGGTTGGTTTGTTTGGCATTTTTCATGCTTGGTATTCATTGAGCTTTGTGCTTTGGTGTCTGATATGAATTTGGTGAAATTCTCAGTCATTATTGTTTCAAATATTTGTTCTGTTCCTTTCTTTCTTCTTTTTCTAGTAATCCCATTAGGTGAATGTTATATATTATATATAATGGAATATTAATCAACCATGAGAAGAAAGGAATCTTATCATTTTCAACAACATGGATGAACCTGATAGATATTATTCTAAGTGAAGTAATCCACACAGAGATAGGCAAATACTGTATGATCTCACGAATATGTGAAATCTAAAAAATAAAAGTCAAACCCAGAAGCAAAGAGTAGAATGGTTGTTACCAGGAGCTGTGGTTAGGATAAATGGGGACATACTGGTCAAGGGGTACAAGTCTTCACTCATAAGATAAATAAATTCTGGGGTTCTAACATATAGCATAGTGACTGTAGATAATAATTGTTGTATATCTGAAGCACCCACTGGTTTGAGCTTCTCTGTACTGGGTTTCAAACAAAGTAAGTTTCTTTGGGGTATCTTTGCAGTTCTCTGTTCTTATGCTTCTCTTTCTGGGCAAAATCTCTGAGCCAGTGCTCCAGAACTGGGGGACGTTCATGACCTGCTTGTCTTAAATGGATACCTCTGATAAGCAGTGTTCAGGGGAAGCAATAGACTCTATTTTTGTTTGGTTAGTTTTGGTTTTGGTTTTTAGCCTTTTCCCCACCTTTTTAACTTCTCCCAGAGTGTAACTCTGCACTATGAGTGAGCCGAGGCAAAGGTGATCCAGCCCAACTATCTTAGCCTGCTATGCCCAGAGTTGAACACCTGTCCCATGAGGGCTGGATGTATGAAGTGGGCCCCCAAAATCCTGGCTGCATTTGCCAGAAATTTAACCTTTTGAACTTGAACCTGGTGTGAAAAAAAAATGCCTTCTTGCTTATCCCTCCCCCACAAAATATATCCCATGACTAGGAGCTAAGGGGGAAAGAGGGCTTGTTTTATAGGCCATAACCAACCAGATTTAAGCATTTAGACACTGAGATGAGGAGTGGGAGAGGAGAGAGCCGGTCAGAGCTCAAATACTACAGACTTTCAGTTCTTACCAAGATTTGGTAAATTTTTTTAGTAGTGTTTCTCCATCTGCTCTATGGCTTTAGTAAAAACTTCCAGAGGCTTCAAATGATTGAGTTTGTAAAAAATAATTTTTAAGAGTTATGGTTGTTTTCTGGGAAGCAGTTTTGTGTGAGTCCCCACACTGCCATTCTGGAAGTCTCTTGCAGTATTTTCTAATGAATTTTGGCAAGTTTAAGAAAGAACTTAAAACGGCTTTTCAACTTTCAGAATTGCTATTAAAATTAAGCTTTCAGGTCTTCAATTATAGGACATTTATTGCAGAGTGTAGGACCACCAGCAGAGAAGCTGGGAGAGAGGAAATATATCTGTTAACTCTAGACGTATCTACATAAGTTGAGACAATTCAAATTGTGCCATTTTTATTTGATAATATTAGATAATTATGATAATAATGATGTAAAAATAATCAAATTTATTTTAGATACAACTTTAGATTAGACAAAGAAAACTATGGGAATGGAATTTAGAAATGAAAGAAGTAAATACCTTATATTAAAAAGTGTTATCATTGGATAAACTTTAGATTTAAGTTATAAATACTGTACTCTTCACCACTAAATTCCAATTATATAAGTTCTTTGATTTTCTGCTAGAAAGTTGCTCTTTACTATCGTAAAGAATGCTGAGTTTATTTCTTTTTTTACTTAAACATGTGATACTATTTTCTCTTAATTTTGTCACTTTTACCTCTGATGCAGAGATACTTCCTAATTTATAAATCTATGCACTTAGTACAATTTTTCTATACCCTATATTGCTAGATATTTAAACTAGATAATAAACCATAAACACTCCCTTCCATGTCACTCCATCTATTTAACCCAACTATTTTTGACCTGCACATGAGTCATTTATGTTCTACACGCTCAAAGAATTGAACTAACTAATGGTTTTAAAACATTGTATTTGTAACATGATGGTCACATCAGGTATTTCTCAAATGAAAATACCCTATATCAGATTAAATTTTTTTAATGAGTGACTTATCATTTTCTCGTATTTACATCTTACCAAAGTTGTCATGTAAAATTAAGCACAGCTAACTGCTGTTGTAGGATATGTAAGAGTTAGAGTGAGGAGGGTATATCAAAACACAAATCCTACCACACATGTGCATCTATTTCTGCCTACAGGCTGTGATTCTTTTTCGATAAAGAATGTTTGAACAACTTTCACTGGTGGCGTGCTGTTGCTCTCTGTTCACGGATTAATTAAAACACGTTCCAGTAAAAACCTCCAGCATGAATACATGGAACCAAAACATGTTCTGTGTACTGCACCTTCTTATGTGATAAGCCATATTTTCCTTCAATGAATGCACATTGCTTATGTTTTTAGAACTATTAAGCTGGGATAATTATGGAACAATCTAGACAATGTTCAATAGCCCATGCAGATGCCTGACAGGGCATGTTGTCTCTTAATTAGGAATTTGAATGCCTAATGCTTGTATATTAACTGAAATAATTGAATAGGTGTTTTACATTTCTTTCACTTTTACTGACTTCAAAGCCAGACTAGCTGGAATTATGTGTTTTAAAAAGAAAAATATTTTATTATGTGTTACATAGGAACTAAAGATGTTACATTTAGCAGATATTGGTTTAATAATTTTGCTTGCATTTTTTAGCACAATATTCCATATAACATTTTACAGATTCTGATACATCCCGTATCACCTTCCTGTTAGTACTGGAAATCAAAGCTCAGTGTTTCACTTTTTTTTCCTAAATACTTTATTAATTAGATTATATAAACACTGTGCATTTGATGAGACGTGTGTGACTAATATAGCATAAACATATATATTTCTCATATTTAAAATGCTTGATAACTTAGTGCTTATTCACAACTATTAATACAAAAGCTGTTTTTAAACATAACAAATTGTTCTCTATTAAGAATACACATAGTGACCTATTTCCATAAACATTTTTAGTAAGAGGTATCTTGATGTGCATAACCCTGCAGACATTTTATGGAAATTAGACAATATTGTGCAGAAGTACATCAGAGCCATATTGTTTTTGCTTAATATTCTGAGAGGTGGGTTATTTTTGTTTGATATATGATGCAAAATAAAGGACCCTATATAGCAGTGAATATGAGCCTTTGTATGTTTCAATATATTTCTCCCTTTGTTTTGTTCATGCACCTGGTTTATTTGCAAGATTTTATGCATAAAACACAAAAGATATTATTTGGGAACTATGTGTTGTGTGTGCTCTCACATGTACAATCAGATTAATGCTGATTATATACAGAAACAGGAATTGCCCTCATAGGCTCAAAGACTCTTAAGAGATATAAGTTTTGGTCAAAATATTTAATAATGAGTACAGCCTATATTATTTAGCTTAGTTTTTTGAAGAAAAATATGGAGTTTGTCTTACACCAGAGAGTTGTGGGATTTAGAAATGTTGAATGTCAAACAAAGATATGCATATCAGCTTTTCTCCTAAACAATACGAATTATTCCACATTAGATTAATGTGATAGTCATGCAAAGCATAGGGAATAGATGCTGCATGTAGAAACAAAGCTATAATTCAGAGGAAGATGAACTCTCCTTGCAAGAAAGAGTTGAAAATCATAACCTATCCTAATTTTGTGTTATAACTCAGAGATGCAGACACTCTTTCCATTTTTAAGCAGCCATTCAGCAGCTCCCATTTTTTGCATTTTATTTTGCCATTTTAAAATCAGAGAATCCATATTAATATATTAGATTGATTTCAATAATATATCAACTCTTCTCTTGTCATTTTTGTTAGAATATATGTGATAAATAATGCATATATTGGCCCATATTGGATAGGAAAAGATATATATTGTAATGAAACAAATAACCAAATTATTAGTAGAACAGGAAATGCTCGATGCCCAACAGTCATACCCTCTAAACAACAACAACAACACAAAATTGAGTCATATTAATGTATTCAACAGTGCCTTGGTGACACATCAGATGCCATCTGTCATTACATGCTTATTATGTTGCTGAAATAGAATTATGAGGTTTTGCTGACAATTACTGCAGAACATGGTAGGTTACAGGCTTCTTCTTTTTTTCGAGGCGAGTGGAGTTGTATTTCATTTCCACTTAGTCTACAGACAGGCTATAGAAAAAACAAACAAACACATGAGTCATCTTGAAATTGAACTAAGAAATCACAGTATGTGACTTTTTAGATACACACCTAGAGATGGAAATATTCTCTTCTTTGACTCCTTGAACCTCCTTTCACTATCTTCTTTTCTTCATAGATATAATTTTATTTATGACAATTTAGGAAAATATATTTTTAATTCAAAATACCCTTTGTTACCAAGCAATAAATCCTTTCGGAATGGAAATTTACAGAAAGAATTATTTACAGGAATCAACTATAATTACATATAATTCGTGCTGCAGCTGCTTATAATTGTAGTTTTCCCCAGGACCTTTCCCTACTTATAACCACCAGAGAATTGCTTCTTTGCAAATGGTTAATCGGAATAATAATTTTTCTATAACTAGATGCAATGGCATTAAATGATTAGTGAGAAACCTTTTCTTTCCGTAATCAGATGAAAATATAAATTTGGTTTGACAGTAAAAATTTGATAAATACCTACTATGTGTAGGAAATTGAACAAGGTGATGCAAGTTAGGATGCGGGATAAATAGAAATCATAGTCTCTACCTTAGAAGAATTTAAAATCTTGCCAAAGGTTTCAAAACATAACCATGCGTAAAAACAATGTAAAAGTATTTGTAAAGGATAACATTGGAGAAACATGGAAATACTATATTCTTATTTTCCTAAGTACAAGACCAATATATTTTATAGAAAGGTAAAAGTTACAAATGTCTTCACATAAACTTGTCTATGAGACACACGCAATGCTTGATCTTTACTATATGTATTTATTATGTTGTTGGAGTTCCAAAGACCATGTGATTCAGTTAAAATACATGAAATTTGGAAGGAATCAGAATGGAGCCTAGTATACAGAATTAGTACTTTGTGATTGGACAAATTATTTCACTTATTTGAGACAAATTATTTAAACTTTCTGAGGTGTCTTCTAGTTAACAATAAGAAGAAAATATCTATCTCTTGATTCTTATATTCATTCAGATACCATACATAAAAGCCCAACTTGTGGCCCAACCAGACAATAACAGGCTGTTATAATGGCAGCATTCCATACATAGCTCTATGGATAGGGCTTTGTTGCCTTTTGGGCACTAGAATCTTTTACTATGACCATAATCATAGGACTAATATTGTCTATTTATATGCAATACCCATGAGCATCCTTCATCTAGTAAGTTAAAAAGAAAAAAAAATGGAATTCTGGAGAATTATTGAATCTATATTGTACAATTAAATCTATGTGCACACTAATACATATAATATATTTGCTTTTATATTTGCTTTTATATAACAAACATAAAAGACTATTCGAAAGAATCTAAAAGAGATTCATAGTTATCTGTCCCCAGGAAAATGGTACTTTTCCTTAGAAACTATTCTGACTAAACCATCTTCTGTGTGTCTAGTTAGAGAATCCTTATGGTTTCTGAACGTACTCCGTCAAAGTACAGATTAAGTGTATTGAGTCTCTCTAAGAACTACACCTCCTGGAGTTCACATCCTATGTAGGCCTCACCTCCTTGTGTATGGGCTAACCCTATGACTCATTTTGAACAAGAGAACGCAATGAAGAAACCATGAGACTTCCAAGCATAGTTTGCTTGCTTATTTGTTTATTTATTTATTTACTTATTTTTAAGCTCACAGCTTCTTCCTGGGTCTAAGGAAAACCTTGCTCTGTGAGTGTTCACACAACCACATAAGAGATCCAACTAGTTTAAGACAAATAAGGACACCCTAGATTCTGCAATGATTATCAAGGAGAGATACTCATGTGTGCTTTGTGACTGGATTGGGCTTATGAAAGTTCTGGCTTTTCCAGCAGTTGCCTTGAAGTCTCCAACATCCATTTCTGATGGGCAACAAAGATTCCATGAATCTTATATGTTAACCAATAAGAGTCAGGAGATAGTAAGAAACCAGCAGGTAAACTACTTGCTCTACCTTCTCTTGATGGAATGTTTCAAGAAGCAGCAATTTTACGCAGCCTCCGGGAAGATCTCTCAAGAGACTTAGAAACCCATTGTGTTTATGGAGAATCTATGGCTCACTCAGTAATAACCTTTGTGTTTCTTCTCCTGCCTGTGTTTTCTATCATTTTCTCACTTCTCTTTTACTCATTGTGATTTCTCTGACTTGTTTCCTCCAATAAAAAGCTAGTATGCACCCTTTGACCATAGGCTCTATTTTCTAGAGAACCCAACTATGACAACCAGTAAAGAGACATTATAAAATACTTACATTGACATGTGTAAGGACAGACCAGAGTTGAAACACTGAAATTTCAGGTATTATGGGACCTTAAAGATTTCTTTTGGAAATTGCATATTATCCAAAGTATTTAGAAGTCTCAAATTTACAAAGTTTAAGTGTTTGGTTATGTAGTAGCCATCTGGGCTCTATTCTGATATGGGAATGCAACCGTTGTCTGCTCTAGGTTTCATTTAAGATAACAACAGGCAAATGCTTTTTTCTTTTCGTAAGTATGTTAAATCTAGGCCCTCCTTTTATTAAGATGACTTCAAATTTAAATGTTTATCATATTAAAACAATGCAAGTTCTCTTATGAAAACAACTTGCTGCAAATACTATGAGTACTCACTACCCATATATTAAAGAGAATGAGATATCACATAAGAGAGGACACTCTCTTCTGTAAATGTAAACATTTTATAAGGCAGGGAAAGTGCTGCCACAGAGTCTGTACCTCAGCATATCCAAGACCAGGGCTGGAAGTCAGGAGAATTAGCTGCAGGTGCTTAGGGCTTAGAAAGTGCTGAAGGGACGAATGGCCAATGTGTTGGCTCCAGGTTAGTTCTTATGATCAACTATTCTTTTTATCTTCCCATAAGACCACCTCTCTCGTTTGTTGCAGAGGAAGGGAGGGATAAGAGGAGGGGGCCAAGAAGGAGTTAGAATGCGATTTCAAATAGGAAATAGAATTCCTCAGTGATGGCCCTATAGCAGTGAGAAAAGGCGCATTAGCTTAAGCAGATTGGGGAGGGCAGCAGGGATGGGGCATTAGAATTATTCACGTAATTTAAAGCATTAAAAGTAAATCAAGACAATGGCCTCTTCAGTGTTTAGACCTGTACGATTTCTGGCCCCTTTCCACACATTTTTCTTTTGTTTATCTCCTGAGAGATGCCCACATGTGTACAATACAAAGAACTGAGTCATAAAAGCAGAGGCCTGTTAGCCTCCCTGAGGACCAATTAATGGTGCTCCAAATCTTGTGGGCAGGCAGATAAAAAGGATAGAGAGAGCGAAGGGGAAGAGGATGAATACTCAACTAGACTAGGGCAGGATTTTTCTTTTTTTTTTTTAGATGTTGGAAGGGGCTTCTTTAGCTATTCTTATCTAACTTCTTTAGGGTTTGTGGGTGTTTTTTTTCTTATTTTTTTTTCTTTCTCAACTGCTCCTGGAGTCCCCCTAGTTGTAATGTGAACAGAGAGAAAAGTAGTACTTCAAAACATCAACTAGGCTTTCATCCGAACTGATGACAGCACGAGCCTGGTTGAAAAAAAAAATTAAAAAAACGCCATTTAGAATGTTTCTGTTCCTCTGTTCGTATATTGGCAGTTTTATTGATAGGTGCTTGAGTTTGTATTACCATTTGTATCTCCAAGCTGGATATTACTGTGAAGGCAAGGAGCTTTGTAGTTCAACCTTTAACTCCAATCTCACCCCCTACGAGTCCACAGGCCTTTGAACAGCCACGGAGTGGCACTTTGAAATCAGGAGTTGAAAGTGTTTGACATGGAAAGGGGAGCTTGAAAGTCTTGCTCTTTGAACCTTTTCTTTTCAAAGTCCCACTGAAAGTACAGGCAGGACAATAATGGGCAGGCTGGGGGCTCTTTGGGTGAAGAGGGGATATGTGGTAATGAGGATTTAAGTGTTTCCCTAGCTCAGTCCTACTCTGTTTCCTGTGTGTGGGGGAATTAAAGCTGCCTTAAGATAAGGCAGTCGCCTTTTGGTGGCAGTGGTTGGATTTTTTTTTTTTTACACATGTTAATTCATTGCTTAATGACATTATGAGAAAAATCCAGCCAGCCAGCGCAAATGAAAAAGTGGACCTCAGAATTCTCTCTGGCCCAGCCAACTTGGAAGAATGATCTTCCAAAACTCCCCACTGATGAGGCAGAGGTATTTCTGAAGCTTATCTATTGAAGGGAAAATGAGCTGCTTAGCATTGCTTGGAAAGGGACTTGGTCATTACTGTGGCATTTCCTCTGCTTAACCAAGAAGCAAATTAAATTCTAAATCCATCATTTGTTTTAAAAACAGATTTAGATCATTGATGAGTATGGTGAGGTAAGATGATAGCATAACTTTTGGGAAATTTAGCTCTATGTCAACAGAATGAAAAGGTGAAGTTGCAAGCAAACCAGCTTACATGCATTTTCCATTTTATTAACCATTCTTTGTGTGTAAAGATACTCCAGGATCACTACCAGAACAGCAGTTTTTTAGATGGTTTCCAGTACTAATGCATCTAATCCTTCATGAAGTCTATCTTTTGACCAGTGCATACTTCCTCTCTACAAAGTCCAGTTTATGGTGATGGAATTCAGGAAGCAAAACAGATCACAAAACAAAGAAATGGATGACATTAAATTTAATGCTTTCAAAATAATGATTAATAAATACTTTTGGTTTGGTAGCTAAAAAACTAATCACATCAAATGGAGATGTAAACAAGTTAAGATTAACGTTATTATAATTTTATATCACTGTTAAAATTGATAAAGGAAAAGTGACCACAATATTTATTAAGGACCTATTACATGAGAAACACAGTATTTTATAATTTATTTTACAGATGTTTTCCCATTAACCTTCTCTATAAGCCAAAGATGGACATGGTTATCCTTATTTTACATATGATCTTGAGATTTATAAAGATTAAGTAGCTAAAACATGATCACAAGGCTCAAAAGTAGTGAAATTAAAATTTACATCCAATAATTCCAATTCTAAAACCCAATCATTTTTAACTGTATGGCACATGTGCATCAGGAACTTATTCATAAGAAAGACATATTTAGAGTAAAATAAAGAATAAGTATGTATTGAAATCACTTTCTATAACAATGACGATGCCATTGCGAATATTGTTGAAATGCTTTCTTAAACAGAAATTAAAGGGCATTTAGTATAATTTTAACGGTTATGGGGATTAATAATAAATCCTGACTCGTAACTGTGAACACTGCCCAAAATTCTGATTAATCAATAATAACATGCAGTTCAGTTGTGAATGACTGAAATGCACAAGGTCTGGAAATAACTACCTAAATTCTATGTATTGATACATTTTACCCATGAATTATCTCTACAATTATTATAGATCTAAAAAAAATTTTTTTATTTGAGCATGACATTCTGCTATGCTCCAATCCTGGAGCAATTTATCCCATGTTTGTGTCCAGCTCCTGATGGATGAAAAAAAAAAAAAAATTGGACTGTAGTATCAGAACTCTCTAGGTTGCTATGGCTTATTGATTGGATAAAGAGGACTTATTTTTCCTTGAGCTTTGAAATTCAAAAAACACACATTTATTTCCTATCATGAAATGGTGTTTTGTTTGCATAACTAACATTCACTATACTGTGACTACATAATGCTGGATTAAAAATAATGACGGTTACTCTAATGAGCATAGATCCTTGTGAAATTCCTTCTGGCAGTACAATGTTTCATTCCCTCCACAGGTTTCTTGGATAACTAATTTGTGGCTCAGTATTTTCTATTTTCTGACCTATTTGAAATGAAAATACTTTGTTATAGTAAAATATTTTTATTATTTAATTTACACAAATATTTACAAGCATGTATAATAAATACATCACACAGTACTTATATATACATACATATGTCAGTACATTAAATTAGCAAGAGACCTGGAGACAGATTGCCTGGGCACTGGGTCCTGGTTCAGACATTTCTTAACTATGCATCTTTGGGCAAGTTACTTAAGCTCTCCGTGCCTCTCTTTACTTAATGGCAAAATGGTAATAATTAGTACAACAAATTCATAGGGAACTTGTGAGGATAAAAAAGAAAACAAAAATAGTGCCAATAAAAGTTAGCTATTATCATTATTAAAGGTAATATGTCTTTATTAGGTGCTGTAGTGACCTAGTAACCATAGATACAAAAAGTTTGAATGTAGCTATAAGTAATATGAATGAATGTCTTACATCTCCATTTTCCTTTTGGTCCTGGAACAACTGAATGATTGTAATTATGCTATTTTTAATCCATTATTATTATTATTATCATCATTGTTACTACCTGTAAACCAAATAATTAAGACAAAAAGTTTAAATAGCCCAAGGGCAATTATACAACTTTAATATTGTTAGAATGCAGATTTTCTCACTAAATTTGATCCTTAATACTAATGAAAACAAAAACAAGCAAATAATAATTCAATCAATTCTGGGATGGGTAGGTAACATTACAAGAAGTTCCTAGATTAAGAATCTGCTTTGCAATATCACTTTAAATATGTGCGTGTGTGTGTGTGTGTCCGTCTTCATTCAATTTAATCAACTTTAGATGAATATTATTGAAGCTTATCTACAAAAAAAAAATTTTGAGTTTTTCTTTGCTTCCCAAATGGTGAAATTTGCATCACGATGTGTTAAAGCAGAGGGGCAAGTTTGAAAAACAGACTAATGAAAACTGTAATAAGTCTATGTGGGTGAAATGTTATGTAAAAATAGGTCCTAGGGAAATATTTTTGAAAATTAACTAAAAATGAGTATGGCTTTCTTTATAAAAAGGTTAATTTAGTTTATTCAAAGTCCTACAAGAGTAATGATAATACATTAATTTCTTTATTTGCCATTAAATCTTAACAATCTGAAACTGTATGTGTTCACAGTGGTAATTCTTTACACATGATTCCCTTGTCTAGATTCTAGATACAAATGATGTAAACAGTCACTATTTAATTAAAATTTCTTCCTAAGATTTTCTTGTCATTTTTATACAAAACTTTAAATCATGTATTTTATAAGATATCCAATTCTGAAAGAGGTTGGAAAGTTTATGATACTTTATAATATTTTATTTAATTAGAAACTGCAAAATCTTTCTTTATCATTTTCTTTTACCATTCTTCTATTACCAAAGAGTTTCATACTTACCCTAAATTTTAAAACTAATTATATTCCCTGGTATATTTTGCATATATAGCAATAAATGCAAATATTAATATAGATATTGATATGCAAAGTTATTATACAAGTACTTTTGATTCTAGCATATTTGTTCCTGACTGACCTTGTGAACTACTCAATTGATAGATGTTTCTTCCTGATGTTTCATTTTAACATTGTAGTTAAAAAGGTTTTTTTTATTTGAGAGAGAGAGAGAGAGAGCATGCACCCAAGTTGGGGAGAGGGGCAGAGGGAAAGAGAGAGAATCTTAAGCAGGATCTCTAGACTCTGGGATCATGACCTGAGCTGAAATCAGGAGTCATATGCTCAACCGAATGAGCCACCCAGGTGTCTCTTAACACTGTAGTTTTTAAATAAATAATAATCTTCCTTACAAACCAATCAGCCATCTTTATCATAGTAAAAATTAGGATATGTACTTTTTATAAACCAAAGGATTAAATGTTATTTAGAAAACAGCACACAAATTAACGTCATATGAAAGTTGCCTTCCCCCATATTTGTTTTTATGGCAATCTATAAGAAAAATATAAATAACTAATGGATTAATTGAACCTGTCTGCCAGACTTAACCTTTTCAGAAGGAGTTGGTGAAGAAGTCTGAGTTTGACTCTCACTGCATTTCAATTTTTCCATGGTAATAATGAAGTTTCCTAAAATTATGTTTTGTAAATTACTTTGGAGGTTTATGGGTTGTTCAATATAATTCCCGGGTCTTCAAAATGGTATCCTTTGTACCAAATTTTAAAAATGATCAGATACTACCTACAAAGCTTGATGAAAGAAAGAAAGAAAGAAAGAAAGAAAGAAAGAAAGAAAGAAAGAAAGAAAGAGGAAGGAAGGAAGGAAGGAAGGAAGGAAGGAAGGAAGGAAGGAAGGAATGCCTGACTCATCCCTGTAGTTTCTGATCTTGAGTATAGCCAACAAATCTGTATAGCTAGCCATCTCTTTAAGATTTTAATGTATTCTGCAGCACCTGGGTGGGTCTGTTGGTAAATACTAATTTAATCATCTTTTTTCTTTTAATTTGAGAACTTGTTCTTGTGTCGCATCAGCCCTCCACTGATGATCTTTCTGTTTTGCTCTGTTTAGTGATTAAGCCTTTGATATTCTGAGGAAAGAGAGTAGAGAATCTCATTTCTTAAACAGATTCCAAGAAATCTTCTTTTTGACTGATTTTTCATTTCTAATTGCAGTGGTGTTTAGTGCTACCAATATCTGGCCATGTGTGCATTCTGTGCAGTGAGTCAGGTTGGTGCTCAGTTTCTGTTCTTTCACCTTAGAATTCATCTGTGGTGAGTCTGTTAAATTACTTACCTTCAAACATTTGCTTTTTATCATAAAAAATTTTACCTTTTTCTAAATTTCTCACATTATCCTTATTAGTTAATGTCTTTGAAATTTTCCTTTTCTGTTGTTTTAGTGGAGTTTTAGTAGACTTTTAGTAGACAGAAAAATATATATGTTCAATTTGTTATCTTTAACTAGAAGGCTCTTTATGAATTTTTAACATAAAATAAAATAAAATAAAAATCAGCAATTTTCTAAGGTATTTTGATCTCCTTGAAATGTATTCCGTTTTGGGGTCAAAGTGCTTTCAGGACCTTGAATCTTAACCCTCTGATCAGACAGAAGTCTGAACCTCACCCTGTTTTTTAGAGGAGAGCATCTTCCCACTGTCCCATCCGCTTGAACTAGATGGCTCAGAAAAATAATAATTTTCCTTCTCCAGGTCTACCCCACCTTTTCTCATTGACCCTGGACAAGCGATTCTTAGAGACACAGACCTGAATCAGCAGCAGCATCATTATCTGGGAACTGGTTAGACTTAGGCTTATTGAATCAGAAATTTGGGGTGTGGTCCAGCAATCTGTTTCATCAATTCTTCCAGATGTCTTTGATTCATGCTAAAGTTTGAGAACACCAGTCTTGAGAAATAACTAGGGTCACATCTTAGCATAACATCATTGAAAATGACATTCCCAACTATGGAAAGCAATAGTTTATTTACCAAAAAAGAAGAGCAAAACTTTTAGATATATACTGGTGGTAAAATGGGGATTAATCTAAATGTTGTTAAAAGAAAGGTAGAATATAAGGTTAGAGAGGTAAGAGTTCATTTTAAATGGAGCCATTCAGGATTTAGTATTCTGGCAAGCTCACCTAGATCTAGCCCGGATATATATAACAATGTATATATACATTGTTCTGTATATAACAATGATATTTGGTAAATGAAGTTGGGATGCTATATTGCTTTGACAGAGTATTGAATAGGTCACAAGGCATCACAAGTGGGCATGTTAAAATGTATTTATGATGTGGGATCACACTATCTGACCATGTGCTCTCTGAGAGGGCTTAAAAGACTATTCACCTAAGTAAAATAGTTGACTTGTAAGATGATCAATAGCATTAATCAATCAGTCACCTCAATGGCTATCTTTTGCAAGTAAGGGTTTATGGTTGGAGAAGTGTCCATGTTATGGGGCTCTGTAGTGTCAATACAAATGTAGCAGATGCCCTGTAGTGGCATTTAACAACTAGAGGCAAGGTGAAGATAACTACCGTAATGAGTTCCAAGCTTGAATGATAACAGAGAACATTTGCTTGTAGATATTTATTGTGATGGCACTAATAGACCAATGTATTTGTAGGGTCAAGAAAGCTGGGAGACAATGGTAGTATTGCTTGCCTTATATAACAAAAAGGATCAAGAGATGTGAGACAAAGGCTCAACTGTCACAATGTGAAATTGTGATGCCTCTTCAGTTTCCAGATCTGAAGCGATTCTTAAATTCAGATCTCATTGACTCAAGGGGTTGTCATATCTGTTTAGGAATAATTCAACAAAGCCCCTGCCAAAATAAATATGCAAAATATTCTCCCTAATCATCATTCCCCAGGTGGATCCTTAGATAGATAGATAGATAGATAGATAGATAGATAGATAGATAGATAGAAAGGTAGATGAATGGATGGGTGGATGCATAGATAGATAGATAGATAGATAGATAGATAGATAGATAGATAATAGATATAGATAGATATAGATATGCACATACATACATACATGTATGTAAATACTTACCAGAGTTAACTGACACTGCAGACACTGCAAAAAGGAAATATATTTCCTGAGCGCTGTTAGAAAAGGGCTTGATATAAATTATAAAGGAATTCCAAAAGCTGTGGTGGCTGTTGTGTTACAGGTATATAAATGGAAACCTGGCTCAAGTCTGTTTCACAGTGGTTCCAATTGCAATGCAGGAAGATTCTTTGTTCTTTCTTCTTGTCTTGTGTATTTATTTGTCCTTGATCTTTTGAGTGATTGCTATTATTTTAGAAAGGGCCAAATAGAAGTTACCTAGTCTTCTATATCCTGTCCAGATAGTAAATCAGTAACAAAATTATATAAATCCCAGGTAATAAATAGAGATTAACGCCTTCCTTAAGAAAGTCTTAAATATGGAAGGTGATGAGTATCATTATATTCACATTCAATTTATTGATAAGGGCCTACCAAAACAAAATACAGATGAACCATGACCAATAACTGTGCACTACCATAAAAATAACTAAGTCAAAATCCCAATTTCAGCTGTTGAGCTGAATATGTTAAATTTGCTAGATCAGTTTAACACAGCCTATCTCATTTGGTAGGTTAGTATCAACTAACCTAATCTATCAAGATTTCAATCTTCATTAAGAAAAGATCAGTACTACTTCATATTTACATGGAAAGGATAGTAGTATGCCCTCACATTTTTGCCTTAGGGTACATATAATATCTTGTTTCAGTTAAAATGTAGCTCAAAGGGACTTTTATTATCTTGCTATTTTCAGATCATCTCACTGGCTCCCAATAGTGATAACAGCATACTAATTTTACCAACGAACATGATGTGGCGAGTCTCTTGGATGCCATAGAAAGACACATATGTGCCAAATAGTGGGTGATAAACCTAACCAAATTTGCCTAAATAGTACAATGTATAGGAGTCCAATGATTTGGTGCATGCTGGGACATATCCTCTATGAAAAAGAACAAGTTTTCATGCCTTACAACTCCTTCAGTAATTAAGAAACACATTGCTTACTAGGTCTCTTGGACATCAGATCAGTATGTTCCATATTTGTGAATTCTGCTCTGTCTTTGGTCATGTGACTGACAGGTAGCTCATTCTTCAGTGGAAGCTGATCTACTACTTGGAAGACATGATCTGACAGATCAAATGGTGCTACAGATATCTGGTAGATATAGATATTCACCTACATATTATATTTTATTTATTATATTTTATATATTGTCTATAAATATATATTTATTATAATATAATATATGTATATATATTATACAGTCCCTTAATATGTAGAATAAGACCATTCCTTCTGCAAAAAAGAACTAATTACTATGTAAAAATCATCTTCTAAGGCAATCTTGGGCTTTTATAGAGATTGGATACCTGAGATATAATTTGACACTAAAATCATAATGGCTTACTATTAACTATGTATTTTTAAATTTACCAAGTTTGAGGAGGGATAATAGAAATCCATATGATAATGAAAATGGTACATTTCACATCTGTACTAATTGGGTCCAGAGTGGAAAAAAGTCCTTCTCTCAGCTCACAGCTACTGCTTCTTAGTGAGTTCCCTATGAGCAGCTGAGGGAGGTGAAAAATATTTGGTCCTGATCCATGCATGCATCAGTTTGATATAGTGATACAAGCTGAAATTAAATTTCTGTTACAGTTATATGCAGACATCACCCCACTGGGAAGAGCTTCAAGCTGTGTATTGGGCTATCAAGTTTGAATGGAGGGACAATAATATAAGGGGAAAATACACAGAAATGTTGGACAGTAGCCAAAAGTTTGCCTGCTTCCTTATGAAGACTGTAAAATGAAGATGAAGATGTCTAGAGAAGAGGCATGTGGACAGACCTATGGAAGGAGCACTGAAGTGTGTGAATCTTTATGATTCATGTAAATGCCCATCAAAAAACATCCACCTTAAAGATTATGTTCAACAACACTGCTACTCATCCTCCTTTGATCATCCTTTCTTGGGTCCATTGCCTATCTCTTTCATAGTTTTCTTTTTTTAAATAGGTGAATTTTATTTTCTAATGACTACCTTGGGATAGTTAGTATAGTTCTTAGCATAAGAATTACATTTTCTGACACCCTTAATATCTGTAAAAACAAACAAACAGAGCAAAACAAAAATCCAGTGATTGATATCACCGGGGTAGACAATTCTATATTTGAAATAATTTTCCTTTAGAGATTTTAAGGTATCACCCCTTTGTTTTCTGAGTTGTAATGTTTCTGTTCAAAATATAATGCTAATTTCCTTTTTGCTTTTCTTTTGCACACCTATTCTATTCATATGTTCTTCCCTGTATACACTTTTAAAATCTTTTATTTATTCTTGGTGTTCTCAGTTGTAAAGATGATGCACATTTTTTAACATTTTAAATTTTATTTATTACTCCAGATATTCAGTGGGAGCTTTTAATCTAGAAATTTATGAGCACTAATTCTAGGAGCTTTTTAATATTATCTTTTATAATTTTTTCCTACTCATTTTTTTATTCTCTTCTTCTGGAAATTAATTGTATTAATTTAATTGTTTGTGTTCCTTTAATGATCCTTGAGTTTTCTACTTTATTTTCTCCTATTTTCAACTCTTTGTATTTTTAATTTTCTTTATGAGGATTTACTCATTTGTAATCAAAATTTATTGTATTTATTATTTTTGATAATTTTGTTTAATTTACTAGGCTGTTTGTACTCAATTTTTATCTTTAACATCTTACAATATTTTTAAGGAGATTAATTATTGTTTTTTGTAATTTTTATTTTATTTGTGACAGATCTATTTCCTTTATGTTTCTATGTTTTGCTTATTTTTGGTATCATTTAGCCTATCTATTCATATTTAAGGGAGACACATTAAGCAGCACTGTATTGTGATTTTCATGTATGTGTTCTGTATTACTGGAGGAATCTTTGTAGGAGCCAAGATGGGAAAGAACACCAAAAGTCTTACTTTCACTAATCCCCTCTTTTCAGTAATGTGCATCATCCATCTATGGAAGTACCCGCTGTGCCCAAAATCCAGGGCTGATTTGCTTCAGTTTCTTTAGTGAATAAATATTCATTTACAGCTTGGATATGATATTGGAATATTAGTAGTCATCTGAAACTGAAGGGTAGGGTCAAGGATATGAGTGTCTATCTTTTTATTCTATTATCTTCCATCCAATCCACCTGTTTTCAGCCACCTTTCATTCTGTCTTTTGAAGTATTTGGTACTTCACAATCATCAGAATTAGTCAAAACAATCAAAATAATAGTGTGTCAAATATATAAATTAAAAGATCGAAAAAATAGGCAAGCAATGTTTTCTTTTTGGAATTCTGCTTGGTGATATCTTCTTCTATTTGGGAATGACATAGATAACTGATGGATAGATAAGTAGATAGAAAATACAAAGAGATAGATAGATATAGATACGTGATATGGGTAATTATAATCTCTCTTGCATAATTGAATGACTCTACAATTAGGCTTCTGTATAGCTTCTGTATAGAGAAAATGCTGCAGCAACCATTAGTAAACAAAATGGAGTTTAAATGCATAAATAGAGTATAAGATAATTAAAAATTTTAAAGCTATATTTTTTGAAAAAACAGAGATGAAATTTTATAGAACATATGAAAAGCATCAAAGTATGAAAACAGCATTTGCTTCTATTCTCATTGCACTTGGTTAAGGAGCTCTTATTGGCCATTAAAACATTTTAGAAACACACTGAAATAGAGCTTTATTTTATTAGAAAAGCTACATGGGTCCCATACTCCTGGTGTGTACATTTTTCATTCATATTTCTTTCATCTAATTTGATTTTTTGGATTTAGGGGATTTAAACATCTGCCTATAGCAAATATACAAAATTTTCCTACCCTTAGACATAAATTCTAATCAAGAATAGTAAAAAGTCATCATAAAATCAGATTGTTTAAATAAGTGAGATCTCTGTGGCAATATGATTTTTTTATTGTGTTTTCTCATTTTTACATGGTGGGAAACTGAGGCCTAGAGGAGTTAATGACAAAAAGTTATACATCAAATAGTAGAGCTTCTGTTCCTCTCTGTACTGTTCTATGCAATGTACCACAGTATCTCTAAAATATTATTTTTATATCCAATTATTGTCCTTTATTGGGTAGATTAATACATTTCCTGGATAGGTGATTATTTCTAAAGGTTTCACATAAGTTTCTCAAAGGTTATTAATATTATTTCATTGCCTCTCATTAGATGTTTACTGAGTAAGTATTATGTGTGTTTGCACTATGCTAGGAATATCATTAATGGGCGAAAAATGTCAATTAAATACTCTACTAATATTTGAAGTATTTTTTTAGTAAGAAACAAGAGGTATGGTGCTAGGAATTTTTAAAAATTGAATCTCTGCTTCCAACTTCTTGTTCTACATAAGAGTATCCAAGGATTCTGGCTTCCTCTACTCATGAGAAATTTATTACCAGGCAGCCCAGTCAGAGTAATGTAAATGCTATAATCAAAAACATATTTCATAAGGAATGCATTAATCACGATAGGTTAAATAACAAAAGTGTTAATATTTAATATGTTTTCCTAGAAGAGTGGAAAAGTTGAGCACCAGGATAAGACTCTAGGTGATGTGAGGGAACCACAGCAACATCTTATGCCCCCTGGAGAGAGCCCTGCAGCAGACCCTCCCTTTGTTCCTCACAAGCATCACAGAGAATAACAATATCAAATATCCAATACAAGTAGAGTTTTCAAGGGCCACACAAATGTCAGAGCAGCATGTCTTTAGATGATCTCTATAGAAAGCACTTATTTAAAACAACCCCAGTACAAATTAATGTGTAAAATATTCCTCCTTACACAGTGAGACTTGTATTAGGTACGGGAGAGGAGGATGCCTCAAGTAAACTAGATTGCAACTTTAAAGAGGTACTCAGGTGCAGGACGAAAATACTTCCATGTTTGTTTGTTTTTTTAATCAATGATCAGCCTCTTAGAATTCTTAAAAACATGAAACATGAAACACACAAAAACATGAAAACTGGACTCATTTCTGATGCTCATACTTTATTTAGGATTCACTTCATAAATGCAATTTTAAAACAAGAATATATTTGTTCAGTTCAAAAACAAAAACACTCATTTCATTGATCCCCTATCTTGTGTGAACATCTTGCTAGATACTGTGTGGAAAAGATGCATAGGAAACAATCATTGCATTAAAGGTGCTTGTATTCCATTAGGAGAACAGACCCAATATAATTTTAATATAATCTGGTAAATAGACTATATACTAAAATATAAGAGTAAAACAGGTGAAGAACACCTAAACCAATCTATGTAATTTATTTAGAAAAAGGACTTCTGGAATAGGTTACTCCCTCATTTGAGTGTTCAAGATTAAATTCAAGTAAAAAAGGTAGGTAGAACAGTTGAAGGAGAGGCAAAAGTACAGTGTGTCATACAACAAGGAAACTCGCAAGTATACTGACAATTCAACTCTAGGTGGGAGGTACTTTTAGTCTAACTAATAAAAGCCCAGTAAATAAAATGTGCATCTGCATGCCATGAGGGCTTAGCCAATTGTAATTAAATCTTACTGAAGAAACAAAGCTGAAGATAATTTTTAGTTATTCTCATGGTTGTGTGTGTATATACATATATATACATATATATATGCACACACACACATATATATACACACATATATGTTTCAAATCATAATACCACGTTAGATTGCTTATATGGAAGTGAAAAAATATTAAGTGTTTAGCAGATTCTTTGAAAGTAACACATAGTTTAATAATTAAAGATCTTTCTTTTTGTACTTTCTCCTATATTTTTCTACATTTAAAGTAGAGTACCTTTAATGGACTTCTAATGTATATTTTTAACATTTATTTCAGATTCCTAGATCCAATTCTTAACTTAGTTTATAGAGTATGCTTCAATATCTGAAAAACATTCTTGTTACTTCTTCCCCAAGATAACTTTAGCAGAAATGAAGTGGGTGAATGAATCTTTTACCACATCATCGTATTCATTATCGTGACACCCAGAAAGCTTCTTCAGCAATGTTAAATACAATCCATATGCGAGGCCCCCTTCTAGTCACTTAACTCATAATAACTCATGCAATACTCATCACAACTCCAGGAAATAGGTGTTGTTATTTCTTCATTTTATTTATTTTTTTAAGAGAGAGAGAGGACACAAATGGGGAGGGAGAGAGAGAGAGACAAGGAGAGAGAGAATCTCAAGCTGGCTCCACGCCCAGCACAGAGCTCTACACAGGGCTTGAACCGAAGACCCTGGGATCATGACCTGAGCTGAAATCAAGAGTCGGTTGCTCAACTGCCCAAGGCCCTAGGCGTTCCTATTTCTTCTTTTAAAAAATAGAGAATCTGAGCCACGTGGAAGTTAGTTTACATCAGTAGTAACACAACAGTCTGCTCAAAACTTTGGATTTCATATAATGAGTTATGCTGCCTGTGAGCATCCAGCATAGTTTTATGAAGATAATAAACCAACACAGAATTTAAAAAAAGAGTTTATATAGGTATTTTCTAATTGCCTTCCAACACCATTTTTGGACTATACTTAATAGATGTGTTCTATTTTTGACCCTCATTAAATACCTAGAAGGTTTCTGAGAACTCATTACTATTTATCAAGAAAATAACAGCAACTTATATTGTATTCAATGACCAAACAACAGGATCACTGTCCAGATGTTTTTCACATGTTCAGAAGAGTTGAAGGCAAGCAGAATTGCTGCCATGGGTTGTGTGGGAAGGACATATTTTTATATCAGTTATACTCCCCTAAATATGAGACTTCCATTCATAGGACTCTAGAGAGGCCATGAATTTAGCCAAGGGTATAACAGTGGTTCATTTCTATAACAGAGGGAAAACATAAGTCAATACAGCCGAAAAGACCAGCATTTTAAAATGAGTGATGGTAGCTGATGAATCATTTCTGCCTATTACCATGTTATAGTAATAAGAGAGGAAAAAGATATTTAGAGTTGAAGGGCAGTAAATATGGAACAAATAAACTAAAATGGTATAACAGAGTGCACAATCAACGTATGGAATATACTACTACAGAATGTAATATCATTGAATAATGTGGATAGATTCCTCAAACATTCAGGCAATTTTATGACCATAGGCCACATTTATCTTCATATAAGTTAAAAAGATGGTAATCAAATCTCATGCTTCTGGAAGGAAAGTGATTGCCTATTAGACATTATTTTGGATAATGTTTTTATTTGTTTTCTTCTGAATTATAAGCTGGTGTAGGGAGGATATTAAATAGCTTTTTTATTCTTTGGTATTTTTAGTTTGTCCCATTTTGTGGCATTTATCTCATATTGCTTTGTATGCAATAATTTGTGCACATATCCAAATCTTTTGAATTCTCAAATTGTTAACTCCTTAATGGGAAGAACTATATCTATTCAACCTATGTTTTCCAAATAGCTGAGGAATGGAATTACATATGATAAGGGATCAGGCAGTATATGCTATATGTTCTTTAAGTATATGCAGTCCCAAGGCAAATCTTGATTTCTCTTATCAAATTTCCTGCAGTGTGCTTCCTGTTTCATGAATGTAAATTTTGCTTGGGCATTTTGACACAATACTTGTAGAAAAAGATGTGAAGAGGCACCAATATTACCAGTAGTTCGAGTGACTTGGTTGTGTGATATTAAAGTGATTTAGTTGTATAATATAGAATGAGAAAATGCTTTGAACAAATATTTGAATTCTCTCCTTGCATATGTGTATGTACAAATAAACAGTAAGAATTTGCGAGATTGCTAAGAAAAACCCACTGTTTTCTCTATAGACAATAGGAGCATGTGTCTTTAATGCTCTAGAAAAGGAAGCTAGTTAGCAAGCAGTGATTACCTAAACACTATCTGAAAAGCAAACTTTATATCCTGTTGACCATATAACAGCTTGCCTAGAACATTTTCTTGATGTTTCAAACCTAAAATAACCCAAAGTCTTGATGTTTCACCCCAAGCCTCCTTTACCCAGTTCTCATAATTTTATTAAATAGCAATTGTATATTTTCAGTTGCTCATACCTAAAATCTTGGATTCTCATTCTCCCACACTCTACATAAAATCTATCAGCAAATTCTTGAGGCTCCTTTTCAAAATTAGTCTGGAATCTGACCTCACCTGCACTTGGACAAGCTGCCAGCCCAGCCCTAACCCTATCAGCTACCACCGGAACCGATGCAATAGCCTCCTAACTGGTCTCCCATTCTTCTCATTCATCTCACTTAAGCATCCAGAACTATCTTTTTATAACAAAAGTAAGATCATAGTAATCCTCTGATCTAAACCTACCCTTTACTTCCCATCTTATTTATCTATTTGTTTGTTTGTTTGTTTGTTTGTTTATTAAGTAGACTTCACACCCAGCACGGAGCTTAACATGGGGCTTGAGCTCACCACTCTAAGATCAAGACCTGACCTGAGATCAAGAGTCAGATTCTTAACCAACTGAGCCAACCAGGCTCATAATAAAATCCAAAGACTATATTTTTTAAGGCCCTACATGATCTGAACTACAGTTGCATTTTCAACTTTATTTCCTATCACACATTTCTTCTCTCAATTTGACCCAGGCATGTTGCTCTCTCCACTATTCTGCAAAAATTCCAAGAATGCTCACTTTTAATGCCCTTCTCCTAGATATTCATAAGGCTGCATATTTTATTCTGATCAGCCATCACCCCCTCAGAGAAGTCTTGCATGATTATCTCTATCCACAAGGAGGAACCCCTGTCACGGTGATGCCATTCATTAGTATTGACATTATATTTTACATTGATTTGCTCCTTGCCTGAGTTCCTTACCAGAAGGTAATATCCATAAGCACAGGAACTTAATCCACTGCAATATCCTTAATACTAAAAATAATTACTATCACATAGTAGGTATTCTCTATTATATTGGATGAATTAATAGTTACTATATTTATTTATATTTATGTAAAAGATGTTTAAATAACAAGTACATTGCTTGCTAAACTCAGTTCAGTCAATTGGAATGCATGCACACACATAGAAATGTACTCCTAATTTGTTAATGTTTACCTAGATAAGTGGCAGTTTAATTGGAAAGAAAAAGTAATACAACAAGTATTGATAAAATAGAGAGATGTAAATGAGTGAGAGAAGAGAAATTTAAGGAAAACATGAAAGGAAAGAAAACAAATGAAAATAAGGTTAATTATTAGACTAACCCTCAGAAGAAGTTGTATATTTGGAGTAGAAGAGTAAATCAAGAGAAACATTTTTAAAGAAAGTAGGTGGTTTTATTTGATAAAGAGTGGGTTTGGGGTTGTATCAATGGGCCAAATAGAATCGGTAGTCAGCCTGGACTGCACAATACTAGTTAAGATGTGCTCCTTCTAGTGATTTTCTTCTGAGCCTTCTGCCTCACCAAGACACCCTTCCCGGAACAAATGAGAGCAGGATTGCTAGCAATGTTAAATGACTCTGGCTTCTTTTCTCCACCGCCACCCCCCCCCCAGATTCTTAAGAATGATAGTTTTTCAGCCCTGTAAGTCAAATCATGACATCTCTTTAAACTCATACATATTATTTCCCTGGTGCCAGAAGTTGATGTGTCATGGAAAGATGGCCTACAGCTATGCCTTATAAAGCTAAGAAAAATAAAGTACACGATGTTCCTCCTGTTGTCAGGCATTCTCCTTATAACTAAACCATGCTGTCCCCCTTCATTCTGTTTGTTCTGACAAGTTTGCATGTCAGGCCATCTATTTCCTTTCCGAGTGCTCTGTTGATAAAGTGCTTGGTCATACTAAAAGTCCTGGAGAGCTCATCAGTGCAAGGTTTTCACTGAACCAGCTGCTTATAAAATTTTTCATGGCAAGTCAGCAAAGTGTAAGTATGCAGCCATTGCTGGAGTGCAGCTTAAATGAATTGACCGAGTAGTTGTTTTCTGGGCTGTTTGTAACATATATTATATCAAATGTGCTCAGTGTTTTGATATATTTATATATTTACATCTTGAATCCTAAGGAAAACTTGTGAAAACACTTTTTTTTTGCTACTTAGAAAGTGATTATCATAACAACTAAATTCCATTTTTGAATTTCATTATACTCTTGATGTTATCAAGACACATCTCTAGAAAGTATTTTCCTTACAATATAAGAAGAGATGAAAACCTGCAGCTGGCTAAAGATGTTGTGTGGTTTGCTATACCCACTTCTGACTATCAGACTAAATACTCATGATTCATCTGCGTTAGCAAAATTACTGTGGTTTTAGGCCATGGATCTTTGATCTCTTGCAAATACACAAATCTGAGAATGACACTCCTTGGATATGAAGAGCCTAAAATATAGCAACATTATGTATATCTCAATCCATCTAATTTTCTTGAATAGTGTGTAATTCCCTAAGCTAAACCAAGAAATGTGGAAATCAGTTATCAGTAAAGACAATTAAAGAAAAGTGAAACATTCTATTTTAGGTCAGTGTAGCACAAGAGCAAATGGGGACTTGGAAATTATTTGGTGAACTCCACAATAGTAGGTGGCATAGGAATTCAATGAGGTTAACCATCCCAACTTGTATTCAATTTACCCAATTATGAATGGTTCATAATTAAACTTTTGTTCTAAATTATTTAAATAATTTGGTTTCAGAAAACTAGACTAAAATAGACTTATGTGTACACTAAATGAATCTTTAAGATAATTTTTAGATTAAAACTCATTAAGAGTTAGGTGGTCATATACTTTAAACATCTAAGGCTCTGCAGTGTAATAATTGAAAAATTTGACATTTTCCAAGGAATTTTAAGAAGATAATTAGATTAGATGATCGGTTCAGTCTTCCATTAAAAAAAAGAGAAATTAACCTGGAAGTGTTTTTCTCTCAAAAAAATTTTTCTTTTAAAAGACTAAGATAGTTATATCGGTTGCTCATCTAATCCAAAATTATCAATTAAAACCCATCTATCACTTCATTGTTGGTTATTCCTATTCACTCTCTGAGAAAATAGAAAAAAATATTAAAACAATAACATACATATTCCTTAAAACTTCTAGAATAAATACAGGGTACTCATTTGAGTCCAAGACATCTTAAAACATCCTCTCCGTGTTTCCTCTCCTAACTAATGAAACCTTTATGGGAATCCGAGGGATTATTGAAAGATTCACTAGCTTAACTCAGCAACATGCAATTAATATATTTCAGAGGTTACATAGTGTTGGCATGCCAGTATTAGATGTTTTTTTTTGTTTTCATGTCTTTTTGTAAAACAGATTACTATGCATGTCTAAAATTAGATGATAATTAGATAATAGTAATACATAAACCAATAGTACACTTGTAGAAAAAGCATTAAATTTAATAATATCCACTGCAACTGAAAAAAAAAAAAACATCGTATCTAATTTCCTATGAGATCTAGACCAATTTAATCTTTGGCAGTGAGAAGAAAACCCCACTCATTTATTCATTTAAACATTATTTTCCGGTAAATATTTCTACTATCAGATGGCCTAGATTTCAAACCTGAGCTTACTCCTATGACAAGTATATGACTTTGAACAAGTCACTTAACATCTCTGATTCCCTTATTTTTAATCAGTAAAAAAATGGACATAATAATAGAAATAATTTCATAGGATTATTTTTAAGATTAAATGTGGCAATTCATGTCAAGCATTAATTCATGTCTATCAGAGAATATTTCTAGAGCTTTACAAGTGGTTAAGACAATAGCTAAAAAAACTCACAAACCTATAAAATTGTGATTTGCTGAGTGATATAAAGAGGTACTAGCTACTATGAGATTTAAAAGAGGGAAATCTGCCATAGTAAGAATGGAGTGTTTGTTTGTTTGTTTGTTTTAATGACCAAGGGAAGAGAATGAACAAAGTGCATTTAACAGAAGAAACATATTTAAGAACACCTTAGGATAATTGTCATTATTCCAAAAACAGCATCTACAAGTGCAGAAAATTTTCCATTTTTCTGTTCAGTGAGGGAGATATTTAAACTACAGTTAATAGAGAAACATGAAAATAGTCCCTCTCTTCATAAAGAAATTATCAGCATACCAGGTACCTGTAGTCACAGGCACATGGTACTTAAATAAAAGACGCAGAATCTGCAACATATGCACCCTTTCTCATAAACATTAAGGAAAAGTTCAGGCTTCCACAGAAGACAAAGTATCTAGTCTCCAGACAAGTCTTAGTTGAGCAGTGTGCATTGTGTACTGGGCTTGCGTGAACACGAGAGGCTGAAATCCTCAGGGTCTGCAGATCTACTTCTTCCAGTCTACTCAGTATTCTTTGGAAAGGCAAACTTGGGAAGAATAGTTGGGCTCCTCATGTTCCTCTGAAATAGAAGCAGCACATAGTATTTCACTAATTTTGTATACAATGTTGATGCCCCCATATTAGGAAGAAGGATTGGATAAGGCACTTGGCTGCCAACAGCTGGGAGGGTAAAAACAGCAAAGTGTACAGGAGAAGCCCTCGGATCCTATTTGAACTGTTCCCTTAGACAGTATTTTGCACTTTTTGAAAATAAATATTCCCTGATGCACTTGTTAAATACGCAGTTTTCCAGATACCTATCCTAAACATTTTAATTCACTGGTTCCATAGTGGGACCATTTTAGAAAGTACCCCAATTAAATCTGATCAAAAGGAAATATTAGGGAAAACTGCATGTAACCACATTTTTGATGGTTAGTGAAAAAAAAATTGAGACTCGTATTTAAATTTAGGGAATATTATTTATAATTTGTTTAATAAATACATGTAAGATGAAATGCATAAGATTATTATACACATGTGGATTTCATCTCTTTCAACAAATTATTTTGTTTCTTATTAACATCACAAGTTCAAGAGTTTCAGGATATTCTTTTTTTAATTGTTTTTCAATGTTTATTAATTTTTTGAGAGACAGAGACAGAGCATGATTGGGGGAAGGGCAGACAGAGAGGGAGACACAGAATCCGAAGCAGGCTCCAAGCTCTGAATTAACAGCACAGAGCCTGACGTGGGGCTCGAACTCACAAATCCTAAGATCATGATCTGAACCAAAGTTGGACGCTCAACCAACTGAGCCACACAGGTGCCCCAGAGTTCCAGGATATTCTGATAGAGATACCACTAGAGTGAAGATGTAGCATTAAAATCATGGTAACTGGAATGAGCATTACTATTTATAAATTTCAATTTTTTTAAATGAAGTTATACACTGAACAAGTATTTATACTGAGCACTTATGCATAAAATAATATATTTTTATTCATATTTTTCATATATGCTGTGTATTTTACTCCAACATAGCAATGTTTACTACAGTTTTTCTAGCCTAAAACTTTGAGTTGGTTCAGCCATCTTTTACCTTTTTTCCTTCACACTTACAACTGAGAATCCCAGAGACTGGTCAGTGTCACCAAGCATAAATGAACTATACACTTGTGACTCAGAAGTTAGGCACCTCTCATCCCTGAAATAACCTGCTATGACTTTCAGTTCCTTGGTTCATTAATACTTTTTTATTTAATTGAAAATCTTAAAAATATATCAGAGTTTTACAAGGTTTAGCATCTGTGACTCTCTGTCAACATAATGATTTATGCTGTTAAATTCTCCCAAACACTGGGGCACCTTGGTGGCTCAGTTGGTTGAGCCATGACTTCAGCTCAGGTCATAATCTTGCGGCTCGTGGGTTCAAGCCCCATGTTGGGCTCTGTGCTGATGGCTCAGAGCCTGGAGCCTGTTTCAGATTCTGTGTCTCCCTCTCTCTCTCCCCCTCCCCCAATCATTCTCTGTCTCTCTCTCCTTCGAAAGGAAATAAATGTTAAAAAAAAAAAATTCTCCCAAACACCTTAAAAACTCACATCTGTTGTTTCAAAGACAAATTTTACAATAATATTTGTGTAAAGTGTGTGTTCCCATTTCTTTCTTCCATTTCAGGTTGTATACTGGGTGTGTACATATTGTCCTATGTCCACTAGACCAAACCATACAATTTGATATTTTTGTTATTAAGATGGTTGAATTTTCAAATCTTTGCTATTTTTATAATATCTATGTAGGAAACGTAGATGTGAATGAAGCAAGAAAATAAAATCCACCTTTCTCACAATATTTTAGCATTTTTATTTCCATAACTCTTCAAAGAGTTTGGCCTAATTTGGGTTAGGTTTCCATCTCAATAGGCCTGCCCACTGATGCTAATTCAACTTTGCCTTAAGTAGCATAGATATCAAAAGTATCTCCTGCTGCTTAAGTATATTGCACTCTTCATTAAGGATTGAGGGAATATGTGCAAGGTAATGAGAACCCATGTGAGTTTCACAACCATCATGAAAATCACTTGTTTTTCCATGGCTGTTCCTTGTATGCCAATTTCAAAGTCCCTACCAACGTACCTCTCTCTCTTTCTCTCTGTCTGAATTCTTTTAATGAAAACCTCACCCTTAATGTGATGGCAATGCATTTAAATGTTAAATACCAGTATTTTATATTAATTGAATGTAATTCTAATTAATTTAGTTTGAAAAAATATTTGCTACTCATTGTGCAACCTATTTGCTAGTGAAAACTACAGAATAAAAGCAAACATTCCTTTCTTATTTTAAGCAGTTTTGTTCCATGGGTTTATGTAGGTACATAGGAACTTGAGAGTTATCTCAGTGACCTTCATGGAGCAAACTTATTTTTAAATTTACAAAAATAAGTTAAATGACAGCTTTGGTTGTGTTTGCTTTTTAGATGATATAATATAAACCTAAATGAAGCGAAAGCCTGATATTTTACTTATATAAATCCATCTCTTAGAAAATAATTATTTCTATTGTTCTTTATATCCCCTGTACCTGTTATACTTCTTAGGAGAAGGAAAGAGTGGACACATTCTAGGGCTACTTATTTATGCTGCTATGGGACACACTGGGGTCCACCATAATTCTGTGAAATATCATGTGGACAGTGGGCCAGTAGCCAATATTTACACTTTTACCCTCCTAAAGAATAAAGAGACTTATCTCAACCTGACCTACCTGCATAGGCTCAGGAGAGATGCATCAGATTTTCTGTGCTGCACAGTATCTTAGTTGTGGCATCCAAACCTGGCCTATCCTCAGATCCATATGGAGATCTTATTTAAAATCAGAATATGGAGCTTCACCTCAGGCACTCTGAAGCTTAATATTTTCACTGGATCCTACAAATCTGTAGTTACGATAGAAAATTCAGAAAAAAGAAACTATGAACAGAGATTATTTAATGGTTTGGACAAGAAGTCACATTTCAGTATCTCCATCTATTGTTTTTACAACTACATTATGCTGATGAATATATTCTGTGAGACACAATGCTAAGAAAACGTCTCATCAAACCACAAACTCTTTGTAATGTAGCCTTTGATAAATTGAGGCACATTCAGCATTTCCATTGCACAACTTGTGTCCATCTCCACATAGAAATTTGGAGAAAGAAGTTTGGTCTTCTTGAAACACTACACCAGGTAGTGTGTGTGTGTGTGTGTGTGTGTGTTTGTGTGTGTGTGTGTGTGTGTGTGTGTGTGTGTGTGTATTCCCATTATGCAATCAGGCTTACAGCAAAATGATTTCAACATATTCTAAACCATTTTGCTTTGAGGAAATGAAATATATATCACATAAAATAAACTATATGGTCCATTATTTACTAATTATATTTTTATGTTGAAAAAATCATCGGGAATTTATAGCACAACTTGAGTGAGCTATATGTGTTGACATGATTCTTGTCCTTTAGGATCTTTTAATATATACTGTGTATATTTATTTAGAAAATATATGCATATTTATATATAGTGTAGATTTACTTAGAAAATATATTTGCATAGTAAAAAAATTACTGTATATGTGAAAAATTTTGTCTTTTCAAGTTGCATTTGGCGTATATTTTTCATAAGTCCTACCTCACTAAAATAAAGTTCTTTAGCATTAGCATGCCTTCTAGCTTTTTAATGGTTTGCAAAACACTTTAGGGCTATTTTCAATATAATGGGAGGTGCTGGAATCTATGTGGTGGCTCTAACAACACAGAACTTTCTGTAAAAAAAAAAAAAAATTGAAAGAGTATGATTTGCTTGCCGATTTCCTCCATTATGTGAGAACCAGAGTGTTAAATCCTAAGCTAAAGTTGGTCTGAATAAGAAATATGACACGATATTTGCTTTTTTTTTTCTTGCTTCTTTACTGTCTCGTAGCATCAAAACAGCGAGATTCCCTGATTTAAGTTCTGCTCAATTGCATCCTTGCTCACAAAAGCAGACCACATCCAACCAAAAGTTATTTTTTCTCGTTATTTTTATAAGTAATTCAAGTTTTCATTTTGTGCTTTCTTCTAAAGAAGCAAAACAAAATAATCAAGCAAAACAAAATAAAACAAAACACAAAGAAACCTCTAAAACTTCACAAAGTACTAGTTATTGGCAGCAGTGCTTTTACGTTGCTGCTGCCACCTAGTGGCTTTCCGTTGGAAAGCTATCTGCTGGTTTGGGAGAATAAACTTCCCCGGGGCTCTTCAAACCACTAAGCGGTCAAGTTGATTCTCTTACCCTGTTAGTCCTCTTTTCACCGGAAACACGTTTTAGCAAACAGAAGAAAAATATGTTGCGTTCAAAAAGAATTCTAAGGCCTTCATCAACAGAACAGAGAAGCTGATGAAATTCAATGAAAGCATTGGGGAAATACACTTACTATCTAAATAACATATACAAATTTACCAAAACCTCCTCCTTTTTTTCTGTGATTTAAGGTTTTCTATTGCCATTTCAGGCAGGAGATATACTGGCCTCCTTGGAGTAAAGAACTGCGGAGGGAAAGAGTTGGGTGAAAAGAGGGATGAGAAGGCAGAGATAGGCTGTGTTTTATCTAGCAATTAGCTGCTTACTAAATCTTAAAAGTGATGATTATAGTTATTGTTTCTGTTGTGGGCTTTCCCCTCTGCTCTTCTGTTTACACTCTGTATTGTACAGAAAAGAATTCATCTTCTGGCGATTAATGCCAGTCATTCATCAAGTGGGGCAAATGCCCCAGCATCCTTTGAAATGATTAGACAAAATAAGGACATCCTCTCTCAGGTAATTTGCTGTGAGAATTAATTTGTTAACTTTTCTAAAGGAATAAGTGACCACAAAGTTAAAATAGGATAGGTGTTTGGACACAGAAGGGAAGCTTAAAAGTGTTGCAAGCAATATAGAAGGAAAGGACCTGGTACATGTTATATACTAAGACAAAATGATTGAAAAATTTACCAGTATTGACAAAAGTATTTTGACCACTTTCAGCCTCACATTGTGAAATTTGGCTATAGTTCTCAGCTATTCATGTTGTAAATATCCAAAATATCATACTACACACTGGATTGGTATTGCATACAGGTCTTTGTCATGGCCAGTATGGTGTTGAAAGCCTATAATAAAGAGAAACAGGCAATATTCATTTTAAAAATTAATGCCAATGTAAAATGTGATAACAATAGAAAGGAAATTCAATCAGTGCTTGATGTTATACAATCAGGATACAATAGAGAGGTTAGAAATCACTCCAAGTCTTTAAACAAAGGGAATTTCATGCCAGGGATTATATTACAAGTGATAAAATACACAGGAATCTCCAAAATTAGCAACTGCAAAAAACTTCTACCACTCCAATATGTGATCATCAAAGGAAAGAGCCAGTGTTACCCCAAGGAAGAAGCCAAAGCCACTCAAAAAGAAGCTGATTCATGGTGGGCCTGCGTCATCAAAAAGGGAGCTAGGGAGAAGATACAACTATTACTAGAGAAGCAAAGAGAAAAACCCTGGTAGCTCCTTTCCACTTGCCCCCCAGTCATATAACAAAGCCTTCAACTGACTGCAAAAAGAGTCAAAAGCCAGGTTACGTGGGAGCCTACATATGTAAACTGCAATGATCAGTGCCTAATACAGAATAGAGCCAAGAAAGAGAAAGAAGTGAACTTAAGATGAAAACAAGTCCAAGACTGGCATGGGTAAGGAAAGTATAAGGCAAACAAATGAGAGGTCTGACAGACGAACATAACCTGATCCATGAAGAAAGAATAGACTGTGCAGGAGAGAAGGGGAAGGGCAAGAGCCTATCATGGAAGCAAAAAATGTGAGGCAGGACGAGGAATGCAGACTAAATGGTACAATCAGGAATCAATGATGAGAAGACTGGCAATTGAAAACAAGTATGGCTTATCTAGACAAATTTGGAGAGTCAAAAAGCCTTGAATGCTAGAATAAGAAGTTTGAAATCAATCCATAGACCAGCAATTCCCAAAGACCACTACATAGGATGCTAGTTCTGGAAGATGCTGAAAGATTTTGCTTGTGTAAAAGTTGTCATCTTCAAAAGTTTGAGAGATATCAGGGTTTTGAGAGCCTTTTATATTTGATTTTATGTTTGTTTTATTTGTTTTATTTATTTGTTTGTGATGCATCCCAAGAGCCCAGTGTTTTGCCACAAGATGCTCTGAAAAAAACTGCTAAAGAATTTGCAAATCCTGCCACTTAGCACGCTGAGTGAGGAATGAGATGTTCTTAAAGCAACTAATCCCCAAAGACTGAAGTAAGCAAAAATACTATTGTAGTAAGCTATAATTGATTCAGATCAACTCATTCAGAGTTTATGATCTACTAGCTGGAACTGTGCTTAGTTGAAAAAGTATTTGTTTAAAATAACCAAGTGTTAATGGATTTTAACATAATAGATTTAATCTGAAAAAAGAAAGGTGATAATTACAAATAAGTCTCATTTATTCACTGAGGCACAAATAGCAAAGCCTCTTATTAAATCAGAAGTTTTAGTTGCCAAATATTTGGAAAAAAATTTTATTTACGATTGTTCTAAATGAAATTATTGCCTAAACCAGAAAGTGTTCTAATAATGGAGACCTCTGTTTAGAAGATCAACATAGCTCTTGATAATAATAATAATAATAATAATAATAATAATACTGAAATAAATCCCATTGTCTATAGGCATCCCATAATGGGCAGGAAAGAGTTAATATCAGGCTTGTAGCCCATTTCTTCCCTTCTTGGGCAAAGTATGGGAGAATCATGACTGTGGCCAAATGTCTATGAAAACATTATTAATAGAGCACACT
Organism: Acinonyx jubatus; assembly: GCF_027475565.1. Taxonomy (NCBI): domain Eukaryota; kingdom Metazoa; phylum Chordata; class Mammalia; order Carnivora; family Felidae; genus Acinonyx; species Acinonyx jubatus. Next base: position 50,011,301 of record NC_069387.1, read on the forward strand.
AGTGGAAAAACACCAAGAATCCTAACCTATAAAATGTTTGGGGAGGATATGCCTGGTGAGTCTGGATTACTTATTGTAGATAAATCTGGAATTCATGATTTATGGGGCATAGATGGCTGGAGAATGGGGAATAGTCACATGAGTTATGTAATTAGTAGAACACAATACAAGGTTTTCCAAAACTAACTTGGCTAACATTTATCATCAATACTCTTGCATATACTACTCATTAACCTCATATGTTAATCCCAAATTGAAATAGGAATCAATGTGAGAGAATGCAGCCATGAGGAGCTGCATTTGATGTGTCAAGTTCCTCTAGGAAAAAGATGTCTTGCTAGTCACTTAGGACCTTTGAATCATTAGTAGATCTCTTTGCTGGTTAAGAGCCATGGTCTTTCCCCAGTCTGATTTGACAATTTAGCTTTTTGTAGTAACATAGATTGGGAGAGTTGGTGTGATGAACTTTTAGACCTGAACTTTTAGAACTTTTAGACACATCTTTTCATGTGTCTGTTGGCCATATGTATGCCTCCTTTGGACAAATGTCTGCTCATGTCTTCTGCCCATTTTTAAATTGGATTATTTGAGTTTTGTGAGGGTGGGTATTGAGTTGTATAAGGTCTTTATATATTTTGGATACTCACTCATATGTGAAATTTAAGAAACAAAACAAATTATAATGACTTACATACTTTTAAAAAAGAAATAAAGGGGTTGAAAACATAATGAATATTTGTTGCTGGGATGGTTACTCATGTATTCTTTTTTTTCATTTTTTTAAAACATTTATTCATTTTTGACAGTGAGAGAGACACAGTATGAGCGGGGGAGGCGCAGAGAGAGAGAGGGAGACACAAAATCCGAAGCAGGCTCCAGGATCTGAGGAGCCCGATGCTGAGCTGTCAGCACAGAGCACGTGAGTTCACAGGGCTTGAACTCACAAACTGTGAGATCATGGCCTGAGCTGAAGTCAGGTGCTTAACTGACTGAGCCACCCAGGTGCCCCTACTCATGTATTCTTGTAGGAAAGTGGCAAAATTAGTCGAACTATAGGGGGAAGTCTTAACAATAGGATTTGGGGTAATATACCTAAATCTGGGGAAATTGGGTAAGTGAATAGATAAAGAATGCAAGTAAAGACACCTGGGTGGCTCAGTTGGTTGAGCATCTGGCCTTTGATTTTGGCTCCAGTCATGATCTCACAGTTATGTGAGTTCAAGCCCTGCATTGGGCTCTGCACAGTAACCACACGGAGCCTACTTGGGATTTTCTCTCTCTCTCTCAAAATAAATAAACTTAAAAAAAGATAAAAAATGAATAAAGTAGAAAGAAAGTACATAAAGACATACTATTCCCTGGCTGCTAATAGCACTCTTGGTAAAACTCTCAAAATATATAAGAAGACACTAAAAAAGAGGAAGGAGAAGTAAGACTTTTTTTTTCTTGATTTAGTAAAGACATTGTAGTCAATTACAGTGCAGGTGACTTCAAATTCCAGAGGTTATGCTGTGAAGATTGGGGCACTTTATGTAGAAATACAAGCACAAGCTGAAAAATTCCTGCCAACATGGATTCTCAGAAAACAAATCACTAATTTTATATACAGCTGAATGAAAGGAGATATTTGGATGATGACCAATCCCATGTGGCTGAAAACCTTTATGGAAAGACACTTCCAGTTCATCTGATAGCTAAATTGTTGCAATGGGTTAAGGTGAGGTTTCTTCAGCTTACACTGACAGAGGTAATTTCTCTATACTCTCTTTGACCAACAAATGGAACATTACCTTCTTTAAAAAACTTTTTATGTTTATTTATTTTTGAGAGAGAGACAGAGTGTGAGCAGGGGAGGGGCAGAGAGAGAGGGAGACACGGAATCTGAAGCAAGCTCCAGGCTCTGAACTATTAGCACAGAGCCCAATGCGGGGCTCAAACTCATGAACTGTGAGATCATGACCTGAGCTGAAGTTGGATGCTTAACTAACTGAGCCACCCAGGTGCCCCTGTAATATACCTTCTAAACAGTGAACAGGGGAAAGCAATCCAGGTTTGACTGCATGATGATCAGAAAGATACACACATTATTTAATGCCATGTACCCAGACTATGATAGATGCAAAAGTATGTAATTAACTATATTCTTGGAGTGGGGGATAGAGAGGAGAGGGTAAGAATATATTCAGAAGACAAGAACAGATCTGCTCACTCAGTGACCATGAAATAGGGCTAAATGATGGAAAAAGAAGATTCATGCTTCCTAAAAAGAAGGTGGCACTCTGGGGGAAAAGAAAGAGAGAGGGAGAGAGAATGTGAATAGAGAAAATATTAAATATTCTGTGTTCGCATCACTGTCAATTAAATGGATACTAAGTGTGAGTGAGTGATTCAGCCTTTATGACACTCACATGGGATATTGACTGAGTCAGACCTTCCCTCTGTTTTAGTTGGACCCAATAAACTGGAACCTTTGGAATTGCCCAAACCCTTTTGGATTTAAATGTTAAGCAGTGTAGAATTCTGGGATGTCATAAGAAGATGTCTTCACTCTGATAAAGGAAATGAGAGCAGATGGAGTAGAGTGAGTTTCTCAACTCTCTTATAATAGCCCTGCCTGGCCAGCACAGAAGGCAGACTGTTCATGGAGATCAACAGTGCATTGTCAAGGATTAAGTAAAGTGCCCCCCTTTATTTCTTTGGTCATGACCAATATGGGAAATACTACACCAAAGTAACAGAAGAACAACAGTCCACAAGGGATTGGAAAACCATATTAGATTTAGCTAAAGTACTATATATACTCATTTTGGAGTACAGGTTGGCACAATCTTCATTTTAAAGAATGATTGTCATTCTTTGGGTAAATAGCCAGTAGTATATTTGCTGCATTATATGGAAGTTCTATTTTTAACTCTTTGAAGAACCTCCATACTGTTTCCTCAGTGGCTGCCCTAGTTTGCATTCCCACAAACAGTGCATGAGGGTTCCTTTTTCTCCATATCCTTGTCAACACTTGTGTCTTGTGGTTTTGACTTTAGCCATTCAGACAGGTGTGAGGTGATAGCTCATTGTGGTTTTGATTTGCATTTCCTTGATAATGAGTGATGTTGAGCATCTTTTCCTGTGTCTGTTGGTCATCTGTATTCTCCTTTGGAGAAATGTCTGTTCATGTGTTCTGCTCATTTTTAATTGGATTATTTGAGTTTTGTCGGTGGGGGGAGTGTGGATTGTATAAGTTCTTTATATATTTTGGGTACTCACTCATACATGGAATTTAAGAAACAAGACAAACAAACAAAGGGGAAAAAAGAGACAAACTAAAAAATAGACTCTTAACTATGGAGAACAAACTGATGTTACCAGAGGGGAGGAGGGTGGGGAGATGGATGGATGAAGTGGGTGAAGGGGATTAAGAGTACACTTACCTTGACAGAATTGTTGAATCACTATGTTGTACACCCAAAACTAATATAATATTGTACATTAACCACAGTGAAATCGAAATAAAGGAAAATAATAAAAAATAAAATGACAGTCAACAATATACCTGTATAATTTTTTCATATGGATATTTTAATTTATATATATAATATATAATTTATAATATATAATTATATATATAATTAATTTATTCCATCATAATTTAATGTGACAAGTTTTGAACTTGATAACCATTAAGAATAATTTACTGCACTATGTCTATAATATCATGATAACTGTCCCTCAGAAGAAGCATTGCAAAAGAAGTTGTCCTAAGTAATATATATAGACTGACCAATTATTCCAGATTAAATTCAAGACCTGCTGCATTCTAAGAAGTTTTAGCAAATTATGTGGGATCAAGAGGCCAGAGACATTTCTCAATCTTTGAGAAATCAATGCTTATTTCTTACTCTGCTACTAAAGAATAAGCCCTAGTAGAACTATTTGTAGAAATCACATTACCCAACTAGGAATACTGCTGAATCCTAGTGACTAAGAAGTCCAAAGCTTTTCAAAGGTCCTGGATTGCACTTGGGTACGTTTAAAGGGGATGTTTTCACTGAGAGAGAAAATAGATTCTCTACTTTTTGCATAGGGAAATACTGAAAAATAATAAAATTCACTGTTCAGAGCAGAGAGGAAACCCTAACTACTTTTAATACACTGTAGTCCATGAATTGGCACTATCGCCAAGAACGTATGGGGGCAATTTAGGGTAATTTGGTAAAATTGAAATACTGAGTAGCAGAGGAGGCATGATGTGCCCTTCTGGCTCCACTTACCTGTCTTTGTCATGCTACCTCTGGTGATTCATTCCACATAGTTAAATTAGACCCTTTGGTAGGAGAGCTTCTCAAGTGTTAACCGAGTAATATCTCTTAGAATATCCTGTTTACCTGCACAAAGTTGCTTTCTGCAGAATTCATTGGTAGAATTGAGTCCAGCGTAGGGAACATATAGACCATGCCATTCGCTCAGAAGATGGTGACATGGAGGTCCACATGCATAATCTCACAATAGATTTGTAGGTAGTGTCGTCTGAAAGAAAAACCTGCAATGGATTGGTTATACTTTTGATATATTGTGACATCTCTTAAGCAAAAAGTTAAATACTCTGGGTAAAATGTATTTAAGAAAAGCTACCAATTCTTATTCTACAAACATGTACAATGGTAAGAAAAGTAAAGTATATAAAGAATCAAAGCCCATTGTTACTTAAATGTGAGACTGAAGAAAACAGCACTATATAGAGATTGCAGGCCCAATGTGTGATCACACTCCCCATGCATTTTAAGGGCTGCGAACGAATATCTGATTTCTTCTTTTTTTTTTTGCAAGTCATATAGTAAATAGATGGCACTAACAAAGTCAAATATTAATAACCAAGAACTACAGATCCTCAAATCCCCTTTCCCCTAACCAGCAAAACCCATAGAAATTTACACTGACCAAAGTAAATAGAAAATAAAAGTCAAACCACTTAAACGGTTGACATTTAGGAATGGAGCCAGGCACTCGCTTGCTTTCATCCTTCTGAATCACCGGTGTTATAACAACAGAAATAAGTGATATTATAGATATGGTGTAAAAGTTAGTGTTAACTTTATGAGCATTAATTTAATTAATACCTGCTGGTGATTGACATAATTTTAAATTTCGCCTTGGCAGAAGAGAACCATTTTACTTTTTACATCATAGTTGCTTTTTCTTTTGTTTTTCTAAATAGGAAAGAACTATTTTAAGGAAAAATGGTTCACAGTCATGGCCACATTGATTATGACCAAAATTAATTTTGAACTCCACTTATTAGTTGCAATGAGCATGATTGGGAATGTAGAATATATAATGTATCAAATTTGTTTTTCTCTGTTTCTCTGATATTCTGTCCTTCTGGAATATAAATTTCAAACATATCCTTTTGAGAAATTACTTCACTGATCCAAGACAAGTGTAAGTTTTACCTTATTAAATTGTTAAAGTACATACCGAGGCCAGTAATTTTTTTGGTGCGTGCTGGTGATAGAGGATTATGGTCAAGTACACAGTGATTATTGCCTTTCAATGGCTGGCTTTCAGCTTGTAGTATGTGAGCACGCTTAATTAGAGAGAGAAAGGAAAACTGAGATTTCTTCCTTAGCCAGAAACACTAGGCACAATGATGGCTGTGGTAGTGTGGCCACTGAGGAAAGCCAGGCAAAATCAAAATGAACAGAAGCTACCTAGTCAGAATTGTGTTCTATAGAGAAAAAGAAGGCCCACATCAACTGAAACTCTTCCAGTAGCAGGTAATCCCAACTCCAAACACGACTGGTAAAGTCCTTTGTTTTGAATACAACTTGCTCTTCTCCCTTTCCTATGGCACCTTTGGTGTATTCTTAGGTGTCCTGAGAAAAGTTCATGGGAGCTCTGCAGAAAACATATCACCTAACTATCCGAGATTCACAGAATTCCACATGCCGTTAATCTTTCAATGAGAAATGGAAAATGTGTAAGAAACCACTTGTTGTGGACTCACTGGTTGCAAGTTATAAAAACCCTGATTTGTAAAAGAAATCTTAAATGTGGGGGTGCCTGGGTGGTTCAGTTAAGTGACTGACTCTTGGTTTCAGCTCATGTCATGATCGCATGGTTGATGAGTTCAAGCCCTACATCAGGCTGTGCACTGATGGTTCAGAGACTCCTTGGGATTTTTCTCTCTCTGTCTCTCTCTCTGCCCCTTCCTCCCTCTCTCTCTTTCTTGAAATAAATTAATTAATTAAAAAAAAAGAAAAAAATATTAAATGTGGAAAGAATTAACTTTTTATATGTGGTTTATTGGAATTGCTAAAAATATTTGACTCTATATCATCTTATACTAAGAAGGCAATGAACACGATTTTAAGGTTTTTTTTCGTGTGGTGTCTACATCAAAATACATGAAGAATTATATAAGTGTTATATTCTATCAATCTAAGATTATTATCATTATATCATCATCATCTTTCAAAGAAGAAGGCAAGTAGGGGAGAAGGGGGGAGAAAAAGAAGCAGCAGGAGGAGGTGAAGGAGGAGGAGGAGAATAAGAAGAAGAAACAAGAACAATAAAAATAATTAAAAGCCCATTATGTGCTTAGTACTGGTCTAGGCACTTTCATACATTCCCCTCCCCCTTGTTTTTGTTTTGCTTATTACAGCAATGCTATGGACCAGTGTTGTTATCTTCATTTTATAGATAAGGAAAGTGAGATTTAGAGCAATAAGAAAACTTGCCAAATTCCGTTAATAATAATGTATATTTGCCTTTCAAGATTAGTCAGATTGCTCACATCCTTCCCAGAGTTTATAGAGCAACTCTCATGGAGAGTGGCAATGGATTCAAGATCAGAGACAAGAATCCTACATGGATCTGAAGAATGTTTTTAAGAAAAGAAATAAGATTCCAGCACAGACACTTCTCAAATCACATTCAGACTCAAATCACATGCAGTTTAAGTAAGCTTTTTCTCCCCCTTTATGCCACCGAAACTAAAGCAAATTAAAATCCATAGAGAACAAAACAAAACAAAACAATTCCATAAAATATTTGGAGCAACTTTGCTAGAAGTAGTTTCCTAGGGAAACTTTGCTGAATCTGAATGTCCTCCATACCCTGCCTCCCACACATATTCCTCCATCACCCCAAACGTATCCTGAAGCAATCCTAGAAATACAAGGAATTTACAAAGTGAAAATTCCCATGGAAAGGATTGTATTATCTTTTTTGGGCTTTCTCTCTTTCATATAACAGTAAAAAAAAAATGAAGATTATAAAGCACATTTGTCTTTCAATGAACATGGGAAATAAAAAAATGGTTGACTTTACTAACAGTATATCTCAATCAAAAAGAAAAGGTTTAAAAATAAGTAAATATTATCAAGTAAAGGTGCCATGTTTATTCAGAAGCATTTTCTCCTTGATCCTTCAATAAATGTTTGACTAAAGTCTGTCCTTGAAAACACACAGACAACTTGCACTAAAGTCACAAATTATGCATACACATTTCTAGGACCAAATTTGGCCCAATGCTTAATTAGTGTCTGGCTGTGATTACATCTGTGGTTTTGAATTTCAAATCTAAATTTTCAGTGTTGCAACAAAACTTGTAAAGATTCCTTTAATTTCTGTAGGGGAAAACAATATCAAGAGTAGTTTCGTATTTCAGTTTGACTGAGAAAATATTTTTCCTTAATCTGAAAGCAATTCCTCTCAAGTTCAAAAAGGAAGAACAAGTGATTTAAATAAATACTGAAATACTGTGAATAAATAAACCTTGGCCTCTTGAGTTTGACTTCTGAATGCCATGAGATTTTTAAGTAACATCATTCTGGGCAATGGGTATTGCTTTTTATTTCTGTTATCTGAGAAATAGAAAGCATTTACCCTTTCCTTTTTTTCTTTCTGTATTTCTTCCCCCTACTTCATTAATCATTCACAAGTAGCAAGCTAGTAATACAATTCAACTCTTGTGAGCCAAATAAACACATCTTTCCCTGTGCCCTTAGTACCCTTTTTCTATTGTGTGTCTCACACATCAGTTATAAAGCTGAGTTACAACTGTCTCTCTTTGAAAGGGGTACATTACTGCTAAAGAGTGTTTGTATATATTATTATATATTTCACCATGGTTTGTCATTTGTTCTTGGATCTTCAGTTGCAAAGTCTTATCTCATACTGAGTTTGAACTTGTCAAAAAGCAAGAAACCCATGCTATAAAAACTTCCCTATCTACTCCTTTCAGATTTAGGTTTTGAATCGGTCCTCTCCACAGTTCAACTAAGCTGCAATATTGAAGGGCTTGACTAGAATGTACACTTAAAATTAGAAAAACTTTATGTAAAGTGACTGAACATGTAAAGTCTGGGGCTTTCATATGAATGGCTTCTGAAAATAGAAATTTAGAACTAACATGTATTTTTTTTAACGTTTATTTATTTTTGAGACAGAGAGAGACAGAGCATGAACGGGGGAGGGTCAGAGAGAGAGGGAGACACAGAATCTGAAACAGGCTCCAGGCTCTGAGCTGTCAGCACAGAGCCTGACGTGGGGGTCGAACTCACGGACCGCAAGATCATGACCTGAGCCAAAGTCAGACGCTTAACCAACTGAGCCACCCAGGCGCCCCTAACATGTATTTTTTTAATGTTTATTTATTTTTGAGAGAGAGAGAGAGAGCAGGGCATAGGCAGAGAGAGAAGGAGACAGAGGATTTGAAGCAGGCTCCAGGCTGACAGCAGAGAGCCCGATGTGGGACTCAGTCTCACAAACCATGAGATCATGACCTGAGTCGAAGTTGGATGCTTGACCAACTGAGCCACTCAGGTGCCCCTGTATTTTAATTGTCTAATATCCAGTTCATTTCTGATTGAGGAACAGCCGAGCACAATATAATTTGATCACGATTAGCAAGTCCATATTTCTTAATATTAAATATCATCTCTTATGACTGGGCACCCCGTGTTTTTACTGATAGTTAACGTTTAAAAAGTGTTCTTAAGGATTCTCATCAGGGTTACCTTCATAGTCCAAAACAGTGTTCCTACCATGTCACAGAAGCTGTCAGGAAAGAGAAAAATTCTTTCAAAGGGTTGTTACCAATTTCAAAGTTAAGAATATACTCTTTGGCTTGATTGTATACAGTTCTTGCTTGATAAGCTTTTTTTCTTGGCATGTCATGTATTTCTTAGGAACTAGAGTTAACCTCCTATACATACAAGTATCTCTGGAATCTAAGTGTCTTGGTGTTAATTACTGGTAGTTGAGAGACTGGTTGTTTGGTAGGTAAATTTTCCGCTTTACTAAGACCCAAAGTAACAAGTAAAGTATGCCCAGTGAATTAAAGAAACAGCAAAAAGACTTTGTATTCAAATGCCTGTTCTGAGTAATCCAAGGTCATGAGACATTTCCAATGTCCTGTGGTCCCAGATTATATTATGGAAATTAAAATGTATTATTGTTTCAAATAATATAACATTTTCAATGAAAACAAAATATATTTTTCCTGTAATTCGGTATTGAATTTTATTAACAGCAGGCAAATCTTTCCAATATTCTGTAATTTATGGTGTAGACTTCATGTGACATGATCAAGAGCTATAACTTAACTGAACATATATTATTTCTAAGTTAATATGACTGAAAATCAGTATGTCTGAATTCTGTTACACAGAAGAACCAGGCAAAAATAATTGCTTCCATTAGAACAGTCCAAAATCTTTTTATAGACTATAATCAGTGATATGATTTACTCTTGAAGTGCCACTCTGGGACAAGGAACATTGATAAAGATTCTATTCTTCATTGCAATGAATGATGCTACTGGCCCATCGTCAATATGTGCTGCTGTCATTCTATTCACTGAATTATCCACACGCTTTCTACAGCTTTTCTTCATAACGAAAGCACTAGCTTCTGCAAATAAGGAAAGGGGCGGTGAGTACGCATGCCTGCCCCCACACGTGTGTGCACACTTAAAATATCTTGTATAATTAGTAAGTTCAAGTTTTCAATATCAGGACAAGCAAGAGAACATACTGATCCTCAGTGAAATAAGAATAGAAATGTAAAAAAAATATATTACAGTAGATAAGTAGAAATTCTTCCATTTGTAGCTAAATCAATTTCAGAAGTTCAATTAGAGACATTAAGAAATATGAGCGATGTTGTTAAATTATACCTGACAAGTCAAAGTCTGTCTTTTCTTTTTAAAAATTTTATTGATTGATTGATTGATTGATTGATTGATTGATTGAAAAAGAGAGAGAGAGAGAGATCAAGTGTGAGCAGGGGAAGGGCAGAGAGAGAGGGAGAGAGAGGAAGAGAGATAATTCCAAGGACGCTGACAGCAATGAGCCCAACACGGGGCTTGATCTCACGAACCTGTGAGATCATGACCTGAGCCAAAATCAAGAGTCAGACACTTCACCAACTGAACCATCCAGGTGCTCCTACAGCCTGTCTTTTCTTGGCCTTTTTAATTCTTGAAAAGCAGGTTTAGATCCTGAATACTTCATAAGGAATAAGCTTCATTGTTTATTTCTTTAAGATGTAGGTGATTTCACATATATGATTTTCAAAGGTACTTTTTTATAATTTGAAAAAAAATTTTTTCAAGTTTTTAAAATTTATTTTTGTTAGGGCACAAGCAGGGAAGGGTCAGAGAGAGAAGGAGACAAGGAATCTGAAGCAGGCCCCAGGCTCTGAGCTGTGAGCACAGAGCCTGACACAGGGCTCAAACTCACGAACCACGAGATTATGAACTGAGCCAAAATCAGACACTTACTGACTGAGTCACCCAGGCATTCCTTTAATTTGAAAAAAAATCTTAATATCATTTGGGGCTTTTTTGTGCATTCGGGTGGGGTAAATTGAGGTCAGTTTCAGTTGAACTATCCACTTTGCAGAGGTGGTAATTTCTGCTTCAAGGTCTTGAAAATCGATGCAATGTCAACAAGAATTTACCAAGTACATATTATTTGTTATGCACTGTGTTAGGTATTGGGCTCCAAAATTAAAATATCTTTCCTTGTCTTTTTGGAGCTTATATTTGATTAGGAAATGAATGAGTTGTCATACCATTACTATATACTGTGAAAAGTAAAATTATAAAATCACAGGTTTCAATGGAAGCATATGGGATAGGGTTAGGAGTTATGAGAAGTTTCTGGTAGGATATGACAGGATTCATGGTGATTGAAGATTCCAGCATCAGCAATGACACCACTAGTGTGTATATGGATGGGACCAAAAAGAATATGTGCTTGAAACTGTCTCTTTGCTTTATAGCCTACCTCAAGGTTGTACTTCAAGAAAGCCAACCTATAACTGATTGTAAAATTTCCTACTGGCTTGTAATTCCCTGGAAGTCTATATAAAACAACATTGTCTGAAGGTAGACCTAACTGTACCTTTAAAACATTTATTCTTCCCACCTTGTTCTGATGTTCCTTATTCATCTTACATATTGATGTCACTAGGCTATCTTACTGTTATGCCTTGTCCAAACATTCCCAGTCTAGTAGATTTATACAGGAATTAATGCAACTTGGTTTATCCAAATCTGTACAGATATTCTTTGAGTAAGTAAATACTCATACATATTGGGTAGAGTTACATTTATGGTAGGAAAAGTGGCTTTTCACAATGGAAAAAATCACCCAAATAAAGATTCTGTGTGTGTATTATCATTTGGAGAAAGATTATCTCCAATTTTTACTTTATACTTATTTCCTAATTTTAAATGCATTAACTATAGGGAAAAGTTCTTGGAATATTGCTAATATACTTAGGTGAAAGCAAAGTAAACCATGAAAATTAATTTGCCTCTCCTTATTAGTATATAAGCACAGCATTGCTTTCCTAAGCAGCTTTATTGAGATGTACTTTGTATAACAAAAATATTCATTTGTTTTAACTGTACAATTCAATGATTTTTAGTAAACTTGTGAAATTAATAAGTCAATACCATAATCTAATTTTAGATCATTTTCATCACCCCAGAAAGATCTCACCCATTTTTAGCCACATCCTGTTCTTCTTACTCAATATTACTTTTTATCCTTAAAAACATATCATAAAATATTATAGGTAACTTCTTACAGCTTTTGTTCTAAAATTCCATTTGTATTCACATATTTGAAACTGGAAATAAAAACACTCCTATATTTATTGGGAACTGTGTATTATTTAGAGGACAGTCTAAGCAGTAGTGATAAAAGAATCCAAAGTAAAATATCTAGATGAGAAGTTTTTATCTCTCTCTAGTGTAACAGGTAAGTAGTCCAAGCTGCTAGAGTTCTGTCCTCTTCAACACATAGTTTTTACCTCTGAGTTCAAGGGCAAAGCTCCAGTTTCTTCATTTTGCAAGTAAAAGAGAAGAGGGGGAAACTAGCTAGAAAATTGCATGTTGATCAATGGGACAAGACCTGAAAACTACACACATCATTTTTAAATTAAAGGAATGTGGGAGGGGATCCTGAGTTGGCTCAGTCAGTTATGCCGCTGACTTTGGCTCAGGACATGATCTCACAGTTTGTGAATCCCAACCCCATGTTGGGCTCTGTGCTGACAGCTCAAAGCGTAGAGCCTGCTTCAGATTCTGTGTCTCCCTCTCTCTCTGCCCCACCCCCACTCACTCTCTCTCTATCCCTCAAAATAATAAATAAAGCATTAAAATTAAAAAAAAAAAAGATTGAGAGAGAAATGGTGCAAGTGTCCACCTAAAAACAGAAGTCTCTGTTAGTAGAGATAAGAAGATAGAAAATAATGCAAAACTAGTAATTTCTTCCCCAGCACTAGTATATTTAACTGCAGATTTTAAAATGCAAAAACTATCTTTCAAAATTTTATCTTTGTCTCCTCCACAGTGTCCCACTTGGGTGCCTAATAAAAATTACTTTAATTAAATATAAAGGAAGATGTTTGTGTACATGCCATTCATTCAAGATATGAGTAGAAGCATGCCTCAATTCTCTTTAATTTAATAACAAGTAGTAAAAACTTAGAAGCTTGACAAAATCAATCCACTGAGAATCAAAAAAAAAAAGTAAAACAGATGAGAAATTGCTTCCAAAGAAATCTCCATACCGAACAATCAGATAATAATATCTGCTCAGGGGGTTGAACATTTTAGCAAGTGCTTTTGAGATGATGATGAGAATTAAAAGTATAATTTACATATGCAGTATTGTTGCAAATCAGTTATATAATTTGTTATAATCATTGCTTATGCTGGTAAAGATGCTTGGTTCTAAGTACTTTGGAAAAAAATAATTTTACTGTAATTTTCAAAAGAAAGTTGAAATGGAAATAATATTATAAATCATATACCTCAAATTCCTCATTTTAAAAGTCAACCCTTACTAAAAGATAAAGTATGACATACTTAAAGATACATTTACAGATGTTTCATTCAATTAGTATTTACTAGTTACTAGTTAATATTTAATATTAATAGTATTTACTATTTATTAAGGGGCAGATAATATTCTCAATTCTGGGATTGCAAGATTGAATAAAGCAGACAAAGTCTCTGTTCTTGAGGGATATATATTTAAAAGGAAGTAGGAAGAAAGTAATCAAATAATAATTCACAGGAGAATAATAAAAATAAACTGACTTGATTATGTATTATTTAGAGGTATGCAAGGAACTAAAGTACAGTGGTATAATGGTTGCCTTTTTCAGGTAATCAAAGAATTTTGAAGAGATAGTATTTTAGTCTAAGATTTAGTTATGGGAAATTCAGGTAGCAGAGCTAATGCAAAGGTTTGAGGCCAAAACAAGGCTGATATACTCAAGGAAGAGAAAGGTCAGTGTGGGTAACGTAGAATTTTAGGAGAAAGAATAGAATTAGATGATATAAGAAAGTCCAGGTTTGATAGAGCTTTGTAAGATGTTTCATTGTGCCTGCAGAAGGTAGCCTTTGGATGGTTTTAGCAAGACAGTGAGATGAGCTAATTTTTATAAGATCATTTTGTCTTCTATGGTGAATAACTCAAGTTTAGGGTGGTGAAGGGAATCAGGGATAATGGTGCAGGGTTCTGGATGAGAAATGACATTGACTTGGGAAAAGTAGCTTTTCAGAAGAGAAAAATATGGTCAGGTATGGAATATATTTTGGAGAGTACAGTGAACAACGTTTGAAAATGGGTTCAAGATAAGGGAAAAAGAGGAATCAAGAATAAGTTTTTAAAGTTTTTAGTATGATCATTATAAAACTGAAAAAGACAGAAGGAATAAGTTTTCAAATCTAGGATTAAAAGTTACTATGAGCCAAGTAAAATTTGAAATGTATTTTAGATATCTACATAGCAGTATCAGAGGCAGTCCTGGTGTTTGAGTCTGGGGATAAGAAGCAATCAGGTCTGAAGGCACAGATTTAGAAGCCATTGGTCTGCAGATATCATTATGGGTATAGGAACTGATGAGGTCCTTTGGAGTGTGTGTAGATAGAGAAAAACAAAAGGTACAATTAAGATAAAACTTAGGCCAGTTTCTAACATTTATATGACAACTACTAGAGAAAGAGGACCCTACAAGAAAGACTCCATAAAAGGTTCCAGTACAGGTACAGAAATTTTAGTATCTTGAAGATTATTAAATTTTGTTGAAAAATTATTGAGTAGAAATGTTGACAAAATTTAGATGATAATCCTTGAGCAATTAATCAGCTTGATGATGATACTTAGACCTGTTTAGTGTGTTGCTGTCTCTGTTCTTAGGATGCCAGTCAATTACATGATATTAAGTCAGCAAGCCATGGTACAAACATTGAAATGTCCATTCCCATGGCACACAGTGACAAAGTGCAATTTACTGTTAGGTGAACTCACTTCTAATGTTATTACTTGCTACTTCATGAAATTGTCTTTCACTCAAAGGAGAATAGTGATTATGTGACAGAATTTCCAAAACATTGACCATTAAGATCTTTAAAAATCACATTAAGCTTCATGCCAATCTTTAAGAAATTTCTCAGTAGGAAGTCATGTTTTCATTTTTGAGCATTTAGGCAATACTTCTTCCTATGATCATGTATAGAAAACATGCAGTGAAGAATATTTTTCTGAAACCACTAGCACATATCATGTTTTGTAGCTACAATTTGTGTAGCTATAAATGGTACTTTAATAATATTATTAATAATAAGTATAATTATAATGCATATTATATCAATAATATTAATAAATGTATACATTGAGTAATTTAAATTGCACCTTATTTAAATGATTATGTAATCTCAAAAAGTAAATTTCTTATCTTCCATCTTCACTTTGTGTTAGTCTTTGCACCACTCACAAATATTTTAATTTTTCTTTTTCTTCCTGAGACACATGATAGAAAAATTTTCATCCACCTCTGAAGTTGAGAGTGACAAGCTACTTGCTTTGACCAGTGAAATTTGAGCATAGGGGAACTTGGGTGGCTCAGTACATTAAGTGTCCAACTCTTGATTTAGGCTCAGGTCATGATCTCACAGTTCCTGAGATGAAGCCCTGCATCAGAGTCTACTCTGAGTCTGCTTGGGATTCTCTCTCTGCCCTTTCCCTACTCACTCACATGCACATGTTCTCTCTCTTTCTCTCTCTCTCTCTCTCTCTCTCTCTCTCTCTCTCTCTCTCTCTCCATAAATAAACATTTTTTTTTAAATCTGAGTTTAACTTGAGTCACTTCAGGTAGAATCCACAGGTAGCATAGTGTTATTTGTCAACTAGCACTTCTCTGCTACACTGAAAAAGGATGAATATAATACTTAACAGTGAAAACTAAAAGGTTTTCCTCTAAGATTAATATCAAGACCAGGATGTCCACTCTATTTCTATTAAACATAGTAGTAGAAGTTTTAGCCAGAGCAATTTGGCAAGAAAAAGAAATAAAAGGCATCTAAATCAGAAAGAAAGAACTAAAATTGTCCTAGTTTGCAGAAGACATCATCTTAAATATAGAAAATGCTAAAGGCTCTATAAAATCGAACAAAAACAAAAATAAATGAATTCAGTAAAATTGCTGGATACAAAATAAATATACAAATATCAGTTATGTTTCTATATACTAACAATAAACTAACTGAAAGAAAAACTAGGAAAACAATCCCATTTGTAATAGCACAAAAAATTACTTCAAAATAAACTTAATGAAGAAGGTAAAAGACTTGTAAAAACTATAAAACATTACTGAAAGAAATTTAAAGATACATAAACATTTAGAAAGATATCCCATGTTCATAGACTGGAAGACTCAATATTGCTAAAATATTCTTACTATGCAAAGCAATCAACAGATTCAATGCAAGCCCTAGCAAAAATAAGATGTGAGATAACTATATATATATATATATATATATATATATATATATATATATATATAAATATGACATGTGTATGTGTGTGTGTGTGTGTGTGTATGACAATGTGATAATGGATAATGGAATATAATTCAGCCATTAAAAAGAAATGAAATCTTGCCATTTGCAACAACATGGAGGGGGCTAGAGAGTATAACTGTAAGTGAAATAAGTCAATAAGAGAAAGACAAATACCATATGATTTCACTCATGTATGGAATTTAAGAAACAAAATAGATGATGGGGCGCCTGGGTGGCTCAGTCAGTTAAGTGTCTGACTTCAGCTCAGGTCATGATCTCATGGTTTGTGGGTTCAAGCCTCATGTCAGGCTCTGTGCTGACAGCTCAGAGCCTGAAGCTTGCTTCAGATTCCGTGTCTTCCTCTCTCTCTCTGTCCCTCCCCCACTTATGCTCTGTCTCTCTCTGTCTCTTAAAAATAAATAAATGTTAAAAAAAATTTTTAAAAAGAAACAAAATTAATGAACAAAGGACAAAAAAGAAAGAGAGAGAGAGACAAACCAAGAAATAGACTCTTAACTATAGAGAACAAACTGATGGTTACCAGAGGGCAGGTGGGTGAGGGGATGAATTAAATAGGTGATAGGAGAAAAGAGTACACTTCTGATGAACACAAAGTAGTGTATATAATTGTTGAAGTACTATATTGTACACCTAAAACTAATATAATACTATATGTTAGCTATACTGGAATTAAAATAAAAAACTTAAAAAACATACCTAATCCAAACATTACCAGGGCATAGTATAATTGAAGTCTTTAAAATATTTTCAGATTTACAAAGAGAGAAAATGACAAATTTGTTTTTTTTTTTTCATTTTTGGCTGAGAAAAAAAAAATGAACTGTGCTTATCCCCATACACTGGGAAGAGAATAAAACATGTATTTTTAAAAAGATAAAAAGTTCAATGGCATTTTTTATAGAAGTTGAAAAAGCCAATTTTCCAATTCATTTGGAACTGGACAAGGCTGCAAACAGCCAAATTAATCCCAAAGAGAGGAACAAATCTGGAGGCATCACAATCCTGATTTAAAAATACCCTTCAAGACTATAGTAATCAAAACAGTATGTTAGTAGCATAACTACAGTCATATAAACCAGTGGAACACAATAGGTAGCCCAGAAATAAACCCATGCAAATATGGCCAATTCACCTTCATCGAAGTGCAAAAAATACACAATGGAGAAAGGCTAGTTCTTCAACAACTGGTGTTGAGTAAACTGGATATCCACATGCAAAAGAATGAAATTGGACCTTTATTTTACACCTTGCACAAACATCAACTCAAAATGGATTAAGGATTTAAACACCTAAAATTAACATTTAAATGCATGAAAATTAAAGGGCCTGAAACTATAAACAATTAAAAGAAAACATAGAAGAAAAGTTTCATGACATTGGTTTTGGCAATGATTTGCAGATTTGACACCAAAAGAACAGGCAACAAGAACAAAAATAAATAAGTTGGACTACATCAAACTAAAAAGCTTCTGCAAAGCAAAGGGAACTTCCAATGGAATGAAAAAGCAACCCACAGAATGAGACGACATATTTACGAATCATATAACTGATAAGGGACAAATCAATAAAATATATAAGGAGCTCCTACTACTCAATAACAAAAAAAATACTAATAATTTGATTTAAAAAATGGACTAAGAATTTAAATAACCATTTCTCCAAAGAAGACAAAAAAAATGCAAATATAAGAAAAAAATGCTTAACGAAACTAATCATCATTGAAATTCAAATCTAAACAATATCACCTTATACCTATCAGAATAATTTTTATCAAGAAAATAAAGTACAGGGGCGCCTGGGTGGCTCAGTCGGTTGAGCATCTGACTTCAGCTCCAGTCATGATCTCGCAGTTGACGAGTTCGAGCCCCACGTCGGGCTCTGTGCTGACAGCTCAGAGCCTGGAGCCTGCTTCTGATTCTGCGTCTCCCTCTCTCTCTGCCTCTCACCCGCTCATGCTCTGTCTCTCTCTGTCTCAAAAATAAAGATAAACATTAAAAAAAATTTTTTTTTAAATACAAATGTTGGTGAGGATGTGGAGAACCTGGAACTCTTGCACACTGCTAGTGAAAATGCAAAATGGTATAACCTCTATGGAAAACAACATGGAGGTTCTTCAAAAAAGTAAAAATGGAACTTAGCATATAACCCAGTAATCCCACCTCTGGATATTTACCTAAGAGAACTGAAATCAGGATCTCAAAGAAATATTAGTACTGAGATCCCCACAATAGCTGAAGATAATTCACTGCAAATTCTCTTTCTGAGATTAAATATTCTGGTTTATGGTTTATAACTTCTTTTTAGACCCTAGCAAATACAGCATTTTGCACCTCCCATCCTCCATGGGGACATCTAGCTCCTATGGATAATCCCCTTGAGCATTGTCGAAGACAAGCATTTCAGGACAAATATTTTTCTCTTGCCTGACCACATCTGGGGTCGTAGGGAAACATTCAGACAGCTTCTGCCTTAATACTTCGGGAATGCACAGGTTAATCTCTCTGCTGTCAGAGTAGCTAAACAGCCAGTTACTCATGCTTCAGATTTCTTGAGCATGAGTCAGACACTGTCCACTGTGTCTACCAAACTGTAAGGGACATTACGATAAGTAGTCTCCTTAAAGTTTCAATTCAGCTGTAGAGTGAGAAGCACCACGGTCCCTCTTGTACAGACAGCATCCTCCAAAGAAATCCCTATCTAATCAAAATGCTGCCAATTTTATTCCCTCATGGTGAGTGAGGAAGCTAAGTTAGACAACCACTTCTTTCAACCTCCTTTTGCAAAATTGTCTCTCACCTCACTTTGGAATTGTTGGCATCAATCATTCTGTGTCCCCAGTAGAATATTAGGGTAAAATAAATTGATTTTAACATACAGTAACACATATTGTGTTCTTTTTGTTATCCTTTTTTTCTTTATTCAGATGACGACTTTGATCAGATTGTGTTTGAATCCCTAAAAAATTTCATCGTCATTACCTTAAAAAACTATTGGTGTGTGTTTTTAAAGTTGATTTGTGCATCATTACAAGATAAATTGAAAACAATTTTAAATTTCACTTTATTCTTTTGGCTTGCAGGCCTCAAAACAATGTGGAATTAACCGGGGTTTTATTATGCCTAATCTTGCAGATAAATGGCATAATCAGCTTTCCTTTTAAATGCAAATCAAATAATCACAGATTAAGAATTTTATAGCTAGAAAAGATCATAGAGGGACTCTACACTAACCAATTCACTTTATCTTTGACTTAAGGGAAAAGAACTACAATTTTTAAATTACTTGTTCAACATTATAAAACTGATTAATATTAGAATCTAAATTTACTTAAAACTTTTCCCATTATATCATGGTGTTCAATATTTAAATGAACTACAAGTGATTCTCAGTAATCATTAAAAAGTGTTAAATATTTTAATTTAATGACAGCTTTCTTAAGAGGACCATTTAAAAGTAAATAATATTCAAGCTCATTGAAAATATTAGTAATTAGACTCACTGCAAAACAATTGGAATCTCAATTTAGAGATGTTTGATGGGGTAGATTTCCCTTTCTTTAATTAATGCCCTTCATATTTTGGGCTAGGTACCGCATTTATATGTCAGGAGAAAATTCCTCTCGCTTCCCCAAGTTATGTTTCTTTTCCCCTAGTTTAGTAAATAGATTAGTGTTATTAGAGTTGGTGAATTTTGAAAGGTGTCTAGATGGGAATTTCCATCATGATTCTCCTGGCCTCTCTGACTCTTAGACCTATCCATTCACTCCAGGGCAAGAGAGGAGAAATGAGAAAACGCAAGATCAGGTCTGCCACTGTGTTTCCATTAACCTGAGTGGTCCCTTCACAACCTCGGAAGTGCAGAGAGTGAATGATGGCCCAAGTGGGGCAGGACAGATCGATTCCGTAATTTTTACTCACTGTTTCTCTACAGCCCTAACTGGCTATTGATTGGATGAGCTGGAGATGGGTAGTGCCTCTGGGACCTTAGAAGGACTGAGAGAAAATTCCCTCCCTCCACACAGCAACACCTCCGGGCTCTTGTAGTCATTCACTTTCCAGAGGAGAGTAAAACAAAACTTAACAATGAAGTCATCTGAAGAGAAATACATTTCATTCTCCAACAGGAAAGCGAACTTACTTTAGTGCTTATTCAGTTTTTGGATTCCAATCACATATTTATACTAAAGAAAATAAACATTTTATAGAGGTTCATAAAGTTGCAAAGTGGGTCAGGGTTTTTAAGATCATTTCATCTGAAAACCGAAGCTGACAGTTAATAATGCATTTGCCCCAATGCTTGGAGTAATTTGGAGTAAACTTGGTTTTCTAATTCCCAGTCTAGCAGGCTCTATTCTTAGAAAAGGTTTCTGTCTCCTAACAGAGCAGTAGAGAGACAATCTCTAGTCTTGCTTTGGATCTTGTAATGCCATGTTGTGTCACCTAAAACTAACGTAGCCACCTATTCCAGTGTGAAGATGTATCCAACTTCATGGATGTCAGACAAGAGAAATGAAGAGAACCTAGGATTACTAACATTTGTTAGACCAACATACCAAGTCTTAAGCTTGCGCTACCTATGGAATCTCTGTTTTTACAAGATTGAATGTCTGTAAGGTTTACGAAACTTTAAGTCGAGGTTTCTTCTCTTTCCAGCATAAATAGTATTAATTTTAAAAATTCTTCTCAACCTTATTCTTTCCTCTTTTCCTCCAGTGGGAGAGCCATGAAGTCCCCTGTAAGGGGTTTAGAGCACCATTTGAATCAGCTGGAAGAAAAGAAAAGACTCTGATATACCTGTTTGAGGAAGGTAATCTAGTTATGAACATAGTATGGCCAGTTAATGTCTATTGCTGGAAAAAAAGGGTATCTCTGATGATGCAGACGCATAAGAAATTCTTCAGGAATGAGATTCTTTAGAGATGGAAAGGCTAGAAAGATTCGTTTAATGGCATTACAAGTTTGCAACAGAGAATAATGTGATGATCACTAGGGTTTTAATAAGTTTTTCTAGGTCAGTAGTCCTTAACTATAGGTGATTTTGTCCCCTGGGAGCTTGTCCCACCAGGGAACATCTGTCAATATTTGGATACAATTTTTGGCTAGCAAAACTCGAAGGAGGTTTTAATGGGTAGATAACTGGGGTCCTGCTAAACATCCTAGGATGCACTACCCCATGCAACTATGCAGTCAAAAATGATAATAATTCTTGAGGCACCTGGGTGGCTCAGTCGGTTAAGCATCTGACTCTGGATTTTGGCTCAGGTCATGATTTCATTTTCATGGGATCAAGTCCCACATCAGGCTCTGTGCCAGCACAGAGCCTGCTTGGGGTTCTCTTTCTCTCTCTCTCTCTCTGCCTCTCCCCCACTCATGCAGTCTCTCTCTCTCTCTCTCTCTCTCTCTCTCTCTCGCTCATAAATAAATAAATAAATAAATAAATAAATAAATAAATAAACATTTTAAAAATGTTAATTATTCTTAGATTGAGATACCCTGTTCTGATCATCTGCTGTTCATATGGCTTTCAAAATCTTATAATTTTCAAAGAGTATCTTGTATTCCACCCAACAAATTATTAATTCAGACAGAAAGAATGACTTGGCCAAAGAATTTTTTGGTTTTTGGTTTTTTTTTTTTTTTTTTGCAAGAAAGTGCCAGATCTTTTAATGTTTGATTTTACTATAGCATAATGTAGAGCACAAGACTGTCAGAAGCCTATAAGAAAGGTCACTGAAAGATTAAAGGTCATGATTACAACTCAGAAGTGGTAGTTATTCTTGGAAATTTAATTTATTAGCAATTCATTTGTTTGTTTTTTATGATAGATGGGAATATTGCCTTCCTTGTTCCCCTTGCAAATTTATGGATCATGTTACTATTTCTGCCCAAGCGTTTGTGAGCACAGAGGGTATAGCATTTAATTTCTGGCTGGTGCCTTTCCAGCTTTCTTTTTACACAAATGCCCTGACAAATGACATTTTAAATAATGGAGTTTCTTTTCCCAAAATGGGTGCAACCTGAGCACTTTTATTTCAAGGTACTGAGACTTTGAATGGTGTGTTATTTCAACTTATCCTAGGTTTATTATAACAAATAGTTTCAGTAAAATTTTAAAATGGGTTTTTTTTTGAGTTGAAAATGCAAACCAGCGAAATGAACTATAAAGTTGAAAGTTAATTTAAATTGAAACCTTAATAATTTCATTAACAAGAATAAGAAAACTCTCTATTTTATTCCCTTTGTACATCAAGTAATTTGCCTGCTTTCATTTCCCAGATAGTTATTGATCACCAACTATACAATTGATAAAATGTTAGGTACTAGAAATTGAGATTCTGTCTGTTTTATTCACTGTGATCAACTTAGTATCTACTACATTGGTCAGCATATAATAGCCTTCAATAAATATTTGCTGAATAAATAAGTGAATACAAATTTTAACAACCTAAATTCAGGGAACTGTGAGCTATTAGGGCTGCAGTATTATCAGCATCATCTGGAGGGCAGAAGAGCGTGTGTGTGTTTGGAGTAGAGAAGTGTTGATAAATAAAGACTCTTTCTTCAATACATCTTTATTTGAGAGAGTGAGAGAAGCCCCAACAGAGTCACTCCTAAAACTGGGGGTGCCCTTCCATTAATTTGGGGATATTCACCATCTCACAGTTGAAAGTTTCTGGGCTGATGGATAAGTGAGTGCCTAATCCTGCTGGGACTGGAGAAGGGTGTGGGAATGAGATGACAGATTTGAGAAAGGGTATGCCAATGCTGCAGCCCACATTTGGAGCTACTATGGCAAGCAGGTACGTCAATAGGTAGCTGTCCTTTTCATGCTAAACACCCCCAAAACATTATTTGCTAAATTTGTGAAAACTAACCTCATGCATGTTTGCATGTGTGTATGCACATACAGGTGTTGATTAAAACCCATCTGATGTCTCTTGCCAGGAAATTAGATGGATGCATCCTATCTCACTTAAGCCTCTCTTAAGTACTATCAAAAGTGCCCCATGTGGATACTTGCCCACAAAGGGTAACTATATTCAGTCAATGTTACAAAGAGAAGCGATAATGTGGTAGGGAGAAAAGAATAAGTTGTTTTTTTTTTTTTAAAGAGCATTTAATTAAATATGAAAGTACATTTTAAAGCAAATATATCTGGGTCTTAGGAACTTGAAGTTTACTCTTCTAATGATTGAAATTATTAGAAGTGAACAGAATTTTCATGAGAGGGTGCTTATAACCAAATGAGAAAGGGAGAGGTGTTGACTTGGTGTCGATTATTGGAAAAATAAAATGGTTCTATGTCTCACTCCAGTAAGCTGAGAATCCTAAATAAATCCCTCTCAAATAAAAAGATGGCCCTTGCCAATAAGATGCTTACATCAGGTAGAGTGAAAAAGACAAAAATGTCAGCATGATATGAGAGCAGGGCTATGGGGATGCACTAGCTGCAGGGGAGCTCAGAGTATTTACACTTAGACTGGGGAGATTCGGGAAGATTTCCTGAGAAGACAGCATGGTGAGAACTAAAGTTTTAAGGATGAGTAAAAGTTAGCCAGGCAAAGAATGTGGGGAAGTACATTCAGGGCAGTTAAACAGCATGACTTAAAGCACAGAGCTGTGAAACAGCATGTTGCATGAGAAAAACAGCAAGTCATTTGATTCCAAGTGCATAAAGTGAGAGTCAGGACATGGCAGGAGAGAAGGTGAGAGAGTTAGATAGGTCATGAGAGCTATACAATGCAGAATAGTAAAGTGTGTGGATTTTATAGTGTGAGAATTTTATAGGCAACAGGTTTCCACTGAAGGGTTCTGAAGCAGGCAGGTCACATGATCAGACTGTATTTGAAATAGAATATTAATGGTAATTCCATGGAGAATGGATTGGAAGGAAGAGATATTGCAGGCAAAGGCAGCAGTTAGGAACTCATTGATTAGGCTCATTATTACATGAGGAGAGTCTAAACCAAAGAAAGGATAACATGGCTTGAGGAAAGATTGTAGACCTATAAACAATTTAATAAATAAATTTATTAGGAGATTTTCTGGAAGTTGAAGTAAGGAAAAGGAAGAATTTGATATCGTATCCCAAATAGTATATTGGTTTTTTTAATTGTATTTGGAAAATTATTCTTTAGAGATAGGTTATACAGAGACAGGAATGATTTAATGGGGAAAGACAAGCTCATGACAAGTTTGAGATAGTTTTGAAGATATCCATCAGGCAGTTGGATCTATAACCCCAAACTACGGTGTAGATATTGGCACTAGATACACAAATGGGAGTCATAAACATTGGTTGGTAATGGAAACTATGAACGTGGAAGGAAGTCTTCTGGGAATGCATGTGGAGTAAGAATGACTATAGGTCAATGGTGAGAGACATTTTTAAAGAGTGGGTAGGAAAAGAGGAAACCCATAGAAGATGGAGAAAGACAAGTCAAAAAGAGAGAAAATGGTTTCCTAAATACAAATAAAACAGGCCACTGTTCTAGTCAGTCAAGAAAGATGAAAAAAAAAAAATCAAACCCACTGGCTTTACATTTAGAAAGTCAATGGTTACTCTGACAAAACAGTTTCAGTGGACTGATAGAGACAGTATATTTGAAGAAACATGGTGGTAAAAGGGAAAGAGTAATGGGATGATAATAAGGAGATTTGAGTTTCAAGTAAGTTTCTTTCTAATTATTTTTTTCTTTAGTGGGAGAAAGGGGTTGCTTAGAGACATTGTACACATTTGAAAGCTAGGGAGAAAGCCAAGAAAATCCTGGAGGACACTTATGAAGTAAAGAGCAGGTGTCTGGGTCACAATCCACTGTGAAGAGAAGTATACATTCCTCTCAGAAGGGAATTGCAATTGCAATCCTGATGGTGAGGTGGAGGGGAAGAGCTAATAATTCATGTTTTACAGATTCACATTTCCTAATAATCTAGATGTTCAGCTGTAGAGAGTAAGCCTGGGGGAGTAGAAGGCTTTGAAGATAAAGGTAGAATAGTTGTCAAAAGAGGAAGAAACAGAAGTTGACAGAGAAGGCAAAAGATTGTCCAAAGATCTGAGGAACTAGCTGGGGTTGAATACAAATTTGTGGCTATATGAATGTTAAAATTGTGGCACTTCTCTAGCAAAGTCGAGTACGTGCATTACAGTAAAGAAGATGAGAAGTAGTTTTAATTCAGGATTGACATTTCATCTGTTAGGTGTCTGCAAAGGTAAGGGTGCAAGGCATTGAGGGCATTGGTAGAACAGTAGTTGAAGTGGTCAGTAATAGGATCCATGCTGTGGAGAAAAGATGGAAAATCTTGGAAGGTCTTGGTAGGTTCCCTGAGAGAAGGTGGGGTAGGATCAAGAACTGACTGTTTTCATAAAGCTGTTTAGTACAGATAGTAGGGGCGAAACTGAGACCCAGGTAGAGGATATTAGAGATATTAGTGCTTGAGTTTCAGATGTGAACAAATATTAGTTTAACTTCAATGTATGGCATTAGCTGTGGTAAGTTAGGTATTTTTGTGTCCATTTTATGACAAGAAAAAACAAAACAAAACCTGATTTGGAGAGGTTAAATCATTTGTCTAAGTTGAAACAACTAGTGGGCATTAGAGCTGTGATTTCATTCTCAGTCTTTCTGACTCCAA
This sequence comes from Acinonyx jubatus, assembly GCF_027475565.1. Lineage (NCBI taxonomy): Eukaryota > Metazoa > Chordata > Mammalia > Carnivora > Felidae > Acinonyx > Acinonyx jubatus. The sequence goes on from NC_069387.1 coordinate 50,037,317, forward strand.
AGCTTCTGTGCTTTTGCCATATTGTTCTCCACAATCTGGCTTTGCAAATACTGAAATCAAGGTATGCGCCTTTCTTATACAAGCTTAAACTGCTTGAATCTGTGTAAAAGAATCAATACAATTCTGACAATTGGTTGTTTAAATCACTTTGTTTTGTTTTGTGTATAATTGTCGATGTTCATGCTTGGTTCCTTTGAATCTGAGTCTTTGATTTGGGAACATCCTCAGAGATGTTAGTGTCAATTTCATTCTGGAGATATACAGCTCAAGAAAATTTTCTTTGTGACACTGTTAAGCATATCAATGAGGCTTATATCGCTTTCAGAATTATATGTGATTATAAGACAGTAAGATGTTAAAAGCAAGTCATTTTAATTCAAATTATGAAATATAGAGATATTTTATTTATATTTTGCCAAAAATCTTGTTTAACTGAGTTCCCAAATGGTTTTCTGGTAGAACATATACTGGCTTTTTATAAAATCACAGACATCTATTAATGAGTCCATCCAACTTTTTAGATAATTAGAATGTCCCTCAGCTTAATAATGTAGGCCCGGCTCAGAATTATTTTACTCATGAAGGTGTGGAAACTAGGTTTCCTTAATGTCCATATTAATATCAATGCTAGAATTCACATTCAGTTTAACTGGTTTTTTTTTTTTAAGTCGTTCCTTTTGCCTGAGGTACAATTACTTGGATCACAGTTTCCCAAATTTGTCAGTGTACTTGCATTTTTGTAATTGAGTTATTTTCAGAATTTACTTAAATAAAGGAGTATTAAATACATTTTCCTTTTATTACATGGTTAACGTTGGTCTTGTTCGTGGCATTCTATTATGTCCTGATGATTTTTATGGCATTTATTTCCTCCTGAAATGTCTGGTTTTGGTTAATTTTGGTGTTGAGATCCCAGTAAAAGTAACCCAGCATAAAAATGTTCTGAAACCAAGTTGTTAATATTATTTTTTTGCAGAGAATTTTTCAGCCAAAACACAGTCTCTAATTTAAATAAACTCCTTTATTTTATAAGTTAAATTGTTTATAAAAAGAAAATGCAAAAACATGGTTAAACCTTTAAGTATTGGGTCATTAAAAATCCATTCTTGCCTTCCTGCCCATAACTATATCTTTTTTCAGACCTGTCACCCATTTCATTTAAGCACTTAGCTCTCTTCTAATGAATGAATTGGCATTTCATATTACCTTATTATCCTATAAAACAAAATGCATACTCAATAACATTAACGGTAATTTCTCATAAAGACACATTATCGATCCGGGTGCTACCTGTAAGCATTGAAAATTGCAGCCTGCAAACGGAGCCTTTCACATCTGGGCCTGAAGAATTAAAGAAAAATTAAATTTGACAGCAGTAAATTCACAGGCACAATCTAGGCCCCAATTTATATGCAAAATGAAATGCTTTATGAAAATTTCTTCTATTTTCTCACGGAGATTTGGGAAAAAAGATTTCACTAGATGCTTCTTCCTTTAATATCCCTCTACTTAAATATTATACTGCAGTCACTGTGGACTCTCTTTGATGTATAAATAATCAAGTTAAATTATGTGCAGCAAGGAGACTAGTGCTCTGCCATTCTTATTTTACAAAGTAATTTCTACCCTAGAGGGTCAAATTTCCCTGACAAATTCTTAATTACTATGTTGCAACAGAAGCCGAATCTATTTGTGCATAAATCCTGGGCATTCCCATGTGGCAAGTAACTAATATTACCAACCATTTCACTTGGCCTGTTCACTGAACTCCATAATTAGATAATACTTTTGATGATGGTACATTTGAAGTCTTAATCCATTTAATTTTTTATGAGATTTTTTTTATTTTAATAGGGATATGTTAGTGACCACTACCTATTTAAAAATCATTAAAATTCTGTCCACAGCAGTAATAAAGATTAAAGATTACTAATATGGCATTCATAACCTTGCTGGTTTTCTAGAAATCCAGGGCTTAAGGTAAATGTTAAAGGTCATTTAATATGTTAGTCACTAATTATAATCCTGGGTAATACGTTCCTTTTCTAATTATCATGGTATAAAAGTTCTATTGTTTGGGTCTATGCTTTTGGTTTTTATATTTAGCTTTTTTGGGGGATGAGTAATCCAGGAATTAAGCTCCTGAACATTGATGAAAGTAGGTAATGCTTGATGATTAACTGGATAAAAGCTTATATTTGAATGCTATATGATATCTTGCCTTGAAGTTACTTACAAAAGATGCAGCATCCTTTTTCTAGCTCTAGGTTCAGGGAAAAGGTCACTGTAAGATTAATGCACCCATATTTTAATATCAAACTATGACAAAATTGATAACAGCCTTTTGGTACGCCTGCCAAAATATTCAGAAGAAAGCTTGAACAACCTAAAACATGAGGAAGACATTTTTTAAACAGTGAGCTAGATTTTGTCTGTCTTTTACCTAATAATAAAAGTGCAGAATTATCCAATTCACATGACGATAAATTGTTCACTCCTCATTAAAACACACACACGTGCACATGCATACACATACACCCCCCCAAGCTAGTGTAGCTTCCTGAAAAACAATTCCTAGCTGCTTTCTCAAGTAATATTCTAGGATCATGATAAGCTAAAACCATGATGGACCAATTAAAAGCCTATCAGATTTTTGGCCATTACTTTTTACAAACCCAGATTGTCCTGACATTTTCCATTTACTTGAGCATACCTGCTTTGAAATTATTACATATGTTCTACTTACATAATGAGTACACTTTGAGTTATTGCATTAACATGTATTTTTCCCTCCTTTTGAAAATAATTTGCATTTTAAGTCTTCTTAGAGTCTTATTCATATGTTCTCAGTCTTTTCATTTGTTCTTGTGGGAAATATTTAGACAATTAACTAATATATTGAATGTTTCTTAGGTGGTTAGAACTTGTGAAAAACCTTAGGAATATTTAATGAGAACTCTTATCAGTAGATATATTTGATTAATTAAGTTATAATTTTTTATTGAACACTTGCTATGTTGCAGTCACATAAAGGTCTCTGCTATCATGAAACTTATTCTACTGAGATGAGACACACAATAAACACAATATATATAATATGTCAAATGGTTAAAATTACTTGAAGGAAAAGTGAAACAGAAGTAGAAGATAGGGACTGATGATTATTAGTGATGATAAAGAAAAAGAATACTATTTTAACTTGAATAATATTAGAAGGTTATTGAGACTGAAATTTGACCAGAGACTGATAGAATTGACTCAGGTATATCAGACATCCCAGGAAGAGCAAACAAATCCAAGGGCTCTGAGGCAGGAGCATACCTGGTTTGTTTGAAAGCTAGCCTGGAAATGACTGTGGTTGGAAGGAAGTGAGCAAAAGTAAAATTAAAAGATTTATCTTTAAAACTATTAGAGTCAGGTAATAAGATTTGTAGATTCCAGCAGAAACAGACTTTTTGTGTATGTGAGTTGAAGGGCTTTTGAGTATTTTAAATAAGAAGTGACATAAGTCCACTTGGGTTTAAAACTGAGAACCCCGGACTCTAGATTGAAAATCTGCTAATGGAAATACAAAGCAGAAGCGGGAAGACTAGTTAAGGAACTTCAGAAAACATTCAATCAAAAGGTGGTAGCAGATTGGATAAGAGGATTATTCTGGATATTGAGAGTCAAATTTTACATAGTTTGAAGGTAGAGCAAAGAAACATGATAACTGATGATATATCGGTTGTGAGAGAAAGGGAGCCCTCAATAATGACTCTGTAATATTGGCCTTTAGCAACGTGGCTTTCGTTTGTAACCTCAACAAAAGTATTGCCAGTATATTATGGAGTCAAATGCCTAAACTAAATGTATTTAAGGAACATTAGGAGGGAAGGAATTGGAGATATAAAACACAAACCATACACCATAAACTCTTTATAAGAGTTTTGTGGTTAAAGGTGGGCAGCAGAATGTGGTGGCAGCTAGAGGGACATAGTAGTTTAAGGAGGTTTCCTTTTTAACCTGAAATAAATTACAGTATATGTGTACATCTTGTGCTTACTGGAACGAGCCAGTGCAGAGGTAAAATTAATCGTCACTTGAAGTTAGTGGTTATGAATTTGAGACAATGAACCATAGTCAGGTTCAGAGGGACTGATATAATTTAGGTGGCAAGTACAGTTTGACTATGATTATATTGGCCAGGAGAGGGTGACAAAATGAAAGACAGGGCAAGAAAGTTGTCAGCATTTGCACACAAAAGATATAATGTGGGAATGTAGAATTTAGACTGCGTTGGGAGGGTAGGAAGGGTACGAAGATGCATATACATACTGTCATAATGATCTGTGATAGATATTCCCTTATAGTTGAGGGAATAAAACATATGAGTGCATAGTTCAATAATCCCTTTTAGCAGGAAGATTTTCTTAGAAAAGGGCAAGTTGTAGGACTAGGGAAATTATGAAAATTCATCTCACTGAGGATGGAAGCACAGTGTTAAACACCAAGGGGAGGGGAAAATGGAGAACAACTGTAGAGTGTGAGAACAGAGTACCCAAGGAGGTAAATATTATGTGTTATGTTTTTCCTAATCAAGATTACAAAATTAACACAAAGATAAACTATGGCTGAGGTCAGGTTTTACACAGGACTGGCTCTGTGTGTGTGACCTGCACTGTGGCACAGGGGCTCATTTTTAGAATGGCCTGGTATTTAGTGTAATTCTCTGCTGTGACATTCTTGAGACTTTTAACAGTTTTTGTAGAAGGACATTTTGTGGTATCCTGCAGAGGGCAAGATCAACCCCCCAATCCAAAATTGATTCACATGTTGAAACTGATGATGCCACACATGCACCATGAGGGTATGAAAAATTTTACTACTCTCATAAATAATGGTTTTTGGGGAGAGCAAGCAGGTCCAAAATGGCCAGAGTAAAGGAGGGCAAATGGAATTGGTTTTTATTGTGATTAAGACACAGATTGGTATGAGAATCTTCACACGTAGCCGAGTTTGCTTGACTTGAACTTTTCCATCTGGTGCCTTGGGAGGGAATACAAGCTTTCTTACCGGCATGTCTTACTATGCAGTTTGAAAGATATCAGCCATCGATTATCAAAAATGCAGTCAGGCTCTATTAAAAGAGGTCTTCAAGACTCTATCTTGCACTGAACCCACAACTTACATAGCTAGTGCTGGTTTTACAGAAGCAGATTCTGAGGCAAAGATGTTTTTCAGGGATTCACTACTATGAAGGGAAGGGGGAAAGCAAGATGGCGCAGAAAGGATCAGACTGCCGCAGAGTCTGACTGCCAGCGAAGCTGTTCCCCATCAACATTCCCTGCGTGGGGCAAACCAGATATGGAAAGTTCAGCCTCTTTCAGTGTTAGCTTTTTTTTAAATGCAGGTAATAATAGTAATACAAATACATGTTATTTGGAGGAGTGAAAATGTGAAATAACTGCTGAAGTATAAAGGTTTTATGTAAATGTTACTTATTATTTCATTAAGACCTTCAAAGTATAAACCTTGTGACGTATACCTAAGCTGATCAAAATTCTGTTCTTTTGCAGTGGAAAAGTTGTATAATTTCAATTGAATCAGTAAATTGCATTCTATTTTGCCCTTTCTGTTTATAACCTTGTTAAGAGCAAATTTTAATGATGCTAAAACTTCTATGCTCATTGTTAAAAAAGAGACAACAGGCCCCAAATGGAGTCGATTGTGCTAAGCCCACATAACCAAACTGAGACTTAGTATCTAATTTAATTACAGTTTCAACCTCCCCTCAGACTAGAACCTTAGCCACCCAGTCTGGGACTACCAGGGGCAGCACTAGTCAGGTAACCTGCCTGATAGAGCCCTGCAGTCTATTAAAGGAAGGTAACTTTGCCCCAAACAGTCCACTCTTTGTTATTAAGTTCCTTTCTCTACCCTCTTCTGCCAGCAAGTCTTCCATTTTGTACAGCTCCTCAGAACTCCTTTGTATCTGCTAGTTGAGATGCTGCCTCCATTCATGAATCATTGAATAAAGCCAAAAGGTCTTTAAAATTTACTCAGTTGAGTTTTGTTTTTTTAACACCATCAGTAAGGATATCTTAATATATATACTTTAGCAAAATAGAATATCTACTTAACAAACTCAATTGAGATCATCCATAGACCATCATTGATAGAAAAAAAAATGAAGTTTTAAATTGATCAATGTATTTTTTACTCATTTTAGTGTCTTAACAAAGGGTTACTAATATCTCACATAAGATATCAAGGTTTTATTTGTTTTCTCAAAATGTATTAAAAGAATATTTCTGTATAATCATTTCTTCTTTTTATACTGTCAGTTACGGATTTTTGCGGGGCTTTTTAAAGATAAATCCATGTGTATTTAACATTCTCCACTGCTCTGAATTTCTTATACTCTAATTATAAATAAAAACATAAAGAAAGTTTGAATCTTCACCCAGGTCACCAATGATAAAGTATAATTCCAATTTAGTTAGGGCTCTATTCCAAGTACGTATAGATAAGTCTTAAGTTCATACTTAAAACGTCTTTTTCAAGTGAGTAGAAAAATGAAATAAATAAGCCTAGAGTTTGAATGATAAAACTCTGAAACTTGCCCCCAATTCTCTTGTAAACTGGGTTGTGTAATCTCATGATGTTTCTGGAGATTTAAAAAGAAAGATCCATTGCATCATAATATTGTCTATGTTTCTTTCAGGTTCTCTCTCTCTTTTTTTTTAATTGAAGTCTTAAGATAGGGTTGGATGTTTAAAATTAAAATGTTTCATCACTTCAAATTCTGCAGCTGTTCCTTTCCTTATACTGTTTAGTGTCACGCAGGCAAACCCTGTCCCAATTACACAGGAACAGATTTGTCATTCTGGTCTCTGAAATAGCTTGATATATAATTGGACATAGAAAGTGTATATATTTGTATTTATGTAGGATTGTAAATGCTAAATAGAACTGTATGTACCTTCTTGATAGGGATCTTTAATGGGAAAATGATCATTTTAGAACTTGATCCTGAACCTGTTTCTCCATTACATATTTGTTTATTTTAAAACTTATTTAGGAAAACAGGGGCGCCTGACTTTGGCTCAGGTCATGATCTCACAGATCGTGAGTTTGAACCTCTCTTTGGGCTCTGTGCTGACAGCTCAGAGCCTGGAGCCTACTTTGGATTCTGTGTGTCCCTCTCTCTGTCCCTCCCCTGCTTGCACACTGTCTGTCTCTCTCTCAAAAATAAATAAGCATTAAAATTTTTTTAAAAAATAAATAAAACTTATTTAAGAAAACAAAGGAAACATTGGCTTCTGACATTTTGAAATAAGATCTTATTTGTATATACAACACCGTAGTGCAGGAATATTTGAAAATGTCTTAAATTACTGTTGTTCTTGATTCCTCCTTCTTTTCTCCCCTCTGGTACACTGTAGTAGGTATAGATATCCTATTTAATCCTGGACTGAGAAATGTAAAATGCCATTCTATTAAATTAAAATGGTAAAAACTGTGCCCTTCCTGAGTGTCCATCCTATTGACAAAGGCCTGCACCAAACATGAATTTTTAGATGGGGAAAAATATTCTGTATTTCTATATGACCTTCCTTAGGCCTAGAAATCTATACCTTGATGGCGAGAGAAAACGAAGAATAAGAGAGAATGAGAATCATTAAGAATGTAGGCAGAAAGATAACTTAAAAAGTGTATTTGATTTATTTGATACTCAAAGAAAAGTTGGCCCTATTATCAATGTTCTTAACTTCATACTTACTCTACCCCTTCATAGCTGTTAAAAAGATTAAAAGTCATGATCACAGCACTTGATAAGAACAATGCAAATTCATTTTGGCTAATCCGATATCTTAAAATAGACTATCATAAAAATCACTCCAGAAAGATGAGGATCTATTTTTAAATGCTTCCAGAAAAAAAAAAAAAAAAAGCAGTCTATCTTCCTCAGTTTATCGGTCCTGACCAAGAAGAAAAAGGCTGCCTAATTCTAAATCTAATTTTTAATTCTGTTATTTAATCACATACTTTTATGCTGGATCTTAGTGAAAATGCAAACTTATTCCTCTCAAGCTCTAGTTTTCCCATCACTTCCCCTTCTCTTTTTCAAACATGCTTAACTCAAAGCATGGTCCTTGTACAATCTGCCCTGGAATCACTTCATATGTTTGTTAAAATTGCAGATTTCTACAGATCAGAATATTTCAAAGTCTAAGAGAAAACCTACCTTTTAATTTATTTTTTATGAATAGTTTATGATCTAATATTTATTAATGCTTGGAACCATTTGGTCCTGATTACTCATGAATTAGCCTTAACCCTTTCATTATCATAATTATAATTTTACTGTAAATTCTCATCAAATTATTCATCTCCTTAAATGATTCATCATATTCTTATGGTACCAACCAACATAGACTTAGAATTTTGGCATAATTGGTCAAAATGGTTATTCTGCCCATTGGGTCTATAAAGTCATTCAACAAATCGAACATATTTATTGAGCACTTTTCCTGGTGTTCTATATTTATACATACAGCAATAAAACAAATAAACAATAATCCACTCTCTTGTGGCACTTACTTTCTAGTAAGGAAGGGTACAGGCAATACATACATACATACAGCCAAGAAGATAGTAAGTACTAACGAGAGTGACAGTGCCAGAAGTTGATTGCAATTTTAAATTTTACATTTGCTCAGGGAACAATTTTTTTTCACATTTTTGATAAATGATACAAACGTAAATGAGATGAGGTGGAGTGGACTAAGTCATTATCTAGGAAGAGGGCACCCACAACAGAAAAAAAACAAAAACGAAAAAATAATTACAATGGTTCTCTATCAGGAGTACTATGCCCAGTGTGCTGAAGTAATAACAAAGGAGCTGAGATTGAAAGGAAGTAAGCAAGAGAGAGGTAAAAAAAAAAAAAAAAAAAGGAAGAAGAAGAAGGAGGAGGAGGAGGAGGAGGAGAATGAAAGCAGGGAAATCAGATAGAAATTACTGCAATAATACCAGAGAGAAATGACAGTGGTTTAGACCAGGATTACAGTGCGATTAGGAGTCAGATTCTGGTTATATTTTACAGATTCTCTAGTATATTCTGATTATTTGGATACGGAGTATGAGAAGAGTCATGGTTCTGCTGAGGTCGTTTTGGCCTCTATAACTACAACTAGAGGGTTGGCATTAAGTTAAAGAACACTGCAGGTGGAATCAGTTTGGAGAGATCAAACGATTGATTTTCAGTACGTTAAGTCTATGAATTCTGAGACATTCAAGCGGAAATAACAAGCATCCAGATAGAAATATGGGTCTTCTGGTCAAAGGAATTCAGGTTGGACCATCTAGAGGCATTTAAAAGCATCAGACTGGATTACATCAAGAATGGAAAGAAGAGAAGTACCTCAGGGAAAGTCTTTGGAGAAATCCATTTCAGAGATCTGGTACCAAAGCAAGAAGTGAGGGTTATCACCTAGTGTTTCAAATGTTATTTACAGATCAAGTTAAGATAAAGACTGAGAATTCCCCCATTAGATTTATCCACATGGAAGAATCAGTGACTTTGGTGTGAGCAGTTTTAGTAAACTGCAGGATGAGGAGTCATAACATGACTAGGGTGATTTTAAGAGAAAATGGAGGGGTGCCTGGATGGCTCAGTTGGTTGAGCATCTGAATCTTGAATTCAGTTCAGGTCATGATCTTATGTTTTGTGCTAAGTGTGGAGCCTTCTTAAGATTCTCAATGTCCCTCTCCTCTGTCCCTCCATGACTCAACATGCACAATCCCTATTTCTCAAAAAGAAAAAAAAAAGAAAAAAGGAAAAGAAAAGAAAATGGAAAGAGAATGTCTTTCTTTTTTTTCAATTTTTTATTTAAATTCTAGTTAGTTAACATATAGTGTGCACTATTAGTTTCAGGAGTAGAATTCAGTGATTCATCACTTTCATATAACATCCAGTGCTCATCACAACAAATGCCCTCCTTAATGCCCATCATCCATCTAGCCCCTCTCCCACGCACCTCCCTCCTCCATCAATCCTCAGTTTATCCTTGATCTTTAAGAGTCTCTCATGGTTTGTTTCCCTTTCTCTCTTTTTTTTTTGTTCCTTCCCATAAGTTCATCTGTTTTCTTTCTTCAATTCTACATATGAGTAAAATCATATGGTATTTGTCTTTCTCTGAGTGACTTATTTCACTTAGCATAATACAGTCTAGCTCCATCCATGTCTTTGCAGATGGCAAGGTTTCATTCTTTTGTTGGCTGAGTAATATTCCATTGTGTATATGTACCACCTCTTCTTTATCCATTCTTCAGTCAGTGGACATTTGGGCTCTTTCCATAGTTTAGCTGTTGTTGATAATGCTGCTATAAACACCAGGGTGCCTGTGCCCCTTCAGATCTGTATTTTTGTATACTTTGGGTAAATACCTAGTAGTACAATTGCTGGGTTATAGGGTAGTTCTATTTTAACTTTTTAAGGAACCTCTGTACTGTTCTCCAGAGTGGCCACACCAGTTTGCGTTCCCACCAACAGTGTAAGAGGGTTCCCCTTTCTCCACATCTGGGCCAAGATCTGCTGTTTCCTGTGTTGTTCATTTTAGCCATTTTTACAGGTGTGAGGTGGTACCTCATCGTGGTTTTGATTTAGAGAATTTGTCTTTCAAATATACACTCTCCATGCTCAGTTTGCCCTTTCTATGTCATTCAGTGAACAACTTATAATTTCTATTTTATCTCTAACTCAGATCACTTTAATTGATGGATTAAATGTAAATGTACACTTATAAATATTTATTTTTATTGATGATTCACAGACTACATTATTAACAACATTGTTGTTACTGGAACTTTTGTAAAATTAAATGTATCCTGCCTTTCCTAGCCAGAAAAGATTTTTCTGAAAATTTTCCATAGAGTTGGATGTACTCCTATTTGCCATACACACACACACACACACACACACACACACACACACACACACACACACCCATCACCCATCCAGCCCATCTTCCACCCACCTTCCTCCTCCATCAACCCTCAGTTTATCCTTGATCTTTAAATCTGATGGTTTGTTTCCCTTTATCTCTTTTTTTTTCCTTCCCATAAATTCATCTGTTTTCTTTCTTAAATTCCACATACGAGTAAAATCATATGGTATTTGTCTTTATATATATATATATATATATATATATATATATATATATATATACGTAATTTTATTTCTATTTATGTTTAATACTTATATAAAATGTATTCATATATGTTTGTATGTATAATATATATATTTATATATATAATTAGGATAATATGTCAACAGATTTATGACAAGTTGTATCTTATTTATTTTCCCTTAACTCAGTTGAATTTTTCAGTTTTTGTAACAACCAAATGCAACAATTACAATACTAGACATAACAATTTCTCCCACAAAGCACCTCTTCTGACTTGTCTGACACTATTAATGGCAGCATTGTAACACTTTAAAAAAGCATAATTTTCTGAGAACTGTTTAAGTTGAATAAAATAAACCAAAGTCCTTTAGTGGATCCTCAAAATATATATGGATAGCAACATGATAACACGGGCAAAATAATGACTTGTGTCATCAGTGCAATATGTTAATTCTATGAAAAAAATGTAGTAATTGACCATCTTTAAAACTGTTCCCATCCTAAGTGGTTAAAATATATTTTAAGAAACAAAGGTACAAACTCTTAGTTATCCAAAATTCTCAGCTACAGAATAAAACACTTCCAAGTATTATCTTGCCCCAGACTGCAGATTAAAATGTTCTAGTAACTTAAATAATAGAATTTAATTCAAATATTCAGAGACACGTCCACGTTTATTATTTCAACTGTTTAATTTTCCTCTGTGCGTGTGTATTAATTAGTTAATTCGCTGGCCTCCCTACGTGATGGCTTGCTTAGGAAGGTAGAATTATCGATAAAGAATATTTCTCTTGCTTTAGCATATTTAGGGCAAAGACCAAATGCTTGAAATATTTAAACTTATTTTAGCTTTATGACAAGCCTAAAAAGAGCAGGAAATGTGTCCCAGATACACTATATAAGATAAAAATTGAAAAAGCAGTGACACAAAACCTGGGCAAGAAAGAAAAAATGTACACACACAAAAATAATTTTTAAAAGTCCAGTTCCTTTTAACACTGGGATAACTATCCTCCTTATCCCCCCTTCTCTTCCTCCTCCTCCTCCTCCTCCTCCTTTTCCTCCTCCTCCTTATAATAAGTTGACTAGAATCAAAACTTCAGAATAAACATAAAGGACATACAATCATTTGAAGAAAAGAAAAATTCTGCCTTGATTTAAGAAACACTACTGGAATCCAAAAGAATCACAACCTCATTTAAAAAACACATTAGCAAAAAGTTTGGGGGAAAAACATACTTTAATAGTCTATAATGAACCACTGATTTTTACATACTATTCTCATGAATTAAAAGCATCCTTATTTGAAAAAGTGGTTTGGGGAAACTGTATCTTCTATTGTTCAACATCTTAAATCTGTTAGAATACTCTTCTCCAGACAGATATGAATAGGGTCCGTTATCCATTGCAGGCACAGTAGGTCAAAGAAAATGTTATAATATAATATGAATATGTTATTATACCAACTCCATTGTAACATAGAATTTTGAATATGTGTTTAATGGAAGAAGGGGTCCACAAAGGCAAAAGTGCTTAGGGCACACAGTATTCATAATGTGATTCTGGATTCTGAATTGAATCACACAAACCAAGTCCCATGTTTATTCTCTTACCAAATGTAGAGAAATTTCCCCCTCACTTTTGCTGAAAGTAAAGCTAAATCATTTCACCTTTGAGTTTCTAAGGGAAACCAAGAGATTTTGAAGTCATATTACTTATATTTCTGTTAATTTTAAAAGATTCATTCTACTTTTGAAAGGCTCTTTGGTCAGTAGACACAGGACTACTACCTCGAAAATTGCAGGGACAGGGAAATATATCCACTCTGTGGAGGAGAGTATACTGCTCAGAGATACTCTGGATTCAAATGGGATATCTCAGCTCTGGTGATTTAGATGTGTAAGTTTTGGTAATTTTTATAATATCTCTATTCCATCTTTTCCCAGCATGTTAAAAAAATGGTGTCATGTTGTGTGACAAGATTGTTATGATATTTAACTGGCAAATTTGAACTCTAAAGAGGCTTTTTCTTCAATATCCCTATAGCAGAAGACGTCGCCACTATTCACCACACTGGTCAGAACAGAAGTTCCTAGCCTGATCCATGAACCCTTTCTTTCATATCCCATATTTAAATAACCATCAACTTCATTAGCTTGACTTTTCTAGCCAACAGTATCTGGACCGTATTATTAGCTTTCAGATAGTTCACTCTCTGTTGACTCTTTTTATTCTATAATCTGTATGCCATGTAGATGCCAGTCAAATCATAACATCACCAATGCTTCCAACAAAGTATACAATATCACCAGTATGCTATGGCCTTCAAGATATTTTATGATATGGCCTCTTTCTACTTCTCTGACTTCATGTCCTAACTTTCTAGTCACAATTGGTCTTTTAGACTTTTATTTTTTTTATTTTAGGGAAGTTTCAGATTTACAGAAAAGGTGTGAAAATTTCTAGATAGTTTCTATATATTTATACCCATTTCCTCTGTTATTCACATTTTACATCAGTGTGGAATATTTGTCACAATTAATGAGCCAATATTGATAACATTAGTATTAAAATCCATAATAAAATACCCTTAGGATATCATCTGGAATACTACATGACATTCAGTTGTTATGTCTCCTTAGGTATCTCCTGGTGTGATAGTTTCTTAGACTTACATGACTATGGTGGGTTTGAGGATTATTGGTAAACTATATTGCAGGATGTCCCTCAACTGGACATTTTCTGATACTTTCTCATGACTAAACTAGAGTTATGGATTTTAAGGGAAAGACCACAAAGGAGTCTTTTTATAAAAAAGAAAAACATGTAAAACTAAACTGGTTTTCTGATAATACTTATGGCCAATGCTTGATATCTTGAACCAGCAATGTTATCATTATCAACATATTCAGCAACTTGCTTATGTGTACATGGTAAAAAAACAAAAACAAACACAAAAACAAAAAATACAAAACAAAAAACAAAATGCAGAGGTAGCATCTGATTTTCATCACAATATATTCAAGGGTACATGATATCAACACAACTAACCACTGTTGACGCTACCATTAATCAGTTTGCTAAGGTCATATTTGTCAATTTTCCCCACTGTGATCTTACACACCCCCCCCCTTCCATACTGTAATCTTAGAAAGGAAGTCATAACGTGGATCCCACACTGAAGAGGTAGGAAGTTATGCTCTACTTCCTGAGTATGGTGTATCTACATAAATGACTTGGAATTCTTTTCAATGGTATATTTGTCTATTTTCATTCATTCATTCATTCATTCATTCATAATAGTATAAGATTCATAGATATTGAATATCCATGTATTTTGTATTTTGGGTTATAATTCCAAACCATTTTATTATGCTGTCTATGTAGTTCCATCTTTGGTGATTGGAGGTTCTTTGGTTGAGTCTCGTGTCCCTTTGACACACCTCACATTATTTTTTGCTTGTTTTGTTTTGTTTTGTTTTGTTTGTTAGCATATGTTTACCTTCTGGCACTATAAGATGCTCCAGGCTCATTTTATGTATTCCCTGCTCCCATGATAAAATCAGCCATTTCTCCAAGAAGCCCTTGGTACTCTTATTGGAGGACAGTATTGGAAACCAAGATCTGGGTACTAGGTATGTGCATTGTTACTAGGGTATCATTGTTTTATGCCTTCTCAGCTGACAGAAAAATTCAATCTATGTGTACATATGTGTGTACATTTATCTATACCTATTTCTCTATGTATCTTCATGCAAATATTAAAATAAATTAGTTGATACTATGTCTTCAACTCTAGTACACTTTGATCATCCAATCTTCTCCCCCTGCTTACTGAAACCTGCCACTATAACAATGAGACTGTGCTTAACTGTACACCATTCATTAATTTAATTCTTTGATTCTAGTGTATGTGGATAATGCTTCCAGAATTGTTAATCTGTACCCTCCATGAGAAATAACTTTATCAACTAAAGTGCTCTATCCAGTTTATTTTGCCTTTAGTTCTACAGGCCACTCATTTCCAAAGTTGCTTAGGTCAGCATCCTTTTATCTGAATACTTTCATAGAAATTATTTCTTCTGCTTTTTAGATATTTTATCACAGTCCATATTCTGTCCTGACAACCCTGACTCCTAAATGATTTTTTTTTAATTTGCATACATTAAGGTCCACTGTTCGTGCTGTAAAAAGTTCTGTGTGTTTTGATAAATACATTGTGCTGTATCTATACCATTATAATCACGTATAGAATATGTTCACCACCCTGAATTTCCTGTGCTTTGCCTATTCAGTCCTTTCCTCTTCCCAAATTCCTGACAACCACCCATCTATTTCCCATATCTATATTTTGTCTCTGCTAGAATTTCATTCTTGCTTTTGTTTATCTTGATAGTTCATTTCTTGATTTTTCTTTCTTTCTTTTCCTTTTTTTTTTTTTTTTTGCTAAATAGTATGTCATTGTATGAATGCACCACAGTTTACGCATTTACTGACTTATCCATTTATTTATTAAGACATCTTGGTTGTTTCCATTTTGGGTCCATTATGAACAAAGTCTCTATAAACATTCACATACAGGTTTTGGATGGAAATAAGTTTTCAAGTCAATTGAGCGAAGTGCTCAATGAACACTGGATCATATGATGAGATGGTTTAGTTTTGCAAGAAACTACCAAGTAGTCTGCTAAAGTAGCTGTATCATTTTTCATTCTACCTGCTATGAAATTCCCACCAGAAATAAAAGTTGCTATTATTCCACATCTCATTAAATACTTGATCTTGTCAGTGTTTGGGATTTTAGCCATTGTAATAGGTGTGTTATAATATTTCATTTTGTATTAATTTACATTTTTCCTTAATGACAAATAATGTTGAGCATCTTGTCACAGTCTTATTTGCTATCTTTATATCTTCTTTGGTGAGGTGTCTGTTCAGATCTTTTGCCCATTTTTTAATTGTTATTTTTTGTTGTTGAGTTTTGAGACTTCTTTGCATATTTGTATTCCAATTCTTTAAAAGATGTGTGTTTAGCAAAGATTTTCTCCCAGTTGGTAGTTTTTTTTCATTGTTTTAACATCATTCTTCACATTTTAAGAGACATTTTTTAAAAATTATTTTATAGTTTATTTATTTATTTTGAGAGAGAGAGAACACAAGTGGGGAAGGGGCAGAGAGAGAGGGGGAAAGAGAATCCCAAGCAGGCTCCACTCTGTTAGCACAGAGCCTGACATGAAGATCTATCTCAGAAACTGTGAGATCATGACCTGACTGGAAATCAAGTCTGGTGCTTAACTGACTGAGCCATGCAGGTGTCTCTGAGAGATATTTTATTTTTAAAATCTAACTTATCTATTTATTTTTAATTCATTAATTGGGCTTTTGGTATTGTATCTAAAGCTCAACATGAAAGCCACCTTAATGTTTTCCTATGTCTTCTAAAAGTTTTATAATTTTGCATTTTATATTTCTATATTTTGTGATAAGTTTGTATAAAATATAAGGTTTGTGCCGAGGTTTAGAGTTGTTTGTTGTTGTTGTATATTGACATCTAATTGTTCCAGCACCATTTTTGAAAAGACTAGATCATCTCCACTGAATTGCCTTAGCAACCTTATGAAAAATTAGTTCATGGTATTTGTATTCATTTATCTAGGCTCTGTATTGTGTTCCATTGATCTATGTGTTTATTCTGTAATTGTAAACAATCTCTTGTTTATGTAGCTTTATAGTAAAGTTTAAAAAGTGATCGTGTGAGCCCTCCAATTTGGCTCTTCATGTACAATATATTGTTGGCTATTCTAAATTCTTTGCTTTTCCATATAAATTTTAAAACTAGTGTTTTGATACTACAGTTTATTGGGTATTTAAATTGGGATTGTACTGAATTTATACATAAATGTGGGAGGAATTGACACCTTAATAATACTGATACTACCAGTGTGCAAAAATGGAATACCTTTCCATTTATTTAGATCTTCTTGGATTTCTTTCTTTTTTTTCAATTTTTGTAATGTTTATTTATTTTTGTGAGAGAGACAAAGTGTGACTGGGGAGAGGCAGAGAGAGAGGGAGACACAGAGCCTAAAGCAGGCTCCAGGCTCGAGCCCCAACATGGGGCTCAAACTCACTGACCTGAGTGAAGTCAGACGCTTAACTGACTGAGCCACCCAGGCACCCCCTTCTTGGATTTCTTTTATGAGTGTTTGGTGTTGTTATTGTCTTGGGGGTTTTTGTTTTTTAGTTTCAGCATAGAACTCCTGTTTATAATTTGTTAGATTTACATCTAAGTAATTGTTCTGTGGGACTCAACATCCCTAGTCCCACAGACTATACTATATATATATATATATATATATATATATATATATATATATATATTACTATATATTACTATAAATGTTATTTTTTTTATTTTAAATCCCGATTATCCATGGCTGGAATATATGAAAACAATTGACTTTAATATATTGCCCTTGTATTATGTACTAACCTTGCCATATAATTTCTTATCTTTTCCAGGAGTTTCTTAATTTTAATAGATTCTTTTGTTTCTCTAATATATATTTCAAGGAGCTTTTGCTGCATCCATAATATTTTGATAAATGTTATTTCATTTTAAGTTAGTTCGCTCAACATGATTTTTTTTAAGTCCTCTTGAGACTACATGGGTTATTTAGAAGTGTGTTGCTAATTTCCAAATACTTGGGAATTAATCATGACTTTTTTTCAGCTAATTGATGTGTATTTTAATTTCATTGTGGTCCAAGAGTATCCTTATATATATTTGTAAAAGTGTATTTTATGTCCTAGAACAAGATTTATCTTGGTTAATATTTTATGTTATCCTGAGAAGATTGAGTATTTTGCTATTGTTAAATGTAGTATTCTATAAACGTTTCTTTAAATTTTTTTTTAATGTTTACTTATTTTTGAGAGAGTGCAAGTGGAGGATGATGGGGAGAGAGAGAGGGAGGCACAGAATATGAAGCAAGTTCCAGGCTCTGAGCTGTCAGCACGGGTCCCGACTCAGAGCTCAGACTCACAAATGGTGAGATCATGACCTGAGCCAAATTCAGACACTTAACCGACTGAGCCACCCAGGCACCCCTATAAATGTTAATTGGATCAAGTTGACTGATAGAGTTGTTAAGGCTATCCATATCCTACTGATTTCTGCCTGTCTGATTTATCAATTACCAACAGATAGGTGTTGGAGTTCCCAACAGTGACAGATTTGATTATTTCTCCTCTCATTTTTATCACTTTTGCATCATAATTTTGATGCTCTCTTGTTTAGATGCATATGCATTTAGTATTTTTATGTTTTCTTGTAAAAATTGACCCCTTCATCATTAGGTAATGAGTCTCCTTATCCCCAAGAACCTTGTTTGTTCTGAAGTCTGAAATTAACATAGCTAACTTGGCTTTCTTTTGATTAATGTTAACATGGTATATCTCTCTTTATCCTTTTACTTTTAACTTATCTGGGTCTTTATATTTAAAGTGGGTTTTTTGAGCCTAACATATTGGGTATTTTTAATCTAACCTGACAATATCTTTATTTTCCCTTGTGTATTTAGGCCATTCACATTAATAATGATTATTGTCATGTCTGAATACATATTTAACATGTTTTTGATTGCTTTGTAATCATTGTGTTTGTTCCTTCATTCTCTTTCTCTCTCATTGTCTGCCTTCTTTGGCTTTAATTGAACATTTTATATTATTTAATTTTTATAGTGTATTTCTTTGTATATTACATTTCTTTGTAAAATGTTTTTAGTGTATACAAAACATTAAGCATCCCTGCATTAATTTAAAAAATTGTGTTTCCTTTATGTTAAAATGTAACTTAAGGGGGCACCTGGGTGGCTCAGTCGGTTAAGTCTCCAACTTCAGCTCAGGTCACGATCTCGCGGTCCGTGAGTTCGAGCCCCGCGTCAGGCTCTGGGCTGATGGCTCAGAGCCTGGAGCCTGCTTCCGATTCTGTGTCTCCCTCTCTCTCTGCCCCCCCCGCTCCCGTTCATGCTCTGTCTCTCTCTGTCTCAAAAATAAATAAACATTAAATAAGTAAATAAGTAAGTAAGTAAATAAATAAATAAATAAAATGTAACTTAAGGTCATGGATTCCAAAACATAATTTTGCAAGACTAGCAAAATAAGTCAGGAATTTGGGTACTTGGAAATAAACTATGAACTCACAATTTGATGCTAAGTTATGTGGTATATTTAGTTTAGGCAGCATGAGAAGTATTTTTTTTCCTTATAGATACAACTACCTTTGCTTTCTCTCATCTCCCAATATTAATTTTCTTGACCTAAACTGAATATCTACACTTTTTTTTAGTTTTTTTTTTAATTTATTCTAAGAGACAGAGAGAGAGTACAGAAGGGCAGAGAGAGAGAGAAATCCGAGAGAGAATCACAAGCAGGCTCTGCACTGCCAGCACAGAGCCCAGTGTGGGACCCGAACTCATTAACTGTGAGATCATGACCTGAGCCAAAACCAAGAGTCAGACACTTAACTGACTGAGCCACCCAGGTGCCCCTGAATGTCTACACTTCTTAAAACAATCATTTACAAATTAATTCTGATGAGAAAACTTGATGTATGTTTGTTATATGAATGGGCTGGTCAAACCAGATGATCAGCATCTTCATTTTCTAAAAACTCAGATTCTTTACTAATAAAACATGAGTTATGAAAGGACACAGGACATACCCTCTACTCTTTTAGAGTTGTATTGATAACATTTTTTAAATTTGAGCTCTGAGGATAATTTAAATATGTCTGTTTAGATCTATGCCTATATTCTGAGTTAGAGCACACATGTGCACACGCGCACACACGCGCGCGCGCGCGCACACACACACACACACACACACACAAGCAAAACAGCAACAAAAACAAATTTGCCTGGTTAATGTTCACTCTGTATATGTATGTATGTTTGTACAAATGTGTTGGGGAGTAGAGGTGTGTTTACAAAGATAGGGTTGGTCTTGATGAGAGAGAAATTAGAAATATAATTGACCTTTGTACAACACAGGGTCAGGACATTGACTCCCTGTGCAGTTGAAAATCCAGGTATAGCTTTTGACTCTTCCCAGAACTTAACTGCTATTGACTGGGAGACTTACCCACAATGTAAATAATTGATTAATACATATTTTGTATGTTATATATATATTATATATTGTATTCTTACAATATAGTAAGCTAGAGAAAAACTATTAATAAGAAAATCATAAGGAGGGGCTCCTGGGTGGCTCAATTCAATTTAGTGTCTGATCTTGATTTTGGCTCAGGTCATGAACCCAAGGTCATGGGATCAAGCCCCACCTCGGGCTCTGTATTTAAGCATGGAGCTTGCTTCCTCTCTCTCTCCCTCTCTTCCCCTCCCTTGCTCTCTCTCTCTCTCTTTGAAATAAAATATTAAAAATTAAAGAAAATCATAAGAAAGAGAAAATATATTTACACTATTGTGCTGTGTTTATTGAAAAAAGAATCTACCTGTAAGTGGACCTACACGGCTCAAACCCAGGTTGCTTATGGGTCAATTGTATAGAATTCAAATACCAAGATTATGTCAATCATACTTTCCTCCTTCGTAATCCTCCCTCAACCCAAACCTCACAAACCCACAGGACTTTCACTTGGATTCTAAATGCACTTAAGAGTATTAACCCCAATGAAATAGGATTGCTCTCTAGACTCAGCTTCCAAACAGATGGAATAGGGGCAGTTACCTATACAGTACACTTCCGTTATGAAGGTTACTTTTCTATGATTTCTTTATCATAGATTCCTTGATTCTACGATCTAAATATATATTGACCCTCAAGCTAAACTTTAGGTTAAAATATACCTCTACATACTTTTTATGTGAAAATATCACGAAGTAAAAAGTACGGAAAATGAGGTGGAAAATCTATTTACTTGAATTTTTTTTCAAACTTCTTAAAATACATCCCAGATTTTTAATTGCATATCTTCTAATTTTATTGAGCACATTTTAAATAATGAAATACTTTTTTTCTTTTTTTGATTAAATATTGTAGAGAGACAGATCATTAGAAGAAAATCAGAAAATATTGAAAATATAAAAACTGAAAGTACTTTCATAAATCTAGAACATGTATATATGTATATGTTGATGCATCTGTGTATACATATTTACCTTATGAATAAGTAAGTCTACATACCTATGCATGTGTATTCACATATACATCCATATATGTATATATGCATGAATATATTCATAAACATATATATATATTATGAAATAGATATTACAAAAACTGAATCATATTGTTTTTCCACTGGTCTCTTTACTGATATTATGAATATTTTCTATGGCTATAAATATAGGCTCTACATCATCATTTCCAAGGGATACATAGTATTTTGCTAAGTGGATATGCAGTTTCTTTATACATAGTCCCCTATAGTTGAGCATTTAGCTTTTAGACAATTGTTTCCTATTAAAATAAATTCTGTGGTGAATATTTTAGTGATTGCATGTTCTACAGCCATATGATTATTTCCTTAGCATAGACTGTAAGAGTTAGAATTTTGGATCTCATGGTATGTTCATTCTTAATACT
Organism: Acinonyx jubatus; assembly: GCF_027475565.1. Classification (NCBI taxonomy): domain Eukaryota; kingdom Metazoa; phylum Chordata; class Mammalia; order Carnivora; family Felidae; genus Acinonyx; species Acinonyx jubatus. Next base: position 50,059,105 of record NC_069387.1, read on the forward strand.
TAAAGATTGTACCAATATTACTCAAAGGTACAGATTGTTCAATTTTAATTGCACTAATTTATTTTGCAAATATGCATTTATTAAAAATTGAATTTATTTATTTTTAAGGTTTTATTTAAATTCTAGTAAAAACTGTTAAATTTAAAAATTTTTCAGTTTTAATAGAATTTCAACCTAATTTGAACATGGATGTCTATTTTGTGGAAAATAATAAGCTGTAGAACAATGATTTTTTAAAAATATATGAATATCCCAAATCCCAAGTAGCACTTAAAACATGCTTTTGGCCTTATATTAAGGTATAAATACTGACATCCTACAGGGCCTCTCAAACACTGCATATGCAAAAACTGTGTCATTGTGGGTATGGCTGCTGAATTGTCCTCTATGGTCACTTTCTACCTCACTGGTTTTCCATCTCACAGGCTGGCCGCCAAGCCTATCAATCTTGGGTCTCAATAAAGTTATAGATACCTAACTCTCATAGGTCTTCCGGATTATTCTAAAAGCCATACATATTAGATCTGGAAATGCCACAATCTGCAATATTTACAGAAAACAGTGTTTTGTGTACCAAAACAGTAGTTTATACATGTTTTGCTTCTCTTTAACTTACTACATTTAAAATGGACATATATATTATTGTTCTCATCAAACCATCATTGAAGTATTAGAAAAATTAGCTATTTTTAATTTTTGAATGATTATTTTCTAGTAGATGTAAATGCAAAGATTCTCAACTTGCTAAGGAAGAAAAAGCCACTTTTGAGATGTAGACTTGAAGAGTCTTGCAATACCTGAAAGTATGGAATATTACAATAATTTTATTATAAAAAAACTTTTCTGACATCAAGGACTTTCAATAAGCAATAATGTCTCATCTAATTGAATTCCTTCTCTAAAACTTCAACATCTTGAAACATAAAAAACAGGACTACATTTTATAAAGGTTACATTTGTTTTCGCATCTGGAAAAGAATTAAATCAATAGGCATATTTGGAAGAACAAAAATTGGATAGTATATTCCACTGGGTGAAGAAAAAGGAGATACCGCAAGGTAAAAGTAGATGTTAACAGACTAATGATCATTTTTTAATAACAGAGGGACCTTTCTGTGAAAAAAAAAATACCAATATATTTTTTTTCATTGCTGTCTTCTCTTTCAGCTAACCTTTGAGTGAGAGAAACTTCTGCTGATGTCAAATGACCACAAGGATATTAACAACTGGACTTGGAGGCTGTCGGCCGCTGTTGGGTATGTCTCCTTTACCAAGCTGGCTTTCTTCACTACTGCCACTGACCTTGCAAACAGCTCCGACAAAGGTCGGAATGGATTCATTGATCAGCTAGACCAAGCATATGACAGTCTGTGCCTTAATTGAATCCCAAAAGGGGGCAGACTGGGTTTTTATTACAGAGGCCAGCCGATAGCACTCATTAAAAGCTCCACAGACTGTGTGGTTTACTAATTAGTTTATTATACAGACACCTTGACGATGGGCAAAGTTGTCATTTTGCCCTTTATCGCACAGGGGATGTTGTTAAAAGTTTAATCAGCTAACACTGACCAAGTTAGCTTGGCAGGCTGTGGATGGTCATTACTGAGGTCACCCCTGCTGTAACAATTCTGACAGGGTCACAGCATGAACTTACAATAAAGAGAGTGTTACATAAGGTAAGAGCACACCTGAAAGGGACCCCAGAAAAGAGATGTGCTCTGCGGGGAGTAGGAAACAGATGGGCTGTTAGGACAAGTGAATCCTTTTAAAGTTTATCTTTGCCTGCCCTGTTTAACATATGCTTTCTGAAAAGATGGGGCATACAACAATCACTTTGATATGTTCATCAGAAATAAGATTGGTAACAGTTTTTTTTGCCAAATATAAGGGTACTTGATTAAAAATTATGTTCCCGTGTTTTATTTAAGCTTTACATAGTGCCAGGGAAGTAAGCAAGATATTTTATACTGTTTAAACTTGCCCTACTTGTACCATAAAAAATAAAAACTTCCTATTATAGACTATTATTAATTTTACTTAGAAAGTCATTTTGAACATTACCCAATTATATAAGAAAGTTCTCAATTTTACCAACTTTGTCTCATTTCTTTCAGAGGTTCTAATTTTCTAATGGGTTGATTCTTAAAGTATATAACAGCTAAGGAGATTTCTCTTTTTGTGTCTAAGCAATATTATACAGTGAGTGAAGTATAGATGAATCCACATTATGCATTTGCTTAAAAATGCAGTAGATGAGTAGAATACATGTCTAATTAAAAATTATTGATAAATTCAAAATATATGCTATGTGTGAATAAATATATAAAATAATTTCTTTATATCCATTTTTTACTGTCAAAATGATAGTATTCTGTGTTCTCAGTAGAATTGGTCATGCAATCCATCTAATTCAATTGTTAAATTAGTCCCATAACATTTTCAAAACATAATTTTGATTTTCTGTACACAACCTTAGTGGGATTGTGCTTTACAAAGTAGCTGTTTATGCATTTTAATAGTGAATTTCAGCTCTATGGATGATCTACTCTGATGTAGGTAACCAGTTTAGAAAGCAGTATTTGCATGTTCTCTGTCTTATCCTACAATAGTCAAATCTCTAGAGATCTGTATGAACCTGAATCTTAGACCCAGTTTATACAATATACAAATTGTGCTGATCCACATCTGATCCTTTGAAATTGAAGCTTTTAACAGCATCTAATCTTTTTTTTCAACATCAGTTATCATATCTGCAACATTATCTGAAGGCTTTGTGATAGTAAATCCATATTGGCTAAACAAGATAAGAATGTGTTCAAACCACACATTTATTTTTGATACAACAAACTTTTATTTTGACTCTGTCGTGAGAAATAATGGGCAACATGAAAAGCATCTACCCTAGAGATTAAAATATAGTTTAATAGATGTGTGATCACATTGAAGGAGGCTTTATGAAGAGAAATGAAGAAACATTCTGTATTGCATTCAAACTGCGGAAGGAATTTTAGTAAGAATTGCATATTATCCAAATTGGAACTGATCCAGGGATCTAGGTCCGGCATTTAGGTTAACTATAGGGCTTGTAAAAAAGGAGGCATCTTCAGGGGTTCGCACACAAATCTTGATAGTCCCAAGGAAGCCTCCCACAGAGACAGATTGCTCTGTCAAGCCCACACAGGCAAATGCTTCATCATTAACTCACTTTGGAACAAAAAATAAACTGTTTCAACAGTGGAATTAAACGAGTACTGCTACTGTGTATGTTTCCTCCCAGAGGCCATGAAAGAAACTAAAAAACTTTTGGTAAGAAATCTGAAACATCATCTTTTCAAACATCTCAACAGCAGTATGTTAATTTCAAACACTTCTAAGACTTTATGCTATATAAAAGTTTGATAAATATAACTATTAAAGATCAAAGCTTTCATACATCACAAGACAACTTAAGGAAAGTGAAAAGTCAAATTATAGACCATGAAAAGTTATTTGCAACACACAAAATCTCACAAAGACTCAATATCAATAACGTATAAGAAATGCCTATAAGTCATCAGGGTAAGGAAAAATACAAGTGGAAAAATGAAAAGAAGGCAATGAAAATGCATTTGATGGAAGCATGAGACATGGGGCTAAAAGTAGATATACACATATATATATATATACATATATCTATATGTACAAACATAGACATATCTATAGAATTGTATTTGTATCTGTATCCACACATTACATATATAAAATATGTTCAGACTTATTTGTAATAAGGAAAATACAAATGAAGACAACAAAGACATGCCATTTTATGTACATTTTGATTATCAAAAATTTTAAATTCAGATAATACCTGAGACAAAATATAACCAGGATAAACACAATCTTATTAATAATAATTAATAATACTTTTGAAAATGGCTTGGCTCTACACAGAATCGAACATTCCCGTTCCCTTCAACCCAGCAGTCACTCTCCTAAGTACAAATCCCATGACACTTATAAGCACGTGTGCTTCAGGAGACATGCATAAGATTGTTCAGATTCTGAAGTGGTACATCCGTGGGCACTTATTTATTAAATCATCAGTCAATCAATACACAGATATACAAATTAAAGTAGACTATATGTAGTTAAAGATGGATATGTGAGAGGAAATAAAGATTTTGTTTAATATGTATATCTGTAAAATAGAGAAAACCGAAAATAAAGAAAAAAAAAAACACAAACCCACAATGAAGAAGAAACTGAGAATCAGATCGTGAAGAGATACATGCCAGAGTTTCCTGGGTGTGGATAAGGATTTTTGGTCTTGGTTACCTACGTAGTTGGTTTTTATTTCTACTCAGAGACAGGAGATAAATCCTTGGGCCCAGGTGAGGCAAGGAGTTAGAATGAATACTGCTGTATAAATCTATTACCTTCAAAGTGCTATGCCCTCTGTGAAAGGGTGAACTGATAGCTCAGAGAAATGTCAAAGGGATGTCTGAGTCTGAATTCTGGGTGAGCAAAGAAAATGTTTTCCCTGAGAAGCTTAACCACTACCCTGATTCTCAAGACAGTTTAGAGTCTTCATTATTCTGGGAAACTGCATGTCAAAAATAAACATTAAAAAAAGGAGAATATATATTTTGCCATGATTGAAAGATTTTTGACACTGCACAGAATAAAAAGTGATTAAAACCACAACTTGATCCTGCGTAATAGAATAATTTTTTAAAAATATCCAACTATGATAGAAACACATAAAAATATTTACAAACTGTAACTAAAAGACCAGACACAACAAAAGTGATATGGAGAGACAAAGAAATATAGCTAAAACTATGGTAATAAATAATATCAAGAATATGGTGACTTAAATTTTAAAAATAATATATATTAAAATGCAATTAAACAAATGAACTGATATAGCTAAAAAGGAAATCAGCAAACTGGAATATAGGGGTGAGTTAAATAGACAGCAACTTAGAGACTAAAATAAAGGATATAGAAATGATATCAAGAAATCTTAGTAGAAAAAAAGAGGTCTATCAGATACTAGATTGTTGTTCCAAAAAAAGAAAATGAGATAATGCATTACTTGAAGTAATAATGGATGTCAAAGGATCAATTATAAAGCTAAAAATATAAACAGAATTCTAGAAGGAAAAGACACCAAATATTTTGTTTATTTAGATGTCTCTAATTACTTTTAGTGTCATGACAATAAACACTTTTTAGAGAGCAAAACAATTTGAGACCTAACGTGTTATATTTTATTTCTTCGTTTAATGTTTATCTACCACATACAATGGAAGCAGTGTGAGAACACTGCTTTTGTGTGTCTTGTTAACATTTGTCCTTTTTTTACTTAAAAAAAATATAAAATCAACAACAAATATTTCAGTAATGAATGAAAGAAGTCAAACAATAATATTGTAAAAAGAGGAAATATAGAGGTAAAGTAAGAATCAGATGTTAAGCTAAATTGTCATTCTAAGTGAAGAAAAATAAAGATATTTTCAGATAGGTAGGGATTAAATTTTACTCACTTTTTTCCAGAAATATTTTATTGGATATATTTTAGAAAGAAATAAATTGCAATAGAAGCAAGGTGAGCATCAAGTTGGTTAACTTGGAAAACACTTAGGTAAATCTATAGCATAGATTATACAAAGTAATATTAATAAATGGTTTATAAAAACAAGACATCTGAATTAGTAGCATTGATATTATAGATCAGGAAGAAATTATAAGGGGATAAGAAAAAGTTATAACTTCTTGCCTTTTCAGGATTATTTTAAAGATTGTACCTCTAAAAAAATAAAATAAAGATTGCATCTCACATTAGACACTATTAAGTAAATAAACACATCACACATTCAAGTGCAATTGAGAAAATAACAGAACTAGAAGGTACAATTTCCAAATTAGTGGAAAGACAAAAAGGAGGGGAACACGGTAAGTAACATGAAGAAATAAAGCAATGTCAAGTAGGAAGCACACAATAAGACATTTGAAACAAGCCTACATACTAGACTAGTTACTACTCTAAATAAAATAAACTAAATTTATCATTTAAGTATAAAAGTAAAAATGGTGGACTATGAAGATCCAAGACTTAGTTCCTCTATAGAAGCATCAAAACCAATTAGAAACTTGTTTACATTTTCAGGAATTTGCACAGCAGTCAAAGGTTTATAGAGAACAAGTAAATTCTTAATCAAGAAAAAGCCACATTCCAATGGCGAGAAATCTCATGGTGTATTTATTTATTGTACTCCCTTCCCTCTCTGAAAGGGATAGAGGTATAAAGAAGTAGAGTTTTTGCATGTATTCCAGCCAATGTAATTTACACTAATTGTCAAAAGAAGCTCTTCAGGTAGAAGAAAAATGATACCAGATGAATATTTGGATCTAAAAATGAATGAAAAACACTAAAAGTGGTTAATGGTGAGTGGACATACAATACAATCATTGTCTCTTGGAGTTAGGTGTTGATATCTAAGAAGAGTGATAAAGACACCTGATTGGAAGGACTAATCATTGGTGGAAATGTTGGTGCCTTAATGGGGTTAGCAGGGCATTCATACAGTTGGATGACCAAGCATGGGCAGCCAGACTCAGGTGAATGTGAGAATATTGTCAGTGGATGCACATCAATGCAGTTGTGCCAGTGTATCGTCCCTAAGCAGGATGTCCAAATCTGAACAGGATAAAGAAATCATCCACTCTATGGAAAGCAGTCTGTCATGGGATTTTGGAGCCCAAGTGTAATGAGGATGAGAATCATACAGGATGGTGCTCAGTGTGGGAAATCCAAGCCCAGGAAGAGTGAGGGGGACTCCCACAATGAATTGCTATCTGATGTGGGCTTTAAGAGCTTATTAGAGTGAGAAGAGTGTCCAAGCAAGTATGAAGGATAATGTGAGTGGGTGTCAAGTGAAGTAAGGAGAATGCCCCTGCAAAGGACAAGACTGACATGAGGTTTAGAGCTCAAGCAGGGTGGTGATGATGACCTGGAGGATGATCTGGGAGGACAGCCTGGGAGAGTTCAACCTGATTGAAATAAAGAAAGCATATACCTGATGGCACAACCTAGTAGAGGATGTTAGATCACTAGTAGGGTTTGTAGTGCCTCCACATGTGATGATGGCCTAGTTGGAGTTGGTGGACCAGACTAGGATGAAGAGAGCACACACAGGGGGAATTATGTCAGTCTCATTGAAGTGTCAGAATCCATAAGGGGAGAGGAGGGCATCCACCCTGAAGTGGCAATGGGATATTGGCTTCATGTAGGCAGTTGCTCAAATAACAAATATATTAAAAGTAACCCTTCCCCAGGTTTCCCATTCTTAGGGAAAAGAATGACAGATATGGGAAGTGAGAGAACTGAAACCCTATCAAATTAGATAGGAATAAGAATATTAGTGTGAAATCATGGTTCTCAGTATATATGGATAGATATAGAGAAAATGTAGATGTGTGTGTGTGTGTGCGCGCGCGCGTGTGCATGTGCGTGTGTGAACGTGCATGTGTATTCTCTGGCTCTGTCCAGAGAAAGCAATGGGAACAGGAACACCCCAATAGTAATGAGTATAAATATTACCAGTTCTTTTTTTCCAAATACTATTCTTCATGCTCCACCTAATGGAATTAGACCTCCTTGGATAAATTGCTGATACTAGGTCTAGGGCAGGGAAAATAAAAAGTGGACTAGTCATACCTAGCTGTGCCATAAAATAAGGATGTGCTCAAAAAAAAAATGACTGAGAAATATCAAAAGGGCAAACCTGGGGCAATTTGGACATCAATATACATAATGATTGTATTGAATTATAATTCACAAAATTAACCATATGTCACTGATAATATAATAAAGCAATGAAAAAAGTGAAATTTTGTGGAATCAATTTAGGAGTCAAAACCAGAATCTAGTCACATAGTGAGAGATACTTTTCTTTGGCTAAGTAGCTATATTCCAGGTATGCAAGGAAGGTTCAATATTAAAAACAGATCCATGTCATTCATTGTTCTGTATAGATCAAAATGGAAAAATAATATAACTTTTGTGGATGCTGAAAGGACTTGTGATAAAATGTATCATTTACCTCTGATTAAAAATATTAATTCTAGGGGCGCCTGGGTGGCTCAGTCGGTTGAACGTCCGACTTCAGCTCAGGTCATGATCTCGCAGTTCATAGTTCGAGCCCCGCATCGGGCTCTGTGCTGACAGCTCAGAGCCTGGAGCCTGCTTCACATTCTGTGTCTCCCTCTCTCTGCCCCTTCCCTGCTCATGCTCTGTCTCTCTCTGTCTCAAAAATAAAATTATTTAAAAAAAATATTAATTCTAATCGTGAAATATTGGTATTTATCTCACCTACAGCAATGCATTCACCTCCTAATTGCTCTTTCTTCCATCCTTGAATACCTACACTGCCTCTCCTGGCAGTTTCTTTTATCACATGAGCCAACATTTATTCAAAATATAAGTCAAACCAGTCATTTCTTTCCTTAACCTACCATAGGTTTCTAATAACTAGATATAAAAAGTAAATATAAAAAAACAGAACTGTAAACCATTTGGCAGAAAATATATGAGGTATTTTCTGTGACATTAGGATAAGGAAGGATTTCATGAACATGGAATATTCTTGAAACTGGAAATTCATTAACTAACATTTAAATGATCAAAATGATGCACCCTCCTAAGTAGTCTAGGCAGCCTCAAGCTTAAAAAAAAGTCAAATATCATTAGCAATCAAAGAAATGCATATTAAATCTAAAATTAAATACCAGAACACATCAATTAGAATTGCTAAAATGAAAAATAAAAAATTAAGTGACAGTAAAGATGCAGAGAAACTGGATCTCTCAGACATTACTGGCATAGCCACTCTGAGAAACAGTTTGCAGTGTCTTATAAAGTTAAATGTGCATTTGCATGTGATCCAGTAATTTTTGGTGTATTTTGGGGTGTTATTCCTGGAAAAGTGAAAACTTATGTTTACTCAAAAACCTGTACGGGGCGCCTAGGTGGCTCAGTTGGTTAAACACCCGACTTCGGCTCAGGTTATGATCTCATGGTTAAGGGGTTCGAGCCCTGCATCTGGCTCTGTGCTGACAGTGTGGAGCCTGGAGCCTGCTTCAGATTTTGTATCTCCCTCTCTCTTTCTGGACTAGATGCACCCTTGTGCTCTCCCTCTCTCTCAAAAATAAATATATTTTTTTGAAAAAACCTGTACATAAATATTCATAGAAATTTATTTGTAAAAGCCAACAAACTGGAAATAATCAAATATCTGTCAAAAGGCAAATGGATAAACAAACTGTGATATATTCATACAGTGAAATACTACTCAAAAAAAAAAAAGGAGCAGACTATTGTTACATACATCAACTTGGATGAATCTGAAGGCATGTGTTGAAGATGTCAATCTGAAAGTATTACATACCATATTAACCTATTTATTTAGTATTCTCAAAAAGAAAAGATTATATGGGTAACAGATCAATGCTAGAGGTTAGGGTTGGAAGAAGAGTGTGACTTTGTAGGAGTAATATCAGAAAATATATTCCCGGTGGTGGAAGAGTTCTACATTCAAATTTCTGTGGTAGTTATATAAATCTATTATGTGTGATAAAGATGGAAAGGTACATTGCACATGGAGAGTATATAAATGTTGTGAAATATGGCTCCACTTCTGGTGGCAGGATCTGAAGAAGGGGAGTAGGCACCATGTTTGGTCAAAAAGGTGGCAAGAAGTCCCTGAAGCATACTAAGAAGGAGAGCAAGAACATGAATGAGGAAACTAGGGCATTTGAGCAAAAACAGAAAAGGGAGCAGAAGGAACTTGAGGGGCTAAAAGCGAAAGCTATGGGGAAGGGCCCTGGCCACAGGTGGAATTAAGAAATCTGGCAGAAAGTAACCTGTTTCTCATGCCTGAGGCAATGGTGATTCTTAATTCCATTTCTATTTAAACATCTGGATTACCTGCCATAACATCTGTTACCACTTATTGCTCGAAAACAGTCCTGTCTTGGGGCCTATTGAACATTTAAGAAAAAACTTTGGTGAAAAAATAATAAAAGCTGTGAAATATGAATAAGGCCTCTTGTTTTATTAGTAGTATTGTATCAGGGTTAATTTCTAGTTTTGATAATGCTCTATGATTCTACAAAATGTTAACCATTGGGAAAAGGTGGATGAAGTGTACTCAGGAATTCACTGTACTATTATTGAAACTTCTTGTGAGTCTAAAACCATTTGAAAACAAAGTGTTTAAAAGTACAAAAATTTTTAAAGATTAAAAAGTATATAGCCATAATTTTATTGTGATATCTAAAATATGTAGAAATGACTCCTTAATATCATCAAGTATTCAGTAAGTGTTCAAATTTTCCCAAATGTCTCATGTTATTTTTATAGTTGTTGTTTATCATAATTGGGAATGAAATACTGTCTACATATTTGGTTTATATTTCTCTTAATTCCCTTTTGATCTATACATTCTCTTTTTTTTTCTTATACCTACAGTTTATTAGTTGAACAAACCAGATGGTTAGTCCTGTAGCATAGCCTGCTGACCCTCATGTTGAAGGTATTCTGTTTTTTTATTACTATTTTTTATTTTAATGCCAGTATAGAATGTTAAGGGTATTCTTGTGGTGTCACTTAATATATCTTCTGCCTATATTTCTTTTAATCTTCTAGTTAGAGCTGGAGGTTTGATCAGCTTCAGGTTCAGTTTCTGACAAGACTATTTTATAAGTGCTTACATATTATATTTGCAATATAACTTCTCTTTGGGGGGCTTTAGTAACTATTGATAATTATTGCCTGGACCCATTAACTTCTTTAATGATTATGAAACAGTGCTATTTAAATGCTCTCATTTCTTCTGCATGTATTAGCTGGAGTGTCTTTATGGAGAAAATTTCCTGCAATTCACTATTTGCTTCCTCTGATGTACAGTTCACTAAGAAAATAAAGAATATTTGTTATTTTCTCCTTCTGCTAACTTTGAGCTGTTTGTTCTTTTTATAGTTCCTTGAAATGTAAAGTTATGTTGTTTATTTACAATCTTTCTTCTTTCTTAATGTAAGCATTTATCACTATAAACTTACTTCTTAGAACTGCTTACACTGCATCTTGTAAGTTTTGACATATTGTGTTTCCATTTTCATTTATTTCATGATATTATTTGATTTCCCTTTTGATTTCTTCTTTGACTCATTGATTGTTGAGTAGTGTATTGTCTCATTTCCACATATTTGTGAATTTTTCAGTTTTCCTCCTGTTATTGATTTCTACTTTCACATAACATTGTGCTCAGAAAAGATACTTAGTATGATTTCAATCTTTTTAAATTTTTGAAGACTTATTTTGTGACCTAAAATCTATCCTGGAGAAGTCCCATGTGCACTTGAAAAGAATGTGTATTCTGCTGCTATTAGATGGAATATTCTGTATAGGTCTGTTAGGTCCATTTGGTCTAAAGTATAGTTCAAGTCCAATGTTTCTGATAAATTTTCTGTCTGGATGATCTATACATTGTTGAAAGTGGGGTGTTGAAATCCCCTACTATTATTGTGTTGTTGTCTATTTCTCCCTCTAGATGTGTTAATATTTGCTTAATATATTTGGGTGTCTGATTTGGAGTTCGGGATAATAACCACTCCCTTTCTCTATTTACCAGTTTTCAAAGTAGTATTTTTTTTTGATAGCATTCTTTAAAGCTAACAAAAAATAGTTTACTATTTAAGTATCATTATAAGCACATTAGTTTTAACATACCTGATGTATGTGTTTAGTTATCATTCTTATTGATGGTTAAACTGTCCAATCCTTGACTCATGATAACCTCATCGGCTTGACTTTAGTTCTCTTTGCCACATTCCGAGTAGTCTTATAAATAGTGTTTGTCACTACAACAAATTATTGAAACTTGTCTTATATTTGTCCCCTGCCAGATATGGTATCAACTATTTTTCCATTTTTCTATTTTTTATAGTGAGAAATGACATTTATAGACCACAATCTGGGCACCTGAGTTGCTCATTGCTGTGGTGTTATTCAAATCTGGATTGAAAATATGTAATATGTTAGAAGAGATTATATATACTGAATTTATGTATCTGATATTTCCAGTTTACATGTAAGACTAAAGTTTTTTTAACAGAACTTTTTTCACTGTTTCAAAACCCTTTTTCTTATGCTAGAATTATTGTCTTAATTGCATTGACATAATTTTTCATATGGGTATGTGTTTAGATATTTATATATATGTATCGCAATAACATTTCCAATGTTATTACTCATCATATGAGGATTCGTGCAATTTAAATGTTTTGTTAGTTTTACTTTGTTCTTAGGGCATATCTTAAAAGAGATAATTGGTCACTAAACTGTTTCAGACTCACTTGAAATAATTTTCCTTTGTATAATATACTACCAACTTGAAACATGACAGGCTCATTTGTTTTATATTGCTTTATATTTTAAAGCTTTTTATAAATTTATATTTGTTTTATAAATATCCTAACATCTCTATAGCAACAAAATCAAATCTAGAAATTAAGGCATATTTAGAGAAGTCTAGATTGTGCCCTGTCCCCTCCATTTTGCTCCTTTTCTCTCACATAGGGAACATCTTTTTTTGTTTTGTTTTTTAGGTTAGCCATCTATCTTTCTAGAGTAACCAAACACACATATATTTGTGTTTCTCCCCATTCTTAGATTGCATATATACATCACTGTATATACTTTCTCCCATCTTGCTTGCTTCTTAATTATATTGCTTGGGTGCACCTGGGTGGTTCAGTTGGTTAAGTGATCAGTTCTTGATTTAGTTCAGGTCATGATCTCATGGTTCATGAGATCAAGCCTTGCATTGGGCTCTGTGCTCACAGCATGGAGCCTGCTTGATTGCCTCTCTCCCTCTCTCTCTCTCTGCTCTTTCTCCGTTCTCTCTCTCCCTCTCAAAATAAATAAATAAACATTCAAAAACATATATTGGCTGAAGATACCTTCATCTCATTACACAGAAATATTCTTCATTCCTTTCTGTAGCTGCAATTTACTTCATTAGCTGATGTGCCATCATCCCCAAGTCTATAAATGGATATTTGAGTTGTTTCCAGTTTTGTTTTTGTTTTTGTTACAAATACTATAAAAGTTATAGTTATCAGAACTTACGTGCAGTCACTTTATTTCCAAATTTTTGCTAATGTATTTTGGGATACACTTCTAGACATGGAATTTTGAATGAAAGAAAAAGTCACATGTAATTTCACTAACTACTCCCAATTTTCTCAATAGGGCTGTATAATTATATTTTCTTACTTTCCATCTTAAATTTTCCCATATTTCATCAAAGCAACGTGCTATCAAAAATGAGATTTTTGCCAATCTGAGAGTTGAGAAAATTTTCATTTAATTTAATTAAGTTTGAGGAGATGCATCTTTGTATGCCTGAAGCCTGATAATGGGGAAGAGGAAAGAGAAGAGGAGAAAGAGGAGGAGGTTATATGTAAATGGTCTATTTGTGTCTCTTATTTATTTTGCTATAGGGTTGTGTACAATGGTTCTGAATGTTTGTATACTCTATAATTGGGAATATTAAACTTTTGTTTTTGACATAAATTGTAAATATCTTCCTAATTGGACATTGATCATTTTTATTTTGCTTATGGTGCTTTTACCAAGCATTTGGTCACATTTACCAATTGCTTTCTTTATTTCTTCTAGATTTTTAATCTAGGACTGTTTATTTAACCCCATTTCTTGTATAATTCCATATTTTTTAGACCTAAATGTCTGATCATTTGGAAGTTTTCCTCGTAAACAGCATGTGTAACAAATCTAATTTGATATTTTCTACATTTGTCTAGCTACTTAATTTTCCAACATCAATTCTTTAAAAGTCCACTTTTTCCCATAGATTCAAGATTTTCTTTGAATCTTATACTAAATTTTCATATATACTTGGGTATTTCTGCATTTTATAGTCTGTTCCATTGGTCTTTCTCTTTATGAACTGATACCATACTGTCATCATGAGTTGGCATAGACCCCTCTTTGCTTTTCTATTTGAGATTTTTTTGGTCTATTTTTTATACTTTTTCTTCCAGATGAATTTGATAATTAACATCTCTTGCTATAAAAAAAGTGGCAATATTTTACTGAATGCCATTAAATGTCAATTAGGGAAATTGCAATTTTAATTGTTTCTCTTCTTTGATCCAGCAATTTACCTATGTATTCTAGGTACCACTCACACATGTTCACAAACAGGTGTAAACAAGAATATTCGTTATAAGAGTGTTTGTAAAGGAAAAAGTAGAAACAACTTCAATATTAAAGGGAAGAATCATTAAATAAATATGGGGTATATTAACAGATTATTATGTAGCCATTAATCTAATTATGAGGATTTTATGAATTTATAAAGAAATACTATATAATATATATAAGTATATGTTATATGCAGTTAAAATATATAACTGGATCACATTTGTATAAAGAAAAAATAAAAATAATATACATACATAACAGAGATTATGAAAGAAAAATGGTTACATGATTGGTGTTGTTTAAATATTTTAAATTAAGATCATTTACTTTTTCTTGAATCACATTTTCTTTCTCTGTTTCATTATTTCCATTAGCATGCCAACATAATATTACATATCCCCTCTTCAAAATAAAATCCGTTACCTCATACACCCCTGTAGTTATCACTCATTGTCTCTTCTCATTTTCTGCAAAATTTCTTTGAAGACTTATGTCTATTTATTGACTTTATTTTTAGTCTCAGTTTCTCTTGAATCTAAGCAAATTGAGATTATCTCTCTAAAACTTTAGGACACCAGTGATTTCTATATTAGTACACCAAATGATCAATTATTATGGTTGATATCTCAGCAGCATTTAAAGCAACTGATCTCTTCTCCTTTTAAATAGTTACTGCTTTTGGCTTCTGGACACCATACATATCCATTTTTCTTTCTACCTCACTTTTTGTTTCTTCCTATTTTCTTTGGCTGAATTATCCTTCAATTTACAACTTCACATGTGGTAATGTCCTAAATTCTCTCCTGAGATCCATTCTTTCATCTAACTACACTAGTTCTAAGTGAACATAATGGCTTTTAAAAAATCCATTTAATAATGACTTCTAAGATCGCTCTAATTCTAAGCAGTCCCTGAACCAAACCTTCCTCCACACTATTAAGTTTTCCATTTGGAGATCTAATAACCAACTAAAATTTATTATATCTGAAACCAAATTTATGATTTCACCTTACATTTGCTATACTAACACCCATCCTACTAAATAGCACATTATTCACACAGTTGAGTGAAAAAGTGGGCTATAATTTGCTACTTCATTTTTATCTCACACTCCATACTTTTTCTAATTTGCTACTTAATTTTTATCTCACACCCCATACTATTTCTTAGAAATACCTTAAAAATTTTTTGAGGGTTGATGTCAGCAAAATTGGCAGAAGAGGCATCTCCAGAAGCTTATCCTCCCACAGAAACATAAAAAGATCATGCACAGAGTCATCTGCAAAGACTGGAAGAGTTTCAATTCATTTAATTTTTTTTCTTCCTTTATTTCCATTTTTCCCTTCTTCTTCTTCTTCTTCTTCTTCTTCTTCTTCTTCTTCTTCTTCTCCTCCTCCTCCTCCTCCCCCTCCTCCCCTCCTCCTCCTCCTCCTTCTCTTTCTCCTTCCCCATCCACTTAGCACTTAAGAAAACAAACAGTTCCAGCCTACAGCAAGCCTGAAAAAGAAAATCTTAAGGAGGGTGAGGAATTAATTTTTTCATGGTTACCATATTATAATATCCAAAATGTCCAGCATTGAACAAAATACTACAAAGCATACAAAGAAATAAGAAAGTATGTCCTATTCACAGAAGAAATTAACACAAACTTCCCTCTGAGTAAGCACAAACCTTGGACTTACTAGACAATAACTTTAAACCAACTATGCTCAAAGAGCTAAAAAATACGGACAAAGTGCTAAAGACCTAGGAGAACAATATATGTACAAATAGAGGATATCAATAGAGAGATAAATATTCTATTAAAAATATAAATTTTGGAGCTGAAAAGTACAATGACTGGCATGAATAACTCACTATAGGGTTCCAATAGCAGGTTTCAGAAGGTGAGAATCATTGAAAATCTTCCATCAAAGGAGTTTCTATGACCTAAGCTTTCACTCATGAAACGTACCAAATATTTAAGGAGGAAATGAATACTCATCCTTCTCAAGTTTTCAGGAAAAAAAAAATAGAATAAACACTTCCTAACATATCCTATAAAGCAAGCGTTACCCTGATATCAAAGTCAGAGAAAGACAACTCAAAGAGAAAACTACAGACAAATATCCTTAATGAATATAGGTGTCAAAAGCCTCAAAAAATACTAGCAAACTGAATTGAACAGCATATTTAAAGGGTTATATATACACCATAAACCAGTGATATTTAATAAAATTGCAAGATACAAGATCAACACGCACAGTTCTGTTTCCTCATACCTGAAATAAACAATCCAAAAAAGAAATTGAGAAAGCAATGGAATTTACAATAACATTTCAAAGAATTAAAGCACTTAGGAATAAACCTAACCAAAGGAATAAAAGACTTGCAGACTTAAATGGCAACACATTGCTAAAAGAAATTAAATATCTTAAAAAAATGAAAACAGAAAGATTGGAAAGATTTGTGTTCAAAGATTGGAAGATTTAATTGTTAAAATTAAATCTTATATACTTATTGTATACTTATATACTTATTGTTAAAATTAAGTCTTATATACTACCCCAATTTATCTATAGATTCATTACAATCTCTATCAAAATCCTAATGAAGTTTTTTACAAAAATACAAAATTTGATTTTAAAATTCATATGGAATTTCAAAGGGTTCTAAACTGTCAAAACTATACTGAAAAACGACAAAGGTGGAGGACCCCTCTTCCTGATTGCAAAATATCTACAGTAATCAAAACAGTGTAGTACTGGCATTAAGACAAACATATAAACCAATTGAATGGAACAGAGAGCCCAATAACAAATCACATATATAAACAAATGATTTCAACACGGTCCCAAGACCATTCAACGGTGGAAATAATTTGTCTCTTCACAAAAAGGTGCTAGAGCAGGTAGATATACACATGCAAAAAAAATGAAGTTGGCTTCCTACCTTATTCCATATGCAAAGACTAACTCAAAAGGGATCAACAATCTAAATTCAACAGCTAAAACCATAAGATCCTTGAAAACGTAGAGGGTAAATCATGATTTTCTACTTAGCAGTGGACTCTTAAATATAACACAAAGTTATATAAAAAAGTAACTAGAGAAAAAATAGATAAATTGGACTTCTCAAAATTAAAAGTGTTTTGCATCAAAGAACATTATTAAGAAAGTGAAAACATAACCTATATAATGAGAGAAAATATTTGCAAATAATATATTTGACAATGATCTAGTATCCATAATATATAAAGAACATTTACACTTGAACAATCAAAAGGTGAGCAACCCAATTATAAATGGGCCAAGATTTTGAATGGACATTTATCCATGAAGATATACAAATGACCAAAGGTACATGAAATGTTGCTCAACATCATTACTAATTCGGAAAATGCGAATCAAAACCCTACATACAATGAGTACCACTGCACACATGGTATATGGCTGTAACTAAAACAAACCTAAAAAGCACAACTACTCCAAAAAGTAATGAATTTTTGCAAAACAGGGAAAAATTGATAATAGCAATGTGAAATGGCTCCACCATGGGGAAATATTTTGATGTTCCTCAGAAAGTTAAATATGTAATTACTATATGACTCTGATATTCTACTCTTAGGTATATATCCAAAAGTATTGAAAACAGATAAACAAATACATTTATGTAATGCATGTTCATAGTAGCCCTATTCATTATAATCAAAAAGTGGAAAGAGCTTAATGTCTATCAATAAAGGTCCAGATAAATACATAGTGGTATATCCATGGAATGAAAATAGTACTCAATCATTAAAAGGAATGAAGTATTGATCCATGCTATAACACAGATGAACTTCTATATCATTATGCTATGTGAAAGTAGCCAGACACAATAGGTCACCTGTTGTATTATGTATATTTTTTATGAAATGTACATATTAAATATGTATAGATAAGTCGTTAGAGACAGAATGCAGTTTAGAGTCTTCCAGTGTCCGGGACGGAGAGAGAATTGGGAGCTTCTGCCTAATAAGTACAGACTTCCCTTTGGGTGAGATGAAAATGTCTTGGGACTAGATAAAGGGGGCAATTTTGAAACACTGTGAATGTACTAAATGCTATTGAATTGGTCACTTTAAAATGGTCACTTTTGAAGCCAAGAATTCTTTATCCAGAAACAAATCTTTATCCATTCAAAATTGAAGGAGAGATAAAAACATTTCCCAAACAACAAAAACTAAAGGAGTTTATGACCACTAAACCAGCCCTGCAAGAAATTTTAAGGGGGACTTTCTTTTTTTCTTTTTTTTTAATATATGAAATTTATTGTCAAATTGGTTTCCATACAACACCCAGTGCTCATCCCAAAAGGTGCCCTCCTCAATACCCATCACCCACCCTCCCCTCCCTCCCACCCCCCATCAACCCTTAGTTTGTTCTCAGTTTTTAACAGTCTCTTATGCTTTGGTTCTCTCCCACTCTAACCTCTTTTTTTTTTCCTTCCCCTCCCCCATGAGTTTCTGTTAAGTTTCTCAGGATCCACATAAGAGTGAAACCATATGGTATCTGTCTTTCTCTGTATGGCTTATTTCACTTAGCATCACACTCTCCAGTGCCATCCACGTTGCTACAAAAGGCCATATTTCATTTTTTCTCATTGCCACATAGTATTCCATTGTGTATATAAACCACAATTTCTTTATCCATTCATCAGTTGATGGACATTTAGGCTCTTTCCATAATTTGGCTATTGTTGAGAGTGCTGCTATAAACATTGGGGTACAAGTGCCCCTATGCATCAGTACTCCTGTATACCTTGGATAAATTCCTAGCAGTGCTATTGCTGGGTCATAGGGTAGGTCTATTTTTAATTTTCTGAGGAACCTCCACACTGCTTTCCAGAGCGGCTGCACCAATTTGCATTCTAAGGGGGACTTTCTGAAGAAAGAAAAGATGGAAAAAAAGACCAAAAGAACAAAGACTAGAAAGGACCAGAGAACACCACCAGAAACCCCAACTCTACAGGCAACATAATGGCAATAAATTCATATCTTTCAGTACTGACTCTAAACATCAATGGACTAAATGCTCCAATCAAAAGACACAGGGTAACAGAATGAATGGATAAGAAAACAAGATCCATCTACATACTGTTTACAAGAGACCCATTTTAGACCTAAAGACACATTCAGATTGAAAATAAGGGGATGAAGAACCATCTATCGTGGTAATGGTTGCCAAAAGAAAGCTGGAGCAGCCATACTTATATCAGACAATCTAGATTTTAAAATAAAGACTGTAACAAGAGATGAAGAAGGGCATTATATCATAATTAAGGAGTCTGTCCACCAAGATCTAATAATTGTTAAACATTTATGCACCAAACATGAAAGCACCCAAATATATAAATCAATCACAAACATAAAGAAACTCATTGACAATAGTAGGGGACTTCAACACCCACTTACAACAATGGACAGATCATCTAAACAGAAAATCAACAAGGAAACAATGACTTTGAATGACACACTGGACCAGATGGACTCAATAGATACATTCAGAGCATTTCTTTCTAAAGCAGCAGAATACACATTCTTCCCCAGTATACATGGAACATTCTCCAGAATAGATCGCATTCTGGGACACACATTAGCCCTCAACAAGTACAAAAAGATCAAGATCATGCCGCGCATATTTTCAGACCACAACGCTATGAAACTTGAAATCAACCACAAGAAAAAAATTGGAAAGATAACAAATACTTGGAGACTGAAGAACATCCCACTAAAGAATGGGCTAACCAAGAAGTTAAAGAGGAAATTAAAAGTACATGGAAGCCAATGAAAATGATAACACCACAGCCCAAAACCTCTGGGATGTTGCAAAGGCAGTCAGAAGAGGGAAGTATATTGCAATCCAGGCCTTCATAAAGAAGGAAGAAAGATCTCAGATACACAACCTAACCATACACCTTAAAAAGCTGGAAAAAGAAGAGCAAATAAAACCCACTACCAGCAGAATACAGGAAATAATAAAGATTAGAGCAGAAATTAATGCTATCGAAACCAAAAAACAGTAGAACAGATCAATGACACCAGAAGCTGGTTCTTTGAAAGAATTAATGAAATTAATAAACCACTAGCCAGTTTGATCAAAAAGAAAAAGGAAAGGATCCAAATAAATAAAATTGAGAATGCAAGAGGAGAGATCACAACCAACACAGCAGAAATAAAAACAATAAGAGAATATTATGAGCAATTATATGCCAATAAAATGGGAAATCTGGAAGAAATGGACAAATTCCTAGAAATGTACAGACTACCAAAACTAAAACAGAAAGAAATAGAAAATTTGAACAGACCCATAACAAGTAAAGAAATTGAATTAGTAATAAAAAGTCTCCCAAAACCAAGAGTCCAGGGCCAGATGGCTTTCCAGGGGAATTCTACCAAACATTTAAAGAAGAGTTAACAATTATTCTTCTGAAGCTGTTCCAAAAGATAGAAATAGGAGCAAAACTTCCAAACTAAAATTAACAACTCTGGAATCAATAGTCGGTGAGGATGTGGAGAAAGATGAACTCTTTTGCAAATGCAAATTGGTGCAGCCACTATGAAAAATAGTATGGAGATTCCTAAAAAAATTGAAAATAGATTACCCTATGACCCAGCAATTGCACTACTAGGTATTTACCCAAAGGATACAGGAGTGCTGATTTGAATGGGCACATGCACCCAATGTTTATAGTGGCACTATCAACAATAGCCAAAGTATGGAAAGATCCCAAATGTCCATCAACTGATGAATGGATAAGAAGATGTGGTGCATATATATATATATATATATATATATATATATATATACACACACGCACACACACACACACACACATATATATGTATATACATATATATACACACACACACAATGGAATGTTACTTGGTGACCAAAAAGAATGAAACCTTGCCATTTGCAACAACGTGGATGAAACTAGAGTGTATTATGCTAAGCGAAATAAGTCAGTCAGAGAAAGATAAATATGTGATTTCATTCATGTGTAAAATTTAATAAACAAGACAGATGAACATAAGGGAATGGACACAAAAATAAGATAAAATCAGTTAGGGAGATAAACCATAAGAGACTCTTAAATACAGAGAACAAACTGAGGGTTGCTGCCCAGGTGTTGGGTGGGGGAATGGGTGAAATGGGCAATGGACATTAAGGAGGACACTTCTTGGGATGTGCACTGGGTGTTATAAGTAAGTGATGAATCACTAAATTCTATTCCTTAAAAAAAAAAAGGCTGTTAATTACCATCCCTCATTGCTGCCTATTTTTTACTCTACTATTTTTGTCATAGTACTTACCTCATCTATCCTTATATGATATATTTATTTTGCATTTATTTCAATCCCTTTTAGGTTTTAAGGTCTTCATTGTAAGGATGTTGTCTGGTTGTTGTTCTTTTTATATTTGTATCCTCAATGCATAGAAGAGTGCTTAGCTTATAGAAGTTACTAAATATTTTCAGTTGTTCAATTAATAAATGTAGATACTGTCAATGAAAAAAATTTAAGTTATAAAGTCTAAAAGGAAGAACATTGTGATTTATAAGAGAAATCCTAAACTAGACCCGCAGTTCTTTTGGTTGTTCAATCAATCTTTCAAATTTTTAACTTTTTAAAAATTTAAACTTAAATTTTAAAACTTCAAATTTTTAAAATGGAAGTGAAAGTCTTTCATTTTCTTTTCAGCCCTAAAGGGAAATGTTTTCTAGGAAGATTTAATAAATTTCATCGTATATTAATAGTCAGACCTTTTTAGAGTAAGAAAACTGATTTCATACCTCTTCAGGTTATTTGAATCTATATATTATTGTTGCTATATTTGTTATTTTATATTGTTGCATCAATTTACCTTTTTAAAAAAGGGTTTACATTGGGGTGCCTGTTGGCTCAGTTGGTTGGGTGTCTGACTTTGGCTCAGGTCTTGATCCCAGAGTTCATGAGTTCAAGCCCCGCGCCAGACTCTGTGCTGACAGCTCAGAGCCTGGAGCCTGCTTCGAAATATGTGTCTTCCTCTCTCTGCCCCTCCCCCACTCACCCTCTGTCTTTCTCGGTCTCTCAAAAATAAATAAATGTTAAAGGAAAAAATCTTTAAAAGGGTTTACATTAATTAGGTAAAAAAAGAAACTGTTACAACTATAAAATAGTGAATTTTTATCTTTACAAATTTGAGGAAAAATTCAATATACATTATGAAAATGAACAAAAAAAAAACAAAAATAAATACAATTTATAAGAGTTATTCTTTCCTCGTTCTTGAGAAGTCTTATCCAATGACAGATGTTCAGGGCCACCACTTTTGGTTATGGAGATGCTGACTCAACCCCATGTTAGTTCTGCCAGAAGAGTGAAATACCTAAAGAGGTTGCTAAGGACAAAGAAACCTTACTGATCTCTCAATTCTTGTATGTCCATGAAGATATTTGGTTCAGCTGCTCCTCAACACTAGAAGAAAAAATAACTCATTTGAGGATCTTACAGATGAAGAAAACTTTTGTCAGGTTTTCTGCCATTGCCCATTTCACAGCCGACCATGGTGAGTGGAGCTGGATGGACTGTATAATCAGGTGCACTGCTCTCCAATAGAAACTTTCATAAAGAAGAAAAGTTACTGATGAAAGCCAGGGGGTTGTGTGCATGTGGACGAGTGAGCTGCTGTGGTTTCATCTCGGTTTCAGTGACTGTGCAATGAAGGACAACAGGGGAGCAGGCCACAAACCTGAACTCCCTCTGCTTCTTTCCAGAAACTGAAGAAAGCATCAAAGGGAATGGAAGTGACTGAATATCTCACAGAAAGGTATTGTATATTCTTGCTTTGGGTCACAGCCATGGTTTGCATCATAAAGTAAAAGCTTCCTAATATAACATTTATGAATGCCTTTGTCCTCAGTTATAGCTATACTTTGAGAAGTTGTGAAAAATGTATGTGTGCGTTAGGAGTAATTATTAGCTGTGGATCAATTTATATTATCTTTTGAGAATTGAGGTGTAATGATTAAATCTTTAATTGCTACTTCTCAGCTTTATTCTTTCCCTTCACTACATTTGAAAGTTTTTCCCTTCCTAATTGTACACAGCGAATTCACAATAACTATAATTCAAAGAAGTTACTTGTATCAGCCGAAGAATGCAATGCCAAGAAATTTTTTTTCTTAAAAATATTATAACATTATTAATAAGTTAGCAGCTCTAATCGTTTCATGGTGTTTGTTAAGTAAACATATTCCAAATAATAAATAGCATTAATTAAACTATGGAGTTTTCATAAACCAGCTAAATTTTTAAATTCCTTATTTGATAAAATATAATGAAATATTTCTTTTCCCATTGCTCTAAGATATGGCTTGTGAGATTCACTGAAGTTATGTCTATGCCAACACAAGTTTGAGTTCTCAATATTATTTTGCCACCTTAAATCTGCAGAGTATAAATAAAAAGCTTCCAACTTATTTTGGCTATTTTATTCATTTAGTTTTTAATTAAAAAAATTTAATGTTTGTTTATTTTTGAGAGAGAGACACACACAGAGCATGAGCCCAGGAGGGGCAGAGAGAGGGAGATACAGAATTCCAAAGCAGGCTCCAGGCTCTGAGCTGTCAGCACAAAACTGGATGTGGGGCTCGAACTCACAAACTGTTAGAACATGACCTGAGCTGAAGTCAGATGCTTAACCAACTGAGCCACCCAGACACCCCACTATTTTGGCTATTTTAACACAGTAACTGTTTCTTCTTTTTCATGAGCATGTAACTACTAGAAACAGTTTCAATGTTTGGACATCTTAGTTGCCCAACCTTCCACACCATCTTGTCCCCATCACTGCCTCCACTTCTAAAATATTTTGCATCTGTATCTAAACATAGCTATAAGCTGCATAGGTCAACTGTTTTTGGCTCAGTGTTCCAAATTCAGGATTTTATCTTTACATTTTTCTGGAGTAAATATCAGTACATACTTCCAGACTGAGTCTCCTGCAACTTTGTGATGGGTAGAAGAGATTTGTTTATTTCTTTTCTTAGCATAATCACAAGTGAGAAGACAACGTAGTATTTGCCAAAATGCAAGTTCTATGCCTTTATTTCTGGACATGGCTTTCTTATGTCACATATGAGTTAAGAGTGATAGAGATTTAATAGCCTAATTAATAAAGGTTTTCATATAACCATTCAATTATGTCAGCATAAATGTTACAGTCAGAATATATTTACCGCACAACAAAATCCTGGGTTAGCAAACAATAGAAAAATTCGGAGAAAAACAATATCTTAGATTAAGGATATGATTAAATTGGATTATTCTAACAGGATTAGCACGGCAGCATTTTATTCAGATGATCCAGTGGGAGCATATCAGAAGCATTCAACACTTCAATTTCTGCATCCATGCTGCTCCTGACTAGCTAGTTGGGGACAGAATCATTTAACCTAGAAGTATCATTTTCCCATGCCTTTAAAATTGCACTACACACACACAGATATTTACTCCGGTTTTCCAGCTAAACTGGAGAATAGGAAGAGAGTGCAGATGAACTTGCTTTTATAATTGCATTCTCTCCTGTGGTCATTAAATGTGTTTTATCTTTAACATGCTAAATGCTACAATACCACAAGAGAGTACTAACTCTAGAATTAACCTGTTACATCTATGAAATCCTAAAGATTTATGCTTTAAAGCCTCTTGAAAGATTCTTTTTTCATGTTATTTTCTAAGAGATACTGCAAAGTTTTATCGTCAGAAATCCAGAGATACTCCGTAACCTTTTAGTAAGGCTGTGAACTTCCTCAATTTTGATTGTCATTGTTGAATATATGAGCAAGATTTTCCTATGTGTAACTTAAAGTTCCATAACCTAAATAAGACATTGAAAACTTTGAGATGATCCAGAAAAAAAAGAATAAAAATTAAAAATAGAAAACATGATTACTACTACTGGGAGAAATGTAAATGCTCCATCTTTAATGAAAAAGCTTTGGATGGTAATGATCAACTACCTTATTTTCACAGAGTGTAAGAATCAGTTAAACTGTGAGTAATAATTTAGTTTAGGACCACAAAGGCCACAACAACTTATAGGATGGTTCAGACTAACCCAGATACTGAAGTAAATCAATCATACATTTCATGAGGACAGTTGTTATCCTTGTATTTTCAGTGAGTAGCACAATGACTGTTGTATCATAGTTTTTTTAAGCAATATCTGTTGACTACAGGAATAAAATAAAAAATTGAAATAGATTATTATTAGTACTCTGTTCCCAGATGAAGAGAGTCCTCTCTCTGTAACAAATGTCTGCACTTTCCTTACTCTGAGTAGCAACCTGTATTGTGAATTCACTTTATCGAGAGAAAGACTACTTTAAAGCAGGACAAGAAAGCAATCATTCTAGCTGGGCTGATTACAGGAACCACTTGACTTCTTGGGATCCTGAAATGCCGTGTCTCGTTTTCTACTCTGTTTCTTGTTTTCTATTACTGCCTGGCTTGTTTTCTGTTGTTGTTTTGTTTTGTTTTTAATGTGTGTGTGTGTGTGTGTGTGTGTGTGTGTGTGCTCGCGCGGGCACGTGTTTTCTTGTTGGTTGTGGGTTTATTTGTGTTTTTATTTTTGTTTCTATGCTTGCCTTCCTCTGAATAAGGAAGTCTGCACTTGTGTAACTCTGTTCCAGTTCTCCCTATGTCCTCTAAGACTTCTGCAACCTGACTTTGGATAATATACTCTGAGCACATAACTCTTAATTTACATATTACATATTGGCCTGAGCCATTCTTTTCTACATATGAAACCTTTGAATTGAATGATGACAGTGTCCTGTCAACCGAGGACTAAGTCTTTTTATTTTGTCTGGGTTTACTTGATGGCCTAAGTTCTAAGCTAACCCACCCACCTGGATTGAAAATAACCATATATTCCTTAAGATATAGGAACAAAGTAGACTTCTGTATTTGATGCTATCCTAGAATTCTTCAGAAGCCTCAGCTGGAATTCCTGAACCAATATTTAATTCTGATAATAATTTTGAGAGTTGACCTTAAGTTCTTGATGACAAGTCATTCTAAAATGGGATAATATGCACACATGTATTAATCATACCATATAAATTGTTAAAAACTTAAGTATTGATTTTTAATGAATTCAAATTTATTAATATAATTTCATTTTCAGGATAATATAATTGATTGAATGGTAAAAAGAGGTTGATCTCACCAGTGTTTATACATATCTTAATGTATTAAGATATGTATCAATGTTTATGCATTGAAGAATCTGACACTTTTTCTATCATGCATGATGTTGTGAACTGCTATGTTGGGAATTAAGAGTATTAGATATGGTCCATTTCCTCATATCTATCCCTTTTACCTTGTTCTGTGTATTGATTTCTTAGTGCCTCCATAACAAATTACTACAAATTTTGTGGCTTTAAATAGTACAAATGTATTGTCTTACAGTTATGAAGATCATTATTCCAAACTGAATATCATTGAGCTAAAAACAAGGTATCTGTGGGGCTCTGTTCCTTTTTAAGGCTCTAGAAAAAAAACTGTGTCCTTCCCCTTTCCAGATTCTAGAGTCTGCTTGCATTCTTTGGCTGGAGGCCCCCTTCCATGTTCAAAGCCAACAATGGCGGGTTGAGTCTTCATATCACATCATTCTAAATTTGCTTCTTTCCTGCATCTCCTCTATCTCTTGTGCCTAACTCTTCCAGATTTAAAAGAAACTTGTGATTATATTGGGTCAATCCAGATAATCCATGATCTTCTCTTTATTTTAAAATCAACTGATTAGCAGCCTTAATTCCATCTGCAGTCTTAATTCCTTCTAGCCATGAAACATAACATATTCATAGGTTCTGAGGATTTGGATATAAACATCTTTGTGGTGGGAGGAAGGCACTATTCTATCTGTCATATTCTGCCATGCCTTGCAGTCAACCATATTTATAAATTTCCTCTTACAACTATTTCAAGTTAGTTTCAGCTAGTAGTTCACAATGAGAGAATGTTGGGGATTAGAAAGAAAAGGGAATTAGGTATTCCTTTGTTTGGGTAATGTATCTAGCAGCCAACCTTTCTCCTCACATTCTATATTAGTGTTCTCAGCAATTCTATTATCTTTCTTAAAAAATCCCCTGCATTAAATTTTATGTATTTAAAATTCCAAATTGTTTCTATATTCCTGACTGAACCTTGACTTATGGAGTTCTTGGTACCTGGGTGGCCCTAGGAAACAGATCTCAAAGATGGGAGACTGGAAATGAGTTGCTTACCTCTTAGAGATTGAAAATAACAATAACATTTTTGCAAATAAATATAGGATAACAAATATGTATGGCCTGCAGCCTCAGAAGTATTACATGTATTATCATGTGTGTTTGCTTTGGAAGAAGTGATGATTGAAGGAAAAACTTTGGAGAATCAAGCAGCAGTTGTATCTTTCAAGTGTGTTGATAATGATGACAATCATATAGCAAGATTCTTCACCATTTTCCTAAAATAGAGAGTTTGGTAAAAGTATATGATAAACTCAGAGATTTAAATTTGCCATTCAAAACAAGGGTAGAAAACCAGAGTGCTTATACACGAGTAGAGTGAGCAACTTGTTTTCAAGTTGAATTCATAGCCTGACCAAATTACTCATATTAAGATTAGGGCATTAACTAGAAAGGAAGGGGATGGCAAAATTTGGTCAGACTTAGATAAATATGAGAACACTGAGCTCCCAAACTTTCACATGTAGAATTGTTTAGCAAGGGGGTGCATATTATGCTTAGCATTCATCCCCAAATTCCCTCATTGCTTTTGATCCAGAGATTGAGATTACATGATGTATAGGAAGATCTTTATTTATTTATTTTTATTTATTTATTTATTTTATTTGAGAGATAGCAAGAGAGAGAGAGAGAGAGAGAGAGAATGAGTGGGAGAGAGAGAGAGAATCCTAAGCGACTTCTATGCTTAGCATGGAGCCCAATATGGGGCTTGATCCCACAACCCTAGGCTCATGACCTGAGCTGAAATAAAGAGTTGGACATTCAACTGTATCACACAGGTACCCCTGGGGAGATCTTATTAAAATATTTAGATGCCAAAAATAATTGAAAAATCTTGCTACTTTTTATCAGCAGGAGTGCAAGAAGTATAGGCAGAAATGGATTCTAAAGGCTCATTCAAGAAACATAAGGCCAATGAAATAAATGTCACAGAAATGAAAAGTACAGCATAAGTAATATAGTTAATAATAAACATAGTATGGTGATATGTAGTCATTACATTTATTGTGGTGAACACTGAGTAATATATAGAATTTTTGAATCACCATATTATACACCTGAAGTCAATATAACATTGTATGTCAACTATACTTAAATAAAATTTCAAAAAAGAAGTTTCCAGCTGACTATATCCATAAGCATGCACTTAACAGACATTTTGTATTTAATAGCTCACTAAAGTTGTGAAAATTGGCTCTAACAGTCTGAATAAAATTTGAGTTCAATAGTAACCTATACTCAATTAGGTAAAAATGCCAGAACTTCCCTATCATTATGTGCAGAAAAGAATCCTAAGGCTAAAAAAAATAGGAATTGTTTGAATTTCTATGTTTTACTTTACATCCTCTCCCTCTACCACCTCCTGCTGACTCTACCAACAAAAGGGCCCAGAAGACTCTCCATCACAAATGCATTGAGAAGCAATTAATTTGGGACAATTTACAAAAGTAATACTTCATATATATTATGGGGAAAAAATTTTTAAATCTGGTTACTAGAAACCTGACTTGGATAACTTCAACTGGAAGTAATTACCTATTACCCATCTTCCAGGCTTAAATAAATTCATACTTGTGTTGAGAGACGATTCTCCATGGCTCGCTTGCTTTTTGTTTGTTTGTTTTTGGTCAGTCTTTGAGCAAAGGTATAAACAACCTTTTCCTTTGGACTTCCTTTATATAGATATTTATATAACAAACAACTGTGGAAGAAAGCGATAGTACTTCTTTCTGGGGTAGAGGACAGACTTGTTTTTTGTCCGGATAACAAACATAATGTCTTGTTCTGCAGCACAGGTCAGGCAGGTTTGTTTGTAATCTACTATAGAAGATTGGAGTTTCTTAAACATGGTGTTCTTTACCTCGGATGCTAACCCACTGCATGCATAGTGTCTATGTGGGTCAAGCCACATGACCCTGTGGAAATTGTGGGCAAGGGAACCAACGCAAACATGAAGCTTGTTATCTTCTGGGCTTTGAGCAATAAAATCTTTTGTCTCTGACCCAGGAGTCTCTTGTCTTCTGGAAGCATCCAAGAAACTGTGACAGGTTAACTGATTAGCTTGCAAACAGGATACAATTTTAGATTTCTCATGGTTCTTAGCAGCCTGAAGCTCTATGATTGAAATGGAGACCCATTTCCCTAAATGAAAGGGTATATATGTTAAATATTATATGTTTTCTTCCAATTATTTATAGACCACCACCAAGGGCTTATAGTGGTGAGTTGATAAATTAAGTTTTGGTCCAAGTTGGTCTCACAGTGGGCCCAGTAGATTTTCAAACTACCCTATGTTTATTTTTTCCTATCCATGAATGCTTCATTGGGATAGGCATGGCAAATCACAGAATCTCCACATTGGTGCCTTGACCTGATAAACAGGTCATGGATGGCAAGAAAAACTAAGGGTAAACTCTCAGCATAGAATCTCATTCTCAATTCCTGAGATTCCTAAGAGAATTTCAGAAATTAGTACCAAAGACATAGGAGTGGTTGTTCCTATCACATCATTTAAGCTGCTGTTAAAAGTTACAAAAGCCAAATAGAACTTTGACAATGGTTGAAGACTAACATAACTTTAAATCAGAAGGTGGTTGATTTATTGGAGCAAATTGATTTCTCCATCCATTTTACAAGTACTTTTAAAAGCCAATTATTAAGTAGGGTCAGAAGAAGTTTGTGTTCAACTGGTAACATCAACATTATACCTTTAGTGGTTTACTTAATGTTTACCAGAATTCCTGCTTTCTGACATAATGTTCTTTGAATGTATCTGAATGTATAACCAATATGGGCTGAATTGTGTCTTCCCCCAAAAAAGATGTGTTGAAGTTCTAATCCCCATTCCTTCAGAATGTGACTGTATTTGGAAAGGCTTCTTAGAGATGTCATTAGTTAAGATGAGATCTTACTGAAGTTGAGTGTACACCTGATCCAATATGACTGGTGGCGCCCGCATAAGAGGACGGCCATGTGAAGACACAACATACAGAGAGAACCCCGGGTGAAGACAGAGCTGAGATTGGAGGCATCTACAAGCCCAGGAATGCCAAGGATTGCTGCACAGCACCAGAAGATAGGAGAGTGGCATAGAACCTTCTTTTTCAGAATCTTCAAAAGGAAACAACCCTGCTGACACCTTGACTTTAAACTCCAGTACTAGGGAAAAAGTAAATTGTTTTTTTAAGCCACTCAGCTTGTGGCGCTTTGCTGTGGCAGCCTAAGAGACTAAAACATTCGTAGAACTTCACACTGATTTACTCTATAATGAATCATGCTGATCAGACCTGGTGAGCAGAAATAACAACTGCTCTAGGTGCTTTAATAAGACACTGGTGTGACAGAGTTTGTCAACAAAACCTGGAAAAATTCAGAGATGGTCACGTTGATGACATTTCTAGTGGAGCATCTTGAATAAGATGGGCCTTGAAAGTTGACTGATACTGAAAATGTTGCAAAAGAAAACAGAATTTGCCCAACAGTTGGACAAAACATAAATAACAGCAAAAAAGAGAGAGAATAATTTATAAGAGTATATATTTACTTTTTAAATTTTTAAAAAATGTTTATTCACCTTTGAGAGAGAGAGACAGAGTGTGAGTGGGAGAGGGGCAGAGAGAGAGGGAGACACAGAATCTGAAGCACGCTCCAGGCCCTGAGCTTTCAGCACAGAGCCCAACGTGGGGCTCGAACTCACGTACCATGAGATCATGACCCAAGCTGAAGTTGGACACTTAACCAACTTAGCCACCCAGGCACCCCAAGAGTATATATTTTTTTAAGAATAAAGTTGTTTTCATTCATAATTATATTTCTCCAACCACGTTATGAGCTTATATACCTCTACAATATGGACTGAATCTTCCTCTTTAATAATAAACAATATTTAATATATGCTTTGTGTTTATAGATTCAACATTTGAAAGTCTCTAGGATTTATCATATTCACTTAAGTAATTAATACTTGTCAAAAAGATATTTTATACTATCCAGGTTCAAAGAAGTTGAAATCTTGTAAAAAGATTGCAAAATTTATGTAATAAAGGCTGGTATTTCCATAAAATAACTGATTGAATGCCTCAGTAAAATATTGAAGTAACCATCGTATCTCAGCAGTTTTATCTGAGAAGAGTTTGTAGGTCTGAGGGTTGGGCTCTGAGCTAAACAGAGAGTATTTAACTTAGCAGAATGTCTTTGCCTCTTATTCTAGCCTGAAAGCAACACTTAAAAATCCTCTGTAGGAATGTAAGGGGTCACACTTTCTCTGACTCTCCAGTGGGAAAGAGAAAGCAAATTCCATAGAACAGGTTGACCTCTGACCCTGAAAGCAACACTGTAGTGATTAGGAGCAGAAGTTGTTTCCTTTGAGGGAAGAAAGGAGTTGTTGCTTCTTTTGGTATCCTCACTGTATCTTTCCTGGAGCAAAGTGAAATCAAATTTTAGGAAATCAATAACTCTGTGATTCTATTATTTAAATCCCAATTATAAAGGTAGAATAGATTAGGTAGAGAAATGTCATCCCCTGCCCAAGGCTGCATCAGAAACCCCTGTCACAGGTAGAATTGGAACACAAGCTTCCTTCACAGTATTGGGAGTCCCCTCCTACCTGTCATATTCTTGTACTTACCTAAAACAGTTCTTTTTCATATTTAAATAATACATATATTTTAAAGGGTAAAAGCTACTGGTATATAATCTCATTTTCTGTGTCTTATAAGCCAGACCGCTCCCCAGAGTCTCGTAAATGATGAGAGAAATTCTTCAAATCGTGATACTGTGAATTTAATGTCATCTACAAGAAGGATTCTTTATGCTAAAAGCAGGTGTGCCGGTGTGAATATGTGGCTGTCCCACACTGAGGAAACATATATTTCACAGTGAGGCTCTACACACAGAAATAAACAGCCATATGGCAAACAAACTTACTTTTTACTGCTTCATTTTATTTGTTTCAAAATAGTGCAATGCCACAAATCCAGAATATTAACAACGCTCCATCTGGAGAAATGTAAGTTTTGGAGCCCCGAACCAGCACGTTATCATTCCCACAAAACTTTGGAACTTCAGTTGACTCCAAATTTGGAACATGCTTTCTGTCAGCCCAGCATGTCTTCCTAATGTTATGCTGGGACTCAGATAAAAATGTGTATAAAATGGGGAAATCTATAATTCTGGAAATATTTTAAAATGTTGACCCCCTTGACTATGGTTCTAAGAGACAATGGGATAATTTTATTAGTAAATAGTTCTATATATTTAGTTAGCTTTATTTGTCCCTAGTTTGCAAATGAGAAAAAAGCATGTACAGAGTGTTCTGTGGCTGTCTGATCCACATTTGGAATCCTAGATATTTAAATTAGAAATAAGTGACTGATGCTTTCTTTCTTAGTTCAACAAAAATTTTATTTAGATTCATTTGGATTTTCTAGGCAGAGTACAAGAGATGAAAATGAACAGAAGATGAGTTCTGATTTCAAGGGACCTAACTAAATATAATATCTATAATAGATTGCAAAGGATCTGAAGTTCTGTTAGATATCTGCTTTATTTGATGAGAAGCTAGACACTATATGGAAGTGATGTCTTTTTTGACCATTAAAAAGCTACAGAATTTGGATGGTGGAAGCAAGAAAATTAATAACAACCAAGCGAAATTCAGGGATATTTTATGGAAATAAAATATTTATGCAAAGCCCTAGCATATCATTGGTTTATTTTATGTTTTCCGTTTTTTGTTTCTGTTTCCATGTTAAAGACATTGAATTGTAAAGTATCATAGCATGCATAACCACATACATAGTTTACTGAACATTTGTAAATCTAATACACTTGAAACAATCACTTAATATAGGTTAAAAAAAAAAAAGAACATTAGTAACAGTGCAGAAGCCCCTTGTATGTCACATTGTTTGTTTGTTTAACTTTTATTCCGGTATAGTTAACATACAATGTTATATTAGTTTCAGGTGTACAATGTTCAACAATTCCATACATCACCTAACGCTCATCATGACAAGTGCTGTATCTAATCCCCATCATCTATTTCACCCATTCTCCCCACCAATCTCCCCTCTGGTAACCATCACTTTGTTCTCTATAGTTAAGAGGATGTTTCTTGGTTTGCCTCTCTTATTTCCTTTGCTAATTTTTTTTCTTTCTTAAATTTCACATATGAATGAAATCATATGGTATTTGTCTTTCTCTGACTGATTTATTTTGCTTACATTATACTCTCTAACTCCATCCATGTCATTGGAAATGACAAGATTTCATTCTTTTTATGGCTGAATAATATATATATATATATTCATCTATCTATGGACACCTGGGCTGCCTCCATAATTTGGCTATTGTAAATAATGCTGCTACACACATAAGGATGCATGTATCCCTGTGAATTAGTGTTTTTGTATTTTTAAGTTAAATACCCAGTAGTGCAATTACTGGATCATAGGGTAGTTCTACTTATACATTTTTGAGAATCCACCATACTGTTTTCCACAGTGGCTGCACTAGTTTTCATTCCCACCAAGAGTGCAAAACAGTCCCTTTTTCTTCACATCCTCACCAACAACTTGTTGTTTCTTGTGTTTTTTATTTTAAACACTGATAGGTGTGAGGTGATAGCTCATTCTAGTTTTGATTTTCATTTCCCTGATGATGAGTGATGTTGAGCATCTTTTCATGTGTCTGTTGGCCATCTGTATGTCTTTAGAGAAATGTCTGTTCATGTCTTTTGCCCATTTTAAATTTTATTATTGGGGGTGTTGAGTTATATCAGTTCTTTATATAGTTAGGATACTAACCCTTTATCATATATGTCATTTGCAAATATCTTCTCTCATTCAGTAGGGTGCCTTTTAGTTTTGTTGATTGTTTCCTTCACTGTGCAAAACCTTTTTCTTTTGATGTAGTCCCAATAGTTTACTTTTGCTTTTTATTTCCCCTGCTTCAGGAGACATATCTAGAAAAATGTTGCTATGGCCAATGTCAGAGACATTACTGCTTGTGCTCTCTTTTAGGATTCTTATGATTTCAGGTCTCACATTTAGGCCTTTCATCCGTTTTAAGTTTAATTTCATGTAGAGTATAAGTAAGTGATTCAGTTTCATTCCTTTGCATGTAGCTGTCCAATTTTCCCAAAACCATTTGTTGAAGAGACTGTCTTTTTCCCATTGGATATTCTTTTCTGCTTTGTTGAAGATTAAATGACCATATAATTGTGGGTTTATTTCTTGGTTTTCTATTATTCTGTTCCATTGATCTATGTGTCTGTTTTTGCACCAGTACCATAGTGTTTTGATTACTACAGCTTTGTAATATAACTTGAAGTCTGGAATTGTTATACCTCCAGCTTTGCTTTTCTTTTTCAAAATTGCTTTGGCTATTCACAGTCTTTTGTGGTTCCATATAAATTTTAGGATTGTTTGTTAAAGCTCTCTAAAAAAAGCTGTCAGTATTTTGATACGAATTGTTTTAAATCTGTAGATTGTTTTGGGTGGTATAAACATTTTAACAATATTTGTTCTTCCAATCCATGAGCATGGAATGTCTTTCCATTTCTTTGTGCCATCTTCAAATTATTTAATCAATGTTTTGTAGTTTTCAGAGTATAGATATTTCACCACTTTGATTAGGGTTATTCCTAGGTATCATTATTTTTGGTGGAATTTTAAATGAGTATGTCACTTTGTGATTACAATCCCTTTCTCCCAACCTCAGAAAGATAAATTAAGCTTACTTATCATTATTTTCCTGTTCCTTGTTTGCTTCTTAAGGTTTTAGCACTTATATACCCCCTCCTAAAAAAATGACTTTAGTTCAGGGATCAGCAAACATTTTCTGTAAAGGCCAGAGAGTAAATATTTTAATCTTTGAGAGCCATAGGGGTCTCTGTCACAATTACCTAATTTTGCAATTGTAACACAAAAATAGCCATAGATAATGCGTAAAAGAATGAGCATGTTTATGTTCCAATAGCACCTGTAATCAATATAACTCTGTATGTTACCTAACTGGAATTAAAATAGAAACTTAAATAAATAAACAGATGATAAGCCGGACTTAACCTACAGGCCATAGCTGCTGAAGCCTGGTTTGATTTTTCCTACTTTTGAACTTTATGTAAGCAGAATCATAACTTGCTATTTTTTTGTTTTCAGCTTTTTGCTTTTCTCACTCAACACTGTGTTTGTAAAATAAATACGCTGAGGCTATAGTTTGTTAATTTTCATTGTTTTTAATATTCTATTACATGAATTTTCCACAATTCCATTATGTTGATGAACATTTGAATTGTTTAAAGTTTTTGGCTATTACAATGCTGCCATATTCTAGTATATGGATTCCAGGTGCACATGTGAATGCGTTGTACCACTGTATATAGTGATTAATATAATTATTGAGCTATAGGGTGTACATAACTTCAAGTATACAGTTTAGTGTCAATCCATTCTCCAAAGTGATAAAATTGATTAGACTATGGTCAGAATGGTAGTATGAGTTTAGGTTGTTCTTATAAATATTCAACTTTTGCTAGATTTTTCCATGTGTACTTGAAAATAAAGTTTGTGTAATATTTCTCCTTTTATTCCATTACTTTTTCGCTTTTTGTATTTTGTATTTTAGATTTGTCTCTTGTAAACAGCATATAGTTGGTGTGATTTCTCCCAATGTGACAGGAAAATATTTAGTCCATTTGTACTGATTGTAATTATTATGACATCTTAGATTTAAACTGTCCTTTGTTGGGCTGTTTCCCAACTTTCTTTCATTCATTCTTTTCCTCTTTTTTCCCTCCTATTTTTACCCACTCCATATTGGGAACAATTAAATTGTGTTTTCTTTTGTGCTAGATGATCTCATACTGTTGTTTTCAAGATAAACATTATTGGTGGAAATGTCCTGAGATTCAGGATGAAAATGTGTTTTTTGTGCTACAGAATATTTGCATTTACAGCTGTCAGGAACAGGGTTCATCATTGGTTGCAGACTATCACAGACCAAATCCAAAGCTTTGAGTTTATCTGGCCTACACAAGCTCGGCACATCTGGATGCAAATCTGTGCAAGTGTCACAGAGTCTTAGTTTGTGTTGTTCGTTTTGTTTTTAGTGCACTTTCTATACTCAACTTCTAGGCAGAATTAGCTACTGGTTCAGAAATTTAGAGAAGGTGAGAGTGTTTAATTTTCATTAAGCCTTAATTGAGAGTGGTCATTTTATTTCAAGCTTATTGTGAAGAGGGTTTTTTAAAATGCCACCTTATTGTCTCAATTTGGACCTTGATGTGACATACTCATATTTGAACTATGGGTAAATACCAAGACAAAAGACACTTTATTTTTCAGATATAATTCTCATGTCTCTAGGATAAATTTACCTTCAAATTTTGGCCTAGCATCTCTTCATTTTCAGCTCAACTGTTCAATGCTATTGAGATCAGTTTTTTAAAAAAAAATGTATAATTTTTCTTTACGTGTTTTTTTTCCATTGGCAGTTTGATCCACCTACTATTACTGGGAGGGAAAAGTCCACAGAAAATTTTATATATAAATTTTAGTAGGTTTAGGGTAATCATTGAAAAACATTTTTGGAAAGAAAATCATGTTTATGATATAAACTATAAAAGTAGTGTAATCTCCACTTATCAAAAGGAAAATGGTGAGAAAAGTTCAATGGATTACCAATGAACCCAAAGAGGTTAAAAAAAGAAATTAAAATTAAAAAATGGAAAATATGCTTGAAAGTTTGAGAGTAATAACCACTTGTATAGCTATAAGGAAAATATACAAAATATAAAGCGATATAGGAGATTCTACCTGGGAATGCCTAACCATATGAAAAGAAAATACCCAGATACAGAACCCAGAACTCTTCTCAGAATGTTTCTTTATTGGAAATATAAAATTAAAAAAAAAATTCCGAGTGAGAAGAGCTTTATATTGATCTTTGATAAACAGACCAGGTGAAATGCGTACAGAACAGGTACTTAGTCATTAAGTAGTAAGTCAAAGTATGGAATGTTGTTGGATGCTAACATCAATAGTGTTTTAAACAAACATGAAAGGATTGTGATCTAACAAACAAACAAAAAAACCTCTAAAAATTTAAAGTGAAAACACATTCGCACATATTGCTAAAAATGATCTCAAAACAGAGCAGGGAAAATGTCAATACTACCCAAAGCAATCTACACATTCAATGCAATCCCAATCAAAATGCACTGGCATTCTTCTCATACCTAGATCAAACAATCCTAAAATTCGTATGGAACCACAAAAGACCCTGAATAGCCAGAGTAATATTGAAGACGAAAACCAAAGCAGGAGACATCACAATCCCAGACTTTAGCCTCTATTACAAAGCTGTAATCATCAAGACAGTATGGTATTGGCACAAAAACAGACACATAGACCAATGGAATAGAATAGAGAACCCAGAATTGGACCCACAAATTTATGGCCAACTAATCTTTGATAATGCAGGAAAGGGTATCCAATGGAAAAAAAGACAGCCTCTTTAACAAATGGTGCTGGGAGAACTGGACAGCAACATGCAAAAAAAAAAAAAAATAGACCACATTCTTACACCATACACAAAAATAAACTAAAAATAGATGAAAGACCTGAATGTGAGACAGGAAACCATCAAAACCCTAGAGGAGAAAGCAGGCAACAACCTCTTTGACCTCAGTCGCAGCAATTTCTTCTTCAACACATCTCCAAAGGTGAGGAAATTAAAAGCAAAAATGAATTATTCGTACCTCATCAAGATATAAAGCTTCTGCACTGCAAAGGAAACAATCAACAAAACTAAAGGCAACAGATGGAATGGGAGAAAATATTTGCAAATGACATATCAGATAAAGGGCTAGTATCCAAAACCTATAAAGAACTCACCAAACTCCACACCCAAAAAACAAATAATCCAGTGAAGAAATGGGCAGAAGACATGAATAGATACTTTCCCAAAGAAGACATCCAGATGGCCAACAGATACATGAAATGATGCTCAACATCACTCATCATCAGGGAAATACAAATCAAAGCCACACTGAGATACCACCTCACACCAGTCAGAGTGGCTAAAATGAACAAAACAGGAGACTATAAATTCTGACAAGGATGTGAAGAAATGGGAACTCTCTTGCACTGTTGGTGGGAATGCAAACTGGTGCAGCCACTCTGGAAAACAGTGTGGAGGTTCTTCAAAAAATTAAAAATAGAACTACCCTATAACTCAG
The DNA here is from genome assembly GCF_027475565.1 of Acinonyx jubatus. NCBI lineage: Eukaryota > Metazoa > Chordata > Mammalia > Carnivora > Felidae > Acinonyx > Acinonyx jubatus. The sequence continues at coordinate 50,097,921 of NC_069387.1, forward strand.
CAATTGCACTACTAGGAGTTTACCGAAGGGATATAGGAGTGCTGATGCATAGGGACACATGTACCCCAATATTTATAGCAGCTCTTTCAACAATAGCCAAATTATGGGAAGAGCCTGAATATCCATCAACAGATGGATGGATAAAGAAGATGTGGTTTTTATATACAAGGGAATACTACTTGGCAATGAGAAAGAATGAAATCCTGCCATTTGCAGCAACATGGACAGAACTGGAGGCTATTACACTAAGTGAAATAAGTCATACAGAGAAAGACAGATACCATATGTTTTCACTCATATGTGGATCTTGAGAAACTTAACAGAAGACCACGGGGGAAAGGAAGGGGGAAAAAAGTTACAAAGAGAGGGAAAGAGGGAAGACATAAGAGACTCTTAAATACAGGGAATAAACTGAGGGTTGATGGGGGGGTGAGGGAGCGGAGGAAGTGGGTGATGGGCATTGAGGAGGGCACTTGTTGAGACGAGCACTGGGTGTTGTATGGAAGCCAATCTGACAATAAATGATATTAAATAAATAATAAATTTAAAAAAACAGAGAAGGGAAGTCAGCATTACAACATTTTGGAAGTGATAAAAATGTCATTAAGTTTAAGTAAATACATCAGAAAGCCATGATTAACACCAATTTTTTTTAACTTTATGTCATGTCTTCTTTTTACTGTGTTATACATTCACTTTTCCTTAACGTTAAAAAAATCTGATATTTCTATTTATCCAGAACCAGAAAATATGTAGATTCTTGCCCAATAATATTTTTAAATGGAGAAAATAATTTATGTTAAGTTACTATAATTTTCTACTAAGACTCAGTGATAAATCTGACAGGCTAAAGAAAAATAGCAAATGTTATATTTTGATACTGATTATAACTTAAATATGTCCTGAATTTCATACAACTAAAGCCATCATATATTTTTGACAGCAAGCTAAGTGGTAGGTACCTGGTGATGCACAAATGTATATCAGTGAACATAACATGGTTCTTAATGTCATATCTCTAAGCTATATTCTTTGGTCTAGCAATAGAATGATATTTGGGCTAAAAATGATTTATATAAAAAGGCAGAATATAAGGAAGAAGTGATTGATTCTAATGAAGATGGCAGGAAACTTATCACATAGGAAATAGTTGCCTAAATTAGTTCTAAAGGAAAAGCAGATACTAACTGCAAAGGGAGAAAGAAATGGCATTCCAGACTAAATGCAAACCATTGACTGCAAAAGACAGTGTGCAATAGCCTGGTGAATCTAGGATCTCCAAGGCGATTTACTTTGTATGTTATATGAGATGTGAAGAAGGGAGTAGTGCTAAATGAGCCTGGCCAATCTGATGAAGGCAGATATTGAGAAGGAGAGCCTAATAAGCCAAAGATATTTACCATTTATTCTACATTTAATGGGCAATTATTGTATGTAGAGTGGGAAGTAATATTATTAGAACTTCATTTAGAAAGTTTACTCTGGTAATTACAGGGCCCTGAGACTGGAGTAATAAAAGCCAGTTAAATGTGGTCATAGTTCCATAGGAATTTAACTGAACTGGGTTGAAGCCAAAGAAATGCATTTCTTCAAGAATCAGAGAAAACCAAGTTCAGTTTACTTAAATACTTAAACTCTAAAAAGACTACACAGGAGAAAAGAATATAGACAATCAACTACCAAGGCCAAAATCATCTAGAACTACAATTCTGTCTTTAAAACTTCTGCTAATTGGTCTCTCATCTGAAGGCCTCATTTGAGGCCATTTATATAAGAGGTTGGGTAATTGGCTATAGAGACAGAGGAAGGTAAACTCAATGGCAACATGGAACTATAAATGAATGCCATGATTAATGAAATACAGCAGTTAGCTTTATTAGTTAACATACCTAAACTGAAAAATAATAGACTATTTCATAGAACAACCAAGCTGGAAATAAAAGGGGTGTGCCAAACCTCAGGAACACATAGAACATGGATGCAACCTCTGTTAAGGCATGTTCTCTAGACTTTGCTTTTCCCTGCACAACAGATTTTTCTTTCACTCTACACATGGAGAAAAAAAGTTGCTAATATCTCTCAACCTTTACATCAACTCTTTGATATCTGAGAGAAGGACTGCTTCAACTCATTGGGCTCTTCTCTGAAAATCCAGGGGAAGGAACTGGCCCATGCACATAGAAGCCAAAGATCATTTGCTACATGGATAAAGGTATCGAGTCTAAGAAGAATGTGTGAGAAGGGGTTCAGCTGCAGATATCCAGTCTCCTAGATATCTAATACAAAAGAAAACTCGTAAGACTCAGTTTGTAACATTAACCAAATAGCAAACAATAATAAATTATTATTTGAGTGTTTACTGTTTGCCACATATTCTGTGTAAATTTTAGATGTCTCATCTCATTGAATCATATACATAAGCAGTGGAAATTATTGCATTCTCATTTAGAGATGAAAACCCTAAGATATTGAGGGGTTAAATAACCTCTTCAATGTCACATGAACTCTGAAGCCAGGATCTTAAACCATATAGTAAAAGATGTGAATTAGAAGCAAGGATATAAGTATTTTGTCATCCTGAGAAGGATGTTTTCATCAGATGATTCTCTACATTATATGATCCTGGGTACCATACATCTAGGTAGATAATCTTACCTAGGTCATGAATGACTGAAAAGAGGGAGAATTTGAAATGTTTTTTGTAATTCACTGTGGGACTTGAAACACTTTGAAATATAAAACTAAAATTTTAATGAAAAAAACATATTTTTAAATAATAGATAAGAGAAATAAATTTAATGGATCTAATTTACTCAATGGGAAAATAAAAATTTCCTTATCATAAAAATGAACAAAAATTTTCCGAAATAAAAAGCCAACTTCAGGTATCGATTTTATCTTTGTTACTTTGTCAGTTTGTCTCCTTCCATCAAAATTACATGCCTGGCACAATGATGAAACAGATAAAGTCATTTACAAGTACAGGAAATCTCTATCCACCCCATATGTTAAGGAAAAAAAACTATTAAAAACTTCTGATAGAAAGGAATTTCAGACAAATGCACCATAGATGGGGTGACATTAAGGAGAAACATCCATCATAGGTGCACAAACGATCTTCCTCTTCTTAGAAGGGAAACAAATATACCTAAACCCCACTAATTCCCTGGGTTTAAAGAGCTGGTGAACTGTGGAGAGGTGTGTCAGGACTGGATTGTACATGTCAAAGTTATTGTGTCAGAATGAATGCAGAAAAAGTAACAAGTAAGACATTATAATTGAATGCACGAAGATAGCTATTAAACTACCCAAAATACAAAATTATAAAATCAGTCTTGTAACATGAATGAACAATAAAAAACCATGACTGAATAAATTGTATTACTGGGAAGGTGAATTAACATTAGGATATATACTTTATCATTTGAATGTGCCAAATAAGTCATCCTTACGGTCACCTTTATAGATACCAAAAGTTGTTTAAATAAACATGTTTTTTCCTAAGAAAAAAGTTAGTAGAGATTTAGGTATTTAAGTAAATGCACACATACATATACAAACATGACACAGGTACTCCATTTACATAATTAAAAGTGCCTGAGGCAAGATATGGCCGCTTATATCATCTGTGAACAATTGGTAATTCTCAGTAGATGTTTGTACACTGCAAAACAAATAGCAGCAACACAGACAATAGCATAGCATCTAGAGAACTATCTATAAATTGAATTAAATTTTCATCAATTTTGAAGATTTGGTAGTTAAGCAACTCTCAAAAAATCACTTACTGAATGATTTAGACAAAAAAAATTGGAACAGTTTACGCATCTTTAGAAGAAAGCAAAATAACAGGGTCTCTATATAACATGTTTGGTTATCCAGGAAAAAAGAATGTGCTGAAGAGAAAGCAAAGGTTTAAAATGTGTAAAACTTAGGGGCGCCTGGGTGGCTCTGTCGATTGTCTGATTTCAGCTCAAGTCATGATCTCCTGGTTTGTGGTTTTGAGCCCCGCATCGTGCTCTGTGCTGACAGCTCAGAGCCTGGAGCCTGCTTCAGATTCTGTCTCCCTCGCTCTCTGCCTCTCCACCCCGCCCCCCCCCTCAAAAATAAGTAAACATTAATTTTTTTTTTTTAATTTGTAAAACTTAGTTAAGAAATATGAGAAACATATTTGGCCCTTGCTGCTGTTACATTTGTCCTGACCTCCTAGAGACATCAATTATATCATATAATTATTATATTCTCTTTTCTCTGTAGTTAATAACTTTACTCTCATTATTCTTTTTCCTGGTCATTTTCATCCATGACTTTAGATGGGATCTCAAGTTACCCTGTATTTTACCTATCCTACTAATATTATAAAGCTTTAAATTTTCCTTTTTTAACTCCTAATGTAGATTTCAATTCTGCTATTATATCTTGATGCTGTTTGCAATCTTGTTTTACCTTATCCAAATCCCTTTTCATCTCATGCATTTGCCTAACTTATCTTTCTAAATTATATAAATGGGAAGGTCTATGTCTTCCTGCACTTTAAGGGTGTCAAATATTCTTGTGAAAATTCTTCTAGATCTTGCAGTATATATTTTCAAAGAAATGTTTTTCCTCTGATTCTCCTAGATGCTGACAACTATGGCTAAGCTTTACTAGGCCTGTATTTTTGTTGGTTGACAGGCAAGTTCTTTTCTTGCACAATATTAGCCAAAATGCATGATGCTTGTTGTCTTTTGACCTTTAGTGTCACTGAACCCACTGAACCTACAACTTCCAGAATATATTATACTGCAATATCACTTGTTTCAAAGACATTTTAAGCAATTTGCAATTCTGTGGGAATACAGAAAAATGGTGGCGTTGGCCAGCATTCTGATTACCCTTCAGATTGATATTCTAGTGGCATAGAAATTTAAACTAGATATACATAGAAGAATTTCAATGAAAATTAGTTTTCCTTTTTTGTCCATATTATTTTTTCTAATTTTTTAAAATGTTTATTTAATTTTGAGAGGGAGAGAGAGAGAGAAAGAGAGAGAGAGTGTGTGATTGGTGGAGGGGCAGAGAAGGAGGGAGACACAGAATCCGAAGCAGGCTCCAGGCTCTGAGCTGTCAGCACAGAGCCCTATGCGAGGCTGGAACTCAAGAACCAGGAGATCAAGACATGAGCCGAAGTCGGATGCTTAACCAACTGAGCCACCCAGGTTCACCTCCTCCAAATTATATGTATAAACCAATTTCTGGGGCGGTTGGGTGGCTCAGTCAGTTAAGAGCCTGACTCCTGATTTCAGCTCAGGTCATGATCTCACCATTTGTGAGATCCAGCCCCTTGCATTGGGCTCTGCCCTAATGGTATGGAACCTGCTTGGGATTCTCTCTCTCCCTCTCTCTCTGCCCCTCCCCTGCTTGCACTGTCTTGCTCTCTCAAAATAAATAAATAAACATTAAAAAAAATAAACCAATTTCAGATACACTAAATCAGAATAATCAGAGGAGTGGGATGGGAGGAATATATATATATATATATATATATATATATATATATATATATATACACATATATATATAAAATCAACTCTCAGCAATACTAATTCCAGCTTTTGACAAAGGACTATCTAATAGAGAGAGAGTTATCTGGTTTTCCAGTTGATACAGGCTCTGATTCTCAAACAAACAAAAACCTCACAATGGAATAAACAATAAGAGATGTACATTTTTTTCCATATGATTTTGTGTTTCATGAGAAGACAAGAAATTATGGTTTGTCAAAGTCAAAGGTAATTTTTCTGTTTTGTTCCATTTTTCTTAGTAGGGATTCCTAACTATATTTAATGTCACATTGTCTGTAAATCTTAGAATGAAGTATGATTGTGAGTTTCTGACCTCTTCTTTTTTAATTCACAAGTGGCTTTAATAAAAGTTTGCAACATTATATCAGGGGCTTCCAGATATACAACATTTTGAACTAGAATTCCTGAAAATTATTTTTAATGTTTCTTAGAACTATGTTGTAGTTATTTGGGAAATTCACTTGAAAAAACATACTATCTTGATTTAAATAACAAAAAAAGAATGTATGTCCATTTAAATGCTGTTTCACACTCTTCCAAATTTCACTTTTATATGAGCTTAAATATTTTGGATTATTTTTATTTTCATCTATACATGCTTTTCACATAAGGGTATGCCACTTGCTTTAATGTCAATGACATTACAAGGTAATAATCACAGATTCATTTTTTCCTTATTTCTAATTAAACCATTAAAACGCATTGGGTGTGTTGTAGGTTAGTCAATTCTCCAACATACACCTGGGGTTGTCTCAATTTATATTTTGAGGTAAGAAGCACAAATACTAACCAAAATGCAAAATTTCTTTCATTTCCTGCCAAAATTTAAGTCCCATTTTTGCCACAATAGAAGAAGCACATTACACAGGATATGGCTCTCTGATTGTTAGCTCTCGTGCCAGTTTCATGTGAACACCGTAGAGTTACAACAGCAGATGGACTCCCGAAGTTAACACTTGGAATCTAAAGGTGTTTTGAGGACTCTGGTACTCAGTGCAATCCCTTAGTGAGAGATTATAAAGAAGTGGGAAAGAAGAGTAACATATTAAACTGTGCAACAAAACAGTGGATTTGAATCAGTCAGCCAGATTTTTGTTTGTTTTATGTGTGCTTCTGATACTGGACTTGGGATCAAAAGATGACTAGAATCTACTTCTCAAACCCAATAGTCATTCCTTAGACATCATCTTGTCAGCACCTGGTAGAGATGAATACCTTCTAAAAAATTTTCTTCACATTTATATGAACTATACCTGAAGGGTTGTTTTGTCCCCCTCTGTTCCTACCTCACTAATTCATATTTCTCAATATCCTTTCTGGAACTTTCTCATCTTCATAAGTTCTAAATTGTAGAAGGCCCTGGGACTGTCTTCGAGACCTCTTTTTTTGTTCCCTACATGATCTTATTTAACCCCATGACTTTAAAAACTATTTATACGCTGATGGCTCCAAAATTTATATATCTGGTTCAAACATCTTATATAAACTGTATTTTTGAAAATTTTTAAATATTTTTTAATTTTATTTTTTTCTATTTACATCCAAATTAGTTAGCATATAGTGCAACAATGATTTCAGGGATAGATTCCTTAATGCTCCTTTCCCATTTAGCCCATTCCCCTTCCCATTCCCCCTCCAATAACCCTCTCTTTGTTCTCCATATTTATGAGTCCCTTATGTTTGTCCCCCTCCCTGTTTTTATATTATTTTTGTTTCCCTTCCCTTATGTTCTTCTGTTTTGTCTCTTAAAGTCCTCATATGAGTAAAGTCATATGATATTTGTCTTTCTGACTGACTAATTTCACTTAGCATAATACCCTCCAGTTCCATCCATGTAGTTGCAAATGGCAAGATTTCATTCTTTTTGATTGCCAAGTAATACTCCATTGTATGTATATACCACTTCTTCTCTATACATTCATCCATCGATGGACATTTGGGCTCTTTCCATACTTTGGCTATTGTTGATAGTGCTTCTATAAACATGGGGGTGCATGTGTGCCTTAATACAGCACACCTGTGTCCTATGGATAAATACCTAGTAGTGCAATTGCTGGGTTGTAGGGTGGTCTATTTTTAGTTTCTTGAGAAACCTCCATACTATTTTCCAGAGTGGCTGCACCAGCTTGCATTGCTACCAACAATGCAAAAGAGATCCTCTTTCTCTGCATCCTCGCCAACATCTGTTGTTGCCTGAGTTGTTAATGTTAGCCATTCTGACAGGGGTGGGGTGGTATCTCATGGTGGTTTTGATTTGTATTTCCCTGATGATGAGTGATATTGAGCATTTTTTCATATGTCGGTTGACCATCTGGATGTCTTCTTTGGAGAAGTGTCTATTCATGTCTTTTGCCCATTTCTTCACTGGATTATTGTTTTTTGGTGGAATATTTAGGGCTTTCCATATGGAGTATCATGTCATCTGCGAAGAGTGGAAGTTTGACCTCCTCCCAGCTGATTTGGATGCCTTTTATTTCTTTGTGTTGTCTGATTGCAGAGGCTAAGACTTGCAATACTGTGTTGAATAACAGTGGCGAGAGTGGACATCCCTGTCTTGCTTCCTGACCTTAGGGGGAAAGCTCTCAGTTTTTCCCCACTGAGGATGATATTAGTGCTGGGTTGTTCATGTATGGCTTTTATGATCTCAAGGTGTGCTCCTTCTATCCCTACTTTCTTGAGGGTTTTTATCAAGAAAGGATGCTGTATTTTGTCAAATGCTTTCTCTGCATCTATTGACAGGATCATGTGGTTCTTGTCCTTTCTTTTATTGATGTGGTGAATCACGATAATTGTTTTGTAGATATTGAACCAGCCCTGCATCCCGGGTATAAATCCCACGTGGTCATGGTGAATATTTTTTTGAATGTATTGTTGGATCTGGTTGGCTAGTATCTTGTTGAGGATTTTTGCCTCCATGTTCATCAGGGAAATTGGTGTATAGTTTTCCTTTTTACTGGGGTCTCTGTCTGGTTTTGGAATCAAGGTAATGCTGGCTTCATAGAAAGAGTTTGGAGGTTTTCCTTCCATTTCTATTTTTTGGAACACCTTCAAGAAAATAGGTGTTAACTCTTCCTTAAATGTTTGGTAGAATTCCCCTGGCAAGCCATCTGGCCCTGGACTCTTGTTTTTTGGCAGATTTTTTATTACTACTTCGATTTCCTTACTTGCTATGGGTCTGTTCACATTTTCTATTTCTTCCTTTCAGTTTTGGTAGTGTATTTATGTCTAGGAATTTGTCCATTTCTTCCGGATTGCCCATTTTATTGGCATATAATTGTTCATAATATTCTCTTATTGTTTTTATTTCTGCTCTGTTGGTTGTGATCTCTCCTCTTTCATTCCTGATTTTATTTATTTGGGTCCTTTCCTTTTTCTTTTTGATCAACTGGTTAGTGGTTTATCAATTTTATTAATCCTTTCAAAGAACCAGCTTCTGGTTTCATTGATCTGTTCTACTGTTTTTTGGGTTTCAATAGCATTAATTTCTGCTCTAATCTTTATAATTTCCTGCCTTCTGTTGGTTTTGGGTTTTGTTTGCTGTTCTTTTTCCAGCTCTTTAAGGAATAAGGTTAGGTTGTATATCTGAGATCTTTCTTCTTTCAGAAGGCCTGGATTGCTATATACTTAATTGCTATATACCTCTTATGACCACCTTTGCTGCATCCCAGAGGATTTGGGTTGTGGTGTTATCACTTTCATTGGCTTCCATATACTTTTTAATTTCCTCTTTAACTGCTTGGTTAGCCCATTCATTCTTTAGGAGGATGTTCTTCAGTCTCCAAGTATTTGTTACCTTTCCAAAGTTTTTTCTTGTGGTTGATTTTGAGTTTCATAGTGCTGTGGTCTGAAAATATACACGGTATGATCTTGATCTTTTTGTACTTGATGAGGGGCTGATTTGTGTCCCAGTAGGTGGTCTATTCTGGAGAACTTTCCATGTGCATGGGAGAAGAATGTATATTCTGCTGCTTTAGGATGAAATGTTCTGAATATATCTGTTAAGTCCATCTGGTCCAGTGTGTCATTAAAAGTCATTGTTTTCTTGTTGATGTTTTGATTAGATGATCTGTCCGTTGCTGTGAGTGGGTGTTGAAGTCTCCTACTATTGTGGTATTACAATAGATGAGTTTCTTTATGTTTGTGATTAATCGATTTATATATTTGGGTGTTCTCACATTTGGCGCATAAATGTTTACAATTGTTAAGTCGTCTTGGTGGATAGACCCCTTGATTATGATATAATGCCCTTCTTCATCTCTTGATACAGTCTTTATTTTAAAGTCTAGATTGTCTGATGTAAGTATGGCTTCTCTGGGTTTCTTTTGCTGACCATTAGCATGATACATGGTTCTCCATCCCCTTATTTTCAATCTGAAGGTGTCTTTAGGTCTAAAGTGGGTCTCTTGTAAACAGCATATAGACGGATCTTGTTTTCTTATCCATTCTGTTACCCTATGTCTTTTGATTGGTGTGTTTAGTCCATTGACGTTTAGAATGAGCACTGGAAGATATGAATTTATTGCCATTATGATGCTTGTAGAGTTGGAGTTTCTGGTGGTGTTCTCTGGTCCTTTCTAGTCTTTGTTGCTTTTAGTATTTATTTATTTATTTATTTATTTATTTATTTATTTATTTATATTTTCATCTTTTCTCCCCTCAAAGAGTCCGCCTTCAAATTTCTTGCAGGGCTGGTTTAGTGGTCACAAACTCCTTTAATTTTTGTTTGTCTGGGAAACTTTTTATCTCTTCTTCTATTTTGAATGACAGGCTTGCTGGAGAAAGAATTCTTGGCTGCATTTTTTTTTTCTGACTCAGCACATTGACTATATCCTGCCACTACTTTCTGGCCTGCCAAGTTTCCGTGGATAGGACTGCTGCAAACCTGATCTGTCTTCCCTTGTAGGTTAGGGACTTTTTTTTTCCCTTGCTGCTTTCATGATTCTTTCCTTACCTGCGTATTTTGTGAATTTGACTATGATATGTCTTGTTGATGGTCGGTTTTTGTTGGATCTAATGGGAGTCTCTGTGCTTCCTGGATTTTGATGTCTGTGTCTTTCCCCAGGTTAGGAATTTTTTCTGCTATGATTTGTTCACATAACCCTTCTACCTCTATTTCTCTCTCTTTCTCTTCTGGGACCCCTATGATTCTGATATTGTTTCTTTTTAATGAGTCACTGATTTCTCTAATTCTTAAATCGTGCTCTTTTGCCTTAATCTCTCTCTTTTTTTCTGTTTTGTTATTCTCCATAAGTTTGTCTTCTATATCACTGATTCTCTGTTCTGCCTCATCCATCCTTGCCACTGCGGCATCTATCCATGATTGCAGCTCAGTTATAACATTTTTTATTTCATCCTGACTAGTTTTTACTTCTTTTGTCTCTGCAGAAAGGGATTCTAATCTATTTTCAACTCCAGTTAGTATTCTTATTATCGTGATTCTAAATTCTGGTTTAGACATCTGGTTTATCTATGTTGGTTAAGTCCCTATAGTTTCTTCATGCGCTTTCTATTGGGGTGAATTTCTTCATTTTGTCATTTTGAAGGGAGAAAAGGAATTAATGAAGTAGAAAAAATTAAAAGTAAAAAAATTAAAATTAAAAAATATTAAAATTAAAAAATTAAAAACATACAAACATAAAATAAAATAAATGATGCTAGATCCTAGGTGTGTTTTGGTCTGGGTGTTGAAAGTGGCTTGATAGATTAGAGACATAAGGGGAAAGAAGAAAAAAAAGGAAATCATTTAAAAATTTGAAAAAATGAATACACTGAAGTAGACTAAAATGAAATGATGAAATAAGCTAGAATTTGAAAACATTTACACGAAAGTAAAAACTGTAGTAGAAAAAAATAATATTTTTAATGAAAACTAAAAATGAAAAAAAACTAAAAATGAATCTTTTTCTGTATTCAAGAAAGGGAAAAGAAATGAAAAAAATAAAAATAAAAATAAGGAAATCATTTGAAAATTTGAAAAAATGAATACACTGAAGTAGACTAAAATAAAATAATGGAAGTAAAATAGAATTTGAAAAAATTTACACAAAAGTAGAAAATATAGTAAAAAAATTAAAGAAAAATATTTCTAATAAAATTGAAAATAAAAATGAATTTCTTCTTTTTCTGTATTCAAGAAAAAGAAAAGAAAGGAAAAAAGAAAAAAGGAAAAGAGAAAAAAATAAAGAAAATTGAATAGATGGACCTGCTAAACAGACTGAAATATGACCGAAATTACTTCGTTTTTCCCTAGAAGTGAGACTATGAAGTGCTTTATAGTCCATAAACTAAGCAGGCAGTGAGACTTTTGTTCTTGAAGAGTGAGGTTGGCCTATTGGGCGGAGCTCAGTGTAATGACTCTATTATCCACTAGATGGTGCTGCTAGCCTATTGTGGTGGATTGTTGTGGCTCTTGTAGGTGCGTATGCGCATGCGCTGGAGAGGTGAAAATGGCATCACCCAGCTACCCAGTCTCTAGTATCCGAACTCTGTCTCCCCAGTCAGCAATCGCACACCCGTCCTTTGTCTTCAGCTTTCCTCCACTCCCTGCTTTTACATTGTCTGTGACCAAGCCCCAGGTAGTACCTCTCTCCCACATTTTGTCTCGGATGAGGCTGTTTTCCCTGGCCCCTTACTTCTGAGGGACTGCGGCTTTGACCCATTCAGACTCTCTGTGGGAGAGTCTCACGGAGCAACAGCCAAATGCTGGCCACACCCAGGAAAGTTCACAGGACCCATGTTGCTGATTATGTCCAGAGACTACGGCTGGGTGGTAGACCACCCCAGAAAAAGTTTGCGAGACAGCGTAGCAGCAGTGTTTCAGGGATTATGGAAAATCACAACACACATCTGGCACCAGGCTTCACCCTTAACGACCTTGTTCCAGCACCAGCGAATGTGGCCATTTTCTGGGGTCTGTGGGGCCCAGGTTGCCTCACAGCCTCTACCAAATGTTCTTTCTGCAGTGGAACTGCTTCTCCCCATGTGGCTCAGTACCTCCCAGACCCCACTCTGCTCCTGGGGATTCACCCTTCCCACCAGAGCACCACCAGGTATTAAGCTGTGGAGTTGCAGCCTTTGCTTTCCCCTTGTTTACAGTCTTAATGGAATTTAAACACTGTCCTTTCTCCTTTCTCCCTTTCTAGTTCAGTCCCTGCAGCTGTTTCCAATTTCCCACTTTCTCTCCAGCTGCTTTTGGGGAGGGGTGCTTTCCCCATATTCTCCCCACCGTCTCCACTCTCTCTCTCTGTCTGAAAAAGGACCTCCCTGCCCTCTGTGGCTTCTCTCTCCCCCAGTTCACTTCTCTGCGCTACATACCTGCTGAATTCTGTGGTTCAGGTTGTGCAGATTGTTGTGTTAATCCTCAGATCAGTTTTCTAGGTGTGCAGGATGGCTTATTGTTGATATGTCTGTATTTCATGGATGCGAGACACAAAAAAAAACTTCCATGCTATTCCCCCATCTTGGTTCCCTTTTTGAATTTTTTTTTAATACTTAATTTGCTCTCTTGGAAGCCTGTTTAATGTTTCAAAAGTATGAGTCCAAAATTTCCACTTTCCATAACTTGATTTATCACTTTGTTTTTTATGTGAAAACAATGGTAACATAGTTCCATTTCCATCCATGAAGGTATAAGTCTTGTGGAATTTACCTTCCCATTGTAAACAGCTAGAAAAGTTGACAAGTTATGTGAAGTGACTATTTTGAGAGATTGAACAAGAGATAGTTAATTAACGTGATGCAGGGAATTCTTTCATAAAGGTACATATATCAAACCATCACATTGTGAACCTTTAATATCTTAAAATTTTATTTCCCAATCATACCTGAATAAAACTGAAGGGTGGGGGAGAGGGGTGAGGGGAAGAGACAAAGAGAGATGGAATAGCAGTACATGGAAGCTAGCATCAAAAATGACCCTTTCTTTCCTTCTTGTACTCACAGTCATGTATTTGCATCTCATGTCCAATAAGAATGACCTAGAGAACCAATGTGATTTTGTCAAAATTATGATGTGTGACTTCGAAGCCAAGGTCAAAAAGAAACTATGATTTCTATCTTGCTGTCTTTTGGAAAACTTTTGAAGGGGGAAGCCAGATAAAAAGACATGAAGACAATTAATAACCCTGTGGAGGTGTCCACGTGGTGAGATCTATATAACCATGTGGATCATGGTTTCTTCATGATGGTATCCTAAAACAATATGTTGACTACAACATCATGAACGACATTGACCCAAAACCACCCCAAAAGGCTGAAGCCAGACCCACCAAAAAACTGTATGAAATAATACATTTTTATGGTTCAAACTGCTGTATTTAGGAGTGTTAGCCTTCTCAGCAATAAATAACTAATACAGCTCTAGGAAACTTGGATGTGGAAAGCTTCTGTAACAAATAACTGTGATGGGGAGGATTTTAGACTCAGACAATGAGCAGAAGCTAAAAGGATTCTGATGAGAGAGTTAGTGAAATACTAAAATGCCTGACTAGAGGGCTGGGGCCTCTGGAGAGGCTGCCAGTAGGGGCTTAAAGGAAAGTGATGAAATGATTTTAGAAACGCAAGGAATAGAAACACCAATGATTTAGATGCAGGAAGTTTAGCAACGCAGTCATCTGAAATAACGTGTAAAATAAGAAAATGTATCTAATTAACTGGATGATCAAACTAAGGAAACTTGTAGGCAGACTGCTGGTGCCACGTGGTTTCTTATTTCTGCTTATGTAAAATGTGAAGCTTGATGTACACACTTACCAGCCCAGATGCAATCATGGTCTAGTGAGGTTCTGCCCATCTCTATTCTCACAACCACTGCTTAGTTCTTTACCACTTTAAAAATATTCAACACACAAAACACCACGGTCTCCAAACCATATATATTGGTATCATTTCTCAACCAGTATGCTCCTTTTATTGTATTCATTTCTGAACTTTCCAGAATGCTTTGCTGTTCAATAAGTCTTCACTTATTAGTGACATGTCTTTAAATTTTTCCCATAGTGCATGTCCCTATGAGAAAGAGAGGGATTAATAAAAAATTAAATAAAATTTAGTCTTGTTGCCTCCAAAAACTGCAAAACTGGAGCAAAAGTTGCCCCTTTTCTTAGTTGTTTGAGAGCTTAAATTTCTGAACACGTGGGCAAAGGGAATGGGAATGGTTCCAGGGCCACCTAGGATTTCAAAGGGGCAGAGCATGAGTGACTATGAAGCCACATATTCCTTCCTGTTGAGCTGGCCTTGCATTTAGTGTGTCCTGTTCAATTATAAGTTACCAGTGGGGCGCCTGGGTGGTTCAGTTGGTTGAGGGTCTAACTCTTGATTTCCGCTCAGGTCATGACCTCACAGTTCGTGGGATTGAGCCCCGTGTCAGGCTCTGCACTGTCAGTGCAGAGCATGCTTAGTATTCTTCGTCTCCTCCTCTCTGCCCCAGTCTCTCTCTAAAAATAAATGAATAAACATTTAAAAAATCTTTAAAAATAAGTTACTAAAAGTTCAGCTCATCGTGTTATATGAGGATCTATTGAAAAAACCATAAGTGTTTAGCTAACAGACAAGAAAACCTAAGGGAGAGGGAGAACTACGACAATAAACTCCAAACATTTTAAGGGAAATCGTTTATGAACAAGGTTCAATTTGGCTATTTGTGTATAAAACACAAAACTAGACTCAGTCTTTAAAAATACAGGGGACATATCTTTCTATTCAATGCAGAAGCATAGAATAGAATAATTTGCTTATCGAATGACTAGCCTACTTAGCTCATGAGTCCTTCATCACTGTCAGAGAAGAAATTCATGGGCTAGGGAGAAATTTGAAGCAAATTATTTGTAATTCCTTTCTAATCCTGAGATTCTGTGCTTTGCTCTTCCTAATCTTTTGTTATTTGAGAAAGGAAACCAGAGATGTCAGTGTTTTAGGAATTAAAAAAAATAATTCCTTAGTTTAAATTAATTGTAATTAATTAAAAATTAATTCAAAATTCAAAACACATGCCATTATTTTTTTATTGTCTTTTTTTTCAATATATGAAGTTTATTGTCAATTGGTTTCCATACAACACCCAGTGCTCATCCCAAAAGGTGCCCTCCTCAATACCCATCACCCACCCTCCCCTCCCTCCCACCCCCCATCAACCCTCAGTTTGTTCTCAGTTTTTAACAGTCTCTTATGCTTTGGCTCTCTCCGACTCTAACCTCTTTTTTTTTTCCTTCCCCTCCCCCATGGGTTTCTGTTAAGTTTCTCAGGATCCACATAAGAGTGAAAACATAGGGTATCTGTCTTTCTCTGTATGGCTTATTTCACTTAGCATCACACTCTCCAGTTCCATCCACGTTGCTACAAAGGGCCATATTTCATTCTTTCTCATTGCCACGTAGTACTCCATTGTGTATATAAACCACATCTTCTTTATCCATTCGTCAGTTGATGGACATTTAGGCTCTTTCCATAATTTGGCTATTGTTGAGAGTGCTGCTATAAACATTGGGGTACAAGTGCCCCTATGCATCAGTACTCCTGTATCCCTTGGGTAAATTCCTAGCAGTGCTATTGCTGGGTCATAGGGTAGGTCTATTTTTAATTTTTTGAGGAAGCTCCACACTGTTTTCCGGAGTGGTTGCACCAATTTGCATTCCCACCAACAGTGCAAGAGGGTTCCCGTTTCTCCACATCCTCGCCAGCATCTATAGTCTCCTGATTTGTTCATTTTGGCCACTCTGACTGGCGTGAGGTGATAGCTGAGTGTGGTTTTGATTTCTGTTTCCCTGATGAGGAGCGGCGTTGAGCATCTTTTCATGTGCCTGTTGGCCATCTGGATGTCTTCTTTAGAGAAGTGTCTATTCATGTTTTCTGCCCATTTCTTCACTGGGTTATTTGTTTTTCGGGCTCTTTATAGATTTTGGATACTAGCCCTTTGTCTGATATGTCATTTGCAAATATCTTTTCCCATTCCGTTGGTTGCCTTTTAGTTTTGTTGGTTGTTTCCTTTGCTGTGCAGAAGCTTTTTACCTTCATAAGGTCCCAGTAGTTCATTTTTCATGCCATTATTTTTAAAACAGCTTGTATTAAATATTTAGAGGGTTTTTTTCCTTTGTAAATTGAGCCAAAGCAACTGAAATAATATTGGATATTAATTCAACTTATTCAATTTAATTTTTCTTTTATGCTCTAGAAACAGTAAAAATATTAGGCACATGAGTAGTCTAGTTCCTAAGATTTAGCACTCACCATTAACATAAAACATATTTAATGATTGGTATGATACAGCCACCAAAATATCAGAAAAAAAAAGTTGATAAATGATTAATTCGGCTGTACCAATACCTTCCTAAAAATCAAATGTATTTATATTCATCTACTTATTCACTGGAAAAAAAAATACTCTTGTTAGATGCTGAAATTACAAAAAGTAAATTTAGACCTATCCTCAGGATTTCACAGTCTAGAGGACAGATAAAGCTTTAAAATGGTAAATTCAAAAGAGCTAAGGAAATAAAAACACGGTAAAGAATAATATGGTATTTTAGGGGTGAGGACATGTTCCCTACCTCTTGGCAGAGGGAGATCTATTAACTACTTTTCCTTACAGCCTCATTCATCCCTTTCTTGGAAAGAGAGGGCAAGTATCTTACTTGATTGGTGAAAATAGTTGTATAAAAGACTGGGGGTGTGTAACTCTGCCCTTTCTCCTTGGATCCATTCTGTCTACAGGGAGCATGTGCTCTGCTCTATACTCTTGAGAAATCAGTGGTGATCTGAGAAGTCTAGTGATTACAAATAGGCTGTGAAAGTTTCAATATCAGGAAGTCCACTTACTGGCAGAAAAATACAAGTGTCCAATACTACCTTTATCATTAACAAAACTGACATTTTTACATTTTTTGTTGGTGTCATTTTCTTTTTCAAACTGCTGTCTTCATATACAAGTTTATTATTTTCCCCAGCTTTACTGATATGTAATTGCTATCTAACTGTTGGCGATTGCTGAAGACTTCTAAAGGATACTCTCAGATTCTTGCCACATAGCTCCCTCCATAGATGGGCATTTCACAACATGACTGCTTTTTTCAAGGTTGGCAGGAGAATGTCTCACCCTTTGCTCATATAACATAAAAATCATGGGAGTCACTATCTCATCACCTTTGCCATATCATTTAATCTCATCAAGTTAATGGCGCTTCTGCCATAATCACAGGTACTACCTACATTCAAAGAGAGATTGGGGCACATGGGTTGCTCGGTCCAATAAGCATCTGACTCTTGATTTTGGCTCAGGTCATGATCTCAGGGTTCTTGAGTTCGAGCCCCACATCGGGCTCTCTGCTGTCAGTGTGGAGCCCGTTTCAAATCCTCTATCTCCCTCTTTCTCTGCCCCTCCCCCTCTCTCTCTCTCTTTCTCTCTCTCAAAAATAAATAAATAACTTAAGAAAAGAAGAATTGGAATTCTTGGAATTTTCTTTGTCTCCCTCTCTTTCTCTGCCCCTCCCCACTCAGTCTTCCTGGCTCTCTCTCAAAATAAATAAATAAACATTGAAAAAACACTAAAAGAGAGAGAGAGAGAGAGATTAAACAGGGCATGTACTCCAGGAAGAGGGAATCTTGGGGATTGTCTCATAATTCTCCCTACCATACCCCCTTATTTCCTACATGGATTTCATAGTAGAGATTTCAGAAAATGTATATATATTTTAAATATCTGACTTCTCTAATTTGGCTAATAGTGATCTTACTATAAAGGATATTTGATTCTATCTCACCTATAGGGGAAAAAAAGATAAAATTTTAAAGATATTGTTTCAGTGATTTTTGTGCTTGTCTTTCCAGTTCATACTAAATACAAAAATAGGTTTTAATACTAAAACCCTACATTGTCTAAGAACTAAATATCAAAAACAGCATGTACTGCTAAGGTAACTGTTTATCATTTACTCATACATTCATGCTCATGTATACTGTTTGTAAAAAAAGGAAGAAGGTCTAAAACATGTTCTGAAAAAGATCTTTCACAGGAATTCTAAAAATGTGTATATATGTGACTCAACAAGGCAAGCCATAGCCTTTCAGTTACCATTGTAATTTTGAGTTCTTATAATACAAACATGATATCTGATAGCATATATTATATACAAGTTGGAATAAAGACGATATTTATATGCAATGCTTGCGTTTACCAACAATTCTATTGACTACTTTGCATTTTCTAAACCAAAATGTGTTGACTCAAATATTCTAATTTGGATTTTTTCTCCCTTCTGTTCAGAAAAATTAGAAATGTCATCTTAGCTTTGTTTAGGTTAAAATTTCAAATTTAGTATTAAAAGAAACTGTATTTGTTTAAAGCTTATTTTAATTCATTTTTATTCTTGAGCTAAATGATACAGTGCTGTTTTACACTAAATGTGTACCTGTTCTAAATTTTTCTTTGGGCAGACGCTCAAATAATTTCAGACTGATTCTCCTTGAACTTTTGAGAAAATATCAGGATCACAGAAAGTTAAAATTAGACATAAACAAGTACTGAAGTGTCTATGTCACTACTTAGAGCCTGCTATGTATCAGACAAGAATATAAGTACAAAATTAATATAGTAAAAATGACTGACAAATCACCATTGTATTTTTATCAAGGAAGGAAATGGTAAACAATAATTTCAGGTAGATTTATTTGAATAATATATCAGGATGTATCTGTAATTGTTGGAAAGCTATAGAATATGGAATTCGGATGACCTGACATCAATGCATGAAGCTAGATGCAGGTTTCTATTTCCTGTTGGTATATCAACCCTACTAATAAAATATATTTATTGAGCATTAAAAATGATGGTTGCTGGGGAACCTGGGTGGCTTATTCGTTTAAGCATCCAACTCTGGATTTCAGCTCAGGTCATGATCTCATGGTGGGCCTGAGCCCCATGTTGCTGAGCTCTGTGCTGACACTATGGAGCCTGCTTGGGATTCTTTCTCTCCCTTTCTCTCAGCCTGTCTCTCTCTCTATGTCTCTCAAAAGTAAATAAATAAACTTACAAATAAACTTAAAAAATGATGGTTGCTATATAAAAACACTCTATTTTTTACTTCATTTAATGCTCATAACATTAGTATAAGTCTCCATTGCACTCACAGGGAAACAAAGGCACAATATTTAAGATCGCGTTTTAGCAAAAGATCTGGGACTTAAACTCACATAGCCACATTTTTCACAATACGGTTATAAGGGTTAGCTTTTCAGAGCCAAAGCCATCTTCAAAATAAAAATCATTTCCAAACTAATATTTTTACCAAGAAAGAGAAAATAAAGAAAAAAAATTAAAAATTTCCACATCGGAATCCCTAATAGTGAGTCCATAACCAGGTTTGAGGTGTTGGAATTTTTGCATCTGTAATGATATCTTGTGGAGTTTTATAAAGAGTCTAGATTTCCAGGGCCATTTCCAAAAATTCTTATTTAGCATGGATATTAACCATATAAATAACCTACACATTAATATGATACTCATATTACCTTAGTTAATATGTAGAAATGTACTTATAGTCAATAAATTAAATTTGGATTTCAATTAAATTACGACCTATAGTTTTTGATCCTCCATTTATTCTGTCATTTAGTGATATATTCTTCAATACAAATTACCTCTACTATATAAAGTATCAAAAATGAAACATTTTGGAATCTTAGCTTTCCACTTCATTGCCTTCCTTTTCTCACTCTATTTTTTTATTTAGAGGACTCTATGCTGGATCAGAGATAGTCAGCTACCTTTGCTCACTGATTGAATCTGACAACTTGCACATGATAAAGTGCAGGGACTTCACTTTGGGAAATTACTAACACAGCTTTCTCCACAACATTTGGAACTTAAATATCTTCCAAACCTGCTTGAATTCTGAAACTGTTTGACTTACACTTCCCTTGTTGTTCTTTGTCCAGATTTGATGGCTACCTTATGCATGTACAGTTTAACATTCAAAGACTCAACATAACCTTATTCAAATAACGGAAACTTTTTCTGGGATGCTCCTTTCTCGCACTCTCCAGTGTCCTAAGCCTTCCAAACCTCCACCTCATTCTCCTCCTGATAATACATTGAGACTCAGTTTGGGAGTCCCTGTTGACTGTTACCCACTCTGAAAATAGTTATTTTATTACATTTTGTCCATTTTTTAATTTATGTGGAAGAATAAGTATATGATTCCAGTTATTCCATTAAGAACAAAAAAGTAAGTCTCTCACTTTTATTTTTTTCTAAATTAAGATAATATTTACCTCAGTAAAATCCCCCCCCTTTTTTTTGGTTGCAGTTCTGAAAATTCTGACAAATACATTCTGTCTTGCAGTGACCATTATAATCAGGATATAGAAGGGTTTCTATCATCTCTCCAAATTCCTCCATGCCCCTTTGTATCTAAACTGATGGTTTTTTCAGTCAAACCAAAACTGAGCAAATTTGTTTCCAAGAGAACTGTCTAAAGAAATGCTAAAAGAAATATTCAGAGAAAAGGAAATTACGCAGGCCAGAAATGTGAATCTACATTTAGAAAGAAAGAAGAATAGAGAAATAAATGAAGATAAAATAAAATCTTGTATTTTTCTTAATTGATGTAATGGGTAACTTCAAAATAGTAATAGCAGCAAAGTATATGATGACAGCTATGGATAAGTGAAATGAATTACATCAGTGTTATAAGATATGGGGGGAAGAGTGTAGTGGTATAGTGTTATTTGAATTATATATGTGGTAAAAATATATGTCAAGCTGTATGCCACCAATAAATTTTCAAATATATTGAAATCATTTATGCTAAAAGAGGAGAGAAAATGAGATTATATGAAATGCTCAATCAAACCAGAAACAGAACAAAAGATAAAAAAGAAACAAACAACAACAACAAATAGAAAACAGTAGTACCAAAAAGCTAAATACTTAGATTTAAATCTAACAAAATGTATAAAAATCTACTTACAGAAAAATACAAATTCTGGTGAAAGAAATCATAGACTATCTAAAGAAATAGAAAGATATCTCATGCTCATGCATAGGAAGACTTGATATTATAAAAATGGTACTTCTTCTCAAACTAACCCATACATTCAACACCATCATAATAAAAATCTCAGCACATCATTTTGTGCATATCCAAAAACTGATTTTAGGTTTGTACAGAAAAGACCAGAGTAGTCAACACAATTCCAGAGAAGAAAAACAATTTCAGAAGAATGACATTTCCTGACATCAAAAACTACTATAAAGATCAGGTAAACAAGACGCTATCATATGGTAAAAGAGTAGAAACATAGATTATTGGAACAAAATAGAAGGCCTAGAAATAAACTCACACAAATAGAGGCAAATGATCTCTGAAAAAGAGCAAAGGTAATTAAAATAGAGAAAGGTCCATTTTTGCAACAAATGGCGCTGGAACAACTGGACACTTGTTTAAAAATAATGAATCTAGATAGACACCTAACATCTTTTATTAAAATTAACTCAAACAGATCACAGTTCAAAAGTAAAACATACAGCTAGAAGATAACATAGGAGAATAGCAAGGTTAGACTGGGTTCAGGGATGGCTTTAGATACAACACCAGATGCATGATTTATGTAAGACACAACTGAGAAGTTGGACTCATTAAAACTAATAACAAATCAAAAAACTGCTCCCTTAAAACAATCAACAAAACTAAAAAGGCAACCTATGGAATAGAAGATATTTTTTATTTGTAAATGACATTATCTGATAAAAAGTGAGTATCCAAAATCTATAAAGAACTTATCAAACTCAATACACACACACAAAAAAATAATCCAGTTAGGAAAAGGGCAGAAGACATGAATAGAGATTTTCCCAAAGTAGACATCCACATGGCTAACAGACACATGAAAAGATGCTCAACATAACTCATCAACAAGAAAATACAAATAAAAACCACGATGAGTTACACCCTCATACCTGTCAGAATGGCTCAAATGAACAACACAGGAAACAACAGATGCTGATGAGGATGTGGAGAAAGGAGAACCCTCTTACACTGTTGGTGAGAATGCAAACTGGTGCATCCACCCTGGAAAACAATATGGGGGTTCCTCAAAAAGTTAAAATTAGAGGCGCCTGAGTGGCTCAGTTGGTTAAGTGTCTCACTCTTGATTTTGGCTCAGGTTACGATCGCAGCATTGTGGGATCGAGCATTGTGGGATCGAGCTCCACTAAATGTGGAGCCTACATGGGATTCTTTCTCTCCCTCTCTCTGCCTCTCCTTGGCTCTTGCTTGTACTCTTATTCTCTGTCTCTCAAAGTAAATAAATAAATAAATATTTTAAAAATCTTTTCTTTTTTTTTTTTTAAAGTTAAAAATAGAACTACCCTATGACCCAGCAATTGCACTAGAAGGTATTTATCCAAATGATACAAAATTACTGATTCAAAGGAGCACATGCACACCAATGCTTGTTACAGCATTGTCAACAATAGCCAAATTATGGAAAGAACCCAAATATCCATCGACTGATAAATGGAAAAGGAAGTGGTTGGTATACATATACAATGGAATATTACTCAGCTATCAAAAGAATGAAATCTTGCCATTTGAAAGGACATGGATAGAGCTAGAGTGTATTATGCTAGGCAAAATAAGTCAGAGAAAGATTAATACCATATGATTTTACTCATGTGTGGAATTTAAGAAACAAAACAGATAAATTTGGGGAAGGGGGAAAAAAGAGACAGGCAAACCATAAGAGACTCTTAACTCTAGGGAACAATCTGAGGGTTGCTAGAGGGGTGGTGAGTGGAGAATGGGTTAAATGGGTGATGGGTGTTATGGAAGGCACTTGTGATGAGCACTGAGTGTCATATGTAAGTAATGAGTCAACAAATAATATTATTGCAACCAAAATTACACTATATGTCAAGTAACTACAATTCAAATAAAGACCTAAAAAAAAACTGCTCCATTAAGTCACAGTTAATAGAATGACAAGACAAGCCACAGACTGGGAGACAATATTAGCAAAAGACATATGTGATAAAGGACTTGTATCCAAAATACACAAAGAACTCTAAACCCAGCTCAATTAAAAAATGGGCAAAATATCTGAATAGATACCTCATCAAAGAAGATACGTAATTGGAAATAAGTATAGGAAAATGTATTTTAAATTAAATATATTTAAAATTAAATTAAATTAAATATATTAAATTAAATATATTTAAAAAATCATTATTAGGGAATTCAAAATTAATTCAGCAATGAGGTACCATTACACACCGATTAAAATGGTGACAATCTAAAACACTGACAGTATCAAGTCCTGGCAAGGATGTGGAACACCTAGAACTTTCATTCATTGTTGGTGGTAATGCAAAATGGTACAACATCTTTGGAAGACAAGTTTGTATTTTCTTACAAAGCTAAACATAGTCTTCCTCTCCTATCCCACAATTTCTTTATTGGATATTTACCCAAAAGAGTGAAAATTTACATTACAACAAAAGCCTACACATGAATATTTATGAGCTTTATTCATAATTAACCAAAAATGGAAGAAACCAAGATGTCCCTTAATAGGTAAATGGATACACAAACATTAGAATATGCATACAATGGACTGTTATTCAGCAGGAGCAATAACAAAAAAATGAACTTTCAAGCCACAAAAAGACATGAAGGAACCTCAAACACACATTACTAAATCAAAGAAGTCGATCTAAAAAGTCAAAACTCTAAAAAATTTTAAATTATCAGTGGTTGTTAGATATTTAAGAAAATCGAGGATGGAGGGGTGCCTGGGTGGCTCAGTAGGTTAAGCATCTGACTCTCGTTTTGGGCTCAGGTCATGATCTCACTGTTTCATGAGTGTGAGCCTCACGTTGGGCTCTGTGCTGACAGTGCAGAGCTTGCTTGGGATTCTCTCTTTCTCTCTCTCTCTACTCACCTCCCACTCACACTGTCTCTGTCTCTCTCAAAATAAATAAATAAACATTAGAAAAAAATTTAAAAAAGAAAGAAAATGAAGGATGGAGTGAAGGTAAAGTAGAGCAAGTACAGGAAAACTTTATAGTGCTGGATCTATTCTGTATGATACTATAATGGTGGATACATGACATTACCCATTTGTCAAAATCCATAGAACCATATATAACACAGAGTAAACCCTAATGTAAACTATAATTAATAACAAGTTATTGATGTTAGTTCACCACCTGTAACAAATGCACCACACTAATGCCAGATGTTAATGACAGGGAAATCTGTGAATAGGGAGAAGGGATATATGGGAACTCATTGCACTATCTGCTTAATTTTTCTTTAAATCTAAAAGTACTTTGAAATATAGCTATTAATTTTTTTTAAGAAAAGGTATTAAAGTATATGTCCCATCATCAAAAGTTTATACTTTGGTTGAGAACATATATCAGATATCAGGCTAACATAAACCCATGAAAGACAGAAGGATTTTATGTGTAAAGATAGAGATTCAATTGTAGCAATGAAGTTTCTTTAATCTGCTTGATAATCATTTTCTTTTAAGAGCCAATATAATTTATACATTTAAGGCACAGATTTCATCTGTGAGAACCTTCCCAATTAGAGAACAGGAAAAAGAAACCCTGTCAACTAGTAAATATTATAAGCAGCCTACCTATCCTATTTTCTCCATAACCCCATTCAAAGTGTTTGATGGAGTGAGAACTATTTATAATGTACTTAACATTGAAAAATAAAGGGAGGGCCTTTAAAAAATTTGGTCGCTAAATTAAAGTTCTAATTTTAAATTCCCTGTAAAAAGCCTAAAAAAACAAAAACAAAAATGCTTACCTTCTTTTTCATTTACTGAAAATATTTTTACTTTAGCAGAAGCAATGGGATTTGAACATGTCCATGTATGAGATACCTTTAATATTTCTCATTGTCATTGATAGTCACAGTATATTATTATTATTATGGTGTTTTATTTTTATTTTTATTTTTTAGGGATCAAAATTATTTTATTATCACTTATTAAAAATTCCAGTTTCCCCCTGGTGAATTGCAATGGTATATTTTTCATTAGGTGACCTTATATGAATGGTTCTGTGTCTAGATTCAGTGTTTTCTTCCATTGGCTTGTCTGTCATTGTACCAATACCTGTGCAATTATTTTTAACTTGTTTTACTTTTTATTTTTTTTAAATGTACATCGAAATTAGTTAGCATATACTGCAACAATGATTTGAGGAGTAGATTCCTTAGTGCCCCTTACCCATTTAGTCCATATCCCCTCCCACAATCCCTCCTATAACCCTAAATTTGTTCTCCATATTTACGAGTCTCTTCTGTTTTTCCCCCTCCCTGTTTTTTTATTATTTTTGTTTCCCTTCCCTTATGTTTTTCTGTTTTGTCTCTTAAAGTCCTCATATGAATGAAGTCATATGATTTCTGTCTTTCTCTGACTGACTAATTTCACTTAGCATTATACCCTCCAGTTCCATCCACGTAGTTGCAAATGGCAAGATTTCATTCTTTTTGACTGCTGAGTAATACTCCATTGTATATATATACCACTTCTTCTTTATCCATTCATCCTTCAATGGACATTTGGGCTCTTTCCATACTTTGGCTATAGTTGATACTGCTATAAACATTGGGGTGCAAGTGTCCCTTCAAAACACCACAGCTGTATCCCTTGGATAAATACCTCATAGTGCAATTGCTGGGTTGAAGGGTGGTTCTATTTTTAGTTTTTTGAGGACCTTCCATACTGTTTTCCAGAGTGGCTGCACCAGCTTGCATTGCCACCAACAATGCAAAAGAGATCCTCTTTCTCTGCATCCTCGCCAACATCTGTTGTTGCCTGAGTTGTTAATGTTAGCCATTCTGACAGGGGTGAGATGGTATCTCATGGTGGTTTTGGTTTGTATTTCCCTGATGATGAGTGACGTTGAGCATTTTTTCATGTGTCGGTTGGCCATCTGGATGTCTTCTTTGGAGAAGTGTCTATTCATGTCTTTTGCCCATTTCTTCATTGGATTATTTGTGTTTTGGGTGTTGAGTTTGAGAAATTCCTTATAGAATTTGGATACTAACCCTTTACCTGATATGTCATTTGCAAATATCTTCTCCCATTCTGTCGGTTGCCTTTTAGTTTTGCTGATTGTTTCCTTCACTGTGCGGAAGCTTTTGATTTTGATGAGGTAACATGTTGAGAAAGAAGTTGCTGCGGCTGAGATCAAAGAGTCTTTTGTCTGCTTTCTCCTTGAATATTTTGATCGCTTCCTGTCTTACATTGAGGTCTTTCATCCATTTTGATTTTATTTTTGTGTATGGTGTAAGAAAGTGGTCCAGGTTCATTCTTCTGCATGTCGTTGTCCAGTTTTCCCAGCACCACTGCTGAAGAGACTGTCTTTATTCCATTGGGTATTCTTTCCTGCTTTGTCAAAGATTAGTTGGCCATACGTTTCTGGGTCCATTTGTGGGTTCTCTATTCTGTTCCATTGATCTGAGTGTCTGTTCTTGTGCCAGTACCATACTGTCTTGATGATTACAGCCTTGTAGTATAGCTTGATGTCTGGGATTGTGATGCCTCCTGCTTTGGTTTTCTTTTTCAAGATCGCTTTGGCTATTCAGGGTCTTTTCTGGTTCCATACAAATTTTAGGATTATTTGTTCTAGCTCTATGAAGAATGCTGGTGTTATTTTGATAGGGACTGCATTGAACATGTAGATTGCTTTGGGTAGTATCAACATTTTACCAAAATTTGTTCTTCCTATCCAGGAGCATGAAATATTTTTCCATTTTTTGTGTCTTCTTCAATTTCTTTCATAAGCTTTCTATAGTTTTCAGTGTACAGGTTTTTCATCTCTTTCATTAGATTTATTTCTAGGTATTTTATGGTTTTTGTTTCGATTGTAAATGGGATTGATTCCTTGATTTCTCTTTCTGTCGCTTCATTGTTGGTGTATAGGAATGCAACTGATTTCTGTGTGTTGATTTTATATCCTGCTACTTTGCTGAATTCATGAATCAATTCTAGAAGGTTTTTGGTGGAAACTTTAGGGTTTTCCATATGGAGTATCATGTCATCTGCGAAGAGTGGAAGTTTGACCTCCTCCCAGCTGATTTGGATGCCTTTTATTTCTTTGTGTTGTCTGATTGCAGAGGCTAAGACTTCCAATACTATGTTGAATAACAGTGGCGAGAGTGGACATCCCTGTCTTCTTCCTGACCTTAGGGGGAAAGCTCTCAGTTTTTCCCCACTGAGGATGATATTAGCGCTGTGTTGTTCATGTATGGCTTTTATGATCTCAAGGTATGCTCCTTCTATAGCTACTTTCTTGAGGGTTTTTATCAAGAAAGGATGCTGTATTTTGTCAAATGCTTTCTCTGCCTCTATTGACAGGATCATGTGGTTCTTGTCCTTTCTTTTATCGATGTGATGAATCATGTTAATTATTTTTCAGACTTTGAACAAGCCCTGCATCCCAGGTATAAATCCCACTTGGTCGTGGTGAATAATTTTTTTAATGTATTGTTGGATCTGGTTGGCTAATATCTTGTTGAGGATTTTTGCATCCATGTTCATCAGGGAAATGGTCTATAGTTCACCATTTTAGTGTAGTCTATGTCTGGTTTTGGAATCAAGGTAATGCTGGCTTCATAGAAAGAGTGGAAGTTTTCCTTCCATTTCTCTTTTTTGAAACAGCTTCAAGAGAAGAGGTATTAACTCCTCCTTAAGTGTTTGGTAGAATTCCCCTGGCAAGCCATCTGGCCCTGGACTCTTGTTTTTTGGCAGATTTTTTATTACTAATTAGATTTCCTTACTGGCCATGGGTCTGTTCAAATTTTCTATTTCTTCCTGTTTCAGTTTTGGTAGTGTGTATGTTTCTAGGAATTTGTCCATTTCTTCCAGATCGCCCATTTTATTCACATATAATTGCTCATAATATTCTTATTGTTTTTATTTCTGCTGTGTTGATTGTGATCTCTCCTCTTTCATTCTCGATTTTATTTATTTGGGCCCTTTCCTTTTCCCTTTTGATCAAATTGGCTAGTGGTTTATCAATTTTGTTAATTCTTTCAAAGAACCAGCTTCTGGTTTCATAGATCTGTTCTACTGTTTTTTGGTTTTCAATAGCATTAATTTCTGCTCTAATCTTTATTCTTTTCTGTCATCTTTTGGTTTTGGGTTTTATTTTCTGTTCTTTTTCCAGCTCCTTAAGGCATAAGGTTAGGTTGTATATCTTAGATCTTTCTTCCTTTTTTAGGAAGGCCTGGATTGCTATATACTTTCCTCTTATGGCCGCCTTTGCTGCATCCCAGAAGTTTTGGGTTGTGGTGTTATCATTTTCATTGGCTTCCATATACTTTTTAATTTCCTCTTTAACTGCTTGGTTAGCCCATTCATTCTTTAGGAGGATGTTCTTCAGTCTCCAAGTATTTGTTACCTTTCCAAATTTTTTCTTGTGACTTACTTTGAGATTCATAGCTGTGGTCTGAAAATATGCACGGTATGGTCTCAATCTTTTTGTACTTACTTAGGGCTGATCTGTGTCCAGTATTCTAGAGAACATTCCATGTGCACTGGAGAAGAATGTATATTCCGCTTCTTTAGGATGAAATGTTCTGAATATGTTAGGTCCATCTGGTCCAGGGTGTCATTCAACGCCATTGTTTTCTTGTTGATTTTTTGGTTAGATGATCTTTTCTTTGCTGTGAGTGGGGTGTTGAAGTCTCCTACTATTATGGTATTACTATTGATGAGATTCCTTATGTTTGTGATAAATTGCTTTTTATATTTGGGTGCTCTGACATTTGACGCATAAATGTTTACAATTGTTAGGTCTTCTTGGTGGATAGATTCCTTGATTATGATATAATGCCCTTCTGTATCACTTGATAAAGTCTTTATTTTAAGGTCTAGATTGTATGATATAAGTATGGCTACTCCGGCTTTCTTTTGCTGACCATTAGCATAATACATGGTTCTCCATCCCCTTATTTTCAATCTGAAGGTGTCTTTAGGTCTAAAGTGGGTCTCTTGTAAACAGCATATGGATGGATTTTGTTTTCTTATCCATTCTGTTACCCTATATTGTTTGATTGGAGCATTGAGTCCATTGACGTTTAGAGTGAGCACTGGAAGATATGAATTTATTGCCATTATGATGCTTGTAGAGTTGGAGTTTCTGGTGGTGTTCTCTGGTCCTTTCTAGTCTTTGTTGCTTTTAGTCTTTTTTTTTTCTCCCTTCAGAGAGTCCCCCTTAAAATTTCTTGCAGGGCTGGTTTAGTGGTCACAAACTGCTTTAATTTTCATTTGTCTGGGAAACTTTTAACCTCTCCTTCTATTTGAATGACAGCCTTGCTGGATAAAGAATCTTGGCTGCATATGTTTCTGATTCCACACACTGAATATATCCTGCCACTCCTCTCTGGCCTGCCAAGTTTCTGTGGTTAGGTCTGCTGCAAACCTGATCTGTCTTCCCCTGTATGTTTGGGACTTTTTGTCCCTTGCTGGTTTCATGATTCTCTCCTTGCCTGAGTATTTTGTGAATATGACTATGATATGACTTGTTGATGGTCGGTTTTTGTTGGATCTAATGGGGGTCCTCTGTGCTTCTTGGATTTTGATGTCTTTATCTTTCCCCAGGTTAGGAAAGTTTTCTGCTATGATTTGTTCACATAACCCTTCTACCCCTATTTCTCTCTCTTCCTCTTCTGGGACCCCTATGATTCTGATGTTAATCCTTTTTAAAGAGTCACTGATTTCTGTAATTCTTAAATCGTGCTCTTTTGCCTTAATCTCCCTCTTTTTGTCTGCTTTATTATTTTCCATAAGTTTGTCCTCTATATCGCTGATTCTCTGTTCTGCCTCATACATCCTTGCTGCCGCTGCATGCATCCATGATTGCAGCTCACTTACAGCATTTTTCATTTCATTCTATTTTTTACTTCTTTTATCTCTGCCAAAAGGGATTGTAATCTATTTTCTACTCCAGCTAGTATTCTTATTATCATGATTCTAAATTCTGTTTCAGACATCTTGCTTGTATCTGTGTTGGTTAAATCCCTGGCTGTTGTTTCTTTATGCTCTTTCTTTTGGGGTGAATTCCTTCGTTTTGAAGGAAGAAAAGGAATTAATGAGGTAGAAAAATTAAAATTAAAAAAAATTAGTGTTAAAAATAGATATTTAAATTAAAAAATTAAACACACACACACACACAAATCTAATAAATGATGGTAGATCCTAGGTATGTTTTGGTCTGGGTGTTGAAAGTGGTTTGATAAAATAAAGAAAAATATTTTCAATAAAAATTGAAAATAAAAATGAATTTTTTTCTCTTTCTGTATTCAAGAAAAAAATACAAAAGAGCAAAAAGAAAAAAGAAAGAAAATTGAATAGATGGACCTGTTAACAGATTGACATAGGACTGAAATTACTGTTTTCCCCTAGAAGTCTGACTATTGTAGCACTTTATAGTCCATAAACTAAGGCAGTGAGACTTGTGTTCTTGAAGAGCGAGGTTGGCGGTCAAGTGGGGCTCAGTGTAACAGCTCTGCTCTCCACTAGATGGCGCTGCTAGCCTACGGGGGTGGATTGTTGCAGGGCTTGTTGGTGCCTAATCGCATGCGTGGGATCAGTAAAAATGGTGTCACCCAGCTGCTCAGTCTGTATTATGGGAACTGTGTTCTCTCTGATCAGCAATCGCATATCCGTCCTCTGTCTTCAGCTTTTGTCCACTTCCTGCTTCTTCACTGTACGTGACCAAGCCCCAGGCAGTACCTCTCTCCTGAGTTTTGTCTCAGATGTGGCTGTTTTCCCCGGCCCCTTACTTCCTAAGGATTGTGGCTTTGACCCGTTCAGCCCCTCTGTGGGAGGGTCTCACTGAGCAATGGCTGAATGAGCAATGGCCGAATGCCAGCTGCCACCCAGGAATGCTTGCTGACCCTGCTGCTGCCGGTGCCCCGAGACTGCGGCCAGGTTCCAGCCCACCCCAGAAAAAAATCACGAGACAGTGTAGCAGCAGCATTTCAGGGATTATGGAAAATCACAACACACATCTGGCACCAGGCTTCACCCTTAACGACCTTGTTCCAACATCAGCGAATTTACCATTTTCTGGGTGGCTTCAACCAGGTGGCTTCAACAGTCTCTACCAGATGTCCTTCCAGCAGTGGAACCACTTTTCCCTGTGTGGCCTGAGAACCTCCTGGACACCACTCTGCTCCTGGGGACTCGCCCTTCCCACAAGAGCACCACCAGGTATAGAGCTATGGAGTTGCAGACTTTGCGCTCCCCTTGTTTACAGTCTTAATGGAATTTAAACCCTCTCCTTTCTCCTTTCTCCCTTTTTAGTTTAGTCCCTGCGGCTATTTCTAATTTTCCACTTTCTCTACAGCTGCTTTTGGGGAGAGGTGTTTTCCCCATATTCTCCCCGGCCCCAGTCTCTGTCCCCTCTCCACCTGCAAAGGCGGCTGGCTCCCTGCCCACCGTTGGCTTCTTTCTCCCCCAGTTCACCTCTCTGCGCCACGTACCTGCTGAATTCTGTGGTTTAGGTTGTGCAGATTGTTGTGTTAATCCTCCAATCAGTTTTTTAGGTGTGTAGGATGGTTTAGTGTTGGTCTGACTGTATTTCATGGATGCGAGACACACAAAAAACTTCTATACTGTTCCGCCATCATGGCTCCTCCCCCCTATGGTGTTTTATTTTTATAGATGAGACCATAAATTAACTTTTCAAGATGTTTTTCTCTTAATTCCTTAAATGACCTGCATTACCTTTTGCAAACTGCATGTAAATATCCTCTACCACAATACATTTATAATAAGGTGGTTATTAGACATAGTTCATAATATCACGACATGTGTTTGTGAGATATGAGAAAAAATTAGAGCAAGAAAGCAGCTACATATTCTGAATTTGATTGTGTATTTAGTTGTTTTCTAATGGGAATTTCCACAGACGATATAATTCAACCTAGAAAAGATTGAGCTAATGAATGAGAGAGAAACAAATTAAACTTCTGCCAGACATTGATGGGTGGTAAATTTGTTTAATTTCTAAGGAAAGAGATTCAGGTGTCGTTGTGAACAGCTCAATAAAGATGTCAACTTAATATTCAACAATAGCTAAACATGATGTTTATTTGAATTATGAAAAGTGGAAAGTGCATGGAACCTAAGGAAATAAAATTACATGAAGAGATCAACCAATGGTAATGTTTTAGCAATTGTGTTTATTGTTAGATATTTCCTCTTCAAGACATTTCATCATTCTACATTCATTAAATATATATTGAGATCCTACTTATATAATTGTGAAAAATGGTCAGGAATATTATAGAAAAGGTAATTTTTGAATAGTTAGCAGCAGATACCAAAACAACAATGGTATTAAAAGCACTCAGGAAAAAAAGAACAGAACCAGGAAAACCTGGGAGATTTAAAACAAACTTGTATTTGGAAGACAGCATGTAGCTCAATAGAGTTTCTCTTTGTGTTACCCAAAATTAGACACAATCGGATAAGAGACTTCTCAAATGTCATGGAAGAGAAGATTTGGAATTAACGATACAAATAAAAGTGACAAATTTTAAAAGCTTATTGTATCTCTGGTGCTGTGCTAAGCATGTCACATAGCCTCCTGAGAACTCTATGAAGTAGATAATGTCTTTTTACATGAATGAGAAAACCAAGAAATAAAAATGGTGATTTGCCCAATGTCCAAAATAGTTGATAACTAGTGTCATAGGAATTGAATCCAGCATGTTTAACCCTCAAGTATTACACAGATATCAACAACGCAACTAGTCCTATGCACTGAGCCAGAATTCCTTGTGTGTCACCTATGCACAGAACCCTGCTTTAATAGCTTGAAAGAAGACACCTATAACTCGCTGGTAGATTCCTTCCCTGGGAAAAATACTTGCTCTTCACTGCTATATATTTGTTTTTATATACCTTTGTATGTCTCTGTGTAAGGCGACCTTTTTTATCTAACTCCTTAGATTTATCAATCATTTTTTACCTATCCTTTTCTGTTTTCCAGATTTAAGGTTGTATATGTCCCTCTAAGCCCTGCCTTAGTCACATCCCACAAGCTTTCTTATCATTCAGCTAAGAACACTTTTTATTATTAATTATATTTCGAAGTCACTGGCTTATATGGAAAAGTATTTCATAACTGCCTGTAGTATGTGGACCTTAAAAGTGTTTTCTAAACTGATTTCTAGTTGTATTTAACTGTGATCGAAAAGATACTTTACATGATATTGATTATTTAGAATGTATTGAGATTTGTCTTATGGTTAAGAAATGATCTTTTTGTAAATGGTCTACATACTCTATGATTATAGATTCACTTAGAAATGCACTTCTGTCTCTTGTCTTTTATGGTGGTGTTGGTTTCAGTTGTTACAGGAATTTTCAAGGGATTTTTTAAATTAAGTTTATTCATTTATTTTGAGAGAGAGAGAGAGAGAGAGAGAGCACAAGCAGGGGAGGGGCAGAGGAGAAACAGAATCCCAAGCAGACTCCACACCATCAGTGCAGAGCGTGATGTGGGACTTGAACACCCAGAGTGTGGATCATGACCTGAGCCAAAATCAAGAGTTGGACGCTTAACCAACTGCACCATCCACGTGTCCCTCAATGAATGTTTTAATTAGAGGGCATAGAAAGATATATGATTATATACTCTATAGTTCTGGCTTATAGTACTCTGAACATGACAATTATGTCTGGTTTCCTAGTCATATTGTTAAAATATTCCACATGCTTACTATTTTTGTGTGTGCATACTGGATTGATCAAGATGTACTGAGCTTTCTCACTATAATTCTTGATTGGTTTGTTGGTCAATTAAAACTATATTACAAATATCCTTGTTCATCTCTAGTAAAACCTATTAATTTAATTGTTATTGTTTTTTACTTTCTTGATATTTTGATTAAGAATATATTTTAATTTTTAGAGCAGTTATAGGTTCACAGCAAAATTAGGGGAAGGTACAGAGATTTTTCATATACTCCTGTCCCCAGATATGTATAGCCTTAGCTGTGACTGACATCTCTCAGCAGAGTGCTACATTCATCATAGCGGATGAACCTACATTGATTTCATAATCAAAGTCCAAAATTTACCTTAAGCTTCACTCTTGATGTTTCAGATCCTAAGGGTTAGGGTATTTACTTTCACTTTAAGAGAGTTAATGTGCTCATATTTGCATGATACATCTTCTTCCTTCTTTTACTTCAAATTTCTGAATCCTTATGTTTACCCATGTACTATAAATTATAGATATATAAATTATAGATATATGTATATACCTCAAATACATATATACATGTTTTACGTGTCTTTATAATTGTGATAATATTGAAAATAGTGCACCTAACTCTGTGTTCATAGTAAGTCTATGATCAGCTGTCATTAGAAAGTTTACACATAATTGCAAGGAATAGGTTTCTCACCTGACCAAAGTTCTCTGTGTCCAGAGACCACAGCTCCCAGATGCATCAGTGCAGCCTAGATGAGTCAAAGTATTGTGGCATGACAAGTCTCAAAGTCTTAAAAAATGTACGCAGAGGCAAAGGGTGAAAATCTCAAAGACCTGTAAGAGCTTGAGAGAAGTCACTCACTTAGAAATGCACTTCTGTCTCTTGTTTTTTATGGTGGTGTTGTTTTCAGTTGTTACAGGAATTTTCAAGGGATTTTTTTTAAATTAAGTTTATTCATTTATTTTGAGAGAGAGAGAGAGAGAGAATGAGCACAAGCAGGAGAGAGGCAGAGAGGAGAAACAGAATCCCAAGCAGACTCCGCACCATCAGCGCAGAGCGTGATGCGGGCTTGAACACCCAGAGTGTGGATCATGACCTGAGCCAAATTCAAGAGTTGGACGCTTAACCAACTGCACCACCCACGTGCCCCTCAATGAATGTTTTAATTACAGGGCAAAGAAAGATATATAATGCACTACATGACAGCTAACATAATTTGCAGAATCTTCTAAATCAGTTGCATTTATCTAAAATATTTTTAAAATAATGTACTACATACAGACAATTTAGAAATTATAATAGGAAACACATAACACTTATCATAGGCCAGATATTACAGTAAAAGCTTTAAATATATTATTATCTAATCTTCAAAAAGTATCATTTAGGTGTAGTATTATTATCCCTACAGCTATAGAGATATAAATCTTGTTTTTATACTAAGAACTCTACATTCCATTAATTAAATTCTCTGTGCTCAGTAAGTTATAACTTTTGTTCATTAGGAAAATGAACTATCCCAAATGCCTAAGTCCATAAAGTGTCATTTTCTCAAATAAAAAAACATAGACTTCAATGCTAGAAAAAAAAATAATGGATGAGAAATCATCATGAGTTTGTTAGCACTATATCTGGAAAAGGAAATAAAGAGGCAATGCAAGGTAAATTGTAGGGCAAGTTAGAAGTTTTCTAACCAAATGGATAAGGACAATTGGAAATTTCCCTGTTGTCTAATATAGGGACTTTGTTCATCCAATTATTTTTAAAAACCTTTTTGAAGTTCTAAATGTAGGAGGCTTCCAGATATTTTAATGATGCCAGGGAAGTAGAAGACAGTACACTAACACATAAATGTACCTTTTTGTTTTAATCAAAGGTAGAGATAGAGAACATGATTTCATTCTTATTTAAATTATAGCCTAAGATAAGTAGTTCATTTATTTAGCCTTTACTTTGAAAAAGTTTTCCAAATGCTTCAATTCACATTGAAAATAATTGATTGTAATTCAAATGATAAATATGGATGCAAGAGTTCAGAAATAACAATGCCAACTTAAAAAACAATCATTAGTTAAAATCAATGCTTTTTTCCAAATTTTTAAGATTATCAGGCAAAAACTTAGAAATTATTTTTTTCTATAAAAGTAGTGATAATCTACCTCTTTCTTTGGCCTTTCATCCTGTGTATAGTTCTTGGTCTAAATATTTTTTTTCCATGCAGCATATGCATCTTCAATATAATAGTCAAGTGGCAGTATTGCCCTTTCTAATGAAACAATTTACTCAAAGAAATCACCAGCTGGGGTATGATACAGGCATTCAAACTCCCAGGTTGTTCCAATTAGTATTTAGTATTCCATCTGAGAAAGTATTTCCCATTTTTGCAGGTCTGTGAGTTAGAAGAGAGCAAGAAAAGTTGGTGCCCACAGTATCAACATGAGCTAAAGATGCCTACAGAAAAGGGTAGGTAGGTCAGAGATTATAAGTAAAGAACCCTCAGGTACAATCTAGATGTGTTTTGTGTTAGAAGTGAACCTAATTAAACATCACAAGATGGAAAAAAATAATGCATTTTGAGAAAGAATTTTCTGAGATTGGCCTTATTAGTCTTTGTACCAAAGATACAGAAGTCTAATTTTAAATTAAATTAATAAAATTTAAGACTGTCGCAAAATCTGTTTCCCTCTTTCTCCCATTTCTTCTCTTTTATTATTTTCTTGCTTTGTTCTCATCTTGTTTCTTCCTCTCACTGTCTCTACTTTTTTTCTCTCCTGCTTACTTTCTCATTTCTTTTCTTCCTCCCTTTCCCTGCCTCTCTCTTACCTCAAAATTGAGTCTCCAAGCATGAGCAATGTTTGTGCCTTCTGAGAAAACTGGGATGTGTAAATATGCTTTTCAGATGCAAAGAATATAAAACAAGTAATTTTCACACACACACACACAATCTATTCACTTACTGGTGTCACTAAACAATTGTAACATTTAGAATATTTCTGAAAAAAAAAAATAACACGAGGCTACTGCTTTTCCCGGCAAAACAAATGATTACAAATTAGTCGTAAGTGTGAACAGAGAGTACACCTCACTCTGACTTTCAGGCATAAGGCAGAACTATCTTTTTTGAAGTTAGTTGTAGCCAAATGACTTGTTTTGGTCTATAAAATGTGAATGGAGGCAATGCGTCACTTTTGAACAAAAGTCTGAAAACAGAAATGATTCACCCCATTCTCTCCTCCCTGCTTTGGCGATCCAGAAGTGTGTTTCCAGAAGGAGCCTTGAGAGCCTTTGATGAACACAAACCTCCTTGTTAACCCGAAACGGACATGCAGTGAAGAGTGAAAAATAAAATTTAGTTTTGTTAAGCTGCAGAGTTTCAAGTTGTTTTCTAACCGTTACACAAACCAGATCTCTGTTTGAAATATTTCAGAAGCTAAAAATGCAACTATAGTGGGAAATCCTAGAGGTGTCCTGGAGGGAATCATTCCACATAATGTATGCCAAAATGAGATATGAACAACAATCAAAGCAAAAGTATTCAGGAATACCAAAAATTTATTAGAAAATAATCCTTTTTTCCTGATTATCTTCTATATAAATGATTGAATTATCTTCTACATAAATAATTTAATTGACAGTTCTGTTTCTTGTGAAATTAAGACTTTTTCAATTTTAAGGACTTTGATTTTCATTCTAAACTAAATATCAAAGTAAAAGATAATCATTGGATTGCAATGGACAGGTATAAAATTTTATAATGAATAATTCATACTAAAGGTCTTCATTTTAAAATTTGATGAATATAAATCTCAATACCAATCAGAAAGTACTTTGGAGAAGATAACATTTGCAGAAGTTTGAAAAAAGCCACTTGTTCAAAGGAAAAGTGAAAAGAAAGATTTTAAATGTTTAGTGAAATAATTTTAAGTTCATATTTTAGTTTTTTGCATAACTTTAAAGTATTTAATTTTTGTTAATACACTGGAAAGTTTAATCTGTGTTCATTACTTAATTAAAAATAAATGGCTTTATTTTTCAAAAACCATTACTGGCCACTTGTGGTAAATTGTTTATAAAAAATCTCCTAATAATTTCCAGCATGCCTGGGTGCCTCAGTTGGTTTAACATCTTATTTCAGCTCAGGTCATGATTCTGTGGTCCGTGGGTTCGAGCCCCATGTCAGGCTCTGAAATGACAGCTCAGAGCCTGGAGCCTGCTTTGGATTCTGTCTTCCTCTTTCTCTGCCCTTCCCCCTCTTGCACTCTGTTTCTTTCTCAAAGATAAATAAACATTAAAAAAAGTCTTCTAATAATTTCCATTTGAAACTTAAAAACAACATGATTTCTCTGAAGAAAATTTAATATCACAATACATTTTTTAAATTAAAGACTTTATTTTTTAGGCAGTTTTAGGTTTATAGAAAAAAGAAACATCTAAATACAATGAATTTCCATACACCACCTCACTTCACACACCATTATAACAGACATGATGTTAAAAATATATAGTTTCCTGTATTATTAACATCTGGTCTCTGTTATAATTGATGAGCCAATATTTATACATTATTACAAACTAAAGAGCATAGTTTACATTAGGGTCCACTCTTTCTACCCTCTATGGATTTTAACAAATGTATACTAGCATGCATCTGCTATCACAGTATCATACAGATTAATTTCACTCCCCTAAAATCTGTGCTTCACCTATTCACCCTTCCCTTCCCACAAATCCCTGAACTCTCTACTGTCTCCACAGTTTTGCCTTTTCCAGGTGTCATATAGTTGGCATAATATGGCATGCAGACTTTTCAGTTTGGCTTCTTTCACATGCTCTACTGACTAAGCCAACCAGGCACTCCTGGCTTCTTTCACTTAGTAATATGCATTTCCGTTTCCTCTGTGTCTTTTCATGACTCAATAGCCCATTTCTTTTTAGCTCTGGCTAATATTCCACTGTCTGGATGTACCAGTTTATTTATCCACACACTTACTGAGGGGCATCTTGGTTGCTTCCAAATTTTGGCAATTATGGATAAAGCTGCAATGAACATTGTGTAGGTTTTTGTGTGAGTGTCGGTTTTCAACTCCTTTGGGTAAACACCAAGGAGCTCCATTGCTTCATAGTATGAAATGAGATATTCAGCTTTCTAAGTAACTGCCAAATTGTTTTCCAAGTTAGCTATACCATTTTGCACTCTCACCAGTGGTGAATGAGAGTTCCTATTGCTCCATATTCTCAAAAACATTTGGTACTGTCAGTGTTTTGGATTTTAGCCATTCTAATAGGTGTATAGCAGTATCCAATGGTTTTAATC
Organism: Acinonyx jubatus; assembly: GCF_027475565.1. NCBI lineage: Eukaryota > Metazoa > Chordata > Mammalia > Carnivora > Felidae > Acinonyx > Acinonyx jubatus. Next base: position 50,137,550 of record NC_069387.1, read on the forward strand.
TGCCTAGTGATATATAATGTAAAGCATCTTTTCATATGCCATCTGTATATCTTCTTGGGTAAATATCTGGATATTTTTCACATTTTTTATTTGGGCTATTTGTCTTCTTATTGTTGAAGTTTAAAAATCTTTATATATTTTAGATATAGGTCCTTCAATGAATATGTGGTTTGAAAGATTGTCTCCCTGTCTATGACTTGTTGGTTCATTCTCTTACCATTATCTTTCATAAAACAAAAGTTTTTCATTGTAATAGAGTCTAACTTCATTTTTTCTTTCTTTCAGGTATCATATTTCAGTGTTGTATCTAAAAATTCACTGACAAATCCAATTATACCAGATTTTCTCCCATGTTATCATGCAGAAATTTTAGAGTTTTGAGTTTTACATTTAGTCCTATGATCCATTTTGAGTTAATTTTTTATAAAGCTTCTGAAATCTGTGTCTAAATATATATTTTTGCAGTTATTCCAACATATTTTGTTGAAAAGACTAGCTATTTTCCACTGAATTGCCTTACTCCTGTTAATGATAAGTTGACTCTATTTGTGTGGGCTTTGTTTTGGGCCCTCTATTTTTTTTTTTAAGGTTTATTTATTTTTGAGACAGAGAGAGAGACAGAGCATGAACGGGGAAGGGGCAGAGAGAGAGGGAGACACAGAATCAGAAGCAGGCTCCAGGCTCTGAGCCGGCAGCCCAGAGCCCGACGCAGGGCTCCAACACATGGACCGCAAGATCGTGACCTGAGCTGAAGTCGGGCGCTTAACCGACTGAGCCACCCAGGCGACCCCGGGTCCTCTATTTTACTCCATCAATCTATTTGTCTATTCATCTGCCAATACCATATTGTCTTGGTTATTGTAGCTTTTTAGTAATTCTGGAAGTCAGGTATTGTTAGTCCTCTGACTTTGTTCTCTGTCAATATTGTATTGGCTATTCTGGATCAATATTGAATATCAACAGCCTTTCCGTATAAACTTCAGAATCAGTTTATTAATATTTATAAAATCATTTTCTGGGATTTTAATGGGATTATGTTGGGTCTATAGATCAAGTTGGGAAGAATTGGCATTTTAGCAATATTTAGTCTTCTTATCCATTCATATGGAATATCTCCCCATTTACTTAAATATTAGTTTATTTCTTTTATCAAACCTGTAGTTTTCCTTATATAGCTCTTATAAATGTTTTATTAGATTTTAACCTAAGTATGGTGTGACATTTTGTTTGACTAGGGGTTAAGCTGTGTTAGTGTTTACTGTAGCTATCAGTGTCATAGGCTAAACTTTTCTCTGGTAACTTGTTTTTGTCTCCCAAGTTGTCTTTGGTGGTTCCTAAAGACTTCTTTGGCAAGATCTGACATAAACTGCTCTTTCAGTTGTAATCCCTTGTAATTGTATAGGAACCATACTGACGTGGTAATAATTTGTGGAGAGGGTGGAGGGGAGAGTTGTATAGTCCTATGATTAGTTCTCAGTCTTTTAGAGAGTCTTTGTGCTTTGGCTGTGAACTTCATAAGTAAAGGACTGAGGCTGGTTATTTGTTTCTCCACGTGGGATTCTAGAACATGCTGACACTCAGTATTTCCTTTTCCCCCCAGGCTGGATAGGCTCTGTAAAACTCCAATTGGTTTATTCTGGTAAAATAGTTTCCCTTGAGGGCAGGCTTATTAAGGAGAACACAATGTTCTGGGTGTATTTCAAAATGGCTACTTTGCTATGGGTTCCTGGAAGTAAAATTCCCAAAAGTTTGTTCACCTCTATAATAATGGGTGCCTCTGGAGTTTTTACTCTCAAACTTGTCCAGACTGAGCCCCCAGCAATTTATCAATTGCAATTTAAGTTTGCCTATCCCTGTACTCGCTCCATTGGTGGTTTCCGTTCCTCCACTTCTGCTCCCATAAGCTGTGATTCTCCATATTGATCTGTCAGTCTTCAATTTGGGGGGCAGTGGTTTGTTCTGTGACCTCAATTTTCTGAAACATCTAAGAAGATTTGCTGATTTTATTCTGGCAAGGTATTTCTCTATCTTTGGCATCCCAGAAAGAGAAAATAAGAATCATGAGCACAGACTAGAGAAAAGGTGTGTTTGGATTTTTTTTTTTAGAACTGACACAATGCATGTATTCTCAGACATATGGAGTGCAAAGTATACCAGGCAGAATAAATAAAAAGACATCCACCCCTTGTCCTGTAGTGAAATTGCTAATATGAAAGACAATAGGGAGATCTTAAAGGTATCGGGGAAGAAGAGAAAAACTACCCCAATAGACATAATTAGACTCTGACTAAGCCCCTAAACAACACTAATGAATGCTGTAGGTCAGTGGGATAACATTTTCAACATGCAGAGAAAAATTTCAGTCAGTTATTATTGTGTACCCAACATAAATGGATAACTTGAGGTGTAGAAGGAAAGAGGAAGACAGAGAAGAGAGTAAGGAGAAAGAAGAGAGAAATAAGAGGCATGAAGAGAAGTGCAGAGAGTAGAGACAAGAAAGAGAATGTAAAAACTCTCCTGACTTAAAGAGAATGAAAGGTGAGTATGAATAAAAATGGGGGTGGATATCAAAGGGACCATTAGTTTCTTCTGTAATTTTTGCTTTCTTAAAATAATAATACATGTCATATGATATAAAATTAAGGGTAACTTAAAACCTGAAAGAAAATCAACTTCTCTCTCAATTTCTCTGTTGCTCACTCATATCGAAAATACCAGAGACCATACTAAGACCCCAACTTACCAAAACATTGTTAGAAAAGTAAATGAAATCTTCATACTTATTTTAATTTGGCTTAATTTGGCACAGTAAAGATTACCAAAATAATTAGGGTCCTCTGATATTTCTAGTTGTCCTTTTGATTCTGAGTAAACCACTTTTTGTTCTCAAATAAAAATTTTCTTATTTTAAACTTCTATTTTCCCAAAAGTGAAAGATTTTGTACTAATAAGCATACTTACCTTACTGCAAATTTGGCTTATATTTTTAAAGTAGTAATTATGGTTTGTCCAAAACTTTTAATATTTTATCTTATACCCTTTAAATAAATTTATGGGATATTAATATATATAATGTATATGTAATATGTATACATATATTGCAATATATTTTATATACAACATATAATAATTGATATGAAACATTATATATGTAATATATGTGTAATTTCTGTGCTATTTTAACCTTATTTTTCATTAAGAATGTGGATAGATGATATTATATAATTATTACATTTCATTCCAGATTTTAGGCCTACTCCTATACTATATTTCAAAACCAGGAATACTGCCATAATGCAAATCAACAATAGAAATTTTAAATTATAGTGTCAGAGTTAATAATTTTACACTTTAGTATGGGCAAACCAAGAGATTGCCATCATCTACATCATTATTTTCATCCTGGTATCAGTTTTCTTTACTTCATATTTGAGCAATTGCTTTGATTAGGGGTTTCCAGAGAAACAGAACAACATAATGTGTATACAGACAGAAAGATGATTATTATAAGGATTTGCATTATATGATTATGGAGACTGGAAGTCTAAATCTGTGAAGCGGTTGGCAGGCTTAAGACCCAGGAGAGCTGATGGTGCAGATGAAATCTGAAGGCAGTCAGCTAGAAAATTTCCTCCTGTCAGGGGATCTGGTCTTTCTGTTTATTCAGGGCCTTCAACTGTTTGGATGAGGCCCATCCATATTATGGAGGATAATCTGCTTACTCAAAATTCACCAAATTCAATGTTAATCTTATCTAAAAACACTCTCAGCAATGTACTTTGGCCAAGATTTTGCCTCATCATTTAAGCAACTACTTGTAATTCACACACACACACACACACACACACACACACACACATTACAAAATTATCTATTGAATAATATTTGCATTCATTTCACATTTTCAAAAGTGTACCATCACATACAATAATCTTGATTCTAAGGCAGTATATTTTTTATTTATGTTTTTGAAGAATTATTTGTTACAATTTTCTGGTCAATAATCTATTCTCCAGTTGTATACATTCTCTCTCTTAGCCTGCATTATTATTATTATTATTAATATTATTATTACTAGTTTAATTATTTTTCAGATCTCTATTTTCAGACAATAAGGAGACTTATCTTTATCTACTGAAAATAAGTTTATTTATGTACTTAGAGAGAGAGAGAGAGGGAGAGAGAAGGGGAGGGGCTGAGAGAGAGGGTGAGAGAGAATCCCAAGCAAGTTCCATGTTGTCAGGGCAGATGTGAGGCTTGAACTCACAAACTGTGAGATGAGCCTCAGTCGAAATCAAGAGTTGGAAGCTCAACCAACTGAGCCACCCAGGTGCCACTCTGCTGAAAATATTTTATTACTCTGGTCATATGATTAGTTTTCTTTACTGTCGTATAAATCTTTCTGGTACCCACAAGAAATAATAAAAACAATGAATAAATAACTACATTCTGATATAAATACTGCTGGAGTACATTAGGGGAGTAAGTGATGGAATGAAAGAAAATATTTGCAAGCCATGTATCTAATAAGAGATTAATATCCAATATATATAAGGAACTAATACAACTCAATAGAAAAAAAATCTGATTAAAAAAAGATAAAAAATATGAATAGACATTTCTCCAAAAAAGACATCCAGTGAGAGTGAGGATGAACTAAATTTTCTACATAGGCCGTTTTTGTCACCACTTTTGATCTTAAATTTTACCATTACTATGGAGCTTCTGGTAAAATTGGTACACTACAGTATTTCATATTGCTTTTTCCTCTTAGTGTCTCTGTTGTTCAAATAACTTCTTTTAAAAATAAATAATTTATCAAGTGTATAATATATTTTTAAACATATGTTAGGTACCTGAGCAAGAAATAAGCAAAATTCTTCTCCCCTGGAATTTATTCAATTCAATAGTATTCTTAGTCATCAAATTTTGGATCCATGTCATCTAGAAATCCTTATTGAAACCAAGAGAATTTACCCTGCATGTCTACTCTCAGTTCCTGTATAGTCATATTTGCGCGTAACATTTTTTTCTTTATTTAAACAAGCAAACAGACAAACAACAACAAACAATTCTCCCATTTCTGCCACATCCCTGTTCCCACCTCTGGCAACATTAAACACGTAACATATTATGTTGACTTTATCTTCTCATCAGTCTATTGCTTTCATTTTATGATAGACCTACATGAAGTCAAGAACTGTAGCTTAATTATATCTGTATTTCCATAAGAAGTATATAGCCCTGATTAAATACTCATAAACCTTTGAACATTTGAACATTGTAACATTTGACATGAAAGTAGCTTCTTTGAGGAACTAACATATAAATTGTGCTAAAATTTTTCAACTGTATTTTTTTTCACTCAAATTCAGGAAATTGCACTCCATCAAATTTCTCAGAAAATTTAATTATATCTCTGTATGAATTATGGTTAGACTTGTGATGAGTGTGCTGAATGAAATAATGTGCAATGACCTTTATCGGATTAATATAAATTAAAGTCTCAGAAGAAAACACAGAGTTTAATGTATGGAAATAAGTTCAAGAGATAGTTTTACAGTTTCCTATTAGAAACAAGAAGTGTTATTGTTTCCATGCTTGTAAAAAAATTTTCTGTATATAAATTTCTTACACACCTATTGCATAGGGAACATTTTTATTTAGTTGTATTTGCCATGACAAAAATTCTTATCAAACTACAGAACTAAATCATTTTTAATATGGCAATAGTAAATTATATAGGATAGAAAACATTTACTGAAAATTACATGGCTGTCATAATTTCATAAGTGTATTTAGAAATTATTATCACTTTCTCTATTGAATTCAATTAACTTTATTTAGTTTTCAAGCACTTCTATAGCGGAAACTTAAGATAGAGAATTGTTAGCAATTAAAAAATAAAAATGTAATTGTTCTCAGGTGTTTTCAATGCCAGCATGTTCATGAACAAACTCAAAACATTTACACACACAAATAAAAAATATATACACCTGTATAAAAAACATTAGACTCCTAGAATTAATAAGCAATTATAGCAAGATATTTCAGGATGCAAGGTTAATATTAAAAAGAGAGTTTATTTTCTATATACCAACAATGAACAAGTAGAATTTGAAATTAAAAACATGATACTATTTACATTAACACCCACCAAAATACAATACATAGGTATAAATCTAACAAAATATGTGCAAGACTTATAAGGAAACTATAAAACTCTAATGAAAAAATCAAAGAATAACTGGAGAAATATTCCCTGTTCATGGATAGAAAGGCTCAATATTGTCAAGATGTCAGTTCTTCCCAATCTGATTCAATGCAATCCCAATTAGAATACAAGTTATTTTTTGGAAATCAACAAGCTATTCCTAAATTGTATATAAGAAACAAAAAATCTAGAATAGACAACATAATAAGAACACCAAAACTGTAGAACTGATATTACCCAATTTCAAAACTTCTGTAAAGCAATGATAATCAACACAGTATTGTGGGAAAAAAAGGTAAATAAATCAATGGAACAGAATAGAGTTCAGTTGTAGACCCACAGTCACCTGATCTGTGACAAAAGAGTAAAGGCAATACAGTGCAACAAAGATAGTCTTTCCAACAAATGATGCTGGAACAAGTGGACATACACATGCAAAAAATTAATTCGGACATTGACATTATCACTTCCACAAATATCTCAAAATGGGTCAGAAACCTAAATGCAAGAGGAAAAAGTATAAAACTCCTAGAAGATAACATAAAGAAAGTTAGATGAACGTGGATATGACAAAGACATTTTAGATACACACTAAAGACATGTTCCATGAAAGAAACAATGAATAAGCTGGACTTTATTAAAATTAAAAAATTCTGCCCTGCAAAAGACAATGCCAAGGAAACGAGAAGATGACCCACAGACTGGGAGAAAATATTTGCAAAAACATACATCTGATGAAGGACCATTATGCAAAATAAATAATTCTTAAAACTTAACAAAAAAGAGCCCCAGCAACCTGATCAAAAAATTAGCCAAACATCTTAAGAGACACCTAACCAAACAAGATACATGAATGCCAAATAATCATATGAAAAAATGTTCCACATTCCATATCATCAAGGAAATGCAAATTAAAACAACAAGGAGATATTACTATACAATTATCAGAATGGTCAAAACACAGAACATAGACAACACCAAATGCTGATGAAGAGATGGAGCAAAAGAACTTTCACTCAGTGCTGGTATGAATGCAAAATAGTACAAATACTTTGGAAGACAGTTTGGCAGTTTCTTACAAAACTAAATATATTCTTGCCATATGATCCAGCAGTTGTACTCCTTTGTATTTACCCCAAGGAGTTGAAAACTGTTGTCCACGCAAAAACTTGCACACAAATATTTATAGCAACTTTATTCACAATTGCCCAAATTTGGAGGTGAATGGATAAATACACTGTGGTACATTCGGACAATGAAATATCATTCAGCCCCCAAAAGAAAGAACTATCACACCATGACAAGATATGGAAGAGACTTAAATACCTAACTGTGAGTGAAAGAAGGCAATCTTCAAAGGCTACATACCGTATGATTCCACCTATATGAAATTCAGGAAAAGGCAAAACTATGGAGGCAATAAAATTATCAGCAGTTTCCCAAGTGTCAAGGAGAGTACAGAGGAGATTTAGGGCAGCAAAATTCTATGTATGATATTTTAATGATGGATATATGACACTACACATTCCAAATCCATAGAATGTACTCCAAGTTGAACCTCAAGGTAAACTATGGACTTTATGTGATTATTATGTGTCAGTGTAGGTTCATACTTGGTCAGAACATGTACCATTCTAATCAGAGGTAATGAGAATGGGGGAGGTTATGCATGGAAGGCAGAAGGATATGGGAAATTTCTGTACCTTCCCCTCAATTTTGTTGTTAACCTAAAACTGCTCTTGGAAAATGAAGTTAAAAAATTGTAATTTAAACCTATTGACTAAGTCTCAGGTATTTATTGCTATGCTCAATTTCAAATTATGATCCTTATGAAACCCACATATGAATTATTGAAACTTAAGTTTTTAATTTAAATTTTTAATTTTCATTTGTGTCAAAATTCACAGAAAGAAAAGAATAGTTACCTCTTCCCAAGTAACTGGATAATACTGAAGAAAATTAAGACAATGGCTTGTAATACTAAGTAAAATTACTTCTTTTCCTCACCCTCTTACTATTAAGGGTAACTTGAATTCTTACATATTAACTTCTGTAAAAAATGAATTCTTTTGTTTCAAGTGTCATGTAAGTTAAACTAATTGAATATTCCTCCAATACATTTTTGGAATTGTAAATTAAGTACAAAATTAAAACTTGTTAAAGAAATATTCCAAGAAAATTACTGGCTTAATTTCTATTTATCTGGTTTATTATATTACAAAAGAAACATAGTGTAATAAATAAATTCCTAAATTCCCAGCCTTACATATAAGTCTGGTTTTCCTTCTATAATTCTTCTTACCTCAGTAACTGATTAGAATTACACTTTTTAATGTCTTATAGTTTCTATGCAATTATATTAATTAAATTAACTTTTTACTTACAATGTTTTGTTCCTACTTTTGTACTCCAACTGTCTTTACTTTTTCCAATTTACTGTGAGGTGACATAGTACATTCAGGTACTGAAATAATTACAGTAGACAGAGAAGTCAACTTGATTTAAAATCATTCACATAAGGGGCACCTGGGTGGCTCAGTCGGTTGAGCGTCCAACTTCGTCTCAGGTCATGATCTCATGGTTCGTGGGTTCGAGCCCTTTGTCAGGCTCTGTGCTGACAGCTCAAAGCCTGGAGCCTGTTCGGATTCTGTGTCTTCCTTTCTCTCTGCTCCTCCCCTACCTGTGCTCTGTCTCTCTCTCTGTCTCTCTCTCAAAAATAAATAAATATTTAAAAAATAAAAAAAAAATAAAATCGTTCACATAAAACATATTAAGATCTATCTCCAGACCAAGTGTTAAATAAAGGTTTCACTATCACAAAAAAATAATGGAGTATAGAACACAAAATCCTACAAAGTGTGTGAGGAGGTGTCTGCTCAAAATGGAACAGAATATGCAGGTTGAATCCACTGACACATAAATGCTCCATTTTTCATTAATAAAATATTTTAGTTAATACCAAATTCATTTTTAGGAACCTGTTTTTCTTTAAATGTGATATACTATATAATAGAGCCCATAAATTACCAAAAAAAAAAAAGTCCTTAGATTTTGGCCAAAAGAATATTCTTTATTATTAACATAGGTTTATGGCGTCATTTAAATTTTTGATGTCTTGCTTGGAAATAAACATGTTTCATGAATATTTCAAATAAGTGCGGATGGCAGTTGCTCATATCACATCACTTCCAGCCACTCAATGTTAAACAAAAAGAAAATAATCCATCAATATTACATTCACCTTTGAGCAGATGATTCAGATTCTTCACATCTGTAAGGGAAAAGATTATAGTTTGGTTTATGGTTTGCTAAAATTACTGTGGTATTTTCACAAATTTTATTGAATTTACTTATTAAATAGCAATAAGTAAGGAATAGTAAAATTCAATGATCTTATGAAAAGATACAGTATAAGTATGTAATTCTTTGCTCAGTCATCAAAGAACTATACAGAGAATCATTATCCCACTGGGATTGCAATAAAAACTTCTAAGTTGAATCCTAGGCAGATTTTGGCAAAAAGAATTTTAGAACAAATCCTCACAGAACTTGTCAATGTCTACTTTTCAAGTTTCCAAATTTCCCCAAGAGCTATTCTGCTTGCGCTACTGCTAGAAGCACTGTTAGTCAAAGCAAATAGGGTACAGTAGTGTTTGTTTTCGGGCTGTTTTTGTGTTGTTGTTGTTTTGTTTTGTTTTTTGGTTAATCCATTGAGAGAATATTGTTAATGTCCTGAAGGAAAAACATACTAAAACTAGTTGTGATACTATTTGGGGTTTAAGCTATGTTTTAAGAAATGAATTTTGAGGAAACAAAAGTGCATGCCTATGTCAACAATAGAGTTACATTTTGAGGAGGAAACATTCAAGATAAATGTTTAAAAGAAACTAGGAAACAAAGGCATAAACAAAGTTTTAATAACTCTTAATCTCTACCTACAGAACACATAAATAGCAATGAAAGGTGCTTAAAAACATCTAGTACCCCATAGAAAGCAAAAATCAATCTATATGGACACATTACAGTTCAAGGCAAAATTCCAGTGAAGTTTTTAAATATAAATTGATAAGAAGACTCAATGTTATATCGAAGAGCAGACAATCAAAAAAACTAAGACACCTCCAAAAAGAAATAAAACAGATGAGCAATGACTTTTCAAAATCAAAGCTTAATTAAGACAGCATTTTATAGATATCATAATCAACAAATCAGAGAACAGAAAAGAGAAACAAAAACAAAAGCCATAACCGTGTAGAAATTTTATTACTGGCAGAGCTTTGATAGAACTTCAGTGCAGGAAATTAAGGATTACCAATATCTGGAAAGTTGATAATTACTGTCAACTTAAAATTAAAAATGAAATTTTGTTACCACTGTAAATCAAGCACTAAAAGCAACCCACATAGGTTAAAAAAAAATCCATGTCATTTAAAACTAAAAAGATAAACCTTTAGGAAAACAATATAAAATAATATCTTTATGACCTTATTAAACTTTAAAGTAAATATTTAATAAATTTAATTGTTTTAAAATTAAACTATTAATTGAAATATACTCTAAAGAAAGTAAAATAAAAATCAGAGACTGAAAAATTATTAATGACTATAACTTAAAAAATTAATATCCAGAATATATAAAGAAATCCCTCAAATCAATAATAAAAGACCAATAACCCAAGAGAAAAAAAGAATAAAACACAAAGACAGTTTCCTTTTTTTCTTTTTCAAGTTTTTATTTAAATTCCAGTGAGTTAACTTACAGTTTAATATTAGTTTTAAGTGTAGAATTTAGTGATTCATCACTAACATACAGCACCCAGTGCTCATCACAAGTGCCCTCCTTAATTCCCATTACCCATTTAACTCATCCCGAACCCACTTCCCCTCCAGTAACCCTTAGTTTGTTCTCTATAGTTAAGAGTCTATTTTCTGGTTTTCCTCTCTTTATCTCTCTCTCTCTTTCTCTCTCTCTCTCTCTCTCTTGTTTTACAATAGACAAAATGAACATAGCTAATAGTGTTTATCATGAAAATAAAAATAGAAACTCAGTAAAATACCATTTTGCATCTATTGTGTTAACATTTTATTTAAATGTTTGACAATACCATCTATCAGTGAAATATGAAGCCTCTGTACCTTTATATGCTACTGGATGAAGTGTAAACTATAAATCATGTTGGTAAACAATTAGTTTTCCCTAGTACAAGCTAATGTATATGTGTGTGTGTGTGTGTGTGTATTTATTTACAACCTAGAAATTCTTCCATGCTTTAGAAAAATGCTTATATTTGTATACCAAGAATACCCATTAGAGCATTATTTATGATGGAAAAAAAATAGCAGCCTAAATATCCATCAGCAGAAGAATGGATAAAGAAATGTTGGAGTAATCACAGTATGAAACACTATATAGAAGTAAAGTTGAACGAATTATAGTTACACATGTACTGGTTTTAGTCCAGTTTGGGAAGGGAAACTATACAGTGTTTGCACAATGAAAGTTAACACAAATAATTATTAACTTTCATAGGAAATTAGAAAAAACAAAAGATTGGCTAGGAAGAGGTAAAGAGAGTTGTAAAGAATATAGAAATAGCAGCTACAAGAAGCAGCCAGTAAGCCTCAGCCTAAGAAAGTGTAGACCTAGCAGAGATCCTAAACACACACACACACACACACACACACACACACACACACACAACTTGAAGAGAAAACCAGTGCAAGAATGTTAAAACTTAATGATTGGAAGCTTCCTCAATGTCTAACAACCATAAAATTGGTATAAAAATTATGGAATCTTTAAAAAATAAACTATATTTCACTGATATTAAAATATGTTCAGAATATCTTTCTAGTTTGAAAATGATAAGAATATACCGTATGGTCCCATTTTTTTTAAATGTCTATTTTTGAGAGAGAGAGAGAGAGAGAGAGAGAGAGAGAGAGCATGAGCAAAGGAGGAGAAGAGAGAGGGAGACACAGAATCTGAAGGAGGCTCCAAGCTCTGAGCTGTCAGCACAGAGCCTGACCCCGGGTCTTAAACTCATGAACCGGGAGATCATAACTGAGTTGAAGTCTGATACTTAACTGACTAAGGCACCGAGGGACCCCAATATAGTCCCATTTTATCAAAATATAAATAAATGATTATGCATCAAAAACTCAGAAAATGTATGCATCCATAAATTCAGCTATTTTCTTCTTGGAAAACTTCCAAACTAGAAACAAACTATATGCTTTGGAAATATTAAAAAGTTCTTTCAAAATTGTGAACAGAATAAAGTTTCCCAGTTGGATGGAAAATAAAGACAATTTGAAAAATGAATACAATCCTAAATGGTCTATGATCATAGAGAAACGGCTCAGGTTCTATTAGAACTGGTTTCGTATACAAATAGTATCTTGTGCTGATCTGATTTGCTTAACTCTGAAATTCATATTTAAGTTATTTAAATAGTCTAAGAATATTACATTTCATTCCTTACCAATACATAGTATAAAATCATTTTCCATTACATTGCATTGATTTGAATTGGATATGAAAAATCAGTTTCACAGATCAATAAAAGAAATCAAACAATATATATTCTCTTTTCTTATCAACTGTGTCTCAAACAAAAATTTAATGGAGAAAGTTTTATATAAAGAAATTTCAGCTATCAAATTGAAATGGAAGACACAATTAAAATATCACCACTTTGCAATCCCACAAATTATAGATCTAGCTAATAGTAACCTATGGCTGGCTAATATTACGAGATTCAAAGCTAATTGGGAACTTTATAATTAATGGATCAAAGTGACAAAACTTTAACCAAGTTATTGATTTTACTAGTACAAAAAGAAAAGTAATTAGATACTTTGTGTTTCCTGGTGTGTAACAGTTTAGAAGTGTAGAGTACCATCTTTCATAATTTTTTTATCTAAATGAAGAACATGAATTTATTTATTTATTTATTTATTTATTTATGAAATTTATTGTCAAATTGGTTTCCATACAACACCCAGTTCTCGTCCCAACAGGTGCCCTCCTCAATGCCCATCACCCACTTTCCCCTCCCCCCCCACCTCCCATCAGCCCTCAGTTTGTTCTCAGTATTTAAGAGTCTCTTATGGTTTGCCTCCTTCCCTCTCTGTAACTTTTTTTCCCCCTATCCCCTCCCTCCTGGTCTTCTGTTGAAATTCTCAGGATCCACATGAGTGAAAACATATGGTATCTGTCTTTCTCTGCCTGACTTATTTCACTTAGCAAAACACTCTCCAGTTCCATCCACATTGCTACAAAAGGCCAGATTTCATTCTTTCTCATTGCCAAGTAGTATTCCATTGTATATATAAACCACATCTTCTTTATCCATTCGTCAGTTGATGGACATTTAGGCTCTTTCCATAGTTTGGCTATTGTTGAAAATGCTGCTATAAACATAGGGGTACAAGTGCCCCTATGCATCAGCACTCCTGTATCCCTTGGGTAAATTCCTAGTAGTGCAATTGCTGGGTCATAGGGCAGATCTATTTTTAATTTTTTGAGGAACCTCCACACTGTTTTCCAGAGAGGCTGCACCAGTTTGCATTCCCACCAACATTTCAAGAGGGTTCCTGTTTCTTCACATCCTCTCCAGCATCTATAGTCTCCTGATTTTATTCATTTTAGCCACTCTGACTGGCATGAGGTGGTATCTCACTGTGGTGATTTGTATTTCTGTGATGAGGTGTGACGTTGAGCATTTTTTCATGTGCCTGCTGGCCATCTGGATGTCTTCCTTAGAAAGGTGTCTATTCATGTCTTCCTCCCATTTCTTCACCGGATTATTTGTTTTTTGGGTGTGGAGTTTGGTGAGCTCTTTATAGATTTTGGATACTAGCCCTTTATCCGATATGCCATTTGCAAATATCTTTTCCCATTCCGTAAGTTGCCTTTTAGTTTTGTTGACTGTTTCCTTGCAGCGCAGAAGCTTTTTATCTTGATGAGGTCCCAATAGTTCATTTTTGCTTTTAATTCCCTTGCTTTTGGAGACGTGTCAAGTAAGAAATTGCTGTGGCTGAGGTCAGAGAGGTTCTTTCCTGCTTTCTCCTCTAGGGTTTTGATGGTTTCCTGTCTCACTCTCAGGTCCTTAATCCCTTTTGAGTTTATCTTTGTGAATGGTGTAAGAAAGTGATCTAGGTTCATTCTTCTGCATGTTGCTGTCCAGTTCTCCCAGCACCATTTTTTATAGAGGCTGTCTTTGTTCCATTGGATATTCTTCCCTGATTTGTGAAAGATTATTGGCCATGCATTTGTGGGTCCAATTCCATTGGTCTATGTGTCTGTTTTTGTGCCAATACCATGCTGTCTTGATGATTACAACTTTGTAGTAGAGGCTAAAGTCTGGGATTTTGATGCCTCCTGCTTTGGTTTTCTTCTTTGATATTACTTTGGTTATCTGGGGTCTTTTGTGATTCCATACAAATTTTAGGATTGCTTGTTCTAGCTTCGAGAAGAATGCTGGTGCAATTTTGATTGGGATTGCACTGAAGGTGTAGATTGCTTTGGGTAGTATTGACATTTTAACAATATGTATTCTTCCAATCCATAAGCATGGAATATTTTTCCGTTTCTGTGTATCTTCAATTTCCTTCATAAGCTTTCTATAATTTTCAGCATATAGATCTTTTACATCTTTGGTTAGGTTTATTCCTAGGTATTTTATGATTGTTGGGGCAAATGTGAGTGGGATCAATTTCTTTATTTGTCTTTATGTTGCTTCATTTTTTGTGTATAAGAATGCAACTGATTTCTGTACATTAATTTTGTATCCTGAGACTTGGCTAAATTCATGTATCAGTTATAGCTGACTTTTGGTGGAGTCTATCAGGTTTTCCATGTATAGTATCATTTCATCTGCAAAAAGCAAAAGTTTAACTTCATCTTTGCCAATTTTGATGCCTTTGATTTCATTTTGTTGTCTGACTGCTGATGTGATGCTAGCACTTCAAATACTATGTTAAACAACAGCAGTGAGAGTGGACATCCCTGTCGTGTTCCTGATCTTAGGGGGAAGGCTCTGAATTTTTCCCCATTGAGGATAATATTAGCTGTGGCCTTTTCATAAATAGATTTTATGATGTTTAAGGATGTTCCTTCTATCCTGACTTTCTTGAGGGTTTTTATTAAGAAAGGATGCTGAATTTTGTCAAATGCTTTTTCTGCATCGATTGACAGGATCATATGGTTCTTATCCTTTCTTTTATTAATGTGATGTATCACATTGATTGATTTGCGAATATTGAACCAGCCCTGCAGCCCAGGAATGAACCCCACTTGATCATGGTGAATAATTCTTTTTATATGTTGTTGAATTCGATTTTCTGGTATCTTGTTGAGAATTTTTGCATCCATATTCATCAGGGATATTGGCCTGTAGTTCTCTATCTCTTTTTTTTTTTTTTCTGGGTCTCTGTCTGGTTTGGGAATCAAAGTAATGCTGGATTCATAGAATGAGTCTGGAAGTTTTCCTTCCCTTTCTATTTTTTGGAACATCTTTAGAAGGATAGGTATTATCTCTGCTTTAAGTATCTGGTAGAATTCCCCAGGGAAGCCATCTGGTCCTGGACTCTTATTTGTTGGGAGATTTTTGATAACTGATTCAATTTCTTTACTGGTTATGGGTCTGTTCAAGTTTTATACTTCTTCCTCTTTGAGTTTTGGAAGTGTGTGGGTGTTTAGGAATTTGTCCATTTCTTCCAGTTTGTCTAGTTTGTTGACATATAATTTTTCATAGTATTCCCTGATAAATGCTTGTATTTCTGAGGGATTGGTTGTGATAATTCCATTTCATTCATGATTTTATCTATTTGGGTCCTCTCCCTTTTTTTTTTGAGAAGCCTGGCTAGAGGTTTATCAATTTTGTTTATTTTTTTCAAAAAACCAACTCTTGTTTTCATTGACTTTCTCTACAGTTTTTTTTAAGATTCTATATTTTTATTTCTGCTCTGATCTTTATTATTTCTCTTCTTCTGGGTTTGGGGTGTCTTTGCTCTTCTGCTTCTATTTCCTTTAGGTGTGCTGTTAGATTTTGCATTTGGGATTTTTTTTATTTCTTGAGATAGACCTGGATTGCAATGTATTTTCCTGTCAGGACTGCCTTCGCTAAATCCCAAAGTGTTTGGATTGTTGTATTTTCATTTTCGTTTGTTTCCATATGTTTTTCAATTTCTTCTCTAATTACCTGGTTGACCCATTCATTATTTAGTAGGATGATCTTTAACCTCCATGCTTTTGGAGGTTTTCCAGACTTTTTCTGTGGTTGATTTCAAGTTTCATAGCATTATGGTCTGAAAGTGTGCATGGTATGATCTCAGTTATTTTATACTTATGAAGGGCTGTTTTGTTACCCAGTATGTGATCTATCTTGGAGAATGTTCCATGTGCACTAGAGAAGAAAGTATATTCTGTCGCTTTGGGATGCAGAGTTCTAAATATATATGTCATGTCCATCTGATCCAATATATAATTAAGGCCCCTGTTTCTTTATTTATTCTCTGTCTAGATGATCTATCCATTGTTGTAAGTGGAGTATTAAAGTCTCCTGCAATTACTCACATTCCTTTCAATAAGGTTGCTTATGTTTGTGATTAATTGTTTTATATATTTGGGGGCCTTCGAATTCAGTACATAGACATTTATAATTGTTAGCTCTTCCTGATGGATAGACCCTGTAGTTATTATATAATTCCCTTCTTCATCTCTTGTTACAACCTTTAGTATGGCTACTCCAAGTTTCTTTTGACTTCTAGTAGCATGATAGCTAGTTCTCCATCCCTCACTTTCAATCTGAAGGTGTCCTCAGGTCTAAAATGAGTCTCTTGTAGACAGAAAATAGATGGGTCCTGTTTTTTTATCCATTCTCATACCCTATGTCTTTTGGTTGGAGCATTTAGTCCATTTGCATTCAGTGCTATTATTGAAAGATATGGGTTTAGAGTCATTGTGATGTCTGTAGGTTTCATGCTTATAGTGGTGTCTCTGGTACTTTGTGGTCCTTGCAACATTTCACTCACAGAATTCCCCTTAGGATCTCTTGTTAGGCTGGTTTAGTGGTGATGAATTCCTTCAGGTTTTGTTCATTTGGGAAAACCTTTATCTCTCATTCTATTCTGAATGACAGACCTGCTGGATAAAAGATTCTTGGCTGCATATTTTTTTCTGTTCATCACATTGAAGATTTCCTGCCATTCCTTTCTGGCCTGCCAAGTTTCAGTAGATAGGTCTGCTACTATTCTTATGTGTCTACCTTTGTAAGTTAGGGCCTGTTTATCCCTAGCTGCTTTCAGAATTCTCTTTATCCTTGTATTTTGCCAGTTTCGCTATGACATGTTGTGCAGAAGATCGATTCAAGTTATGTCTGAAGGGAGTTCTCTGTGCCTCTTGGATTTCAATGCCTGTTTCCTTCCCCAGATCAGGGAAGTTCTCAGCTATGATTTGTTCAAGTACACCTTCAGCTCCTTTCTCTCTCTCTTCTTCTTCTGGAATTCCTATAATATGGATATTGTTCCATTTGATTGCATCACTTAGTTCTCTAATTCTCTCCTCTTACTCCTGGATTTTTTTTTAATCTCTCTTTTTCTCAGCTTCCTCTTTTTCCATAATTTTATCTTTTAATTCACCTATTATCTCCTCTACCTCTTCAATCTGCGCTGTAGCTGCCTCCATTTTATTTTGCACCTGATTCATAGCATTTTTTAATTCATCATGACTGATTTTTAGTCCCTTGATCTCTGTAGAAATAGATTCTCTGCTGTCCTCTATGCTTTTTTCAAGCCCAGTGATTAATTTTATGACTATTATTCTAAATTCTTTTTCCATTATATTCCTTAAATTGGTTTTGATCAATTCGTTAGCTGTCACTACTTCCTGGAATTTCTTTTGAGGAGAATTCTGTTTCATCATTTTGGCTAGTTTTCTGTCCCTTATGCATTTTGAAAGCTTGTATGCTCTGCGCCTGCGAGCACTGCTATATTAAAGGAGGGTCATACACTGTCCAGGGCGTGGCCCTTCAGGAGGTGTTTTTTTTGGGGATTGTTACTTGCTCTCTTTTGTTATGACTTTGGTTATTTTATTACCCAACTCATAGTAATATTTTGGACCCTCCACCAGATGTGCTTTGATTTGTTCCTTGGAGTAGCCGTATCTTTTTTCCAGCTTTCCCATTTTCTTCCTAGTAGATTAAGTCTCTTTTCCTCACAGGCTCTGGTGTTCAAAGTCCTTTGGCTTCTATACTTCTTTGTCTGAAAGACGTGGGAAGTATGGATTCCCCCTACTTCTCCGCCATGTTGACCCCCGAGTCTCAACATGAATTTAATCAAGTCTCCAGATCTCACTTCCAGTTTATGGGAACTATAGATCAAAGAAACACATTAGAAGACACCATGAAGATGCAATTAATGAAATTAAAATGTGGAAATGCCACAGGACAAATGATTTGTGTGTTTTTTTAAATAGGTGAAAAATATATAAGGTGGAGTAAAGATCCTCAATATTAAAAGATCTTTGAGAGATATTAAAACAAAATGCACATTGGAACTTAACCAGATTCTAATTCAAGCAAACTAAATGTAAGGGAAAAAAATAGATGAGAGGGGTGAGAAAAACACACACTTACAATTTGTAATTATAAATTGCTTATAATAATTGTATAATTGACAATGTAATTAAAAATTATAAAGTTTGTAGGAATAATGTGTTGGTTATACAGAAGAATTAATCTTCCTTATTTAAAGATATATTTGAAAAAATTTATAGTGAATTTATTTGAAGTTTGCAGCTCTAATTAGTGTCAGGAGCTACAGTTAGATGAAACTTGATTAGCCACATACTAAAATTTGTAGAAACTGGAAAGTGAGAACATGAGGGTATATTAAACTGTTCTGTTTTGGTTTATGTGTGGAATTCCCATAAAACTTAGTTATTAAGGTCTTGAAACATTTCAACAAGCAGGTGATAACAAATGGAAATGAATGCTGTAACATCAAGTATTAATAATTGACAACGTGTAAAACACCAATAATACTCGTTTAAATACAAAAAAATTTAAAGTATCTGATCTGTTGTTTTAGTGATATATATATATATATATATATATATATATATATATATATATATATTCAGGTCAACCCTTCACAGAGTAGTTTGTGCATTGTTAGGAGTAAATAATCTTATAAACACTAACAAATAGAGATTTAGTAAGTCTTCCAAAGAAAGCAGAATTACATTTATTTAGCTCCTAATTTACAGTTGTCACTTTCTACATAGTATAAGAATCTTTCAGTTTTTGCAAATAGAATATAAAGGGGCAAAGGAGCAGAGAATAATTTTTATCATGACCTTTCTTTACAAATATATTCCCTGGTGACAAGAGTGAAATCACAGAATTTCAGTATAGTTTTAAAGTTTCCTGTAAAAACAAAATCAGCAGCAATGACTTTTTGCCCTTTACTTACATCATGGTATTTACAAATATATGAATACATGACATTTTTATACAAAGTAAAGATACTATACAACGTTTTATTCAAATTGAGATAATATACTCTCCATATTCATACATATGGACACATGCTCACATGCACATGTAGGGGTATGTGTGCCGTGTGTGTGTATGTTCACTTGTGAACATTGTTTGCCATGCAAATAGATTGAGGTCACTTTTTAGTCTCCAAAAAAGAAAGAATATAAGTTAGACATTATTGGCGCACCTGGGTGGTTCAGTCAGTTAAGCATCTGACTTCGGCTCAGGTCATCATCTCTCTGTTAGTGGGTTCGAGGCCCACATTGCGCTCTGTACTAACAGCTCAGAACCTGGAGTCTGCTTCAGATTCTGTGTCTCCCTCTCTCTCGGCTCCTCTCACTGTCTCTCTCTCTCTGTCTCAAAAATAAATAAACATTAAAAAAAATTAAAAATGTAAGTTAGACATTATTGCCATTTTTTTTCATAAATTTAAGAAAATTCCAACATTTTTCCAAATAATTTTTCCTGTACTTGATTGGCTCTGATTTATTAAAAGAAACAGTAATAAATGGTTTACAAAAGCATACCAGTAACTTCTCTTATAACATATCCTAATACAATCTTCATGGTCTGTCAAATATATTGCTTATCTACAATTTTGTTTAATAATGAAAATAGTCAAGAAATTTCTGTTGACCTTTAAAGACCAGTGTTGAGGATATTCTGGTATATATACAATAGGTCTGTTGTGGAAATTAGGAATCATTCAAACGAATTACAAAATACTACAAAGGGAAGCAATTAAAGCTCAAAGAGATTAAATAATCTGACTAAGTTTAAAGAACACTATGCAGAATTCTTTGAAGTTGGATTGGATTAAGTATAGTCTCTTGGCTTTGGGGGGTTTCTATGTTGTTCTATTACTACACACAACTCAAAGCAGAAACATTGAGAGAACAATGACCACATTTTTTCTTTTTTCACTTTCTTAAATTTTAATGCACTGCTACTTTCTTCCTACAACAAGACCTCAACAAAATTAATTTGGATTACATATGTGATTACATATTTGAATTACATATGTGATTATGACAGTTCTCCTGGGCCTATATTGCTTGTGTCTAAAAAAATGATCAATTTGAAAATACACTAAATAACCATATAGATTCAATGCTGAGATTGAGATACCAATAGAGATTTTAATGAACCAGACAAGGTATTCAAATAAAATTCTGTTGATTTTTACATGACACTTGTTAAATACAGGTTTTTACTGGATAGAGGCTTAAAAACCTGTCCAAGAGCTTCTTGAATAATAGTTGTTTCACAGTTTTGTAGCAAAGCTTAAGTTTGGGACCCACAAGAGTGTAAACCAAAAGTCCACTAACCAAAGAATCCTTGATTCAGTATGGAAACTAACAGGATGTAACTGATCAGTCACAAATCTATTGTGACGGCTTGGAGAAGAACAAATCATCTCCATTGAGGAAGATGTTGTCTGATGTCAATATATATATATGTGTGTGTGTGTATATATATATATATATATATATATATACATATTACATATAAGGATAAGGATTTATTTTTTTAAAATGACTGTATTTACCAGGTACCAAAACCACATGACTGAAACACAAGAAAAAAATCAGATAATAGAAACTAAAACACAGTTTATTCAGATCTTGGAGTAGGTTGAAAAAAACTTTAAAATGACCATGTTTGGAATGTTCAAGGGTATAAAGAAAAAATGTCAAAGATTGACAACAGATGAATAGTTTTGCCAGAAAATTAAAATTCATAAAAACAAATAAGTACATTTAGAGCTGAAAGACACATTCCAAAATTAATGAACAAATTGAATTATGTTAATGACAAATTAGAGACAATAGAAATAAGAATTTGTGAGTGGAAAAGCTAGGAAAGTAAAATATAAATCATCTAAAGTTAAGAGAAAAGAACTTTAAAAATAAAAGAAATAGAAGTGTTAGAGATTCTGTATAAAACTATAACATACATGAAATTGGGGTTTAAGAAAGAAATTATAGGATCAAGCCAAAGAAGTTTTAAATACATGCTAATTGAGAATCTTCCAAAATTTCTGATAAACATTATGTGTTATATTGAAAACACATACAGAATAAATAGCAACAAAAAAGTAGTGTTGGATTAAGACTGCTGAAACTTAAAACAATAATAAAAGTTTGAGAGTAGCAAGAGGAAAAAACACACAGTTTCTTCAAAGGAACAATAACAAGACAGACATTTATTTCTCAGCACATTAATGGAAGCTAGAAGAAATTGGAGTGGCATCTTTAAAGTTCTAAAAGAATGTAACTGCCAAATAACGTTTTTACATCCTGAAGAAATACGCTTCAGAATAAAGATAAAAAAGAGATTCTAAGAGGAGTATGAAGAAGAACCAGGAACCTGTTTTCTCACCTAGATAATAATGGCACTGGCAGAATTTGTCTAATGTAATTATATTGGAATTTTGGAGTCTATTAAAGGCTTGCAAATTCAAGGGGTGGCTTTCATGACAAATTTCAATCAATTTCAGCTCTTAGTTTAGTAGCACATACTCCTCTTTCACCCTCAGCTCTGGAGCAACAGCTAAGCTCATATTCCTGGTGCATCTTGTCTGTAGATTTTAAGAGCCAGGTTGGACAATACAGACACTATTCTCCCAAAATCAGGTATCTATGTTATGTTTGCTGATTGCTGCTTCTGATCATGGGGGTGCATACACAGAGGTGGGCAGACATTGTCGTACTCCCCCTCATTGCTGAAAGTCTTTATCACTCCAACTAAACTGACCTCCAGGAAATTTAAAGAGAAGGTACCTTTTCCTCCCTTAATTATTCCCTTTTGCCCCTTTTTGAAGCCAGACAAAGGAACTCCAAAAAAACTCCATACATGGGGGAAATTTAAAAGTTACTGCTCATGCCTTGGGAAGGATGCAAGCTCATACCAGGTGGACCTTATGTTTACACTATAGGATGGCCTTTTGCACAGAGACAGCCTATAACAATAAAAAAAAAAGGCAAATAAATAAAAAATAAAAACAAAAAAAACAGCAAATGCTGAGGAAAGAGAAGAATCTAATTATCAGTTACTACATTATTATATTCAAATATCCAATTTACAATTTAGAAAAAGAAAGTTACATATCATATAAGCAGGAAAGTTTCTTTCAAAGGAAACAAAAAAAAAAACCCTAAGAAAAATTATTCCAAAGAATGGATGGCAAATGTACTAGACAAGGATTTTATTTATTTATTTGATTGTTTGTTTGTTTGTTTGTTTATTTATTTATTTATTTTGAGAGTGAAAGTGCGTGAGCAGAGGAGGGCAGAGAGAGAGATAGAGAGAGAGAGACAGAGAGAGAGAGAATCTCAAGAGACTCTGCACTGTCAGTGCAGAGCCTGATGCAGGGCTTGGTCACACAAAAAGTGAGATCATGACCTAAGCTAAAATCAAGAGTCAGAAGGACATTTAATCAGTTGAGCCACCCATGCACTGCTATGGAAAGTTTTTAAAAAAACAAAAGTTTAAAAGATGCTCAAAGAACAAAAGGAATGCATGGAAAGAGAGAAAGAAAATAGCCTCCAAAAACAAAATAAAACAAACCAATGAACAAAAATGATGTATGAACAAAATGGAAATACTATTAAAGAGGTGGAAAACTTAAAACCCACAAATTCTAAAGATTAAAATTATTTAAATGAAAAATTCGCTAGAGGGATTCTAAGACAGATTTGAGCAAGCACAAGAAAGAATCAGTGAACTTGAACATAAATTTGAAAAATGGAAAGAAGACAAGATTGAGAAAAAATGAACAGACCCAAAGAGACCTGAGGGACATCATCAAATGGACCAACAGTTATATTGTGGGAGTCTCAGAAGGAGAAGTGAGGAAGAAACAGAGTATCCAAAGAATAGTGGCTGAAAATTTCCCAAGTTTGATGGAATACATGAATATACACATCCAAGAAGCTCAATACACTCCAAGTAGTATGAACTGAAAGAGAATCATGCTGGGACACATCACAACCAAGTTGTTGAAAGACAAAGACAAAGACAGAATCTTGAAAGCACTGAGACAGAAATAATCCATCATATACAAAGGATCTTCTAAATATTCTCAGCAGGTTTCTTATTAGAAACTATGGAAGCCATAAGCTGTGGGCTTATTTATTCAAAATACTAAAAACAAAGCCAAAAACCAAAACCTGTCAACCAAGTATTCTATACACAACAAACTATTATTCAACAATGAAGGAGAAATTAAGACAGCCCCAGGTAAAGAAATTGTGAGTTTATGAATATTAGAAGGGATTAGAAGATTCCAAAGGGAATCTTGCAGGTTGAAATGAAAGAAAACTAGACTAATAACTTCAGGAAAGGCGAATACATGGTCAATTTAAAAAGCTAGTATTGTACTAATGGTTTATAAATCTTTTTGTTTTCTACAAATTTTTAGAGACAAATCTGTTTAAAAAAATATGTTTATGGGGGCACCTGAATGGCGCAGTTGGTTAAACATCTGACTTCCGCTCAGGTCATGATCTCACAGTTTGTGAGTTTGAACCCCGCGTTGGGCTCTGTGCTGACAGCTCAGAGCCTGGAGGCTGCTTTGGATTCTGTCTCCCTTTCTCTCTGCCCCTCTGCACTCACACTCTGTCTCTGTCTCCCTCAAAAATGAAAACACATTAAAATTTTCTTTTAATAAAAATAAAAAAATATATATGTTTATGATTTTGGACACATAATGTATAATTTTGACATCAGTAACTAACCGGGATGGAGGTGGAGCTGTTAGAAAAGCAGAATTTTTGTATGTTATTGATATTAAGCCGGTATAAATTCAAATTAGAGTGCAGTAACTTTAGAATGTTAAGTATAATCCCCAAAGTAATCAAGGAAATATTATGGAATACACCTAATTAAGAAGGTAATTAAATTGTCTCTCTATAAAAAAAAAATCTAAATATCTTTTAAAAGACAGCAATGCAGAAAATGAGGGAGAAAAAGCTAAAAGTTGTGTAGAAAACAAGTAGCAAAATGACAAAAGTGGGTCTATTTTTTTTTATCAGCAATTACTTTAAAATTAAACTCTTCTATTAAAACTCAGAGATTGGCAGAATGGATTAAAAAACAAAAACAAAAACAATAGGAAAAAAACAAACAAACAAACAAACCAAAAAACCCATGATCCCGGTGGCTCAGTCGGTTGAGCATCCGACTTCAGCTCAGGTCATGATCTCATGGTTTTTGGGTTCGAGCCTTGCATCAGGCTCTGTGCTGACAGCTTGCTTAGAGCCTGCAGCCTGCTTCATATTCTGTGTCTCCTTCTCTCTCTCTGCCCCTCCCCTGCTCATGCTCTGTCTCTGTCTCTCAAAAATGTTAAAATATTAAAAAAAAACAAACCATTATCCAACTATATCTTGTCTAGAAGAGACTCCTTTAAGTTCCAAAAGCTTAAATTAATAAATCAGATACAAACGTGGGCACATTACTCTCTGTTTCACAGAAGTAAAAAAGATTATAAAAGTGTACTATGCATGATTGTATGCCAGCAAATTGGATAGCGTAGATAGATGATATGGACAACTTTCCAGGAAACACAAAATGTGTGACAATAGAATTATAAAAAAAAAATACATAATCTGGATAGACCCATAAGAATCACCATACTGATTTCCATAGCAGTTATTATCATTCTACATTCCTACAGTGCATAAAGATTTCAATTTCTCCACATCCTCATCTATATTTGTATTTTTTTGTTTGGTTTTGTTTGATTTGGTATTTGTGTGTGTGTGTTGACTTTGTATCTTGTTACCTTTTTGAATTCATTTATTAATTCTAATTTATAAGGTCATATCATCTGTCACCAGAGTAAATTCTTTTTCTTCTTTTTTGATTTGAATGACTTTCATTTCTTTTTCCTGCCTAATTGTTCTGGCTAGGCATTCCAGGACCATGAGTAAGTAGTGGAAGCAAATGTTCTTGCCTTGTTCCTGATCTTAGCAGAAAAGCTTTCACCTTTTACCATTATGATGTTCATTGTGGATTATCATTTATGGCTTTTATCATGTTGAGGTAGTCCCCTTCTGTTCCTAGTTTATGAAAGCATTTTGCATCTTGTCAAATTCTTTTTTCTGCATTGAGATTATTATGTAGTTTTTCAATCTTTCATTCTGTTAACATGGTATATTACATTGATTGATTTTTATATGTTGAATCATCATTTTATTCCAGGATAAATCCTGCTTTATTATGATTTATAAGCATTTTAATATATTGGGGGATTCAGTGTGTTAGTATTTTGTTAGTGATGTTTGCATCCATTTTCATAAGGAAAATAAATTCTTGTAGTGTCAGCCTTTACTGTGAGGGCAATGAAGGCCTAAAGAATCAATTAGGGACTGTTCCCTTTAAGTTTTTGGAAAAGTTTGAGAAGAATTGGTGTTAGTTCTTTAAATATTTGGTAGAATTCACCAGCTAAGCAATCAGGCCCATGGCTCTTCTGTTTTGAGAGATTTACTGAGCAACTGGCCTTTTTTCTAAAGCAGCTGCACCATTTACATTACAACTAACCCTATAAGTTTCCAATTTTTCCACATCCTCATCAATGTGTAATTATTTGTCTTTTTGTTTATAGTCATTCTGGTGGGTGTAGAGTGGTGTTATCCTGTAGTTTTGATTGGTATTTCTCTGATCACTAATTATGTTGGGTATCTTTTAATGTCTTGATTGATCATTTGTGGGTTTTTTTGAAAAATGTCTATTCGTGCCCTTTGCCCATTTTTAATGTTTTTTTCCCATTGTTGAGTTGTAAGTGTTCTTTATATTTTTAAAATGCTAGATAGATCCTTATCATACAATTTTAAAATATTTTTTCCATTTCTATAGGTTATTTTATCACTTTCTTGATAATGTGTTTCAAAGCACAAAAGTTCTTAATTTTGATGAAATCCAATGTATCGATTTTTTCAATGTATCAGGTTTTTAATTTTTTTTGTAACTTGTGCTTTTTATGTATTATCTAATAAGTTCTTGTCTAACCCAAGGTCATGAAGATTCATTCTTAGCTGTTCTAAAAATTTTGTAATGTTAACTCTTACATTTAGTTGATAATGCATTTTCAGTTAAAATTGTATGTGTGAGTAAATAATCCAACTTCATTATTTTGCACATAGATATCCATTGCCCCAGACCAGTTGTGGAAAAGATTATTCCTTCCTCCATTGAAGTTTCTTGCACCTTTGTTGAAAATCAATTGACCATACATTTAATATTTATTTCTGAACTCTTAATTCTTTCTCACTGATCTATATATCTATCCTCCTACCAGTACCACACTGTTTTGATTACTGTATATACTTGTTCTAAATGTTTAAATCTGGAAGTATGAGTCCTGCCTTTTGTTCTCTTTAAAGACTGGTTTGGCTTTTCTTTGTCTCTTGATTTTCATATATATTTTAGGATCAACTTCTGCTTTTCTACAAGCTGGTATTTTGATAAGGATTGTGTTGAATCTATATCAACATAGACTTTCTTAAAAGTTTACATGCTTTCAGGTTTTTAGTGTATAAGTTTTACATTTTGTATTAGTTTTCTGTGGCTCCCATGACAGTTAATATAAATTTAATGGCTTAAACAAAGAGAAATGTACTTTCTTACACTTCTGGAAGCTAGAAGTCTGATATCAAGTTGTCTACAGAGCCACAGTCCCTCCAGAAGCTCTAAAGGAGATTTCATACTTTGCCTCCTCTAACTTCTAGTGGTTGTTGGTACTCCTTGGCCTTCCTAAACTTACAGCTACATCACTCCAATCTCTACTTCTCTCTTTATATCACCCCCTCCTCTTTTATCTGTGTCTTCTCTTCATGTCTCTTTTAGGAACAATCGCCATTATATTTAGAGGCCATGTGTATAACCTAAGATGATTCCATACCAAGATCCTTAACTTAATTACACTGGCAAACATTCTTTTTTCTGAGTAAGGAAATATTCACAGATTCCAGGAATTTAAACATAGACACATCTTTTTTTAAGGGTTACCATTCAACCCACTACTCACTTATGTTAAATATATTCCAAATTATTTTATTCATTTGAATACTATTGTACATAGAATTACTTTCTTTTTTTTTTTTTTAGCTTTTTTTTAATGTTTATTTATTTTTTACAGAGGGGCAGAGAGCAAGGGAGACAGAATCCTAAGCAAGCTCTAGTCTCTGAGCTGTCAACACAGAGCCCAATGTGGGGCTCAAACTCACAAACCTCGAGGTCATGACCTGAGCAGAAGTCGGACGCTTAACCCAATGAGCCACCCAGGCGACCCAGAATTACTTTGTTAATCTTGCTTTTCGATTGTTCATTGCTAGTTTATAGGAATATAATTAGTTTTTATATATTGATATCATATCCTGCAACCTGGTTGGACTAACTTGTTATAGTAGTGTTTAGTGGATTTTTAAGTTATTTTCTATATTCAAGATTATTTAATCTACAAATTGAGATTGTTTTACTTATTCCTTCCTAATCTGGTTGCTCTTTCTTTTCTTCTTTCTTTCTTTCTTTCTTTCTTTCTTTCTTTCTTTCTGAATGTCCTGGTTAGAGCCTCTGCAGTAATAATGACAAGAAGTGGTAAGAGTACACTGTTTTGTCTTATTCCTGATCTTAAGAAGAAAGCATTATTTATTTTACTACTGAGTGTGATGTTAGGTGTGAGATTTTTGTAAATGTCTTTTATCAGGTTGATAAAGAAATGCAAATAATGATTTATTAGAATGATAAAGGAATATCATATTCCCATATATTACTAGGTGGTTGAGTGTTTTTGCCATGGAAGTTTCTTGTATTTTGTCAAATGCTTTTTCTGCATCTATTTAGATAGCCATGTGTTTTTCTCCTTCACTCTACTGAAACGGTATACTACCTTGATGTTCATATTTTAAGCCAACCTTGCATTCCTGGCATAAGTCCCTCTTGGTTTTGGGTGTTTAATTCTTTTTATATATTTTATACAAATAAAGACCTAGGTTTGGTGTGCTTTTATTTTATGGAATATCTTTGAATTTATGTTCAAATGAGATATTAGTCTGTAATTTTATTGTGATATACTTGCCTGGTTTTCGTACCAGGGAAATTCTTGTCTGATAGAATGAGATGAAGAGTATTACATTCTGTTTTATTTTTTAAAATATTGGTGTTAATTTATTTTTAGATTTTTGGCAGAATTCATCAGTGAAGTGATTTGGGTTCGGACTTTTTTGTGGGGAGTGCTTAAAATAATAATTCAATCTCTTGTTATAGATCTATGCAGATTTTCTATTTATTCTTTAGTCTGGTTAAGTAGTTTATTTTTTTTCCTAGAAATCTGTTTATGTCATCTACATCTAATTTTTTGGCCTATAGTTGCTCATAGTATTGCCTTATAATCACCTTTTTATTTCTGTAAGGTCAGTAATGTTATCCCTTCTTTCAATCCTGATTTTAGTCATTTGTGTTTTCTGCCTCCTCTCCTTTTTTTTTTTATTTTGATCAATGACAAGCCTAAAGATTTGTCAATCTAGTTATACTTTTTTTTTCTTTTTAAAAAAATTTTTTTAATTTACATTTATTTATTTTTGAGAGACAGAGTGCAAACAGGGGAGGGGCAGAGAGAGAAGGAGACCCAGAGTTCTGAGCTGTCATCACAGAACCCGATGCCGGGCTCAACCCCATGAACAGCGAAATAATGACCTGAGCCAAAGTCGGACACTCAACCGACTGAGCCACCCAGGCGCCCCAATCTAGGTATACTTTTCAAAAAACAAACTTGGTTTCACTGATTTTCTCTATTGCTTTTCTATTTTCAAAGTCATTAATCTTTAGTCTCATCTTTTTTTATATCCTTCCTTCTTCTTTAAGTTTAGTTTGCTACTCTTTTTCCAATGTGTTAACGTATTAGTTTAGGTTATTGATTTAAGACCTTTCTTCCTTTTGGGAAGCCTGAGTGGCTCAGTTGGTTAAATGTCCAACTTCGGTTCAGGTCATGATCTCACAGTTCATGAGTTTGAGTCCCACGTCAGGCTCTGTGCTGACAGCTCAGAGCCTGGAGCCTGCTTCAGATTCTGTATTTCCTTCTCTCTCTACCTCTCCTCCGCTCATGTGTTTCTTGCTCAAGAATAAATAAACGTTTAAAAATATTTAAAAAAAAAAGATATTTCTTCCTTTTTAATATAGACATTTACAACTATAATTTTTTCTCTAAGCACTGTTTTTATATGTAATCTATAAGTTTTGATATGTTGTATCATCATTTTCCTTCATCTCAAAATTGTTTCTAGTTTCCCTTATGATTTTTTTTTATCATTAACTATTTAGGAATCTGTAGTTTATTTTCTATCTATTTATAAATTGCTCAAATTTCTTTTAGTTATTTATTTCTAATTTCCTTTCATTGGGAGTACAGAACAAACTTTGTATGATTTCAGTCTTTTTAAATTTGTTGAGATTTGTTTTATGACCTCATATATGGTCTATCCTCGAGAAGGTTTTGTATGCACTTGAAAATAATTAGTATTCTGTTATTTTCAGCTTAAGTGTTCTATAGCTGCCTGTTAGGTCTAGTTGCTTTATAAATTTTATTTTTTATTTCTACTAATGTCTTTTTACATAAAGTCTGGTTTGTTTGCTATTACTACAGCCCTCCAGCTTTAATTTGTATATGTTTTCTTTTTAGCCCATGTAAATTTTTTAAATGTCTATTTTTCTGTCCTTTTCTACTCATTTCAACATCTAGATCATCTTGGTTTCAGTTCCTATTGATTCTTCTCTTCCCCTATGCAAATCACATTTTTGCTTCTCTGCACATCTAGTCGTTTTTGAATTTTATGCAAAATATTATGTATATCACATTTTCAGTAGATTGTAGTATTAATTTGTTTCTTTGCTTGTTTAGAATGGTGCTTTTGGTTTTGATGAGTAGTTCACTTACTGGTGGATTATTGCTTTTTTTTGCTTTTTTTTTTGGTAGCTTATTTTTAATTTCTGTTAGACAAATCTCCCAAAGCATGAGTTTTCAGGGATGAAAACTCATTGCCTAGGGCCTTCAGCAGTCTCTTTTCTGGCTGGTCCAAATTGTGTCTCTCAACACTGTGTGATCTCCAAAACCTCTGTCTAGCTCCCTAATCCCAGCAGCACTTCTCTACCAAATCGTATGATGTCTTGCCCAGTGTATGCTCAGTTCAATATTCTTCCAAAGACAAACAGCTCTGTGCAGATGTCTGTAAGCTTTCTTATTCATTCCCTTTTCTCCCACACCCTGCCCCTCAAACTCTAGCTGTCTCTGCAGTCACAAAAATGTGATCCCTGCCTCCTCCACTCAGAGGGGCCACTGTGATCCTGAGCTCTCACTGTGCTGTGATCCAGAGAGTGCCACTAGGTGGGGACTCTAGTCAATTGTGGGTCTAATTTCATCTGTTTCCCTTCCCTAAGGAAACACAGTCCTATGCTTCTCGTTATCCAAACCTTGACAACAGTTGTATATATTTGGTCCAGTTTTACAGTTTACAATGCAAGGAAGGTTGCATTTCCAATTAATTACTCGCTTACAATCAGAACAAAAGTCAACTTATATTTTTTTACTTTTTAAATTATTTTTTAAACATTTACTCAGTTTTGAGAGACAGAGCACAAGCAGGGGAGGTGCAGAGAGAGAGGGAGGCACAGAATCTGAAGCAGTCTCCATCCAGCTCTGAGTGGTCAGCAAAGAGCCCAAAAC
This sequence comes from Acinonyx jubatus, assembly GCF_027475565.1. Lineage (NCBI taxonomy): Eukaryota > Metazoa > Chordata > Mammalia > Carnivora > Felidae > Acinonyx > Acinonyx jubatus. The sequence goes on from NC_069387.1 coordinate 50,169,029, forward strand.
AAGGCTCGAACTCACAAACCATAAGATCATGACCTGAGTTGGCTGCTTAACCAACTGAGCCACCCAGGTGCCTCTATATTTTTTTTATTTTTGAGAAAATTTATATTTTGGGTGGGGGGAAGTCTTTTCGGAAAAAATAACCTCCCTTAAATTTTATTTAGTGTTTTAAATTAATTAATTAGTTAATTTTTCACATTTTCACCTTTCTTGCATGTCCCTACCCTCACCTTTGACATCTAAATAGATTGTTTTTTTTTTATGCTTTTTAAGACAACATTTTCAGAAATGCATTATATACTAGAATAAGAGACTGATTTAAGTATCTTTGCTCACAAGTTTCTGTTTGGGTTTGGTTTGGGCTTTGTTTTTGTACATTATGAACAATGAATCTCTCTAGGATAATGATTTTAAAGTAACAGGCTATTTTCTTGAGATTAATTCATAATTTCTGCAGTTACAAATCAAACTTTTACTAATGGAAATTGATGTCACAGGTAACAAACTGAAATACTCTTAAAGTCACTTTAATGCCAATAATTAAAGAATACTGGAATATTTTATTGACCTGGGGATTGTTTTGGGAGAAGCATAAACAAGTTATTGATTTAGCCTGAATTAATTAAGACAAAAGCTGTTTCAGTTTTATATAGAGATAAAGGCAGTTCCATGAATTTATTTTAATCCAAAGCATGTGATTAAAAAACCCAAACAATTTCTATTAATACAGTAAAATGTAAAGGACCTCTAGATTAAAATCTGTATTTAGGAATAATTTTGATTAATTTTTCATTTTGCCTCTTAAGAAGCTACAAACTGGAAGAAGAGATTAGTATCACAATTATTTGGATATACTAATGGAGAAACATATTATTTTACTCTTCACAGTATAACCTCAAGACAGCATCCCAGTTGGGACACTGTTTGCTCCATAAAAGTGGTAAGGGAGTAATGGGAAGTGTTTGTTTTATTAGCTAAAGTACTCACTGCTGCCACCTAGACCATTTTCTCCTTTGGATAGTAGGTAGATTGTAGTCCCATATAATTACTTGTATTGTATGCCAAAGAATCTGAATATGGTTTCTTGTAAAGCCCAAATAAAATGAAGTTATTTCCTGAAACCACATTGCTCTGTTTACTTGGCCCTGATTCTTCTTAACAATCGTTTCCAACATTGGATAATGTATTTTTAGTTTTTCTTTTTTTTTTTTTTTTTGCCCTGCCAGCGTTTCAGTAACTATGCATTTGTACATTTTCATAACACCTTTTTTTTCAAATGACATTATGTGTTTGCACATAAATTCTTCTCTTTTCCCTTGTCATGTCTGCTAATCTTTTTGCTGTTGTTGCTGCATTTGGCACTGCAAGTTCAATTTAACTTATGAAAATCAAGCTGTCTATTCTGCTTCATTCATCATCATCAACCAAAATCATTCTGGAATCAAAACTTGTTTTCTATTATCTTGTTATTTTTTGGTGATGATATATGGAAGGGAAAGTAGACAGTGGCAGGGCATAGGATTGAACTGTAGTTTATAGCAAACATCTGCCTCTGCATGGTAACCTTGTGGGATTTGTGCAGACTCTTATCTACAAAAATCAAAATTCAGAGAGAAGTCTTTTCTGCCAAATGTTCTTTAGATACAGAACTCAGTATATGGATCATCAGAAGAAAATTCAAATGTCAAATACACACAGATTACTCGCATTATATATAATTACAGGAAAAACTAAAATACCAAGTATATCCTAAGTGTAATGAATTTAAATTGAACCTAGAAACTTCTATCTTTATATTTTTGAAGTAACAGATACAATGTAATAGAGATGGCATATTTTTGATAAATGTTTTTGGGACAACTGAAAGAGTGGTTCAATTTTGTTAGTAACTTGGGAGAGGTGTACACAGCCTGCTCTTCTAGTACAAGCAAGCAGGAGAGTGTTCTTAATCATATTAAGATCCAACAATGAATGCAAAGTAAGTAGTATCATTTCCTCTGTGATTGTAAAAGAAAATACATAGTTAATACTTGTCTTCCATAGATTTAGAAGATTGTAAATGGAAGTTACTCAGAATTATTATCTTTACCATGCAGTTTTGCCTCCATATTTAGATGTAATAATTTTAACTATTATACATTATGTCAGTCATATGAATGCCCCATTTTAAAGCAAAGTGTATAAAGTCTAAGTATTATGATTAATTCATTATCTGGTCAGGTTTATGAAAGTTATTTGATTTGGTCATTCATTTATTTAGTTCTTTCAGCTTTTAAAGCTCTTAAAAATCACGGGACAAAATTGAGAATACTGATATTTGGAAGTGATATATCAATGAAATGATGACAATTGTGAGCAAAAACCACATTATGGGCCATAAAATCAAGTAATAGGTCAAAGGTATTTTCTAATTGTAATTTTGATAATAGTTCATTTTTGGAATTGTTTTGACCACCAAGTTTTTCCGAATAATAGTATAATTTTATTTTTACCATATATACTTTGTATATAGATAGCTTTCAGTTCATGATTTACTAATTCTGTTGTTTGGATGACATCTCTCTTCAGCTAAGTCCTTTATTCCACTGTAAAAGTCCAATCAGTTGACATTGGAAGGCTCCTTAGAGGTCTTATAGTCAGCCCAACTTCTGATCTCATGCAGAAAAACTCCCTAAAACATCCCAGAGATGTGGTCAATCAATTTGGAACCTCTCATGAGGGAAAAAGCCATTTTCTCCTATGCAATGTGTTCTGGTTGGGGAGTTCTTACTCATAGCGAACTACAATTATACTACTCATTCATCTAAATTTTTCTTTTGGAGTCAAACTCAGGAAAAAATTGAATTCTACACTCATACCACAATTCTTCACATATTTAGGAAAATCCATCATGTCCTAGAGCCTTTAAAATATCAGATAAAAATTTCTATTTCTTTCAACTGCACTTCCATCAACATTGTTTTTGGATCCCTATATATCATGCTTTCCCATTTCCTATCATATCACAAATATATATCTTAATATAGCTATTAAAATATAATTTTCAGGAGTATGTACAATTTTCAAAATGTGATGATCTGGTACAAAAACTTGCTTTTTTTTTTACAAATATTTTATTTTCTTTTTCTTCTTTTTTTTTTTTAATTGAGAGATGTGGGGGAGGGGATGAAAAGATAGAAAGGGAGAGAAAATCCATGCTGGGCATGGAGCCCTATGCAGGGCTCAATCTCAGGACCATGAGATCATGACTTCAGCTGAAATCAAGATTTGGTCGCTCAACTACTGCATCACCCAGCTGCACCTATCTTATTTTCTTTAAATCAACTTCAGACTGTAATAATGTTTCTGCCAACTATATTATTCTGCTGGCTCATGTCAAACACATACTTACAAAAGGCAGTTCTTTTGTTCATTTATCAGTTTGATAAATATTTAAAAGTACGCACTACTTCTATTTTTCTTTCTGTGTTAGGTGCTGAGAAGATACAAATAAGATAGGAATTTCAATATAGTTCGTGAAACAGATGAATTCATACAAAGTTCAATAAAATAAAAACTGTATGCAATTGGATCATAGAGTAAGATTATTTAATACATGCTGAGAATCAGAAGGTTTTCTTGGAAGTGATATAAAAGCTACATCTTCAAGAATAAGTAGGAGGTAATTGGAGGAGAAAGTGCAAAGATAAGATATAACATGACGATTCTTTGGAAAATTGAAAGGATTTATGAGTACCAGGACATTAAGCTAATTCAAATAAAAGACAAACCTTAGACAATAAACTCTTCAAGGTTCTAGATCAAGTTGCCCTTCTCACGTTTACATTTGTTAAAGTTTAACCCACCCTCACTTTACTTTTTGATTATAAAAAGTAACTTAAAAGGAAAAAAAAAACCTACAATGAAGGACTTCTAATAAAATATGGTAGATTGACTACAAATGCACCTCTCTTACTCATCCAGAAAAACTACTATAATGAATGTAAAGGAATAAAAAGCCCGTAAGTACAAATCAATGAAGAACATAAGGGTTGGCATATATATTATAAATTTCAATATGCTTCTGGGGGATGACAAGTAAAGAGGAAAAAAGGTAACTGAAATAACTGGGTAAAAGCAACCATACAGCTTAGAGAGAATTACTAACAAGAAGGAACAAACCTGACTCTTCCCTCCCCTAAAAAAAACCTGTGAAGCTGCTAGATACTTAATATGATAGAGTCCAGAAAAAAAAAAAAACAGGATTCAAAACAGAAGGATTCAGATTAAATCTGTATATGAAAGACACAACTCTTTTTTCCTCACTGTCAGGTTATATACTTCCTTGGGCAGAAGTTCTAAAGTTTCTTTTCTAGATGAACTTAAAAGAGTCAGAGAAAAAGTTTCTCTGTTTTAGCATTTGAAAATCTGAAGAATATCCAAGACCTTACTTACTTATATTAAAGCAAATCTCTCTCTAACATGCCAACCCATACATATAAACACCCAGGCAATCTTTAAATGTAGCCAAAGAATATGTGACATTTAAGAAAAGCCTCCAATATGAAGTAGAGAGACCACTAAACAAACAGAAAATATAGTTTTATAGGAGGATTAAACTCTGCAGGCTACTGAAAGAAAAAAAAAAATCTTTGGATGTAAGGAGGGGGGAAGATATTGCACCTAGAATAAAACATCCAGAATCAGAGAACAAGGACTAGTTTTTGGAAATGTAGTCTATGATTGATGAAATGGGGGGGGCAAGGGGGAAGAAGAAAGGAACAGATTTGGAATTAGTTTAATAAAAGAGGAAGCCAATCAATTTTCTTAGAAATTAGAATAAAAAGAAGTACAAAATTATGAAAGAATAGATCTTAGATCTAAATGTTCTAACAGCACAACATTAGGAACTCCTATTAAGTGAAAACAGTGAGATGTAAGGGAGAAAATTATCAAAGAAGTAATAGAATTTAAGGCTTCAGAATTGAAAGACACACATCTTAATTTTTTTAATTTATTTTTATTTTTTTTAATATTTTTTTTATTTTTATGTAATCTCTACATGCAACATGGGGCTCAAACTCACAGCCCCAAGATCAAGAGTTGCATGCTCTACCAACTAAGCCAGCCAGGTGCCCCAAAAGACACACACCTTTGGAGAGAAGGATTACAACAAGAACACAGGAAAAACAAAACTAAACAAAACAAAACAAACTTTAACACTACAGTGAAATTTTAGAACACAAAGAAATGGAAAAATCTTAAATGTTGATATACATAATATATATGTATATATATATATACATATATATATATGTATATATATATATGTATATATATATAACCTAAGTGCAATAACAATCATACTTACTTTGAACTTCTCAATATAGATTATCAACATCAAATTCCATGCCCATTCAAACTACCAATCAATTACATGAAGTAGATTGCAGATAGTATCAGTCATGTAAGGACTCAGGAAATTTAATTCCTACCCATGTTTTCTTAGCCAGTCACTCTTACAGGGATGCCTCTGTGGCTCAGTTGGTTAAACATCCAACTCTTAGTTTCAGCTCAGGTCATGATCTCACAGTTCATGAGTTCATGACCCCCATCATGCTCTGGAGCCTGCTTAGATTCTCTCCCTCCCTCCCTCTCTCTGCTCCTCCCCTGCTCAAGCGCTCTCTCTCTCTCTCTCTCTCTCTCTCTCTCTCTCTCTCTCTCAAGATAAATAAACATTAAAAAGAAAAAAAAATAAAGAATGCACTCTTACAAAATAATGGTAAGCCAATAATTAGCTATACATATAGTTAGATGATCAAACTTAAGATAGGAACAAAAATAAGCCTGGGACGACAACACTGAGCAGATCTAGAGGAAAATTAGTCTGGTTTGGAGCAAGAGACCCTTGAATTCTTAGAGGGAAAATCTTGGAGTACAAAAATAGAATACATAAGTATAATGAGACATTTTAAAAGGGTTGATGATGAAGAATTACGCAATTAATTCAGGAAAGACAGAAAGGTAATTATGGTTTCAAGGACAAACATAAACCTATACCATAAAGAAATGTAATTATATTGTATCCTCTGACTCTTCAGAGGACAACATTTATATGATCACAATCAAGCTACCACTGATTAGTGATTTAACTAGAAACAGGTGTATCAATGTTTATGAAGAATGAGGGAAAAGGGATGGTATAAGAAAATACAATTCTCTCATTACTGGAAATCAGACAATGTTCAAAACCAACAGACTGAGATTTAGCAGTTAAAGCATATATATCTACAAATGATGGTGACTCAGGGATGTATCTATTAAAGGAGCTGAGACAGAGTGGTCAGAAACAATTCAGTGAAGCTTGTCTCTCATCTCCTCTTACATTGTCTTCAACACAATAGCAATTATGTGTTGTTCTTATTTTTGTCCAGAAAAAGTAGCAGTTATAAGGAGAACTCAAGAGAAAGACAGGAAAATTCTAAAGTTACCTTTATCAGCAAAATGGAAGCTTCCAACCTGTAATAAATTTTAATGTAGCCAATCTGGACTTGAATTCAGCCGCATATTTGCTCCCATGCTTTGGGCATTCTAGTATATCATCGTGCATACTATGTCAATTATACTGAACTGGAGACTGTCATTTTCCATCAAGTCAGAAGAGAGAGCATATGTCTTCTCTATTATTCTCAAAATGAAATTATTTTATAACCAGATCATTTCAGAAGTAAAAAATATATATGTATGATTTTGCACATTTGTGGATTTTTTTTGTTATTTTCATTTTGTTGGATGTCTGAGATTTTTTTCCCATCAGTGTAAGAAGTAATTATGACAGGTTTAGCCACCTATTTTATTTTCCTTTTAGCTATATCTCAGGTCAGTTTAAATCCACACATACACACTACTTTCACAATGATCTCTATTGACTTCAACGAATCACTCTCTACTGATGCCCCCTGTGAGATAGAAAAGAAAGAAGCTTGTTCATAGATTCCCTGTAGCACATCACCACCATTGATCCATGGTTTTAAGGGCTTTAGCCACTAATTTCCTCCCACCAATGGAGAGACCCATTGCTCAGTGTGTTTAGACTCTTATGGCTGCCCACTGTGACTTCAGTTCTTAATCTGCCTGAAAGTGTCAAAAGTCACGCTGCTGTTTGGAGAGAGAGTGATTTTTTTTTTTTTAAACCTGCTACTGGGAGTGATGCTTCTCTTAGTACTAAGATGCCCATGATAATGGAGAGAGCTCTGAAATATGTGTGTTCTGTTCATTGTTGAATAAATAACCACAATAGTTCATCTACATATGCCATAGAATTTTATAACAATGCATTTTCACTAAAAAACTCCAGCATAGGTAGTTTGCTTAGAAAATTTGCATGATGAATTCTCTGTTACCGGTTCTCAGTTAAGTCTCTAAAATTGTAGCACCATTGACAAAAGAAATAACTTTAGTATTTTTAACATCCAAGCCTTAAAGCTCTAGGTAACCTCTGATTGTATTATCCACAGAAAGTGAATATATGAGCAGTGTTTCTCATTAACGATGTGTTTGATTTTATACAAATAGGTCAAGTGTATCAAATAACATAATATACATAAAGAAATTTAACTTCACTGTTAATCAAATATACATAAATGGAAACATCAATGGTTTATTATATCTTACTTTCTAAATTAGAAATATTGAAAAAGTAATACTACTTAATGATGAAAATAGTGCTAGTTGAAGAATAAATCATTCATTTTGGAAAGCAATTTGTCAAGAGGAATTTATAACTTTTAAAATGTTTATTCTTTTTGATGCATTAATCCCATTTTTGGGAATCTATCAGATGACATTAAAAAATATTTTAATATTTATTTATTTTTGGGAGACACAGAGACAGACTGTGAGTAGGAGAGGGTCAGAGAGAGCGGGAGACACAGAATCTGAAGCACGCTTCAGGCAGACTGGATCAGCACAGAGCTGGATGCAGGGTTCAAACTCACAGACTGCAATGTCATGACCTGAGCTGAAGTTGGACACTTAACCGACTCAGCCACCCAAGTGTTCCTTTTAAAAAAGAAAAATTTTAATGTTAATTTATTTTTGAGAGAGAGACAGAGAGAGACGGGGGGGAGGGACAGACAAGAGGACAGAGGACAGACAAGGGGGGAGGGACAGAGAGAGAGGAAGTCTGTCATATGATATTAACTTAAAATATGTAAATAAAAATGTAAACAAATGTCTGTTTCAGCATTATTTCCAATTAGTAAAATTTTATGTCACAATTTGGAGAAGATTAATTAAGCTATGATAAAACCACACTGGTAATATTACACAGGCATTAATTTATTTTAATAAGAAGGAAAATGCTTATGTTATAGTACTTAGACCAATAGTCCAATACTGAACATTCCCTCATATCAACTGAATTTGGAAGCTAAAAGTGATTACGTATTTTGGTACTTGGATTACAAACCAAAAAGCTACTTGCGTATGTGGTATTTTTATTGGTCAGAACCCATTTGGATACAAGTGAGAGATTCAAATCAACTAGGTTATAATATGATTAGTAAATTTTGGAGTTGTTCACAGAACTAAGGAAACACTTAGAAGAAATGGTAAAATAAGAATCTGTGCTAAAATTAAAACAGAGTGACGTATAAATCAAATTTACTCTTCCAATTAATATGACCTTATTTAGCAACCCTGAAAATAATCCCGTCTCCACAAAAATGGTTATACGAACTCATCTTTGGACTTGATTTGTCAAATCCAAGTTATTATGCTACAAAGAGCAGGAAATTCAGAAGAGTCTATCTTGAATAGTAAAGTTTCTGACAACTTTCTTCAGTTCTAGGAGATTATGAAAGTGTGCCCATTCTCTTGAAACATGACCATCCAGTGTATCAAAGGTTAAGATTTTTATAAGGTGGGTTTTCTGATGGTCTCATAAAGTGTATGGCTATAAATCTAGATTACAGATCACTTATCTCTTTACATGAAACTATTAAAACCTTTTACTTAAATGTCAGGAAAAATCAATGAAAATGAAAATGAAAAGTTGGCACACTTTCCTCAGTGAGTTTTAAAACCTCAGTTAAGTCTCTAAATAACATAAAACTAATTTTTTAATTGATTTGCTTAGCTCAGGATTACAAATTAAATTCCTACAAAAACCAAGCATGCTTTTTCTTGACACTTTTCCACCAAGACCTATGTCTTTATGTGAAAATGGGGACAGTTGTGGTGACATATTCATTATTTTTATTTTATTTATTTTATTTATTTTTATTTATTTACTTATTTTTTATATACCCCAGGGTTGGTGGCAGATCTACTGGTGTCCTTCCTACTGAAAATGAGAAAATCACAGCTTAGTAGGATATTTGGAGGTCTGTGAAATGGAGAAAAATGTACATTGTACAAGAACAATTATTCCCAAAACTTATATATATTATCTGCCTTAATAAAAGGTAAAATATTTGGTATAAAATCTATCCATGTATCTACCCTGTTTTTATTAGTAGACAAGAGACCATAGCTACTATAGGGTCATTACGATGGACAAATAGAGAAGATATGGAGCTAGAAGCCAACTTTGGGAATAGGCCTATAAGTCCAGGCCTTTTAAAAGTGAACATGACTAAACACAGTAACCCTCTGTTCCTTATTCCACAATCTTCTTCAAGAATAAGGTATAAGCAGAGAAAGAACAAAACAACATCTGAATAATCATGTCCCTATTAATGCCCCCTCCCTTACAAAATCCGTCTCCTCCTTCAGAGACTAAGAGCCAGTAACCAGTATCTTAGAATCACACAAAGACAAAGTCAAAGTGTCTGTTTAAACAACTCTTTTGATTGAAACCTGATACTATTCTGTTAGCTTCTCAATGTGTTGCTTCTGTGATGTTGATATAAACTGAACATGAGATTTTTCCTAAATGAGAAGTCAGCTACAATTCAAACCCTGGGCTTTAAAGGTTCCAATGGGTCAGGAGTGGCTGAGTTCATCTGAGTCACGCAGGAGAGTCCTGTGTCACTGTGGACAGCAGCTAAAGGGGCCATGCCACTGGAAAAGATGTTCCTCATGTATTGGAATAACATATATCCAGAACCACTTTAAAAGTGTTTAGATCAGCTTTACTTAACACTGGATAAACATGCCCAATGAGTAGGCTGGATAGAATTATGTAATCAAATTACTTAAATCCACATTTGATTCTTGTATAGTAAACTCTCCACTCCCTCACAGATGTACTGAATCTTTCTGTATAAATATACCACCGTGAGAGCAACTCTTTTTAAGCATTTGAAGTCAAAGAGCTAAGGACTTGTAGAAATACAGTGAGACACTGTCCACTTGACAGGATAACATGATGAATTCTCATTGGAATTTTGTGGTTATTTAGAAGGTGTTGCTGGCACTGTTTTGACTTTTCCTGTGGTGATCTTCTTAATTCAGCTAACATTTGCTTTGGAGCTACATATCATGTCATACTCAGTTGTCCCTTACTTTGTTGTTTATTCCTTTTTATTTGATCAAAAATATTATCCCTGGAATAAACTTAAACATTTTCAATGAACTCATCTCTTATTATTCTGATATGTCTGGTTGGTATCAACTAAAAAGTGATTAATTTGGGGGCGCCTCGGTGGCTCAGTTGGTTGAGCGTCTGACTTTGGCTCAGGTCATGATCTGGCAATTCGTGAGTTTGAGCCCCGCGTCAGGCTCTGTCCTGACAGCTTGGAGCCTGGATTGTGCTTCAAATTCTGTGTCCCCCTCTCTCTCTCCATCCCACCCGTTTTTGCTCTGTCTCTCTCTTTCAAAAATGAATAGACCAAAAAAAAAAAATTTTAAATGATTAATTTTTCCTTGGGGTCCCCATCAATAATCAGTATTGAATTAAAGAAGGGTATAAAACAAATCAAGGAATGTTTAAATTCTAATCATATATACATTGTATTATTTAACATTTGGTCCTTAGAAAATAAACATAATGTGTTCTGATGACTATTTACTGATAACTTCAAATTAATATTTGCAGCTCATATATTTCTCTGGAACTCCATATTCCTCTACAACTGTCTACTTACATCTTCTCTTGGATGTCTAATGGGCATCTCAAATTTAACAAATCCAAAGTGAAACTCCAAATCTCCTCTTTGCAAAATCTGTTCTATTCCTTATATGCTAGGAATAGATAGGATAAAATAGAGAGGGAAAGGATAAGATCTGAGGTCTCTGGGTGGGGAAAAAGACATATTTTGGAACAATGCTGGGAGTATCTGAAAAGCAAACCCCCTCAGGCTTAAAGTTCCTCTTAAGAAGGAAGGGAGGGATGACCAGAACATTATGAAACAAGTACCCTTGCTTAAAGTCTCAGGTATTCACCTTCAAATGCTCCCTCTCTGTAAAGACAGTTTTCCTATTATCTTTACTTTCTAATCTTTTACTGTAATAAACTTTTGCCTGCTGCTCATTCTGTGTCCACCTCTTCATCCTTCCAAGCTGCAAGACAATGAATCCAAGGTACTGAGGAAAAAAATCCTACAACATGAAATTAAAGGGAGGTAAGACAGTGGTACAGTTGGCAGAGACTAGAGTCTCATAGGTCACTGTAAAATCTTTCCTTTTTACTCAGAAAAGAAAGGGATACAATAGGAGGGTTTTGGATGATTTGATCTGTCTTAGACTTTTAAGGGATTCCTTTGACTTTTGTGTGAAGAATGTACTTTATTATTGTGTCAAAGGTAAAACAGGGAGAAAGTTATTACAAATTAAGTAGAAAAATCATGGTAGGTGCACCGAGGTGGTTAAGAGTGATAGTGATAATAAGTGTTTAGGTTGTGGACATATTTTGAGTGTAGAGTCAATTGAATTTGCTTGCAGATTACAAACACTGTAGAAGAGAAAGGAATCAAGGATAACTTAACTGGTTTTTATGGATAAAATAGGCAGGGAAAGGATAGGACTTGAGGTCCCTTGGTGTGGAAAAGCACATATTTGGAACAATGCTGAAAGTGTTGGACCACAGAAAACTGCATAAGGTTCTTCTTAAGAATGTAACAGACCCTACCTACTCTCCCTCAGGTTTCCCTCAGGAATTTGAGGAAAGACCTAGGTACGGCCATAGACCACCCCTCATACAATGGAAACAAGCCAATCAAGAATGGACAACCCAGCACCCAGAGTGTTTTTTTTATAATACCCAGGGTTCTGTCTCACCACTTCAAAGAATGAAGAGGTGGACACAAAATAAAATGAGCAGCAGTCAGAAGTGTATTAGAGTATAAGATTAGAAAGTAAGAATAGTAGGAAAGCTCTCTTCACAGAGGGAGATATTTGAAAGTGAATGTCCCCGACTATAGGCAGGGGTCCTCGTTTTTTAAGGTTCTGGTTGCCCTCCACCCCTTCCCTTCCCCCCATTCCTTCTCAAGCCCTACCGTTATTGGTTTTATAACTCTAAGTGTCCATTACTGATTGGCTCGATTCCATTGTGTGAAAGGTAGTCTATGGCCATACCATTCCTTGTGGGTCACATGTTTTATGGTCTACTACTTGCTTTTAGTTAGGTCTTTTGTCAAATTCCTGAGGGGAATCTGAGGGGGAGTAGGTGGTATCCATTACATTATTTTTTATTATTATTATTAAAAAATTTTTTAGGGTTTATTTATTTTTGAGAGAGAGAGAGAGAGATCATGAGTGGAGGAGGTGGTGGAGAGAGGAGACAGAATCCAAAGCAGCCTCCAGGCTCTGAGCTGTCAGCAAAGAGCCCAAAGCAGGGCTCTAACTCAGAAGCTATGAGATCATGACCTGAGCTGAAATCAGATGCTTAACCAACTGGGCACCCAGGAACCCCATACACTCTTAAGAGGAACCTTAAGCCTGAGGGGTTTTGCTGTAATCAGATGTTCCCAGCATTGTTTCAAAATATGTGCTTTTTCCCCACCCAGGGACCTCGGGTCCTAACCATTCCCTCCCTGCCTACCAAATATTATCTTTTCCTATCATACTACTATACTCTCTTACTCTACTTCAGAGTCTATGGCCATCTCATTATTTCAAGAAATGCTGGAAATATTCCAGTCTCATATTTTTTGCTGTATTCCCTGCTTAGCATATTCTTCCTTCAGGCATTGACAGCTTCCCTCAGATCTTTGCTTATATATCAGCTCCTCAATTAGACTTTCCCTTAAAAAAATATTTAAAATGGCAATTCTCCATAAGGCCTCAAACACTCCGTACCCAATCCTGGTGTTGTTTCTTAATACTTATCTGACATACAATAGGTCTTAGGTTAGATTTTTCCAATTGCAGACACTGAGAAAAGCATTTGATTGCATAGTTTAGTAGTTTATTAGGAAAGTAGTAATAGAAAGTACCAGTAGAGGAATAGAGAAGTGAAACAAGGAAGGAAAGGGCATCAATGCAAGATGCATTAGGAAACATATTACTCCTGTGGTTAAGTAGGGCTCAATTACCATGGGAACATCTGGGCAGCTATAAAGAAAATAGATAGGTTGCCTTACACAAGCCATGAGGAAACTGGAGTATTTAACTGTTCATTTATTGGTTCCTCTGAAAGCACATGCAGAATATGTCCAGGCAGCCACAGAAAGCCCCAAGGCCATTTGCTGAAGGTGTTTGCAGTAAGAACCCATTAGGTCTGAGTACACAAAACAGTGCTTGCTGTTGATACCATCTACTACACTGTACCTTTTGCACAATTCAGATCTAGTCAGTGCCCACACTAAGGTCATTCACTTTTATGTACCACTTATTCTTTAAGGTGATGGTTACTGCAATATTATGATTTATAAGAAATATTTATTAGGGTATCTGGGTGGTTCATTGGTTGAGAGTCCGACTTCAGCCTAGGTTATGATCTCTCGCTGTTCCCGAGTTCTAGCCCCGAGTTGGGCTCTGTGCTAACAGCTAGAGCCTGTTTCAGATTCTGTATCTCCCTCTCTCCCTCTGCTCCACCCCTGCTCATGCTCTGTCTCTCTCTCTCAAAAATAAATAAACGTTAAAAAAAATTATAAGAAATATTAATTTGGTCATTTAGATGACCAAAATATCTTTCTCATACACATTTGGTCTTTGTCCGACGTACCTGGCACATAGCTCCTAAAATCCTTAGAATTTCCTATGATAAGGATGATTAAGGTTCTTTTGTTATGTTAATGAAAACAGCTTTTGGACCCCACCCAGGGGTGGAGGTTAGTTGCCTGGAGGATCCAGTGTGTGATTGTAATGAAGCCTCCTAAAAATTTGAAAAGGACTAGAATCAGATTGCTTCTGGGTTGATGAACATGTGGTTATGTGGGGAGAATAGTGTACCTAGAGAGGGCATAGAAGTTCCATGTCCTTTCTCCATACTTTATGTATCTTTTATCTGGCTGTTGGTTTGTGTCCTTTAACATATAAACTGGTAAAGTTTACAAACTGTTGTTTTTCTGAGTTCTGTGAGCTGTTGTTGGAACCTGTAATCTATAGATGGTTATTCAGAAGCACAGGTAACAGTCTAGGTCTTGCAATTGGTATCTGAAGTGGGGGTGGGAGGCAGTCTTAAAGGACTGAAGCTATCACTTATGGAATCTGATGTTATCTCTGTATAGATAATGCTAGAATGGTGTTAAATTCTCTAATATTCTGCTAGTGTTCCAGAATTGCTTTGTGTTATAGAGGGAAGAGGGGGCATTCCCCACACATTGGAATTAGGTCCAGAAACTCTAAAAGAGTTAGTTATAATTTCTAAATAAGTAAATAAAATGTTAAAACGGAAGTGTTACTGGAAAAAGTTGTAGATCCCTCCTATTGTAGTTGGTCCTCCAACAGCAATTTGGTTGCTTAATAAGTGGTTTAAACCAGGCAGGCCCTCATTCCTGAAGGCATTGAGTTCCTGTTACCATGTCTCTGTCTGATTTTGGCTGTTTCAATTGTCATTACAAAGCTATTGCCAAGGCAAGAACACCAAGGGGCATCCCAGTGAATTCAATGAGTTCAAAACTGCTCCCTGTACCAATTAGGTAGAAACAATTTTATATTTTCATGATAATAAAATACCTGCCTCCCTTCTCTTCCTACTAAGTCTTCTGGTAAGAGACCCCCAAACAGAAGTGAATTTTTTATAACCCTGTACTATTATAGAAGTGTTCTCTATTCCTCAAAAACCAAATATTCAATCACATAGATCCTGAATATGTACAAGATAGGAAGTACATATTCTGTAAGTGGAACACAGAAAAGGATTGTGGGAGTGGTCATTCCTTCCTCCAACACTTCGTTTCAGGACCTGTGTAGTCTAGCTATCAGGGACACAGAACCATATAACAGACGCATACACACATTTGTGCAGTAGGATGTAGTCTTCAAGCTGATGCCTTAACTGTGCCTATAAAAGGCCATTTCAGAATTCCATTAGATTGCTAACTTGTGACTTTGTATAGTCAACTGTACAAATATTTTCTGAATTGTTTTATCTGTAACTTATTTTAGTTTAGTTATATTAACATGATGCAGTCTTATTCTCAATGAATTAAATCTCTTTTTCTGGCTGGGCTTCATTTGCCTCCCATATGGCAGAAAAAAAATTGTCTGGATGATTTACAAGAACTTTTCTAATTCTCATTTATTCTCTTGCTTATCCAGATAGGCAGAGATCTGCATCATTAACTATTTGTACTAAGGAGAAAATACATATTCATAGAACTTGACCTCATGATGTCCACTCTGTGATCATGGTATGTACCCAGATGCTATTTTCTCATCACGAAATATTTCCTTGATTTATATCTACTTGAAATGTCTTCGTGTGCACTTTTAAAATAAATCCGTAGAATTATAGGAGCTTTAGATCCCAGAAAGAAATTGTTGAAGCTAATGAAAGCCAACAAATTAAGGATGGCAAGTAAGTTAATTCTGTAAATAAGTGAGCATACAAACAACTGGTAACAGCCATATTTGGTTATTCTCTATATTTTCTCTAAGAATATGTTGACTTGTGAAAAAAAACTTAAGCTACATAATTCAAACCACTGTATAAACATTGAATAAGATAATATTCTGAACCTCTATGAACACTAAAACATCTTAGCGTGATTTTGTAAGTTCAGTCTTAATTGGAGAGCTGAAAACCCTATTTTCTAGATGAATTTTACCTTGCTATTCCATTATCTTTTTGAATTTTTGTAGTGATAAAAACCATCAAGAATAGGCATATCCTTATACCTATAGACAGATGAAATATACTTACTGATGAACACAGGAACCCACTATTAATAATTTATTATCAGAATTAGTAGCAGATTTAACTTTTTCCAATACATGGGCCCAGCATTTTACTGTTAATTAGTGGAAAGAATTACAAGGCCAATGACCTCATAGCTAAGATAATCTTATCAGCTTAAAAATAAAAAGATTGTTATCAAAACCTTCAAGAGACAGTATTTCATATGGTGGGATTAAAAGTTGGGTTATAGAGAGTAGACTAGGAAACAGAAAACAAATTGCTTAGAACTAAGTACGAAAAGCTGAGGTTATTATTTATTTTTAGGATTTTTGTAGCTGATGTTCTACAGTTTTTATTCACTCAACACATATTTATTGAGTTTTGGAAAGTGCCAAGCATCTTTTAGAGATTGAGAATATGATAGTAATCAAGTAAAAATCCCTGCCACCACGTGTCTGAAAGTCTGAGAGTGTCTTACAGGAAGAAGTGTTTTGTTTTGTTTTGTTTTGTTTTGTTTTGTTTTGTTTTAATTATAGTCTTAGCAAAATATATATTATGGAAGATGGAGTGATAAAAACCATAAAAATAAACAAAATAGTAAGAAGTACAGTAAATAGAGAGGATGGAGAGTGTTTGCAATTTTTTAAAGGGGGAGTCATATAGGGTACATTGAAGTGATGTGAATAAGTCTGAAGGTATGAAACAACAAGCCATGAAGCCATGTGGATATGAAGAAGAAGAGCAATCCTGGCCACAAGGAGAGGGTGAGCAAAGATTCTATCATGGAAGCATGTCTGGCAAGCTCAGGAACATGAAGGAAGACAAGTGTGATGAAGGTAAGTGAGCAAGGGGTTGAATCATAGGAGCCAAGATCAGAAAGCCAACAAGAGAGCAAATCATGTGAAAACCTGAAGTTCATCATCTACTCAAAGTAAGATGGGAAGCTGTTGGTGGGTTTTGAGAAAACAAGTGTCATGATCAAATGCTGATGCAAGAACTATCATTGCTGTGTTCAGAGTAGACAAAAGAAGGTTTGGGTGGAGTAGAAGGTTTATTTAGGAACCTGTAGTAAAAATCTATGAAAGAGAGATTGGTTCAAGTGTATGTTGCAAGGAACATAGTGAAATAGAAGTTCTACTCTCTAGGTATTTTGAAAATAGGAGAGAGGCGCCTGGGTGGCTAAGTCAGTTAAGCATCTGACTCTTGATTTAAGCTCAGATCATGATCACACGGTTTGTGAATTTTGTGAGATTGAGCCCCAAGTTGGGCTCTGCGCTGACAGCCTGGAGCCTGCTTGAGATTCTCTCTCTTCCTCTGTCTCTCTGCCCCTCCCCTGCTTGTGCTTACTCATTGTCTATCAAAATGAATAAACATTAAAAAAATAGAAATTAGAAATAAATGAATTTTTTGTGGAATGATGAAGTTCTTATTTAATGATATTAGAAAGAACATGCTTTGAAGGTTATTTAAAAGGTTTTACTGTGATATTCAAAATCTGAGGAGCTTACCTGTCAATCAGGTGAAAATACTGAGTAGACGGTTGGCAGTAGACCTTTGACATTGATCTAAAGTCCATAAGAGTGATAAGCTTAGAGACAGAATTTAAAGCATTAGAATGCTGAAATAACCAAATGAGTGGAGAAAAAAAAAAAAGGCTGTAGTAAAATAAGAATTTTAAAGTTATCACAAAATAGGCCTTTTCTTTTAAATTATAGTCTTTACATTAAAAACATCACTTGATCTCACACTCGATAGCTAAGCCAATAAAGTAGCCATTCATCTCCTAGGTATTAGTTAATAATTTAGTCATGTTCAGCTATCACAATAATTCAACTATCATTTAATAATTCAGTGAAATTTCAGGATGAGTTTTTTTTTAATGCTTTCAGTTCACCCTTAGGGTAAATATGTATACAACATGCATAGCATAATCAGGAAGGAGCAAACACACTTTTGAATCTCTGATGAAAGCCACCAAGGATATATGTTGCTAAGAACATCACCTCATTGGACTCAGGAATCATTACATGCAATGTTAATGTGCAATAATATGTAAATTCATGGCTTCTACAATATGCTTTCCTAAATCTAACTCACAGGTATAATGAATAGAAAACCAATATTTAGTATTTTTCTAGGAATAAGAGTGACAAGTATTAAATTTTGCAGGTCTTTGAAATTTATTGTAGTCACATAGGGAAAAAGTCAGGTTCCCGGAGGGAAATAGATGGCATACTCAAAGTGGGTAATTTGAGAAAGAATTTAATAAAGGGGCAAAAGTGACAGCAAGATTCAGAGGGGTAACTTGGTAAATGTCATAAAACTAGTAAGTCGTATAATTGCCATTAAAACTTAACTCTTTCTGACTGCAAAGTTCGCAGATTTAACTGGATATCACACTCTTACCATCTACCTTCACCGTTAAAAGAGACAAGGTGAGGGGAAAAATTAATGAAGTTATATATAACAATATAACATATTATATAAGTGCTTAATTAGGGGTGTTGCTGGATTTTTTGCCTCAATACCTGGGGTTCGTTGTCTTGTGGCTTCAAAGAATGAAGAGGTGGACATAGAATAAGCAGCAGTCATACGTTTATTAGTGTAAAAGATTAGAAAATAATAATAGTAGGATTACAATCTTTACAGAGAGGGGACATTTGAAGGTGAATGCTGAAAGGGCGGGCCTACGCCGGCCGACTCCATCTTGTTCTGTGTCCTTCACCTTTACCACACCTCCTCCCCTTGAGTAACCCCCCCCTCACCTGCCTAACAGGACTCGGACCCTTCCCCAGGACCCTTCCCCAGCCAATCGGCTGAGGCCATAGCCATTACCTCACCAACTGCCCCCAGGCCCCAATAAAACCTTTGTCCTTTTGAAACTCGCTCTCTTTCCCTGGTATCTCACCGCTGCGTCGGTGCAGGTAGGGGATTGAGCTCGAGCTAGCTGGAATAAAGGCTCTTTGCTTTTGCATCGGACTCGGCTCCCTAGTGGTCTTTGGGGATCACGAATTCTGGGCATAACAAATGCCTGAATGCCTGCGACTTCAGGCAAGGATTCTTGTTCCCCTCCCCCTTATTCCTTCTCAGGTTTTACCCTTATTGGCTTGATAACTCTAGGTTCTGGATTGTTCATTCCTGATTGGCTCAATTCCCTTGTGTGAGGGGTAGTGTATGGCCATACCATTTTTTGTGGGTCATACATTTTATGGTCTACTAATTATTTTTAGTTAGGTCTTTTGTCAAATTCCTGATAGAATCCTTAAGGGAGGAGGTGGTGTCTGTTACATTTTTAAGAAGAATCTTAAGCCTGAGGGGGTTGGCTGCGGTCAGACACTCCCACCATTGTTCCAAAATATGTGTTTTTCGGCACCCAGGGACCTAAGGTCATAACTTTTCCCTCTCTGCCTGTTTTATCCTATCTTTCCTATCACAGGGGATCAACAATGAATTATGAACTGGGATATTTTGAGAGCATAATGGGGTGTTTTAAATACTGGTGCCAGAAAACTTGTACACATGAGTGCTCAAGGTCACTGCATTTAGTTTACTTCTTCAGTGCCTTATACCTTTTGCCCCTTGCTTTCTCTTTCCGTTATCATAATTCATCCTCATTTCTTGGTCAGAACCATGCCACCTCTCAGAGCTGGATCACAAAAGACATCAGGCTTCTACTTACATTATCCCTCTAGCATCTAGAGATTAAGGAACTCCCACCCACAAGAGATTCCTGAGGTTAATCATTCTTCTAATCTCCTGGCCAGTTAAACCCAATCATGCTTCACATTGCCATTATGATCTTTCATCATTCCATATAAAAGCATCATCCAAGCATTTATCTCTTACTACATTGTTATTTGTATAATGCTTTGAGATTTCCTTTCCCTTATCAAACTTAAAACTTTACCTCTAAAACCATAAAGACTCTAGAAGAATTGAAATGGGCACCCCCCCCCCAGCATGTAGTCATAAAATAACTTTAAAACAGTCCCTAGTACTATGCCTAAATTAACACATGCTTATAAGACTAAATTTGTAAAGTATGTGTTTGAATTGTAAGCGTATTGGATCGATTGGGGTATATCAAGTAATGAATAGTTAAAATAACAGTGATGTCCAGTTAGCATCATAAAATAGAAACATTGCACATCCTCTTGGGACAATCAGATGAGGCAAAAACATGCTCTCTGCTCATGGTGTCCCTGCTGAGATCAGCTAGTAGAAGCACTGTCTCTGCAGTCAACAGACATCTTAGGGGACCCCAAGTATGCTGAAATGAGATTTTACTCTTTGCTCCTTTACTGCATGTCAAACCCTGATGGGCAGATTGTTGTCAAGATACTTTCTGTCTAACCACCAAGTTTTCCTCACCTTATTGGCAAACACATGATGTGAGCTGTAAATCACAGGGTTATGTTTCGGTGAATGTATGTGTTTGTATGTGTTTTTTGTACTTTGACAAAATGAAAAAAACTTGAGACAGATTTGTAAACATATCTCTAACATAAATAATGGCCTTTGGACAGCTCCAAATCATAACTTTTGCACTGTACCCTCAGAAATACACTAAACACCATTTCAGCTTTCCCCTTAAGTGTCCTATGTACATTCATGGGGTGCCTGGGTGGCTCAGTCAGTTGAGTGTCTGACTTCAGCTCAGGTCATGATCTCATGGTTCACAAGTTCAAGTCCCACAGCAGGTTCTGTGCTGACAGCTCAGAGCCTGGAGCCTCCTTGGATCCTGTGTCTCCCTCTCTCTCTGCCCCTCTCCCACTCGTACTCTCTCCCTCTCTCTCAAAAATAAATAAAACATTTAAAAATATTAAATGTCCTGTGCACATTCCTACTACAATTGGAAATGAGATCTTACCTTACAACTCCTACTGAAGCCTCATCAAGTGAAATCCATTTAATCTCTCATTCACCATATCTTATGACACATGTTCTATGCTGGATGTTGACAAAAAAAAACCTATCTTTTAAAAGTCGTTCATCCAAACTATTTATTTTACTTATAGTTCACCTCTAAATAACGGCTCATCCTTAACAATTATGTTACACCATAGAAAGAAATAAAAAGTTCCCCATTTAATTTTGAAACTAGCAATCAGGAGACGTGTCAACAAAATTTACTACTTGAGATATAAAATAATGAATGTCAAAAGGAAATTAGCTAATATTCAGCATCTATTCCTAATAAAAGCTCCAAAAGACAGAGGAGAGATAAATTAAATGTGAAAAAAGCCATACAGATGAAAATACAATTTTGTTTAAACAGTAAACATTTTAAAGCCATATCTGTCAATGTCTAGTACAAGATAAGGTTACCCACTATTATTACCTAGCATTGTTTTGGAAACTCCATAAAATAAACTAAAAAATTTTTTTTCTTTAAATAGGTACAATTATAAGAACAGAAGAATCTTTTCCAATTAAGTAATAATTTATCAAAAAGACCAAAGCTCTGAGTTATATAAGAGTAGAATTTAGCTAATGGTAGAATTTGTTAATCTTGCTGAATACAAGAAAATACTCAAATTCAGTAACTTTTTCAAAATTAACAAAAAATTAAAATGTAAAAAATTCACAAAGGTTTTAAAACAAATTGAACTACTCATATATGAATAGTATTTTTGGAACAATAAAAATATAAGAACCTACTTGAAAGTAAATCATCTTATTGGAGGATGTAAACAAACTGAAAAAATGGAAAGTTGTACCATATTGTTGGACAGAAATACTTACTATCAAAATGCCAACATTACTAAAATCCATTAATAAATGTAGACTTATTCCAATTAGAATTCCAAAAAAATTTGATATTCAGAATTTTAAACGTCCTTCAGTTTACACAAAGGACAGATGACAGAGAAGATTCAAAACAAGGGCAATAACAACAGATAATGAAGAATGATAGAAATGAGGATAGATTTGGCTTTCTAATCATTCACAGAAATGATGAATCTACTGTAACCTTAAGTGCAATATTAGCATAAATTAGACAAGTGGACAATTACGATCAAATAACCAGTCAAGGCCCCATTTTCCTTATGTAAATTCTTTAAAGTTGCAACATATATAAAAATGTATACACATGTGTGTATATACAAATGTATACTCTGAACATTATACATCAATGTAATGTTTCAGAATAGATATCTGCACATCTGCACATATAAAGTGTGTTATGTGTGTGCATACATGTAAACAAACAAACCCCAAAACACCAAGAACATGAGCCAGCAACTGTGTTAATAAGCATTTATTCAATTGCTTATTTTAGAATCACACACATATGCATAAACACATATGTACATACATACCCACCTAAGCACATACATACATTTATAACTTTGTATATTAACAGAATATTCTTATGTATTTGATATTTTATAACTTTTGGTGCTTTAATACACTTTATTTTTAGAGCACTCTAGGTTTACAGAAAATTGAACATAAAGTACATAAAGTTCCCATGTACTCCTCCTCTTACACTGCTCTGCAGACATTTTTTTCCCTATAATTAACATTTTGAATTAATGTAGTATATTTGTTACAATAAATGAACCAATATTGATAAATTATTAGCTAAAATCCTTGTTAAATTTCACCCTTTGTTGTTTCTTTAAAGTTTTTTCTTATTTTTAAAAGTTTTTATTTATTTTGAGAGAAAGAGGTGGTTGAAGGGCAGAGAGAGGGGGAGAGAGAATCCCAAGCAGGCCATGTGCTGTCAGAGCTTGACCTGAGGCTAGATCTCAGGAACTGTGATATCATACCTGAACAGAAACCAAGAGGAGGATGCTTAAGGGACTGAGTCACTCAGGTGCTTCAGCCTTCACTTTTTTTGTTGTACAGCTCTATGGGTTTAAAAAAATGCATGTTAAATATGTTCTATTACAGTATCTTACAGAACCGTTTCACTATCATAGACATCTCTACTCGACCTATTTTTCTTTTCTCCCTGTCTACAAGCCACTGGCAACCAGTGATATTTTTACTACACCTTTAGTTTTGCCTATTCCAAAATGTCATATAGTTGAAATCTACTGTGAATAGCCTTATCAGACTGGCTTCTTTGATTTAGCAATGTGGTCATGCTTCTCCATGTCTTTTGGTGGACTGTTGTTCATTTTTAAAAATTTTTCAGGGATGCCTGGGTGGCTTAGTTAATCAATCAACTCTTGATTTAGGCTCAGGTCATGATCTCACGGTTTGTGAGTTCAAACCCTGTATCAGGCTGTGCACTGACAGCGTGGAGCCTGCTTGAGATTCTCTCTCTCTCTCTCTCTCTCTCTCTCTTTTCTTTGCCCACTTGTGGTCTCTCTAAAAAATAAATAAATACATAAACTTAATTTTTTTTTTCTGGATAATATTCCATTGTGTGAATGTACCACAGTTTAGTTACCCATTCACCTATTGAAAGACATATTGACTGCTTCCATTTTTAGGCAATTATGAATAAAACTCTTACAAACATTCCTGTGCAGGTTTTTGTGTCAACAAATATTTTCAATCAATTGCGTAAATACCAAGGAGCAGAATTGCTGAATCATATGATAAGCTAATGTTTAGCTTTGTAAGAAGCTGTCAAACTGCCTTTCAAAGAGGCTTTACCATTGTACATTCCCACTAGCAAAGGATCAGAGTTCTTGTTGCCCCAGATCTCTGCCAGCATATGGTATCCTCAGTGTTTTGGATTTTAGTCTATCTAATAGGTGTGTAGACGTGTCTCCTTGTTTTAATTTGCAATTCTTTATCGACATATGATCAGCATCTTTTCCTATGCTCACTTGCCATCTGTTTGGTGAGGTGTCTCTTCAGACCTTTTGCCCATTTTTTAAAAATTGTTATTTGCTTTCTGTTTGTGGAGTTTTAAGAATTTTTTGGATATTTTGGATAAAGACCTTTATCACCTATGTATTTTGCTAATGTTCTCCAGTCTATAACTTCCCTTTCTAGTCTCTTAACAGTGGCTTTTCCAGAACAGAGGTTTTTAAATTGTAATGAGTCCAATTTATCAACTTTTTCTTTCATGTGTTGTGCTTTAATGTGTATCCTAAAAACTCATCACTACACCCAAGCTCAGATAAATTTTCTCTTATACTATCTTCTATAACTATTACAGTTTACATTATACATTAAGATCTATAGCTATTTCTTGTGAAAGGTGTAAGGTCTGTGTCTAAATTCATTTTGTGTGGGTGTTGATGCCCACTTATTCCAACACCATTTGTTGAAAAAATGATCCTTTTCCCATTTCCCATTGAATTGTCTTTGGCACTTTGTCAAGGGTTAGTTGATTATATCTGTCTGGAGTCTATTTCTGGGCTTTCTATTCTGTTTCATTGATCAACATAGCTGTTCTTTTACCATTACCACACTGTCTTAATTACTGTAGATTTATAGTTTAATTCAGATAGTGCCAGTCATCTGACTGTTCTTTTTCTTCAGTATTGTGTTGGTTACTCTGGGTCTTTTGACTCTACATAAACTTCAGAATCAGTTGTCGATATCCAAAAAAAATAAATTACTGGGATTTTGATTTGCGTTGCTTGGAATCTATATACTAAATTGGGAAGAACTGATTTATTAACAATCCATTAATATGGAATATTCTTCATTTACTTACATTTCTTTTGAGTTTTTAAATTAGAGTTTCACAGTTTTCTTCATATAAGTCTTGTGTGTATTTTGTTAGAATTAAAATTAAGTATTTCATTTTTTGTGTGCCAGTGTAAAGCTGTTTTTTTATTTCCAATTGTTTGTTGTTGGTTTATAAAAAAGCAGTTGACTTTATATATTAACCTTGTGTACTGCAACCTTGACATAAACAGTGACTAATTTTAGAAGATCTTTAGTTGAACTTTTAGGATTTTCTACATGGACAAACATGCCATCTTTATGCAAAGACAGTTTTACTTCTCTCTGTTCCATTTATTACGTTTTCTTCATTTTCCTGCCTTCATGCTGGGATTTCTAGTGTGGAGATAAATTGAAGTGGTGAGAGAAGACTCCTTGCCTTATACCTAATCTTAGAGAAAGTATCTAATTTCTTACCAGTATGATATTAGCTTATGTTTTTGTAAATGTTCTTTGCCAATTTGTGAAAGTTCCACTCTATTCCTAGTTTTCTGAGAGATTTTACTGTGAAATGTTATTAGATTTAGTAAAAATTTTTTTCTGCAAATATTGATATTTTTTTCTCTTTTAGCTGGTTGATGTGATGGACTACATTACTTGATTTTCAAATACTGAACCAGATTTACATGCTCAGACTGTATCCAACTGCGTAGTTGTATGTCTTTCCTTTTACACACAGTTGGATTCAATTTAGCAATATTTTTTTCATTATTATCATTATCTGTATTCATAAAAGATTTTTTATTCTAGTATAATTATATTAGTTTCAGGTGTACAATATGATTTAACATTCTGTACATTTCAGGGCGCCTGAGTGGCTCAATTGGTTAAGTGTCCAACTTTGGCTCAGGTCATGATCTCGCAGTTTATGGGTTCGAGCCCCGCGTTGGGCTCTATGCTGACACCTCAGAGCCTGGAGCCTGCTTCAGATTCTGTGTCTCCCTCTCTTTCTGCTCCTCCCTGACCACGCTTTCTCTCTCTCTCTCTCTCTCTCTCTCTCTCTCAAAAATAAATAAACATTAAAAAGAAATTCTATACATTTCTTAGTGCCTCATCAAGAGATATTAATCTATAATTTTTATCTCTTATAATGTTTTATTTGATTTTGGTAATACTGAACACATAAAATGAATTAGAAAGTGTTCCCTCTGCTTCTATTTTCTGGTAATGATTTTAGAAAATTCATTTATTAGTCAAATGTTTGCAAGAATTCACCAGGGAAATTATTTGTGCCTAGTGAATTTGTGTGTGTTTGTGTGTGTGTGGAAGATTAATAGGTATTGATTGAATTTATTTGCTAGATAAACTTATTTCCACTTGTCTGAATTTAGTAGGCCACATCTTTCAAGAAACTGTGTAATTCCTCAGAATTATTAAGTCCATAGTGTTAGCTCCTCTTACATTAATGGGTTTAATTTGTGTATTGTCTCTTTTTTCATGAAACACAGTTAGAAGTTCACCAATTTTATTGATTTTGTCACTATTTTTGGTTTTGTTGATTATCTCTAATAATTTTTTGTTATAAATTTCATTGGCTTCTGCTCTAGTTATTACAATTTATTTTCTTTTCCTTACTTCGGATTTAATTTGCTTTTCTTTCTCAATTTTGTAGAGTAGAAACTTAGATTACAGATTTTGGATTTTTTTAATGTTTCTAATATATGTTTAATGTTATAAATTTCCTCTAAGCATAGATTTTGTTAGATGAAAACAAATTGGTAAATAATATTTGTATTTTCATTTAGTCTAAAATATTTTTAAATTTGCCTTGAGATTTCTTCTTTGACCCATGTGTTATGTAGAAGTATGTTGTTTAATCTCCAAGAATTTTAAAATTTACCAGCAACTAGCTATCTGCAATTAATTTTTAGCTTAATTCCATTGTGTTATGAGAGTACATGTTGTAGAATTTCTATATTTTAAATTTGTTAAAGTGTGTTTTATGGCCCAAAATGTGGTCTATCTTGGTATATATCAATGCTCCATGTGCACTTGAAAGCAGTAGGCATTTTGTACTTGTTGGAAGTATTTTATAAAGGTTAGTTAGATCCGGTTGATGGTGTTGTTTAGTTCAACTATATGCTTACTCATTTATGCCTCCAAGATCTGTCCATTTCTGATAGAGAGGCATTAAAATTTCCACCTGTGATAATAGATTTATCTATTTCTCCTTGGAGTCTAACAGTTTTTGCCTCATATATCTTCACACACTTTTGCTAGATGCATATAAATTAAGGATTGCTATGTGTTCTTGAAAAATTAACTCATTTATCGATATATAATGCCCCCTGTATGCTTCTTTATTTTCTTTGTTCTGAAGTCTGATTTGTCTGAAACTAATAGAGCTACTCTAGCTTTTTTTTTTAAATTAGTGTTAAGATAGCATATCTCTCACCATCTCTTTAGTTTTAATCTCTTCATTTTTATTTTTAAACTTTTTTTTTTGTAAACAATAGGTAGTTGACTCTCGTTTTGTTATTCGTTCTGACAATCTCCAGCTTTTAGTTGGTATATTTAAACCAGGCATATTTAGTGTGATTATTTATATATTTGGATTAGCATCTACCATATTTACCCTTGTTTTCCATTTGTTGCATTTGTTTTTCTTTCTTTTTTTTTAATTTAGTAAAAACTCGTGTAATAAAATTAACCTTTAACTGTTTCAAATTATTCAGAAAGAAAATTCCACAGTTAAATATATTTATTTGCATAATTTTAGCAGATATATCATAAAGCCCTAAAAAGTACATGAAATGCACTAAATCTTTAAAAATATTTTCTAATATTTTCTTAAATGAATGCACTTGAGTGTCATTGAATTTGGCAAATAACAGAAAACTCATAAGTGATGAGATCAGAAACACAAATGGAACCACTTGATATTGAACCTTGAAGACCATATTAAAAAAAATAGAGTTTATTCTAAATACAAGAAGCCTTTAGAGATTTAAAGCAAGTGAGTGACATGGCCCAACTGCTGTTCTTTTAAAATATATATATTTATTTATTCTTGAGAGAGAGAGAGAGAGAGAGAGAGAACAGGGGAAGGGCAGAGAGAGGGAGAGAGAGAATCCCAAGCAGACTCCATGCCATCAGTGCAGAGCTGGATGCAAGACTCAAACTTATGAACCGTGAGATCATGACCTGAGCCAAAATCAAGAGTTAGATGCTTGACCAATTGAGCCATGAAGGCACCTCATTTCTGCTTTTAAAAAGGATTACTTGGGGTTTTATATAAAGAATATAGAATAATGGTCCAAAAAAAGGGAGCACAAAAAGGACTGCAAGTCAAGAGGCTACATGATAGTCTAGATGAGAGATAAAGGTATCTTGAATTGGTGTGGATGCTTAAATGACTGAGCCACTCAGACACTCCCAGAAAAACTGAGTTTTAAACAAAAGACTGTAACAAGAGATGAAGAAGAGCACTATATCATAATAAAGGGTCCTATCCAACAAAAAGATCTAAAAATTATAAATATTTATGCCCCAAATAGGAAACACCCAAATATATAAATCAATTAATAACCAACATAAAGGAACTCATTGATAACAATACATTAAAGTAGGGGACTTTAACACCCCACTTAAAGCAATGGACAGATCATCTAAGCAAAAAATCAATGGGGAAACAATTGCTTTGAATAATACACTGGACTAGGTGGACTTAACAGATGTATTCAGAACATTTCATCCTAAAGCAACAGAATACACATTCTTTTCAAGTGCACATGGGGCATTCTCCAGAATAGATCACATAGTAGGTCACAAATTAGGCCTCGAAAAATACAAAAAGATTGAAATCTTACCGTGCATATTTTCTGACCAAAATGCTATGAAATTTGAAGTCAACCACAAGAAAATAATTGGAAAGACCACAAATACATAGATGTTAAACAACATGCTACTAAAGAATGAATGGGTCAGCCAGAAAATTAAAAAAAAAAAAAAAACACCTTTAAAAATACATGCAAACAAATGAAAATGAAAACATTATGGTCCAAAACCTTTGGAATGCAGCAAAAGCAGTCCTAAGAGAGTAGTGTATAGCAATACAGAAGCTCAAGAAGCAACAAAAATCTCCCACAACCAAACCTTACACCTAAAGGAGCTAGAAAAAGAACATCAAATGAAGCCTAAAGCCAGCAGAAGAAGGGAAATAAAGATTAGAGCAGAAGTAAATGATATATAAACAAATAAACAAAAACATGGTAGAACAGATCAACGAAGACAGGAGATATGGTTTTTTGAAAAAAATAATAAAATTGGTAATCCCCTAGCCAGATTTATCAAAAAGAAAAGAGAATGGACTCAAATAAATAAAATCACAAATGAAAGGGGAGAAATAACAGTAAACACCACAGAAATATAAATAATTATAAGAGAATATTATGAAAAAGTATATGCTAACAAATTTGACAATTTGGAAGAAATGGATAAATTCCTAGAAACATATAACTACCAAACCTGAAGGAGAAAGAAATGGAAGAACTAGAACAAGCCCATAACCAGCAAAGAAATTGAATCAGTAACCAAAAATCTCCCAACAACCATTAGTTTCAGGGCCAAATGCTTCAAAGGGTAATGCTAACAAATATTTAAAGAAGAGTTAATACCTATTCTTCTCAAACTATTAAAACAAGAAAAGAAAAGAAAAGAAAAGAAAAGAAAAGAAAAGAAAAGAAAAGGAAGGAAAATTCCCAAACTCATTCTATGAGGCCAGCATTACCTTGATTCAAAACCAGACTCCACTAAAAAGGAGAACTATAGGCCAATATCCTTGATGAACATGGATGCAAAAATTCTCAACAAAATACTAGCAAATGGACTCCAACAATACATTAAAAAGAGTCACTCAATATGATCAAGTGGGATTTGTCTCTGTGCTATAAGAGTGGTTCAATATTCATAAATCAATGTGATACACCACATTAATAAAAGAAAGGACTAGTACCATATGATCCTCTCAATAGCTGTAGAAAAAGCATTTGACAAAGTAAAGCATCTATTTGTGATAAAAACCCTCTACAAGGTAGAGATAGAGAGAACATACCTCAACATCATAAAGGCCATATACAAAAAACCCACAGCCAATATTATCCTCAATGGGGAAAAACTGAGCGCTTTTCCTCTATAGTTAGGAATAAGACAGTGCTGTCTACTCTGATTATTGTTGTTTACATAATACTGGAAGTCCTAGTCTCAGCAATCAGAAAACATAGAGGAAAAAAAAGGCATCAAATGGGCAAGGAAGAAGTCAAACTTTCAGTATTTGCAGAATACATGCTACTCTATGTAGAAAACCCAAAAGAATCCACCAAAAATTTTGCTAGAACTGATAACACGAATCCAGTAAAGTTATAGGATACAAAATCAATGTATAGAAATTGGTTGCATTTCTATACATCAATATGGAAGCAGCAGAAAGAGAAATTGAGGAATCAATTCCATTTACAATGCACCAAAAACCATAGCATACCTAGGAATAAATCTAAACAAAGAAGTAAAAGATGTGTATTCTGAAAACTGTAAAACACTGATGAACGAAATTGAAGAGGACACAAAGAAATGGAAAAACATTCTATGCTCATGGATTTAAAGAAAAAACATTGTTAAAATGTCTATACTACCCAAAGCAATCTACACATTTAATGCAATCCCTATCAAAATACCACCAGCATTTTTGATAGAGCTAGAAAAATCCTAAAATTTTTATGGAACCACAGAAGACCCCCAAACAGAGCAATCTTGAAAAAGAAAAGCAATGCTTGAGGCATCACAATTCCAGACTTCAAACTATACTACAAGGCTTAAAATTATACTACTACATATACTACAATATGATCAAGACAGTATGGTATGGTATAAAAACAGACACATAGGTCAATGGAACAGAATAGAAAACCCAGAAATGAATCCACAACTAAATGGTCAACTAATCTTTAACAAAGCAGGAAAGAGTATCCTATGGGAAAGAGACAGTTTCTTCAACAAATGGTATTAGGAAAACTGGACAATACATGCAAAAGAATGAAACTGGACCACTTTCTTATACCATACACAAATATAAATTCAAAATGGATGAAAGACTTAAATGCAGGACAGGAAACCATCAAATTCTTAGAGGAGAACAGAGGCAGTACCTCTTTGACATTGGCCGTAGCAACGTCTTACTAGATATACCTCCTGAGGCAAGGGAAACAGAAGCAAAAATAAACTATTGACATTACATCAAAATAAAAACCTTCTGCACAGCAAAGGAAACAATCAACAAAACTAAAAGAAAACCTACAGAATAGGAGAAGATATTCCCAAATGATATATCTGATAGAGAATTAGTATTCAAAATATATGAAGAACTAATAAAACTGAACATCCAAAACCAAAAAATCCAGTTAAAAAATGGGCAGAAAATATGAAGAGACATTTTTCCAAAGAAGACATGCAAATGGCTAGTAGACACATGAAAGATGTGCTTGAAAGCACTCATCATCAGAGAAATACAAATCAAAACTAGAATGAAATATCACCTCACACCTGTCAGAATGGCTAAAATTAATAACACAGGAAACACCAGGTGTTGGCAAGGATGTGGAGAAAGGGAAACCCTACTGGAACATTGTTGGTGGGAATGCAAACTGGTGCAGCCACTCTGGAAAACAGTATGGGTGTTCCTCAAAAACTAGGATCCAGCAATTGCACCACTAGGTATTTATCCAAAGGATACAAAAATACTGATTTGAAGGGATATACACACCATGATGGTTAAAACAACATTATCAACAATAGTCACGTTATGGAAAGAGCTTAAGTGTCCCTTGATAGATGAATGGATAAAGATGTGGTATATATATACAATGGAGTATTAGTCATAAAATAGAATGAAATCTTGTCAATTGCAATGACATGGATTGAGTATTATGCTAAGTGAAATAAGTTAGACAGCAAAACACAAACACCATACGATTTCATTCATATGTGGAATTTAAGAAACAAAATAGATGAACATATGAGGGAAAAAGAGTGGCAAACCATAAAACAAACTGAGGGTTGATGGAAGGAGGTGGGTGGAAGATGGGCTAAATGGGTAACGGCTATTAAGGAGGGCACTTGTTGTGATAAGCACTGGGTGTTTTATGTAAGTGATGAATCATTCAATTATACACCTGAAACTAGAAAAACAAAAACAAACAATACAAAACAAAACAAAAACACTAAGATTTACACATCGGCCACAGCTGGAAGAATTTTAAAAAGTGTACCTTGATAAGATGAAAATCAAGGACAGAATGAAGGAGAAGAATGCAAGAATAGAATGTGAGCAAAGTCACTGGCAAAGCATGCTGGTAAACCTAAATAATAATTATTAAAGATCAACAGAAAAAACTAGCATCTTGTTGACTTTAGCTTTATTATGAATAATTAATTTCATTATCAATATGAGGCAAACATAGCAAATGACATTTTAAAATCAAAACACAAACACAGAGAAATTCATAAATTCAGAAAATATTTCAAAGACTCAATAAACTTCAATGTTGATACTGCAAGAAAGAGACAAAACTAAGACAGTAAATATTAAATATATTTGGAATAAATTAATTTATTAAAATGCCTTAATAAATCATATTAACATATAAAATAGTAACAATAAATCAATAAATTAACTAAACCAGAACTAAAAAACATTAACAGACAAAAAAAATCAGTGAATTAGCAAAGAATAAAATATAGGTAAGTAAATCCAAGAAAAGATTCTCAAGTTAAAAAAAAAAAGAAATTCCCAAATTTTAAACAATTCAATAAAGAAACAAGTTAAATCACAAAAAGACAAACTTGGAAATGGAATAATGAGTGGGGAAGTTAAGGTAATTATGAAAAGATAATTTATAAAATGTAAATACAATCATTGTGAACATTATAACAAAATAAATTATGTATTTAACTCAGAAATGAGAAAAATATCTAGACAGTTTATCCCAAAGTAGGTAAGCAACTCATATTTATTGAAAACCTCTAGCTAGCATTATGCTAAAATTCACATTGAACACTTGGATCATTTTCAGCTTAAAAAATATTGAATAGCAAATTATTGAACAAAAAAACATTGTAAGTATTATCAACAACAAAGGGTAAATAATTAAATTCATGCAGAGCACATTTAAGATTGACAGTGTAGAGGCTGTTTCTTTGTCCATGTAAAGATCTTTATGCCTAATACAGATGTCTATAGATAACACTCTAGAATAAAAATTTAGACAATTTTGTTATAATAGTGGAAATTAAAGATGTCAAAACACTTGAATGTGGTATTGACATTTGATCAGAAACCATTCTTCCAAGAAGATCTTTTAAAATTGAGGATTACAATAGTCTTTCATGTCTACATGTTCTAAATTGTTATTTTCATCTAAAAGTTTTATGAATGTACCTCCAGAAGAAAGGAAATGCAGGTGCATATTTGGCAACAAATAATGAAATATTTCTTATCAATAAAGTAATTCGGTTAGTGTTTATGGATATGTTTTAATAGTTTCTCACCAGATATCATAACATATCACTTGCACAGCAGTTAAAAGAATTGTCTTTTGCTTGAGGAATCTGAGTGGGTATACAAACCTGTCCTATATTTTAATTTTGTATTTGTCTTTGAAAATTTTTTTAATGTTTATTTATTTTTTTGAGAGAGATTGACAGAGTGTGAGCGGGGGGAGCGGGGGGGCGCAGAGAGAGAGAGGAAGACACAGAATCTTAAGCAGGCTCCAGGCTCTGAGCTGTCAGCCCAGAACCTGACGCGGGGCTCAACCCACAAACTGTGAGATCATGACCTGAGCTGAAGTTGGGCGCTCAACTGACTGAGCCACCCAGGCGCCCCTATATTTGTCTTTGAACTTCAGTTCTGATTATTATAAAATTTCTCTTGTAATTTCCAGCAATTTCTTCATTTCAATCAAGATTTTTCACTTCCACTTGTTTGATGATTAATATACGTGTGTGTGTGTGTGTGTGTGTGTGTGTGTGTGTGTTTATTCTACATGTAAAGGGATTTTGCATCTTTGTAAATGCATGAACTATCTTCTAAGTGTTTAGTACAATTAGTTGGTGAGCTGCTTGTATTTTACTTTCTCATGGATTTTTTTAGATTACCTTTTTGCTTTGGGAGTATGTAAAGAATACATTATGCCAAAAACATTAAAGAAATGTGTTCCTTTGGGAGTGTTTTGTTGCTGGGCAAGGTCTTTCATATTCTGTGCCTCAGTTTTCCCCATATATGATACAGAGTAATTGTAAACTTTGTAAAACTTTTTAAGCTTTCTATGAGAATCAGTACATTCATATATGTCAAGTATTACCAGCCTATGACAAGCAAGCTAAGTGGTAGCTAATATTTTTCCTTAGGTAACTAATGTCTTAGTATCTATCAGATACTGTCTATCAGAAACACATGAGAAAAACACACTCTCCAAAGACATTTAAAGCTAATCAATTTCTGAAGTTTGTTATCATTCTGAAGTACTTCCTTTGATGATTTTTTTAATGAGTAAGTGAAATTTAGATAAATATCTTTATACCCTACCAACATATCATAAAGTTGCTTGGTGTTTTATTACATTCTTTAGTCCTATAAATTGCTAGTGCCTCTTGTTTTTTTTTTTTTATCATAAATAGGTTTTAGTTACTCAATATCATATTTAAATATTTAGCTGATCCTTTTAACAACCTCAAAGGCTCACCATTGTTAGTCTCAGAGTCTAGATTCCCTAGACATTCAAGGTGTTCCATAGCTCTGACTCATTTATCTTTCCATTCAGTTTCCTAACAGACAAATTGAACTTCAAGCTTCTCTCTACTTGCACATTAATTTATGTAATCCCTGAAATCTCAGATAGACTGTCCTTACTTTCAAGTTGGCAAGATGGAAATTCTCATGAAAATACTAACTCCACACAGTATACAAATAAGTCCAGATCTGATGTCTATCTAATATTTCATCACTAGTAAACCACCTAGACATGGGTTACTTTCAACCCTGCTCCAGAGGTGTCGGTGCCCGTAGATAGACTTAAGTCTTCATCTAATATATTAAGTGTATGAAAGTTTATGATTATACAGTTTTCACACTAGCCCTCTTCCAACGTCACCTTGGAAGCATCTTATCTTGGGTGAAATAATGATGTGGTAATGAAGAAAGCTCCTGTATGATAAGTCAAAAACAAAACAAAAATAAGGTTTTATTCATACAGCAGAATATGAGTGATAGAAAAATGAATAAATAGCCACATCATTATTACATGTCAAGGGAGAGGATTTTACAATTATATAAACATTTAGTATCAAGTCTGGAATTTGAGTCAGAAACTTTTTAAACCAAATTTTCACGGTCTCATTGGTGGTTTCAGTTCCAGGTAAGAGGAAGTAAACACAAGTTTTCTTTCCTTTCTCACTGAAAATAACTATAAAATCTGTACAGAATACTTGAGGACTCTGCAAACAAATAGCAACAAGAAATTTAGGGAAGAACACCAGAATCCAGTGTACCACCAAATCTGTGCTGAGTTTACCATGACTTTTCTTACCCCAGTGTCTCCCAACCTAAAGTCAACCCAACTAGCAAGTAAAATGGGGCAGAGTAAGAGAAAGATACAGAAATATTCTATCTTGATGAGTAGAAAAAGGAATTGTTATACTCAGAGAGGGAAGGGAGAAAGTCCCATTTTTGTTTTTTGTTTTATTCAGTCTTTTATACCCCATCTTCCAAGGAATCCCACACTGGCAATAAGAGCCTATAGGAACCAAACCTAGGATGGAAATCTTTCTCTCCATTCAGTAAAACTGGTGCTCCTTGATTATAGGCCAAAACCGTACTGTTTTCCTTTTCTCTTTCTCTCTCTCTTTTTCTTGCTCTCTGTCTCAGCCAGTTGGATGTGGGTACAAGTCAATCACAAAAGTAGAAATTGTCTGCTGGTGCAACAAAAAGAGGAATACTTTGGGAATCAAAACAAAAAACAAAACTTGATAGACAGCAGAGAAAGAAGAGCTTGGGAAAGCAACTCTACAAAGTTAATTATAAACTCCTAGGTCCACTAACAATTAGTGTATCCATGAATAGGCCACAAATTAGCATATAGAAGACTTTGAAGAACTGACTTAATGGGTAGATCTCCACCCAGGTGCCAGATAGACCACTGGATGACTCACAAATAGATGTATCTGAATGGCACTGCAAAGCTCTGAAAACTGGACTGACCTTCGAGTATTAGCTCAATGAATGTGGAGTAGAATCTTTAGCCTAAAAACTTAACAATATCAACTACCTGCTACAACAAAAATATCCAATATACAATTCAAAGTTACTCAGTTTACAAAAATTGTGAAACTATCAAGTCACATGAGAAATAGTCAACAGAGGCCAAGGCACCTGGGTGGCTTGGATGGTTAATTGGCCGACTATAGCTCAAGTCATGATCTCATGATTCATGGGTTTGAGCCCCATATCGGGCTTTGTGCTGACAGCTCAGAGCCTGAAATCTACTTCAGATTCTGTGTCTCCCTCTCTCTGACACACTCCCTCTTCTGCTCACATTCTGTCTCTATTTCTCTCAAAAATAAATAAACATTAAATTTTTTTTAATAATAAAAAAAGTCAACAGAGGCCAATGACAAGATGACACAGATGTTGGAATTATCTGACAAAGACATAAAAGCAGTTGTTATATAATTCCTTGATAAATAATTGCAAACATTCTATTAAACATACTAAGTATCAACAGAGGCATAAGAAAAACCAAATGGAAATTTTAGAACTGAATATACCTTAACTGAAATAAAAATAGTCACTGATACACTCAGTAGCAGAATTGAAATAATAGAACAAAAGAATCAACAAACTTACAGATAGATTAATAGAAATTATTCAGTATTTCCAATAGAAAGAGAAAAAGATAAAAAATAAGTTAACAGAGTTTCAACCACCTTTGGAACAACACCAAAAGTCTAACATTAGTGTGGCTGCAATCCAGGAAGAGGGGATAATGATTGCAGTTCAAAAAATATTTGAAGTAATAATGACATAAAAGTTCTCTAGTTTGATAAAAGACATAAACCTACAGATTGAAGAAGGTGAGCAAACCCCAAGTAAAATAAACCTAAGAAAATCCATTTCCATATACATTGGAATCAAACTGCTGAAAACTAGACAATGGAAAAAGAAAAAAGAAAGAAAACACCTATAAAAGTAGCAAAATATAGGGGACAAACTACCTATAGAAAAACAATTGCAATTACTGTAGATTCTCCATTGGAAACTAGACCCAAAGAACTAGTACAGTATACATATTTTAAGTTTTTATTATAATTCCAGTTAGTTAAAATACAGTGTTATATTAATTTCAGGTGTACAGAATAGTAATTCAACACTTCCACACATCATTCTGTGCTCATCACAACAAGTGCACTCTTTAATTTCCATCACCTACTTAACCAATCCCTACACCCACCTCACCTCTGGTAGACATCATATTGTTCTCTATAATTAAAAAGTCTCTCTCTCTCTCTCTCATTTTTTCCTTTGTTTGTTTTGTTTCTTAAATTCCACACATGAGAGAAATCATATGGCATTTGTCTTTCTCTGTCTGACTTATTTCACATAACATTATACTCTTTGGCCTATCCATGTCATTGCAAATGGAAAGAATTCATTCTTATTTATAGCTGAATAATATTCCATTGTGTGGTGTGCATGCAGTGTGTGTGTGTGTATCACATCTTCTTTATTCATTCATGAATCAATGGACACTTGGGCTGCTTCCATATCTTGGCTATTGTAAATAATATCACTATAAACATAGGGGTGCATGTATCCCTTTGAATTAATGTTTTTGTATTCTTTGGGTAAATACCCAGTATTGAAGATTGCTGGATCATAAGGTAGTTCTATTTTTAACTTTTTGAGGAAACTTCACACCATTTTTCATGGTGGCTTCACCAGTTTGTATTCCCACCAATAAGCACAATATTTTTAAACTGTTGAAACAAAAGAATTATCATCTGGTATTCCATATCCAGGGAAAATATTCTTCAGGGGCAAAGAGGAAATCAATAAATTCTTGGAGGAAAGAAAGCTAAGAGAATTCATAGCCAGCAGAGTTGCTCCAAAATTAAAAAAAAACCAAAAAAACCAAAAAAACAAAAAAAAAGATAAAGGATGATCTTCAGAAACAAGGTAAATGATACCAGAGGAAACAGAAAACATTAGGAATAAAGAAAGAGTAACAGAAATGGTAAATATCTGGGTTAATATAATAAGCTTTGCTTCTCATGTTGGGTTCTTTAAATTTTATATGATGGTTAGAAACAAAAGCTACATTGCCACATTGACTTTTCAATATATGTAGTTGTAATAATAAGACAATTATAACATTAATAGGAGAGAACAAAGGAGTCTATATGGTAGTAAGATTTCTACATCCAATTGAAGTAATAAAATACTGATTCTAAATAGCCTTTTAAAAGGTAAGTTTTTAAATTTATGTATTTTGCAATCCTTTGAACAACTATTAAAACAGAGATTTTGTTAAAATCAAAGTAATAAATTAACAATGAAATATTAGAATATTCAAGTCATCTGAAAGATGCTGAAAGTCAAAAAAGCAGGAATGGTGAAAATGGAGAATAAAAATGGAACAAATAAAGCAAATAATAAAATGATAGACCTAATTTCAAACATTTCAATAATATTAGGTACACAGATGGTCTAAACACAACTATTTTTTTAAGTTTACTTATTTATTTTGTGAGAGAGACAGAGCAAGCAGGGGAGGAGTAGAGACAGAGGTACAGAGAGAATGTCAAGCAGACTCCACACTATCAATGCAGGGCCTGATGTGGGGCTTGAACCTATCAACTGTGAGATCATGACCTGAGCCAAAACCAAGAGCTGGGTGCTTAACCAAATGAACCACCCAAGTGCCCCCAAACACAACTATTAAAATAAGAGATTATCAGAATGGAATTTTAAAAATGACCCAAATATATGCTGTCCATAAGAATCTCACTTCAAGTATAATGGTATGATTAGGTTAAAAGTAACATAATGGAAAATGATATATGATGCAAACACTAATCAAAGAAAGTGAAATGGCTATCTCATTGTCAAAGTAGTCTTCAGAGCAAATACATTTCCCAGACATAAAGAAATAATGAGATTGTATATTGAATGAAATGTCAATTTTCTAAAAAGATATAATAATCTATCTGTATTCAACTAATAGAGGTTCAAAATACATGAAACAAAAAAGGATGAAGCTGAAAGAAGAAACAGATAAATCTACAATTATAGTTGGTATTTCAAAACTCTTCTTTAAGTAATAGAACTAGTAGAAAGAAAAATCAGTAAGTTTATAAAGAACTAAAGAATACTATCAACTGACTAGATCAAATTGACATTGATAGAATATTCAACAACACCAGATTACAGATTCCTTTCAAGTGCATATGAAAAATTCAACCTGATAAACTATATGCCTGGTCATAAAACAAACCATAACACAATTAAAAGAATTAAAATTAAAATTAAAATTAAAAGAATTGAAATCATACAAAATATGTTCTTTGAGCATATTAGAATTAAACTGAAAATAAGTAAAAGAAGATAAGAAAATGTCCAATCATTTGTAAATTCAATAACAGTCTCAAAATATGTGTGGGTGAAAGAGGAAGTCTCAGAAAATTAGAAAATATTTTTAACTTAATGAAAATGGAAATACAATATATCAAAATGTATGTGATACGATAGTTGTGCTCAGAGAAAAGTTACAGAATTGAAGGATTAATCTATATTATAAGATTACACCTTGAGGAGCACCTGGGTGGCTCAGTCAGTTAGGCTTCAGATTCTAGATTTCAGCTCAGGTCATGATCTGATGGTTTAGTGAGTTCAAGTCCTGCGTCGGGCTGTGTGCTGACAGAACCTGTGGGATTCTCTCTTTCTCTCTCCCTCTCTCTCTGCCACTCCCACACTCTTGCTCTCTCTCTCTCTTTCTCAAAATAAATAAATAAACTTAAAAAAAATATTACACTTTGAGAAACTAGAAAAAGATAATTTAGAATCAATCAAGAAAGAAGGAAATAATAAAGAGCAGAAATCAATAAAATTGAAAACAGGAAAACAAAAGAAAATCACGAAAATTTAGAATCCGTTCTTTGAAAACAGTAATGCAATTGATAAACCTCTAGCAATATTAATAAAGACAAAAAGAGAAGTAACAAATAATTGGTATCAAGAATGAAAGAAGGACTACACCACAGATCCTGACATAATATTACTACAGACTCCACCAAAGAATTATTGGAAAGATAAGGAGAGAATGCTATAATCAACTCTATGCACATAAATTTTACAAATTAGATAAAATGGACCAATTTGTCAAAAACACAAACTACTAAAACTCTCCAAAGATGAAGCAGATTATCTATCATTATAACTTAAATAAATTGAATTTGTAGTTAAAATCTTTTGAAAAGAAATCTCCATGCACAAATGGTTTTCCTAATGAATTCTACCAAACATTTGAAAAATAAATAGCACCAACACTATAGCATCTCCTCAGAAACAGGTGAAGATTTAATTCTTCCCAACTCATTTTACAAAGCTAGAATTACCCTGATCCCTAAACCATAACAAGGTGATATAAAAACAAAAGAAAAAAGAAACAAAAAACTACAGGGCAATTTCTGTCATAAACAGAGGAGCAAAATCTTCAACAAAATATCATCAAATTAAATCCAGCAATACAGAAAAAGATTATTACAGCATGACCAAGTGGAGTTTATCCCAGGAATGTAAGGCTGATTGAATATTCAAAAATAAATCAATATAATCCATCTTAAGGAGAAGGGAACACATGATTATTCCAACAGATGCAGAAAAGCATTTTACAAAATACAATTTCAGTTCTTGTTATAACTTTGTTAAATTAACATTTGTTAAGTGGAACATAGGGTGCCAGATGGAGAGTTGAGGTTCAAAAAAAGACCGCAAGAGAAATTGAAACAGAAGTTTATGACTCACAAGTCCTGAAGGAAATACATGGCACTCCCCAAGGGGCCACACAGAGAGAAGTCTCAGTGCAGGCAGAGAGAGAGGCAGGACTTGGGACACATGCCTTTATTAGGGTCCATGGGTGGAGTGCTGTGGTCCACAGCTAAAGCTGAATTAGACAATCCAAACCAAAAAAGAGTGGGGATTTGGTTAACTCAATGGGGTCTTGTCTAAGGGGCGCACAAAGGTAAGGTCCTGAGGGGTGAAGACTGTTGATCACAAGGGTATTAGAAACTTACCTTTACGTGCGCCTCTGCAGGATGTTATCTAGGGCATGTGCTTGCAGGAGGGAGTTAATGTTAGTTCAAGGCTCCCACGGGCCACCTGGCCATACAAAATGGATGCGGAAGCAGTAATTCCACAGAGAAGCTTAGCTAAACTCTCAGCATTTCTTGATAAGAATCCTTAGCAAATCTGCACTAGAAGGGAACTTTCAACCTAATAAAGTCCATATATGTAAACCTGTAGCTTGGGGCACCTGTCCCAAGCTAGGTTGCCCTGAGCTTGTGGCTCAGTCGATTGAGCACCCGACTTCAGCTCAAGTCATGATCTCGTGGTTCCTGAGTTCAAGGTTCCATGATCTCGTGGTTCCTGCCATTGGGCTCGCTGCTGTCAACTTGTCAGCGCAGAGCCCACTTAGGATCATCTTTCCCCCTCTCTTTGCCCCTCCCCCACTTGTGCTGTCTCCAAAATAAATAAATATTAAAAACAAAAAGGCCAAAGTTAACAACATAGTAAATGGTGAATGACATTGCTTTTGCTCTAATATCTGGAAAGAAAGGATATATACTCTCACTACTTTTACTCAATAATCATCACTTTTATGATATAGTCTTCAATGATTTCTTTATAATTTATTGTCTCTAATATTTAATACAGCTGACACTTGAAAAGCATTGGGATTAAGGGTACTGATTGCCAATGCAGTCAAAAATCCATGTATAACTTTTGACTTTCCCCAAACTAATAGCTTTCTGTTGACTAGGAAGCCTTACTGATAACACAATCAATTAACATATTTTTTATGTTTTATGTATTATATGTTGTATTCTTACAATAAAATAAGCCAGAAAAAAGAAAATGTTATTAATAAAATCATAAGGAGAGAGTACATTTATAGTACTGTGTTTATTGAAAAAAATCCATGTGCAAGTGGACTTGTACAGTTCAAACCTGTGTTGTTAGAGTCAGTTCTAAGTCCCTTTTCCTCACACTTGTATTGAAGGCTAAGGAAATAACATAGGTTATTGGAACTCCAACAGGAGTGAGACTAATGTGTCACCTGTGAGACTAATGTGTCACCACCATCTGATCCCTCCATATCTAAATTCTACCTATCTTTCAAGGTTGTCCCAATGCCATCTCCATCATCATCTCCCACATCAAAGATGTCTTCACCACCTTAAGAACCACACTACAACTATTTTTATATTTTTCTCCTTTCTTAAAATATTTTTTTCTTATAAACATGGTTGTGGACATTTACATTCTCTCAAAGTCTTGCTATTTTAAGTATTTCAAAGGCTAAGTCTGTGCCAATCATCTCAACCGCTTAAAATAAGCGTAAAGACTACAATTAACAAGCCTTCAAAGTTTATTTAATGAATACATCTAAGACCTTTCTCTAACTTGCTCTCAAAAGTATGT
The DNA here is from genome assembly GCF_027475565.1 of Acinonyx jubatus. Lineage (NCBI taxonomy): Eukaryota > Metazoa > Chordata > Mammalia > Carnivora > Felidae > Acinonyx > Acinonyx jubatus. The sequence continues at coordinate 50,211,619 of NC_069387.1, forward strand.
TCCACTTATAGAATTTAACTTCTTATATTTCTCACATATACACTTTCCATGATATCTTTCACCTAGAATTCTTAACCAAACATGCATTTCAACCAATTAAAAAAACTGGCCTATTCTTCAAAAGCCATCTCTTCTAAGATGATGCTGTACTTTATGCGGTATTATTTGGACCTTACTTGTCAATAAAATAGTTTTCTTTTTCCTTCCATATATCTTTCTAACCAACTTGAGCATAAGCTCTTTGAAAACAGGGACCATAGTATGTGTGTGTGTTTGGGGGAAGGGGAGGTGTATGTGTATCTTTACAGGGAAGTTGACTGTAATGTGTTGAATATGTATTTGATTTCTTTAAAATCTAATTCTTTAATCTGGGTTATTCAGCAGAAAAATGAGTATTTTCAACCTTCTATTTCTGTAAATAGAAATTTAGATTTAATCATTGAACTTAAAAGACCATCTATTTGTTAGACTGAATATTGTGGTAGCATAAATTATTCATTTTCAGAGATACTGCCTTCTATTCTTTGTTTCTCAAATATGATTTTTGCTCTAAGCATATTTTATACTAGCATAGAAAAAAAAAGCATTTCTCTCATACTTCCTAAAATTCCCCTTACTAATATAAGAACATCTGTACCAAGAATGTGAATAGGTAGAAACGCACTTTTATCCATCTTAAAAAAAAATGTATCTTGATAAAATAATTAACATTTTCTAAGCTTTTTCTTTTGCTGCCTCATGGTGGAGACAAATTCCTATCAATAAGAAATAATAATTGTTAGCATCTTTGTTCCTTTTGATTCAAGTCACACTGAACTTTCTTACATATAAAATAAATGCATTGATCGTGCATTGTGTAGTTATTTGCTATACAGCAAACTAATTACTTTTTGTGGATAAATGGGAATTTCAAGGAGATTATTTTTGATACTTTCCTAAAGTTTCTATTGATACCTCAAAAATCCTGATGATCCTTCCTATACTATATAATCTGAATTTTGAAAAATCATTCTGACTCTATTAATAGGTACTCTCTCCTTTTATTTTTCAAGTATAAAAACTAAAATTAAATCCCATAGGCTTCAGCTCAAACTGGAGTCTATAAGACTATTCAAAATTCAAAGTTGCATTCTGAACAGATTGCACCAGCTAGTTGATGAAACTTGAGCTAATTACACTAATGTTGACAAATGCACTGGCACAAAAACAAATGTCACATTTTTCAAAAAATTACACCTCTTCAAAAGATGCTAAATAGATTCAGTGATTTGTGGGTGTAACTGAGCTATTTGTGCAAAAACAGTTTTGAAAATTCTGATTTAAAATATAAAAAGTATAAGTACAGTATAAGTGCTTTTATGCTATTTTCAAATGTATTTTAATAAAATATTTGAATTTTTGGAACAATAAAGAAAGTACTATATTTGTCCCTGGAATATTATCTCTAAGTTTATTTTAAATTTTGTATCATATACAGAAATTAAATTTTTCTATCTTGAGGAATGTCTTTACGTATTTTAAATTGAGTTGGTATGGATATCTGAATTGAGAATGCAATTTTTACAGATTTGAGTCTATATACTGTTTCAGGAATCGTTTTTTTTTTTTTTTAATTCAGCCTCAAATATACTTACATTTTCTATTACTTGGCACAGTAGGTACTATGTGCTAAAAGTTTTATGCTAAGCATTGTGCTCAAAGTTTTAACTAAATGATATAAATTGATCTTTTCAATATTGCTGCAAGGGAAAGATTATCAAAATCACATATCTGAGAATTAGATAACGCACCCTAGTTAATGGGGCTGGAATTTGAGTCAATGTCTTCCCAACTCTCAAGCTTCTATTCTTCCTATTATCCCAAAGGGATCTCACATGGAAAGTTTTTATTTGAGTATTATGGACTCAAAAGTATCGGCTTTCTTCTGCTTCACATTTGAGAAAACATTCCAATGATGCTTCCAGAATATGTGAATGATTCTTTTAAAGTTAAGGTTTATCTCTCATTTGTTGTTTTGAACTGTCCCAAATCACTGTTGCGCCATCTTAGAAGAGGTCCAGCTGTGGTAAATATGCTCACTATGGTAATCAGTCTTGTCTGATTCTTCAAAAATTTTTAATTAAAACGAACTAAAAGTATTGATGACAGAAATCAAGCTCGTTATTAAAAAATTAAAAGTGAGTTTAAATTACAGAAGCTTTGTTAGTCATCCACTAAAAGTCTGTGGAGAAGAGGAATATTAATGACAAAAACTGTTCTTACCTAGCAACAGAAGGATATTAAGATTCAACCAGTCAAGATATAATTAGTCCTTGTGATCAGGGTTCGAAATGATCATTCTGAGAGCTTACAGTAAGACACAACCAAAATCATCAACATGTCACACTGGAGTCATTGATGCATATGATTGTTTGATGTTTAAATACCACCTACCAACCAATACTAAAGTTATAAAGGAAAATCCAGTTTTTAAGATTCACCTAAAAGTAGCAATACTTTTTATTTTTCTATCACCTGTTATGAGTCAATTAAAATTCATTTCATATTTATTCAAATTGATCTTTTTCTTCTCTCTGGTTTGCTTCGATTGTTTGGGTTGTTGATGCCTTATCTTTTACAACCTGATTCTCTCACTCTTAATTTAACCTAAAATTTGTTTATTCTTTCGGATCTACATTAAGTTTTTGTCCTCCAGACTTTTGTCCCTCTGGGACTTCTGATTTGTGCCAGTCTGGGGGAGATGTGAAACTTCTCAACTACTCCTAGGCATGCTTACCTACTGATCTCAGCATGTAGGTAGATATTAAACTGTATTAAGCTGAAACATTTTCCTGGTTGCCAGGCATAAAGTCATCATTCATGACTGAAGTAATATTGAGACTAGACTAATTTGAATCCATAAAATAGGTGAAAAATATTTTGATTCATTTATGATCAGTATTAAGTTTTCCAAACTACGTAGATTTGATTTTATTTTGAAGTCTTCACTTGGGGATTTAAAACTGATTAAATAAAAATAACATTCAAAGAAGTTTTAATTTCAGCAAATTAAGATTATTTCTATTTTTTCTTGATGATAAAACCTTGCTTAAGAATCACAAATTTACAGTTATTTATCATACTTATGGGGTGTTTATATTTTAGTAGCTGATTTTACAAGAAGACAAATGTGTACACTTAGTGAGGCAACTGGGGTCACATCTATTTTTTTTTATCTTTTATATTCACATCCAGTTACAATTTAAAATATTTGTTCACTGGATGCATGTTTTACATTTTATTTTATTATTTTTTAATATGAAATTTATTGTCAAATTTTAAATCATATGATCATTTTAATTAACATTTGATACCTCTTTGTAAACTAACATTCTCTTTTTTTTTGATGCTTATTTATTTATTTTTGAGCGAGAGAGGGTGGAAGCAGGGGAAGGGCAGAGAAAAGGAGACACAGAATCTGAAGTAGGCTCAGTGCCTTCAGCCCAGAGTCTGATGCAGGGCTCCAATTCACCAACTGTGAGATCATGACCTGAGCCCAAGTTGGAGGCTTAACAGACTGAGCCACCCAGGTGCCCCAGTAAATTAATATTCTCTTTAAAATGATCTAATATTTGCTATTTTGCATGGCAACTAAACATGGTACAAAGAGTAAAGGCCTAGGCAAAGGAAAAACTGGGTTCACATTTAGGATAGTGACAATCTAGGTACTGGATCTCAAGTTAGATATTTGATCTTCTCCAAGTTCTAATTTACTTGTCTAAAAAATAGAATAGTAGTCCCTGTCTAAAATTGAAATATACAAAATGTTCGCAAACTAGAACATGCAGTATATCAAGAACTAACATTCTTAATTAACAGTATACAAGTTTAATGGAATGCTAATGGAAAAACTACTTAAATGAGGACTTTTGTTTTCACATAAACAAATATAGAAGGAAAAACTTATGATCGATATGATTTCAGATGTTTCTCTATGGGGCATCCTGCACTTCACAGCTGTTACATCAGTTTAGCATCAATCACATTCTTTGTCTTTGTTCTTTATTACTTCTCTGAGTTTGCTGTGGATTTTTTGAATAAAGCTGAATTCTCACATTTAGCTTGTATGGAGATGAATGTGGAGATAGAGGGAGATCATTTTCCAATTGAGTATTTTTAAAATCAGAGAAAATATCAAAAGCTTAGCAAACAAATCAGTCTGGACCAAAGACAATGACTTTCTTTAAAAAGAAATAACGACTTGTAAGATAATTTAGGACGTATCGCTATCTGGTGAATGTATTACAGAATTAATTCAATTAAAGACAGATTAATATGTCTAACTATAGCTTCAATTTCACATCTATATGAAAAGTGAAAGATCTAGTCATCCAGATGTTTTCAAATATTTGTTGTCAGGTAGGGAAAATACCTGGATGAGTAGGATTTTGTTCTGGTTATTGCTGTATTGCTTTGACTTTTCTCAAATATTTCAGCATACTACAGAGATAATCTAGATATCAATCAAAGTAACCACAGTACATGGAAATGATTGTTGTCTTTACTGGATATTAAAAATCTTTAGCCTATTGATTTATACAAATGAAGATACAGAACGAATATTTAGTCTAGATAAATAGACTGAAAGAAGCATCATAAATATTGCTATTACCTTATGAAATTTCATTATATAAAACATGGTAAGTTGGGAAAAAAAAACTCTAGAGATTTATTACCAGAAGCTCAGAAGAGGGATTGGCTCTGTTTTTGAGCCATCTACTTTATGATCAAATGTAGGTCATGCTTATCATTTATTACAAGAATGCTTCTATCCTTAAACTTGAATTTTGATGATCTACATGGCTGACCCTTTATATTATTTTTAATATGATTGGAAAATGGTATCTTTGTATATTTCTTCAATAGTTCAGATGGAATTTATACAAGCTGTCTCTTCCTCTGCATATGTCTTTCCTCCAGTTTTTACCCTTGCTAAATTTGATTTTATGATACAGAATATTAAAGAGGTGGGTTTGCTTTTGTTTTTTTTGTATGTTTTCTTTTTTTAATTTTAAAAACAGAACTGTCACTTGTGTTCCTACATCTACTGCTCTTCCAATCATTTAAAATCAGAATGAAAGAGACTATAATAAAATACCTTAGAATTTCTTCTGACCTTTATTAATCCAACTAGTATTTAGTTACCATACACTAGCTGCTAGAAAAAAATACTTTTATCCCAATAGACATTGTTAAGATTATATTGGAAAGATGAGACCAGATCTTGCTCAGGAAGTATTCCTATAGTTTTAAGGATATTGGAATCTTCTTTTTTCTTTAAAAATTAAAATTTAATTTATGAAAAATTAATTTGGGCAAAGTACCCAAGTTATAAGTTATGTATTTCAAATTACTCATCTTAAATGCAGATTCAGTGAGTAAGCCCTCTCCAACATCTCTCCATTGCTTGGAATGAGACTGCAGTGATAGTAAAAAATAATAATAATAATAATAATAATAAAGCCAACCTTGAAACAGTTAAATTTTTGGTAGCACCTAGTCATAGTATACAGGGATTCATTAACCATTCCTGTAACTGTTTATTTTATATATTTGAAAAATAATAAATACTACCTTAATTTTAAACTAACCAAGATATTGGAGAAATAAATAAGGAACTCAGAATTCAAGGCATACTTTATTCAAATAGACCAATCACATAGGAATCAGCCACAGAACAATCACTGGACCCACTTTTTATGATCTTGAAATCTATAGTAAAATATAGATTCAGAGAAATTTCAGTTAAGACCCTGACCCTTTTAAGAGTAGTCATATTGGTCTGCATTTTTGAGTTTCCTGTCCTTAATTAGCAGAGCTGTCCAAACTGTTTTTGATATAAATCTCTAGAGAAAAATAGAATATAAACTCTTTCTCCTATTGTTAATGCTTGTTCTATAGATGATGAAGCATGAAATGATTGATCATGTACTATAATGATGGATAAGGACAATTTCTGGAAAGGTCAAACCTATTAAATAAATCTTAGAATATATTTAAAAACATCATATCTGCCTTACTGGAGCATGGTAACTCTTTTCAATGACAGGTGGCCTTCACATCAGAGGAGTAACAGCAGTGGCAAACAATAGACATTCATACTTCACTCAAAGAGTGGTAGAGAAGATGTGAGGATTGTGAGATTACTATTGCCAAAGAAAGAGGTTATCCTGAATAGGACGAAATAAATAAAGACCTTGACTACAGCTGCACAATCCTTGAACATTCTAATGAAAAGCAATATAAAACAAACAAATAAACGAACAACAATAAATCTTTTCAACTGCCCAGATATTTGTATACATGGTAACACACAAATATTGAAAATTTTCTTTTTTTCTTCATGCCATGCTTATACACACACACACACACACACACACACACACACACACACAAATAATAGGTTCTTTAAAAAGAAAACTGAACCTTCCTATCAAGCATAAATTCTTTTTCCTGTGATGTATTCAAAGGTTTTATTTCTGTCAGTTTAGGAAGTTAGAATACACTTCACTTAGACTTAACAGAATCATACAAGCATATAGCTAGAAGGAACATTGGTGCTCATCTTGTAAACAATGCATATTTCTTTAAATCATGTTTTCATTCATCATAAAGCAAATTAGCCATACAACCCACCTTCATTTATAACCTGATAGGTATGATTTCCTTATCTTCAAATTATTTGTGAAAGATAGTGAGTGGTAAAAACAAGATAAGAGTCCCCAAATGGAGTCACTTATGTTAAGACCTACATCATCAAACCAAAAATTAATGACAGTTTCAGCCTCTCCCAGAAATGGAATCTTCAACTGGCCAATCAGGAATCATCTGGTCAGGACAAATAAGATGATCTGCCTGAGAGAAACTGCAGTCACCTGAAGGAAGGTGACCTTGTCACAACCAATCTACTTTTTGCTAGTATAACTTCCTTGTCTTCACTCCCTCTACCTATAAAAGTATCTCATTGTATACAGTTTCTTGGAGCTTCTATCTGGTAGATCAGATGCTGCCAATTCATGAGTCATTGAATAAAGCCAATAAGATCTTTAAAGTTTACTGAGTTGCATTTTGTTTTTTAACAGTTGTTTTCCATTGCATACATTCATCAGCCTAATTTTAATGTATTTAATGATCCTCTTTGGAATTACTCTCCAATCTCCGGATTCCAATTTTTTTGGTAGGCTAAAAATTTCCATGTTGTCATATTTTGTATTTTTTTTTTTTGCTTAAAATATCCTATTCAGGCTTAATATCTCTGGAAAGTTCCCTCTGTTTCTGTATGACTTAACCCAAGCATCATCTCATTCATGAAGTCTTTCTAGCCTTTCCCAGATAGGGTTAGGTTCTCCCTTAAGGTTCTCACATTGTCTCACAATGTTCCTTTATACATACCTATTTTATAGGATTGTGTTAGAACACCCTAAGTATTTCTTCTACGTATTTCTCTTTTATTGTCACGCTATCGCCACATTCACAATACTTCTGACACCAGCTGTATGTTGTTGTTGCTGTTGTTGTTTCCCCACACCAAGCAATCTTCTGTGATATCAACTGGCCATTCTACCATTTAACTCTATTCTGACACTGCATACCTGGAGATAGCATCAGATCCCACAGGTTAAGGACTTAGTCTCCTAAGATTGTTCCCACCCCATTTCAGGTGCCACAGATTGTAATTTGTGCTTCAGACCAACTGGCTATAAATCTGAGGTTCCCACAACCTCCTGCTTGGGTTTGACTAATTTGCCACAGCAGCTCAAAGAACTCAGAGAAACACCTACTTATGTTTACCAGTTTATTAAATGGTATGATAAAGGATATAGATAAAGAGCCAGGTGCAGAGATAGGCAGGGCAAGGTCAGAGAGGGTCCTGAGCTTGGGAGTTTCTGTCCATAAGTTTTTGGGGTACATCACCCTCCTGGTGCATGAATGTGTTCATCACCCTGAAAGCTCCTCCAACCCTATACATATTGATATTTTTATGTAGCATTCATCACATAGGCATGATTGATTATTATTATTAAAACTCCATTTTTAGCCATTCCACCTTCTCAAAAGAAGGGCGGAGCTGACAATTCCAGTTTCTAATCATGGCTTCCTCTTACCAGAGACCAGCCCTCATCTAGGAGCCATCCAGGAGTTTACACACAGTCACTTAATTAGAATAAAAAAATGCTCCTGGTTCTCTTATCACTTAGAAATTTACAAGGATTTTAGAAGTCGAGTGTGAGGAACTGAGGATGAAAACCAAATATACACTTTTTATTATAAATCACAATACCAACAAAGATTTAACTCTTTACCATAATTACCTCTTTAATATCTATCCCATCCCTTCAACCAAACTCTTCCTGGACCCTTAAGATCTGGCACTGTAGAAATATACACACACACACACACACACACACACACACACGTAATCTGCAAAACCTAAAACAGCAGCTAATATTTGGCATGCATTAAGTTTATAAATGAATGTGTGAATGACTTAGAGAAACTTCATAGGAACTCGCATAGAAAACACTGTCACATGAAGCTATAATCATCACATACACATTGCTATCACAGCCACAGATACAAATGTGTTACTTATATTAGTTTCCTCTAGTTGCTGTAACAAATTACCAAACATTTAGTGGGCTAAATAACACACATTTGTTCTCTTATAGTTCTGAAAATCATAATCCTAAAATTTGTTTCACTGGACTAAGGTCAAGGTGCCAGCTGGGCTGGTTCCTTCTAGAGAATCCATTACCTGGCCCTTTCCAGCTTCTAGTAGCCAAAGCCACCTGCATTCCTTGGCTTGTGGCACCTTTCCCCATGCTCAAAATACATCACACTGCTCTCTGCTTCTACAGACACATCTCCTTCTCCTCTGACTCAGATTTTCCTATGTCCCTCTTGTAAGGACCCTTGTGATTACACTGGACATGCACAAATAATCCAGGGTAATTTCCTTTCTCAAGTTCTTAATGTAATCGCATATGCAAAATCTGTTTAACCGTGTAAGGTAACATTAATAGGTTTTGGGAAGTGAAACATTCAGTTGTTCAGCCTATCATTAAAACTCAGTTGCACTCTGACAGAGAATTATGTGAACATAGTGTAGTATTATTAATGACATAACATCACCATCATGTGAAACAACATTTCAGTGTGAGGTAGCAGAGTAATATCCATTGCAGAGAAGAAATGCCTTCCTCTATAATGGAATTGTTCAAACATTTTCCTTGGGGGACTTACCGTGGGAAGTGGCAGGGAGGGGAACACGTGACAACAGAAACTTTTCTCAAAAGATTTTGGGAAAAGCCTCTGTAACTACTTAGGGGAGGTGTCAGAGTCTGTTGTAAGCTTCCCTCCACCTCTGCCTTCTGGTGCATCCCTGAGCCCTGCGGATATGAAGAATTTAGTTTGAAGAATGGTAACCTCAGGACAGTTGGGTGGCTCAGTTGGTAAATCACCTGACTTCTGCTCAGGTCATGGCTTAGGTCATGATCTCATGGTTTGTGAGTTTGAGCCCCACATAGGGGTTGTGTTGACAGTGTGCAAATCCTGCTTTGGACTCTCTGTCTCTCTCTCTGTCTCTCTCTGTCTCTGTCTCTCTCTCTCTCTCTCTCTCTCTCTCTCTCTGGGCGTCACTGCTCTCTCTCTCTCTAAATAATAAACAAACATTTTTTAAATAAAATAATAAACTTTAAAAACAAGAATGCCAATCTCTTCCCCTGTGTTTTGAAATGGTTTCTATTACTTCCTTTGATTTTATTTTCCTGTAATTCCAATGATAACAACTTTAAGCTGATCTTTATTAGTTTAGTATTTTAACCTAATGTGGCTAGAAAATTTGTTAGAAACTGAAGCTGGAACACTTTTGTGATTTTTTTCAAAATGACAGAAAGATATAACTAATGGGTATCAATTATGATTCTACTGACTGAACTTTACTACACTTGGAATTTATTTCATATGTTTTGGCCTATTTTGTCTAGAACAAGGAGAATTGAATAAACTAAGACTTAATGAGAATTTTACTCACCAAGCACAGTACAGTGACTTGACAGATGAGTATTAGATTTTAACCTAACTTTTCAAATATAGAAGTTGACTTAGTGGTGTGCCTAGGTGGCTCAGTCAGTTAAGTGTCTGACTTCGACTCAGGTCGTGATCTCCTGGTTCATGAGTTCAAGCCCGTGTCAGTCTCTGGGCTGAGAGCTCAGAGCCTGGAGCCTACTTCGGATCCTGCGTCTCCCTCTCTCTCTCTGACCCTCCCCCACTTGGGTTCTGTCTCTCTCTTTCTCAAAAATAAACATAAAAAAATTAAAAATAAATAAAAAGAGACATTACTTGGTGAGTTTAAGTATTACTTAAACATGCCCAACATCCCAGTTAGTAATTTCAGAAAGGATTCATGTTTAATGGTAGTCCTGAAACTAAAACAAGCAGGTTTCTCATCCTTATATGTGTTTGAGATTTTGAAGCACAGATATAGGATCCCTATCTCTCTCTCTAGCATATTATATTTGTATTTTAAAGTGTCTTTTGGCCCTCAAAACAATTCTGTCAAGTATGTAGGGCAAGTGCTATGGTCCCCATTTACAGATATAAAAATCTCATTTCCAGGAAGTCAAATGTTTTCTCACTAAGCAATTATGATTAATTCCTTCTTGTTTATAATAATGTTATCATAAAGAAGCTATTACTGTTAAGAAGCACTGAGAAAAATTCTGTCTGAAGAGGCAGTACAGAATCAATCTTTTAAAGTAGTTTTACCAATTTAACTAACTATATGGTCCAGATGGCTTAATATCCATAGCTGTTATGACAGATATATGTAGATGTCAGAACACATTATTTAGAAAATCTGTATTTCTGACTATAGATAATTGTTTTCATATTCACAACCAACTAGACATTTTTAACTTAAAGGATTGGACATGGTTAGCAATTGAATTAAGACCAAACACTTACTGCAGTTAAAGTACAAATTTTATGATTTCTAAAGAAATTTTTAACCAATGTGAATGAAAATAAGAAAACAAAATGTAATGAATGGAATGATGTCAAATATTGATTTAAACTAGTTTGTAAAGAGTGATTTTGATAATATTGCATATAGGAAATGACATACCCAATATTATGTTAGAGATACTAATATTACCTAATGTATTGGAATGAAAATCTAATCAAACTAGTTAGGAGGATATCACAGTTGGGCATTTGGAAAGAAATGGTGGCTTAAAAGTATAGTAGAGACGAAGTCAGCATGTGCAGAGGAAAGAAGGGATGAATGCAAGAGTTACAAAAAGTTCAATTCAACAAGACTTGTTTGATTGCATATGATGATGAACCAAGAAAGAGGTGTAAATGAAAGATGATTCCAAGGTTTCAAGGATGAGAAATTTGGAGAATGACGGCACCATTAAAATAATAAGAAAATCAGAAAAATGGGTTGAAGTATAATGAAAGACAAATGAACTCTGTTAGAACGTGTTCAGTTTCAGAAATCAGTGTGATCTAGGTAGAACTACCTTGCAACTGCTCCTCTGAAGCTGGATTTCAAAAAAAAAAAATTAAGAAGATTTTAGTTGGAGGGGCACCTGAGTGGCTCAGTCAGTTAAGCATCCAACTCTTGATCTCAGCCTAGGCCATGATCTCACAGTTTGTGAGTTTGAGCCCCGCATTGGGCTCTGCACTGATGGCACAAGGCCTGCTTAGGATTCTGTCTCTCTCTGCCCCTTACCTGCTTGTGCAATCTCTCTCTCTCTCTCTCTCTCTCTCAAAAAAAAAAAAAAAACACATTTTAGTTGGAGATACAGGCTGGAAATGACACTGGCATAATAGAGGCTCTGTAATTACATATAAGTTTGACAAGGAAGGTATTGTAGGAAAGAGGAGAGTGTTCCAAGGATAGAGCCTTGTAAAATGCATACATTTCGGTTATAGGCATCTTTACTCATTACTGTTTCTCTCTCTCTCTCTTTCTCTCTCTCTCTCACACACACACACACCTATTACCAAGTCCTGCTGTTTATACTTTCTAAATATCTGTCCATGTGTCATCTCCATTCCAATGGTTGCTCTTACTCTGGATCCCATTATTTATCAACTAAAACACTGATATTTTTTTTCTAATACATCTTGCATTTATTCTTCCAATCTATACCCTTTCTTAAAGGAAAATTACCTTACCATATCCCTGCTTAAAACCATTGAGTGTCTTTCTATTGCTCCTGGATAAAAAATCTAAATTTCTCAACTTGGTTTAGAAAATGTGGCATTATCTAAGAGTCTGCTGCACCTGCCCTTTCACCACCTCCCACTTCACATCTCAGCCATACCAATCTTCTTTTAATTTCAGAAACATACAACATCTCAGTACCCAGATTTTGGACATGATTGTGTGTGTGTATGCATAAAACATTCCCTTCAACATTTTTCTAGATATCATATTCTTTAACACAAGAATGTGTTAAAAATGCTCTGGATTTTATGCATTGGTGTAACTGTTACTTTGTAAATGGACTATTCTGTTTGTTTCCACATCTCCAAACTACTCTCTAACAATTTCTGATTTTCACCATGCCAGGAGGCTGACTTCATGACTGGATCACTAGAATCTTTTATGATCTGACTTCTAGTTGTACTCTACCTCAAATGGGAGGAACAAACAAATCAGTGGGCAGAAGTAAAGAGACATCAAAGTAATTCTCTTTACCACCTTTCTTTGACACCACTTTTTTTTATATTATTTTTTAAATTTATTTATTTTGAGAGAGACAAAGAGAATGTAAGCAGGGAAGGGCAGAGAAAGAGAGAGAGAGAAAGAGAGAGTCCCAATCAGGCTCTGCAGGGTTAGCATAGAGCCCTAAGTGGGGCTCGAACTTACGAAACTGAGATTATGACCGGAGCCAAAATCAACAGACCGATGCTGAACTGACTGAGTTAGCCAGGCGCCCCACATTCGACACCACTTTCAGACAGTAGTTGTGTCTCTTTGTAACAATTTCCATCAGATGGCCCCAATTCTGTGGCTCCAATAAGACTATACCCTACCCTTTGCCCTTTGAGTTCTGGAAAGGTAACCAATATCTGACCATTAACATTAGGTTATGCATCTGGATTGCTCATATATTTGATGAAAACATGACCTCTTAGTGAGGGGAAAAATTAGGTACTCATATGTGGAATACATTGCATCACAGTTATCCAGATTACCATTGGTAGTAGTTTAGGATAGGTCACCAATATAGCACAAGAACTTGGGTGATTATGTGGTCCTTGTAATTCATTGTAATAGTGACAGTGACACATATAAAGAATATAGAAGAGGCCAGTGACATCAGAGAATGCTGAAAAGTATAAAAAATAAATATACCTAATTCAAGGCTAGAGAAGAGAACTTGAATGTTTTTATGAGTCCCTTTTTAAAAGTTATCTTTTCTCCTGTAAGCATAAGACTAACAGGCTAAACACCTGACTCAAAAACTGTTTGGGTTGCACAATTTTTATTCCAATAAAATACATCAGTGCATCAAGTTTCTTCTCATGTTATACTTAAGAAAATAATAGGGAGAAGCGGATCCCTGAGAATTGAGAATTTGGGCATACAGTGGTCCAGTTCATACACTGAATTTGAACCCACAAAAACCTTTCTTTGTTTAAATGCCTTTCAATAACTTCAACTGTAGCAGGAATATTATGCAGAGATAATACCTCTTTTCCGAAAGACACAGTCTCAACACTTCTCATTGCTTCCAGAGTTAAATACCAGCATGTCACACATAAGGAGAACTGAAAGGTCTTTTCTATGGGGAAATAAAGTACATATCAATGTACCTGAAAGTACCTGCAAGATCTTACCAAGAGAAATATGGATTCAAATGGACTCTACAGTTATTAGGTCAAAGAAAGCAAAACCTGATATCACATAGTAACAGATTTTCCATTGTTGGTGTATTTATCTGAGTTTTGCAACTTCATATGTTAGCTAAAGCACTTGGAATGCTCTAAGAGTTTGCTTGGTTGATTGTTTGAAGCCTGGACGTAATAGTGTCTTCCTATAAATGCAGTTAAGATTCTAGAATTTTTATTTCATACTATGAAGGACATGAAAATTAAAGCAGAATGATTTAAGACCCAGTTTCTGTTGAATTAGTCAATTAGGTAAGCCAATATAGGGCTATCTCACCAGCTCATAGAGAAAAAGAGAATATGAAATAGATGATGGTAAAATAAAAAGTTATAATTTTTATTTTTGGTTTCATGACTAGAAAGAGTCAGGATTACAGAAATTATACACATATATGTATATATATACATATATATATATATTATTTGCTTCTTTCATGCTAACTAGTGTGAAGAATAATGATAGTAGTGTTATCATTTAGATTCTAGATAAGAATAAAGTGGCAGTTTATGCTTCCTCTAAATGAGAATTTCTTCATTTGAGTAAATGGTAAGAATAAATATTGACAAGAGAAGTAGTCTATACTGGTAATATGCCACCTTCCCTAACCCTTGAATTCTCTTCTCTGCTCAGTACTCCTGGTGGTTGACACCAGGGGATCCCTAGTAGTTTTCTGTTAGTTAAATTTAGCAAATAGCAGACATTAATGACAGATTGAAGGATAGGGATTTGAAGGTTAGGGGAATGGAGAATTCTGGGTATTTTCTCTTCCAGCACTGCAGCTTCAACCCAGATAAGGTTGGCCTTTCTTCAGGCTCCAGCTCCCCTGGACTCCAGTAACACTATTTCTCCCTGTGTTTTTCAGCGCTGTGGGTGGTAATGGTCTTTTTTCTTTTGTTGGTCTCTGGGTGCCTCTAAAATCTTTATCTTTGCAAGCAGTCACATCCCTAATTCTCCTTAATTTTAGCCATCTGACTGGTTTTATGTGATGCCAATGCCTTAAATGAAACACTTTCCTCTGATCACTTCCAACCCTCCAGTATGGATTATGTGTTTACTCCATAAAAGCCCATGGCTGATCCTCTGAAAATCCCTATTTTCACCCTTAGTACACAGTTTTGACATTGTTTTGTTGTTTGTATCATACATGAGACATAGCTGAAAGAAATCTGGGACTTTTTATTTCCTTTTCATAATTATATATCTCCAGTCTGCGATAGTGTGTGACAGATAGCAATTATTCAAGAGATTATTGGGTTTTTTTATTATTTATTTATTTTTTATTTTTAGAGAGTGAGAGAACTCCCACCCATGCATGCAAGTGGGGGAGGAGCAGAGGGAGAAGGAGAGAGAATCTCAAGCAGGCTCCAAGCCCAGGGCAGAGCAGGATATGGGAACTGATCTGAGGACCGTGAGATCATGACCTGAGCCAAAATGTAGAATTGGATGCTTAACCAAGTGAGCCACACAAGCACCTCAAAAAGATTATTGTTAAGTGAATAAATTAATAAATGAAGATGCACAGAATCCCAGGTCCTTAAGGCATTAAAAGGTGAATTGAAATTTTGACCACCTGAGAAATCCAAGGAAGAAAAACATTTCAAAGGGAAAGTGGTAAATAGAAAAAAAGAAAACAAAGTCAAAGGGAGAACAAAACAATGGCATGATTATGTACATATCTCAGTTAAGGAGAGGTGAAAATAATCAGTGCAAAAGCAAGAGAGATAGAGGCAGACTATAACTATTTCAGTAACAAGATGGTGGTGAAAGGCAGATTGAAGCCATTAACAAAATAAGTTGGACTTAAGAAAATGAAATCATAAAATACAAAACTTTTGTAATGATTTTGGTAGAGAAATACAAGAAAATGATGATATGATAAATTTGGGGTTTTCAGAGTTGAAAGAAGGCTTCTCTAGAGGAAGGAAAGACAGGATAGCAGGAAGACAATTTGGGGGATTTGAAGTAACTGGCCAAAAATAGTAAGAGGTAAAAAGTCAAGTGATATCAAATAACTGCCCAATGTGGCAACTGAAGCCAAAAATAAAAGTGGGGGTGGGGCGGTTTGAGTCGATGGCTAAACAAGTGGGAATTGTTGAACATCTGAAAATTGTAATGAGAATAAAGAAATAAAAGAGAGTAAAAGAACATGAGACAAAACAAATGATATATTTTCTACTATTAGATATCATGAAGGATACAGGATAAATCAGTAATTATTCACTTCAAGGTTTTATTCACTCAATAGTACACTGAAGTTAACAATTGTGAGAGAAAGAGAACATAGAACTAAGCAGGATTTCCTAAGCCTAAGTTAGAAATTGACACAGTTTTCTTCAGATGTAATTTCTCTTGACCTAAAGTGGGTTCGTAAACTCAGAAAAGAACAAGGCTACTAAATTTCCAGAGATGTGGAGTTGATTTGAAGAGTTCTCCAGGGAGTTTCTATTTTATTGTAGAAAACTCATGAGTGTTTCCTAAATCAACCTATGTTCAAGGGTCATTTTAGTACTCCACTTTTTTTTTTTTTCTTGGTGATCTTCACAGTTATTTGGTCTGTGTATATTTGGTTTGGTAGTTAATATTAGTACTTGTAGTCTTGCCGTTTTAAGCTTATCTAGTTATAATAAGGTTAGCATCAGAATCTTTGTGGAGAAATGTTCATTAAAAATCAATTCTGATGAAAAATTTATTTGGTAATTTAATGCAGACCCAACAAAGCTGACAACTTTCTTCTAGTCTCTTGGTTTTTTTTATTTACAATATTTTTGTCTGTTTTATTGAGCTCTACTCAATATTAAACTTAAAATTATCAAAGTCTATCATAGTTATTGGCTTCATGGCATTCAACAATGTAATGAAAGAAGATTGTAATTAGAAGTTTGATTTTCTATCTTGAGTTTTATAGGTGGAATTTTTTAACTAGTGAGATAATATGATATAGAGCTGCTTTGAAAATTGGTTGAAGAAGAAAAAAAGGATTGAAATTATTGAAGTTATGAAGCATTGAAGGCAATTTGTCCAAGGTATTAAAAGAAGTATAAACGTTGGTATTACAGTTTTTGTGAATAATAATATCTAGAATGATAAGTACATGTATTAAATACCTACCAAATGACAACAATTGAACTATGCACTTTGGGTAGCTCATATCATACTTCAAGAGCCTACAAATAGAAACAATTGTCCCATAATAATGCACAATAATTCTAAGGATCATGTAGGCAGTCCTGCTGATTTGATCCAAGTTTGGTAGATTTTTGCTGGGCTCGCCTACATATTTGTGACCAGCTGGCTAAGTAGACTTGGGACTGGCTCGTCAAAGATGACCTCAGCTGAGATGATTCGTCTCTGTCTTTATACTCTATCTCCTTTGCTGGCTTTGTTATCATGGCAGAAGTCGAGTTCTGAGGAAGAGATCCCATGAGCCTATCTTAGAAATTGGTAAACTCTCATATTCCCCATATCCCTCAAACACAAGTCAAAAATCCACTAACGATATAAGAGGCGGCAAAGTAGAATTCACTCTTAATGGAAGGAGCTGAAAAGTCACTTTGCCAAGAATATTTGAGTAAAAAACATTAATTGGAGTTAGTGAAAATAATCTATCACAATATCTTTTAGGTAAATATCACAGCTAGAAATCAATCCTAATGAGTCTGACTCTAATACCAATGTGATTCTTTGTCATTACCAATAATGAATGACTAAAGAGGAAAACTGTGAGTCAGGATCTGAATTACTTATAACATGAGAGTAATCTAGATGTTGATGAACTATAAAATTGAGTATTGGAAAAAGGTGGTATAACCAAATAATATGGACTTCAGTAGAGAAGACAAAAACTTGATTTCTGCCTCTACCAGTAACAGGAATATGTGAAAAAAGAGCTGCATTCACTTGAAATGCTTGCTTGTGAAGTGAACAAGGTCCAGGGAAAAACAAGTTTCGGTGAAAGAGAAAATACAAGGCAAATACTAGGATTTGGTAATGAAATTTGGTTTTCAGTCTGAAAACACATTAGAGCTTATAGAGAGGCTGGTAATGGAAATGCGCTGAGTAAGGAAAAATAGAGGAAGTGTAAGCATTACACTCAGGCAATATATAGGCTATAAAATTGTCTTCCTACAAGGTAGTATGTCTGAATATAAACATATCATTAAAATGAAATGGTGGTTCCTGTTGATTAAACATCATTGATTAATGATGCATGTACCATTTCCCCTTTAAAGCCCCATTAAATACTGTTAGAAAATATTTAAAAGTACGTAATAACTAAAGAACAAAAGGAATGGGACAGGAGGTATGAGTGACAAAATCTTAGACAAATAAAGTCCAAAGTAGCTCAAAGTAATTGAGTTAGCAAAGAAAGCCAAGAATGAATTTTATCCCTGAGTTGAACACCAGAAATGCTATTACTTAGGGTCAAGGAATAGTTCAGTTGAAAATAAAGCAATCAGAGGAGTACTGGAAAAGTAATTATGGTTCTTGAACTGTACCTGAAGTGGTACAGTATTATTGAATATATATTGTGATTGTTAAATATGCATACTACAATCAACAATAAAACAAAAATTATAGCAAATAAGCCAACAACAAAAAAATAAAATGGTATACTAATAATCTTTCTATTAATACAAAAGATAGAAAAAAAAGAAATAAAGAGATGGGGTATATTAAAAATAAAGGCAAGATGATAGATACAAATCCAATAGCATGCATAATAACACTAAATGTAAACAGAATAAACACAGGAATCAAGAAGCAAAAATTATCAGATTGGGTTTCTTAAAAAGCGATACTGGACTGTATGTTCTTTATGAGAAATTTATTTTAAATATAAAAATATGAGTAAATTAGAAATAAAAGAAGGTGAAAGATATACTATGCTAATGCTAATCAAACAAAGGGTGGAGAGGGCATATTAATATCAGATGAGTATATTTTAGAGCATATAATTTTGCCAGGGTTAAATAGTGTCATTTCATAATGATTGAGGTCAATTTAAGAAAGCATAAAAATCCTAGTCATTTATGCACCTAATAACAGAGATCAAAATGAAGCAAAAACTCAAGAGAACCAGAAGGGGAAATAGACAACTTCACAGTTACAACCAGAGAGTTTAACATCCTTCTACCAATAATTGATAGAATACGTAGACAGAAAGTCAGTAAGGATAGAGATTTAGATATCACTACCACCCAATTTATCTACTATCCTTTATGAGGTGCCCCAACCAACAGAAGTAGGAAACATTATTTTCAATTACACATAGACTATTTGCCAAGAAAGACCATATTCTGGGCCATAAAATATCAATACATTTCAATAGTTTCAAATATGCACTGTATATTCTCTCAACTGTACATTCTCTAATCGTGAAATTAAATAAGAAGTCAACAGCTGAAAGATATCTAGAAACACCCCAAAAATAATTGCAATCTAAATAATAAATAACACATTTCTAAATAGCATGCAGACCAAATAAATAATTGAAAGTGATATACATAACTCTTGAATAAAAATGAAAACACAATGTAAGAAAATTTGTGAGAGGAAGTTATAACAGTATTTAGAGGGAATCTATAGCATCACACATTAGAAGAAGAACGTTGTCAAATCAATACTAGTTTCCCTCACAGGTTGGGAACTCCAGTGGATGGCCCAGACTCCTTTGGCAGTTCTCTTGGGCCTCATTTAGAACATACAAGACATGCTATTACTGCACTGTAACAGCATTGTACTTCAAGGACAATGCAGCAGCCTATGCAATATACCATCCCACCCAGGCTCTATGGGAGCCACTCTTTTTATGTACCCAATCTGCTTCTCTACCAAAAGGTCAGTTGTTAGGGCTTGTACACAAACTAGGACATTCCTAGTACACAAACTAGGACATTCCTGATTGCTAGGGGGGTGTTAGTGCCTTATGAGCTGGGATGTGGAAGATGGTGAAAACTGCCTCAATAGTTTATAGATGAACCCAAATGTCTTTCCACACATCTTCATCCCTAACATACGCCTGGTTGTGGGCTTATTTATGATTATCAACCCTTGACTTCCCATTGTCCAAGCCATAGGGTTAACCCCTTTAGAACAGTCGAACTGTCAGTGCAAATGGTTAATAGCCAGGGCTCATGAGTAATCACCAGCCAAACTGGTGGACTGACATCAGTCAGTCCCCTGGTTGATGCAGTTTATTCCTGTTTCCATCCACATGGTGTCAGTGCTGAGTTGAATAGCAACTACAGACCCTGTGGACAGATTGCCCAGACTAGATGGATCTGTATGTATATCAGGCATCAGTAGGAATTTCCCCTGCTCCCTCTCTGCTGCTGCAGGAATAGGAGTGGGAACATTTGGGAATCCACATATTCTACAGGGCCTAGTAGCTCCCATATTTCTAGATGAAAGGTGCTCCTCTGCAGCAGACAGGCATGTCACTTAGGCACTGTGGGAGTTTGAGCCATGGCAGAACATGGAACATGTTCTCAACTCACCCTTTGATAAGCAGGGACGTTCTGACCACAATGTGCTGTTCCTCTGTGAAAGGCTTTACCTGGAGGAGCACCATGTACACTAGCAGGACCTGCTGTTCTAAGGGAGTACAAGGGCTTTCTGCCCCCTTCCAGAGCTGGAACCAAAATCTTAAGGACACTCTTTTTGTTGTTTCTGTCACAGTGCCCAATCCACACCTTCTGGAGTCACAGACACAGTTAACACAAGCCCTTCTTGGGAGACGGCCAGAGATTTTATCTGCCTCACTAGTATTTTCACCTTCTCAAAAGTGCTTGCTGTTCTGATTCCCAGTTCCACACATGCCACCCCCACCCATTTTTTTTTTACCAGCCAGTATAAGGGATGGAAGGAATAAAAATACACCAAAACTCAAAATCCCCGAAAAGGCTTGTACCACTTTCTCATTCTTAGGGGTTGAATAGGTTTGCACCTGATCAATTACAGCTTTCTGGGACAACACATGTCTTACCTGACTAAATGACTCCTAAAAACTCACAGTCCATTGTACTGATGTGGGGAAGGAAAACAGGGACAGATCTTGGCTGCCATCCCATGACATACGGTAGGGCTGTGCAGGTAACCTTGGGCAAGGCCTTGAAAGGTCCATTGTTGTCCCTCCCATGTGAAGGAAAAGTGATCTTGTGACTCAGTGGTCAGGCATTTTCTGAAAAAGACATTTGATAAGTCCATTCCAGCATAGTATGCTCTTGGGACTCTGGCCAAGGTATCTAAGATGGTGGCAATATTGGACACAGCTATGTGAATGGGTGGAATATACGGTTTCACTGTGATTGTTCAAGCACGACTTTATTCAATCCTCAGCAGTCTGTTGTTATCCAGGTCCAGTGTCAACCAGAGCAGTCATCTTTGTTTATTTCTGGAGGACCAGTGAATAGTGTGCTTGATGTGAGGACTCTGATCACCTCCAACAGCCCTCACCTGGTGGCAGTCTTGTCCTGCATCCTATACTCAAGCCATCCTGTACTCATCCCTAATAGCACTGTATTTCTGAGGCCTCTGGAGCAGGTGGGGTGTCAGGTAAGATAGGAGCAGATGGCCCAAGTCTGAACCATTGTTCTGGTTTTAAGACTTCCACAGACCCACCAGCACAGTGTTGCCAGTCTATCTATTCTAGTGGAATCTCTGCAGCAATCAGGCCAAACCACATTTGTTTTCAGGTTACTTTAGCCAGACACTTTATAGCCAACTAGGATAGCCTTTTGGCTTTTTCCAGCTCCCTCTCTTTCTTGGGACTTTTCCATAGCCCATACTCATTCCTGAGATTTGTCAGTCTCCCCCAGATCAGCAATGGATTGCCCAACATCACATATGTCTTGTTCCATGACAGGGCTCAGCATGGGTATCAGTATCCTATACTGGATGCTGGAGTGGACTGGAGAATCTTAGTTCTCATTCCTGCAGTGAATGTAGCCCAATTAGGTCCTCCAAACACAGGAGTGTGTATGACCTATCTTATTCCCAACTCCCGAAGAATTTGTGGTACGTCCTGTGTAGATTTCCAGGGTCCCACATGCTGAGGGAAGTCTCCCTCATTGGGCCAAGCCTCCCTGTAGGCTAGAATAATCCAGTGTATGAAGGAATGAGTACCTTGAAGCTCCAAGTAGCATGTAGGCACTACTGGAGGACTGAGTGTGTGTGATATTGCTCATTTTCTTTGCCTCATACCTGGTCAGAAAAATGCCACCGTCTCTCCCTTCCCTTCCACCCATATTTCCTTAGCTGCACTAACCACGCCTGGATACTTGCTGGCCTTTTGCTAGAAGTTGGCAGCTATGTCAACAAGCTCAGTGGGAGTATATTCTCTCATAGTGAACGTTTTCTGAATTGGAGCTGTCCTGCTGGCTGAGGTTGCTTTGCTTTTGCTTTCCTTTGTTTGGGGTCAGATGGCAGGAAGCGTTTCATAGCTTCACTGTCAATCACCACAACACCTCCTCTTCAGTATCCTCACCCTCCCAGGGATTCCACCTCTTAGCATCCTACCAGGCTTTGTCACACATGCTCAGATCTTCATCTGTGACAGCCTGCACCTTCTTAGCTCTGCAAAAGAGCACACTAATATCTCCAACTGTTTATCCCACTCCCCCACCTTGTCTGTCTCCCAGAAGCCAGTAGAAGAGCAGACATTCATACATTCTTCTTTGACCTCAGCTCTTCCATCTTTCTAACCAGAGTTTCAGCCTCTTCTTAGACATCAGTGACCCACCGAAGTGTCTACAGTAGAAACCAGTTCACTGTGGCAGCCATTTGCTTTCCTTCTCTGCCATGTTGGTCTCTGTGCAATTTCTCAAACAAGTACTTTAAAGCAGCTAGCAGTCCACAAGCTTCTGATCTACAGGAACTTCTCCCCACAGAGATGATGGTGACCAATGCAGAATTTCCACCACGGATGCCTCTTTCCCAAGGCCCGTTTATTTGGTCTTCTGTACATGGAGAGATGGAAGAAAGGCAGGCCACTCCAGATTAGTAGGTTCCAGGTTTAACTGGGAAGGGGACTTAGGAGGCTTGATTTGAGAAGCTGCAAGACAAGTAGATCTCTATAGATCTCTACATCTGCCCACCAGAATCTTAAAAGTTTCTATAAATGTCTTAACTGGATGCAGTCACTTATATCGTCCAGACACACTTCTCAACAACACATGACTGTCTCAAAGTTACATCTTTAGGGAAGCTTCTAGTGCATGGAAGGCAAGAGGAACACACATTCCAAGGATAGGGAAGTAAGGAGTCTTTGATTGCCCATGTTGTGCTTGAGGGTCGGCCAGTGTTCATATCCTCTCAATGACCTCCTCCAAAAAAAAGGGCACAAAGTTTCAGTTATGTAAGATGAATAAGTACTGGAGATTTAATATACAGCATGGTGACAATAACTAATACTATATTAGCTATAGAGATAATGTGTTTAAATGTGTGGAGAGGAAATTAACACTTCATTGGGGTTTGGGGATAAATTATAAACTGCCTATAGTGATAGGTACTCAGTAGTAAGAAAAACATAATGGACTATATAATCTAAAAAACACAAAGTTGCACAGAAGTTAAATGTAATCATAGTACACTTCATCGCTCAACTGTGAATAATGTTCACATTTTCATAATACAATGTTATGTATTTAACAAAAAAAACTACAGATACACCTATACTGGGAAAACAGAGAAAGAAATGTGCACGAAAGAAGGCAAATAGCAAATTGGCAGTAGGAAGTCAATGGATAGGTCTAACATAGGAAAATCAAGAAAAAAAAAATAATTAGGTCATTTAAAAATGTGGGATACTAACAAAATATAGGAATAAAATGTGTGTAAAAGCTATCTTCCGAGGAGCAGACATTTGGTGTTGTCGAGATGTAAAGAAGTTTTTTTTTTTAATTTCTATTATAAACTTTATAAAACTATTTAACTTTTAAAAGCATGTACATAGGGGCACCTGCGTGGCTCAGTCGCTTAAGCGTCTAGCTCTTGATTTTGGCACAGGTCATGATCTCAAGGTTCATTTGTTCAAGCCCTATGTGGGGCTCTGTGCTAACAGCACAAAGCCTGCTTGGAATTCTCTTTCTCTCTCTCTCTGTTCCTCCTCTGCTCATGCGTGAAGTCTCTCTCTCCTTCAAAATAAATAAACCTTTTTTAAAAAAAAGTCTGTGCACACATTAATGTGATAAAGCATAAAATTAAAATTAAAGAATTAAAATGGGAAATGTCTAGCTCTATGTAATGTAGTGACTATAAGGAAAAGCATTATAGTTTAATGTTAATTATAACAAAACTTTAATAGTTTTGAAGAAAAAATAATTTTGAGGTTTACTTTGATATTATAAGTTACTAAATTATTAAAATGGAAATATTAATACTTGACCCATTAGGTTGTCCTCATAAGATGACAATTTCTTTAAAGTCTCTCTCTCTCTCTCTCTCTCTTTCTCCCTGCCTCTCCTTTAAACTATGACTTCTCTACAAGGAGTCTTTACCTTGAATTCTCAGAAATTTCCACATTTAACACAGAAAGAGACTACCAATGTCTTTGCCACTCAGCAACTGTCAGTTTTCACTAAGTCCAATTATCATTGGGTATCACTCTAAGTTAATTTGTTACCTGATTCGTTTCACTGCATTTTCAGACCTGTTTTACTTGTTCTGATGACAGATGTATTTCCGCCATTTTAGCAGTTGAATTGAAACTGCAGAAGGCAATTGATTATTGAGGAATGGTAACTCAGCTACACAGCAGCACCATCTTTTGGCCTTCTAAGGAAAGTGATCCAAACTTTAAATTCTGAAGTCTGTATTTTTGCCATTTTACTGTATGAACCACCTTTGCAGTATAATTTAAGAAAATGGCTTCAAAGAATGAAGGCAACATTTTGTGCAAGAGAAGATAGCCAGAAAAATAAGGTCATCTGAAAAAAAATTATATTTTATTCATTTAACAAAAATTAAAATAGGTTAGAAACTGCTTACCTTTGAAATTGTTAATTTCTCCATTATTACTTATAAATTCAGTATGCATTAATTTTATATGAATCTTTAATAATGATCATTTAAAATTACTTGATATTTATGGCTTCTGAAAGGAGTTTCTGCAATGTACTTATTTGCCAGAATACAGGACCCAGGATACTATTTCTTCAGTTATCTTTAGAGTAGTAACGTATTTCTTCCCAAATACTCATGATTCTAATATATATTTATCAAATATTCCTATCTTTTCAAATCCTATTCTCAAGTGTTTCCTGAGGAAAATTTTCATAAAGTACAAATCCTATGAAAACTGGATTTTTACGTCAATGTAAATGATAACACACATGCTATGTCTTAGAATATAATTTTATTCTGTCATTACTAATTTGGTTACCGAAACTAAATATATGAAATAAACAATGCAGCATCAAAAAAATGTAAGTTTTATTCTGATCCTAAGAATGACAAGCTGGTTATATGAGAGAGGTAGTTTAATCTCTATTTTATATAGAGAGAAATAAATCCTAATATTGATCTAAAAAATTACTTTTCTAACTCACTTAGATGTATCTGGTATATTTTTTATAATGTTATTTTGCACTGTGATTTCTTTATTTTTACCAAATAAAACCCTGTGGCATTTACATTTTTTATAATAACATTTTATCACTATAATCTTTTAGTTTTTTATAATTCTATTATACCAATATGGGTAAAGCTTTAAGAAAATTCTCATTTCCATATTCTAAAACAAATAATTTTTCTATAGTCCTTCTCATTAAAATCAATCTTATAGTATAGGCTTAAAATATTTATTCATAATTTCTTTTTTCCTCCTCTAAGACCAGTGTGTCCTTTAGACCACTGAGTTGGATCATATCAGAAATAAAAACATGAATCAATCCAATGTATTTTCCAAGTTATTGAGATTTAGATTTAGGTCATCTAATTGCATGTAACTGTTTAAATTATTTTTTTAATTAAAATTCAGTTTGTCAGTCAGAGTAGCCATATTTCAAATGTTTAATAGCTACAGGTGGCTAGTGGCTTGGGTATTGAGGATAAAGAATATCTCTATCATCACAGAAGTACTAATGGACAGCACTCGTGATTATTTATACGTGAAATAATATTATCTAAAAAGTAGAAATCTAATGGTATGCCAGATTTTCAACAGCAAGTTGAAGTAAATAAGACCTATAAACCTTTAAATGGTTGTTTTTAAAATAGTGGTAAGCTGTCAAGAAGAATTGGGCATTAGAGTTTTTAGCAATTGAAGTAATTAAGACTTCAATCTTATGCCACTTGTATTATAATCTCCACATCTTTTAAAAAATCAAAGAATACAGATATCTCTATAAAAATACATTTTCCTTTACTTTATTAAGTTGTGAAAGTTAGTTATATAGCCATTTCAAGTCAAATAGGTAGTATCTAAAAGAAGTTTACTAAGGCTGTGCCCCAAAAAAAGCCTGTAAATTAATCTCTTCATATTTATCTTCCTAAAACATCTCACTCAAACCATAGTCATAGGGGGACAAAATTAAACAATGAAATACTGTTGATTGTGTTACTTGGTGGGAAGAAACTCTAGGCACCTTGATTCAATGTGTTTTTGTTTGCCACATGCAGGTCATAAGAGGTTGAGGTTGGTTATCTTAAACCACATATAAATTCTAAATTCTAAACAAGTATGAATGCAATATATTTAAGGTCTTTGGATTCCTTTGCTTAGTTGGGGATATGTGATTAATTTCTACAGGCATGTTTAGACTCTTGTGTTTTCCGATGTTGTGTCTCTTCTTTTTACAAATAGCATATGTGGGGTGCAGTGGGCAATATTTGGATGCCCATCCAGTCTAAAAATATTGCCACTTCTTATGAACAGAGATGTACACCTGGCAGCCATGTTTGTGTTAAATGGCAACATCACACTCAATCAATTGTACTGGGTTATACGAGCTATACACACTGAACACAAGTTAGGTCTATCAAATGGCCTCAGAATTGGAAAAAAAAAATTCAGAGAGAGCCAGTCACTTCATGTGTCTGGCTACAACCCAGGAACATGAATTTTGGTACATCGAGACATGAAAAAAAATATCCAGTTTCCAACACAAATGATAAAATCTTAAAAAAGAAAAAGTGAACAAAAACAATATACCAGTTACCTAAAATTAATTCATTATCTTAAGCTTCATTGGTCAGTGAAATCTCAGCTATGCTGCAGTAGCAAATGGTCCTGCAATCTTAGTGCCTTTCAGACACATTTCATGTCCAGATTACATCCATTTCAAGTCAGCCACAGCTCTGCTTCACATTGTCTGCATAGTGGGACCAAAACTCTAGTAGTAGCTAGCTGGGACATGATGGTCTCATTGTAGCAGGAAAAAGTGTTATCAGAGCTACATGATCACCCTTCTTTCTTCTGCACAAAAGAAACACATGCAACTTTCACTCATATTTCAGGGGATAAACTAGGTCATAATGCCAAGAAAGGTAACAATGGAGTGAAAAAAATAAAAAGTGATTCACTTTCTAGATCAGACCCAGTAGGTAGAAGTGAGAATATATTTAGAATTTATCTCAAGGCTCCTTCTAAGACCTAATACATGCTTGCTCATAGATCATTAAAGACTTCCCTAAGAATGATATCAGCAAAACTTTCTATTTTGTAAAAATATGTATTTTTTTTTTACTTTTCCTTTTTTTTTTTTGTGGTTAAATTCACACAATGTAAAATTTACCATTGTAACCTTTTTAAAGTGTGCAGTTCAGTGGCATTAGGTACACTCACATTGTTGTGCAACCATCACCACCACCCCTTGCCAGAACCTTTTCATCTTCTCTAACTAAAACCCTGTACCCATTAAACACTAACTCCCCATAACTCCTCCCCCTTCTCCTGGTAAACACCATTCTACTTTCTGTTGATGAAGCTGACTACTCTAGATCCTAAATATAAGTGGAATCATACTTTGTCATTTTGTATTTGTCATTGTGTAACTGGCTTCTTTCACTTAGCGAATGTCTTCAGGGTTTATCCAAGAGGTAGTATGTGTCAGAATTACCTTCTTTTTTTGTGGTTGGATAATATCCCATTATATGTATATACTACATTTTATTTGTCTATTCATCTGTCAGTGAACACTGGGTGGTTTCCAATTTCTGGCTCTTGTGAGTAATGTTGCTATGAATATGGGTGTGCCATAGTTGAGTTTCTGCTCTCAATTCTTTTGGATATATAGAAATAAGTGAAGTTGCTGGAACATATGGTAATTTCACTTTCACTTTAATTTTCTGAATTCTGTTGTAATACTATTTTCCACAGAAGCTATATTATTTTATGGTCCCACCAGCAATGCACAAGGGTTCCAATTTCTCTACATTCTTGCCAACACTTGTTATTTTCTATATGCTTTTTTTTTAAATAGTCACACTAGTGGGTGTGAATGGTATCTCATTATAATATTGACCAATGTTCCCCTAATGATTAATGGTGTTGAACATTTTTTCATGTGTTTACTGGTTATTTGTATGTCTTTTTTTGAAAAATATTGATTCAAGTGCTTTGTCCATTTTTAAATCATATTTTTGCTGTTATTTGAGTTGTAGGAATTAATTTGTTGTTCTGAATTTAATCCTTTGCACTATATGATTTGCAAATGTGTTTCCCCATTCCATTAAGTGATTTTTCACTCTGTTGGTAGCATCCTTTGATGAAAAAAAGTTTTAAATTTTGATGTAGTCTTATTTGTGTGTTTTTTTTTTCCTTTGTCTTTTGGTGTCATTTCTAAGAAATCATTGCTGAATACAATGTTGAAATTTTCCCCTATGTTTTCTTTTAAGAGTTTTATAGCTCTGACACGTATGCCTTTGATCTGTTTTGAACTAAATTTTGTATATGGTGTAAGGGAAGATCCCAACTTTATTTTTTTGCATGGATATAATATAATCCCAATATAATTTCCCAAAAACATTATCTTTTACCTATTGAATGGTCTTGGCAACCTTGTTGAAAACCATTTGATCATATTTGCAAGGCTTCATTCTGGCACTCTATTATGTTATGTTTATCTATATGTCTGTGTTTATACCAATATCACATAGAGGTTTCAAAGTGGGCTCTGTGCTGACAGCAGCGAGCCCGATGTGGGGCTCAAACTCACAAATCATGACCTGAGCAGAAGTCAGACACTCAACCACCTGAGTCACCTAGGAACCCCTGTAGATTTTTTTTTTGATAATACGATACCTTAATATTAAGGTGAACATGGGTGTTGTTCCATTTATTTGTATGCTCTTTAATTTTTTTCAACTAAGCTTTCTACTTTCAAGTATATGATTGTTTTATCTCCTTTGTTAGGGGTGTTTTATGATTTTGTATCCAGCAACTTTGCTGAATTCATTTATTAGTTCTAACAGTGTTTTTGTTTATTTGTTTGTTTGTTTTTGGAGTGTGTATGTAACTTTAAGATTTTCTACATAAAGATGATAATCATTTGCAAATAGATATAATTGTACTTCCTTTCCATTTTGGGTGCATTTTATTTCTTTTTCTTGCCTAATTTCTCTGGCTAGAATTTTCTATACTATGCTGAATAAAAGAGGAAAAACCAGGTATTTCTGTCTTATTTCTGATCTTAGAGGAAAAGATTTCAGGTTTTCTTCACTGAGTAAGATGTTAACTGTGAGTTAATCACAAATAGCCCCTATTTTGTGGGAATGTTTTCTTTCCACTCCTAGTTTGTTGAGTGTTTTTATCATGAAAGAATATTAAATTTTGTAAAGTGCTTTTTCTGCATCACTCAAGATTATCATGTGGTTTTTGTCCTTTATTCTGTTAATGAAGTATACTCTATTGATTGGTTTTCATATGTTGAGCCATCCTCTTATTCCAAGAGTAAATCCAATTTGGTCACGGTATATGTATTTTTAAATGTGCTGTTGAATTTGGCTTGCTGATATTTTCTGAGAATACTTTTATTTTTAATTCAACAACTACCACACACAGACACACACATACACATACAAAACACATAAAAATATCACTCTTTCCATATAGTAAATGTATTTTAAAGAAAATATTAAGTCCTTAAATACATTTGTAGTTGAGATAATAGATAATATCTTGCTTTCTTCCCATCTGCTCTTCTCACTGAAGCAGGAATTTCTTTTTTTTTTTTTTTTTAGAAAGAAAAAGACAGCATGGGAGCAAGGAAGAGGGTCAGAGAGAGAGAGAGAGAATCTTAAGCAAGCTCCACCCTCAGTGGGGAGCCCAACAGGGAGCTCAATCCCCATGACCCTAGAATCATGACCTGAGCTGAAATCAAGAGTTGGATGCTCAACTGACTGAGCCATGCCGACATCCCCAAAACATTTTATCTAAAATGTGAGTCTTATCATATCATTCTCTGTGGTATATTGCTAGTAAAAATTTCTTCATTTTTATTCACTGTCCCAGTATTTGCACCTTTTGGAATTTGAAATAACAGCTTCCCCTATCCAAGAGGGAGTCTATTTCCCCACCTCTTTATTCTTACCCTACCTTATGACTTGTTCTGGGTAACGGGCTATAGAAGATGTGATAACATTCCAATTTCGAATCCATGTTTCAATAGTGCTTGCGTATTTCTGCTACTTCTTTTGAGACCTCTGCCTCTGACACAGGCCAGACTACCAGAAGATAACAAATGCGAAGCATAGATGACTCAAGGCCCCAGACAAGTCAGGGAGCTTCAACAAGATCAGCAAAGCTGACTCTCAGTTGATAGCAGATGCATGGTCAAGAACAACAATAACAAAAAAACACGCACTTAGTCTAGACAAATTGCTGACCTGTAGATTCTTGAGATAAAGTCATTGTTTTAAGCTACAAAGTGTTGGGGGTGATTCCTTAGATAGTAGTAGCTAATTAATTTATTCTCTTACTTAAACTCCTTCAATAGCTTTCCATTATCTTTAAGGGAAAGTGTAAATTACTTAGAATAGCCTAACACATAACAAAGAATAGATCAAATACATTTAGATCAATGATTAAACAACCACCTTAATATAAGCTGCTTTTGTTATCTTTAAAGTATAATATAGCACATTCAGGAAGATGAAACAGAATGGAAAAAAGAGCTATTTTTTTGGTTGTGCATAGATAATTCTAAAATAAAATATTATATAGGATTATCAAGTAATCAAAAAAATAGTTTCTCCTTTGTATTCAATGACTGGATATAAAATAGCTTACCCTAAGTAAGCTGCCTAGGATGTTATCTTATTAATATAGAAAACTTATCATTGGAAAAAAGAATAAACTCATTGTTATATATGGCAGTTAGGCCTTCAGTTACATTTACTCCCACATACATACAAGTTGTGCTTGTGTCTTTTTGAATTTTCACAGAGTTCCTGGATTAAATGTTTTGGCTGATAACATTTTCAATACCTATGAGCTAGAAGTTAGACAAAAAACTTTGTAAGTCAAATCAACTTCTACTAAAGTGTTGATGGATCTGCCTTTTGTACTTAGAGCTGTGAGGGAAAATTGCTTCCATGCCTGTCTCCCGACTTCTAGTAGTTTGCTGGCAATTGTTGTTATTCCTTAGATAATAGACATATCAGCTCAATCTCTGCCTTCATTTTTACATGACATTCTCCCTGTGTATTTGTCCCTAAATTTTCCATTTTTAAAAAGATACAGTTAGTATTGGATTGGGACTCACCTTAATGACCTCATCTTAACTTGACCATCTGCAAAGACATAATTTTAAATAAGGTCACACGTGTAGGTACTCAGGGTTAGGACTACAATATTTTGGGGGGAGATTCAATTCAACTAATACATTATCTGTACTCCTATCTAAGATCAAGCTCTCTCATGAATTTGATCCTAACCCCGCTCACCTATTTAAGGACTTAATTTTATTCAGTAGATCTTCTTTTAAATTTTTTTTAACCTTTACTTATTTTTGAGAGACAGAGGGAAACAGAGCATGAGTAGAGGACAGGCAGAGAGAGAGGGAGACACAGAATCTAAAGCAGGCTCCAGGCGCTGAGCTGTCAGCACAGAGCCCGATGTGGGGCTCGAACTCACCAACTGTAAGATCATGATCTGAGCCTGAGTCAGACGCTTAACCGAATGAGCCACCCAGGCGCCTCCTTAGGTAGATTTTCTGTCCTTCGTATTCAATTTTTCGTTTTCTAATATATTGTCATAATTGTATATGTGTCAAGCATGTTATAACATTTGCTACTTTTAAAAATCACTCTTTAGACCCCTTATTTCACCCCTACATGTCAAAAGCTTGGAAGTTGTCACTTCTGTGTTAATAACAAGAAAAATGGTGGGCAAACTGAAAATGAACACTTAAATGGTAATTTTGATGAATTGCTGAGACTAAGGGTGGACAAGCATAAGAGTGAGAAATTCCTAGGGATTTTGATATTAGGGTTGCCCAGATTTTCATGAGCTTTATATGAAGGAAACCCACCAGTCTTTCATGGTAAAGCAGTGAGAATTCAAACTCCAAATTCCTTCATGGTTTTGCAAGGGAGAGGAAGATCATTCATTGTGAAATGTACTTAGAATTTTCTACCTAACAAAGAACCTACTATCCAGGGAAAAACATCCAGGCTAAAACTTTGTCCTAAATCAGAAGAAGTTCATTCCTCCCACTCCAGGAACTTTTAGCCATTCTGTCTCACTTGAGAGAGGAAAAAACAAAAAACAAAACCATCCAAACAAATCAGGGCTTCATGGAAATAGATTGAGAACACTGCAGCCAGATAAAGGCATAATGGACAAGGGGAAAAAAATAAAGTATATATATATATATATATATATATATATATATATATATATACACACACACACACACACCACTGCAGAAACAGTTGTGAAAGTCACAGCCCTGAAACACAGGCCACTGAAACAGATTTAATAGGAAAATTGTAGACTAATAACCCTTCCCACACACATTACCATCACACCAAAGGAGCTCTAGTATATTAACAATGTATTATAGCTGAAGGTGCTGCAAGACACAGTATTTCTTGCTGAAGAGGAATACAGAGAGAAGTCCAAAGTAAAGAGGGATTAAAAAGTAAGAATACTATAGACACTTAGAGTTTCTGAATCTACAGCTATAGCAAACATAAAATGCAACTTAACTCTTAGCCAGATTAGTATATACCTTCACACTAAAGACTTATTTACCACAGTTCCTACAACCCAGTACAACTTGTCTAGTCTGGCATATATACATATATATATATATATATATATACACACACACACACACACACACACACACACACATATATATGTATACACACGCATGGAAAATAAAAAAAAAAAAGAAGAAAGAAAACAAAGCAATCTGAAAGACGAAGTCATGTCAGAACCAGACTCAGATATGACACAGTTATGGAAATTATCAGACAGGCAATTTAACAAAGCTATTATGAATAAGTAAGCTAATGGAAAAAGCAGGCAACATGCAAGATAAATGAGTAAAATAAGCAGGGAGATGAAAGCTCTAAGGAAAAATAAAAAGTAAATGTTGAAAATCAAAAACACTGTATCAGAAATGAAGAATGCCTTTGATAACACATCAATAAATTCAATAAAGCCGAGGAAAGTATCAGTGAGCTTGAATATAGTTAAATAAAAAACATGCAAAAGTGAAATACATAGACAAAAAAGAATTAAAATAAAAAACAGAAGCATAAAAGAATATCTAATAGTTAGGGGTCAACTTCAATATGCAATTGAAATGCCAAAAGAAGAAGAAAGAAAGAATGGAGCAGAAGAAATATTTGAAATAATAATATTTGAGAACTTTCTAAAATTCATGACTGACACCAAACCACATAAAATGAAAAATAAACAAACAGCTCCCCAAACTCTATATTTAAACAACAGAAATCCAAAGACATAGAAAAAATTTCTTTTAAAAAGCCATACGATTTAAAAAAAATACTTACAGAGTAACAAGGATATAATTACAGTGGAATTCTTGCTAGAAACCATACGAAAAAGAGTAGAATAACAATAAAAGTGAAAGAAAACAAAAGTCAACCTAGAATTCTATATCAAGCAAAAGTATCATTTAAAAGTGAAAGAGAAATACTTCCTCCCATAAATATAAATTGAAGAAATTCATCATGAGCAAACTTGCCCTGCATAAAATGCTAAAAGGAGTTCTTCAGACAGGAAAAAAAAAATGACATAGGAATAAACTTGGATCTACCTAGACAAAGGAAGGGCTGCAGAGAATAAATAAATGAAAAGGTTTTTTTTTAAACCTGCTCTTAACTGTTCTAAAAGATAACTGTTTAAAGTAAAAATAGTCATAATGTAACGGGCGATTATACTCACTTATATATAAATGAGGTAATTGACAGGAATGTTATAAGGAATGGAAGGAAGGAATTGGTTATAACTACACTCCATGTGAAACCATATAGTGTTACTTGAAGTATAATTTAAGGTAGACTTAAATTATTTAAATATGTGTACACTACACTATACAGCAAGCACTACAAAAATTATAAAAATTAAGTACAATTGATAGTCTAAAGGAAGAAATCAAATGTAATCATATAAAATGCTTAATTTAAATATGAGAAGGTAATGGGGCACCCGGTGGCTTAGTTGGTTAAGGGTCCAACTTGCACTCAGGTCATGATGTCCTGGCTTGTGAGTTCAAGCCCTCATCGGGCTCTGTGCTGACAGCTCAGAGCCTGGAGCCTGCTTCAGATTCCGTGTCTCCCTCTCTCTCTGACCCCCTCCTGCTCACGCTGTGTCTTTCTCTCTCTTTCTCAAAAATAAACATTAATTTTTTTTAAATTATGGTAAGTTAAAAAAGAGAGGGGAAATAGAGAACAAATGCAACAAGTAAAAACCAGTTAAACACAGTAGCTACTAAGAAAAGTATATTAATAATCACTTTAAATTTGAAGTCTAAATTTATCAATTAAAACATATATTGTCAGAGTAGAATTTTAATTTTTTTAATTTAAATTTTATTTTTTTAATGTTTATTCATTTTTGAGAGAGAGAGAGAGTATGAACAGGGGAGGGACAGAGAAAGGGGAACAAAGCATCTGAAGTGGGCTCTACACTGACAGCAGCAAACCAGATGTGGGGCTTGAACTCACCAACCATGAGATCATGACCTCAGCTGAAGATGGATGCTCAACTGACTGAGCCACCCAGGGGCCCAATTTTTTGTTTTTATTTTTTGTTTATTTATTTTGAGGGTGAGGAGGGGCAGAGAAGGAGAGAAAATTGCAAGCAGGCTCCATGTTGTCAGTACAGAGCCCAATGTGGGGCTCAAACTCATGCACTGAGATCATGACCTGACCACCTTACCCCAAATCAAGAGTCGGTCATTTAACTGACTGAGCCACTGAGGCACCCTGGATTTAAAAACAAAACAAGGGGCACCTGGGTGGCGCAGTCGGTTAAGCGTCCAACTTCAGCCAGGTCACGATCTCGCGGTCCGTGAGTTCGAGCCCCACGTCAGTCTCTGGGCTGATGGCTCAGAGCCTGGAGCCTGTTTCCGATTCTGTGTCTCCCTCTCTCTCTGCCCCTCCCCCGTTCATGCTCTCTCTCTGTCCCCCAAAAAATAAATAAACGTTGAAAAAAATTTTTTTTTAAAAATAAAAACAAAACAAAACAAAAGCATTCCATATTGCCTATGAGAAACGCATTTAAATGTAAAGACTTAAGTCTTTAGCATTTAAATGTAAAGACATAAGTAAAAGGATTGAAAGAAACATCCAATATTAGCACTCCAAAGAAAAGCAATGTAGCTATAATTTCAGACAAAGCAGATTTCAGAACAAGGAAAATTAACAGGAATAGAGAAAGGTATTACATAATAATAAAGGGGTTAATTGTGTAATAACACATAACGGTCCTAAACGTGCATGCCCTTAATAAGAGAGCATTAAAACACGAAGCAAAAACTGATAGAAGTGAAAGAAGAAATAGACCAATCCACTGTTAGGGCTGGAGATATCAACAACTGTCTGTAAGTAACTGATAGATCAAAGAGATACAAAGTTAGTATGAATATAGATGACCTGAACCATATTTTTAAAAATTTTTTCTGGTTTGTTTTTCAGAGACAGAGACAGAGACAGAGACAGAGAAGGAGCAAGGGAGGGGCAGAGAGAGTGGGAGACACAGAATCCAGAGCAGTCTCCAGGCTCCATCTGTCAGCACAGAACCCGAACTGGGGCTTGAACCCACCGACTGCGAGATCATGACCTAAGCTGAAATCAGAGGCT
Organism: Acinonyx jubatus; assembly: GCF_027475565.1. Lineage (NCBI taxonomy): Eukaryota > Metazoa > Chordata > Mammalia > Carnivora > Felidae > Acinonyx > Acinonyx jubatus. The sequence continues at coordinate 50,247,848 of NC_069387.1, forward strand.
TAATTGACTGAGCCTTCTTGGTGCCCTGACCTGAATTATATTATTAATCAATTGTATGACAATTGACGCTTACAAAGTTCTCCAACCAACAAGAGCAGAATACATTTTTTTCACAATCCACATAGAACATTCACCAAGATTGACAATATACTGACCATAAAGCCCACCACTGAAATCATACAAAGTATATGCTTAGAACACAATGGAATTAAACTAGAAAACAATGTATGAATTGAAACTACAATTAGAATACAATTTATCAAAAGTTAAGCAATGCAGCAGAAGCAGTGCTTAGAGAGAAATTTGCTTAAAAAAATGAAAGATCTACAATCAATATCCTAAATTTCTACTTTAAGAAAGTGGTGAAAAAAAGAGTACTATAAGCTTAAAGCAAGAATAAAAGAAATAATAAAAATTAGGAAATAAATAAATGAAACTGAAATAAGCCAAAAAGAAAAAATATATATATATCAACCAAAGTAAAAGTTGATTATAAAATATTAATAAGATTTATATACCTCTAGTCAGGCTAATCAAGAAAAAGATACAAGACACAAATTACCCCTATCAGAAATAGATGATGGGTTTTCACAATTGATCCCATGCAATGGCTAATCAAAAAAATATTAACTATATGTTCACAAATTTGACAACCAAATTCTTAAAAGACACAAGCTTTCAAAACTCACAGAGAAGAAATAGACAAAAGGAATAACTCTATGACTATTAGATAAATTTAACCAATAATTGATAATCTTCCAAAAAAAAGTATAGTTGGGGCACCTTGTGGCTTAGATGGTTGAACATCTGAACTCTTGGTTTCAGCTCGGGTCATGAACCCAGGGTCCTGAGGTCAAGCCCCACGTCAGGGTCTGTGCTGAGAATGGAACTTGCTTAAAGATTCTTTCTCCCCCTCTGCCCCTCTTACCTGTTCACATGCTTGCTCTCTCTCTCTCTCTCTCTCTCTCTCTCTCTCACTCTCTCTCCCCGTCTCTCTCAAAATAAAAATAAAAAAATAAAGTATGCATTCAACCCAATTGATTTAATTGGTGAATTCTAGCCATGAAATTAGGCAAATTCTCCATATTTTCCAGAAAAAAGAATCAAAAGAAATACCTTCTACGTCATTCTATAAGGTCAACATTGCTTTAATATTGAATCCATATGAAGATATTTCAAGATAAGAAAACGATAGACCAAAGTTATCAAAAATAAGAAAGTCTGAGAAACTGTCACAGCCAAATGAAGCCTAAGGAAACATGATAACTAAATACAATATTGTATCCTCAGTGGAATCCTGGAACTCAAAAAAGGTAATTAAGGAATCTAACTAGTATATAGATATTTCAGACAAAGCAGATTGTCAGACAAAGCAGACAAATATACTAGTTAGTATATAGATACTTGTTAATAATAATGTATCAGTATTGGCTCATAGTGACAACTGTACAATATTAATTTAAAGTATTAATATAAGAAACTAGGTACAGGGTACAAACAAACTCTCTGTACTGTAAATGTAACACTATTTTAAATTAAAAAGTGTAGCTTTAAAAAACACTCTTTAGGTACTTCCTCCATTTACACCACTTTGTTGACAAAATTCCACAAGAGTGAACAGTGAACTATGTTCACCGTTTCCAATTACTCTTATTTGCTTTCTTACATCTACTCCAATCAAGTTTCTACATTCTCCCTTTGTTAAAATATCCCTTATGGACATTGATGAGTCTTATTGCAATGGTCAAGTGTTATAATTCATGACTGGCCAATCAGCAGCATTTGACATCAATTGTAATTCTGTGCTTCTTGAAAGATACTGTTTCTGGGACAGTGCAGCCATGTAATTGTCATGCTACCCTACTGATTGTTGCTTCTTTGTTTCCTTTGCTGATTCCTCTCATCACTCTTGTTTGTTGAATTTGGAGTGACTCGGGCCTCTGTCTTTGGACTCCGTGCCTGTTTGTACTTACTGATAATCTTAGGTTTCACGACACATTTCAAATTTAACATGTCACAAAAAGGACCCTTATTTCCTCTTCCCTCACTATGTCTCTGAAGACATTCTTGTTTAATTGATAGCAACTCCTTCTTTGTAGTTGCTCAAGCCAAAATGCCTGTAGCATCTTTAATTATTCTCAATCTTTCCTGCTCCACGTTCATCCATAAGGAATTCTGTTGACTGGACTTCTAAATTATACTAGTTAATCAACCATGATATGGAAACAACCTAAGTGATCTTCAACAAATTAATGGTTAAAGAAGAGCAATGGAATATTACTCAGCTATTAAAAAAAATCCAGGAAATCCTGTCACTTGCAACAAAAGGATGGACCTTGAGGGCATAATGCTGAGAGAAGTCATACAGAGAAAGACAAATACTGTACGATATATGTGGAATCTAAAAAAGCCAGACTCACGGAAACTGAGAGAAGAATTGTAGTTACCACGGACTGGAAGATGGTGGGGAAAATGGGGAACTGTTGGCCAAATGGTACAAGCTTCTAGCTAGAATATGAATAAGTTCTGGAGGTCTGAGGTGCTGAATTGTGATTATAGTAATACTATATTACATACTTGAAAGTTAAGAGTAAATCTTAAATGTTATACAACAAAAAAGTAATGTTGATTATGTGATGTGATAGAGCTATTAGCTAGCACTCAGTTGGTAATTCATTTTGCAATATAAAAGGATATCAGATCCACACTTACACCTTAAATGTATACAATGTTATATGTCAATTATATGTCACCAAATCTGGGGGTGAACAAAGAAATATAGCAAATGTTAGTTTACCTACAAAGCAACTGTCAGAATTGGACACTGAATGAAGTTATGAAACTAACAACAGCACTAAAAATGTTCAACTAGCAATTTTTAGTAAAGTATAACTAGTTCTTAAGTGAGGAAGAATGTTGGTACAACTAAAGTGTCATCTTCATAGATGTACTAAGTTGGCTAGCAAATCCAAGAGAATTGACAATATATGCACAACACAAAAACCTGTATGTAAATGTTCACAGACGATTATTTATAGTAGCCCAAAAGTGGAAACAACCCACAAATTGCTATCAACTAATGAATGGAAAAACCAAATATGGTATATCCATACAATGGAATACTATTTAGACATAAAAAGGAATAAAAGATAAAACTTGAAAACATTTTGCTAAGTAAAATAAGCTCATGAAAGTTTGATGACCCCATTTATATCACATGTTCAGAAGGTAAATCCATAGAGACAGAAAGTAAATCAGTGGTTGCCTACAGCAAGAAGGATTGGGAAGAAATGAGAAGCAATTGGTAACAAACAAGGATTTCTTTTTAGGATGATGAAAATGTTCTGAAATTAAATAGTGCTGATAGTGCTCATAGTACAACCTTGTCAATGTGCTAAAAAAAAAAACCCACATTACATTGTTCACTTGAATAGGGTGAATTTTATGGTATGTGAATCATATCTCTAAAGTTATTTCAAGTCTTTTAAATAAAAAAAAAAAAGAATGAAGTGAATAGATGAGCTGGAGATTTAAAGGTAACTGAGTTCTGTTTTGTTACTTTTATGGGATGTTTGAACTATATTTTATTTCATACATGTATATACATCAACAGTCCTAATAGATGCTTAATAAATATTTGTTGAACAAATGAACTTGCTTCAATACAGACTCTTAAACATGGAATCCCTCCTTTCCTCTTGTAATTTAAGTGACATTGATTTCCACCTTGATGCCAAATTATTTAATCAATGGATTCATGTAGGTACAATCACAGAATACATTGCTTCTCAGTTCTTTTGCTAACTTCCTTCCTTGTTGGTTTGGTAAAGTATCCCTTTTATAGATTAGTTTCCTTGCCAAAGTTTTATTTCAATGATGCTGCTCTTGACACTGCTTTAAGTGAAAATGTTACTATACTACTTCATAGATATTCAGAACCTTTCAGGTTTTGGATGAAGAGGTCTGATTGAAAATCAGATACAGACACATATGGAGAATTCTAAGTTCCCAGTTGCCTTGAAGTTAACTGGAGTGGGCACTTGATTATTATGAAGGCTAGAATTGGATTGAAGAATCATACTTAAAGGTGTAATAGAGCTCAGAAAGTGCCAGACCTTAGAAGTACCTGGCCCTTGATTGTAGCAGCTGGAAGTGATTTAACAAGCACTCGAGGTGACAGAATCAAATGCTTTATATGATGAATGGGCTGTTTCAATACAGTAAATTATTTTGCTCTTTAAAAATCAGAATTAAATAGTTTATGTTTTGTGAAAAAAATAAAAAGGAGCTCCAACAGAAGGACACACGGTCATCTACATAACAAATGGGACCTCAGATCGCAGACACATTAACATATTTTTCTTTGGCCTACTGCACACAATTTATGCTCTGTATTAACTATATGCTCCTTATTAACTAAAGGAAATTATATCTCAGTGATTATTTCTTGTAGCATTTGTGAAGGCTCTGTTCTTTAGAGAAGTAATATTAGGTGGCTTGCATTTTAAAGAAGGTTGATTTAGAACTTCCAAATACATTAAACAAGTTATCATTTTATTTAATGTATTAATGTATCAATTGATTCCATTCTCTAATTCAGACACTAACCTGGGTTATGCCTTTTTGTCTGCCTTCCTGTCTTCCTGCCTTGTGCCTTCCTTCCTTTCTCCCTCCCTTCCCTCTCTGCTTTTCTTTCTTTCTTTCTTTCTTTCTTTCTTTCTTTCTTTCTTTCTTTCTTTCTTTCCCTCTCTTTCTCTCCCTCTCTCCTTTTTCTTGCTTTCTTTCTTGCTTTCAATGTTTATTGAGCAGTAGTATTTTCTAGGCACTAATGACTAGGTCCTGAGAATATAATAGTGAATAAGAGAGCCCTTGCTTTTAAGATAAATTATTATATATAGGTGTCAATGGGAATTTAAATGGAATCTTCCTACTATCAAATATCTGTCTTTCTGAATTATGCATTGCTGTCAAAATTCCCTTTTATTACTTGAAAAATTTTCTAATCCTTGATTTGTCTAGTTTTATGCCATTTGAGTTACTGCTCTGATACCCTTATTTGCATGTTTTATTTATTTTTAAAATTTTTCTTCTTTTTATGTTTGTTTATTTTTGAGAGAGAGAGAAAGACAGAATGCGAGCAGGGGAGGGGCAGAAAGAGAGGGAGATACAGAATCCAAAGCAGGCTCCAGGCTCTGAGCTGTCAGCACAGAGCCCGATGCAGGGCTCGAACTCATAAACCGTGAGATCATGACCTGAGCTGAAGTCAGATGCTTAACCAATTGAGCCACCCAGGCACCCCCTCATTTGCATGTTTTAAAATAATAAATTAAAAACTACTAAAGACCTTAATAAACAACTAATTTCCTTGATGTGTGTGTGTATGTGTGTGTGTGTGTGTGTGTGTAAGAAGATATAGTTATATAAATGGTATGTTGAACATGAGATTATTTGCTTTTACTGTCAAAGCAACCAAAACCAGTACACAAACACACACACACACAAACACAGACACACACACATATTTTGGAAAATCAACTTTTAGTAAGCATTTTAATATAATAATAATATCAATAAAGACCTATAAGAGTACATTTTAAATGAGAATATTAAGGTGTCCAGATAATTAAATTTAATCTGAGGCTATAAAATTAAAGCAACTGTTTTCTTTACAATCAACTAATTTTCAATTAAGAAAGAAAACAAAATTCATCAGCAACGATGATTTTTAAAAGAAAACACTGGAGGAGGGGGAGGAGGGGAGGGAATCTTTGTTTGATTATTCTATTTTACTATGGACCCTGATTAAATTAATTAATCTATATGGATATTTGTCCTGTAAAAGAAATAACTTTATTCTTTATTTGGAGTTCCAATTATGCTTTGTGCATGTTTCCTTAACTTTTCATTTTGATTATTTAATTTCTTAACTTGGGAATTAATTGCAGAACTAAGAGTGAATTTTCTTTTACTTGGATTCATTGATCTTATAGCATATAACATAGAACTTCAAACCTAATATATGTATAATAGTTTTTTTTTAATCTTTTTTTGAGAGAGAGAGAATGAGAGACAAAGTGGGAGAGGGGCAGAGAGAATTCCAAGTATGCCCCACACCATCAACATGGAGCCCAATTCAGGGCTTGAACACATGAACTTTGAAATCATGACCTGAGCTGAAATCAAAAGTTGGACACTTTAACCAAATGAGCCACCAAGGCGCCCCTATAATGGGTTTTTATTAAATAAATTAAGTTAGCATATGCTCTAAAAATAATGATGGCTACTCATGGGAAATAAAAAAATTCTTAAAATAATTATGATTGATTATTCATTTATCACAAATATTTTTATCATATCATTTATATAACTCTTCATAATCTCTAGTTATTTGCATATATACCTTCTTTACTCAATTTTAAACTTAGAGAAGTATCAAATTCCATATATCTTTTTAACTCCTATCATATCAACCAAATTAATTGAAAAACATAAATATTCAAAAATATGCCTATGTAATAAATAATATATTAAAGTTTGAAATATAATTTATAGGGGCGCCTGGGTGGCTCAGTCAGTTGAACGTCCAACTTAGGCTCAGGTCATGATCTCACGGTTTGTTTGTTCCAGCCCCGCGACGGCGTCGGTGCTGATAGCTGGGGGCCTGGAGCCTGCTTCGGATTCTGTGTCTCCCTCTTTCTCTGCTCCTCCCCTGCTTACACTCTGTCTCTCTCTCGAAAATAAATACAGATTAAAAAAATTTTAAATAAAATTTATAGATACAATATACCTATAAATAAATATATATTATTTATATCTATTTTTATATATATAGTATCTAAATACTATGGTATCTAAAATAAACAAATATATTTTTCAGAAATAATTTTATAATAAGAATAGATTTAATAAAGTTTTGTCAATGATATCTACTAACAGCATCAAAAAACTTAAATAAGCATATTGGAAATTTTTTCCTGTGCTTTTTGCTTTTACATCACAATTTTATGATGCTAAATTTAAACCTTGGTTATAAGTTTTGCATAAGAAGTTAAAATTTTAAAGTCAAATTTAACATTTTCATTACAATGACTTCCTAAGTTTTCAGTATAATTCTTCATAGGTGAGGAGATAATTGCCCTCTGATTCATGATGCTTTACTTATCACATATTAAATTGCTTTATGTATTAGGTCCAATTTAATGGCAATTCATTATAGTTATAGACCTACCAATTTATGTTTTTATACAGCACATTATATAAGAGTATTATACCCTAGGGGACCACATTCATTTCCATCTTTGTTTTCAAAATTATCCCAGCTCCTGTTAACATCATGCTTACATAAATTTTCAATACATTTGATGAATGTTGAAATTATATTAAATATCTGGTATAATTCTGGAAGCATCAACATTTTATAAACATCCACTCCTCTAACATAGGAGCAACATAGTATCTTGTTCCATTTTCCAAGACTTCTCCTATATCTCTAAATAAATATGAGTGTATGCTTTTAATTGTTTCCATTAATTTTTCTTAAAGTTAAATTTCATAGTTTGTTACTTGGTTTAAATTTTTACTGCAAAGGGCTTTCACCATTATACTTTTTTCCAGATTATTTTGACATTTTATAGAGAAACTACTGAATTTTGATATTTTCATTTAGCCAAGTTATTCAATTAGCATATTTCTGTTGATTGTCTTAAGTCCTAAACAAACAATCATTTATGCTAATGAAAATTTTGCCTCTTTCCTCTCAGTATCCACAGCTATTATTTTTCTTTCGGGTATTTGATTGGCTAAAAGAATGATAAAATAACTATAAAACACTCCAACCAATCTTAAGGGTTAACCTGCTTCAAGTTTACTGCACTCCTTGCTTGCTGACTTGAGTCCCTTGGTCTAGCAGAACTAGCCTCCTTTCCTTGAGATTTACAGACCATGGGCCTTGAAGAGTGAAGAACCAAACTTTCCCAAAAGATAAGGCCTGACTACATTTGAAAATACCTAGTGCTGACACCAGCAAGTCTGTTCAGGACCACAACTGCCTGGGCACCTACTTCTTCTGCAGATAGCTGACTACCTCTCCCACCCCAGTTTGCCGTGCCTTCCCCTTTAAAACCCTCTGTTTTTACCTGGACAGAGAAGATGGTCTTTGGGACATTAGTCCACCATCTTCCCAAGTTGTCCACTTCCTGAATAAAGCGAACTTTCCATTCCCATTGTGACTTGTCTTTCAAATATCGATTTTCCAGCAGTGAGCAGCTGAACTTGAGTTCAGAACCAGTTCTCTGTCCAGTAACAACCATTTTAACCATTAGAAGAGTTTGCTTTTTTTTTTAACGTTTATTTATTTTTGAGACAGAGAGAGACAGAGCATGAATGGGGGAGGGTCAGAGAGAGAGGGAGACACAGAATCTGAAACAAGCTCCAGGCTCTGAGCTGTCAGCACAGAGCCCGACGTGGGGCTCGAACTCAGGGACAGCGAGATATGTCCTGAGCCAAAGTCAGACGCTTAACCTACTGAGCCACCCAGGTGTCCCTAGAAGAGTTTGCTTGTAAGCCATTTTTAATTGCCTTAAAAATAAAACTTTAAGATTGATTTACAGACACCAGATCATTATGATATATATTGAATAGTACCGTTGTCCAAACTATGAAGAATAGTCTTTTTTTTTCTCAGAGACTTAACTATGCTATTTATATAAGCCTCACTGATTATTTTTGCTAAAAATAATAACCATTAAAATAACTTGATGAGCAACATTAAAAAATAAAATAATTAAAAAAATCAAAGGCAAAATAAGACATGTTGCTAATTGCTTATCTTTTTTTAAAAAAATATTTTTAATGTTTATTTATCTTTGAGAGACAGAGATGTGGCACGAGTGGCAGAGGGGCAGAGAGAGAGGGAGACACAGATTCTGAAGAAGGCTCCAGGCTCTGAGCTGTCAGCACAGAGCCCGATGTGGGGCTCGGACTCATGAGCTGTGAGATCATGACCTGAGCCTAAGGCGGATGCTCAGCCGACTGAGCCACCCAGGTGCCCCACTAATTGGTTATCTAATACCTATCCTCTCTTTCTTTCTTGTAAGCACAATCCCGATTTAGGGGAATAGCAGTACACATGATTATAGACACTTGCCTCCCCAGACACATTTGCAACTATGAAAACCCACTGCTTTATATCCTGACAAAAAGTTAGAGATTCAATTGACATATATTTTACTCTTTTGCTCATGCCTCCATTTTTCAAAATGTAAAACACAGATGTAGTTCCCATGGCTTCAGTCTTGTTATAAGCATATAGAGGATTACCATATATTAACAGACCAGGTGCAGAGATGGGGAGTAGGAGGAAGGTGATCAAAAGGTACGAACTTTCTGGGGCACCTGGGTGGCTCAATTGGTTAAACTACCGACCTCGGCTCAGGTCACAAGTTCATGCGTTCAAGCACTGCCTCTGGCTCTGTGCTGACAGCTCAGAGCCTAAAGCCTGCTTCAGATTTTTCTCTGCCCTCCCCTGTTCACGCTCTGTCTCTTTCCCTCTCAAAAATAAATAAACATTAAAAAAATTTCTTTAAAGGTACAAACTTTCAGCTAAAAGATACATAAACACTAGAGATGTAATATACAATATGTTTACTACAGTTGTCCCTGCTACATGATATATAGGAAAGATGTTACAAGAGTAAATTCTAAGAGTTCTAGTCACAAGGAGAATGCTTTGTTTCTTTTCTTCTTTCTTTTATTTTTTATTGTCTCAATATGAGATGATGGGTGTTAGCTGAACTGATTGTGTTAATCATTTCACAACATATGTAAATCAAAGCATCATGCTGTATACCTTATAGTTATACAGTGATGTATGCCAACTATTTCTCAATAAAACTGGAAAAAATAGGGCTACAGAGTTAAAAAATGTTAGAATACCAGAAAGATGGAAAATGTCTAGATTTTTCAGTACTGAAAGCAGTTTCAACTGATTTCAGAAACTTTTTATTACCATAAAATTGGTTACTTGTTCATGTCAGTCAGGTCAAATTCCTGTCACATAGATTCAAAAGCAATTCTGAATACGTCTAAATAACTTAAAAGAATAGATTCATTATAATAAAATTAGGCAGCATACAAAATGTCATTTATAGGTTTGTTCTTTAATTTATAATTCATACTTTTTTTTTAATCAGCTGGGTAGTTGGTTCTCAAATACTTGGTTTTTGGCATCAAGAACTCAATTATTTACCATTTAGACCAAACATATTCCTCGGTTTCAGCTATAGACATTATTGGTACTAGAAAAAAGGGGGCAAAAAAGACTATTCCTTAGAATCATCCTACATTCAGTCTTCTGCTTCTATACAAAAGAAGAGGGCTCTTTATTTTTGCTGAGAGTGCAAAACATCTTCATATTTCTTTTCTCCTTTATTTTCTTTTATAACTCATTCAGAAGGAAGTAATTAACTACTCCTGATTAGAAAAGAGGAGACTTCTCTTTTATCATAAAGTTTATTATTCTATACCCCCAAATATATTTCCATATTAGCTCAATGTATCCAAGACACCTCAGCAACTCCAGCTACACCTTGCGCTAGTAACTTCAGTGAAAACCATTTTAGATAAGAAGGTCCATATCCTCTTGCACAGAATCTAGAGTTTGAAAGTAGAGTATTGCTGATTTCCTCAAAGTATATCCCTTTGCCTTTTTGCTCTCCAACTGAAATGAAAATAACAGAAAAAACTGTCCTTTGGATGTTTCTTCTGTCTCCAATGAGTCAAATCTGAAGTGCCTTATGAGCTGTAAGAAATGAATTCTTTTTAACTTGAAATAATGCTTGAATTTTTTTCTTTTATTTAAATGAATAAATGATCTTTTAAAATCTTAAAATACGCAATACAAAGGATAAAATGTAGACGAATACTAATTTTTCCAATAAACTGAAATTAAAGATTACAAAAAATCAATTATCTATTAAAAGGTTTAAAAATACTCTAATCAGTGTAATAAAAAGCAGAGCTCATTAATTTATATTGCTGAACATCTGTTCCTAGTTATAATAAATTTGGAGTGGTTGCAGAGTGTATTTTCACATTTAGATTATCTAAAATCAGGTGCTTCAAAAAATTTTAAGCATATTAAACTTGATGATAGATACCAGTGTTGGAAAAAATTACATTTTGTATTATTTGTACTATCAAAATTAGCTGTTACTTAAAGATGATATCATTATTTAGAAAATTTGGAATAAAATTGCCATCCTAAGATGTGATATTAGGGTCCACGAAATATTTTGCAATATCATACCTACTTGCATATGAGCTCTCTAATTTTGCAAGTTTTGTTTCCCATGTCCCATATATTAGCCGAATTTGGCAAACTGGCCTTTGCATAATGCTCCAAAGTACTATGGAATGCAAATCTAAGTATATGTTTTAATCTGTTAAGATATGTGTAAAATACTTTTATATTTAAAAAAATTTTTAATGTTTGTTTAAACATTAGAGACAGAGAGAGAGACAGAGTGTGAGCTGGGGAGGGGCAGAGAGAGAGGGAGACATAGAATCTGAAGCAGGCTCCAGGCTCTGTGCTGACAGCTCAGAGCCTGACACGGGGCGCAAACCCACAAACTGTGAGATCATGACCTGAGCCAAAGTCAGACGCTTAACCAACTGAGACACCCAAGCACCCCAATACTTTTATATTTAAATAAATTTCCTTTAAATCACATTCAAGAAGAAAGGCATCCACTCAAACAACCTGGGGTTATTGAATGCCAGCACTGTGCTAGCATTGTTCTAGGTGCTAAGGATTCAGTAGTGAGCAAAACTTTTCTCATATTAGTATGCATTCTAATAAGCAAATTGCATTCTAAACTAAAGAGCCAAACAACAAATTTGATTTGAGCACACTGTATCCAGCTGTACAAATATCTTGCTTTTGCTCATCCTATTCTATTTATATTTAACTCATTTTTTCCCTCAGTTTTCTACCTAGTGGAACCTACTCAACCTTTAAATCCTAGTTCAAATTTCACTTCTTAGCAGCTTTCTTTTATGCTATTTCCATCATATCACCCCTGTGGAAAATTAATTACTTCTGAGTTCTGACAATAGCAATTGCATATATATATTACATAGATAATGCTTTATTGTTAATCACATACTTGAATGTGAGATTAAAAATTTTTTTTGATGTTTATTTATTTTTGAGAGGGAGAGAGAGAGAGACAGAGTGTGAGCGGGAAAAGGCAGAGGCAGAGGGATACACAGAATCTGAAGCAGGCTCCAGGCTCTAGGCTCTAGGCTTTCAGCTGTCAGCACAGAGCCCCACGCAGGGCTTGAACACATGGCCTGTGAGATCATAACCTGAGCCAAAGTCGAACTGCGAGATCATAACCTGAGCCAAAGTCCCACGCTTAACTGACTGAGCCACCCAGGTGCCCCTTGAATGTGAGATTTTTAAGAGGGGCCATACTTTATTTGTTTAAATAGCTTCTACACCTAACATATTGCTGGCTATACACAGTTATTTTTTTTTTAAAAAAAGGATTATATGAAAAAGTGAATAAACAAATGAACAGAACGATTTTGGGATGTCTTCATAGATACCATATTAAAAGGACAAAATGGTTCAGTGAGAAACTAATACTTGATTAGTTTCTTACTGCTGTCATGACAAATTACAACAAACTTTGTGGCTTAAAAAAATGCAAATTTATAATTTTATAGCTCTGTAGGTTAGAAATCTGACATGAGTATCACTGGCTTAAAACCAAGACAAGACTGCATTCCTTTCTCTATTCTTTTTTTTTTCTTAATGTTTATTTATTTTTAAGAGAGAGAGAGCATGTGAGAGGGGAGGGACAGAGAGAGAGGGAAACACAGAGTCTGAAGCAGGCTCCAGGCTCTGAGCTGTCAGCACAGAGCCTGATGCGGGGCTCTAACTCATAAACCGTAAGATCATGACCTGAGCCAAAGTCAGATGCTTAACTGACTGAGCCACCCAGGAGCCCCTGCATGCCTTTCTCTAAACTCTAGAGGTAAATCTATTACCTGGCCTTTCCCAGTGGCTGGAGGCTGCTGCATTCCTTGACTTGTGCCCTGCCTCCATCTTCAAAGCTAGCAAGGTCTCATCACTTTGACCTTTCTCTCTCTGACCTTAGCCAAGAAAATTTTTCTGCTTTTAAGAATTTGTGTGATTAGACTGGGCACACTGAGATAATCCAGAATAATCTCCCCATTTCAAGTTCTTCAGCCTTAATTGTATCTGCAAAATACCTTTTGCTGTGGAAGGTAAAATCATAGGTGCCTGGGATTAGGATGTGGAAATCTTTGGCGGGGGAGGGAAGGCATTATTCTGCCTGCCACAGGTAAAAGCATATCAACGGTTTGGTTCATGTGTTGTAGTGACTGCTCATAATATGTAAACACAAAAATGGCCAGGAGTAGAGCAAGTTGTAACTGTCAAGTTAAGACATTATAGGAATGGTCTAGTGAAGATATTTTCTTCGTAGTTGGTGAAGAATTGAGTAAGTAAATAAATAATTGAATAAATGGAGTCAAGGAAAGTTACATTAAGGAAAGTTGAAAAGTATACAAGCAAACATTTGGCAGACTAAATATGAGCCTAAAAGACATCGAAGCCAAAACCAAGTTTTTTCATAGAAAGTAAGCTTCAGAATTATGACTCTCTTTCAACTGAAAAGCCACAATATGAGAGAGCATTCATAAGTCTATTTTCACCATCTTAACTTCAGTTGCCAGATATCTTATAAGTTTTGAATGTACTAAAAAAAAATAGATCTTTTGCTATTTCCCCAAAGAGGTCAAAGTACTGTTAGGGCATTTGTCCTGAGATTCAGGCTGTGATTTCACTGGCTCAGTTTGTCCTGTCACTTCTGCTTACATTCCCATGAGCCACCCACAATAATTCTTCACCATCTTGATAAACACATCCGTCAAATACGACTACTTGTCAATGACATCAATTTAATTTTATTGGAGACAGGGTCAGAAGCAAATATCTAACAGACTACCATCCTCTAAATCAGATCTAAAAATACCCACATTTGTTGTTGTCACCGCCATTTCTTTGAAGGTAAGAGAGGAGGAAAAAAATAAAACAGACCCTTGTAAATGTCAGCAAGGTACCAAAAAAATGGGTAAAAGCAGAGTGGTGAATGCTCAATGACTGTTTGATTTAAAAAGAAATATTAAGCAACTTTGAATTTCTAGTCTTATTTAAGTTGATAGATGTTCTTATGATTCTGGTTTTAGTATATTCATTTGACTTTTCAACATCATATAAAATTGCCATTCAGACAATATGCTTCATTTGTGTAAAATGCGGTTACAAACCTGTGTTCTGTCACAGGAGCAAAGTTATGTTACTCTCTTTAAATCATTTTGAAATATAATCAGATAATTTCAAGACAATATTGTGTTTTAGGAATTATCTCATTTAAGCACACAGTTTAAAGATGAGAAACTTGGATGGGATTTAGTGATTGCCCGATGTCACAGAGCTAATTGGTGGCAAAATAGGAGGTTAAACTCGATTTAAATGTCACCACTCTTCCTCACAACCAAGCTTACCTTCAGAATTTCTCCTTCTTTCTAGCAACATTAACATTTGCATTCATGGTATTCTGTAATATATGTGTATTCTCTCACCTAGTTATTGGGAATGGGCCAGAATGCTGCTGTAAGATAATCTCTGCCATGATGCTATTTGCATTGTTAAAAGATCAGTCTGATTTGGGGGGGGGGGGGCAAAGGCAGGGATTACAGGAGGGGAAAACAGTGCACATAGGATGAACCATTAAGAATAGATTAGCGTGATAGAGGTGAGAGATGGAAGTAAATTGGTCCAGGGGAGTGTCAATGTAGAAACAGGGAAGATGCTTCTACATTAGTTAAAATTAGTAGGATATGGTGAAGGAATAAGTATGGAGGAAGAGGGAGAAGGAGGTAATAAAGATAATTTCCAAATATCTGGATTACTCAGAAATATAATGATGTTATTTACTGAGATAGGAAACATTAGAGAAGTACCAAAGTATTAATTAGCTTTTGGTAGGTTTTGAAGCAATAATACACTATTTCCCAATTTTAGTAAGAATAAAAGTTTAGCTTTTTCTTCATTATTAGTAATGCAGAGACACATATACTGAAATGTTATATAAATAATTTCAAACTGGACCTGATGCAAAGCAAAACTCCAATAAATGTTAGCTAATATTACTATTATTGCCCTCATCCGAATGAAGAGGAAATTGAAGTGTAAGAAGCTTAAATGACTTGTCCAAGATCACACAGATAGTTATAGATAGAAACAGAATTTGAGGCCAATTTTATTGAATGCAGATCCAATTCTTAATCACTATATTAAAATTCCTCTGCTTTTCTTCCATCTAATCAGTTCTTGTGGACCAAGGGGCTCTGGAGTACTGACATTCCATGACTAGCCTATTGTTGGTGGCAGGCATGGAAGTCCTGCTTATAGCATTACTTCTGAAGTGACCCAAGAATATATAAACATTTTATATATAACAGAAAAATGGCTTATCAGTGGAGAAGGGGAAGATATTTTAATGAGTAGCCTGGACACTTAAATTTGCACTGGAAAAATAAAATAAATTTGGACCACTACCAGCAATCAAGTACAAAATTCTATTTCAAATAATTCAATGACTTCATGAACTCAGATTAGGAAAGAACTATTTATTTGTTTACTTATTTATTTAATTATTCCAGATTTATTGAGATATAAGTGGCACATAACAAGTTTAAGATTCAGTGTGATGATTTGACATGTGTATATGTTGCAAAATGGTTTACCATAAGATTAGTTAAAACGTTCTTCCCTCACATAATTAGTATTTTGCTGTTGTTATTATGGTGAGAACATTTTAAAATCTCATAGTAACTTTCAAGTATACAGTGCAGAATGGTTCAGTGTGGACACTATGTTATTTATTAGATCCCTGGAACTTCTTTTTCTTAACAACTGAGTTTGTACCCTTTGATAAATCCTTCTCCATTTCCTCCACTCCCTGACCCCTGGTAACCATTAATATACCCTCCGTTTCTGTGAGTCTGACATTTTATTTAAAATTTTTAAGTTTATTTATTTATTTTGAGAGAGAGAGAGAGAGCACAAGTGGGGGATGGACACAGAGAATCTCAAGCAGGCTCTGCTTGAGCCCAGTGCAGAGCCCAGCGCAGGGCTTGAACTCATGAACTGTGAGATTCTGACCTGAGCCGAGATCAAGAGTCAGACGCTTCACCGACTGCACCACCCAGATGCCCCATAGTCTAACATTTTAGAGTCTACATAAACATGATACAATATAATATTTGTCTTTCTTTGCCTGATGGATTTCACTTAGCATAATGCCCTCAAGTGTCATCCATATTGTCCCAAATGGCAAGGTTTCCTTCTCTTATTGGTTAAATAACATTCTTTATCCATACATCGGTCAATGGGCATTTAGGTTTTTTTCATATATTGGCTACTGTGAATTGTGAATAATGCTAAGATCCAGATTTCATTTCCTCTGGCTATGTACCCAGAAATGAGATTGCTGAACTATATGGTAGTTTTATTTTTAATTTTTTGAGGAACCTCTATACTGTTCTCCATAGTAGCTGTACCAATTTATGTTGCCACAGGGCACCCTTTTCTACATATCCTTACCAGCACTTGTTATTTCTTCTTTTTTGATAACTAACCAGACTAACAGATGTGAGCTGGTATCTTCTCATTATGGTTTTGATTTGCATTTCTTTGATGATTAGTGATGTTGAGCACCTTTTTGTGTACTTGTTGGCCATTTGTATGTCTTCTTTGTGAAAATATCTATTCATGTCCTTCATCTATTTTTAAATTGAATTATTTGTTTTTTGGCCATTGGGTTGTGTGTATTCCTTATATGTTTTGGATATTAACTCCCTATCAGATATATGCTTTTCTATATTTTCTTCCATGCCATAGGTTGCCTTTTCATTTTTTTGGTTGTTTTTTTGCTCTGCAGAAGCTTTTTCGTTTTATGTAGCAGCATTTGATTTTTGTTTTTGTTGCTTGTGCTTTTGGTGTCATATCCAAAAAATCATTGCTTAGACATTATCAAGGAGCATTTTCCTTATGTTTTCTTCTAAGGAGTTTTATGGTTTCAGGTCTTATGTTTGAGTAGGCAATCCATTTTGAGTTAATTTTTGTGGATGGTATAAGATAGGAATCCAATTTAAGTCTTTTGCATGTGAATGTCCAGTTTTCCCAACACTATTGGGACTGGACGAGACAGTCCTTCCCCCATAGAGTCTTCTTGGTTTCTTTATCAACTATTAGTTCACCATATGTGTAAGAGTTTATCTCTGGGGTCTCAACTCCGTTCCCTTGGTATAAGTGTCTGTTTTTATGCCAGTACCATACTTTTTCCATTATCATAGCTTTGTAATGTAGTTTGAAATCAGGAAGCACAATGCCTCCAATTTGGTTCTTTCTCAAGATTGCTTTGGCTATCAAGGCCTTTTGTTTCCCTATGAATTTTAAGATTGTTTTCTCTATTTCTGTGAAAAATACTTTTGGAATTTTGATAGGGAATGCACTGTATCTATAGATGCCTTTGGGTAGTATGGATATTTTAACAATATTAACTTCTAGTCATGAACACTGGATATCTTTCCATTTATTGGTGGCTTCTTCAATTTCTTTGATCAATGGCCTCTAATTTTCAGTGTATACATTTTTTACAGTCTTGGTTAAATGTATTCCTAAATATTTTATTGGTTTTGATGCTAGTGTTAATGGAGTTGCTTTGTTTATTTTTCAGAGATTTCATTGTTAGTGTATTGAAAAGCAACTGATTTTTGTATGTTGATTTTGAATTCTGAAATTTTGCTGAATTTTTAAATTAGTTGTAACAGTTTTTATGTGGAGTCTGTAGGATTTTCTATATACAATATGAAGTCTTCAGAAAACAGAAAAATTGTACTTCTTCCTTTCCAATTTTGATGTCTTTTCATCTTCCCGCCTGATTATTATGGCTAGGACTTCTACCATGATGTTGAAATGGTAGTTATGAGTGGGCACCCTTGTCTTGTTCCTGATTTTAAATGACAAGCTCTCAACATTCCACCATTAAGTATGATAATAGCTGCAGGTCTATCATATATGACCTTTATTATGTGGACATATATTCTTTCTTTACCCAATTTGTCTACAGGTTTTAGCATGAAAGTATGTTGATATTTGTTAAGTGCTTTTCTGAATCTATTGAGATGATCACATAATTTTTGTATTTACTTCTATTAATGCGATGTATCATATTTATTGATTTGCATATGTTGAAATGTCCTTGTTTCACAGAGATAAATCCTCTTTAATCATAGTGAATCATTCTTTTAATGTACTGCTGAATTCAGTCTGCTATGTTCTGTTGAGAATTCTTTCATTTATACTCATCAGGTGTATTGGTCTCTAGCTTTTCTTGTAGAGTCTTTATCTGGCTTGGGTATCAGGGTAATGCTGGCCTCGTAAAATGAGTTTTGGAGTGTTCTTTCTTCTTCAACTTTTTGAAAGAGTTTGAGGATTGGTATTGATTCTCCTTTAATTATTTGGTGGAATTCACCTGTGAAGCCATCTAGTCCTGGGCTTTTCTTTGTCAGGAGGTTTTGATTACAGATTTAATTTTCTTTCTAGTAATTGGTCTGTTCACATCTTCTAATTCTTCATATTTTAGTCTTCATGGATTGTGCATTTCTAGGAATGTATCCATTTATCCTGTGTTGTCTAATTTTTTGGTGTATAATTCTTTGTATTTTTGTGAAATTATGTAATATACCCTTTTTCACTTATAATTTTATTTAAGTCCTCTTTATTTTTTTTCCTTCGTAAGTCTAGGTAAAGGTTTGTCAATTTTGTTTACCTTTTCAAAATCCATTTCTTAATTTCATTGATCTTTCATAACTTCTCAGTTTCTATTTCATTTATTTCTATTCTGTTATCTCCTTCCTTCTGCTAACTTTGCACTTAGTTTGTTCTTATTTTCCTAGTCCCTTGAGGTATAAAATTAGGTGGAGATCTTTCTTTTTTACATGTAAGCATTTATCATATAAACTTTGCTCTTAGGAGTCCTTTTGCTTCATTCCACCAGTCCTGATAATTATTTTTCTATTTTCCTTTGTTTCAAGGTATTTTAAAAAGTTTTCCTTTTGGTTTCATCTTTGATTCATTGGTTGTTCAGAAGCATGCTGTTTAATTTCCACATATTTGAGAATTTTCCAATTTTCCTCCTGTTACTAATTTCTATTTTCATACCACTGCGATGATGGAAGACACTTGGTATGATTTCAGTCCTAAATTTTCTAAGAATGATTTTATCAGCTAACAGATGTCTTATCCTGGAGAATGTTTCATGTGCATTTTAGAAGAATCTCTATTCTGCTGCCATCAGATGGAATGTTTTGTGGATGTCTATCAGGTTCATTTAGTCTAAAGTATAGTTTGGGTTTAGTGTTACTGATTGATTTTTTCTGTCTGAATGATCTATATATTGTTGAAAGTGAGATAGTGAAATCCCTTACTATTATTGTTTTTTTGTCTATTACTCCCCTCAGAATGGTTGGCATTTCCTTAATAAATGTAAGTGCTCTGATGTTGTATGCAGATATATTTATAATTGCTATATTCTTTTTAAAAATTAAGTAGGCCCCATGCTCAACACAGGGCTTGAATTCATGACCTGAGTTCAAGAGTCACATGCTCTACTGACTGAGCCAACCAGCTACAATAAAACCACAATTGTTATATTGTTTTGATGAATTGATTGTTGTGTCATTATATAATGACCTTCTTCGTCAGTTGTTATCATCTTTTACGTAAAGTCTATTTTGTGTGGTATAAGTATAGCTACCCTTGCTCTCTTTTGGTTTCCATCCCTTCACTTTTTTTGTTGTTGCTGTTCACTGGTTTGTTTTTAGTTTCAGGTGTACAATATAATGATTCAACAATTCTTAAGTTCCACATATGAGTGAAATCATATTCCATCCCTTCATTTTTAACCTTTGTGCAGTCTCTTGTTGGTAGCATACAGTTGTGCCTCCTTTTCCTTTTTAATCTATTCAGCCACACTTCTCTGTCTTTTGATTGATAATTTCACCCATTTATGTTCACAGTAGTTATTGATAAGTAATAACTTACTATTGATATCTTGCTAATTGTTTCTGGTTGTGTTGTAGTTCCTTTGCTCCTTTCTTCCTCTCTTGCCTTCTTCCTTGTTGAGTTGATTTTCTGTCATGGTATATTTTGATTCTTTTCTTTTTACCTTACATGTAACTATTATAGGTTTTGTTTTATGTTTATCCTAAGGCTTACTTGAAACATCTTATAGTGATAATAGTCTATTTTAAGCTAACAACAACTTAACTTTGATTTTAATATGAAAAATTTACCCTTTACTCCTGTTACACATTTTGTGTTTTGATGTCACAATTTTCCACATATAACTATATATTTTTGTGTTATGTATCCATTAACAAATTATCATAGCTATAGTTACATATATATGCATATTTGTTTTTTAATATGGTTAGCCTTTAATCTTTATAGTACAGTTAAGTGGTTAACACATCATATTATAACATTAGAATATTATGAATATACAATATAGAACATTCTGAATATGACTATTACCTGATTTGGGGCATGATGTCTTCACAACCCAGACCACTGGGTCTACAACATTGACAACTCTGTGGTCTTTGCCAAGCGCTGTGGTGGTCCCCAGTAGCTTCAAGGGCTGTTGGAGTCCTCAGTAGCACCTCCAAGCCCAACAGCTAAGAACCAGGGCAGTTGCCAGTGATGGATGGAGATGGTGGTTGGTATACACTCAACTCTGAGGCACCAGATGCCTGTGCCTGTGTAGTGGCAGGGGTCAGTTGAGGACACACATATATGAGTGAGGACTGGGACCAGCAGCAAGGGCCAACACCAACAATGGGCACATTAGCATCTGCAAGGCCCTGGTTGTTGTCATACACCCCTGTGACTTCAAGATCTCCTCATAGGTGTGTTCACAGCAGTGGAAGCCATTGATGTGAGCTGTGCTGATAGGTCAGAGCTTGAGCCTGCCTTGGATTCTGTGTCTCCCTCTCTCTCTGCCCCTCCCAACTCGTGCTTGGTCTCTCTCTTTCAAAAATAAACATTAAAAAATATATATATATTATAAAATATATATAAATATATAATATAAATAAAATATACATATAAACATAATATAAATGTAAGTATATATTTATAAATATACATATATATACACATATATATTTATTAACACACACACACATATATGTATACAAATAAAATGAAGTAAATAATAAATAGATATGTAAATCTAACCAAAGTAAAACTATTCTTTGGAAAAATGAATTGGGGATATGGGTAAAATGGAAAAAGAGGATTTCTTGATGGTGATAGATGGTAACTAGACTTTTGATTGTGATCACTTTGCAGTGTATACAGATGTCAAATTATAATGGTGTATACACCTGAAACTTATATAATGTTATATACCAATTTTACCTCAATTAAAAAAAAAGGGCTTGAATTCATTCTTTTTTAGAATACATAGAATGAAAGAATATATTTCCAACACAAACTGGCATAATAATGTTTTTTTTTCTGGAAACTATTAAAAACACAAATCAATTCAGAAAAAGCTCAATAGAAATATGGGTAAAATAATTTCACAGAAACTTCACAAATGAGGCTGATGAAAGGCCAAGTAATGTATGAAAAGTTGTTTAACACTAAGTCGCATTAGTAATCAGGAAAATGCAAATTATGATGAATACATGTTGCTATTATAAATGGGAAAAATTGGCAAAGATTATAAACTTTAACAATACCAAGCAATAATATGGAGGAATTGGACATTTTTATATCATGATAGTGCTAAACTTAATACTATCATGACTTTGTAAAACACCATGTCAGTTGATAGTAAAAGGCACATAACCTATGACTGAGTATTTCCATTCCTAGTGGTATACACCATATAAAATTTCTAAAGTGTGCATCTTGAAAGGAATGTATATGAATGTCTATAACAGCATTGCTTGTAGAGGCCAAAATTGGTTTGACATTATCAAATGAATGAATGAATGAACGTATTGTGATGTATTCTTACAATGGGATACATGTGGCATGCACATGCACAATGCTTTAAACAAAATATAATTAACTCAAAAGCTTTAGATAAACTTAAAACTGAGATAAGTAGAATAAACATGATGAAAATCTGACATATCCTATATATGAATATAAAAAGTTAGCATTTCTGATAGTATACCAAAAACCTTACAGCTAAAATAAACTCTATCTTATTACCAAAACATATTTTAGCCTGATTCCTGAATTCACACAGACTTCTTACTAAAGAAAGTAATATTTACTGAAGAATTCAAACATATTATTTCTAAGTGCCCCTTTAACTATTCCCATGATTCTCTTACTGATCATGTAAAACAGCCTATCAAAAAAGACAAATAATGATCTTGCTGAAGGAAATGGGACTTTATGACATCACACTTTGAAGAGCCAACAAATCTGTAATCTTATCTAGTTTGACACTTATAAAAGGCATTTCAAAAATTGATTATATCTACTATGAGTTTAAGAAGGTTAGCATATGACTAGGGAAACAAATCTTAAAACCTCTTCTCTAGGGAATGTGCTCTAAAAGATTTTATTCTTAATTCACAAATACTGTCACCCTTCCTTTAGATTTGATACAGATTATTATAAAATATTCCACTTTCTTTCATTCTAAAATGAAATATCTCATGTTATATGTATAGAGTTAGCTATTCTTTACTATATTATATGAAATAAACATAGCTTCTAATTTCTGGAGTTTCAATACCTTTGTGTTTCCAGTGTGCTATACAAATTTAAACACTGTTGATTTTCATGTTTTTTAGTTATAAGTAATAATCTTCAGGTGTAAAATTTCAATGAGGACTCAGTTTTATTGATACTTCTTGGTTAAGGGAATTGACTACTATTTATGTAAAAAATATATTTACTTCAGCCATATATTCTTTTGTTTTGCTTACTCTGAACCTACTTACCATAGTCCAACTCCTCAACTCCCAAAAATGCAATTTATGTAATAAAAATACTTTTGAACCTGAAAGTGATTTTTTTCCCACTATTGGCATTTCTGTTTTTAATAGTAGAAACACTGATCTTTTGCAAATGGAATCAGGCATTGGTGACTTCAGCATCCTATAGAGGAGAAATATCACTTTCTAGTTAGCTCAGTAGATTTATAACTGGTCTAAAATCTTTTGATTGTATCTTGGGGGGAAAAAGTTGCTTTATGGTATTGATTTATGGAATATTGACTTTTGGTAATTACTTTTAGGAATTGATTAACTTTTGATAATTGTTTGCGCTCCCAGTTTGTCACTTATACTTTCAGTATCTTAACAGTGTCTTTGCATAGCAAAATCATTGGCTTTAATAAAGTCAAATGTATCTATTTTGTTTTAATGGATCATGCTTTTGGTGTTGTATATAAAATTCTATCACTAAATCTGGGGTGTCTGGGTGGCTCAGTGGGTTAAGCCTCTGATTTCAGCTTAGGTCATGATCTCACATTTTGTGAGTCTTAGCCCTGCATCGGGCTCTGTGCTGACAGTTCAGAGCCTAGGGCCTGCTTTGGATTCTGTGTCTCCTTCTCTCTCTGCCCCTCCCCTCTTCATGCTCTGTCTCTATCTCTCAAAAATAAATAAGCTTAAATTTTTTTTTAAATAAAAAAAAATCTATCACTAAATCTAATGTCACATAGATTTTCTCCTAAGTGTTTTCTTCTAGAAGTTTTGTTGCTTTTCATTTTATATTAGGTCTATTTTGAGTTATGTATTTGGGGAAGTATATGAATTATGTCTAAGTTCAAATTTTTGGCAGATAGATGTCCAATTTTTCCAGCATAATTTGTTGAAAATAATATCCTTTTTCCATTGAATTGCCTTTGAATTTTTATAAAGGATACATTTAGAATTTTTGTTTTGGTCTATTTGGGGCTTTGCCTTCTGTTTCATTGATCCACAAATCTGTGCTTTCACTAATACCATGCATCTTGATTAGTATAGCTTTAAAAGAAATCCGCAAATCAGTGAATGTGAGTCCTCCAACTTTGTTTTCTTCATCAGTATTTTATTGGCTATTTTAGGTCTTTTTGCCTTTCCATATAAATTTTATTATTTATTTATTTATTTATTTATTTATTTATTTATATTTTAAGTTCATTTATTTATTTTTGAGAGAGACAGAGACAGTGTGAGTGGGAAAGGGGCAGAGAGAGAGAATCCTAAGCAAGCTCTACGCTGGCAGTGCAGAGCCCCACATGGGGCTCAAACTCACGAAACCCTGAGATCATGACTTGAGCTGAAACCAAGAGTGAAACACTTAACCAACTGAACCACCCAGGTTCCCACCATATAAATTTTAGAGTCAGTTTTTCATTACCTAGTGAATGCCTCCTGGGATTTAGATTGGAATTCTGTCAAAGATAGTTCCAGTTGGGAAGAATTCACATCTTATCTATATTGTATTATACAATCTATGAACATAAAATTTCATTTATTTAAGTCTTTGATTTCCTTTTTTTAAAAATGTTTATTTATTTTTGAGAGACAGAGCACAAGCAGGGGAGGGGCAGAGAGAGAGAGGGAGACACAGAATCTGAAGCAGGCTCCAGGCTCTGAGCTGCCAGCACAGAGCTTGAGGCAAGGCTCCAACTCAGGAACCTTAAGATCATGACCTGGGCTGAATCAGCTGCTTGACCAACTGAACCACCCAGGCTCCCCTTAAGTCTTTGATTTCTTTCATCAATTCTGTGTAGTATCTACCTAAAAATGTTGTATATCTATATTGCTGTACTTAATCCTAAGTATTTGGAAGGAGTTGTTATAAGTCATTTTTAAAAATTCGAAATTCTAATTGTTCATTTCTGATATAGAAGAGCCATTGACTTATGCCTACTGACCTTGTTTCTCGCCACCTTGCTATGGTTACTTATTTATTCCAGAAGTTTTTTTGAAGATCTTTGAGTTTCGACACAGACAATTGTGTCAGCTCTGAATAAAGACATTTAAATTTTTTCTTCTCCAATTTTTTGGGAAGATGAGAAATCTTTTGTAAATGTTTTTCAAAATTGTCTTATTGTACTAGTATGGTGTTGATATGGATTTTTGTCTATGATTTCTCTATTGCATTGATCTTTGGTCATTTTAAAAAATATTATTTCTTTACCCATTTGGTATTTAATTCATTTTTCTTTTCTATTCTTAGAGTGAAAGCATAGATCTTGGATTTTAGGTTTGTTGTTTGTTTTGTTTTGTTTTTAATAGAAGCATTTAATGCAACATATTTCTGTCTAGGGACTACTTTAACCACAAGCTTTGATATGTTGTATTTTCCTCTTCTCATTCAGTTCAAAATGTTTTCTAATTTCTCTGTGAATTTTTTGCTTTATTCCATTAGTTATTTTAGATATTTAAATTTTTTTTAAATGTTTGATGATTCTTCCTGATACGTTTTTAAAAAATGATTTATAGTTAATATTGCTATAGCCAAAGAACACACTTTGAAGATTTCTAACTTTTTAAATTTATGAAGACTTTTCTTATGACCTGGAATATTGTCTATGATAGTAAATGAGTAATGCACACTTTAAAAATGTATATATTCTGTTAGAAGAGCAGAATGGCTAATGGCAAAGTTTCTGGAGGTGGGTACTTGGGTTTGCATCTGCACTTTACTGCTTTTTTTTTTTTTGATTTTTTAAAATATGTATTTATTTTTGAGAGAGAGAGAGAGAGGGAAACACAGGATCCAAAGCAGCCTCTAGGCTCTGAGCTGTCAGCACAGAGCCTGATGCGGGGCTGAAACTCGGGAACCTCGAGATCATGACCTGAACTGAAGTCGGAGGCTTAACTGACTGAGCCACCCAGGTGTCCCTGCACTTTATTGCTTTCTAATATGTAATCATAAAAAATAAATAAATAAATAAATACTTAACCTCACTTGTTTTTATTTGTGAACTGGAAATCAACTAAAGATACCTGCTCTGGGGCGCCTGGGTGGCTCAGTCGGTTGAGCGTCCGACTTCAGCTCAGGTCACGATCTCACCGACCGTGAGTTCGAGCCCCGCGTCGGGCTCTGGGCTGATGGCTCAGAACCTGGAGCCTGCTTCCGGTTCTGTGTCTCCCTCTCCCTCTGCCCCTCCCCCGTTCATGCTCTGTCTCTGTCTCAAAAATAAATAAACATTAAAAAAAATTAAAAAAAAAGATACCTGCCCTCATAATGTGTTATAAAGATTAAATTTTTCCATTCATATAAACCTTCTGATCATTTTTTACAGGCCATATATGTTACCTGCCATTATTTGCATTATGATTATCATGACATTTGTTGTTTTCATTATCATCACCTGTAGCAGCAACAATTGTATCAAATAAACTTGAAAAACATATTGATGGGGCTCTGGGTGACTCAGTCAGTTAAGCATCTGACTCTTGATTTTGGCTCAGGTCCTGATCACATGGTTCATGAGATAGAGTCCCACATTGGGGGGTTTGTGCTGACAGCATGGAGCCTGCTTGGGATTCTCTCTGTCTCTCTCTGTCTCTGTCTCTGTCTCTCCCAAAAATACATACCTAAAAATTTTTTAAAAAGAAAAAAATATATTGAGAAGCAATAGATGATATGCAGACAGAAAGTGAGAAGGCTGTAACAGAAGTCTGTCATAAACAGAAGTGGGTGAATAGAGAAGACATCAGTACAGCATTTCAAAGGTAATCTCTTTTTCTGCTGTACTTCCTCTATAGCCAATTTCCTCCACATAAATTCACATATAACTTCATGCACCATATATACATTTGCTTATGATTCCCAAATGCCTAACTTTGAGCCAAACCTTTTTGAACTCCAACTGTCTTAAGCTACTGTTTGCTAAAAAGTATTACTTAGATTTCACAAAGCCCTTCAAGCTCAACATATCTATGCCTAATTTCATAATCTTTGCCCTGAAATCGTTGTCCTCCAAAGTTTGTTACAGTACTGAACCGTTCATCTTCTTGCATAGGCCAATATTCCCCATTTTAAGTGTATCAGGAAGTCCCGTTACATTTTCCTTTTAAATACTGTTAGATTTAAGTTTTGTTACATTTGCACATTACTCTCTTTCCTTAGCATCATCACTTTACGTGAAGAAATCATTTCTCATGTGGACAATTATGGACTCTTAACCAATCTGTCATTCATCTCAGTGCTTCCAATTCCACACCTGTATTTTAGCCAAAGTGGTCATTACAAAATGCAAATCTGATCACATTACCCTAACACAACCATCTCCATTATTTGAAAAGTATTTGGCTTTCAATTTCTTTGAAAGATCTTGATCCATTTCCCATTCTTATTTGTTATCATGCTTTCTCCTTTTCTTCACATCTCAGTCACACCGACTTTCTGGCACTCAGTGTTTTCTACTCCTCCTAGCCAAAGTACCTTTGCACACTATTTCCTATGCCTAGGCTCTGCCCTACTTCTCTTCAAATCAGACTTCAGCTCAAACGGTCCTCCCTCAGGGAGACTTCCTGACTATGATTCTCTGTCTATGTTCCCATTGTTTCTATTAGATAGGTACATTTATGCATGTGATCTGTGATTAATGTCTGTTTCTTCCCTATACTTTAAATGCAAATGAGTAGGGACAGTGCTATTGTTTACTACCATATCACCAGTAACCTGCAAATGGCTGATTGCTTTAATAGGCATAAAATCATATTTTTAATATCTAAAGAGAAAACAAAGGAATAAGATTCCATTTGAGAGTGGCATAACTTAGAAGAATCAAGCATTATTTAAAAAGAAAATTAGCAAAATATTAGCATTGCAAGACTGTTAGGAAGAAGAGCAAGGTTCTTGTCATATAATCTTATCTTTGAATTAATATTTTTTATTATAAACACAAATTTATTTCCCTTAAAAAAAGAAAATCAATATATTATAGTGAAAAGAAATCTAGAAAAGAAAAGATAATAGAAAAATCAGGCTCCGGTCCTGACTTTTGCCAAAGGAATCATACAATAGAGTTGCACACAACTTTCATAAACTGAAAAGAGGCTCTTCTGGAATATAATTCTTGTCCCAGGAGCAGTTTCCTATTAACCTGTAACAAATTACTTCAAATAATTACATATATTTTCTTTGTTTGCGTTCCACT
The DNA here is from genome assembly GCF_027475565.1 of Acinonyx jubatus. Lineage (NCBI taxonomy): Eukaryota > Metazoa > Chordata > Mammalia > Carnivora > Felidae > Acinonyx > Acinonyx jubatus. Next base: position 50,276,143 of record NC_069387.1, read on the forward strand.
TGTAGAAAATCCAGAAACAAAAATTTGATAGTAAAATCACTTAGGAGATGGAACCACAGAACATCTGGGGGTAAAACGTGGAGGTAAAGTTGAGGGAATCTAAGAGTCGGTGCAGATTGTGTGCTTCAAAATTGTTTCCCACAGATTAAGGGACCCGGGGTATTTATTTAACAAGTTCTGTCAGTCATTGGTGGACTGTTATTCCTGGGGTGGATGGAAATTTCTAGTACTTGTTTTCTGCCTGGCAAGTGGACACAGTGGAGTCCAATCATAAAGAAACTTGAATGACTGGAAGATAGACAAGAGAGCTAGTGCCCTAGGAAAGCTCAAAAGGATATGGGTGGGATATCAAAACTATCTGCTACAGTGTACTCCTTGCACGGCAAAGACTCACTCGTGTCCCATAAGAATATGTTCTTATAGCTCCCATACCACTCATTCAACATGTACTTCATCCATGGCTAGCACTTCCATTGCCCTAAATTTATTGCCTAGTGGAGTAACTCAGACCTTAATTTCTGAGAGGAACGACCACTGGTTATGATGTCTTTTCAAGCCATTATTGCTAAAATTGCCCATTGTGGGACATGGACAAAGAAGCCATAGTGAATTCTCTGATTTCCAGATACACTCTTACTGGTCCTCATTATGTAGCATCAACCCTATCTCTTACGATAATACAATTTTTGCTATCAGTATATTATTCCAGGAGAGTATTGCGTTCTTTGCCTCCCTGTCTCCTATGAAACACTTTCTGTATCTCTTGATAGATGCCTGTGTGTGTCTAAGGGCCCAGTTGCATGCCAGAAGCTGGACTTTGAATGATAAATAGGTCCCTGCTGCAGAGAACATGGTTTTGGAGCAGTAACCTAGGGGTCTCTGCTGCTAAATTCTTAGACTTTTCCTTGGGACTTGCCAGAAATGAGATTTGGTGTTCTCATTTTATCACATGTTATTCATTCCAAAGCCCTAATCTGTGCAGAGCTCTCTCTTGCTCTCTTTTCTACTCTATACTTGTGGTCTTCTGAGTCATTAAATGCATTATTAATGTCCCAAATATCCCAAGAGGCCCACCTAGTACTGTGTATCTTTCTTAAAGATAGGAGTTACTGGGGCGCCTGGGTGGCGCAGTTGGTTAAGCGTCCGACTTCAGCCAGGTCACGATCTCGCGGTCCGTGAGTTCGAGCCCCGCGTCAGGCTCTGGGCTGATGGCTCAGAGCCTGGAGCCTGTTTCCGATTCTGTGTCTCCCTCTCTCTCTGCCCCTCGCCCGTTCATGCTCTGTCTCTCTCTGTCCCAAAAATAAATAAACGTTGAAAAAAAAAATTAAAAACAAAAAGATAGGCGTTACAAGAAACAATGACTTGCTCTTTATCTTAGATGGGATATACTAGATCATTGTACTTCTACAATATTCACTAACAAGGCAGTCCCTGGATCTCTGCAGGGTTTATTTTCTAACCTATGGTGCTCGTGTCTCTTATTTTCCCACAGTTCTTTCCATTCCTTGCTTCCTGAATATGATTAAAATAAAGTCATCAGTTTAAGAGAACGATTTGAGGTTTACTAGAATATCCAGATAATCAAGTTTACTTTGGACGATATTGTGACAAAGAGCAAGAAAACAATTATAGCTATAGCATAAAACAATGAAGGTATATTGCTGCCCATTTCAAGGGAATACAGATTGCTCTGACCCTCTTCCTTTGTAGGGATGAAAACAACATATTCACCAAATCAATAGCTACCTTAGAGTGCCAGAGGCTTTGTTGATTTGTTCTAGTACCAAATCCATATTCAGCATATTAGCTAAGATTGGGGCTATCACTTGTTTAGCTTAATACAGCCTTCTATTATTTACTCATCTTAAGGAACTTTGGTGAAATAAACAGTGGTATGATAAGACTACCACACCTAAGTCTTCTTCCAGTGTAGCACTAATTGCTACCATTCAACTTGAGATACTGTATTGCTTCTGATTTTCTTTGTGGGTCAAAGATGTATGTAGTTTCAAAGGATCCTCCTGGCCTCCCTCCAGTAGAATCTTGGTTCTCATTCCACAGCTAGCTAGTGTGAGGGTTCTGTCAGCTGCTAAATGTGTTCATGTTAATTACAAGCCCATGACTAGAAAGATGACCAGTGTTTGGTACTCATACCCTTTGGATTCACTAGGAAGCAAACTTAGGGCAACAATGCATTTATCATCTGACCTGTGTATTCCCTGCCTCTCATGGAGGGTCATAACGGTGTTTTATGTACCTCAGTATTGCTTAACTTCCTAATATATCTATTAGCCCTTAGAAGATATATTGCAAGTCAGGAAACTGGATTATGATTTTCTACTGTGGTGACTGACATCAGCATTCTGCTCACCAATTGTTTACTGTTTCTGATGTTTAGTCAAAATAATGACCTTATTGGCTAACCATCTCCTTACTCCTAATAACATAATGGTTTATTCACCCTCATCACATATTCCTGTGTGTCGATGGCCTCTTGCTGGCTATTCCAATCTTGCTGCCTGCTCATTACAGTAATTGCATACACCTTGCTGTTGACAATTATGTGCTGCTATCTGGCTTCTGCTATTCTTGAGTGCAGTCATCTCCATTGATGTTATAGTTCAAATTGCTGTATCTGCCTAGAATGACCTCTTTTGAACCCCTGTTCTTTTCTTCCCACAAAGCCATCCTAAGCATGTAACTTTCTATGCCCACATTAAACTCACGTCTTTGTCTTAAAGGTTTTTCAGATTCCCCCAGCCAGGATTTGTTACTCCTATATTTTTCTCATTTTTAGTTTATATCATCACATCTTCTCAGGGTATGTATTAGAGGGAGTTGTGTATTTCACTATAGTATAGCATCCTCTAGTACAGAAACTTTGTCCAGTTTATCATTATATCCCTTGAACTACACTTCCTATAGTCCTTCCTCCTTTTTTGGAATAATTGGAGTCATCTGAATAAAATTAATACATGATTTGAGAAAATATGAAATGTATAGTAAAGATTCTGAATGTTTATATACTTCAATAATTAATATTTGAAAAATGTGTAAACACTAGAAATTGAGCATTAAGAACAATTCAGAGTTGTGATTCTTTGGACCTATGTAAGGCAGGTGAATAAGGTATATTCTATAAAAATGTATTTATTATATATAAGAATCTCATACCTAAAGAATGACAGGTAAAATGGAAATTTATTCATTTTAATGAAAATTGGCATGCATTACACCAAAACCATTCTACATCTAGTATGTTACATTTTCCAGTGACTAATTTAAAGTAACATGTATGAAGTACTTGTAATGATACATTTATATATAGAGAGATATATCAGTCTACCTATAAATATCTTGAAATTATTAGAGGAAGAAACATAACAATAGTGATTTCTTTATGTTAACAATTCTGTGCTAGTTTACTTTATCTAAAGATCTCAAAAGCTTTACAAACATTAACATCTCCCACTTATCCAGTGAGATAAGTATCATTATCCAAGTTTTATAGTGAAGTGATGGAGGCACAGAGAGATTAAGTGATTTCCTCAAGGTTACTGCCAGTTATGACAAAGAAAAGGATAGAAGTTAGATTTATGACTCTCAGTCTTATGCTTTAACTATCCTTGGGCTCTGTGTATTTGTCACCAAAGACATTCAGATTAAAAAAAAATTGAGAACACAGTAAACAAAGAGCATATAGGTACAAACCAAATATTTGGATATTTGACATCAAATTAATTAAATACATAAAAGCATTAAATACAAATCTGGAAAGCTAACTTTATTAAAAAGAAGCAGGTCCATGGTTTGTAATTAAATGAAGCTGGAAGAGATTGTGTTACTTTACATATCAGTCAATTGGTATATAAGATTATACGATTGTGTTTTGAGAAAAGTCTAAAAATATATGTTTCTACGTTTACATCATTTGAAACTTACTAACATGGCCGATGGCAATCTATAGACCTAATAACTACATTTGGGTAACATGTTTTCTTTTCTTTTTGTTTTTAACAATCTGTCCTGTTAGATTATAAAGGTTAAATTATTTTTCTAAGTGACCTCTATGGGAAGTAAGAATTATATTGTGAAAGAATTTATTCTTTTATTCTGGTAAGTCAGACAAGAGAATTCTCATTGTACAGGTTGCCTAAGTATTCATAAATCTACACCTGCAATATGTATTTGTTTATATAATGATTGTTTGTAAGAAATAACATTGATTTCAGGTAACTACAAAGTCCTGGGCATTCTTTTTGTTGAAACTGTATTTCTGAGTCTTTTGAAGACCATCTGGTGTTGGTAGAGAATGAAAGTCAAGTCATCTGACATTTCTTCACTGTGAGCCAAGGTCCACTTTTGTTAATGGAGGGTATCTGCAGGTTCCTTGATATTTAAAGTTAGGAGTTCTATATCCTCAGATTGATTTTCTTTTCACTAATATGCCAATACCCTCATCCATTCATAGTCAAATGTGAAAGGACAATAAAAGGAAGAAAGGTCATTTGCACCACGGATCATGGATTATCCAATGTCTCACAAACTGTTTTCCTTCAATCCCTTTGACCCATATCCCTCTGCCAGTGACATACAATAAACTGCACATATTTGAGGTGTATATTTTGATGAATTTTGGCATATGTGTACATCCTTGAAGTCATTGCCACTGTCAAGACAGTGAAACTGTCCATTGTGCCCCAAGGTGCCCTGTTGTGATTCTCCCAGTATCCCTTCCCACTCCTCCCTAGCCCACCCTCCACTCCTACCCCAAGCAATCACAGATCTGCCATCTGTCACTACGGTCTAGTTTTCATTTTCTGGAATTTTGCATAAATGAAACCATACAACATGTACTCTTCTTCATGATTTATTTTATTCAACATAATTATTTTGTTATTCACCTATGAAGTATATATAAATGGATCTCTTTTTTTTATTATTACTGGATAATAGTCCGTTGCATTTGTATACCACATTTTTAAAAATTCATTCACCTTTTTATAACGATTTGAGTTGTTTTCAGTTACAAATAAACCTTCCACGAACATTTCAAGTATTTGTATGTACATACATCTTCATTTCTCTAGGTAAATACGTGGCAATGAAAAGTCCATATCTTATGGTAGGTGTATGTTGAAGGTTTTTTTTTACATTTTTAAAAAATTTTTTTCATTTATTTTGAGAGAGAGAGACAGAGTGCAAGCGAGGGAGGGGCAAAGAGAGAGAGGGAGACACAGAATCCGAAGCAGGCTCCGGGCTCTCAGCTGTCAGCCCCCATCCAGGGCTTGAATCCATGAACCATGAGATCATGACCTGAGCCAAAGTTGGACACTCAAACGACTGAGCCACCCAGGTGCCCCAAGTGTATGTTTAACATTTTAAAAAACTATCAAATTGTTTTCAAAAGTGGTTGCACATATTTACCTTCCATCAACCAAGTTCAAGAGTTCCAGTTTCTCTACATGTTTGCCAACTTTTGGTATGACAATTAATTTTGGACATTATAATAGTTGTGTAGTGATATCTCATTGTGGCTTTAATTTGCATTCCCCTAATAACTAATGATACTCAGCATCTTTTCATGTGCTTATTGCTATCCATATATCTTCTTTGGTGAAGTGTCTGGTCAAAATTTTTGCCCATTAATTTTTTATAATTAACATCTACTCAGCAAACCTGAAAGATACTGTAACTGAAGTCTGCTTGAATGGTGTGAGTCCAGATCTTTGAAACATGATGTGATTACACAATACATACACTAATGACTTTGCAATCATGAGAACAAACAGTTGTTTGGAAATAGTATAAACAAATGGATGACTCTCCATATTTTTATTGAAGCCATTAGCTGATTAACTTGATCTCATAGAAAAATATACTACAATTTCTACAATATTGTTTGCTTCTTCAATGCAATAACCATCAGCCCTGTGTATTTGCTATTCCAGCAATGGATAGAAGAGCTGGCATTATTGTTTAAATAAGAAAATAGCTTATGTTCATGTAATTAAAAAAGTAATTGACTAAATAAATTTTAAGACATCTTTTGTGATTGTCTACTATTTCTAAGGTATTTTTTATGTTATGATAAAAACTAGAAATAAATGCATATTCTCTAGATACAGACCCAAATCACAAAAGCCAGATAACCAAAATATGTATGCATCAAAAGTGTTTCTTCTAACTTTTCTTATGTTTATAAAATGCTGTATTTGTGCCAATTCATGCCAAAAGTTTAGTGCATTATTTTTGGATAGACATTTTTTAAAGTTATTTCTTTATTTAATTTGAGAGAGACAGCATACAGAGGAGGGGCAAGACAGAGGGAGAGAATCCCAAGCAGGCCCTGCATTGTCAGTGCAGAGCCCAACGTAGTGTTCTATCTCATGAACCAAGAACCATGAGATTGTGACCTGACACGAATTCAAGGGTTGGTTGCTTAACTGACTGAGTCACCCGGGCATCCCGTGGATAGACCTTTTTGCAAGTATTTTCTATTTTAAGAGTTGTACATGTCACAAATGTCAAGGGTTTTATAAATGGTGGTGAATTTCTTTCTTTTAACCATTTTAAATCCAGGTCATCCTTCCTATTGTGTGAATCTGCAAGTTTCTACTAAATTAATAAAACTTGTTCTCTACTTATTTACAATATACAAATCCTACAGTTTAAAGAGAAATAGCAGTTAGGATCTGTGTTTTAAAGTGCCAGTGGTGTATGATTTTTACTGATCCAAAAAATTTTACAGCACTGAAAACCAAAACACTTCCATAGTAAGAAATCTAAACACAAAACATGCTTAATATTCTATATGCACAATAAAATTTTCAGGTGTCTTGGACATGTGAATAATTACATGCAGACTAAACTTCCAGCTGGTATATTGACAAGCCAAGTTTTTTTTAATACTATTTTATTTTAGAGACAGAGAGAGAGTTTTTTAATTCAGACTCAGCGTGGAGCCTGATGTGGGACTTTATCCCATGACCATGGGATCATGACCTGAGTCAAAATCAAGAGTCAAAGGCTTAACCGACTGAGCCACCCAGGCATCCACAACATTTGTTGTTTTGTTTTTTTTTTTAATTTTTTAAAAGCTTTATTTATTGAGAAAGACAGAAATAGTGCAAGCAGGGGAGGGGCAGAGACAGAGGGAGAGAGAAAATCTCAAGCAGGCTCTGCTATACCAGCACAGAGCCAGACTTGGGGCTTGAACCCACAAAACTGTGAGATCATGACCTGAGCCAATACCAACAGTCAGATGCTCAACCATCTGAGTCACCCAGGTGCACCAAGTTTTGTTTTAATATGCAAGAATCTGAGGTGTATGTGTTTCTCTGTGCACACATGCTTGTGATGTATATATATATATTTTTTTTTCTCCCTCTTTCTATCTGTGTGTGTGTGTGTGTGTGTGTATATATATACATGTATATACACATATATGTATCCATATATATACATATACATATATATATATATATATATACAGCTGTATCTACTCCCTGCAACTCTTCTCTTTGACCTCTCAAGAGAGGAAATGTGGTACATTTGAAATTCACAACTTCCAAGTTTTTGTGAATCAATAATTCCTCTTCTTGAAATTTTTGACAAGTTGTTTTTTAAACAAATTTCTCTTGGGAGCAGGGAGGACATTATTATTAAATAATCTTCAGAAACTTGACAGAGAATAATACCTATATATCATAACCTCATTGATGACCAGGGTTGAGTCTGATGATTTGATTAAGTAAGTGGAGTTTCTCTTCATCTCTTCACCAGAGGACACATACATTGCTGCCTTCCTCTACTTATTCTACCTATCAAACTCGTACTCCACCTCAAGATAAGGTCCAGATTCCACCCATTTTCTTAAACCTTCCTTAAGTTTTTAGAACATACTCTCCATTAATACTGCATTATTATATATCTGTCTCTCCAACAGACTTCAAGTGTGGTGTCTTTTTCATATCTATGCAGGCATACCTTGAAGATATCACAGTTGGTTCCAGATCATTGCAATAAAGCAAGTATCACAATAAAGCAAGTCAAGTGATTTTTTTGTTTCCCTGTGCATATATGTTTATGCTGAACTGTACTATAGCCTATTAAGGGTTCAGTAGCATTATGTCTAAAAAATAAATATTTTAATTAAAAATACTTTATTGCTAAAAAATACTAATAATAATCTGAGCTTTCAGCAAGTCATAATCTTTCTACTGGTGGAGGCTCTCACCTCCATGTTGATGGCTGCTGATCAGGGTGGTAGCTACTAAAGGTTGAGGTGGCTGTGGCAATTTCTTAAAATAAGACAATGAAGTTTCCTGCATCAATAGAATCTTCTTTTAATGAGTGATTTCTCTGTACATGTGACGCTATATGAAAGCATTTCATCCACAGTAGAACTCTCTCCAAATTGGAGGCGATCCTCTCAAACTCTGTCCACCGCTTTATGACTAAATTTATAGGATATTCTAAATCCTTTCAACAATCCTTTCAACAGTCTTCACAGATTCTTCACCAGAAGTAGATTCAAACTCAAGAAACCACTTTTGGGGTACCTGGGTGGCTCAGTCCCTTAAGCATTGACTCATGATTTCAGCTCAGGACATGAGCTCACAGTTTGTGAGACTGAGCCCCATGCCTGGCTCTGCGCTGACAGCATGGAGCCTGCTTGGGATTGTCTCTCTCCCTCTGCCTCTGATGCTCCCCTGCTCTCTCTCTCAAAATAAATAAATAAAAACTTTTAAAAAAAGAAATCACTTTCTTTGCTCATCCATAAGAAACAATTCCTCATCTGTTAAAGTTTTATCTGGTAAAGTTTTACCCACTCAAATATAATAATAATGAAATATTTGAAATATTGCAAGAATTACCAAAACATGACACAGAGACTCAAAGTGAGAAAGTGCTGTTGGAAAAGTGGTGCAGATAGATTTGCTTGGCACAGGGTTACCACAAACTGTCAATTTGTAGAAAACACGATATCCGAGAAGCACAACAAAACAAACACAATAAAACAAGATACGCCTGCAGAATATCCATAAATATTACTACTACTAATTTGTTACTCTAAGTTTGCAGAAATAAAAAAGAAAGTCTCTTCCCTTGGGGAGATGGAGATCTCAAAGTTTAGCAGAAAAGATGGACAGGAAAAACAATTAAATAGCAATATAATAGGCACAAACATGTGATATTATTTGACACTGTACCCTGCAGGAGTCAAGGACAGCTTCCTAGAGTAAATGAAGCATAACTTCAGTGTTAAAGAGCACTTAGGCATTAACCATGTAAAGGATGAGTGAAGGAAAATAATCCAAAGAAATGAGACAGCATGAACGACTACTTTGAGATATGGGATAGTAAAGGCAGATAGTAAAGGCGAACTTACATTTTGAGATTAGGATCAGAAAAGTTGAGACTGGAAAAGAAATCAGACACCAGGCCATAGAAAGCATCTTAATCTGGGCAACCACATTTCCATTTACTAAGTTTCTGCTTGTTTGTGCTGATGCAACTAGAAATTGCATTCCCCTTCACTCATATGTGTCTCACTTTGTACAATCAATTCTATGGTCATTGTAATTTAAGACTATCTCCTGATTTTTTTATTCTATCTATCATCTACTTATCATCTATCTATCTATATCATCTATCAATTTTGCAAGTAAGAAGAAGCTTTTGAAAGATGTTAAATAAATATTGATAAGGTCAGATAAACCATTTAGAAAGACTAATATGGCACCTGGTTGGAAGATGACATTCAAAGGAGTAAGACGGAAGCCATAAAAACTAGTAAGAAAACCCTGGAACAGTCCAGGTGAGAAACAGTAAGAACCTGAATGGCAGCAATGGCAAATAGGGCTAGAGAGAAGAAATAATTTCAAGAAGTATTTAGGAAGTAAAATAACCATCAGTTTTGAACAGCGGAGAAAAACAAGGAGAAAAAAACTAGATACTAAATGTGATGCAGAAGAATAAATGCCAGTAAGTGAAGGCATAAAAACAGAGGAAACTGTAAGATGTGTTCTTTGATGATGGAAAACATATTTTAAGGATGATGGATAGCATATTTTATGCTATTTTAGATAAATCATAACATGTGTGTGGACGTCATTGTAAGGTGACTCTGGTAGAGTTTCTTAGACACAAACACCAGACAACATTAATGTCAGTGCTGTGAAGTGTGAGCCTGGAGAGAAGCATGGAATATTTGGGAGGTTTGGACTTGGACTCGTGTGGCATAATGGGGGCAGGCTGCCAAGGTCTGCAATAACGTCCTGGTATGAGCTGCCCAGTGAGTCAGGTGTCAGAGCCAGCAAATCGGAGCTGGAATCTGGTAAACAATTCATTACTGAGGCTAAAGATTGAAACCAAGATAAATAAGCTGAGGATACAATAGGTAATCGACTAAAGCTCAGGTAGGAACAAAATCAAAGACTCCCTGCTGGGGCCGGGAACCCTGAAGAGAGCATTTGTGATGAAAACTGACAAAGATATGGTTGAAAAGCCTCTCCTGACCACAGAAGCTGAAGAGTGACAAGGCCAGAAGCAGGCAGAGGTAAGACAAAAGAACTGAGTATTCATTCTGTTAAATTTTACTCAAAAAAGTAAACTGTTAAATGCCAAGCTTAACAGATTAGTTTGTGGATTCACAAGCAACTACATCCAAAAGCAGTCTATGAAAAAGCAGAGGGTTTTGCTTGGGCCATGGTCAGTTAATTTTTTCACGTGCAGTGAGAGCAGTAGAAAAAAATGTATAAATGAAATGACTTGGGGCGCTTGGGTAGCTCAGTCGGTTAAGTGTCCGACTTCGGCTCAGGTCATGATCTCACAGTTCAGGAGTTTGAGCCCCGCGTTGGGCTCTCTGCTGTCAGTGCAGAGCCCACTTCAGATGCTCTGTCTCCCTCTCTCTGCCCCTACCCCACTAGTACTCTCTCTTTCTCTTTCAGTCTCTCAAAAATAAAAAAAATATATAAAAAATAAAAAAATAAAAATGAGATGACATAAGTGTTGGTAGCTATGTGATAAGGTCTATAGGCTTTGTAAGATATCCAGAATATTCTCTTTTATTTTATATAGGCATATGTAAAATGTTAAGCAGTTTGACCTATGGTTGCATGTAACTAAATGTTTTTAGTGAAATAAATTATGTCAATAAAAATTATTCTTCTGAAAGAATATTTTATCTTATAATAGCTTTATTACTTTTTTTCATCAACAACCCTCATATTTTTCAGAAACTTGGTATTTTGCTCCTTCCCTAAAAACCCTCACTTTAAAATGATGTGTTCTATTGCGTTGCAGTCACAGTTAATAGTCAACAAGAAAGAAATCAAGAACTAAAAGCTGTCGTGACAGTAAGGTTCAGGAAATTACTGAAGAGTAAGTAGTTTGGAACTTAAAATAAGAACAACTTTCAAAGTGGTATCTGGATGTTAGATTCAAGCTTGTATCTCTAATCTTAGATATCTGCTTCTAGGGTGCTCATCACTATTTCTTTATTTATGGACTTAAAAAAAATTGTGTATTTTATGTCACACCCAAATGAATGCTGGCACAATGAGACCTACTCTCTTATTGAACAGATACTACACTAAAACAGGACAAAATGCAAAATGACCCTTTGTCCCATCTTTGGAGTAGATCATCTATTTCAGAAATAACTATCTGTGGATCTATGGTCAGGAAAGATTATAAACAATGAATTGATATGTTAAGGAGCAATAAAGACAATAAATATTAGTATAATCTATAAACAGTTAATATAATTAGGGTTTGCGGAAGTACTTATTTTAAAATTTGGTTAGTAAGATTTAAGCAAATTAAGTTACTAAATAAGTCTGAGTTTTTATAAGTAACATAATTAATATGTTATTAAGACCTGTTGTTAGTTTCACTGGGAAATTATCTTTTCATTGCATCTGTCCAGGCTGAATACAATTCATTTTATTGTCTCTCATAACTCACTTCTTATGGTTTTATGAAAGCGTATGTAGTAGTTTCACCTCTGGCTCTACCCTGTGTTATACTACATCACAAACCCATTTAATGGTGATATTAATGATTTTAGAAATCACTACAAATGGTTGGCAGCATTGTTGTCGTTAATGTCTCAAGGGAACCATACAAGTGAGTTTTATCAGCTGGAGGCTGAGGTATTTGATGAAGTAATAACAAACTGGCTCTGAATTGTCTTTCATTACCCTTTATCTCTCCTAGAAAGAATATAACTTATTCAAATTATAATGGCCTCTGTTATCAATGAGCTTTACTATTTATTTACCTGCATCCAGACATGCAAATGCACATGCATTCTGGTTTTTCAACCTACCTGTAATGAAATTTCCTCACTATCAGAATCATGCACAATCACAAATTACAAACTAGTTTCTAGTATAATTTGCTTAGCATAAAAAAGCCCTACTCATTCTTTTAATATACTATCTTGATTAAAGGAGTAAAATCCAATCATTAGAGTTGAAATACAGTATATGGTAAACAACTTTTAAAATAAGATCACTATTTCAATTAGGAAGTAGTTTTGTTTTTCTCTTAAGCACTGTATGAAGTTGAACGGTGTTAAGGCTAACTTAGCTTGTAGAGAATTGTTAAACACTGGTACTGGTACTCCTTGGCACAGGTTTCTAGGTATCTACTGTTTATTTCAGCTTGGTTATCTTTATGACAATATCCTTTATATTTGTATAAGCCAGACGGATAATTTCAAAGAGTTTTCATACTCCACATCAGTTGCATCCCCTTAACCGATTGTAAAGTAGGGTAAAAAGGTATAATGGTGTATAGTTGACAGAGGAGATCCAGAAAAGTGTTTTGATGCCAGGTAAAGAGAATCAAGAGAAGAGTGTTCCCTGGGCCATCCTTCTTTCCTTTCTGCCTTGTCTGCTTTTGACCTTGAGAAAAACTCTTTCTTTCCTTGTCTCTTTAAACATACATTAACTAAAAATGAAAAAAAAAAATGCTTACAAAGAAGTTAATGGTGATCTGTAAACTACACCCTTTTTCCATTGATTCATTCATACAACAAATATGTATTGACTGCTGGCTTCCTGCCAGATACTTTTCTAGATACGGAGGATAATGCAGTGATCGTATAGGCAGGAAATTCTACCTTCCCTGTATTATATTGAAGGTGATAAGTATATAAATGCTACGGAAAAAATATAAAATCATTTAAGGTTGAAGGAGACACCTAGAGATTGTTTTTACCTTAAAAAGTATAATGGAATAGGCCTCAATGACATAGTAATAGACCAGAAAGAGATGAGGTAGTAAACCACCTTATAGGAAAAAAATCGGGCATTTGTAACAATAATTTCCAATGGCTTACCATTTTCTATTTTGCAAAATGTTCTTGATATATCATTAGATTCAATCCTCCCAATACCCTATGAAGTAGGCAAGACAATTGTGACCATCCCTATCTGACAGAGCAAACACATTTGAAGAAATTAAATGTTGTATGCAACACCTGCATTAATTTTCCTCTACCAGACCATATTTTAATCCTTTAATTTAATATTCCACACACCAATTCATTAGCTCTTCATTTGGGATTTTTTCAACCCAATGAAACTTCTTAAGATTAAAATGTTAATATTATACTAGTCAATGACATCCACTAAGATAAAAATCATGTTTTATTAACAGATAAAAAACATCTGTTTTATTAACTGATAACTTCATATCTTTAAGTTCATGAGTGCCTAGCTACATGGGATTTCTTCTGGATTCTCAAATACACCCTTCATTTTTTACTTATTTTTTATTTTTTAGGTTTATTTATTTTTGAGAGAGAGTGAGCGTGGGAAGGGCAGAGAGAGGAAGAGAGAGAATCCCAATCAGGGTCTGCATTGTCAGCCCGGAGCCCACCGTGGGGCTTAAACTCACAAACCGTGAGATCGAGACCTGAGCGGAAATCAGGAGTCGGATGCTTAACCAACTGAGCGACTCAGGCCCCCCACACCCTTACATTATTTTCTGCTTTCTCTGACTAGAAGCAAATACTTTCCCACATACTCTCTTCTTCCATTTTTATAGTTGCTGTTTTCTCAGACGGCAGACATCTTATCATTTGGGTCTCATCACATTCAAATTATTTATTATCTACCTACTTTTTTTAATTTTTAAAATATTTATTTAGTTTTGAGAGAGAGAGAGTGTGAGCAAGGGACGAGCAGAGAGAGAGAAAGAGAGAGAGAATCTGAAGCAGGCTTCAGGCTCTGAGCTGTCAGCACAGAGCCCCAGTGTGGGGTTTGAACTCAGAACCGTGAGATCATGACCTCAGCCGAAGTTGGACGCTTAACTGACTGAGCCCTCCAGGTTCCCCTGTTGTCTACCTATTTCTACCTAGTGTGTGAGCTGGCAGCAGAGTTGCTGGCAGCATGATCATGGCAGTGTTTTAAATTCTCAGAACTTTACAAAATACATTGTAAGCACCTTGTATTTGCTCTTCTAATGAATAAATAATGGGTATCAGGTCATCTCACAACTCCAAATACGTCCTTAAGCATCAGTAACTACAGAAAGTATTTGGAACTAATAAAAGTAATAGTCATTATATCAGGTTTTTTCCTTAGCATTAAATGATTTAAATACCATTACTATTATCATTTTTGATATCAGAGAACTGAGTCAGAGAGAGTCTCAGAACCAGGATTTGGGTACATAATCTTAACTACTTCACTCTTTGAAATTCCTCTTTTGACACAAAAGATTATGAATATTTCCTTTGAATTATTATAAGTATAGTTATTATTTCCTTTGAAAGATTATGTATATTTCCAACACATTGATAAGTCTAGGGATGCCATTTACATTATTGTTACATGAACATAGAAAATAATATGAATAAACTCCCTTGTGTTAGGCAGCATGAAGGTCATTGTTTTATTTGGAATACCTTGAACACCATATAATTTTCTCCTATTCTATTGTCTTCTGCTCTTTCTGACTGGTGAGTAGGTAAATACTTGTCCACATACTCTTATCATTTTTCTATCCACCGCTAGAAGAACTGTTAGTAAAAGTATAAATATTTTTTAAAAAAGAATATCCTAATTCTACAATGTTTATCCTTAAATATACATTGGAAAGCTTAGGTTTGTACCTGGAGGAAGAAGAATTTCCCATCAAAATTGTAACACAAATATTGGTGGAAGAGAAAACTAAGAAAACTAGAAAAAATTCTAAGCTATACATTTGTCTATGTTTTAAAATTAATAATTAGAAACTCTTATTTCAACATCATAAATATTAGTTATCAAAGAAATTGGATATTATTGTGCAGGGGAAAGATATATGCAAGACTTTTCCACAGACTTATAAAAGGTGAGCCCCTCTTCATCCCCTCAAGGTGAAAGAAAAAATGTAAGATCAAGAAAGTCACATGAGGATATATGCAGTGGCACGAAGCTTGGAACCCTGCACCCACTATACAGTGTTTGGGAAATAGCATAAATGAGTAATGATCCTTCAGTGCTCTATATTAGTTACTCAAAGTGTATTCTGCAGAGCCCATAAGTAGAATCTTAAGTGTTATACAAAATGAGATTTCTGTGGCAGATACATTTTAAAAATGCTTAATGAAAGTTAAGTTTTATTTCTGAAAAATTTCTTGGAACTTAGTACACCGACGTGAGCTGCAGGTATTCAAGAGTCATTTATACGTTGCAGGGTTTCCCAAGTTAACTTGAATTTGAAATCACATTTTCATAAAAAGGAATCATGTGCCTTGGAGTTTACTTGGGATTGCTAATTATTCTGATTAACAATGCTAGGAAAAGTGAATTAGCTTATGTCATTCATCAGTTGGTGATATAAAAAGAGTAACTACTGTGGTTGCAATGGGTAGAAGATAAATGGAGGGCACTTACTTGACAGGATTATGGCATAATTATATTGGGAGTTCCTAGAGATAAGATTCTCTGTATTCAAATGCAATTTCAATTAAATTGCTATCATCATAGTAAAAAAACAAAAACAAAAAACAAAAAACAAAAAATTTAGGGTAGATTAAGCTGTAATTGAGGATTTTACGATTGTTTCTAAATATGTATTTAAAAGGGATCTTATTGGGGCACCTGGGTGTCTCAGTTGGTTAAGCATCTGACTTCAGCTCAGATCATGATCTCATGGCTTGCCTCCTGAGTTCAAGACTTGCCTTGGGCTCTGTGCTGACAGCTCAGAACATGGAGCTTGCTTCAGATTCTCTGTTTCTGTCTCTCTCTGTCCCTCCCCTGTTCACACTCTGTCTCTGTCTCTCTTAAAAAGATATAAACATTAAAAAAAAAAAAACCTTTTCAAAAAGGGGGTCTCATTGTACTGTCATATATGTATTTCTTTCAATCCTGTTTGAACTAATAGTTATTTTTATGTTTCATTAAATTTAAAAGATTTGTAAAAGTCATTATTGATTGCAAAAAGGATGTGCACTCTAAGTACTATTTTTCACCTACAAGAATTTAGCTTTTTAGACCTGGTATCAGTCTAAGAATATACACCATTTTATCAAGTAGCACCCTTTCTCAAATGTAGATATGGATCTCCAGAAAGAAGCATCTGAAATTCTAATTTTGTGTATTCAGTCTATAAAGAAGTAGAACGTGTCAGACTAAAATTTACTAGGTAGGTATCTTCCTGTTTCTGGGATATGTGACAATAGAATACTAAGGAGACGAATACAAAATCTAGTTCATAGAATTTTTTTGAGTCTTGGAAGTGAAGAGGAT
This sequence comes from Acinonyx jubatus, assembly GCF_027475565.1. Lineage (NCBI taxonomy): Eukaryota > Metazoa > Chordata > Mammalia > Carnivora > Felidae > Acinonyx > Acinonyx jubatus. The sequence goes on from NC_069387.1 coordinate 50,292,897, forward strand.
GATACTGAATAAATGAAAGATCAAATGATACATACAGTAAATAAAAGATCAAATAAATGAAAGATCAAATGAGAACATTGTTACCTCCCACTTTCCACCTGTTTCACAAGCAAGCCCACAGGCTTCCTTAAACTAATGTCCAGAGGAAATATATTAAGGGACTGCTTCCCTTAGAATGTTGGGTGTGACCTCAAAAATGATTAAAGATCAATGATGATGCCTGGCAGAATATTAGAGGGGTTTAAGGCAGGAGGGAAAACATGGTAAAATAAAGGGGAAACCATAGAACTTGACTGGGTAGTTAATACACGTAGTGCTTGGTGCAATTTTTGGAGCATCTATATAAGAAATGAACTTCTTATTTAGGAATTTGTAAAATGTATTGGAGTATAATACAAAGAGTGAATATATCATTAATTTGCAGTGAAGTTAGTTATCATAAAAAGAACACAGCCGTATAATCAGCAACCAGGTAAAGATACAGAACATTACTGGTGCCAGGGAACCCCCCCTTAAATCCCTTGAACAGCTCTCTTCATTCCAAAAGAAATATCATAGCTTTTTTTTTTTGACTCCTTTTGAACCTTAAAAAAGGGAATCACATACTAGGTACTTTGTTTTCACTTTACATAATGAGATTCATCTACGCTATGCCACCATGTAGTGACTGTATTGATTTGAACTTTTAATAAAACAATGATTACAATTAATTATTGCAAATCATAGAAAATAATTCTATAAGTTGCCAAAATTTTAAGACGAATTTCCATCTGAGTGAACCAATGACTTTTTTTTTCTTTACTTCAAGTATGGTGTTGATGAATCAAAGAATTACCCTGAATGCTTTATACAAAATTATAATAAAAATTAAATACAATATCATATGAGCATAAGGATTTTTTTTCATGATTGTAGTAGTATAACTATAATGTAAAAAGAATGATTTTCATGTATGGTCCATAGGATTCCTTTTGAATGATGGAACTTTTTGAAAATCTGGAGATCACCAACATAGATCACTCACTTGAAAACTTTCCATATTTACATACACAACATCTTGCAATTAATTTTAGAGTATCAGACCACCTGAAGGAATTCACAAATCTATTATGCTGAGATGAAGAACACTAACTTTAAAGTCATATTTTACCAACTTTAAGAAAATAAAAACAAAGAAAGACTCTTCAGGACAATACTGTCCTTCTTTTGTAGAGAAGAAAGTCATAGAGGTTTTTGTCACAATAGGTTTTAAAACATAGTAAGCAGGCGGAGAGTTTGCTTTTCTGGGTAGTTGAAATTAGGCCACCAAGGCTTAATTAGTCTTGCCTTTGGGTAGACTCAGATTTATCTTCTTGCTCTACTCTAGTCCAGATACAGCATATTAGGATTCTCTTTCTCTCTTACTCTCTCTCTCTCATACTCTTCTAACATGTAATTTTTTAAAAGTCTTTAGAAATTCTTAGATTCTTCTCATTTTATCACTGAATAATTTTGTGAAAACAAGATCAGTCAGGTCTAACTGTAGCTAACAGAAACTGCTTTAGCAGTACCTCTAGCAAAGACGTACTTAAAAGGAATTAAGTGCTAACAAATCAGTATTTGGACATCCTTGAATAATTCCAGAATCACATCACAGAACTGACCACTAAACTGCCTGAAACAAAATCAAGAAACTAAAGAAAGGCACTGATATTCCAAATTGTGACTTCATGATCACAAAATGTTAGCTGGAATCTGGAGATCAGACAACTTTAGTTTGGGGAATGCTCCACCTGCTGTGATCCAGGCATGAAAAGGCTGGCTGCGGGCTCCTCTACACCAACCATATTAATAGTAGGGCCCCTCTTCCACTTAGATTAGCTCTGAATTCAAGACTTAACATGAGTGCTCATGATCAGTAGAACCTCACTTACATCCAAAACTCCTGCCACAAGGAAGTCTGGGAAATGTAGTCTTTAGCAGTACTGAAGGAAGGCTACAAGGAAGCTGAATTTATGCTGAGCAAGATTATTTACTTTACCTGCCCCAGACATCTCCCAGTATTCCAATGGGGCTTCACGATTGTTAGCATGTGATTATCACAGGAACAGCAATAAAGCTTCAAAATAAACTTGATTTAAAGGCTGTTCCTTTTTTTTTGTTTGTTTGTTTAAAGATTACATGATTTTTACATGTCAAGGCTATTATATAATAGCAAATAAAGAAAGAATATACAATTGAGGCCATGTCTTCTGAATTTTACACAGTGTATAATAGAGATTGCTCACAATGTCTTACTATACTGAAATTATTTTTGCATTAAGTATTGTTTTAAATAAGAGAGCTTGAAATTGGCTCGGGCTAACTTTTTTCTTTTTCTTTTTTTTTTTTTTTTTGGTAATGTGTGTGTGTGCACCATTTGCTATGCACATTCCACATATCTAGAGACAGGAAAATAGCAAAGCATTCTTTATTTTTTCTGTATTTAATTAAACTTTTAACTTACTCAACTTCAGATGAGTATTGTACTGCAAATGCTACCTTTTTTTTAACTTTGCCTCTATAATGCTCTATAATCGTGATGTCACATACCTATTCCCTGAAAGCAGATGTTTTGTTTTTAATATATAACAACAAGAGATCAGAATTAAAAAACAGACAAACAAACCAACAAAAAACTCTTTGGGGCTCCTGGGTGGCTCAGTCAGTTAAGCGTCAGACTTTAGCTCAGGTCATGATCTCACAGCTCATGAGTTCCAGCCCCACAGCAGGTCCTGTGCTGACAGCTCAGAGCCTGCTTTGGATTCTGTGTCTCCTTCTCTCTCTGTCCCTCCCTGCTCACGCACTGTCTCTGTCCCTCAAAAATAAAAAATAAAATGTTAAAAAAAAAACCAAAAAACCCACTTTGAACTTCTAAGTAGGTGACCTAAGTGTCAGTCTGCTTTTGAACTCTGAGGAATGGCACTCATATTAGGTTTTCTGTTGTTGTAATTTATGCATAATAAAAATAATTCTGGTTAAAATCAATAGCTAGAAATAGAAATAGAAATAGAAATAGAAATAGCTAGAAATAGAAAATGCAGTTCAGCATGGTACAATATAGGGAAAAATAAGTTAGTTATTGAGGAAGGCATCATATGTCAACTATAAGGTGTCAGATACATCCTTATGTCCTCTGTTCATTAAAACTAAAAAAAACAAAAACAAAAACAAAAAACGAAAACCTCTTTGGTATGCTAATACAAAACGTTTTAGGACATATCCCTGTTAAATTAGCCTCTATCCATTTAAGCCTCCTTAGTAGGTGATAATACTCTTTGACAGATGACCTCACTTAAAATGCAATTCCATCCAGAAAAGCTAGGAAAAGGTGCCATCTTACCCCTACACTACACGTGTATAACCTTTGTTAAAGCAAGATCATAGACAGTAATATAACAAACATAAAAAATGTGGAGGTGTAATATAAACTAAATATGCCCAGATCCTCAATTATATATATATACATATATACATATATATATGTATATATATAAACAATTATATATATATACATATATATGTGTATATATATATATAAACAATTATATATATATACATATATATGTATATATATATAAACAATTATATATATATACATATATATGTGTATATATATATATATATATATATATAAATGTCTCTGCATTTCTCACGATCGTGTCTTCCTCTCCACCCCTGCTGTGCTCCAGCTCCGACTGTCAGTGATCAGTCAGCCTCTGGCAGGAGATACCACATTAGAAGAGCACTAGCCAGCCAGGCTGGCAGCTTGGTCCCACCTGTGCCCATTTCTGGCCAGTCTCATCCTGAGCATCTGTGGGGTGGAGGTGTGTCTGTCTGTATGGATGTGTTGTGGGAGAGTCAGAAGGCAGGGGGGACATAACAGAACACTCCTTTCTTCCCAGTGTCATTGTAATTCTTCTCAACTGCTTCCTACTATCAGAAAACACCAGCAAGCTCTCCGGGGAGTAATGGTAGACGCCTAGCTGAAATGCTGGCTTTCTAGCTCTATCACCTGGAGCCAATCACAGCCGTTCTGACCATCAGAAAGGCTATTTATCCTTAAAAAGAAACTCTACCTTCGAAGCTTTTGTAAGAATTACATAATTGCATGCAACATAGGTAAAAACGGCAAGCCTCAAGGTCCACAGCAAGTAGCTTCTCCATACATAGTCCCTTTCTGTCTTCTCCAACTGTCACCAAACTGTGTTTGCTCTCCCCCTAGTGGCAGACCCCACACTCACATTTGCATAAATTACTCCCATCAAACACTTTCTTCTTGCAACAATCCGCCCAGAAGGTCAAAAGAGAAGACAATATTGTGTCCACATTAAATACTGTGGAAGACAAAATGCAGACTTACAGAAATAAAAAGAGTACGAATACTAAATAGGATGCTTCCCTCAGAAAAGACTATTAAAGTGAGAAAATAAACAGCATAATTACAGAGAAGGAAGAACACGTGCTGCTTGCCCAGCCTGGATATAATTTTTGGTTCTGGTTGTCACAATTACAAGTTAAGTAGCATTATGTTGTTCATGCTTAATTTACTTCTGAGCTACTTAAAAGGACCAACTCTTAGTGTGTTTGTTTTGTGAACACACATCTGTTGATGCTGCCTCCATCTTACAAACCACAGAAGTTGATGATTACAGAGTCAATCCTCTGCTTGGAAATAAGACTGCCTTCAAAGAAAACGTTTGTTGTATATATTGCAAAAACCTCCAGTAATTTCAAATATTGCAAACCATGTTGTTTTTTATAGCCAGATTTTTTTTTTTTTTTTTAGCCTGCTTTTTTGGTCAACTGTTAAGCATTAGCCACAAAGTGACTTCTTCATTCTTATTGTACATAAGGTTGACAGCGTGTTACCTATCCATTCACGTATGCTCTTATTTAATTTTATGAACACACTAAAACCAACATTTAGCATTTTTCTAGTGGGTGCAAATGGACTTTCTATTTACTTGTGACTTAAAAGTTGGAGTCTCTTAGGGAAAGTAAATTTTTACCTCATATATCTTTGAGAGATGAAGAGATTTTTGTAACACCTTTTGTATCTATATTCAAATATCTCTTAACACCATGAAAAATTTATATTGATTAATTTATCTAATGTTTATTAAGTAAAAGTTTCCTGAAAAAATTTTCTAAGACATAATTAATGATGAATTTGTAGATTAGCTATTTACTGGTGAATTTATTCCCATTTTCCTCCTTTTTAACTTTGCTTATCTTCGTTTGTTGTCTTTCGCAGATAAGAAACATTCAGGTCAGCAACATCAATAGATTTTATTACCAAAAAACTCCAGATGTTATCATCACCCATTCTGTCAGTTTAATTAGAAATATTAAAATGCGCTCTATCCCTGTTGAGCTTAAGACTGTGGAAAATCGCTTGTTTTCCAAGTTGTTCACATGCTTATACAGCTACCACTTTGAAAAATGAATCCTTTTTCACATTTTAATGGGACGAGGGAAGAAGCGAACTTTGGGCATTTTTATTTCAAACAAATAACCTAGGATGTTTCAGTAGAGACTGATCACATTTAACATTGATTTTAATGGTACGGTACAGATCATGGTATTATATTAGTGGCATAAGCCCTATTTTTTCTCCAGCAAAATAGGACAGTTAGCTCTCAGTATGTTACACTAATAAGTGGACTGAAAAAATTACAGGTGGTTTACTTTAGGACCAAATTTATTATTTAAAGACCAAATGGTTTATTTTCTTTCATAAGTAATACTTCAGGGCAGTGATCTCGACATTGTCCTTTAGAAACCCTAGCTGATACCTTTTTTTCCTCTTCAGTGAGTGACTTCCAAGATCCCCTGGGCAGCATTATCTCAGTCTGCCAGAAAGGGGAGGGCACATCAGACCTGCAAGTGGTACAGCATTTCCACTAGAAATGAGCCAGAGCTCAGTCCCATGGCCACAGCTACCTGTGGAGGGAAAACAGAACAGGCTAGTTATATGCCTGTGAAGAAATAAACATGTGATGAATAGCTACTAGCCTTCTCTGCAATAGCCTGACCGCTAGTAATCAAATATCCATTTGTATATTCCTTCCCACACATGGAACAAGCTGACTCTCCTTTTTAAGGAGAAAACCTGAGGTCCTTTTTGGCTCAAAGTCCAGAATTACGTGGTAATGTGTAGATATCCCCATCACGTTCAGAAGCAAATCCTATAGCCAATACTTTGAAAAGACAAATTATGTCTTCTATTCCAGTATGGATCATTGGGATCACTGGAGAAGTCTGCTTTTTCACCCTCTGGTAGAAATTTGCAGAACCCCCAGCAATTCTGGCTAGTGAGCTCTTTGTTGTCAGTTTTCTTCTTAGCCACATCTGAACAGGGTGTTTAGGAGTACACCTGCTTTTGTAGTTGCTCAGATTTTGCAGGCTGATTCTAGCTTACGGAAATTGGGAAGCCTGAATTGGTTTTAAGACTCGAACAATCTAAACTGTGTTAGAACATAGGGGTGATTTCCTTGGCGTGAGTAGTGGTTTTTCTAAAATTAATTAATCATTCTATTTGTGTCAGTGACTTTCATGTGCATGAATCACAGAAACAGTTCTTCCCAGATAGTTTCCAACTCTAATTGTTTTGGTCTGTCTTCAATATACCTGCTCAAATTAATAGCAGCTATCCAGCAACATTGAGTTCATCTAAAGAATAGGCTTAGATAGGAAGGCACATTTTTCTATGAATGACTTGGTGAAATATATAAATGATTTCTACATTGTACTTCTAATTCTAAGCTATATTTTGAATTAGCAAAGCTGATAAAAAAGAAAAATTTTGAATAATTTCAGTGCTATATAAAAAGTTCAGTTCAAATAGGCAAAGAATCATGCATACGCATGTATATACAGAATAAATGTTTTATAGCTATTTAAACATGTGCATTTACACAATGATTGTAGAAGATCTGATTAATATTCTCTCTAATTAAACTTATATTTTTCTCAGAGGGCATATGTATCTCACTGTGTGCACCAGTATGCACACATGTAAGTCTAAATCAAGCTGGAGAAGACCAGCACATTTCATTTAAAATATTCTTTAATTCTCTATTGCTGCCTTAAATTGGAAAACAAGTAATTTAATGGAATGAAGTCACTGAAGCTACAAGACTGATAGAGGACTAAATAGTAAATATTAAAAAGACTATCAAATAAGGGAAGAATATGTTTGATAGGCTTGGATCCTAGGTATAATAAATGGTAAGTTAGGATTTGAGATAACCAAAATTATATATTTTGGATACAATATTTAGGATACAATAAATAAAGTCCTGGAATAAGCACAAAAATAGAGGCTTTCATACACACAGATGTACATGTACTACATACACACAATTATGCAAAACAAATTCATCATATACAAAATTGGCTCAAACAAAACCATACAAAAATCTATTTTCTTCCCATAGACAATATTTCCAAAATGTCTCCTAACTTACCAACAAGGAAATTAGTCTTTCTTATGGGTTGTAATAAGGAAACCATGCCCAAAGAGAGCAATTTAAGTTCAGAGAATGCCATTTTCATATTGTATTCCCTCATGAAAGTCTGCATTGCATTAAAATGTCAGGGTTGAGAACTGTGACTTTGAAACCAGGAATTCATTTTTCTGGCTTCAAATGCTGGTTAGAAAAATTGCCTTAGAGTTCTTATTAATTTAAAATCCTTTACTTAATTATTTTCTAGTGATTGATGCTTATCATATAATTTAACTCATTGAAGGATGTCAATAGCTAGTTAAGACATCTTCTCTACAATATTTCAAAAACTAATTTATGGTATTTTGTGTTAGCATACTAAAGACAGATGTACAAAATAATTGATGATGAGAATGTGTCCTTGCCCAGAACAACCTGGGAGTTTGCAGCATCCAAAATAAGAAAAAAATGTATCTATCTATATCTATATCTATATCTGTATCTATATCTATCTCCCAATTGGTAATCTACAGGCTCAAGTAAGACAACAGATGACTATAAATAAAATTATACTGTAGAACATGATACAAGGAGACAGCCAAGAGTGAAATTCCTCTGAAGCACGCAACAAGAGAATTTGGACATTGGAAAGACTTAAGTTCTAATTGCTGATTCACTTACTGCAACCTAAGTGATTTTTTATTTCCTAAAGCAGGAGTTCTAACTCTGGGTCTCAGTATCTTGATCTACAAAATGAGAATAATAACACTAAAACATACTTAGTAACTCTTATTTAGCTCAAAGTAGTGTGAGTGAACACACACGTGAATATAATCCAGAGCAGTATTACAGTTTAATTTTCACACCAGAGTGTATTCGTTTTTCTGAAGTATATATGCAAACCTCATGTGTTCTCTTTCTGGATATGTGAGGATCAATTATGTCCCTGAGTTTGGATCCCAGGAGAGAAAGAAGATCCTCAATTTCCTATAAAGATGTTCCTGGGAAGTATCAGAAATGCCCAAGTTTGAGGCCATGTTAGTCTATGAATTGCCCCAATACTGATATTAAGATTGGAGTATGAACTTTCATATGTACACACAATGTGTTTCTTTCCTGAATAATATCAGAGCATTCTGAATACATGGTTCCTGAAGCACTGTGACCTGAAAAAAGTGTGATGTTCTGGGGCTACTAAAGGACTCAGAAAGGAGAGTTTCATTGATGTAACAAGATGACAGCAATAGGACATGAGCAGCGATCCTTGAAGAGAAAAATACCGAGCAGAGAGGCTGTTCTTGGCTGCTTCTCCAGTAACCATTTCCCCTTTCTCTCTTCTTAATAAGCCCTGGATTTCCAGAAGGTAACCCCTGACTAGACTCACTCATTTGGCATATGCCAAAACCACTTAGCTGCAGTGACTGGAGTAGGGTGGTCACTTTAGCCACAAACACTTGTCCTGCTTCAAATCAGGCAAAGGAAGATTCAAGATTTGTTGTTGATAAAGGAAAAAAAGTCAGCTCTTTCTCTGTGAAGAAAGCCTGTAATCCTTGGATTGCCAGGAGTCATCTTCTTACCTTAAGGACAAAGCCAGTTCAAATTGGAGGGCAAAGCTGAGATTCACAGAAAAGCCTCATTCATGAGCCTCTGCTCCATGATCTTTGGTCATGTGGACAAATCCCAGTTTTAATTGCATTTTCTATATCTTGCTACTGAAACAATCATAACTGATACACAAGGGTAATAAATCTGCCACAAAAATGTTATAATTCATGTCATCTAATGAAATCAGACTTATGGTGATTAATTTAAAAATGGTTGTCTATGAGGTAGAGAAAGATGTTAAGAATTGAGAAAAAAACCAATATGTAAGTGCGTAGTAAGAGAAGAGCAAAGAAAATTTTCAGACAAAGTCAAAAGTCAACCATATTCATAGTAACATTAGTTTTGATAGCCAAGAGATGGTAGCACCCTAGAGGTCCATGGGCAGATGAATGGATAAAGAAAATGTGGTGTATTTATGCAATAGAATACTATCCAGCCTTAAAAGAAGACGAAAATCCTGCCAGAGCCTCCTACATGGATGCACATGAAGGATATTAGGCTAAGAGAAGTAAGCTGGTCACAAAAAATAGATACTGTATTATGCCACTCATAAGAGGTATCAAAAATAGTCAAACTTACAGAGACAGAAAGTAGAATGAAGGTTGCCAAGGGCTGGGGAAGGGAGAAGTGGGGAGAGCTGTTGTTCAATGGATATTGAGTTTCAGTTCTGCAAGATGAAAAAGTCCTAAAGATGTGTTTGCACAACCATGTGAACACAGTGAACACTACTGAAATGTACACTTAAAAATAGTTAAGATGGTAAATTTTATGTTATGTACTTTTACCACAATTAAAAAAAAAATGGCCCTGGACCGGGGCGCCTGGGTGGCTCAGTCGGTTGGGTGTCCAACTTCGGCTCAGGTCATGATCTCACAGTTTGTGAGTTGGAGCCCCACGTCAGGCTCTCTGCTGACAGCTCGGAGCCTGGAGCCTGCTTCAGATTTTGTGTCTCCTTCTCTCTCTGCCCCTACCCAACTTGTGCTCTTTCTATGTCTCTCAAAAAATAAATAAATGTAAAAAAAAAAAGGCCCTGGAGGGAAGGGAGAATGGAGATAGCTTACTTAATAGGTATGGAGTTTTCTTTTGGGGAGAAGAATGTTTTAGAACTGGATAGAGGTGGTGGCTGCACAACATGGAAAGTGTACATTTTTTTAAGTTTATTTATTTTGAGAGACAGAGAGTACAAGAGTGGGGGATGGGCAGAGAGAGAGGAAGAGAGAGAATCCCAAGCAGGTTCCACACTGTCATCACAGAGCCCGACTTAGGGCTCGAACTCACGGAACCGTGAGACCATGACTTGAGCCGAAATCAAGAGTTGGACCCTTAACCAACTCAGTCACCCAGGTGCCTGAGAAAATGTACATTTTTAATGGTTAATTTTATAATATGTGAATTTCACCTCAATAAAAAACTAAAGAAAAAAAAGGTGTCTATGAAGCTTATGCAAAGTAGGAGCAAAGTTCACACATACTTAAAGTGTACTGAGGTCCAACCAAAATATAATGGCTTTACATGTACTATAATCATTTATTTATCACAAGCCAATGGTGTAGGTGCTATTATCATCTGTATTTTACAGAAGAGTGAAAAGAAACAATCTTCCAAGAACACACAGCTCACTCCACTGAGGATTCAAGCGAAACCATCTTCACTAATATCTAACATCTTCACTTCTTGAAAAAGAAATGGTTTCCAGAGATATTTCACTTTCCTAAGACATTCTTCCAGATTCAGCCCATGGGATTCTTAATTATAAATCACATGTTTATTTAAGTTGCTTGAATGAGTCTCTGTTCTTTGCAACCAAATGACCCTACCTAGATCTCAACTTGTTGGAGAGGGGCTATGGAACCAGATAGAGTCCTTGTGCTCAGAACAGAAACCAGGAATCAGGCTCAGACTATTGGCAAAGTAGAAGTGATACTGAGTAAAAACAGGAGAGGATGGAGAGAAATGGGACCTGGGAAGAATCAGCTGGGCAGAATGTTTGTCTCAGCTTGAGGAAGAGAAAGTTGTAGGAGACTGAAATGAAGATTAGCCTGATGGTCGAATTTAAATCTCAGAAATTCCAGATGGAACTCTCACTAATAGTCCCTGGAAACTAGAATAGATTACTTTTGCCACCGACTGCACGTGCAAAAGTTTTCATATTGTTCAGGTAGGGAACTATTGTTTTTGCTATGCTATTTTCTTTCAGTTTTATTAGTTACAGGTTCATAATCTGTCATCCTGTTAAGAATGTGAGGTCTTGGAGTTAGAATACTTTGAGTCTAATTTGCCACTTTCTAGTCAAACCATTTAGATATGTCACTGGGTAGCAGTTTCCTCATATGTTTAATGGAGATAAAAATACTTTCCTTGACTCATGTGGAAAAGGATAAAATGTAAAACATGTAAATTAACCACCCCAGCACCTCATTGGTGATTCCAAGTGGTTCACTATTATGTTACCATAATAACCATGATGACTATTTTGTATGTAACATATCTAACCACATAGAACAAATTCCTAAAATAACACTGCTCAGGGAAAGCAAGCTCCATTTTTCCTCATATATACTTATTTTAAATAAGTTTCTCCTGAAAAACATTCACGGTGATTGACTTTTCAGGAACTCTGAATTTTAACATTAAATTGCTTCTGGACAACTGTTAATTTAATTTAAATATTTGAAGTTTACTGAGACTTAGAGTCACCTTCTCATTAATATCACAAACATAATCCTGCTGATTATACTTTTACTTCAGACCAAGTTTCCTTTTACTCATGTATTTTTAATTTTATTATTATTTATTTATTTTTGAGAGAGAGAGAGTGGGAGAGGGGCAGAAAGAATGGGAGACATAGAATCTGAAGCAGGCCCCAGTCTCCGAGCTGTCAACACAGAGCCTGAGAGCCTGACCTGAACCAGGGCTCCAACTCACCAACTGTGAGATCATGACCTGAGCTGAAGTCAGACCCTTAACCGACTGAGCCATCCACACACCCCTCCTTTTACTTATTATGCACTTGCTGTTTCTTTTATCACTTTAAACTTTTAATTGTAGCACTCAGGAGGGCATTGCTGTCTTCTTCCAACTTTGCAATTAACATTTAGCTCTCCCTAATTGCTGTGCCCACATACTTTCCTCTCCTTCAACGACAACACCCTAACTCTTTTCTCTGTGATGTCTTTCCTCACCACAAGCTATATGCACCATTATCTCCTTTTCTACTGGTGGGAAATCTGCTCTTATGTCAGCACACCTTCTTACTCTTTTCTCTGCCTCCTGACTGATGTTATAGACTCTGGGATTTTGGTTCTCCAAACCTTGGTTCTTCATAACCAAAGCCAAGATTTTGGAATCTCAGAAGACCTTTTCTGGCTCAAGAAAAGCAAAAGCATATAGAACATTGTTTTCAAAACTCTTGCCTCTCTTATAAAGGTATAAAATCTGTGTAGCGTGAAGGGTATGTGTGTATTATGTGTATGTGAATGTGTTCTAAATGGCACTTGTCTGCCATTAATATAATTACCTAAGTCTCCTTTAATTACTGCAAGTATTCTATGCCTTTTTCCACCCTTTTACTTATAAGTTATGTGTATTTTCTTTTCTTTTCTTTTCTTTTTCTTTTCTTTTTCTTTTCTTTCTTTCTTCTTTTTTTAATGTGGGGATTCTTCTTTACAATATACATGCTGGGTCTTGCTTTATAATGTAATCTGACAATCTTTGCTTTTAACTAAGATATTTAGATAATTTTAATTTAATGTATTTATATATGTGTAAATTTATATTACCTTGCTATTTATTTCCTATTTGTCTCATCCATTCTTTCTCTTTTCCTCTTTTTCTATCTTTAGATTAACCAGTATTTTTTTATGAATTCATTTTATCTCTGTTTCTTTCATTATTTTCTTGCTTGGTCTAGGGTTTATAGTGTACAACTTTAACATGAAGGTATAGTCCACCTTCATGTGCTATTATATCACCGAAAACATCGTGTAAGGATTTCACATCTGTATACTTCCATCTCTCTTCTCCTGGCCTTTGTGACATATTTTAAGGTCATATATTTTATGCTGCACATGTTATAAACCCAAAAACACATTACTATTATTTTCACTTAAGCAATTACCTTTTAATGAGATTTAAATAATAAAAAAGTCACATATTTATCCATGTAGTTATTTCCAGCGTTTGTTACTCCTTTGTGTAGATCCAGATTTCTCCATGCTATCATTTTCTTTCTGATTGACAGGTGTGCCAGTGAGGAGTTCCTTTTGTTTTTTTATGTCTGAAACAGACTCTTTTTTTTTGGTTTTCCTCTGCAAAATTTATTTTTGCTGGATATAGAATTCTATGTTGCCAGTATATTTTTTCTTTCAGTATTTTAAAGATGCTCCTTCAATTTCTTCTTGCTGCATTCCTCCCAGTAAGAAATCTTCTATCATTTTTAGCTCCATTTTCTGTAACATGATTTTTTTTCCCCTTCTGGCTGCTTGTAAAATTCTATATCACTCATTATCAACAATTTGATTATGTGCTTTGGTTAATTTTCTTTATGTTTCTGTGATTAAGATTTATTGAGCTTCTTGGAAAACATGACAATATATTTTATCAAATTTGGGAAATTTGTAGCTATTATTTCTCAAATATTGTTTCTGCCTCCTTGTTTTCTCCTTTCTTTTGGAAATCGCCTTTATACATATACTAGGTTTCTTGAAGTTGTCCAAAGTTAATTTTATACAATTTTATTTTTTGTTCTCTGAGTATTTCATTTTGGAAGGTTTCTGTAGCTGTGTCTTGAAGTTCTCTAATTCTTTTCTCCTTCAATGTCAGATCTGCTGTCAATGACACACAGTGTATTTGTCATCTTCGAAGTTCTATTTGGGTCTTTTTATTATCTTAATTATATCTCTACTTAAGCATTTTAGCACAACTGTTTTTATATCCTTTTCTACTAAAGCTAACATGCATGTCCATTCTCAGCCTTAATTGCGTGGTATTTTCCCCCCTTTTAAGGCTTATGTTTTCTTGAATCTTTTTTTTTAATGTTTATTTATTTATATTTAGAGAGAGAACAATAGTGGGAGAGGGGCAGAGAGAGAGACCCAATCAGGATCTGCACTGTCAGCACAGAGCCTAACATGGGGCTTGATCTCATGAACCTTGAGATCATGACCTGAGCCAAAATCAAGAGTCGACACTTAACTGACTGAACCACCCCCATTTTCTTGAATCTTTGCATACTTGATCATCTTTAATTGGATGCCAGACATTTGGATTTTACCTTGTTGGGTGCTGGATTTTTTTTTATTCCTACAAATATTTTTTAATGCTTATTTTATTATTTATTTTGAGAGAGAGAGAGAGAGACATAGTGGCAGAGGGAGAGGAAAGAGAGAATCCCAAGCAGGCTCCATGCTGAGTGTGGGATTAGCAGGGCTCCATTCCATCACCCTGAGATCATGACCTGAGCTAAAATCAAGAGTCAGAGACTTAACTGACTGAGCCACTCAAGTGCCCCATATTCCTAAAAATATTCTTGAGTTTCATCCTGGGATACACTAAGTAACTCACAAGTAGTTTGATCTTTTTGTGCCTTGCGTTTTAAGTTTGTTTTATAGGACTAGAGTAGTATTTAGTTTAGAGTGAATTATTCACTACTGTTAGACCCCTCTCCATTCTCTACCTGTGAATTATAAAATTTTCTAGTCTGACTGGTGGGAATAAGCACTATTCCTGGCCTTATGTGAGTACCATGTGCACTTTCTTTAATACTTTCACGTTTCTGTCCTCCCTGTGAATAGTTTCCCCAGACATGTCAATTGATCACTGTTCTTCTGACTACATCTAAACACCTTTTTTTGCCTTTAAAAAAATATTTATTTATTTTGAGAGAGAGAGAGAGAGAGAGCAAGCAGGGGAGAGGCAGAGAGACACAGACAGACAGAGAATCCCAAGCAGGCTATGCAGCTGTCAGTGCAGAGCCTGAAGCGGGGCTCAAACCCACGAACCATGAGATTATGACCTGAGCCGAAACCAAGAGTTGGACACTTAACCGACTGAGCCACCCAGGTGCCCCTATGTCTAAAGACCTTTTAAGAGTTCTCTTGTGCATTGTGTAGCTTTCTTCTCCTATTCTCTATTTTGTGAACGCTAAGTGATTTTGTTTTGCCTTTTTCTAATGGCCAATGATGGGCATATTTTCAAATGTGTATTTTCCATCTGTATATCCTCTCTCTGAAATGTCTGCATATATCTTTTGCCCATTTTCTAATTAGAATATTTTGTTTTCTAATGTTGACATTTGAAAATTCTTTATATATTATAGATAAAAGGATTTTTTTAGTCAGATATGTGACTCCAAAATATACTCTTCTGTCTTTTCTTTCTTGTAACAGAGTAAAGCTTTTTAATTTTGCTGAGATCCAATTTATCAGATTTCTCTTTTATGGATTGTGATTTGGTAACAAGCTTAAAAATTATTTGCTTACCCATAGGTCCCAAAGGTTTTCTCCTTTTTTTTTTTTTAGAAAATTTATGGTTTTTAATTCTACATTTATGTTCATGATTCATTTTGAGTTAATTTTTGTATAAGGTGTGAGATTTGCGTTGAGGTTCTGTTCTTTTTTCTTATGGATGCGCACTTGCTCCAGCATTATTTACTGAAAAGGCTCTTTACCATTTGAACTGCATTTTCATCTTTGTCAAAAATCAGTTGAACATATTTTATGGGTCTGTTCTGAGTTCTCTGTTAGGTTGTATTGGCCTATGTGTCATCAAATTATGATTTGATGATAGTAATTGGGTTGCCTCATCCTAAAATGGCATTTTTTTCACAGAAATGAGGAATGATCTGTGCATCAGAAAGAGATATACATACACATATACATATGTATATGCATACACATATACATTTACATTTACATATTCATATACATACACATAAGAGATAGGATCAAAAGAAGTAGTTTCTTCTTATGGAAAATAATTACACAAAATAAGTATGCTGATCATCTTTCCTCTTATGCTTTTACAAAACAAAATTACCCTATAAATCTGATGCACTTTGTATATAACACTATTCCTTCAGAATCCTTATGTTATTTTTAATAAACTTAATTTAAATAAAGTCACATGGAAAGTATATAGTGTAATAGCATACAGCTTAATAAATCTTCAGAAATGAAACCATAAGGTAACTGGCACCCAGATAAAAAAATGAACTTATTATCCAAACCCCCAAAACTCCTTTTATTGTCTTCCAGCTACAGTGCCCAAGTTTATGCACTCTCCTCACTTACAATAGCATATAATGTGCATAATATGTGTGTACACTTTGTGTTAGGCTCCATTCACTCAAATTATATTTGTGAGATTCCTCCATGTCATCACTTTGTGTTACTATGTGTAATCATCCTTTCATGTCATTGTGGGTAAGTGTGGTTTACTCATTGTTATTATGGTACCCTATTCCATTGGATGAATACACCACGATTTATACATTCCAGTATATCTGAACATTGGAAGTGATTTCAAGTTTGTGGCTATTGAGAAATTGCTGATATGAGTATTCTTGTTCATGACATTTTGTGTATAGACATGTTCAAATAAATATTTACAAATCAAATCAACAGCAGGTGCCATTCTTTTCAATAAGTCTTCATCAAATATATATTTCTGTTTTGTACAAGTTATTTGTAGAAGTTTTCTTTCAGGTTAAGGAAGTATTCTTCTATTCCTGATTGTTACAAGTTTTTTTTGTGTGGATTGATTTAGAGGGTACACTGTAGAAAATGTATTGGATTTGTCAACTATCTTTTCCTTTTTTTTTTTTAATGTTTATTTGCTTTGAGAGAGAGAGAGAGAGACAGAGCGTGGGTGGGGGAGGGACAGAAAGAGAGATGGAGACACAGAATCTGAAGCAGGCTCAGGGCTGTCAGCAAAGAGCCCGACTTGGCGCTCGAACTCATGAACCATGAGATGACATCAGACGCTTAACCCACTGAGCCACCCAGGTGCCCCTCAACTATCTTTTCTGTAACTGTCAAGTTGATTGAACAAGTTTGGTCCTTTTTTTTAATGTGATTAATTGTATGGACTATTTTTTCTGTTAAACCAACCTTTCAATCCTAAAATAAACATTAGTTTGTCAGTTTTTCATATATGTGTGTGTGTGTGTGTGTGTGTATCACATATATAGTAAGTTTTAAGGAAATGTTCATACTATATATATATATATATACTTTAAGCACATATATATTTCTAAATTTTATGGTTATTCTTTTGCTGAGATTTATTTTGCCTTTACTTTGCTCAGCAACATTTGTTGGTAATTTTCTTCTTTTAAATTCCTTTTTCAGGCTTAATTGACCCGAGAAACTTAGGAAGTGTTCCTTAGTGCATTTGTGTGACATTAGAATTATTTTAGGAGTCATATCATCGTTCCATTTGCTTTAACTTTTTTCCAATTTCCATTATATTTCCTTCAATGGCCCTTTGGTTATTTACTGGTATTTTGTTTCATTTCTGACCCATTGAGAATTTTCTGATTATTTCTTTGATTAATTTCACTATAATCTGAGACCATGCTCTCAATAATTTAAATTATTTTTTTTAATGATGCAGGGTATAGTTAACTTGGGGAAGTACAATATATGCTCTTGAAAAGAATCCACATACTATCTGTATGTCTAAAAATTTGAATTTCTTAATTACAATAAAGTCTTCTACATATTTCCTCATTTTTTGTTTTTTATTACAATATTCCATTATGATTGTACATTTGTCTGGCTCTTTTTGTTTCCTGTCAATTTTTATCCTTCATATTTTGAATCTGTGTTATAAACGTATAACAATTTAAAGCCTTCTTGCTTTAAGTCCATTTTGTCTGGTGTTTGGTTTTCTTCTAGTTAGTGTTTTCATGATTTGTTGTTTTCCATCTTATTACTTCAATCACTCTGTGTTCTTATATTCAGTAGATATCTTTGATTGAATTCCAGACATTGTGTTTCTAAAATATTATAGTAATTTGTGTAATATGTTTCATATGTTATTTTCTGTAGCTAGAAAAGCTCTCTCTTTCATTTCATAGCTCACATAGAGAAGTGGCTGATCATCTTAATCTTACCAGACATTATGACAAATCAAAGCTCGGTTGAAGTTCTAGTAAGGCTCAATCCATCTCTGATTCATACTGCTTCCCAGGTTTTGTTGTTTTGGTTTTGGTTTTGTTTTCAACTAAGAATACTATGTATTCTGTGCATCTTTCTTCTACCAGTAAAAACCTCTAGTCTGTATCCTCCTGAGAATGGTGAACACTCTCATGTTCTTCAAAATTTTTCTGCTAAACTTTTACCCCTGCACTCCATGTAGCTTCAGCATTTGGCAAATGTACCGAAGGAAATTTAGCTACGTACTTGAGTCTCTAAATTCCCGTCCATAATTCTTCTGTTTTCCCTGTCCTTTCTCATCCAGCTGCTTTAAATGCCTGAGTCTAGTAGACGCCCCAGGCTGTAAGCACTGAAGAGCCACCCCTTATCTCTGAATTTTCCTCCCTTCAGAATTCTCTCTAGTTCTTTTTACTTCAGCAACTCTCTACTTCCTTCAAACAGATTCTTTTTCTGAATTTTATGCTATATGTGTTTTATTCATTTTTATTTAATTTAATTTATGTATTTGATTTATGTTTATCTATACTAGATGGGAATGCTGGTCCACTGATAACTACTCTCTCCACATTGGAGCTAAAAGTCCCTACCATAGACATGTATATGTAACAATATATGAAGTTCATATTTTTCTTTCATCTTCTCCTGGAAAGGCATGCTCTTTTCTAGATTTTAGCTGTGTTTTGAACTTTCATCTACTCCATTTATATAATATAATTATTGTTTTACACTCTCCTTATTTGTCTAGACGCAACCACATTTACAATATATTTGATGCACTACTGTTAAATCGTGGGCTCTCCTTCTGGGACCCTTTTTTCTCTCTGCATGATAAATATGAATTACAACTAAGTGATTTTTCTGCTATGTAACTGCATGAGTGTCTAAGTGTCACTTTATTCAAATTTGAAACCTAAATGAGAAATAGACAAGTGTAAAAAATATTAATGGGCACAAGCCCTCAGAGTTGGTTTCAGAACAAAAGACAAGTCATATTCAAAATTAAACACAATATTGTTTGTCTATGTCTTTGGTCCGAGAGCTTTGGTGTTAGTTTGCAACTCTGAGACTCCATGAACTTAAAAGCCAACTTTTTTCTCATCTTTTTGTGAAACCAAAGCTAATGACGCTGCTCTTTAAAGTGCAGCTGAATCCATGTTAATAGAGTGCAGATTATTATGGAAGCTATAATAATCACAGAGAAATTGATAATGACTTGAATCAGTGTCTGGCTTGTTAATTGTAAAAGCTTTTACTATAAAAAGAAATTATTTAACAACTGCACTTAACTAGTTATGAAGTTTTATTAGAAATGGAGATTAATGGTTCCTATGGTGTCTAGTGCAGGATATAAAACATCATCGTGTATAAAATAAAACTGTGGTATTAAGATGTTGATAATCTATAACTAGGTAAAGATTTGGAAACCATAATGTTTCACTTTGCCTTCATGTTTCATATATTTAAATGATTTTATTGACAAGAATACAGTGAAAGAAGCTTTGTGACTAACAGAACCGAATATTCAAGTATTATCCTGTCCAACACATAAGATTCACTGAAATAAATTATATCTCGATTCTACCGGCTCAAACATTTTAGAATCCCCTTTAATATAGAATAAATTGGATACTTTTCTATTACTTAGAAAGCTTAAAATTTGAAGTCTCTCAGGACAAGCAATTCACTGACAAAACTTCTCCTTTTAGTGTAGCTTCCTGATATTAGACTTTTACAGGAAAATATATTTTAATAATGAAAAGTAAGTGAGGAGGTAAGAAACATGTATTGACCAGTTTTTGTTTGCTCTACAGTACATGAAGTACTTTATATACACTCTCTGATTTAATGCCTCCAAACCTATGAAATAGACATTGTTATTTTTATTTTCAATATGTGACAATAGCAACAAAGAAAGGCAATTTACAGCTAGTAAGTGTGAAGCTCTAATTTGAAAAGAGGTGTGTCTAAATTTTTGCACCCAGTAAGCATTATATGTGAAAGTAACAGAGACAAATAGAAGGTGGAAAGATTCAAAGAACAGGGGGCAATGAGTGCAGAAAAACAGCCTCAATATCTTCACAACCTCCTGTGAAGCAGCTCTCTAGATCCCAGAAATCCAAGGATCGTTTGTTTATTTTTTTCCACATTTTTTTCTTTCAGTTTTTTTATACGGTCCATTTACTCCTTAGAAGCATCCATCAAGAATGAACTAAAAGAAGTGGAGTGGAGAAAGAAAGAGAAAGACACACACACAGAGAAGAGGGAGTGTGTGTGTGCTTTGGGTATATTTAATGGAGTTCATATGACTACAGTATTTACTACCACCCTAATACCAAGAATTAACTTCAGTTGCTTCTCAGGGGCTTTGCATCCTGTAACTAGATGAGGTCCAGTAGGTTGGCACGGGCATATAAGGTAGACAGCATGTCAGGCTATGGTAAGGATTATTGACTTTATTCTAAGTGATGGCTAATTTACAGTTTCACTCCTGTGAAATCTTTTGTGCTCTACACAATGAAAAAACAATAAAGAAAAGAAAAGAGGATATAAAGAAAATGAGCGAAGGAGAAAAAAAGAATAGGAAATTAAAGGGAGAAAAGGAAAGGAAACCAAAAGAAGAGAAAACTTACAGACACAAGGCATTTTTATACCATTAATATGTCATGGACAAAGAGCAAATTTTTCCTCCTCACTCTGCTTTTTTTTTAAGTTTATTTATTTTGAGAGAAAGACAGAGGGACAGAGAGAGACAGGGAGAGAAAGAGAGAGAGAATCCCAAGCTCCACAGTGTCAGCACAGAGCC
The DNA here is from genome assembly GCF_027475565.1 of Acinonyx jubatus. NCBI lineage: Eukaryota > Metazoa > Chordata > Mammalia > Carnivora > Felidae > Acinonyx > Acinonyx jubatus. The sequence continues at coordinate 50,313,932 of NC_069387.1, forward strand.
CAACTTGGAGCCTGAACTCAGGAACAATGAGATTATGACCTGGGCCAAATCTGGAGTCTTGACACTGAACCGACCGAGCCACTCAGGTGTCACTCTGTTTTGCAAGGAAGTTTCTAGCTGAAACTATTGAGTCATTTGTGAGAATGGATGCTGACGTTTGCCTTATCAGAGAGTGATTAATCAATCTACAAAACAATATAAAAGAAAGAGGAGAGAATATTATGAAGTTGGAATTAGTGTTTTCAGAGAGAAAAAGATGTTTTGGATGAAATCCAAAATGTTAGTCAGGGCTGGGGACTTCTGTAATGTTTAGGACTTCAAGGAAGTTAGCAAAGGTAGGTGGACTTTTAACATATTTGGCTCTGTGGCAGGTTGTATACTTTCTTTTATTTGCGAACTTATTTGCCAATTTATTTAAGAAATTTTAGGAAAAATATTGCTTTTCAGTGCTTTATAGACTCCAAATTGATGACTCTTTTGAATGTAGGTGCTAAATGAGTCTCAAGATGGAGTGTCACCTACACCAACAGTAGACCTAACACATCAGTTGTATGTGTTTTCACTGGCAGTGAATTCTTTGAGAATAGGTCAGATGCCATGGTGCCTATTTTCTCAATCCTTCCTCTTTTATACTAGAGGTGACATGATTCCTTCCTGCAGGCTTAGGTAAATCCATGGGTAGCCCCAACTATAACCTCAGTTTATAGGAATTTGAGAGACTATCAAGGGTTTCTTATTACTATGTGAGAGAATGACACATGCATGTAATCTGTTTTTATCTAAAATTTGCAGTTGCTTATGTAACTCACTATGTCTTCCTCCTTGTGCAGCTAATGACCTTTATGTCAAGGTATTTCTCCTAGGAACTAGTGAAACTGTTAGGTCCTACTATGTGTGAAACCATAAACTTGGAAACATACATGCAATAGCTACCACAAAACTACTTTTTGCAAGTAGTATGTGCATAAGATTTAATTAAAACCTAGTGAATGTATGGATTACATGAGTGCTAGGGCATCTGTTCTATTTTTAATTCCAAGTTCTCAATTCTTAAAGAAATATATATTCCACTAATAATAAAACCACTCTTATTTCTCGACTGCAGTTAAATTATTGGTTGGTATAGTTTATTTTGTGGCAACCACAGTAGGTGTTCATCTCTTTTATGGTTGTGTTCAGTGAGTACTTTTATAAAAGTATTCCACTTGATCTAAGTGTCTTATAACCTTAATTTTACTACATAAGTATGTGGTCCCAGCTTGAAAGTATGAAAGAACACTGAGGCCTAGGAAGAGAAAAGAGTTTCATTCTAAATAGCAAAGAGTTATTCTTCCCAAGCAGAGACAGCCATCCATTACCCTTGGCTTCTCATCCTCACTTGTCAAAGCGGTGAGTACCCTCTCCTATGTGCTTCCTAATCCCCATATGAGATGCATACGCCATGAGATTATTCTAGTAATAGCAGCTAATGCATTTTGCATGCTTTCTGGTAACTCAGTAGTAGCAAAGAAGGCATCTAGAATTGTTTGTTCTGTCTTACGTATGGATACATCCAAAATGAAACTACATTTTAAAGGAATTTTCTTGCAAACACTGTCACTTTTAACTACACATAATGCAATCATCCGTTCATCACTATAGCAGTTATACTACTACAGAGTGAGGAAGGAAGTATTTTATCAATATTTAAAACTGCTATTAAGCAGCCAACTCTGGTGCACCAACAGAAAGCCAAGAATATGACAACCAAAATACTAAAATTCCTTACTCTTGTATAGCGCGTTATGCCATTCAAAACATAGTCTCACTACTGCTCTCCTTAATGCCCAGAACTCCCATGAGATACAGGAAAAATCTTATAAAAATGGTGACTTTTCCAAGGTGGAAAAAGTTCTAAAAATCACCTGTACAATATTGTACTTTTAGTTAACAATACTGTACTAACTTAAAAGTTTGTAAAAATATAGATTATATGTTACATATTTCTTAACTGAATAAAAAAAAGTGAGTGGCTTGTCCAAAACTATATATTAGTGATAACATTAGAATCTAGTACCCTGCCTTACTGAAAATATAGTTCCTTCCTTCCTTCCTTCCTTCCTTCCTTCCTTCCTTCTTTTTTCTTCCTTTTTGCCTTCCTTCTTTTCTCTCTTTTTTCCTTCCTCTTCCCTTAATTCCTTTCCTTCAACCATACCTACCAAATTTTAAGCTACAACTATATTTTGTCTTTACCCCACCTTTTTTTATTTCTAGAATCTACATTAATTTTTATCAAGGGAAGAGACATTACAATGTCATATTTCTCGGAGGAACCCAACAAAAATGTAATTATATAACTTTGCATTCTATGAAATAATAATATCGATTATTATTAGATGTTTGTCAGGTGTCAATCACTTCTTAATATTTTTTTCTGAGCTAACAATTCTATGGAATTAAGAACTATTTTTATTGACATTTTACATGATGCTTAGGCACAGAGATTTTGAGTAACCAGCCCAAGGTCATGAAACTAAACAATTAGGGGCATCTTAACTCCAGACTCTGGTCTTATAACTACTACTTTATATATTAAGTCTATTATCCTTATCATCATTATAATAGTACATGCACTCCATAAGAAAACAAACAGTAAACAAAGAAATATAAAATACTGATCTTTGTTTCCATTTCAGACCTCCACTTCATTTCCATAGGTATATGAGCCTTCTTGTGTGTTTGTCAGAAAAATTGCAGGTATTAATACAGACACACACACACAAATACACAAACGTATAAGATTTCACAAAAGTGTATGTTGAATAAAGCTATGTCTTCTTTTTATACATATAGGAACATGCTACACACACTTTTATACCTTCTATTTTAAATTCCATATATTTTCTGAGATCTCTTTTTAATGGCTTCAGAGTATTCTTTTACCTCTTAATAGATATCTACATTATTTTAAAGGTTTTACTATTACTTTACACAAGTCTCTTTGTGTACATTTGCAAACATTGCAGAATAATTACTAAAAATTGAATTACTGGATGAAAGATAATTTGTGTAAATTTACACAGTCATTAGTACATGTATTCCCATTTCTCTATTGGTTAACACTGTATGTTATTAAAATTCTTCACACAAACACCTAATAATGCTTAAAATGTATTTAAAAGTATTTAAATTTACAAGTGGGAAGGTAAGAAAATGTCATGTGAGAAATTATCTTAATACAAAGGTAGCCTCCAAGTACAAGTATGCTACCAGACAAGCTCCCCCAGAGATCAGGGAATGGAAAGGCTCACAGAACAAATTGAATGACTTGAGTTAAATTAGAGCACACAGCACAAAGCTGAGTGACAGAGATGGGTGCTTAACTGGCTTAGGATATAATGCAATTAAATCAAAAGGGCACTACCTGGCTCTTGGGTGTGTAGTGTTTGTGGTATGATGACGGGATGGACACAAGGACAAAAACTGAGGTTTGAATGTTTCTTGCAAGGGCAGAGGACTCATGGGGCCATGATGGCAGTCATCAAATGTTGGCTGAATTAAGATTGCAAGGATATTGAATGTCTCATGTATATTTAGTATGTCATGAATATTTAGTGTCCCAGGTGCCTCATGTATATTTAGTGCCTTGTGAATATTAGTTAGGTATTTCTGCTTTCTCCCATCCCCTTCTATATTCACAGATATATGATCTACTTTATCTTTCTAAGCCGCACAAGTTAAACATGTAAGTTATTCTATTCACTTTCCTTTCTTCCGTAGCAGAATGAATATTCTCAAATGTAGAAAATGAATTTTGTAGTAAGAAAAAGTCCCCTAAGGACCAAATGCAGAAGATATTGTAAAACCAAAGAAATAATGGATAAGCAAAGATACTGTTATACCTTCAACAGTACTGGAAATGGTATAAGTTGGAAGACTTACCTAGCAAGTAATTTGGCAATAAGTATCAAAAATCTTAAAACATTGCAATCGTTTGACTTTTTTCCTATTCCAGAATGTTATCCTACCTGTATAATAATCTTACGAAAAACTAGGTGTATCATAACACATATAATTGCAGTATATATTATAACAAAAATTGAAAAAACATCAATATGTGACTACAGAGCATTCATTAAATAAGTGTTAATACACACAAAATAAAATGACCAATTTAAGATGATTATGTCAAAAAACTATTATCACATCGATGGTTAAAATAATGAAATATAATTTTATAATTCACTTTGTGGAATTTTTAATTGTATAAAACTGAAATAAGAAATAACATTTATGCTAAATACTCACATCTATAAAATTCGTAATATAAATTAATTGGATAATTAGTTGAATACCTTAAAATTTCCTACTAATCCCATTAGATAAAAACAATTTGTAAAATGAATCCTGAAATACTAAGTATATCATGGCAAAAAAATACAAATATTATTTCAAAAGACTGAGTTGTATGTGTGTACCTCTTTGCATCTTGAAGGAGTTAAAGAGGAATAATTGCCCTATGTATTATTTCTATCTTGCCCTGTAACATCATTAGAAATTTAAAAGTTCCAAGTAGTACATTTGGTCCTTACAATATTTCACTGAAATAATGAAAGAATACCCCAGGGAAAGTAAGAGCTCTTACCACAAAGCCAGCTTTGACTAAGAATTGAAGTAAATGTGATCTTTATATTTTTAAAAATTAGAAACATAATGAATAAAATGCTGCCGATAATTCTGACCCAGGTTAGAACAAAGGGTCTTATGGAAACAAAATTTCTATAGTTTTAAGTATAGATCTACTCAAAAACATATTATTTAAACTTCAAAACAAATTTTTGCATAAATTTCCAGTGTGTAATCAAGTGGACTGTAACTATGCATAGTAGAACAAGAAAATCAGAATTCGTTTCTCCTTTCCACATAAAAACATAACTGAAATAACTTAAACATTAAAAGAAAATATTGTAGAAATTTAAACTAACCTACTTTTTGATAGAGTTTGGACTGTTCTAAATCTGAATATTTAGAGAAAAATCATAGTACTGCACAAAAATTTGAAAAAAGGGAATATACATATATTTTCCTGTCCATTCCCTCTCTAAATTTAATAATAATTAAACAATTATGTCAGAAAAAAGTGAATAATGAGGAGTTATATAAAGCATTATTGTGTTTTTAATGTGATTTTATTTTTTAATAAAATGTACTAAATCTACACAATACCATGCACATAGAGAAAATCAGATTTTTCAGGCATAGACTCTTGATACATACTGACAAATTAATTTCCTGTAAAGTTTAATAAATGTGTATACTACCAGCAAGGTGCAGGAAATGCCAGCCTCACTATCCTGGTTTTTGCACTGAGTATTATTCTCCTCTTAACATTTACCCATGTGATAGACCAGGCTGAATCTTTTCACTATTTTTATCTTAATTTTTTTTGGTTACTAGAAACTTGAATAATTTTTGATCTGTTTGTTCATTGGTTATTTATATTTTCTTCTTTGTGAACCTTACCCATTTTATATGGAGTAGCTGCTGTATTATTTTCCTTTGATTTATGAGACAACATCAAGTATTGAAGACATCACATTTGTTACATCAAAAGAAATATGCTCTGGAAGTTCACAAATGTCATCTATTTCATATCACATATCAAATATTTAAATTTTTATTACATTCCTACTCATCTTTAACTGTATTTCTTTTGCAGCTCTAGACTTTTATATTGTTTTTAATACATATGTGAGACAGAATACTTTCTGATTACTTCTGTGCAAAGGCAGACCTATATAATGTCTTTTGTTATATTTTGCAATATTTCTAAGGATATAATAAACTTTAAATTAGAAGAATTTGCTGTAATTACTTTGTGAGATATTTTGATAATGCAGAAAAAAGAGCAGGGCATTTTAATATCAAGCATTGTTCTACAACCTACCACAGTACGTTATGAAGGCCAAGTTAAAATTTCTGTATCTACTTTATACAAAGTGTTATTCTATACTTGAATAATCCTGAAATTTAATCCCTTCAACAAATGTTTATTGAGTATTTATTACATTCTTAAACTACACATGTTAATGTCCTGAACCATTATGGACCTCACAATATTATTATGGACAAAAATACATATATCAAAGATTAATTTTTCCATGTATATATTTATAAAAACCTGAGTATATCTATAATAGAATAAAACCAGCATGATTAACAAATAATATTTCATGTGTTAAGAGAAAGTTACAAAATAGCCCTTGTGATGGGGCACCTTGGTGGCTTAGTTGGTTGAGAGTCCACCTCTTGATTTTGGCTCAAGCTGAATCAATCCCTCACGCTCGTGGGACTGAGTCTTGCGTGGGGCTCCACGCTAGGTGTGGATCCTGCTTAAGGTTCTCTCTCTCCCTCTCTCTCTGTCCCTCTCCCCTATTCGCTCTCTTAAAAAAAAAAAAAAAAGGCCCGTGCTATGTGGGAAAGAATAACCACCAATACTATAGGGAATGAGAAAGGAAAAACAATAGCCAATTTGACTAGAGTGCGCTGGAAATGGTTATGTGAGAAGAAATTGAGCAGAGTAACTAGGTGATGATATTCCTCTTCTAATAAAAGACATAATGATCCTGAGAATATTAAGTCTCCTTTAATTGTAAGAAAATCATATCAGTAAGTTAACATCAGAACACCAAAAGGAAATAAGGCTTAACCCACAATTTGAAATCAGGATTGTAAAACTGCTCTGAAATAAATGCAAAAATAAATAACGATAGATGGTATCAGTCATCTGTAGTAATATTCCAGGGGTTGTAAACATGAGATCATTTCCAGATCACAGATGACAAATGGGGCAGCCTAATCTTCATCGATGTTCCTTAAGCGGTTTTCCAAAAATGAAGATATTTTAACATCTTTCAAAAACTAATATGTGTTATTATAAGTTTTCACAACAAACGAAGAACTCTAAAGAAAAGTAGATGAAATTTTCACTGAAATAATCATTTAAATCCAGGTAGAAGTTTTATCTTTATGTGGAATGTGACACTTAGGGAAGCCAGAAAAGACAACACTCTGTAAGTGATTTTTCCCACTCATGGTGCCCACACTGGGAAGACGGAAATCACAACTTAAATTATGGGCTTCCTGAGAGCAAATGTGTTTATGCACACATAAGCCTTACAGGGATACTGTAAACGTTCCTGGATTCAATGCTAACACTGTTGGCTGGCTTTCTGCCTGCCTTTTAAAATGCTCATTTCTTAGTCTCCTTAGAGAAGGGTGGCTTTATGTGCTGGCCAACCTGGGTCAGAACCCACTTATGCCCATCACCTCACTGTAATCATTACCAGTGTCTCCTTTCACTCCCAGAGGGACCCAGTTTGGAAATATTATATGGTAACAGTTTTAGGTACTTCCTCCTCCCTGCCTGTTAGTGCTCTTAATGTTTTGCTATAAGCCTTCTTTTCTTCTCACTGTATTCAAGCATTTGGATATTAGACCTTGAGTTTCTTCTATGTGCCTCTGACTTTTCATCCTACAGTCTTATACTACATACTATAAATACATACTACAGAGATTTGTATCACAAACTCCAAAATGTTATATTCATCTGCCTATTGGACGTACCTACATAGATGTTCCAGAGACATCATAAACTCAAAATCCAAAACTGAATATATTCTCTTTCTTTCTACCATATTCGCTGACACCAGCGAAGAATATCACAATCCATCCCAAGTTCCAGGCCTCATCTCAGGCCTCCCTATCTCTTTTGTCATATAAGCAACTATCGATCCTGCAAATTCTGTCTTTTCTGTGGTTCCCTAATCTGCTACTTCACTGCTTGTTACACAGTAACACAGCAATTAAAAATATGGGCAGGTGAGGGGCGTCTGGGTGGCTCGGTCAGTTAAGCATCCAACTTTGGCTCAGGTCATGATCTCGCGGTCCGTGAGTTCAAGCCCCGCGTCAGTCTGTGCTGACAGCTCAGAACCTGGAGCCTGCTTCAGAATCTTTGTCTCCCTCTCTCTGCACCTCCCCCACTCGCACTCTCTTTCTCTCTCTCTTAACAATAAATAAACATTAAAAGAAGTTGAAAAAACATAGGCAGCTGAGTCTGACAGATGTGGAATCTGAATCCTTGTTTTACCACTTGCTAATTATATAAAGTACTTGATAACTGAGTTGAGGTTTTCTGTTTTGTCTGTATAAGGATAATAATTGTTCTCACCTACCTCATAGGGTAGTTTTAAAATTTAAGTGAGAAATTGCTTGTAAAGCACTTTTTATGGTACATAGTATCTCAGTACGGGTTAGCTATGACTTTTAATATTGTTTTAATTATTATTAGTGCAACCCATGACCATCTTGGGGCTGAATCATTACAACCACCTCCTTCCTGACTATGGTTTCCCTGATTCCATTCTTTTCTTTACATTGCCCTTATTTACACTACAGGTAGAATAGTATTTTAGAAACACAAATATGTGCACATCATTCCCCTGCCCAATGGCCACTCACCATGTTAAGCAAAAACACCAAATCCCTTATCGTGAAGCCTAGGCCATCTTGACCTGTCTCCTGCTTACCATGCCAGCTTTCTTGATTCCTTCTTTAACAGAAAAGGTGTTTCAAGCTCCAGGGAGCCTAAGAAATACTAAAAAAACATATTAAGACTAAATCCTAGGATGTGCCCACAGATTTTAATTTAGTAAATCCAGGGTGGAGCCCAGGACTCTGCCTTTTTTTAAGTTTTTCTTTAATTTCCAGTTGGTTAACACACAAAGTAATATTAGCTTCAGGTGTATAACATAGTGATTCAATAATTCCATACACCGGACTCTGCACTTTAAATTTACTCTATCCCCTCACATCTAGCCCCTTCCCCCAGGAGATTCTGCTATAGGGAACATAACTTTAGAAGCCTTGGTTTATGTTGTATTAAACTCCAAACACCTTTATCAGCATTTTTTGCCTAACTGCCTCTTATTTTTCACTCACTTTCGCGGTCACTGTTTTTCAAGGAAGCAGTAAGATGTTGAGTTTCTTTTATTACAATTCTATGCAGAAGAGCAAACTTCTGATATTAACTTGGTGTCTCACACAGGTTTTTGTGTTGAGAAAATAAATCATTGACTAAAGTAACCACATTTCTCAGTCTATATTAACACGTTGTTATCTTACTATTTCCGTTTCTCTGGGGTGCCTGGGTGGCTCAGTCAGTTAAGTGTTGACTTTGGCTCAGGTCATGATCTCACAGTTTGTGGATTCAAGCCCCACGTCGGGCTCTGCACGACTTCAGATTCTTCTCTCTGCCCCTCCCCCACTTGCTCATGCTTGCTCTCCCTTACTCTCTCTCTCTCTCTCAAAAGTAAACATGAAAAAAATTAAAATTTTTTTTCTGTTTCTGATGGGTCTTCCCTAAAATCTGAATACTATCAGACAAAGCAATGACAGTGTAAATTAACATTTACAAATGAAGTGTAACTTTTTAAGTTGAACGTCTTTTGAAGTATCACCTAGAAACAAAACAAAGCAAAAAGGACACACATCTCTCTTAAGTTTGGCTTATTTTCAACAACATCTGGGATGAAACAGGACCATTTCTTCTCCATATCCAGTGACTTTGTAACTTTTAGAACAGCAAAACAGCGTTTCTGTGTACTGAAATAGCCATTTAAGACATAAAACTTAAGAGAATAAATTTTACCTATTGTTAGTTTTCCCCTTTACAACAATAGTAATCCTTCATGTGTCCTTGATTTTACTTAAATTTTAGTTTTTGGGGGTTATTCGGTGGCTCGGTCAGTTAAGCGACTGACTCTTGACTTCAGCTCAGCTCATGATTTCGCGGTTTGTGGGTTTGAGCCCTGTGTCTGGCTCTGCATTGACGGTGTGAAGCCTGGTTGGGATTCTCTCTCCCTCCTCTCTCTGACCCTCCCCCATTCTCTCTCTGTCTCTCTCAAAATTAATAAATAAACCTTATTTAAAAATGTTTAATTTTACTTTTTGATCTGTGTGTTCATTTTCTCTCAGGTCATAGGTAATTTGATTGTCAAGTACATGTCTGTGTGTATGTGTGTCTGTGTGTGTGTGAGAGAGAGAGAATTTCTACGTGTGTGATTTATTTTTTTTTAACAGCTTACCGGTAAAAACTCAGATTTTGCTTTTATTCTCCCTACATTTGACAGATATAAACATGAAGATAAGAATCATGATAGGCTGTTGAATAGTTTATCTGTTTGTAGTTTAGCTTCAAATATATGACTCTAAAATTCAGAATAGATACATCACTTGGTGTAGTTCAGATAATTGATTCATAAGTCAGCTACATCAGGCAGTTTTTGATGGTATCTTTATAAATAGGCTGGAGCTTTCAAATGCCTGATGGTATCTCTCATGATGACATGAAAGGCATTTAGAGGTTGGAATATGCTACCCGTACAACTTGTATTCTAGATACAGTTCATGAGGCCTATTAACTTCCTATCGTACAAGGAACAAAATATCACTGAAACATAATAAATTTAACGGTGATATAAGAAATGCTTTTATAATTGTGTTTTAAAAGGAGCAATGTTAGATACTGACTTTTATAATAGATATTTAGAAATATAAGCATAAGCAGTTTTCATGTTTAAAACAAAAACAAAAATAATAATAAATAAGAGGATTAAAAAGTCCAGAGATATAGCCAATGTGCATAGTGCTAAGATGGTTTCTCATCCATTTGTGAGTTAGATCGAGCCTGCCTTTGCAAAGTGCATTCACTCAGTCTGTCTTCATAATTCCAGATGCATGCACACCTCTTTTTTATCCTGAAATTGGGTAAATAATTAAGAGTTTTGTAGTGAGATATTTATCAAACAACTGTAAACATAAAAGATTCTGGGCTAGTAGCAGTATATTAAGCATTTATTTGGTAATTCTAAGCAGGTCTCCTGTATACGTTGTGAATTTCTTTATATGTATTTATATACATATAAATATATGTATATATATTTATATACATATAAGTATATATATTTATATATGTATATAAATATAAATATATATATTTAATGATGTTGATATTTTTTAATGCTTTATTTCTTTTTGAGAGCGGGGGGAGGGGCAGAGAGAGAGGGGGACAGAGTCTGTAGTGGGCTCCTTGGAAACAGCAGAGAGGCCGAGCTGGGGCTCAAACTCTCCAACCACGAGATCATGACCTGAGCCAAAGTCAGAAGCTCAACCGATTGAGCCACCCAGGTGCCCCTCTTTATATTTTTCAATTAGGAAGGCCAAGCATTCTACAACACATATTATGCCATCATTCTCTCTCTGACTGCTGTCCTATCCTGACCTCCCTGTCAGCTCTCAAACACACAGAGGGTTTTTTCACTAGGCTTGAAATACTTTCTCTAGGTGCTGTCCCCCCACTCTACTCTGTACCATAAAAATAGGCACCCAGCCCCTATAATCCTAGAAAGTATGTATATTCCTTTGAAAGAAATGGTAAAGTGCCACCTCAGAATCTGCCACTTTAGCATAGTAATTACTTTGAATTCAAGTCAGGTAAGAAACAGGTGAAAGAGGGGACACTCAAGACCTTCCTTTTTCTGCCAAAAAGTGCCTTAGCAAATAGCATCTAAAAATTGACAACAGGAAACACACTGGGGAGGAACTCTTCCAATGTCCCAAATGTGCACATGGTTTTTTTGGAACAGGAGAAACTCTTGGAGCATGAAGCCCGAAATTATATCAACGGCTGGGAACAGGTCTTCTCAGGCTCCGTGTGTTGGGAGACCTTCCACCGGAGGCTGGAGCCGCAGCTGCACCCGGCGTCCCACACGGGGGAGATGGGCTCCGCGTGTTCTTCCTGCACCCAGCAGTTCACTAAGAAGGCCTCGAAGAGGTACGTGATCAAGCTGCATAGAGCTGCCAAGCTCCATGCCCGTCCCGTCTGTGCCAAATGTTCATGTCCCAAGAGAACTGCAGCTGCGTGAGCCTTTTAAGCACAGCGGGGAGAAGCTGTTTCTGTGCAAGGAGTGAGGCCTCCGGCAGAAACCGCCGGCAGACGCGCATGAAGGCCAAGCGCAGGAACGAGAGGCCGTGTGTCTGTGAATTCTGGAGCCACGCCTTTCTCTAGAAGGCCGGCCTCGACCCGCACCTGAGCACGCACACGGGCAAGAAGCCCTTCCAGTGCCACCTCGGTGACAAGACCTTCTGTACCCCAAGCCAGCCCGGACAAGCACAACTGTACCCCCATGGGCGAGAGGCCCTGCAGGTGTAAGTTCGGCAAGCAGCGCTTCCCCTAAAAGGGATCCTGCTGAGGCACATGGCCCGCAGCCACCAGGAGGGTCGGCCCCACTTCTGCCAGATGGGCGGGAAGACCTTCAAAGTGGTGGGGCAGCTTCACGTGCACATCAGAAGGCCCAAGGCGATGAGGAAGTTCAAGTGCGCCAAGTAGGTCCACCTGCGGAACACATGGAGCTCCGCAACCAGGTGGAGAAGTACAGCCCACAGCAGCTCGAGCCCTGGCACCTAGTCACTGAAGACCAGGTGAGGATGGTGGTGGTGATGCTCCGCCTGCAGAGCTGACCGGGGCTCGGTGGAGGCCCCTAAGTCCCTTCCCAGGCCTGCCTGGCCTTACAGCTCCCAGGCCAAAGACTGCGGTGGAGAGCTTTGCGAGACCAGGAGACATGCAGCTCAACGCCGCTGAGGACTGAGGCACGGGGCTCCTCCTACCCATTACAGCCCGCATGGTGCCAGCCCCCAATAAACCACATGGCTTTGGACTAGGGGGGAAATGTTTTGCTTTTTCTGTGAATGCTTCTCTCCTGATTTTCGCTCAAAGGATCTGCTCGAGAATGCCAAACCTAACCTTCTTTTAAAATAGCCACCACTCTTGGGGGCTCAACGGGCTAAGCCTCTGACTCTTGATTTCAGCTCAGTTCATGATCTCACAGTCTCAGTGCAGGTAGTGGAGAGCCTGCTTGGGATTCTCTGTCTCTCTCTTCTCCTCCCCTGTGCTCATGCTCTCTCTGTCTCATGAATAAATAAATAGCCACCAGTCTTTCACTGCCCCTCCTGCAGCATGCCTGTCCTTCTTGGCTGACTTACTTCTCACCGTAGTCTTCATGCATTTATCATTATCTGACATCCTGTATAATGTACATATTTTGTTTATCATTGTGTCTTCCCACTAAAATACAAGCTTTACGAAGGTATGTACTTTTATATGTCTCATTTGCTGCTCTATCCCCAAAGCTTAGAGCAACACCTGGCCCATAACACATTGTCGATCAATATTAATCACTTGTTTTTAAAATGTGTTTTACAGATGCTAGGTTCCACACATACTAGGCCCTAAAAGTTTCACTAGTTTCTCAGAAAAATACTTTGACATAAAGGTCATTAGCTGCACAAGGAGAAAGACATATTGAGTTACATAAACAATGGCAACTTTTAGATAAAGAACATATTATCTGGGGGAGGGGGTCTCTCATATAATATAAAACCCTTGAGGTCCAATAGCTAATAATCATTTGGTATATTTCTTTGCGATCCTTTTTTTGTGGTATTTTGTCCTTAAGTGAAATCATACTTAACCTGTACTTTCACATTTTACTTTTATATTTATTATCAAAACATAAGGGGTGCCTGGGTGGCTCAGTCGGTTAAGTGACCAACTTCCACTCAGGTCATGATCTTGGAGTTCACGAATTCAAGCCAGATGTGGACAGTTCAGAGCCTGGAGCTTGCTTCTGATTCTATGTCTCCCTCTCTCTCTGCCCCTCCCCTGCTTGTGCTCTGTCTCTCTCAAAAATGAAAAAAATTTAAAAAATGTTATTATCAAAACCTAGGCATCTTCCTGTATAACTCAAAACCACTTGTAGAAATGATTTAAAATATCTATATATTTTTCAGTAGTATTGAAGGAGGGTATTGTGGTGGGGAGAGCTGTTTAGAGCCAATTACATTTATTTGTGAATTCTAACTCAGACAATAATTGGCCTTTGATCTAGATTAATCTTTTTAATTATATTGAGGTGTATAAAAGATTCAACCATGTAAAATATGATAATATCTTCTTTGCAGGGCACTTTATATATTTACATAAAATGTATTTAAGCCATATAGCATGCATGTACTCAATACATACATACATACATAGTATGTACTCAATAAATGATTATATAGTCTACATATCATAACTATTTTTATATCATAATTATTTTAAACATATTGTTAGACAATAATATTGTTAAATTTTTTCTCTGCTCTAACAAAGTCTACTTGAAATAGTTTGTTTTTCTGATTAATCATATGATTAATCATAGCCTAGATTTCCACAAAAGTCACTTTAGTCATTGATAATAAATAATATCACATACCTCACTCTATGCATATAATTAGACTTATCACAATTTCTTTTATATCCTTCTAGTTCCTAAATTCTTCATTTTGATTATTCTCTGTTTTTTGGAATTGAAACTTTGATAATTTTTAAGTAACATTGAGTGTATTTTTTCAGAGTACTTGCATACCTGAAACTATCTTTCTTTTGTCTTATTTTAACCAGAATTTAGCTGTCTTTATAATTAGACTTTTGCAAAACCTTCCCTCTAAACTCTTTAGACTTTTTACTTTTCTTAACTAACTTCTGTTCATATAATTGCAAAGAGTTTAAGTCATGCTGAATTTTTTCAATTGCTTTTACTTGTTTTTTTTTTTTCTGGGAGACCAGAATATATATATATATATATATATATATATTTTTTTTTTAGTTTATGTATTTATCCTGAGAGCGGGAGAGAGAGTGGGGTAGGGGGAGAGAGAGCTGAAAAGAAAGAGAATCCCAAGCAGGCTGGACACTCTCAGCAGGGAGCCTGACAAGGGGCTCAGACTCATAAACCCAGAGATCATGACCTGAGCGAAAATCAAAAGTCAGACGTTTGACTGAACCACCCAGGCGCCCCTGGAATGTTTTTTTTTTTTTTTCTTTCTGAAACACACTGAATCATATATGAGATGTAGAATTTTATCTCCTTACACTACCAGGATAAGGACTATTGCTTCTATATTCCAAGAATATGTATTATTATTATTATTATTATTATTATTATTATTATAGTTAGATTCTAATCTTCATACCTATAATATTTATATTATATGCTTTTTAATATGTTCATTTATTTGACTGTCTTCATGTTCTTAAAAAATCTTCTGTTTTATATCAATGCCACTTAACTGATTTTCTGTAATGCCAATTTGACTCTTCATTAACAAAAATGCAGATTTTAAAGTCTGCTCTAGACTTCCAATTTTCATTTTCATTTTTAAAATTATCTTCAGACATATACCTTCCTCTTTCATATTACTATTGCTGTGTTTTTGTCTTAAGGAATATTTTCAAAAATCCATTATTTTTTTTTAATTTGTTTTTTTAACGTTTGTTTATTTTTGAGACAGAGAGAGACAGAGCATGAACAGGGGAGGAGCAGAGAGAGAGGGAGACACAGAATCTGAAATAGGCTCCAGGTTCTGAGCTGTCAGCCCAGATCCCAACGTGGGGCTCGAACTCACGGACCGTGAGATCATGACCTGAGCCGAAGTCGGACGATTAACCGACCAAGCCACCCAGGCGCCCCTAAAAATCCATTATTTTTAATGTATGTGTAAGGTGGGGGGATTTAACTGTGTTTTATGTTTCTTGATCCCTCTAAAAAGAAAGATGTCTATGGCCTGGATTGCCAACATATGGTGCACCTATCTTATCCTATCTTCATCATCC
This sequence comes from Acinonyx jubatus, assembly GCF_027475565.1. NCBI lineage: Eukaryota > Metazoa > Chordata > Mammalia > Carnivora > Felidae > Acinonyx > Acinonyx jubatus. The sequence continues at coordinate 50,329,686 of NC_069387.1, forward strand.
TATCAATCATTATTTTGGGAAGGGAACGGTGTGCATTCTCCAGCACTCTGGCTGTTGTGTTCATCTCAGCATAATTTCTATGCATAACCAGGACTGATTTAGTTGGCTGTGCTCTTTGAGGTGGGAGGTGGTTCCTAAACTTGCCATCTTCATATTACAGGGAAGAAATTATATGTGGTGAATAACAGGACACAAATTGTTTTGTTTTGTTTCCATTAAACAAATGCTACACACACAAATAATAGTAAACCACATCTCTGAGCCTCTGCCCTAACATTTCCAACAACCAAATCTCTATCTCATCGGAGTTTGCCTTTAATAAGCACTGTTCTGGCCAGTCCTGCTTTTGTTAATCTTCTAACTGTGAATATTGATTGATTGATTGATTGATTGATTAATGTTTATTTATTTTGTGAGAGAGAGAGAGAGAGAGAGAGCAGAGCGTGAGCAGGGGAGGGTCAGAGAGAGAGGGAGACACAGAATCTGAAGCAGGCTCCAGGCTCTGAGCTGTCAGCACAGATCCCAACGTGGGGCTCCAACCCACGAATTGTGAGAACATGACCTGAGCCAAAGTCGGATGCTTAACTGACTGAGCCACGCATGCGGCCCTCCTATTATTTTTATTTTTCTAATGTTTATTTATTTTTAATTTAAAAAATTTAAAAATACATGCCAATGTGTCCAAATTAAAGTTTGTTTCAGAGATACCACTTACTAGTGGTTCTATAAAGGTAAAATAAAATTACTAAAGCTCTGTTGTTTTATATTTTCCTTATGAGAGGAAATTATGTTGTTTAAAGATATTTTAATAAATATTTAATAAAATGATCTTTGATCATTAATCAAAGTTCTGGGTTTACCTTTCATCATTTTCCATCAACAGTGTTTGGTGAGTGTCCTCAAATAGATAATTGACACAGCAGCAGGTGTTACTAACGGAAAAAGAAGTAACCAAAGCATTTGTTGCTCTATTCTTGATTTTTAGAACACTGAATATCACAAACTAACATACTGATTTTAACAAGTAAAAATGTAGTAAGAGAAAATACATTTTCCAAAATATCTTTTTTTTCATCTTACATAGTTTCTTGGTTACATGTTATTCACTGTTATAAAATAAGGTACCCAAATTGCGTATATTTTGGTTTTGGTACAAAATTCCCCTTTTGTGAACTTTTCTCCTAGATTTAATTTTCTAATACTTTATAGACGTCCACTAATTCTTCTTCAAATTCTGATGTTTGCTAAGAACAATGGGGACATTATCTCATTCCTCAGTTATATTTCGGTTTCATCTGAACTGTTCAATCTCATTTTTGTCTCATGCCCACTTATTTTAACTATAATGCTGTACTAATGAACAACTATTCATGTTTTGTAACTACAAACCTATTGTTCTAACACTTATATGTATCCAGTCATCCCCCATGGGATGGGATCCATCCTGGAATCTGTCCCCAATTTTATAATTTTGAATGCAACTTTTCTCACATATACCAACCCTCATTTTTTCTCTTATTTTCTCTGCCTTTAACTCACTTGATATTTTGTATTCCTTCTGACAGAATGGGTTATTATCTGATTAAATAATAACATATCTATGAAAACATTATTTACGTATATGGTAGTATATCTATATACATATACACAAAAACGTGTTAATCTTATCTACAAAATGTTAAGCCTTAAAAAGACATTATTAAAATAATAAATAGTAATTTAGAATGATCAAACCCATAATTTTTAAACTACTTTTTAGCAGGGTTTGCTCAAAACCTCTCTTATTGTGGAGAATGACAATGGAAGCAAAATACACACTTCTTATAGTCTAGGCTTTAAAATTTTCTGACAAAAGTCATCCAACTGGTTATTTTTAAAAGACTTTTTGTTTAGAGGTACCTGGGTGGCTTAGTTGATGAGCATCCCACTTCGTCTCAGGTCACGACCTCGCAGTTTGTGAGTTCGATCCCCGCGTCGGGCTCTGTGCTGACAGCTCAGAGCCTGGAGCCTGCTTCGGATTCTGTCTCCCTCTCTCTCCGCTCTTCCCCTGTTCACACTCTGTCTCTCTCTCAAAAATAAATAAAACATAAAAATTTTTTTAAATAAAGAATTTTTGTTTGAATGAATTAAACATTCTACCTCCAAACCAACTCAAGAATTTTAATTCCTAGATGTGTTTACATGTAGAACTGTACCCAAATCATCCAAAACTAAATAATTGATTACCTTGAAAATAAATTTATGTCTGGAAAAAACACCAGCTTAACTTAATATCTGTTTGAATGTTTCCAAGTGTCTAGATATTAGTCATCTTTAGTCCTATAGAATGGTCTAGACGCTACAGCAGTAACTCATGATCATACTCTCAAATAATGGCAAGTAATCTCATATCTTACTCTTCTTCAATGGTCTGGTTTTCTTCTCTTAATTCTTCATGCCTTAGTGGTTCCAGGATTACTAAAATGTTGGTAAAATTCCACGTTGCAACTAGTACTATAGAGTCTTCTAATTCCGTCCTTGGAGGAACTTACATTCCCATGATTAAATTGTATCTCTATCCAAAAGAAAAAAAAACAATCTGTTTGGTAGTTTATACATTTGAAAATTATGATGACCTTCTTCACTTTGAAATAATATGTTGTCATTATAAAGTATATTTCCAATTTATAGTGTGTCTTTTTTTTTCTTTGGGAATTTAAAATACTTTAAATAATTTGGGCTTTGCCTGATTCCCCAGAATTGTAGAGTATGACTGATAACTGCCTTTAGAATCCTTAATAGCTAAATTACAATTATTATGCAAAGTCCTACAATAGACAGTTATATGGATTATTAAATGACTTTGCCTTTTTTGCAAACTATAATCATTTTCCTTTATTAGCTGAAGGATTTCATAATTTAAGGAAGATGAGAAACCTATAAGTCACGCTTTCAAATAAGGAACATGGATATTGCAAACATTAAATTCCCCCATAAAAATGTTAAGGCATCATTAAACTAGGTTCAGATTAATACAATTCAGTCAACTCTAGATAGATATCTCCCATAATAAGCTGAAACAATACCTAGTGATCTAAGATGTAAAATATTTTACTACAGCCAATTTATAAACCTATAAAACATACAGGTATCATTCAACCTCTTTATTAATAGTGCATGCCTTGTATTAAATCAAAACCATTTTAAAGGCCCCTCCCTTTTGGCATTCCCTTCCTCAGCTGTTGCCCCTCATTATGTGTTATCTCACTGAAGCTCATCCAAAGTGAATGACAGCATCTTTTTTACTAGAAGCAGCTTAGGCAATTCCCAGCCTAGTGATACAGCTTAACTATCTCTGAGATTTATAGACACACTTGCTATCCTAAACCTACAATATTCTATGGTCTCATGTTGATGTATTTGTTTCTCTGTAAGCAGATGTGGTTTTCTCACTTTGGAAAACTGTAATTTATTACTTTTTAGGTTCTTGCAAGTTGCTTTACGTGTGAATTACATTCACAAGAAAACTGATAATTGTGACTTCAGGTTCTAGACTGTTTTAAAGTGGCTTAAAGCAGGTTTGTTCTTTTTTTCACATTTTTCCCCGATAAGAAAGCCAAATATTTTGTATTGTCTGAACTGCCAAGAGTTTGAATAAGTTATCTATTCTGGTTATCTATTATCACATAACCCCCAAACAATGGTTTAATAGCCCCCAACAATGGCAATTACGCTCACGAATCTGCAATTGGGGCAAGATTCTGTGGGCTAACTCGTCTCTGCTCCACTTGGCATCAGTTAGTCCAAGGGTAGAGGCTGGATATGCTCATATATTGAGTGGCTGTGTGGTTACTAATCCTGTGTGGTATCTCCAGCCCTGTGCCTTCAGGGCAACCAGATTCATATATGTTGACTCATGGCTCCCAAAGCTAAATCCCAGGGAGGAGCCGATGGGAACAGGTGAGAACAGATGATGTAGGAACAGATCAAGCTCAAGCCCCTTTCCCAACCTGGTCCCCTTTTTTCCAGGTTTGGTAAATTGAAAAATAAAGTTGTAATAGATTTGGTATACAACATAATGATTTAATATGTATACACACACACACACACACACACACACACATGTATATGTTGTAAAATGATTACCACAATCAAACTGCAATCACATTAATTAACTATCACCTCACAGTTATCTTTCGTGTGTGAGAGAACATTTGTTTGCGTTACTCTGTTCCATTGACTCCTTATAACAAGATGTGTCATCCCAAGTCATCTTGACAAAAAAATCAAGGTACAATAAATAAAATTGTAAAATATATTCAAATATTTGTATCCTTAACAGAGGAATTTTGAATTCTGACTCATCACAGACAGGTATGCATGGATTAAACTATTAAAGAATTTTCATACCATATCGACATTAGAGTTCTTGCATACCACATAAATTAACATGTTGTTTTTCACACCAAATTATCCCAAAAGAATCTTTTTTGAACTGGGAAAATAATTTTAAAGAATGAAGACCAAATCTCTAAAACGGAAATTATCCAAGAGAATAATTAGAACAAAATAAAACAAAAAATTAAAATATAATGGTTAAACTGATATATATATATAAATATATATGTATATATATATTTACCTATGTACATATATATATGAAGACAATATTGAAACTATAAAATATTAATGAAATCCTTGCAAACAGTTGACTAAAAAAAGCATAACATTGAATTTGCTAGAATAACATTACACAATAAAATTTATTTCTCATTTACATAGCAATCCAATCTGAATGTACCTAGTTGATAGAGATCTTTCCTAAGCTTGAGATATTAGTGCCAGCCATAAGAGGACTGTGCCTCATTACACAGAGGTTACCATGAAGTTCTTTAGTAGAAGGAAATTATCCCATTTGCCAGTTTCAAGAAGTGCACTATGTTGTCTACCTTTTGTATGTTATGAAAAGTGGCCCATGGTACAGATTTCTAGGCAGCAATCAGTGGTTTTGCCAGTTGGCTAGAGATCAGCACGAAAAAAAACTGGGTGACGATGACAAAAAGGACCAGAGAAAAAAATGTGTGAATGGATCTCTTAGAACATAAAATAGTCATATCTTTGTGTATCATGTTTATGCCCATCAGAGAGCATCCACCAAGGAGAAGTCACTTTACAACCAGAGGGACAGGATGACCTGTCCTGCAGATATCAACCTGCCTCTTGGCCATCTTTGTGCTTACAACAACGATCCAGGATAACAGTGGTCATAGTGGCATGGATGGAAGCAATGCATGGGCTTATAATGTGGACTTTGCCTCAATATAACTGATTGAATATGTCACTTCTAAGTTTCCAACCAGCCACTATTAGAAATGGAACCTCTGCCCTGGATATAGCACTGTTTCTTTGTGGGCTGAGTGGGTGGGTAACAGGAAACAAGTTAAACACTGGTATCCAGGGGCACCTGAGTGGGTTAGTTGGTTAAGCGCCCAGCTCTTGATTTCAGCTCAGTTCATAATCTCATGGGTTCGTGAGTTTGACCCCAGTCAGGCTCTGTGCACACAACTTGGAGCCTACTTTGGGTTCTCCCTCCCCTCCTCTCTCTGCCCCTTCCCAACTCCCACCCTATCTCTCTAAAAATAAATACATAAACTTAAAAAAAAATGCTGGCATCCAGATTCTGCTGTTCCAGGATTCTTTCAAGCAGCACAGTTTGATGACAACATTCCTACTGCCGATCTGACCTATAGAGCACAGTCACTATTAAGCTTCTCAAAATTGTCTGTGTCCCCTCACCAGTGCATTCCTCACTTTCTTAGTAAAGGAAATTCCTCTGAATTGTCCCAAGCACCACCATTACATGGTGGGTTCCTGGGCAAACCTACCATATCAATTCTAACTTCCCTACCTTTATGAATGTTCTGAACTATTTTGTATTCTACCACACAATGTTCTATTCTTTCCACTACTTTTACTCCAGTCTATCATCAAGGCCAGACTTCTAAGGAACAGCAAAACTACATTGATGAGTTCTAGATGTCCCTCCTATAATGTGGAATCACAGTTCATGGTGAGTAACACCAAGTCAATGAATTCTCTCCTATGCAGACTAACATTCTGTGTTACTGGTCCCCCACTTGCCTACCAACCTCTACTCAAGATCTTCTTCCAGCTTCACCCCCAGATTCTCGCTGATACATGTTAACTGGGGTACGTAGCACTGCTTGCACTCCCAGTTTAATTTCTGGGAGATGTAACCTTAATTATCAGTGATTTGGCTGAAGTTAGGCCGAGGGCCCCAACTTAAAAGGCAGCAAGGCCAGCAGCAGGGGCACTGAAGTACAGAGGGTAAACAGTTGATTTCTGAAGGAAACTGCACTCAGAGAAATCTGAGAAGGCCCAAAATGTTTGTCTAATACAATATTTCTTTCAAGGCAATAAGGTCTTCAAGGTTATATGTGTGCCAACCAGCTTTTACTTTTCCCCTCTGATGTATGGATCTCTATTATTAACTAAAAACGACCAATCCTTTTTATATGAAAAGGATCTTAGCTGTATAACTTAATTTGTGCTAACTACCCTTCTTATATGGAATACATGAAAGGCAGAATTTTTCATTATCAGACCAAATACAAATTATACTTACAGGCAGAGAATTCAACTTCTTAAGGTCTAAATTATAAGTGAAATAAGTAGTATGAGCAATAAGTAATATCAAGATGTAAACGATATCAAGAACTCACTGAGTTACTGGAAAGGCACTTTAAAAATTAAATTCATGCATTTCTACCAAATTGATGAACTATAACTACATATTTCTTTCAAAGAAATAAATATAATAAAAGTAAACTGAGGCCTGTGGAGGTAGTTTAATAAAATCATTAAGCAGTTATACAAGCAAACTATACAGCAATGCATTGGTAAGTTATAGCGAGTGCCATTTTGTGTAATAAGGAAAAGGCTGGGTGTGAAGCATGAGTGTACAAGATACAAACAACCAAACGGCAAGCTATATATTTGAAAACACAGCTGTGGTTTATGTTCAGTCAGTTCATATCTCTAAGAGAACTATTTTTTTTAATGCATACAAAGGGCAAATGTCATTATCATGTGAATATCTAAAACTCTCTGATATAATAAATCCCCTAGGATTACATGTCTGCTAAACAGATTTCCGTCTCTTTCCAAATACATTATTGATCAGTTTAGCCATTGATTTAGATCCACTGGGTCTTCTCTTTTCTTTGAGTTTGAAGTTTGTCAGGATGTCCTTGATAATTCTGATAAACATCATCTCTACCTCCAGACACTGCTCTGCTGCAGATAATTCACAGAATTGGCAGCGGTTATCCAATGCCAGCTTTTGCCCTTCTTCCCAGCCAACCTCTCGCACGTGACAGAGATCTTGCTTGTTACCAACCAGAAGCACCGCTGATTCCACAGCTCTGAAATGTAGAGGACAACTTTGGCAAAATTATTTTACATCTCTTTTTTTTCTTGCATTAGTAGGCTTATATAAAAATGAATTAAGGACAAAAAAATTATTGTGTGTGTATATGTGCTTCTTATGGTCATATGTAAGTGTACGACACAAATCCCCAATTATTTACAAAAATTATAGAATGTGGTATGTGACACAGAAGTAACAAGACTATTAAAGCATAGGATTTGCATTGATACAAACCTATTCTTGAATAATGGCTCTGTTTACCAACAAGGCATGATTATTAATTTTCCAAGTTCCATTATCCTATATGTAAAACAATCGTGAAATAGCACGTGTTACACAGAATTCTCATGGAGATTTAATTAAATGATGTACATAAAAATACCTAGCACAGTCAGCAAAAGATGCTTACCAAGTATTATTTTTCATTTCCTTATCAATTGAAAGAGAAAGACTAACTAATGTGTTTTTACTGAATAGCTACTATAATTGAACAATTTAGATATAATTTTCCTAGGGAAAAATATTACTCAATACTCATTGTTGTTTGTTCTTTGTTATTACCCATTATACCATAGTCTAGAGATAAATGTTATAATCTCATGACCTTGTGCAATTTTCTATTTATTTAAGAAATATGTTTCCAGAGCTCCTGGGTGGCTCAGTCAGTTAAGCATCCAGCTCTTGATTTTGGCTCAGGTCATGATCTCACGGTTTGTGGGAGTGAGTCCCGCACCGGGCTCTGTACTGGCAGCACAGAGCCTGCTTAATATTCTCTTTTTCCCTCTCTCCTTGCCTCGCCCTCCCTGTCTCTCAATATAAATAATTTTTTTAAGAAAAACATTTCTTTGTTATGATAATGTCTTCAACAAATATCAATAATTTTTCCTCGGTTACAGAGACAAATTTCTAAAACAGGGTTTCATTTGAAAGATAGAGTAAGACAACTAGTCCTTATAAATGCCATGGAACTCTGCCAAGTTATCTACTATAGGGAAGAAATGAATAAATGCAGTCTTCAACTCTATCTATAAAGATACTGTCTTTAGATTCTGCTAAAAGTCAGTTTCATTTGCATGATGGTGTGTGTGCGTGGTGAGGGGAAAAGCACTGTGTCTGTTAGACTTTTCAGGGTATTAATATTTTTTCTATAAAATTCAGAAAAGTATTGTAAAGGATTAATGGGGAAGGATAAGTGAAATATTTTGAAGGGTGACTCATAATCAGATGTAATTTTATAAAACAGTAACATATTTTGCTATCCTAGACTATCTACAGATTGAGAAGTGGAAATACTCTAAAAATTACTTAGTACATTAAGAAGATTGCCTGAAAAATGTCAAGTATAGGTGTTTTCATTTTTATGTTTTGACTATTCTTAAGGGATTCTTTTGATTTGGAAGAATAGTGAAGGAATTTTATTATTATCCCTTACCTAAGTCATGCTGCTTACATATGAGGCATTTAATGCTTAAAACAATGAAGTTCAAACAAAAATCTGTAATATGAGAGGAAATCAGAGCTGCAAGTTACCTCGGTAAAATCAAATCCTTTTCTCCTACCATGTTTCTATCAGTTTTATAACCAGAAAAATGAGGTCTAGAGATTAAAGTGGTTTACCTAAGGTCAATCAGATATAAACAAGAATTTACATCAATTGACTTCAGGGAAACAACATTTATCAATCATTATCCCATGGTTTCTTGATAGTGGGCATTTAAAAAAGATATAAAAACACATATACCAATTTTCAGTAATAATATTGTGCTTCTTGCTTCCCAGATTAAAGTGTTATTTTGGATTCTAAGGGCAAATCTTATCACGAGCACAAAGAATTCTTTATATCAGTATGTCAAATAAAAATAAATATTTTAAATGGGAGAGGCTCAAACAAAAAAATAAAGAAAATGGGAAATTCATATGTGTAAATGTATATCTACTAATACAAGAATGGTTTAAGGCAGGTATGCCTTCCCTCATAGTTTCTTTGTGTCAAGACAATTAACAATGGGTAATCATTGATCAGTTCTTTATTTTAGGAGGTGAAACAGAGAAAAATGTATTCTCATACTTAGAATTCGTAATGGTTTGATTATTCAGTCTATTTTGCTTTGATAGATTGAACAACCCAACGACAAGGAATTGGATGCCAAATGTAACAAATTTGGATTTATTTAATATCCTTAACATTTTTGTGGGAATGAAAAGAAAAGGTTGAAAAGTGAACTATCTTGTGTACAGAGAACCATTTTGCAAGTGAGTGTCATGTTAACAATAGAAGCTGTCTTGTAAAATAGCCATTTACTCAGAGCAAGTAACTGTTTATGTCAGCCAGGATATAAAGTATTCTCATCTTATTCCTTTTAATACATGTGTAACTCCTGTGGAATGGAAGGTGAATTGTTCAGGGCTGTTAAATTTTGTAATTGGAAGGCTGTATTAAGCTCTTCCTAATGATGCTTATAGCTATGATGATTTACTAAAAGGAAAGGCAAGAGGAATGGAGAATATCTTACCTTTTACAATGACTAGTTTGTGGCTCCCGAATTCTGTAGACCAGTGCTTTTGCAAAAGCAAATGAGGACCTGTCACTGATGTCATACACAATAACAAACCCATCTGCCCAATGCAGTTCACTTGTGAGGGAAAATTTTGCTTTCTTTGGCTGAAAATAAATCAAGCAAATTGAAACTGGTGGGATATTCCACCTGTATTTGACACTTCAGACAATTAATTAATGGTAACCCATTTTATCAAAAAATAGATTGATATTGGAGTTTATAATATTAAAAATAATCTCTTCAAATTTTAATTAAAATTGAGAACACATTTCAGTTTTAAGACTGGCAACTTTACATTTACTCTTACCCAATCTTCTTCAAATCATGATTGAAAAAAAATAAAATAAAATAATACTTTGTTTTACTTACTTGAGAACAAGGGTCATATATTTCTAGGTTCAGTTGCTTCCCTTCCAAATACAAATGCTTACTATAGATAGATTCTGCAAAATATACATATATTCAGTGTCATTATGGAAATACTCTAGAATTAAAAAAAATAAATTCATATTTGTATTACAGTCTTGCAAATTCAACTGGTCAGATTTTAGTGGAATAGAACAGTGGCTTTTTTTTAACTGTTAGTGATCAAATACATGCATGTTATATTTGCTCATACATATATGTATTTCTTACAAATAAATTTTTCCACCATATCTATTCAACTACATGTTTTTGTGCTTATCTACTTATCTTCCATCTTACAACTATGGACGAATTATCTGTGTTTCCAAGGCCAATCCATTCATCATGAACTAGTTACCATTTCCTCTGATCTACTGAAAGACATAACCATACCAATTCCACCTCTCTCTTCTGCATCATAAACTGTTCCTCTCTACTATATCATTATTAACCGCTGAATTTCTCCTAACTTAACAATCCTTTAGAACCCCCAATCTCTTCAACTATTGCCACATTGCTCTCCTAGCCTTTTAGTAAGTATCTACACCTCTGTGTCCAATTTCTGTCTCCATCTATCTCCATTGTTAGTACTATGATCCAAACCATCATTAGTTTTTATTTAGAGTATTACAAAACCTCCTCATTCATCTCTCTGTTTTACCTCCTTCTTAACTCCCTTCTTGTGCCTAGTCTATTCTCAACACAGGAGAAAAAGTGAACCTTGTAACCAAATCATCCCTTGTCTGATCAAATCTCTCCAATGGCTCCCCATCTCACTTGGATAAACCAAAGCCTTTAAAATGCCTGAAAATGTCCCTCTTTGTTTAATCTCCCATCACTTCTATGACTTCTTTGGCTATACTCTCTCAAATTATTTGCACACAAACTACACCATCCTCCATAGCGTTCCTCAACTTTTTTCAGAAATTCCCTCCCTCAGAATTTTGGTAATTGTTTCTTCTGCCTGGAATGTAATCCTCCAGATATCTTCATGGCTCAATTTCACCACCTTTATTTCTCTATCCAAATATCACCTTCTCGGCAAAATCTACCCTGACTACCCTATTTTAAATTTAAATTTTAACATACCATATTAGTGCCATTCCCCCATGATATTTTCTTTTTCTTTATAGCAGCTATCATCATATGAAATAACTTATACTTTTTTTTTTAATTGACCCTTCCTTCCAGAATATAAATCTTATGGGGGCTTGGATATTTGTCTATTTTGTTCAATACTGTAGCCTCTCTATCTAGAAGAATACTTGGGACATGGTAGGTGCTCAATAAATATTTGTTTAATGAATAAAAGACTTCCTTTCTGTAACTGTTCCTCCAGAGTTTAATAAAAGACCTACTTCTCTCCAAAATGGCATACTGACAAAAAAATCATGACCCATTCTGGCAACATAACCCATAGCTAAAAAGATATGGCAAGATTTGGGGAGCTGACTTCAGGGGTTAAGGATGCATTTTAAAATCCTTTTAGGTTACATTTAATGAAATTTGTTATAGTTTCATTAAACCTTAAAATATGTTTTCAGACAGTTCCTTGTAACTTCATAGGTTACTACTGACTGTGAACCCTACAAGTTCCTTCTAGACGTTTAAACATATCTACTCAAAATTCAAAAACTGCCAGCTGGGGTCACTAACTCTTAACTTTTTAGAATTTTATTATTTCCCCTTCTGGTCTTCATTTACAAGATGGAATCATTTTCTGCCAGTTTTTCCTCGTGCAGTGATGATCTTTTTGCTCATTTGTTTGTCTTTTCAAAATGTCTCTAAGTCATATATTTTTTAATGGAAATGTACCAGCCTGGAATGTATACACTTCATTTGTTTATATAACTATATCTTATAAAAGATTAAGGTGATTTTTTTTGTTGTTGTTGCTGTTGTTATTTTTGGGTGTGGTTTTATTTGTGTTGGTTTGGTTTTGTAATTGTGGAACATCTTCTCCTGCCTGACTCTGTGTTATATTGACTTTTTTTGACAGAGGTTTTTCACCTGAGAATTTAAACAATAGGAATTTCTTTTTCTATGTATTTCTTCTATCATTAATCAGTTTTCAAGCACTTTCCCTAAAATATTCCCAATGTCATATGGATTGAAGTAGTATGTTAAATACATGTAGAAAGTAATACAATATAATACCTTAACGTTAGTTTCTAAAATTCTGGAATAATGCTACCTCATGAATGGAGGCTTTCTTGCTTTCTTGCTTTCTTTCTTTCTTTTTTTGGTGGAGGAGATTATTTCTTATGGAAAAACATGTTTTCAATTATAACTTCCTCTTAATCTAAGTAAGAATTATTGCACAAAAAAATCAAAATCATTCCCCTTTCTTCCAACTCTCATAATTTTTTTATACTCTGCTGTTCTTGTTTAAAAAACGTAAAGCAAAATCACTTTTCCCTTATGTCTTAAATCAGGTGAGTTATTAGTACTAATTAGTACTATTGTTGATTATTAATATTAGTATTAATATTGATTAATTGCTGAGCCAAAAATATACTCAAAACTCTGGCAAAGTTCCTCACTTTTTATTAATGCCTCACTCTGATATTTCCCATATGTCATGCTAATTCTGAACAAAATAAATTTAGAGCAGAGTTAGTAAAATTATTCTAAGATTGTATTAAGACACTTGTTTTAGAATTTCTCTGAAACTTAGATAAGCAACCTAGATAATTTTGATATGATCTTTAATCAAGGTATAATTTTCCCATTATTTTCACATGGGAATAAATTAAAATAAGCTTTATTTTGTAGTTACTAGTGCTTTTATAATTAATATGTCTTCATCTTTCAACAAATGTTTATTTAATTTCAAAACTGTTTCATAGTTTACAAAAATATTCACACTGACACACTTCACAATATTAGGAGAGGGGGATCTTAGTTTTAATGTTCTTCTAATTCTAGACTGAAACAAACTGACTTCCTAATCCATCTCACTTAACATCAAATTGGGTGAATTTTATCATAAAAGCACATTCTATTCAAGTACCTATTTTCATATTTCCAACCAGAATCTGAATAAATAAGTTGCTGAAAAATGCAAAAATGGAAAATTCTACCAAAATGCTTCAGTGACCTTAATTGTGGTTTAATTAAAATGATGAAATTTTAAAGGTTAAAAAGAAAGTCTAAAGTGGTGACTTACCAAAATTAGAAGCATATTCTCCAATGAATCGCTTGGTAAGAAACCTTACTGTAAGTGCTACAAGACAAACAGGCTGGACTTAGGGTCTTTTCTGTTTTAGGATACAGATAACTTAGTTATGTACATAAGGTTTTATCTTTCAGCTCAAAAATTACCACGCATTAATGCAGACCTTAAAGCTTTATTAAATTCTAGTCTAAATAATAGTCATCAAGATTTTCACTGTACAACCATAAAGATTAAAAGACTAGAAAGTGATCTGCCTATTCAAATCACTATGTAATTAATTCATGAATGCAAACAGGTAAGACAGCTTATTTTATGTAACAGACACAGAGTTCTCATTAAGTTTCAGATTCAAGAACTATACCATGTCTTTATATTCTTTACCAGATCAAATCTGGCTCTAATAGTAACAAGGACAATATCACACATTTGTTTATCACACAGTTGTTTGCAAGGATAGAGGGACTTCAAAACCCAGGAAACAGAAAAAAGACCTCTAGTGTGGGTTTATCTTGCTGCAGCTCCTGGGTCTGGACAGTTGTCATCGTTCATTGAGATCAGGTAGCTCTACTGATGGCATCCTCACCACCATCATAACGGAACCAAAACCAAAATCCGGTAAAATAAAACAAAACCGTGACTTCCAAAGTCAGGGGCACCTGTTGCTCAGTCTGCAGGCATCTACAAAGCCACGCCCATCCTGTTTTTTCACCTCAGGAATGTTGCATTTAAAACATAATCCACAGGTCTCCCTGCATTCTTCTCCACCCTTAGGCTCCGAGCAGAAGAATCAGTTCAAGGCCATTGTTTGGCCACTAGTGGATGTGAGGGCAGGTGTGTTAGAGTGAGAAGTAGGTGGGATGGTGATGGAGTGATTTACTGTTATTCCTACAAATTAATACTTCAAACGGTTATCTTTCTCAAAGTGCCTATAAGTTCTATAAATATACAGTTAATTGCATTACTTCCTCATAAAAATGAAAACTCCTAATGAAAAGTAGTATACATAATTATGTAGCTATATTTACCTATTAGGTCAATATATTTCTCACTCGTTTTACACTCTGCACCATGCCACACAGTATGCAACACCACTCACCAGATTTGCCTGTTCCTTCGCCACCCAAGACAGCAAGCTTCACATCGTTCATCTTGTCTTTCTGATCCTTCTTGCTCAGTCCTGTCTTTTGGAGCTATACTGACTTGAGCCTAGCATGTGCTTTTTAAAATCCTTTTTACTAATGCTGCTATCATTTCTCTAAGGCCAACTCCGCCCCATATTCCTCCCATCCAATAATAACTTTAAAAATGTTTTCCTGGAGTCTTTTTAAACATATTCCATTTAAGAAAATAAACATTGCAGTTACTATTTAGACATAAAGTCTTCGTAAGTCAATAGTTAAGAATTTCACAGAAATTCTGCAGAAGATTCTTAAGTCAGCTAAGAAAGCTTAGTTCCCAATCCTCTACTTTTTGTGTACCAGGAATTTACCTTTCTAGGACCTAGAAAAATGATTTCTCTAAATAAGAAAATGAGGTTTTAGAGGATGAGTATACATTCCTGTAAGTCTACTTTGACTGGATCAGTTTTGATTTTTCTATAAAACCTGAGCCTATATTTTCTTGGACTTTTTCTGTGAAAGACAAAGGGAGTAAGTTTACTCAGTCATGACAAGAAATGAGAGAAGGAAGAGGATGGCTGTCTCAGATGTAGTTGTTTAGGGGTGACAGCAGGGCACATAAACACACAGCCCTTGTTTTTGAGTCATATGAGGCTTTAATGAAAAATATGGACACTACAGAGTTTTATCTCTCCAATGTCTTTCTTAATAAGCGCTCTCTCTCTCTCTCTCTCTCTCTCTCTCTCTCTCTCTCTATTTTAGGTCAATAGACAATAGTATGGTTTCTGAGAAAAAAATAAAGCAAGCAGCTTCATGTTGTTTAAAAAGCAATAAGCAGAAACCTGTCATGTTTCCTTCTGTGGTACTGTGGTACCCCACATTACTTTCTTTCCTTTCTCTCTCTTCATTTGTATATGTATAAATTGGAGAGTTGAGAAAAGAGTACAACAACAAATAGAAGAACTCAACCTTGTGTACTAAATTTTGAGACCCAGGTAAAGGAGTTTCATTTCTAGGCTGGGTTGATCACAGGTATAATATGCTTTTTAAAAATGCATTTATTTAGCAAACATTGAGCAACTGCCGCTTTTTATTGAAGATGTGTTGAGTTAACAAGGTCAACAATTAAAGAATTCATTAAGATTCCTTAGTGAATCTACAGTCTACTAAGATGAAAATTGACATAATTAAAATTATAATAGACATGATCATCATTATCATGGCTAAAACAGAGCTCTAACCAAGGGCTGAGGAAAGCAGAGCAGTGCATTGAAAGGTCTTCAAAAAGTAGGTAAAGCTTGAAACATGAGCAGGACCCAACAGAAGAAAGGAAAAGTGATTGGGAATTAGGGAGATGTGTCTATTCCAAAAGAAGAAATAGACTCTGTAAAGAAAAGGAAGAAAAAAAGGAAGAGAGAGTATGGCAATTTGTGATATCAAGGTTAACACATGAACCATAAAAAAAAATTAAAAATAACCTATGTTCTCTCTGTAATCCATACACCTATTTTAAGAGTAACAGGTAATTATTTTTTTTTATTAAGGGAGTTTACTAGCTGATTTATTATATTATGAAATTGAAAGTTTTTTCCTCTATTTGGAGAAATTATATTTTTATCTTAAAGTTCTGACTGATGTCTTTAGAAAGTTTAGTATATCTACTGATATGAAGGAAAAGCTTAATTTCATAGCATGCATGATATTGAAAACAATATATAGATAGTTACATATATATACCTACATTTTTTTTGCCATATCCTGCTCCTCCCCACTGCCACTGAATTCCAAAACTAAATCTAATAAAAAAGCAGCCTAACGGCACTTGGTTCCAGGGATCAAGCCCTGCCTCAATTCTCTCTCTCCTCTATGCCCCTACCTCCAAAAGCACGCCCACTCATGCTCTCTCTCTCTCTGTCTCTCTCTCTCAAAATAAACAAACATTAAAAAAAAGCAGCCTAGTGTTGGAATAGAGTGAATATAATTATGTACATGCTTTTCTAAGAAACAGAGTGTCTATATATTTTTTGGCCTCAGGTAAAGGGTGCTAACATATGAATGTTCTGATAGACATATTACTTATACTACCCCAAATCCTTTCACCTTTACCTAAATAAATATTTATTCACAACCAATATAATTTTTTGTTACTTTATTCATTTATTGAATGAACAAAAATTTATTGAGTGTCTACTATAGGCTTGGCACTATTTTCAATGCTAGAAACATATTAGTGAATAAAGTACTTACAGATTCTGTTCATTGGAGATGGACCTTAAATATTAAAAAATAAGTAACGATTACATATCAGGTATTCATTAATGCTATAATTTTATCTGTTTAATTTTGAGGTCAAGTTAACCGGCCCTTTTCAACTAATCTCATTTCCCTGTAATTTCTGTTAGAATAGATGCAAAGTTTTTTCACCAAAAGCTGCGGATTCAGAGGGTGGAGTGATTAAAAAAATCTCCAAGGAGAAAGATTATCTTTGTTCCATTATACTGTTCTAGAACATTAAAAAGATGGACTACTTCCCAACTCACTTTCTGTGTCTGCAATAATCTAAAATAGACATGAATGGTGTACATAGACAAACAGAAAACAAAGAAATCATAGAAATACAATGTTATTTATGAATATAGATCCCCAGGTCTGAAGTATATTAGCAAATCGAATCCAGAAGTGTATTTAAAGAGCCAATTGTAATAAGCTAGTAGAATTTATTCTAAGAAAGGCAAGTTGACTGAACAACAGGAAGTTTGGTAAAATATTCTAATACATTAGCATGATAAAGGAGAAAAACTGTATGAACAACCTGCTGCTAAAAGCATTTCATGAAATTTAACAACTGCTTAAAACAAAATACTTAGTAATCTAAAAATACATCTAACTTGATTAAGTTTATATATTTTTAATCCACATATCAGAAAAATAACAAATACATATAGAATTTTTACTCTTAATTTCCTCTAAAAAGAGTATTTTGTCTGTTAATTTTAGCACAGAATTCGTAGTCCTATTCAATACAATGAGGGGAATAAATTACATATATGAAAAAGGGGAGAAAAATAGTTACAACCTACAAATGATATTTTCCTTACCTGTATTTTATCTACATTATTAGCATACGTAAGATCATTCAGTAAGTTGGCCAAGTAAAAGAAAAACATAGAAACAATAATTCCAGATGATAAAAATAGCAGCTAACATATGTTTTACACAGTGTATAACAGGTAATTTTTTAACATGTTTTCCAAGTATAACTACATTTAACCCTCTGAGAAACTTCAGGTAGGTGCCATTATTATATAATACAAATACAGTCCTTTTTCACAAAGAAAGGAAAAAAAAGAAGTAAAAAGAAGAAAACTAAAAATGAATGTATAGGATTTATATGATGAATTCTCTTACTGAAGAATATCAAATAAGACTTGAATACATGGACAAACATAAATAGAATGGCCCAATGTTATAATTATTACCAAATCAATCTAAAAGTAAAATGCAATGACAATTAAAAGCCCAACAAAGACGGTTTGATTCCATGTAGACAGCTTATTTTGAAAAAGAAAATATGTAAGAATAAATGAGGAATTTTTAGGTAAAAGAGTGACAAAATACCTCTCATGAACCAAATAATACCAAAAAAAATACTATTCTATTAAAATGTGATTGATAGGCTCATTAATCGAATAGATTGTTGAGTATAGAATTTGAGTACATAGAAATTTATTTTATTATGAATGCAATGCTTTTAATACATGTTATTTTTAAATTATGTTGATGCTATTAGAAAAAAATCTTAGAACAATGTGTTATATCTGTACCATATGCCAAATAAATTATGAATACTAAAATTCTTAGTGTGAAAATTAAATTCAGAGAAGTTTACATGGCCTTTGACATATATATGAGAATCTTCCAAATAATTGTAGAGAGGGAAAAGTCTTCTTAAGAAATAGATCCAGGGGCACCTGGGTGGCTCAGTCGGTTAGTGTCTGACTTTAGCTCAGGTCATGATCTTGCTGTTCATGAATTTGAGGCCCGCATCAGGCTCTGTGCTGACAGATCAGAGCCTGGAGCCTGCTTCAGATTCTGTGTCTCCCTCTGTCTGTCTGCCCCTCCCCCACTCACGTTTTGTCTCACTCTTTGTCTCAAAAATAAACATTAAAATATTTTTTAAGAAAAAAATCTAAAGACATATACAAAAATATATACAGAAAAAACAATATAATGAATTTTCATAATTGATCTTTAAGTGTTGGTTATGTTAGTCCCATGGGATTATTTAACAAAGTGTGTGAATTTGTACGTTTAATAGAAAATAAGTTTCTAGCTACAAATGGATTCTTTTTAATCAGAACTGAGGTATTTGTTTCACTTCAAATTATAATCCATGTTTCTAAAAGAAAGTTCTAGCAGAAAACAGGTGTTTTTAAAATGGAATTACTTCTGGATAATGTTATGTGATAATATGGAAATTTATAATGGAAGAGTAGTTTTGTTTTTGTATTTTAAGAAGAAAATGGTATTATTCTAATCTCACAAAGCACATGTTTTCAAACAGCTAACAGATTTAAAGTGCATTAAGAGTGTTCAGGTGTTTCCACATTATGTTGGGGTTAGGTAAGCAATCTAGGGAATATTTATAGAAAAAAAGAACATTTGATTGCTAAGCTCTATCTCTTCTTGTTCTCAAAGCACTTTATGTTATGTTTCATGACATAAATAGCACAGATAGCATTTTCAGCCAGAGATTAGGAGTAATTTCTCTGCAATGATAAATCCTCCAAAATCTCTTGCAAAGGAATTATTCAAACGCGGACATTTGCCTAAACAAATGATGAAGATATAGGAATGGTGGCTACTATACAAAAGCTCTATTAATATTAACAGTAGCTAGCATACAAAAACTTCTATTAGCCCACAGTCTGATTTGCGGGGCTATAATATATGTATTTTAGAACTAATATTTGCTTAGTACATCAATTTATGTTCTAACAGTTCACTTATTACACTTTCCTAACAGATTTCTTCTTTGTATGTGTGATTATTTTTGATGGATTGGCTATTTATTTGAACAAGTATGTAAAACAGATTGCTATGTAACAAAACTACTCCCACATTATTTGGTCTGGGAAGACTATTTTCAGAGTCTACACCTATTTTCAGTGTAGAGTCTATACTAAGTTTTTGGCTTATAGCCTCTTGAGTGTCTGTTTAAAATTTAACAAATCATACCTGAATACTGAACACCTACCTATTCTACAAATTGAAACTAATCTGAGTTTATCTTTTCTTTTTCCTCTTCCTCTTTGTGCCCCATTTCCCTTCCTGTTGGTGTGAATGTGTTTCTCCTTGCTTGCTTTCTTCCTTTATTCTTGGCTGCTTTTAAGAGGTTTTAGGTGCCTTTCTTCATCAGCAGTGTTCTAAAATTTCACAATGTTATTTTCTGGTGCATGTCATTGTTTTCATTAATTGTACTGACACTCACCTCACCTTCTAAATTTAGAGATTCCTGCATCTCAGTTCTAGGAATTGTTTTTGTATTATGCCTTTAACAATTTTTTCAACTCTAGTTTTATGTGTTCTTTCTGTTTGAAATGGGCATTAATCAGATTTTGAAATTACAAGATTCATTCTTTTTTTTTTAAGTTTATTTATTTATTTATTTTGAGAGAGAGAGAGAGCACGAGCAGCAGAGGTGGAAAGAGAGAGAAGGAGAGGGAAAATCCTTAGCAGGCTCCGCACTGTCAGCACAGAGCGTGATGCAGGGCTCGATCCCATGAACTGTGAGATCATGACCTGAATCAAAACCAAGAGTTGGGCACTTAACCAACTGAGCCACCCAGGATCCCCCAAGATTGACTCTTAATACTGACATTTTCTGACATTTTCTCTCCTATTGACCTGTTCTGTATCTTTAATTTCTCCTTTATGATTTATTTCATAGATTCTACCTTGAGTATGCATATATATATATATATATATATATATATATATATATATATGTATACATATATATATGTATGTATATATGTATACACACACACACAATTTTTAAGAGTGCTTTCTTATTTGTTGCTATCGTGTTGAAATAGTGTATACATTAATTTCAATTTAAAGAAAAAGTTTGACATATGCTGCAGTAGAATTTGAAACTATATAATCCCTTTCATAGTTAACTTCACCTTTATGAGTTAGTTTTGTTCTAAATCACACTGTAATACAGTAATTCAAAATAGGAGAGATAGTTTACCAGACCAAAAAAACCAAAAAACAAAAAACAAAACTAAAGGAGTTCAAGGAGTTCGTGACCACTAAGTCACACCATAATACATAAATATATGATTTTTACTATATGATATATGTGTGTAGGAATTTCAATTAAACAAGGTAAAGATGCTTATATCATTCTCAAACAACTTGAAAACTCAGTTGACATCATTAATAGAACTGACCTATGAAAGTTATGCCTTTCTAATCCTAAATCACTTTTAGAACAAGTTTTGAAAGCTAATCTTTCATTTGGGTATCATATTCTAAAGGAAAATTTTATTCAATATGTAATGTTAGTAATTCACTAAATTACATGGGACTGTTTTTTTTTAAGAAAAATAATGAATACCTCACCAATTTGCAAAGATTTTCAAAGCATATGTGAACTAAATAATTGAATGCCTTTGCTAATTTTTCTCAGCGTGCATACTTATAATTGCAATTATCTTTTCAAGGTAACAATTCAGTATTTATCTTACTCTTTTAAATTATTCTTGAGGTGTTTATCGTTTGATGAGGTTTTAGTTTCCGGCTACATATATAATAGTTGAAACATGATAGCTAATAGTAATTACAACTCAGCTATTTGCCCTCTCTCTTCTCTAAAAATGTATGTCAGTCTTTCTGTAGGCGCTAGTAATTTTCCTTGAAGTTACTTTAGTTTTTGTCAAAAGTTTGTGAGTAGACTAAAAAAGAATTTTGTTAGCTCTTAGCTGTTTCCTAATCACTTTAAGTTGGTCAGTAGAACAAAAGTGACTATGGTCTTCAAGAACTGTCTTCCTCTGTGATGTGGCCACTCTATCAGGAAGCTTGAGTGAGCAGCACGGGGTTTGCTACAGTGAGGGCACATTCTGCAAAAATAGGCATTTAAAAGGCTGAGCAATGCATTTGTCAGAAGGATATGTTACTCATATTTTCTCAACTCCTTTCATTATCCTTTAGAAATAAATAATCCAGGGGCACCTGGGTGGCTCAGTCGGTTGAGCATCTGACTGTTGGTTTTGGGTCAGGTCACGATCTTGCAGTTTCCTGAGTTCAAGTCCCGTGTCAGGCTCTGTGCTGGCAGTGTAGAGCCTGCTTGGCATTCTCTGTCTTTATTTCTCTCTTCCCCTCCCCTGCTCATGCTGTCTCTGTCTCTCTCAAAATAAATAAATAAACTTTAAAAAGAGAGAAATAAATAATCCAAAATTAAATGTTCAGAATTCAAACTGAATCATACAATTAAATGGAATTGAATGAATAAAAAGTACGATTCCTCTGAAAGACTTATAAACAGACCTCAAAATATGTAAAGCTTCAAACAGAAGAAAAGTATATTTCCTGCTCACATAAAATACTAAATATGTGTTCCTGATCAGTGAAACATCTCTCCTCCAACATCTTCAATGTCTGGCTTCCAAATATTGTGCCCCAGGGCACTGGAAAGGGAAAAAGAAAGACAAATCATGTGTGGGAGGTTTGGGTGGGCTAGTCTGGAAGTGGTGCGCTTCTCTTCTGTTCACATAAACCTGAATCATAAATGAAACATCAGTTCTTTGGCTGTTCTTGTGTCTCAAATGTTCTACCTTTTGGACTAGCAATCATGCCATCAGTTCTGGTTCTCAGGTCTTCAGACCTGGACTGTAACTACACCATTGATTCTCCTGAATCCCCAGCTCACTGACTATAGCTCTTAGGACTCCTCAGTCTCCATAGTCATATAAGCCAGTTTCTTATAACATGTATATTATTTGTGTGTATATATACACACATAATGTATATGATATATATATATATATATATATATATATATATATATATATATATATATATATCAGGTCCTATTGGTTCTATTTCTGTGAAAAACCCTAATATAATTTCCAAGATGAAATTTTATTTTCTCTAATAGTATATCTCAAAATGTAATTTGCTCAGGGTTACACAAAGAGTAAAGGCAAGCTGGCCTAAAGCCTACAGTCTTTCCACTATAACACCCCACAGATCTCTCCTTTCCCTGCTCATTGATTCTTATGTGAAATAAAACAGATTTTTCTCTCTCCAACATTTTTTGCAAGATTTTGATATTATTGCTTCAGCCTCAATGATGTTATTCCAATAGGGTTATGATACATGTTTATATTTGGCTTTTTTTTTTCTTACCTCATCTCCTTGGTTATTTTTTTGAAAAGTTGAGCCCATTAGAGCACCATCCCTTTATATTCATAAGTATAAAACCATGGTTAATTTTTTAGATATCTATTTTCTTTCTCATTTGAAGTAAATGTAATTGATTTTTTTTGCAGGCTTGCTTTACACCAACTATTTTCTTCTATGGTTTTTTTCTAACTTAAAATTCTGCAATGACTTTCTTACATTTCTGTCAATTCTCTATTACAAAGAAAGCTATGTCCCACATTAGTTTGTTATTGCTGCAAAACAATTTACCATGGACTTAATGACTTAAAACAACCACATATTTATTATCTTGAAACTTCAATAGATCAAAAGACCATGCAGCAGTGTTTAACTGGGTTTTCTGATTTGGGATCTCACCAGCCTGCAAGCTAGGTGTCAGCTGGGGCTGTGATCGTCTCTGAAGCCTTATTGGTTAAAGTACTATTTCCAGTCTCCTTGTGGCTGTAGAACTCTGATTCTTCTCTTTGTTGTCGTAGTTGGTGGTGGTGGTTGTCGGCCAGGGACCTCTCTGAGTTCTTGGATACATACTGCTTACAGTTCTTGTCACTTGGGTTTGTCCATATGACCTTGCAGATAATAGATGGATAGATAGGTAGATAGACAGATAGATAGATAGATAATATAAACATATAGACAGATATTGATCGTGTGTTTGTGTGAGCCTTATACATATTTATCTTAATGTAATTATAGGACTGATATTTCATCATTTCTGCCATACTGTACTAGTTAGAAGCAAATCCCAAGCCCCACCTGCACTCAAGGGGAGGGGATCACATGGGATGTGTCTCACTGGGGATCACCTTAGGGTATATCTGTAATGTGCCCTAACTCTTTATTTGATGTTTGTTCTAAACAAAGTATATCTTTATTTTGTTTTATTTATAGATGGCAAGTGTTAATGGAGATTAGATCACATTTCACATGAATAATTAAGCATGTGTGGACCTGTTTTTTAGTGTGTTCTATATAATTTTGAGTCAATGTGCTCCATATAATCCCATTAGCCAGTTATGCCTTGGAATTTCATCTTAAGAAAATGAATTAATAAGCCAGCATTTGAAAAGTGATGCATTTTTACTTGCATCATTTTGTTAGATGTGGTCAGGAAGTAGGCCACACTGGTTGTGAGTGCTTTGAACAGTGAGATAAGCTTATACTATCTTTCTGGTTCTTTCCCACTCGGTAAGTCATCTACTTTGAAAATAAAAGAGCAGAGCTGCCTTCATTTCAAAAGATTAAGAAATACACAGTGAGTGCTTACTATGGGCCAGACATCATGCTAGGACATTGACAGTAAGAAAGGGAAATGAATAAAATCATTCATCCTCTGCCCTTGTAAAGTTTTCATTTTAGTGAGGAAGATTTAATATTTATATATCAAGTATAAATTGAGGTAAGTACAAGGTGCCTTGTACTTGCACATATAGGAGAAACCTAGCTAAATTCTAAAGGGAAGGTGGAATAGGCTGAATAGTGGCCCTTTAAGATATCAGGCTCTAATTAATCTTGAACCTGTAAATGTTAGAATATGTAGAAAAAAAGGATTTGCAAATGTGATTAAGTTAAGAATCTTGAGATGGGGAGATTATTGAAGCGGGCTCTAATATAATCACACACATCCTTATAAGAAGGAGGCAGAGAGGAATTTGACATGGAAGAGAAGACAATGAAACCACAGAGACAGAAATTGGAGTGATCCATCACAAGCCAACGAATGCTGAGCCACCAGAAACCAGAAGAAGCAAGGAATGGATTTTCCCTTAGTGATTCTGAGGGAGCAGGACCCTGCTGACACATCGATTCCAACCCAGTGAAACTGATTTTGAATTTTTGGTCCCCGGAACTGGAAGAGATACTTGTTTTGTGATTTTATGCCACCAACTTTGTGGTAATCTTTTACACAAGCCTTAAGAAACTAATAGAGAAGGTATTACAGACAGAAAGAACAGCTTGAACAGTCATAGAGTAGAAAGTAGATGGTAGATGCTGGGCACTGGAGTACCTCTGCATTACTGGGAAAGCAAAAACTGAGTAGAAATGGTGAGAATCAGGGCTCCTTGACAAAATGAATACAAATTATGGTGGCCTTACATGGCATGCTAAACACATTGTCTTATAGGACATAAAGAGTTATGAAGGATTTTTTTTTAATTTTTTTTAACGTTTATTTATTTTTGAGACTGAGAGAGACAGAGCATGAACGGGGGAGGGGCAGAGAGAGAGGGAGACACAGAATCGGAAGCAAGCTCCAGGCTCTGTGCCATCAGCCCAGAGCCCGACGCGGGGCTCGAACTCGCGGACCGCGAGATCGTGACCTGAGCTGAAGTCGGACGCTTAACCGACTGAGCCACCCAGGCACCCCAGGAATTATGAAGGATTTTTAAGTAGAAGGGGCACCTGGCTGGCTCAGTCAGTGGAGCATGCAACTCTTGATCTTGGGGTTATAAGTTCGAGCCCCATGTTGGGTGTAGAGATTACATAAAAATAATTTTTTCAAAAAAAGAATTTTTAAGCAGGAGAGTAATACATTATTATTAAATGCTCCACTCTGGGAAGTAATATAAGATATGGTTTGAAGTAGGGAAATAGAGAAGGTAAGAGAAACTAAATAAGTAGAAGCAGTAACACCTGTTATGTTATTTTACACTCTCAAAGGGTCTCAGAGTGACAATGGGATCAAGGGAATATTGTTTTGAGAAATGCTTGGCCAATAAAAATTTAAAATTCAGCAGGATTCGGTGACTAGGGAGGTGGTATGAGAAAGGGAGAATAAACCTAAGATGAGTACCAAATTCTGACTCAAAATTATGAAGTTGATAGTGGTGTTGTAACTGAGCACTTGCTTTGTTCAATTTCACTTATGAGAAGCAGTTTGAAGGAGCAAATGCTTCCCGTTTTGGGCATGTGAAGTTTGAGATATCCTTGGGGGTGTCCAGTAGTAAGCTGGCTGTACAAGTCTAATGTGAGAAAACAGGCAGAGCTGAAGGGAAAAGCAGTTCATCTTATCAATACACATTCAGCACAGAGTTAAGCTTGTTTTTATGACAGGGATTGCAAATTGATATGTGATTTTCTGGGAAAAAAAAACCACTTTGATCCTTATAGAAGAGAGAAAGCTATTTACAAAGAGTTTTCCACATTTGGCTTTTTTAGATGATTTCTTAAGCCAAAATGCCTTAGATATTTTGGATATTCTAAAAAAAACACTAAATAAAATATTTCTGCTTATTTTAACAACCCCATAAATAAGCATTATGGATCCTATTTGTCCCAGTTTGTAAGCATGCATTCTGAGGCTCAGAGGGGATTTTAAGTATGCAACCCGGAGAAATTCTCCTAGTAAGTAGAAGCTAGAATTTAAGCTACAGTTTCTGTGATGCATAATTTCAGTAATTTTTCTACTGTATCATGCTGTCTCTTGCTTTTAATATACCTCTTCTCTAAGCTAGATGATTCTTATTGGTAGCATTTCTTGAAACTGATTTTTTAAATCAGTTTGTAGTACCATATAACAGAACTGAAAATGTTACAGAAATTAATTTTCAAAACAAATTATAGTCCTATAATGTATAGCATAGCACTAAACATAGAGTGGGTGTCCCAAATGTCATATATTAATTGTTGGCTGACAATTTTGATTGTACCAATCAAGCCAAGATTCATCACCAAATTTTCATTTTAAAAGATGATGAGTTGTGTAAAGCCAAAGTATTATTTTAACTTCTCTTACACAGAAATATTCTGTCTCTGATAGACTTTTTTTTTTAACTTATTTAAGCAAAGACTTGGTCTCTGTCACTCTAATAATTAAATTCTTTCCAAAGGAACTGTAGCTGAGAACAGAAACTTCCCTATTTAGAATCTGAAGTGAAATATCCTTTTGCAAATCTGTTTTAATTTTGTGATCCTTTTTCTTACATTTGTTTTTCTTATTCAATGGTGACAATATTTAGCTATGTTCTTCTCTAGTTGCAAAGGGAACTGTATTTTGTTAGGAATCTTTGAAAATACATTCACAAAAAGTATATTTGATTAAGGAAAAATGTTGACAATTTTCTTCCTCAAGAAAAAATTTTTTTTTCATATTACCAATGCTTTGGTTGGTTTTCTGCCCTATATGGACACATATTTAAAAGCCATTTCCATCACTAGCCTGGTTCCTAAGAACTTGGATTTGTTCCCACTATTCCCTGTCTACCAGGTTTAAAGTTGTAATAGTGACCATTTGGAGAATTCTAGTTGAGCATCAGGCTTCTCTGAACTATAAGCCTGGACAGGCCAGCTGCTCCTCAGGAACTCGTCTCTAGGGTTGGGTTCCACATGCTCATTTCTATCGCAACCAAGCACATCCCTCTGTCTGGGGTATGCTCTATTTTTTAGTGATCATTGAAATCAAGTAGGCTTTAATACTTCAATCAAGTCATGCTGAATCAGAAAAGAATTAATATTTATACAAGCATACCTCAGAAATATTGTAGGTTTGGTTCCATACCACCACACTAAAGCAAATACTGCAACAAAGTTAATAAAGGTGTTTTTGGAACATATAAAAGTACAGTGCATATAAAAGTTATGTTTATATTATACGGTAGTCTATCAAGTACACAATAGCATAATATCTAAAAAGCACTTGTATACTTTAATGAAAAAATGCTTTCTTACTAAAAATGCTAACCATCATCTGAGTTTTCCATAATCACTGATCACAGGTCACCATAATAAATATAATAATAATAAAATTTGAAATATTGTGAGAAGTACCAAAACTTGATGTAAGCACAAAGTGAGCATATACTGTTGGAAAAAATAAATGGCGCTGATGGACTTACTTCAGGCAGGGTTGCCACAAACCTTCAATTTGTAGAATCACAGTGTATGTGAAGTACAATAAAATGAGGTATGTCAGTAGAAACAAAAAATATTCAAAAATGTCCAAGATAACCATGCACAGTAATAACTTTGGAGATGATCAGTGGTAATGAAAATGAATGAGCAATTCTGAAAAACACTTAGGAAAATTTGTTTGCAAAGACAGATTCGGTTTAGAATGATGACAACTTATCAGGTCTATAATATTGGTATACTAACTGCCTTATTAACAGTAGTGGGGAAACTGATTAGAAAAGATAATTTTGGTTTCAAGATATATTACATTTGAGAGTAGTCTGATTATTAAAATAACTATTAAATTTATTACGAAAGAACTATATTACCTAGGGGCGCTGGGTGGCTCAGTCGGTTAAGCGTCTGACTCTTGATTTTGGCTCAGGTCATGATCTCACAGTTCATGGAATCAAGCCCTGTGAAGGGCTCTGTACTGACAGTGTGAAGATTCCTTGGGATCCTCTCTCTCTCTCTCTCTGCCCCACCCCTGCTCTCCTCACATGCACTTTCTCTTTCTCTCTCTCAAAACTAGTAAACATTAAAAAAAGAAAAGAAAACTACATTACACAAAATCTCCGTGATATTACTCAGTTTTAGAGAAGAGAAAATAAGAGTGAGTGTTAAATATGAACTAGTATCTCTCAGTCAGTCCATACAGAGAGATGGCCTATGTTTCATTTTTATGTTATGTTTATTTTAAAACTTTCTGATAAAACAATCCCACTTATAGTGCCCATATAATACACATGGTAAAACAGATATAAAACAAAAGGGAATTCTTAACATGGTAGCTAATTAACTAAGGAGTGAATTCCCACCCCCATTTAAAGGTATTCAAATACAAAGTTAGTACAAAAACAAGCTAAAATTCTCTGGCTGGACTGGTGCCCCAAATTGCCAATTTATATTTATTTAATTTATTTTATTTATTTCTTTTAGTTAATATCCCATGATGTTCTTTCCCAGCAGGTTACGTCCTGGTAAGATTGCTTTCTCCTGAGGGCAGGCTTTGTTAAGAAGAACAGAATGATCTGGCATGTTTAAAAATGGTCCATTTTCTTCTCTCCTTGCCAGAAGCATGAGGGCATTTTTCTCTGGTTTACACTCTACATAGCTGGTAAAGCTCCTAGAGGTAAAACTCACAAAAGTGTAGAGCTTCCCTGTAACTGGGTCCCCCTGGAGACTTTCTCACACTTGTCTGAAGTGAGCCTCCATCAATTTCTCAACTACAGTTCAGGTCTTCCTATACTGGCACTGGTTCCCACAGAGGGTTCTGCTCCGGTAAGTTGTGATTTTCCATATTTGCCTCTCTGTCTCTCCACCTAACGCTCTGCCTTGTGACTTCACTTTTCTAATGAATTTACGAAGAGTTGTTGATTTTTTCAGTTTGTTCGTTTTGTTACTTGTTATTAGGAGTGAGTGACAACTTCTAAGCTCCTTACATAACAATAGCAATATTTCATTTTAGGGGGTGGGAAATTACAGAAATCTGGGAACAGAAATCTACACAGCATGCCAGTTGAAATAGGGTAATTATTATACTTATTTTACAGATGGTTAGCAGACTCAGAGGGATTACATAATTAGCTTATGATTTTACATCAACAATTGGCAAATACATGTTTTAAATAAGTCCTGGCATTAATATTACATGCTAGACTTTCTTAGAACAATGAAAGCAAGTTTATGGAATTTCCATTTTTTAAAGCTGGAATACACATATCTCAGATACTCATCATCTTGTAAGTCACTAATCAAGAACTCAAACACATTTAAGTATTAGGCATGTAACATAACTGTATGAAATGGCAAGAAATGGATAGATATAAAAAAAAAAAGGAGAACTTAACATGGTAGTTAACTAAGGAGTGAATTCCCACCCCATTTAAAGGCGTTCAAATACAAAGTTAGAACAAAAATAAACTTAAATTCTCTGGCTGCCCCAATTTGGTGCCCCAAATTGCCAGTTTTTCTTTCTTTCTTTCTTACAGATTTTATTTTCTAAGTAATCTCTACACCCAGCATAGGGCATGGACTTACAACCCTGAGATCAAGAGTCCCATCCATGCTCTACTGACTGAGCCAGCCAGGTGGCCCCCTCTCCAAATCGCCAGTTTTTTAAAAAAACTTCTTATAAGCGATTAAATTCTAGGTTATTTTGTGAATTTTTCAATTTTTAACACCACATAAAACAATTTGATTATGATTTTCAATCATTTTGAATTCACCTAAACATAAGAAATCAGGATTTATGTCCTTAAACTATTGGTTCAAATCCAGGACTAAAATATCTCACATAGAAAACCAAAAAAGAAAATGAATACATACCAAAAATAAAGTTGAAAATAAATTATAAGACAAGCTAAAAATAAAACATATGGGAACAAAACAAATATACTTATCCTGAAAGTAATCTGATTGTAGAGTTCTAACTCTCCTGAAAGTAATCTGATTGTAGAGTTCTAACTCTCACTAAATATTGTGTTAGGTAAAAATACAAACTTTTGCAAACCCTACATCATTCAAACCTCACAATAATGATATCAATAACAACTCTTTTCCCTACATCCTCAAAATTACACGTTATTATTGTTATTATTAGCAGTTTTTATGGTCCAAGTGACTTTTTAAAAGACGTATCCTCCTAATACAAATGTTCACCATTTCCTCTTGCATTTCAGGTCTTCCTTACAGAATAATTTCCTTCTACTGAAATGACATCCTTCAAAGTTCCTTTAGTGACCATCTCTTGGACATATGATAATTTTGTCTGAAACTGTCTTTATTTTTCTCTTGCTCTTGAGAGAGAATGTCTTTGGATATTTATTGGTTGCTATAGAATGAGTGTGGCAAAATTTTCTTTTGCAAAAATATAGAAGCCTAGTACTCACCTGTTTCCTCTTCATTTTTATTCATTCCCTCAGTTGCCACTATCATCATCATCATCATCATCATCATAACTGTGACTCTCTGTTTCTGAATTTAAATTTAAGAAAAACATTTCAATATTTTTTCATGTAAGATAATTTGACTAATGTCATAAAAATTTAAGATACTTAGTTTTATTCTTTCATTTAAATTCTAGTTTGTGGCAATTTATCAGTTTAGAAGTATAAACCTTAAGCTGTCTTGATGCAGCTTCAAAAAGGTTAAAATCTGGATTCATGAAATTAATCGCTCTTTCCTTCTTCCCTCCCTTGATCATTTTAACTCTGATCCAAATAAACAATTTAAATCTATTTGTGAAGAGATAATTATGCCAATTAAATTCAGTTGACTGCTCTCAAAAACTTAGAGCTTGGAAAATTAGTCTTTACAAGTTGTTGTAAATCTTTTTAATTCACAGCTAAGTTATTGGGGTACTTTGGTGGCTTAGTTGATTAAGCATCCTACTTCGGCTCAGGTCATGATCTTGCAGTTTATGGGCTCGAGCCCCACGTCAGGCTCTGTGCTGACAGCTCAGAGCCTGGAGCTTGCTTCAGGTTCTGTGTCTCCCTCTCTCTCTGCCACCCTCCTCTTTCTCTCAAAAATAAGTAAACAAAAAAAAAATAACTTGGTTATTTTGAAAGTCTTGTGGATACTGAGAACATTATGGGCTTAGCATTAGATATGTATCCTATGTGTTTTGTAATTTTTACTATCTAATTTATATTGAGTAATCTTGAATAATCTAACTTTATTTCTGTAGGAATCATGGAATAAAAGTCCATGGTTGTTTATTTAAAAAGAAGAAGAAGAAGAAGAAGAAGAAGAAGAAGAAGAAGAAGAAGAAGAAAGCAAGCAAGCCTGTCTCTTTAATTCCCCACCCAAGCTTGGTGGGAAAGCCAGAGAACATGAGAAAATTATAGAATCCATTGTTTCAAATATTCATTTTTTTAGGTTTATTTATTTATTTGAGAGAGAGAGAGTTAGTGAGCATGAACTGGAGAGGTACAGAGAGAGAGGGCGAGACAGAGAATCCCAAGCAATCTCTGCACTGTCAGAGCAGAGCCTGACATGGGGCTTGATCTCATGAATCATGAGATCATGACCTGAGCCAATATCAAAAGTCTGATGCTTACCCATCAGTGGGAAGGCCTTTCACTTCCACTTTCTAGAATCCTGCTTACCTTTTTTTAAATACTTCTTCTGGCCTTGGCTCTGGTATATATAATTTCTGACCTAATTTTCACTTTCTTGCCCATAGTTCATCTGTCTTCAAAATTTGTCCATACTTGAACTAAATTATTAATCAATCCATCTATTAGCTTTCACCTTCGGCAAGTCTCCTAAGTTCTCCTTCATGTGGCTTTTGTGAGTACGGACAACTCTGGTAAGACCAAAACCTCTCTTGGCTTTCAATCTAATAGACTCAGTTTTTTGACATTTTTAAGGCCTCTATTTCATAGATCAATAAGACTTGGAAAACAAATTGAAAGCATTAATGTCATTTCAGATTGACAACTTGCCTGTTCAAAAGAAAGTATCTGATCTGTGGGTGGAAATGTGTTAAGGAGTTTACAGAGAATATGCTGATAAAGTTGACTTTTTCACAGCAGGGCAGTCTCAATGGTGTCCTGCATTTGATAAAATGACCCCTCAGATAATAGAAGACCCAACAAAAAATTGTAGTAGTTAAAACTTTGAAGTGCAAATTCTCAGCATCCACCAATGATAACCAAATAAATTGAAAAAAGTTTCTTAACCTTTTTTGTGTTGTGACTTCTTCATCTATAAAATACGCATAATAATAACGAATCAGGCAAGTAGCTGATGGAGGGATAAACAAATTCATGCACAGAGTAAACACTCAGTAAGTGCCACCTTGTTATGATTTCACTGTTCCTTTTGAAATCAGAAACATTTTGATTCTGCAAATCTCCAGCTCCTATCTACAAATCTCTCCAGTCTGAGAGATTGTTCCTGTCCTTCATTCTCTTAGCAAAGAATGTTGTATCAAAAGATATCAAACAATGTTGAAAGTTGTATCAATTCCTCAATTACAAACAAACATTCACTCTAGGTTCTGGAGTCTGAGCCTAACTATAGAATCTACTCATATATTAAAAATAGCAGATGACACATCTGTATTATCTGTCCCAGAGGATGCAAAGTATAGTTAAGTGCAACTCTAGCTGGCTTTGTTGTGATAAAGGCTCTGTGCCATTGAGTTACAATCTTGAACCAAGATTATACCTGGAAAGATGATTTCCTCTGTGTTAGTGGTCTTAACACTGGAGTGCACCTAAACTCCTTAAAGTCTTGTTAAATGCAGCTTCCAGGACCACTCTAAAACCTACTAAATAAGAATTTCTGTGGGACTATGCTTCAAGAAAATGCATTTTAACATGTACCCTAAGTAACTTTGAAGCAGATGCTAGTTGGTTACAACAGGATTGGAAAACCCCTCTCAAGTGCTATAACTAAAGGCCCAAGTGAGATAACTACAGAAGCCTAATGAACCTATTCACCCAGTCAACCCAATGTAATGTGAGATCAGTCCACCACTTACACACGCATGCCAATTTCCAAAGTAGTATCTGTCCAAGTATATTCTGTGGCCATTGCCATGGAAGATAACGCACTTGGTGCAAGAAGCACGATGTTCCTCAGTTGTATTTCACAGAGTGAACATGAAGTTTAAGCCATGCCCTATAGAATGGGGAGCCAATTTGCATATTTGACATGTTTGAGGAACTGAAAACTTACACTCCTTAATATTGTATATCAGGGAGGAGAATTTACACCAGATAATGTAAAAATAGACATGGAGCAGATCATAGAATGTTTTGTAGGTTAAAGTAATGATTTTGAATTGTATTTTGAGAGCTAGGGGAAGCATTTATAGATGATCACTTTTGCCGCTGTGTAGAGAGTGTGTTACAGGAGGCAAGAGTGGAAACAGAGGGATGAAACAGGTTAACATAGCAATTTAGGCAGGAAAGAACAATGGCATGATTAAAACAAAGCAACAGAAATGAAAAGAAGAGTTTGTATTCAAGATGTATGAAGACAGAATAAGCAAGAATTTAGAAATAAATTGAAAGTAATGAAAAAAGGTAAAGGAAGAAATCAAGATCCTTTAAGGATTTTGAATTGGGAGAAATAGGATTTATGGTACCATCAATGGTATTTTCAAAAAAGTTGGTGAGATCTGGGAACAACTTAGACGAGATGAAGAATCAAGAACTTGATTTGGAATCTCTTAAAGTTTAGCATGTTAGATGTGAGTCAGCTTCTCAGAGGAGATGTCTGGATAAAGATGTATATTTTGAATCATCAGCATAAAAACGGAGGATCTATATAAAAGGAAATATTTCTGCCAATCCATAGAGATTTGAACTGCTTGAGAAACAACTATTGCCATTCATCTGGTTTATGTATTGTTTCTTGTAAAATTTCATTTTCAAATGAAGAGAGTTTCCGTTCTAAGAATGCTTTTGCCATCACACCAGCAGCATCAGCATAACCTGGGAACGTGTTAGAAATATAGAATTGCAGGCCCCATGCCTGCCTTATTGAATTGCTATCTACATTTGAACAAAATTCCTAGGTTATTCATTTGCACAATGAAGTACAAGATACAAGACAGTACCACTCTATGGTATGGTGGGGAAGAGGAAAAACAGTACTACTGCTATACATGGGAAGCTGCAGCCACTGACCTGCCCTCCAGGGTTTTAAAACAACTCTGATAGAACTTTAGGGGTGCCTGAGTGGCTCAGTTGGTTAAGCGTCCCACTCTTGACTTCAGCCCAGGTCATGATCTCACGGTTCATGAGACTGAACCCCACGTTGGGCTCTGTGCCGACAGTGAGAAGCCTGCTTGAGATTCTGTCTCCCTCTCTCTCTACCCCTCCCGCCTTGCTTTCTATCTCTCTCAAAGTAAATAAAAATAAACTTAAAAAAATAATAAAATAAATAAAATAAAACAACTCTGATCAAACTTTAATATGCATTTGTGTATTGCTGTTGCTACACACAATTACGCAAAAGGATTCACCAACCAGTACGATAAGAAAGGCATATTCATCAAGGTCAAGAATATTTTCTTCATCTATACATCCTCAGTACCTATCTAGTATTTATATGTAATGTCAGTAGGTAGTATATCAAGGGGTAGTATATCGAGTTTTTCAACTACTCTTTTAAACTTCCATGATTCATGAAGTCAATACAAAGCCCATATGCTTCATGGCTGTTGTATCATTCTCTTTAAATTACTTTTATTATTATTCTTTAATATTATAATGTAATTTGACTTGTATAATTTTTGTGTCATTTTAATTAAAAATGCTTCCTTTCTAACTAAAAGCTACTTTAAAAAATTTTTTTAATGTTTACTTATTTTTGAGAGAGAGAGACAGAGCATGAGCAGGGGAGGGGCAAAGAGAGAGGAAGACAGAATTTGAAGCAGGCTCCAGGCTCTGAGCTGTCAGCACAGAGCCTGGCATGGGGCTTGAACTCACGAGCCACAAGATCATGACCTGAGCCGAAGTCATATGCTTAACAGATTGAGCCACCCAGGCACCTGAAGCTACTTTTTATTTTAAAACTAAATGACCATTTTTTGTGTGTGTATATGTATCAATAGTTAATACAATACATCAAAATGAGTTATAGATTAATTAAATTAAGAATATCTACAGATTTATAAAAAGCTTTTATTCATAAATAAGTGTTATAGTCCCCCCCCCCACACCCCGCCCAATAGGAACAGGATGTACAACCAACCAAGAATTTGGTTTTGATGTTGAAACTGATAGCACACAGCAAGGGTTTTTAAAAAGGTTTACATAATGAGGCTTTCTGGGAAGAGCAGTGAGGTTTCCAAGCAGATCCAAATGGCTTAGATGATCAGAAAAAGGAGACTACCTTGATGTTTATTATGATTACAGGGTGGAGCTGGGGTAAGGGTTCCAGTGCACATAGAGAGGGCTTGCAGTATTCAAACTTTTCTGCTGGCACTAAATGTGGAAGCACTTTTGTGGTTACAAACCCACAAAAAAGTGTTTCGGAACTCTTGAGGTTTTATTATAATTAAAAATGTTTCTAATATTGACTCTTATCTTCTGACCTAAAGAAGCCTTTACTACTGTATTAGCAGAAGTTTATCCTAAAACCTCAGCATTACCACTGTAATGAGAAAATAGAGGTTGAAAAGTTCTGAACCTACTCATGACTTTACTGTTTCTACTTTTAGAGCAGGGCTGACCTTTCTCAGGCGTTGGTTTTGAAAGGAACATTCACATGACTTTTGGAGACTTTAAAAAATTAGGAACTTTACCCTTGAGTTTGATATGATTGATGTCCATACATTTTTCACTTTATAGCCATGGTGGATGGCTATGATGAAAATTGATGTTATTTTGACAATTTGATGGTAAAAACTCTAAAGCATGTTCTTTTCTAAAAATAGCACAAAATGTCTATTCTGGAAATAGGAGCCTGGTAAATCAAATCCTGGTTACCTAAAATTATCATTTCTATTACATATTCATTTTGTGCGTGTGTGTCCGCTCTTCCTAAGATTCTGACATTTAAAAATGCATGTGAAAAAACAGTTCTTTATATATGTAAACTGACATGTGTTGAAAGAACATTGTGAAGATAGAATGTGCATTTCTTCTTTTAAAAAAAAGAGCAAGAATATTTCTGCTGTTGAAATTTTTATACTCCTCAAACCCAGTTCAAATCTACTTTGTCCTTCATATTTACCCTGGTCTATCCAGATACATTCAATCTCTCCTTTGCTTAAAGATTTCAACAAGAGAAAACAACCAGGTTCGTAGATACAGAGAACAGACTAGTGGTTTTGCCAGAAGCAGAGAATGGGCAAGTGGGTGAAATGGGTTAACAGAGTCAAAAGGTACAAACTTCTAGTTATAAAATAACTAAGTCATAGAAATGTAATATACATCATGGTGACTATAGTTAATAATGCTGTGGTACATTTTTGAAAGTCACTACAATAGTACATCTTGAAAGACCTTATCACAATAAAAAAATGTGTAAGTATGTATGGGGATAGATGTTAACTAGACATACGGTGATAATTTCATAATATACACAAATATCAAATAATTATGTTGTATACTTGAAACTAACATAATTTTATAGAGCAGTTATAACTCAAAAAGAGGATTTCACTGTGTAGCCTTCATTTATAGTATTTAAACATACTCTGCCTTGATTACTGCTTTGAATTTATTTAACTCTACTGAAGCTTCTACTACAAAACTTTAGTTTTGGCTTGAAGATATATATATACACACACACACACACACGTACACATACAAGTATACATATATACATGTATGTATATACATATATGTAAATGAAATTACAATCTTTACAAGATTAAAAAGCTATATGAGAAAGCAATATAGGGAGAAAGTATATAAATAGCTCTTTGGAACTGAGCAAAATATTTGAGGATATTTGTGTCCTCTAATGTACTGACCAAAAAGCACACATGAAAAGGAGACTCTTGGGGTGCCTGGGTGGCTCAGTCAGTTAAGCATCTGACTTCAGCTCAGGTCATGATCTCATGGTTTGTGAGTTCGAGCCCCGCGTGGGGCCCTGTGCTGACAGCTCAGAGCCTGCTTTAGATTCTGAGTCTCACTCTCTCTATCCCTCCCTGGCTAGTGCTCTGTCTCTCTCTGTTAAAAATAAATTAATGTAAAAATAAATTTAAAAAATTATTTAAAAAAGAAAGAAAAGGAGACTCTTAATAATGAAGTAATTATTACTTAAGTAATAATTATTACTTATTAAGTAATTATTACTTAATAATGAAGTAATATGACCCATCTTGTGAAATTCTGTCAGGTACTCTCTATGTGCTTACAAAGAGTCCATGGCAGCTGGGAGAAAGGCTATGCATGGTTTCAAAATACAGAATATCGCTCACCCAGGCTGATCTTCCAACTATGACTATTAAGAATCCAACTAACAATCGCAAACAAATTTGGAGTCTGATCTGGCACACTTTCTGGCAGTACTAGCCATAACAACAGGTTGTTTTCACTATCCCTTTGCATCATGGAAGGAGTAATGATTTATCCTCAGAGTAATAGGTTCATATACCAGATCAGATTTGCTTTCCTAGCTGGAATGTTTTGGTCAGAACCACTATTCTTGCTTTATCTATTATTTTGACATTACACATATCATAGAAAATTCATTTCATGGCAAACATATGGAGGGAGAACCTATTGGAGGTTCAATTATAACATCATTTGGGATATACAAACTACACATTTGGGAGGCTATCCTATAATATATGGTACATTCCTCAAAGCAGAGGCCCAGTAACAAAGGAACAGCTAAGAAATCCACTTTCCTATATCTGTAAACTTCATCAGTTGGTTAGGTTTTAGTTCCTAAAAGAGAACTAGAAAGTTTCTACTAAGGCACAGTCACGATTCTATTAAATTGGAAACTGAAACAGCCCCTGACCATTTTGGGCTCTCAAGGCAGATTTAGGAAGGCAAACAAAGTAAGGGATCATTGTAGTGAATGATTCTAAGTCCTCAGATGAGCCACTATTACTCAGTGAGGATAAGGAACATATATTTGAAAACCAGAAGTTACCACTGATGCGCTGCTTAGTAGTCCTTGTATGAGAATGCTAGTACATTGGAAATATTTAAATGCCAACTTGATAGACACATGACCACCAAGGATTCAATCTATGCAAATCTGCAGGTTTCTCCATCACCTCATCAGCAGAAGAATTTTGTCTAGCTGAGATACTGATGGAAGGTAATCCTCAATCACAAGCACTAAATGTAATTATTTTGGTTTTAGTAATTAAAACCTTGATTAGCAAAAAAAAAAAAAATAATTTATTGTCCATCATTTAAAACAATTTTGTAATGTTTATTTATTTTTGAGAGACAGAAGGAGACAGAGCCATGAGTGGGAGAGGAGCAGAGAGAGAGGAAGACACAGAATCCAAAGCAGGCTCCAGGCTCTGAGCTGTCAGCACAGAGCCCAACGTGGGGCTAAAACTCAAAAACCATGAGATCATGACCTGAGCCGAAGTTGAACGCTTAACCAATTGAGCCACTCAGGTGGCCGTACTGTCTGTCTTTTTATCCACAATTTTTTTCATGTATTTTAGTGGTGATGAAATATTTTGCCACCAGAGGATTGGGTATATAATTATGTATATATAGCCATCTAATTATTTACAAGGTTTTTTTTTTAACTTCCACTCCTCTATTCATTTGGAATTTTATGCAGTTTGAAGTATTTACATCTCTCTTCAATAATTAATTAATAAGGGTGCCTGGGTGGCTCTGTCGGTTAAATGTCTGCCTCTTGATTTCAGCTCAGGTCATGATCTCACAGTTCGTGAGTTCGAGCCCCAGAGCCCCATGTTGGGCTCTGTGTTCTGTCAGCATGGAGCCTGATTGGAATTCTCTCTCCCTCTCTCTCTGCCCCTACCCCACTCATGCTCTCTCTCTCACTCTCTCTCTCAAAATAAATAAATAAACTTAAAAAATAATTCATTAATAATTCTACTGTTATTATTTGATTTTAAATTTATTTATTTTAATTATTACATATAAGGAATGATTTCTCAAATGGTTTGAAATATAAGTTTCATTATTTACCAACTTATTTTGTGTGAGGCAAAATAAACACATATTATTTCAACTGCTAGCAACAGAATTTCTTTTAGTATAGAACTCCTTTTTAAAATTTTTTATTTTAAGTAAACTGCGTGCCACATGTGGGGCTGGACCCACAATCCTGTGATCAAGAGTCACATGCTCTACCAACTGAGCCAGCCAGGCACTCCTAGCACTTTCTTTAAGGAGGAACATTTTGACAATTGCTTAGGGATGGAATATGATTCTTTAAAATCATGGGGCAAGATGTATATGCTCCAAAGACATAAGCTCAAAAAGGGGGAGCAGAATTCCTAAAGAAGAGGATACTAAAAAAAAAAGGAAGAGGAGAATGTCAATACAGAGCAAGTCCTAGGTGAAACGTTAGGATAGGTGGCCAGGTGGCAGAAGGACTTTGAAGAATGGAGATTTCCTCCCTGTTTTTATTCAACAAATATTTATTGAATTCTTCTGGCAAAGACATTTACTTGAGTCCCTTAGGTATTAGGTGACAACACCCTCATAAATTTTATATTTTGGTGGGAGAGAAAGACAAGAAATACAAAGTTAAGGGAATATAAAAATTTCTAACACCAATATTGAGAAAATAAAACACTTAACATAATGAAGAATGTGCTTGATATGGAAATTGAGATAGGATGGCTAGTTAAGACAATCTAAAATATTTCTATTGCTGTTACATAAAAATTATATTATCTGCAAACTTGTGTGTTCTGTTAAAAGTCTATTATTTCAAAGAACAAAGATGACTTCCCTCAGTAGGCTAATATGGAAAGGAACTCCGCGGCTGAAGCATGAGATATAAGCCACTGGAACTGAGAGGCAAGCAATGGACTCACAGCTAGACAGTAGCAAAAAGAAGGGCTTCTGGGTGGCTCAGTCCCTTGAGCATCCAACTTTTGATTTCAGCTCAGGTCATGATCTCGCCATCATGGAATTCAGCCCCATGTCAGGCTCTGCACTGAGCCCCCTCTCCCTCTGCCCCTCTCCCTCACTTGCGCGCAC
Source organism: Acinonyx jubatus (assembly GCF_027475565.1). NCBI lineage: Eukaryota > Metazoa > Chordata > Mammalia > Carnivora > Felidae > Acinonyx > Acinonyx jubatus. The sequence continues at coordinate 50,370,338 of NC_069387.1, forward strand.
TCTCTCTCTCTCAAAATAAATAAATAAATAAATAAATAAATAAATAAATGAATGAATGAATGAATGAAACAAACAAAAAAAAAGATAGTAGCAAAAAGAGGGATGACCTCAGCTAGCATGTAACATACATTTATATACCTATACTTTGTATTCGATCTCATTTATTTTTCACCCATTCTTATAGCAATATTGAACTCTATTCATTTAGGCAGCATTATAATTTATTGATAATAGGTGTCCAACATTTGAGTTCTTTTGAAACATTTTTTGTTTTTTTTAATATTAAAATAATTTGTCAGATTTTAAAAAACTTTTATTTGACTGTGATGTGCATCTGTTTTTCACATAATGATGGGTGGACTGAAGTTGGTATAATATAAAATGGTGTATAAGATAATATAAAATAATATAATATTATATTCAGAACCAGAAACTGAACTTCAATATTTTTCCCATAACCTAGTCATATCATCATAGATAGGAGGAAAAATAATATCAAAAATTAAAATAAGAAATGATAAATATAATTATCATCATAATGTATTGCAAAAAGGAAAATGTGTAGAAGTAAGGAAAACTCAAATTCAGGAAATTTTTGTCATTTACCTTTCTCTCAGTGCCCCAAAGTCACAATAATGAACATGTCTATACCGTTTATCAAGTTTTACATTACATTTTACTCCAGAATTAAAATATTTTTAGAACCACTATAGGAAGCACATAGAATATTATCCTTAATATTTTACATTTTATATCACCTCTTCTTCATCTGTTTCACATGCACAGAAGAATGAAACTATTCAGTGAAAATCTAAAAGAATGAATTGTTGTGTGGCAGTGTGTTTCCTAAGAGCAATTACATTTTAAGAAGAATAAAAACAATTATATTTATTTGTTTTCTGTATACTTCCTTTCTTTCTTCATGTACAGGTTATTCTGGACTAGTGTTATGACCCCTTTTAAGAAGTTCCATAATGGTAGCTGCTTGTTGTTTTTTTCTTTTTAATATTTTATTTATTTCTGAGGGCTGGGGGGGGGAGAGGGAGGGAGGAGAGGCAGAGAGAGAGGGAGATAAAATCTGAAGCAGGCTCCAGGCTCTGAGCTGTCAGCACAGAACCCAACTCGGGGCTCAAACTCACAAACTGTGAGATCATAACCTGAGTGGAAGTTGGACGCTTAACCAACTGAGCAACCCAGGCTCCCTGGTAGCTACTTGTTCTGATAAGAATTATATTTCAAATATGGATAAGCCTAAATTAATACGATATGGTTATAAGGAGAAATTATTAATTTTAGTCATCTGACCTATTTAATTACCATTAGCTTCCTAGGCATTGAACTAATAATTATTCTTATTAACCCTTCTCACATTTGCATACATTTTGAAGGAATTCTGAAAACAAGAAGTATGCTATATAATTCATAGGATCACAGGACATTAAAATGTAATGTTTTAAATGTTGCCATTAAAATTTAGTTTGAATCTTAAAAGTTACTTGAATTAATAATAAAAATAACTTAAACATAATATGGTTAGTAAATGGCTCGGCATATAGTAAATGCTCAGTAAATGGTAGCAATTATAAATAATTTAGAAAGGGAAATAATGCTCTTGTCCCTGGATATGTGATTGTTCATAATCATATGTAGTTTGCAGCTGTGTTCTTAAATTGCAACAAAGTTTAGAACCATTTAAAATGTAAAATCTCATTAGTAAGACACAGACTCAGTAGATGTTAAAAGCTACATTAGAAAGTTAATAAGTAAAATAAGTAATGTTCTTCTTAAGAATACTTAGAAAACTTTATGGTATTATTGGTTAGTCTTTTCATTGGCTTGAAATTTATTTCTCCAACTCAAGAAAGATTATCCATCCATTCATTCATTTAATGTTTATTCAGTGACTCCAACATGACAGTGTTCAGTGTGGATGATATGAGTTGGTCTGCCTGAACTAGCCTTTTCTTAATCATGAATGTCAATCAAAATAACCCAATTCTCTCTTACTCTTGATCTATGCCTCCTTCTTCATTCCTTCCTTATTGCTTTCTCACCTCTTTTCCTCTAAACCTTCACTGGTAAAGAATAGATTTTGGTAACATCAAGTGTGCTTCCTTCAGAATATCATCTATAGTCTCTGAGTTTTCCCAGAGTGACTGAACTACAAACTGGGATCACACATTTGATAAATTAATTAAATGATGTGTAAGTTTTTCCAATTAAAAGCCAGAGTAGGTCAACAGTTTATCACAATCCAAGACATATCTTTCTCACTTTTTTTTTCCTTTCAAGTTGCACATGCCCTGTGCAAATTTGCCATTTCTCTTGTTCATTCTATTCCTCTTTTATGTTGCTCATTAAAATGTTACATTTTATACCCAATATTGTTCACACTCTACAAGGTTTTTATCACTTGGATAAAAGCAATCTACTTGATGCACAGCTGGTTTCCAGTATGATCTAATTGCTTTTGTGATACATCTCAGACACCTAATGCCACACAGAACATTGCTGCACTTTTTCACATAAGTAAATTAAATTACTTGCAGATGAACTTGTTTTATAACATGTACCTGGAAAAAGTTTCAGCTCATTTAGTGAAATGTCTAACATCAAATTTCATTGAAAATGTGCCTGCATTCAGTGTATCTTTTATCTCTGATTTATTTTGGTTTCTTACCACATATTTCTAAACCATAAATTGTTTATAAATATTGATGCTATTTTTTCATTCCAAATTTTATGCCTTTATATTAATGATTTCTTTTTATTTTCAACTCCAATATACTAATCAAATTTATAATTAAAGAAGTTTAACTGAGCTGTATTTTGTTTGTTTTGCATGATTATTTAACTGCTACTAAAATAAACCGTATCACTTAAAGATTATGACCCACATTTCTGAAAATCAGCTAGTTGGTTTTAATTTTACATCTCTGCACCATTTTTAAGGGATCGAATTTTGTCAACTTGCATTAGATTATGTTTATTTTAACCTTCAAATAAAAAGATTTCTAGCTTAATACCATATGTTCATTAAATGTTTGCATCATTTTATATGTAAGTGAACATTTTTCCAGTTTTATTTTTGAGGCAAAGGGTAAAAATACATAGGCAGAGAGTAGCAAAGAAAACAATATAATTGTTCTACTAAAAGTTTAACATTATTACCTTCATTTTTCATTTTAGAAATTGAGATTTTGGTAAAAATAATCATGTTTACTACACCTATTACTTTGTATTATCTTCGTCTAATGAAATATTGAGCAGAAGCATGGGTTGGATGGAACTGGTAGCAGAGGGACATTTTGTAGGCAAAATAAAATAAAATCACTAAAAAGCATTTATTCCTAATTATTTAAGATTTGAGAACTTTACATTTGTAGAAATTTTTAAATCATGATGTATAAATACTATTATCTTTCACCCAAGTATAAGTAGGCATGTATTTTATATGATTATTCAATTCTATCAATGCATGTATATGAAACGTTTGCTTGCAGTTTACAAAAAGTGGTGACTATTTATGGGAACTGCATATTTTTTGTATTTGCAGCATAAAATCACTAAATAAGCTTTTAAAGTTCTAAGATGTGTAAAAATGCCTGAACTGTGTGTAACAATAGAATAAATTAGATACTAATGAGTATTGGAAGCAATCAAATAGTCTGGGGGACTAAAATGGAAATATAATGACAAAGATGGATTAAGAATATTGATGAGAGAGAAGCACAATTAGAAATTAGATAATAAAAGCAAACTGCCATAGGACTAATCAAGTAGATGTATCACTTGGAAAAAAGTTCAATAGGGTGTAATCACCATGAAATGGTATAAAATATATGTGGTACATTTGTGCACTCTGAATTTAAAGATATTTGGACAAAGTTTAGAAACACTAAATACATATGCAAAATGTAGTCATGATTGAAAGAATTCAATCAAACCACATTCTAAAACTATTTTAAGAATTGCTCTATTTCAAGAATTGCTTATGAGAGATACACGAGAAGCAAAAACTATAGAGAACATATATGAGAAAAACAACTTAGAAAAGAATCCATATCAATACATGTCAAGATTAAACCATGTCCTGAAAATAACCCTTTTGTGTCAAATACAAAGACAGATTATTAACACAGTTTAAAATCAGCTAAAAATGGCATACACTTCCTAGTATATAACTAGTTATAATTTATGGAAACAGAAAATATGGGCTAACTAAAGTAAAGGTACATTCAGCATAAAGCAAACATTACTCCATATGGATAAACTCATCTCTTCTGAAGTTTCCCTTAAGACCGCAAAGGAATTAATGAGTGTCATCATCTATACTGCCTTGTACCGATTACATTTCATTGTAAGTTATATTCACGGTTGGTAACTGTTTTACAAAATATTTTTTAATTTATTTTAATGTTTATTTATTTATCTTGAGAGAGAGAGAGAGAGAGAGAGAGAGAGAGCAAGCAGGGAAGGGGCAGAGAGAGAGAGGAAGAGAATCCCAAGTAGGCTCCATGCTCTCAGCGCAGAACCTGAGATGGGGCTTGAACTCACAAACTGTGAGATCATGACTGACCAAAACCAGGAGTTGGTCGCTTAACTAACTGAGCCACCCAGGTGCCCCTATATTTTATTATTTTAATGTTTATTTTTATTTATTTATTTTGAGCAAGAGAGTGTGTGAGCAGAGGAGGGGCACAGAGAGAGGGGGAGAGAATCCCAACTAGGCTCCATGTTCAGCACAGAGCCTGATGAGGGGCTCGATTCTGCTACCAGGAGCTCATGACCTGAGCTGATACCGAGTGGGAGACTCAACTGACTGAGCCATCCAGGTGCCCCACACAAAATATTTTAAGTCAAGTAGCTGAATGTTTAATTGCCTTCTAGAGAAGTCTAGCATTGATCTTATTATGAATTTATGACAATTGTGATATAGTATTTTTTTTCAATTTTTATTCAATAAAAATGATTTGGGGGCCTGGGTGGCTCAGTTAGTTAAGTGTATGACTTCTGCTCAGGTCATTATCTTGCAGTCTGTGAGTTGGAGCCCTGTGCTGGGCTGTGTGCTGACAGCTCAGAGCCTTGAGCCTGCTTCAGATTCTGTGTCTCCCTCACTCTCTGCCCCTCCCCCATTCATGCTTTGTCTCTCTCTGTCTCTCAAAAATGAAATAAAATAAAAAATGATTCAAGAGCTTAATATATAATGGTATAAGTTATTTATCATGCCAATATGAGCAAGAAAGTTTAAAAAAAGACAAAAACCTAAGAACTGAATTATGGCCAGACAAGAAAATTACGATTATGAAGCCAAATAATATTTTTGTTTCTGTGTAATGCAACTGTAATATGTAGCAAACTAGAAATAAAAATACCATCCTAAAATTTTAAGATGTATGATATGTAGCTGGAGAAATAACACTTACACATAAAAAAAGACCAGAGGGACTCCTGGGTGGCTCAGTTGGCTAAGCGTCTGACTTCAGCTCAGGTCATGATCTCGCGGTTTGTGGGTTGGAACCCCGTGTCGGGCTCTGCGCTGACAGCTTGAAGCCTGGAGCCTGCTTCACATTCTGTGTCTCCCTCTCTCTCTGCACCACCCTGGCTTGCACTTTGTCTCTCTCAAAAATAAATAAACATTACAAAAAAAAAATACCGGAAATTCCATGGCACAGGATCTATAACTGCAGTTAAACGGTGATAAACATAAATGCAAGCGTGTGTGTGTGTGTGTGTGTGTGTGTGTGTGTGTGTGTGTGTACGCGTGTGCATGTTGTGTTAAAGAGGTTTCAGGAAAGCCTTCCTGGAGTTGGTACTTGAAATGAGTGGCTTTATTTACCTGCAGGGGAGAGTAAAAGTTACAAAGTTCTGAAATTGAGGCAGTGAAGACAAGGCATTGGACTATGACGCAGTACAGTATGTCTGGGCACAATCAAATTTGTGTTGTTGAAAGGAAGGAAAGAAAGGGAGTTGTTCAAAATGAGACTGGTGAGAGACTCATTTCAGGGCTGAATGAACGGAATCCCATTTGAGGAGCTTAGAATTTAGAAGGATTGGTGAGGCATTTATCATTTTCATAATGGGAGTAGTATGCTTGCTTATATTTACTTTTTAGGTTCACATTTTTGTCATGAGTGTGGAAAATAAATCTAACACTTCTGTTTTCAGTTATATGGCAGGATAGAATTACCCAAACAATTTTCTCTCTTGATACAACTACAATATCAGATAAAATACACTAAAAATAATTATCTTTAAATGCTGCTAACTGAGCGAAAGCAACACTTTTGAAAGGGAAACTAGGACAAAACCCAGAGATAAATGAATGCTAACGACAGCTTAACCCTTGAATGGAATTGTCAAACAACTGGGGCACCGAGGTGCTGCCTAGGCTCAGAGCACTGGATACAAATGTCTGGCCTCCACTTCTGTGTATAATGTTCAAGCCACTGCGTGAAACTAACCAAACCTTAGTTGAGTAACACTTGGAAAAGCAGAGAAAGAATAAATGATTTGATGGCACTGGAAAGCAAAAACAGACCTAGAAAATTGAGAGACTGTGATCCTCGATTCAAAAGAAATACTCAAGGTAGGCATTTACCTAACTTTGTCCGTGAGGCCTTTCCAGTTTGCTGCCTTACCATGGATTAGGGCCCCAACAGAAAGGAGTGGTCTTACTGGTCTGAGAAGACGACAGGTTGGAAATCACAGTTGCCAGCGGATTTAGAAATTGGAAGGCAAAATCCTGATGCAAAAGGAACAAAATCTTGGTATTTGGAAATGACATTAAGTAACTGTATTTGACACATCCCTGAAATCTACGGAACAAAGACTCTGCTGGACCCCACAAAGTGATTAGGAGTGAAACGGAAGCCAGCTGTGGGCTCCGCCTGCAGCCTGTCAGGGGGGTTAGCTTATGGTAGACCTTGCTCATATTTGGATCTTGTGGAAGGTTGTCAAGGGGTTATTTTTGAAGGGCTTTCCAATAGGGGACACATTCTCAGCATGAAGAACAGTATCTATCATTGGTAGACATCGAATGATAGAAGTAGGTTATTGTAAGTGCCTTCTGGAGGACCTGCATCATCCTTTAAAAGAAAGCTGCAAGAATGTTTCTGACACTAAAGTATTCCTAACAATCTGAAAATGTCTCAAAAAAAACCCCAACACTGGAAAGTACCAATATCTAATTGCAGGGAAGGTTATTGAGGGGATGTGACTGCCGGTGGACTCATGAGCTGAACTCAGTAATCGGAGGCTCCTCATCCCAACCTGTCCTTGGAATGTGGCTTCTGTGTGCCTTCCCCACTCTCAGAAGCTGACCCAAGGATAAAGCCTTGAGATAGTGATGTGGGGTTAAAAGCATGTTGTCAGTAGATGAGACTGAAACAAAGTAAGGCCTCTATATAAACTTTTAAGATTTGGCAGGTGGGTGCAGAGATCTATTCATTTTGCTGCTGCCTAAAACAAGCCTCATCTGGATGCTCCTTTGCTTATTAAACCTGCCACCTACAAATCTCAAGTGGCCTGCCTTTTTCTTCTGTCTCTCCCTCCCCTCCACGTGCAGGGACTGTTTCACATTTTATCCAGAAAGCTCCCAAGAGGGTTGTGAACCAACAAGGCAATTGAGTTAGGCTTTTTCTATTCCTTACTTTTCCAATCCCCAATCTCTTCTGACTCTGCTTGGACTTTGTCATGTAAAATCCCACTGCCATGTGACTTCCATGCTAGAGATGCCACATGTTAGGTCTCTAGGCAATAGCCAGGTGAGCTTTTAGCCAACAGCCAGCATCAGTGTCCAGCCCTGTAAGTTCTTGGTTATCTAGCCCTTTTATCCATCTTCAAGGACTGCAGCCTCAGCAACCATCTCACTATGTCCCCTGAGATACTTGAAACAAGAACAATATGGAAATGGGGTGCCTAGGTGGCTCACTTGTTTAAGTGTCTGACTTCGGCTCAGGTCATGATCTCAGGGTTCATGGGTTCAAGCCCCACATCGGACTCTGTACTGACAGCTCAGAGCCTAGAACCTGCTTCAGATTCTGTGTCTCCCTCTCTCTCTGCCCCTCCTCCACTCTCTCTCAAACATACACAAACATTCAAAAAATTAAAAAAAAAAAAACAGTACAGATAGGTCGTGCCCAAATTCCTGGCATACAAAATCATGAGCAAAATAAAAATTGTTTTTTAATCACTTACTGTGGGGTAATTTTTTATATGTCAGTAGTAATTAAAACAAGAAAGTTATGATCATTTAAATTACCCAGAAAATATTCACTTTCATGGATGTTGGATTTAGACTTATGATTTGCTTTGGCCAAAAGAAAATTCCTGAAATGGGCTTGTACACTGGACTTGCCTTCTTGTAGTTTTGATATTGTGATGAGAAGAAACTTGTGACCTTTGATATCTGGGTGCAGAATGAACACATGAAGAGCAGAACTGAGCCTGGGGTTAACAGCAAGAATCCAAGCCCAGGCAGGCATATAGCCTGAAACATAGTTATCCATCTGAGCCAAGACCAGCAGAACTACCTCAACTGAGCTGCAGGTATTAAACATTTACTATGCAGATATTATGGCTCTGAGAACAATATATATGTGTATCATTTATGATAGAAGTGAAAATCAGAGGTGGGGAGACTATGATTCAGCTCAGATAACCAATAACTGAATTTGCATAGCACAACAGTGGTGATTAAGAGCATGGGATTTGGGGAGGGACCTGAAATAGCTAGAAAAATTACATCTAGAAAAATTGTAATATCTTTTTTGAAACAGAGGAGAAAAAAAGCAGTGGTTCCAGAGTGTGAGACAGCTATATAAGAAGGTTAGTTTTCTAGGGTAAGATTGCATAGAGTGCATAGGATCATAAGAAAGTATTACCATACATTTTAAACTTCTCAGGTACAGGCTTTAAAATTTATAGAAAGCAAAATAAGCTGAAGACTATCCCAGGTTGACTACAGCTACATATGTCACAAGGAGCTTCTATCTCATCTTCCCACTGGAAAAATGTACTGTGGTTGTAACACAGAAACATGGAGCAAGATCCCATTCATACTAACTTCCCTTCCCTTCCCTTCCCCTCCCATCACATCTTATAATTACCCAGCACTGCAGTTTTTAAATTTACCTTTAAACAATCACAATGGTATTAAGTCTTCACTTTCATTAAGAGATTGTAATTTTGTCCTTTGAAAGGGTGATTGGGCCTTAAGAACAATTTGAATTTTTCTTCTTAAACAGATCTCAAGAGAGAACAATTTGAATTTTTCTTCTTAAACAGGTCTCGAGATTTTCCTATGCTAGGAAATATCACACCTTCTATTAAATATGAATTATGATCTGGATGACCCACTTATAAATGTTAGTGTTCAGCTTTCATTTGCAAGAGCTCAAAGAAAGCTGCCCTCTGACTAATCAAAACTCACTTATACCACTAAATATGCTGATTGTTTTACCTTGATTTTGCATTTCAGTTTTCATAGTAATGCCACATGAATATTATGTATAAATTTTAGGGCCTCTTACATTAATAGGAAATACAAGATAATTGGTTTGGTTTTGTTGAAATAAGTAGATTTTGCCTAACATGGTCTCTTCCAGCCCCAAATTTCCTACTACCCAACTTTCTTTTAACTTAACATTTGGGTGTAATTATCATAAAAATACACATGGAAGAAATTTAGTGAAAATTTAGTCCTATCAGCAAGCTGCCTCAAATTATATTCAGATAAGTATGGAAGAGTCACAGAAAAGAGAGAGAGAGAGAGAGATGGTTCTATGATGACAGTAAAGTTGGTTTCAGAATGTGTTAATATTTATTATTGTGAAAGCTTGTGATCATTTAATTAAGTTGCCTTATCTATTGCCTTAAATTCTTAAAAAGACAACCATATTAATCCAGACTAATAATCACTTCAGAATTTTAAGTCTATTGATTCTTTTTCCTTCTAAAATCTCTTCAATAAGATCTGTCCCTAGAGAATTCTATAAAAGGGCAAATGATGTCTCTGCAGCCTTGGCTCTCTCGGACACTTGGCAGTTTAATGACTCATTGTACTTATAAATGTTCCTGATTGAGCTCTTTTATTTTTATTCTGTAATTTAATTTATATCATTACATTTCACACAGAATTTTCTCATTCCAGCTACCTGATTCACACATCATTAAATGTCTACTTATGCCATTGATAGTCTCTTATAAACATCAAGTATGTTTTCTCTACTTGGCCTTTGATGATCTTTTGTAATAGATCTCTTCTTTCAAATGGACAGAGGTGATTTTTCATATGTAAGACACCTGTAACATAGTGTGTGAAATCACTTAACTTAAAATCAAACTTCAATTGCATATATGCTGATACTGAAAAATAACTATGACAAAATGATAATGCTAAAAATTAATTGTCTCCCCTGGATTTAGTTTTCCCTAGATCTTGGACATATTAATAATATTGAAGCAGTTCTTTGCTTACCAGGCTCTGACTTTCCTACAACATAGTGTGAAATTTTAGATCAGACGTACAACTGAGTATATAAATATGTATATAATTTACACTGAAGCCTAAGCTGTAATAGATATGAAATTCTAATGTAAATTGTCAATTCAAAATATAATCTTCCAAAATATAATTATCAGAACTGTTTCTAGATTTCTTGATTCCCCTCACCAACTTCGAGAATATAAAATAACTAAGTGGAAGAATCACAAGGAAATTTTCTTTGATAGGGGCTTTTGCTTCCTTCTGAGCCTTCTCCCTTGTCAAGTGGAGACATGAGGCCTCTCTCCCTTTAAGCCATAGGAGGCTTCCCTGGTATGTCTTAGTTAGAAATAAGTTCCCTGAGATTTGCAGACATGGGAGACTGAGATCTGGCTAATGTCTGATAAAGTCAAAGTCACCTTTGAACTGGGATATGACCCCTATATGGAAAATATAGAGACCAAGGAAAAAGCTGATAGATTGTTTTGGGGCAGATCTAAGGATCTGCCTTGAGATAGGTTTGCAGTCAGAGTTTTGTTTTTGTTTTTTTTCTTAATTTTTAACCTCTTTATTTTAGAAAGAGAGAAAGCATGTGAGCAGAGGAGAGGGGCAGATGAGAGAGAAAGAGAGAGAGGCAGAGAGAGCGAGAATCTTAAGCAGGCTCCAGGCTCAGCACAGAGCCCAGTATGGGGCTTGATCCCATGACCCCGGGATTATGACCTGAGCTAAAATCAAGAGTTGGGTGCACTCAAGGTTTTCAGACATGACTTGCACAAATGTTTTCTAGACATGAGAGTTGCATATAACTGGGGACCACAAAGAACCTGGAGGTATAATTGCTGATATTCTGGGAGTCATAAACGGTTATCCATCGGGGAACATCAGGAGGGAAAGACGGCAAAATCTGCCGAAGACTCCCAGAGACAGTCAGTTTTAACCAGCTGCCAGGGGTGGTAAGCTGGAAAGGATCCACAAATAGAGATTATCCAATTACCTCAAATCTTCTCCCTCCCTCTTACCTGGAATATAATAGAAGGCAAAATTTAAGCCAGCTGTGGAAAGTCTGGGATAACTCTGAGGCAAGAAGGGCAAATCTCAAGTCAAGTTTGATGTTTTTATTTTTGTAAAGAGCTTGAAATTCCAAATACTAAATTAAGACAGTATTTGAAGATTAAAATGTCTTGGGAATGCAAACTGGTGCAGCCACTCTGGAGAACAGTATGGAGGTTCCTCAAGAAACTAAAAATAGAACTACTCTATGATCAAGCAGTTACATGATGGTATTTACCCAAACGATACAAAAATACAGATTCAAAGGGTATGTACACCCCAATGTTTATAGCAACATTATCAACAATAACCAAACTACAAGAGAACCCAAAAGTCCATCGATTGATGAATGTATAAAGAAGAAGTGGTATATATACAGAATGGAATATTAGTCAGCCATCAAAAAGAATGAAATCTTGCCATTTGCAATGATGTGGGTGGAGCTAGAATGTATTATGCTAAGCAATAACAGCCAATCAGAGAAAGACAAGTACCATATGATTTTATCCATATGTGTAATTTAATAAAGAAAAGAGATGAACATATGGGGTAGGGAGAGAAGAGGAGGGAAACAAACCCCAAAAGACTCTTAATGATATAGAACAAGCTATAGGTTGAGGGAGGGAGGGGGTAGGAGATGGGCTCGATGGGTGGTAGGTACTAAGGAGGACACCTGTGAAGAGCACTGGGTGTTGTGAGTGATGAATCACTGAATTCTATGCCTGAAACCAATATTGTACTGTATGTCAACTAAAATTTAAATTAAAAAAAAAGAGTAAGAAATAAAGAAAATTAAAATGTCTTGAAAGACTTACCTGTAAACAAGCAGGAAAAACAGGAGACGAACCAAAGCATTCATACAGGGCCAGGGAATTTTTACCCCAACTTGGTGCATTTACAAAGAATGATGGCTGACAAAAAAAAAAAAAAAAAAAAAAAAACAGGGACGTTATTATGTTATGAATTTTGCTTATTTGGAGTGAAGATGACATAATTTTTGTAAAGAAATGTACTTTGACTGAAAATAAATTGTACTTTCTTAAAAATAATAACATTTTGTTTCTAAAATATGATCCTAAAATTAACTAATTGCTTATATAACAAGGTTCCCAAAATTGTATTAGTTGAAACTTATTTAAATATATGTCAGGGCTTGAATTTAACTGGAATTTCAACCCAGAATAAATAATATTAATTAGCTGTTTCTAAATTTTTTTTCAACAAGTATTAAGAAAACATCTCTGTGTGTATACTTTCCTCAATTAAGCCTAGCATGATACCTGACAAAATATATCACTCATAAATGGTGACTGATTCACCTGGAGGAGGCAATCTGTTAGTTTTGAATAATCACACATTCAAATTAATACAAAGTCACATTTCTAGTTTACCTATATACTACAAAAAAGGTTATCATTACCTCCAACATCAGTAGACAAAAATCAAAACTCAGAAAGTTTAGTTTCCCCAAATCACACTGCCAGCAAAGCCAGGAGTGGAAATTGTTCTGCTTGACTCCAAAGGCTGCGCTCTTTCCACTACATTTTATCCCTCATAATGAGCGAAAATAATTCAGTAACATACCTGCATACCTTTCTCATGTAATTATTTAAAACCAAATCGAGTTATCAATATATAACTGAACTAAGTCATTTTGCAAAGCTTTGATAAAACAAAACAAAGCAAAACAAAAACACTAAAATCTCTCAGTACTAAAATCTCTGTACTGATCTCGTTCTTTGAAACAAAAACAAGTTTTGATTTGCATGGTCTGTTAGAAAACTAGGAAAATTCTGAAGCTAATTTGTCTTAAAATGTTTACAATAGAAAGCATCCATTCATTGATATTTGCATTCAATGATTCATCAGACATTTGTTGGGCCAACGTTGCCCAGTACTGCTTTGCAGGCCTGGGAGACTGATCCATGAACAAGACTATTCTTTTATGTAACTTACATTTTAGGTGGTTATTAAATTTACTAAAAGGCTTCCATGTAATAGGCATTTTTCTAAACAGAAAATAATTTTTAAATCTGTTTTGAAGCAGATATTTATATTAAGATTGAAACAAGGGGTGCCTGGATGGCTCAGTCCCTTACGTGTCCGATCGGCTCAGGTCCGATCTTACCGTTCGTGAGTTCAAGTCCTGCGTCCGGCTCTGTGCTGACAGCTCAGAGCCTGGACCCCACTTCAGATTCTGTGTCTCCCTCTCTCTCTGACCCTCTCCTGCTCACACTCTGTGTCTCTCTCAAAAATAAACACTTATTTATTAAAAATTTTAAACATCTTTTTTTTTTAAAGATTGAGACAAAACTGCTTATTCATTGGCTAAATACATGTCTTACTGACTGAGAGACAAGTACTAAAAAAGTAGTATTATTATATTATTAATAGATATAAAAATAACCTTTAATACCTTTAGCAGCAATATCTTAAAACACCACAAGATGGTGACATTACTCTATAAGAACAAGACTGGTTCAATAGTATGAATATTTTTCAGTTTTCTAAAGCAAAAATTGAAGTTTTTTTTTTTTACGGTTTTAAAAGCAAAGATGAGATTTCAAGAATACATAACTGTTGAAATCACATTAAAGAGTGATTTTCCAAATTAATATTTTAAAAATCTCTTAGACATTTTAAATAGTAATATGAATAATGCATCAACCAGAGCTTTGGCAAACATTGAAGTTTCACTTTTATAATTCTTGACCTAAAGTTATTGTGGCTCATCTGTTATGTTTACACACAACATTTTTTTTTTCTTGTGGAGTTTCACTACTTGAATTTCCCTTGGCTGACCTTGATAACAAATTGTGGAATGGTTATATGTCAAAACAACTTAAAATACCTTGATATTAAAAGAGATTGCACTGATGGTTTCTAATTATGCTAAACAGATGACTTATTTCAAGCTGATACTGATAAGTGTCAAAAGCTAAGAATTTGCACTAGCAACACACCCTAATCATACATGTCTTCCGTCTACATCAGATTTTAGGTTTTGCTCATTTATCAGATTGTCTGTTGCCAACCGTACATCCTTTTCACCCCTTACATTCTCCTCTAAATCATAGGAGAATCCCTTTCCAGTGTGGTCTTAGGTTAAGATCTAACAATGAGAGGCTCTCATTTGAGATCTCAAAGACAGAAGAAAAAGAGAAGCCCTTATTTTCCACTGGCATTTGCCAACAGGGACACAGGCAGGCAGCACATAGGAGGTTTGCAACGACTTCCGAAATGAATTCCTATAAATCCTCCACCTCCATGCTACAGGCACCTGGGACGAGCAGCTTTTCCTGATATCATTCAAGTTGATAACACCTAAGTGAGCTTCTGCAAACTACCCATTTGAGGATTGTAGGCAGCTGAGGTCATTGACTGCAATGTAATTTTTGTAACCTCTAGCAGGATTTTCCTGACCTTTACTCCCCAGACCATTTCAACAGATGTGTAAACCTCCAACTTCCTGTATTAAAACCAATATTTCTTGGAAATACAGAGTGGTATCTGCTTTCCTGACTTGGCCCACACTGATAACACTCATATAAATTCCAAAGAAAAAAATGTGAGAACAGATCATGTGAAAGTGTGTAGCTACGTTTGAGTTACCAGCCTTAAGTACATAAGGTGACATAACAACCTCAGAAGTACAGTTATAATAATCACAACAAACCCTCCCATTCAGAAAGAAGAAAGGGAGGCACATAGCAGTCACTGATTCATAGCAACTGTGAGTTCCTGCTGGCAAATTTTGCCAAGAGGGCTTATCTGGATGATAAAGAATGTTCCTTAGAATCTTATTATGCTTGCTTACCAGGAAGTGCCCCCCAACCCTTGTTCTTTTGACTTCACCCTCTGCATATTCCTTTCTTTTTCTTTTTTTCTCCTCAGCCACTTCTTGCCAATAGAAATTTAGGAAATCTCAAGTCATTACACACCTTGAAGAGCCTCACTCTTAATTCAGGTTGGTTGCACTTTGACAGTATGTTGCTCTGAAACAATTTATTGGTCTTTTGTCAATTTTATTCTAATTAACTAAATGTTGCAAATGTGCCAATAGCAACACCTGTAAGTATTTTCAAGATAAGGCTCTGTCTAAAGTTATCTAGCTTTCTTGGGGGAGCCAAAGTTTTAGTCTTTTTGTTCTGAGCCACCTTCTGCAATGAAAACATTTGCTAGGACCACCTTGATCCATTCAGAGATTTTACGATAAAGGGCTTTTTCAACAAACACTGAATTGCTTGTAGGTTGAGTTGGAATCATTCTTTGCTTCTCAGAGCATTTCTAATGCATCTTTTACTATTTGGATAACAGAAGGAGTTGCATTTTTCAGCACTGCAACGTTATCTCTAATAACTTGGATTTTCTAACTACCTGATGCTTGCTGGAATATGAAAACATATAGTTGAAGTTTTATATTGCTTGGTATCAAAAACTTTGTTATGCTTCTTATCAATTATAAGAGTCCTCTTTACAGTCTATACACAAAGGCACATTTGTTTCCAAATATTGACAATATTATTTTTGTTCAATCTTATAATTATTTTTCAATCCTTTTTTTGTTTGTTTTTGCTTTTGTTTCTTTTTGCTTCATCTCCTGCCAGGCCACTCAGTACAATGTTCAATGGAAATGATGTATCCTTCACCCATCCAGGTTAGAGAGAAATCTACCAATGTGTCATCACTAAATGTGAGGTTGGCAGTAGGTTACCATGCAGACACTTTATATTAAGGAGGTTTCTCTCTGATCCTACTTTACTAAGAAGTTTTATCACTAATATATATTGAATTTCTTCAAATGCTTTCTTTGCATTTACTGAGCTAATTAAATGAGTTTCTTTATTCTACTAATGCAGTGAATTACATTATTTGGCCAAAGAATGTAAAAAGAAAATCCTTGAATTCTCAACACAATTCTCATGACACATTATACTTTTTTATACATGGCTTGATTGGCTTTTTCGTATTTTTTTCTAGGATATTTGCATTTATATTCTTAAGTAAAATTGGCATGTAATGATCCTTTCTTGAAAAGTCCTTGTCAGGTTTTTGTATCAAACTTTGCTTGATACAAAATGCCACCTTCACTAATGACTTAAAACATTTCTTTCTTAAAAAACAAACAAAGAAACAAACAAACAAAAAATAAAACAAAACAAATAACCAAAACAGGAAAAAACTTTCCCTCTTTTTCTATTCTATGGGAAGTTTTGCTCCCTTAAATTTTCAGTGAAATTCACTGGGAAAGACTGGAGTTTATTGTATTTGAAGACCTTAAATTATGGTTTAATTTTATTCATAGTTTTTAAATGATTGAAATTTTCTCATCTCTTCTTGTGTTTTGTAAGTTCTTTATATAAAGAAATGTGTGCATTCATCTAAATTTTCAAATATTTAGATTAAACTTGTTTATAAAGTTCTCTTAATACCTTTTGATATATGAACTATCTATGGTGATATCTCCTTTCACCCTTTTGGTATTAATTTTTTTCTCTCTTTTTTGATCACTTTAACTAGAGGTTTATTCTTTCAAAGCTTCTCTTTGAACCAACCTTTGTCTTATTTGACACACACTAGTATATGTTAATTAGCTGTTTCCTTAATTTTATTCAGGACTAATTTAATTTACTCCCCTAGTTTTACTAGTTTATCCTCTCATTTTTATCATTTCCCTCCAGTTTTCTTTAATTATATGCTGGTGTGTATTTTGCAACTTCAGGAGTTGGATTCTTAGATTACTGAGCTTAACTCTTTCATTTATTTCAAATATATCTGTTTTAGCTTTATATGTCTAGACGAAAGAAGTAGGAGAAAATAATAGCTGTAAAAGATAAAGACCAATGGACTAATGCTGACGAGGCCAAGCAAAATGTAAAACCTGTGTATTATATCTGATATTGCAAGTCAGATTGCTATGCATTCAGATACAATTTAACTAACTTAACTCCACCACGGCATCTTTATCCTTAAATTGGTTCCTCTGCTAGCAATATGGGTTCAGCTATTAAATGGAAAATTCTCTAGAGTTATCTGTGATATTCTAGGAAGATCCTTTGTTTTGTTAATGCTTACTAACACCAGGTTTTTACTTGTTTGATATAAAATCTGTAATACAGCAGGGAAAATAACAATTTTCTAGGCAAGTTGAAAATATACTTAATAAAATATTTATTTCTAAATATGTTCAGACTCTTTCAATTCTATGAATCAACAAAATAATCAAATTATCTGTAACATTTTATGGGTAAAAGTGTGCATTTTGACTCTATATCAACAAAAATTTCTAAACATGTTAGAGCTAAGATTGTGATAGTATTTATATTAACAATGTAAGCCTAGAAGAATATTTAATGACATGTAAACATTTCATGATAATTTATTAAACGAAATAGCAGGTTGAAGAATCACAGTAGTCAAAGCCTGATAATGATAGCCTAAAATGTCAGCAGTTGGAAGCTGTATTCACTCCAGATGAAATATAAATACCTTAAGTTTTTGAAAAGATTATGTTTAATGTCTGGAGTCTTTAGAAAGCTAAATAAAGGAATTGCATCACTAGGTAGTCTTCTCCAAAGTTGAAAAGGCATAAATGATACAAAAAAGAGGTATGAAAAAGTAACTAAACTGAAAATTTGACATGAAAAAATGCCATCTCTAGAAGAAAAGTGTCTAATGGAGGAGAGCTGAACATAGTCAAAGTAATGAAGTGCAAGTAATGAAGTTCCGTGGAATCCAATATTGAGAGACAATTAGACATAATAAGTACAAAAGAGTATTAGGAGACTTGAAGAACAAACTGAGAGGCTTCACCACCTCCAATAGGAATCCAAAAAACATGGGCGAATCATAGAAAACCACTTAAGAAAAGAAAGGCTCGAGTCCTGAGAAACAATTTGCATTCTGAGTTCCAGGTAAGATAAATAAAATAAGTTCTTACAGAGTTATATTACATTGAAACTACAAATTAACAAGAATTAAAGGTAAACAATTATAAATGCAAATGGAGAAGAAAGTCAGATCACAAACAAAAAATCAGACAATTAGACTCACAACATACTTACTATCAACAATAATAAATGCCAAATGACATCGGTATGATGTGCTGAAGGAAAATAACATTCAACCGAAATTTCTATTTCCAGCTGCATTATTGCTTAACAGTACCAGTGGGGCACCTGGCTGGCTCAGTTGGTAGGGCATGCAACTCTTGATCTCAGGACCACAAGTTCAAGCCCCACACTGGGTGTAGAGCTTACTTAAAAATATATAAATTAAAAAATATTTAAAGTAAAAATACCAGTATAATTTAGATAATTTCAGATAAAAAGAATGAGAGTTCACACAGATACACACTAAAAGGGTTATTAAAATAGATACTTAAATAGGAAGAAAATTGAGCCCAGATATGAAGAGTGGTTGTATAACACATACGATGAAAAATGGTGGATTGAATTAGCTATTGATTTGTGAGCAGCCATATGGCAGCTAATTGGTGAGTGAAAAACATGACAAAGATTATAAATCAATAGTAGCAAGACAGAGATTGTTCAGAGAGTGGTTAAGACAATGAACTTTTTGTCTTTTGAAGAGATAATATTGTTGCATAATTTTACATTGTGTTAGAAAAAATAGTTAAGGATATATATTACATATTTAAGAACAGTTATATACTCTATTGCTTCTAAAGCAACAGAAGCATGAGGAAGAGATAGAGATTACATTATCTGTCCATGCAGGTGCATAAAACAAAAGGGAGTAAGGTATTAAAAATAAAAGATAACAGGGGCGCCTGGGTGGCGCAGTCGGTTAGGCGTCTGACTTCAGCCAGGTCACGATCTCGCGGTCTGTGAGTTCGAGCCCCGCGTCGGGCTCTGGGCTGATGGCTCAGAGCCTGAAGCCTGTTTCCGATTCTGTGTCTCCCTCTCTCTCTGCCCCTCCCCCGTTCATGCTCTGTCTCTCTCTGTCCCAAAAAATAAATAAACGTTGAAAATAAAAGATAACAAAAAACTGGTAAATAAAAAACACAAAATAAATCCCACAGTATACAGAATCATGATAAATATAAGCTAGTTATATCCATCCATTTAAATAAGGAAATTAAAACATAACATGCTTCATCTGCTCTCAAGATGTATGGTAAAGCTATATACCTTATAAAAAATTTGAAAGATAAAAAGATGAGAAAATATTAAGCAAAAAGTTTTCAGAAAAATACTTTCCAAAATACAGCCAACGTAATAACATTAAAACAGATGTATTTGGAAAACTGATACATTAAATATAAAAGGAAATAAACTTGAATTTAAGGTAAAAGGCAGAGAAGCAGATGGACAGAGTACATAACAACAAAAGGCATAATTTAATAAAAATTGTGTTAGGCTTACTAGTACTCACAGATATCTTGTTACCTTGTCCTTCTAGACGCATGGAAACTTGCACTTTTCATTTCCTTTGCAGTGAGGTGGTCCTATGTGAGTAATTCTAGGTAGTGAAATGAGAGCAGAAAAGACGTGTGTCCCTTAGGAGCTGAGAGAGTGGAGAGCACATGCATGATTCTCCAATCTGGCTCTTCTACTGCCAAAAAGACTGAGGCTATCTGTTCTTGATCAGAGTATTCCAACAGAAATATATGTGACTCACATAGGTAGTTATAAATTTTCCTTTAGCTAATTAAAAAAAATATTAAACCAATAAAACTAATTTTAATAACATTTTATTTAACCCAAATATATCCAGCATAATGCCATTTCAGCATGTAATCAATATAAAAATTAGTAATAAAATGTTTTACATTTTTTCATTGAAATTCAGAGTATTTTATACTTATAGCATATCTCTGTTGAGAGCCACATATCAAATGTTCAGTAATTAATATGAGTCCTACCATATTGGATACCACACTTTTACAAAGTGGACTTTCCATGCGGAGCCCACATCACCTGGGGTTGCTGAGTTATCTTACAGATGACAATTTCCCCAAGGAATCCACTAGGTCCATAATGGATTTTTGTATGGGAAAGAAATAAATCTTTGCTGCCATTGAAAATTTATTCTTTATGCTGCCTCATATTTTACATATCACAAAAATACAAAGATAATAGCAATGATAACTTTCTAAGCATACACAAACATACCTTTGAAATATATAAAGCAAAAACGGATATAATTCCAAGAATAATTCATAAAACTTGATCATTCAAGGAAGTTTTCATGCATGTCTATGAAAAAGTTATAAACAGTAGCTCATTAAGTAAGGTTACAGAAGCTTTGAATTAACAGTTACTCTATTGAACATATACAAATGGAACCTATATCTAACAATAGGTACTATTTGCTTTTTTACGCATAGATGCAACATTTTCTTTATAATTTTCATGGGCCACTTTTGAAAGAATTATCAATAAAACTAAAAAAAAATCACACCATATAAACTATTTACTCTCACCATAATGTGATTATGTAGTGGTACAGAACTGAAAAGAGATCCAAGTCTTGTGGGTTTGAAAACTCAAATGTATGTATATTCCACAATCATTCTCATAAAGAGAAATGATAATAGGTTCCAAAATCATAAGAATTGTAGACAACATAAATAGCCCTGTCAGTGAATACAGAATGCAGCTAAATAGTTTTTAGTGGAAATTTTACAACCTCAAATGCATTAATTTAATAAGAAACTTTGAAGAAATTGTTAAGCAGTCAATTCAAGAAGCTTGGAAGAGAACAGAGACCTTGTCTTAAGAAAGTAGAAGAAAGAATATCAAAAACAAATAGTATAAATAAACTTTGAAAAGCATGAGAAAAGATTTTTTAAAAAATTAAAAAACACAATTATGTGAAACCTCTAGTAATATAGATAAAGAAAAAAAGTGATGGTACAAATAAAATATATTACAAATAGAGAAGGGAAAAATAAGTACATAGAGTGGTTTTTCTTTATAATAAGGAAAAAATTTAAGAAAGGTTTTTGTTTTGTTTTGTTTTGTTTTGTTTTTTAAGTTTATTTGGGGATGCCTGGGTGACTCGGTTAAGCTTCCGACTTTGGCTCAGGTCATGATTTTGCGGTTTGTGGGTTTGAGCCCCACAACAGGCTCTGTGATGACAGCTCAGAGCCTGGAGCCTGCTTTGGATTCTGTGTCTCTCTTTCTCTCTGCCCCTCCCCTGCTCATGTTCCCTCTCTCTCTCTCTCTCTCTCTCTCAAAAATAAACGTTATAAAAAATAAAGCGTATTTGGTTTTGAGAGAGAGAGAGAGAGAGAGAGAGAGAGAGAGAGAGAGAGAGAGTGCCCAAGTGCATGTGAGTTGGAGAGGGGCAGAGAGAGGAGAGAGAGATTCCTAAGCAGGCTCTATGCTGTCAGCACATAGCCCACTCTAAGGCTCAGTTTCATGAACCTGAACCGTGAGATCATGACCTGAGCCAAAATCAAGAGCCAGCTGCTTAACCAACTGAGTCATCCAGGCACCCAAGAAAGTTTTAATAGGAGAATTTTAAGGGCTCTCTACTTACTACTTGCCTGGTAGACTTGCTTAGCACTAAATAGTAAAAAGTAATGAGAGATAAAGGAAAATTATATTGGTTGCCCTGTGTGAAGTAATTATTGCTGCAAATGATATATCCCTTCTTGTCTAATGTATATAAGTATATTCCCTCATACTAAAGTGTGTAAAACTGTCTTGTGTTTCTTATGTGTGATGATTTCTCTATTAATTATGCATCTATATATTTAAGTGATGTTTTAATTTTGTAACATAAAATAAATTCAAGTGGTATTATACATAGAATTTTCATTCAAAATATTTTTATACCACCTCCTACATTTAAAGCCAATCAGATGCAAAATAAGGGAAAGGTTATTTCTTTTAAGTTCTAAGATGAATCATAATTATACTGAAGATTGAAAAGGGAGGTGGAAAATCCCTTTTGTCAAAAAAATTATTACCTTAATAGCGATTTGTTTGTAAAGGAGTAGAAGGAAAAGCAGTCTAAAATTTGAAACCTGTGCTTTTCAGAAGCTAAATTGGCCCTGAACTCAAAATAGCTTCATATGACCAAAATATCATAGATATTTTGTTACTGATGGAAAAATAGATCATTCTGTTAAAGTTGGGGCAATATATATAGTTGTTGCTCTGTAATGTTCTATACACGATCTGGTATACAATAAACATAAGGAATTAACATCTCTACTGTAAATGAGCATCATGCAATCCTCATTGTGTATCATGAAGTAAATTCACAACACGGAGTTTAAGTTATTTTGATGGATGGACTAGATATTGAAGGCACAACACGATGAAATTACAAGTTTCTTGCTTTAGTTATCAGTTCTTAACAAGACTGATAACAGGTTGATTTATTAATTTCAACCAGGCAGAAAGATCGAGTGGGAGGATATTGGAAAAAAGAAATGTCAGGATTTCGAGTTATCAGATGCAGATACTTATGAATAAACCAAGATATCCTCAAGTACATAATGTAGGAAAAAAAGGATAGCTATCTAAAATGTGAGAGAGGAGTTGCTGTTTGTCATGAAGACGAAGATACATACTGTCTTTTATTCAATATGTAAAGTGTTACAGATATAAATGTCATAGTTATTTTCAATTCAATTCAACAAACATTTATTAAGAAACTATTCCCTACCAGGCATTGTGAAAGGTCCTGGGATACAGAGTTAGACTAGGGTTGTAAAAAGCTCCTGCCCAAGTAAAGAAGGCAAGTAAAGTAATAAAGTCTGAAGATTTAAAGGGATATAATAATTGATCAATTTGTAGAATTACTAGAGAATAAAAAGAAATTTATCTTACCTAAGATTCGGGAAGCCTTCCTGGGTGAGGTAACATCAGATCTGAGTTCTGAAGACAGAGGAAAGAGCCTGTGTCTTTGCAGGGACAGAGTGCTACTAGGTTAGTGCCTGCAGGTCCCACCTGATGGGTCACGCTTGTTCAGTAATCTGTGCTAACATGATGACCATAATCCTGGGTAAGATAACAACTTATCTCAGCTTTGGTCACCTTATCTGTAAAGAAAGGATTTCAATACTTACTTTTAAAATAGTCATGAGGTTCAGAAATATGTATATATAAGCACAATAAAACATTAATAGCAATAATAATAAATTAATAATCATAATTCATGGAGTGCTTAATATAGTAAAAACTAAAATGAACACTTTTTCCCCCTGTGCTTATTTTATTTTTTTATGTTTTTTTTCAATATATGAAGTTTAATGTCAAATTGGTTTCCATTCAAAACCCAGTGCTCATCCCAAAAGGTGCCCTCCTTATACCCATCACCCACTCTCCCCTCCCTCCCACCCCCCATCAACCCTTAGCTTATTCTCAGTTTTTAAGAGTCTCTTATGCTTTGGCTCTCTTCCACCCTAACCTCTTTTTTTTTCCTTCCCCTCCCCCATGGGTTTCTGTTAAGTTTCTCAGGATCCACATAACAGTGAAACCATATGGTATCTGTCTTTCTCTGTATGGCTTATTTCACTTAGCATCGCACTCTCCAGTTCCATCCATGTTGCTACAAAGGGCCATATTTCATTCTTTCTCATTGCCACGTAGTACTCCATTGTGTATATAAACCACAATTTCTTTATCCATTCATCAGTTGATGGACATTGAGGCTCTTTCCATAATTTGGCTATTGTTGAGAGTGCTGCTATAAACATTGGGGTACAAGTGCCCCTATGCATCAGCACTCCTGTATCCCTTGGGTAAATTCCTAGCAGTGTAATTGCTGGGTCATAGGGTAGGTCTATTTTTAATTTTTTGAGGAACCTCCATACTGTTTTCCAGAGTGGCTGCACCAGTTTGCATTCCCACCAACAGTGCAAGAGGGTTCCCGTTTCTCCACATCCTCACCAGCATCTATAGTTTCCTGATTTGTTCATTTTGGCCACTCTGACTGGCGTGAGGTGATATCTGAGTGTGGTTTTGATTTGTATTTCCCTGATGAGGAGCGACGTTGAGCATCTTTTCATGTACCTGTTGGCCATCTGGATGTCTTCTTTAGAGAAGTGTCTATTCATGTTTTCTGCCCATTTCTTCCCTGGGTTATAAAATGCACACTTTTCATATATAATCATATTTAATGTCAAGCACAACGCTGTTATCCATATTATTATCCCCATTAAAGAGGTATAAACTGAGGTTTAGAAAAATTAGGCAATCTCTAAAATATTATTTAATATTAAATTTCAGCATCACCAGCTGAAATTCCGTTAGGAATGGAAGGCTCACAGGCCACTGTGACTGCAGCATTTAGCACAGTTCTTCGTTCATAGTAAGGGTTCAAGAAACATTTGTTAAATAAATGGATAAGTGTTTTGGAAAGACCCAGGCATGTCTGACCCCAAAAGCCACACTCTAAAATTAGAAAGTAAGTAAATATTTTGGAAAAATAGCTATTCACATCCACTGCCCATTTTTAAATCAGGTTGTTCTTTTTTTGTGATTGAGTAGTACGAGTTTTTTTTTTATCTATTTCAGATATCAACCCCTTATTAGATGTACCATTTGCAGGTATCTTCTCCGATTCAGTAGGCTGCCTCTTATTTTATTGATGGTTTTCTTTGCTGTACAAAACGTTTTTAGTTTGGTGTAGTCCCATTTGTTTATTTTAGCTTTTGTTGCCCTTGTCTGAGGAGACATAGCCAAAACAAATATTTCTAAGACCAATGTCAAAGAGCCTATTGCCTATGTTTTCTTCTAGGAGTTTTATGGTTTTAGGATTCACATCAAGTCTTTAATTCATTTTGAGTTTATTTTTGTATATGGCATAAGATAATGATCCATTTTCATTATTTTTGCATGTAGTTGTCAAGTTTTCTGAACACTATTTATTGAAGAAATAGTCTTTTCCCCATTGTATGTTCTTGTTTCCTTTGTTGTAGATTAATTGAGCAAGGAAGCATGGGTTTATTTCTGGGATCTCTACTAAGTTCCATCAATGTAAGAAGACAGGCAGATGGCCAACAGGCACATGAAAAGATGTTCAACATCACTCATCATCAGGGAAATGCAAATCAAAACCGCAATGAGCAGCCACCTCATGCTTGTCAGAATGACCATTATCAAAAGACAAAAAATAACAAGTGTTGATGAGGACAAGAAGAAAAGGAAACCTTCACACACTGTTGATGGGGATGTAAATGGATGCAGCCACTATGGAAAACAGTATGAGTCTTCCTCAATATAAAAATTAAAAAATAGAACTACCATAGGATCCAGCAATTTACTTCTGGGTATTTTTCTGAAAAAAAATGTAAATACTAAATCTATATATCTATATCTATATATCTATATCTATATCTGTATCTATATCTATCTATACCTACACACATTGTAATATTATTCAGCCATAAAAAAGAATGAAATCTTACTATTTGAAACAGCACAGATGGGCCTGGAAGGTATTATGCTAAGTGAAATAAGTCAGACAGAGAAAGAAAAATATTGTATGCTTTCATTTACATGTGGAATCTAAAAAACAGAACATGAACAAACAAAACAGAAATGGACTCATAAATACAGAGAACAAACCGGTGCCAGAGGGGAGGGAGTAGGGAGACAGAGAAAATAGGTAAAGGGGATATAAGTCATAGGAATGTAATGTACAACATAGGGCATATAGTCTATAACACTGTAAACTACTTTGTATGGTTACACATGGTAACTAGACCTGTCATAATTATCATCTCGTAATGTACAAAAATATTGAATCACTATATTGTATACCTGAAACAAACACAATATTGCATGTCAATGATAAGTCAATAAAATACTTGT
The DNA here is from genome assembly GCF_027475565.1 of Acinonyx jubatus. Classification (NCBI taxonomy): domain Eukaryota; kingdom Metazoa; phylum Chordata; class Mammalia; order Carnivora; family Felidae; genus Acinonyx; species Acinonyx jubatus. The sequence continues at coordinate 50,396,672 of NC_069387.1, forward strand.
AAGTCATTATCATTGTAATGTTTAATGTCTGCTAATTGGAAATTGTAAATACTTTCTAAAACATCTGATAGAAAAATGAAGTTTTATTGGCAAAAACATATTAGAGAAAGAAAAGTGAAGAGAAATGAGGAAAGACCAGACAAGAGAAATGGTACCTTAAAATAAATCTGGTGGTAGTTAAAAACAGTGTGGTTCAGCAGCTGTTAAGACTTTCAGAAATAGGGAGAAGGGAAAAAACAATCAATGTTCCATAATAAAGACAAATCAATCAAAGAAGACTTCTTTAATATTTGATATGTGACATGGGGAAAAGAAATATGAAAAGGTAGTAGAAATGAGCTACCTTGCCTTTTGGGGAGTAATGATATATTACTAGAAAATCCATAAATCAGGATCTTTCCCAATAAATTAAGCTAACAGGACCTCTTCTATACTTAATAATTTCTCTGTACCTAAAGTTATAAAAATTTTTATAATTGTATGACTAGGCAATCCAGAAAATGTATGTGGATGTGTGTGTGTTTCTGTGTATTTTTTTTTTGTTTTATACTTCTTTTTTACTTTGGACCTGAATTTTTAAAGCATATATTAAATTATACTATTTTACGTGAATAGATTGAGAAGTCTGAGGCATATATTATATATATTTTAATTATATTAAAATTAAAATATAAAACTGGTGCTCAGAAATTTTAAATTTTTTTTAATGTTTATTATTTATTTTTGAGACAGGGAGAGACAGAGTGCAAGCTGGGGAGAAGCAGAGAGAGAGAGGGAGTCACAGAATCTGAAGCAAGCTCCAGGCTCCAAGCTGTCAGCACAGAGCCCAACGCAGGGCTCAAACTCACGAACTGCGAGATCATGACCTGAGCCAAAGCCGGTCGCTCAACCGACCGAGCCACCCAGGCACCCCTAGGTGCTCAGAAATTTTAATTTAGCAGTTTAAAGAGTTCTTGTTATGACTACTGTTGGAGGACCCATACTTAAGAGCTTGAATTTCCTGAATTTCGAGCCACTCTGTCCTAAAGAATCTAGGGATAGCTATTGAACTTTCAGTGCTCACCAACACCATGGAAACACTGGATAGCACAGTTAAGTCCAAGCCAGTGAATAAACTTAGGCATAAGATAATTCAGGTTACACTCATCTGACATCTGAAGTCCTATCTGGGTTCAGTCTCCAGCCCCTTTTCCCCTTATAACCCACATCCCTAATAAGTAGGGAGATTTCATTAGAGATTATATAAAAGGACTGTTTGGCCTTCCTCTCACTGATTATATAGAGACCTTATCCAGTGATGGTTTAGATGTTAAAAATTTCTTAACAAGTGATTTGTACATTAAGCAACTGCAAATGTCTGAGAGGTATTAATGCATTCTCTTGCAAGACAGGAGGGGAAGGAATTCAGGCCAACCTGGTTAACCATATCGACCCTTCATTTCAGTAAGAAAACTCACTCCAAATCCAAATCCAAATCTAAAGATACTACCCTTTTTAAATAATTTTGGATTTGATATACTAATACTTCATTGAAGATTTTTGCATCTATGTTTGTGAGGAATATTAATCCATAGTTTTCTTCTCTTGTAATGTTTTTATCTGGTTTGAGTAACAAGGTAATGCTGGCCTCATTACCTGAGATAGAGTTCTATCCTCTTTTATCTAGATAAGAGTTTTAAAGAACCCATCACTGAAGCTATCAACATGATTTTTTTGTTCAAAGTTTAAACTATAAAATTCAATTTGTTTAATCAATGACCCCCACTTGGGTCCCTTCTCTATTTTTTCATATTTTTTTTGAGAGACATAGAGAGAGATGGAGTGGGGGGCGGGGGGGGTGGAGAGAATTCTAAGTAGGTTCCACACCCAGCACAGAGCCTGATTCATGGCACTGGGATTATGACCTCAGCCAAAACCAAGAGTCAGACACTTAACCAACTGGGCCCCTTCATTTCTCCGTCTTTTAACTTCCTTCCACAGTCACAGTCGTCACTTGAGGCAGTTACTCTTTTTGCTGCTACCACAATACATTTTTTCATTAGGAAAAAAATTCAATTAACTATTTATTTAACTATTATTTTCTGAATGCCTATGACGAATCAAGCCCTCATGCAGATTATCTCATTTACTCCACATGAAAATGTTTGTTTACTTACTATTAGTTATTATCTTTGTTTTGAAGATGATGATATAGGTTCAAAAGAATTAAATAACTTTATGAAACTCCTTCAGTCAAAAATAAAAAGAACTTGAACGCAGGTTGCAGACCAACAAGACCTATCTATATTCTTACCAACATTCACAGCCTTTAGAAAAATACAAGAACTGTTTCATTAATTACTTTTCAACATTTATCAGAATATAAGATAAACCAGATACTTATGTATTTGAGAACATTTAAAGAGAGTTTTCATAATAATATTTGAAAATAGTTTTAAACTTCTTAGTAACTTTTTCTCTTGAAAATGACTAGTAGCATGTTCCAAATGATTAGTAGCATGTATGGCAAAAGTGAAAATTACATGATTTTAATAAGATACTCAGTGGTACGTTATACATTTGGAAAGTTTACACAAATACCACATTCATATAAATACAAATCACTAGCTGTCATCATTTAAATATTTTGAAACATAATTTGGCAAAAGTGTTTCCTATTTCATGTAACAGATGTTTAATACCTCCAGTAACATCCACTATTCTTCAAACAGCTATTTCAGTATTATATCTAAAATAATAGTTAACATTTAAATTGTATTCCCAATGTGTCATATTTTCCTGCTGAGTTATATATCTATAAAAGCTTTAATTTTCTTCTGGTTTTCAGTTAGTAATATTTTCTAAAACATTGTTTCTCTGTGATAAACAAACATACGAGTACCTAAATCAAAGAAATCACTATCAATATACCTCAATCCAAAATATGACTTTCACTATAACAAGAAATATTCTTTTGTAAACAATAACCTTTTTATGTTTGGTTTTAAAGTGTGCATCTCCCACAGCATTTGTTTAAGACAAAAATTGTTTCTTCTTCTGTATGTAGGTTGCCAAGAAAAGTAATATATATTAGGCTCTGTTCATAAGGGTAGCACTCTGGGTAGTTACTGTTAGCATCTGTTCGTTATAGAGCTCAGTATACCCTCAAGACATACCCTTCGTAAACATGGAACGTGAGAAACACTGTTCATATTAAATTGGGTTGCATGAATACAGAAGTCATGAATTTAAATTATTACTGGTATCCAGAGAAAATGGTAGTATTTCAGCCTTTAAATAAGATCTCCACTTTATTCCTAAAAACTGAAGTTATTAAGTTGTAAATCAGAACCATGTCAGGGTTCTAAGCTATTCATGATTTTCAAACCACTAGAAGGTATTTCAAAAATACTGTTCTACAGTACCTCTCCCCTCAAAAGAATGTTAAGTTTACTTTTATAAGGCACTGAAAGCCTTTCAGATGGTTTGTTTTTCATTTTCTTATTTTCACAAACAAGCAGAATAAAATAGGTAGCAGGTGCTGAAATATGTACCTGACCTAGAATATGTGAAAAGGTGGATTCACAAACTACTAACAAGCTCTATAATTCAGCACAGCTCCAGGGCAAAGTGTGCTTTTTTAATGAAGATACCTAACTTAAACATTCTTTTCTTTACCGCACATGTTTGTACTATGCTTTTTGCTACCTTGGAATTGTAATGGTATAGGATTCTATGAGCTGTATTTATAAAAAATCATAGGGGTGCCTGGGTGCTCCTCATAGGAGCCCCGAGTCGGGCTCTGTGCTGACAGCTCAGAGCCTGGAGCCTGTTTCAGATTCTGTGTCTCCCTCTCCCTCTCTGGCCCTCCCCCATTCACGCTCTGTCTCTCTCTGTCTCAAAAATAAATAAAAACGTAAAAAAAAAAATCATAGGGGCCTGGAAAATATGTGTTAGAACCATTGCTTACATTGTTAAGCCCACCTGTAATGCTCTCTTCTTTCCTCTTTCCCAGCTGAATTGAGCTAAGTGCTTAACAGCTCAGTTCAGTGTGGGAATATTGAAAACACTTTTTTTTTTTAAATTTTCTAAGTTTCTTTATTTTGAGATAGACACAGAGAGAGAGTCTGGAGGGTCAAAGAGAGAGGGAAAGAGAGAATCCCAAGCAGGTTCCATGTTGTCAGCATGGAGCCCAATGCGGGGCTTGAACACACAAACCATGAGATCACGACCTGAGCCAAAACCAAGAATCAGACATTTAACCTACTGAGCCATCCGGGTGCCCTGAAAACACTGAGGGTTTTTCAGGTGTAGAAACCTGAGTCTGTATTACTTCTTTTCTATATGCTTGCAATAAGTCTAATGCAACCTTTCCTTCCCTTCCATTTCTGAAGTGTAGATACGATTGTGAAACATCCTACACCAGAGAGGTGAGGGGAAGATTGTAAAATGGTGTAACAAGACAGATGTCAATCCCCTTAAAACTTCTCAGCACAGAGCCAATGAATACATCAACTTTTATTTTGTTTAAGCCATGAATATATGAGGTCTGTATGTTACCGCAACTGAAATTAAATTCTTTTATTTTTTTTTCTTAGAGAAAGAGAGAGAGGAAGAGTGTGAGCAGGAGAGGGCAGGCAGAGGAAGAGAGAATCTTAAGCAGGCTCCAGGCTCAGCACAAAGCTGGATGTGGGGCTTGATCTAAGGAACTGTGTGGTCATGACCTGAGCTGAAATCAAGATTCCAGTGCTTAATTGACTGAGCCACCAGGTGCCCCTGAAATTAGATTCTAACTAGCATGCTTATATGTCTTGTATCCAGTATGCAGACACATACACCCTGAAGAGCTACTATTACACATAATAGAAAAGGAAAATGGTATTCTCATTAAAGTCACAAATAAAACAAGAATGTACCCTATTACCACTTATGACCATTGTTGCAGTAATAACCACCATTGTAATTATGTTAAAGCAGTATATTCAAGGCATAAAAAATTGAAAAGAGAAAATAAAATTATATTTGCCAGTTATGTGGTTGTAATGTATAACATTCAAGACAATAAATTGGAAATTATTATAAAATTAAAATATATTTTAGTTTAAAAAGGTAAACATCAATACCAAAGGCATTTATTAGAGGTTAAGAAATATTGAATATGCTGTACTTCTAATGATAATTTGACTTTTTTTAAATGTTTATTTATTTTTGAGACAGAGAGTGAGAGAGAAAGAGAGAGCAAGTAAGGGAGGGGCAGAGAGAGAAGGAGTCACAGAATCTGAAGCAGGCTCCAGGCTCTGAGCTGTCAGCACGGAGCCTGACATGGACCTTGAACTCATGAACCGCGAGATCATGACCTGAGCCAAAGTTGGGTGCTTAACCAACTGAGCCTCCCAAGTGCCCCAATAACTTGACATTTTACTCATGAAATTTAATTTAAAATTCTAACTTTATGTTATGTTTATGTTTCTTAATAAACTGAATACTTTAAAATAGAGCTCTTGCAAATTTATGTTATTAATAGCTTATTTTAAGTCTTAAGTGATCTAGGTTTCCTCAAGAAGGCATCAGTTATCACCAATCTTAGTGACAGTTGATATAGTGAAGCATTATTCTCAGTCAATATCAATCCTATTCTTCACAAGTGGGAATTAGAAGAATTTCAAGAAATGTTTGGTTGAATTTTCTGGAAATCTCGTAGATATGCTGTCAGTTTCAAGTAAATATTCTGGCTGGAGTATTTTATAAGGAAGAAAATATTTGGTTCATAGAATCATTGCCTTAAGTTATACTTTATTATAAGGAAGTGGAAGACAAAAGTTATTATTTTTACATAAAATTTAACAGAATTTAAAAGATAGCAATATATTTCTTAAACAACACATATCAAAATTTTTCTTACTTATCTCCTATAAAAAATTTTATTGAGCTTGTTTTGATGATAACAAGGTAATTGAGAGAATCCAAGATAGCTGTGAGAATTCATATATGATTTAGCTTTAACAATCACCTACTTCGGCTCCTGTCCATTTGGGGCATTTTATTGCAAATAAAATGGTAATTGTAAGTGGTATCATTGAAAGGGCAATAATTAATAAGAGTACATCTTACTTGGTTTTCAAAAGAAAGCTGTTTGTTTCTATTTTATGTAGCTAAAATGAATTCACCTTCACACAAAGATTTCAGAAGATCAGCTGAATACATTTTCAATAATGGGAGAAATTACATGGGGGTACAAGTATGCTTTGATAATGTAAATTGTAAAATTCTATGACTGGTGATTTAAGGTTCATGTTTTCCTCTTCTCCTCAATCCAAACTTTCATCCAGCCCCGTATTATTACTATCTGTTCACTTCCGTGTTTAGTACACATGTGTACAATGGAGTATTAAAATATCCCTCTAATTGCCTACTGTATCTCTATTACTCCAAACTAATCTCCATACAACACTTGCCTTGTTATAGTGCTTATTCCAGAATTTTCAATGTTTTCTTATCAACTATAGAATGAAGTCTATATATTTTTTATCTTGGTATTTAAAGCTCATTTCATTCAGTTTCTAAACTACTTTTCAGCATTATCTTTTATTACCCTCCAACATGAACCCTTAGTTCTACTCAAAATAGCAAAAGGATTTCAGGCTCTAAGATAACTTTTACTAAGAAGGTTTGACACTAAACAAGTAAAAAATAAAAATCAGATAGTACCAAATGCTATGTAGAAAAATAAATAGGGTAACGTAATAAAGAATGAATCAGATAGTGCCAGTGGGAAATATTAGATAGGATGTTGCTGGTGCTTTACTTTCAGTCTCTGATATTTGAGCTAAGAGCTGCATAATAAGTAACTAATCCTTTGAAATGCTGAGAAAAATAGGTTCCAGGTCATAGGAATAAAAATAAAGACTCCAAGGTAGAAACCAGGAACATATCTGTAGCAGTAATTTCTTTGTTCAAGAAACCAAAAGAAGGCCAGTGAGATTGAAGGAGAATGAGCAAGAAGGAAAGATTCAGCAGGGCCTGCTTCATGACATTATAGGCCATAGTGAGGAGTTTAGATTGTGTTCTAAGTCTGTTCAGAATCTGCTGAAGATTTCATGCAATAGGGGGTCATGATCTGATTTATATTTTTTTAAAAGCATTTTGGTTGTCAAGGATGGAATTGAGAACAACAACAACAAAGCAAAAACAAGCAAACAAAAAACAAATAGTCTAAACAAGAGGCTGTAATGGTCAGGGCTTAGAAGAGATTAGCGATGTACAAGAGGGGAAGATTTGGAAGTAATTTTTGAAATGGGACCAAAACTCTTGCTAATGTGTTAGATTAGGGAGTTAGAGAAAAATCAAGGATGGCTCCCAGATTTTTGTCTGAAGCAACTGGGTACACTTTACTTAGATGAGGAGTCTGAGAGAGAAAAAAATCATTCATTCAATTATTTATTCCATAGATATTTTGGACAATTACTATGAACTATTGCTTTAAGTACTGGAAGTCTAATGACTAGGCAAGATACATCCTAGTAGGAAGAAGAAAGAAAACAAACAAAAGAAATACAATGTTAGATAGTGATAACTCTGATACATAGACTCAAAATAGGATACAACATACCTTTTTTCACCTGGGCAGTTAGAAGTGGTTTTGTCTGAGGAAGTGACTTTTAAACTGAGTTGAACAGCAGGGAAATCACTGGAAAGATCATTCTAGGCACACAGAACAGAGAGTACAAAACTCTAAGGTGAAAATGACCTTGATGTGTTTCAGAAATGGAAAGGGGAGTGTATGAAGAGCATGGTCTGCAAAAGGGGAGTGTCATAACATGAAAGGGGAAGGCCAGATCCTGCATGGTTTTGCAACCAGGATAATTTTGAGGGTAATTTATAGGATGACTTTAATCAAGGGGAGTGCATAACCTGGTTTATGTTTTAAAAGAGCACTCTGGTTGTGGTATGGAAAACAACTTAGAAAAATCAAAGCAGAAGAAAGGCATTTGTTGAGGAACCATTAATTTCAAAGGAGATAGGAGTTTAAGTGGTCATAGCAGAGGGAAGTGGAAGGAAGAAAGTAGATTCTGAAATAGATTCTGAATAGGTTTTGAGAGTGTGGGTTTAAGAGTCCTATTTTTTAAAAGTTAAGTTTGAGATGCCAAACAGACATACAAATGAAGACGTCAAGGAGAGAATTGCAATTAATTGTGAGAAGCTTAAATGTGAATTCAGTGTGGGAAATTTACTGTTGGCAATCATCAGCCTATGGATCGAATTTTAAAATACCCTGTTTTTATAGAGAAGAAAAGAGAGTCAAGGACTAAACTCTAGAGTACTCTACTTTTAGAAGAGGGTTAGAGGAGTAGATTAGTAGTTTTGCACATTGTTAGTGTTCAATAGATGTTTCTTGAATTAAAGTAGTGGTTGTTTTAATATCTGTTAACTGGACTGCCCTGTTCACAGAGGAAGCTTTGTTAGTACAGCTGCAGTGGAAAAATCTGGCAAAGAATGGTAGATCTCCCAATAGAATGTTACTTGTTTTGTAATTCAAAATTAGAAAAGTTTTGCAATTTTACGACATCATAAAACTTGATTTATAATTTTTCAGTTATAATGTATGTGGTTAAATATTAAAAACAGGTAATTATAAGGGGCTAAAATCCATTTCATACTAGTTTAGGCCAGAATATGGAGAGTAAATATATTTGTTAAAAAAAAAATGGCAGGAGGGGGGTTTGCTTGGGTGGCTCAGTCAGTTAAGCATCCGAGGCTCGGTTTCAGCTCAGGTCATGATCTCACAGTTTTGTGAGTTCAAGCCCCACGTCAGGCTCTGTGCTGACAGTGCAGAGCCTGCTTGGGATTCTCTCTCTTCTCCCTCTCTCTCTGCCCTTCCCCTGCTCACACTGTCTCTCTCTCTCTCTAAATAAGCAAACTTAAAAAATTATTTCAAAAAAATACGGGAAAGGCAAAGATGAAACTCACCAAATCAGATGCTTATGTATCTTCCTCTATTTCTTCATCTTCTGTCTTCACCTCTCTTCATTTTCTCCTTCCAAACCTTGACTTTTCCCACATGGTAGGAGATAGCCATGGATAACATCAGAGTTTCATACCTAGAAAATTCTCTAAACCTCAGCTGACTTCACTATAAACTGTAGTTAATAGAAATGATGCTATTTATTCAAAGATAAGAAATTAGAGGTATGTAAAGTGCTTGGAACAGTTCTTGGCTCAAAGCATATATATATATGCTCCCCCTATGTTCATCGGCTGTGTTTCTTAAATTACACGAGTAAAATCGTATGATATTTGTCTTTCTCTGCCTGACTTATTTTGTTTAACATGATACACTCTAGTTCCAGCCACATTGTTGCAAATGGCAACATTTCATTCTTTTTGATCACAGAGTAGTATTCCAGTGTGTGTGTGTGTGTGTGTGTGTGTGTGTGTGTGTGTGTGCGCGCGCGCGCGCGCTGCGCGCGCAAACACATTCTTTATCCATTCATCAGTTGATGGGCATTTGGTCTCTTTGTATAATTTGGCTATTTGATAGTGCTACTATAAACATTGGGGTGGATGTACATTTTATCCTCAAATTATTTGATGTGATACTAAATCATTTACTTTGGTACCATCCTTTTTTTAGAACTAGAATGTATTCATGAGATTCACTCTCTTTGTAGAAAATTGAATTACAAGGAATTTATACACATATCTAGAATGAAGTGTTAAAATTCCTTGCCCCCTGAATGTTTAAATTCACCTTTTCTGGTGACAAACATCTATTGAGAAAGTTGAGCTCCAGAGCATAGCACTTGAAGAATTGATTTATTCTGTTTGTGAACATTCAAGTGATCCTCCTAAATTATTTAGGTGGTGTGGTATAGGAAAATTAGGAGCTATTTATAAGGAAATATAAATGTATCTTGAGGCAACCTTGAATACATTAATTTTTGTGAGTTGAAAATTAGGTTTGCAATACATATAATATCTCCACAAGCTAAATAGACTAGAAGCTGTTGATATTATCCCAGATGACAGAAATTATGGTAAAGAAAGAGAAATGAGAAGCACTGCACTGTGTTATAGCAGGAAACATCTTGAGTATGCATAGGAAGACTTAAAGATTTAGGTCTGCGATTGCCATTCTGTAGCTATGTGACTTTGGTGTAAGGCCCTAAATTAATGTCTCTTTATAGGAGTCTCTAAGATTCAGCATCTCAACTATAAAATGTGTGTGTGTGTGTGTGTGTGTGTGTGTGTGATTGAACTTGGATTCCTGGTGTCAGCTTCTGCATGTAAAAAGCACAGAAGTTGCCACTATCATCCTTACAAGTAAAAGCTTGACAAATTGAAAATCAATAACTTGTCTTGCATCCATCAGAAAACTGAATTTGCAGGGTGAACTGCCACACTGAAATCTGGAGGGAAAGGTGAATCCAGAGAGTCATAGCCACAATCTACATATCTTCAGCAGAAGCTGCTGTAATCATAAATCGGTAGGAACATTTCCAAGGTGAGTTTTACAAATTGTTGGAGACTAAGTGAAGTCTAATTTGGGAGTGAGAAATTCCTGGGAGTTAAAATCTTGGGGGGAAGAAGCAGCTACAAACTTCGGTTTATCACTGCGAAAGTCTAAGAAAGATTTCCTGATGGCTCTGGCAAGCAGGTGGAGGGGAGTAACAAACCCTGTGAAATACCTTCAGAACCTTCTCCATAATAAAAGCCTACTTTCCAGGGAAAAAGACCTGTACCAGAGCCTTTTTCCAGAATGAGGAAGGGCATTCCTCTAACCTTATCGCTCTCTGGGTTTGCTATCTTACCTATAGGGGATAAAAAGTCAACAGAAGTTGATATAGGTATAGACTGAAAATACTACAGGAAGAGGTTGAGGTGGGGACGGGAGAACAAAAAAGACCACTGGAGGAATCCTGAGGTCAGAGCCCATATACCTGGACCCACTAAAACACTGAGATTTAATCTGAAGATTATAGAATGCAAAAAGGGAAAAGAATGAACAAAACAGAAAAAACATACAAGAAGTGTGGGATGATATCAAACATCATAAATGTGATTAGAATTGCAGAAGAAAAGAAAGAAAGAGAAAAGGGAACTGATGGAAGACCCGGAGTAATAATGGTTAAGAATTTTCCCAAATGAATGCCAGACATCAAATCACAAATGCAGGAAACTCAGAAAATACAAACAGGATTAAGAAAAAAAAATGGTCGTATCATATTCAACCTGTAGAAAACCAGAGAAAAAAATCTTGAAAGAAGTCAGTGAGGAGGGTAGGAACATTTTGTCTACAGAGAAGTAAGGGTAAGAATTTCAGTGGACTTCCATCTGAAGCCATGCAGGCAAGAAGACAGTAACTAAAATATTTTAAATACTCAAAAGAAAAAGACAAAACCCCATCAGTGTAGAGTTCTATATCTAGTGAAATTATCTTTCAAAAGTGAATGAGAAATAAAAACCTATCAGACAAAAAAAAAATTGACTTATTTATTGCCAGCAGAAGTACCTTATAAGAAATGTTAAGTTCTTCAGGGGGAAAGAAATGATACACGACACTCGTTTAAAAAAAAAATGGCGTTGGAGAAGGACCAATAGAAGATAAAATCTTTTACCTTTCTTATTTTTAATTGTTGGAAAAGATAACTACTTTTTAAAAATAATAACAATGTATTGAGCACCTGGGTGGCTCACTTGGTTAAGGAACCGACTCTTGATTTCAGCTCAGGTCATGATCCTGTGCTTTATGAGATAAGCCCCATGTGCGGGACTCTGCACTATCAGAGCAAGAGCCTCTGCTATCAAGTGGGGAGCCTGCTTGGGATTCTCTGTCTCCCTCTTTCTCTGCCCCTCCCCTGCATGCATGCTCACGCTTTCTCTCTCTCTCTCAAAATAAATAAATGAAATTTTAAAAATAATAATGTATTGCATGACTTTGCATATGGAAAAATAAAATGCATGAGAGCAATACAAGAAATGGGATGTAGAATTGGGAATATTCTGGTACAAGACACCTGCATAACATGTAAGGCAGTACACTGTTGTTTGCAGGTGGACTAGGCTTAGCTTAAAATGTATACTGAAAACTCTAGGTCAACCACTAAATATTTTAAAGTATAATTGATACATTGAGAGGAGATAAAATAAGATCATATAAATTGCAAGTTAAAACTAGAAAAGGCAAAATATGAGGAAGTACAAGAGAAACAAAGAATGTACAAAATTGTTGGGTGTTAATCCAATTACATCAATAACCACTTTAAGTTTCAATGCTCAAAATACACTAATTATAAGATAGAGAATGTCAGAAGGGACTTAAAAGTCAAAGTGTATGTAGTCTACAAGAAACCTACATTAAATAAAAGACTCAGATTGAAAGCAAAGGGATAGAGAAAGATGTACCATACTAATGCTAATCAAAAGAAAGCTGGAATAGCTATGTTAATTTCAAAGGTTTCAGAACTAAATTTTCATGGATAAACAGGAATATTACATAATAATAAAGGCATCAATTTTAAAAGAAGACCTTAAATGTGCATGCACCTAACAGAACATCACAGAGTATGTGAAGCAACACAAGTGAAACAAGAAATAGACAAATATACTCTTACAGTTGGAGTCTTCAAAACCCCTCTGTCAGTGATAGATCAAAAAGGCAAGACATCAGATGATAGATGACAGATGAGAAACATAGATAGATAGGATAAATGCTACAGTAATCAGGCCACTTACTAGCTTTACTCTCTATGTGATTTTATATACATTACCTAAAATTCAATATTACATTCATATAATAGAAATAATAGTAGTGCCTAATGACTCATAGGGTTGTTTGAGGATTAAGGCAGTATTGCCGATGAACTACTTATCAGTGTGTTTGACATACAGTAAATGCACAATGAAATACAACACCATTGCTTACATAAAAGCACTTTATGAGCATCAATGTACAATATGAATGCACACAGTTAATCACTGCTAACCTCAAAGCAAGTATACCATTTTCCCATTCTCTTTTTAACATTATAACTTTAGGCTATTTCAAGTTGCCCTGCTATATTCTTCTTTTCCCAGGAAAGTTATTACGTTTGAGAAAAGAAAGAAAAATGAGACAAAATTAGAATTAACCAACAATGTAAATAGTTTTGTACCAACTAGATGCCTCCAAGAACATGAAGGGGGCTGCCTGGGTGGCTCAGTCAGTCAAGTGTTGGACTCTTGATTTTGGCTCAGGTCATATCTCACAGTTTGTGAGTTTGAGCCCTGCTTTGGGCTCCATGCTGACAGGACAGAGCCTGCTTGCGATTCTTTCTCTCTCCCCCTCTTTCTCTGTCCCTCCCTTTCTTTCTCTCTCTTCATCAAAGATGAACATTAATGGGGTGCCTGGGTGGCTCATTTGGGTAAGAGTCCCACTTCAGTTTAGGTCATGATCTCACACTCCATGAGTTTAAGCCCCACATCGGGCTCTATCCTGATAGCCCAGAGCCTGGAGCCTCTTTCAGATTCTGTGTGTGTGTGTCTCTCTCTCTCAAAAATAAATAAACATTAAAAAAAATTTAAGAAGATGAACTTTAAGAAAAAGAACATGAAGGGAAAATTAATTTTAAAGTTAGTTGTTTTCCTTTATAAAGTTGTCAAAAATAACTCAAAAATGTATATTTTTATATGCTCCCCCAAAATGTATATTTTTACATGTTATCTAGGTAACAGATAAATACAACTTATAATTTAGAGAAAATATTTTCACAATGGTTTAAAGAGGAATTTCTGTGTAATTTATCACTCAAGTTCCAAATTAAAATGACTTGTTTCTGAAAATTCTCTTAACCTCATAAATCTTAACCTCATTTACTACTCAGGTGAAATGCTAAGTGGAGACTTCAAGAAAATGGAATGAGTCTTCTTAGCTGAAATACATACTCTCACAAATTTGCCTAAGATATGAAAATGTAAAACAATGATATATGTCAAACAAATAAATTTATGCCTAAACACCATAACAATTTAAACAAAATATACATTATTCAAGGAATTGTAACCTTGAGTCAAGAAAATTTTAATGAAGTTTTATTTTTAAATTGCCAGAACGATTTAATCTGAATGTGTTTTGATTCTTTGCTTGAAAGTTAGACATATAGGAACATTAATATATTAATATTAATGTTATATAGTATACAGTAATATAATATAGAGTAATATATTAATTCACATTAATATGCTCACATTGGATATTCACTTTGGATTAGAGTTTTTCATAAATGTTTCCCTAAAACTCATAAAATACATGAACCCGTCAGAATGAATTTAATTCTTATGTTTGTACTGCCTGAATGATGTACTCTCACAATGTAGTTTATATTGGCTAAGTATATTTTAATAAAGACGATAACAGTCAAATAATCTATTTTAGTAATTACCAGAGTATTTTAAGGTAAAGTAAAAAACATTGGTTATAAAATGCAAAGATCAATAAGTTTTATTTATGCCCCGGCTGTTAGAGATATACAGTAACTTAGATCTTCTTTTCTATCCTAAATGCCTCAGTAAAGTTTCTTAAGAATAGCAAATTCTGTTCTGTCTCTCTAAAATCTACCATTTCAAAATATTCATTTGCCTCTCATTTCTGGCACCATGGTGCATAACTTCTTTATACTCTCCCTTACAATTCTGACAGGCACACCAGGATTCTTGTTCAAGATCAAGAATAAAAGGCTAGAAACACCATTATATTGTCAGAGCCCATACAAAAGAAGGTAGAAATGAGTGAGCTTGTGAATGATAGAAATGCCAGTGGAATTTTTGTCTATTACCCAGTATTCTCAAGAAGAAGTATCATATATTATTTGCCCTTAAAAAAAAAAACTTTCTCTTTTGGGAGAAAAATAAACTATGTAAATGAAGAGTTGGATGAGTTTGATCATTAGTAAACTACCATGGACAATTTATATTTTCAACTATATAGAAGAAATAGAACATTGTTATTGAATAGCTAGATTTTTGACGAGACACAAGGCAATTTTAGAAATGTGTATTTTTTTTTGCAATGAACAATGCTTTCTCTGCATGGTAGAGGTCTCTTCACACTAAGTCAAAATAAAACATACTTTTACAACCAAAAGAATTTTTAGAGTTCTGCATTAGGCACACAAAATGATACGTATTAATAAAAATACAGCAATGGCAAAATAGGTAGCTATTTCTTAATCTGAGAGTAGAATATTTTGGTAAGAAGTGTGCATTTTTCAAATGTATTAGATACCATCAGATTATGTACCGAGTTATGCTTGCTGGTTATATTGCCACTATCATGGTGTAGCAATAGAAATGTTTGTTTCTTCACACCCCTCCAAAGCAAGTGGTGTTAGCAAGTATTTTCATTTTGCCATTCTATTATGTGTAAAATAGTATCTTAATATCATTTTATTTTGCATTTTCTCAAATATCATAAATAATTAGGTGGAGTTCTTGTTCATGAGGAGCTTCTGTTACATGTTGTGGTCATTATTCTGTTGATGAGTCTTTCTTAACAATTTAGAAATATTGGTTACTGCTGTTTGTCAAATATTTGTTGTCTTTATTTTCTTCCAGTCTGTGTTTTTTTTTAATTAATGCATATTTTATCTTCTATAAAAACGTGCTAATATAGCCAAATTTTTACAAGTTTTATTTCAGGTTTTATGACATTGAATCTTATTTAAGAACTACTTCCCTACTACATGGTGATATATTTTCTTCTAAAAATTTAAAACTTAGTTTTTATCATTTAGCTCTTTTGTCCATCAGGAATTTTCTTTTTTATTTGCCACGAGATAGGGTTTTAACAGTTTTTATTTCCACGCAGAAAATCAGTACCCTCTGCACCATTGAAGAGTCCATCCTTTCTGTGCTGGTCTGCATTGCTTCCCAATTCATGAAGTTAAACTTTCATTTGTCCATGGATCTGTTCCTCAGCTTTCATTAATTAAACTGTTCTAGCAAAGCTTTCTCCAATACCAGCCCACTTGAGTTGATATAGCTTTATATTACACCTTGATATCCAGAAGTCAAATTATTCCCCAAATGCTGGATATATTTCATTTGCGCATCTATCACTCTCCATCTTTCTCCATCTTGTTCTATGCTTTTCATACAAATGGGTATTGAACTTTTTTTTCACTTAATAGACTTATTTGTTAAAACAGTTTTAAATTTACGGAAAACTTCAGCAGGTTGTACAGAGAGCTCCCATATGCTCTCCTTTCCTGTGCACAGTTTCATTTATTAATGTTTTGCATTAGTGTGGTGCCTTTTTTATCATTAATAAATCCAGTATTAATACATAATTGTTGTAAGATCTTGTTTTCTTCACGTTCACCACATGAGTAATATCTTGTGAGCTCAATAAATACAGAGACGAAGCCCTTGTTCAGGGCCCTTGTCTCCTCCCGGACATTAGCCTCTCATGTATTCAATTCTGCATCCACTCTCTTGCTGGACAAGTGAGAACTCCAGACTCATAGTCTGTGGCAATAGAGGGGGAATCATATAGCAGCTGTTAGAGACTAGCTTCTATTATTTAGTAATATACAATTAAGATTCATTTATTTTTTTATGTTTATTATTTTTGAGAGAGTGAGAGTAGAGTACAAGTCAGGGAAGGGCAGAGAGGTGGGAGACACAGAATCTGAAGCAGGATCTAGGCTCTGAGCTGACAGCACAGAACCAGAGGCAGGGCTCAAACCCATGAACTGTGAGATCATGACCTGAGCCGAAATTGAATGCTTAACTGCCTGAGTTACCCAGGCGCCCCAGACTCATCTTTGTGTGGCTTTCTAGTTCATTTTCTTAAATTACTGAATGATATTCCATTGAATGGATGTACCACAGTATGTTTATTTTGTCACCTATTGAAGGATACTTTGGTTGCTTTTAGTTTGGGGGAATTATTAATAAAACCACTACAGAGACTGTCGGGTGGGTTTTTGTGTAAACACAGTTGCCAACTCATTCAAGTAAACACCTAGCAGAGTAATTACTGGATCATTCAGTAACACTGTGTTTAGCTTTGTAAGAAACTGCCAGAGAAGGAGGGAGGAAGTGGAGGAGAAGAGGAAGAAGAAAAGGAAGAAAAAGGGGAAGGAGACGAGGAAGGAGGGGCAGGAGGAGGAAAGGAGAAAAAGAAACTGCTGAAGTGTCTTCCAAAGAAGCTGTAGCATTTCACATTTCTACTGGCAATGACTGAGAATTCCTATGGCTCTGGATTCTTGAAAACATTGGGTATTTTCAGATTTTATGGTAAGTTTGCTTGTTTGTTGAACTTCAGCCATTCTATTAAGTAGTATTGTAGTATCTCGGTTTTAACATACAATTCTTTAATGACATGTGATTTTGAGCATCTTTTCATATGCTTATAAGCCATTTGTCAATCTTGGAAGAGGTATCTTTTCAGATTCTTGACCATTTTTAATTGTTTTCTGATTGTATAGTTTGAAGGTTCTTTGTATATTTTGGATACCAATGCTTTAAGAGCTTTGCATTTTGCAAATATTTTCTCCCAGTCTGTAGCTTGTTTCTCATTCTCCTATATGTGTCTTTCACAGAGCAGATGTTTTTAATTTTAATTTTTTTACATACCAATGTCTTCTTCTGTGGCTAGCGGTTCTGGTGTTGTATTGAAGAAATCATCACCAAACCCAAGGTCACCTAGATTTTCTTTTGTTATTTTCTAGAAGTTTTATGGTTTTGCATTTTACATTTAGGTCTATGATCCATTTTTTATATTATGCAATCCCACCTATTTAATACTTTCTTAACAGTTTGCATAGGAAGGACATTATCAGTTCTTTGAAGTTTTAGTAAATTCACCTGTAAAATGGTATGGTTCTGGTGTCTTTTCAGGATGAGTAGTTTATCTTGATTAATAATTAAAATTTTTAGAAGTGCCTGGGCGGCTTAGGTCATGATCTCGCAGTTCGTTAGTTAGAGCCTGTGTCAGGCTCTGTGCTGACAGCTCAAAGCCTGGAGTCTGCTTCAGATTCTGTGTCACCTTCTCTCTCTGCCCCTCCCTGATTGCTCTCTCTCTCTCTCTCTCTGTCTCTCAAAAATAAATAAACATTAAAAAAATTAATAATAAAAATTTAAATTAAAATCTTTAGTGCTTAGAGGATTTCAAAGATCTCTAATTTTTCTAAAAAGAATTTTGGTTATTGATGTTATAGTTGTTATTGATGTAAATAATCAATTACATAAGGATTTTCAAATTTATTGACAAATTGTTTCATTATATATAACATATATTGATATATATTAAATATATATTTAATCTCTATTATATCTGTAGTTATTTCTGCCTTTTTTTGTTCCATAGTTTAATGAATAGTCTTTTGCTATTGCTTTATTTTCCTCATAAATGTTACTAAAGATTTTTCTTTCCAAAAAATGAGCCTTGGTTTTGAAGATCCTCATATGTATATGTTTTACTATTTTGTATTTTATTAATTTCTGTTCTTATCTTTATTTTGTTCATTCCCTTTTTCTTTCAGCTACATCCTTGTCCTTGTAAGTTTCTGTGTTAGATTCTTAGCTCACAGAATTTCAAATTTTCTTGACTGAAAATACAATTAAAATTATGGCTAGAAATATTCCAAAATCTTGTTGTATCTTTTAAAATTAATACATTCAGGGCCATCTGGGTTACTCAGTCAGTTAAGCATCAGCCTCTTGATTTCAGCTCAGGTCATGATCTCACAGTTGGTGGATTTGAACCCTTGTTGGGATCTGTGCTGGCTGCTGGGATTCTCTGTTTCCCGCTCTCTCCCTCCCCCATTCCTGTGCATGAACTCCTGTGTGTGCTCTCTCTCTCTCTAAAAAATAAATAAACATTTAAAAAAATAGTACAAAAATAAAATTAATACATTCAGTTCTATTTTGTAATGTTCATTGATTTTTCCCTCCTCAAAGACACGGATTTTTTTCTGGGCATTTAAAACTTTTGCAACCTATAGTAATTTTTTTTATTATATCAGTTAATTTTTGCATGTCTCACTTAACTGCATTGTGTCAAACAATGAGGTCTCTATAATATTTATTGTTTTAAGTTTCTAGAAACACAGTTGTGAAAGGCACATGTTCTTTCTTTGTCAATATATTTATACATAAAAATGATTGCATTTTCTCATACTAGGCTTCAGAGATTAATATATTTCTATTAGATAAACCCATATTAAATCTTTATTTGTATTTCTTAATTTCCTTTATCTCTTTATTTTCATTAGAAATTTATTAAAATCTCTCCACTGACTCTGTATTTAAGAATTTCTCTATTGGGACACCTGGGTGGTTCAGCCAGTTGAACCTCCAACTCTTGATTCAGCTCAGGTCATGATCCCAGAGTCATGGGATAAACCCCCGCAAGGGGCTCTGAAATGAGTGTGGATCCTGCTTAAGATTCTCTCTCCCTCTCCAACCCACCCCCCCAAAAAAAAACCACACACACACAAAACTCTATTATTTTTTTCAGATTTGCTTTATAAATGTTAAAATCATGTTATTAAGGATGTACATAAGTTCAGTTTTTCTATATCTTCTTTGTAAATTCTTCATTTGATTACTAACTTGTATTCCTACCTCTTATCTTTGCTGTTTGACATTAATATTGCAACATCAAATTTTGAGGGCCTAATATTTTTGTTTACCCTCCTCCCCCCCAACTTGGATTCATTTTCTTCATGCTCAAAATGTTTTGTAACAGTTCTTTCTATGAGTAGAAATTTTGCTTAACATTTTATGACTCACAAATGTCTTTATTGTTTGGACTCCTAGATGATAGCTTGGTTGCCATAAAATACTAAGTTTCTCAGAACTTAGACAATATCCTGGGAGAGTATTCTGGTATTTATTGTTGTTCACGAGAAAGAACGTTTTAATCTAGTTATCATACTTTTGTAGATATGTCACTTCTTTCTAACATACTTTAACATTTTCATTGCAATGTCAGTATTTTACAATTCAGTAATTTTCTGAGTATGGCTTCATATTGGTTTAACTGGCTTTGTACACAGAGTGGACATTTATTTTGGGGTTCATAAATTCCTTCAATTCTGGACAATTCTACATTGTCATCTATTCATGTACTTCTTTTTCTCTTTTTCCTCCATTGTTTTTTCTTCTGCAATTCCTTATGTTTAGTGCACTAGTGCCCAGAATATTCACAATATACTTGAGAAGGGTTATTTGTCTCTACTACATTATAATTGGACTTGTCCGTGTGACATGTTTTGACCAATGAAATACAAGCAGGAGTGCCACATTCAAAGCAGATGCATTAACAGTAATGATATGGTTGTATCATGTTTCCCTCCCACCACCCCCCACCCACGTCCCTCTGATGGACATGTTTTGTAAATGAGAACTTAACATTTTTTTGTTTCATTTTTTCAATTTTACAGAGAGAGAAAGTGAGTGAGAGAGAGAAAGAGAGAGAAGAGAGAGACACAGAGAGAGACACAGAGAGATTGGGTGGGCTCCATGCTCAGTCCAGAGCCTGATGCAGGGCTTGATTGCATGACCCTGGGATCATGACCTGAGCCAAAATCAAGAGTCAGATGCTCAATCAACTAAGCCACTCAGGCACCCCTCAACATTTGTTACTTTTATTACTAACACATTTTTACTTAGCTATGTATTAGCAAATCTATGAAAAAAGACATTAAAAATTCTCAGTCTATCCTCTTTGAAATCTTCTACTTATATTTTTGTCTTTTTTTTTCCTCTGGGAGAATTTCTTGATAATTACTGATCTAATATATCAGTGGAAATTTCTATAAGAAAGAGATGGCTTATTCCAAAGGATTTAACTGGAGTATTTAATGGATCAACTATTTTCAGGAGTGAGGGTATACCTGAGGACACTAATAATGAATGATGAAGCACCCAGTGAGAAGTAATAGTGGAGACTGTTACCATCTTAGACCTGAAGAAAGAAAAAGGAGAGAATGGTTTGAGAAATTAATACATGCTGAGGCTATGAAAGAAGGTAAGGTCTACAGGGACTATAAGCACAGTCACAGAGGAATGCAAGCATTGCCAGACTGTCATGGGCTTACATGAGTACAGAAAATTTTCCCAGTCTGTCTATCCTAGTAACTGCCAATCTACTGCAGGGGCCTCCCTGTGTCTAGGCCCAACTTGCTGTCAAAATGGAGGACGCGCAGATGAAGCAGTCTACAGAATTCAGACTCTAAAGTATAGAATATGGCACAAAATGGCAAGGAATAGATTCAGGTTCTAGGGAAGAGGAAAACTAAGAACAGTCAGAACACTTTTAAACCACTATGTTCTCTGGCCAAGTCCAGCAAAAAAGTTGTCACACCTATTGACACTTTCACATTTTAGGTTAGGAAAATTTTAAATTAGGAAATTAAAAAACATTTTAGATTACAGGAAAAGAAACTGGATATGCATAATTCAACTGTTATTAAAAGAGCAGTGAGGGGGTGCCTGGGCAGCTCAGTCTGCCTAAGTGGCTGACTTCGACTCAGGTGATGATCTCTCGGTCCATGAGTTCGAGCCCCATGTCGGGCTCTGTGCTGACAGCTCAGAGCCTGGAGTCTGTTTCAGATTCTGTGTCTCCCTCTCTCTCTGCCCCTCCTCGGCTCACACTCCGTCTCTCTCTGCATCTCAAAAGGGAATAAATGTTAAAAAAAAAATTAAAAAAAAAACAAAAGCAGTGAGTAGACTACCAAAATATTAGAGAATAGCTTGTATAAAAATAACCTGCCTGCCAAACGACTATAAAAACAATGCAAAATACATGGAACACCTATCTGAATGTTTTGTAGATTAGCAACATGGTGATCCCTAAGCAAAGGGAAATGCATGCACATTAGGTCCATAGTTATCTTTGCTTCTAACTTGAGGACATTTGCTAATGCCAGTGAAAGACAATAGAGTATGAACAGGAAGCTCTACTCATACTGAGCTAAGGAAGCAGACATATGAAATCTACAATTTCCAAGGGGCTGGTAATGGAGGGGAAGAAACTGCTGAAAACAGAATCCAGAAATTTGCATGAAATTTTCTTGTGATAGTTTGGATGCCAAAGCTGTTCAAAGGAAGGACATGTCTCAGAACAAACAAATCAACACACCAGAAAGCAGAAGCTGGGATGCTACAGAGCTGAACAGAAGTTTTTATCAGATTTATACTGTTTTGAGAAAATAGAAGTTGGAGTTCAAGAGATCTGGTAAAGACCTCAGGCTTTTGGATGAGATTCTTGAATGTTTATGTCGTAGGAGTGAGGGAAAGTACACCAACCTTAACAAAGCCAAAAACCTACCATGACAATAAAAAAGTCACCTTCATCTAATAATTGAATGGTCTTAAATATTTTCCCACAGACTCGTTGTTGTCCAGAAAAATTCCACCAGTAATTTCCACCAGTGGAAAAATCAGACCTTGATGAAATGATCAAAATTGATATCACCGATGAGGAACAACTGGGAAATATGTACCCCTCCGATGTGATATCCTGAGAAAGACACACCATCATACATGTAATTTTTTAGCCAAGAATACATTATATCAAGTCAGAAAAAAAATCAGGAAAACCTTTCTCAATAAAAAGTGAGGGAGCTATATTCTCCAATATCACAAAAGGGCAAAATAAGACTGTAGAAATGTTCCATATTTTAAAAGGCTAAAGTGGCATGATGATTAAATGCAATTTCTGAAGCTAGACTAGTACTGTACTGGAGGGGAACAAAGGCTATAATGACATTACAAATGAATTGGGAAAAAATGGAGTAGAAATGATAGCTTAAATGAAAGTATTTAAGATTATGTTAAATTTACTTCATTTGGTAACTGTACTTTGATTAGGTAATTTCTCTATTCTTAAGAAATAGACACTGGAGCATTCAGGGGCAAAGGAGTATTATGTACCCAAACTACTTTAAACAGTTCATCAATATACATATACATAATACAAAAAAATGTATGTATATACAAAAATACATATATATATTTATAATGAAGAGTATATTTATAATGAAGAGAGTGTACATGCATCAAATAATTTTAAAAGTGAGATAAAATATTAATAATAAGTTATTCTGGATAAAGCATATACAGGTATTCCTTTAATCAGTTTGATTCTTATAACATTTTATAAATTTGAAGTCACTTCTAAAAATTTCCAAAAATAAATACAGTAATCTCACCAAGACACTCAGCAGAAAAATCATTTGTTCTTCTGTTAGGTATAGAAAAGGCATTAGATAAAACAGCACCCATTCAGGATAAAATTGTCAATACAATAGCAACAGAAGGGAACCTGCTTGATCTGATTAATAGAATTTATAAAATCCCTACATCCTAAATCATACTCAAAGGTAAAAATGTACTTCTCCTTTAGGGCAGAACCAGGCAAAGATGTCAACTATTATTACTTCTATCTAGATTTGTACCAGAGGTCCTACTCAAGAAAATAATGAGAGGAAAAATGTGTTACATAAATATTGAAAAAAAAAAAAAAAAACAATCACAGAACTAGTACCCAGATCTTGCTTTTAGAAAACCATTCTCCATTTAGAATACCAGGGTTCTCTGAAGAAATTATTGATTTTAGATCTTCAGAATACAAAAGTGAACCTGGAATATGTTATTGGTCAAGAAGAAAATACTCAAAGACCAATGGTGTCAGGATACATGGAAGTAGAAACTGGCTAGTAGAAACTTCTAACAAAATGTGGCTCCATTTTAGTGTCAAAATGAATAATGAACTTAATGGTTGACAGATAATACACGGAATTAAAACGAACATGCATGGATCCACAGTAATTTTTAAAAGAAAGAGGAAGGGAAAGAAATATTGGGTTAGGAGGAGTGTACTAAAAATATCATCAGAAAATTATGATTTTCTATCTGCTAATGTAGTTTTAGTGATTCTAACAAGAATAATCGATAGGACCTAAAAGAATTTGTGACATGTTGGATAAAAGTATATTTACAAGATCTCAGAGTATCACTCCACAGATGATTTGTGAACTATCAAAAAGGGAAGTGTGCTTTTACAATGGAGAGATCTGGGTGTTACTCCGGGCATTGCCACTAGTGGAAAGACCCAACATTATATGTTTCCAGCTATAATATAGTAAGAGGTACCCAACATCACCCATGCCGTGGTCTTGTCAAAAATATTTGACCTAAATCAAGTCATAAATATAAACATAATACAAAATGTGGGTTATTCTGCAAGACAAAAGGACTGGACTCTTCAAAGAATCAAATATGAAGAATGACAGAAAATTCTAGGACTTCTACAGATTGTGAGAAAATGAAGACATATGACCAATGATACTTCATCAATATTGACTGGTCCTCAATGGTATAAAACAAATTTATAACAGACTTTTTTACTACAACTGAGGAAATTTTGCTGGTTGCATCATGATTTTGAATTCATACTAACTTTCTAAAATGTAAAACATTGTGGCTGGGTAGAGAAATGTCCTTGTCTTGGATGGTTCATGCTGAAGTAGTTAGAAGTGAAATATCTTGATGTGTGCAACATTCATTTGGACAGAGAAAGGAAAATAGAGCAGGTAGATAGGATATTAGTAATTGGTCAATGTTAGTGATGGGTGCACAGGTGTTCATTTAACTGTTCACTCAACTTTCCTGAGCATTTGAAAAATTTCAAAATAAAAGATAAATTTTTAAGAAGTTAAAAGCACATCTCTAAATTGAAGTATGTTTTTGTCTTTGACAGCTGATTTCTCATTTAAATGAATTTGACACAGGTCCAAACTAATTATCAAAGCATGAGACTTTTGAAGGATACCATTAATTGAAATTCAGAGTTGCGATACTAACTATTCAGAGTGAAGTGGCTATATTATGAACAACTTGATTTTTTCACAGGGTCTGATCCATATTATTTCGAGTGTTTTCCTTTTTTGATTGAAAACATCAAGGTTTTATTTAATTGTATAAATTATGCCCTTGGCTTTAAAAACCCAACAAAATAGATGCAAAAAATTAATTACAATATTGTCAGAATCAACGATTAAACAGCAGGATACAAGCATCATAAAATTAGCATTTTCATCTAATCATTCTAGTGTCATCTGCTAATTTCAAATAGACCCCATACACAGACATCATTTTTCAAAGCATCCTTACACAAACCCTTAATTCATTTTGAGCCTTGTAACAACATTCAGAATGAAAGTTCTGAAAGAGATGATCCTTACTTCTCAAAAAGAAATTATAAGAATTATGGTTTATTAACTTTGAATTCAAAGAAGGTGAATACTATGCAAAATGATGTTTTTTGACTTAGTTTTTATGACTGGGAATGCTTCCAAAGACTAAGTTATCTCAAATTGCTCAATATATCACTCATTTAGTGAAATCTTGTCAGGTAATATTTCTTTTCTTTCTTCTCATTACATTCTCACAAGCATTAAATGTTTTTGTTATACTAAGAAATGTGTGCAGTTATCTAAGTGTATTGGGAGAGTAAAGGTTGAATTTTCCTGACAATCTCTTAAATATTCTCTTCCTTAATATGCACCTACAAAAAAAGTTCATTACTTTTGTGTATCTACAATATCAATCACTTTATTACGTGCTTAAGAAACATGTGTTATTGAAAATAAGTGATCTACATGAAACACTTTTTTTTTCAATAGACTGCACCTCCTTTTAACCTCTTAATGGGCAAAATTTTTCTTGGTTGGTTTATGATTTCTTCAATCTCTCCTTCAATAAATATGTACTGGAAGCCTACTATAGTTCAGATTCTATGTTAGCTTCTGGATTTACAAAAATCATTAAGGCATGTTCTCTGCCCTTTAGGAGGTCTTAAATCTAGGGGAGACTAAATTATTTGAAAACAGCTCATAAAAACATTCTTATGATAGTATTAAAATAATTATCTGCAAAGAGCCATAATCCAAACTAATTTGCTAATGATATGTTGGTCTTCATCTCAAATGGTTAATTCCTCCTCTTTTGTACCGGAAGGGAAATAATTATTAGGGTAAGAGCAGATAGGCCCCTTAAAATATGTAGTTCTTGGGGCGCCTGGGTGGCGCAGTCGGCTAAGCGTCCAACTTCAGCCAGGTCACGATCTCGCGGTCCATGAGTTCGAGCCCCGCATCAGGCTCTGGGCTGATGGCTCAGAGCCTGGAGCCTGTTTCCGATTCTGTGTCTCCCTCTCTCTCTGCCCCTCCCCCGTTCATGCTCTGTCTCTCTCTGTCCCAAAAATAAATAAACGTTGAAAAAAAAATATGTAGTTCTTAATTATTAGAGATAAATCAATGTTTGTTATTAAAGATATAGTAGAGATTAAAAGGTAGTTGATAAGAAAATGACACTCCAGAAAAAAAAAATATTGTAATCCATTATTTAATCACCTACACTTATCTCACTTAATCTTAGTTAAGTTTTTCCTGTTTTTGTCAAACCCAAACTATTAAGAGGGATTTGTGTTGAAATTATGTTTGAAATTTGACTCCCTTCAATTCTTGCATTTGTTGAAAATTCAGTAATTTTTCTATTTTATTTAATCCTGCCAATATTACTAGACTAGTAAAGTCAGGTGTGAAGAAGAGATCTCTGATCATAAAACTGGCTAGGATCTGTGAAAAATCAAGTATCGTCCTCATCACACACATCTACTTTTAATAGAATAAAAAAGTGTAAATGTAACTCTTATATGAACTAGATACTTAGAGAAGTATATTTAAAAGCTTACTTGAAAATAAAATTCTTTGGGGTCAGATCCTGGGCTGTAGGAGAGAGCTCGTTGTCATTATGAAACTTTATGCATTTGAGGAAAGAATATCAATCATGTTTATTAGTGATTCTATGGAATGGAGGTACTCAATTTCTGCTATTGCTTCTAGTATTTTTTTTCTTATCTTAAAGGATGAGGCATCCATAAGTCGTCTGAGGACAATCTTCACCTGTGTTTGGAATTCCATCACCACCCACCACCTCAGAGACCTTGTAGGTACGTAGGACCTTGCAGGTTAAAATTGCTAGCCAAATACTGATCACAGCCAAATCTCTAGCTGAGAATTTTTTTTTCAAGAACCAAGACCCATGAGTTCATACTTCCTATATGACATTTCTAATTGTATATTCTACATGCACCCAAATTCAAATCATCAATTTGAGCAAGAATTATTAGTTACAAGCAACAGAGCTGACTCTAGATCATTTAAATGTCCAATCAAATTTTTGAAAGGTCCAGAAAACCTGAAGTGAGACTAAAGAGCCAGGAAGAGTCACCAAAACTGTGGTGCAAAATGAGTCCTCCGCCAATCAACTGAGCACTAAACACCAGACAACATTTTTGTGCTGGGCAATTGATCTTGCAGTTTCTACCCTACTCTGATGATTACTACTATTACTATTACTATTACTAACAGTAGTAGTACTACCACTTGAGAGAGAGAAGAGAAATGGGGAGAGAGAACAGCCCAGCACTGCCTCAGAACTAAAGCCCGCTGCAAGAAATCACTGAGGCAACGATCACGTGTCTTTGCCTGCTCCATTTGAAACTGGGAAAGTTTCTAGTCCGAAGTCCAAAGCTGAGTTCATCATTCTCTCTCTCTTTTCACATTATATTTTATTTTTTCAAAATGCCATCACATTCCACCCACTCATTTAAGCTACAAACTTGGACTCACTCTTTAACTCCTCACTTTCCTATTTTCAATCATTCCTAGTCCTATATATCAATCTTCTTATTATCTGTTAGATCTATCTTTTTACTGTCTCAATTCGGGTCCTGATAATTTACATTATCATAACAACTTATTAGCTTCTTTCCCTCCCTCCAGTCATTCCTCAGCAATCCATTTTCTTAATTATCAGAATGCTCTTTCCAAAATGAAAATCTTCCCAAGTGTCTCACATGCTCTAATCCTTCAGTTTCTCCACTAGCTTTCAAGGCAGACTAAAGTAACTAGGAAGTCTATATTCAAAACCATTGGGGCGCCTGGGTGGCTCAGTCGGTTAAGCATCCGACTTCAACTCAGGTCATGATCTCACGGTCCGTGAGTTTGAGCCCCGCGTCGGGCTCTGTGCTGACAGCTCAGAACCTGGAGCCTGTTTCAGATTCTGTGTCTCCCTCTCTCTCTGGCCCTCCCCCGTTCATGCTCTGTCTCTCACTGTCTCAAAAATAAATAAACGTTTAAAAAAAAAAAAACATCGCTAACTAGTTCCTATTTATCTTTCCAACCGTGTCACTAACTTAGTTCATGCAAACCACTACCACCAACATCACCACCATTATCATCATTTCCATTACATATATATTAGTTCAGAGTCTATAGAAGTGAATATAGATCCATTACCACCATGGATGTTAATTACAGCAAAATAGTATGAAGCTAGATTTAGATTTTTCTTTAATGAAAAAATTAAATAAATAACAAAACTAGAGATGGATAGTTATTTGTTTTTGCTTTCACATTTTGCATTTTACTTATTTTTTAAAATTGAGATATGATTGACATACAAAATTGTATTAGTTTCAGGTATACAACATAATCATTCAATATTTGTATACACTGTGAAATGTTAACTACATTAACTCTAATTTCTGGAGGGAGGTAGTGACTGGAGAAGCCTCAAGCAGTGAACTTGGAAAACCCAGAGAAAAGAATTCGGATTGTGTTGATGGGGATGGGAGGAAGCCTGTTATGTGCTTTCCATTTTATTTGTTTTACTTTTAACTGGAAATTAACAATAAAAAGCCAAATGATCTTCCATCTGATCTTAAGGATACAAACTAGAACTAATAAATATGAGGACTCAGGATTGTGAATGGTTTTGTTGTATGGAGAACAAATTAAAGGTTTGGGGTCAAATATCCAAAATTTGGAGTTCTAAATTTACTACTTACCAGAAATCTTAGAACACTACTTTTCTCAGGGCCTCAACTACCAAAAAGCTACATAGTAATGCCTGTTCCAAAGAATAAGACAAAATTATGAAAGCACACAGCACAGTGTTAGATGAAGAGCAGAAGGCTGATAATTGTTAGTTTCTCTGTTTTCTCTATGTGTACAAACATTAAAATTTAATGTGAATATAATTATGATGACAATAATAGTAACCAATGTTATTGAGCATTTTCCATGTGCCATTAATCTAACAGTTTTATGCATATTATCTAATCTGATCCCCATAACAACCTTTTGAAGGCTGAATCAAGGAAAGAACTAATTATAAGGGATGTATAAAAGTATATTAGAAGTTTACATTATTTTCTCATATGTAGCTATGAAATTATAAACTAATTTTAGAAAACTAATTATGTTCAGTAAAATCAATCTCCAGTTTTTATAGAACTACACCTCCAACTATAATATGGTAGAAATACCCATGCACTTTTAAGGCCATGTTCTCATTAAGTCATGTGATGTTGATGGCAAATGGTTTTCTCCCACCCAGAATGTAGGCCAAAAAGGACAAATGTCTTTGTAGTTTTATTTTGCAGACAGGTAGATTTTTTTTCTCACAGTCTTTTTCAGTGAGTGAGGTTTAAAGATCCTAGCTTTATGTAGTGGTCTCAGTTTCAAATCCACTCCTTGTTGAGAATTAAGAATCAAGACTCTTGATTCTTAACAACAACCAACACCAACAACCACAGGCTGACATAGTTAATAGGCTAGGCTTATGATTCTGGTTTCCAAGTTTTTTCCTTTCCTTTTCTCTATTGCCAATTTTTTTCTTTCTTTCTTTCTTTCTTTCTTTCTTTCTTTCTTTCTTTCTTTCTTCTTTCTTTCTTTCTTTCTTTCTTTCTTTCTTTCTTTCTTTCTTTCTCATTTAAAGTTTATTTTGCTGTGAGAACAGCAATATAATGAAAAGATATGTACTTGGTTTTACCTACTATTTATAGTCAGGATATCTGTTCTGGACTATTGTTAAAAATAGAAAATAATATTCATTTTTTAAAATATATTTTACTGAGACCAGAACATAAAAATAGGGAATTAGCAAGAGATAAAACCAGAATTTAATATAATTTATTTATTTGCAACATACTTGTTTTTTCTTATTTCTTTATTCATTTATAGATTTATTGTCAATATTTTTTACAACTATTCCACTGAAAGCAAGCAGAAGAGTACATAAATCAAAAGTTTACAGTTATTAATAAAACAAACTCATCTATGAAAATGCCAACCAAGAAGTAAAAATTACCATCTTGAATACACTTAAAACATTCAGAAACTCTATTTAATGCCCATTTTACACATATGTATATATGCTTACACATATGAAATTAAATTATTGTTGTTTTATACTATCAATATGCACTTAGACTCACTAGGTAACTAGGTAAGTTACTAGGTAACTTACTAGGTTATGTCCTCTGCTGTTTTTCATTAAGTCCTATATCTGTCTTCCCATCTTCAATATTCTTCTTTTTCCTAAAATCACCCTTCAGTATTCCCTTTTATAAAAATATGGACTGTTGACGAATTTTCAGTTTTAGTTTGTCTGAAAATATGTTTCATATTTATTTTTAAAGGATCTTTCTCTGGGTTTGAAATGTTAAGCTCACATTTACATTCTTTCAGTAAGTACTTGGATGATGTCATTCTGTCCTCTTCTGGCTTCTATTAAAAGTAAGTTGTTTGTCATATGGTTGCTCTTGTGATTGTCATTGGTCCTTTTCTCCTGGCTGTTTTTTAAACTTTTATACTTGGGGTGCCTGGGTGGCTCAGTCGGTTGAGCGCCCGACTTCGGCTCAGGTCACGATCTCGCGGTCCGTGAGTTCGAACCCCGCGTCGCGCTCTGAGCTGATGGCTCAGAGCCTGGAGCCTGCTTCCGATTCTGTGTCTCCCTCTCTCTCTGCCCCTTCCCTGTTCATGCTCTGTCTCTCTCTGCCTCAAAAATAAATAAACGTTAAAAAAAATTAAAAAAAAATGTTTATAAACTTTTATACTTGAGTTTTTAGCAGGTATACTATGATGTCGTTAGGTGGGGTTTTCTGTATGTATGTCCTGCTCGGGTTTCACATGTTTTAGAACATTCTCGGCCTCATCAGACATTGCTTCTGCTCCCAATATATCCTTCTTTTTGCTCCTGGATTTCAATTTCAGATATGTTAGATTTTTCATTTATCTTCATTACTTTTATCTTCTCTTCAATATTTTCCATTTTATGTCTCTCTGTGTCGTTTAGAATGTTTCCTGTCCTATATTCCAGTTCACTAAATCATTTTATTCAGCTCTGCCTAATATGTCCAACTGTTTTATTTTTTTGAGGAATTAGACTTTCTATTGATTTCCTTTTTTTTTTTTTTTACTGCTTCTAATTCACAGCCCAAATTCTTACTCTTGTCTTTTACGTCCTTGAATTTATTCATCATAATTGTCCTGCACTCCATGTGTAATAATAGCTTCATGATCTGTGTCCCCTATGGGACTGCTTCTATTTTGTATTCTTTCTTCTGGTTTTCAAGAATATTGTCTTACCTCCTCATATCACTCTTACTTGAGTGATGAACGCTGTTTATAAATTCTGTAAAAATAATATTACTTTCTGCATGATGTCATCTTCCTTTTTAATGAGCCCTGAATTCTAATTTTGGCCCTTATGGCCTTGTGAGCTTTTTGAAAGATTTTTATTTTCTCAGCTATCTGTTCAGGACCAGTGGACTCAAATGCCCATGCTATTATTTTTCTGTTTCCCTCTTTAAATTTTTACCTACATTTCTTTATTATCTTCAAATATTTTATTTTGTTTTATTACTCATTTTTCAGTTTTTTATCCAGCTTCTCTAGGGTTGTTTTAATAATTACTTCTTTTGCCATTAGCAGAATTGAATTACTCCTAAGATAAAAGATATCAGTATGTTTACTGAGAAGCCAGCATAGAAATGTTCAAATTGTAGGTCAGATCATCTGCTCTGGTGAAGACAGTGCTGTCATCTAAATGCTGGTGCACCCCCAAAATGCATATGTTGTGATCGTAACCCCTACTGTGATAACGTTAGGAGGAGGAGTCTTGAGGGGTGGTTAGTCATGTGGATGGATCCTGCATAAATGAGGTTAGTGCCTTTATAAGAGACCACAGGGAGATTGCTTGCCGCTTTTCCATGTGAGATTATAGTTGAAAGGTATCATCTATGGACCAGAAAGTGGGCTTTCAGTAGATACTGAATCTGCTGGCAACTAGATCTTGGATTTCTCAGCCTTCAGAATTGTGAGAATTTCTATTGTTTATATGCCACCCCATCCATGGTATTTTATTCTAACAGCCTGAATGGACTAAGATAGCAAGGAAGCTTTACAAAGAAAAAAAATGACTTGGACAGTTGTGTGACATCCTCTATAGGAAAGAAAAGAAAAGAAAAGAAAAGAAAAGAAAAGGAAAGGAAAGGAAAGGAAAGGAAAGGAAAGGAAAGGAAAGGAAAGGAAAGAAAAGAAAAGAAAAGAAAAGAAAAGAAAAGAAAAGAAAAAGGTTAATTAGATATTGTCTGAAAAACTGTGTGGAATCATAAATTGTATTATTTCAGAGTGGACCAGAATTTCATATACCAGATATCTCTCTTAACCATTTTCTTTGACTTGAAGCATATGTGACATGCTCAATTTAATCAACCTGTATTCATTGTTTTCCTATACAAATTATCACTAAAAAAATTAATAGGTTTAGTCATACCCTTTTAGAAGTTCACAATCTAGTGTGTATTTTTGTGGATGTGCACATCTGCTACACACTTAAGTATAAAGTAGGAAAAACACAAAGACTGTATTAAATTTTAATACCAGATATATTGGGATAAATGTTAAAATGGAGCTACAAAGCACTGCAACAAGTTTATGGGAAAATGGAGAATTCAATTGGTACTGAAGGGATATTGTGGAGATTCTTGGGAGTATACCTTTAACAGTCTGAGAGGGATATAGAACAATGACAAATATTAGGGGTAAGAAGTGCATGCCAGACCCATGTGAAGAGCCTGAGCGAAAGCCTTCAAGGAATAACACATGGTGGACACTGGACTAAAGTGTATCACTAATGGGAATAAGGTCAGATTAAGATATACCAGAGAGCTCTAGCTTTTTGAGGATTAAGCCATAATGACACAGAGAATTTTATTCATCAGAAATTCCTGCAGGCCATTTTCACAATGAATATAATCATAAAAAAGAAAGGCTACACTACCCAGAGAGGGCTTGATAGTTCCCTTCATGAGAAAAAAATGGAAGATCAGAGGTGTCATCAAGTCCTTCTCCAGTGTTAGACTAACCTAGTGCATCTGACAATTGGAAAAACATATTTTAAAAACTGGATCATGATGCCAAAAAGCTTTTAATAGAAGTACACACTCATGCCATACCATTCTCCTGTTTATTAATTAATTGAAGTATTTTTAGCAGTTTTTCCTTCTACTTACCTTCTGTATTACTATAACTGAATATATAGTTAGCAATTTTAGATATTATCTTCTGACTCCTCCTGTACTTGAAATTAATTTCTTATAGACCTAACTTGTTGTCTCATTTATGAATATAGCTTAATCCAATATTTTTAAGTTTTATTTTGAAAGACAAAACATGAGCAGGGGAGGGGCAAAGAGATAGGAAGAGAGAAATTCCCAAGTAGGCTCCACACAGTGTGGAGTCCAATATAGAGCTCGAACCCATGAACCATGAGATCATGACCTGAGTCAAAATCAAGAGGCGGACACTTAGCCAAATGAGCCACCTAGCCGCCCCTTCATCCAAATTTTAATAAGTGCTACAATAATAAGAAAATTGTGAATTTTTCATTACAGAATCAAGTAGCATTGTATGATCTCCTTTCTTGTACAGCTTAATTTTCTGAAGTTAATAACTCTCACAATTTTAACTTGCCAGGTTTTCTATAGACCTATCCCTAAATTTTCCTACTACCTAATAAGATCAAGCACACACCTAGCAAACTTTTTTCCCCTGAATATTCATACTCATCAGATAGCTATTATTTTTTTCTTCCTGTTTCAAACTGGATAGATTACTTTCATGACGTGTTGCATATCTATAATTCTGAGGTTCTTTTTATGGTTCTCTTATATTGAACTGCCTGTTTGCTATTTCTTGTTCATTATTTTTCTTCTTCTTTGTTTACTTCTTTCCTTATATTAGTACCTTCATAACTAATTGGTTAAGTAGAAGAAGGGTACCTATCTGAGTCCTTGAATTTCTGCATTTTTTATTTTAACCTTACAGTTAAGTAATTATTTGGCAGGGTCTATTATTCTAGGTTGATATTCAGAATTTCGAAGACTTTATTCCATTCTTATGGCATGTAAGTTTTATTTTTTAAAATTTCATTCTTTCTGGGGCACCTGGGTAGCTCAGTAGGTTAAGTATCTGACTTCAGCTCAGGTCATGATCTCACAGTCCATGAGTTTGAGACCCACACTGGGCTCTGTGCTGACAGCTCAGAGCTTGGAGCCTGCTTCAGATTCCATCTCTCTCTCTCTCTCTCTCTCTCTCTCTCTCTCTGCCCTTCTCCTGCTTGTGCTCTCTCTCTCTCTCTCTCAAAAATAAACATTTAAAAAAGTAAAAAATAAAATGTCATTCTTTCTCTTATTTTTATATAAACTGGTTTTTTTCTTTAAGCTTTTACCATGTCCACATTAATCTCTAGCATTATATTCATGTTTCTATGCATTAGTAAAAGATTTGTCTAACCCAGTTCACTTTTAAATTTTTTTTTCAACGTTTATTTTATTTTTGGGACAGAGAGAGACAGAGCATGAACGGGGGAGGGGCAGAGAGAGAGGGAGACACAGAATCGGAAACAGGCTCCAGGCTCTGAGCCATCAGCCCAGAGCCCGACGCGGGGCTCAAACTCACGGACTGCGAGATCGTGACAAGGCTGAAGTTGGACGCTTAACCGACTGTGCCACCCAGGCGCCCCTTACCCAGTTCACTTTTAAAACTAAAGTCTCGTGTCTCATGTGCATGTAAGGCATTTTTTTCCTTATTTTATTTCTCGGAGAACTTTTTCCTTTAACTTTTTTTTTCTATTGTCTTTTTCAGGAAGTTTTAAAATCAGAAAATATCCTCTATCTTTTCTCTGTGTTTGTGTGTGTATCCATGTTTTTGAATCTTTTCTACTTTCCAGAAGTTATCTCTGACATTTATGCTTTCAGTCTTCTAGTGGATGTTTTATTTATGCCATCACAACTTATTTCTAAGGGCATTTTTGATCATTTCCTCTGATTGTTTCTTACCAGTATTACCCTGATGGCAAAAAGCATATAAAAAAAATGTTTAACACCATAGGTCATCAGGGAACACAAATTTAAACAATTATGAGATACTGCAACACATCTATTATAATGGCCAAATTCCAGAACACTGACATCACTAAATGCTGGTGAGGATGTGGAGCAACAGGAACTCTCATGCGTTACTAGCAGGAAAGCAAAATTGTACACCAACCTTAGAAGGTAGCTGGTCAGTTTCTTACAAAACTAAATGTACTCTGACCATACAATTGAACAACTACACTTTTTGCCATTTATTCAAAGGAACTGAAAACTTAGGCCACCACAAAAATCTGCATACAAAGATTTATAGCAGCTTTCTTCCAAAACCTGGAAGAAATCCAAAGGCCCCTCAGTGTGTGAATGGATAAATGAATGACGCATATAGACAATGGAATATAATTCAGCACTAAAAAGAAATGAATTATTATACCAAGAAAAGATATGAAAGAAACTTAAATGCATATTACCAAGGAAAAGAAGCCAGTATGAAATGACTGCATATAGTATGACTGCAACTATATGGAACTCTGGAAAAGATGAAGCCATGGAGACAATAAAAAGATCAATATTTGCCGTGAGTAAGGTGGGTAGGGAAGGGATGAGTAAGCAGAGTACAAAGGACTTTTAGGGCAGTGAAAATACTTGCTATGATGTTATAATGATGGATATATGTTATTATGTATTTATCCAAACACACAGACTACACAGCACCATAAGTGTTGGACTATGGACTTTGGGTGATTATGATGTTTCGATGTAGATTCATCTTTGGTGGGGGATGTTAACAATAGAGAAGTTTATGCATGTGTCTCTCTGTGAATTGGGGCAGTGCGGTGGGTGGGGAGAAGAAAGGAAAAGAACAAGAAAGAGAATGACTTCTGTGTAACACAAAGATCTCCTGGCCCATATCTGATAATCATTCATCAGTTTTACTATATTCTTCCCCTTAGAGTTCTAATTCCTCATAAACCCTGTACTATCCCTTAAGTAATATTCTCTTTTTTATTTAAATCCCCTTCCTGTTGATATCACATGCCTCTTCTCAAAACAATTCCAGAAAAAAAATATTCGGAACTCTTCTCTCCAATATTTTTTACCTCAGTTGTGTCTTTTCAATTGTCATCTCATCTTCTTTCCTAAATCTGGTGACAAATAGGTTCCATGACAAATGTCACTTGCAATGGACTATAATGGCTATTTGAAAGACTGTGAGGAGAGGGAATTTAAGGCCAATTCTAGCCTAACAGAAATGAGTTCTGGGATCTGATTAGTGAGGTTTGTAGTAGTCTGATGCAAATGAGGAGTCTGATACAAGTACTGTGTGTTTGCTGATACTGATCTAAACCTCTCACACAGACTATAAACTAAAGAGACTATAAACTCTTTTCAGTTTAACCCTCCCCTGTTTTTATTACCCATTTGTGATGGTGACTCATTTATATAAATGACAACTACTTTAACACAAAGTGTGAAGACATGATATTACCTTGATATTACTAAGGCAATTTCATCATGTGTGAAACATGGGACAAGACCTCACCTAGTCCATAGAATATTTGTGAAAATCATACGAGAGAATATGCATTAAAATGGCATGAAAAATTCCATCTTCATAAATTATTAAGTTCTTTCTTAAGGCAAAAACTATGTTATTAATCTTACTTTTTACTAGGCGACACCTAAAACAAAGCTTTGCACACAAGAGATGTACCATCAATGTTTTTTGAATTGAGCTGTGTCACTCACTTGCTCTATAAAACACTTTCCTGGTTATTTTGGCCTGGAAAAAGAGAGAGTGTGTTTATGTGTGTGAAGCAGCAATGGAGTGCTATAACTATACTAGGCCCATATCAATAAATTATCTTTTTGAAAAGTCAGACATAATTGATAATGGTATTTAGCATATCTCTTTTGCAATATGGCATCCTTAGGGGAAAGGAATTGTGTCTCTTCCTATCTAGCAAACTATGTAGTAAAATGTCCTGCACTATAGACATCAGATAAATAATAATTAATGCTGATGAATTAGCCTGATGATGTTCCCTAAATAGCATCCCATAAGAGTATAAAATATGACTTGTTCTAAAGTTAAAAGTAAAGGCTCCTAGTTCATTAATTCCCCCCTCCCCTCCACCCCACATTTCTTTTTCATCTTGGAGTAAATGGTTTTCAGGACCATTAACCTACCTGGCACAGTTCCACTTTGTTATTTGCCAGCTCTGGATTTTTGAAAAGCTATACTCATTCTACCAAGTTAGAGCATTTCTACCAGAATGCTTACCTTAGGACTTCTAATATTAAGAATGATAAAAACAACTTTCCAACTCACTGTTTCATTGGAGAGCATAAGATACATGCACACTTAAACTATGTTTAAACTAAATGTAAATATGACTTTATTCCCTAATTCTTCCTAGCTCAAATCTGCTCCATTTTCTGACTTTTCAAATCACTCAAAATTGGATCACAATTTATTTATTGATTCAAACAAGGCAGGTTCTAATCATCCTCATATTTGCTTCTCCTTGACTACCATACTCAGTTATGTACTGAGAGTGCTCAATTTTACCTTTTCAATGCCTTTGACTCTATTCTCTTCAACACCACTGTCATTGACTTTGTTCAGACCATTATGATTTTGGGAGATAGTAGCCATAACATCTTAACTGCTTTCTTTTCCCTTGATTCTCTTCAAATTATTGGCAATGCTGCACCAAACTTGGTTTTCAAAAATAATAGTGTCGCACTCCTACTTAAGGACCTCTGACAAATGATCACTGTTCACTATATAAACAACACATGCCTGCATAAATCTGGTTCTAATCTTTTTTGCTGACAATACCATACCTCTTTTTTCTCCTTTCACAAAAGCCAATGTTCCTGCCCCACTGAACATTTCACCATCTATCTCTTTTACACTGCTATTCCTTGTCCCAGAGCACTCTTCTTTCTAGCAATGCCATTCCTTTCCTGTGTTCACTGTGGAACATCTTCATTAATCCCTCAGAAGATAGAAACTGGTAGCTATTGAACACACATAGTCTGAAGATGGTATTCATTTGGATGGAACAAGTTCAAAAACAAAAACTAAATTTAAACACTTTTTAATATGCTTTTACCCTCATTCCCCACCATTCCTGAATATCTTAATCTATCCTGATCCACCTATTTATAGTACCTGATGAGCTTCTATATGCCTCTGTTTCTGTGTATAAATAATAGCCTTTATAACATAGGATGGCTATATGAAATTACCATAGAGCAATGTCCTACAGGGATTATGATTATTACAAATAATAATATGGAAATTATTAGCATTATTATTAAAAATTTGTCCATAAATATATCATACTAAAAAAATTTCCAGTTTAGGCTGACCAACTGTCCTGGTGTTCCCAGACTCTTCTGATTTTATCAGTGAAAATCTTGAATCCAGGGAAATCTCTCAGTCCCAGGCAAAGCAGAACAGCTATATACTCTACCAGTACCCCCAAACAAAATCTATCATTTTCATCTCTAGGCTCCCTTTGTTCAGTATTCACACCTACTTGTCTAGAATTTTATACATTTTTTTTGTGCTGGAACATTCGTGTGTTTCCCTAATTTCCAATTGCTTATGGACTATTTTGTGCCCTCAATTTCCAAAGCAGTACACTAATTTTAGGGAAAACATAACTAAATGAATTCAACAGAATTCAAATGCCAAATTATGAACTGTTGGCTTGAAATAATACATATTTGTTGAATCAATATTTACTTTTTATGGGAGGATTTTGGAAAACAATTTGTAGATAGAATGGAAGAGGTGGAAAATTATTTGGGTATGTGTTCCTGCTGTTGATATGGATGAGGAAACCTGAATGGACCTAAGACCATCACAGCTTTTCCCCAAAATTTAGACTCTAAGCCCTAATGTAAACTCATCCTAGACATATGAACCATATATAAATTATTCCTTGTTTCCTCTGTATTATATATTAACATAATTTTTGTTTTTACTGTAACAAAAACTGTGTATCTTCCACTGATGACTTGAGTTCATTGTCTGTGGTTGGAAATATTACTTGGAGAAAAAAACTGCATATTTATAACTCATAGGTGTCAGGACTGTTTTTTAGAAAATACTGTAAAACACCAATCTATAAAACTCACACTGGCAAAATTTGTAATATTAATGAAATACAGCTATACTGAAGCTTAGAGTGAGGCACAATCAACAAGAAATGTATGTGGCTATCATCTCTATAGTTCAGTTTACTCAGCTGTGAAATAGGAAACACATCTAACTATTTGGATTTTTGTCAATTAAATAAGATATCACTGATTAAGCATTTAGTTTCATGAATACATGTAGCATAAAAATTTGTATTTCTAATGGTTGGACAGCTGCATATAACTAAAATGCCACAAAATGTGCACTATTTGTTTTCCTTTATCTGTTTCACATATCTAAATCATCAATGGTATTGAGGTGCCTGGGTGGCTCAGTTGGTTAAGCATCCAGCTTCAACTCAGGTCATGATCTTGCAGTTCATGAGTTTGAACCCACGTTGGACTCTGCTGACAGCTCAGAGCCTGGAGCCTGCTTTGGATTCTGTGTCTCCCTCTCTCTCTCTGCTCTTCCCCTGTTCACACTGTCTCTCTCTATTTCTCTTTCTTTCTCTCTCTCTCTCAAAAATAAACATTAATTTTTTTAAATCATTAATGGTATTATTTATATATTGCCTACTGGCTAGTCTGAATGTTTAAATTCTAACCAAACTGTTAGTTGTTTCAAATTTTATTCATTAGAATGAATTAAATACTTAGGAATGATGGGGTGCGTCTGGGTGGCTCAGTTGGTTGAGCATCCAACTCTTGGTTTTGGCTCTGGTTATGATCCTAGGATCCTAGGATCATAGGATCAAGCCCTGTGTTGGTCTCCACATTAAGCATGGAGCCTACTTAAGATTCTCTCTCTCTCTCTCTCTCTCTCTCTCTCTCTCTTTGTCTGTCTGCCCCTCTCCCTGCTCATGTTCAATCTCTCTCTCTCTTTCTCTAAAAAAAAAAAAAAAAAAATACTTGGGAATGATGGGGAATGAGAAGGCTAGAAAGTAAAATGGTGTCTAAGGTCACTTAAATTTAGTTTTGATTTTACTTTTGAACTTGTTCGATCCCAAAACAGTTAAGTGTTTCCAATTTTTATTCATTAGAATGGATAAAAACAACTTATGGAAATTGTCATAACACGTATCATGTTACAGACTAAAAGGTATAATTGTATATGTTGTGGATTTAGTACTCCAGCAAATACCTCTTTTACTTTCCCTGACACATTTGCAACTGATTGAAAGATATATACAGGAATGAGACAGATGAAGATCAAGATACGACTTTCTTGATAAGAACTGAATTGGTGGAGGGACGCCTGGATGGCTCAGTCGGTTGAGCATCTGATTCCTGATTTCAGCTCAGGTCATGAGCCAAGGGTCATGGGATCAAGTCATACAGGCTCATTATGGAGCCTGCTTAAGATTCTCTCTCTCTTTCCTTCTGCCCCTCTCCCCTGCTCACACTCTCTCTTAAAAAAAAAAAAAAAAAACAAAACAAAAAAAAACAAAACAACAAACCAACCAAACAAAAAACAACAAAAAACAAAACAAAAAAACAACAAAAACCAAAAAACTAAAAAAAATGAATTGGTGCACATAGCTTCTATGTGCAACTCTAACATGCTTCCTTATATTTTATTACAGAATTCAGTAACTGCAGTTTGCAGGCCTCATTCTCACAAGGACAAAGCCATACCAGTTTGGTTATCATACGACAGAGAAAGCAGATCACATTGTCTTCTCAGTACACATAGGGCATGAAGTTAATAAATCACTGCTATTCCCTTGTCAGGAGGGAGTGAGAAAGTGCAGAAAAGATGAAGGTGTCCCACTTGAGCTTTTCCCTCTTGGAAGTGGAATGGAAATTGTCTCCCTTTATGCAGGTATAATTAGTGGGGGAATAAGTGTCTCTAATAATGTCTGTGATATTATTTTTACAACAATTGACTCAAAAAGGATGTTATATGATTAAAAGCAGTTACTAAACCAAGAAAATAGCAGTATGATCAATTACTTACACTAATTATTATATGATCCTAGTTCTGAAACAAATAGGAAAAGAGGAAATTTACATAAATGATTTGAAGCTCCTAGAATACAAAAAAAATCTGCACTTAACTATAACCTTAAGGAGTCCATGCACTTTTTAAGTTTGTCCAAAAAATAATAGGAGTTTGGATAGCTTATAATCATGTTTTGCTCCCAGGCCAAAATGTATCAAAGCATGCTGTTTAGGGAATTTGAAGAAACAGTCTGAAAACTTCTATCATGCTGTCAAAGGAGAGATAGGAGATGGGGGGAGGAGGGAATGGATGAGAGGAGAGATAGGTTGTTCTTAAAGAGGAATAAAGACACCTGCCTTGTGTGCAGTATGGAGTTTCTTATAAGTGCTGACATAGGCAAACACTCCAGGGATCAGGGGAAATTGGTGATCTAGTAAAATATGGTCTTTAGCTAAAGGTCAAATGAAATTGTACTGGAAACCTTGGGGATACTTTAAAGTGGGAGCTAAAGACAGGGGGCTGCTCATTAGAGCTTGTGCTTAAGTACCAGTTTCACTTTATCAGGGAAATTGTTCATTTGTGTGAAAATTTGACCTCTGTCAGTTTGCCAAGCAGGCTGGGCCCGGGGGTGATCTCAGACTCACGTGTGCTTGCAGAAGTTAAAGCTACCTGGGGACTACTTTCAAAGGACACTGCCAAGGTTAGCAGACCCAAAATTTGACCTTCCTCTTCTTTCTTTCCATTTATATCTGTTTGTAAAGTTCAAATAGTTCTTTTTTTTTCCCAAAAAAGAAAGCACTTCAAATGCAATAAAGTGATAAAAGATTCCAAAGGGATGCAGCTATAAAAAGAGAAGGTGAAATAAAAATGTTTCGCTTAGGAAGGCTGGTTATTTAGGGAAATATAATGCATTGCTAATAACAATCACGCTATTTCTTAACCTAGATTAGATTTAGCTTTAAAATTTTATGGTGCTACCACCTTTTAACCAGAGTCAAGTATTATGGCTAATGAATTAATGAAGGAAAAGAGAGAGACTTTTTCACAGGAAGTTTGTTATCCAGAGAAGCTAATAATTCAGAATTCTTTAAATGCTCCAAATGGACCTTCCTGTCACATAGCCACATAAATTAAGGTACAAAGGAAAGGGACTGATGGGCCATGATTTAATGGTATGGATGTATGATGATGAAAGAATCATTGAATTTCAAAAATAGGTTTTAAGTAGCTATTACCTGCTCAGATTTATATTTTTTCTTCCATATCTCTATATGCAATTATTTAATTATTTTGCTTACTATCAGTCTCCTCTTACCAGTGTCAATGCTTCCAGAAGAAATGGTTTTTGTTTTATTAACTGCTGTCTTCCTGACATGTAGAACAGCACCTGCCATATTTGTTTGTTCTGTTTCTACATAGTACCTATTTGTATTATTTTACTCTTTCTTTAATGAATATACACAACAGACATGCTCATGTGTATTTTCTCATATAATCATTTTTACAACCATGTGAAGTAGTTACTGAAAAAATAATAATGATTATGTTTACTTTCATGGCTGATGAGTAGTGAAGTGGTACCTATGACTTCTAATTGCATAGACTTCTCATTTGTCACAATAGAGGTTGTTTTATTTGTAATACAGAAAGTATTTTTATTTATATTGTTAGCATTGAGCCCTGAACAATTTTCCTAGCATAATTAAAATTACTATAGTCAAGCACTATAGTAGGAGCTTTGCACACATTACTTCATATATGCTTGGGAAGGGAAGGCTATTGTTAGCTTGAACCATAAGAAATTTTTGATACTCCACTATTTTTAACTTGCAAAAAATAGCAATTTCATGTGGTTCAATCTGATATTAATTCCATTTATAGGGGTAACTGAAGTTCAGAGAAATTAAATAAATCACATAAAGCCAATATTAGTAAACCATAAACTTAAGATCTGAATCTATATTTAATTGCAAATGCCATTTTCTTTCTCTTGCTTCTAAAAGAGGGCTTTGAGGGACATCTGGGTGGGTCAGTCGTTGAGCGTCCAACTATTGATTTTAGCTTAGGTCATGATCTCATGGTCAGTCATGGGATTGGGCCCCACCTCAGGCTCTGCGCTGTGCATGAAGCCTGCTTGGGGCTCTCTCTCTCTCCCTCTCTCTCTCTCTCTCTCTAACCTTTCCCCCACTTGTGCACACACTCTCTAAATAAATAAATAAATAAATAAATAAACACTTAAAAAATAAAAGAGGGCTTTGAAATGGGATCTCAATAGTACTGAAGTCAAGGTTAAACATGACACACTATTTGGGATATTCTCTTTCTTTTAAAAGAAACATGGAATTATATGGAGTAAAAGGCAAAATTACACAAATTAAGTTAACAGGAGTCTCTGGAGACATTTCACACTATACGAGATCAATTCACTGTTAGGAGCACTCGATTCGAAAATGCTAAAAAGCAGGGGACACTCAATCCCCTTCCTACCCCCATCTTAGAGTAAATGCCTAGGCTGAAATTAGCCATCGATCAATACAACTGTATAATCTGCTGAGGATGAGAAAAAGGTTATTTTCTTTGAAGGGAAAAAATGTCATCATTATGCGATAATTCACTTCAGAGTCAGTTTTAATATATTTGCTAATAGTTCAAAATAAGTATGGATGGATATGGAATATATGTAGGTAAATGTACTTTTTTGGAAAATTAAGAAATATATGT
This sequence comes from Acinonyx jubatus, assembly GCF_027475565.1. NCBI lineage: Eukaryota > Metazoa > Chordata > Mammalia > Carnivora > Felidae > Acinonyx > Acinonyx jubatus. The sequence goes on from NC_069387.1 coordinate 50,440,744, forward strand.
TCTCCCTTTTTAAATTATGTTCTATACACCATTACTTTTTTTTTTAAGTTTTTATCCAAATTCTAGTTACTTAATATACAGTGTAATATTAGTTAGGTATACAATATAGTGATTCAACCCTTCTAAAGAACTCATCACAAGTGCACTCTTTAATTCCCGTCACCTGTATAATCTGCCCTCACCCCCGACTTTGGTAAGCATCAGTTTGTTCTCTATAGTTAAGAGTCTGTTTCTTGGTTTGCCTCTCTCTCTCTCTTTTGCCTTTTTCTCATTTTGTTTCTTAAATCCACATGAGTAGAATCATATGGTATTTGTCTTCCTCCGACTTATTACACTTAGCAGAATACTCTCCAGCTCCATTCACGTCATTGCAAATGGCAGGATTTCATTCTTTCATATGCCGTTACTTTCTTCTCTTTCCTTCTCGATATCAAAAATTATAGCTGCTACATTTCTATTACTTTATAAATTATTAAAATGAAAGACAGTATTTCTGAAAACTTTTATTACCTAGAAGGCGATATTTAATTTCTGGTTGTAATTTAGAAACTTATGAAATCTCCAAACACTTTTTGATTTTCTTTGAAAGCAGAAGATGAAAAAGATTCCAAAATACAAAGTATTCAAAGATTCAAGAAAGAGACTAGTACAGATAAATAGTGCAGTGACCCAGGTGTTATTTAGATAAGTAATTATCTCAATTGACTTTCAATGAAATGCATTCCTTTTCAATTAGAATTCTAAGTGAGATCACATAAATTATTTAAGAGACTGATTATCATGGTTATAGTCACACACAGCTTTCTGAGCAACATTACTCTCCTAAAATAACATGTATTCTCTATACACATAAAAACATAAAAACAACTTTGACCTTTTCTTCTGCCTTGAATTCTCATTTAGTAAGCAAAGACTATGTTGAAGAAAAATAAATGGGAATGTAATTTTATGTGTAGCTGATTTCTCTACTACTACTCAAACTCCTCTTTACCTATGATTAAAGAAACTAGAAAAAAAAATATCCTGTAGAACTAGCATTTCACACTAGCACCTGGTTAGCTTTCCAGGGTATTTTATCAAGAAGTAATAAGGAGGACAGAAATAGTATTTGTTTTTAAATAGAGTTTAATGTGATTAGGGATAACTTCTATAATCCTCCAAAACAATAGACAGAAGAGTTAATTTTTTTCCCTTAAGGAGACGGAGAAGTTAACGTCAAACTGAACACTGAGACTCGAAAGAGGTAGGCAGCATTAACATGGATAGTGCCTCACTATCACAGCGAACAGGAGCTAATTGTATTAGTTATGGTAATAGTGCCCTCCAGAGGAATTTTGCAGGAATTTGAAAGGCATAGGGAAAATTAAAGGATGTAAAAATGATGAAATTTAAATACACAGTTATAAAGTCAATTACCACATTAATCTTAACTAGCTAATTAATGCATTCTTCACTTTAAATTTAGTGCTGAGAGTCAACACTATATCCATCATTATAAATATCAACAAACATATGGTTTTTTTTTTATTATTTTAGGTCATTTGTGAACCCTTACTTGCATATTATATTCTTTGTATATTCTAAAATATGTGATGTTATTTTAAGGCTTATTGAGCTCAAGCAAACAGTGAAGGACTGAGATTAAGGCATTCGAATTTGTGATCTCATTGTTGCGTTTCCTTCATCGTATTTCTCTGGGCAAGTTTTTAAATTTGTGTAAATTTGAAATTAGTGCAAATAGAGCTATGTTCTTGTATTAATGTCACTGAAATGAGGCAAAATTAAAACAATCACCATCAATTATTAGAAGTCAATTAAAATGGGGGAATCAAAAGTACCAGATTATAGATAGCAAGCTCTAATTAACACCACAAAATGTTCAGCTAAAATAGGTTAAAATAGGTAATAAATACATGAAATGAAGAATAAGAGGCCTCCTTATGTCTGTCATTTAAATATTTATACTTTCCCAATTTTAGAGAATGCATAAACGATTATTTCACATGATGATTTATTGTCATTATCATCAGCATTGCTTTTGCCATTTCATTATGCTAAGCATCGAGGCAAATGCTGGGAAAAGGAAATTTATATTCAATGATTTCCCTGTTGTTTTTTTTTTTTTAACCTCACTCACCATTATCAGCTACCACCATAATGATTTTCTGCATTTGAAATCTTGGAGGAAAAACCAAATCATCAAAAAGCAAGTTCCAATCTATAATTTATTAAAATAATTTTAAAGAGTTGAATTTTTTCTTTTAAAATTTAATATAAAAAGCCACAAAAGGAAGAAAATGACTGGAAGACGAAAATAAGACCAAAGAACAAAGACAACAAACATAAAACAGCAACAAATATGGTAGATATTAATCCAACTATATCAATAAACTCAGTGAATGTCAGTGGTCTAAATGCACCAACTGAAAGACAGACATTGCCAGAGTAGATCAAAACATGAGGCCCAAATACATGTTGTCTATACCCACTTTAAATATAAAGACACAGATAGATTAAAAGTAAATGGATTTATAATGCCACTACATTATATATGCATATATAGGGTTGTCAAACCCTGCTCAAATACCGTATCATTTAAGTTACTATAATATCTAATAATTCTAGAGACCTGGAGGGTTAAGTTTTCCTTAAATTGCTCTTACTTTCAAATTATCATAGCCAGTCTTGTTCTTTGCACTTCCAAATGAATTGTAGAAAAGCTTATCATTTTCATGAAAGAACATGTTGAGATTTTAAATAAGAATTACATTCACTTAATAGTTTAATTGAGGAACGTTTCTATCTTTGAGGTATTGAGTTCTTATATCCATGACAGTGATAACTCTCTCCAGTTACTTATGTTTATGTTCTTGAACAGTAATTGCTTTCTCTGTAAAGATTCCATCTTTTGTTACATTTGTCTCCAGGACATATTATTGTTTCCATGTTTTTATACATTGTATCTGTCTTTAAATTACATTTTTAATTGTTAATTACAAATTTTGGAATACTATTCTTTTTTTTTTCTATTCTATAGCCAGAAAGTTTTCTGAATTCTCTTACTTGTTCTAATAGTTTGTAGAATCTTTTGGCTTTTCTGTATAGACTATCACATTAGCAAAATATAATCACAACTGTTCTTCTAATCATTACCATTTTTAAAAAATCCCGTTGTGCTAGCTAGGACCTCTAAAGCAATGTTGAATACATGTGGTGTTAGTAGTTCTTATTTTATTTCTTATGAAAACACAATTGTTTTAAACACTTCATATTTCAATGCAAATGATACTTTAGATTTCTGTTAGACCCTCTTAATTAAGGTGAGGCTATTATCATCCATTCCATGTTTGCTAAGACTTTTTGTTTTGAATTAGTATAAAATGTTACTTTAAAAATATCTATAATGAAATAATCATATAGTTTTTCTCTATTGACTGTTACTATGTAAATAACTCTTAATAGATTTGCAATGGTAAAACAATTCTAGGTTAAAATCAACTTAGTTATGAGGCATCATTTTATTTTCATAAATACACGTTTGCTTTTTAAAAAAATTTTTAATGTTTATTTATTTTTGAGAGAGAAACAGATTGTGAGCAGGGGAGGGGCAGAGAGAGAGGGAGACACAGAATCAGAATCAGGCTCCAGACTCTAAGCTGTCAGCACAGAGCCCAATGCAGGTTTCGAATCCACCAGCCGTAAGATCAGGACCTGGGCAAAAGTCCAACACTTAACCAACTGAGCCATCCACATGCCCCGCTATTTGCTTTTTAAAATAATGTTTTAAAATTTTTGTCCCTATGTTCAAAAATATACTTGGAGTATAATTTCTCTTTTCTTAATCTGTTCTCCTGCTTTTATGGGATTTGGGGTTTTTGGATATCCAGGTTATATTAACCTCATAAAAAAGTAAGTTTTCCATTCTTTCAAAAAGTTTATGCACATGGGGCGCCTGGGTGGCTCAGTCGTTAAGGGTCTGACTTTGGCTCAGGTCATGATCTCACAGTTTGTGGGTTCAAACCCCATGTCAGGCTCTGTGCTGATAGCCCAGAGCCTGGAGCCTGCTTCAAATTCTGTATCTCCCTCTCTGCCCCTCCCCTGCTCTCACTCTGTCACTGTGTCTCTCAAAAATAAACATTAAACAAAATTTTTTTAAAAAAGTTTATGCACAATAGGGGCGCCTGGGTGGCGCAGTCGGTTAAGCGTCTGACTTCAGCCAGGTCACGATCTCGCGGTCCGTGAGTTTGAGCCCCGCGTCAGGCTCTGGGCTGATGGTTCAGAGCCTGGAGCCTGTTTCCGATTCTGTGTCTCCCTCTCTCTCTGCCCCTCACCCGTTCATGCTCTGTCTCTCTCTGTCCCAAAAATAAATAAACGTTGAAAAAAAAATTAAAAAAAAAGTTTATGCACAATGAACTCTGTTTCTTCAGTGTTTTGTACATCTGATACAAAAAAATTAAGAAAAACAAAGAAAAAATAACTTGTACTCTATGTTGGAGGCATCTCCATTTGATCAAACTTGCTTTCATGACTATTGTTCAAATACTCTTTTAAAAAGTTTTTTTAACTGTTTATTTATTCTAAGAGAGAGGGAGAGTGCGCATAGGAGGGGCAGAGAGAGAAGAAGAAAATCTCAAGCAGGCTCAGTACTGTCAGTGCAGAGCCCAATGCCGGGCTCAATCCCACAAACTGAGATCATGACCTGAGCCGAAATCAAGAGTTGGATGCTCAACTGACTTAGTCACCCAGGCACCCCTATTGTTCAATTATTCTATTTCCTTCTATTGCTTGTTTGCTTTAGCAAGTTTTCAAGAGTTGGGTTAAAATCTCAAAATACTATAGTGGTTTTTTAAATATTTCATTTTAATTATTTTAACTTTTGCTCTGTAAATTTTGAAGTTATGCTGTTAGATGTGTTCAGGTTCAAGATTTTCATTTTTCTACTGAATTTTTGTCATAAATATAGAATCTTTACTCATTAATAATTATTTTGACTTCACTCTATTTTTTCTCATACTAATACAGATATCACAGTGTTCTTTTGCTAAATGCCTGATGTGGAAATGTTGGGGTTCGGAGCAAAGGGTCAAGAAAGAATTCTTGAGACATCTTTAGTGCAAAAAGGTGGTTTTATTGAAGCATGGGGACAGGACCCATGGGCAGAAAGAGCTGCACTGGGGTTGTGAGGAGTGACTGATTATATACTTTCAAGTTGGGAGGGGGTTAGGGACAGTATAATTTCTAAGGAATTCAGAAGCAAGATTTCCAGGACCTTGAGGAGCTAGGTGTTGTTAGGAAAAGGTCATTTATTCCTGTCTAGTAAAACCTTAGTTGTGAGGCCCTTTGGATATATATCCTTGGGCCATATGCTTGGAAAATGATTGCTAATGTATATCTTGGGTGGGCAGAGATAAAGGAAGTTCCCAAAATAATTTTTATATGTTAAAGGAGACTTACAGGATTCTGGAGGTCAAGATAATATTAAGGTAAGATTACCTTTTGCCCTTAGCAAAGTAGTTGAGTTCCTAGAGGAAGGTCATTCTGCCTGTCTCAAGGACTTGTCAGTGGTCTGTAAGTTGTAAAGAAATTTAATACTGTTTCTTTTGCCTTTGTTCCCCACATCATATATACCTGGCATATCTTTTTATATTGCTTACTTTAAACCCTCTTTGTTTTCCTAATGTCTCCATATTCCATATTTTTTACCTTTTGTATAATGTACTTTATTATTTTATTTCTCCATTCAAAATTGAATTTCAGGGGCACCTGGGTGGCTCGGTTGATTAAGCGTCCTATTCCTGATTTTGGCTCAGGTCATGATCTCACCATTTGTGAAATCAAGCCCCATGTTAGATTCCATGATGACAGCACAGAGCCTGCTTGGGCTTCTCTATCTCCCTTACTCTCAGCCCCTCCCCTGCCCACACATGATCTCTCTCTTTCTCTCTCAAAATAAGTAATTACACATTAAAAAAAATAAATTGAATTTCATTACGTCAGGGATGTTTGTATGTTTGATTCAGTGATGTACTGAAACATCTAGAACAATGCCTGGTGCATAATAGGATCTTAAAAGATAGTTGAAAAAGAAAGATATTAGTTCAATAAATATCATGGTATCTTCCAAAAATTACATTTAACTCAATGCCTTTATATTTTAGTCTAAACCAGAGTCTCTGTCTTTTAACTTGAAAGTTTCTTCCTTTGTTGTTACAATTATCAACATATTTAGATTTATTTCTACATTGTATTTCATGCTTTCCATGCTTCAAAGCTATTTACTATCCTGTTTAAAACATTCTTGTTTTTCTTAATCCACTCCTTTTCTTTCTTCTCATTTTATCTGATTTTTCTTTATTCCTTTTTAATGGTTTCAAGATATGCATATTATTTCCATATTACTAAGGATTACAATAAAAGATTTTTTCCATGTATATGTGACTTAACAAGGTCTACAATGAATCAGTTATTCCACCTCAATACCAAACTTCAATCACCCTTCCATTTTTTAATTTTAATCTATTATTTTACCTTTCAACTTTAAACTTCCCAATGTTCATCACATTATTATTATACAGCAATGTTTATTTATATATATATGAATACTACTAATTTATTCCCCCCCCCCCTTTTTTCTTGCATGCCATTCATTCCTGTGTTCGGTATTCTTCCTGCAGTATTTCTTTTGGAGATAGTACAATATTTGAATATTTCATATTTTCCTGAAAATGCCTTCATTTGTCCCTAATTTTGTAAACCAACTTAATTTGGTACAAAATTTGCTTTCTATTATTTCTCCTCAAAAATTTGAAGATATGTTTTTGTTAATTATGTCACTTATTTTGTTGCTTCCTAGAAATTTTTGTAGTTGAATTTTTATTTTATTTAATATTGCTTTTAAGAGGATTTTTCTTCCCTTTGGTATTACATATATTTGGAATTATTTTTTTTAGTATTTATATAGATCTGGATCATTTATATATCTGGATTTATTGATTTACTGATTTACTTCTCCAAAGGCAATTTTCTTACCTTTCGTCAACTCTAGAAAATATTTGAAATTATATTTTTGAAAATCTTCTGTCTGAAAACTTCTCTATTCTTTCTTAAGGACTCTAAACTCTAAAGTTTGAGTACTCTAAATATAAACTCCTATTAGATATATTCCAATTTTATGTCTCTTAACTGTCTCAAATTCTTCATATTTTTTGATACATCTGTGTGGCCATTCTGGTCAGTTCCCATCTAGATTATTAATGATTGCTTTAGCTGATTTAATCTGATATGTAATAATATTTTGTTCTAGTCTTAAGAGTTTTTATGCTTTCCTTTATTACTTTCATCATTCAAAACATATTTTATTTTATTATTTTGACTTAGTTCAATTATCTCAAAACTGGCTTCTTTTTGTTAAAACTGATGACACATTCATGACACTTTACTCATTTGTGTTGTGATTTATTTTTAATTGTGAGCTTCTCTTCAATGAGGATGGCATTTTTTTTTCATATTAAATTCTATACACCCTGGATTATAAGAGAATGGCTCTGGAGTGGCATTACAGGTTCCCAAGGGTATCTCTGGGCCTGGATAATGTTGTTGCTAATCCCTTGGACTGGGGACTTCTGCAGCATACTTTGTGTCTTCATACTCCATATTATCTGAGCTACAGATCTCAGGTCTTGATTTCTCACAAGGAGACATTTTTTCCTTATCTAATAGAGAAAAATTTTGATTTTCTTTTCTTCCAAAACTGGTGGTTTTGGAAGGTCTAATACCTCTTTCACTTACTAGGAAGGCTTTTACAGGTTCAAATTTTATTACATGAGTATAAACACACATCCCCAAAGTAATCACAGTGGTTAGCTTATGCTCTGAAACCTAGTTTCTGTCCCCTCTCTATGTGTGCACATGGAAGTTCCTCGACTTTTGTAAGAGCTCAGATGAACAATTCATATTACTCAGCACTTCCAATTGTTTTTAGAGATAAGGGAGAATTTTTGCATTAGTTTAAATGGCAAAATATGGAAATAGTTTTGTTGCTGTAAATTATTACACTGATAATACTTGGCATAAGTGAAATTTAATGGAGTGTGAGGAAGTTGCTCAAACATATATCTGGGTTGTCATAGTACAGAATACAGAAAGCACTTGGAACAGCATGATTTCTAAAGTAGAAGTATACAAGAATATCACCAATATTTACAAAAATATTGTAGACTTCTGTATATTCACAAGGTGTATATTGGGAATTGAAGCTAATTTCACTTTTCAAGATGAATTATATAGATCTACAAAGTGATAAAAAAAAAAAGGCCTCCAAATGATGTTGCTGAACCAGTGAGTGCTTTATAATAATCTACAAAGGAAAAAAGTGATGATTATTAACTAGATCTATAAAAGGGAAGGGCCCAGGTGCATTGTTAACAAAGGCAGAAGTTTCAGGAATTCTTTTTGACAGTTATTCTTACTCAGCAACAGAATTTAATTAACTTGAAAATGCTATTACTAACTTTTTTAAAGCAAAATTTCAGTGTATTTTCAGAATAGATTTCTCTAATTGGATTTTTAATTAAATAAAAAAAGGGAAAAATAGCACTCTACCCTAATGTAATCCCATTTCTAATTACTAATATTGAAATAATGTGAAGTTACCATGTAGATATAACAAACTCACAGTGCACCAACTATCAAGTAATATTTAGGAATTACCAGTAATATCTACTATTATGTTTTAACAAAGATGGGTGGGTTTCACTAATTAAGCATATGAAATTTAATTGCATTTTATCCGTGTGGGATCTGGGATAAATAATTTAGTTAGTTAGTTCTAATGAGGCCAGATTTTACACACACAAACACACACACACACACACACACACACACATTTTCTAATAACATCACAATATGTATTGTGAAGGATGTAAATAACCATTAATCCTTTAATTTTCAAAGCCATTATAGGTGACTAAACTAAGATTAAAAATTTAAGAAATTTGCCACAAACAACAAAATGATTCCAGAAAAGCTAAGCTACTCACTCACTAGGTCTTCTAACTCTGGATGGAAGCTTTTTTCAGGTAAGACTAATGGTTCTCAAAATGTCATCTATAAGCATGCAGGTCCTGGACACCCTTTGAGAAAGGCCATGAGGTCAAATAATTTCATAAAAATACAAAACCTATTCTCCTTTTTCACTTTGTTGACATTTGCACTGATGGGGCAAAAGCAATTGTGGGTGGGGGCACCTGAGTGGTTCAGTCAGATAAGCATCCAACTCTCAATTTCAGCTCAGGTCATGGTTGTGGGATTGAGCCCTTCATTGGGCTCTGTGCTGAGTGTGGAGCCTGCTTGGGATGCGCTCTCTCCCTCTCTCTATCCTTCCCCCACTCTCACTGTCTCTCTTTCTGTCAAAATAAATAAACATTTTAAAAACACATATTTTTTATAAAGTCTGATGAAGTTGTATAATCATTATTTGTACAAAATCTCAATCTTTAAATACAAGTTATTTTAATACTCTGTGTAATTAAATAAGAATTGCACATACAGCATGCTTGTTACGTGTTAAAATATAAGATTATCATGAGGAAATGAGTAATGGCTTAAATTGAAAACTGAACTACACATTTCTAAAGAACAACATTTTTACTTATAGAAATGAGTGACAGAGAACTATGGCTATTCAACCTGGGTAATGAATATTTGGTATTCTTAAAAATGAATGAATTATATTTGTCATTTCAAAGAAAATAATTATTTGCTGCCAATAAAAAAACTTAATCTTTGAAACAAAAATTTGAATTCTGAAAAAATTATACCCACCACTCTGAACTCTACATGTTGCCAATACTTAAACTTAGATTAGTGGTGATATTAACAAATATGATTTGTTTTTAGATATTGTATAATGAAATGTGCCAACATTTAGCACAAATGAGTAACTCAGTAAATCAGTACTTTCCAAATAAACAATGCTTGATGTTATAAAATCATGCATGAGTAAAAGACCCATTGCAAGATAAAACTGTGAATTTTAATGTAGCAGTGTGAGAAAGGTTTGTTAACAAAATGTCAGATTCCACTTAGGAAATTACCATTTAATGAGTTATGGTGTAGTTTCAAAGGATAATTTCCAAACTATTTGAAAAGAATAGTAAAATATTTGTTCCTTTCCTCCTACATATCTGATGAGGGCAGTTTCAAAACAATACGCATAACACATGCAATGCAGAAATTAATAGGCATCAGTCTTTTATTAAACCAGACATCAACAGGTTTTGCAGATATGTGAAAAAATGCCACTTTCTTCTTTTTTGGATACTATAGTTATTTTTTCATTAAAATATGCTATTTATTTTGTCACATATTAGTTTATTATTTACAAATGATACTATGCACATACAAAGGATCATAAGAGACTACTATGAACAATTGTATGGCAACAAATTGGACTAGAAGAAATGAATAAATTCCTAGAAACATGCAACTTACCAAGACTAAATCAGGAAGAAATAGAAATCTGAATAAATCGATTACTTCTACAGAGATTAGATCAGTAATCAAAACTACCCCCACAACCAAAAAAAGAACATTATCAGGTGGTTTTGCTGATGAATTCTACCAAACATTTAAAGAAGAATTAATACCAATACTTCTCAAACTCTTCCAAAAAACAGAAGAGAAAGGTACATTCCCAAATTCACTTTATAAGGCCAGTATTATCTTGATACCAAGTCAAGGAACCCAAAGAAAAGTAAATTATAGGCCAATATCCTTGATAAACATAGATGCAAAAAATCTTCAGCACAATATTAGCAAAACAAATTCAACAGTACATTAAAAGGATCATACAGCATGATCAAGTGGGATTTAGTCCAGGAGGTAAAGAAGATTCAACATCCACAAATCAATCAATGCAATGCATCACATTAACAAAATTAAGAATAAAATCATATGATCAACTCAATAGATGAAGAAAAAGCATTTGACAAAATTAAACATTCATTCATGATAAAAAAAAAAAAAACTCAACAAACTGAAGACAGGGGAAACATACCTAAACATAGAAAAGGCCATATATGACAAGCTCACAGCTAACATCATACTCAACGGTGAAAAGCTGAAAGCTCTCCTCTAAGATCAGGAACAAGAAAAAGATTCCCATTCTCACTACTTTCATTCAACATAGTCCCAGAAGTCTTACCCAGAGCAATTAAGCAATAAAAAGAAATAAAAGATGTTCAAACTGGAAAGAAAGAAGCAAAGCTGTCTCTATTTGCAGATGGTATATATATACAGAAAGACACCACCAAAAAACTATTCGAACTAAAAAACAAATATGGCAACTTTGTAGGATGCAAAATCAAGATACAAAAAGCAGTGGTGTTTCTACAGAATTAACAACAAACAAAAAAATGAAGAGAATCCCATTTACAATAACATGAAAAGTGTTTTAAAATAATTAGGAATAAATATAACCAAAGAGGTGAATAATCTGTACACTGAATATTCTAAGCAGAATTAATATTGTTAAAATGTCCATACTACTCAATGTGATCAACAGATTTAATACAATCTCTATCAAAATTCGAATGGCATTTTCCACAGACATAGAACAAACAGTCTTAAGATTTGTATGGAATCACAAAAGACCCTGAATTGCTAAAACAATCTTAAGAAAGAAGAACAAAGCTGGAGGCTTCACACTTCCTGTATTCAAATGATATTACAAAGCTATAGTAACAAAAACAGTATGTTATTAGCATAAAAAGAGGCACATAGAACAGTGATACACAATGGAGTGACAGAAACAAATCTACACATATATATAGTTGACTCATTTACAACCAATGAGTCATGAATATACAATGGGAAAAGGATAGTCCCTTCAATAAATACTGTTGAGAAAACTGGAACACTACATGCAAAAAAAAAAAAAACATGAAATTGGGACCAGTATCTTACACCATACACAAAATCAACTCATAATGGATAAAAGACTTGAATGTAAAACCTGAAACCATAAAACTCCTAGAAGAAAACAAAGGAGAATATCTCCTTGACATTAGTCTTGACAATGATTGTTTGGATTTGACACCAAAAGCAAAGGCAACAAAAGCAAAAATAAACAAGTAGGACTGCGTCAAATTAAAAAGTTGATCCCCAACAAGGGAAACTATCAACATCAACAGAATGGGAAAAAGTATGTGAAAATCATCTATCTAATAATGGATTAATATCTAATATATACAATTAATTCATACAACTCAATAGTGAACAAAATAATCTATTAAAAATGGGCAAAGAAATTGAATAAACATCTTTCTAAAGACATACAAAGAGCTGAAAGGTACATGAAAAGATACTCAACATCACTAATAATCATGGAAATGTAAATCAAAACTACAATGAGATGTCATCTCATACCTGTTAGAATGGCTATCATAAAAAAGACAAGAAGTAGCAAATGTTAACAAAGATGTTGAGAAAAGTGAACCCTTAATGCACTGTTGGTAGGAATGAATATTGGTGCAGCCACTAGGGAAAACAGTATGGCATTTCCTCAAAACCTCCCAAAACAGAACTATCATATGATTCAGCTGTCTCATTTGTGAGTATATATCTGAAGGAAATGAAAACTGGATTTTGAAGAGATATCTGCACTCACATTTTTTAGCCTGAAATGGAAATAACCTAAGTATCCATCAGTGGATAAATGAATAAAAAAGATACAGTATTTATATGCAATGGAATATTATCCAGCCATGAGAAAGGACACCTTGCCAGTGGCAACAACATGGATGGACCTTGAAGGCATTATGCTAAGTGAAATAAGTCAGAGAAAGAAAAATACTATATGGTCTCACTTAATTGTGGAATTTAAAAAATCTAATAGAAAAAAAATTAATAGAAACTGAGAGTAAAATGGGAATTGCCAGGGGCTGGGAAAAGAGGGAGATAATGGTCAAAAGTACAAACTTCCAGTTATAAGATGAAGAAGTTCTAGGGATTAAATGCATAGCACAGTGATTATAGTTAATAAATCTGTATTATATACCTGAAAGTTACTAACAGTATTTTCAATGTTTTCATCATAAAAAAATAAATAGTAATTAGGTGGAAACACTGAAGATACATGTTAGGAACTCTCAAGTTTCATGATGTAGGTATTAACTAAGGCTATGGTAGCTATCACTTCACAATGTATAATTGTATTTTTTAATAGTATTTTTTAATTTTTATTTACTTTTGGGTGGGGAAGGGGCAGAAAGAAAGTGAGACAGAGGATCCAAAGTGGGCTCTGCACTGACAGCAGTGAGCCCAATGTGGGGCTTGAACCCACGAACTGTAAGATCATGACCTGAGTTGAGGTCAGATGCTCAATCAACTGAGCCACCCAGGTGCCCCTCACAATGTGTAAGTGTATTAAATCAATATGTCGTATACCTTAAACATGTACAATGTTAGATGTCAATTATATCTCAAAAAGCTGGAAAAAATAAATATAGAGATAAAATATATGTATATATATACATATATTTTAAAATATTTTTCAATTTTAATTTCCATGGTAAATCCTAAAAGATATATGAACAAAGCTCTTCAGCATTTTTATCTTTAAAAGGATAAAAGATTCTTGAGACCAAAAAGTTCTTAGAATTGCTGCATTAGATTTAACTCAATTTCAACGAGACAAATCAATCTTGTAATCTTCTTATGCAGAAGAAGTATATTACAGAGTTATAACATATACCTTTAATCTCAACTCCACTAAACCATCAATAAAACTTTCAGATTTTATATGGGTGACAGAAAAAGAGAGTGACAATCTCAAACAATAATAAAGTTTCTAAGAGATGTTTATAAAGACCTTTTATAGCCTTTAACCTCCCTGTCTGGGCCTTGGGAGCTAGTGAGAGAGAGGATTAAATAACTAGATTATTACTGGTAACTGTTTAGTTGTATAAACTAAATGTGCCAATGGAAGTGTTAATGTAAAAATTGGAGAAAATGATTTTGATAGTTATCATGCCAGTCACTCAAGGTGCTCAAACAAAGCATGGGAACATGTAATTTTAGTTATAGCAACTGATAAGATAAAATCAAGGTGAACAGAACTCCTTTCACAGTGTTGTAGTGAATCATTAAACATGTAATAAGCTTCTAAGTTCAGTCTATTTGCATTTCTAATGGAAAGAGAAATAAAATTTAAAATAGAGAAGAAAACATAAGGTGACTAATATTAACATACGGTGTGTTGTAAAATATTTAATCACAAAATGCCTGAGTAATTATGAAAATTATTAATTCATAAGTAGAGTTTAAGTTCCCATAAGCAAAATTTTCTTCAATGTGCATTTTTAAAAAATTTATGGAATAATTGTTCTAGATAACAATTGTTGAGAGAATAGGGTAAAGCAAAAATACTTTGTATAATCATTTAACTGCTGAAGATCTTGGTTCAAAACTCTTCATTTAGAGATGGGACTGTAAAACCTAGAAAGGTCATGTGTTGTAGTCAATGTCTGTATTTGACTTCCACCTGGTCCAAAGAACAATTCAAAATCAAAGAAAAAATGGAGGTAAAATAGAAACTTTAGAAACACAGAGAGCTAACTATACATTTTAGCCACAAGTAGAGTGTGCACCCAAAGAATAACAAGCAAAAAGAGAGCTAGGCCCTCAAAAAACCATTGTCAAGACAATACAATCTTCATTACAGAGCCAAAACTTTGTATTTTTTCATTTCTAGTTTATGAAACTAGCTTTCATTTTTAATGCGTATACCCTTTCCTATGGTCCTGCATTTTAAAATAGAATTTCAAATTCAGAAACTCTGAACATAACCATCAGTCAATCTGTCATTTTAATAATATTTAAAGGGCACTCATAAACTCATTAATGTATTAAACATTCTGACTATGTTTATGTGCTAGATATTCCCATAGATAACAGAAATATTAAGAAACCTATGACTGAATCCCTGCTTTCTAAAGTTAATATTAAGAAAACAAGTTAATGTTCAGTAAGAGAGAACAAAGTGACAATTATATAACTCAAGGTACAGTGTGATAATAACTATGAGACACAGAGGCTCTATTACAAGAGTTTTGTATAAAAATAATGATACAAGAATATTAGCTGTCAAAATGGTCTTGGTAAATTAAAGGTATAGAATCAAGCAAAATAAATTTATCTGCCAAAGAAAATGTGTGAAGGATAAATTCTTTTTCCCCCAAATGTCATGATGTATAACAAAGCAGAAAACTTCCAATCAATAGAGATAACATGATACTCAGAAGTTAATAACAATGGCTAAAAATAAATAAAATAAAATAAAATAAAATAAAATAAAATAAAATAAACCTAAAATAATTCCAGCATAACTGACTCTTGTCAAACCCTTAGTAGATAGACATTTTAGACTGTAATAATTTAGGCAGTATAAGAAATTGGAATTTTGGAAGTTTTAGTGGATTGATAAAAAGGCATAATAAAATAGAGAACTGGTAGGCACAAACTTTGCATTACCTTTAGTGGAATTCTGGGCTTATCTCATATCTGAATTCTGGGTATCTGAGAATCAGTACCTTAGTCAAGATAGTTTTAAGTCCAGGTATTTATTTTCTCTGATATCTTACAATATCTTTCTACAAGTGATTTAAAGTGTTAATTAAATCAGGAAAATATTAAGGTTTCTAGTCATTATTAGATGAGATACATTTTTAGCATTGCTATAATGCTATTAGTTGCTTGGAGCTGTGAAGAATAACTAAGAAGGTACAGTCTTGTCTTCAGAATAATTACAATACATTTATAACAATAAACATTAATTTGAAAAACAATTCAAAAATAATGTATGACCATATGGAGTTAAATAGAAAGTGTGCATCATAGATAATACATAATACTGATGGTGTCTGGGAAGGAAAAAAGCAAAATCTCCTTTTTTAATTTAACAGGTAGATTATTATACAAGATTCCTCTTGAAATCAAAGATTTGGATGCGATTCCCCGATTTTTCTATCTGTGCACACGCAAGTCCTATATTTCTTTCGGCTTTCAATTTTTCAACTATAAATGGGATGCAATTTCACTTGCCCAGTCTTTTAACAGAAGTTTTATGAGAGTCAAATGGTAAACCATGTAACAATAATGCAATAAGAGATCAAATGGGCATCTGAATTTTAAGATATTTGATTTAAAAGTATGTGATCCAAAAATTAGGAAACACTTATGGAAAAAGGGAAAATAAAGATATATTCTATAACAAACAGGTCAAGAGGGGTATTTCTTATACAACAACCACACTGTTTTATTCTTTATGTGTTATTACCTCTTATTTCCAATGAATTCCCATTTTAATTCAGAGGTGACATCTGCATTTTACATTTTTGATGCGGGTATGAGATAATTAAGTACTGAAAAGAAGTCTACTTCATAGTGAAAGATTAACTTACATTTCAATATTATATCACAAAATTGTTAAGGTAGGGCTGAATACTTTTGCAGCACTTTGTTACATCATTAGTATGTAAAGCAGAGTCCCATTCAGTCATTTACCATTATCAATATCACTATCACATAGATTGGAATTTTTTAATTGTCAAAACTAGAACATCCTCTCCCTACAGGCTGACTTTTGTAGAAACTCAAATTATAACCAATTGTTTGCTTAGCAGACTCTGAAACAGAAAAACAGAAATTTTATAATTTGAACATTTAATGGCAATAGGCTAAGATGATGAAATTCACTTATTTTTATGTTGGAGACCATCTATCCCAGAATTTCCCAAGTCACATTATAAGGGGCTGATGAAGAAAAATGATATGCTGCGTAAAACAATGTGTACTCAACAAATTCTAGAAATCTGCTTTGTCATTGCAAGAATTCTCACAACTTCAGATTTTATTTTTATTTTTTGGCATGGGATGGGAGCCAAATATCTGATCTATCCCAGAACTAGAGATCCAAGAAACCCA
Source organism: Acinonyx jubatus (assembly GCF_027475565.1). NCBI lineage: Eukaryota > Metazoa > Chordata > Mammalia > Carnivora > Felidae > Acinonyx > Acinonyx jubatus. The sequence goes on from NC_069387.1 coordinate 50,457,727, forward strand.
GGCTTAGACTATGTAATTATAATACTCGAAAGGCTACAATTTCTCCTCTCATGATGTGTGGACATCTCTTTTTGTGGCATCTTTGGGGAAGGGGAGCTAAGACCATCAGATTCAATGAGATTCAAATTATGGAAAATTGGTAGGAAGCAGAAAATGATACCTCTTGATATATGTCCCTCAGAATTTAATGAATCAAGTAGTTAGAGCATTGAAATAACACAGCCAACATAAATACATATTTATATTTTATATTGTTAGGAGAGATAAGAACATAGTATAGATGCAAAACTTTGCAGCATAATGAAATATGCTTTGCTTAAAAAGGGAAGGGAAAGGAAGTGGAGAGGAGGGGAGAGAAGGGGAGGAGAGGGGAGGGGAGGAGAGAGGAGAGGGGGAGAGGAGAGGAGGAGAGGAGAAGACAGGAGAGGAGAGGAGAGGAGAGGAGAGGAGAGGAGAGGAGAGAGAAGAGAAGAGAAGAGAAGAGAAGAGAAGAGAAGAGAAGAGAAGAGAAGAGAAGAGAAGAGAAGAGAAGAGAAAAAACAAACAAACAAAACCCAAAAAACAAAAGGGAAGGGAAGGGAAGGGAAGGGAAGGGAAGGGAAGGGAAGGGAAGGGAAGGGAAGGGAAGGGAAGGGGGAAGGGAAGGGAAGAGAGAAGGGAAGAGGGAAGGGAAGGGAAGGGAAGGAAAGGGAAGGGAAGGGAAGGAAAGGGAAGGGAAGGGAAGGGAAGGGAAGGGAAGGGAAGGGAAGGGAAGGGGGAAGGGAAGGGAAGAGAGAAGGGAAGAGGGAAGGAAAGGAAAGGAAAGGAAAGGAAAGGAAAGGAAAGGAAAGGAAAGGAAAGGAAAGGAAAGGAAAGGAAAGGAAAGAAATTAACTTTCTGGATTATAAACTGTGGAAGTGGTACCTGAGAGCTGCCAAGGGTATCTGAGAATGGTGTGGACACAGAAACAGAAGTGAGATAGGAAGAAAGAAAGACCAAATCCTGATGATAGTATTGAATTCATAGATCAAGCAGTGTCTGATGTCAGCTATCTTGCTTAGCTTAATTTTTAAATTATATAAACTGGTAAATTCTCTCTCTCTTTCCCCTCCTCTCCTGCTAAACAAACTGGCAAGCAAACTAAGCTTTTACTGATTAACTTGGGTGATATCTGGATAGCTTCCCTCAACTTTGATTTCATAGCTGCTTTTTGTATATTTCTATTACTGACCAATCACCCTTAAAATTGTCACATTCTTTATATATGTCAAGGTTATATACATAACATTATATGTATATAATCTTTATATACATAAAGAGAATACGTTGGGGCATCTCTTGCTCCTATCATATATCTCATTGAGGTGATTCATCTCTGCTCTGACCAATTATGTACTGGTTTTAAATTTATTTCTCAAGAGAATTTTGTTTTATTCATAATTCATAAAAAATGTTCTCATATTTTCCCCTCTGTACTCCTTGCAGGCATAATCGTGAACTCAATGAAATAGTTCCAACTACCTCCTTTTATGTAAATCTCCCTGATCTAATGGGGTCCTTTTTGTTATTAGGACTCGAGCACATATTCTCTGTGTCCTAAGCACACAAAACAGCATCCAGCACATCACAGGCTTGAAGGTTGTTGGATTTCTTCCTAGACAAAGTAATTAATCTGCAATTTCTCTCGCTGTGACTTTCACCTTGCCTGAACTGCACAGGTGCCGAAAACTTTGGTCTGCCCCTCTCTTTCCCACTCCCTGCCAAGGATGTACCTCAAGAAAAATTTTGAGATTTTTAGGAAATAAATATGATAAAATTTTAATGATTGTATAGTATTATGTTTTTGTTTTTGCCAGTTGACGGTATTTCCTGTTGAATAAGATTTACTTTCAAAAAATTGAATATGTAATGGTGAAATTTATTTGAAGAGAGTTTGAGACTATCACCCGCACTTGCCAACTTAAATTATATCACTAAACTAATTATCTTTCCACCTTTCCCTTAAAATTGGTATTATTCTTGTTCATCTTTTTCTCCCACTTCCATTATACATATTTTTATCCTTCTTGTGGTTCTTCTAGACCCTCAATAATCAGTAGGCTTCACATCATAAACTATTACATTGAAACTATCTGGGGCAAAATATTATATATATTGTTTCCTGCATTAGTGAGAAATGTAGCCAAGATCAGTTAGTGATATCCGCCAGAGTAATTGTTCGTATAATAATAATGAATACAATAAATTTGCTCCTCCAAATTTAGCCAAATGATTGTATGATACTATTAAGATTTTTTGACTAGACACTATATCTACAATCTTCATGTGTCCAGAATTAGAAATTAAAACAAGTATTAAGGGTGCCTGGGTGGTTCAGGCGGTTGAGACTACAGACTCTTGAATTTCAGCTCAGGTCATGAAATCAAAGTCATTAAATGGAGCCCTGCACTGAGCGTGGAGCCTGCTTGAGATTCTCTCTCCTTCTGCCCCTCCCCACTCCCCTTTCTCTCTCATAAATAAGTAAATAAATAAATAAATAAATAACAGGGCTTAAAAATTTTTTTAAATCTTCATATGATTTTTTTGTTGAAGAAGTAGTAAAGCCTCAAGAATATCAATAGTTCTTTAAAAAATTTTTTTAATTAAAGTGAAAATACTGTTTTCCTGGAGATGACAAATGTGGGATGCCCTGGATTTAAATCTGAATTCTAGCTAGTGACAAGTTTAACTAACTTAATGTAGTCAGAATTAGTAAAAAAAAAAAAAAAAAGTCTGATTGTGGCATGTCTTACAGCAAATAAAATATCTATTCATTAATTAGCCTGAGAATATATTATTAACTAGCACTGCTAAGGGTTAGCACTTGTGTTCACAGTAGTATTCCATATTTCTATATACTATAACTAGATATAGGAAAGCAGAACAACTTTGTTATTTAGTTTTATTAAGGGAAAAGAGAAATGACAGGGGGCCTGGATGGCTCAGTTGGTTAAGGGTCCAGCTCTTGGTTTCAGCTGAGGTCATGATCTCCATTCGTGAGTTTTAGCCCCACGTGGGGATGCACTGACAATGTGGAGCCTTCTGTGGATTCTCTCTCCCTCTCTCTTTCTCTCTCTCTCTCTCTCTGTCTCAAGATAAATAAATAAACATTTTTTTAAAAAATAGAATTGACAAATTTATCCCTAATAGAGCAGTCAAAAAAATCTTTCACTATTCTGCAATTTACATATATTGGTGTCTTCTTTAATTTTAATCCACCAATGGGGGAGGTGGGGAATAAAATATCTTAGAAAGGAGCATATAGTTTTCATAAGGCATGATTTTTCTCAGTACCAAATCCTACTTCTGCCACAATCACAAGTGGCTTCTTGATATTTAGAGAAGCATTTAATTTCCAGCAGGTGGCGCTCTAGAATAGTTGGGAACCCAGGTTTGCTTCCATCTGAAACAAGGCAGAAGTGCCTTCATTAACATTCAAGTTAACAGAAATTCTGGAAACACAGAATGCATATTCAAACCAAATAAATGCCCTGTTGTCTTTTATTTGATAGCATTTAAAACTCTAAATATTTTTCTGTCTCTGACCTGACTTACTGTCAGGGAAAACTAGCAACACAACAATGTAGCTATTGCAGCATTCAAATAAAATAGACAAAAATATAATGCGACATGTTAGAAAAGTAGGCCAGGTTTAGAGAACAATATACCAGCTTCTGTTTTAACTTTCAATAAAGTGCATTTATACATGTATTTGAATAACATTTGATGCCACAGAATTGTATTCTATGCAAAATATATGCAAAATCAGATGATAGAAATTTATAATTTCCCAGCAATTATTGAAAATATATTATATTATATTATAAAATATAATTATAAAATATTATAATTATATTATAAAATCTTTGTTTGTAATAAGCATATGGAAAAGCTGGAGGAAAAGTAGAAAGTAAGAAGAGATAAAAAGAATTTATTATTTAAAGAAGAAAGGAGTGGGGCGCCTGGGGGGCTCAGTCAGTTAAGCATCTGACTTCGGCTCAGGTCACGATCTCTCAATTTGTGAGTTCGAGCTCCGCGTTGGGCTCTGTGCCTACAGCTCAGAGCCTGGAGCCTGTTTCAGATTCTGTGTCTTCCTCTCTCTCTGACCCTCCCCCGTCCATGCTCTGTCTCTCTCTGTCTCAAAAATAAATAAACATTAGGGGCGCCTGGGTGGCTCAGTCGGTTAAGCGGCCGACTTCAGCTCAGGTCATGATCTCACGGTTTGTGAGTTCGAGCCCTGCGTTGGGCTCTGTGCTTACAGCTCAGAGCCCAGAGCCTGTTTTGGATTCTGTGTCTCCTTCTCTCTGACCCTCCCCCATTCATGCTCTTTCTCTCTCTGTCTCAAAAATAAATAAACCTTAAAAAAATAAAATAAATAAATATTAAAAAATTTTTTCATTAAAAAAAGAAGAAAGGAGAATTCTGTTAATTCTTGAATTTTCTATGCAGAATTCCTAGAAATCCTTGCCTAATGAAAAGATATGTGGCATTATGGAGGTATTATACTTTGGCTACAGTAAACTGATCCATTTTCTATGCATGGACAAATTGGGAACATTGGTGATCTTGCTGAGTTACTGATGATTTCCAGCACATTTATTTATTTCTATCAGCAATAAGAATTTATTCAATGGTCAAAGTCAAACTATATTTAGAATGTCAAAGTTCGTTTACACTGTCAACTAATAATTTTCTGAGGAAATTTGAAGTTTTAGTCATAATCATTTATGTCCTGAGAGCTTTTTGTCTGAGTATTACTGTTTACCAGTTATTATATTGTATAACCCGCAAATGCGTCTCTAATATAACAGTAAGCATGTGAGAATAGTACAGGCTGCTTAAAGCAGATTTGAAACACATCATGTTAAAACGTATTTAGGGCAGCACCTGCATCACAAATGCATCAATGAGTGTCACTCTTATTTTTGTGGAACTTTAAGGTGCTCCATAGTTTTAAAATATTTGTTATTTTAAAACCCCCATTGAAGGGGTTCCTGGGTAGCTCATTCAGTTAAGCGCCAGAATCTGGATTTTGGCTGAGGTCATAATCTTGTGATCTGTGGGTTCAAGCCCCACACTGGGCTCCATGCTGGCAGTACAGAGCCTGCTTGGGATTCTCTCTCTCTCTCTCTCTCTCTCTCTCTCTCTCTCTCTCTCTCTCAAAATAAATAAATAAACTGTAAAAATAAATAAGTAAAATAAAAGACGTGTAGAGGTCAAGAATAGATCCCTGATTTAAATATTTGAATATGTATGCTGTTATCATAAATCTGTTTTTCTTGAAATATGCAACAAAAATGTTTTATCCAAAACATTTAATCCAAAACCACTTTAACCTGAAAATGGATTGTTAAAAGTAATCATTCTTTGGCCTTAAATCACAACTCAACTTCTCTGCAGCCTCAATGCAACACATTATAGACATATATACACCACACCCACTTACAGGGTTTTGGGAGGATGTATGCAAATTAAACTAGTAATTTATCTTACAGGAAGAATACTGAGCATACTAAAATTACATGTGACACTTGGGCAATATTAATATCTCTACTAATATTCTATCCCTTAATGTAATAAACTCTTCAATGATTGTAAAGTATGCAAATTTATTTTTCTTTAAATTTATCTTAAAATAGTTGTTCCAGCTGAAAAGCTCTTTCAAATATTAACATTTGGAATTAAGTAGACCAAATATTCAGATTCAAGTCAATGTTTCCAGTTCTCAGGCAAATACAGACACACATTCTACAGTTCTCTAAGCAAAGTACAACTACGTATGTACAGCCTACAGATGAAACTAGAACTAATATAGTGCAAATTCCTAATTCTCAATTTTGCTTAAAGATTGAATTGAGAAGAGAACATTTATATTTTAATTAAACCCAACATAATTATCTACTGTATGCATATATTTTAATATAAAATGTAACAACTTAAATAAATTTTATACTTGCTATGGACTAGTATAGACTTCTTTGCCAATGGGGTACTTTGTTGGAAAAGTTTGAGAAAAATTGATGAAGTTATATTATCACCTAAATTATATTGTTTTTCAGAACTGCATTCTCTTTCCTTACTTACGTCGATGTTAGTACAGTGTGTATGTTTATGAAATGTTACAATATTAATTATATTGAAGAGTTAAGATTTTAATGACTCTGAAGCTATGTTATTTGGGGAGAAAGCTATCTTTTTCAAAGTTTATCTTATTTGATCCTAAAACAACCATAGACAACTGATATGAAATGCATTATTCTCATTCTATCTTTAAAGAGAGACTAATCAACCAAGATGGGATGTCAAAAAAAAAAATGTTAAGTAAAAATTAACCTGATAATGGGGCTTACAGTTCTGACCATGATAGTGTTCATGATAGTGTTCATGACAGTGAACATGATAGTGTTCATCAGATTTATAATTCTGCTGCAAATAGCTACAAAACTGTACAAAATTGGAAAACAGAGAACTGGGGGTTGTGATCAATGAGAGAAAGAAAATACAGGAAATGAGCTCTATGTTCATCCTGGCTTTCTGCTAGGGATCACTTTCCAGTTTAAGAAGTAGAGCCCAAACACAAAACAGCAATCTCCTTGAGGAAAAGAAACAAGGATTGGACTTCTGCACCACCAAAGTACCTGTTATTTGCAGGGAAGGGTAACAGAGAGAAGGCAGCTGGACAGAGAATTCCATATCTGGGTAAGAGACGTCTTGAGTCCTTGTGCAAATTCTAAGCTGTGCGTGTACAGAGAGGTACTCCACCAGTGTGGCACACTGCTCTGTAGAGCTATAAATCCAACAGAGAATCTAGGCTTGGCAGCACGAGAGTATTAAAAACCTCACCAGCCAGAAGGGAGAGACTGTGATGGACATTCTAGGAATTAAGTTGAAACTTCAGAATTGCCAGGGCTTAGGTGAAGTCCTGGTCTATCTCTGTGCTGCAATCAAGCTCAAAATGATCAAATTGAAACACCAGTAAAGTCACTTGCCTGCCAGAGGAAAATGAAAGACCTTCACAGTCTTCTGAATCCAGAAGATCTACAAAGGTGGGAGCAATCGATGGCGATAGCATTCAGGAGAGTGATTGTAACTGGGAGGAGAGGTAGGACTGTTTTGGAAAGAGGATAATGGAAATGTCCTCTATTTTGACAGAGCTCTGACTTAGGTCTATGCATTTTTCAAAACATCAGACTGTGCACTTAAGATCTATATATTTTGCTGCATGCAAATTATGTCTCAAAAAAAAGAGAGATTATATACAAACAGGATAACAGAAAAAAAGGAGTTTACATTTTAAAAAGTAGTGCTAAAATTTTTTATGGAATGGAAGAGGAATTTCTTTCTCTACTGTATTAATTTTGACTCCAAATGCAACAAAATGAATAAAGGAATAAATGCCAATAGTTTTTCTAAAAAAAAACTTTTTTTTTAAGTGAATGTATCTAGTTAGTAGAAATAATCAATAAGGGTATGGAAATACAAAAAGGCGCACGAGCAGGATCAAGATATACTGACAGTGAATTCTTAAATGTGTTGGTGTTTACTATGTTCAAAAATCAAGAGAATGTGAATAAAACGCAGGAGAGTAAACATGCATGTATCCATATTATTATACAAGGCAGAAAGTAATAAATACCTCAAAAGTTGTTGAGATAAAGAACAATGCAAGATGTGAACAAGGGTTTTTCTGGACAACTTAAACCTGAAAAAGGTGAAAAAAGACTAAAATGGAACCTAGCCACCAGGTTGCCAGGGCCACTGTACTTTGTAGCTGTAGTGGAATGATATCCTCAAAGGCCTAAACGTATTTCCCAAATGCTCACAATAAAATTCTAGTATGACTATCACTATCCCTTATGTTCAAATTCTAATGATCTATGGTAAGGTAAACTATAACCATTAGTAAATAAAATTAGCCAAAACCAATCTGGCAACTTAAACTAATTTCCTTTAACTTTCAAGAAAATAAATATTTTGGGGCGCCTGGGTGGCTGAGTTGGTTAAGCTTCTGACTCTCAGTTTCGGCTCGGGTCACGATCTTGTGGTTCTTGAATTCAAGCTCCACATCTGGCTCTCTGCTGTCAACACAGAGCCGGCTTTGGATCCTCCCTCTCTCTCTCTCTCTCTGTCTCTCTCTCTCTCTCTCTCTCTCTCTCTGGCCCTCCCCTGCTTGCTGTTGCTCTCAAAATAAATAAACTTTAAAAAAAAGTATTTGATTACCATATAATTATCTCTCTCTTTGGATCCTCTCTCTCTCTCTCTCTCTCTCTCTCTCTCTCTCTCTCTCTGGCCTTCCCCTGCTTGCTGTCGCTCTCAAAATAAATAAACTTAAAAAAAAGTATTTGATTACCATATAATTATCTTCTTACAAGAGAACTGAACACAACTCCCCCAGAGACTGCACACACTTTGTAGGCTACATTCTGCAAAGCCACTTTGGGAAGCTTCTGGAGTTGCTTTAAAGGTCAAACACACATTGGCTTTTACAAATCAATACAATCCCTAAAAAGCTTAGTGTGCTTTTGGTTTAGTTACTGACCATCAGATCCACAAGCAAATAACCATAACCAAAGATCTAATCTAGACAAGGTTTCCATGCTTGCAGACTATCTTCTTATATTTAGTGGTTTCTTTGCTCAGCACGTTTCTGCTTTCCTTTAATTTAATGGTGTCTACTTTGAAATTATCTGAAAATATTAGTTTAGATAGGAAAGCATCACCCTTACTCCAACCTTTGAAACTCGAATGGACCCCAATTAACTGAGAAGTTTTAATGTGGGCACTTCACACCATCAGAGACCTATTTACTGTTTAAGCTGCTTGTTTAAAATCATCTCTTATAACCAGCCCGAGTACACTTTGTCACAGAACTTTGCACAAGAAAGAGCCAACATATCTAAATGTTCTGTGTTTTTTCAATGCTCTGAGTTCTTTCAAACAGTTCACATGTTCTTTCAGCAAGAAGACTACCTTTTTTAAGGATCACAAGTGACAGTTTTACCAAATGTTTTATTATGGTGTCATAAGGATCACTTGTTTTCCAGCCTCTGCAATATCTCTGCTCTTGCTTTCCACCATCTGTTAGACCAATGCCTAATTTATTTTTTTCAGTACGGTAGAGTTCCACTTCTAGTAACCCAGTTATGTTTTATTTAAGATTCAGATGCCATCAAAAATGGGCTAAAATCCAACATTGTAAAAAAGACAGAAATTTATCTTCTAGGTGGTTCACTATTGGCTGAGCAATCCCCCATTCTCAACAAGTAACTTATAACTTTAGATTCAGCGAAGCTGGTCAGCCTCTGCTTTCACACAGTGATCAGTAAGAGAGAAAGGTGCCAGAATATTGCATGCTATATCCTTTTGAGGACAAACCCCAGAAGTATCAAATCTAACATCTGTTTAAATTCCATGATCTAGAATTTAGACACATGGTCATACCTTCCAGTTAGAGAGGCTGAGAAAGGCAGTCTTCAATTGGGTAGAAATGTGACCAGCTGAAACTATACTATGGAAAGAGATTAAGAACAGATATTGGGCAACAACTCACAGTCTGACATGCTACTGTGTTATGCAGAAACAAATCTAGATATTTAGAGCAGGGAAGAAAAATGCCATTCAGAGAATACAGTGCTTCCAAAAAATGACGAAAGGAAGAGCCAAAGTTGTGGAAAAGAATACTCCAGAACACAGTATTATCTGAAAATATTAGTTTAGGTAGGAAAGCATCACCCTTAATCCAACCTTTGAAACTAGAATGGACCCCAATTAACTGAGAAGTTTTAATCCCTTAGTCCCTCCAAGGATTGGACCACTGGAACTACTGAGTACACACTTTCTACTTTAAAAGCAATTCCATAAACAGAAAACTGGGAATTAGCTGTCACCACTACCTTTGTCCCAGCTATCTCTCAACACCCAGGGAAGTGAGGAATGGACACACTGGAGTATTGCTTTAGAAACCAAGAGCTTGCTTGCCAGGAGAAAAGAAAATACAGGGCAACATAAATATTCCTTGCTTTCACCTTTTAAAGTTTGTTTGAAAACATCTTCTTGGTAGAAACTAATTCTCATCTTGACTCCTGGCTGCAAGGTACATGGGCAATGTCACTTTAAGGTTTTCAGAATCAGTAGTCAGACAAGTACAGGAGGAAAAAGTTTGGGATGATGTTTAACAATCCACAGCATGCACCAGTGCTACTAATGAACAACAGGCACCCTAGTAGAGCAGGTATTGTTAAAAATGCATTTTATTCCAAGTGACTACTCTTTAATGAACCTTTCATTTGTGTTTATTCTTTAGTAATTGAATAATCCCTTAGAACAAAATGCTTGGATTAATTTCACAAAGAATATCAAAAAACATAGTTGGTGTAAAGTTTGGAAATATCAATATCAATATCAATTTCTCTTTTATACTAGATTTTAAACAAATACTATTTTTGAAGGCCTAAGAGTTCTAACTTTAAAAAGACTTCATATTGTATTAATATACTTTTTCCCTAACACCAAGCTAAAGTGGATGAAAGAATAAGCAATTTACTTTTCATATAGCAGCAATGCAACTAGGACTTACTTTCAAAATGACTTGCTCGAAGCCTTCCCTTTGTCAGTTTCCTAATATTTGAAGTAGGAATATACAAATAACTTTATCATATCAGCAAATGCCTTCATTTGTTTTCCAGTGAGGTACTAACTGGGTTCAAATCGCTGTACTAGGCAACAGGGCTGGGGGAAGGAATTGTAAGCTCCATGAAAGCTGGGACGTTGCCAGTCTTGTTTATCAGACTGTACCTAGTACCAAGCAGGTGCTAAGCACCCAGTAGATACTCTATCAGAATTCTTGACTTCATAAGTGAGGTCCTATTTTCAAAAGGGTTTATGTAAATAATATTAAGAGGAATGAAGGGTAGGGCAAATACTAAGCATGTATGAAACCTGCACGTTGCCTCAAGGTTGTGAACCATAATGCTCTGGATTGAAATGTCAAGATTACTGTTCAATTCAATCTTATTAAGTCAGTCTTGTCCAGGTTTGAGGCAAGACTGCAGGCTGACTACCAAGGATACTTACAGAACCTAGCTTGGAATGTATTTTCTAAAAATTAAGACATTTAAAAAACTTTAAAAATTAAAAAAAAATTAAAATCAAAGCATTTGGAACAAATAAATTACATTTACTTTAAAGTGTGTGTGGGGGGGAATAAACACATCTAGAAAAAGTAGTTTATATGTACTTGGACATTAATTTCTTAATGCCGTGAGCAGGGGAAGTTTTAGGAGTCTATCCACCAAAACACTTAAAACTCTTGTTTCTAACACTTTTTAACTTTGCATTTTATTTAAAAAAAAAAGCATAGACAAAATAACCCAAAGTAATATTAACACAACACACAGGAAATGGAAGAAACACTGTAGAGATTGCCTTTTTCCCCCAAAGACTTGCAATTTCAGCACCACAGGCTGCTCATGTTGTCTTAAATGCTTTGCCTGAAAAATGAGTAGACTACTCTGTAAGACACAAGGTTTTACCTGTTTAAAGTAGCAGGCATAGAAGAAAACCATGAAAAAGTAAATGATAGAAATAGCACAATTGTCCATCTCATTTTATTTTTAATTAAAAGTTCTACTGAAATAGGTAAGCATACATGTTAAGTGAGGAAACGGATGGTACTGAAGGGCATATTTTCAAAGAAAACAGAGTACAAGGTACACTTTGGTATCCGTTCTTGTTAATAAATAATGACTATCAAACTGAGCTAGCCTTAATCTTTCAGTTCTACCAAGATTAGATTGTTCCTTTTCAAAACCGTCCAGCTCTCCTCTTAGCTTCTCCTGCAATGTACATGAGTGTACTCTAACCTAGGATAAGAGACTTGAAGGTACAAAAATTCCCAATTTTTCAAGGGAGTATTTTCTTAAAAATTAGTGGCTCACTCCAAGAATCAATGCAAAGAGATAGTGAGTGTTTAGCATAAATGTATTCAGGAAAGATCACTGCATATAAAGCTATTTTTAAACCCTTCTACCTCTCCAGAATCTCAAAGTTAAGAATTGCAGTCTAGGTTATGACTAAAATATAAAGGTGCAACCACTGTCACCTTCCATTTCCAGGCTAAGTTTCCAATTTGTGTTAATCTCTCACACTTATGTTTCTCTCTAAGGAAAGGAGTATGAAGGGAGGGTGTACATTTTGAACTACCATAAATATCTTTTCATAAGCAGCACTGAGAGTGAATGAAATTCTCAATTTTCTGTTCTCCATCCTTCTATCCAAGAAATCCCGCCTTAAAAAAAACTAATACAAAATTAAAAGAAAGCAAAAAAAGAAGAAAGTGAGGATCCTATAATATATTCTGGTAACAAAAAAGTGACCCAACATAATTTTGGTTGCTAAGACCTTCTCCAATAAAGTAAGCACGCTTCTGGCTAAACCTAGTTCCTGGATCCAATTAGATAATTTTATGGGTTGCCACAAAATTTCCACACTCATCGCTCATTTTCAACAGTAGCATACAGAAACAATAACAACAAACAACCCACATGTATTTTCTTGTTAACCTTTTAAATATTCCTTTTATTTCTGTTTCTTTGAAATATGATTAGATAATAAGAAATACTTTAAAAATTGAAATTTACTATGGTCTTAAAGTTGAGAAAACACTGACATTTTCCTAAACCTGAGAAAAGAAAACACATCAAATCTTAATGAAATAAGGAAAATAACTTGATAGTCAAACTCACAGAATGGCTAAAGTAGCATTTTCAAGGGTTCACTTCTGCTCCCGCGAATTGAAATCCCTTGTTCCCTGTCCCCCACACACTCCCACATTCAAATGCATGATAATATGAGGGAAAAAAATGGAGAAATATGCTCGCCTTATCCACTTTTTTCAAAAATATATTTTTGTTTCCATATTGTTGCTAAGTATCGCTTGGCACAAATTCTGTTTAGCACAGAGAAGCTAATTCATTGTTGTGTGCTTAAATCCTGTATTCATTATGTAAACTCCTTCTTTCCATATAGCCCTCCAGGGTTTGATGAAAAATAGATTCCCAAACAAGCCAAACCTGCCAAACAGGAATAAAAGCTTTCAGAGGAAGCATAATGTTCCCTTGAAATAGAAGTGTTTTAGCTTGTATGAGCATATTTCACTCTTGCAAAGAAATGAGATCATGTTTCATTTCAGGAAGATGTATGCTTCAGGTAAGACACAGAAACAAATAAACCTCCTGTACTTAACCAAATACATAGAAGAATATTTGAATTCAAATGTACTGCTGAGGCAAAGCAGCTCCTTAATCGTATCGTGAAACTTGAACGGTAGAGGAGTTTAAGATCTGAGTAAGTTTGTAAATACTCTCCAGAAGATAAATACTTCCTGAAGAACTGATTGTGCCTTGATTATCCCTTCTCTCCCTCCCTCGTTACTTCTCTCCCTCTTTTCTCTCTGTCTCTTTGGCTGACCCTACAGATTGCCTTGATATCATATCCCTTTGTCATTTCCTCACTGCTCACTTTTATGTCCATCAGAGTCTTGAGCCAATTTCAGTCACGTCTGCTGGTGGACCTTTCCTTTGTGCACATTTTCTTCAGTATCTTGCTGCTAGTGCCAGTAGTCTATAAGGCTGCATGCTGATGATGACTCCAAAAGGAAATTCTTATTAAATGAAGGGTAGATATTCTTAACATATGGGTTTCAAACTGACTGGAGTTCCTGTTGGAGAAAAGCAGCTGTTTCCTTTCTGTTCTGTCACTCCATGCTGGGCTCCGGCCCTGTCCTGTCTGCCTGCCTCTGTACTGACAGCTCACTGAAGGCCGGCATGAACCCATATGTGTCCCAATTGCCCCCCCACTTTCGAGCCTGGCAAACAAATAGATTTCTGGCACTTACGATTAAAGACAGAAGTGATACGCCCCACTTTAAAAAAGTAATTATAAAATGTAACTTGCATATGGTGCACAGCTTTTAAAATGCATTGTCTAATGTAACACTGTATATCAGGTAACAGATTCAGAGAGAGCTTAAAGAACAGATGTCATTTACGTTATGAAGAACGTCACCTATGTCATTATTAACGTCATTAAGAGCTTGGATTTGAATCAAGTTTTTCTTATTCCAACTTAAGGCTCTTTCCATAACATGCTACTCATACTCTACCCATCTACTTGCCACCTGCTCCGCGGAGAAAGCAAGTATGTGAATTGAGCATAAGAAAACAGTAACCGTGTCTGAGCTGGCAAAAAGATAGCTTCGTCCAGTGTCTATGGAAAGGATCACGTTATGTAGATGAGTTACCTGATTCACTGAATGAACAAGCTAGTACGTTGCCAGTGTCAGCCTCCAGGCCATGATTTCACTTTTTTTTGTCTCCGAGCTGGGATCATTTTCACCGTGAGGAAGCCCTCTTCAAGTAAGCAAACAGTGCACTAGAATTCTCTTGGAGTTTAGAAAGAAAAAGTAGTTTCATTTCCTGTCTAGAAATATATTGCATTGGATGTCTAAATTATTAACTTTTTCCCAAATTTATTATCTGATTAAAGGATACACAGATAATCATAGCAAAAATGAATCCTTATAATTATTTAGGCATAAATCTGTTTTAATTGTTATCAGCTCTTGGCAGTAGTCCTTTTATGACACAACTTGTCCACTTTTAAGTTATCAGTTATGATTTATTTTTCTGTTGGACGGAATATTTTCAAGAATTATTTTCTGCTACAAAATAAGGGTGATGTATATCTTTGAACTCTTAATTTACACAAAATGTTTTTTTCCTCAGAACTTTATTTTGTATTTCTAAATATTTTCCATTTTTTTTGTGTGATTTTTTCCTCTTGAGTTATATAGAAATGTTTTTAAGTTAAAACTTATGAATTATTTTGTAAATTATCTTTTTATTGATAGTTAAGTATATACTGGGGTCAGAAGGAATAGTATGTGTAATGCTGACTTTGAATTATGTTAAAATTCACAGAATATATGGTCAATTTCCATAAGCTATACTTGTCCTTGAAAAGAATATGTAATTTTCATTAATTGAATGCAATATTCTACATATGCTCATTACATAAAGCTTATTTTTTCAAATCGTCTACATGTTTAATGACATTTTATCTAATTGATCTATAAATCATGTAAGATTTCAATGAAATCATTTAATTATGAAGGTGGATTTGTCATTTTCTCTTATAGCACTATAATGTGTAATGGTATGAATTTGTAATGAATTATTTTTAGTACATACATATCTCACATACCGACAAGGTGAAGTGAATCTTTATTTCTATAAAGTGCTCCTTTTCTCCTCCAGATAAGTTTTTTTGCAGGTAGGCCTGTTTGGGTTCTTTTCAACATAACTACACTAGTTCTGTTGTTATTATTGTTACTATTTGCCTGGAATATCTTTTCCTGTCCTTTTAATTTTAAGCAATCCTTATACTTGCGTATCTAGTATGTCTGATTGGCTTTTTTTCTTTTTTAACACAAAGTAACAATCTATAGATTTTATGTAATATATTCAGACCATTTACATTTATGTGCTTCTGATACATTTTAATTTCTACCATTTTAAAGAACACTTATATTTGTACAATTTTCTATATTTTCCTGAAACCACTGGACCTTCTTCCAAACTGATCAAGGGTTGTTGCAATTGCTTTCATTTCCTTCCCTCTTTCTGCTGTAGAAAGATATACCCTCTATTATCTTACTGGTTACATCTAAAAATTTAACATGCATTTCTGAAAAATCTAAAGTTGTCTATATCTATACTTCCTCCTGGACAATACAAATATCTTTCAAAATTTGCATCACCCAGCCCCAAATACTAGCCTTGTGGTCTGGTATTTAATTATATCTAGTCTATTTTGATCTCTAAATTAGCAATTATTATTGTTTATACAGCCAATGTTAGAGAATTAGCCACATATTTACTACAACCTTACTCGTTATTTCCTTATGAGAACAGGTTTTCATTTTGTTCTACTTCTTAAAAAACAGTTTTGCTGAATTATTGGCTTATGTTCCTTGTCTGATTTTTTTCATGATCATGTTGGCTCCCTCTTTTGTTTGGATATTTTTGCTTAGGTCTCATGCTGATTACTTTCTTATAGCTGTGCATCTCTGAATAGCAGTGATTCTTTCTGAGACAGCTCATTCTTGAAAGACTGTATATGAAGGAAACCAGGAAAATTAGCTATGTGAGCAGACCACCTCTATTCAGATCTGTTGTTCCAGAACATTTTCTCATCAACACCCTACCTTTTAGGTAAACACTGAGATAGAAAGATGTCTACTTAGCTCATAGTGAAGGCTGGAATATATGGTCAGATGGACCATGGCAAGGTATTTGTCTTTAGCTAATTGAAATCAGTGTCACCACTTTTTTTCTCCTGTACCTTTTGAAACTAATAGCCTGTTCTCTAAAAGCATGCATGGGATGTCTGCACGCTTGCTCACTCAGTAACCCTTTTCTTCAATTATTTGGAGAATTCTTTCTCACAGTCTTCATAATGATGTTTTTCTCCCACATACTGAAATTATTCTATAAGCATTAGATTGGTTACTTATTCATTGTGTGTGTGTGTGTGTGTGTGTGTGTGTGTGTGTGTGTGTGTGTGCCTGTGCATGTGTCTACATGTTTGCATGTACACATGCATGGCTATATATTCAACCTTTAAGAAGAAAATGTTAATCCAGAGAAATTAATGATATGTGTTTTCTTTTGATCTGTACTCTGATCAATTAGACTCTGGCTGAATCCCCTCAGATGTGCCCTATTTTCTAGTTTGCAATGAGCTTTTAATTTATCCAAGTCTAAGGAACTAAAAATAATTCCATACACCCATACCTAGTTTCAGATTATCTGAATACATTATTACACACACATACGAGCGTGCACACACGCACACACACACACACACACACGCTCAAACACATACATCCTCAGCAAAACCTGCTGTCAGGAGGTTTTTAATCTTTGTTTCAAACTTACAGTGATTTTGTATAAGAACACTGTACCCTCTTTGATGTAATTCACCATGATTAGCCACCCCCTACTACTACTACTTTATAGCTCATTATTTTCACTTGGTTGGAGTCTCAAAATTGAAGAAGGAAAGAAACCCTCTTTTTGTAACATGCATATAGCATTCAAAATTACTTTCCTATATTATTCTCAGGATTTTTAGCACCATAAAAAGAAGACCAGAGTCTTATCTCCACTCAAGGTCATCTCTCCAGTGTCCTCTCCAGTGACTGACAGAATAGGGGTTCAATATACCCACACTTTCATTTTATGAATAAGAAGACAAACACCGATTGCCTCAAAGAGCAGAACTCACACAACAGGAAATTTTGTTTCTGATCTCTGAGACACAGAACAGGGTGGAGGCCTTCCCTTTACCCTTCAAACTACTTACCATAGTTTTCCTTTTACTCAGTGTTCACATATTTGCCCTTTTTGTTGGTAAAGCATTCCACTTTAGTAAACTGTCATGTCAATATTTGTGTTAATTTCCATTAATTTGTATCAATTTCTAATTACTTTGCCAACCAAACATCTTTGCTATTTCAAATCATTTTTAAATCTCTACTTGAGAGTTACCAAATAGTTTTCTATTGTTAACTATAACAAATGAGTAATACATATACTATCCCTTAAAATCATAAAACCATAAGTAGTGTCCAAAATAAAAATCAAGCCCAGAAATAGTCCTGATATATAAAGGTACAGTAGTTGGCTTGCTAATCTTTATACAATGCAATACCAAGTAATTATTTTTTCACTTCATGCTTTATGTTACTGCCAATCAATTTCTTAAAACATTTGTTTTCCAAAAAACTATAGCAAAATCATTACCAAGAGCGGGTTGTTGAGTTGATATCTTAAAATATAATAATCCTTTTTTCTAATTGTAAAAGTTGATTCCAACTCTTCCACTTCCTAGCTATATAAGCTCTTAAAGATGCTTAAATGCTTCGTGCCTCAATTTCCTCTAAAATGAAGAAACTGATAATGCCTAGTCAAAAGACCATCATAAGGCCATCATAAGTTTTGTATGAGGAATAAATAAGTTAAAAACAAAGCACTTAGAATAATGCTTTGCACATTCTAAGTTAGGACTCAATAAATGTTTGAAATTACTGAAATTATTAAATTATGTCTTTTTATTCCTAATCAGTACTTAGCAGAATACATTCTGATGGACAATCTTCTAGAAAATATTAATGAGTGTGGCTTAGGTCTCTGGGCTTTCATCCTCCTGTTAACAGAATATAGAGTTAGGCTCATGGTCCAGTCTTCACCCTCTGCTTACCACTGATCCCTGCGATTAACCCAAAAGACGTGCATTTGATCCAAGGTAGATCAACTACATTCCTGCTCTTAATTTTTAAACTGACATCGTTTGCTATGCAGAAAAACATGTTTCCCCAAGTCTCTACCCATATTCCCTTCCTGGAGAGAAAAAAGTCCATTTTTCTGTAGAAAATATAGAAACCAATGTATTTAGAGAGAAAGAACTTTAAGAGAGAAAGAGAGGCTTAGTTGTGACAGTTGTTCATGCTCTTAGTTCACATCATATTCCCTTTTGCATTTTCTGCCACTTGTGACCAAGAGTCCTAACCAAAACAAAAGTGTTCTCAAAAGAGTATCCTGAATAAGCCACTTTTAAAGTACTGCTAACTGTAGTCCTTTCTTGACATTTTACAAAGCATAGTAAAATCTCTATGTATTTTTACATTAAAGCAAACCAACAAAAACATGCTTACCTTAGTGTAACTCAGCATCTCTCAAACAATTTGGACATTTTTTCTGACAACTTCCATAACAAATGACAAACTTGTGCTTCATAGTGGTTTAGGAAACACTGATACAGTATTTTCATGATTCCACCTTTTAGATCTTTATTCCCTATAGAACTTACTTCATAATTGTAATCCATATTTAATTTTGTTTAGATTTTTTATCCAGGTGATTAACTGTGCCTGCCCAGATACATCTATTAAGCAACATACTATTTCCTTCATGTCCAACTTAACCTAAAAATTGATATATGCTATGGTTGATTCATACATTTTCTTTTTAGTTTCTTTGACACATATGTCTATAACCAATCAGTTGGTATATTGTTTTAATTATTATGTCTTTAAAGTGTGTATTATTTGGGGCGCCTGGGTGGCTCAGTCGGTTAAACATCTGACTTCGGTTCAGGTCATGATCTCACAGTTTGTGGGTTTGAGCCCTGCGTCTGGCTCTGTGCTGACAGTTCAGAGCCTGGAGCCAGCTTCAGATTTTGTGTCTCCCTCTCTCTGCCCCTCCCCTACTCATGCTCTGTGCCTCTCTCTCAAAAATAAATAAACATTAATTTTTTTTAAAAGTAAACATAAAAAAATAAAATGTGTATAATTTTTCATATGCAAGTCCCTACTAATATTTTTTCCATCATTTTCTTTACCAAAAGTGACTTAGAATCGGCTCATTAATTTCCCAAATAAGGGGATTAAATAAAATGTATGAATTCTTCAAAAATATATTTAAATTTTTAAATTTTGTATCTTCTCATCTGGAAATAGTGTGTCTTATTGTTTGGCTATATTTCTACAATAATTTGCCATAAGAAATAGTTATCCTATTCTTGATTTGAAGGAGAAAGTTCATAGCATTTCGTCATTAAATAAACTTTGGTTGTTAGCATGTGCAAATTATTTTTTATCTGTTTAATTATGTTTTTTTCATTTATAGTTACCATTTAAAAAATGAATGGTTAAAAACAGCAAATCCAAAATTAATTTCTGCTATGATTTATTCATGTACTATTTGTTCAATGATTCATCTTGATCAGATTATGAAAGAAAAATTATAAAATATAATTATAAAATGTAATATTAATAAATTGAGTTGGATATAAAATCCCAGAAGTGTCCATTAATTCACTTTTTAAGAAGTACATATGCATATACACACACACTCACTTTTTTTATACATAAATGCCCACATTTATTATAATTTCTTTAGAAATTGCAATAAAATGTTCTTGATACTTTTTGTCCTATATTGATTTCTGGTACTAGACACCAATATTTACTATCTTGTCTAATTTTGTGTTTTGTGTGTTTGTGTGTGCATGTGTGTGTGTGTGTTTGTGTGTGTGTGTGTGTGAGAATATAGTGTGTGTATGTTTGAGTAACATACTTGGAAACACTTTTAAATTTGCTTTGATGTTTTTTATGTTTTTGTTGCAGAAATTACACAATTGAGGGCATATTTTTTGAATGATGATTTTTAATCCAACTAGATGCTTATATTTACTGTCATTAGAAATGCAATTGATCCTGTCTCATTCTGTTTTCTGTTCTTAACACGTAACTTTTAATTTCCTATTTCCCTGATGATTATAATGTAAATGTCATCCAATTTTGACTCTTCCAGTGTTCTGGAAATTATACATGCCATTTGTCTTCAACTAATAAGTCTCTATGATACATAACAATTATATATATTTATTAAAAAGTATATATGAACTTATTATTTTAATCACCAGTGAAAAGGAAACAGCATTATTTAATCCTCTTTCCTCTTGTAAAACAAAATTTAGCACACCTTTCAGTTTCAGATGAAATAGTCTATGATTTTTCATCTAGCTTATTAATACCAAATAATTTTTTAAATTATCATATTTAAAATTATGTTTGCAATAATTACTAAGACTTAGTCCATATTAACCAATTTTCTTAATGTTTATTTAATTTTGAGAGAGAGAGAGCGCTAGCGGGAGAGGGGCAGAGCAGGGGCGGGGGAGGGACAAGGAATCTGAAACAGGCTGAGCTGTCAGCACAGAGCCCCACATGGGACTCAAACTCATGAAGCGAGATCGTGACCTGAGCTAAACTCAGAGGCCTGAGTGAGCCACTTGGGCACCCCATGAATAATGTTTTTAATGTGAGACTAAACTTTTAGCTTCTTACATTTCAATAGATCATTAAGCTCTTTTTTAATTAACATCTCCCTTTCATCCAATTTCTTCTACATTTTTATGATGCATTTTATTGCTATATTATTTTGTATGTCATTTTCACATTGTATTTAATCAAACACATGGTTCCTTCATTTTATAAAAAATAGCTTAAGTTTTTTATTAACGTTTAATGTTTAATGTTTATTAATGTTTATATTTTTTTTGGAAGGAGAGAGAGACAGCGTATGAGCAGGGGAAGGGCAAAGAGAGAGGGAGACACAGAATCCTAAGCAGGCTCCAGGCTCTGAGCTGTCAGCACAGAGCCCTATGCAGGGCTCAAACTCAGGAACCGCAAGATTATGACCTGAGCTGAAGTAATATTCTTAACCAACTAAGCCGCCCAGGTGCCCCAAACTTAAGTTTTTATACAATTTACTTAGGTATACTATAGCATATATTTTTCAAAAGTAATTTTTCCTTTTGTGTCTTGATTGCTAAACATTTTATTTCTTACAAAATATTTTCACATCTTCTGTGTTGATTTTTTTTCGCAATTACTCACCTTTTAGGAATGAAGGTTTTCTCCACTGATTACTCATAAATAATATCTTTAGTTTTTCTATTTCCCCCTTTTTTTATCTGGTTGCTGTTAGAACACGTTTGTTAAGTTTTCAGCTAGAGGAACAGTAAATGCGAACACAGTTACTGGTCACTAATAGCCAATTTCACTAAATTCTGGACTTCATCTATCTTGTTTTGTTTTCTGGTTGACCACTTTGAGAAGGTAAACATATTTGTAGGTAATTCTAATCAATATACAGTCCTTCTGCCAAAAAATATCTACTTTTGCACTTTCTCATGGGACTCTCTCATCTCCTTTTCCCAGATGTAGTAAACTAAATGCTTAGCCATTGTAGCCTCTGGATATTTGCATTAATGCAAATTTTAGTTTTAGAAAACATGCAAAAAGGGGTATGGTAGAACAGCCCTGGTACAGATATCCCCTTTTGGGTTGTAAGGAGAGCTGATCAGTACCTCGAACTGAGTCAGGCAGTAGCAGGGAAATGAGTCATCTCCTTACCTTTTTTTAAACTGGCAGATTTATTCTCCTTCAGGTAACAAAGCAAGTGCCAGCCATTTTTCCCTTCTATTTCAGTTTGATCTACTTTGACTTCCATATGTTGAAAATTGGGGTGATCAAATGAATGGTTGTCAGTGCTTTTTGCTGGTACTGTGAAACTGCAAATAGATATTGTTTGTTTTTTTAATTTTTTTAATATTAATTTTTAAAATCACATACTACCAGCCAGACACCATTCTAAAAAAAGTAACTGGACTGATCTTAAAAACCCCAATTTATTTTATTATTATTATTCTGAGATTAGGGAACTGAACTCATTTACTAAACTCACAGTCTGTCAACCAACTTTTATTGCTATAATTTATAAGCTTCTCAGGATGTTTTAAAATGTTCTATTTTGCCTTACTGTTTATTTTTTTTTCATTTAACCTTTATATACTGTTCAATAACAAAAACTCAACCAAGTAAATTTTAAAGATCTAATTGGCTTTATCAAACAATTCATAAATCAGGCAGCACCCCATGTAGCAAACTGAGGGGTGCTTTGGGGAGTTGTACAAAATGGACAGTTTTTATACAAGGAGGGTGGGGCAAGAAAATTATTAGCAAAATAAAATAATTGTTTCAAGCAAAGCTGCTTCCCCTGGGGGAAAGGCTAGGGTTCTTATGCAGATTACCTAGTCTTCCTTTTAGGGTGGGAAGGAATGGAGAGGGTTTTAAGCATTGGTGCTGATGGAAAAATTCCTGGCTGACCAGTTAAGACCACATTTCTGGGAGAGACTGAAATTGCAATTATATTAGGTATGAAGCCCTGGTTTGGAAACTAGGTCAAAGTGACATCATTTTGGGCCTGTTTTCTTTTTAACAATACTAATTCACTTAACTCTTATACTATGTTGATTTTTAAATGCATTCTTATTGTTGTAGCTCCTATGCAGTGAATAATATTATGTATGCCTTTCAGATGTATGTTTTAAATGGAACACACATATTTTAAAGAAATGCCTTGTGGTGTAGGAGTTGATACAATAAGCATGTCCTTAGAAGCATTACAATTACCACTATGATTACATTGTAATGGTTTTACCTACACTTGTCTTTTTAAAAATTTCTAGGCTCTCTCTCTAAATCATATTCAAATCAAATTTATCATAGCAAAAACTCTCTCAAAGATTCAGTTGAAGTTATATTTCTTGAGAACTTATATCTTGCACTAATGGTAAAATATCACTAAGTAGACATTTCTTCAAACCCATAATATTTTAAACATTTAATTCACCTAGAAGTCTGACTGTATTTGGTGAAAAACATGGACATGTTTCTAGCTACTAGAACAGGAATGGATACCATATGGCATGCGTGTCTCCACTCTCCTCTTCTGCATAAGGGCAGACCTTGGTAACAGGGCATTATCACTCCCTGAGCTTTGCTCACCCACACAATTCTTCTCAAACCATGTCCTGGAAAGCTACTACCATGTAATGAGATTTCATTTGTGAGATAAAACTATTTACCACTTTAGTTTCAGATCCACATTAGAGTTCCCCCAAAGAAGAAACTGTTTTTGATTTCCTTATAACAAATATTTACAGAAAGGATAAACTTTTGCATGTTTGGAAAATTTGGCTAAGCTATATTAGCATGTAGCAATGAAGCTTAAACTAGATGGAAATAAATATGACAATAAATAAATAAGTAAATAAATATTTTATAGTGGTTTTTTTTGATGTTTTAGTTACTTATTTGAAGAGAGAGAGAGCATGCAAAGAGAGAGTAAGGGAGGGGCAGAGAGGGAGGGAGATAATCCCAAGCAGGCTCCATGCTTAGGGGGGAGTCCAAAGTGGGGGACTCGATCCCATGACCAAGAGATCTTGACCTGAGCAAAAATCAAGAGTTGGGCATTTAACAACTAAGACACCCAGGTGCTCCAATATATTTAAATTTATTTTAAAACTGCCTAAACACAGGGACGCCTGGGTAGCTCAGTTGGTTAAGCATCCAACTCTTGGTTTCGGCTCAGGTCGTGATCTCATGGTTGGTGGGTTTGAGCCCCACATTGGGCTCTGTGCTGATGGCACAGAGCCTGCTTGGGATTCTGTCTCCCTCTCTCTCTCTCTGCCCCTCCCCTGTTCACTCTCTATCTCTCTCTCTGTCTCAAAAATAAATAAATAAACATTTAAAAAAATTTAAAAATGTCTAGACACAGATTTTTAAAAAATCAAACATAAAAATTTATATATTGGAGGATAGGGTAGAAAAGCAATTTACTTTAGCTTCATAGAACTATGTTTAGCCCCTAGAATTTTCCCAAGGACTATTATTGTTTTCCAAGAAAATATTTAAGGGTTAAGTTCCTGTGTCAGATAAAATAAAGTAATCCAAATGATTGTGGATCAGGATACTATGAAATTTAGCCTAGTTATGTAACTGTTCATGGTTTTATTCTATAGACAGTTTGAAATAACAGAGAACAATCTATTGTGGGTACTTTATAATGAAAATATATAATGTTTCACAAATATAAATCCTTTTAAAGAATAGTCTCATATTCTTTTATTTTTTTAAGTTTATTTATTTTGAGAAAGACAGAGATAGTGCGAGTGGGGGAGAAGCAAAGGGGAGAGAGACAGAATCCCAAGCAGGCTTCACACTGACAGTGCAGAGCTTGATGCAGGGATCCAACGCACCAACTGTGAGATCATGACCTCATGGCCAAAACCAAGAGTCAGATGTTTAAACGACTGAGCCACCCAGGCACCCCAGTATAGTCTCATAGTATAAAAATATAACTTTGATGTGCCTGAAATTGTTTACTATAAACATACTAATATATTGTTATTTAAACAGTACTAAGGTATTTAAATTAAACAGCTAATTTTAAGAGCTAGATCAGAATTAACTAGTGTTTTGTATTCCATGCGCCCTCAATATAAGAAGAATGACGGAAATTCCAAGTCGTAAAATATACGGAAAGGCACTATTTTCCAGATGAGATTTAATCTATACAAGATGGGTTGTTGAATTCTTTAGCCTTCCTTCACTTCCTTTTCCTAAAGGGAAACCTGGTTCTCCCCAACGACCTGCTCCTTTGAAGCCCTCCTCTGGAAATTGTTCATTCTCTCACACCCCACATACACAGGAGGCAAGGTTAACATTCACCAGACTGCCACTGCCTTACAGGTCATTCATTTCTAATGCTTTATACTTAAACAACAGTTCATACTTCAACTCTACTCTTCAGAACCCTGTGACATCTTGTTCTACTGCCTATGTCCCTCCTACTTACTGACATCCACTGACTTTGTTTCTCCACATCTATTAGGGACTTTTGCTCCTAGTGCACCTGGTTGAGTGTCTGCATTTCACATTCTAACTCCAAGCCTCCCAGAGAACTTGGAAACGATTTCATCATGAATGTTCTAAATAAGATGATTTCTTTCTCTTAATAATAAAACAGTCATGTTTTGTTTTTGTTTTGTTTTTTCTGGTCTCATGGCAACAGAATAAGGAACCACATTTCCCAGCCTTCCTTGCAGTTATTTATTCAGGCAAAGGGATGTGAGAAGAAACATGTGCCACTACCCAATGAGGTTCTTAGCAGGGAGCCACTTGCCTTTCACTTCTTTCCCTCTTTGTAGTACCAGAAGTGCACACAGTGAGGTGATAGTGGCTTATGGTTTTCTCCCTACTTCTCAGACTACTTTGTACTTCTACTTTTGGGGTCCATTAATTAAATACGGGTTGTCTCCCACATCAGGATACCATTTTCAGATTGATTACATCTCTTCTTAAATAATTAAATCCTCCTTAAGCAAGGCTGGTGGTTTCAAATGCAAAAATTACCTCCTGAAGTAAAGAACTATATGCACAAATATTCACTCAAAATCTTAGGTTAGATTTTATATAAATCCTCAAGTTCTACATACCTTTTTTTGATGTTGTTTTAATTTTTTTAATATTTATTTATTTTTGAGAGAGACAGATTGCGAGCCAGGGAGGGACAGAGATTGGAGACACAGGATCCAAAACAGGTTCCAGGCTCTGAGCTGTCAGCACAGAGCCCAAATGGGGACTCAAACTCACGAACCATGAGATCATGACCTGAGCTGAAGTCAGATGCCTAACCCACTGAGCCACCCAGGTGTTCCACAAGTTCCACATATCTAAAAATTCAAGCTACCTATTTCTTTTTAAAAATGTATGGTATCAGCAATGATATAAAGCAAACATACAACTCAATGTGCTATTATAAGTTGAATAATCCTCTAACCACCCTCCATGTCAAGAGACAAAACTTTCCTGCCACCCATAAAGCCTTCCATACACCTCCCCATCACAATATCCTTCCTCTCCCCACAAATAACCCTCTTCTGCTATCACATTATATTCTTCTATATAGTCTCATCATCCAAATGTATATACATAAAGTATATAGTGTTGTTTTGCCTTTTTTTCTTTGGAAGAGGTGGGTGGGTATATTTTTACAGTTTGTTGTTGTTGTTGTTGTTGTTGTTGTTAATGTATTTCATCTGCATTCCTTTTTTTCTTGTAATTTATTTGTTGAAGAAACTAGTTTGTTTTTCCTATATCAATTTCTATCCTGTGTTTAGTTTAATTTGTTCCTCTGTCTTCTGTGTTTCTTGAGCACTAGTGATTGGATACAAAAGTTTGACCAGATAGATTATGGTTAAGTTATTTGCAAAACTTCTTTATGGTAGTTTTGGATTCTATATCAGGGTACAAAATGCCTGGCTGCTTTCTTTTGTGATGTTAGCATCCACTGATGCTTGACGCCCAGATTTAATAATTCATGACTTATTGTAAACCATTGATAACACAATTTTATCATTCATTCTTTATTTATTAATTGCATTACTTCTACAAGGAGAAATTTTTCTCATCTATTACTTATTAAGTCTTATTTCATATATAAAAAAGACAAAACAAATGGTTTAACGGTGTATTCTATTAACCCTATGTTGTACAAAGGCAATTAATTAGTTGTGTGTGTATGTGTGTCATTATGAATGTATGCATTTAAACACGTTTTGTATGTTTTCATCCATTTCAGTTATTGCACTTATTGGCCAATGGGAGCCTTTTCAAGTTGGCTTTCACTTCCTATTGGTACACCCTTGTATTCTCTGATATCTTCCTTACTAACTACAATAATAGGATCTCTTACACTCATCTTATATATTCTCTAAATCAGAAATCAGCTGGTCCTCCAAGTAGCCCTACTGAAGGGTAGTTTTTCAGTATCACAATCTGGATGTTAGGGATGCTCACTGATATTGAGATGGACATTTTTTTCTAGGCCTTTCCAAGGAAGAAAGCTGTAGATATATAGAGACAGAAAAAGAGAGAGAAAGATTAAAAAAACAAAAACAAAAAGCAAAACTTCATGAGTTCATTCTGATGCCTTCAGTTCTGATTCTATCTCAAGGGCACTGGGGATGGTAGAATTACTCATTTGTGTATCCAGCATTACATACTTTTCATTCTCTTATTTACTCTTAAGATACACTCAGAGGAATTGAATGAATTACTGGTTCAACTGCTTTATCATGTTTCAGACTAAAATTTTAACAAGACTTAGGAATCAAAACATGCTTGAAACCAGGTCTCAATGACTTGCAAGAAATTATCTCTGATGTACTGGACAATATAAACAAAAACATACACAATATATAAGTCTTAAATATGTTATTCATGAATTTTACTTCTGTTTTTTCTAAGGCAAAATAAGCTTAACAGTATTCTACATAAAATTCCCCCAAATAAAATTAGGCCTGTGTCTATTAAAGTAATTCTCACATGGTATAGTATTATAAACTTGTATTATAAATTTAGACACAATTTACCTACTTGAGGGTAAGAGCTGTGTTTGATCATTTTTGTATTCTAAGTGTTTTGTACAGTGCCTAAGACAAAATATACTTAAAAAACAGGTACTGAACAATTAAATCTTCAAAGAGTAAATAGGCTGATCTTTGAAAAACACAGGTTTGAACTACATGGGTCTACTTATACACAGATTTTTTAAAAATAAATACATTGGAAAAAATTTTGGAAATTTGTGACAATTTGGAAAAAATCACAGTTGAGCTGCATAGCCTAGGAATGATGAAAAAATAAGAAAAAATTAGGCATCTTATGAATGCATAAAATATATGTAGATATAGGTATTTTTTATTATTTACTACCATAATATATTCACAAATCCATTATAAAAAGTCAAAATTTATCAAAATTTACACACACACACTTACAAACCACACATGGCTCTATTCAGTTGAGAGAAATGTAAACAAATGTAAAGATACAATATTAAATCATAAAATTAACTATACTACACACAGTATTACTATAATAATTTCATAGACACTTCCTCTTGCTATAGTGGTGAGCTCAAGTGTTGCAAATATCCACTTAAAATACCATGTGATGCTAATCATTTCCATGTGAATAATTGGTCTCTCCAGTAAACTGCATATTGCAGTAAAAAGTGATCTTTTGAGATTCTCACATATTTTTCATCGTGGTTAGTATAATATCATAAGCCTTGAATAACACCATGGGGCCCATACAAAGTGTCACCAGTGATGCTGGAATTTCTCCCAAGATGCAGAGAACAGTCATGACATTACAAGAAAAATTTGAATTGCTTGATATGTATTATAGATGGAGGTCTACAGCTACAGGTGCCCACCATTTTGAAATGAATGAATCCAATATATGGACTACTGGAAAAAAAAAAAAAAGAATGAAAGAAAGAAACTTTGTGAATCCATGACTGAAGCTACACCAGCAGACACAAAAACTTGGCACTTTTTGTGAAATATTTTTTTATCTCATATTCAAAGTGCAGCTTTTATGTGGCAGCAGGATTGCTAAAAGGCAGGCATACTTGTATACCTTACATAGGCAATATATATTGCTATGTCTAATATGACTCAAGACAAAGCAAAGTCATCATATGACAACTTAAGGCAAAAGAAAGGTGGAGGACCTAAAGCTGGAGAATTAAATGCCAGCAAAGGATGGTTTGATAATTTTAGAAATAAGTTTGTCTTTAAAAAAATGTCAAGATAACGGGAGAAGCAGCTTCTGCTGATCAAGAAGGAGCAGCTCCCAGATGGCATTAAGAAAATCACTGAGGAGAAAAGATATCTGCTTGGGAAGGTTTTTAATGTAGTTGAAAGTGTCCTATCCGGGAGAAGAAAAATATGAATTTTTCACGTTATCTTTTATTTTTGATGTCTAGTGTTAATAACATGTATAACATCTATAGTGTGTTGTATTACACAAGACAATATTGATGTAGGTTCTGACAGATGATTCATTTTTTAAACAAAGGACTTAAACTTTTTGTGTAATAAGTACAGTACAGTACTGAAAATATATTTTCTCTTCCTTATTATTTTCTTGGTAACATTTGCCTATCTCTAGCTTGCTTTTTTAAGAATACAGTTATAATACATGTAACATACAAAATATATGTTAATCTACCATTTATGTTATTGGTAAGGCTTCTAATCAATAGTAGGAGGAGTCAGCATCCCTAACCTTTGCATTGTTCAAGGGTCATCTGTAGATGTATGAATAAATGAGTTCATTTATTCAAGTCAGTATCTCCCCAAAACAAGAATAAATAAATAACAGCTTCAAATTTTTGTATACAAGAAGCTTTAGGCAGTCTAATGAAAAGTGAGGCTTCTATAGGATTATACATGTATAAGAAAATGTCAGTTATTCATGTAAAAAGGCACCTAATAGAGACTTTTGGAAAGTAATGTTTTCCCCAAGCACCTCTTGTCTCCACTTAGGTGAAAATACTATCATAGCTCATGATAATAATAAGACGTTTACCTTGTCATCACCCAATTCCAAACTAGACATAGTGTAAATTATATATATATATATATATATATATATATATATATATATACACATATATATATGTGTATATATATATATATGTGTGTGTATATATATATATGTATATATATAAAAAAAATTCATTGTGGTCTTATTTGTATTTATACAGCAAAGTGAGCTTAGGAAGTTCCAGTTTATGTCTAGCTAAAATATGAGCATCTCTGTGTCTGCATGATAAAGAAAGATGGTAATTTCAGATCATCCTTACAGCCAAGAGTTTTTTTTCAGGAACCAGGTTAGCTCCGTAGCTCTGCAGAGTTTCCCTCCACCTTACTGAAAATACAGATGGTTTGGCTTGATTAGACTTTAACATGTCTTATGTTGCCACAATCTTGATCTTCCATGACATTTATATACACCTTAAAAACTGGTACATTTTCAATGGCTACAACTTGCTCTCTGAAATAAAGATCATTTTCTTCAACCTCGTAATTTAATTCCCCTACCGTTCTCATGTCTGCTGTATAGATACATTCATTCAGTAGTGTAGAGAAGTTTTTGAATCAAGAGCAGACACTTTCGGACATTTTCTTTGTTCTTCGGTAAAATAAATATTTTTGTTCCCATTGTTGCGGTTTTGTAACCCCAAGACTGGGCTTATTTGGATGATATCTGTACCTTTGTAGATTTAGTAAATGGAAACAGCTGACAGGGGCAGCCTTTTCTCTGATAGGTGCCTAAGTTCTGTTGGCACTTTTTCCTTGAGGCCAAATGAGTAACTAACCCTCAATGAAAACTGATTTCTGAAAATTTTAACTGAATGGAACGTTATATGCAATTGCAGTAAACTAAGTTTTCATGATTGACATCTTTTAAATATCCTGTTTAAATTCAGCTGAATGTGCCAACGAAGACTAGAGGACTATTTTTGTGCTGTCTGCTATACTTCTGGTTTCTGATTTTCCAATCAATTAGGAAGCAGCTTCCAACTTGCACATTGTATTGATTTTATATTGTTACTGTAACAAATTATTACAAACTTAGTGACTTAAAGCAAGGCAAATTTGTCATACAATTCTGTAGGTCAGAAATACAATAGTCTCATTGTGTGGAAGTCTATGTGTCAGAAGGGCTGTGTTCCTTTCTGGAGGCTGTTTTAGGGAAAAATCTGTTTCCTTTTGCTTTCTAGCTTCTTTCTACAGGCTCTTTGAGGGGCACCGAGGTGGCTCCGTTGGTTAAGCATCTGACTCTTGGTTTTGGCTCAGATCATGATCTCACGGTCCATGGCATCAAGTCCCCCATTAGGCTCTGCACTGACAGCCCAGAGCCTGCTTGGGATGCTCCTTCTCCCTCTCCTTCCGCACTCCTACTTGCACACACTCTCTCTCTGTTTCTCTCCCTCTCTCTCAAATAAACATTATGGGTATTGAAGAGGGCATCTTTTGAGATGAGCACTGGGTGTTGTATGGAAACCAATTTGACAACAAATTTCATATATTAATAAATAAATAAATAAATAAATAAATAAATAAATAAATAAATATTGAAAAAATTCAAATTCCTTAACTCTGGCCCCTTTTTCTGTCTTCAAAACCAGCAAAAGAAGGTTGAGTTCTTCTCAAATCGCATCACTCTGACCTTTAATGCTCCCTCTTCCCCTTTTAAAGATCCTTGTGATTATGTTGAATCCACTCAGGTAATCTCCCTATTTTAAGGTCAGCTGATTAAGAAATTTAATTCCATTTGCAACCTTAGTTTCTCTTTGCCATGTAATCTAACATATTCACAGGTTTCATGTATTAAGACATGGAGATATTTGGGGAGGCACTATTCTGCCTATTGTACATATTTTTTATGGTTCTGAAGAGTTTATTTGAATCAGGAACTGACAGCCATGTTCTCTCAATTATGGTGTAATTGCTTCTAATCTGTATGTACAGCTCTGCCTCAAAGTCAAGGTATATGAGTTTCAATTATTTTATTCATTACTTCATAATGCAGAGTGTACACATTGCCAGCTGGTACCAAATAATGTTTCTATTTGTTTATAAACTAAGAAATAATTTAGCTTTTGATTGTGTTGGTAAAGATGGGATTTAAAATTATTAGAAATTCCTTAAAATCACCAAATTTAATATTGAAAAAGTGAATCTGGAAGTTTTTTTATTATATTTTCAATACAGGTATTTCTCATTCTCCTTTGTCTCATGATGATGAGATTTTTCAGAGAGGCATCTAACCCATTTCAAGTTTTAGTGCTGTGAGAAATGCTTGAAAAAATAGTTATTAATAAAAATTTTAAAGTTCTCAACTCTTCATTAGAGAGAGTTTGAGCTGAATTAATACTGTGTTGCAGTGTCTAAATTCAGCCATGTTCTAGATGTTGTTTTTGTTTACTTATTTTGAAAGAGAAAGAGCAGGGGAGGGGCAGAGAGAGACGGAGAAAGAATCTTAAGCAGGCTCCACACTGTCAACACAGAGCCCGATTCAGGGCCGTGAGATCATGACATGAGTCAAAACCAAGAGCTGGATGCTTAGCTGGCTGAGCTGTGCAGAAGCCCCATATGCCTCTCTTTAATCCTTGCTTATAACAAATCTGTAAACACAACTTGGAGACCTTTATGTGCCTCAGTTTTCTCATTTATTAAGTAGTAATAATAATATCCCAGGTTGAAACGAGAAATAAATGTGTTAATACACGTAAACATGTACATGTATATAGAGCAGTAGCACAGAGTTGGTCTCAAAAAATGTTAGGTATCACTATTATTATTAACAACAAATGGTACAGTCTAAAGGAAACTTTAATTTCATGATCAGACCACTGAGACCTTTAAAGACCTCTTTTAATGGCTCTACAAAATTAAAAAATAATTTAAAAAACTCTATCAGTTCTTTGAAGCCACTAAAAATTACAAGTCACTTTATTTTTTAATGTATAAAGCGAAAATCACATTTTTTTGTTTTTAAATTTTTTTAAGTTTTATTTATTTATTTTGAGAGAGACAGAGACAGCATGAGTGGGGAAGGGGCAGAGAGAAAGAAAGAGAGAGAGAATCCCAAGCAAGCTCCATGCCACATGCTACCTGCACAGAGCCTGAACCCATGAAACCACGAGATCATGACCTGAGCTGAAATTAAGAGTTGGATGCTTGACCAACTAAGCCACCCACCCAGGCGCTGCATTTTTTTCACTTTTAAATTAAATTCTTTTTTATCATTGATTTTTTTTCACCATGATAAGTATATTCTTTAATATCCATGCTCTATTTCCCCAAATTCCCCACCTACCTCCCTTCTGGTAACCATCAGTTTGTTCTCCATAGTTAACATCTGTTTCTTGGCTTGTCCCTCTCTCTCTTTCCCTTTGGTTGTTCTGTTTCTTAAATTCCACATATGAGTGAAATGATGTGATATTTGTCTTTCTATGAGTGACTTATTTTGCTTACCATTATGTTTTCTAGCACTACCCATGTTTTACAAATGGCAATATTTCATGCTTTTTATGGCTGAAAAATATTCCACTGTGTGTGTCTCTCTGTGTGTGTGCATGTGTGCGTGTGTGCGTGTGTGTGTGTGTGTGTGTGTGTATACCACTCCATTTCTCTATCAGTGGACACTGGTCTGCTTCCATAGTTTGGCTTGTTGTAAATAATTCCACAATAAACATAAGGGTGCATATAGCCTTTTGAATTAGTGTTTTTGTATTTTTTTATTTTTTATATTAAATATAAGTTATTATCAAATTGGTTTCCATACAACACCCAGTGCTCACCCCAACAGGTGCCCTCCTCAATGCCCATCACCCACTTTCCCCTCTATCCCACCCCCATTGTGTTTTTGTATTTGGGTGGTAAATATTCAGTATTTACTAGATCATAGCATAGTTCTATCTTTAGCTTTTTGAGGAATTCCCATACTGTTATCCATGGTAGTTACACCACTCTGCATTCCCACCAACACTGCAAGAGCATTTTTTTTTTCTCCACATCTTTGCCAATAGTTGTTTCTTGTGGTTTTGATTTCAGCCATTCTGACAGATGTGAGGTGATATTTCATTGTAGTTTGATTTATATATTCCTTATGATGAGGGATGTTGAGCATCTTTCCATGTGTGTGTTTATCCATCTTTCTTTGGAGAAATGTCTGTTCATGTCTTTTTAATTGGATTATTTTTTTTGTCTGTTGAGTTTTATCAGATCTTTATATATTTTTGATACTAAATCTTTATTGGATGTCATTTCCAAATATTTTCTCCCATTCAGGAGGTTCCCTTTTAGTTTTGTTAATTGTTCCCCTCACTGTGCAGAAGCTTTTCATTTTCATGTAATCCCAATAGTTTATTTTTGCTTTTGTTTCCCTTCCTCAGGAGACATACTTAGAAAAATGTTACAGCTGATGCTAAAAAGATTACTGCCTATGCTCTCCTCAAGGATTTTTATGACTTCAGGTTTCACATTTAGGTATTTAATCATTTTGAGTTTATTTTTGTGTATGGTAAAAGAAAGCAGTTTGGTTTTATTACATTTCATGTAGCTGTCAAGGTTTCCCAACACCATTTGTTGAAGAGACTGCCTTGTTCCCATTGAATATTCTTTTTTTTTTTTGTCAAAGATTAATTGACCACATAATTGTGGGTTTATTTCTGGGTTTTCTATTCTATTCCATTGATGTATATGTTTATTTTTATTTCATTACCATACTGTTTTAATTACTACTGCTTGGTAATATAACTTGAAGTCTCGGATTGTGATACCTCCAGCTTTGTTTTTCTTTTTCAAGATCGCTTTGGATATTCAAGGTCTTTTGTGGTTCTATACAAATTTTAGGATTGCTTTTTCTAGTTCTGTAAAAAAAATGTGGTTGGTATTTTGATAGGAATTGCATTAAATGTATAGATTGCTTCGAGGAGTACAGACATATTAACAATATTCTCCCAACCCATGAGTATGGCACGTCTTTCCATTACTTTGTGTCATCTTGAATTTCTTTTATCAGTGTTTTATAGTTTTCAGAGTACAGTCTATCACCTCTTTAGTTAAATTTATTCCTAGATATATTTTTTGGTTTTGATGCAATTGTAAGTGGGATTGTTTTCTTTTAAAAAAATTATTTTTTATATGATATGGAGAGACACAGAGAGTGAGCAGGGGAGAGGCAGAGAGAAGAGGGGGACACAGAATCCAAAGCAGGCTCCAGGCTCTGAGCTGTCAGCACAGAGCCCGATGCAGGGCTCAAACCCACAAACTGTTATATCATGACTTGAGCCAAAGTTGGACACTTAACTGACTGAACCACTCAGGGCCCCAAGTAGGTCTGTTCTCTTAATTTCACTTTCTGCTTCTCTGTTATAAGTATATATGAATGCAACCAATTTCTGTTGATTTTGTATCCTGTTACTATACTGAATTCATTTATCAGTTATAGTAGTTTTTTGTTGGAGTCATTAGGGTTTTCTATATAAAGTATCATGTAATGTGCAAATAGAGTTCTACCTCTTCCTTACCAATTTGCATCTTTTATTCTTTATGTAGTCTAATTGCTGTGCTTAGGGTCTCCAGTACTATGTTGAATAAAAATGTTGAGAGTGGACATCCTTATTTTGTTCCTGACCTTAGGGGGAAAGTTCTCAGGTTTTCCCCATTGAGTACAATGCTGCTGTGGGTTTTCATATAAGGCCTTTATGATGTTGAGGTATGTACCCTCTAGACCTACTTTGCAGAGGGTTTTTTTTAACATGAATAGATTTTGTACTTTGTCAAATGCTCTTACTGAATCTGTTGAAATGATTATATGGTTTTTCTTTCTCTTACTGATGTGACATATCATGTTGATTGTTTTGTGAATATTTTTTCATATTTTTAAAGTTTTATTTATTTATTTTGAGAGATAGAGGGCAAGCAGGGGAGGGGCAGAGAGAGAGAGGGAAACAAAATCCCAAGCAGGCTCCTGTGCTGTCAAAACAGAGCCCAATGCGGGGTTTGAACCCACAAACTGCAAGATCATGACCTGAGCCAAAATCAAGAGTCAGACACCTAACTGACTGAGCCGCCCAGCCACCCTGATTGTTTTGTGAATATTGAACTACCCTTGTATCCCACTTGATCGTGGTGTGATTTTTTAAATATATTGTTGAATTTGGTTTGCTAATATTTTGTTAAGGATATTTGCATCTATATTCATAAGAGATATTGGCCTACAGTCCTCTCTCTCTCTCTCTCTCTTTGGTGTCTTTATCTGGTTTTGGTATAAGGGTGATACTGGCCTCACAGAATGAGTTTGGAAGTCTTTCCTCTTATGCTTCTCGCAATAGTTTGAGAAAAATAGTTGTTAACTCTTCTTTAAATGTTTGGTAGAATTCGCTGTGAAGCCGTCTGGTCCTGGACTTTTCTTTTTGGAGAGTTTTTTGTTTCTCATTTCATTTTTGTTAATTGGTCTGTTAAATTTTCTACTTCTTCCTTCTTTACTTTTGATTATATGTTTCTAGGAGTTTATCCATTTCTTCTTAGTTGTCTAATTTGTTGGCATGTATATTTTCATAACATTCTGTTACAACTGTATTTCTGTAATGTTTGTTGTTATTTTTCTTTTTTCATTAGTGATTTTGTTTTTTGCTGATCTTTTCAAAGAACTTGTTTCATTAATCTGTCTTATTGCTTTCTTAGTTTGTGTATCACTTACTTCTGTTCTAGTCTTTCTTATTCCCTTCCTTTTGCTGGGTTTGGGTTTTATTTGTCACATTATTAAAGTCACTTTAATATAGCCACATTTATCATATTTAAGCTAAGATAGAGCAGCCTGGTCTAAGGAAGACTGTAACAGGATATTGACTCTGGTTGTCAGAGTTAAATTCATACCAATGACAATCCTGAGTTCCATGACAGAGACAGATGAAGGAGTCTCATTTGTTTTAATGAACCATAGTATTCACTACTAATGTGAAGATTAAAAAATGGCAATTCCTGAAAAAGAGACTGTGGCTAGATAATGTGACCCATGAATTAGGATAGCTTAGAATAACAATTTATACATTTTTTTTTTTTGGTTAACACTTCATTCTATACACTTCTTAAAAGTGTATATCTCTTACAAGTCTTTCCCAAACCTGTCAGTTCAATTCTTGACTGGATTGAACTGAAATATTTTTTGCCAAATCTATCAGTTCAATTTCTTGAGCAAAGTAGTACAATAAATCTGATTCACTTATTTCTTAGGGGATTATGAGTTTTAAGTAAATCTTAGCACTAAAGGAAAAAAATTCAGTTGCCATTGCAAAACACTGATAAAGAATCATATTTGATGGTGAATCACTATCATAATTATCCTTTTAACTTTTTTTATTCTTAACACATATAAATAATTATTAAGGGAATAAACTCATAAAAGTGAAAGGTATTAATCAATTCATATGAGTGACACAAATATTTTTTAATTTCATTTTCTTATAACTCAATTATAATTTTGTAACTTATTAAATCATCTGTTCAACAAACACAAACAAGCAGTAAACCAAACTTTTGGTTTACTGAGTAAACCAAAGTTCTAGGTACTAAGCTATAAGTGGGAAAGGTTAACATGGTCTAATGATCTAATTAATGGGAAAGAGAAATCTTACATAAGTAACATCTATAGAGGTTATCCTAAGGCAGCACTAAAACCACTGGAAAGCTATATCCAGAGGAGATACTCGGTGAGTCTTTTAAGCATATCATTAAAATATTAAAAAGTGGATTATAGGACACAAGGAATGGATACAGAAAATGTAGAAGTAGTTTCAGAGATAACACCACATTCCAGGAGAGAAGAAAAAAGTTTTAGACCAAGATTGTGGTGGTGGTAGACAGAGAGAGCAAGATATCCTACAGGAACTGGCAGTTTATTTTATACTGAAGATAAAAATGAGGGAAGAGTTAAAGATGAAACTCTGGTTTCTGGTCTGAGCAACGGAGTTGATGGTCAAGTCGTTTTCCATCACAGAGAACACTGGAATAGGAGCAGGTTTTTGGATGACTATGATCCAAGTTTTAGACTTTCTTTTGGAGGTCAAGAAAAATTTCCAAGTGAAAATATTGAGAAGGTAGTAATAAAAATAGTCAAGGCTGGAGCCATTGACATAGAAATGGCACTTTAAACCACAGGAAGTATGAAATAACTTAGAAGGAGAGAATAATTGAGAAGTAAAGAAGCTCTGACAAGGGTCAGGTGCAAAGTGAGTAACAGGCAAAGGAGTCATTGAGAAAGAATAAACACAGAAGTATTCAGAGAGTGTAGTATCAGAGAGAGTCCAAGTAAGAAAGCAAGAAACTTTTAAATGAGAAGCATGGTGAATGGAATCAAATATTGTAGAGAGATAAATTAAAATAGAAAGTGACCAATGTCAACTGAATTTACTGACATGAAGTTTTTGGTGAATTTAATGAAAAGTCACTTTGGAGAAGTTGAAAGAAGTTTGCAATTGTTTAAAGAGTTTTGGGAAGGGGAAGAAAGAGTCTAGCCAACCCACAAGATAACTGGTTATGGAAAGAAGAAAAAAGTTAAAACTATGTCTAGGAATGGAGCAATTGCTCATCAAAGAGACTGTTTAGCTAATAAGAGACTTTAACATGCTAGCATGCTTGTAGATGATTGAATACAGAGGGAGATAATGATTCTATGATGACCGGATCTTCAGTAGGTAAAGGAATTCAAAGGGATTCCCCTTGACTTTTGATTGATTCATGAAATTCCTGTCATAATTCCTGTCATAATTCATGTGGACTTATTTTTTGCTTATAGGGGTTTCACAAATCTAAAGTCAATAGTCCCCCAACAGACTTTAATGTTGTGAAACCTAATGGAGTTTTAGATTATTCATGAATCATTTCATTTACTAAGGAGAAGCTTCAAAACAATTGTTTATATTTATTCATCATATTCCTTTCTTGCAGGTTCTTTTATTTCTCATTAATCGAAGAATTTTTTTTCTTTTATGCTTTTTCTAGGAAAATTCCTACATCTTTCATAATATCACCAAGTCAATATCTGGAGCAGAATCAATCCTCTCAGTTACATAAAATTAAAAATGGCATATTGTTGGAAAACAGATCTAAATACCAGTGAATCACATGAAGAGCAGCATGAGCACCAAGAATTTCACTCTGTAAATCAGTCCTTTTTCCCTAGCCACGTCAGTCTGGGTTTTGATCAGCTAGTAGATGAGATCAGGATTAAAATTCCATTCTATCAGAGTGAAATTGAAGAAAACACTGTTTGTGTACCCCATGCACCAAACTGGGACTCAACAAGGCATTCATTACATGAAACACACCAAATACCCTTGAATGAATTAACTTCTCAGACCTCAGAACTCTCCTGTCACCAAGTTGGGAAAACACCAGTAATTGGTTTTAGGCGCTCTGTGCTACCAAATCCTGAAAATATGAACAAACAAAGCTCTTGTGGAAACCCCATAGGAAAATATCATGGTGGTGATGATTACAGAATAAATATTTCAGCTCCATCATCCACTAGTCTGGATAAAATTAATTCACAGAGAGAATCAGAAAATGAAAATCGTAACTACCACATAGGATTTGAAAGTAGCATCCCTTCTACATATCCATCCTTCTCAACTAACTTCATGCCAAAAGAAGAGAATAAAAGAAGTAGAAATATGAACATTGTGAAACATTCTCTGATGCTTTCTGAAGGTTCTTTTCCACCCAGGACCTGGGAAAGTACACAGCCAGAGAATACAGAGGTATGTATGTATCACATAAGTTGGCCTAAAAAAAAAAAAAAGAATCTGAAAGAATCATTCAATAATGTACTGGATTAATTTGGTAATGAGGGTCATTCACCTTAATAGGAAAACGTATTGATGTTATTTGTAAAAAAATAATTTATTATTCACAAATTCTGTGTTCCTAAATTAATGACTTTTTCTGAAGAAAAAATTAAAACGGTACATCATTTTAAAGTTCCAATTTCATCAAAACTAAATAAAGTGTTACAGTCCTTACATTTTATTTGATAAAAAATATAACTGGAAATTTTGATGAAAGTAATTTTGATTCTTACTGTATTATTATGCATACATAAAAAACACATACATCTCATTTGATTGATATTTTTGAGTCATACTGTCATAAATTAAAACTTTATATCATTATGGTAGGAAAAATGTCCTTTTACCCAGAGACTCCTAAATTATGCTGTTGGCAGGCAACATCTATTGGGATCATTCCAAGAGTAGGAAATTAAGCAATAATTGTGCACTTCATCCTAATGGTTTCATCAGTAGTTCTCCAATCAATTTAGTTACCACAGAGTTTCTTGTATAATATTTGAATATTTCTCTGCTTACACTAAGTCTAGACCCAAGCGAAACTGGAAGTAAACAGTAAAAAAAAAATGAAACATTATTGCAGCTATAATTTACAGGGTGAAGCAAAAGGACTCCTCATTTATTCAACGACCATCATATTCTTAAAATATACATGATACACTAGGCATAATGAATGCAAAGAAATGACATGACACTTGAATTCAGAAATAGCATATTGCTCAAATTAACTTGCCAACAAATAATGGCAACAGAGTAAAATAACAGATAGAATGAGTTCACAGGAGAGGAAAACCTAATTCTGAGGCACTTGAGAGGAGGTAGCAACTCAACTGATCTGAATTAAAAGTCAGTGAATTTGGGGTACCTGAGTGGCTCAGTATGTTAAGCAGCAACTTTGGCTCAGGTCATGATCTCATGGCTCATGAGTTCGAGCCCTGCATCGAGCTCTGTGCTGACCGCTCAGAGCCTGGAACCTGTTTCAGATTCTGTCTCCCTCTCTTTCTGCCCCTCCCCTGCTCAAACTCTACCTCTCTCTCTTAAAAATAAATAAACATTAAAAAAAATTTTTAAGTCAATGAATTTCAGGGACATCTATTTATGATCAAGGCAAAATATAACTTAGAATATAACTTCTCCTGATTTCAGATACTGAACAAAAGGCTGTATAGGACACCGTCCTTGAGGTCAACTTTACCAAAGTTTATCATTTTGATAAACACCGCAGTGTTGCATCATCCTCACTTCCTCATGGGGGCACTTTCTTGCTTGCAGAGCAGGCTAGTAAAGCCCAGTCTGAGCAGCAATATCGCTAAGTTTGAGCAGGCACAGCCTGCAGTTCTAGGCGGAGTGCCAGCGGAGGTATGCAATGGGCGGGAGTCAGAAACCTGTATGAGATTTACTGTAGGTTTTTGGACAAGTGGTTGTGTTTAGCACACACAAGTACAAGTTATGTAGTATAAGTTCTAATTCTAACCTAGCAAGAGAAGGCACTGAGCTGAGTAGTAGTTCAGGCATTCAATTGAGATTACACAAAGCTATCTCTTTTTGTTTGTTTTGTTTTATGTTTATTTATTTCTTTATTTTTAAGAGTGAGAGAGCATGAGCAGAGGAGGGGCAGAGAGAGAGGGAGACACAGAATCCAAAGCAGGCTCTAGGCTCTGAGCTGTCAGCATACAGCCCGACACTGGGCTCGAACTCATGAAACATGAGATCGTGACCTGAGCCAAAGTTGGACGCTCAACCAACTGAGCCACCCAGGCACCCCATACCCAAAGCTAGCACTTAAGAGTGTTAAACATATACTCTAGAGTGAATGCTGCACCTGCCAAAATAGATATGGCCTGACAAAAAATAAAATAAAGGCTAAAGAGACCAAAAAGATCTTAACTGCTTTCCAGGGAAAAACTGTATACTTTGTAAAAAAGACAACACAATTTATAGTGTGTCATCTATAATGCTGAACATATAATAATAGATGCACAGATATGTAAAGAAGCAGAGAATTTTGACCCACAATCAAGAAAATAACCCAGTCAATTCAAAGAGATCCTGACATAGTTCAGATGTTGAAATTAACAGAGACTTTAAGGTGGTTATCACTGTTGAAGTAGATAAAGTAAAAGATGGACATAATGAGTAGACCAATGAAGAATCTCAAGAGGAAGCTAGAAACCACAAAAAAATAAAGACTATGCATTTTCTAGTACTGCAAACACAGTATCTGAAATGGAAAAATCACTAGGTGTACATATAGAAGATAACAGAGAGGAAGATAGTAAACTTGAAAGAAAAATAAGAAAAATAAGAAAAATTATCCAAACTAAAGAAGAGAAAATAAAACGATTATATAAAAATGAGCAAGGACTCAAACTTATGTGACAAGGAAGCTGATAATATGGACAATTTTGGAATGCTAGTGGAGAGGAGAGGAAAAATAGGAAAACCAACTGAAAGAAATAATGGTCTGACCATTTCTCAA
The DNA here is from genome assembly GCF_027475565.1 of Acinonyx jubatus. Lineage (NCBI taxonomy): Eukaryota > Metazoa > Chordata > Mammalia > Carnivora > Felidae > Acinonyx > Acinonyx jubatus. Next base: position 50,499,973 of record NC_069387.1, read on the forward strand.
ATTTGGTATAAAATGTCAAATTATAGATCTAAGAAGCTGAACAAGTCCCAGACAGAGTAAATACAAAGGCAATCGCATGTAGACAAATCATGCTCAAATACCTGAGAACAAAAGGTAAAGGAAAATCCTAAAAGAGAGCAGAGAGGGAAAACATTTCACACAGCAGAACAATAATCGGAATTAAAGCAAATTTCTATCAGAAACAATGGAAGCAAGACAACAATGGAATGACATTTTAAAATTATTTTTTAAGTTTATTTATTTATTTTGGGAAAAGAGAGAGAGAGAGAAAGCAAGAGCGAGCACATGCCTGCAAGTGGAAGAGTGGCAGAGAGAGACAGGGAGAAAGAGAATCCCAAGCAGGCTTTGCACTGTTAGCACAGAGCCCAACACGGGCCTCATCTCAGGAACCGTGAGATCACGACCTGAGCCGAAATCAAGAGTCTGATGCTTAATCAGCTGAGCCACTCAGGTACCCCAACAATGGAACGACATTTTAAAGGATATATATCCATATTTATACACACACAAAATATATATACATATATATGTATGTATGTATATCTATACTTTTGTATCAATTGAGTATATACTTCAAAACATAAAATAAAGATATCATATAAACAAATGTTGAGAGAAACTAGCCAGCTAACATGCACACAAAAATACTAAAGTGCTTTGAGTACAAGGAAAATGACACCAGATGGAATCTAAAAATGAAAAAAGAGCAGTAAAAATGGTAAATATATTAGTAAATAGGAAAAACTACTTTTAAATTTTGATAGCTGTTTAAAGCAAACAACAGCATTTAACTGAGAGTTATTTTATATAGAGAGATGAAAAATACATGACAACCTAGCATAAAGGATGGAAGGGGTAAACATTATTAGCTATTATGAATTCTTACATTCATTTTAACTGCATTGGTACAGTATTAATTCTAAGTACACCATGATATGTTAAGGATGCATATAGTCATTTCTAAGTACAGCTATTAAAAAAAAATAATACTGAGAAGAAAACCTAAAAATCCAACAGAATTAAATAAGAAAACAAAATCAAATAAACCAAAAAGGAAGGGAAGTAAAAATAGAAAAATAAATTATAAACAAATAGAAAGAAAATGAATATGGCAGTCTTAAATCCAATAATATCCGTAAATATACTCAATAAATGGACTACACATTCTAAGTAAAAGAGAAAAATTGACAAACTAGATAAAAGAAATGTAACTACTACTACAACAGATGAACTTAAGAAAGGCACAAATAAGTTGAAAATAAATGAAACAGAAGATGTAGCCTTTGATCAGCAAACAAAAAGCTCTATTTTATTATTATTATTAATTAATACCAGAAAAAGTACAGTTCAAGGCAGAGCATTATTAGAGAAAGAAAAGGGTCATTTCTTAATGACAACAAGGTTCATCAGGAAAATACAACAAATGTAATGTATTACAACAAAATACAACAAATGTAAATGTTATGTACCTAATAATAGCTTCAATATACACAAACAAAAATGACTCCATTTAAGTTAATCATGTACCCACCTTCTGACTCAGTCACTTATGGATTTTTTCATAAGAAATAAAACACAGGTCCTTATACATACTTGTATGTAAAAATTAATAGTTTTCCTTATAAAAACTATGAACACCCCAAATGTCCATTGACAGGAAGATAGATAAACAAATTATGAAACTGTGAAATATTCATCAATAGAATAGTACTAATTGGCAATAAAAAATGAACAACTGATGTGTGACAACATAGAAAAATTTAAAAATATGTATCATTTAAGTGAAAGAAACCAGAAAGGAGCACACACACTTAATCTATGATGTTAGAAATCTGAATAATCTGAATAGTAGTTACCAAATAAATGTAGTTTGATAGAAGGAGATGTGGGGGAACTTTCTAAAGTGATGGAAATGTTCTATATTTTTATTGTGCTGTTGATAGCACAGTTGTATACATTCCTCAAAACTTATATTACTTAAGATTCATGCATTTTTCTGTATGCATTACCTCACCTAAAAAATCCACATACATACATACATACATACATAAATAAATAAAACAGAATGAATTGAAGGGATGTAGGATGGGATAACCCAAAATGTGCCACTTGGGCATAAAGTTTATTTCAAGTTGAAAGTAATAAATACACAGCAGATGCAGGAAAAACTTTGCTTCCCTCATAATTGCCTGAATTTACATTGGAAAGAAGAGAATTATTAACAGAGACTCCCCTTTACCCAAGGAATTTATCTAGAAAATAAGGCAACCTTTGTTTTCAAACACATCTTTTCATCTTCTTGTGAATGGCTTTCCTCCCCTTTGTGTTCACAGACTCCTACCAGTCTCTTTAGCTCAAATAAGCTTCAAGTTGCCTCATTGTCTTTGGAATCTCTTGTGTGGATTCCCCATACATACATATATATGCCTGTTAAATTTGATTTTCTCCTGTTAATCTGTCTCACATCAATCTGATTCTAAATCCAGCTAGAAGGACCATAGGACGGGAAGTTCTTCCTTCCGGACAGAATCTTTTTTTTTTTAAGTTTATTTATTTATTGTGAGAGAAACAGAGACAGTACAAGTGCGGGAGGGGCAGAGAGAGAGGGAAAGAATCTCAAGCAGGCTCCAGGCTGTCAGCACAGAGCCTGATGTGGGGCTTGAACCCACAAATATGCCAGCTCCTGACCTGTGCCGAAACCAAGAGTCAAACACTGAGACAACCCAGGTGCCCTTAGGACAGACTCTTTAAAACAAAATTAAAAATGTAGAATTGTATTAATGTTTTCTCCACATCAAACCATATTAATTTGACAGTTTTTATTTTAAGCTGACAGGTTGTTCTATTCAGCTGGTTGAAGTACCTCAAGGCAGTAATAAGAGTCTGGCCTCCTTCTGCGACGAAGTAAAAAAGTGAGTCTTGCTATTTCATGAAACTTTGAAATTTCTGTGCCGGCATAAATTTGTCTATTTTATAACAGCACTGAACTGATTAATTTTGAATACAAAATGTTAAAGTTTTATATATTTTAACAGTGAAAAATATAAATTCATGACAAATTAGTTCATTGATTAACTTCTAGTATTGTTTTTGTTGTTTTTAGTCAAATCATTTTATTTTCTTGATAATTCAGTTAAAGTTAAATGTTTAATGATTTCAGACCTGCCCTTGCTATTTGTTGACAGTTTAGTTTGCAGTGAATTAATTTCTTATTTAATGGCATAACTGACTGACTTCTCTGGCTCTGTCCCAAATTAGCATAGATTTATCCTTCCTACCTGGGATATACTATTTAGAATGATGAGACTGCCCTCCTTTTAATAACTAAATCTTACCTTGAATGAATTTCCAGAATAATGAACAAATGCATGGGTGTTTGTCCATTGAAAAACTAATTTGTTCATTAGAGGATATTACAAAAACATCACTGGTCCCCTTTTTACTTATTTAAAATGAACTTATAATATAAAGCTAGCTTCTGTTTTTTAAGACCAATTTCTTATTAGCAGTTAAAATTTATATAAGCCCATCTCTTCTGCTGCTAGGGTTCCCAAAAGCTTTGAAAAATTCATGCATTTTCCTTCTCTTAATTTTTATCTATTTATAGCTACTATAAAAATAATAAATATACATATAAATAAACTTTAACTTATTTATCAGCTATAGCATCTTCCTGCTAAATGATCATTTGGGACTAAAGACTGGAATCATTTATTTAATAATTAATTTAAAGGCTATTTGAATGACTAATAACAAGTCCATGCATGAGAGAGATTCAAAAGTGGAACAAACAAACAGAAAAGCAAGGTCTCTGTCCTAAAAAGCTTGTAACCCTGCTGGAAGAACTGAAAGGCATACAGACAAAAAAACTAAACTAAACTAAACTAAACTAAACTAAACTAAACCTCGCAGCTCAAATCCATGAAAATATTTAATAATTAATGTCTCACTCTTGCTCACAGAAAAATAAAATAAAATGACTCTTTGGATTGCTAAATTAGCATCTTTAAAGATATCAATATTGATTCTTTTAGGAATAAACTACTCACTGTCACAAACTGACAAGCATTGCCAGGAACTTGACATTTTATATCTAAGATATGATCATTTCTACCCATTAAGCATGAGCAATAGCTCATCTTAATATCACAAGATATCACTCAGTATAAATCCATTGACAAAACACTTATTACTAGTCCTTCCCATCACTTCCTTTTTTAACATAATGTAATATTCTCAGATGAAGTCTTCTTGTGGATGTAATAGTGACACAAAATACTTTATGTGATGGTTTGTCACTAGCTCATGGTGCATTTTCTGAGTTCCTAAATGTAATTTTTCTCAATGGTTCCTTTCAAAGTAACCATGAAACTAAAACAGATGACCAAATAATAATAAACTTTAGTGTAGTGAAAGGAAGAGATAGGTTATATTTACACATACTTATCTTGGTTTTCAATAATCCTTTTTGATGTATGCTCATATATAAAATGATTAAATTTATAAATGCCTAATTATTTTTTACACATACTATTCATCCAACAACAACATATTGAAGATCTACTATGTACTAGGCACTGTCCAACCCCTCTTAATTCAAAAGAAGACCAAATTGAGTTTGAAAGCCAGGTTTTTTAAGAGGGTCATAATAGAATGGATTTATGTATCCAGTTTAGTCTCTTTTTATTTAATATTTAAACATACCTAAAATGTTTGTAATATTCCTGTTATATACCCTTTAAAGAGCGTCTCTAACTTGTTGGATCTGGTTTCTTTTTTTGACATGCTTTTAAGCCACATCTTTCAAGCAATGTGTCACATTTTTGTAAAAAATACAATAAAATGGCATAGCATATGCAAAGTTCTGGCCACAGTAGATGCTCAGCAAAGTTTTAGGAAAGAATAGGTCATAAATTTTCATTTTAAATTTATTTCCTGAAAAACAGGAGAAGCTTAAATCATGTATGTGTGGAATAGTATCCTATCATATGGTGAATACTAAATCATGAAACTCCTCCACCAGAAGTTGGAGTCTAGACCTTTATCCTCGGGTATAAGAGAGGAGAGACGCCCAAATATTTATCCTGAACAATGGGTTTTCAAACTGTAGCTATGGAGCAGCAGCAGTAATGGCTTACTTGGAAAACTGTTAGTAGGGGAAGTGAAGATTCCTCCACAGATCTATTGAATCAGCAAATATGAGGATGGGACTCAGAAATAGGTGATTCTGGCACATACCAGCCCATGCACTTTTTCATTTATCAGGCCCCTCAAGAAGGGGCTGTTTCTGTGGAATTTAACAGCATAGAAATTAAGCTATCTCAGTGAGCATGGCACTACTTTAATGCTGCACAAAGAGAATGAATGCTAAGGATGTAATTCCTATTGACACATTACATCGAATGTATGACATACATTCTACACACAGAACGTATAACGTTCTCTTCAGGAATAGCACTACAAAATTTAGATGTCTGAACAATTAACAAAAAACATAATTTCATATTCATTATCAAAGGCATTTTAAATATCTAACTTGCAAATAATCTTATGTTATATTCTACATGTGGGTAATAACATGAATCAAAAGGGATTCAGCTATAATAATATATGATAGTTATGATACATTACATGGGTATATGCTTCCATTCTACGAAACTCTTTCACATGCGTTTTCACTTGTAATCCTTGCCATAAACCTTTGAAGTAGATACAAATATCCTTAATTGTACAATCAAAAGAACTGATCAAATAACTTGCCTCTGACAATAAAATTACTAAAGGGAAGAGTCAGCATTCAAACTCAAGGCTTCTGGCTCCAAGGATAAACTATTTTGCAATTCTCTGACTCACTAGAACAAGAAGGAATTGTTCAGTTTGTGCAAATGTCTTTTGGGCTAAATTACTTATGTAAAATCCAGAGATTTGTGTAAAAACCAAAAATTTTGAGCCAAGAATGGTATTTACCAATGGAACACAAAGAAGATAATTTATTTACCAAAATCCTTTAATCAAAATGAGTGACTTCCAGCTTGAGAAAGTTAGCAAAAACCAAGGGGAGGTGTTCAGCTTCAAAATTAATGTCAATGAAGGAAGTCTTCATGATTCAGAGTCAGTTTTCATGCCTGATAAATGCCAATATATTCTTAATTGCTTCAAATGAGATGCTCCTGGGGAAATCTAAAGAACAGTCTTTTATGGTTGTCTTGGTATAATTGTAATCTTTACCAATCTGGCCTAGTTAATAGCACTGTACCACCAATCACGTGCTGATTGTTTCCATATTTTAAATCTAAAGCAAACTGAACATGAAGTTTCTTACAATCTCTCCTAAGTATTTTTTCCCATATATTTTTCAGGATAAGAGAAACATATCATGCAGCTGACATTAATTCGAATTCAGGGAAGATCTGGAGCACTACTGCAGCATTTCCATGTCAGCTTTTTTCTAACACTAAATTTAATATAAATATTTGTATTGATAACTCAACACAACGACTTCATTTTAAGCCATACGGTAAGCGACCTTGCAAAATAAATATAAAAATCTACACAAAGCTAATAGGCTGCACAGCCTTGAGTCCACAGACTGAAAGCATTAAAAGAAGCATTATTAAATGCTAGTATTTTGCCCTAAACTGGAGTTAAGAGGAAAATAGCTGGAAACCTTTTGTGAACATTTGTTGAGCTATTGTTTTTAAGAACTCTCTTCATATAGCTCACCCCAGAACACTTTACTTTCCTACTATATAATACCCGATGGCAAGTGTAACAAATTTTTGGCATATTAAAAACAAAACTAAATTTCAAAAAGATTATAGATAAAGCATATGAATGAAATGAATGAATATATATATATGAAAATGGCAATACTAACCATTAAAAACAACTATGTCATTCGAATGTAAATAATAGGCATTGATACATAGTCTTTATTCTCACTGTAGGAGGTATAGGAGCCTTATGAATAATGGAGCAGATCCATTCATCAGTCTCTGGGGATGAATCCTGGAACATGGATTCTGCATCTTATCAAACTCATCAGATGATTCTTTTTTTTTTCCTAGAGTTTTAGAATCTCTTTAAAGTTGTTTAATAATTTTAATATATATATTAAATATATGCATTATGTATAATATATATTATATTGTGTATAATATATGTTATAGATATAATATAGATATTATATATATATATATATATATATATATATATGTATATATATATTAGAGAAAGAAAGGGGGAGAGAGCATGAGCTGGGGAGAGATAAAGAGGGAGGGAGAACAAGAAATCTCAAGCAGCCTCCACACTCAAAACAGAGCCCAACGTGGGGCTTGATTCCATGACTCTGGTATAATGACCTGAGCCGAAAACAAAAGTCTGACTCTCAACCAACTTAGCCACCCAGGCGCCCCAAAGTTTAATATTTCACTGTTATAGTCAACTATTTTGCAAAACAATAATAGTTCTTTAAACATTAGTTTCTACTAATGAGTTTCTACATATGAGCTATTTTTTCTTGGCAAATAATAACAAATATTTTCTTTTATTGATTGTTATTAATATTATTATTACTTTGGTTTTTTTTTTCTTACTCTAGTCAAGATTCTGAGTTAGTACAGATGGCTACAAACAGCAATGTTATGTTGGAATATTTAGTTAGGACCATCTGGTCTGAAACTAACAAAAACCAACTTCTGCTTCCTTACAAAGAAAAAAAATTCTTAAAGAATATAGGGATTTCTTACAGAATTTAAGAGTAAGAATTCAGCAGATTCAGGAACGTACTAAAGGCACAGATGAACAAGCAGTCCAAAATTCCTGTATGCATCTCACCTCATCTCTTCTATATAATTGCTTCTCATGTTTCCCTTGTTTACTGCTGACTCATTTCCCTTGCTTTTCCAGAACATATGGAAAGCCAAGTTCTCAAGCTTAAATACTATTTGGCCAGTTACCTACAGAAAATTTAATCTATTAGATCCAATTCCAAATTTCTAAAAAGCAAGATTCTGATTGCCCAGCCAAAATCAGTGGTGTTGAACCCTGAATCAATCACAATCTGTATCATCTTGGCATCAGTTGCTGGAGAAGAGGGGAGTAACTATAAACTAGGGAGACCACTTCTCTTCTTCTAATTTACAGTATTTAATTTCTAACATTTCTTTCTCTCTCTCTCTCTCTGCATGTTCTTTTGTTGAATTTGGCCAGTTGGAGGCCATTTCTGACTTTTATGAGAAGTGTCAGGAAAGTGATTAGGTCATTGTGTTTAGTGTTAGAGATGTATAGTAGTAAACAGGATGTCTGCGCTGTCAAGGATATTTACAAGGGGGAGGAAGAGGAGGAGGAGGAAGGGGTGAAGTACAGGAGGAAAAGAGGGAAGAAGCAGAGAAGGAAAGGACACCTTCATGAAAACATACAGAGCGTGTGCCACTGTTGGGAGGAAAATTTTTCCCCTATCTACTTATATTTGAAGGGGATGAGGGTGGTGGCTGTGACAGAACTGACAATAGATTAATAGGAGAAAAGGCAAGGTTATTTACATATGCATGGAGGGGTTACTCAGTAATGAGTAACCTGCTGAATACCCAGAGGTAAAGGTTTATATACCAATTTAATGTAAAAGCGTGTATATGTGTGTGTGTTGAGGTGTGTCAGTTAGAGCTTCACTAAGAAAGTAGGAACCATCTAGTGGATGGGCAATCTGTCTCCTTCCTGGAATTTATAGGAAATTCCCTCAGAAGGAAGTTAGTGGAAGCTGTATTTTAGGGAGTCTCTGCTTTAGTCAGATAATAAAAGTTCAGATAAGATTTCAAATACCTTCACTATGAAATCATCTTTATGCTAAAACTGTGATCCTTTCACCACTTTATGTTAAGTGTTTTACTAGTAAATACAGATGTGCTCTAAAGAACAAAATAGTGTATCTGAAGAGTATATCAAGAATGACTTCAATAAAAGATGTTGTTGCTAGAAATTTAGAGAATAATGAAATCTAGATCAATAAAGAGGACAAGATGGATGAGGATAAGGCATTTTCATCCAAAAACTCTTGTTTCCCCAAGAGTGAAGAAATAGAATCCTTCTAGAGAAGTAGGTGTTTTAAGCAAAGAATTCTGTGTTCCACAATCTTCAGCCATCATTTCAATGAAGATGATTCCTGTGTCCTTATTTACAAGTACAAAGTTTCTCTAGAGAGTCTTTACTTTCAACTACATTTTAGATTTAGATGATGCATGGTCAGAACTGTATTAGGAGGCCATGTATGACATGCAAAGTGTTGGAAGTAGAAACCAGTTTGCAAAGATTAAAGAGTGATTTACAACTGTTTGTAAAAGTTATCTACTAAGAACTTTGGCAATATTGGGAAGGTTAAAAAAAATACTGTCTTAATGTAATGAAATGTGTAAGGGGAGATTTTATTTTAAGAAAAAACAAAAATTCTAAGAAAAAACAAAATCATCTTTACCATGGAGAATATTGAATATATAAAAGAAAGGGTAGGGGTGCCTGGGTGGTGTAGTTGGTTAAGCATATGACTTTGGTTCAAGTCATGAGCTGTTCACAAATTTGAGCCCCATATCAGGCTCTGGACTGACAGCTCAGATCCTGGAGTCTGCTTCAGATTCTGTGTCTCCCTCTTTCTGCCCCTCCCCCACTTTCTCTCTCTCTCTCTCTCTCTCTCTCTCTCTCTCTCTCTCTCTCTCTCTTAAAAATAAATAAACATTAATTTCTTTAAATAAAAAATAGGGGATTTAACTGATGGAAATAGAACCTAGGGTAGGAAAAATCTGAGATTAAGAAGTAGGATATAGTAAAAAAGTCAAAGTACTTATATCTCACAAGATGTGTAAAGAGGTAGAGAATGATGTGTAAAAGACTAGATTTAATGCACAGGTAGTTAATTAAAGAATCTCAAATGGGCATTAGCCTCTTCTATATGGTAGGCAATATAGTCAACAGATTGAGAAGGGCTGCATAAAGTGAAAGAGTACAAGAAATTGGGGAAAGTATTATATTAGCTGCCAAACTGAAGGTACAAGTATAAAATCTACTTAAAAGAGGTCATAGTACTTGTTCACCTACAATATGGATGAGAAATTTAATCATAGACACTTAATGGTTGACTTCAAGGAGAAAGATGATAATTTCAGGTTTAAATATGCCTAATTTGAAGTAATAATGAAACATTCAAAGAGTAACATGAAACAGATAGTAGGAGATAATTAAGCTGAAGCACAGGGGAGAAGTAATAGTAGAAATTGGATTATGGAGTCTACCATGCAGAGTGGAAAGATGTAGTGAAATAATGATTTCATGCATGCCCCCTATAGCACAGGGGATGCAGCCTGGAAATGGGAGAGTCAAGTTAATTAAAATGAACTGGTATCCCCGGAGATATTTTCCTGCCATCATATACTGGCAATTTTCTCCCCTCCTTGTCAATGCTCTTACAGTCATGATTTTGCTGTGGCCATATTTTCTTCTAGTTGCAATCATACTATTTCAGTCATTATTCCCAAGCAATAGTGTGTTTAAGATAACTCTCTCCCATGTCAAAGCATTTCCACAACCCTTAATTCCATGATTATCTTTACCATTTGTTTCTCTAGCCATTTCTTAGAAAATACCTTGACCTATCATACAACCCACATTTTTAGGGGCGGCTGGGTGGCTCAGTCAGTTAAGCATCTGATTTCAGCTCAGGTCATGATCTTGTGGTTGGAAGACTGAGCCCCACGTTGGGCACCGCACTGAGAAGGAGCCTGCTTTGGATTCTCTCTCTCTCTCCCTCTCTCTCTGCTCCTCCCTCTCTCTCTTTCACACTCAAAATAAATAAACAAGCTTTAAAAAATGTAAAAACCCACACTTTTAAATCCAGTATTATTCTCCCCGCCGCCCCACCCCGCCACCTTTTTTTGTGGCAGATTTGGCAATACCAATTGCACTACATTTTGTTAGCCAGTTTGTGTCAAAAACATTTTTCCCAAACAGAAGGGAATGGCAGAAAAAGAAGACACAGCAAAGTAAACAGATAATGGCAAACTAAATACAACTCAGATGAATACAACTGAGTGTTTGCAATATGCTGTTCAAATTCTGATTAATGGTCATCAGTACAGTCCATTTTTACTTTCTTCATTGATTGCGACCATGAATTCACATTCAAAGCATGAAGATATATATATATATATATATATACACAATTTTCAACTATTATCATTTATGATAGTAAATGAGCCCTGCACTATTTCATAGACAACCATTACTGTAAACTCAGTGCGGTGCTGGCCACTACTAAGTAGCATATGTATGTAAGAGCTTAGTGGGGAGATTACAGAATGTAAAGCCAAAGGATTTGTATCCAACAGTATGCTTACACTTTGAGCTCCAGAGAAAGCGTAGAAAAAAAGCACATGCTCATTAAAGTTATCACAATGCTGTCCAAGATGGAAACTTTGGTGATTCCTACATGGGGAAGGAAGAACAATAAACTTTGGAGACTTAGAATCATCAAGAGCACAAGCTTTGGAATCTGACAGATTTAGGTTGGACTCTTTGCTTGCCACTATCACTCACTATACAATGTCCTTGGCATTTCCCAAGTCTCTGTGAGCACTCAGGGTAGAACACTTTTTCTGCAGAGCCACAGCATATTCAGGTTTTAATATGAGGAAAACAATACCAGGCTCCATCAGTAATGTGAAGACAGATTGATCAAATAAAATGCAAACAGTATTTTCAAAAGTACCTCCAAATTTAATGAGACTAATAAATGAGATGCATCTCATTTTAATTCCTCTTGATGGAGCTAGACAGTTATAGTTCATAATGTGTGTATCTTTTTTGTGCTCAAAACCTTTTCCCCAGCCAATATATGATAAGCTCTTATTAACTTTTTATTATTCACCTTTGTTTTTAGCTAATTATCTTGTCAAAGACCTAATTGCAGAGGTTCTACATTTTTCTACAAATGACAAATTATTCCCCAAAGATCATCTTCTAAGTATATGTGGCTATGAAGAATTTTTACAGAAGTAAGTATCTTATTTATTAAGGTAAATTTTGATCATTGTTATAACCTATATTAAGACACACTTCATTTTTTTTTCTTTAAAACATACTTTGGACAAACACTATAGTCTTAGAACCAGCATAATTAAATCAATTTTGCCCTTTTTAATATGAATTCAAAATTTTAAGACTCATATCAACAGGTGCATTCTTGGTTTTATTTTGTTATCTTGTGTATTTATGGCAACATGTATTTAAATGACCTGTGACCAAGCTGACATTCTCAGGACATGGAACTTTCAGTTTTGAAACGAAGAAAATTCTGGGCAACACAAATTACTGCAATAAAGCTTATTAAGGCTAGTCACGGGGCGTCTGGGTGGCTCAGTCAGTTAAGTGGTTAAGTCTCCAACTTTGGTTCAGGTTATGGTCTGGCCATTCACGAGTTCAAGCCCTTCTTCGGGCTCTGTGCTAACCATTCAGAGCCTGGAGCTTGCGGATTCTGTCTTCCTCTCTTTCTGCCCCTCCCCTGCTCACGATCTGTCTCCCTCTCCCTCAAAGAAAAATAAATATCAAAAAAAAAAAATTAAAATGTAGCTTGATACACCTGACAGACACACACACAAGAATTAAAAAGACTGGGGCGCCTGGGTGGCTCAGTCGGTTGAGTGTCCGACTTTGCCTCAGGTCATGACCTCGTGGTCTGTGAGTTCAAGCCCCACGTCAGGCTCTGTGCTGACAGCTCAGAGCCTGGAGCCTGTTTCCGATTCTGTGTCTCCCTCTCTCTGCCCCTCCCCTGCTCATGCTCTGTCTCTCTCTCTGTGTCAAAAATAAATAAGCATTTTAAAAAAAAGAATTAAAAAGACTTCACAATTTTTAAAAAAAATTTTTTAATATTTATTTATATTTGAGAGAAAGACAGAGCATGAGCAGGGGAGGGGCAGAGAGAGAGAGGGAGACACAGAATCCAAAGCAGGATCCAGTTGTCAGCAGAGCCAGATGCGGGGCTTAAATTCATGAATGGCAAGATCATGACCTGAAGCGAAGTTGTAGGTTTACCGCTTAACCAATAGCCACCCAAGCACCCCTGGTCACAATTTTTGAAAACAATAAATTATAATGTAATAACTAATTTTTGGTTTACAATTGTATTAGTATGCTGATTAAATACTGATTTTTAAAAATCACAGAGGATTTGAGTATAAGCATTACAACATTTTCATAAAAGAGTAACTTTCTTCATTTCTTTAGTCAGGAAGCTCTTAAAGCAATTAGAAAAGTCTGTTCTCATGTAGGTCAACTGCAAATACTTATTTGATAGAAAATTCACCTTCTCTTATTTGTATCACAATTATGCCTATTCTGAAATTCCTTAAAGACCAACCTTGAAAATATAATACAGCTTTAAAGGAGATATTTCTCTGCTGTTATTGCACAGATATTCTAAATAGTAAAGTAAACTGAAGTAGTCGATAAAGTGGTTTGTCACATTTTTTCCTTGTGTTTCCATAAGTGTCTAAAGATTGACAAGTCTCATCAAAGTGTATTTCTTTTTAGATAGCCATTGTTACTGTCATTACTATTCTACCATAATGTAGAATAATGCCAAATGTGTTTGAAAATAACTTGTCAGTAATTTGGTGAATTTAGCAATATTATCAGGAAATCCAGTCTTTTACTGTGCAATGTTAACTGTGACTGTTTAAGACATTATCTACTTTTCTGTATTCCATTTATAACAAAATAATAATAAATATTTATATGTCATAGATATTTCATTGCATTAACTCACAGATATCCCCCTTCTCCCTTATGTATTTGCACCTACCCATTTATATACCCAATGACTGGGCTGCTACCTTCTTCCAATATATGGTTTTGACACTGTATACAAAGAGCAAGGAGAAATATTTGAGAAATGTAATCTTATAACTTAATACTCATTAAAATTCAACTTCTGAATGTGTAGCCTCCAAATGTACATCTGCTCTTCGGCTAATGTCAAACATTAGATGCAAAGAATACGAAACATTATCAAGGGACACCTGGGTGGCTCAGTCGGTTAAGCATCCAACTCTTGATTTCGGCTCAGGTCATGATCTCTCGAGCCCTGCATCAGTTTCTGCGCTGACAGGGCCGAGCCCACTTGGTATTCTCTCCCTCCCTTTCTGTCCCTCCTGTGCGTGAGCACATGCATGCTCTCTCTCTCTCTCTCTCTCTCAAAAATAAATTAACATGAAAAAAATTTAAAAAAAATTATCAAATTTTTATATTGAGTATTATCAGTAGGAAATAACATCCCACAAGTAAAAGTATTGAAGAGACAGAAATTTGGAAAAGTATAATATGAATAAATTTATAATGACTTTGGCTTAATTACTGTTTCAAATGTGTAAGTTATCTATAATTAGCTCAACTGTGACTGCTAAAAATGTATGTAACATTCTTCTTTCTCTTGTTAATATAAACATACAGATTTCCTAAATGTTTTATAGTCATTTATTTCTATCAAATATTTCATTTAATTGGACTTTTATTAAGATAGTAATCAATCAATCAATCAATCAATCAATCAATCAATAAATCAGGGATTTATTTACTATTTAAGATTAACATACTACCTCTTTGTTATGATTTTTTTTTAATTTTTTTTTTCAACGTTTATTTATTTTTGGGACAGAGAGAGACAGAGCATGAATGGGGAAGGGGCAGAGAGAGAGGGAGACACAGAATCGGAAACAGGCTCCAGGCTCTGAGCCATCAGCCCAGAGCCTGATGCGGGGCTCGAACTCACGGACCGCGAGATCGTGACCTGGCTGAAGTCAGACGCTTAACCGACTGCGCCACCCAGGCGCCCCTGTTATGATTTTTTAAAATAAGCATAATATTCATTACTATTCTTTATAACATTTAAATCAGTAAGATTTTTTTGTTTATTCCTATGAAATTTGTCAAAAAAACGTGCCCTTAAACACTTGAATATCTTTTCATAATGTTTTTCTACAGAAGGAACACAGGTAACACAAAATACAGTTAATGATACAATAGGTAATAATTTAGGCTCTAACAGTTATAGTACTACACTTCATCTGGAGTATTTGACTAGCTTTGATTGATAAAAATAATAATAATAGCCATTTATCAAGTGCATGTTATTTGGTTACCTCATATTGAGTAGACTTCTAAGTCTTATGACATTATCAGTGCAATAGATACTGCTTAACCCCTAGTTTATAGATGGGAAGTCTGAGGTTTTGTTGAACTAGGAAGCTGGTAGAATGAAGCCCGAATTCAAACCCAGGTTTGGCTGCTTGCCCTGGGTCTGAACTATAAAACAATAGTGCAAAAGCTCTTGAAGAATATACAAGAAATAGCAAATAGGTTCTTCATGCTACAGCACATGGTAGAAAATATATGCAGTTTTGTGGGTGTCTGCAAGAAGTTTTGTGGGTGTCTGGGGTACAGAGATTAGTCTACTTCAATTCCTATTGAGAACTACACACATACAAGACGAAGATGGGTTATATATATGCCCTCTCCCTTGCCTAAAAATTGATAAAGCCCTGTAATCAGTTCTTACAATGCCCTATCATGAAGGCATTATTAGCATTATTATATACCAACTGCTTGTAGATCACAGAAAGATATTAATGGGAAGAATATGGAAACAGTGCAAAGAAAAATCAATGATAAACTTCTATTTGGAGAATAAATACTGAAGAAGAAATCAGTACCATGTGATAAAATGTTAATAGCTTTTGAATATAAAAAATACACTTAAATTTTGTTTTTAAAAAATAATTATCAAGAAAAAACAGGCTAAAAATGTGAATAGCATGAATATAAATTCAATGGACAAGAAATTATTCAGGGGCACCTGAGCCACCTGGGTGGCTCAGTCAGTTAAGCGTTGGGCTGTTGGTTTCAGCTCAGGTCATGATCTCCCCATTTGTGAGACTGAGCCTCGAGTGGGGCTCTGCACTGACAGCGTGGAGCCTGCTTGGGATTTTTCTCTCACCCTCTCTCTCTGCTCATTCCCTGGTCCTGCTCTCTCTCACTCTCACTCTCTCTCTCAAAATAAATAAACATTAAAAAAGAAATTATTTAGAGTTTGATCTAAGAACAAACATCCAATTAAGACAATGAAATACCATTTTTGCCCATCAAATTCTTAAAATATGATGAAATTCATTTGGAAATGGACAATATGTAAACAGATGCTAGAAATACACATTGATATAGCACTTGCTGAAGAGAATTTTGTCAAAAATGTGTTAAAAGTCTGTAGAAACATGTTTTAAACTGATGGATCATCTGTTTCAGCAATTCTGCCTCTATGAATACCTCTAAGTAACAATTATAATTATACAAAATGACCTAGTTATAAAGCATATTTACCATAACATAATTTCTAACATTAGCAACAATGACAATGAAAACTGGAAAAAAATGAAATCTCTAATAGTACTCCAAAATAGTGGTAAAACAGGTCATGAGCATAATTTTATTATAATATGACACAGAATTGATAAATCAATAAAAAATATAGCATCATATGAAATAAAAACATGTATCATACCTTTAAAAGGTGAAAGGTATCTTTTCAAATAACATTTAAATATATTAATTTTTGTTACAAGTAAATTTCTATTTGGAAAAGAAGAAATCTCATACACTAAAATGTTAAAGTAGTTACTTACACCTTGAAAAAGGACTACAATACAAATGATATTTACTCATTTCTTTTTTAATTTACAAAACATCTATGAAAAACCTGCCTTTTTAACTATTAGGAGATTAAAGAAATAAATTATTCCTCATTGAGATGAAAATAATAACAACAGTAAAAATAACAACAGTAAAATCTACTTCACTTGTTAAAAGTCTTTTATGGACTAGAATTTTCATATGTAGTACCATTCACTCTCATATAAGAAAAGCATGATTATATCCATTTTACAGATGGGAATATTGAAGCAAAGAGAAATTACATGACTTCCTAAAGGTTATGAAATTTGGAAGCAGCAAAGTGGATAGCGTAAGTCTACCTGGCTATGAAGCCCAAACCTTTCTAATGTATAACAAAGTCTCCTTCATAATGAAGGGCCACTTGAAAATAAAAATTATGGGGATAATGTTTCATTAGAGATAATGAACATTAATTTGGGCTGTAAACATGGGTTTATAATTCAACATACAGAATTTGGGTCAAACACAAGAAAAAGAAACCATAGTTTACAGAACAATCATGTTCTGACATATTTAAATTTTTAAAAATCTTTAATCAGAGACATTTTGAAGTGATTAGACTAAAATAAAGGAAAATCACAATCACTAAAGATGGGCTTGTTCAATTTCATTTTTTTTTAATTTAAATCTAAGTTAGTTAACACATAGTGTAATAATAGTTCCAGGAGTAGAACCACTCCTGCACTCCAGGAATAAATCCCACTTGATTGTGGTAAATTATTCATTTAATGTATTGTCAGATTTGGTTTGCTAGTATTAAATTTCTGATTAGACAAAAATATTGTTTTGGAATTTTGACACTGTTTAAGCAAATAAATATTTTCAAAACAAATGCTGCCCACAATTGATAATGCTACGGTATCACTGTTGCTTTGGCAAAATGAGTTTAACTTTCTTTAACATCAACTTATCTTTTAAAAAATTTATTTCTAATGTATTTGTTCTAGTTTACAAATGAGCTCTAGTATTACATTTTAGTAATCTTTAATTCCAGATTTAAAATTTTATTAAGCCTCTATTAATCTTTTCAGGGTATATAGATTGCTTTGAGCTCCTGTGGAGTGTAGGTCTAAATACATAAAAAATATTATGTAGTTGTTGGAGTGCCTGCGTGGCTCAGTCAGTTAAGCATCCGACTCTTGACTTCAGCTCAGGTCGTGATCTCAAGGTCATGAGACTGAGTCCTTGAGTTAGCTCCTCAGTGGACATGGAGTCTGCTTAAGATTTTCTCCCTCTCCCTCTCTCTGTCTCTCTCTCTCAGTCTCACCTTCTTGCCCTGTCCCAATTGTGCCCACACACTATCTCTTTCTCAAAAAATAAATGTATTAAACACATAAATAAACAGAAGTATCTGGTTGTTAATATACAATGAACTAAGAAGTACAGAAGTGTTCTCTCTGCTACTGCCCTAGCATAAAAACACCACCACCAACAAAACAAAACACTATTATTTTTGTGGGATGATGTAGAAATAATATTTTTCTCATATTAAGTTCTCCTTATGTTATCAGAAATATGCAATTTTAATCTGTCCTGGATTATAAAGATAGAGATAAATTATATTTAGTTGCCACTTTTGCAATTTTTCATCTACGTTAGACCAGATAAAGAAAGACAAATACTTAAAATTTAAACTCCTTGGTTTCTTTTAGTTGGTATATTTGTCTGTCAAAATAGTCCCAATAAGTAACTACCTCATGAACCAAGTTTGGAGGAAGTAGCTAGGACTTTTTGTTAGCACAATTAAAATGTAAATGGTCAGGATACTTTTCATAACTTTGCTAATAAGTATATTCATGATTCTCTACTTGTGTTTCCTCCTTAGGTTATACTTTGCTATAAATTTAAACTCCTTGGTTTCTTTTAGTTGGTATATTTGTCTGTCAAAATAGTCCCAATAAGTAACTACCTCATGAACCAACCAAGTTTGGAGGAAGTAGCTAGGACTTTTTGTTAGCACAATTAAAATGTAAATGGTCAGGATACTTCTCATAACTTTGCTAATAAGTATATTCATGATGCTCTACTTGTGTTTCCTCCTTAGGTTATACTTTGCTATTTTATTGGACTCACCTGTCTTTAGAGGCCCAGGGATATTAATAACATAATAATTTAGACTCTATGAAAAAAAATTTACATATTTTTCCCAAACAGTACATTTTTGTACACTGAACAAAAGTGAATTTAATCAACAAAGCAAATAAGATGTTATTTATATTTTTGGGGTGCCTGGGTGGCTCAGTCAGTTAAGCTTCCAACTTTGGCTCAGGTCATGATCTCACAGTTCATGAGTTTGAGCCCTGTGCCGGGCTCTGTGCTGACAGCTCAGAGCCTGGAGTCTGCTTTGGATTCTGTGTCTCCCTCTCTCTCTGCCTCTCCCCTGCTCATGCTCTCTCTCTCGCAAGCTCTCTCTCTCAAAAATAAATATTTGTTAAAAATTAAAAAAACATTAAAAATTGTTTTAAAGAAAAAGATGTTATTTATATTTTGTAACATATTGCAAAATAAAGAAAGAGAACTTTCCTAGCAAGTCCCTTTTTTAATTTTTTTAAATGTTTATTTAGTTTTTTAATTTTTTTAAATGTTTATTTAGTTTTGAGAGCAGTATCGCTCTCACTTTTGCTCTGGCTCTCTTCCTCCTTGTTATTAAATGTTTCTATAAACACAGGAACTCACTTTAATAGCATGTCCCCACAACTATTCTCAAAAATGAGAAGGTTCCTGACCTCTTACACCTGGATATCATGTATTTACCAGGTACTTCAACTATATCAAATAGTTTCATTAGCTACAGTATTCTCCTTAAAAAATTGCTTTATACACGGTTTTAAATACTATATTACGAACAAAAAAAAATTAAAGAATTAGGACAGAAACTATCCATTTTCTCATAAGGCTCAAGTTAGCTTCATACAAAATTGTTAGCAATACAAAGTACAGAATACTAAAACTGTACATTGCAGTCAAAAAATTAAATAGAGAAATAATAGAAAAATAAAAGTAATCTTGTACATTCAAAACACATTAACATCTCCCATCATGTTCCTGGTCTGTAGACCTCAAATTAATTACAATAGCTGGAATGTCCTGGGTAATTTCATTTCCCCATTTCTCATGATCTTATCCAGCAGAGAGACCCCATCGGGCAAATACAGTGGCAGGTTGAGGACAGGAACAACTACCTTTTTTTCTTTCCTGTTAGATGCAGTACAGATACAAAACCCAGTGTGCCTGGTTCTTGTTTCTTTCCAGGGAGCAACAAGATTTGTACCTTCACCTGCACTCGTAACCATCTCACATGACCTTTTTCTTCATAAATGTATTTGTAATATATGAAGCATAATGTTACTTCATAATTGTACCCCTTAGCATCCAGCCCAACATTTACTAGGAGTACAGGTTTTTCATGTGATGTAAGTAATTTCTTCTCTCACAAGTCATGCTATATGTTTTACTTTCTAATTCAACTTAAAAACAATGTTTCTTAGGTGCTGCATGAAACAATAAAATTTACTATGCTTAAAAGCTTTTGTTGAATAAATCATGACTGCACCGTCAGTAGTAAACCACAAGTGCTGCATAAGAAGAAACTGAATAATCTTTCTGGAAAATTCTGCTTGAGCCTATTGCTTACATTTATGACCAGGTGTTTTATCAATGATTTAAACAAAACTGTTCTATATTATTTAATTGACTTTTGTCAAAGAATGCCAGAACCCAGAGTGCTAAAAATATAAAAAGAAAAACCTATGGTAATTAAAAATCTTACTTTGAAATTGCCTTATATATTATTTTTGTCATACATATTCTTTTTTAAAAGACATTTTTAATGTTTATTTATTTTTGAGAGAGAGAGACAGAGTGTAAGCAGGGGAGTGGCAGAGACACAGAATCCGAAGCAGGCTCCATATATAGTTATATATATTCTTAAATCTAAATTTAAAAGGCTGTATCCACGTCTTTATTCATTAGTAGCATTGATTAATTTGATCTGGTTATCTACTAGGGAATCCCTTTTCTCTCTTCTGACCTTTCCCAGTTGAGAAAATCTTAAATAACCTTCGATTAGAGTGAGAAAATCCTCTTCAAAAATTGTATCTAATTAGAATTTTAAAATAATCTTCTTGAAAAAGAAAACCTTCTACTACTAAAAAAAATTAGCTAATTTCATGACAATCTGTATTAATTTATTCTTTAAATATCTGGTTATAAATTGGAACTGCTTTATTCAAAGTAATCAGACTACTAATTACCAGTAGGGAAAAGGCTAAGTTTTATAAAGTTAAGCTATACAAAGTTTAAACTTTATATATAATGATTATACTCACTAGCAGTAAAAACTGAATACTGTATACATTCCTGGGGGTGGGCGGAATGAGTCCCTTTCTTAATAAAATTAAGGATTTCCTTTAGCGACTTAAACAAATTGATTATTTTCAGCACATTCAGAACAGCCTAAGATTGCCAATATTATAATTGACTCTTTTTAGACTTAATTTTGTAAATAAATAACTTACGGTGTTTTTTTTTTTCTTTTACATAATTTTGCTCTTCCACTTAGAAATCATAAAACCATGTCAGAGCGTTGGAAAGAATGTGTCAAAACTCTGAGAACTTTCACGTACCATAATAAAAGTGTGTTCTGTTAATAGATCATTCATTAAGAGCATCTTGAGCTACTTCAGTTTAGTTTTTTAGATCTCTGTCAAAGTATTTTTCCTAATTTTTAAAAATTAATTTTGCTTTCTATCTTTAGCAAACAGCTAACTAAAGTAACAATAATAATCATGTACCATATAAACTTGCATCTGGTTTTAACCAACAATTCTACGTAACATAAAATGTCCTAATATGTGAATACTCTCTATATAACTTCATTTGAAAGCAATTCCCCCAAAGAAAAGTCTTGTGCTGAATACAGGTCATTTGCTACTAAAAGCTACATGTAAGAATTAAAGCATATTTCAGACTCAAGTTTTCTAAAAAGCTTTATGATGACTGGACATGCATCATCAGCCAACAGACTTGATAAAAAGAATCACTTGATTAAAATAAAAACCCGTTGCATTATTTTTCCAAGATGACAAGGCAAATCAGAACTAAACATTGGTATATAATTTAGTATCATTATACCTAAAATTATAATAATCAATAAGCAGCTATCAAGTTATTTTTGTTACTCAAAAGCACTTACTTCTAAAAGCTAAGAATTAAAAATCTCCTTCTCCTCACCAATTTTGAATTAATTGAAGGTTAAGTAATCTAATGATCTGTTTTTCTTAAGGAATAAGATAGAGAATATGTGAGTTGCATAGTATTTCAAGTTAGCCAATATCACCTTAATGAGGCTTAAATGTGCTATTTTAATTTGAGTTCTTGAATGGTTTATATTCATAAAGTCTGCAGAATGTTTCTCCTCTGGAGGTTTGTGGGGAAAATAATGAAACTTTGAAATGGGATAAGATCTGTATTTTTGATCTCTTGAGTTGGTGACTATATTACAAATTCTGCACACCATACCTCAAAAATAATTCCCATGAGTTTAGTATATATATTTTTGTAAAGGACACAAAGCTCCACATTCACTGATGTGTTTCTTCCTTATTTACTCTCTATCTTCTTCATTTATTTAACTTTTTTTTAATGTTTACGTATTTTTGAAAGAGAGAGACAGAGCGTCAGTTAGGGAGGGCAGAGAGACAGAGAGACAGCGAATCTGAAGCAGGCTCCAGGCTCTGAGCTGTCAGCACAGAGCCTGACATGAGGCTCAAACTCAGGTACGGTGACATCATGACCTGAGAAGAAGTAGGATGCTTAACCAACTGAACCACCCAGGTGCCTCTAACTTCATTTATTTAAACTTTTGTGTTATTACTGATCTTTTGTGAATGCACAGCTTAAGAGAGGGCATTGTAAACTTGAAAGTTGTTATAAAACACTTCCTCTAGATTAAAAACATTGAATTAAAAACTATGTGTATTATATATGTAAAGAAACACAATGATATTGAAGTGAAGAAGCATAAGGGAGAGTTGCTTTTTACAAGCTAGAGGGAATTCTTAAGGAAAAATGGCGCACCTGAAAAAAAAAGTTTAGATCTCTTAGGTGAGGTTCTCTCTTGAGTAGTAGCTGTTGATAAAATTTATGCCCCATAGAGGGTCTCTATTCAAAACTATGACCCTCCTCTATTAAATACCCCATGGCTGTAAGCCCTAGTTTTAGAATTTAACCTATGCTTCCCTCTCTAAACCATGACATTTAACTTTTCCTGTTCATGGTTCCCCTGAAAGCAAAATAACAATAAAATTGAGGATCTCTGGTTGAGGAAAACAATGTACCACTGATGTTTATTTATGCTGAGTAGCAAGTAACAATTTAAGCATAAAATCCAGGGTGTTTTCATTGGTTACAAAACATACTAGAATTAAGGATTATGACAGAAGTAACATGATCAACATTTTTAAGTGGCAAATATGGAAGGAATATGTGTGTACTTGTGTGTGCACAGAACACACATAAATATTTGAAAAATATTCTCTGGAGTGCTATGGTATTATTAATATTTTAATATTTTGTTATATTCACCTTATATTTCTTAGTAAACATAAGTATTAAAAAGCAGCTTAATTGCTGAATTTCCTTAAAGAAATATATTTAATAGCTCTAGCAATACTGGATTTCAACATTTATAAAATCAAATGAACATAATTTTGTTCTATATATGACCATAATATTTCACAATACATCTCTGGAATATTCCTACACATAAGAATAAAGAATATTTAAACCTAACTAGGTTATCCTATAAAATAAGGACTTGTATGTACTTATTCCAATAACAATAATGTTTGTAAATGTGAGTTTACAAGGAGTGCTTAAGCTGATGGGAATCACTATTCAGAGGTTGAACATTATTTAGGATTAGGATGTCTTTTTTGCCCATAAGACACATTTGAGGTTATTTGCATATTATTTTTTGGTGTTAAGGTCATTAATCTCTCCTTAAACAAACATTCTGCTATAGAAATACTTTAACATGAGCTACTTATGAATAGGAAATAGAAGTAATTATGTGCAAGGATTCAGATTTTGGTGTTCATTTTAAATGACAGGTATACTCATAACAGTTCTGAAGATAGTGACTAACACATAGATGGAATCCAATACTTGTTGAGAGAACAAATAAGTGGATGTGCAGAATTCTGACTTACTAGTATATATGAAGAAAAACTAAACTTTTTATTGTATCATAAAGACTCAGTTCATTTAACAAAGTTTTTTACATGAATGTTCAATGAAACTACTAAGTACCCAATTTAAAATTTACCAGATTGAGAAAAAACATCATTGGTATAATCTGAAGTAGATAATTCCAATGTTCACCTCAGAGGTATAGTAATACCTAAATATGGGATTTCTCTTAGTGCTCAAGTCCTGTTCTCCAATATTACCCATCGTAGCGGCAATATTTTTTGTTCTCTTTCTCTTGGGATGGTAGGCTTTCTTCCTATATTTCCTGATACCTAGAGTCATCAAACACAAATCAGTTTTTCCTTATTCAACTTACTCATTAAATTCTGTATACCAACCTTTCTATTCTTGAATGCTTTGTTTTTCTTTTTCTCTCTTCTCTTTTATTTCCTCTAAATCAGCTCTGTCCAATGGACATGTAACGTGGGCCACATAATTAAGTTTTCTACTAGCCACTTGAAAAACACATAAAAAGAAACTTGTAGAAATAAATTTTAATACATATTTTATTTATTTAACTCAAATATTTAACCAAAATTATTTCAACATGTAATCACAATTTTAAAAATACTGAGATGTTTTACATTCCTTTTTTTTGTGCTAAGTCTTCAAAATTTAAAGTGTATTTTATGCTTAGAGCACATCTGAATTCAGACTAGTGACATATTAAGTGTTCAATAGCCACATGTGTCTAGTGGTTACAAACAAATTGATTGAAATGGTGGTCTTGCCGAGAGGAGTGATGGCAAAGTGATGAACAGTAGTTTATAGCTCTTAGAAAGTGCTATGGTTAATGGAGACTCTGTAAGATCAGAGACTTAATCTTAAGTGACAATTCTAGGACAATAATAGTTTTGTTATTGTTAACATACCTAAAAAGGACTGTTAGTATTTTAAACATGATACCTGAAAAAATGAGGTACTGAATACAATCTCTTCTGCAATATAACATGTTACTGTAACATAAATTAGCTTATTCATAGAAGTTACCTGACTACATGTAAAACATTCTGGCATATTAATGTATTGTTGTGTTAAATAACAGTGGCTGAATGCAAAGCATTCAGGAAGTTGCTGAGGCAGTGACCACTGACCATTCACCAAACATGCATTTTTTCTCACCTTGGCCTCGGGCTGTCTTGAAAATGTTTATTGCAGAATTTTCCACAATTTTTGGGCATTTTTGCTCTTGCTTCTGTATTCAGAAGCACCAAACTTTCTCATATTCACTTCTAACCAAATAAAGCCAACTCTTTTATTTACTATGATACTTCTTTATATTTTTAAAATTAGTGTGTCTTTTAAAAACTGTCCTGATTTTTTTAAGATTTGTGTATGTAGGGGCGCCTGGTGGCTCAGTCAGTTAAGCATCCAACTTCAGTTCAGGTCATGATCTTGCAGTTTGTGTGTTCAAGCCCCGTGTGGGGCCATGTGCTG
Organism: Acinonyx jubatus; assembly: GCF_027475565.1. Taxonomy (NCBI): domain Eukaryota; kingdom Metazoa; phylum Chordata; class Mammalia; order Carnivora; family Felidae; genus Acinonyx; species Acinonyx jubatus. The sequence continues at coordinate 50,525,446 of NC_069387.1, forward strand.
AAACTCAGAACCTGGAGCCTGCTTCAGATTTGTGTCTCCCTCTCTCTCTCCCCCTCCCCCCCACCTAGAATAAATAAACATCAAAAAAAAATTTTTTTTAAAAGATTTGTGTTACGTATGTGCATGTGCGCTCTGGTTAGAGACCTTATTGATTCGACTGGTCTCTTCCAACCCTTTTTTCCCAAGAGACCTGTTATTTTTAGCCCACAATTTGCAAAACACCTCACTGCACCCTTATATGGATAGAAACACATGGAAAAAAAGAAACACGTGTATCACATTATACCAGGAATGCTTGAATCTATAAGTAAGTTTTATGTGTGTTATTTTTACATCAAATATTTATGTCCTAATCTCTGATCTTATTTTGTCAATATAAGTGTCCTTATTTGCAAAATGAGATGTCTGGACCAGAACTGTACTTCTTTTGCAGTTTTTGAGATCTTTTTCATGCAAAACCATACATGATATTCCCACAATGAGAATGATAATATAGATCTTCAGGCCTAAATTAGTATATTAAAATGCAAATCTACCTACCTGCCCACCAAAATTCTCATGAAAGGACAGGAAAAAATATTACTACAAAACCTGGTAAAACAAGAAGAGTGATAGCATGGGAAGGAGGAAACAGTTGCAAGGGGACTGTGGAGCTCCTAGATAAAATGTTGACAGATACTTAAAATAGGAGGGACCTGAGACATTCATTTGATAGCTTTATAAAAAACATGACGATTTCCTAAGGAATGATGAATTTTCAAAATTAGCTCAATGAGAGAAGTATAAAAGTAAAAATAATGCGCAGTGGGGAGTGAAAGTTAGTTTTTAGTTAAACTGCAACAAACCTTCAAAGACTAGAGATTTCTCAATTATAGAAACCGTTCCAGGACAGAGAAAAAGGTACATGCAGTTTACAAGTCTGACCTAATTATGATGCCTAAAACAAGTAAAGATAACAAAATGTTAAAATTATAGGCCTCTCTAAGTTTTGACATATACAAAAAACCCTTTAAAACTTGCAAATTAAATCTACTACGGGGACAAGTCTACATAAAAATGTAAAGATAATTTTAAATTAGGAAAATCTATCAATGTAATTAATACATTAACATATTCAAGAAAAAATGATCTTCTCACTGTGATGCACCTAACAGATACAGAAAACCCGTCTGATAAATTTAAAACTTATTTATAATTTTTTTTTAAATTCTTAATACAATAGAACAGGAAAAGTATAAACCATGAATACAGAGCGAATACATCCAATGATTAATCATTTGAGGCATTTCCAATAAAAGCAAGAAAAAGAGAAGGATGTCTACCATCATTGCTACTATTCAACAGTGTGCCTCATATCCTATACATCACAGTAAGATAAGAAAACAAAAGGAAGAAAACATATTGGAAAGCAACAGATAAAACAATGATTATTTTTAAAGAAAATAATTTTCTGTTAGAAAATCCAAAATAATCAACTGAAAACCATTAGGTATTAGAACAGGATTCCACCAGATAAATCAACATATAAAGCCAACTAATAAATACTGTGAAAAAAAACCCTCTGACTTATAATAGAACAGAATCTATAAAATATCTTGCAAAAAGCATATGTGTAAGAACGACTGGAAAGAAAACTAACACTTTACTCAAGGGCATAAAAGAGAACTAGAGTGTATGTAGAAATATACTTATCCTTAAGGAGTAGATTCAATATTATAAAAATACCAATTCTTTTTATATAATTCCATAAATTAAATATAAGTCTGCACTATATTAGCATTTTATCCTTAGCATTGGCACACTAATTCTAAAATTGTTCTGGAAGAGAAACCGTGCAAAAATAGATAATATAATTTTTTTAAATGGTGACTTTCAATTCCACACTTCAAAATACGCTTCAATTAAATAACTGAAGCAATCTGTTATTGGCACAGGAATAGATATATAGATTAATGGAATACTTATAGTCCAGAAATCAGATATCTGTGAAAATTGGTCATGTGATGAATACAACAGGCCACAGATGAAAAGACATCCATCCTCTTTAGAGGTGTTCAATAAAATTGCCAGTATATTGGAAAAATGTCTAAAATTGGAACTATGCATCACTCTTTACTCAACAAATGCATTTCAGATGGATTCTATATAAGGACATAAGTATAAAAAACAAAAAAGAGTGTTGCTCTGAAAAAAAATACGCTTAATTCTTTTTTTAATGTTTATTTATTTGTTTTGATAGAAAGAGAAAGCATGGGGGGGGCGGGGCAGAGAGATAGGGAGAGAGAGAATCCCAAGCAGACTCTGGACTGTCAGTGCAGAGTCCAAGGATGGGTTCAATTCCACAAACTGTGAGATTATGAACTGAGCCAAAATCAAGAAATTTGGACACTTGATGGACTGAGCCACCCAGGCACACCTAAGTTGAATTCTTTATAATAACTGATAAAAAGGAATTATTAAAAACTATTACTGCTGAATTAAATGTGGAAGAAACAACTTTAAATGATTAGAGCAATAATTATAAAAATCTAAACCAATTCTTTATTCAGGTTGTTCCTCAAGTTCAAGTACATGCTTTTTATAAAGAATGTGGAACTAGAAGTTAAAGATAATTACTTGTAGGTTTGGTTTATGCCAGAAAGAAGACATAAAATTGTAATCAATAGACCCTTCATCCTATATCAAAGTCTTCCTTTACTCTGATATCAAACTTAGGCAATTGAGAGTCTATTTAGATATTTTTAGTTAAAAATAGAATGTTTTCAGACATCTGTCTTTTTTATAATTCCCATCTCTAACTTTGTTTTACTTACACTTTTCTTGATTTCCTCAGTTAAGTGATAAAAGAATCTAGACCTACAATTCATACAGTCCCCATTTGGACAATTGGAGGGCAACTGGAGGGCAATGTGGGAGAACAAAACTGATGTCATATTTAGGTCCTAAGGCTTATTTGAGAATGTGATGTACACAGTGATTAAATTGAGGTTACAATGGAAAAAGAAGATACATGTTATTTAAATATTAGGTAACCATTGGAAGATTAAAAATATATTTATGTCTCCAACCCTCTAAAGATAAAGAAGAGACTCAAAGAAGATTCAGTAACCTCAACAAATGAAAGAAAACAATAAAAATTCATAGTTAATATAAACAGCAATAACAGCAGAAGGCATTGCTATGGGTGAAATAGTTTAAATTTTCTGATTAAAAAAGTCTTAGAAAGTAAGTTCAAAAATATTTAGCTATAGGCTAGAGACACAGGTAAAATAAAATGATTTCATTTTTAACAGAAAAATATATATATTTAGCCACTTATTTCAGCTTACAAAAAAGTGCCATAAACTCTGAGTAAACTATTCTTCTGGAAAAAGGGAAAGAGGAGAATTTTTCTTATCTGTTTTGTTTCCCACAGCTTAGTACAATTCAGAAGTTTCCCATAACGTAACAGAAAAAAGAGAGAGAGATGAATTATAGGGGTAAAAAAGAGACTTACAAACTCTGGTAATTACCAAAAATCTGGTAACTACTCAGATCCTGCCACACACACACAGACACACACACATGCACAAACACACAAAGAGTGAAGGCAAGGTAAGGGAAGAACTAGATCCTACTTTTAGAAAGGGGTAGAATTGGTAAATTTAGTAAATGAAAATATAGGCTTTCCAGTTAAATTTCAGTTTCAAAAAATCCCAAATTTTGAAATTATATATCAAACAGTACATGAGACATACCTATACTAAAAAATATATTCACTATTACTGAAATTCTTATTTACTGGCCATCTTCTATTTTATTTGGAAGCCCTAGTAAGGGGTATACATACAAATGGGCGAAGAAAAAAAAAAGTTAGTTCAAGAAAGCAGCAACCATATCTGAGACTAAGTCTCTAGACTGGGGTCCAGCCTTCAACACACGAGGAATTCTGATAGCAAGGTGGTCCACTACTCTTAAAATGTTTCCCAGAATAGGAATAGGAAAACAGGACTCTGCATGGAAAGAGGAGTTGGGGGTGGGAGGTGAAAGGAGAGGAACTTGAGTCCATGTGATAGAATATGGAGAATGCCCTTGCTGCAGAACTTGGTCAGTGAGGAAGGCAGGAACTCAGGGAATACACATGCCATGCCTTATGTGTAGACTAGCAGCAGAAATAACTCAAGGAACAATACAGAGAGTACTGGGACAGAAATCTAACAGGGGCTGTGGGAATGAGGTATAGAACAAATGTTATGGATACCAACATTCACCATTTTAGTGAGTGGATAGGTGTTGGGTCTTCTTAAAAAAGATATCAGTTGTTGAAATAAGAGCATTTATAGAAAATTTACTAGCTATCAACTGAGTAATGCTTTATTTCTCTGTCACTGTTGGGAATAACCATCCCCAATGTTTAGTGAATTTTCCAGATCAATGGGTATGTCAACTTAAGGGCCTCAAATGTTTTAATTTTTTTAATGTTTATTTATTTTTGAGAGACAGAGAAAGATACAGTGTGGGTGGTGGAGGGGCAGAGAGAGAGGGAGACACAGAATCTGGGTTCCAGGCTCTGTCTGAGCTGTCAGCACAGAGCCTGACGAGGGGCTCAAACTCATGATCATCACCTGAGCTGAAGTTGGATACTTAACTGTCTGAGCCACCAGGCACCCCTCAAATGTTTTAATATAAGGGTTTTTCTACTGAAATCCGTCATACATTTAACCAAGATCCTTAATAAAGTACATTAACATAATTCATCCTTTTTAATGGCTCTTACAGGGAGACAGCGGAAAGGAAGGAAGAAGAAAATTATGCCTTTAGAAATTTCTAAAATATGTGGGGATATTCTGTCTATTTAATTTGCTTGTCAACCCTTTCATTTGGACATTAATAATATCAACTCTAAAATACATATACTGAGTTTCAGATAGTTTAATTGGCTTGCCTAAGGTCATGGAGCTAGTAAATCTGTCTCTAAAGCCCATGACATCTCCACCTCACTGCTCCACTTCCTTGATACAGTGGTCCCTGCATACACTTTGTGGCATCAATTAGACCTCCCAGAAGCATGTTGTCCTCAGCTTTGAGAGGACTGGATAAAAAAAAAAAAAAAAACTAACTTTGGATATGTAAAATATTCTCTATTATAATTTATCTCCATTGCAAAGATATCTAATCATTTTCTAACTTGATGCACTTGAAGAATAATTGTAATATCTTATCATTTAAAATGAATATAATGAGGATATATTTTTAAATAAGTATATAGGACTAGGATATATATAAAATTTTACCAGATTAAGTTCCAAAAAAATGAAAAGAAACAAAGTCAGAGAGGAAAATAATACACTTGGGAGTATTCTGGAGGAAATGACTGTATTCATTTTTTTCTTCTTCAGTGATTACTCTTTGGGGAGCCACAAAATATTTCAGAAAGATAAATCTGTTATTCAACTTACTCTTCATAAAAATGGGAAAGTTCCAGGAAAATTATCTCGAAAGGTAAGATTTTTTTAGCGTTGATTTGAATTTTCAAGCTGATCATTTTAAGGACAATATTCCTATCTTTATGGATGGTTGCCAGTTTGGAATTACATAGCTTAATGAATACATGTTCATTTGAGTATGTTTACTGAAACATAATAAAATATTTATCTAAATGCCTGTTAACAATTCAAACTGAAGCAATTACATGAACACATTACTGCAACCCTGGTATAATAGTAAATCAATTGGTCTCTTGGAAAAATAATTTATGAGAAACTTATTAAGGTTATTATATTCATACTATCCAGGAAGCCACTAGGAAGTGAACAGAGTAAAAAATGTGAGGGGGAAGCCATTGAAGGAAGAAAAATAACTTGTTCTATTTGAAGATTGTTTGTCGGTATCAACACAATTTAAATCAAGACAGATTAATATTCATAATATATATAATAAAACTACCTAGAAAGGGATTACTGTGCTTTAATGACACAATTCCATGCTGTTGGATATGAATTTTATTCCCTATGTGATGTCTTGAGTTATTTCAAACCCAAATTGCACAGTATGCAATGAACTTTGATATTTTGGCAGCTTTATCTGTAGAATCTTCCAATTACCTGCTTTAAGCAAAAATCCCATCACCCTGTCATTTACATCAGATAACAGATTTCCAGTGCATGACTTTTTTTTTCCTAGTCTGAGGTGTTTCATCATAAAAAGTGTCAGGTGGTGCATTAGGTTGCAGTATATCTATGTGGAATATAACATAATGAGGCCAAAAGAGAGTTGTTTAGAAAAATCTTTTGGAACTGGTACTCAACTCAGCCAGTGTTGACAGCTTCAGGGTTATGCATCTGAAATCTCCACAGAGAAACATTATAAAGTACAACTAATACTCTCAATATTAATAAACATAAGAGTCTTCAAATTGTCCTCAATGTTTTGAAAAAGCTAAAATCATCATGTTTCATTTCAACATGGGGGAAGAAGTGAAAATATATGATTAGAATTTCTACTCTCCTTGAGAACTTTCATGTTGCTAAAAAATAACTTATTTCATTGGTAGCAATTCACAAATCACTAACATTTCAATTTCATGTAAATTAAGGTTTATATTTAAATCCATTTAACACCACTACTCGAATACAATGTATGCTGACATATATTTTAAGTCTGGGACTTTATTTAATCTTCACAATAATTCTATGTGGCAAATACTATTAAAAATAAAGAAACTGAATCACAAGGAGCTCCATGGCTGTGCCCAGATCATATTCATGGAACTGGTAAGCAGAGGAGCTTGGATTTGAGCCCAGTCAGTCTCCATAGCCCATACTTTATGCTATCAACCTACATGACAAGTATACTTGGGATGTGTATATATATATATAGTTTTGTTTTCCATGGCTATATTCACTTACCTCAAAGTCTGGGACATGATAGGTGTTCCATGATGATTAACCATATTAAGTATATATTAGATGCCAAGTACTGTTATCAGTGCTTTATATGTATTTATTCACAATAAATCAAGAGCAAAAAAAAGTGATAATTACTATTATTTTCCTTTTTTTAAATAAAAGTACTGAAAATTCAGAAGAGTAAGGCTGTTCTCAGCCTAAAGTCCCATAGCAACTAAAGAAGGAGATGAAATTTGAGCACAGCTAGTCTAGTCATAGACCTCACTATATCATAATTCCAGCCAATGTAATATCTATGGGCTGTTGTCATCATCATATCCAGGGACAAGAATATAGTCATTTCTGGGTGTGAAGTGTATAATTATCACTAGAAATTCCTGATTTTCAATGTCTCATTTGGATCATAGCAGGATTTAAGTTACATGGCTGCTTTTTTTTATGCTTCAACTCACAAACTTTACTTCCTATAGTGAATATCACCATCTCTTGGCCAATTCAACAATTTACAGATAAAAAGTATAAATGCTTTTTCTCAACCACAACTTCTCCTACACTAACACTGTTATTTAAAAATAGATGGGGTGCCTGGGTGGCTCAGTTGGTTGAGCACCCAACTCGATTTTGGCTCAGGTCATGATTTCATGGTCCATGAGATGAAGCCCTGCATGGGGCTCTAAGCTGGCAGCACAGAGGCTATTTGGGATTCTCTCTGTCTCTCTCTGTCTCTCTCTCTGTCTGTGTATGTGTGTGTGTGTGTGTGTGTGTATTTCTGCCCCTCCCTCTCTCTCTCAAAATAAATAAACATTTAAAAATAGATAATATGCTTGATGACACAGAAGTTTATAATATATTTTCCATTTACTCACATATTAACTATATCACTGTGGTGTAGTAGGTTAGAGTACTGAACAAAATCAACAACATCCCAGACTTCAAAGGGCTTAGTGCACAGGGGATTCAACTGGCTCTGACTCTCAGTTAAAGAGCAGTGGTAGCCTCCATACAAACTATTAAAAAGGCATCCCATGTCTCTATTTGCCCCAAATACTGGTTCTTGAAGGATTTTTTAGCATCATATTTCAAAGAGAAGATATTACATCCTTATTAAAATCTATAAGGGTTTACTTTAAGATACTATGCAAGTACATTATATATAATCTAAAAACAATTCATTAATTCAACAAATATTTTTAAAAAATTTAGTGTTTATTTTTGAGAGAGAGAGAGAGACAGAGTGTGAGCAGGGGAGAGGCAGAAAGGGAGGGAGATACAGAATCTGAAGCAGGCTCCAGGCTCCAAGTTGTCAGCACAGAGCCTGACTTGGGGCTTGAATTTATAAACTCTGAGATCATGGCCTGAGCTGAAGTCAGATGCTTAACCAACTGAGCCACCCGGGTGCCCCAATTCAACATATATTTATTGAATATTTTTTACATGCAATATTCAGTACTTGTCTTTGAGGGTCTTACATAGTGAATGAACAAGTTAGCGAACCTACTTAAAATTCAGAATTATGTCTTAGGAAACATATACGTGCAGACAGACACTCATTTATTCACCAACTACCATATAGGCACTCTTCTAAATACTGGAGATACAAAGACAAACAAGACATTTCAGTACTTATTCTAGAATGCAGAGTTTTCATTCTGGTAAAGAAGACATACAATAAACAAATATACATTTAAAAGTCTGATAGAGATATGTGCTTCAAAAGAAAGAGACAACTATGCTTCTAAAGCCTGGAGTAAGAACACCTGACACAGATGAATCAGGGGTGGTAATCATTTCTATGTATAAATCCTAGAACATATAAACCTAGTTCTCCCCATAAATATAAATAAAGAGTGTTAAATTTGCTAACTTGGCATCTTGTTTAAAAACAGAGATTGCGGATCCATACTACCAAATTCAAATGTCTTCTCTTGGACAAATTATTATATTCACCCTACTTTCCTTGTTAAAAAATGTGAATAATAATATTTACCTAATATGATTATTATTGTAACTTAATTGAGAAATGTAAATGAAAGCTTAAAGCAGTGCCTGTGCCTAACTGGGACTACATAAGTATCAGTTATTAATGTCATAAAATTAGGGATGGCATTTTAGCTTTTTACCATTACAAACTCTATATAGTAAGGAGATACTGAATGTTCTTCTCTCTTGATCCTACTGTTTAAAGTGGTTTCAAAATTCTCTACAGTTTTCATAATTTTAGCTGTATAAAAACATTTATAAACAATTATATTTTCTTTCCAGTAAAACAACATACAATGGCTTATTTCTTCTATGTAATGCTAGGAACATTATGATAATTATCATTTCATTAAATTTATTGACACCATTGCCTTTCAGTAGATACTTTTAGAGTTCTCTAATTGTACAAGGCACATTGTACTATTCAATTCATCTCAGATGCCTTTCCTATTTTAAAATTGCTTGTGTTATACAGAAATATGGTAATTTAATTCTTGTTCCATGAGATTATTCATAAAATAGTTTGACAGTCCATATAAATCTTTCTAAATTTCAAAATTTTACAATCTCCATCTTGACTAGATGTGTATAATTGAGTCTTTAAAAAAATGTTCTCTTTATGTCTCTCAAATTTGATAAGTATTTTCAACATTGTTGACATTAATCATAAAATCAAATTTCATTTTAGCTCAAGGAAACTCACAGAACACAGAGAGCAGATTTTTGTATGAAAAAGGAAAAAAAAGAAACCTTAACTTTTTCCTTAAGATGAAGGTATGCCTTCAGCTTTGGAGAAAAGTAAAGTGTATGATATATTCCATGGACAACTGCTCAAGACTGTTCTCTAGACTTTTGAGCTCCCTTAAATAAGAACAAAACAAAACAAAACAAAACTTTGCTTGTAAGTGACAATATGACAAAGGCCAATTTCTCCCCCAAAGGCATCTCTGGAAGCCAAGTAAAGTGGTTTTAAAATGAATATGATTATGCTATACAGAAAGATGCAAATAAGTCATTATTTATATGCTTGCTTTGGTTGTTTTAACTTCTGAAAGAAGTTTCTTTTCTTCTTCTGAAAGTTTTTGGGTTTTGTTTTGTTTTGTTTTGTTTTTTAGCGTGCATTCAAGGTATTTTATTACAGTTATGACCTTATTCTCTCCATGTAACAACTTCTTTCTTCCTCACAAAAGAGCCCAATAATACACTTTTGACCTTAGGCCATATAAAGGTTTTCCTTCTGATGTTTTCTGTCAGGAGCTCTAATAGGCAGTTTTAAAAATAGATTGTGTATTAACATCCAAGATTGCATGCACTCCAGGCATTACGCTTTCAAACTTAACAGCTGTGTATAGTGAAAATGGTGCAATTATGGGGAAGTTATATTGCATTCTCCTTTGCAGACTTGCACAGGATTTTCATGAATGCCTGTTGCAGAAGAGCTAATCAAGGAATTATGGTGTGAAAATGTGTGTGTGTGTGTGTGTGTGTGTGCACGCACGCGTGTGTGTTTATGCGTATGGACCACAGGACTGATAGTTTATGATAAGTAGTTTATGCTAATCTTGGGAGAAAACACATGCCTCCTGAAAACTCCTGGAATTTATAGTTGTCACTCATTAGCACACTTCAATGTTCACGAAATAGAAAGTTCTGTTACACTCACGTTTGGGAGGCAAGGTGTGGTGAAGTTGAAAAATGGGAGCTCATTCTAGGCCTGCCAACTGATCTGGCAAGCTGTCAGGCCACACACTGCCATGGCATCCATAGCCTAAATGTAAAGAAAATGTGCATGTATGTGAGAGAACCAGTCTGCAAAACTGCCCTCTGCTAGGAGAACTTAATGTTTGACCTTGGTGATGCCAGGATGCTTTTCTTCTGTCCTTGAAGTTTATCCTCTCCCAAAGCTCAGCTTTCTGATTCATTTTTGAAAAGAATGCTTATAGAGTTAAGAAGAGTCTTACAAAGTCTTTAAAACAAAGTATTAAAATGATGAATGAGGGTTATCAAAAGAGGTGAATAAAATGACAGCAGGAAGCCACAGACCTATTTTTATCCGGTACTCATTCCTATTCACTCCATAAATATTAATATATTCTGCTGTCTACAGCATGAAGATGACCACAGTCAGTTTTATCTGAACCAACTTCTAGAATTTATGCATATTTGGAAAATATCCAGGTAAGACATTTTATTTTGTTCCAAGACTACTTTCTGACCAAGTTCTCAAGTGCCAAATCACAATATTTTTCAGTTGACTGTAAAAACTGTCCTTTCGTTAGTACCGTGGAAGCTATTGTACTTTTAATAGATATCTCCCTTTGGCAAATTCTGTTAATAATTATCTATTCTTCACAGCTATTCAGATACATCTGAAGAGCTGCTAACACCTTCCAGAACAATCTAACATTCATTTTAAAATATCTCTGCTACCGGTTATTATGTTTTCAAGAATTTTTTTCCTCATTCATTTTGTGAATTTGCGTGTGCATGTGTCACTAAGCTCTTTGTATAACCGAATTTCCACACTTTGAAAGTCACCACATCCTGCTTTAAATTTTTCTTAATTCCCTGAAAATAACTGGTATATCATAAACAGAGGAGCATGAATTCAAACTGGAAAACTCAAATGACAGTAAATGAACATATCCTAACTGATTCTCATATCTAAATGTATGCGTGTATTATTTGAAAGAATAGACCCATCAGGAAGCTAGCCTGGGAGAAGATATCAGTGCTACAGTATGGGTTTATCTGAAATTAAAGTTGTTCTGAGCTGAATGAGCAAAAAATCGGGTATGGGAGGTATATATCATAATCTCCAAAGCAAAGCCTGATATAAAAAATATGAGTTAAAATCGTTTTTAGTGACTATCATAATAGCTATCAATCACTTAGTGGAGTTATTGTACATTTTACATGCATTATCTCATCTAATTCTCCCTACAGCCCTGTGATAAGACACAAAATTTACTTCAGAATCAAAGAAACCCAAGTTCTGGAAGGTTAAATAACTTCCATAAGGCTATTCAGTTCATTAGTGGTAGGACAGAAATCAGGGCTGTGTGAAATTTGCAAAGACCCTATTCTTTTATTAAAACTATTCTGTCTTTCCCTGTATGCCTCTCTTTATTTCCCCCAAAATATTCATCCTCACACAACAAAATCACAGAATGGGTAGGACTACAGAGGACTTTGAATATATCCTAATCTAAACTTTTATTTTATAGCTAATTACATGGATCAGGTATAGGTTCCCATCAAAATGGCATATTAACAACAGCTGTAGTTTCCTCATTCCAAAATAAATTTATCCAAAAAAAAAAAAAAAAAAACTTAGAGGAAAGCATCAAATCTGACAAATTCTTTAAAAAGTGGGAAATCCTTGGGAGACAAAGGACTGTTCTGAACTGGTTTGATGGAGGACTGTCACTTGTATGTAGGTAGATGCTGTCTGGGGCACAGAGAGACAAGGGGAGGCTGTGAGAAGAAGGGGAGAGCAAGACAGTTTTCCTTCTCTTTCTGTCTTACCCGGCCATTGCCAGCCCCCTCACAGAAGTCTGGTGACCTTGACCATTGTGCAATACAAGTGTCCACAGAGTTAAATTCAGGTAACACAACAGCTCTGCCACCACAGAGACTGGAGGAACCCTGGCAGGCACAGACTAATCTCAAAATCTAATTCCTCCACCCCTTCCCTTTAACCCCAGGGCATTGCTGCTTCTCCTCTGGTAAGGAAACTAAAACACAGAAAAGTTTAAAAGTTTGTCAACCATCATACAGATAATTAATGCCATAGCCAGGACTAAAACCAAATGTCTAACACTCAGCACTTATTCCACTTAACTATTAATATTGTATACAACATTAAATTATATAAATAGATTTTTTATTTTATATATAGTATTTATAGTATTGATATATATTATATATTTTTCACATATATAATAGCATTATATATGTGTGTATATATACATTTTATATATAATAACATTATATGTGTGTGTGTATATGTATATGTACACGTGTTATCCATTCATCCATTGATGGACATTTAGGTTGTTTCTATGTCTTGGCTATTGTGAATAATGCTGCAATGAACTTGGGAGTGCGGCTATCTCTTCAAGAATAGTGATTTAATTTCCTTTGAATACTAGAAGTGGGGAATGCTGGATGATATGTTAGTTCTATTTTTTATTTTTTGAGGAAACTTCATACTGTTTTCCATAGTGGCTGAACCAATTTACATTCCCAACAGTACACCAGGGTTCCCTTTTCTGAATAGCCTTGACCAGAGTCTTTGTGATAATAGCCATTCTAAGGGGTGTGAGGGGATATTAATTGTGATTTTGATTTGCATTTCCCCATTTCTTTTCAGCCTTTGAGCTAAAGTCAAGTGTAGCATTTTCCTGATGATTAGTGATATTGTTTATGTACTTGTTATTCATGTGCTTGTTGGCCATTTGTATATATTTTTAAGGCAAATGTCTACTCAAGTCCTCTGCCCATTTTTTAAATCGGATTGATTTTTCACTATTGAGTTGTATGAGCTCCTTACACATTTTGGATATTAACCCCTTATCAGATATATGGATTGCAAATATTTCCTCCCATAAACTAGGTTGCCTTTTCATTTTATGCATTCTTTCCTTTGCTGTTTTAGGTTTAAGATAGAGTGCAATTTCATTCTTTTGCATGAGAATATCCAGTTATCCCAACTATTTATTGAAGAGACTATCCTTTCCCCACTTATTATTCTTGGCTCCTTGTCAAATATTACTTGACCATATATGTGTAGGTTTGTTTCTGGGCTCTCAAGACTATTCAATTCATCTATGCGTCTGTTTTTATATCAGTGTCATAATACTTCTGATTCCCAAATCTTTGTGATATAATTTGAAGTCAGGAAGTGTAATGCCTCCAGATTTGTTCTTTCTCAGGATTGCTTTGGCTCTGCCGGATATTTTGTGGTTATATATTAATTTTAGGATTATTTTTCTTATTTCTGTGAAGAATAGCACTGGAACTTTGATAAAATTATATTGAATAGGGATGTCTGGCTAGCTCAGTTGGTAGAGCATGCTACTCTTGATCTCAGGGTAGTGAGTTCAAGCTTCATGTTGGGTATAGAGCTTACTTAAAAAAAAATAAATTGAATCTATAGATGGCTGTGGGTAGTATGAACATTTTAACAACAGTAACTTTTCTGATATAAAAACTTGGATGCCATTCTATTTATGTGTTTTGATTTCTTTCATCAATGTCTCATAGCTTTCAGTGTATAGCTCTTTCACTTCCTTGGTTAAATTTTATTCTTGAGGTTTTTTTTGGTTTTGTTTTTGTTTTGATGGTATTGTAAGTAAAACTTTTTTATTTTTCAAAACTTTCATTGTTAGTGTATAGAAACTCAACTGATGTGTATATATTTATCTTGCATCCTGAAACTTTATAGAATTCATTCATTAGTTCTAACAGTATTTTGGTGGAATCTTCAGAATTTTCTATATACAAGACTGTACCATCATCAAACAGACACAGTTTTACTTCTCCCTTTGAGATTGAATGCCTGTTATTTCATTTTCTTGCCTGATTACTGTAAGACTTCTAGTACTATGTTGAATAGGTGGAGTGAGAGTGGGAACACTTATCTTGTTCCTGCTCTTAGAGGAAGTATTTTCTAAAATTTTTTTAATGTTTATTTTATTTTTGAGAGACAGAGAGAGACAGAGCATGAGTGGAGGAGGGGCAGAGAGAGAGAGGGAGACAGAATCTGAAGCAGTCTCCAGGCTCTGAGGTGTCAGCACAGAGCCCGACACAGGGCTCAAACTCACAAACTGTGAGATCATGACCTGAGCCAAAATTGGATGCTTAACCAACTGAGCTACCCAGCCACCCCTGAAAGGAAGTACTTTCAACCTCTCACCATGGAGTATGATGATAGCTGTGGGTTGTCATATGTACACTTTATTATGTTGAGATGTGTTCCTTCTATACCCAATTTGTTGAAAGTTTTCATAATGAGAGGATGTTACATTTTTTCAAATGCTTTTTCTGCTTCTATTGAGATGATCAATGATTTATTTATGTGCTTTATTAAATTTATTGATTTGTGTAGTTGAATCATCCTTGCATCCCAGGGACAAATTTTACTTGGTCATGGGGTATATAATACTTTTAATATGCTGTTGAATTTGGTTTGCAAGTATTTTGTTGAGAATTTTTGCATCTATAATCTTCAGGGATATTGGCTCATAGTTTTCTTTTTCTGTATTGTCCTTATCTGGCTTTGGCATCAGGGTAATTCTAACTTCATATAATGAGTTTGGGAGTGTCCCTACCTCTTCATGTTCTTGGAAGAGTTTGACAAGAACTGGCATTAATTTTTATTTAAATATTTGGTAGGATTTACCCATGAAGCTATCTGCTCCTGAATTTTTCTTTGTTGGGTGGTTTTTAATTACTGATTTAATCTTCTTATTATTGGTCTATTTGGATTTTCTATTTCTTCCTGATTCAGTCTTGGTAGGTCGTATTTTTTAGGAATTTGTTCACTTCTTCCAGGTTGTCCAATTTTTTTAGCATATAACTGTTCATAATAGTCTCTTTTGATCCTTCTTTGTTTCTTGTAACAGCTTTTAAATTAAAGTCTACTTTGTGTAATATAAGTACAGCTACCTCTACTATCTTTTGGTCTCTATTATACATGAAGTACCTTTTTCCATCCCTTCACTATGAATATATGTATGCTCTACAAGCTGAAGGGAATCTCTTGCAGGCAGTATATTTGTCTTTTTTCATCCATTCAGCTACTAGCTGTCCTTTGACTGAAAAACTTTACATTTAAAATAATAATTGATAGTTAATGACTCACTATTGCCATCTTGTTAATTGTTTTGTTTTGTAGCCTTTCTTTCTTTCTGTCTGTCTTCTTCTTTTTTTCTTTCTTCTTTCTTTCTTTTTCTGTTCCTTTCTCTCTTCCTGAATTGATGATTGGCCATAGTAGTATACTTTAATTTCTTCTCTTTACCTTTGCATATCTGTGATAGGTTTTTGTTTTGTGGTTACTCTGAGGTTTACTTGAAATATCTTATAACAGTCTTTTAAGCCGATAGCAATTTAACCTTATTTGCATAAAAACTCTACGTTTTACTCTGTCCTAACATTTTATGCTTTTGATGTCAGAATTTATACCTCTTTGTATTATATATCCATTGACAATATGAAACTTTAGCTATTTTTAATATTTTTCCTTAATCTCTATACTAGAGTTAAGTAATTGACACATCATTATTACTATATTAGACTATATACTTATCTTTCCAGTAAAGTGTGTTGTATATTTTCATGTTTTCCTGTTACTAATTAGCATCTTTTCATTTCAGCTTGAGGAACTAGCATTTTTTCTAAGGCATGCCTTGTGCTGAAGAACTCCTTTCCTTTGTTTGTGACAGTCTATTTCACCTTCATTTCTGAAGGACAATTGTGTTGGGTAAAGTATTCTTAGTTGGCAGGGGTCTTTCTTGTTTTGTTTTGTTTTGTTTTTTCTTTCAGCAACTTACACTAATCATCCTACTCTCCTAGTTTGTTGGATTTCTGCTGAGAAATCCACTGATAGCTTTATGGTGATTCTTTTATGAGGAAAAATTATTCTCTCTTGCTGCTTTTGAAATTTTCTCTTTGTATTTGATTTTAGACCATTTTATTTTGTTATGTGTCTTGGAGTAGATCATTTTGGATTGAAATTATAGGGTAACCTATTACTTCATAATGTCCAAATATCTCCCCAGGTTTGGGAAGTTCAAAAGCCATTATTTAACTAAGCTTTCAGCTCCTTTCTCTTATCTTCTTCTTTCAGGACTCCAATGACATGCACATGTTTCTCTTTATGGGGCCCCATGAATCCCATAGACTTTTTAAATTCCTTTTTTACTTTTTTTAATTTTGTTTTTGTTCTTCTGCTTAGGTAATTTCAAATAATCTGTCTTTGAGCTTACTGATTTTTTTCTTCTGCTTGGTCCCTTCTTCTGCTGAAGCTCTATATTGAATTCTTCAGTTTGGCCATTGTATTTCTTATCTCCAAAACTCTTGTTCTTTTTTTTACGTTTTCTATACCTTTATTGGACTTCTCATTGTGTTCTTACATTGTTTTGATGAGTTCATTAAGTTGTCTTTCTGTGTTCTCTTATATTTCTCTGAGCATCTTTAGAATAATTATTTTGAATTTTTTGTCAGGCAATTCACGTGGCTCCATGTCTTTGGGGTCAGTTGCTTTAAGTTGACTGTGTTCCTTTGGTGGTGTCATATTTCCCTGACTCTTTATGATCCCTGGAGCCTTGCCTAGATGTCTGGGCCTGGGAAGAAGCAGTCACATCTTCCAGACTTTATAGGCTGACCTCAGTACAGGATCTTCACCTGCAGGTGCGGCACACTGGAGCATGCTATGGCTGTGAGTCTAGTGGTGCAGGGCACCAAGTATACAGTCATGTGGAAGACCCAGGTCTGGTGAATGTGATGTCTCCTCAGCTCAGGCCACTGGGGCCTACAACATCTTTAACAAGTGCTGTTGGCATCTTCAGTGGTGTTTCTGGGTCCAGCAGCTAGGGCCCAGGGTAGGCAATGGTTGTTGCTAGAGTTGGTGGCACGCACACATAGAGTTTGGTGTCAGCTGCAAGTGCCTGTGTAGTGGCAGGAACTGGTTGCAGACGTACATATAGTAAGGGGGAGGGCAGGGCTGGCAGCAAGGGCTACGACTAACTGTAGGTGCACTGGCACTGTGGGGCCCTGGATGTTGGTATGCACTCCTGTGGCTGCAGTCTCACCTTGGTCATGTGCACAGCAATGAAGGCTATTATGGGATTCAGGCTGGTTAGATACAGGTACACAGCTGGAGTGGCTGGTTGCAAGCAAGCCCAACAGTATAGGCCAGTCACAGGAAACAGGGCCAGAACCAGGCCCACAAGCATCTGTGGGGGTCCTGGCAATTGGTGTGCATTCCTGTGCCTGCAGCGTCTCCCTAAAACATGTGCATGGCAGTGAAGGCCAGTACAGAAACCAGGCCAAGGACTTGCAGGTGCACACCTTGGGAACCAGCTGCCAGTGAGCCTTAGGGTGGCAGTGGGTAGGAAAGGGAGCTGGGAGGGACTCAAGCAGCTGCTGTTTGTGAATATGAATACCTGTGTGTGATAGGGGGAGGGAAACAGTGAAATCTGCCTGCGGCTCTGCAGCTGCTGTGTTGGCTGTTGATTTCTCCAGTGGTGAAAGGTACTGGGGCCCTCTGCATTGCAGGTCACTGGGAACCACAGTAACTCCCCCTACACTACTGATGCTGGCAGCCCCTTCTTCCTTGTTCCTGGTTGTCTTTACATATCTCAGCTTTGCTGGTCTCTGGGTAGGGTAAAATCAATGCAGGTCCTTCTTGCAGTGTCCCAAAAGGCTGGGGGAAGCTGCTGGCTCACCTACTGTCCCTTTCCCAGCAAGGGGATTTCCCTATGGACAGTGAGCAGTGCTGGCCTGCAGGATGAGATGATGCAGGCAAAATGAAAGTGCCCTCCCATTTTTGTGTGGTTGATTCTCAGGGTTTCTTGTTCTACAGTGTTGTCAAAGTTTCTTGCAAGGATTCCTAAGCTCTCCCAGAGCTGTTTTTGTTCATAGATAGTTGTCTAATTGTGAGAATACAGAGACTGGGATCTCGTACTTTGCCATCTTGGAGACCTCCAAGTTGGAGACCTCCAGACCGCTCTCTGTAATACAATGCTATTCTGCCTTCCCTCCTCAGACTACTTTATGGTGCCATTAAAAGATCACACACTAGATGGCAGGAGCTTTATTTTCAGTTTCACTCTTCCCTGACTTAACTTCCTCTTAGAAGTTGGGCAAATCATATACCTTCATTAGTTTCCAGGGTTTTTTCTATAAAATAAATATAATGCTTAACAGCAAGGTGCTGAGGGTATATATTCTTGAGGGTCTTTTAAGTTTTGGGGTCATATTTTATATAAAAACCCTCCCTTCAATAGCCAAATCTTTCACTATTCTTTTCCTATACCTCCACTGATTTTTTACATGGTCAATGCATTTTGTCTTTGAACTGTCAGATTTAATCCAACTGAAGTGATGATTTAATAAAGGCTGAGAAGGCAGTTATTGTAAAATACATTGGTGTGTCTTTAACACTTTTTGTGTTGTATGATTTGTTCAATTCAGCGGTTTTCAGGAAGAGAAATGGGAAGAGAAAGTCATGATGTTTGGAAAATAATTTTGATTAGTGAAGTAAGAAGAACTTCTGCTCATCTCACATGTATTCCACCTAAACATAGATAAGGTTAGAGAAATAAGAGAAGCTTAGAGCAAAAAGATACAGAGGTTTGATGCCAAAGACAGCCTTATCTATTATAAATATATGTCATTAATTCTGAGAGCAATTCTCTACAAGTGTTTGCATATTTAACAATTCTTGATGTTAGTATTTGTCATTATCTGCTCATAAATCCTTTCATAACTTACATTTTGAAGTAAGAATAGTTTGATATTATGAACAGTCTTTGAGAGGTTTGGTTAATTTGTCATGGATTTCTTTGGAGTTCTAAAGTTTTCAGATATGTCTGTAGGCTATCAAGTTACACAAAGTTTATAAACATCCTTCCGAAATGGTTTTTAAAACCGTGTCAGTAGCAATCCTTTTTAAGCCATGTCTGCTATAGAATCATGGACAAAACAGAACTTATGATAAATATGCTAAAGTTAATATAAGTTTTCTTACCCACTTTTAGACAAAGTCATTTTTTTTTCTTTCCAGACAGTGCCTCTCAACAGTAATCAAAAAATATGACTTCCACCTGAAATGCCTATTGAAAACCCAGGTATTAACTTTTGTTACTTCATCTATCAATTCAATAAGTATTTATTAACCATAAAAAAATTTTGCAATTTTCTGAAGACACAAAGATGAATAAAGTAGAATGTCAATATCTGAGCAGCTTTCATTCTGTTGTGGCAAAACACACAAGTAAATAGATGTGTATGAATAAAGTGTCATAGGTACTGTGAATGTGAAAGACCTATGTGTATACAGGACACAAAAGAAAGTTATCAATTTTACCTATTTGATCTGAATGTTGAAAAATGAGTATGCCAACTAAGGCACATGGTGAAAGAAGGTGGGGAGTGGGGATAACTTTTAGTGAAGAACAACATAAAGAGAAGCAGTTAGGAAAAGCCTAGAATGATTAGAAAACTGTATGAAATTTGGAATGGCTACAACTAGGGTTCAGTTTGAGAGACTGGAAAGAGACCAGATGAAAGGGGCAAACAGGGGCCAACTTATGTAGGATCCTAAGGACACTTTATGGACAATTTAAGGATTTTCTAATTTATCAGCTGATGACATAGAGCCATTATGCAAGGCAACAGAATGACAGATGGATGACTAGAGGAGCACTTCATTAGCCCAAAGAGATGATAAGGGTATTGACAAAAACTCTACAATAGTGGTGGTCAGGAGGGGACAAATTCATAATATGTGAAAATGTGCAATTTATATGATTTGGTGAAAGACCATGAGTAAAACAAAAGAAGAGGGTGTCTAGAATACCTCCACATTCCTGGCTGCCAAGTGACTACATAGAGACATCAGTTTACTAAAATAGCAGAAAGGAGAAGCTAGCTTGGCAGGGAAATATGATGGACTTAGCCCAAGATTACTGAGATTTGGTCACCAACTGGGCATCAAAGTGGTCACCATTAGGCAGACCATATCTTATAGCTTATTCTTCCAGGGAAGGGTTAAATCTTCCACAGATAAAACATGCTGTGATTATAGAAAACTGTGTAAATACAGTGTTTTAAAACAAGTGAGGATTTATTTTTCCATTAAATAATTGACTCCTGATATATATGAAAAGATAAAGAGCCTAAGTAACTATTCCTAATATTAATTAACAGTAGAAGATTCTGAAAATAATAAATACTTCTGGATAGATACCAAACTCATGTGAATTCCACATAAATATTTAAAGACATGATGATGACAAATACACAACTCATATTCCCTCCCAAAATGTAATCCTATCACTCTAATTCCATTTTTCTTTCTTGAGTCTGGCTTAAATATATAAGTTTAAAATGTGAAATGTGAAAGAAATTCACAGAAGATTGGTTTGAGTCTCATAAAAGTGTCATAATTAGTACTTCTTTCAGCTTGATTCTTCACCTTTGTGATAGTCATTCTTTTGAGTGTAGAATTTGAAATTTACCAGGTACACAAGGCAGACGAAGACTTCATTCCTAGATCATTTATGTCTCTTGACTATATATAGATATACTTTTGAGGTTATGATAGCCTACTTATGATGACTGGTAATTATCTAAATGTCTCAGTACTGCTCATGTATCACAGATGCCTTTTTATACATACACACATGCACACAAATTGTTGAGAATCTGTAAAGTTCTTAATTTCCAAGAAGTTTCTAACTCTTATACAAAGCCTCCAATATTTCCACTTTGAAAGAATCCATTGATTATTGTAAATTTTTTCAGTATGACTTGAAAGTTGGCAAAACATCAAATAATTACTGTCTTTACATTAACACAGGCAAATAGTTATCATCACCCACATCTGACTTATCTTGTAAATAGGCCACAGTGTCTGTGATTTTCCAGATGAACTCCTTCCAAAACAATGGTCTTTTTAAATGTGATTCTTCCTATGAGGCATCACTAGCAAATATCTGAGAAATGAGGACAGACTGCGGTACTTCTATTTATTTGACAACTGCATTAAGTAATATTTCATCAATGTCAAAAATAGTGCCAACATGAACAATGTTTTTTTATATTTCCCAAACTTGGATTATTAAACAATTTTTAAAAAAAAATAGAAAACATGCAGGCTGAATAAATATGACACAGATATTATTGAATAATATGGGTAATTTAAATTTTCAAATATTTTCTTTCCCCAGCCATGGTCATTTCACATATTTTAGATTTGATTTATTTCACTTTTGGGGCCCTGATTATTATGTTTGCTAAGTAGCTAATTTTGTAAGCAATTTACATAGAACTTTTATTTTGGACATTTTATTCCTCTCTTCTATGCCACTAATATCCAGAAAGGTATGGAACGTTTTCTATATTCATTCTATATTCTGTGTTCATCTCTAATATTTCAGAGAAATTAAGAATAAAAGAAAAAGAATTTCTCCCCTAAGGTATTACTTAATGCTTACTTAGCTTACTTAATGTTAATTAGTGAACTATTTATTCACTAGAATCAAGAGAAATAGAAATCTGGAGTGCCTGGGTGGCTCAGTTGGTTAAGCATCTGACTCGATTTCATCTCAGGTCATAATTTCACAGTTTGTGGGTTCAAGCCCCATGTCAGGCTCTGCACCAACAGTATGGAGCCTGCTTGGGATTCTTTCTCCCTCTCTCTCTGCCTCTCCCCTGCTGTCTCTCACTCTCTCTCAAAAAAAAAAAAAAAAAAAAAAAAAAAGAGAGAGAGAGAGAAATAGAAAACAAAACCATACTCTGAAGTTGCTGATGATCTACTTGGAAAGACAGCATATTCATAAACAATGTACATAGAGTGGTATATATACAAAGCAAAACAGTGTAAAACAAGATTTCAATCTAGGTGCAAGAATCAACTTCTGATTCAAAGTTGCTTCTTCCTAGTAGCTTCCAATGCACTGTCTCCAAAATTTTTATTACAGTGCCAAATAGGACCTTTTAACAAAGTTAGCAATCCTTATTACTGATGACAAGCTTATACTAGAATCTAATAACTGATGAACTAATTATAAACTGATAAATGTGGACTGAGAAAAATCTACTCATGCTTTAAAATATGGTTTGTCTTCATGAAACATCTGCTTGGTCTAAAAAGAGCTAAAAACCTCCAAACACTTTACCATCTAGCTCATGACACAGAAAGTGTACAAACTAGATAACCAGAATGGCACCTCTATTTTTCAGGTTTAAGTAACTAAATGAGTAACACAGAATAATAATTATCTCACACTTTCCCCTCCCTAAGACCTAAATCCAACTGTATTCAGTTTCTAGACAGAAGCTAAAAATTCCACGTGTAAGTAGAAATAAGGATCTTCTGTATTTGGCTTTATTAGAACTGAAGCTCTTTTAGTAACAAGCAGACCTAATCCAAATTGTTGGATTTTTAGAAGTGCCAAATTCAAACATAATTTGTTTTTTAAATGCTTATTTATTTTTGAGAGAGAGAGGAAAAAGAGAGAATGCAAGTACATGAACGGGGGAGGGACAGAGAGAGGAAGACAGAGATTCCCAAGTGGGCTCCACACTGTCAGTGCAGAGCCCAACGTGAGGCTCGAACTCACGAACCATGAGATCATGACCTGAACGAAAATCAAGAGTCAGGTGTTTAACCAACTGAGCCATCCAGGCACCCCTCAAACATTAATTTAAACAGAGTGGCAGTAAGGACAGAATTTAGGTACAGAGACTCCAAAGTCAGATAGCAGTATATGCCAACCCTACACTAAAGAAAGTTTTTATTCAACTTTCTTAGAGTTCATATTATTCATCACTAGAGTGAATTTAATAAAATATAACAATGATATTTTTAAAATTAATAAAAAACATATGAGATATGTTTAATATAATATAGTGGCTGGAAGATAAAACGTGTTCAGGTAAAGATAAGTACAAGTGTCAGTTTAGTGCTATTAGAGTTATTATTTTTAAAGTTATATATTTTGGGGGGGCTGATTATCATAAGTTTTTATTGCTAAAGTAGAGGACTGAGTAGGATTCAGAAGAAAGAAGAAAAATGTCACAAAACCGATTTGTATTCAACATAGAATATAAGAAGTAAGAAAAGAACAAAAAATCGTAAGAAGAAAATAGGACAAAATGAATAGGTAACAAGAACCTGGTTAAAGGTTACAAAAGAAGAAGTCAAGGAGATGAAGGAGATAATGTCAGGTCACAAGAAAAATAAAACACAATTGCAGAATTGGAAACTACCCTAGCAGAAATAAAGGGCATAGTGAAACTACTAAAAGTCAAACCTATTATGTATAGGACATTTTCAGACTTAAGGAAGCAAAAAATGAAAAACTGAAAATAGATCTCCAGTAAGGAAAATAATCACTAGCCAACATAATTTGTATTCCAAGTGAGATCAAAAGCATTGAAGGATTTTGCCAAAGGAATAACATGATCTGACATTTTATTTGGGATGTGTGCAGTGAATTATATAATACATGAGGAACATTTAATAATACATATACAAACTAAAGAATAATACCTGAGCAGGCATTCTTATTAAACAGTAAGTTTAGGAACAAAATATTGCCGGTATCGTAGGATCTGCCTGTGTGCCACTTTATATCTCTTTTCTCTACATGAGAGGTATCCTTTGGTGAAAAGTATTTTGTAGGTTTTGTTTTCACCATTTTACCTTTTCACATTACCATCAAAGGATATCTATGCATTCATTAGAAATATACATTTTAGCTTTCCTTTTTAATGTCTCCATAAGTAGAATAAAACTGTATGTACTTTTTGAGCCATGTAACTTTTGCTCATTGTTTTTCAGATTTATCCACCTTGTTCTATGTGGTTTTGCTTTGTTTTCATTGATGTATGGTATTCAATTAGCTCACAGAACCTCAATTTATTTATGTAATCCACTGTTAATGTACACCTGAGCTAATATCAAGAATTTCTCTGGGGTATATACCTAGGGTCATAGACACTTTTTAATAGGGTCACACATATTTCATAACAGATGAGAGTTCCCATTGCCCCATCTTCTCACCATGTGGTATAGTTCAACTTTTTAAATTTTTGCTTAAGTGGGGAGAGAGTTAAGATGTGGAGTAGGAGAAGGACCTTATGCTTGCCATGTCTCTTGAACACAGCTAGATAACTATCAAATAATTCTGAACACCCAGGAAATTGATCTGAGGAATGAGAGAACAAACTGTACAACTAGAAGGAAAAAGGAGGTCACATTGTGGAATGCAGGAGGTGTGGAGATACGATTTGGGGGAGAAAGGAATCACAGGTGCTGTGCAGGGAAGGGAGCCCTGATCATGGAGAGAGGGGAGAGAAGGAATGAGAGAGAAAGATAAAGCAGCATGCAGGGACTGCACAAGAAAAACACTTCCCCAAAACAATGCTGACTGGGAAAATGAGAGGGACTGATTATCGCAAGATTTTACAAGCAGCAGAGCAAAAAGTCTGAAGTTTTAGAAGTCTGTGCCATTGCCAGAGTCAAGCATGGCAGGCATAGGGGTCTCCTGTGCAGAATGAGGGCAGAGGCCCAGGAGTGGACAGCATGCTCTGAGGATCTCCTGGATCATTCTGGGAGAGACAGTTCCCCTTCTTGCAGTACATTTGGAAGAGGCAGCATTGCCTCTCGGGACAAAAGAGCTAGTGGGTGCCACGGAGCTGCTTCATTCACTAGCATATAAGCAGAGACACCTGCTGAGGGCAGCTAACCTGGATGCTGGCTGTTTTGCTATGCTTTACCATAAAAATCCAAGTCCATGCCAGTCGTACAACTGCTTTTCTGAGAGAAACCATTATCAGCCACAAGGGAGTGAGACCCTCCCCTAGGGTATCAGCACAAGTCTGCCCCACACTAAGTCCCTAAAATCTGGAGTTTTGAAACCCAGCCACTCATCTGAGTTAAAACGGAGGAGCAGCGCACCAACAGGCCTTCAGACAGATCAAACGTAGACAGGGTGAAGGCAGGGATCTGACAGAAGCCTGAGTCCCAAGGGGAGAGATTGTTCCCCCTTCTGTGAAGACCTCCTCAACAGTGGTGGGCACGACATACCCTCCCTGGGGAAGAGAGTGGGCTGATGCCATTGTTTACCCCTCTTATCAGTACAGCAAACTTTAGGGAGCAGTACAGCACACACAGTGGAGGATTGAACCAGTTACTGCAAGACCTACCCCCTGGCACTCTGCAGGTGGCTTTTTTACTAGGGCAAGTCTGACTGAGATCCAGAACAGCAGGGGGCCCCTCCCCAGAAGACCAGCACAAACCTCCCATATGCACCAGATCTACTGATCATAGAGTGCTGCAAAGCTTCAGCTCTAGTGGAAACAGGACCAGGCACACGCTTTCCTGATACACAAAATATACAGTCCTAGAGAAAATTCCAAGATGGAGGAATTCATCCCAAAAGAAAGAACAAGAACATATCATGGCCAGGGAGTTAATCAAAACAGATATAAGTATTATGTTGGAACCAGAATTTAAAGCAATAATCATAAAATACTAGCTGGTCTTGAGAAACAGAAGAAACCAGAGAGACCCTTTACTGCAGTGATAAAAGACCTAAAAACTAGTTAGCCAAAATAAAAAGTGCTGTAACTGGGATGCAAAACCAAAAGTGCTATAACTGGGATGCAAAACCGACTGGCTTAGTGACTCCAAGGATGGAAGAAGCAGAGGAACAAATAAGTGATACAGAAGATAAAATTATGGAAAATAATGAATCTGAAAAGAAGAGATTAAGAAAAATTATGGATTATGAATGTAGACTTAGAGAACTCAGTAACACCATAAAGCATAATAACACTCATATCATAGGAGTCCCAGAAGCAGAGGGGGGAAAAAGGGGCAGAAAGTTTATTTGAGCAAATTATAGCTGAAAACTTCCCTAATCTGGGGAAAGAAACAGACATCCAAATCCAGGAGGCACAGAAAACTCCCATCAAAATCAACAAAACCAGCCAACATCAAAACATTTCATAGTAAAATTTGCAAAATACTGAGGTAGGGAAAAACACCTGAAAGCAGCAAGGGAAAAGAAATCCCTAACCTACAAGGGAAGACAAATCAGGTGAACAGCAGATCTATCCACAGAAACTTGCCAGAAAGGAGTGGCATGATATATTCAACATACTAAATGGAAAAAATATACAGCCAAAAATGTTTTATCCAGCAAGACTGTCATTCAAAATATAAGGAGAGATAAAGAGTTTCCCAGAAAAACAAAAACTAAAGGAGTTCATGAACACTAAACAGCCCTGCAAGAAATATCTTTAAAGGAGACACTTTGAGTGGGAAAGAAAGATCAAAAGCAATAAAGCCTAGAAAAGAACAGAGAAAATCTCGAGAAACCACTTTACACTAAATGGCACTAAATTCATATCTATCAATAATCACTCTGACTGTAAATGGACTAAATGCTCTAATCAAAAGACAAAGGGTATCAAAATGGCTAAAAAAAAACACACACACACACACACAAAAAAAACCCAAGACCCATCTATATGCTGCCTACAAGAGACTCACTTAGACATAAAGACACCTATAGATTGAAAGTGAGGGCATGAAGAAACATTTATCATACATATATGTTAAAAGAAGGCTGGAGTAGTAACACTTATATCAGACAAACTAGATTTTAAAGCAAAGACTATAAAAAGAGATGAAGAAGAGCACTATATCATAATAAAGGGGAATATCCAACAAGAGATATAACACTTGCAAATATTTATGCCCCCAAATTAAAACACCTAAATATATAAATCAATTAATAACAAACATAAAGGAAGTCATTGATAATAATACAACAATAGTTGGAGATTTTAACACCCCACTTACAGTAATGGACATATCATCTAAACAGAATATCAATAAAGAAACAATTGTTTTGACTCATACACTGGACCAGATGGGATTTAACAGATACATTCAGAACATTTCAACCTAAAGCAGCAGAATACACATTCTTTTCAAGTGCACATAGGAATAGGACATTCTCCAGAATAGATCCCATACTAGGTCACAAATCAGGCCTCAACAAATACAAAGAGATTAAGATCATACCATGCATATTTTCTGAACACAACACTATGAAACTTGAAGCCAACCACAAGAAAAAATTTGGAAAAACCACAAATACATGGAGGTTAAAAAACATGTTACTAAAGAATGAATAGGTCAACCAGAAAATTTAAGAACTTAAAAATTACATGGAAACAAATGAAAATGAAAACATGACAGTCCAGAATCTCTGGGATGCTGCAAAGGCTGTTGTAACAGGGAAGTGTATAGCAATACAGACCTACCTCAAGAAGCAAGAAAAGTGTCAAATACAAAACCTAACATTACACCTAAAGGAGCTATAAAAGAAACAGTAAATAAAGCCTAAAGCCAACAGAAAAAAGGGAAATAATAAAGATTACAGCAGAAATAAGTGATACAGAAACAAACAAACACCAGTAGAAGAGATCAAGGAAACTAAGAAATGGTTCTTTGAGAGGATTAATAAAATTGATAAACCCCTAACCAGACTTTTCAAAGAGAAAATGTACCCAAAAAATTAAAATCATGAATGACAGAAAAGAGATCACAACCAACACCACAGAAATACAAACAATAATAAGAGAACATTATAAAAAATTATATGCCAACAAATTGAGTAAACTGTAAGAAACAGAAAAATTCCCAGAAATATACAAAACTGAATACCAAAACTGAAACAAGAAGAAATGGAAAATTTGAACAGACCCACAATCAGCAGAGAAATTGAATCAGTAATCAAAAATCTCCCAACAAAAAAAAGTCCAGGGCCAAATGCCTTTACAGGGGAATTCTACCAATCATTTAAAGAAGAGTAAATACATGCTCTTTTCAAGCTATTCCAAAAAAGTAAAAAAGGAAAGAAAACCTCCAAATACATTCTACAAAGCTAGTATGACCTTGATTCAAAAATCAGACAAAGACCCAACTAAAAAGGAAAATTACAGGCCAATATCCCTGACGAACATGGATGCAAAAATTCCCAAGAAGATACTAGCAAATCTAATCCAACATTACATTAAAAGTGTTATTTTCCACAATCAAGTTGGATTTATTCCCGGGCTGCATGGATATTTGCAAACATGCATTAATATTTGCAAACAAATTAATGTGATACACCACCTTAATAAAAGACAGAATGAGAAACATATGATCTTCTCAATAGATGCAAAAAAAGCATTTGACAAAATACAGCATCCATCCTTGAAAGAAAAAAAAACCTTAACAAAGTAGAGATAGAGGGAACTTACCTCAACATCATAAAACCATATATGAAGATCCACTGCTAATATCATCCTCAATGGGGAAAAACTGAGAGCTTTTCCTCTGCAGTCAGGAAAAAGACAGGGATGCCCACTCTCACCATTGTTATTTAACATAGTACTGGAAATCCTAGCCTCAGCAATCAGACAACAAAATGATGTAAAAGGCATCCAAATTGGCAAGAAAGAAGTTAAACTTTTCACTATTTTCAGAAGACATGATACTCCAGGTAGAAAATCTGAAAGACTCCACCAAAAAAAATTGCTAGAATTGATAAATTAATTCAGCATAGTCACAAGATACAAACTCAATGCACAGAAATCTGTTCCATTTCTACATACCAATAATGAAGAAGCAGAAATAGAAATCAAGGAATAAATCCTATTTACAACTGCACCAAAAACCATAAGATATCTAGGAATAAACCTAACCATAAAGGTAAATGATCTGTACTCCGTAAACTATAAAACACTGATGAAAGATATTGAAGACGACACACAGAAATAGAAAAACATTCCATGCTCATGGATTGGAAGAACAAATATTGTTAAAAATAATTTTATTACCCAAAGCAATCTAGATATTTAATGCAATCCCTATCCAAATACTACCAGCATTTTTGCAAAAAAAAAAAAAAAATAGAACAAACAATCCTAAAATTTGTATGGAACCCCAAAAGACAAAGTAGTGTTGAAAAAGAAAACCAAAACTGGAGGCATCATGATTCCAGACTTCACTCTGTATTACAAAGCTGTAATCATCAAAACAGTACGGTTGGTATTGGCACAAAAAAACATGGCACAAAAAACAGACACAAAGATCAGTGGGACATAATACAGAACCCTCAAATGGACCCACAAATGTATGGTCAATTAATCTTTGACAAAGGAGGAAAAAATGTCCAATGGAAAAAGGCAGTCTCTTCAACAAATGGTGTTGGAAAAACTGAACAGCAACATGCAGAATGATGAATCTGGACCACTTTCTTACACCATACACGAAAATAAATTCGAAATTGATGAAATGCCTACATGTAAGACAGAAAACCATAAAACTAGAGGAGAACACAGGCAACATCCTCTTTGACCTCGGCTGGAAAAACTTCTGACTAGACACGTCTCTGGAGGCAAGGGAAGCAAAAGCAAAAATGAACTACTGGGACTTAATCAAGATAAAAACCTCTACAGTGTAGGAAACAATCAACAAAACTAAAAGGCATCCAATGGAAAGGGGAAAGATATTTGCAAATGACGTATCTGCTAAGGGTTAGTATCCAAATCTATAAAGAACTTACTGAATTCAGCACCCCAAAAAGCAAATAATCCAGTTAAGAAATGGGCAGAAGATATGAATAGACATTTTTCCAAAGAAGACATACAGATGGCCAATATACACATGAAAATATGCTCAACATTTCTCATCATCAGGGAAATATAAATCAAAACCACAATGAGGTACAACCTCACACCTGTCAGAAGGGCTGAAATTAACAACACAAGAACAGTGGGTGTTGGCAAGGATGGGGAGAAAGGGGAACCCCCTTATACTTGGTGGAAATGCAAACTGGTACAGGACCATGGAAAATGGTTAGAGGTGCCTGAAAAAGTTAAAAATAGAACTACTCTACAACCCAGCAATTGTACTACTAGGTGTTTACCCAAAGGATACCAAAATATTGATTCAAAGGGGGAAGTAAAGAAAGGGGTATATATGGAGCTGAAATCTCTGAATAAATCCCAGACATTGGATAGACTGTCACCTGTAAAAAGTGAGAGAAGAAAAACAATGCCTACAGACCAAGAGAGCTTTTGAGAAAGCCTCTCTCTGCCCAGGAGCTTTGAGTGAGGAAAATGATTACCTGAAAAATTGTCTGGGTAGCTGTGAAGTATTAATTTACACGATAGTAAGAATTTATGCCAAAAAATTGTGCCAGAATATAGTGACTATTTTGGACACAGGCAGAAGCAAATGCAAAACCACTATAAGGGAACACTTTTCTAAACTCCAAAACCATGGAGTTTCCTCTAATATATACACACACATAAATACGTGCTGGTAAAAGGGGAATAATCAGCTTAAAATTTACAAATCCTATGATGGCTGATCCATCATATGAGAGATTCTTCAGATATCAAGCATGTATTTGCACTGGATTTCAGGAGACAGTGTATTTGCACTGGATTTCAGGCTAGATTTGAGCATATTTTTTCATAGAGGTGACACCTGGCCAAGATTTGGATATGATTGTCCTAAGAAAATATATAAGAAGGAAAAATGGAAAGCTTGTTATGTTAACATTTCAGAACATCTAATATTTAGATGGAAAAGGGAGTTTGGATCACAAATGGAGTACACAAAGTACTGAGACCTAAGCCATAATAAGACTGTAGTTTAATGTACATAAAGTAAAGGTAGTTGATGTTACTAGAAAATTTTAGCCTGAAAAAAAAAGAAGAAAAGAAAAGGGAAACATGATAATCATTTTCATGTATTTGATGGCTGTTCAAGTGAAAAGGTAATTAGCTTTACTGTAAGTACCTCTGGAATGATATGTTGGAATAAATGGTTGCAAACTTAGAGACATTCATCTTGATTCAATATGAGAAAAATCTTTGTAACAATTACTTGCTCAAAAATTGATAGACTGTCCTGTCGGTAGAGAATTCTTCCACATTACAGGTATGCAAGCAGTCATGAATGTTCCATTACATAGGAGTTTGCTAAATTTTTTCTATCTCTGTGACTCTTTGAGTTAGTGAATACTGACAATAATGCAGCTTTGTTATTTTATGTGCTATATTCCAAGCTTATCTCGGGAAATATTTGATGTAACATAGACTCTGAAGGAGCAGCATTCTAGTACTTTAGATATTAATCATATCTTAAAATTATTTTGAACATTGGAGAAGATTGATGACAAATTTTTCTCCTCTGCATTGTTCTGGAAGACAAAACAAAAGAACGTATCATTCTCTCCCACTGTCATTTAGCTGTTCTGGAGAATCATGTTGAGTTCACATAAATAAAATAACTGGCTTTTTCCACATGAACTACTCATAAATTTTTCTTTTCCATGTTATAATTGAGTAGTTGTGTTTTCTTAATCTGGAAAAGACTTAAAATGCATCCAAATTAAATTGCATTTTCTTATTTTTCATCCATAGCAAAATGTAGATAATATTATTGAAGAAGTAAAAAATATATGCAGTGTTCTGGGGTGTGTGGAGACCAAACAAATTACAGATGCTGTAAATGAACTAAATCTAACTCTTCAGAGAAATGCAGAGGTAAATATACTCATTTATTAGACAGTAATTATTTTAAACCTGAGTTCAATAATTAAGAAGAGTGAAAGAATTTTGCCTACTGTGTGTGTGTGTCTGTGTATGTGTGCATAAATATTTCAATCATTTGGGGGTAATGGAAACTTGATTCTATTACACCAAATAGATTATTATACCAAAAGGATTCAATTAAATTAAAAGGAAATTTCCTACACCTTTGAAGTTTGTAACTGCAATGTAT
Organism: Acinonyx jubatus; assembly: GCF_027475565.1. NCBI lineage: Eukaryota > Metazoa > Chordata > Mammalia > Carnivora > Felidae > Acinonyx > Acinonyx jubatus. Next base: position 50,557,909 of record NC_069387.1, read on the forward strand.
CTTCCAAGTGAGACTCAAATCAATCCTACTATCCTACCTAGAGGAAACAATTATATAACATTCACAAGTGTTTGTATAGACTATTAATGGCTTTCATGTGCACCAGTATATTCAGGAGTAAGTATCCATGCTTATGTGGACAAGCACACAAATAGGAAAGACCAGTTTTTTGTGGTATCTTTTGCTGAATTTGCAGTGCATACTGCTGATATATAATGCATTAATACCATTTTTTTCCAGTTAAAAAAAATAAGTATTATATGTTTTTTTTTTAATCTCAGAAATCTAATATAGAATTACAGGTGTGATTATTGCCCAAGAAAAAGATTAGGAAATCTGGTCACAATAATCCATTCAATCTTGTTATTAGTTTAGCAAATGATGAAGCAAAAAGATGTGATGATGGTAATAACTAATACTTGATAGTACACTGCAATAATAAAATAGTTTCACTTATTTATTACTTCATTTCATTTCACTTTTATTTCATTTCAGTTCATCCTCCCAACAATACACCATGAAGTTGGTGTTTTAATGTTAATTTTATTATTAAAATCAGATGCTTAGAATGCTCATGTACAGAGGATTAATAAGTGGCCAAATAGAGATTTGAAACTAGGCCTCTTCCTCAATGTATGTGAAACTTAATAAGAAAGAGTGATTACATTCATTCTTTACCTGAAGGGAAAGGAACAGCACAGATTATATTACCTTGAATATGCCAACCTTGAAATTTCAAAAGGACTGATTTAGAAAGTGGACAATTATATTAATATACATAAATCATCATCATTGTTTCAAATGTTGGACTTTCTATGTCTTATTTTAATTAGAACTTAGTTTTGTAATTATAGAGTAATAATGAATATAAAAATTTGAATACTTTGTTTGCATTACATATAGGGACAGTGATGACTCAGGAGCAGTGGAATCATCCTATCAAAAGATTTTCCAGATAAACATTCATTAAAAGCTAAAATTACAAAGCATGAAGAAGTCAAAATTTAAACAATATAATCAATAGATATCAAAATTCGATGTCTGAAATTAATATGTGTTCATTTCCTTACATTTTTCTTAATGGGAAAATATCTACTCTTACACCTTCCAATAGAAGAAAATGAAGTAATTATATAGTCTCCAAAGCTGTTTTTGTATGTACATATTAATATCCATGGTCTTCAGAAAAGACAACAAGGTAAAAAATTTGAAGTGATCACATTTAATCTGGTCATATTTTTCTATTCTGTGTTAGAGTGGGAAGATTCCACATAGTCGCCAAAAGCCTATCATCAGTATGTTGTGAAAATAAATATTTTGATGAACTCAAAAACTTAAGAATTATATGATGCTAAGAAGGACATTTCAAGGATATCCTTTCTGAGATAACAAGGTAGTGAGAGTTAACTTTCAACAAGCAACCAATTTCTCTTACAGTATCACATTTGGGAGACATTATAAGCACCTAGAGCTGGCAATAAAATACAAAGAGCTTAGGGTCACGCAAATAGGATTTGAACTCAATATCTACCAGTTTTTAGCTGAACATCCTTCGGAAAATTAATTCATATCTCTGAGTTTCAGCTTTCCTCACTGCATAAACAAACAAACAAACAAACAAACAAACAAACAGCAGAATCTACAGGGTTCCTGTGTTACAAATAATGTTAATAAAGGTCCAAATGATAGTGTTTCTTGCATAAGTCATTATTATTACTGAAGGTAGTAGGAATGGTGCTGGTGGTACTTTTTGAGATTCCTCCCCATATAGCCAACATGAAGGTTTTAATTCACACAAGCACCACGTAGGTCATTTTCTCACGACTATTGATTATAGCCAGCATCATGACAAATGTGAACCTTTGCCAGAGGAGGAGACCACATGCATGAATGTGAACACATGTCTCCCCATCTGCTAAGACCACTTGGTTGTGCTTCAATGTTTATGTTCGGCTCTCAGTGAATCAATACAAACAAATAACTGATCAAAGAATGAGGAAAATCTCATTTTAGGATAAAGCACTTCAAATGCCGTTAAAAATATTACAAGATACAAAAGCTTTATCTTAAAACATTCATTTTTGAAAACTCCCTAAAAGAACAAAAATGGCAATTTTCTCAGAAATGTCAAATTTTCAATATAGCTGAAGCCAAAAGAATCCTTCAAAGAGAAAGTGAATCCTAGGAAAACTGAACAATTATAATTCTTATGAAAAGCTCATAATCACATTTCACCTATCTTATATACTTATGAGCACTAACTTATATGTGATTACTGACACATAGAAATAAACAGTTGACAATTACCAGTTTTATTTCATATATGTCAATGGGAAAAACAGACAGTTTAAAACCCTTAATAAACAGATTCTAGGGGTGCCTGGGTGGCTCAGTTAAGCATCCAATTCGATCTCAGCTCAGGTCTTGATCTCAAGGTCTTGAGTTCAAGCCCTGAGCTCGGCTCCATCCTGGGCATGGAACCTACTTTAAAAATATATATAAATAAAAATAAAATAAACAGATTCTACTTATTTTGAGCACACTTTAAAAGTTCACTTATTCTACATCACCTTCATTCAAACATGTTCACCTCTTTCTCCATCCTAATCGAAGAGCCCACCTATATAAGAATGCTAGCATAAACAGTAAGTACATATTTTCAGAATCTGTGCAGTAACCAACTGCAGTTAACAATGCCAAAGCACCTCAGTCTGTCTAACCACCATGAACCTAAGATTAAAAAAATACTGAGAAAAATGAATCTTCTGCCAACAAACTCAAATTTGAAAAGCTTTCCTTTCCCTTGGCTGCCTTTTTTGGTCAACTTGCAAGAGACTATTTCCTGCCATACAGAGAAGTAATGAGGTATTTATTAAATGTAAGTTTTGGCAAGATGATGAATTATATCACAAATGCAGTTATACTCTTATTCAGCACTGGAAACAATTTTCCATCCTTCAAAATTCTATTCCAGAATCTCACATAATATATTTCCATTACATGTTCATACAATAAATGAAACACAAAGAGAAAAATATGGTCTTACACATTGTGCTGTAGGTGGATGTCATGGTGATTTTAAAATACAAGTTTATATTTCTGAATAAATTGAATTCTAGTTAAGTCAGGCTAACATCTTTAATGGTCTCATCCACATGGGTGAGGTGAAGATCTTATGTGCAATTGTTAAGCCTAGTGGTTTAAACTACACTCAGATGAAATATTGTACTTAAGAGAAATGCTTCTGAAAAGGTTCACGTGAACAATGCTTTTAAGTGAAAAAGCTATATATAAATTTAATTAAATTTTAAACATGATACAAGTGTTTTCTTTCAAAAGGAATATTGTAGCAAGTTCTTGATTACAAAAAAAAAAACACCATGATTATCCTTTGTTTGAGAAATTGGGCTTTAAAAACAAACTTAAAGCAAAATTTTTAAAAATGTAGTGCCAATTAAAATGGATTTGACATATTAGAAAATTATATTTGCTTTCGGACTGAAACCTCAGTTTTGTGAATCTGTGTATCTCTATATATAGTTTTCATGATAATGAAGTTATAACCAGTGAATCCTAAACCACTAAAGTAATTCTAGGTCTCCACAAACACAAATAAACAAACAAGCAAATAAATAATAAAACCATACTAATGAATATGAACTAAAATGACAAAAAATATAATTTCAGATAGTACTGTTTTATTTAGAATATGGTCACAAGTGTTTTACTGTCAGTTTCTTTAAATCTCCTAAAAATAAAGAAATGAAACTATATCATAAATCTGTATGATTCTGCCCACTTGATTTTTTTTTAAGTTTATTTATTTATTTTGAGAAAGAGAGCGCATGAGCAGGGGAGGGGCAGAGAAAGAGAGGGGGAAAGAATCCCAGGAGAGGGGGCTCAAACCCATGAACCGTGAGATCATGACCTGAGACAAAGTCTGACCCTTAACCAACTGAGCCACCCAGGTGCCCTTGATTTTGCCCACTTCCATCCAGCCCTCTTTGCATAGCAGCCCAAAGCTCACAACTGAACTAATAATAAGAACTGCTAATAATAAGAACTGGATATACTACACAGAAAGAATTAAAATGCACTTATTTCAAAAACTTATTTACTGCTGGGGAAGGAACTGAGTTTAGCCAATATATATAGAACTGTTCTAATAACACTAAACAGGCTTGGGGTGCCTGAGTGGCTCAGTCGGTTGAGCGTCGGCTTCCGCTCAGGTCATGATCTCATGGTTTGTGAGTTCAAGCCCTGCGTTGGGCTCTGTGCTGACAGCTCAGAGCCTGAAGCCTGTTTTGGATTCTGTGTCTCCCTCTCTCTCTGCTCCCCCCCTGCTCGTGCTCTGTCTCTCTTTCTCAAAAATAAATAAACATTAAAGAAATTTTTTTAAAAAAACACTAAACAGGCTGAATTTATTCTAAATTTTTTTCAGTCAAAAAACCTAGATTGTTTTTTAAAACATTCAGAATGCTTTCCTTTTACTTTATAATTTAGCTTCCTTCTGTTTATTAAGCAACATTGATACATGATAACAATAAATATTTTGTCTTTTTATGATGCAAGAGAAATTTCAGTGTTTAGATCTGGATATAATCGGTTTGGTTGTTTTGTGAATTTGTTTTCTAAATAACTATTCTGTCTTTGCACTTATTTTTCTTTTTCAGAATTTTCATCAAAATTCAGAGACTTCAGCAAAAGGTAAAACATACATGTACCCACATTTAAGAAACAGTTACAGAAACAAAAATAATTTAATTCTTTTCAATTTTTTATCCAAATATTATGGTAGCACACGCACACAAACATTTTTTGAGGCATAAGTGTTTTGCTAAGCCGTTTTTACTGATGGAAATTATTATTCTGCAAGTGAATAAAAATCAACACTCTAAACTTTTAGCCTGACATTTTTAAGAAATGGGAAAAGTCAAGAGTCTATAAAAAAGAAAGGAATACTGAAAATATTTTTATAACCATTCCAAGAACTATAAAATTTTAGTTACTTATATTTTGATGTAAGAAGAGTCTAAAAAATAGCAGATGTCTTTCTTCAAAGTCACTAATTTCAAATTTAAATTAAAATAGTATTTGAAAGACCAATCTAACATACTATGTAGGAGGATTAGATCCTGGAATAATTAGTGTTCACAGAGGCTCCGAGCCTATAAAACTGCAAGCCACAGGAGGACTTTGCCTCTACAGAAAACAGTGGATATATAATAATGTGGTATAGAGCAAAGGATCTGGCTTTTGGAATCTGGTTAATTTCAACTCTGCCACTTTTTGACTCTGTGATCTTAGGGAATTAAATTCTTTGATTCCCCAATATGCATAGCAGACATGATAGTTACTTAATGTGCAGGGTGTGGTCAGAGTTGTTCTTGCTTGCACAGGCAAGTGGTATTTGGCGTATGAACCCTGCGAGTATCTTCAAGGAAACAGACTCACATACAAACGATAACCCCAACCTGTCCTCCATTCCCTTAATCATTTTTAGGAGAAAGTAATGTGCGGAGGGATATCCTCTCTACTCTAATTACCACCACTCAAAAGAAGACATTCAATTACATTTGAAGAGCTCCCCCCCCTTCACATCACTGAGAAATATGGGACGGCAGAGGGCATGGAGAAAAAACAAACACACACACAAACAAAGTGTACTGGCGCAAAAATCCCTGTTCCAGGCATTCATAACTCCAGAGCATCATTAAGGAAGGGAAAGGATGGACGCCCCCTAACAATATCACTAACACAGAGTCCAAGTGATACAATGAAGAGAGAACAAGCTGGAGGTTATGTCAGATGGAATTGGCCCTCTCTTCCTTTCTTCTAGGAATGTTGGAATAAAATCCCTTCATTCCATAGTCCTAAGGGCTTGGGATATAAGATCCCAGAGAACTGTGTAGGAATGTTCACAAAGACTTCTATTCAATGCTAAATCATCACAGATTCTAATTAATGCATCTTATTTTTTTAAACTTTAAGTTTATTTATTTATTTTAAGAAAGAGAGAGAGTGCATGAGGAGGGGAGGGACAGAGAGAGAGAGAAAGAGAGAGAATCCCAAGCAGGCTCTTCACTGCCAGTGCAGAGCCCTGCACGGGGCTTGAACTTACAAGCCATGAGATCATGACCTGAGCCAAAACCAAGAGTCAAATGCTTAACTGACTGAGAAACCCAAGTGCCCCTAATTAATAAATTTTAATCAAATATATATTGTCACTATTTCTCAATTTATGACACTATAACTATTCCCAGAGTAAAATCAGGTGTGATAAATGTTATTACTCCATATTTCACCACCAACCCCACTATCTTGAGTCCCTAGTACATTTCTGATGATATGTGAAATGGACTCTTCATCCAGAGTTCTGGAAGAAAAGCATAATGCATAAGCACACATCTCTATACTACCTCAAAGAAGCAAATTATAACCAAGAACTGTATTTCTGCAGAAAAAGTCAAGAGTAGAGTTTGATTAAATACCCAGATAATTAAGATTTCCCAAAATACATGCTGGGGCTTGAATTGATAAGATCTCTGACCCAACTTTATGATTTATTTTAGATGTGTATTCATTTGCACAAGGTTAGGAATTATTAACAAGAAGTTTATACTTCCTGATTCAGAGTACCAACAGCACAATGTGGGGACTGGGTAACATGTTTCTATAAATTTATAGTTCCCTGCCTCCTGTTGGTCAGGAGAATCCCTGTGGGTCGGCCTCAAGAATTTGAGTCCTCTTTAAAAACGATTTTTATGCTGCTTTACTCTTCTGTTTTATTAACTGCTACTGCTGATTTCTCTGAGAATTTTAATTAGGGCTTATTTCATGCTGCTCATTCCCTCAGACTGATTTCAACAAAGGGCACCATTTTAAGTAAAATGTGGCCATCTTATAAATTTTGTACAAACTTACGAATAACCAAGTGAATAATAGCATGTGTTGAGCAACAAAAATATGTTTTAATTATGGACAGAGCTTCCGAGGGACAGGATGGGGTTCGAAGAAGCTCCCTGCTGAAAGTGGCATGGTTTTTGAGTACCAAATTGTCTGGTATTGGAACACTGCAGACTGATGGAGGAAAAAGCTGGCTCTTTTATTTTCTTTTCAAAACAACTAGAAACTACAAGCAATTTATGCTTCAGAAACAACTTGACGAGGAAGTGCATGCGTTTGAATAAACACCAGTACTGTGTGACTTGACTTGGCACACATCAAATCAAATCAAAATCACTGCCCGTTTTAACAACATAATTTCAAAGGACGCGCTTACTTGTTCTCTCGGTGACTTCTCAGCGGCAGATCTCGGCCGCCGGGCCCTTCTCCCTGGAGTTTGGAACACCCAGCGCAAGCCCAGAGCCTAGCGGAGCAGCCGCCACAGTGGGCGGGGCCACGTGCCGCAGGGGTGTCTGGGACTCCACCTGGTACTGGGAGAACCACAGACCCTGCTCAACATCCGGAAGAGGAGCCTGAAGTCTGCTGGAGAACTGATGCCCAGGCTGGACCATTACAAAGGCAAGGCCATGCGGCACATCTTCCTCACCAGGCAATCCCAGTACCGGGTGGACGCCTCTTCCGATTACACTACCGACTCTCCTAGGTTGCAGACAGGCTAGGCTGACTGGTGTTCCGACTTGTAAACTTGGGATTGAAACTTAATAGAATCGACCATTCCTCCATGACCCACGCGATAGAAACCACTGACATCATCAGCAAACACGTGCCAGGGGTCTGCAAAGTCAGCACAGACCTGCTGAGGGAAGGCGCCCATATCCAACTGAACGAGCTGAATCGGCCCAAGTCGCACTGGAAGCCCGAGACTGAGGGTATTAGGAAGACAGAGCCGGAAGGGAAGTGGCTTAATTGCATCCACCTGGCAGACGCCAGGCAGCAGAATGGTTCTGAAATCTGCCATGCCACCTTTTGCAACCTGATGTGTCCGGCGCCAGAGTTCTTTCAGAAGGCTGGCTCCGCCTCTCCCTCAACAACCGCAGCATTATCCAGCTGGTGGTCTGGTCTAGTTGCAGAGTAGCGCTCAGGGCCCTCAGGGACACAGGGTTCAGGCCTCCTGATAAGATCTAACACTCCTGAGGAGGGCCTCGAGGCCCCGCTCTCCTCAGTGCTGTACCCAGCTGGATGTGGGTGTCACCAAAGAACACAGATTCCCTCTCTGGCGTCCCTCCACAAGTTAAGCTGCAGTTCATTTCATTTCTCCAGGACGACGTGGCCGAAAAGTAGAAATATCCAAAGTGTGGCATTTCAGTACTTTTCTTCTGGCCCGGGAAGGGAAAGAATAACATTCAGATCAGATTAGGCTGATTTCTTTTTCAATAGTTTTCTGCCTTAAGCTGTTCAACCAGAATAAATTTATAGGATTTAAGGAGGCCTGTTTCGGGGATGAGACTGAAGCCTGGCAGATTCACACCGAGGAGCTCTTTGACCATTACCGTAGGTAGCTGTGCCACCTGCCTGGAGGCCCCTTCAGCAAAGCCCATCATGCATGAGGGACTCTGAGGAGGGCACCAGAGCTTCCATTCACAACTTGCTTCCCTTCATACATTCTTTTCATTTCCTAAACCCTTTATCACTTAAATATTTGTTAAAGATTTTCTTGATTTGGGTTAAAAGATGATAATTTTTGAGCTTTTATATTTGAGTTTATTCTTCATTTAACTTTTGAAACACTATCATAGTTGAGTATTAAAACAAAAACAATTGCAAATGAGTGAAGTATATTCCTTCACTCACTCACTACTGCATACAAAATGTCGGTAGTTAGTGTTATTTAGTGGCCCCATGAAGAGGTCTGACACTGAACACCACCACTAGGATAATGTTCATCATCCTCAAAAACTTCACCATTGTAATGACGCTATCTTTCCTGATTTTGATCAAAGTCCACTACCTGTACTACCTGGTCCATCTCATCAGTCTCTTCCACTTCCTTCCTCTCAGGTAGGAATTTTATTGGGAGTTTATTAGGAGAGAGAAATCCAGGAAAGTTTACCTTAAATTCCATGATTAGGTGACCCTTTCCATATGGTCTATGAAATTGGCATGCCTTCATTTAGTACACACTTAACAGCTATTAGCCCCTATACTTAGTCATTTTTTTTCTCATTTTTTTTTCCTTCGTGACAAGTCACTTTTTGGAATAATCAATAAACTCTGTTTAAACAACTAATAGTAAAACTTAAGTAAGGCTTCAATTTTGAAGAGATTTAGTAAGCATCATAAATCTTTCATTTCAAGCTTATTTCAGATCTCAGCCAGGTACTTTTACTGTTCTCCTTTTACAATAGCACAATGTATATGATTAGTGTTCAGTTAATGGTAAACATAATAGCATAGTCAAATTATGATTAATTTTTAGATAGTATTTGTTTGAAGTACTTCTAAGCCATGTAGAAAACATGTTCCTTGTCTGAAAGTTAATTCTTAACAATCATAAACTAGAATAAAAAAATATTTCAAATTAAAGAATGCCAAATTAATAATCCAAAACTCTGATCTATGATAAAAGGCCATGATTCCAAGATTTTTGCAACTGAAGATATGAAAGCTTATTGATTATCTACACAACTATCAACTAATTCAGGCTGCATAGAGAGGCACAGATGGCTAATTGGTGTCAGTTGGTAGATGGTCATTTTAATTAAATTTTATTTAAAAGTTATCATAAGAAATTTCAAAGCTGTAATTGATGGCTTATAATGAGTATGGCCCTTCACAGATGACCTGATGTCTATCCTTCCTCCCCTCTCCCCCACCTTAGGCTTGATAGAGAAAGTGACAACTGAACTCTCCAGGGCCATCTACCAGCTAATCAGTGTCTATTGCCGCAGCTTTTATGCAGATTTCCAGCCTGTAAATATACCTGATGACATTTCCTATGTAAATCCTGGACTCCATTCCCACTTGAGCTTCACAGTGTATGCAGTTCACAACATCCCAGAGACTTGGGTGCACAGGTGAGTGGTGGTGAGTTTTTCACAAAACTTTTAGTTAATATTTACATGGCTTCTAATTAGAGTATAATTTGTCTTGTTCTTATTTGCAGGAGCGAATATTTTATAAGATTTTGAAATGTAACCAGTGTAAATTTATCTTAATTCTTAAAACCATTTTTAAAAACTTCATTACCAAATGTGCATTCCTTTTCCCTCAAGTCTTCTCCCATTCTCCATATTAAAAATAGCTGCATATTGTCAGTATATCATTATAGAAACAGAAAATTCTCAACCTACTTTATGTAATTGCCCTAATTTTTTTTTTAATGTTTGAGTTTAAAAGACCAATGCTAATTAACAGAACAGAGGGATAGCACACACAGGGAAAAGTACTTAATAGAAAAAAAAATCACTCTGATACCCATCAAGTTGTGAGTGGTAAATGTTTTGTGAAATTAGTACCTTGATAAAGTGGGAATTAGCCAAGAGTAATTTGAGTTACATTGGAAATTAACCACAATTATGCCTGGAACATTGCTAGATTTTAGGTTGGCTCTATTATGTAGTATTTTCTTTAATAACATGATTAGATTCATATTATGATCATTATTTTATTTTAAATGCTTATTTATTTATTTTTGAGAGAGAGAGAAAGAGAGAGAATTGGGGGGAAGGGGGAGTGCAGAAAGAGAGGGAGACAGAGAATCTCAAGAAGGCTGAGTGCTGTCAACACAAAGCTGGATGTGGGGCTTGAACCGATGAACCGCGAGATCATGGCCCCAGACAAAACCAAGAGTCCGATGCTCAACCAGGCACCCTTATAATCATTATTTTAAATGCCTTATGGATTAAATCTATAGTAGAATGTGTATTAAATCAATTAAAGTTGATAAAAGAATAGTAACTTATAAATGGATTTATTGAACCACTGCATTTAGCATCTCAAAGAAAAGCTGAAACCTTTCCAATAAATAGACAAAAGAAAATGCTATCTGTATTTTTGAAAATAACTGAACTGTACACATATTTATAAAGTTAATTAGAAAGAAAAATTGGCTTTTGTATGTAAAAAAAATTACCTATCTACACATACACATATTTCTTTAAATCCATGGGATGATTCTTTTATGCCTTTTTCTCAATTTTTTGAAAATTCAAAGGTCTGATGTATAATATAATAAATATAATAAAATAAATTTCTTACATTTTTTAACCATTAGCAAATACTTATCAATTTTAACTAACATGGAAAAACTAGCCAGATAAATACTGATAACACTATATGCACAGAGCCTGCATTTACATATGGTGTGACAGTTTTGTTTGGTTTTTTTTTTCCATTATTTTTCTATTCTCTGCTTTATTTCTGCTCTAATCTTTATTATTTTCTTCCTTCTTTTAACTTTGGACTTAGTTTGTTCCTCTTTTTCCAGTTCCTTACATATAAAGTTAGCTTGTTTATTTTTGATATTTCTTCTTTTCATGTAAGTATTTACTGCTATAAACTTCTCTCTTAAGTACTGCTTTTGCTGCATCCCATAAATTTTAGTATAGTGTGTTCATTTTCATTTGTATAAGTATTTTTTCTAATTTCCCATTTGATTTCTTGTTTTATGCATTGATTGTTCAAAAATTAGAGACATTTTGCTTCTTTCATAAGAAACTCATATTTTTGTTCCCCTAGTGTCTGTTTGTGGTACTACAAGTTTGCCAGTGCAGCTGTAAGCTCCCCAGCTCTTTTTGGTTCTCAGCTGCTCCCTGCCAGGTCCATCTGTGCTATGAGTTAGGTAAGACAGAAACCAGTCTCTCAGGCCACCACCCAAAACACTGAAACATTGGACTCACACTCCGACTCTTTTTCTCCCTAGGAAGAAGCCAGAAGTTTGGATGTTCTCCTCTTCATTTTCCAATGAAGAGGGAGAAAAGACAGGGGCAAGTGAATTTGTGCTAGTTCAAATTAGATTTGGTTTAGGCATTTAGATTTAGGCAGGAAAGAAACTAGTTCCTTGGATAGCCCCCTAAAAAGTCTGAATGCTGGACATATGTTCCAGTTTTCTCTTTCCCACCCCAGGGAGAAGCTGGGAGTTAGGTTTCCTCCTGATCACACTGCACTCGACTAGGGGAGGAGTTCTGGAAAAGCAGTGCCACAAATTTTCCTACTGATTTCTATGTGACTGGTTTGCACTTGCCTGGAGTGCAGGACACTCTTGTTTCTAAATTTCTCACAAAGAGAATTCATCCATGTATTGCTGAATTGGTGTTTCCATGAGGGAAGGAGGGTCTAGGGCTTCTTGTTGTACCACCTTGCTGATGTCACCCAACATGAATTTTTAAAGTAATTTTTGCGGTATACTTTATACAAGCAAATATAACTTTTTCATTTGACTTTTAACTATAAAAATAATTGATCCATATAGAAAACTAGTTTCTTTATAGTCTTCAGCTTATTGAATCAATTTTTAAAATTTTTATTTTATTTTTTTTTAGCTATAAAACATTTTCTTTTTCCTGTTGGCTTACATATGCTGGAAAGAAGTTGTGCCAAGTGAGAAGCTACAGAAATATTCCAGTCAAAAAATTGTTCTTTTTCTTGGTCAACTGGAATGAAGTGTAAGTTTAATCTTTATTTTGGCAGGATCATTTATCTAATAAGGATCAGGGATTCTTTTTTCTTTTTTTTTTAAACTGAAAGATGTGATTTTTTAAAGATATTACCAGTTGATGTGATTCATTGATGTGATAAATATGCTCATTCTCGTAGATAACTGAGTGCACAATTCAACAGGTTAAAAAAATCCATTTAGAAACCTAGACAAGTATCCAATTTACATCAACGAATTGATCACAAAGGGAAATTGGAGAAAGCAGAATTATTAATCATTCACACACTATGGATACAAGAGAGACCCTGTATTTGGGGCTGAGGGAAATAGATTCTAGATATAACAAAGAAGAAAGAAAATACCTAATAACATATGTAATCTCCATTTTCCCATGAGAGCCAATTATAAATGTATTTAAACAATCACGTTTTTTGATAATAATTATGCCTTGTGTAAACTACCATCTAGTTTTGGGAGACTGGCACCTACTTTCTCATTTAATGGAGACATGTTAAAACGCTAAGAAAAAAGCACCATCTTGACACAATCCATGCCTTCCTGCTCCCTTGTAAACCCTCCCTCCTCCTCAAGTCCTTACGTTACTCAGAATCTCAGAAGACTCAGGCCCTGGCTATGGCTATTTCATGATTACTTCTGCTTTATTTCATGATTGCTTTTCCTTGCTGTTCCTATGACATTATTCCACTAGCTTTCAGTCATTTCTCTGGCATCTCCAATGCTGCCCTTACAATCAATTTTCTTCCTACCTCAAATAGAAAAAAAAACTCCCAACCCACTATCCCTCAGCCTTTTCACAAGATCTGGCTTGGGAGATGATTTGACTCCCCAATACTGTGCTTTTTCTCAGAGAAATATGTGTCAAAATTTCTAGGACTCCAAGGATGTTGTTAGATAGTGCCATTTATCCCAATCTTAGTGTTACCACAATCAATGGAGACATGACATTTGGCCTTCAATTTTTAAATACTCCATGGTTCCTTCTATGCTAAAGCAATTCCTCCTTCCTCTAGGACTATGACAACATTTATCTTCCTTTCTTCGGTTAGGTTCTTAATTCCTTTGACCAAAGACCTGTTCTTTAATTACAAAATCCTCTTCTACTGCACAAAATGAATTCTGCTTATACAATTCTTCAATGGCTCCCTAGTTCTTACAAAATAAAATACAAATCCTTTAGCACAACATACAAGGCTCCCAGTGGTTTGTCCCCTGCCTATCTCTGCACCTTTATCTTTGGAGTTAGCTCCACTCCCTGCCCCTGTACCGAGTCATTCTGCATCTGATCTATTTATCCTAACTATAAACTGAGAAATCATGTCTCTGCTAGGGGCCCTCCATCTATCAAGAGCACAGTGCCTTTACTGCCCACCTGTCCTTCAAGACACTCTTTTACCTTCCCTATAAACTCTTTTTTATATCATTGGAAATAATTGGCCACTTTTTCTTTTGTTGGTTGATGTGAACCTCAATCTACTCTTACTGAATGTGTTTGCTTATATTTCTCTTTGATTTTGCCAAATGAAAAAAAGATCTTTTGTTTTTGATATTTTATTTTATTCTATTTTTAAAATTTTCCATTCTGTTCTTGGCAACACAAGCAGCATTAGATAGAGTAAGAGTTCAGTGTTTATGGAGAAGCAAATGAGTTTCATGTAACAAGTGATTCTTTAAAAATGTTATTAATTAGCTCAATGACTAAAATTATTTTTCTGACTTAATTAAAACTTATTCCTAACTATTTCAAAAAATCAGATTAATTTTCAGCTGATAGATATGTGCTATCATTTAAACAATTCAAGAAAACACCTACTAATTCTAAAGCCAATTTAAAAAATCCCCCTCCCAAACCCCAAATAAATTGAAAATCATTAGTGTTGTTGGAATAACTACACTGATATATTTTTCTTCTGTTCCTTCGAGGCTGTATATGTACTATCTTTCCTGTGAGTTTTTGATTCCCCCAATAGAATTAGTGACCTCAACGTAGAATTATTTTCATTTGATTTCATTTCCATTAAAAATGGAATTAAAAATTACCATTTTTCTAGGTGCTTGTAGCATTCTTTATGTATTTTAACATGTATCTATTATACTATAATTGATTATACACTCCATTACTAGGCTGTACACTTAAGGACAGAAAATTTGTTATTTAATAATGTATGACATAGATTTGACACATTTAATCATCATAGTATATCCAAAATATATTATCTCATCTTAACAACAAAAATACGAAACAGGTATTGTCATCCTTTTTAAAAGATCAGTGTTTTGAGGGTTGTGAAGCATAATTAACTTCTCCTAGTTCCCACAACCAGTAAACGTCAGAACTAGTGCTCAGATCTACTCTCACTCCAAAGCTGATGTTTTTACTGTGATTTCTATACTATTTCTTAAAACATATAAAATCCTTGGCAGAGTATTTATATTCCATAGATAGTCCTCACATCTTAAATTTAAAAAAAGCTCCATTCTCTTACCAGCAGCTACCCTGTGTTTTTCCTCTGCTTTATAGCAAAACCCTTCCAAAGAGTTGTGTATATTCACTTTTTTCATTTTTTCCCCTCTGCTCTAAAATATACTCCAGTTAGGCTTTCATCACTCTGTTTCACTGAAATTGCCCATTAGAGTCACTAGTGACCTGCATAGTTAAATCTAATGTTGGTTTCTCAGTCTTCATCTTACATCCTCTATTTAGGAGTATTTGGCACTGTTGCTCTCACCTTCCATCTTGAAATATGCTCTCCACTTGGCTCCCATATTCTTTTCGCTTTCCTCCTCCTGCACAGGACATTACTTCTCTATCTTCCTCTTTTCCCAGACTGATCATGATCTTAGCACTTACACCTCTTTTCTGTTGTGTCTAAACTTACTCCTTTAGTTTTCTTTTACCATCACATATCCTTAAATGCATCTATATGCCAACAACTCCAAAAGTTATATCACCAACCAGGCATCAGTCACAAACTCCACATTTATACACTCAACATTTCTGAAGCAATACTGTAAACCTTACATTCCAAACTTGTTCTATCCTTGGATAGCCACCTTGGATGATCCTTTTCAGTTCCAGTTGTTCAGATCACATCCTTAACCTGAATCTCCCGCTCTCAGGAAATCCTACAGGCTCTCTCCTCAAAATATTTCCAGACTATTACTTTTCATAACTTTCATTGGTATAGGCCCCCATTCTCTCTCTCCTGAATTACCAGTGTTTTATAATGGTCTCCTTACTTCTCTTGCACCTCGATAGTCCTTCTCACACAGTGGCTAAAGTGACTTATTTTAAAAGGTAAGTCAGGCTATGCTTCTGATTCTGTGTCTCCCTCTCTCTCTGCCCCTCCCCCACTCATGCTCTGTCTCTCTCTGTCTCAGAAATAAATAAACATAAAAAAAATTAAAAAATAATGTGATTCAGGCTATGTTATTCTTCTTCTTAAAAATACTGAAACGGCTCCCAGTTTCATTCAGACAAAAATCAAAGTCCTTACAATGGTTTATTGTTATATATGTGTTAAAAGGAGAATCCTAAACATTCTTACTTCATTAAATCTCCCATTTTTATCAAGAGAAACTTACTCTGATCTTAGGAAAACTATCTCATATGGAAGAAAAAAATGTTTCAGAAAAAATTTAGTGTTTATTCATTTTTCAACAGTAGTGTAAGGCAAATATATGGTTAAATCTATGCCAGCTACTTGCATAAAAAGAAGCAATCCAACTTTACTTGTTGAATTGTCTCTTAAAGTATTTTTCTAACTTTTTTGTATAAAAGTTCACTCCTTTAATTTTTCAATAGCTATATAGAAGTTAAAAAAAAAGATTTCTTAGTGAGTATGAGATTATTCTGGCTTTAAAGATCCATATGTATGCAAGAAATGAATAAATAACTATTTAGAGAGCATGTATTCTTACCCTAGAAGAATTTATTTTTATTAATAAAAATGACAAAATGGAAATTGACAGTAACTATCCACTGTAACTGATTGAATTTTTGTCATTCTTGATATGAAAGCTCACTAACAAGTGAAGTTATACATGAGGAAGCCAGACTCAATGAGAAAAAGAACACTCCAGATTATGTGAGGAATAAAGTGAAATTATTATATCTTCCATTCTAGCACAGAAATATGAAAACTGAATAGAAAATCAATTACAAGTAAAAGAGAGCACATTCAAGAAATTACTGTGCATTCCATAGGGTCATCAACATTTTATGTTGAGTTTCAGAGCTTCTTTTAAGCTGAGAAGTATGTCCACAATATCTTAGGTGGATATTTTGGGTATAAAATAATATGAAAGAAAATAAAGATTTTTAAATATATAAATGTGAAACAAATTAATTTTTTAATAATCTAAACTTTGCTAATCTTGAAAAATAGATTTTATTCACCATAGTCTTTCCTTTATTCACCTTTCCTACTTTTAACTGGAATTAATTTCATCTGTCTACAATGGCTAATATAAATTATTACATTATTGGTTGAATAATTAATGTATTGCTGATATATAACCAACAATTGCCACCTACTGTGTTATACAATGTTTGATCCATTTTGTGGATAAGGAAAAATGAGGCTTATTAATCATAGAGCAAATATTTGAATGCAGATATATCTAGATTCAAATTTCTGACTTGTTCTCTCCACTCATAGCTTACATATTGAAATCTGAGTTGTTATTAATTCAATTATATCACACCTTAAACTGCACATAGTATTTACCCTTACCCCAATTTCCTGTTTCTTTTATATTTCTGTATCAGTTGAAGTTATCCACTATAACATAATCTACAAGTCTAGAATTCATCTTTAATTCTTCATTGTCCTATTCTAGTAATATGCTCACTCAAATATTAGTTATTAAATTTACCTCTATAATACCCCTTCTGTCTTCCTTATTATTAGCTGCTTTATTACACCCTGGATCTTGGACTCTTTATCACTAGGAATAGCGTGTTGGGAACATGGATGTGTACCTCCTCAAAACCAGTATGGTCACTGGGCTGAATTAACTCCTCATTTTTTCTTAGACTGAATACTGCCCAGCCACTCAAAAAAGGGGGTCACAAATGTGTTATTTGACATCTTGAGTAAGGACTTCTCCTTAGCATCCAGATTAGACAGCCAAATCCTAGTGTGAGAAAAAGCTCAATATTACCTGAGGTCTCAACTGGGCCAGCCTCAGTCAGCACTTTCCAATTGAACATTGGCTTTGGTCATCATCAGTATTTTAACAATTACCTACTGCTTAAGAAATTGATGTCAAAATTCAACTGGGAATCACAAGAAATGTGAATTTTTTTTCATATTCCTCATACCTAATACCATCAGATATCATACAATACCAACTGTCCCATTTGCTCTGTCACTTTTCTCTTTCTTTTCCCATCCCTTGGGGAATCAGTTGCCATGATCTTCCCCTATCTGCTAACCTCTGTTTTAGTTTTTCCATATCTTCCTAGCATTCTCATCTTCTAGTAAACACATTGCCCCATCTAAGCCATTTGAAAACTATATTTTTCATTTCCTCATCTCATAAATAGATCTTTCCTAAATGCCATACTTCTCTTGAGATTCTTATAGTAGAACCTGATCATTTCTATGGAATCAAAATGATTCCAGAAAAGAAAGAAAGGTACCCCTCTCCCTGCCCACCATTAGAGACTTCAGATCATACTCTCAACTTTCTGTCAAAGCTTCTTCTTCTTAAACACTTACACCACCCAGGTGCACTCCTTTCAGTCTTTATAGTATCATATGTAACCTTTTAGACATTCTCTTTTATATATTGATGGATTCAGTGTCTGAATCCAAGTTTTTCTCACCATTAACAATCCTGTCTTTACCCTTGGCCCCCTTTTTTGCCCAAAATATGCAATCCATCCAGGGTCTGTATTTGAAGTTCCTTCCCTTTGACTTAACCAGAAATTGGTATGTCCATTACATTTTAGCAATCATCTCCAAATGCCTGGGATTTCATCATTACCCAGAATGGTTCACATTGAAAATTGTGAGCAATTCTGTGTATTTTTAGCTGTCTTTTTCAAATATTCTCTTTTACCATGAGGAAAAAGCTCAAATCCCCTTGCCTGGCATATGGAGTTCTTAGGCATTCAGGCAACTATCTACCTTTTCAATTATATTCTCTATAACTTCCCCAACCAACTTGACCACATCGCTTGCTCTAGCCACAATGAACCACTCACCGTTTCTCAGCTACACTTAATCTTTCCATGCATAGATGACCTTGTTTTTGTACTTTTCTCTTCCTGGAATATTCTTTTCCAACTCTCAATATGATTATAGCAAATTTATGCTTTAAGACTTGTTTCAAGTTATTTCCTCCCTCCCCCCCATTCCCTAAAACAGTATTAGTCTGTGTTTACAAAGAGTAAATGCTTGGCATTGTAATTTTTGAAAATAAGATTGCATCTCAAAATTATAATTAAAGCAATCCACATTTATTGAATAACTAATCTTACATTATTTTATGTGTTTCTGCTATATTTCCATTTTTATAAGATCAAACACAAAAGTTCAAAAGGATCCCTCAATTCAAATAGTTAATTTTATCACACACCATTATATTACAAGGAAATATCTATGAAAAATCTTTGTAACTGGGTAATCTACTTCTTTCTTTTATTTTTAGGATCAATTTTCCTCTTGAAATAAAGTCACTTCCAAGGGAATCCATGCTCACTATAAGATTGTTTGGAATTATCTGTACAACCAATAATGCCAATTTACTGGCCTGGACTTGTCTTCCATTGTTTCCAAAAGAGTAAGTATATCATTTGTGATAAATAAAGCTCTCATCTCAATAAACCCCCCTTAGAAATGAACATTTTGCAATATATGGCATAATGAGAAAATCAAGAAGACATTTTATTCTAAAATTGAGGTAGATCAATATAAGTCATGACTATTAAAAGTGGAACTGAAAAGCAAAACTGTAAAAATGGATTTAGAAACAAGCCTCATGCTCAACTTGTCAACTGGGTCATTTATAATAAAAAAAGTATTGGCATGACCAATCTAAATTGCTTTTCCTTCTCTGGCCAGCCAGTTTCTCTGAAATTAGTTATTCAAAATGACTTAGATCAATATCGTCACTTAGAAACAATGTGAGTCATGGAATTCTGGCTGAAGTAAAATTATACAATGTAACTGGTTTGCTGATCCTTTATTGCCAAGACAAAAATATTTGATAGCTTTAAGGTAAAATTTTTCAGAAAAATAAGCCAACTATGAGTTTAGATATTCTATCAGAACTGGTCATTGCAAAATTAACGTTGACTTAACTATAAGGATTTGGAGCAATTAATATTTAGAATGTTTGACAAAGTCAATTACATGGTTTTCTATGCTATTAAGGAAAAAATATTTCAAATAAATCAGCTTAGTCAGTTTTCATGTGGCAGGACTTGCTTTAGAATTGATTTATAAAATACAGTATCTTTAAAAGCCTAGAATGTATATTGCTTTTTTAATATTGTTATAATGTTCATATATATATATACATATAATGTAATAATAGAGTAATATAAACAATATAAAATGCTAAGGAAATTGTCCATCAGTTTTTTTGTTCCCAAATTTGGTCATTATAATAATTTATCATCAAAGCAACCCTGATAAATCTTTAAGACCATCTTTGTTGGATTAATTCTGATCTGGTGTGTGTGTGTTGCTCTCTTATTTATTTTCATGCAAGAGTCCATTTCCACAAATATGTTTCTTTTATTTTTTTTCTTTTCTTTTTTTCTCTCTCTCCCTCTCTTTTTTTTTTTTTTTTTTCTCAGAGAGAGAGAATGAGTTTGCACCCATGCACATGGGGTAAGGGCAGAGGGAGAAGGAGAGAGAGAATCTCTACCCTGGGCTTGGAGCCTGACATGAGGCTCCATATCACAACCGTGAGATCATGATCTGAATCAAAATCAAGAGTCTAATGCTCAACTGACTAAGCCACCCAGGCGCCCCCACAAATATGTTTCTTGAGGACAAGTAATATATTTATCTTTATAGTATCTATCACCCAATATGGTACCTCTTATAAATAGGAAATCGGTAGAGGTTTGTTTACTAGATTGAACTGGAAAAAATCAAACTCTATAGGAGATTTAAAAAGAAATAACATTTCCAAAGACTGTAAGAAATAGTTTAGCCCTAGGGCGTCTGGCTGGCTCAGTCAGTGGAGCATACAGCTCTCCATCTCTGTTTTATAGGTTCGAACCCCAAATTGAATGTAGAGATTACTTAAAAATAAAAATAAAATCTTTAAAAAAATAAAGAAATGGTTTAGCCCTAAAAGGAATACCTACTGCTACTAGCAAATATTTCAAAAATCTGATTGGTGGGCTAAGAACTTTCATTACTTTCGCACTAGAAGCAGCTATGCAAGTGCGCCTCCTTCTCTTGAGTGAGTTTCTTTAAAGTTTCAACTGCTGAATTTGTAACATCCAGCATATTTGTAGAGTAATATTTCTAGCTATTCACTGAAAAAAAATTCAGTCCATTTTATTCCTGTCCATCATCTAATACACTACTTGGCACATAACAATCAATAAATATTAAATATATAAGAAGTTTGGAATATATGTCTTTCAAACTAATCTTCAAGGCTTTTTTTCTATATGGTTATGATAGTAAATTACTGCCTCCATGTTGTTTTGTCATGTATCACTTATTATTCGTAAACATTTTTTGTAAATGCTCATCTTTAACTAATGCCATCTGGGACTGATACTTGGTGGTGTTTTCCTAAGGGAAAGTGTTGAAATTGTGGATGATGAGACATCACATCAGAAAACAAAACTTACTTCAAAGAGCGCTTTGATAAGCATTTGTAAATAAATTTCTGAAAGATCATTTCTCATGAAAATCAGAAAATCTGCTTCTCTTCTATGCTAAACAATTTGAAGAAACCCAGATCTTTTCAAGACATCAACAATCCATCATGTGGGGCAATTGGGGAAATGTGATGACTCCCACTGTGTTCATTGCTCTGAGTGACAGAGATTCTAACCCAATTTATTCGATGCACCTATTTCCAGAGTACAGCAAATAGGCCACTTAATTTCATTTTCTTTCACAGAATGACCCCTGCCCATAAACATTTCATATTGAATCTGTCATTTATTACAGTTTGAATTGCCCGTAGCTAGCCATGTGGAGTTGTATTGAGCACTTATATCTTTATTTTTTCCAACCTACCCACAATCTGAAAATATGCAGAATTAAAAGCTTCCTGCCTCTTTGTGGTTTCTAGAAGTGGTTTTCAAAAGAACCAATGATGATTTAACTCAGATATATCAGTTATGGCTGCATCAGGACTGTCTACAAATAAAAATGAATTTTAACATTTTGAAGCACACAAATTCACCTTCAGGTCTATAAAAAATAACCAAAGTACAAAGGTAAAATTTTGTCCACAGAAGTTTTATAGTCCTTTCTTTTGCAGACAGAACTTCCATTACATTTATATTCACAATGCTTCCACACTGCAATAAGAAAGTGTTTTTCTCACCTCAACAATTTCTGTGAGCTACCTTCCCTACTTAAATTCAAAACAAATTTGTGGTAGTTACTTAGCATTTCTAAATTGTGGTCAACTCCTTCAACACAGAAATCCTCCACACTGATTGAACAATAGAATCTCCTGGGGAGATTTTAAAATAAATCCAAAAACCAAGTGCTCCCAAATATTCTGATTTAATTGGTCTGCACTGGGGCTCAGGCATCAGTATTCTTAAAGCTTTTCAGGTGTATTAAAACCCAGAAAAATTAGGATATTTTTCGATTTTCGAAAGAGAGCCAAAATAAATCTTAATTTCAAAACAACTTGATTTCCTTAGATTTTTGCTTGAGTAGACAACTCTGACCCCACTGTGTCTTATCATTTCAGATATATCCTCAAAATCAAATATAAAAAAGTTGTGGATAAGAATTCCTTATTGTCTGTTCTTCCTGTCCAAGAGAGGCCCTCAGTGTTCAAATAGTCCAAATCCCTCGTTTACAGATGAAGATCTCTATGATAAAGGAAGGTTAAGGGACTTTTTATAGGTCACCAGTCTACTTAAGAATTGAACAAGAACAAGAAGGCAGGGCTGACTTCTCTTCACAGGTTTTACTACCTTAAACTGCCTCCCTTCCTGCCCTTAGGTGTCACACCTTGCTCCATGAATGCACTGTGACATTCTCACCAACATACAAGAAGCTCCTGCCTCAGCTTTGCCTGTGGTCTGCTTTGGGACATGAAACCTATTAGACCTAGGATTAGCAGAATCCCAAAGAGTTTTATAACATCAGATCCTATGAAGAGGCTGGCTGCTCGGATCTGGAGTTTTTTCTATACTTGGTTCCAGAATGCCAGGCCATGGATGCACATAGAATCCTATAGCTAAAAGTGACAATAATTATTTTATTTCAACCTTTGATTTCACAGCTAGAGGAAACAGGGACACAGAGAGGGTAAACCAGCCCATCTGTTCTCCCAGTGCCATGGATTTGGGGTTGGTTTTTCTAAGCATAAGAATTTATACAATTTTGAAATAAAATATATCCTTCAGGGTATTCCAGAAAAAAATATTTTGAAATGTTATATTTAGCACTGTGGCCCTTTTTCTAATGGCATCTTATTCAAAACCTCAGAGTATAAGAGTGATGACCAGTCCATGTATGTGTTGTTGGGTGAGGAGTGAGAGAGGGGAAATTTAAAATCCTGGAATCCAACCTAGTTGCCATCTCCTCACCACCTTTCTAAAGTCCACCTCCAACCATCAAGCCACAGGGGGGAAAAAACTACTTTGAAAAACCACAGAGTTTATCAAAGAAGTTCAAAGAAGTTAAGCTAATTCAGGCTAGTTAATGAAGATAGGGTGCAGATGTCTTGATATACTCTGGTGTTCTTTTCTCAAAATAAGCTGTTTCCCATCTTCTATCTTCATAATGGTTTTTTTTTTTGTATGCTTAATTTTAATTGACTTAATAAACCTTTTATTTTATTTTTTATTTTTTTTAAATTTTTTTTCAACGTTTTTATTTATTTTGGGGACAGACAGAGACAGAGCATGAACGGGGGAGGGGCAGAGAGAGAGGGAGACACAGAATCGGAAACAGGCTCCAGGCTCTGAGCCATCAGCCCAGAGCCTGACGCGGGGCTCGAACTCACAGACCACGAGATCGTGACCTGGCTGAAGTCGGACGCTTAACCAACTGCGCCACACAGGCGCCCCTTAATAAACCTTTTAACAGTAGTACTATAAAAACGACTGTGGTCCCCACTGGCCTGGGTATTAAATGTTTCCATTTTCTTTTCTTTATGAGACCACCATCACTCTTAGATGCATTCTCTTCGCATTTTAATTCCACTAATGGTCTTCTTCATCATCCTCATATTTTCAATTTACAGAACTCTATGGGAATTTATTTGCCATGTTTGCAATACCTCAAAAGATATTATATGTAATCTATTATCAGAAAGTGAATTAGCTAATATCAAACACAAGAGAGCTCAAAGAATGGTGCCAAACATCCTTTCCCCCATGAATTTCCTTGAAGTATGTGTTATATTAGCCTCACTTGGACAGCTAGAAGTTTATTCTCACTATGCTCTCTATTGCTTGATGTCTCTTCATGCACATACTTGAATTAAGTGTTCTGACTTCATTCTGCACGATATGCCACAGGTTAAGGCCATGGCAGCTGTTAATCCAGACTTCATCCAAGGAGAATAATGACAGATAGTGACAGTTATTCTTGAGTCCCTTCATCCACTGTAGGATTCAGTTTAGATCAGTTATATT
Source organism: Acinonyx jubatus (assembly GCF_027475565.1). Classification (NCBI taxonomy): domain Eukaryota; kingdom Metazoa; phylum Chordata; class Mammalia; order Carnivora; family Felidae; genus Acinonyx; species Acinonyx jubatus. The sequence continues at coordinate 50,582,304 of NC_069387.1, forward strand.
TGCAAAGTGAGGTATACCCAGGACATATAAATATAGTAAGGTCATAAGTATAATTCACTGTACAACTTAGATATGAAGAAAAATGCAATTAATAAATCACACTTTTCCTCATGAGTTCCTGAATGAGAAAAAACTTTACAACAATGACAAAATATTAGTCAATTCAGTAATTTAAATAGTTATTTTAGAAATAAACAGTCTCATTTGGATAAAACATTCAGTCACTCAGACAGCTTCCTGACACCCTCATTCTCTTTCTAATAGGGTGTCCGGATACACGGGATCAGAAGGGAACAGATTCTTTGTCCTGGTGACTTTTGATATCCAAATCAAATGCACGTTTTAAGCTGGTGACTGCTTGTTACAGCTAGTATAGCTCATGATTGTGGCTGTTCTAGCTTGGCTAGGGTTTACTAGCACTCCCTGAATTACTTGGTCTCTCTTAGGTACCATAGAGTTCCCAGTTGACCCCAGCTTGAATAGTTAAGTCAGGTGCCATTATTACAAACACACTTTATCCCCACCACATGACCCCTTTTTGGGGACTCTTCACCTAGATATTTTTAGCTCTTTCTACATCTCATCCCTTCTATACAAAAAACAAAGAAGGACCAATAAAGTTAAACTCAGGAGCTTCTTCTGTGTCCTTACCACAGGGCCCAAAGTTTAATCATAACACAAGTAGATACAGGAGTGGCTCAAGATGTGGTTTTCCTCCAGGATTTGAAACACAGAGTGTTAGAGGAGCACGCTCTGTCTTCAACATTTTGCTGTGCTCATTCATCTAACATTCCTCCACATCTGCCTTGCAAAGGCAGAAGAGGGGGAAATTGGGACACCTAGGTCAGCCATACTCATTCTATTTCCTCTTTCTCTGTCTTCTGCTTCCCATAATCTCAAATTGCTAGAAAGTGGTGGCAATCTCCACCCAATACCCCACATCCTCTTTCCTCATTCCTGTTAACCCTTAAGCATGGACAGAATATTTTCTATAAATACTATGGAAAACATTAACATCTGTGCCCTCCAGGTTTGGTGTTAGACATGCTCCTTCCTCTTCCATTCTGCCTGAAGCTAATCCAGAACTTTTTCTAGGCAGATGGATGCTTCAGAAAATTTGGGGGAAGGTTATATACTCTATAATGAAAAGTGATATTAATAATTTTCAAATAATTATAGCATTAAGCTGACTTTTAGGTTGCTAATACTATCCCCTCTGCATTATTCTACCAAAAAAAAAAAAAAACAAGTTTCTTTCTCCAGCTGAGGGAGGGATGGAACAAAGGGATAAAGAAAATTCAAAATTCATCCTAGAATAGTCTTGGGTCATATAAAAATATCTGTCTAGTAATGTTTACAAATTATACTCCCTTGGACAGACACTTTCTAATAATGTCTTTAGACATGGAAAATAAAAAAGCAGGACTCAGAAAGCTAAAGGTTTAAAGAAAGCTTTAGTTGTTGGATTTTTCCTTCATATTTTGCATAGTTTGTGTAAAGGGAAAAATGAAATTATATAGTTTTTCATTTTTTTCTTTTTAGTTTCAACTTTTTATTTAAATTCCAATTAGTTAAATTACAGTGTAATATTACTTTCAGGAGTAGAATTTAGTGATTCATCACTTACATACAACACCCAGTGCTCATCTCAAAGTGCCCTCCTTAATACCCATCACTCATTTAACCCATTGGCCTGCCCACCTCTCCTCCCGCAACCCTCAGTTTGTTCTGTATAGTTAAGTCTGTTTTATGGTTTGCCTCTCTTTTCCCACCATGTTCATTTGTTCTGTTTCTTAAATTCCACATCTGAGTGAAATCATACAGTATTTGCCTTTCTCTGACTTACCTATTTCAGTTAGCATAATATTCACTAGCTCCACCCACATTGTTGCAAATGGTAAGATTTCGTATTTTTTATGGCTCAGATATATTCCATTGTGTGTGGGGCATATATGTATGTGTGTATACATATATATGTCACTTCTTTTATGTCCATTTAGTCAATGGACATTTGGACTCTTTTTATAATTTGGCTATTGTTGATATTGCTGCTATAAACATAGAGGTGCATGTATCCCTTCAAATCAGTATTTTTGTATTCCTTGGGTAAATAGCTAGTAATGCAATTGCTGGATCATAAGGTAGTTCTATTTTTAACTTCATGAGGAACCTCCATGCTGTTTTCCACAGCGGCTGCACCAGTTTGGATTTCCATCAACAGTATAAGAGGGTTCCCCAGGGTTGGCATCCTTGCCAACATGTTGTTTCCTATGCTGTTAATTTTAGCCATTCTGACAGATGTGAGGTGATAAGTCATTGTAGTTTTGATTTGTTTTTCCCTGATGATGAGTGATGTTGAGCATCTTTTAATGTATCTCTTAGCCATCTATATGTCTTCTTCGGAACACTGTCTATGTCTTCTGCCCATTTCTTAACTGGATTATTTGTTTTTTGGATGAGGAATTTGATGAGGAATTTGATAAGTTCTTTATAGATTTTGGATACTCTTTATCAGATATTTCATGTGCCAATATCTTCTCCCATTCCAAATGTTGCCTTTTAGTTTTGTTGATTATTTCCAACATTTTACAGAAACTTTTTATCTTGAAGTCCCAATAGTTCATTTTTGCTTTTGTTTCCCTTGCCTCAGGAGATGTACCTAGTAAGAAGTTGCTCCCGCTGGGGTCAAAGAGGTTGCTACCTGTGTTCTCCTTCAGAATTATGATTGTTTCCTGTCTCACATTTAGGCCTTTCATCAATTTTGAATTTATTTTTATGTATGGTGTAAGAAAGTGGTCCAGTTTTAGTCTTCTGCTTCTTGCAGTCCAGTTTTCATACCATTTGTTGAAGAGACTGTCTTTTTTCCATTGGATATTCTTTTCTACTTTGTTGAAGACTAGTTGATCATGTAATTGTGGGTCCATTTCTGGGTTCTCTATTCTAGTCCACTGATCTATGTGTCTGTTTTTGTGCCAGTACCATATTATCTTGATGACTACAGCTTTGTAATATATCTTGAAGTATGGAATCATGATGCCTCCAGCTCTGCTTTTCTATCTCAAGATTGCCTTGGCTACTTGGGGTCTTTTAGGGTTCAATACCAACTTTAGGGTTGTTCTAGCTCTGTGAAAATGCTAGTGGTATTTTGATAGGGATTGCATTAAATGTGTAGGTTGCTTTGGTCCTTATAGTCATTTTAACAATATTTGCTCTTCCAATCCATGAGCAAGGAATGTTTTTTCTATTTCTGCATGTCATCTTCAATTTCTTTCATCAGTGTTTTATAGTTTTCAGAGTACAGATCTTTTACCTCTCTGGTTAGATTTATTCCTAGGTATCTTACAGTTTTGGGTGCAGTTGTAAATGTTATTGATTCCTTGATTTCTCTTTCTGCTTCTTCATTGTTGGCATATAGAAATGCAACAGATTTCTGTATGTTGACTTTGTATTCTGTGACTTTACTGAATTTGTGTATCAATTCTAGCAATTTTGGGGTCGAGTCTTTCAGGTTTTCTACATAGAGTATCATGTCTTCTGCAAATAGTGAAAGTTTTACTTCTTCCTTGCCAATTTGATTGCCTTGATTGCTGAAGTTAGGACTTCCAGTGGGAGTCGACATCCCTGTCTTCTTTCTGACTGCAGAGGAAAAGCTCTCAGTTTTTCCCCATTGAAGTTGACATTAGCTGTGGGTCTTTTGTATATGGTGATTAAGATGTTGAGGTATGTTCCCTCTTATCCCTACTTTGTTGAGGTTTTTATTAAGAATGTGTGCTGTATTTGGTCAAATGCTTTTTCTGCATCTATTGAGAAGATCATGTTTCTTATCTTTTCTTTTATTAATTTGGTGTATCATGCTGATTGATTTGCAAATATTGAACCACCCTTGCAACCCAGAGATAAATCCCACTTGGTCGTGGTGAATGATTCTATTAATGTATTGTTGAGTTTGATTTGCTAGTATCTTGTTAAGAATTTTTGCATCCATGTTCATCAGGCATATTGGCCTATAGTTCTCTTTTTTAGTGGAGTCTTTGTTTGGTTTTGGACATCAAGGTAATGCTGGCCTTGTAGAATGATTTTGGAAGTTTTCCTTTTATTTCAATTTTTTTTTGGATAGTTTGAGAAGAATATGTATGAATTCTTCTTTAAATGTTTGGTAGAATTCCCCTGTGAAGCCATTTGGCCCTGGATTTTAGTTATTTTGGAGATTTTTGATTACTGATTCAATTTCTTTACTGGCTATGGGTTTGTTAAAGTTTTCTATTTCTTCCTGTTTCAGTTTTGGTGTCTATATGTTTCTAGGAATTTATCCATATCTTGCCCAGATTGCCCAATTTGTTGGCATATAATTTTTCATAATATTCTATTTTAATTGTATTTTGTGGTGTTGGTTGGTTATTTATTTATTAAATAAAGTTTATTTATTTATTGTGACACAGAGAGAACATAAACAGGAGAGTAGAGAGAAAGGGATAGAGAGAATCCTAAGCAGGCTCCATGCTGTCAGTGTGTAGCCTGATGCAGGGCTCAAACTCATGAACTGTGAGATGATGATCTGAACTGAAATCAAGAGTCAGATGCTTAACCAACTGAGCAACCCAGGTGCCCCAGTTTCCATGTATTTTTTTAAATTTCTTTTTTAATTTCCTGGCTGATCCATTCATTCTTTAATAGGATGTTCTTTAACCTCCATGTATGTGTGGTCTTTCCAAAGCTTTTTCTTATGGCTGATTTCAGGTTTCATAGAGTTGTGGTCAGAAAATGTGCATAGTATGATCTCAATCTTTTTGTACTTGTTGAGGATTTACTTGTGACTCAATATGTGATCTATTCTGGAGAATGTCCCATGTGCACTTGAAAAGAATATGTATTATGCTGCTTTTATTCTGCTCATAAAATATTCTGAATGTATCTGTTTAAGTCCATCTGGTCCAGTGTATCATTCAGTGCCGCCATTGTTTCCTTGTTGATTTTCTGCTTAGATGATCTGTCCATTGATGTCAGTGGAGTGTTAAAGTCCCCTACTACTATTGTATTATTGTCAAAGAGTTTCTTTTTGTTATTAATTGTTTTATATATTTGGGTGTTTCAAGTTGGGGGCATAAATATTTTCAATTGTTAGATTGTCTTGTTTGAGGTACCCCTTTATTATGATACAGTGCTCTCCTCATCTCTTGTTATAGTTTTTGGTTTTAAAATGTATTTTGCCACGGATGCCTGGGTGGCTCAGTCGGTTGGGCATCTGCCTTTAGCTCAGGTCATGATCTCAGTTTGTGAGTTCGAGCCCCGCGTCAGGCTCTGTGCTGACAGCTCAGAGCCTGGAGCCTGCTTCAGATTCTGTGTCTCCTTGTCTCTCGGCCCCTCCCTGCTCATTTTCTGTCTCTCTCTGTCTCTCAATAATAAATAAACGTTAAAAATTTTTTAAATGTATTTTGTCGCACAAAATTATTGCTGCTCTGGCTTTCTTTTGGCATCTATTTGCATAAAAAATATTTCTTCATCCCATTACTTTGAATCCATAGGTGTCTTTAGGTCTAAAATGAGTCTCTTGTAGGCAGCATATAGATGAGTCTTGTTTTTTTTTATCCATTCTGACACACCTGGGTCTTTTGTTTGGAACATTTAGTCCATTTACATTCAGAGTAATTACTGATAGATATGAATATAATGCCATTTTAATGCTTATTTTGTCATTGTTTCTAGAGATTTTCTGTTTCTTTTTCCTACTCAAAGAGTCTCCTATACTTCTGGCAGGACTGGTTTCATGAACACAAACTCCTTTAGGTTTTTTTGTCTGGGAAACTCTTTCTATGCTTCTATTCTAAATGATAGATAGCCTTACTGGATAGAATATTTTTGGTTGTTGGGTTTTGCATTCAGCATGATGAATATACTATGCCACTGCCTTCTGGCCTGCCAAGTCTCTGTGGAGAGAGCTGCTACTAACCTTATTTGTCTTCCCTATGAATTCTTTTATTTTGCTGTTTTTAAGATTTTTCTTTACCACTCTATTTGGCAAATTTAACTACTATGTGTCTTGGTGTTGGCCTGCTTTTGTTGATTTTGATGGGAACTCTCTGTGCTTCCTGTATTTGGAAGTTTCTTTCCTTCCCCAGATTAGGGAAGTTTCTCAGCTATTAGTTCCTCAAGTAAACCTTCTGCCCCCTTTTCCCTCTTTGTCTTCTGGTACTCCTATGATACGAATGTTATTATGCTTTATGGCACCACTGAGTTCTCTAAGTCTACTTTCATGTCCAAGATTTTTGTTTCCCTCTTTTGATCAACCTCATTATTTTCAATAATTCTATTTGCTCTGTCACTTATTCGATTCCCTGCTTCTTCCATCTTTGTGGTCATTGCTCCAGTTGATTTCAAATCTCAGTTACTGAATTTTTCATTTTGGCTTGATTGTTTTTAAGTTGTTTTATCTTTGTAGTAAGGAACTCCTTGGTGCCTTTTCAAGTCCAGATAGTATTCTTATGATTGTTTGCTTTAAATTCTGGATCAGGCATATTACTTATATCGGTTTCAATTAGATCCCTGGCCATGACCTTTTCTTGTTCCTTCCTTTGGGATGAATTCCTTATCTTGGCATTTTGTTTAGATCTTTGTATTCTTCTGTGTTAGGAAAGCCTATAATGTTTCCTGCCTCTGAGAGTAATAGCTTTATGAAGAAGAAGAGGTCATATAATGTTCAGGACCTGGCACTTCAGGAAGTATCTTTGGTGTATGCTTCACACACTCTGCCCCTGTGTTATGGCTGCTCTCCCTCAGGTCAGTCCTCTGCAGGGTTTCTCCTTGCCTGTAGTGGGGAGTGTTTGTACCTTGGCCAGAGTGTGGTGAGATTTACCTAGGTATGCTCTGACCTGCCTGTTAAAAAAAGACCTGAATCTATTTCCACTAGAGCTGATGCTTTGCAAAACTCTATGGTCAGTAGATGGGGTGCATGCAGGGGGGTTGCACTGGTCTTCTGGCAGAGGGACGCACCATGCTGGTTCTCAGGCACACTTTCTCTAGAAAAGCAGTACAGGAAGAGCTCAGGGAGGTGGGAGTTGGAGTATACAGGTTAGGCAGCTAGTGTTGGCCCTGTGCTGTTTACTAAAGTTAGTTTATGCTGAGGGGAAAGGAAGGGAAAGGGCACCAGCCCACTCCTTTGTCCCTGGAGAGAGAAATTCAGGCTTGCTGTTGTCAGGAAAGCCCTCCCAAAAGAGCAGATACTTCCGCTTGTGTGTTATAGGTGTTTTTCAGACCGCTATTTTCACATTATCTGTCTTCAAGTTAGTGCCTGCCTGGACAAGTGCAGTGGACTTTTTGCTCTGTCCCGACTGAGTTTTAAAATTTCAAACTTTAGGGAGCTAGTGTGTCAGGGATCTGTGCTGGTCTTCTGGGGGACAATCTCACTGCACTGGGATTGGTATGGGTTTGGCCCAGAAAGGCACGTGCACAACAGCTCAGAAGTGTAGAATTTGGAACAAAACACACTAAGCAGCCAGTGTCTGAGTTAGCTGCCCTCAACAAGTGTCTCTGCACCTATGCTGAGGGGAGGGAGAGGGAATTGGTGCCTGCTGGCTCCTTTTGTCCCCAGAGAGACAATGCCACCTCTCTCAGATACACTCTAAGAAGGGGTGAACTGTCTCTCCCAGTACATTTGAGGTGATCCACAGATTGAACCCTCTGCCTCTGGGTTACCTGCCTGCCCACTCTACAGTAATGCTGCAGTACCCTCAAGGCTTTACACCACCCATGTCATGGACCTCTAAAACTCTAGTCTTTGAGCACCACTGGTTGCAAATACTCATGAAAATCGGCCCCTCTTGTTTTCCCACTCAGTGGCTTTGGGGAAGTGTTTTCCTTGTGTGATCCCCTATGTGCTCTTCTCTCTCCCCATGTCTCCACAACCAGAGCTCTCTCCTCTCTACAGCACCTGTGATCTGTTTCTCCCCAAAACCATGTCTCCACACCTCCTACCTTCCACAATGTGTCCTCCTCTCTCCTTCTATTTGTGAAGTTTTTTTTCTGCTTTCCTTAGTTCGATTTCTTAGGTATTCATAATGATTTGACATTTATCTAACTGTGTTCAAGGGATGAAGCAAGCCTAGGGTCTTCCTACTACTCTGCCATTTTAGCTCCTCCCCACTCTATACTGTTTTCAAAAGACTCACTTGATGCCTTAAAGTTCTTTATAAACTTAAATTTAATTTTTGTTGACTTGCTGACATTTTTATTTTGTATGTTAAAGTCAGAGACTGTCCTCCCTGATCAATTGGAACATTTTATCAATAATCTAATTCATATATATAATCACATGTAGATTCTCTTTTAATTCCTATATGGATCTATGGATTTGGATGTTACTGAAGCTGTTAAAACCATCCATGAATCCTTCCTGTCTAAAGGCTTCTTGTATTCACTCTCATTTACAATGTTAATACAACCTATTTTTAAACATTCAGACTATGAAAAATCTTTCTATTTAGAAGCATTTCCTCTGTGAAGTACAACTATTTTGAATCTGCAGATCATATGCTAATTTAAATCTTTTCTTTCTATAAATTTAGAGCTTATACCTTTAATGATGCCCAAGGAATTTAGTCATTTTGTGGAGCAAAAAATGTTCTGAAGAGTTGATGTCTTCATTGATTTGAGACACTCATAACTCCAAGAATATAAATCTAAGATTCTTAGTCTTATCTTGTAATCAATATTGTTGGAAATTAAGGAATAATTCTACCTGTCAGAAACTATTTTGGAAACAGTTTTCTCATGTGGAAAATAAATGTAGCTATCTGTGAACATAGCCATGCATGTGGTATATTAGAAATTAACTACTAATCAGTTTCTAGGCTTATAGAATATTGTATTCCTTTCTAGCTACTGAATGAAGCCACTAAAATAGCTGGTTATGTTTACATTTCAAAAGAAAATATTTATAGATTATAATAACTTCCCTTATGAAGTGACTCCTGTATGTCTGTATGTGTTGTCTTTTGTAGCAAGTCCATTCTCGGGTCTATGCTATTCAGCATGACATTACAGAGTGAGCCTCCCATAGAAACGATAGCTCCAGGAGTATGGGATATAAGCCAGCCATCCCCAGTGACCCTACAGGTAAGTGTCAGACTATGAGATTAAAATATGTATGGCAAGGAAAAAAAAGTATTCATGGCAAGTATTGGTTGATGAGTAGCTTGTCAATTATAGAAACAATTTTCTTCTAGGATCACACATTTTAATAGTCTTCTCTTTCTCTAACCTGCTGGGATTCATAAAACCTCTGGTGCTTTTATTTTGTATCCAGTACTCTCAAAGCACTTTTCTCCCAGCTTACATAATAGCAATTTCAAGCCATTCTCCACCAAACATGATCATAAAGGAAAGGGATGGAGCATTGCCATTAGTATATTCATTATGTGTATTCATTTTCCTGTCCATTGTCTGAAAACAGTCATTGGTGTATATTATTAACTTGATACCTTACACCTGTCTCTGCATTGTGTCATGTTTCCTTAAAATACTTCAAGTTTGTGTTTCCTGTATGACTAGTGATTAGCTCAGCAGTGGGGGAGAAACTTCAAACAAAATCTATCCAACATACTTTTTTTTTTTCTTAAGGTCTCTCTTCTTTCTGTGATTTGTAATCATGAATAAGAGGTGGCTAATGATTCTGAGCTTTGGTCCTTACTGCTGAGAGCTCCTTGTGTGTTCATCATTATAAGTGATCATATTGGTCTGATACATGAAGCATGGCCACTCCCATATATGGAAGTGCAGGGAATGTGAACTTTCCATATCTATAAGGAAAAACTGAGAACTGCTATCTGGATAGCACTCTAGAACTGGATTTCTCAACCTCAGTTGAGTACCAATGACATTTTGGGCCAAATAACTCTGTTTTGAGGGCTGTATTATGCATTGTGGGACATTTAGAAGTATCTTTGGCTTCTATCTACTAACGTGCTGGTAGCACCTAAATCAATTACAACTGCCTCTTGATATTGTCAGATGTCCTCGAGGGATAAAAGTTGCCCTCAGTTGAGCATAGTTGCTCTAAAGAAAGATAGTGGAGCCTCTAAGCTCTTAAGTTTCTAGGCTCAGGGTGAGGGACAATGTTTAGCAAGATGGATAGCAAGATGCTGAAACTGGAAGAGAAAAATAATACCAATAACAATGTGGCTTCCACTCTGAAATAAGTCCTCACCAAGAAGTAACCAAAGGTCTATTTCCAATTTACAGACATGATGATGAATAAGTGTTTGCTCGATCTTGGCACAACATCATAGACACTCAACATATGATGGCTTATTGATTAGTAGATGTCCCATTGTAACAGGAAAACTACCTTCTTTTAAGAGGACAATGCATTTTTTTATCAGACTATTCCTTGCCTTATTCAAACTACCTCAGCTTAATGAGAATCTTCCAAGTCTGATCATTACCAGAGCTTTGAGGATATAAAGTTATGATTAGAAGGGTCTTTATCAGGAGTAGTGAGGGTGGAAGACTAACAGATGATTCTTCTCAGATGAGAGGAATAGCTCCTTTAGAACACAGATCCTGGCAAGTGGAATATACGGACAAGTTTCAAGTATTCAATAGCAGCATAGATTTTCAAGTAGACATCTGGAGCCATAACTAAATTTATCTTACATAAAAAAGGAGAGGCATGTAAATCACTCAAAAGTATGCAAAAAGTTAAATCAATAAATTTTTATAAAATAATTTCAAATTGTATAGACATACAAGGAAACTTCTCAGGATATTTTTAATTAATGATGAAATATACAAAATAAAATAGGAGTTATTAAGGTATTAAAGTTAAAACCCTTAAGGACCAAAATCACTCTAATTATACACAACTAAATTTAGAGCAGAATCTTTCAACCTAAAGATTATAGTGAGGAAATTAGAGTTCTGCAACCAGTGTTTGTGTTAAGGAATCAAGATGGGTCTCAGGGAAAAGACATCAGGCTCAGAGTTAGAAAATCTAGATTATACTCTTAGCTCTTTAACAAAAAACTTTATGACCTTGAACAAATCACCAAACCTATTTTCACCTCTGTACAATGAAAGGGTTACACTATGCCTATCCAACTTCTTGAAGATTGTACTTTTCTGATCGTCTTTATTAGACAGACAGTTACTGCCACATGGTAGCCACCCTAGTATGATAAGGGATGTGATATGGCACAGAACCTGAATCCCTCAAGTCCATCATTTTTTTGGAGGGGAGGGGGTTCTATGGCTGACGCACAGACCAGAAGCAGTGAATGGTGTGAAGTAGATCTGAGTTCAGAAATGGAGACAGATTATTGCATGATTCCATTTACCTGGATCAACTTCCTACCTCTCCCTGTATACAATGTAGTACAGTGGCTCTATCACAATTTAAGAACCAAAATCAGAGTTTTAATCAATGTTGCACTTGCTCTATTCTATATTCCTCTACTACCCCATCCCCCTATTCATGTCTACATTCACTATATTCTGGTTTACTTGTTATTCCTAGTTGGCCTATCCAGTGGTTTCACTTCTCTTCATACTAGCCCTCTCTGCAACTTTTGGCACTCTCTCTTCCCCATTACAGAATACTCTTCTCTCATTATCCTTTCTGTTTCCTTCCCAGGCTCCCTTTCTGCTAATCCTCTCTGTTGACAAGTTCTCAAAGGTTCCATCTGCTACCCAACGCTATTCTCAGTATATATACTCTCCCTGGAAAAATTTCTTAAAAAGCTTTCTTGAGATAAAATTCACATACCATATAATCTTCCATTTAAAGTGTGCAATATAGTATTTTGAGGGTTTTTTTTTAGTTTTTTCAAAGATACGTACAATTATCATTAACATCAATTTTAGAGCATTTCATCACTTTAAATAGAAATCCCATAACTTCAGCTATCACTTCCTATTCCTCCATTTTCTCCAACTCTAAGAAACTACTAATCTACTTTTTGTCTGTATAGATTTTCCTATTCTGCACATTTCATATAGATCAAATAATATAATACTTGGTCTATTGTGACTGGCTTCTTTCACTTAGCATAATGTTTCAAAGTTCATCTATATTGGAGCATGTATCAGTATTCATTCCTTTTTTGTTATTGAATAATATTATATTGTATGGACATACTACACTTCATTTATCCATTCATTAGTTGATATGCATTTAGATTGTTTCTACCTTTTGACTATTAAGATAGCACTACTGTGAACATTCGTGTACAAGTTTGTGTGTAGAGAATATGTTTTCATTTATCTTGGAGATATATATATATATATACACACACACACACACACACACACACACATATATATATATATATATATATATATATACACACACACATATACATATACAATACACATACACATACATAGCACTGGAATTGCTAGCTCTCATTCATTACTAAGGTTTTGTTCACAGTATATATCCAGGTTCATTTCTTAGTCTATCTCTAGTTCAGGTTCTTTCACACCACAAGCTTCAGGCAAATATGGCCATATACCTGCTAAAACTCCCAACTGGATATTCCGTAGACAGCTTCAAAGACAACATACCCCAAACTGAGCTCACCTTCCTCTCCAAATTACTTTCACCCCTGAATTATTTATGTTTATGTCCCCCATATACCCTCACTTGTTTCATTTGCCTCCTCCTTGTTTATCCTTACTCAATCATTATATACTGTATCCTGCCAATTTATCACCCATATGTTCCCCAAGTGTATTCTCTCAATTTGCCACATCTGCCCTAGTTCAGAAATTCCCTCCTAGGTTACAACAGTTTAGCTGGTTTCTTTGCCTTTAGCTTTGTCATTCTTTCATTCAGAATCCATATGTGATCCTTCTAAAACTTAAATTTGAACCTGCTACTCTTATATTTATACTCTTCAATAACTGAACACTACGTAGAGAATTAAGTCATGCTTTACAGTATGACCCCCCCCACACACACATTGTTTTTCTTACCATTCCTTGTCTGACACTTCAAGCTCCAGCAACTTTGAAAATGTTGTTTCTGACATGCACTGTCCTGCTTTTAGCTTATGTGCATTTACAAATACGGTTTCCTCTTGCAGTGTGCCCTCCCTCTTCGTTTCACCATCCACTGCCCACCCCTCCTCTGACTTTGTGTAATTAATATTCATCTTTTAGAATCCACAGGCCCTTCCATAGGAATATCTCCCACATGCTTTCCTCTGTTTCTACCCCAAGTGGGGTTAAGTGCCCTTCCTCTGTGTTCACATAATAACCAATAAGATTTTTTTCAACACATGGGCCACATATTTCTTTCTCATTGACTTGTTTTTCCTATTGACTTCTTGATTTCTGAAAGCATTGAGTGTTTTATCCCCAGAATCCAGCATAGTACCTGATATCTAATATTTCTAAAATTGATGCTGTGCATCTATACCTCTGATCACTATAATAACCCAATCTACAGATGTTTCTAAACTTAGCACTTTGGTCCACTTATTAGAATCCAGATACTAGAGTGTATGGTTTTTCCTTTTATGTAAGTGGCCTTCTTCTTCTTTTTTCTAAGTTTATTTATTTTGAAAAAGAGAGACAGAAGCATGAGTGGGGAAGGGGCAGAGAGAGAGAGAGAGAGAGGGAGAGAGAGAGTCCCAAGCAGGCTCTGCACTGTCACTACAGGGAGTCTGATGCAGGGCTCAGTCTACGTAAGATCATGACCTAAGCCAAAATCAAGTCAGACACTTAACTGGTGGAGCCAGGCACCCCTAAGTGGCCTTCTTCTTAAACCAGTTCTTCCTTACTCACTCACCCAAAGTATTTTACTTTACGTAACATTTTATTACAGGCTTACTTTTCATTATCAACAATGTTAGGGGGAGGCAACATTCTTATTATTGATATGAGTCCTTTGAACACAGTACATTTGCATCCTAATGTATCAGAGATTTGTTTTGTTTTGTTTTTTCTTTACCATCTCTGCTGAAGTGTCTTATGTGTCCCTCTTTTACAACTCCTTCCTTAAGACTTACCAAAACTGCCATCCAGTTGGTAGGTATGCTTTCTTGCCCCTGAACTACTATAGCCCTTCCGGTCTAATATTTGTGTGCCTTATAAAATCCAAAATACATCTACAGTCTAGAGAGTTGTTCTTTGAATAAGCTGACAGAATCATGGGGCCCCACGCTAGGCCCATGGGCACCTATGGCCATGGATGCTAGGGACATTCACAGAAGCTCCTTCAAGGCATTCCAAGTCATGAAATCATAGTAGGAATCATGGTGGTCAAGTGTAAATGAAGAAGGATGAGGAGAGGAAGTGAAACAAGATAGATAAACCAAACACAAGAAACCAATATCCAAATATATAAGGAGGTGTGAATCAGAGGGTTGATGATCAGGTCTGAATATTTTCCCATACCCCAGAAGAAAGAGCCTCATAATTTTTTGTTGTTATTGTTCTTGAAATCAGGAGTATATCCTCAATGCTTGAGGCAGGAATGTAACAAATAGGTATCATGGCACATGCAATGGAGACATTTGAGATCTCCGGCATTACTCCATTAAAAATAATTTTGAGACCAAAGGCAGGCTTAATTAATCATAATCACAGAAGAAGACCAGAGTCTTCTTAATTAGGCTTTAAGTTCTCTGAAGGTGAGGATACTTTTTATATCCTCCATAATCCGTGGTACCCCCAAAAAATTCTAGAGCAAATATAATGACATACACTTTAGGGGAACTTCACTTCTGTGAAAAATTAGAACAAACGTCATCTGAGAGAAATTCTAATCTTTTCTATCAATGGCTCAAGAACCAGTAATTTTATCTTCATAACTTATGAGATAATGCAATTTGTATAAGGTGTCACTCATATATCAGAAATTTAAAATTTGTAAGTGAAATATATCAAATAATTTATTATATATTTGTGCAAAGGGATATTTCTATATTTTCATCCAATAGCTTTAGTTTCCTCACCCACCCTGCCCTCTACTTAAAACCAACATGAAATGGAACTAGCTCATCAAATACTATTTCCAGTATTTTTTTAAGTTTATTTATTTATTTTGAGAGAGAGAGAGAGCGCATGTGAGCAGGGGAGAGGCAGAGAGAGAGGGAGAGTGAGAATTCCAAGGCTCCATGCTGTCAGTACCGAGCCTGACATGGGGCTTGATCTCACGAACCATGAGATCATGACCTGAGCTGAAATCAAGAGTCAGACACTTAACTGACTAAACCACCAGGTGCCCTGATTTCTAGTATTTTTATTTCATGTGTTTAAAAATATTTGGGCATGCAAAGAGTAACTTGTAGCCTGCTAATATTAGAGTTATTTCTCTCTAAGACACCCAAATTAATCTTTTTTTTCAAGAGGCAGAATTTATTATAATATTATTTTTCTGTGACTTAGTTCTTTTATCATGTTGGAGTAATAAGTGGTACAGTATAACAAAAATTATACCAAAAACTAATGTAGCAACAAATTATAGAGGTTATAAAATTGCTAAAACTTTTTTCTAGTAAATAACCCAAATAGATTCAACTGTATTTCAAACTATATCCTACAGTCTACCTTATAGTGTTCCTCAATTTTCTCTGAGATCCCAAACGAACATAGTTCAGCAAAGAAAAATTATTTACATTTTTCAATATGAAAAAAATGTATTAAAACATTAAACACACATATGGAGCACTAAAATATCTAGCTCATTTACATAATTTGAAACTGTATATTTTGTTAACTGTTTTTTTTTATTTACTAGAATCATATTTTCACTGAAACATGATTTAATGGAAAGCATATTCTGCCCAAAAAAAGGCCTGAATTCTAGCCCTATCTATAAAGCTAAATGATAGAGCCAGAGCAAAAATACTCTATTTGGTTATACACTTGCAAAACAGATCTTTACCAGAGATTTAATGTCTACAGAGTCGTTCATAGCCCTGTAGATTCCTGAGGAAGAAACCAACATAAAGTAATTATTTTTCTATTCCCAGGTGTTTGCATGAAAATCTATAATTAACATTTGCAATTTTTATCATTTAATAATAGAAACACATTTTGATACTGAAATGTAGAAAGGATAATTTCAGCATTAAACAAAAACATAATATTTAAATTTATGAAACCTCAAATATTCTTATTATTTTTCTCATTTTTCCTCACACAACATTACAGATTACTAACTTATACCATTTATATAAATAATTGAGTATTTTCCAAATACCATGTCTATTTTAATACCAAGTTCAAACCCTAATGATTCTTTTAAAAATATTTTTAAGTAATAAAGAGCACAGACACATAGGAATTTTCTTTTAGTTTCTACAAACCTAAGATAGAGATTAAATTAATGGTGCATTTTGAGGTATTCAATACATGACAAATCTTTTTTTTTTTTTTATTTCAGATTGCTTTTCCAGCTACTGAGTGGGAGTATATGAAACTTGATTCTGAAGAGAATAGAAGTAAACCAGAAGAACCACCAAAAGAGTGTTTAAAACATATTTCCAGACTTTCACAGAAACAGTCTCCCTTACTGTAAGTGACCCAGGTCTTGTGAGTGAATTTTGCCTGATGTTCATAATACCAACAACCATATTGGAAGCACTGGTATCTTTAAAGAGTGAACCTTCTAACAAAACTCCTTTCATTTTCTAAAGTGACACCTGTTGGATGATCAATTAATGTTTAGGAGCTAAATTAGAATTTTTATGTTTTTTAAAGATTTTTCTCCCATGGCATTTAGCAACTTTAACTTTAGTCAAAGGATGAATAAAAAGATTGGAAATCATTTAGTTTCGTACAACAAAGCAGAGACTGATTAGATATATTTCAGTGTTTAACAATGATAAACCATTGCTCAACCATCCTTCAACTGAGTAGAAAGTTGTTTTAGTAGATTGGAAAAAGCAACATTTAATTTTTATGCATATTTAAAAAGAATAGATATAAATCATGTTTTAATAGTACTAAATTAGTGGCTAATGCGTACTTAAATTTTGTCAAGCACTCATTCTCTGAAAAATGATATCAAATCCCAGGAAGAACTATAAGAGAACTAGTGATATTGGTATTTTCTACTTGGTAATATCTAATCCATCACTGATGGTGCTCATTAATAGCATGCAAAAGCATATAACTTAAGAAGTAACTTTTTAAGTATATACTGTGATGATATATAATGTGATAAAGCTTTTTATTCCAAGAATAAGAAATTGTTTAAATATTTTGAACAAGAGAGTAATGTGATCTAAATAATCTTTTTGAGTGATCTTTGTACCACAAGTTGAAGAATGTATTGTAGAGAAAGAAAGAATGGAAGCAGTAGAGCAAGAAGGTTGATATAATTTTTTAAAGCAAGAGGTCATGGTGGTTAAGACTAGGGTGATGACAACGGACATTGGTAGAAATGGCTAGATTTGGGAGACGTGTTTTGCAAGTTGAGAAGACATGACTTGATGAGTAATACCAATTAGGGGATAAGCCAACTGAGAAAGCAAGAAATCAAGTTAAGTCAATAGAGGATCCAAAGTTTTGAAAAATTGAATGGGCAGATGTTAGAGTCATTTTCTGGAGAAGGAATAAGTTTGGGCCATTTCAGACTGAAGTGTTCAGTATGATCAAGAGTTCTGTTTTGGAGAATTTATTGCTGCCCTGATTTCTAATTTCACTTTGTAATACTCTTTTCCTCAAGCCAGTGACATCAGTCTCCATGTACTTCCCGTCTCAGGGTCTTTTCATTTGTTGTTCCCTTTACCTGAAACATTCCTTCTTCAGTTCTCCACACGACTGAGTCATCTCACTCTGTAGGTCAGGTGTGCACTGAACTGTGATCTTCTCAAAGAGTTCTTTGACTCCCCTATCTAGTGACCTTTTTCTCTTTACTCTCTACCTTATTACCTTTTATCATCACACATAACACAATCTATTGTCATCTTCTTCATTAATGCATTTTTTCCTTGTCTTCCTCATTAAATTGTAAGAATTGAGAGAGCAAGAAACCCATTTATCTTGTTTGTCACTATATTTCCAGTACTGTACGCTGTGCTTAAAAATACTACATGTAAGTGGTGCCTGGGTGGCTCAGTCAGTTAAGCGTCAGACTTCAGCTCAGGTCGTGATCTCACAGTTCGTGGTTTTGAGCCCCACATCGGGCTCTGTGCTGACAGCTCAGAGCCTGGATCCTGTTTCAGATTCTGTGTGTGTGTCTCTCTCTGCCCCTCCCCTGCTCATTCTTTGTCTCTGTCTCTCAAAAATAAATAAACATTAAGAAAAATTGTTTTAAATACTACTTGTAAAATAAATGCTATAATGAATAAAGTTCCCTCACATAGTATCTGATATAGAAAGTTACCTTAAGGGTTGTAAATGATGGACATTCTCATAGTCCTTATGATACATTTTGATAATCCATTGTTATACTAAACTACTGTCAACTAGGTGAAGCATCTTTTCCTACCACTTACTCAAAAATATAAAAGATTACATTTAACAAATGTGTCACATATCAGACTAATATATTTTTAATTGGGGATTTTTTAAATATGAAAAAGATGCCATGCTTTGAAATTTTAAATATATCCAAACAAAAAAACATCAAAGCAACAAATAATGACAGTAACTTCCTTTAAATATTAGGAGTTTGTGTTTTTAAATTTACCCCAGTGAATCTCAACTTGTTTCAGTCCTCAGTTTCTACTTAAATTAATAATTTACACATAAAACAAGCAATATTTTCCTCTGTTTCATTTACTCAAATACAATTATTAAGCTCAATACAGGACAATTTTATTCTGGATTCTGAAAAAGAACAGCCTTCAATTTGATAAAACTTGTGTTACAATCAGATTCACTTAAAAAAAAGAATCAGATTTACTTGTTTCAAAATACCACATTTTGTCATTTGGTTGATGACAATTATTCCTTCTTTCAAATTGATCAAATGCAATCAGAGTCAGGAAGTTCAGACTCAATGAAATTCAATGAAAATGTACTTACAATATTTGTAAAAATTTTAAAAAATATATATATTTTTAAAAGGTTTTGTTTTTATTTATTTTAAGAGAGACAGAGTGTGAGTAGGGGAGGGGTGGAGAAAGAGGGAGAGGGGAAGAACCCAAGCAGACTCCCTCATGGTCAGCGCTCAGAGCCTGACACGAGGCTCAGACCCATGACACCGCGAGATCATGACCTGAGCCAAAAGCAAGAGTCGGAGGCTTAACCTACTGAGCCACCCCAGCACCCCTAAAATAATATATATTCTTGATGACAAGTAAAAGAATGTTTCTAGTATGAAGAAGATTCTAGAAAAAAAGATAGGAAAATATTTGTTTTGAAAGAAATTAATGCTTCCACTTCTAGCCATGAAATGCACCTATCCTCCTAACTTAAAGGAATATGACACAAGAAAATACATATGAAATAACTGATTTCAGAAATTGGACAGGGCTTGAGGTGAGCTCATGAATAACGTGGTTTTCAGCCTAGAGGCACTTTCTACATTATGGCTCTGGGAGCCATAATCAAAGAAGAGGTCTTGCTGAGATTTAAAAAAGAAAAAAAAAGTGGGCAGAGATCAGATTTTAATGATGCTGAGGCAGCTGGAATTTCTAGTGTGTAATAGTAAAGAGAAGGAAGATGTATAGGATAAGAGCTACAGAAATATGTAACTGAGTACTAAGCTACTCATGAGCAGGTAGAGAGTTTGCAGGGCCTGCAAAGGAACCACCACAGGGAGAAGTGAAATACATACAGATTCCACAGATTGCACAATGCTGGGAGACATAGAAATATTGGCCAATAAGAATGAAGAAAGATCCCAGAACACCTCAAGCATTCAATAAAGAAGCCAGAAAGATGCATATTAGGAGTAAGTGTACTTTAGCCCAAGATTAAAAACTATGCTACGCCCAACCTAACATATTATAAAAACAAGTCTCAAAAGGCTGAAGCTCATCTGCTAGTACTTGAACTGCCTACTAAAAAAATTGAAACATTCAACACCCAAAAGATGGCAAAATGCAGACTCTCAAAAATGGAGCATTTTAAATATTTAACATAAAATCAATAATTGCTAGACATAGGAAGACTCCAGAATATATAATCATAGCCTGGGATAGGAGGAAGCAATTAACAGAAACAAATCCAGATATTTTAAAATTAGTAGAAAATGATTTCAACACAACTGTTATAAAGACATCTATGGATTTCCAAAAAACAAGATGTATATGGTTGAACAAATGAAATCTCAGTAAAAAAAATAGAAAATTTAAAAGCTGGAAAAAACACAATATCTAAATTTTTAAAAAATTACTGGAAAGACTTAATAGATTTCATAATAAAAAAACAACAGTGAGCTTGAAGAGAGGGCAATAGAAAATTAGCCATGTTGAAGTACAGAAAAAAATAATCATAAAAGGAGTGATCGATTCTTGTGACCTGTTAGACTGACAATATATGTATTAGACACACAGGAGTGGAGAGAAAGATGAAGGCAAAAAGAAAAGGTGATAATAGTCAAAATTTTACAAATTTGTTTTAAAATTGAAACCACAGAAAAAATAAATAAATAAATTAAAATGAAAAATATAAAATTCAACCCACAGATATAAGAAACTTAGCAACTCCCAATCAAGTACACATGCATACCCATATTATAGTCAAATTTCTAAAAACCGAACATATGATAAAAATTTTTAGGGGCACTGGGTGGCCCAGTCAGTTAAGTGTCTGACTGTTGATTTCAGCTCAGGTCATGATTTCATGGTTCATGAGTTGGAGCCCCGTATCAGGCTCCTCACTGCCAGCATGGATTAGATGCTTGGGATTCTCTCTCTCCCTCTCTTTCTGCCCTTCCCCTGTGTGCATGCTCTCTCTCTCTCTTTCAAAATAAATACATAAACTTAAAAAAAATTTTTTAAAGCATTAGAGAAAATGAACAAATTCCATACAGGGAACAACCATAATATGAATTGCATATTTCTCATCAAAAACAATGGAAGCTGAAAGATAGTAGAATATTATCTTACATCTAGGAAGGGCAAAAGAAAATCTATCAACTTAGAATTCTATAACCAGTAAAATTATATTTCAAAAGTGAAGGCAGAATGAAAACATTTTCAGTTAAACACAGCTGAATTTGTTTATAATCAGCTTATCTATACCATAGAAATCTTAAAGGAAATACTACCAGCTGAAAGAAAATGATAACTAGATGAAGCTCCAACTATAAGAATAAATGAAAAGCATCATAAAGGGAAAATAGGTAGGAAATAAAATTACTTTTACTTACATATTTAACAATTTCTTTAAAAAATAATTATATTTTTATAACTATATAAATATATAATGTATTGCTGCATTTATAATATATAAAATTAAGGGGCACCTGGGTGGCTCAGTTGGTTAAGTGTCCGACTTCAGCTCAGGTCATGATCTCATGGTTCATGGATTTGAGCCTGTGTCCGGCTCTGTGCTGACAGCTCAGAGGCTGGAGCCTGCTTGAGATTCTGTGTCTCCCTCTCTCTCTGCCCCTCCCCCGCTCATGCCCTGTCTCTCTCTCTCTCTCTCTCTCTCTCTCTTCTCTCTCTCTCTCTTAAAAATAAATATGACAAAAAATTTAATAATATATAAAATTAAAATGTATAACAACTGTAATAAAAATGAGAAATAGAAGAATGGAAACATACTGTTTTAAGGTTCTTATACATAAGGCAGTATAATATTTATCAACTGTTGGCTGTGATATACTGAAAGATAATACTGAAATCTCTAGAGAACTACACCCCCAAATTTTAAGTGCACATTTATGGGCTAAGAAGAAAACAAAAATGAAATACCAAGAAAAAATTGAAAAGAAGACAGGAACAAAAAGGGAAATGGGACAAAGAAATGATTTGAACAACAACAAAGTAATAGCAATGTGGTAGAATCAAACCAATTATATCCATGTTATGTTAAATATTAAATAGAATAAAAACTCTAACTAAAAGCAAGAAATTGTCACCTACATTACAAAAGCAGTATAAAACTTTATTCTGTTTACAGTCATATGTTTTAAATATAAGGATTCACCTAAATTAAAATTTTAAAAATGGAAAAAGATATGTAAGGAATTTATATCATCTTGATAGATTTAGGGAAAAAAACAATTGATAAAATTTAACACTCATTCATAATAAAAACTCATGAAACCAGGAATAGAATGGAACTTTCTCAACTTTAAAATCCTGAGTTAAATCTAGATCAATGGAAAAAATCTAAAGTCAACATCATATTAAATGGTGCAAGAATGAATGTTTTCCCCCTTCCTATGACGGGAAAGCAAGGATATCTATCTAAATATTTCTCCTCAATGTTGTATTGGAAGTCCTAGCCAGTGCACTATGGTAAGAAAAATAAATGTGTAAAACTGGGAAAGAAGGAAATAAAACTTCCTCTCTTTTCAGATGACATGATTAAGTAAAATCATAGCATTCAACATCAATGTACAAAATGCAATTGTATTTCAGTGAAAAACAGAAAAATTTTGTTTTAAAGTTCAATTTACATCAAAACCTCTACACTAAAAAGTATAAAACTTTGCTAAGAGAAATGAAAGAAAAGGTTATATCATATCATTGATTAGAATACTCCCTATTGTTAAGATGACAATTCTAATTCTCCCCAAATTAGTGATATAGACGCCACTATGCACCCATTAAAATAATAGTATCTTGAAATGGGCAAAATCAAGTGTTGGCAAGAATGTGGTATAATTGGAACAATCATATTCGGCATATAATAATGTACAATTTTACAAACATTTTCAGAAAATAGTTTTTTTTAAAGGTAGACAGACACCTGACATAAAACCCAGTCATCCCCCTCCTAGGAACTTCCTAGGAGAAATGAAAAATCTATCCAATCTAATACATGCACACGAATGTTTATAGCAGCTTTACTCATAATATCCCCAAGCAGGAAATTCAAATGTCTATCAGATAGGAGAATGGATAAGCAAACTGTGGTGTATTCATATAAAAGAATAATACTCATTAATTAAAATTTCTAGACTACTAATACACTCAATAATATGGATAACTTTAAAACATTATACTGAATGAGAGAGGCTATAAATAAAAGCATTTACTCTATGATTTAATTTGTATGAGTTCTAAAGTAGGCAATATTAATCTAGAGTGAAAGAAATCCTACCAGTGCTTGCTTCTGTTTGTTTGCTTGAGAAAACTTTATCTTGAAAGGAATGTGGTTTTCATTCAGTACATGCATTTGTTAAAATTTATTGAACTGCGTGTGTGCATTCCTTTTGATGTAAATTATGCTTCAATAAAAGAAAGTAAAACAAATATGTCTTGTTCAATATTGGGGAAAAAGAAACTTAATCAGAGAAAAATAATTTGTTTCAATAATAATTTAGTAATAACTTTGTCATGGCATTTTTTCTTCTGAGGACTCACTCTCTGGTGGGGAAGGTAGTGACAAAACAGGACAGGAGCCCAAAACATACTTTAAAAATCTCTATAATCCATCCCTTTTATTTTGTAGATGAAGATGGCTTTTAAAAATGTAGAGAAATGTAAGCCTTTAAGACATTTTAATATTTCTCATTATCCTTATTGGAAGTTTTAGCTAACTTAAGCTAAGCAGCATTGTCAGTTTGGAGGAGACAGTGTTCAAAAGCTGTCATTGTCATGTGAGAAATGCTGTCCTCCAGTTGAACTGTGGTTCTGAATGCTTCTGCTGAAGTGTGAGCAAAACATGATAAACTGTCAGCAAGTCAATGGCCCTAGTCCTAGATTTCGATCTTCTGTTTGGAACCATTCTCCAGGGGGAAACACTTGGGCATTTAAATAAATCCTATTCACTGGTGTTTTAACTCCAAACTTCCAGCTAAATATGAGAATTTAAAGCCCAAATCCAGGGATGAATTGAGTTTCTTTGTTTTCAAAGTTTAGAGCAGAGTTTTCTGAACTCTGATGAAACTTGCTTTGAGATGAAGGAATATCGTCTTTAAAAGATGACATTTCTTCACGGGCCCATTTGGATCTAAATTAATTTGTAAAGAAGGTAAGAGATTACCTCTGTTCTAAGTAGTACACATTGCAGGATTCAGATAAAACTTGGTCAGCCCTAAAGGAGGCATAGATTTTGTTAACCAAAATGACGTTGTTGTTGTTGTTGTTGTTGTTGTTGTTGTTGTTGTTGTTTAAGTGACAAAGATAAGAGGAAGAAAAAATAAATATGAATATCTGAAGTCTATTTCATTTTTCTATAAAAGAACAAAGTTAGGGAAGTAAGCTAATAAACTCTCAAATTGTTCCAAGAAAGTAAAGAACTTGTTTTCCAAAGTAAAGTAAAATAAAAGTCAAAGCACTGAGTAAAATTTTGTTCTGTAACATTTTTTAGTGGAGCAAACTCCAACAAATTACAGTTTCCAATCTGGTTTTGCAGACTCTCTGAGGAAAAGAGAAGATACTTATGGTTTTATCGTTTCTACTGCAATAATGAAAACTGCTCCCTTCCTTTGGTCTTGGGCAGTGCCCCTGGATGGGATGAAAGAACTGTTTCAGAAATGCATACCATTTTGAGAAGATGGAAATTTTCTTGCCCTTTGGAAGCACTTGGACTTCTGACTTCTAGGTAAGAATTGCAAAAACAATCATGGTATTACTGATGAGAAAATTTGAAGAGAAAAAAATAGGACTATATGATTAATTCAATAGCTATTCTGGTTGTTCCCAATTTCAATAGCTATAGATATTAAATTTAGACAAATGTAAACTATGAATACAAATTTTAAACAAATCTAAGCTATAGT
This sequence comes from Acinonyx jubatus, assembly GCF_027475565.1. Classification (NCBI taxonomy): domain Eukaryota; kingdom Metazoa; phylum Chordata; class Mammalia; order Carnivora; family Felidae; genus Acinonyx; species Acinonyx jubatus. The sequence continues at coordinate 50,607,100 of NC_069387.1, forward strand.
TGTGTCTCCAGTGCTAAACTGTAAGTATAATAAATGGTCACAGTCTCTTGTGTGAAGATTATAGATTACATGAAGATTACATTACCCTTACAGAAATAACAACAAAATTAAATAGGGAAAAATTAAATTCTCTACTCTGACCCCTCTCAAAAGAAAAAAAGTCCTGAATAACTGGGACCATATCTTTTATTATTGAAGTATACAAAGTGTGGCAAAATATCCCACATATAGTAGGTGTACAATTAATATGCCAATGATAATGATAAGAATAAATTATAATAATATGTAAATATATGTTATTTATTCTCCAGATAGTCTCTCAGAATAAAATACACAAGGATGCAATCAGGGGTGGAGGAATGATGTCTTTTTATAGTTAGGGAGAAATGCATGGGAACAAGTGTGGAAGCTGGCTCTAGTTTGGGGGAACAGCTCTTTTTTGGCTTCTATTCTATATTAAAAGCCAAGACGAGCTTTTTTAAATCTGTCTTGATAGCATCAGTTCAGTGATTCCATAAAGAAAGTCTGTAATCTCTAGAATCAGAGAAGAGTTGTGGCGACCAGTTCTATTCTGATTTCTCTCTCAAGGTCCTACAGAGGAGAAATGTGGAAGAGAGAGTGACGCAAAAGACTTTTCAAACTGATATAGTTAGATTTATGTTAAATTAGTGTACTTTCCAAAACTTCTGGGATGGAAAAGGAGGTGAAAGGGTTTTCTCTTTCTACCACAATGAGATACCACTTCATACTCACTGGAATGGCTATAATCAAAATCAAAAAGACAAATAACAATAAGTGTTGGCAAGGATGTGGAGAAATTGAAAAACTCATGCATTGCTGGTGGGAGTGTAAAACGGTGCAATCATTTTAGAAAACAATTTTCAGTTCCTTAAATATTAAACACTGAGTTACTGTATGACCCAACAATTCCACTATTAAGTATATATCCAAGATAAAATACATGTTCACTCAAAAACTCATATGTGAATGTTCAGAGCAGCAATATTTATAACAACAAAAAAGGAGTAACAAGTCACATGGCCAATAACTAATTTGTGGATAAATAAAATGTGGTCCATCCATACAATGTAGTATTATTCAATAATAAAAAAAAGGAATGAATACTAATACATGTTAAAACAAGAATAAACCTTGAAAACATTATTCTTAATGAAGGAAGCCCATCACAGAAGACCACATATTATATGATTCCATTTATAAGAAATGTCCAGAATAGGCAAATCTATAGATACAGAAAATAGATTAGTGATTGCCTAGGTCTAGGGGAGGTTGGGGGAAAAGAGGGTTGATTGATAATGAACATGAAGTTTCTTTCTGTGATTATAGTTACACAACTCTGGGAATATGCTAAAAACCATTGAACTGTACACTTTAAGTGAATTGCATGACATTTGAATTATATTTCAATAACACTATTAAAATTTGAAAATAATAACTGTCAAGTTAAAAGTAGTGGTATGAATCTCTGTAATATCCAAAACATAATTTTCTCACCAGACAATATAACAACTTTCTAGTTTTTAAAGCATAAGCCCACTTTATTGGGTGGTAGGGGATTATTATTGTTTTACTAAAATAGATCTTGGTCTATTTTAAAGATATTTAAATGTGTCAATGAATACTTTTTTAATAAAGTTTATAGACTATTTCTTAGAAAAATCTTTTTTTTTCAATACCCCCATTTTTAAACTTTATCAGAGCTTTTTGATCTTTTTTTCTGAGGTAAATAGGTTGTTGCTCTGACATAACAAGAATCAGGAATTCCCATCAAACAGATTTCATTATGTATAAAGTATATACCAGAAATAGGCAGATCACACACAAATATGCTTTCAGTCAACATAATTAGTAGCTATTCCCTCAAGGGGTAAACCAATAATTAGCCAAATGTATATTCAAGTGCAAATGTACAATTAAGGGCAAATTATTTTAGATCTTAAGTGTCCTATGAATGTTAAAAATGACCTAGCTCCTGCAACAGCTGTATGAAAGCTATAGGTTACAATTTTCATGTCAAAGTAGCTTCATATCCCATCTCTTGAGTTTAGTATTGCATAGCAAAGGACCATGCTGAATATCATGTGAAAGATTATGTGATTCCAATACCAATAAATTTTGATGACTTAAAACTTAATTAACACTGATTATGGTCCCAGTCTCATCAATATATTGCTTGTGTCCTAGAAGCACTTTCAGCTCTGTGGGTTGGATCTCTTCAGAACTTTTGTTTCACAGCACTGAAATGTTGAGTGGAAGGTACTGACAGCCCTATTTCCTTTTTCACTCTCTGTAAGGTAATAGTTATAAGCCTCCACACACATGGTCTGAGCACATCCTATAGCTACACCCTTGCCTATAAAAACCAAATATCCCAATGGTTACTTCAGCAGCAAATATCACCTCTAGGCAGGTGAAAATGCTGAGTACACAATGCAACTGTCTCATGGCTTTCTAGCACTCGAAGAAGCTCACAACTGTTATCAGGACCCCTGTTCCAACCAACACATAGAGCCTCATGTAGAATTACTCTGGTGACCCCTTCTCTGATAAGAAATTCTTCATGGTGCCTCCAAACCAAAACCATAGTCCAAAAGCAAAGACAGCCAACCCCATCAGCCAGGAGAGAAGGTTGAAACCAAGCAGTCAATACTTGATGTACCACGGGCACCTCAGGGGGGCACCCCCCGCTGCTCACCGCTGTGACAGGATTCTGAGTTCCCAACTCCATGCTGGCTCTGGGAGTCATGGGAGCCTCTTATAAAAATCTTTATCAGAATGAAGCCTATAATATTGCTTAGTTGCTTGTAAAATAAAAGGATTAATATTGCTTGTAAAATGAAAGAATTCACTAAATAGACTTCAATATTCTCTGATCCCTGATAAATAAGCATAATTCTGGGGGTGCCTGGGTGGCTCAGTTGGTTAAACCTCTGACTTCAGCTCACGTCATGATCTCATAGTTCATGAGTTCTAGCACCACATTGGGCTCTTGCTGACAGCTCAGAGCCTGGAGCCTGCTTCAGATTTGGTGTCTCCCTCTCTCTCTGCACCTTCCCTACTTGAACTCTGTCTCTCTCTCTCTCTCAAAAATAAATAACATTTTAAAAAAAGCATAATTCTGCTTATAGTGAGCCTTCTCTACCTGAACAGAAGCTGAAAATCTATTTGACTCAATGTTTTATTTTTTTTTTAATGTTTATTTATTTTTGAGAGAGAGCTTGTGCTCTGAGAGTGCACATGAGCTGAGGAGGGGCAGAGAGAGAGACAGAGGATCAGAAGTGGGCTCCATGCTGACAGCAGAGAGCTGGATATGGGACTTAAACTCACCAACTGTAAGATCATGACCTGAGCGGAAATAGAGAGTCAGATGCTTAACTGACTGAGCCACCCAGGCACCACCTCAGTGTTTTAAAAATAAAGATCAAATCTTTACTTAGTGCTACTTAATACCATCTAATTTTAATATCCACAATAACCCTATGAGGCAAATCTGATTATTATTCCAATTGTGCCTATGAGGAAACTGAGGCTTATAGAGATTAAGTTGTCCAATGTTACACTATTAAATTGAGGAGTTCAAGTTAAATCCAGAGATTTAGAGCTTGAAATATTTTTATTTTATTTTTTTACTTTTTAATTTACATCCAAGTTTGTTAGCATATAGTGCAATAAGGATTTTATGAGTAGAATCCAGTGATTCATCCCCTACATATAACACCCAGTGCTCATCCAAACAAGTGTTTTCCCTAATGCCTCTTGCCCATTTAGCCCATCCCCCCACTCACAACCCCTCCAGTAACCCTCGCATTGTTCTCTATATTTAAGTCTCTTATGTTATCCCCCTCACTGTTTTTATATTATTTTTGCTTCCCTTCCCTTATGTTCATCTGTTTTGTATCTTAAATTCCACATATGGGTGAAGTCATATGATATTTGTCTTTCTCTGACTGACTAATTTCACTTAGTATAATACACTCTAGTTCCATCCATGTTGTTGCAAATGGCAAGATTTCATTCTTTTTGACTGCCGAGTAATACCCTGTTGTATATATATACCATGTCTTCTATATATATTCAACTGTCAGTGGACATTTGGGCTCTTTCCATACTTTGGCTATTGTTGATAGTGCTGCTATAAACATTGGGTTTAGAGCTTGAAATCTTAACCACTATTCTTATAGCCTTTCTACATACATACTCTAGGCTACTTACATATTAATTTTTTAATATTTATTTATTTTTGAGAGAGAGAGAGAGAGAGAGAGCATGAACAGGGGAGGGGCAGAGAGAGAGAGGGAGACACAGAATCCGAAACAGGCTCCAGGCTCTGAGCTGTCAGCACAGAGCCCCACGGAGGGCTCAAACTCAGGAACTGTGAGATCATGACCCGAGCCAAAGTCGGACGCTTAACTGATTGAGCCACCCAGGTGCCCCAAGGCTATTTACATATTAAATATGCAAATAAAACTATCTTAAAATAGTCTTATTATAGTAAATAGAAGTACTTAACCATCTTGTCATGCTTGGATGTTTCTACTTCACTGTGTAATTTCTTTTTTTCCAAACAATCAGATTTTTAGAGATTATAGGGACTGGTTTCAAAGTAAAGTGTTGTTTATTGAGCATCATTCAGGAAACTTATTAGAAACTTGATTTATATGAACACTGGACAGTTCCTTATCATGCACCAAAGAAGGTCACTGGAAAGGTTAAAATATTTCCATTGCACTCATTCTATGACTCCCACTCTCTTTAACTGAACTACTAAAAAAAACTTGAGGACAAGCTGTTTCCAAAAATGAACCTTTCAACTTCGCTAAATTCAAAAGCTGACTTTACTGAGAACAAACAGTTTGTGCTTGTTAAGTGAGTTGTCAGAGTGAGGTCTTCAGAGATCTGTATTTTTTCTCCTTTGAATAGTTTATTTTTCCAATGGTTTAACCTCTTGAGAACTGGTGTGCTCCATTTCTAGCTCAGAAAAATTTTTAATATTTCTGTTTGTTTAATCCCATCCAAAGATTCACCATCTCCTTTTGGTTTATTTTTAGCAAGAGACATGTTGAGATTTAATTTACCTAGCGTAGGCCATAGGGTGTTAATATTTCCACTACTGAGTGCCAGCAGTGTGCTCACTGGGTACTGATATTTCCATTAGAGAAGGCAGTGCTGTCAGAATACCAGAGACCAAGGGCGAAGGTCTGTGGTTCTTGGCAGATGGTTGCTATTTTCTTGAACTCTGATGCACAGGCATAACTATTCAACTGCTAATAGCAAGCAGAAATTACCCAAGGAATTAAAAGACAGTTCAAGGAAAGTATTCATTTAAAAATAGCAACTCTGAACTGGCATCAGAGGATTACATCAGAAACTTAAATAAAAATTTGACAAGGTACCAGAACTTGCCATCCCACATGATGTAAAATTATTATTTTGCAGGAAGAAGAACAATGCTTAACAGGCAGTGCCTTAGCTTCCAAAATCAGTTTCCTTGGAAAAATGTTTCATAAACATGTTTGCACAAAGCCATTACATCTTTTATTGTAGAGATTAATTTATAATAAAGACATTTTTGACTAGCATTGCAAATTGGTACTATGGAATATGGAAGAGAGAGACAGTTATAACTTCCACATTAGACTAAATAGTTAAGTGATTGATAATGATGTATCTTTCCCATTTATATATTGACACACATATGTGTACTTGGAAATTGACCTGCAATGAATCAAGGAGACTGAATAATAAGACATAGTGGCTATCCCTAAAAAACAATAAGAGAAAAATACTTACGCTAAAGATTGCCCCACAATATACTCCATACTATAATCAAAGTATTAAGTGCTATATGTGCCCAAAAGAGAGAGAGGCAAATTCTTTCTGAAAAAGTAAGGAAATCTTCACAAAGGAATTGAAAGCTGAGTTGAAATATTCATAGTAATTTACTGAGTGGAGAAGACAGGAAATGGCCTTTCTGTAAGAAAGGCTAACATATGGACAGTTATGGAGTTTCAGAGAATAGTGAGTAATCTAATGTCATATTAGAAGGGAATTGTACTGTGAGACAAGACTGAAAAGGATAGGTTAGTTAGGATGGTTTAGGTCTCATGAGCCAGGTAGTTACTACTGACGCATTTCTGCAGCCCATGGAATTTTGTGAAGAATGGAAGTCATAGAATCAGATTTATATCATACAAGGATAATTCTGGCACCAATGTGAAGGATGAACTAAAAAAAGACAATGAGAGCAAGGATATTAGATAGATGTCAAGTACTGAAATAGTGCATTTGAAAAATGATCTGGGCCTGAAAAATAGTAGAGTTCCACAGAGCAGATCTGAGAAACATTTCAGAGGAAAGTGAAAAAAAGAGAAGAGATAAGGAAGAATTTGAGCTTTCCGTTTTGGGTAAATGATAGAAAACTATATTGTTAATCAAGACAAGGGTTATAGAAAAAAGAAAATTTAGGTGGTGTAAGATATAGAGTTCTGTTTTGGACATGTTGCATAGTTAAAAACCTGTGGGACAAGGGTGCCTGGGTGGCTTAGTCACTTAAGCGCCGACTCTGGCTCAGGTCATGATCTCACAGTCTGTGGATTCGAGCCCCACATCAGGCTCTGTGCTGACAGCTTAGAGCCTGGAGCCTGCTTCAGATTCTGTGTGTGTCTCGTTCTCTCTGCCCCTACCCCACTCGAGCTCTCTCTCTCTCTCTCCCTCTCTCCCAAAAAATAAAAACACATTAAAACAAAACAAAACAAAAACCTGTGGGACACCTGGGAGAAGGTGACCAGTATACAGTTGTATATTCAGATCTGAAGCCTAGCAGAGAAACCAAAGCTTGAAAAATAATATATGAATTATTGGCTTGAAAGCAGTAATTGAAGCCAGGAAGTAGAGGCACTGCATGTACGTATGTGGCGGAAGTAAAGAAAGAGGCAAAGATGGAACCCCGGAGAGTAGCAACATTTTAAGAGCAGCATAAAGCAAGCAAAGCTGGAAAAGGCAACAGGAAGAATGACCAAGAAGTCGGAGGAGAGCGAGAAAGGGGTAGTAATTTAGAATTCATAAAAAAAGGTTTTCAAAGTCTTTAAAGAAGTGTTAAATAAAATTAAGTCTAAAATCAAATCAATGGATTGAAAAATGAGCAGTCACTGATGGTATTAGTGAGAGCAGTTTTAATACTGTAGTAAAATTGGATGCCATACTTCAAGATCCTAAAGAGCAAATGGAAGAAATAAATTAGATAAATTGTGACTCTTGAAATAAGACTGATGGGAAAGGCTTTGAGGTTTGGGACTTGTATGCTTGTTCAAATAAAATAGCTTCAAGCATGTTTACAAATTGAGTTGAAGGATGCATGAAGGGAAGATCCAAAAGTAGAGGGATGGGTGAAGTAGCAAAATGAGATGGTACCAACAGCCACTAGCCTGGAATAAAAGTACAAATGGTAATTTTATCCGAGGAAAGGAAGAGAGTAACTTCTTCCCCTCAGGTGGGAGGCAAGGAAAAATATTAATACAATTATAGATAAGTATGAATGCAGAAGAGAAAAATGTGGAAGTTTCAATATTTTCTCTATGAAGGAAGAGTCAATATTCTTCTGATATACTTAGAATGAGAAATGTGGTATAGCATAAACCCAATATACCTTGTATAAATATCTTGTCTTTGTGCACTTTTAGAAAGTTCCTGGTGTTGCTTCCAAATTTCACAGTTGACAGCAAAAACTTTGAAATCAGATGAATCTAGCTCTACTGCTTCGTAGAGCTTATTACCTGAATGACCTTGGACAAATGTCCTTATCTATAAAGCAAGGATAATAACATTATGTACCTATTATGATAAGGTACTTATGAGACCATTCAATAAAATTCTACCAATCATCTTTATCATTACTATCCTCTTCATCATAATTACATCGTTTAGAGTTTCCAGAGTCTTTCAATACCAAACTGTAAATATCAATAAATCCATGGGAATAATTTCATTTCAATTAAGCTTCAATAAGTTAAATTTACTTCTTAAAATGTGTATGATGAAAGAATTAGCAGCTTAATAATAAATAATTCACAACTGAATGACATAGCTTACAAAGCATTTTCACATTACACGATTTGTTCTACAAAACAACTTCTTTAATATTATTAGCAACATTTACAATTTCCCCGATTTTATTGATCCCCATTTTACAGAAGAAGAAATTGAAGCCAAATTTGTCTGCTCATTTACTCAATGGATATTTACTGATGGCTTATTCATGTAAGGCACTTCATTTGGCCCTACAGCTAGCATAATGCACAAAAAAGAAATATAATCCTGCCTTTATGGAGCTGCCATCTACTGGAGGTGGAGGGAAATAGGTCATGCCATATTATAAATGTAAAATGGCAGGTGTTCTAACAGCTCTGAATGAAAGGTACATGGTTCTATGAAAGCATGTTACAAAGGAACCAAACCTTTTCTACAAAGTGGGAAAAGTCTTCCCTGAGGAAGTTTGAGCTCAGATCCAAAGGATGAGTGGGAATGAATTGATGAAAGGGAAGAATAAGAAAAGAGTTTCTGGGAAGAGGGGATCCATGAAAGGGCCCTGGGGCAGAAACTTAATTCAGGAAGCTGAAAGAGAGCCAGCATTCCTGGAGTCCAGGGAAGAAATGTATATTGTAAGATTAGCAGATATGTTAAGATAGGGCGAGAACTGGTGTTCTAAGGACATCTAAACAGGACCATGTTGAGCAACTTGATCTTTATTCTAGTAGCATTGGGAAAGGACAAATGGTTCTAAGTGAGGGAATATTTTGAACAGATTTGCATCTTTTAAAGATCACTCTGGCTTCTGAGCGAAGCATAAATTTGGTGAGAGAAGCAAAAGTAAATGAAGCAAGACAGTTAGGAAGCTATAGAAGTAGTCCAAGTGTCAGAGGATAGGAAGTCAGCCTTACAAGGGTGGTAGTGGTGATGTAATAAAATGAACAGAATCAGAACATTCAGGAGTAAAAGTGAGAAGATAGGGGAAGGGCAGTGAAAAAAGGAGGATGTCAAGGATTACTTCTAGGTTTCTTTATAATGCAAGTAGGTAGAAAATGGAAACATTTGCTAAGAGGGAGCACTCTGGGTAACAAATAGATTATAGATTAACCTTCCCATTCAGGTTAGGATAGATTAGCTTTGAGATGTCCTTGAGATAGCCAGTGATGGTTCAAGGGAAAATCTAAGCGAGAGAATACAATTTGGAAATCATCCACAGAAGGATGGGAATTAAGTCAAGGATGTAGATAAATTTGCTTAAAAAGAGAGAGAAAGTGTAAGCTAGGAAAACAAGATCCTTCATATTTAAGCTCAAAATCCCTCATTCTTTTCCATAACATCATGCTGCTTTTGCATGTAATGTTAAATCCATCCAAACACAAAATTTCTACATGGTGCCTTCATTACACCAGTTGCTTTATGTAGTGCTTTTCTAAGCTTGTCTGTAAGTAAAATCAAAGTGTAAACATATAGAACAAAATCAATAACTACTCTTTAAGTATAAATAAGTCTGATTAATTAATACCATAAATATACAGTTAATTCCCAATTTCTATATGCAAATCCATAGACTATCCATCAGGAAATATCTCTGCACAGTTCCAAATATCTTTGGATCTAGGATTCACACTTATGCCTACTGGGTCATGACTGGGACAATATCCCCATCCAGTTAGATAAATTATACTTCTCCCTATTATGCATCTCTATTGATCCATTTAGAAGAATGCACTAAGTAAAATAAATATTTTCAGGCCTGTCTTGTGGATTTCATGTAAGTATATATGATAATACCTAGTCAAAAGATAAAAAGGTCTTGCTAGAAGTACTATAGAAAGCCTCCTGGCCTAGTGTTCTGGGTATTTGGATTCCAGTTTTAGTGCCACTAACAAATGGCCTTGAGCAAACAGCTCAAACTCTCTGACTTTTAGACTCTTCATCTGTATAATTAGGAGATTGAACCAGGTCTCCAAGTTTCCTTGAATTCTAATATTCTGCAATCATGTGAAAATCCTTGAACGAACATGAATTATTCAGTGGGTAGAGATTTACAATCATCTTAAAGAATCCTTATTCCCCACTTTCTCTAGAAAGAAATTTCTTCTGTCACATCTGATCATTTTTAGTACTAGAAAAATAGCAAATACATTCATATTGACATTTTCTTCCAAGATGATGCTGAGTGTGTCATCAGACTCAAAACCTGCTGGAGAAACTGTTCTGTACTTCTGATAGTTTTCTAATTCTAACCTGACATTGCAGCTTTTAACTGTGAATAGCCTCATGGCATTCTGCATGAATTCTTACTGTGTATTCTGAAGTCTGACATTTCTGTTACACTTAAATTTGATCTCAGATTTCTTTGCTTTTCATTTTACCCAAAGTTGATATTTTTTAAAGGTTGGCATTTGTTACGTCACATTTGGCTTTTACCCATCACTTCAAGAATTCTTTGAGCCAGATATTGACCTTGTATCATTTTTCAAACTAGAAAAAGAAGAACAAAAGAGAAAAACAAGATACGGGGAGAAAATGAGAAAGGAATAGAAGTCACAAAATAACTAGTCAGATGGAAGAAGTGTAAGGTGTATTTTTCTGTTAAAATTTCACTTCGTGATGCCACTGTCCCTTTTGAAGATTGTCGGGATCCTTGGTGATGTTCCTATAGCCCTCTGAGAAGGGTTGTAAATGATTGAGGGAAGAGAGGAGGAATGATGTTTCCCAAATCTGAGTGTTGGTCACATGACTTCAAAGCCAATTTGTCATTCAGGGAAAAGATAAGTTGATGTACTTCTGTCTTCAAAAGAGACCACAGGTACTGATTCCTTGACTTATGGGCCCACAACAATAACTCATGCCAAAACTATGTTCTCAAAATTAGGTTTGCAATCCCTGAAGTGCTTACAGGGGTGTTGCAAGGTCAAGATTATTTCCATAATAATTCTAATATGTCACTTGCCTTTGTCACATGCATTCATTCATGGGTGTAGAGTGTTTTCTGACATGCAGTATTACAACAGATTTAATACAGAAACAGATAGGGGAATCTAGCTGTCTTCTATTAAGCCAGACATTACAGATACTTATAAAAATCTAAAACAGTATCACTCTTCTCTCTAAATATTTTCTTTATTTTTGAAAACATAGCGATTTTTCATAGGAATATATTGTTTATGTTAACATGTAAAGGGGTTATTGATGTTACTTTAAATGAATTGATAAATATTTCTTAAATGCCCTGGTTTTGTTTCTGATATGGAAATTCTTGATAGATATAACTCACATAAATGAGAACTCTTTGGTATCTTCCATAATTTTTAAGAGTGCTGAAAGGGTCTTGAGACCCAAAACAGGAGAACCCTAAACACTGGTCAGTTTCTACTTCCAGCTTGAACTAAAGAGTTATTACATATTTGATACTCTTCCTTTCCTGCCCACATAAGGGTTACCCTTCTAACTTAATCCTCTGCTTGACTATAAACCTTGTGTTTACACTGTTGGCAAAATACAGATTTGATATTTCCCTAAAGTTCCTTTGAAAATATTTATCTTGAAGTTGCTTTCATTTTACCTAATTTTTTCACCTTTGAGTTTTTAACCATGTCTTAGATTCCTTTTATTAACTTTTATAATCCTAGTCTTCAAGGAGTATTTTTTTTCTTTGTGTTTAAATGAACTCATTGGACAATGGACCATGTGCAATTTTTAAATGCTTCCTTAACAATTATTGTACAGAGTTATATTTATCTTAGCTGTGGTATTATGTCCTTTTACAGAAGGCAGAGGCTCAATTGTTAGCTCAATTTAGAGGAAACTAAACACTGAATAGATCACTGAATAGATAAACACTGAATAGAATCACTGCTCATGAAACTCATATAAAACTGAATAGTAAGCCAGTCTGATGTTTTGCTTTTGATCAAAATTGGTTTTTCTCCCCTATTCAGACATGCTTGGAAAGTAAATTAAGTAACCTAAAGTTACTTAAATGAACAATTAAAAAATGATGAATAACCTTAAAGAGGCGATTACTTCACATGAATTCCTGTTACACCTAATTTTAAAAATTCATAATAAATGAAAATTCCTTTCACTTTACATGATCTCCTCTCCAGCAAGTAATAGAATTTTACTGACCTTGTATCTTTTTAATATCTCAAATCTGATAGATCACCATTTATTACGTTGTAAATGGTCTATTTTCTGTATGAATATAAGGAAGTTTCTTACAAATTTAAATAAATAAGGACCTAGTTAATATCAGCCTGATGAATCTTCTAATGATACTTTTGTTTCTTCCCCAGACTCAAGGTATCATATCCGTGCCTCAAGTAATTAGTAGTCCCAAGGTTAGCAGAATCACTAGAGAGTGGACCCTGCTTTATTATTGGCAGGCATTATGTATACTTTTCAAGCAAATCAGGTCATTGGAAAGTACAATAGCCTGGCTTGTGGAAAATTCAAAATAAGTTGTAGTTCTTCTGTCACATGTGACATTTCAGTCTGTAAATATCACATGACAGTCAGAAAATATGGGTAGCCCTCACCTCATTGAGGAATGTGTTACTGAGCATGAAATGCCAATAACTATATCCCATGAGAATGTTTAAACAATTTCAGACAACATCACAGGCAAGAAATGCCAAGATTTGTGGAACATATTTATCCATTGATCTTTGCCTGAGTTCAGGGCCCTGAAAAGGTATCAAGCATAAATTCTGTAGAGGCAGAGATCCCTGTTTGGACCTATTATACTAAAGAAAATTTTAAATCAGCACAAAAAATATACTTGTTCTTTTACACAATGGTGTTTACTCTTAAAGGGACATATGATTTTGAGCTTTTTTCTAGTACTGATAATGAACTTGTACTTATTCAAATATATTTATAATTATTTAAGTGAGCCTTAATTTAAAAAATCCTTATATTTTAGTAACCAATGTAACTTTACGTAAAGTTTGAAAAACTTAAAAAAAAATAAGCTAAAAAAAGAAAACTAAAGTCATCTGTGAAATTTAGTATTAATATTCAGGTATTTGGTATTAATTTTTTTATTTCTCTCATCTTTTTGTCAAGCCTATGGAGAAATATGCACACTTTTATGTACATGCTGGTATTATACTGCATACATTTTTCATAATATTTTCATATCATTAAGTATTCTTTGAATATTTTTAGACTACATATATTCTACCATATGGTCATAGCTTAGTTAACTTTTTATTCTTAGACATTTGTGTTATTTCCAATTACACATATCCTTATACATAGCTCTGATTATTTTTTTAGGATAAATTCTCAAAAGTAAATAGTTAGATCAAGGAATAATCACATTAAAAAAATTTTTGAATACATTCTGCTATATACTGCCAGCAATGTATGAAGGGGCACATTTCCCAGGAGCTCCACTAACACTGCCAACATCTCTTTTAATGTGGCCAACTCTTCCTAAAATAAGCAAATGAAAGTTATATTTGGATATGCTTTACTGTTGTTTGGCCTTAGTCACATCTCGGGATGTCATGTGGTTAGCTTCTTAGCAATTTCTCCTCCAATTTCTTTTTAAACTAAATGCAACAGTAGTGAATAAAAAGATCCATTCCTTTCCATTAATGTGTAAAAATGTTCTTTCCAGCATTTTTACATATTAATACAAATATATAATTTTTCTTTTTGAGTGTATAGATGTTGCTAGGGTTTGTTCTATTCCTGAAAAAGTCTGAAAAAAAAAATACATCCTTCTTCTTTATTACCTTCAGATTTTTTTTTCTCACTCTTTTGACTGAGAGAAAACAAATTAAAACACCCCTGGAACTTGTATAAGTGGTATTTTTGAGTTAAATCTATTGCTACCAATGTAAATTATTTCAGAGAACAGCAAGATAAATGGGATCAATAGTATGATTTTTCTCATTATTATCATCACAATCAGTGCATTTTTATTAATGACCCAACACGTATGGAGCATGATGCTAAATCCTAAGAAATAAAAAGTGAGTATAGAACAATTCTTATCTTCAGTTGATTTATTCACTAGTTGAGAATGATGGCACATATATAAAAACGATAAATTCTAATAAACACTAGCATATCCTAATTGCCCAATGGAGTCAGCTAGTCAATGCCCTTAGAGTTCAGAGAAGTGATTAGCAAACATTGGGGTAGTAACCTTTAAAAGCATTTGACCACATTTTGAAGGAGAACTCAAACTGTGAGAAGAGAAGCTGTTCCACGTGGGGGTTACAGTGCTCACAAAGGTGAGAATGCACATGACATTTTCAGAATAAAAATAATCAGTGAGTCAGCCAGAGCAGTTTATTCAGTATTACAGTAGGAGAAAAATCTCATGTTTGGCTAGCCTTGGCTATCTAGATAAGCAGTATGGACCTAAGAGAGGCCCGTTGGAAATAGAAAACCATTTAAAGTTTTATAACAAGTGAATTTAGAAATAATTTAGGGAGGAGGCACCTGGATGGCTCAGTTGGTTGAGCATCCAACTTGGGTTCAGGTCATGATCTGGCAGTTTGTGAGTTCAAGCCCCACATCTGTCTCAGGCTCATTGCTGTCAGCCTGTCAGCGCAGAGTCTGCTTCTGATCCTCTATCCCCCTCTCTCTGCCCCTCCCCTGCTTGTGCTCTCCCCAAAAGAAAAGGATATTTTAAAAAGAAATAATTTAGGGAAATTTTTAAGGTATTACTATGAAAAATATTAATACCAGCATGGGATAATTATGGCCTAGACTAGCTAGATGCAGAAGAAACTAAAAACAGGCGTAATGCTAGAGCCATTAGGATAGAAAAGTCCACTGAACTTGGCAACTGATTAGATATAAAGATAAGAGACTACTAGGAGCTTATTATTCAACTGTGCTTGTATCAGGGATTTATAATGAATGAGCCTGCCCTCAACCAAGTACATAATATAGAATCCCACTGAGAAGAGTGTGATAAACTCTACAGGAGGCTACAAAGTAGCTGAAACAGCTTTCCAGGTAAATCAGCCCTTGAGTTTTGACTTCAGAGATCAGTTGAATTTTGCCAGATGGGAAAGGGGAGGAAATTCGATGAAGAGGGCAAAAGAGGGGAAAATATGACTCGAAATTTTAGATCTACATGATTGGAGAAAGATAATAACACAAACCATGATAGAAAAGTCTAGCAGCAAAGATGTTTTAGTTGGAAAGACAATTCAGTTTAAACACTCTTCAAAAAAAAATATGTACAGGATGTTCACCAGTCTGGAGGCATTTGGGACACCTCCATGAACGAAACAGGCAAAAATTTTCTGCTTTCATGGAGTTTACATTCCAGTATATGGAAATAAATACACAGTTAGAGGCATAGTGTTCACCAAAGAATTTTGTTTCATTGTGATGTTTGTTTCTTTATTTCTTTCTCTTTTCATTCGTACCAATAATATAAAATACACACAAAAGAAAGCATGGGTGACTAGTATCTGACTTAAGTCATCACTTAGGCAGCAAAATGTTCCAAGTAACTCTTTCCTCTAAGACTTCAAACTGTCCTCAAACTGACCTTGATGTCTACAAGCTTCAGACAAACGGCTTAGTAATTGAGAGCAATAAATTTGAATCAATCACATTTAGTTAGGAGAAAGTAGTGTAAGTGTGCTAAAACAAGCTGACCTTCTTCCAGCTTTGCATTTTTATTGCACCCTTTCTGCTCTTCACCTGCACTTGATGTTATGGTGGGATCTTCTGACCTTAGCAGTACTTCAGAAGATGTGTCTGGACTACAGTTCTTACTAGGTCTTACTGCTAGATTGCTCAAAGGGAGAAAATTATAGGAAAAATATTTGCAGGTCAGAAATAAGGGTTTTGAGTGACTAACCTTGGAAGTGAAATTTTTGTTGCAATTAAAATGCTCAGTTTAACTTAAGAAAAACTATGTAAAACATTACATTTATGCATTACATTTCAAGCTGCTATCAAGGACAGTTGAGAGATATTAAGTAATACCAATTTTTTTCTTGACACTGTGGCTGCATAGTATTCATTTCACCCTTCAGTAACCTAATATGCTGAAAAGAGACTGGACATTATAGACTTTAAAAGTTTCCTGATCTCCATAGTATTGGGAGCCAATCTTCAGAACTCTCTCCTGATTGGTTGAAAGCATTCGGTTTGTTTCCATTCAAAAAGATTTTTGGCTTTTGTTTATTTATTTATGTACTTGTTTTTCCAATTAGTTACTGTAAGTAGTTCCTTCAAGTTTTATTTTTTTATTTTTTTATTTTTTTTTTTTGATGTTTTTATTTAGTTTTGAGACAGAGAGAGACAGAGCATGAGCTGGGGAGGGGCAGAGAGAGAGGGAGACACAGAATCTGAAGCAGGCTCCAGGCTCTGAGTTGTTGGCACAGAGCCTGACGCGGGGCTCGAACTCACAAGCTGTGAGATCATGACCTGAGCTGAAGTCGGACGCCCAACCGACTGAGCCACCCAGGTGCCCCGTTCCTTCAAGTTTTAAATTATGCATATTGATTTTTTTCTGAAAACATATTTATTTAAAATTATTTTTTCTCACCAAAGCCCCAGTTATATCTAATCATGTCAAAGCAGTATGTCAAAATCACGTCAAAACAGTATGATGCCAAAAGTTATCTCTAGGCACTTCCCAGGAGCTTGGAGATAATTGAATCCAATTCTTCTGATGGAACAAGATGATGGCAGTCTGAGGAGCTCATCTGAGGATTAATTGTTTCTGGAATAGATTTTCAAATGCTAAATACTTTCATAAATTTAGTTCAGTAACAAACATTTATTAAGTGTCTAATGGGTGCTTAATCTTACAACAGACATATGAAGTCCAAAATTGAATAAGGCAGTTACCCTCAAGAACTTCATATTCTAGTAATATTTAGTCTTATTAAATTATTGTTGTTTATTTATTGTAAGGTACTTTAGATTTCTGGTTTTTCATTATGACCTAGCCAAAACTCATTTAAATATATTTTATCCCATTTTTAATTATATAAGCTATCAGGTCTCCAACTGGTAATAATTTTCTTAGCAAAATGCACGGCAAAGAGTTTCAAGATTTTAGCTATCCTACAATCCTTTATAGACGAGAAAGCTAACAATTCTGACTTAAACCCATGTTTCCAAGGAAATCTAGTTGAAAGGGCATTTTACTTCAGTTCATATGAGAGTAGAGAATGTGGAAAAATAATTTGGTGCTAATTATCATCTTAATTGATTGTGAGATTATTATTTTATCTTACGTGCTGGGGGTGGAATTCATTCTCTCCTCTCCCTGACATTTCTCATGGATTATTCCATACCATTAATAGCTTAATAGATATATATACTTTGTATTAGTTTTCCAGATCAAGAAATTCGTAAAGTGGCAGTTCAACAATTAGACAACCTCTTGAATGATGAACTACTGGACTATCTCCCACAGCTAGTTCAGGTAAGAACCACAGAGTTGCCAAAGGATTCCAGGATTTTAACCAATAATTTTTTAAAAAGAGTTTCCAGGACACCTGGATGGCTCAGTTGGTTAAGTGCCTGACTTCGGCTCAGGTCATGATCTCATGGTTCGTGATTTCGAGCCCAGCATTGGGCTCTGTGCTGACAGCTCAGAGCCTGGAGCCTCCTTCAGATTCTGTGTCTCCTTCTCTCTCTGCCCTTTCCCCGCTCATGCTGTGTCTCCCTCTCAAAAAAGGAATAAACATTTAAAAAAAAATTTAAAAAGTTTCCACAACAGATGACATAAAAGTGATATTGTAATTTGGCAAGCCAGGAGCTAAACTATAGCTCATGTGTCAACATGGGTAACATAGAAATTCTTTAGCCCAAATTGGTAGTTACAAAAAAGGTATATAAAAGCCAAAAAAGAATTTTTTTAAAAAACAACTTCACTTATTAATTAGAACTGGAAGCGGGGGGGGGGGGGTAGAAATGCTGGTGATGAAATCTTTTCATCTATGTAGAACAATTAAAAATTAATCAAATAGATGTTACGTGAAAAACAGTCTTTTACTCATAACATATGTGTTTCTTGCCTTTGCCTTAGGATGTTCTAATATTGATTATGAACCTATAAAAGTAGTTTAATAAGATAATACTCTAATTCTGCCAACAGATACTGCATTTTAGCCACAACATTAAATATCACAATGTTGGAGTAATTTTAGAAAATAATATAAATTTATATAGAAATATGAGCAAACACTGATTTAATCTGAATATTTTGAACTATAAACAACTATACATCTTACAAATGACCATGTAATACCCAAACTACAAACAATATTTTTTTTTCCAAGTTGACTATGAAATAAGGGCTGAATAGGTAGTTCAAATATAATGGTCTTGATGTTTTTCATTTTTGTTTCATTTTTGTAACTCAGATGTGTTCTTATCTGAAAGGTCTGGTTGTAATTGCAAGCTATTTTAAATGCCAAGTGCCTCAGCTTCTGAACATTTAGGACAGAAAACTTTGAAAGTAATAGGGAAAACCTCTATCAGTGACTTGAATACCATATTGCTTTGCACATGGAATATATACTCCTCTGAAGGACTCCTAGGGAGAGAGCTGATTTAGAAATAGTTGTACCATAGAGTTACTTCTAACAATCCTTATAGTTGTGATTTTTCTATACTTACCAGGATAGTGTGGTGAAAATAAAAATTAATCTAACTTGTAGGAACACTATTCATCTCATGGCTCATGAGTATGGGCAACATGCTCTATCTTACCCTAATCAAAATAAAATAAAATAAAATAAAATAACCTTTTACAAAATTTTTTGAAATGACAGTCTGAATCAATACACTTGACATCAGGAATATTGCTGAGAGCCATAAACCTGCAAGTCTAAATTCATAAGACAAGGTGCACACAGAATCCAACATCAAATGCACAGAAGTACAATTAGGAAGCACTGAGTTACTCTCTAATTAAAAATGAAGATTATAGGGGCACATGGGTTAAGTGTCTGACTTCGACTCAGGTCATGATCTCAGTTCATGGGTTCAAGCCCCGCATCAGGCTCTGCAGTGTGTGGAACCTGCTGGGGATTATTCTCTCCTCTTTGCTCTCTGTTCCTCCCCTGCTTGTGCTCTCTCTTCTCTCTCTCTCTCTCTCTCTCTCAATAAATAAATAAATACATACATATATAAGTAAAAACTTACAAAATTTTTTAAAAAATAAAAATAAAAAAATAAAAATGAAGATTATAGGGGCACCCGGGTAGCTCAGTCAGTTGAGCATCCAACTTCAGCTCAGGACATTATCTCGCAGTTTGTGAGTTTGAGCCCCACATCCGGCTCGCTGCTGTCAGCCTGTCATGGAAGAGCCCGTTTCCTGTCATTGTAGAGCTAGCTTCCCATCCTCTGTCCCCTTCTCTGCCCCTCCCCCACTTGCACTCTCCCAAAAGTAAATAAATATTTGAAAAAAAGTGAAATTTAGAAAATGATTTGAGGTGGAAAGAAATGGCTAGAAAAATAAAATTAGGAAGAATTTCCAAAACATTTATTATAGAATTTGCCATTAAACTTCCACGTTCTCTCCTGCCTTCAAAAGTTTAAAAACATAAAAACTCTTGGGCACCTGGGTGGCTCAGTCGGTTAAGCGTCTGACTTCGGCTCAGGTCATGATCTCATGGTTCATGAATTTGAGCCCCGCATAGGGCTCTGTGCTGACAGCTCGGAGCCTGGAGCCTGTTTGGATTCAGTCTCCCTCTCTCTCTGCCCCTCCCCTGTTCACACTCTGTCTCCCTCTGTCTCAAGAATAAACAAAATTCAAAAAAATTCAAAAACATAAAAACTTTTGAAACAAAAAATTCTACCCCATTTGTTATTTTCTTGAAGTGTGTTATTTTATGTATTATCTTGTTAGCATTATGCAGGATA
The DNA here is from genome assembly GCF_027475565.1 of Acinonyx jubatus. Lineage (NCBI taxonomy): Eukaryota > Metazoa > Chordata > Mammalia > Carnivora > Felidae > Acinonyx > Acinonyx jubatus. Next base: position 50,627,020 of record NC_069387.1, read on the forward strand.
TATTAAAGCAATAAGATAAAACTGTAAGACCATAGCAAAAACAGGACATATTGTTCATAGACAGAAAGCAATTAAGACATAGACCCAGAAGTTACTGCAAACCACAGGTCAACACCATGTGGGTAGGTTCCAAGAACATTTCATAATAATGCAGTGTGCATCAGAAATAATGCCTGCCTCCCTCCTAGATGGTGAGGTAGCATTTAGGGGAAAAATTGTATCAGTACACAAGTGATGCTTTATAGTTTAGAAACAATGAAGCAATTTAAGAGCAACAAGTAGTTATTGCATCAAGAAGAAATAATGGGGAAATCTAAAAAGAAAAGCATGGAAGTAAATTCCAAGACACCTCTCTTGCTCATGTGCTTATATGATATACGATTAGGTCATAAACACAACTTATGACCTAGTCAGCCCAGTATTAGCAAGTAAGTGAAAGAAAGCCATAGCTGCAGTTTAAGACAACATACATTATGGTCTTTATACATCCAGACAGCATCAAGAGTTTATGCAAATTTGCTGAAATCATCTTTGGCACTCTTATACCTTAGGAATTTATAAACTTTCTCATCCTTGAGTATGGTCAGCATATTGAGGTATTTCTTCCGGTGTGTATCTGAATGCATGTTGTGCCTACTTTTATCTGTTGTCTGTACTATAGTATAGGACCTGGCTTAAATTCTGCACTATAGTATGTAATCTGGCTTAAATTCTGTGTATGAGTGTCTGTGTGTGTGTGTGACTTAAATGGCTATTGAGCAGCTAAAGATAGAAGCCTTGCCTCTTAAGCAGGGATGGAAACTTTTATCAAGAGAGCCTGGTTTTCACTTTCACAACATATTTGAATTTCTAGGATGATGATGGGGCCCAGGTACTGTATTGCGTACTGATAGTGAGGTCCCTGCAGAGTACAGGTGGAAGTCTGAGTTAGGTCCACAGGATATTAGGGGCTGCCATTGCTGTCTGTATTTTCCACCAGGTTGGGTATCCTAGAAACTCCTAAAGAGCTGTTCAGAGTGGAGATGAGGGAAAGGATTGCGGGATGGGTGGCTTAGGGTGGCAACAATCAGCTTTGAAACCTCTAAGTAACATGTCAAGTTCTGCAGGTTAATACTGACATATCAATTGGTGATTTCAGCTAAGGCTTTGAATATGGATTAATTTCATTCCCCAAAGAAGACAAATATCTATTGTTTAATAGTGACATTTTTATATCTAGGACACTAATCATGATATTATTTACTTTTGTGGGTTCCAGGATTCTCCTAGGCATGGTTGAACTCCATCAACCATCTGCTCTATTTATTATCCTGTGATACTAAAGCATAAATAAGAAAGAGACTACACAAATCCAAATTGTGTGATGTGTGTTTTATGTTATTATACACCAGCTAATAAGGTTATCAAATATGATATTAACATTTTGTTAAGATGTTTATGCTGTTTCCCCTTGTCTTTTCTTAAGCCTCTTAAGTCCCTTTGTAGTCTGCTATAATTTTGCTACTGAGAAGAGAAGTAATTATATCTCTTACTTCAGGCTGCCAAGTTTGAATGGAACCTTGAAAGCCCTCTAGTACAACTCCTATTGCACCGTTCATTGCAAAGCATCCAGATTGCCCATCGTCTTTACTGGTAAGATTAACTAAAATAGGACAAGATGACTTTTTTTTAATTGTCAATTTCTCTCCATAGAGCTTTGGAAGAAGTGGAAGATTTCTTCCCTTGTCATTGATATAAACCTCTACTTAAAACTCTGCCAAAGTTGAGTGTTTGTCAAGGTTATTTTTATTTATGAGTATAATTTAACTGTCATTGTCTTCAAATTCTCCCCTTTGTACAGTTGCTTCTGTTTACATCCAATCAGAATTTTAAATCTGGATGATAGCTTTGCTGTAGTTTTAAATCACCTGTGCTATTTGTGGTCATATCTATTCATTGAAGATTTCAGTATAAAATCTACTTATGAGATAGTGGATGTTTGGGAAGAATGTGTGCTTTAAAAGTAATTTTTGTACAATTCAGTGGTGAATAGTGAAGGCTAACATATGCTTGGTGTTGCAAATCCCTAGGGTACTCAACTTTTCTCCAAACATAAATTTTGAATGTTTTTAGTGGAGAAATAAAACTTAAGAGATATTATCCTCCATTATCTTCTTCCATTATCACCTATTCTTGATCCTATTGAACACGATGTTCATTGGATGCCATACTTCCTACTTTTATTACTAAACTTGTGGACTCACCTTCATAGTAAAACTTTTAATTACAAATATCAATGATCCACAAATTAAATAGACCTATCTTTTGTCCTCACATATGTATGGCAGGCATCATTTACTAGCTTCAATTGCTAGTGAAGAACTTTAATTAGTAGAAAAAAAGTCTAATTTTTGAGTATGTTTTTCTGCTTCGAGGAATGTTACCCATATTGACACCATTCTTCCCATGAAAATAACTCAAGCATTTCATAGGAAAGTAGAGGTACAAGAAACTATCAACCACCAGTGTTTATTCTGATGTTCATTTTTATTTTAAATAACTAATATAAAAAGCAGAACATTTTCCTCTACTATGTCAGTATAGTGAGGCATCACACACATGACCAGCACTGGGCCAGTCACTGAATAGACTCTTAGATCAAGCTCTAAATGAAGTCTTATGCTCCTCAGGTTTTCAATCAGCTGCTACCTAGCTAGGGGAAGTTAAGTAGATACACTTGGTGGTCTTCTGCTCTCATAGTAAAACTAGAACTCAGTCAAACTCAGTGGTTATTTCCTTTAAAACTTCACTTATTTTTTGTGCTTTTCACTTTTTTTGACATGTGTTTATGAAAATTAAAGCATGTTAAAAAGTGACATGACCTGATAATGATTTTGATTTAAATATTTGAACCAAAATATAATATGTATATAAAATATAATTCAAAAAGATATCTTTAAAAAGTAGAATAAAATATTAAGGACTTCTCTACTAGAGTAATGATTGTTGTAATACATGTGCCCCCAAAGTAAGTCCTTCATTTGCTAAAGTAGCATGAAAATTGGAGTCATTTGAAAGGCAACAGTGAATGCAAACAAAGTTGTAAATCAGTGTCATACTTGGAAGTTCACAATAAATTTAATTATGTCACTCTTTCCAAAGAATTGCGAGGAAGGTCTGTCTCTGTATAATTCTCACCCTAACGAAGAAAAGAAAGACAAAAAACAAAGCCCATTTCACCTCTCACTGATTCAAAAAGAGAGTAATATAGAAGGAATAGAAAAGAATATAAATTACAAATGAAATGTTTGTTCTTGAGTGCTTAATTTGTAAGAATATGGGAAGAGGAAAATGAAAACAAGGAGGGAGATTTTAAAATTCCTACATCCTTTTAAACCTTAAATTTAAAATGTATCAGGAAAGATATCCTAAGCATGAAATAATATTAATCATATTTAAAACATGGCCTGGAGTTTAAAAAAATACCTTGCACCTAGCATCAAGCTTAGGGAATATTTGTATATAGAATGTTTTAGTTAAAATGTTAAAGATGCAGCTCAGACCCTCCATGATACACTTAAACAAATAAATCCATACAATTTAATGATTTTATTTTTCACTTGGATGAGCTCTCACTTCCTCAGATTCAGCATGTTCAACATGGAACTCAACATCTTGCCCTGCTCACCCAGGGCTTAATCTTCCCTGTTCCTCACTAACATGTCCAATTGTTTACCAAGCCCTGTAACTCCATATCTATCACATAGCTCTATCACCTGACCTAAGATGAGCATTTCTCTGTTTAAGGTAAAGATTTTAAAATATATGTTGTTTTTGTTTTTTAATTAGAGAATCAGTATGCTATAGGATCTGTCGTAAATTGCGCAGCAATGCTGCCATCTTTCATACTCTTAAGTCTGACTGAATAAGCCCTGAGAGAGAACCAGTTTGAATCAAAATCTGTGTGGTGGGGAACCATTTTATAACATGGATCCTTTATAAATTGTTACTTAAGTCACATGTTACAAAAATCTGAAAGTGTTCCCTTCAAAGTATAGGGAAAGCCTGAGGTGAAGCTCCCATTTTCAAACTCTAAGGGCAGCAATTTTGTTTCTATACAGTACTAATTTTTGCTAGTATGGTGCGTGGTGTTTGAAAATATTCAATAAATTATTATTGAATGAATGAATGGGATTAACTTGCCTGGGTCCAGCTGTGCACATGCAGACTTGTGACAGAAGGGGGCAGAAGAGGGCTGCTTGAGCAGTCAGTCAGACTTGATGTCAAACCAGAGCTGGCAAGGAAGCCTAGGGCAATTTCAGGGGATTGATGCCTATCACTAGTAAAGTCAAGACTGGATTGAAGGGAGAGTGTGAGCGGAAGTCACGAATTAGGGCTCAAAGAACAAGTTGTTTCAGCAGTGTCTGCTGGTCCTGAATGACTGAAGACAATGGTATTTCTGGCACCACAAGGGGTTCCCAAGACAGCAACGGCATTGAAGGATCAAATCCTATGAGCTTTAATCTGCCACTCATAAAATTGAGATGATGCAAAATCTGCCCATTCATTTTCTAAACACTCAGTCCTAAACTTTTCTCCTCTAGAATTTTGGGGTAATTTCTCAAAGGAGGAAATACTCTAAATAAAGCAAAATAATGTGGACATGTTGCATCATGTGATTTGAAGTCACACATGTCCCTGTCACCCCTTCTCCTAAATATGTCACACCTGATACCTGAAATTTTATCATTAGTGAGTCATTCCTTTAGGTTAAGTATTGTTCCCTCCCAGAAGTTTTCTTCTAATGTGTATGTATATATGTGTATATATGTTCAGATCATAGTGCTTGTGATGAATTAGGTTAACATTTGTTCATTTATGTGACAAACATTGAGATACTAGACACCGTTGAACTATTAAGGATAAAACAGAACAGTCCTTGCCTAGACAAGCTCACAGGCTATGTGGTGGGAAGAAACTAGAAGGAGAGAACTGACAACAAATTCTGTCCACCTTACAGTAATCCATCCAAAATGTAACGACAAGGTAGAGAGACAGGGCTGGCCATCAAGTAAATAAAAAAGCCTAAACGTGCACTCCCATTCTGTCAGAGTTAAATATGGATACAGGCATACAAATGTATACACAAAGGAGGTAAGTGCTCTCTACTTTGGTATCTGAAACACTCCCTGAAGAAAGTGTAAAGAGCTGTACTTTACGGAGTTATCACAGTGTAATAGAGCATGCATAATACAGAATCAATAGAAGGTTTTAAAGCCTCAGTCCTTTACCTTCTAGAATCATTACATTACTACTAATTCACCTTTTACTTTTACAATGTAATGAATAATAAATTATTGCTTTACTTTTTTTTATAAGGTAGAGATATGGCTTGCTGTCGTTTAATATTGATCTCTTATAATCGTCTTTCATGTATTGTTCTCAGAAAAGTATACACAGGATAAAATCTCTCCAATAAAGCAATTTGCTAAGCTAACAGTAGCTATTCTTTACCTCAACCAACCTGAAAAAAAGTGATGGATATTTTTAAGAAAGTTTACGTTTTATGTTATAATCTGTAAAATGCATTAGCATAATTTTCTAGTTAAGGCACAATAAAGGAACAGCTGGGTTTTTTTTTTCTGTTTTATTTCTATTTTATGTTAAGTCTTATATAGTTCTTTAAATAAAAAGATTTTAAAAACAGAATGTAATTTTAAATTAATTATCTTCTATCATTTGTGTTATTATTATTATTATTTTAATGTTTATTATTGAGAGAGAGAGCACAAGCGGGGGAGGGACAGAGAATGAAAGGGAGACACAGAATCTGAAACAGGCTCCAGGCTCTGAGCTGTTGGCACAGAGCCCGATGCGGTGTTTGAACTCTGGAATGGCGAGATCATGATGTAAGCCGAAGTCGGACACTGAACCAACTGAGCCACCAGGTGCCCCATTTGTTATTTTTTTTAAATTAAATACATATGAAAATAGAATTTTAGAATCTTAAACAAAGTTCTATCTCAAATGAATACAATAGCCAGGAATAAAGGTCAACCTTAAATTTATCCATAGTTTAAATTATTTCCCCTTCAAATTCTTCTATTTTGTTTTTTTTAAAAAGTCAAGAGCTATAAAAATGAACATTTTGTGCATACATACTGACCTCAAATGTTGTAACTTAGACCAGATCTGGCCTTTGGGAACTGAACTTTCTAATCCACTCTCCAACAATTTTCAGTAGAATAGACACTGCCATTGTATCACTGCTTCCTTAGATAGTAATCTGGTGTCCCTATAATAATATCAGTCTTCCTCTGTCATTGTTAATGCTAAAGATTTGGGGTAAGTCCTTGAAAAACAACACTATGCTGCTTAATTTTCACTGTTTCCCAATCAGACTGCAGCCTTAATTTAGCTAACAAAATATATGGTCAACAAAAAGGCGTTCTGTTTAGTAATTGTCTTTGTCTTTTAATAATATTTGAATTTGGCTTCCAAAATAAATAGACTAATAAATATTCATAGAGTTATAGGATTTGGGAGTCGAATGGAGCCTTAGAAATCAACTGCTATAGCACTTTTTTTTTACCCAGTAAAGGATTTCAACAAGTGATTCTTCCAATTACAATCATCTAGCTAGCTAAAGAATTGAGATTAAAATATCTTTTTTTAATGACATCTAATACCCAATTCAGGTCTCTTGGCAATTCAATATCTACTTCCAAAGAAAGTACAACTCAAAGAATTCATAAAATGTTTGTTTGTCTTTCTATCCATAATTAGGTACTCATTAAAATACTAAAGTAGTGGCTTTTCCTTAACTTTAAAGCAAAACTGAAAAGAAAACAATATAGTAAATTGAGATCTCTATATCTAATACTCAGAAGTTTTACGTATGAGCATGACTCACAAGTACTATCAATTATAATATTAATTAATAAGTGTGTGTAGTAAGCTCCAAAAACACTGTATACTTGAAGGAGTTTTGAAGGAAACAGTAGGTTTTTCCCAGAATTTTTCTTATGTGGTTCCTGATTCATACCTAAAACATTAAATCTGTTCTCTTAGTTTTACTATGAAGCCATGAGTGATAAGAAAACAATTTCTGAGTAATTTTCTTAGTCTCAGTTTGTACTTATTGTTTAATACATACTATATAAAAGCAAGACTTTATATTATAAAAAACCAAGACTCAGTTTTTTCAAAAACACTATTTACTTAAGCAACCAGCAATATGCTAATGCAATTCAAATCATCCCATTTCATCAAGTTAAGTGAGTTAGAAAATAAATTCCCATGCTCCAGTCCAGAACTTGGCAATAATAAAATGTAAGTAAAATTCATCTTTAGTTTCCTTCTAAGTAAAAAACCCAGTAAGCAATTAGACATAGAAGCCTAAAAAGCAGGAGAAAGATCTGGACTGGTAACAGAATGGGAATGTAGTAGCACATTGATAGTACTTGCCGGGCTTCCATCTTATGGTTCAGTTGTCCCCCGAGTTTGGAGTTCTCACTCAGATTCCCTGTATCTATATCCAGAGTTTTTAAAAAAGAGAGAAAACCAGAGCATCATATCAAAAGTATTTTCAGGTGCCAGGTCTAGAGGCATGCCACTTTTGCCTACATTTCATAGGCCAAAATCAGTAACAAGGCTCTACCCACATGCAAGAGAATATAAGAAAGTGGACCAAGTATCTAGCTATGTACAGAAGCAAAATGCTGCTTGATCTGGTAAACCCACAGCATTGTCTGCCATGGAGGTGAAACAATGTGGATGACTCAAGAAATTTGGCCATCAAGAAATTTGGCCAAGAGAAAGAGGACATGGAAGGAAAACCAGTATGCACCCCCATATATATTAATTGGCTTTCTTTTCAAAAACTAAGATTAATCTGAACAGACAAAAAAGACTATTGCCTAATTACCTGATTAAGAATCACCATTTTGGCAGACATCCTCTAAAAATGTCTTTTGTCCAACAATTCTGTATTTCCAAGTTGACTTAACATATGGGTATATTTTTAAACCATTTTATCTAGATAGATCATTATTAAGTTTTTTATGTAGCTATGCTGGGTAACTGGTGTCTCAGCCCAAGAGGTCCAAAACTGAATTAAATATCCCTATGCTCCCTTTCTTTTTCAATCCTTGCCCACACTGTGTCCAAACCTCGTTTTTTATATTCAGTATCCTGGTTAACAGCCACTACCAAGATATCCAACACAGAAAAATTATCCAATCACCTTCCTCATTTAATTAGTCCTTAAGACCTAACTATTGCTTCTCCTAACAATGTCTTAAATTTGTCTCTTTTTCATTTCTATGCCTAGCACCTTAGCTCAAGCCTTTTTACCAAGCTCAAGTCCAGTCAGTATTACCTACTTGGACTATTGCAAGTAGAAGGCCTTCTAATTTTTGTTTGTTTTTTTCCTCCTCCCCCTCCTTCCCCCCCCACCTCCTCCTCTTTCTCCTCCTCCTCTTCTTCTTCTTCTTCTTCTTCTTCTTCTTCTTCTTCTTCTTCTTCTTCTCTTCTTCTTCTTCCTCTTCCTCCTCCTCCTCCTCCCCTTCTCCTTCTTCTCCTTCTCTCTCCTCCTCCTCCTCCTCCTCCTCCTCCTCCCCTCCTCCTCCCTCTCCTCCTGTTCTTACTTATCTCCAGCCCATCCATACTCCACATGGCTCTTGGTATAATCTCTATGTAATACAATTTGATCCAGAACTCATAAAGTAGGATATCGTTCCAGGGTAACACACAGATAGCTAGCATAATTCTGTAATTCCAATTAAATATGACCTTGAAATACATTTTCATAATTTCTACTCTGCCTACTTTCCACCCCCATTTTGTATGGCTTTCTACATCCAAACATAGACTTCTCTATTCCCAAGTTGTTACTCAAATTTTCAGAGATCTTTCATGCCTTTTTTGCTTTATACATGGCATTTCTCTCTTCTTGAAATGCAGTTGTCCTGTTGTTACACAGAGTCCTTTAGGACTCAGCTCAACTTTTTATCCTCTTTGAGGATGTCTCAGCCCTTGTACCCACTACCGATATAGTTCTTAGCATATTATATATTTTGCTTACTTCACCATTTACCTTTTCTTTAAAATATTTTGGGCTGCAAGTAACAGAAAATGCTGATTTAACTGGCTTTAACAATATGAAAAATTAATTATCTCATATAACAAGAAGTTCATTAGTTGAGTGGTTCCAGAGTTTTTTATTGCAGCAGCTAACCAATTTTATCATAAACCCAGTTTCTTTGCATATTTTTGTTTCTCATTTCCAATGTGTTTACTTGTTTTTAGTCCAGATCATGGTTACAAGGAGACTGCCACAGGTGACACCATGTAGCAAAAGAAAAGGGGCCGATTCTTCCTCAATAAAAAAAATTTTCTTATAAACTTCATAGCAGAGTTGAGTTCCTTTAAGATTTGCCAGAATTGGGTCACATGTTATCCTGAGCCAATCACCTGATTAGATGGCAAGCAGGTAAACTGACTTAATTGGTTTAGAATATTTATAATATATCTCTAAACTCATCATCTTCCCTGAAGATTTTGATATGTGAACAAAATCTGATTCTTTTTCAGTTATGAAGGGAAGACTAGGTTTCGTTTAGATAAAACCCTATGTTCTCTTTCTGGATTGTGAGACCCTACCTTAATCATCCATCCTTAACAGCAAACATTACACATAGCATATGTAATTGGTATTTAATAAACACTGTTGAATGAATTTAAAAATTATTATGCCACATACATTTATACTGCCTACAGGTTAACTTTTCTTGACTACTGTACTTAAAACAGCATATAATTATGTCATATTACACTAAATGAGTCATATTATAGTAAAATCATATTATATTAAATGTATAAGTTGACCATTGGTACTCTAATAATCACTTTTGCTCTTTTTAAAAAAAATGAACTTCCCTAGCTCTCTGTAATTGGGGGAAGTTGAGTTACATGACTTACAGAAAAATATGATCCTTCGGAATAAGAGTTTTTGAAGAGCTATCACATGTTAACCAATGATTGGGTCTACAGTGTGAAGTCCTTTATATTGACTTAACTATGCTGTTTCTTGAAACCCTGATTAAAAATAAAAAGTTATACCTAGTGATTTGATAAGAAGTGTTTTATGGGGAAATCTTTAGTAAAAAACCACTTACTATCTTTTTAAAATATAATTTTCTATGTTGAGACTGTATGAGTTTTGGGGAATTACAGAGCAGTTTCTGCTTTTTTGCTGGTTCCTATCCTATTTTGGTTGGTTGGTTAGTTGCTTTTTTTTTTTGGACTGGGAAGATTGATAGTTTTTTGCTGTTGTTTTGTTTGTATCAGCTGGTGGGTAAGTCCTTTATTTTCAGGCTCTATTTTATTTTCTATGTTTGTTCATCAAAAGATCATTCTTTGGAAAGGTTGAATGGAGGTTTTTCTTGCTTTTCTTTTAACTCGATTTTCTATTTCATTTGTATTGTTGTTGTTACAAGAGAAAGACAATTACTTTGCTTTTCCTTGTCTAAAGAACTTCACATGTATTGCTTTTAGTGCAACAAAATCCAGACTTGGATATTTTAATCAAATACTTGTCACGTTTAATAACTTAGAATTCTTGCCTTTGTTTTGACATGTATGATTCATTTTTGACCAGTGACAAGTGAACAGCTTGCACAAATAATGCTCGTCTTCGCTAGAATCTGCCTGAAACACTAACCACTCTTGACAGATATGCCACATAATTATATGTTGCTTAGGTCTAGTCATCTGAAATTGTTAAAAGGAGGAACCTTAATGTACATGTCACTTTCTTTTTAAATTGGGCACTGTGTACTTATGTTTCCTAAGGTGGTATGAATGTCATTAATTTACCAAAATGGTGAGACTTTTATTATTTTATTCCAAGTAAAATTTACTATCACTTTTAGAGAGGATGCTGCTCAATAAACTGCTAACATAAATTGATTGATGATTCCGAAATCTCACAACACTTAATCTACAGCTTCAGTAATTAATGTTGTGAGGGTAATTTGAACAGATGCAAGAAAGTGCATGAGTATATTGAGGAAAGAGAGAGTTTTATGTTAGTCATCTACTTTCATTCATCTATTCTCTGATTCATCTATTTCATTCATCTACTATTTCATTCATCTATTCTCTAATTGAGTTCCTATTATTTACATAATTTATGGCTCTCTTGTGAAAGAGATAGAAAATATAAGCAAATGCTAATAAACATGGTTTAAGCAACGTGTTTTTTTAAGCTTCCTAGCTATTTTAGGCAATTACCACAGATATTAGAGTCTATTTTTCAACTCTTCTGTCTCAACAAGTTAATTTTAAACATTACATTCAGTGATTTTCAAATCCTCTTTGAGTTATAAACCCAAGTTCAGCATATTCTTTCACAATTATTTGTTCTTGGAAATAGTTGTGTTAATTGTCCAGGGAACCCCTTTCCAGGACCAAGGAACTTCAGGAATTGAATTGAGGATAAGATAGTGACTTGGATAATCTTTAGAATATTTTACTGTTCTTTCTATGCTATAAAGACCAGAATACTAAAGTTTATCAACTCTAATGTGGCTGTGACTTATAAAGTATCACTAAGAATTCTAACCATCTAACTCTGTGTCTTCAGTGTTCCTATCATGACAGGTAGAAATAATATAGTTAGTGCTAGATACTATGCTAGTCACTTTTTCATATTATTTCACCGATTCTCAACACCTCCAACATGTCCATCTTTCAGAGGAATAAATTAGTACTTAAAGAGGCTAAGTGTACAATGCTATTAAGTAGAATAGCCAAATTTGTCCCTGTGCCCTATATACTATGACCTTCCACCTGCTTAAATATAATGAAGGGTATATCAAAAAACAATAAAAAGCAGAATGCTTTTGGCAGGGGGAGAAACATACTTGAGTAGAAATTCCAACTCAGGTGTCTATTAGCTGTATAGCCTTAGAAAAATTACTTAACCTCCTGATCTTTTTAATAATCTGTAAAAGAACTGTAATTATGCCTAACAGAGTTATTGTTAACTTAAACTGAGATCATGTTTATCAAGATCTTTAATATATATTTGGTATATCCAAAGGATATATATTTTTAATCAATTAGAAAGCATAAGAAGTATCCGAAAATCCCAGTTCCCAAGGTCGTATCACAAATTAATAATTACATAGAACTTAGATCTTGGATTCTTGACATTTGACTCCTCATTCCTACCACTGTTCTTTCTTTGTTTTGTTCCAATTCAAATTAAAAATTAAAGTTTAATAATAGAATCTGAAATGGGTGGAAGTGGGAGCAGAAAAGTCACTGTATAAACTAGTTTAGAGACTTGTTGAGCAAAGTATCATGAAACATTCTAAGTGTCAGAAAAGTTTGAAAATATGTGCATTTAGTTTCAGAGAAATTTGACAAAGGAATCTAGCAACATTCACAGATTGCCTGTTGATACATGTTTTTACATTTCAACAGCCACCTTCTGTCTCACTCACATCACTCACTTTTCTGCTAGCACAATTCAGAAGAAGAAAATCTGTGTAAAAATTTTCATTAGTTCTTTAGTTATTTTAAAGGATTATGGCTATGAACTACAAATGCAAAATTGTATTCATGCAAGAAGTTGGGAACTTAAAAGGCAAAGAACTTAAAGAACCCCTTTGGGGACCACACATTTTGTAGTATGCTTCAAGTAAAAAATATTCTTATTGAAAAAAAATAACTTTAATTGAGGGTACTCATTTAAAATAAAGCATATCAGAAGGGAAGTGGGTAGGGGAAAAGTGAAGTAGGTGAAGGGGATTAAGAGTACACTTATGATGAGCACTGAGTATGATGTATAGAACTGTTGAATCACCATATTGTACACCTGTAACTAATAGAATAATGCATGTTAACTATACTGGAATTGAAATTAAAAAAAAAAAACCTTATTACAGATAGATAGATAGATAAATAAATAAATAAATAAATAAGCAAGGAAACAAACTCCTTACCACAGGAAGAGAATGGATCTTGTGTTGCTAAACCTACCACACTAGGAAAGCATTGTAGACCATCTAAGGTAAATAGAAACTCACTGAAACATCTCATGAACCAGGACAGAATTCATGATTCGTGATTGGTGGCTATCCTGGATTTTTCCATTATTAAGCTAGATTTTTAAATTTTGAATGATGTATCCCTTTGGTATAAAATACTTGTAATAAACCTTATTACTGAGCTTATGAATACAGTGAGATAATTTTTTCTTTAGGTATAATGATAAACCTGCCTTTTATACAAGTTTCACTTCCAAGGTCACACCTGGAAATTCCTGCCCATCTGACAATTTGTTAATGACAAATGATGATTGTATAGTTCTCCTTTCTCTTTCCTTTACCCAGGATATGTAGAGATGGTTATCTTCAAGAAGTCATTTGTTGTTTCTGTATATATATTATATTTAGGCCCAATTGGTGTTCCAACCTCTGGATAGCACTGTACCCACCAGTTTTGGTGTTTTGTGTTGAGGCAACTAGTGATCCCAGCTATGGGATCTGGTTCTGGTTAATTGACTTAAAATTCCTGAATCTCTTTTCCTCATGAATGAGGAAATGGAATAAAATACTTACCAAAATACCTACCATGAGACCTGACACCTATAGCTACTCAGTACATATACATTGAATAAATCAATAATTGGAAGAATTGAAATTTTTCTGAGAGTGAAGTGACATAAAATTATGCAATATGCCTTGTGCAGTTCCTAGTCTTAACAGATGTTTCTCCTTCTGTTTTCTCTCTTTATCTTTCTTCTTTTTATTTTTTAATCAAATGATGGCACTTTATTTGTTGGAGTATAGTTTAAGAATGTTTTAATTAGCACTCCCCAACTTAAGTAACTTATCAGATAAGTGGGCATAAATCTATAATTCTGTGATCGAATTCATGTACATTTCATCTAAGTGTAAATGGAAAAACCATGTAAGTGGGAAAAGTTCTGGGACACACTTCTAGTATTTCTCACCATCCCACATCTTGCCACCATTCTGGACAGTTTCATTTCTAAATGGAAGGATGATTCAGCTAAAAAAATGCCTCAAGAGCACTTTACATCCTATTTTACCAATAAATTTTAGCTCCTTCACACTTCAACAACTACTTTCCATGGCTTCATATTAAATCTTTTCATCACTAGGAATGGCTCTTCATTTGGAGTTTCAAACTCAGAAATATAATCTATTAGCCCTTTCACATTTTGACTTTATTGTACATGCATGCTCAATCTAGAGCTCAATGCCAATGGAAACTCCACTCCTGATGTCTGCCTGTTGTTCAGGCTCATCCAACTACTCATACTCTGGCTTACTTTCCTAGCAAGTTTCCTAACTATCCATTTATGTATCTTAACTAATTTCTTCCATCTCCCTCTATATCTACCAAATCACTTATAAAATATCATGAGTCTGTACTCTCCATCTCCACTAAACCCTTAGCTCAGAACATCATGATTTCCTGATTAATACTACTATTGTTTATTATTTCATCTGCCCAATTCAATGATTCTGCAGTGCTCATAAGATCAAGATCAAATTCATTAGTCTTATTCTATAAAATATCCAATGGAATAAATTTTATTTTATTATCAGTGTCAGAAAAACTTGTGTTTCTCCAAAGCAACCAGTTTGTTTTTAATATATGAAAATGTTGGCTTTCTTAACTCACAGAATAATAGTTTACAGTTTAGAATCTACTTCACTGTGCCTAAATGCAAACTCTGGTTCTATTATTTATTAGGTGTCTGACTTTTGCAAAGTGCTTAGCTTTTATAAGACCGGTTTTCTCAGGCATTAAAATGAGGATAATAATAACATTTATTTTTAGAAGATTGTTGTGAGAATTAATGTAATGTGTAAGATTTGGGACCGTAGAGTTACATAGCCAAGTGACTCAGAGAATCCAACCAGGTGTCAGGCTTACACCTGCAAGTTGTGATCCTATCTCAGAGGAAGAGTTTACTCATTCAACAAAAATTATTAAGTACATTCCATGTTGTGGTCTTCAAGGTTATAGCAAGGGATAAAACAAAAATCCCTATCCTTCCTTGTATAGCTTTTAAGAGAAATAAGATATAAGATGTTGATAAAAGCTATGGAGAAAAATGAAACAATTAGGAAATATGATAAATATGAGGGATGGGGAGGTGCAATTTTAAGATAGAAGACCAAGGAACGTCCTCATTAAAAAGGTGGCATTTGGGAAAAGACCTCAGTGAGGTCCATCTGAATGGATGGTTAGGTATCTAAGAAAGAGAATATGAGGAAGAGGAAATAGCATATTCAAAGGCATTGAGGTGTGTATTTAGGGTGTTAGAGAGAAACCAATGTAGCTTTCTGAGGCTACAATGAAGTCAGTATAGCTGAATTAACCTGAGCAAGGGGTAAAATAATAGGAAATGAAGTCAGAGGGGAAAGGGAGAAAGGGGAGGACAGGTTATGTAAAAATTTCTATGCCGTTATTAGAATTTTGGGCTTTAATTTAAGTAAGATGGGAAGTCATTAGAGAGTTCTGGGAAGGTAAAAGTCGTGATTTGGTTTATGTTTTAATAGAACCACTCTGGCTGCTGTGTTGAGGATCAACTGAAGAAGAACAATGGCAGGAACGAGATAACCAGTTAGGAAGCTAATGGAGTAATCCAGCTAAAATGTTATAGTAGCTCAGGGCAGCGTATGGTAGCAGAAGGAGTGAAAAATCATTAAATTCTGGGTTTATCCATAAAAGTAAAGTGAATGGAATTTTCTGATGGATTGCTGAGGGGCATAAGAGAAACAATTAAATGATGATACCAAGACTGATGCCCAAACAATTGAAAGAATAGATTTTCAGGAGGGCATGTTTCTAGAGGTGGGAAAAAGATACCAAAAGATCAGTTTGGATCTATGAAAATCTGGAACAACTACTACTGAACATCTTTATCTGGACTACAGAATAAAAAGGAAGGAATTATCATACCAACACAAAATGAGGCTTAAAAGCATAAGAGTAGGTGATATCATAGAAGAATGAGAACAGAGAGAAAGAAAAAAAGTCCAAGTATTGGAGTAAAGTCAACATTTAAAAGCCAAAGAGATAAGGCAGAAACAGAAAATAAGACTAAAAACAAGCAGTATTGAATCCTAAAAGACTAAAGAAAGGTTAAAAGTAATATGATTAACTTTGTCAAATGCTGCTAATAGGTCATGTAATATTGAGATCTGAGTAGCACCATGAAGATCATTGGAAGTCATTGAAAAAGCAATTTCAGTGGAGTGGAGGTGAAAGTCTGGTAGGAATAAACTCAAGAAACAGAGACATGTCAGAGACAGTAACTTTTGGAGTTATAATGGAAAAGGAAGGACATACGGGGTAGTGGCTGGAGAAGAAAATGGAATCATGACAGAAGTTTTGTTTTGTTTTTTGTTTTTTGTTTGTTGGTTGGTTTGTTTAGGATGGGAGAAATAACAGCTTTTTTGTATGTTGGTGGAAAAAAATAGAGAGGGTAACATTGATAAGACCAAAGAAAATAGGAAAATTTCTCATGCAAAGGTGTTGAGTAATGATAGTATTAGGTTCTATGGCAAAAGAGGACTGGCACAGAGTCCAGGAATAGTAACAGGAAGAAATGAAAAATAGACGGGAATAGGTAGGTGGAGAGACATCATGGTAATTGCTTGTGTAGTGAAGGAAACAAAATCATTTTCTAAACGTGGCAGAAGGTGTTGGGAGTTTGAGGACAGTGGACTCACTTGAAATTACTGCTTATAAATTTAAAGTAGGGCCAACTAGAAAGATGTGTGCTTTTCCTCTTGCCCAAAAAATAGGTGGAGAGTTGGATTTAACCAGGATTGTTGTTTACCATAGCACATCATGAAACAAGGGAGGCAAGGGAACTGAAGGTACTTGCAAAGGATAGTCAATATAATGATTTATAATTTATGGTGATAAGCCATGAAACTTGTGTAAGGACAAAAGTGAGGACATAAGTTGGGAGGAGAGTTAAAAGAACTGATGAATTACAGAGGTCTGCATAGACAAAAAGATTTTAAGCATTAGGATTACTAGAAGCAGTGAACTAGAAAACTAGGAGGTGGTGGGTGGAGAATGAGATGCCTGAAATTGAAATGAAAGAGAATTTGCAAACACTGATAATAATGAGGTCAAGTATATAACATGAGTTTGACTGATATTAAAGATGACATCATCAAAAAAAGAGATGAAGGAATTGAGAGTCCAGGAAACTGAGAAACTCATCTCATGGGTAATGAAATCACCAAAAAATTGTGATGTAAATGATGTTGGAGAGAGTGACAAGTGACCCTGTTAACTAAAATCTTCAAGTAATTAGGGCAAGAATTTATGTGAATCAGAATTTCTCTTAAGTTCAGTGGTTATGGAGCCAGAAGGAAAGTCCTTTAAATATTTTAAGATCCAGAGAAAAGTAAAACTTATTTAAGTGACACAGCAGCATGCAGACAGATAAGGAGCTGGGAGGTCAGGAATGAGGGGATATAGCAGAATGTCAGTGTCAAGCTGGAAAATTATGTAAGTTCTAATGTGAATCTAAGGAACATGGGTTGAAAGATTCCCACAGTTGGAAGCTGTTGACCTAGAAATTACAAAATAGGTCTCAACTGGTCAGCATCCTACCCAGGAATCCACTCTGGTGCTTAGAAAACTTAATCAAAGCCAAGAAAGCAACACAAAAATTGCTTAGAAAGGTCGTTCCAAGATTGTTTGGAAGATAGCATGTTTGCTTTTTTAATGACAAAGCGTTTTCATTTTTTATTATAAATATGTTCAAACATTTATGAAAATAGAGAAGATAGTACCATTACTACCTACCCCGCTATACACCCATACTACCACCAAGTTGCAACATTATCAGGATTGGGTACATTTGAGAAGGTATTATTTATTTTTCAGATTTATAATTAGGTATAGAAATATTTGAGAGAATTAAATTGTAGTAGTTATTACTATATTTGTATGTATGCCACCTTAGTTTTTTTTTTTTTTAATATTTAAGAGAATCTGGCCTTTAGAATAACAGATTAACCAAGTAATCAAATAGCTTTGTGATTTAGGTTGAAATGGTACTGCATTTATAAGTCATATGAAACAGTTTTGTAAACAGTGCACCATATTATAATATTTACAGTATTATGTAGTAGATATAATAAGAAAATGTTCTCTGTCAAGACAGACCACTGAGTTACTTAAAAAGAAAGTTGAATATACTCAAAATATACTCAACTTATAAATGAAGTTCAAAATGTTTAAGAGTGTTAGGTTTCTAACTCGGAAGACGGTAACTAAAGACCTTCCCTTCCTGAAGGCCATTGCTAAAATTTGGTACATTTATAAATAATATAAGATATATAAGTTACACTTAAAAACCTTAAGGAAATTTATGTTTTTTTTAATTTGAAAATTAGTAAAGTGACTTAATTTTTCAAGGAAAAATTTTGAAAAATCTTTTCTAGATTCAAAGCTGTTTAAAACTACCAGAAGACTTACAGTGTTAAGAACAGTGGCTGGCATATAGTAAACATTCATTAAATGTCATTACTTCCCTTTGGCTGCTTATATACTTGGGGTCAAAAGTTTAGCTGACCTCTAACACAGCCTTGTGGTATGAATTCTGAATACTCACCTGTCTTCCTGGGTCCACCTTTCCTATCTGTACCTTCCCTTTGCATCATTTTTCATATTTAATTTAAATTTTATTTTTCTACATTGTATAAGTAAATACATACATACATAAATAGAAAACCATATAAGCCCTACACATTTGGTCCTTCCTGTGCTTTTTCATCCTCATTTTCTACTGTTCGCTCAATGCACTCATGGTCACACCATACCAACATACGTGCTAGTGCATCTTCCTGCTGTCTAAAGATACCAAAGGGGCACCTGGCTGACTCAGTTGGTTAAGCGTCCAACTTCAGCTCAGATCATAATCTCACGGTTCATGAGTTTGAGCCCCACGTCAGGCTCTGTGCTAACAGCTCAGCCCTTGGAACCTGCTTTGGATTCTGTGTCTCCCTCTCTCTCTTCCCCTTCCCCCACCTCTCTGTCTCTCTCTCCCATGAATAAACATTTAAAAAATTAAGAAAAATAAAGAGACTAAAATCCTCTTTTCCCCTTTTTTCGTGAAAAACTTCTTGGCATCTCTCAATATCCAGTTTAACTATTTTCTCTAAATCTTCTCCATTCTTGGCTAGAGTCAGTTAAGACTCTCTGGATCGCCAGACTTTTTGTTGATATTGCTTATCAAATTGTTCGGGAATTAATTGTTCAGAATCTGTTCTCCTGACTAAGCTTCTGACCTCCTTAAATTCTCCTATAATGATTTCTTTGAGTTTTTCAAGTCAAGGGTTGGCAAATATAGAATATAATCATTGCTCTTAATAATTGATTTCTATTACTACTCAGCACTAAATGCTATGTATTCTCATATATGTGAGTTGTTTCCCTGTGTCTCAGTTGGTCCTGGACTATCTGGGCTTTAGCATTCAAAGTCTCATGCCGAAGGAGACCCCTTAGTCTTGGGCACAATGGGACTGTTTTTCACCTTACACCACAATCATAAGTAGCATGTATCCAGGGCTTATATTCCTGGTTTCTGGCACTATGTTTAACATTTCATTGAAATTAACTCATTTACTCTGTATGACAGCTCTGCCCCTAGGCACTATTATTATCCCCATTTTACAGATAAGAAAAATGAGACATTAAGGAATGTGCTTAAGGTCATAAAGCTGTTAGTGGAAGAATGAAATTTGGATAGGGCAATCTGACTCCAGAGATCCTACTTTTAACAATTATACTATGTTAGCTTTAACAGTCATGGAAATATTATAAGCATTATGAACAACATTAGAGCACCAATACTTTCATTGTGACTTACAATGTGTGTAGTATGTACCGAGATCATCTGCAATTTGGGTTTTCAGGTAAAATACAAAACATAGTCAAATTTGAATTTCATCTCTAATGTAAGTATATCCTACATAATATTTAGGACACACGCTAAAAATTATTGCTTATCTTAAATTGAAGTTTAACTGGGTGTCCTGTGCATTCATTTGCTAAATCTGGCAACTCTCTGGCTCCCCTTTCTGCAAAGTAAGGATTAGCTTTATGCATTAAAAAAAAGCCTCTGAAAAGCTACATAACTTGTTCAAGGATAAAAAACACTTTGCGGGGCACCTGGGTGGCTCAGTCGGTTAAGCGTCGGACTTCGGCTCAGGTCATGATCTTGCAGTCCATGAGTTCGAGCCCCGCGTCGGGCTCTGTGCTGACAGCTCAGAGCCTGGGGCCTGTTTCCGATTCTGTGTCTCCCTCTCTCTCTGACCCTCCCCCGTTCATGCTCTGTCTCTTTCTGTCTCAAAAATAAATAAACGTTAAAAAAATTTTTTTAAAAAAACAAAACACTTCGGGATAGAGTCATAAGCGTCTACCTGATACATCTATTGCAATCAATCTATGAATGTTCACTTATCCAATTGCACTACTGTTCTTTTTGTTGAACTGCTGACCTAAGTATTAAATAACCACCTATATCTAAGGCTAGAGTTCAAAATTTTTATTTCCTCAAAATGCTTAGTTGACTTCTTCACTCATTTAATTACTCATTTGCAAAAATACTGTATTGGGGCCTATTTATTTTCTATATTCAGTATTTACAGTAAAGGAGTCCAAGATATTTCAATGATATAGCAAAGAACAAACCAGTGAAGCAGATGATAAAAGCAAAATAAAAGTACGAGAACTGTGTACTGAAGACAGAATTATAGGTGCCCAGTGCAGCAAAGCAGACTCTCCTACTTAAACCCCTGATTAAACTGGTCTTTAAGCTTTGTTTTCTTTTAATCTCTTAGTTCTATATATGCATTTTATTATTCAGATGAAGCTATAAAATGTAAAACTTTAAATAAACAACATTTTAATTCAGTAGTGGGACTGAATACCAGTTTCCATTAAGAAGAAAAAAAAAAATACCAACTATCAGCAGCATCTAAGATCCATACTCTGTTAGTTTAAAGACACCGGATTGGAATTTGATGTGTATTATGGCACAACATATTTAAATGAAAGCTATATTGAAATGAGTGCTCACTGTTACTTTGTTTCAACTGATAATATTAACCCCCAAAGTATGAGAAGTAACTGTATTCGTGTCACTCAGAAAGATTTAATGATACTCCATGAATGGGGAGTGCAGGGGACCAATTTAAAAAAATATAAGAAGTATTATTGCCTGTCCTCAAAAAGTTTAAATTTGGGTTAAAAATAAAGAATAAGGCAAAACAGAGACAGAATGAACAGAGAATTCTTTCACAGCAAAAGTGACATTATGATTCTAATAAGAAAATGGATCACTAAATCAAAATCTATAACTACGAAATTCTATTCCTGATCTCTCCCATTCTTTAAGTCTAAAAATTATACAGGCCATCTCTAATCATTTAGACACAAGAAAGATCCAAAGATTTCCTTAATATGGGCTGGTAAAGTTTTTATGGAAAACACTTTTGAGTGTAATGACCTTCTCCTCACCACACAAGAGCTGTTTGTTTACACAGTTGCCACTTGCACAGTCTCAGCTCCTGAAATATTACATAACTATGCAAATATTCACTTCAGGCCTGACTCCTATTCAGAACTCTCATAGGTACTGAATGTATTTCACTTGATAAGCAACAAATATTAGCTTTCTTCTTGCCCATCAGAGAGTATCAAAGCACTATTCTCTTACAAAATGAATACGGAAATGAATCTATGAATATAACATCTCCCATTCCAATAAAATGTATATGATTCTCCAAACAACAGGAGCCATTTTCCCTGTATTACATTATGTTTGACCTTCAATCCCCCTTCCTGGAATGACCTCCTGAGTCATAATCTTCACCAGTTCCATCACTAGTATGAAGTCTAACTTGAACAACTTCAATCTGAAGGATTTCTAACTCTGCCCAAGTCTTAAACGACATTGTCTTTATCAGTCATTTGGTACAGTGATCCCCTCTTATCTGAGGAAAGTATGTTTGTTCCAAGACCCCCAGTGGATGCCTGAAACTGCAGATAGTACCAAACCCCTATGCTATGTTTTTTTCCTTTTCATACATGCCTATGATAGTTAAATCTGTAAATTAGGCACAGTAAGAGATTCACAACAATAACTAATAATAAAATAGAACAATTATAACAATATACTATAAGTTATGTGAATGTGGTCTCTCTGTCTCTCTCAAAATATCTGACTGTACCGTACTCACCCATCTTTTTGTGATGATGTGACATGATAAAATGCCTGTGTGATGAGATGAAGTGAGGTGAATGATGTTGACGTTGTGACATGCTATTAGGCTACTATTAACCTTCTGACCATACATCAGAAGGAGGGTCATCTGCTTCTGGACTGTGGCTGACCACAAGTAACTGAAACCATGGGAAATGGGAATGCAGATAAGGCGGAACTACTACATTTGTGTTTGTGTAGGCAAGCATCTTATGACTTCTCACGCTTACCTAATACATGTAACAAATGCTCGTCAGTATTTTTATTGAGCCTGCATTGTGGTTTTGATATTTTCTAGCTGTATGTATAATTTAAATTCTCTGAACCTCAGTTTCCATAGTGTAGAATGGGGTCGTGATGACCAGGTTCTGCGTACAATAGTCAATCAGTGGTGGTGGTACCATTGCTGCTGCTGAGGACAATGACAAATATGCATCAATATCAACAACAATGACTATTTCCTCTTTCTGTGTGCTGACCTGATTTAATACTCTATCCAACACAATCTGAATGTTTTTATTTGTTGTTTTTATTAAAAATATTTCTCTGAGTCCATTTGTTTCAGCCAAGACCCAAATAATGCATTCAAATTACGTTCTGAGTTTGATATGTTCATGAACACTCTCCAGCACAGTGATGATTTTTTATGATTTTAGTACATTTGTGATAAAAACTAATAATTATCCATAATTAAAATTATGTGGTACTGTCTAAAATGAGACTACCAAAAATTATTAATGAAACAAAATAGAAAGTCCAGAAATATACCCAATTATCTTCAAGAACTTAGATATTTAATAATTTCAAATCATTAGAGGAAATACAGATAATTTAATAAGTAGTGCTTGGATAACCAATTGGGGGGAAAGCTGGATACATAACTCATACAGTACGTTAAATTCCAAATGTATCAAAGATTTACAAGGAGAGAGGGAGAAATAGACCATAAAAACATTAGAGAAACAAAAGATAGGAGACTATTTTTATAAACAGGAAAAAACTGGGTGGCTCAGTAGGTTAAGCATATGACTTCAACTCAGGTTATGATCTCTCTGTTCGCAGTTTTGAGCCCTGCATTAGTTTCTGTGCTGACAGCTGAGCCTGGGGCCTGCTTCAGATTCCAGGTCTCCCTCTCTATCTCTACCCCTCCCCTGCTCATGCTCTTTCTCTCTCTCTCTCTCTCTCTCTCTCTCTCAAAAATAAATAAACATTAAAAATTTTTTTAAAATACAGGAAAAAACTTTAATAAGCCAAGTGTTTTACATATAAAGGTTTTTTTAGTGGCAAATAACTAATTTCCTTAAAGAATAATTTTATAAAATTATTATTATAAAATTATAAAAATATATTATAAAATCCATAAAATTAGTTAAAGAATATTGAGAAGTAACTTAATAAAAAATAAACATATGGGTCCTTAATCACATGAATTGGTGTCCAACCTGAGTCATAATAATAGAAATTATAATATGAATATATACCACTTTAACCTGTCAGATTGGCAACAATAAAAAATTTGGTAGCATTCTTCTGGTGAAAATGTGGAGAAACAGAATCCAAAACTGTAGTTGGAAGTTTAAATATTATGACTTTTATGGAGGTTTATTTATCAGCACAATTTACATTTTTAAATCCGCTAACCTTTTAACAAAGTCATTTTGCTTTAATTTTACTACTTATTACAAATATAGTAGGGCATGTGAAAATGATGCATGGATAATATTCACTGTAGCACTGGTTGTAGGAAACAATCAGAAATAAATTCTCATCAACAGAGAATTGGTGAAGGTTTTGTTAAACCTGTAAAAATAAAATTCTGTATACTTTAGAAAGAAGCCTGTATAATGATTTAAAACCATTTCAAGATGTGTTATTACAATTTAAAAGAAACGTAGTGTGTTTACATTATGCTACTATTCTTGTAAAAAATAAGAAATATATATTTATCTGTTTTCCCTTGATTGCAAATGCATGGGAAATCTTTGTAAGGATAAAAAAAGAAAGTAGTGGTAATGATTTTGTGGAGAGAGGGAAAATTGGCACAGGGAAAGGAGCATGAGAATCTTAATTTTCCCTGTAGTCCTGTTTACATCTTTTGGACTTTGTAACATAGATGCATTGCCTGTTCAAAAAGTAAAAGTAGCTAACTAAAAAAACAAAACTGTAATTAGTCATGCTTTAGGGGAACAGACTATATAATCTCGTCGTAGTTTTTTATAAAAAAACATAATTTAGACACTGCCAATCTGCCACTTAATTACTTTATCATATAGAAGGGAATAAACTGGAAGATGATCTCACCAGATATCTTCTGTTTGATTCTCTAGAACCACTCTCTCCTTTCACCCTGCTCCGTGCCCAAGGAAGCTGACCTTCCTGAATAGTATACAGAGCTCCTTTTGTTGTGATTGGATAGGGCCAATGGGTAGCCCCAGCAAGAGATTGCAAAGAAACAAGAAAGTGCAGGGTATATTCTTGGGGTATTCCTTGCCTAGGAGGAGCCCAGTAAGACTGTCCCTCAGTTGGCCTTGTCTTCACCGCTCCTTTTAGTCATGGACACTCTCCTAAGTTCCCATAACTCTCCCATACCTCAGACCTAAGAGTGTTAACAAATCCACTGTTATTGTCCCCAACTTACTGCCTATTCATAGCAGTTTGCCTACACCTCACTCATATCTTTTTTAATAGTCTCATTAAAACTTTCCCAAATTATTTAAGTGGGCATAATTTCCTATTTGAACTGTTACAGTGAAGGAAGTAGGTTGTGTTGTTGCTGGTTGTGGTTTTGCTATAACTAATATAGGAAGGAGCAAAAGTAGGGATCTTATCATTGGCATGAATCATGTACAAGAATATCATTGTTAGAGAGTTCTCTAAATCATCAAGATAATATATATGTTAAACAGAGTATGCAAAACAATGTATACTCTATTTAGTGTACTGGTTTTCAAAGGCCAAGCTTTCTTTTTTGCTTCTTTTTAAAAATTTTTATTGTTAGATGTTTTTACTATTTAATAGTATACCTACTATAGAATACAGGGTATAAAGAGTTCAGTGAAATTTCTTCATTTAGAAGGGATGAAAACAGGGGCGCCTAGGTGGCTCAGTTGGTTGAGTATCAATCAGACTCTTGATTTTGCCTCAGGTCATGAACACTCAATTGTGAGATCAGGCTCTGCACTGGGCATGTAACCTGCTTATGATTCTCTCCTTCTTCCTCTGTCTCTCTCAAGGAAGGAAGGAAGGAAGGGAGAGAGGAAGACATAGTGATATCTGCTTGTAGATAGAGACCTTAATTTTTTTAGTCTCTTTCCACGACTCCATGGTGCTTCACGTTTGGTTCAGTCATTAAATGCTGACACTGAACTACATATTGTAGTAACCATTGCATTATTAATATAAGGATTGTCATTGGTACCCTCACTTGATCCATTGTCAGGTAATCATTTTTCACTTAAGACTATGTGATGTCGTGAAAGAAGAGTGAATTCTACAACATAGAGTAATTGACAGAGGAGCACTTTTCACTTATGCTTGGTCAAGTAGATTTACATTGTTTTGAATGGCAAAATCAATACAATACTTTGTAATAATATAGGAAGTAACCATGAGGAATTTTTGTCCAGACAGATGTTCAGAGGTTATCCTGTGACAGAACATTTAAGAAAGTTGTCAAATTTAAAAATGAGTTATGCATTTTCATTTATAAAATATGAGTTCCAAATTTGCAACCTTTCCTGTAATGTCTAGTATTATTCTATTTGGCAGATATTCTCTTAACACACAGACACACACACACACCTCATTTCATGTGCCCCTTCAAAATAAAGGTAATTTTTAACAGTAGGTAAAAGTAAATATTCTTTTGTACTACAGAGGGAGTAGTTAGAAAATGTGGATTTTCTAAGTGGATAGCTAAGTGGATTTGTTGCCAAAAATTATGTAAAAGCATTACTTGCAAAATTTCTCACATCTGTATACTTTTAAAACTTGGGGACAGAATTTCCTAACTTGTTACAAAATCTTCCAAATAAAAAATTTAAAGGTATAAAAGTACAACAATTTCCACTAGTTTGTAAGAACAACCAATAGCTATCAGGTAATTTAAAAATTTCTAGCAAAATTTTGAAAATGTTTGCTTAGCTATTAAATAATATCATTAAAATTATTATTAAAAATATATCAATGACAGTATAGACTCTGTTGCATTTTCTCCACTTGGATCTCTGCATCTTTGTGAAGATCTATCACAGGAATGAAGCCAAAGAAACCAAATATGTAAACCAAACTTCTGTACCATAAAATGGTAAACTAAGATCTTAAAATATAATGCAGAATATTCAATAATATAATTCTCACTAAGTAGTAGTAATAATAATGTTGAGAGAGAACAAAAAATGCATTTTGGTTAAAACAGACAAATGCAATTTAATTATTTTTAAATATTAGTTACTCTTTTTCTTTCTTTAAGAAATTTTTCCTTTCTGTATGTTATACAATGTAATTTATTAGTCTGGAAGAATATGCTTATAACTCCTGATAATGCATATATTTCTGAGAGTTGCTCCACAATTTTTTCCTTTGAGAAGTATGTGATGAAAAGTTGGGCGACCAGTGCTTTTAATAACTGACTTGCAGGTCCTGAATGTCAGGGGGAGGCCTTAGGTTCAACATTAAAGTTCAAGGAAACACTCTTATCTTGAGGTTAATGGCAATACTAAACACATTGGAAAGTGCCTGTAGGAATTTTCTTCCAGGTGTTGATTCCGAATAGTAATTTTGAAGCAACAAAGAGAGACCTTCTGTCAGCCTTATTTTGTTCTTTTTAATTAAAATGAGAAAGAGGAAGTAATTTGCTATTGAATAATTTGTATAAGTGAACACAGCTCAATTAGCTTTTAAATGTAAGTTTTAATTAGTGTTCTGACTCAGTGCTTAATTTGAATGTTGTCAGTTATCTGTGATTTAGAGCATTCCACGCCAAAGTTTACTCCTGTTTGTTAGGAAGAGCCAAGAGCTGGCTTAATTCCACCCCACTGCTTAGCATATTATTAACATAAAGCTCCTTGTGGCTTTAAGTGATCTAAGAATGCTGTTGCATACTTATGTGGTACATATCCACTTTTCAAAACTGAATTTTTCTACTAATTTCTTCAAGCAAGTGCAAATTAGTAATACTTATTCATTCATTTAATTAATTCAGCAAATATTTAATGAATGCCTACTATGTATTAAACACTGTCCCATGTGCTAGAGATGCAGCAGTAAACAAAAACTCTGAACCCTCATGGAGCTCACCTGCTAGTGGAAGAGAAATACAATAAACAAGATGAGTAAAATGTATAAAATATTCTGTTGTGATAAATACTAAAAAGAAAATAAAACAGGGAGATGTGTCAGAGAGACAAGGTGCAATTTTAGATGTCATGTCCAGGAACGACCTCTCTGAGATGAAGGCATCAAAGTGAAGGTATTGGAAGGAGCCAGCCATGAAAATACTGTGTGAAGAACATTCTATGCTGAGAAAACAGTGTGCAAAGGTATCAAATTATGATGGCATATTAGGTAAGTGTGAGAAACCAGTATGGCCATGCTAGTGGTGTCGTGTGGTCATACACATAAAGAAAGGAAACAGATCATACAGGTTTTTGTAAGGTGGCTGAGTATCTGAAGGAGAATAGAATCCATTAACAGGCTCACACTACCTGCTGTTTTGTGAATAGCATTAAGAGGGCAAAGGCAAAAGCAGAAATGTCATATATTCCAGGAGGTTATTGCAGTAATCAAATGAAAAATTATACTGCATTATATGAAGGTGGTAGCTGTGAGATGGTAAGATTATATCCCAATTTTGAATTTTAGAATTCAGAATTTTTTTTTCTGTTCTAAATGTGAAGGTACAGCTGACAGTCTACTGTTGAATTGTATGTGAGGTGTATTCATTATCTAATGCTGCGTAACACTCCAAAATCATCGGTGGCTTAAAAGCCACATATTTATTATCTCACTGTTTCTGTGGGTCAGGAATTCAGGCACAGCTCAGCTGGGTCCTATGCTTCAGGGTTTTTCACTCAACAGGACGTAATCAAGGTGTCAACCTGGGATCCATAGTTACTTCAAGATTCAGCTGCAATAGGATTTATTTCCAAATTCTCTCAGTGATTGTTGACAAGATTCAGTTCCTTGTCAGGAAGCCCTTTTTATCAGAGAAAAAGAAAATCCAGAGGAAATACCAAGAAGACTAAAGTCAGTCTTTTATAACATAATCGCAGAAGTGACACACATCACCATTGTCATATTCTAGTGGTTAGAAGTCACCAGATTCAGCCCATGCTCAATGGAGGAGATTCCACAAGAGCATGAACACCAGGAGGCAGGATCATGGTAGGTCATGTCAACAGACGCTTTGCACCTGAAGTATGAAAGGGCAAAAAAAGAGCTAGGAAGACTCTAATGTAAATAACAGTGAATAGAATCATCTTATTTGATTAAGTCTCTTTTGGTGTTCAAATTTTAATTTTTCTTCCTTGAATCACAGAATTTGAGTTGCAATAGATTTTAAGTTCCAAATCTTCATGATACTTTCTTTTAAGAGATTTCTGCCTCCACTCATAATCTGTCAGTGACCTTTGCCTTATGCCATTTCTTCTTGTTTGTTTGTTTGTTTGTTTGTTTCACCATTCTGAAGTGCCCAGAAGTGACCAAGATATATTTACTAAACTTGATAATGTGCCCATTATTGGGTTACAAGGCAGTAACACAGAGTCCTTGCCCTCAAGAAGAACTCAGCAAAAGCACTTGTTTACTAGTCAGAATTCAATAAGAGATTTAAATAAATCTAGATACAAGTTTAAGAATAAATTAAATTTATTTTCAATAAATCAAATTTCAAAAATGTGTCCAAGGCCATGTTGCTAGTAAATGGCAGAGCTGGATTTGAGACTGTGCATGTCTTCTTTTACAGTCCATCCTCTTTACACAACAGTTTTCAGTTTCTAAGAATTATATATTCCTGAGAGCCAAAACCCTTGAAAACCACCAAAAAGTGGTTACTTGCAAAGCATTCTAATGTAAAATGAGAATAAGATTGAAGCCTAGAGAAAATGAGCCATCTCCAGGATGAACTGGAGTAGAGAAATTGGCTGGAAGGATACAAGACCAAAATGGAGCTGTGGAAAGTGGGGATAAAGATATGCATATTATATTGTACTTTGGGGTTTGTGCATGAAAAATTATCAGATAGATGTGAATGTGAGCTTGATATCAGCAGAGTATAGTTACATGCTTTTGTTTGAGCCTGCAAAGTTACATATTACCTCTTTCTTTCTGAATCTCCTTTTATTTATGATAGTAACTGAGAAAGCAGAAAAATGAATATGCATACAGCATATTCCTGCATAATCCCTTCAATACAGAAAAATAATTTCACAATCCTTTTTTAGTGACCATCAGGAAATTATACTGTTATGTGGACTAACAATAATAAAGCCCATTTTTTAAGGCCACTATCACTGGCCTCAGTTCTGTGTGAGCCTATTTCTACCTGTCTAAACCACATCATTGATTTTGGAAGATGTATGTGTGTTCATCATGTTCCAAAAAACTTCCCTAGGGCTTTCTGTTGCAACTCTCCAGCAAGTAAATGTTCCCAAACTCTCCCTTGTAATGTAATAATCTGTGCTGATTTAAAAACTTTTCAATTTCTATAAAATAAGAATCAGATGTACTGATTTTTTCAAATGAAAGACTGTAACTTTTATTCCAGACTGTCTTTCAATCAGTACAAATCTAGTAATACTCATGGGAGAGTTAGCTGCCAATTTGGGGGCTGTCTATACATAGTAAACATGAAAAATTATGAAGTGGATTGTGTACATGGACCTAGAGTCGTATTAATCATGTTTGTAGTAAGTTAAACCTAATCCGAAAATTAGCATTATTTAACTAGAATCTAAATGTTATTTCATATGATCTTTTTCTCAAAATTAAAAAAACTATACCATTTACTTCTTTATTCTTTTTTAATATTAACAATTTATTTTACATGAATCTTTAAAAAATAAGATTCAAACGTCTGAAATTTTATGGGTTAGCCCCTGCTATTCTTATTTACTACCATCATCATATCCACCATTACTTAGGTTAGTTTTATAGACATGAAAGGATGGGAAATTTTAGGGATAGATCTTCCAAGTGTTTTTAATTTCCAAGAGTGGACTGATCATTTTAATATATTAGATAACTTAAGGAATGAAAGGAATATTAACATGAATCAATACCTGCCCAGGCATACTGTATTATTTAGAGAAAAAATATTTCCATACCCCAAACAATTTGCCTGTATGATGAGCCATGGAGTAAATAAAAAAGAAGTGGGTTGTGTGATTAATCATGTTACATCAAATTCCTAGCACTGTACCTGGCACCTGTAGATGTCCATTAGATATGTTATGTAAATGTTAAATTAATCTTTCAAGTAGATCAGTGACAGAAGTGCTCAGTCACTGAATTCTAAGATGGCCCCAGCGACCCTCATCCTTGTGAGATCTCCCGCCCTTCAGTGGGAAGAACTTGTGAATATAATGAGCCATCATTACCGCAATGCTACAGTATGTTACATTATATGGCAAAAGAGAGATTATCCTGAGCAGCCCTGACTAGTCAGCTGAGCCAATGTAAGCAGAGACTTGCCTGCAGCTAGCAGAAGAGCAAGAAGTCACTAAAACAGTTCAAAGTGTGAGAGGGAATCAATGCAAGAAGATACTCTGTGCTGACTTTAACGATGGAAGCAGTCATGTAGTAAGAAATGATAATGAACTCTAGTTGCTAAGGGGGTCTCTTGGCCAGTAGCTAGCAAGGAAACATAGACCTCATTCCTACAACTATAAGGAACTGAATTTTGCCAACAATCTGAATGAGCTCAGAAGTGAATTTTTCCCCAGAGCCTCCAGATGAATACCCAGTCTGGCTAATACCTTGATTTTAGCCTTAAAATCTGCTTAGCCTGAGCAGACTACCCAACCATGCTATGCTTGGGCCGCTAACCTACAGAACTATGAGCTAATAATTGGCTATTGTTTTAAGCCACTGATTTTGTAGCCTATCAGCTGTCATCCTCATTAAAACCTGAGAAGAAAACTTCTTGGGGAAAGAGAGTTTTAAGAAGTTTATAACCTGGAATCTCTCAGCCATTTTTAAAAAATGTGTAACTGTTCCTCAAATAATCCCTCAATATTATAATAGAGAGCTCCATAAATAATTGTATATAAAAAAAGCAGATGTTTGGCACGTCAGTCCAGTATGAATCATTTTAGCTACTCACCTAATTCTAAGGCATTTAGAAAAAGGAAAAGAAACTAGCCTATATGAGGAACAAATTAACAGTGTTGCCTATGTTAGGAAGCAGTTATTTTGGTTGAAAACTCTTTCACTACAATCAAGGATATGTTCACAGTAGAGGATGAAAGATTCACTTCTACTGTCTAGATACTGATCCCTGTGAACATGTAGACTGCTTTACTTCTTTATATTATATAGTTAGTGTTTTCCTATTAGGAAACATTAAATTCTAATTTTCCTATGTGGATTTATATTGGAAAGACATTAGTTGTAGTGAGGTTCATATCTAGTCTGTTGAGTGCTTAACCTGTGTCTACATTGAACTGTTTCATAAAATATACTCAATATAACTAAGTCTATGGTGTATAAAGAACCACTACTATTATGCTACATCAAATGCTATCCTGAAGCTCTCTGAACCTCAGGCTGTAAAGGGACAGTTTCTTTCCTTTTAATGAATTTTTCTTCAGTGGCCTATTTCTTTGGGCAGCATGGCATAGTGGTTAAGAATAGTGGCCCTAGAGTCAGGCAAATGTGAATTTGAATCTGATACTGAGTAGTTGTGTGATTGTAAAATGTTTCTTCATTTCTCTGAGACTTAGTTGCTTAATATTCAAAACAGTATGATTAAAAATATTGCCTCATAAGATGGTAATTAGTACTGAGATCATGCTTATAAAGCACTTAGCATAATGCCTAGAACAATTAAACCACTCAATATATCTCAGTTTTAGCTATTATTTGTTGTTTTATATCAAAATTAGAAAATACAAATCAGCAAAAAAAAAAACAACAACAACAACAACAACCCACCACTTTTTTTAAAATTTCACTGATCCTAGCATTCAAGTTTAGCAGTGTTGTCTAGTGGTTAGGCACACAGGCCCTGCACATTAATTGCCAGGGTAGAATCTCAGATCTCTCACTCACTATTTAGGTCACTTTGAAAAAATTCAACTTTGGGGGTGCCTGGGTGGTTCTGTCAGTTAAGCGTTGGACTCTTGGTTTTGCTCAAGTCATGATCTCGTGGCTTCGTGAGCTTGAGCCCTGCATTGGACTCTGCTCTGGCAGTGTGGAGCCTGCTTGGGATTCTCAATCTCTCTCTCTCTCTCTCTCTCTCTCTCTCTCTCTCTCTCTCTCTCCCCCCCCCAGTCTCTCTCTCTCTCTGCCCCTCCCCCACTCACGCTGTCTCTCTCTCTTTCTCTCTCAAAATAAGCTTAAACAAATAATTTCTTAAAAAAAGAAAAAAGATAAAAGAAAAAATTCAACTTTGGGGGCCTGAATTTCCTCAGATTTAGAATAGAGAGGAATAATAATACTCTGTAGGTTTAATGTGAAGATCAAATGAGTTAATGTATGTAAATGCTTAGAACAGATCCTGCAGTTCAGTTGTGATATATTCATAGTAAACTCTGATGACAAGTTTCTTCTAAATTGTGTGTGTATGTGTAGGCATGTATATAATCTGTGTATATTATAGACATATAATATGTATTGTATATAATACAAAAATGTATTATATTGTAGATACTGTGTTATACATAGCTTTATAAAAAAGAATTTTACCTTGAGCGTCTTTCCAAAAAGTAATGCACTTTCATAGTAGTGCTTTCACAACTGACCAATATTCTATTGTTAATTAATGTGATTACTTATTATAATATCATGATTTATTATTATGTGATTAACTAACCCCTTATTGGATATTCAGATTGTTTTCAACATTTTTTTATTACCTTCATATTGAGATGAACTTCCTTGTGATTAAATACTTACATAAGTCCTTTGTTATTTCTTTGGACTATTTTCTAAGAGTGGGATTGCTGGAATGGAGAATGTAAATGTATGCTTCTTTTGATCTACATTGCTCTTTCTTAACGTTGTAGGGATTTACACCCTCACTGGCATGCGTAAGAGTGGCTGTTTCCTGTACTCTCACCCTCACTTGCACTCTAACTGGATTTGATAATAATGTCTAACTGTTGAGTTCATTGAATTACAAATGAGATTGGACATGGTTTTGTTATCTTTCTTTAGTATTTTTTTTTTAATTTTTTAACATTTATTTATTTTTAAGAGAGAGAGACAGAGCCTGAGCGAGAGAGGGATAGAGGGAGGAGACACAGAATCCAAAGAAGGCTCCAGGCTGTGAGGTGTCAGCACAGAGCCTGACACAGGGTTCAAACTCATGAACTGTGAGATCATAACCCAAGCTGAAGTCAGACACTCAACTGACTGAGCCACCCAGGTGCCCCTAGTATTTCTTAATTTAATGGTATATTTATTTTAAGAGGGTTATTATATAATTTGCATTGCAAAGAATTCCATTTCTCAGTAAAGGTCCAACAGCGAATGTATTAGTTTACTAGTGCTGCTGTAACAAATTGCCACCAACTTAGTTCTGGACATCAAAAGTCAGAAAATGGGTCTTAAGGAGCTAAAATCAAGGTATTAGCAGAGCTGCATTCTTTCTGGAGGCTCTAGGAGAGAGTCGAATTTGCTGTTTTGTTTTCAGTTTCTAGAGGCTGCCTACATTCATTCCTTGGCTCAGAGTCCTCTTCCACCAGTGGAATTGCTCTGCTTTCTGTCTCCATCACTTCTCTTCACTCAGACCCTCCAGCCTCCCTCTTATAAGGCAACTGTATTACATTGGGCCCATCCAGATAGTCCAGGACACTCTCCACCTCAAAATTCTTACTTAATCATATCTGTAAGTCCCTTACCACATAAGGTAATATATTGATAGGTTTTGGGGATTAGGGCACAGACATACTGGGGGGAAGGGGTATATTACTTGGCTTACCACAATAAGTTACTTTCATTTCTTCCCAGCGTAGCCTTTACCTTAATCTACAACATCGTTAGCTAATTCTTTAAAAAGGTTAAAGAGATTTAATTCTAATATTAAACTTTACAAATGGTCCACAGAATATTGGACACTCAGATACTACTTAAATTAAAATAGTCCTTTTGCGAAAGATAGATAATGCACTTGGAACACCACACACACACACACACACACACACACACACACACAATGTGATTTTCCCTTATATGGATATTGCATGCATATTGTGGCTGATATCAGAATAAACTATAGTGAGATCAAGTAAGTAGTCCTTGTCCCTCTCACTTCCTCATGTTTTCATTATCTTGACTACCTTGATTCAGGCCTATTTTTGTAGATCACTGACAGGGGATAAGCCAAAAGGTGTTGATGATTCTGAAATCTGAACCAATGCCCATGAGAAAGCTGAATGAGATATTTTTAACCTGTGAGAAAATCCAAAACTTTAGGGCCAACTTTACAAGAGAAGAAGTTTTAAATGTGGACCCTCTAGGTTTATTCCAAGCAATGTCAAGTGTTTTTGCAAGTTGGATTTCTAGTTCAGGAATTTCTTCTCACTGATTAAATTGGCCTTATTTCAACACATAATATTGGCTGCTTTCTAAAGACCAACTTGCTTACCAACAATATAATCTAGTCTCTGTATTACTTATAAAACTAAATTATCCAGTGTTTTCAATGGTTTGGAAAAGCTTTATTTTAATGCTGTCATTTATGAAATGTAGTGTTCATTTGGCATATTATCACTGCTTACATAAGAATACCACAGCCTTAGGGCTCCTGGGTGGCTCAGTCGGTTAAACATCTGACTTCAGCCTAAGTCATGAGCTCACCATTCCCAAGTTCGAACCCTGCGCCAGGCTCTGTGCTGACAGCTCAGAGCCTGAACTTGTTTCAGATTCTGTCTCTCTCTCTCTCCCTGCCCTTCCCCCACTCACACTCTTTCTCTCAAAAATAAATAAACATTAAAAAAATAAAGAATACCACACTTTTTATCACTGTGTTTAAAGATACAGTTTTTCTGTAAAGCATTGGAAAATTAAGGGATTGATAAGGATATATTTGATTTTGACTCAGTTTAATTATTGTTAATAATCACTCTCATCAACATGGCTGTGATCTGATTTCTGTCATTCTTTCAGTCATAAGATTTGCTTGGGCTATTCATTGACATGGTATATCTCACACACCGAAACTTTGTAGCATACAGAAGAGTTTCTTTCACCATGTGATTTTCAAGCATACTTATGGTAAAGCACACCAACTTTTAATAACATATTGAAGGGAAATTAAATATAAAGGCAGCAAGAGATCAAAACATTATCTCCCCTCGACAATGATAGCTCAGCAGTTGAATAAAATTCTGCAAATAGAAACTGTTAGCCACCTCTCCACCTTTCCTCTTTAATGCCTCAAATCAAGTTTCTCCTGTCACAAATAAACTTGGCATAGGTGACATAGAGGATTCCTGCTAAATGTTTACACAAAGAGAAGAATGCTCCCTAATTAACCACCAGTGGACTGCACAGGTGATTATGTGTTGATTGTGTTTCTGATGCAGGTGTTCATAATTTCAATGGAATTTAATGAGCATGGGTAGTTTAGTAGTTTTTATTCTATATTAGTAGAATATGGCAATTAAGATGGTGTTTGTGTTTGTGATCACAGAAACATAGAGTGTGAAAATGGAAGAGACCTTATATGTCTCCATTACCTTTCTCTCATTTTACAAGTGAGGAAACTGAAACTCAGAGATCCAGTGTCCTCCTACCCTAAATCCCTTTGTGTTAGCACTAAATAAGTGTATTGATGGCCTCAGAGCTGGCAATAGACACATCTACAGAGATCATAAAAGCTCTTTACTTCTCCACTCTGCCCATTACTTTTTATCTCACTTCCTCCCTTCCCACTTGCAGGTTTTCAGTGCTTCCCCTCTTCTTTATACAAAGTCAGCCAAAGCTCTGATCTCAGACTTTCACACTTCACTGTATACTTGATTCCATTATTACCTTCCTGAGAATTATTTACATTGCCGAATCATAAACTATTGAATGATGAAATGAATTGTCTGGCATTAGTGAATAAATGAGGTAGTAAAACTTGAAAATTGGCTACCTCTTAAGTGTAAAGGTGGCCCCATATGCCCTTACATAGTGTTACATTTAAAAAGAGAGAGAGTTGTCCTCAGACACCTAGAGTGCATCAGTATTCTTTGGTGTCCCACAAATATTTTGTATAGATTTGATTTTTAATTGTTTTTATTAACTAGGTAAGAAAAGGAAATATAAAA
Source organism: Acinonyx jubatus (assembly GCF_027475565.1). Taxonomy (NCBI): domain Eukaryota; kingdom Metazoa; phylum Chordata; class Mammalia; order Carnivora; family Felidae; genus Acinonyx; species Acinonyx jubatus. Next base: position 50,663,821 of record NC_069387.1, read on the forward strand.
CAGGTCTAAATTATAAATGGCAATACAACAGACACCCACAAATGCATCTTCAAGTAGGATACATCAAAATATGAATTTTGACATCTCTGTGTAACCTATCCAAATCACATACATTTAATCTTCTCTATCAGAAGAAAGAATGACTTGAATGACTTTTACGTTTATTATTCAAATTCACTTATGCTTCTCTGTGATTTTACCACTCACCTTTGTACTGTTACAAAAATATATCATTTCATTTTATGCGCTTTTAACACTGGGTAAATGAAATCATGGTGTATGCCTTCTACAAATTACTTTTTTGGTACAATATTATGATCTTGAAATTTATGTGTTTGTAATTCTAGTTTATTAAATTTCACTGCTTTGTAGTACTCTTATATAAGTGTATCACAACTTATTTATATTCTACTGTGGATGCCAGGAATATTTATTGTAAATATTGATACATTTAGATTTATTTTTATGATTTTGTGTTTTTTAGGTAATTTTATCTTGTTTCTTTCTCTTATTTTTACTTTCTTTTGAATGATTTATTTATTCCATTATCTCTCCTTTACTAGTCTGACATTTTTAAGCTCTGTCTAATCTTGTAATAACTGCACTAGAAATTATAACATCTATACTTATCAGAATATAAAATTGAAAGATAAGGAACTTTATTCATTTTTTCACCCATTCAGAGCATGGATACATCTCCTAGAATATCTCAGTAAAACACACAAAAACCCTGACCTATTGGAACTACAGTTTGATTCTGTGAAAATTTACATCTTAGTGACCTTAGCACACTTTATCTCTGAATAACTTGCCTGAATACTATTGCTGTTATGTATTATAGCTCTATTTTGTTTTATATACCTCTATAATATATTGTTATTATTTGTATGTTTAGTGAACATGTATATTTTTCACTTTCCTTGTTCATTGTTCCTTCTTTCATCTTAGACTTTTCATCTGGAATCTTTTTTTTTTTTTCTATCTAAAGGGCATTCTTTGTGGAGATGGGTGGGTGCAAACTCTGGCCACTTTTATCTTCTAAAATAACTTTAGTTCACCTTCATTTTTTTAAAGATATTGCTGTATGTTCATATAGCTCTAGGTTGACAATTGTTTTCTCTCAGCAGGTTTGAATACATTCTACTACCTTCGGACTTTGACTGTGGTTATTGAGAAATCATTCATCATCTTAGTTGTTTCTTTGTCAATATTTGTTTTTCTTTCTGACCATTTTTAAATACTTTTCTTTATTGTTAGATTTACTATGATGTGTGTAGACATTAACTTGTTTTTATTTATCTTGCTCAGAACTTTGGCCTTCTGACTTTAAGGATTAATGTTTTCATCAGTTCTGGAGATTTCTCAGCTTTTATTTCTTCAAATATTGACTTTCCGCCATTATTTCTCTACTTTCTTCCTGAAACCCAATTAAGTGTTTGTAACATTCTATTTTATTTGTCTTTTGTATTGCTTTTCTATGTTTTTTTATTTTTTTTTATCTCCCTGATAAAAACAATTTTTTGGACAGTTTTTTCAAATCTGTCTTCCTGTTCATTAATTCTCTCTTCAGCCATTTCTAACATTTTGCAGTGTGTGTGTGTGTGTGTAGAAAGAGAGAAAGTTTTTAATTTATATTAATCACATTTTTATTTCCAATAAAAAATTATTTATCTTACTGTAGTGTCTCTCTCCTTTTCATCCTTTTTATTCTTTCTTTGAATTCTTTACACATGTGAAATATAAATATTTTTGTTGCATGTTTGATAATTCTAACAGATGAAATCTATATGGGCCTGATTCCTTCATCTTTTATTGCTGCCCATTATGATTCATGGTTCCCTGTTTCTTTATGTAAATTTGGGTATTTAAGAGCTCATATTTTCTGGAAACATATCTGTGAGCATTCTTATCCATTGGTATGAGGACTGCTTCAGTAGAAGGTAGATTCCTTCTAGAGGATTTGCTTTTGCTTCTACCAGGTGGCTGATAGCTCTCTCAATTCAGAATTATGTTAACTAAGTTATTTGCTTAAGGATTTTTATGAGCACTGGGGGACTATGTGTATAAGAAATAAACCCAGGTAGAGTCAGAAGAATTCTCCACTCAGCACCAAAGTTTCAGAAAGTTAATTTTCCTTGTGCTCTAGAAGTTGTCTATCTGATTTTAGTTCACTCCTACACTAAAGGCCTATCCCTTTGGGCTCCAAGATTTCGTGCAGATTTCTTATTAAATGTCCTGTTCTTAGGGCACAATACTTGTTTCTTATCCCCCATGGGAAAAACAAAACTCCAGGTTGCTTGAGTTCACAAATGTGAGCCAGAATTTGGTTTCAGAGTCTTGTTTACCTCTCTGCATTTCTGCCTTCTCTTAATTTTTTTGATATCTGAGTAATCTTTTCTTTCCACCTGTCTCATTCAGTGCATTTCATGCATTTAAAAATAAATATTTTAAATTGTAATCCAGCATTTGGTGTTTTTTTTTCTGCAGGAAACTTGGTTAGAACATTTAAACTGTTATACCACTGGAAACAGAAGTTAACAGTCAATTTAAAATATATTTTCAAAACTGTTGTAAGAAGCAATATGCCTATCCCGATTCATCGTTTACTATGTATCTCCAGTGTTTAACACAGTGCCTTAATTTTAGTAATCTCTCAAAAAAATTACATATGTACACAGAGACACACTAAGAGCATGGGATAAGCATTGTTGTTTGAATATTTATTAGGTGGAGGGCACTCTAATGTGTTTCACATGGATTAGCTCATGTAATCCTCACCAAAACTGTATGCTTTCCTAAAGAAAATTCACATTCTATGGAATCATTTACTAAAGAAGTAGGAATTATGGGGGGAAAGTCTTGGACCAGACTATTCAAAATTTCTATCAGCATTATTATTAGGGCACTAGCCAAAATAATAACAATCTCAGTAATAAATGCCATAATAATTTGTAAAGATGTTACATTTCTAATAAAGAAGTAATAAAATAAATATAAGATTTTAATTTAAAGAGTATAAGATAAAGGTACCTAGATGGAGATGGACCCTTGTATTAGAATCTTTCATGAGAGAGCTTGTGGCTACTTCAAACCAAGAGGACTTAGATAAAACTACTGTTATTCCTCCATGGTTTATTGTGTTCAACTCTTTCCTGTACTTTGCATTCAGCTGCTGCTTCTCAGTGACATATAACATTAGTATGCTGGAAAAAATTGCTTACGAAACAGTGTGACTTCTGCATTATGCTAACATCACTCCCCATGATAATCTGACATGAGCTAATTCACATTAAAGAAACATGTGTTATTGTAGAATAGACTATATTAATATCCTTATCTTCCAGATAAGGAAAATGAGACTTAAATTATTAAGTAACTTGCCCAAAGTTATTTAGCTAATAAGTACTGAACCTGGGATTTGAGTAGTGTAATTCCAGACACTCCTAATTACTATATGTCTCTTTAGTATAATAGACCCAAAGAAATGAAGGTTCACCTGAAACAGGATAAAGTAACTACATGGGAACTTATTATGGATCATCTCTTTAGAATTATACAATTTTGGGGCGCCCAGGTGGCTCAGTCGGTTAGGTGTCTGACTTCGCCTCAGGTCATGATCTTGCGGTCCGTGGGTTCGAGCCCCGCGTCGGGCTCTGTGCTGACAGCTCAGAGCTTGGAGCCTGTTTCAGATTCTGTGTCTCCCTCTCTCTCTGACCCTCCCCTGTTCATGCTCTCTTTCTGTCTCAAAAATAAATAAATGTTAAAATTTTTTTTTAAAAAAATAGCATTATACAGTTTTTAAATTATCATAGAATTAGCCTGAAAACTATCTTAAATGGATCAATTTTTCTAAAATTTTGATTTTTAATTGCTTTAACCTTGGGTAAACATCTCAAAAAACAATCACCATGTCAGAGTTGTGAAGATATTACAGAATTCAGTGATGTAAAATAGTAATCACTATTTATATGGTTTACTTTGGTGTTAGTCTACATCAGCAGGATAAGAGAAAGGGCATGCACATTCCTTTACTTATCTAGTCATTTATCTAATCTTTACTGAGTACTTCCTAGTTGCCGGGTTGCATCAGTGAACAAAACAAAGTTTGTGCTCTTAGGGTCTTATATTCTAGAAGGAAAAAAGAAAATGTACAAACAAATGTGTAATGTCAAGTGGTGACAAGCATTATTAAGACAAATAGAGCAGTGTTCAGGATGCTGCTGGTAGGGATAGTAAGATATTCTGCAAATATCTGAATGAAGTGAGGGACAGGAGGGATCCATTTGAATGCCTGGAAAAACCCTTTAGGACAGAGGGCTGGGTAATGTGGTACACCAGAAAAGGCCAGGTGATGAACTAGAGTGAGCCATGGGTTTGGAAGTAAGGCCATGGTGGTAAGTAGAGATCAGATTGTCATAAGCCATAGTAAGAACTTTGGATTTTATTATGAAAGAAATAGAAAATTTTTGATGGATTTTGAACAGGGAAGGATATGAACTGATTCACAATTTAAAAGCCTCACAGCTGTTGTGTGGTGGATAGATTTTGTAAGTGTCTTTGTGCAAGTGGGGTTATAACTATGAAAATAGGCCGAACAGTTCATACAGTCCAAATTTGAATAGTAATGGTAACAGTAATGAAACTGGCATAAAGCAATCAAATTCAGGATATGCATTAAATGTAGAAACAATGGACTTTGTTGATATACATTCTTTATGTGAACATGAAACCATGCAAAATTCCCATCAACAATAGAAGAAGAAATAGCAAGCTTAATGAACTAAAAAAAAAAAAAAAAAGCAAAATCAATAAAAATTGGAATAATGTCCTTAACCATTGTCACATTTCATCTTGAAATATTCAGAGTTCTGCTTTCACCCCCAAACATCTTTAGGGTTGATACTAATTATTGTTTTCAAACTTTTTTAATTCATAGAATCCTTTAAAAAATAAATTCTTATATACCACACAACAGTATGTAGAATACATTATTGTATTTTATCTATATAGATGTTTTACAAATATCCAAGCTTGTAACACTTATAATAAGTATATTCAGTTAAATAATAAGACTATTTTAAAGAATATAAAAAAGTAAGTGCCTTCATGAAGATTTAAGCATTTGTTGAATAGCATGATAACCAGATGGGTAGATGAATTTATTTAGAGAAGCTTGAATGTTTCAAGAACTAGCACATGGGAAAAAGTCAATAGCAAACCACTTTACTTTAGCATAGAAAGGAGAAAGCTCTGTTTAGATGACTCTGGGGTCAGATAATCGCCATTACCCTTCCCTAACCTTCATCTGCTGCAAACTTAATTCAATCATACATGAATAAAGTATTAACATTTGACACAGATAGAATTAATAACCTTTTTTTTTTTACTTTGTGTGTTCCTAATTTAATACAACTAATAGGATAATACAAGATCACAGTTCTTAAAAACACACACACAATCTGTAGGAGCCTTCATTTTCACCTTCCCTTGTTATTTTTACTGAGCTCACTTTTGGAGCTTACCATATTTAGAAGAACAAGTCCTGAATGACCTTACTTTTGTCATTCATAGTGTACTATTTTTGAAATGCCGTAGGGTAGGAAGCCATGTACAAATGGCTTGATATAGTTAACTGAACTGTCCAGTTCATTGATTACCAATTCACCAATTCAAACAAGTTATAAGCTGGAAAACAGCTTTTAAATACATACACACTGCTTCAGAGAATTGATTTTACTCCTCCTATTCTTAGAATCATTCTGGGTATAGTTGTATATTTATTCTGGTAGGAAATGCAACACACAGAATGCTGACTTCCAAAACCAAGAAGCAAGGCAATGAGGGAGTAATATTTCTCGTTTGAAAATATTATCCTTGATTGGCTTCTTTACTGATTCTTGAATGCTTTCCCCAGACAGAGCCTTTAAAATATTGGTTTTTTTTAAATAAAATTTCATTTACAGTTAATTTTTCAGAAACTTGTCAACTATGTCAAGCAAAGTAGACCTGAATCAGGAACCAGTGTAAGATAAGAGTTACCTGCCTGACAAGAATCCTGATAAATATTTCACTTTTGATAAATAAGGTCCTTCCCTGGGAATCTGCAGAACAGCCTCCTTACTTTCCATGATCAAATGTTCGGTCTGTCACCCTCTTACAAGGATCACTGCTCCTTTTCTTACAAATCTTTCCGCCAGGCTTTACTCACTACCTCACAACTGCCAACTATTCTTCCTTCTTGCTTTCAGGAATGACTCATCTTTGAATTCATGGGCCTATTCTTTAAACGCTTCAAAGGAAATTCTTGGACGTCTTTGTGTTTTATTCTTCAATTGATCTTACACAATTTCCTTAAGTTCAGTTTGAGGTCATGATACTCTGGGGAACAAATAGTAATTGTGACATCTCCCTTTATTGTCTATAAATAATGCATCAAGATTAATTGTTGTATCTTATAATCTTTGAGCAGTTACGTGCTTTGATTTAAAAAAAAACATTTCTGACCATTTATGATTCAGAATTGTTTTTCCAGGATTGAGTTTAATAAAAAAAAAATGAATGTAAGTGCTGCCGTGGATTACTTTTTTTAAAGTATTTTAATCTCACCCTGTGAACAACAACAACAACAAAAAAGCATGTGCTTAACGACCAGAAAATGAGTCAATGTATTGATGTGAAACAGAGCGGCTTAATTTCATTGGTCAAAGGTGAATAATGCACAAGATAAACCAATAACGGAAATGTATTTTAGGGAGAAGAAAAAAACTCAACATGGTTTTATTTCTCTGAAATTATATCATCATAAGCCTTGTAATCCCTATGTAGCAAAAGGATCTGTAGAAGCTGCTGAATATAGTCTTTGATCATGTACACAGGTTATTTCAATCAACTATTCAGATAAAGCCTCTGTATTGTATTTCCAGACATTTTTTTCCAAGTCAGTGTTAGATATGCTTTCTACATAAATGGGACTAGCAGCTCCTCAGGCCCTTTCACTCCCTAAACTATTGCCCCTAATTTGGAGCTGCCTGAGAGGCCCATTTCTGATAAGAAGGCTCTTACCTGCAAAGTAGTTTATAACTTCTTTGATGTTAGTGCAATGAAGCTTTTGACTCTGCATAAAATTGAAATGATCATTTCTTATGGGAAATAAAAGAGTAACTCCTGTGAAGTGGAGAGGGAAATGTTTTCTTAGAAATACTTTCATAAACTTGGAAATTAATGGCAATATATTGCTTACTTCAACTATGACCTTTTCAAAGACATGATATGTTCAAATTATAATGGGCTTTTAATTGTTTCAGATTATAGGTAAAGTTTACTTAAACTAGCTGTTAAATGTATTACTCTGACTTTTATCCTATGGATACTCGTCTCATATTTAAAACTTTAGCCCCTTTAAACATTTTCTGATAACCCATCTTTCCCAAATTTTCTCCATATTATTCTCTTTCTCTCCATCACTCCCTGCTCTCCAACATTTAGTTTCTTATATTATCTTGTGATCTTTCCTTTTATTTTTCTCTTTAAAATATGCATGCATGGGGGCACCTGAGTGGTTCAGTTGGTTAAAAGCATCTGACTTTGACTCAGGTCATGATCTCTTTGAGCCCTGCATAGGGGTCTGTGGTGACAGCTCAGAGCCTGGAGCCTGCTTTGGATTCTGTGTCTTCCTCTCTCTCTCTGGCCTTCCCCCTGTTGCTCTCTCTCTCTCTCAAAAATAAATAAACATTAAAAAAAAAGATGCATGCATGCTTAATTCACTTAAAGAGCTTCTTTTTTAAAAAGCTTATTTGATAAATGGGTAGTTGTAGTATTAGGCAGCAGCACTTCTTACCTCCTAGCTATCTTCTCTATGTGCTTAATTTTTTTCTTAAGTGAGGAAAAACAAAGATCAGCTACCTGCGGCTCTTTTTTTATGTTTTCCATTTAGGCTTTTCATGAGACTTGGCACTACCAACCTTGTTAGAAGATTCAGAGCCGTGTCTAAAGCGGTCCTGAGGGTTAAAGCCCAACATGCTTTCTTTCTTTATCACATCTTTACTCATCTTTCTGTGTCTGACCAGTGGGAAGAGGACTTCCAATTTAGGCATAATAGGGTAAAAATGTTTGGAAAATTATTGCTTATGATAGCATTATAAATTGGGACATTTTTAAAAGTTTATTTATTTTGAGAGAGAGAGAGAGAAAAAGAGAGAGAGAGATACCACATGTGCAAGTGGGGGAGGGGTAGAGAGAGAAGTAGAGAGAGAATCCCAAGCAGGATCCTCACTGTCAGCACAGAGCCCAACACAGGGTTTGATCTCATGAACCCTGAGATCATGACCTGAGCCGAAACTAAGAGTCAGATGCTTAACAAACTGAGCCACCCAGATGCCCCTAAATTGGGAGATTATTAATTATAAAATAAGCATGAGTAAAGATAGGTGGCTGGCATCGGGGCAGGTAAGGTCATAATCCAGACAAACATGGGCTGGGAATTAGTCAAGCCCAGGGTATTTGGCAAAGTTGCTGGTTGGTAGAGGCATTAAAATCAGGGCAAAAGGTCAAGGTAGGAAGACACTGGCTCCAGGGTCTCTGCCACTTGATGATAGAGCTATCATCTATCTGAGAGACCTTCTGATAACTTAGAGGTACATATCTCAAAAATGTCTTTCAGGAGCCACTGTCTCATGCAGTTAGGGCTCAGTGGTCAAAGTAAACTTTCAAAGGGCTAGATGTGTTTTTCCTGTCATGGAAAGTCACAGTGCACTTCAAGATGTTTAAGGCTCTGAAAACTCCTGTGCTTCAGAACAATTTGTTGATGTTTATATGGCTTTTCTCAAAACTATCTGACCTGTTGACATTCCTTGAATGAACACTCTGGCAACTTAAGCCTTGGAGACACCCTTACCACCCCTTCTCTCAGCTTCATATCCAGTCTCCAAGTTCTGTAAATCCCAGAGATTCTTTCTTCAAAGAATCTCTTTCAACTCCTCCTTCCTTCCTGCTACAATTTCAGGTAATGGTTTGGGTTAGTGGCTCTCATTGTCAGGAGTGAGGAGAGAGAGACATAGCTCACATCGATAGGTGTATGTGTAATTTGAAAAATCAAATTCGGCATTATAATATTTGATTGTTTATCATCAAAATAGTTTACTTGATTTCAAAGTTTCTGGAGAGTACTAAAGAAGGACATGAGATTGGTTTTATTTATCAAAAGAGAGAATAGTTTTTAAGAAGTCAGGAAACACTGATTTGGACTTTTATGAGGCCTCAAGCATTTTACCAGATTTAGTCTAAATTGTTTCTCTGTCCTCTAATGTACAATAGCCACTTTCAACAATGCAATTGTGTGAAAAGGAATAAACAAAAACTTGTCCTCATCTTGAGAAGCTATAAATATGCACTGGAAACCAAGTGACTGTTACCGAAGAACCTGTTGCCTGACCTCAGGCAAGATAATTACTCTCTATGGAACTTATTCTGCTCATTTGCAAAATGAGTGCTCAGGATTTGACCAATCTCATCTTCTATAAATTTAACACCTCTTCCCTACTCAAAAATCTGGAATGCCTGCATTACTCTCCCTAATTCTAGCTATAGAACAGATCCCATCTTGTTAGCTAAATATTTAAGGTCTTTCATAATCTATCACCAAATCTGTCTTTACAACTCTTTTTCCATTAGTCTCTGCCATAAACTCTCTGCTCTAGTCAGATTTCAGGTCATTATTGCCTGAATAATCCTTGTTTATTCCTATCACAGAGCCTTTCCTTCTGAAAGTCTCATTTTTGGGTACTCCCTATATCACTTACTTCTTTTGCAACTCATACCCATCCATGTTTTAGTTATTTCTTAGGAGTTAATTTATATCTGACTTTTCTGTAATCATTCTGAACAGCAATTTCTTCCTAATTAATTTTCTGTAACAAAAATTTGTATGCCATTATTTGATTCTCATAATGTTAAGACCGCGTGTAGTTAAGTATACCTTACTTCCCCAATGAAATTGTATGTGCCTCTGAAGCTAGGGATTCCTTCGCTTCAATCAATGGTTTTCTCACAGTGCCTAAAAATATATTACCCATGGTCAGTAACTAATATTTACGAATATTTGGGTGTTAATTATTCACAGAATATCTATGAAACCACAAGATGATGTATTTATACCAAAATCAAAACTGCATCAAAAAAATCCAAGTGGCTTACCCTTAGAAAGCTATGAGAAATGTGATTCTATTATTTTAAACTGAACTGGACTTCCTCACTAACTTATTCCAAACAGAAACTAATTAAACTTATCTTTATTTTCAAAATTGAAAGGACACTCAGCATTCCTTAATTCCAAAAATATACTCAAATATGTAAAAACATGAAAAGAAGAAATAGATTAAGCAGTCATTAATTTAGTTCAAGAAGTGGTGACAATTATACATTTTTAATCTTTTGCTTTTGCTTTAAGTATCTTTCTTTTAAAATGCATCCACATCTTAGGAATGAAACATCTGTAGATATTTTAATTGTATTTTTGTACCCTGGATTTGTGTCTAAAGATGCTCTTTTAGTGGCTTCACTTAGCTACCTATAGGTCACATTCTGGTTGTTTATATGACGTCTTAAAATTATGTTGCTTATTCATTTTTGTATTTGTTTAGCATCTGTTCTTTCCTCACTATAATGTAAACTACATGGCCAAGAATTTTGGTCATCATGATCACCACAGTGTCTTGGCCACTTCTGTGCTGCCATGTTTTGGACACCACCACATTAACAGCTCTATGTAGGTGGTTAGGATCTATCTTTTGAATAAATAAATAAATACTTGCATAAACTAGAACAAGTCGCTTTTACTCTTCTGGCCTAAACCATTGCATCTCTAAATATAGAAAAGTTTATTCCAGTATGTTTTAACCATGTTTTTCTTCAAACCACAAAGTTCCCTTCAAGTTTTTTGGCGTGTGAAAGGAGAGAATAAAACCAACAGTGGTCTAGTGCCTTTCTCATGCTCAATTAGGCAAATCTTTTTTATCTGTTTTTCTAATGGGGTTGGGAGTGGGAGAAAGAAGGTGCTTCTAAATAAAATTTTGTTTAAAAAAATAAAAATAGGGGCGCCTGCGTGGCTCAGTTGGTAGAGTGTCCGACTTCGGCTCAGGTCATGATCTCACAGCTCTTGAGTTTGAGCCTCACGTCGGGCTCTGTGCTGACAGCTCAGAGCCTGGAGCCTGCTTCGGATTCTGTGTCTCCCTCGCTCTCTGCCCCTAACCCACTCGCATTCTGTCTCTGTCTCTCTCAAAAGTAAATAAACATTTAAAAATATAAATAAAAATATAAATAATAAAAAATAATAAAAATATATACTATTTTTACAATTAAAAAAGAACTTCTAAATAACATTAGTTCTATGAATCTTAGTCTTATGAATAGTCTTAGTCTATGAATAGTCTTAACTCCTATTTTATAGCTTATCTTTCTGGGTTATTTTTCATTGGGCAAACACTGAAAGAAATAATTATTCTCTCCACTACTGTGCAAACTTAACATGGAAGTAATTAATTAACACATGTCTCATGAAAAAACAAATTGCGTTGTGTTTCTGGGCCAGCCAGCCATTTATATGGTATAGAGGTTTACAATGTCGATATCCATCTTCTGCTTATGACTGCTGCTCCTTTGCCTGCTCAACCTGTTCAGATTAAATATTAAAAACAACAAGCCCAGCTCTATGGGTCAAGTACAAATGATACATGTAGAGCAACTATTCAGTGTATGTTGAAAAACTAAGAAAAATACTCAGATATATTCAGTCTTATCAGTAATAATAATGATCACTTTAGAGTGCTTGCTGAATCAATTACCATATGTTCTTACATCAGTGCCTTGATTTCAATCATTGCTGTTATTATTACTGTACATTTGTTTTGTTTGTTAGTGTAGTGGTTGTTTTGCCAGTGGTTTAGACAATGACCTGACACAAACTGAAGATACTGAACTTGAATATCCTTGAAGCCAGACTTGTCTTGAACAGTGGAGAAAGCTTCACCATTCTTCTTCATTGTTTTTAATAAATTGAACTTGTTGGCTAAATACCATTCAAATAAGAAATACCTTTAAGTTAGCAGTTATTCTGATTGAGAAAACTTTAGATTTCCCATTCAGTCATGTATAGAGAAACACATTGTGTGTGTTCATAAAATGAGCCACACTGTAACCAAAAATACTTATGACATCTAAAGAAAACTGCATATATCTAGGAATGGCAAGAACAACTACTATTATTATTGAGCTGATATTAATGTCAGATTTTCATTAGGTACTTTCCTAAATTATATCATTTAATCCTCACAGCAATTATTAGATACTGTTAAGGCTCAGAGAAATTAAGTCAGAGGTGAAAAGTCACAGAGCAATTAAGTGGATCAGTCATGTTACAAACTCAGATACATCTGACTCCTGAGCCTTTGCCTACATTTCAAGGCCTTCAAACTGAAAGAAACACTTCACTGATTACCAATGGTATGACCAATCCAAGAGAGAGAGAAATGAGACCATAAATGAGGTGATCTGAATCAGAATTTGCCATGCAAATCTCTTGCTGGATTCTTTGTCTATATACACCTTTCCAGACTTCTTAGAAAGAAAACAAGAAATATTCATCAATAACATACCCTCTTAGTATCCTATTTTCCTTATTTGTCAAAGTAAAAAATCATTACACTGTAATCAGAAAAACCATTAAAATAGATCATATATTTTGTTCTGTTGCTAATTGAAATAAAGGGGAATAGAAAAAAGTTAAAGAATAAAAATAAGAAAGTGAGGAGTTAAGAATTATTAAATTTGTCTAATGTAAAATACTAATACAGAGGAAAATACTATTTTAGGGAAGAACTTCCTTCAAAGACAGAGCATGTAAATATTATTTGGTTCATAATTCAAATTAATAATTTTCTTTCAAATTCTGACTAGTAGTAAATGCCATTTTCTAAGAAACGTGAACAGTAAACTACTTTTTTTAAAACTGTGTGTCAGAAAAGAAAGAAAGAAAGAAAGAAAGAAAGAAAGAAAGAAAGAGAAAGAAAGAAGAAAGAAAATCACTAACCAATTAATTCCAAAGCAATTTCAGTTATCTGACCTTTGAGTGCTATCATCCAACCTCCACTGATGATTTCAGAGACAAAAAAAGAGTGTCATTAAAGTAAGGCTCTTGAAACTTTTCTTAAAAGATCATTATGAAGGGAGAGTCCCATAAAGGACTAAATGATTTGGTGGCTCAAAATGGAAAAGTCTGGTTTCTAAAGAGGACCTAAAACAAAAATAACAATTGAAATAATAGATTGTTATAGGCTATTTTAATTTTGATAGATATACCTTTAACTGGTCATTTCTTAAATAGGACTAGATTTTAGAGTCTGACTCTTTTTTTAACCAATATTATTGGTAGCAGAGTCTAAGCGTCTTACAAACAAGCTTTTGAAAATCCTTTGGAAACAAATGCTCTGATTACTTACCTAAATCAATCTGCTCTCCCACACAGACACACTCCCTCACAAACAGACATCACTTATTTCTTAACACTTATAATATTTTTTCCCTCTGAGATGCAAGAAATTCCAATTCTACAATAATATGGTTTATCTGATGGAAAAAAGCTTCTCTTCAAATTGCCTAACATTTAGCTAATTTGCCAGTGATGGACTTTCCATCGACCATCCTCCACTAAATTCATTTAGTTAAACAATTATTTTTTCCTATTAAAAATCCCTCCAATATTTTTTCCCCATGATCTGAGTCCTCAAATCAAAATGTGATGGAGCATCTCCAGTAACCTCTTGGAATGTTTCAAAGTTTGCAAAGAATTAATGTGTAGGTTAACAAATATATATTAAATATCTGCATATATATGTATAGTATTAATTTTTTGGACAGTAGAGAAAATAGCATGTGAAAACATAGTTTAATAAGATTCTATAATTCCAGAATAATTAATAAATTTGTTTGAGTTCATATGCTAAAATTTTAATCAAGAAATAGAAGAATCCAATTTTAGGAAAACTAGATGTATTTACTTAGTAGTCAATTCATTTATTCAACAAATTGACTGCTTACTCTTGCCACAATCAGAAGAAGCCCTTAAAGAATTTAGTGTCAAATAGGGATGAGATTAAAACAAAACAAAACAATTAAAGCACAATCTTAAAAACCACAATAAACCAAGTTTTAAAAGAATAATGGATACAGGTAAGTACTTCACCTTCACAAAGGGGATTCTGCACACCTATGCAGGAAAGACTTTTTGGAAAATGTGTTAATTAAGTAGAACATTAGGGGATAAACAGATGTTGGCATATTGAAAGATAATTTTAGACACAGAGGATGAGATGATGCAAAAGCATTGTAGCCTGAGAAGGCAGAGAAGATGCCAGTTATTATAAGTAGTACTTTACATTTGGAATGGAAGCACATGAACAGGACTTTAAGATGTAAAGAAATTAACTCATGAGTGCCCTTCAAGTTACACTAGCACTTTCTATTTTATCCTAAAGGCTATATGGATTATAACTACAAGAACAGGACTTCACTTGACTAAGTAAAAGGGACTAATTTGAGGGAGAAAAACATTAAGATGCATATGGTAGAAAAATCAAGTACCAGAAGATTCCAGTAATACCTTCAAGAAATTAAGGCTTCAATTAAATTCTGTCAGTGGGAACAGAGAGAAGAAATTAGATCTGAGAGCTATTTAGATGGTGAACGTGTTAAGACATGGTAACAATTTTGAGGTGTAGAAAGGTGAGAGAAGAATCACGAATGACTGCTTCATTTTTAGTTAGGGTGATGGAAAGCTGGTGATTCTATTCATGGAGGTAATTCAGGTGAAAAAGAAGGTCTTGGGGGGAATGATAATGAAATTAGTCATGTTGAAGTTGAAATGCCTTAGGAAAATTTAAGAGTGTTATCTTATAGACAGATGAACATGTAGGTCTGGATTGCAAAAAAACAAAAGAGTTCCAGGTTGGAAACTGCATTAGTCAGCTAGGGCTGCCATAACAGAATTACTCAGACTTGGTGGTCAAAACAGTAAAAATGTATTTTCACACAGTTCTGAATCCTGAAAGTTTAAAATCAAGGTGCCAGTAGGATTGCTTTCTGTTGAGACCTCTCTTCCTGGCTTGCAGACAACTGCCTTCTTGATGGGTTCTCACATGACCTTTTCTTCTGTGCATATGCTCACCTGGTCTCTCTTCCTCTTCTTATATGGACACCAGTTCTATTGGATTAGGTTCCCACCCTTGGAACTTCACTTAATCTTAAATACCTCCTTGAAGGCCTTTCTTTAAATACAGATACCCTGGGGGTGAGGACTTTAACATGTGAATTTTAGGAATCACAATTCGGACCATAACAGAAACATAGATTTGATGACAGGACAGACATTATTATCATCATTTTACAAATGGAGAGACTGAGGTCGGAGACTGCTAAGTCACTTGTGCAGTGATGTAGAGAACATTGGAAATGGAATATGCTTAGTCCTCTTTTTATATGCATATGATATAGTGGACAGGACACTTATCCCTGCCTGGCAAGTTTAATCCGTACAAGAACAATGATAACATTATCACATAAATCAACAGAAAAATAGGTAGGTTGTGGAGGCCTTATAGAACACTACTAAGTCTTTATTGAATTTCCCAAAGGAATAGGATTAAATGGTACTAGCTGACTTCAGGGGACATGCTGTTTCATGACAGTGAGCAAGAATGTCCCAGAAATTTTCTCAGGACATCAAACACGGCTCCAAATCTTACGGATAACATCCCAGGGAACTTTTAATATCCTCACAGAATAAACCACGCTATTTGTGACTCAAGAATGAAGGGTGAAGCAGCTGCCCCAGCGGTGATTTGAAACTAAGGTTCAGGGAAACTAGGTATTTCAAAGCTAGCTTTGCCTTACACCTATAAACCTGCCCCTCCGGCTGTGTTCAAACACATGAATTGTTCACTGCACAATATGATGATTATCCAGCTTTCATGAGAGGGCTGTGAAAGAACAAAAAGCTAAGGGGTAAAGAGGATTTTTATTGTTAGGCTACTATTCTTATGAAACATTCATATAGCAAAGGAATTGCCTTGCTGTTAAAAGAAATTTTGTTAAGAAAACTTTATGAAAAAGATGCTTATACTGCCTTTAAAGTAACTGTATATGTAGTCAGGGGGAAAAAAAAGAAGAAAAGAGCTGAGTTAGGAACTCAATTCAGAACCATATTTTCTAAGAGTAAGTAATGGAAAATGTAGACATCTATTGGACTAATTTAAAATTCCAGGAGCATGGATTTCAGCATTAATTATGTGTCAAGCAGGATTTATTTTATTACGGCACATGTGCTGGTGTTAGTGACACCCCATTTCTCTTTTGCCAAAACTTAAAATAATTTGGAACTACAGGCCCAATTAAGGTGGGTAGCTCAAGGTACATCTGTTTTGTGTGCACAGTTCATCTGAATTCTTAGATTCCCAAATGCAATCAGGGTGTTACTTTCAACTTACCATCTTCTCTCTCTCCTCCCAGCCCCACCCAGCAGTAGTCTAAGTAAACCACAGGAGGCCAGATCCTTAGAAACTGTGGTGTTGGTCTCACTTTCTAAAGTGAGGAAGGAGGGAGAAGAGGTGAGTCAGGTGTGTGATTTGGCATTGTCCACATGTAAAATAAAGCCCACATACTCTGTTCTTTTTGTAGGCTAGGCAAGAGAAAGAAAAGTATTCCTGCTTATAAATATTTCACACAAAAATATATCTATGTTAACAAACTTTTCTTTAAAATTTCCAAAAAAAAGTTAAAAATAGGAAAATATCATTGGATTTTTTGGTGGAGAGGGAATTTATAGGTAGCAGGACAAATGAAGAACTTTGAGAAGAAAGAAAGCAATCTGGAGAGCATGAGACTTCTGAGGGTTAGAAAACAGGAAGCCAGACAAAGAGATTAAAATGGCAGGAAATGATTCCTAGATGTGTATTAGTTTCAGGCTAAATCATTAGCTGGTACCTGTGTCAGGATGTCAGGAGGTGGTATAGCACAGTGGTAAAGAACCAAGGCCTTGGAGCCAGATAAACTTAAATTTGAATCCCTGGTACACTGATTGGGTGACTGTGCAAATTACTTGACCTCTATAAACCATAATATCTTTGTGAGACGGAAGGAGTCGTTACCTGCGGCAAATATGAAGATTACCAAACACAGCTATGTAGAATGCTTGAAAAATGACTGGCATAGAGTAAATGCTTGATAAATTCATCAGGGATTAAAATTATAGAGCCCTGTAGCTGGAAGGTAGCTTACTAAACCTCATCAATTCCAACTTTTACAGACTAGGAAAGTGAAGGACTAATGCATTAAGTTTCTTGCCAGAGGTAATGCAAGCAGAAAATTGTCTTCCAAATCATGTTTTAATGGTTGTTAGGACACTATGTTAATCAGCTCAAGTTGCAATAAAAAAAAGTAACATAGACCGTGCCTTCAATAACAGGAATTTGTTTCTTACAATTCTGGAGGTTGGGGAATCCTAAATCAAGGTGCTAGCCAATTCCATTTTCCCATAAGGACTGTCTTCCCAGCTTATAGATTGACGCTGTATGCCTTCTTGCTCTGTCCTCACATGGCAGAGAGAACAGAGAACTCCAGTCTTTTTTTTTAAAAACGTTTATTCATTTTTTGACAGAGACAGACCGTGAATGGGAGAGGGGCAGAGAGAGAGGGAGACACAGAATCCAAAGCAGGCTCCAGGCTCTGAACTGACAGCACAGAGCCCGACGTGGGGCTCGAACTCACGGACTGTGAGATCATGACCTGAGCCAAAGTCGGACGCCCAACTGACTGAGCCACCCAGGTGTCCCAGAACTCCAGTCTTTTATTCTTCTTTTCAGGGTATTAATCCCATTAGGTGGGTCCCACTCTTATGACTTCATTTAAAACTAACCACCTTCCAAAGGTCCCACCTCCAAATATCATACTGGGTGTTAGGGCTTCAGTATATATATTTGGGGGTGTGGGGACATAAACATTCAGTCATTCATCCGTAACAGACACAGAATATGGTACTACGGAAAGAGCCTGAAGCAGTGGTTTAGGAACTCTGGGTTTAGTCATAGTATCTTAGGCAAGTTCCTTAATGTTTCAGTTTTCTCACCTAATAAATGTAAAAGGTGGGAGATATTATCTCAAAATATCATTCAGCCCCATGCTCAAGTGATATTATTCTCCGAGTATATAATTTACAGTGAGAGATAATAGGTTTGACTAGGATAAGAAGGACAAGGAATAATTGGGTGCCTGGCACAACAGGACAAGAAGAGAGAGCAGGACTAGGTAGAGTTTTCAGCAAAGAAAGAGCAGCAGGAGTACAAAGATTCTCGGGGATCAGGGAAAGGAGAAAACCAGAATGTGAGAAAAGAGAGATGCAATTCAGGAAGGTCTCATAGATAGCTATCTCTTGTGAAGGGTGTCCAGGGCTAAAATTCAGTCTGTTTGGTTTTGTTTTCTTTTGTTTTAGAATTAATAAGTGTATAGGGAGTGAAATGGTGGGGGCTGAGAAAGATCACTAACAGTTATTCACAGCTTAGTCCTTAATTTAGAAGAGTGATTTGAAAAAAAAATAACTTATACGAAAGCAGTAAGTGTATGTTGGAATGGAGAAGTACAGAGTTTTGGCTTTTAAGTCACATTATTCAGAATATTTAATGTGTAAACATGTGAATACATGTTAGTGGATCAGCAAGACGAGTGGAAAGGGCTCTGATTCCTTACTATAGATTCAGAACTCTATTCAGGGGAGCTTATCTGCTCAGCATAGTTTGTCTTTTTCCCCTTCATAGCTTCCAGCTGATCCTAAGAGGACATCACTGCTGTATAACAGGAATCCTGATGAGGGTGTTCACACAAACTGAGTACCATCCGTGGCTAATTTTCCCTTGGGGAAAAAAATGCCATTTAAGTTTATAATTAAATGTGTGCCTGATCATATCTGTTAAATATTTTACCTAAATATGATGATAAGCTACCAATTTTAATAGTAAGTGCATACCTCTGTATCCACATATATACAGTATTAATATCCCGTTGTTGCAATTATGACTTCTTGAAAACAAGTTTGTGTATAGCAATAATCGTCCACAAATAAATGGGCATTGCCTTTACAGAAGTGGCAAGGGAAGAAAAAGATAAATCTCAGCCAACCCTCTTCAGGGTTTTGAGGTAAAATCCCCTCAGTTCTTTTCTGCATTTGGAGGCTTTTTCTCTCATGCAGTGCCATCAGTGCATTTCCTGAAACTGTATTTCTTCTTATACTAACTTACATTTTTAAGTCTTATTGTTTTCTTTAAACTGACTGAACTTGGTAGTCTCCAATAAAAGTTTTTATTATTTTTAAAGTACTACCTTTGCTCTCTCACATTCTCCCAATTAAAACCAAAGTAGATTCCACAGTTTCCTGCTTACTTTTAGATCAAAAACTCCCACTAGTTTTGTCCATTTTAAAACTTCATCTCTTCTCCAATTTGACACACTCCTCCTCCCTATTCTCCAGCACCAGCCAAGTTTTAGTTTGGGAGACTTGCAGTGGGTAGAGAATATGATCTGATATTCCACTCCTCTTCACTCTCCTTTCTGGTTCTTACTTCTCTTGACTTGGGAGTAGAGAAAAAAGAAAGAAAAGCGACGCTCACACTTGTACAAACAATTGCAATCCTCCGTCTGAGGTCTCTGATTTTCCATCAAGGCCCTGTGTGGGTTCACTGGGAAAGTAAGCTACCTCATGTGGATGAGTTCTTGGGGCAGTCTTACAGGAGCATCCCGTAAGGATATCTGGCCTTGGATCAACCCCTTTCTACATATGGATCACATATAATTACCTTCCATGTGTTTATTTGAACCTTGAGAAACTTGCACATCCTTGCTTCGCCAAACAGTTGAGGTGCGGGAGTGTGGGCTGCTCCTTTCCTATCCTTTCTCTCCATCCTGCCCTAGCATTTTCTTCCTATTCACATAAGCCCAGGGGAAATCAGTAAACCCTCCTTCAGAACAGAAATCTAACCTGGGAATGAGGCAACACACTCTCCCATTCTGGCACACAGCTGAATAAGTGGCTCTTGGGGCTTTCCTCTTTGGACTTTGCAGAAAGAAGTGGGCATAGTCTGTTCCTCGCTAAGCTGATGACTCATGACTCTCAAACATGCTGATATGGGTACTTTCTGGTCCAAAGCCATCGGTCCCCTGCCTCTTCAGCCATTCTACTCTTACAGCTATTAGCATTAGAGCAGAGCTCCTAGTTTTCCAGAGCAGCTACATTTACTGCCTCCCTCACTGCCCTAAGCCATCAGGCCCTTTGTCTAGTTCTGTGTTTTGTAAGTCCTAAAAAAAAATCTTGCCAGTCCCCTAGTCCACTCATTAGTACATTTTTACTCAGAAAGAATCTCCTACTAGGTACTCAAACACTTGGCTAGACAAAGCAACAGATGGTACATAGGCCTATTCACACTTTTAAATGGGTCAAAAAGTATGTTAGTAGTAATAAAACAACACAATGTCAGCAGTGTAACAGAATATATATGCCCAAATGAGCCAGATCAAATCATTTTTTAAATCCTTTAGGGGCTTTTTATGGTCCATAAAAGAAAACCATTTTTATTACTTTAATAGTTTTTTTTTTTAATCTGAAATAGTATACTCAAATTGATCACTCATCTAATTCACCAGACTTGGCTCCAGATGACTATTGTTCATTTTCAGTAATTAGATATGCCCCAAAATATTCCCAGGGCTAACACTGTGGATGTGTAAAAAAATATGCTGTATATTCTAAAGGCAATCCAAACAAATAAATAAAAACAAAAGCAAAGAAAATGGAAAAAGAAAGTATGAAAATTGGGCATATTCATTAGTTTTTACTACAGCCACAAATAGCTCCCAAATTTCAGTGGCTTACAACAACAAAGATTTATTTCTTACTCATGCAGTACATTGGCTGCAGACTTGCTCTAGTCCTGCTTGGCTCAGCTCCACTGGACTCCACACAGCAATGCTTAGCTCTGCTTTATATTGTCTTGTCACTCCAGGACTGGAGGAACAGCCCCCAGCTGGAATACACTGTTTGCATAGCAGAAAGCAGAAAAGTATAAGCCGCCAAACCAATCCATAATAGCATATTTAAAGCATCTGTATAGACACGGATATACATTTCATTACTCACATCCTATTGGCCAAAGCAAGTCACAGGACCAACCCTGACAACAGGCAGAAAAGTAAACTCTGCCTACGGGAAGGCACTGGAAGTCACACATGGAGATGTATAATCTCCTTCAGAGGAGAAAGCAGAGAGTTGGAAGCAATAATCAAATATACTATATAGTGAGAACACAACGGGACATCATTAGTGTGCACATATAACATTTCAAAGAGAACACTTTTGAGGTGGTAATAAATATTACATATATAAATTACATATGGGGATACAATTAAGTCAGCTACATACTTTATGGGTCCCTTCCGTATATTTAAGTGTTCTAAAAATGTATACAATCTCTACAGTATGGATGTCATTACTGTGTGTGCTCTCTCTCTCTCAAAGTAAATAAATAAACATTTTAAAATAAGAATTGTTACAAAATGGTTTATTGACAGATATTGCCAAATAACTATTGAATGGAAATCACATTTCAGTAGATTTTGCCAATATAATGCTCCTTATATGCAAAACTCAATGAAAGTTAAATTTCTGAAAAAGCAAATCAATATTCTAAGAATATACTAGTCATAGGAAATGATTGTCTTGTAAGGACTAAAAATGTGTCAAGTTCCTCAGTTTGGGAAAATATTAAATAAATCTCTTAAACACTAGGAAGTAAAAGTTGTAAAGACTAAAGAGATACGTGCTTTTTACTTCTTTTTAAAAAGGGATTATTGTTTGTATTTCTTCTTTTTTTTAATGTTTATTTATTTTTGAGTGAGAGAGAGAGCACCCATGCAGGAGCTGGGGAGGGGCAGAGAGACAGGGAGACAGAGGATCTGAAGCAGGCTCAGTACTGACAGCAGAGAGCCCGATGTGGGGCTCAAACTCACAAACTGTGAGATCATGACCTGAGCTAAAGTCAGACACTTAACCAACAGAACCACCCACATACCCCCATGCTTTTTACTTCTTAATCACACTGTTAAAATCTTAAAATTAATAATTTGTATCAAGTATTGAATATCAGCCTTTATATGTCCCAGGATTTTAAAAACACTTGAAGAAGTCACATTCTAAAATCCTCCTGTGCTCACTAAAAACTGGTCTCCTGAGCCACACACCTTGCATTGTAGCAAGAAATAGAGAAGGAAATGGAAAGGGGAGGTCCTGGAATGACCTGAAATCACTCATCAGCATTGTGTAACTCAGTTCTCTTCTGCTTTAGGATGTTGTTCCCCTTTTCACGCATAGTAAATACACAAGCGGGTCAAAATTTAAGGCACCTGTAAAATGTGGAATTCTGTGCTACTGAGACCACAATTAGGAACTGAAGGAAGTTAAGAGGCAAGGAAAGCAGGGATGGTGTGATGACCCGGTTCTGTCCTGCTGGTAGACTGAGAAGTGAGAACTGTCTACTTCTCCTATGGCTCTCACAGGTCAGCGATCAGAAGCAGCTATGCGCGTGAAGGAATAGAGACAAACTCAATTTCCTTGGAAAATCTCACCATCATGCTAACTGGGGTCTGTGAGTGTCTTAGGTCTCTCTGAGTCCATTATGATCCCCTTAATTTAGGCACATACCTTCATGATATCCTATAACAAATGTACTGGTACCTGGGTTTCCGCCTCTTTCTTGCTTCTACCTCTCATTCTTAACACCGTTAAAACCTTTAATCAGCTAGATTTTATGCTGTCATTTTATGTTGTCATTACTTAGTGTATAAGATATGTATAAAATAGTATCAAATTGAATTATTCCTGGATCTCACAGATATTAGGATAAACAGGTCTCTGACATTAAGATTTACCTCATGGTTTATACACAGTCACATTGCATGCACCTTAGAAGCTTGATCTTTCACCACCAAGTCTTGATATGTTTCAATCCCTTGACCTTGACCTTAAAAACTAAACAAAAATATGGGGCTCCTGGGTGGCTCAGTTGGTTAAGCGTCTAACTCTTGGTTTCAGCTCAGGTCACGATCTCGTGGCTTTGTGCGTTCGAGCCCCACATTGGGCTCTGTGCTGGCAGTGCAGAGACTGCTTGGGATTCTCTTTCTCCCTCTCTAGCTGCCCTTCCCCCACCTGTGCTGTCCCTATCTCTCTCAGAATAAATAAATAAATTTTAAAAATTTCTTAAATTAAAAAATAAAAAAATAAAAATTAAACAAAAATATATTTGGCATAAGCATACTGCTTCTCTTAGATAATGATGTCTTTTGGAAAAGGTTTCTCTAATGTTCAAGGGAGAGTAGCCAGCTGTTTGCTAGTCTTACAAACAGAGGCAATGGATAAAAACTACAGCATGAGGGGTTTACCACTTCCTATAAAAGCCATTGATGCAGAACGGTGTAACCCTCTACCTCAAACTGTATATAGTCCAGCTTTCTCTGAAGCGATTTTTCCTGAATGTGCCTAAGGACACAGGGATGGACTATGTTACCTGTCATGGTCATCTCCTACACTCCATCACTCCATGATTTCACTTCTGCAATGTGTAAAGACAAACTCTTCATTAGTCAGACAAAAGCCATAGAGCTTGAACCAGATTTGACCTGGAGAATGTATCATCTTAGCAGGAATGTAGGGTTTGAATGAGGCATATTCTACAAGGAAAATAATCACAGTGGAATACACTGAGTTTGCTTTGCTTTGAAATCTTTTTTAGAACACAGTCATATTCTCTCTGCAAATCTCCCCTGCTCTATTCTTTTTAAAATTTATTTATTTAAATTCAAGTTAGTTAGCATACAGTGTAGAATTGATTTCAGGAGTAGAATCCAGTGATTTCCCTGATCTGTTTTATTTTGAGCTAGGACTCAAATAACCATAACATATCTAACAGAAAAAAATTAAGAGTATTATGAATGCAAATTATATAATTCTGACAGTACCCTTGACTGCCCCCAACTCTAAACATATGTTTTCAAAAAATTATTTTAGTAGGGGCGCCTGGGCGGCTCAGTTGGTTTAGCATCTGACTGTTGATTTTGGCTCAGGTCATGATCTCATGGCTTCGTGGTATTGGGCCCCACATGGGGCTCTGTGCTGACAGCACGGAGCCTGCTTGAGATTCTCTCTCTCCCTCTCTCTCTCTGCCCCTCCCCTGCTCACATGCACTCTCTCTCTCTCACTCTCAAAATAAATAAACTTAAAAAAATTATTTTAGTAAAAGGCTGACTTCATCTGTACAAAACAACTTCTCCTTTTATCATGTATATAGCAGTAAGGAGATTATAGTTATATTTATATACTATAACTGGTTAAAAATATTTTTAAAACAAGTGATTCACTATTCGAAGTATATGAAAATGCTGGCAAGCATTGGTCAAGATATAGAAACACTCTACCCATCAACTGCCTATCTCACTGAAAGCCAAGTACACTATAAAATGATATATTACCAAAGTCCTCAAAATACTGAGAGAATCTGAGAGATATATAATTTACATAAGGCATCTTGACGTTTTACATGTGGATGCTTGCATTTGCAGCTTTCCAATTCACACTCACACAAAACTCATTTTCTTACAGCTTCCAAATAATGACAGATTCCATTTATTACATCTGACATTTTAAAATTTCACCATAAGGGTAAGTATAGGAGAACTATTCATTGTCTAATATTCTTCTTACATTGAAAATAAGCAGTGGATTACATTTTTTCATCAATGCCTCTTTAACCCCTTGAGGGTTTTTTTAAAATGCTTTCCAGAAGTAAATAAGAACTATTATTCCATGTAAAAGCAAAAGAGGTGCTAGACGATAAGTTGGCTTTATAACAATGACAAGAGAGCAAGCTCTTACCTAAAAAAAAAGTATACTCAATTATATTTTAACTTCAGTATGTAGAAACGGAGAACATAAAACAAATGAAAATAATGTATTAGAGTCTCTATAGCATAATACATATTAGGCAGAGATGCAAAATTAAGAATGCAGAATGAAATTCATCTATATATTTTTCGACTGCTCTGCATTTAATCTTTTTTTTTTTTTTTAGTGTTCCATTCCCACAATAACTTTCTTCTAGTTTCTTTAAAGTTAATTTTTCAGAGAAGGAGAAGACTAGAGACCAGTTAAGATTAAAAGAATCAATCAAAGAGAGGTTAACACTCAAAGGTATTAGTTTTTTTATTCTATTTAAGTGGTTTAGGGCATAATAGAAAGTAAAGTTTAAGTATATTAGAATAAGTTTCAAGGCGATAAAAATTGTCACATGGCAGACAGAGTAGTAAAATATTTGTTACCACTCCATTATCTAGCAAAGCATTCTCACTCTTTTATGTTCTATGCCTCCCATGTTCATGACATGCACATGCAGCCAGGCAGTGGCAGAAGTTGGCTGGGGAGGCCATGAAATACAGATGAACTAATGTTGGCTGACTAGTAGGTACATTGTGCTAAGCCCTTTTGAATGCATTAGCTCATTCTGTGTTCTGTACAGCTGTGCATAGTCAGAGTTATTACTTTATTTTATGGATAAAGAAAGAAAATCTCAGCCTAGTTAAGTAACCTAAGTTACTTAGAAGTTGTATAGGACTGAGATTTGAATCCAGAAATGCCTGAAAACAAAAATCATGCTCTTGCCTTTACAATATCTTCTTGCAGATAGTCAAGGGAAGGTACTAGAAGAAAGAGAAATACATAGATATGTGACAGTGTGGGGGACATGGTCTTTTGAAGAAAAGTAGAAGAACGTAGGTTTTATGGTTGAGTTCCAATATAGTAAAGTCGCTAATAAATACTATTTCTAAAGTTCTTTGTCCTTATTTTAATAAGTCAAAAATATGTTCTTAAGTATTTGTTATAGAATTAAAAAGCCTGAAAGAAGAAAAAGTGCATTGTGAACTGAAATGAATAAAAAGCAGGTCTCTTATTGATTCTTCACTCTAGGAATCTCATTAACTATCAGATGGAATTTGATGACTGCCAACGAATAAACAACATTTTCCCCCATTCAAGGCTGTTAAACTGCCCAAACCACCAAATACAGATTAGTCCGAAATGCACTGATTGTTCTTGCTGGAGGTGGTTAAAAAATCAGCTATAGATACAAGAATTCTTTTTCTCTCTTTCCTTCAGGCTGCTAAAGGATGCACAGAATGAAACTTATTTTAAAAGCTGGTATCAGAAACTATTGGCGGCTCTCCAATTCTGTTCAGGAAAAGCCTTGAGTGATGAGTTTTCCAAAGAGAAGAAACTTATTAAAATTCTGGGAGACATTGGGGAAAAAGTCAAGTCTGCCAGTGACCCTCAAAGACAGGTTTGTTGAGAAATTAATCTTCATGTAGTGTTTTCTTTAATCTTTTGTTCAATTAAGTTTTAATTTCATAGCTTAGAAAGTAAATTCCGTGTCTATACTTAGTTCTAAGGTACCCAAATCAATTACTTTAATCAAGATATTTTTTTTCAATTTACAGTCTAAAGTTAATGACTCATTAATTATTTTCTGGTGGTAGCAAAAAGTTGAAAGTAAGCTAAATAAACTGGTTTAAAATTATAAAACCTGTCCATCTTTATTTCTTATATTTTAAAGTTCCTCACATAACTTGAGATGCATACTACAGTTAAGTAAGTCTGATACCTTTTTTGACCACTTGCATTAAGTTCCAAAGTGATAGTGACATTATTCTTTCAAATAAATATATTTCTCTCACCTTGCCTGGCTGTTTTTATGATAACACTTCTTCACATGAAAATAAGAAAATAAAAAAGAGTTGGAGGAAGAATTTACAAATTTGCACAATTCAAATTACTGCTATCTATTTTTCTCTACTTCTTTTTAAAAGGTACTAATTAGTGTTGTATGGAAGTGTTGAATCACTATATTGTACACCTGAAACTAAGACTACACTGTATGATAACTAACTAGAATTTAAGTTTTTTTTAAAAAGGGTTTTTTTAAGTTTATTTTTATTTATTTTGAGAGAGAGATAGAGAGCAAGCAGGGAAGGGGCAGAGAGAGAGGGAGAGAGAATCCCAAGCAGAGGCTCCATGCTGTCAGCACAGAGCCCGATGTGGGGCTCGATCTCATGAAATGTGAGATTATAACCTGCACCAAAATGAAGAATTGGATATTTAACCAACCGAAGCACCCAGGTGGCTCTTGAATTATTTTTTAAATTGTTACTGTTTTTCCGCACTTTTTGATAAGGGATACACAATTTTAAAGGTATTGTTTGTGGTTTCAGACCTTCCCACATGTACAGAGAACTATGGAAGGTAGTGAGTCAAGTATCAGAAATATACTCCTTGGCATTTAGTAAACTATTTGTTCAAATACATTGCTATTTCTGACAATTATCAACTGTCTGCATTATCATCTTTTGCCATTATTACTCTTAATATATGTGAATTTGTTTTCTAAAATGTACTATTACTGGGACACCTGGGAGGGTCAGTCAGTTGAGTGTCTGACTCTTGATTTCAGCTCTGGTCATGATCCCTGGATCATGGGATCGAGCCCCATGTTTTGTCAGGTTCCGTGCTATGCATGGAGTCTGCTTGACATACTCTCTTTCTCTCTCTCTCTCTCTCTTCCTCTGCCCCCCCCCCACTCTCTCTAAAAACTAAAAAAAAAACCTGAAACTAAAACTAAAGAAATAAAATTTACTGTTACTATTAAGTATAAATCTTGAGAGTTACAAACTAAGATTCAAAGAAATTATCAGAAATCGATCATGTTAATCATTACTTGAAGCAGGTATTGCAAGTTGGTGGGCCACAAGTCAAATCCATCCCATCCTGTGTTTTGTTTGAACACAATAGTTCTTTGTTTTGGTTTTGTTTGTAATTGAATTTAAAATCCTGTAGAAAGAGCATGAGCTCTAGTTCCCATTTTCCCCAACACTCCGTATTGTCTTTAGCTCATTGCCTCCTTGTATATGGCTACATAACCAGTTTGACCCCAAAGCATACAAGTATGCAGCCCCAGAATTAGAGTTTATTTAATCAATAGAAGAAAATTATAACTTGAAAGAAAATTCAAGTTCTTTACAGTTTCTGAAATGCTTTTTCTAATGATTTTTCACAGGAGGTACTGAAGAAAGAGATTGGCAGACTAGAAGAATTCTTTCAGTGTATAAATACCTGTCACCTTCCTCTGAACCCTGCCCTGTGTATAAGGGGTATTGATCATGATGTAAGTCAGTTTATTTGGTAGATAAACTGAATGTTTTTGTTTTGCATTATTTAGTTCACTGTATGTTTTTTAAAATGGTAAAAACAATTTGTAAATTGTCATTGTAAGTACCTTAAGAAAAAAGCAATCGAATCCCATCCATACTATGTGCTGCATTTGATGCACTGTGTAAGGTTGAGATTGCATTGACCTCATCATAAGATTTGTAGGCTTAGAAATAAACTATCAGTTCAGTAAATAAATAAATAAATAATGATACTTCTCCCTAAATTGATTTCTTAATTTATTCAAAATGGTTGATTTGGTGACCTTATGCAGGCTGGGTTTAATTTCATGCTTATTTAGATTATGTGCATACCCATGCCTAGTATGCTAAGGATATTATTAGCTACAACATCTCAGTTTTTATTTAATTTAAAATTTACTGAAACTCATGGGTCAGTGTGCCATATAATATATTTTGTTATTTTACTTATGCCTGGAGTGACCTTCCTTGCATCAGACACAAATTCATTTTCTTCTTAAGCCTCTGCCAGTCACACTTTAACTTAGAATCATTCTTTCTCCTTTTTTGCATGAACTTTATTAGCCTCCTCCTCAAAAGTCCAAGACTAGGAAATGCAAATAGAGAAAGGACTGATAAGCAAGACTTAGAAGAAAAGAGGTTAAACTATCACACATGCACAATAAATGTCACTTGACTAAAGTCATATGACAATCAAGGAAACAAATCCAATACTTAGGAGAAAAAATAGGCCATTATTAGCATGAATATAAAAAGTTTTGCCAAGAAGTTGGTACTATTGCCTTTACGACTTTGCTGCTTCACAGACACCTTAGAAACTTTCCTAATATGCTGCACAAGTATATTTTGAAAAATAACAAAATGAGGCATCAAATTTTATAAGTTGATATAGGTCTATCTGGGCTAAATTCCAAATCATTGCTAATTTTCAAAAATTGTGTAACTTTTTAGTCATTAGCAATATTCACTGATTAATGCTGATAATATAGGGAAATGTGGCATTTCAAAGACATGGTATCTTAAAGGAGAAAGAACAGTATGGATCATTGAGTCCAGATATTATTTTTGTTGTTGTTGTTGCTGCTTTCTTGATTTGTTGTTTAAGGAGGAAAACATATTTTTCAGTTACAATGCCATATTAAGTCTTGTTTTTTTGTATGCCTTGAAGATGTGGGACGTTGGCTCTAATGGGTGGCTACTGAGGATGCCCATGTGAGATGATCAGGCTGAGGGTCACCAGCCCAGGTGACCTAGCACTGCACCTAGCACCACACCTAGCACTGTAATTGGGACCACACTCCTTTTCTTTACTTACCTGCAGACAATTTTCCTGAGTCTGGGAAGTGCACCAAGCAGCTACCTCTTTGCTCCATTTGTTCTGGTCAGCTGTGCCTCACACAAGGCTGGGCACCTATGTATAGAGCAATAAACAGCAGATGTGACCAGGTGACACTCTCTCCTGGGAAACATTTTAGTCTATTCTATAGTCCTGCCAAATAAGGAGGTCTGAAGGAATTTACATAGCATCTGAAGGTGTGGTGAATGGGGGAAGGTTTCAATTAGAACCTGTATCAGAAGATCCATACTGGCAAGAGCTTCTAAGAATGTAATGAATATGATAAGACATTTAGAGAGACCTCTCAGACAATGGTTCATTTGAAAATCTACAAAGGAGGGAACCCCTATGAATGTAACAAGCATAGAAAGACCTGTCATCATTGCTCCCATCTCATTCAAGATCAGAGATTCCATAATTAGGAAAACCTTATAAATGTGCTTAATATATAAAAACCTTCACTCAGAGTTCCCTACGCATTGACCCTCAGATAATATCCTCTGGAGAAGACTTATAAATTTTATGAGTGTAGGAGGCCTTCGTTCAGAGTAAAAGCCTTTTCCAACATCAAGTACTTCATACAAGTGAGAAGCATTACAGTTGAAATTAGTGTGGAAAAGCTCACTCAAGAAACCATCTTGACCACCAGAGAATCCATAATGGGAAGAATCTCTGTGAGTATAATGAACATAGTAAGGCTTTCAGTCAGAGCAAATGTCTTATTTGACATCAGAGCCTCTGCACTTGGGAACAAGCACATAAATATAGGCAGTATGGAAAAGGCTTCAGTCAGAACTCTCAACGTGTTGGCTATGAGCAAATTCGTACCAGAGAAAAACATTTGGAATACAGCATGATAAGACATTCAATCAGAGTAAATGTCTTATTTTATGTCACTCGACTTCACACAAGCAAAAAACCCTGTAAATATGGAAAATATGCAATCAAGACACACATCTTGTTGTGTAACAGAGAATTCACATTGGTGAAAAATCCTGTGAATGTAATAAGTATGGAAAAATCTTTGGTTATAGCACCAATTTTATGATGTCAGAGAACCCATCTGGGGAGAAACTCTATAAATGCAATGACTATGGGAAAGCCATTTGGGATAGTTCACAGCTTATCATGCATCAGAGAGTTCACACTGGAGAGAAGCTCTATGAATGTAGTGACTATGGGAAAGACTACAGTCAACATTCTATTTTAATCACCATCAGTGAACTACACTGGGGAGAAGCACTCGGGCCTAGCTCAGTCCATTTTTTAAAGTATGGTTCTCCAAGATGGAGGGCAAAGGTCTCAGCTTTGGATTAAACCTTCTTTCAAAGAACTTTTACCCTTGTCTCTCCTTGGAAGCACTAATCACAATGGACCATTTCCTTTGGGTCACTAGGGGATGGACCATTTGGGAGAGTGGTTATAACTTAATGCAATCTCTTCTCTGCTCCTGGGAAAGTGAGGACCACACACGTCATTTACTAATAGGTTTCTTTCCTTTTTTAAAAACTATTTTAAATCTATGTCATTAGTGTGTGCTTCTCAAGAACAGAAGTCATATCTTGCGTTATCTATTCTAGCTTTCCTTATTTTCTTTTCTCTATTCCAGCTCTTTTATCTCACCATTTAAATAAAATTATCTTCCAAGAATTTAATTCATTCTTTCCTGTTTCTTGGTTGTGGCCTTCATAATCCACTTTTAACATCTAGTCTAAATTCTCATTTTTGCCTTTCCCTTCATAGAAAGCCTTTAAAAAAAACTGCTTGCTAATCTCTGTCTTTCACAATCTTCAAATTCAGCTCATCTCTGAAAGACTTGTCTTTTTTAAGTGCTTCTCCATTCAACTATGATAAATGGTCTTGTAAATTATTTTCAACTTAATGCATATGTATATATGTTCATACCAACTTTCTGTAGGCTCTTGGAGAGAAGATACGGTGTCTCTTTCTGTTACCATATAGATAACAGTTTGTGCATACTATTTGTCAAATATAAAATATTTTTCCCATGACTCTCAAAAAATATTCTGCATGTGAAAACCAAACTATAAAATAATTAAAGCAAAATAACTTTGAGTGATGTAATTAAGCCTTGCCTTCAGCCTCCCTTTGCCCTTTTTCTCTTCCCTGGACTTGGACGTCTCAAAAAGACCCTCAAGAATTGGATGAGCACAGTTTGAAAACCACTAATCTAGACTCATTTCTGGTCTAATACAGGATTTCCTAATTCAATACCATGACAGAAGGTCATATGTTCCTTGATTGACTGATTCTTGAAGCAAGAATTCATTACTTAATAAGCAGCCTCACCTATTTACTATAAACCTCAAATTGATTCAGTAAGCAAGAGTTTCTGTTTGCTTAGGGATTAGGTTAGATTTCTATTGATAGGTTAAGTTAAAAAAATATATCCTTTCCTCTCTACCTCTACCGATTTCAGACTTCTCAAAAATAATGATATTCAAGCTGATCTTTCAACATGTATTGATGTCGTATTTTACTAAGTTGATAAATTGAAACCATCACAGTCTTTTCCTTTATTTAGTATTGATTTAACTCTTCACTGTCAACATGAAGTCTCTAATAGCCTAAAGACATATAGCCTTTGACACTCAAACAATTGTAAGAACATAAAGGAAAATAAGCAACAAGGAAAGTATAATGGAAAGTAGTCAATATCATAAGCTGAAAGTGGAAATGCAAAGTGTAATTGAAAGAAATGAAAAGATGAAATGAAATTGAAATGAAATATGTTGTACTGTTATTTGTGAAGGTAAGAAAATGTTCATTAACAAAAAAGAGAAAGGGAATGCATTATTTTTTTTTAAGTACTCAATTAGTGTCAGGCACTGTCGAAGCTCTTTTACATCCATTAGTCCATATGTCTATTACAAATATGTTTGAGATAGGGGTTATTATCCCCATTTTTCAGTGGGATACAAACATTTCAGTAACTTACCCAAGATCTTGCAGGTAATTAGTTACAGAGTTCAAATTTGAATTCAGATCTTTTTTTTTTTAACATTTTTTAATGTTTATTTATTTTTGAGAGAGAGAGAGAGGCAGAGCATGAGTGGGGAGGGACAAAGAGAGAGAGAGAGAGACAGACAGACAGACAGAATCTGAAGCAGGCTTCAGACTCTGAGCTGTCAGCACAGAGCCCAATGCAGGGCTCATACTCACTAACCGCGAGATCATGACCTGAGCCAAAGTCAGACACTTAACCAACTGAGCCACCCAGGTGCCCCAAGTCTTTCTTTCTTTTTTTCTTTTAATTTTATTTATTTATTGTTAAGTTAGCTAATGTACAGTGTAGTCTTGATTTCAGAAGTAGATTCCCGTGATTCATCACTTACATACAACTTCCAGTTCTCCCAATAAGTGCCCTCCTCAATGCCCATCACCCATTTTCCCCACCCATAACCCCCTAGCCCCATCAACCCTCAGTTTGTTCTCTGTATTTAAGAGTCTCTTATGGTTTACCTCCCTCTCTGTTTGTATCTTATTTTTCCTTCCATTCTCCTACAGTCTTCTGTTAAGTTTCACAAATTCCACATATGAGCGAAATCATATGATATCATTCTCTGACTGACTTATTTCACTTAGCACAATACACTCCAGTTCCATCCATGTTGTTGCAAATGGCAAAATTTCATTCTTTTTCATTGCCAAGTAGTATTCCATTGTGTATATAAATATAAATATATAATATATACCACATCTTCTTTATCCATTCATCAGTTGATGGACATTGGAGCTCTTTTCATAATTTTGCTATTGTAGATAGCACTGCTATAAACATTGGGGTACATGTGCCTCTATGAATCAGCACTCCTGTATCCTTTGGATAAATTCCTAGTAGTGCTAGGGTCATAGGGTAATTTGATTTTTAATTTTTTGAGGAACCTCCATACTGTTTTCCAGAGTTACTGCACCAGGATTTTCTTAACTCTATATCCATATTTCCTTAAAGTATGCTGCAGGGAAGAAATAATTAAATGGAAATAGATTTTTTAATAACAATTTTATCTTTTAGATATTAACCAACTAGCATAAACACAATATCTACATACTACTTAGTTTATTTAACCTCCCAACATATCACCACTGTTCAGTGAGAAAAAAATGTAGTTGAAGACTTACAGCCCGCCAAGAAGCTGAATTTTCAATTTCTAAGTAAAGGCTTTGGTTAGTAGACTAAAGTTGTTTTGTTGTTATTGTTAATAAATATGTTTCTTTGTTCCAAAGTGTAAAAATTATTCATATGTGTTATATTTGCTTCTATAACAAATTATCCAAGAGGCCTGTGATTTCATCGAAAGTGTTCTTGTTCCTTTATTTTTCTAAGCATTTTTTTCCTTCTCTTTCCATAGGCATGTTCATATTTCACATCTAATGCTTTGCCACTGAAGATTACTTTCATCAATGCTAACCCAATGGGCAAAAACATCAGCGTCATTTTTAAGGTACAGTAGCCCTCCTGAAACATCAAATTGATTTCACAGGTAGAATTATTGATTTATTTCTCACAAAAAGAAATGATTATAGCTATTTTCCACTGGCAACAACACAGAGGATTCCAGTTATTTTTATTCTGCATTTTTGCAGAATTATAGTACATGTCAAACTTTGATTGATAATAAATAAATCGTTATTGTCTCAAGCTAGTGAACCTTCAGTGCAAAACTTAAGAGGAGATGTTTCAATGAATAAAATTATACAATCACTTTTGAGTAGCACAGAATGTGGAATGTTTGGTTAGCCCTTAGTGGAAGAGTTTTCTTTTGGTTTATATACTAAATTAGAATCAATATTAGCTGAAACTCAAATGATATGTTAATTTAACATAAAATTCTTACCTGCAAGAACTTGCTTATTTTAATAATTTGAGTTATTTTCTTCTTTTTAAATAAATATGGGCCAAATCAGTCTTTATCATGAATCCCATGAGAAAAGAGTAAAAGGTAGTAACAGAGTTAAAGACAGGTAGGAAAGAGGGACTGAAGAAGAAACTGTAGTGGAACAGTAAGAATTTACATTCATTCACTTAATTTAATCAATTATTCAGCCAAACCAGACAACCAGCTCTCAGAGTGAATTATTTGGTGGATTTTGACTATTTTTGAGGGTAATTTTTAGCACACCCTACTTTGGCTTTGATCTGTGTCACCTCAAGCATTAATGGTCACATGACACTGCATTTTTGGTGAAGAAAAAAAATACAAAATTTCATCTTGGAATATTTTTCTGCATATTATCTAGAAAGCATTTTCAAAACCAAACCTGTTAGTTTAAAAGCATAAAACTATCCTCCTTCCCCTTTGGACATATTCCATTTCCTTCACTTATGCTAGAAAATCATCTCTTAATCATTTCTTCTTATTATCAAAGGCTGTTTACTCTGCAAACTTTTTAACCACCTTCATGATATGAGAAGTCAATGATTTAAAGTCTAATGAATCCTGTGTGTGCTATTTATACTCCTAGTCAAGAAGCTCTTGGTATTCTAACTGTATATCAGTATATACATTTATGGCATACGAAATAGTGTTTCAGTTCAAAAGAAATCTCTCTTGGTTGAGTTTGAAATTTGGTTTGAAATTTCAATAAACATTCATTGAGTCTCTCTTCTCTAGACTTTAAGTCTAAGACATTGCACGTGGATGATAAATTGAAAGATTATTATCAGGAACAGCATTCCAAGCAACTTCTAACTTGATGGCTGAAGCTTCTGTAATCATTTAAAGGAAAGTTCTTATTTTCTCTGATCTTCTCTCAGATGTTCTTAGTACTAATAAAACAATTGAAACCATCCTAAGTCTGGCTAGAAATTTATTTGAGGAAAGAAATGACATATACCATATTTGAAGGCCTTTAATGGAATTCAAGGAGAAATCCAGTCTATAATTTTGTTTTTAACAGGCTGGCGATGATCTCCGTCAGGATATGCTTGTTCTGCAGATTATTCAAGTGATGGACAATATTTGGCTGCAGGAGGGCTTGGATATGCAAATGATCATTTATAGATGTCTATCCACAGGGAAAGGTCAAGGTCAGTATAGATTAGAAAGTGATTTGACTTACATTATTTATCTCAAACATTCACTGGTAGCATGACACCAAACTTTCACAGCCTTCATTTTACACTATAAATTTTAAAATCAAAAGAACTATATACAAAGTCATTCTTCTTTCTTAAAAAGAATTATTTTCAAAATAGTTTACATGGAATGTAATGTCTTTGATGATAGTAATTAAGATTTTCACATTCCAGATGTTAACTGTGGTATCTTTTCCTGTATCTTTTGTGTGTTTTTTTTCTCTTAAAGATAATAATAGAAAAACCTACTTGTTCAAAAAAATTCAATTGCTGCCTATTAACGCAAAATTCACAAAGTCGCAAATGCTTAAAGGAGTTCTGAACATTCTAAATACCTTATATATCTGCATTTAATTTCTAAAAGATGTTTGAGTAAATCATAATATCAATAGTCAAAGATGACCAAATATGCAAACTTTGAACATTCCAATATATTATTATAGAAATGTAATATAAAATATAGAAATATAATTACATTTATACACATTTTCAATGAAAATAATGTCAATGGTCCACCCAAATTATTAGCAAAACATCACAGGTAAAAGTTGTACTTAATTACAATAGTGCTAAATTGAAGAAATAATTCCTAAGATACCTTATAATCTTTTTTAAAATGTGGTCATCACCACTTAGAATTTCATTAAATTAATTGGTAGAAATTATAGCAGATACATTTACATAAACAAAGGGATAAAAAAAAATCATAGAACCAGAGACAGAACCTAGAACCACGTAGTTTGTTTCTTTTGGTCTGTTGTGGGTTTTTGTATTGTTTTGTTTTGTTTTATTAAGAAAGAGCTACAATTTAAACCTAACAGAAAACTATCACTGTCTGATTCCCCCAGTTCCTGAGGTTCCACCACTAGGCTCAGTACCCCAGACAACCATGACTTGAGACTTTAGAAACTAAGTACGGAAGCACCTCCACTTTAGTTTAACTTGCAACCTGATCCTTCAGGATAACTCTGTTACAAGTTACACTACCCAATTATTTTGATTCTGATAATAGGGCTTTTGCTTTCAGGACAAGTGTCTACCCCTTTACCCTTTCTAAAGCTCTATTTCCTAAGAGTCTTTATCATCGCTGCTCTGAGATTGTTATTCCTTGAGTTTTACTCTCCCTTTTTTTACATGGGTAACTGAACTTTTTCAAATTCTAATGTATTGAAAGAGTAAGAATAAAGCTAGATGAACCAAGCTGAACTTTTTGATGTCATAAGGATCACCTTTTCTTCAGAAATTGAATACATCACTGACTTCAGTGGAATTCTTTTTTTTTTTTTTTTAAGATTTGTTTAAGTTTATTTATTTAGAGAGAGAGAGAGTGCACGTGTGCAAGCAAGGGAGGGGCAGAGAGAGAGGCAGGGAGAGAGAATCTCAAGCAGGCTCTGCGGAGTCAGCAGGAAGCCTGACACTGAGACTCAAACTGTGAGATCTAACTGTGAGATCATGACCTGGGCTGAAACCAAGAGTTGGGCACTTAACTGACTGAGCCACCCAGATGCCCCCTCTGTGGAATTCTTCAATTCCATCTACTCATTTCTTTGTTTATAACTATAGAATATAACAGAGGCTAAATCTTTTAAAGTTAATAAAAAGGCTCATTAAATATGAATGTAGACTTGTCCACAGTTGCAGATGTTGTAAAACAAACAAGCTATTATTCTCTCGTGTCTATCAACAATCTTCTATAGTTGTAAGATTTGAGAGGGCATTATACTGGCAAAATACTTCTTCAAGAAAAATAGAGATCTTTAAGGCAAATGTCATTTTTAGGAGCTCAGGTTCCATTTTTATTATGCTTCCAAGGCTTATTGAATATCTATTATTTTGAAAAAATATCACAGAGTAAGGTAAAGTATACTAAAATGAGCTAAACAGAGTTGCTGCCCTTAAGAAGAGTATATTCCAGGCCACAAGTTTGCATGACTTTATCAACATGATTGTTGATTATAATTCACATGACTATTTTGTACATGATGTCCAGGAGATTTAAGAGAGCCTATCAAGACAAAAAATTCTTTAGGATTTATTTTATTTATTTAGTTATTTATCTTTTTAAAAAATATATTGTCAAACTGGCTTCCAAACAACACCCAGTGCTCATCCCAACAAGTGCCCTCCTCAATGCCCATCACCCACTTTCCCCTCCCTCCCACCCCCCATCAACTCTCAGTTTATTCTCAGTTTTTAAGAGTCTCTTATGGTTTGCCTCCCTGCCTCTCTGTTTGTAACTTTTTTTCCCTTCCCTTCCCATCCCCCATGGTCTTCTGTTAAGTTTCTCAAGATCCACATATGAATGAAAACATATGGTGTCTGTCTTTCTCTGACTGACTTATTTCACTTAGCATAATACCCTCTAGTTCCATCCATGTTGGTGCAAATGGCAGAAAAATATGGAAGCTTCATGAATTTGTGTGTCATCCTTGCGCAGGGGTCATGCTGATCTTCTCTGTATTGTTCCAATTTTACTACATGTGCTGCTGAAGGGAGCACAGGATTTATTTTATTGTTGGCTCTCCAAATTTGATGGGCGTAAAAGTTACTTAGGGGAAATGGAGGAGTAGAGATAACTAGACCCAACCAGGTACTAAATCACATTCTCTACGTAGGCATTGAAGAGAGGAGGGAGTTCTCAAGACTTTGTGACTGTAAAAAGCTGCTCTATTATTTTTTATGCACCCCAGTTTGAGAGCCACTGCCTTATATGACACCACCTTGAAAAGTTCTGTCCCCAAGAAACTTACTATTTAAAATGTAACCCAGGGAATCCGCAGCATTAGCATCACCTGGGAACTTGTCAGAAATGCAGAATCTCAGACCTCACTCCTACCCTAAAGAATTAGAGCCTACCTTTTAACAAGACCCCCAAATGATATATAGATAGATAGATAGATAGATAGATAGATATAGATATAGATATATATAGATATATAGATAGATAGATAGATATAGATAGATATAGATATATAGATATATAGATATATATAGATATATAGATATAGATATAGATATAGATATAGATATACACTAAAATTGGAGAATCTCTGCATTCAAGGGCTATAAGAATAGAACTATACATATTACTCAATGTGCACAGATTTGATAGTATTTAAAAGGTGTATGATACATACTATCTTAAAATGTATAAAATGTAATTTATGGTTTTAATTAATAGACAAAATTTGGCCACCATGATTGTTAAAAATTAGGTGCAAGGTTTTCAGGGTAGTCAGCAATGTAAGTCTTATGATAAATGGCTTGGGATTTAGCAAAGATTAATTCCCTAAAGACAAATGTGGTCTGGAAAGTAACTGACATTGCTACAGCACAGTATGTAAATGGTGTAATAATCTAAGTCTTTATTTTGGACATGGTCAAATGTGAGGCAATGAAGCACTAAGGAACCAGATAGAAGGTGATTTCCCTTTAGGTGTATTAAGTGGAGGAACTGGAAATTTGAGGAAGGAAATGTTTAGTATTAGAAAGAGGAATCACCTCTTTCTAAAATTATTACATTAATACAAAATGTAAAGCCTTACATTTTCTATCTTACTTAATACACATGAGAAAACCTGCATGAGAGCCAAATACTATTGGGGAGAAAGGAGAAGTACTATGATATTAAGGATAAGCCCAAGATTTACTTCTAGAGTATTCAGTTATGTCCTTCCTTCCTCCCTCCTTCCCCCCTCCTTTCCTCCCTCCATTCTTTCCTTCCTCTCCCTATCTCTCTTTCTCCCCTTCCTTCCTTCCTTCCTTCCTTCCTTCCTTCCTTCTTTCCTTCAGATATGCTTAATAGCTTATTTCTGCAGCATTCAATATTCCATTCCCACTCCCCATGTTTAAGTTTCTTTCTGATCCAGCAATGTAGATGTCTAAGAGTCACAACTGGACTATTAAATATTAAGAGAGATTAAGGCTGCAACCAGCTACTGCTGGCCAACTCCAGCACAGAGAAGTGTTTCATTTACCAACACTGTGATTTGATTAATTGTTGTTTAATCTGAATGTTTGAAGATAGATTATAAAATAGTTTCAGAAATTCAAACATCTCTCTTTTCAGTTTCATTTGTGTCCTTGGTCTCTTTGGACATTTGAGTTTTCAACTCCTGCAATTTTCAAGATTGTGGAAATCAAAAATACTAGACTTTAATTTCTTTCAGTGGTTTTATTTATAGAACAGTATATTACAGCGTGTTTTGTGGACATTAGTCTGGACAGTTTTATTAAATACTGGGTCTAAATTGCTATTCTGTACAGAATAAAAATCAGAAGATTTGAAAATATTTACATTTTAATAACCTTACGAACACAATGAAAAAAGCCTTAATGGATACATGGCCAGTGGGGCAAAGGTCCTAATGAAGTTCAATCAATATATGCTCCCCTTTAAAAAATTATTAGCATAGTTTGTCTTTAATGTTGGCTGAGAAGAAAGGAGCAGATGGCTCTCCACATGTTTACTGCAATTATTCTGTTCACTCCTAGAAATGGGACATTTAACTATGAAGCTTTCATTAACCTGAACCTTGATTTTTATAATATATTTGAAATATTTGTTATGGATATTGTATTTGGTTCTCTTCTATCATAAATACGCTTGTTATACAAGTTTGAATGTCCTCTCTTCAACTGTAAATGAATGCACAAGTCATACAGTAATTAACTGACTACCTTATTGACTGAGAGTTCTGTGAGACTGTCTAGATTGGCTCTCTACTGTAGTTCAAAAAAAAAAAAATAGTGAAGCTTCTTCTGATAGTTCCAAACACAATAAGTGCTCCCCAGGACTTCAGAAAAATTAGAAGGAAGTCTTCATCCAGATAAGTCTTCTTCAGAAAAGAAGGTTTACAAAGAAAAGGATAACTGAAGTAGTGCTGAGAAGGATTGTTGCCACATAGGTCAAGATGTGTTTCCTAAGTATTCCTCATCTTGTGAAGAAGAAATTATTTATATCATCTCTTTTTTATCAACCAGGATTGGTGCAGATGGTGCCCGATGCCATCACCCTAGCAAAGATCCATCGCCATTCTGGACTGATAGGACCATTGAAAGAAAACACAATCAAAAAATGGTTCAGTCAGCACAACCATCTAAAGGCAGATTATGAAAAGGTTTGTCCTGCTGTAGCTAATTTTAAATAATGTACTTAAAGAAGAATATGCTCTGGATCATTAACTATTGTGTTTCATGAAAAAGTAAATTAAGGACACCTTGAGTTCTAATCCATTCAGTCATCAGCTTAGTAATAATGATCCAGTTTAAATGGCATATTAACTAGATAAAATTTCTGTATTTGGTTTTGTTTCTTACAGCCATCTCTCTTGAGATGTTGCTCCTTGAAACTACTTCTTTCAAGGTATCTCTGCCTATCTGTATACAGTCTCCAGTTTCTATAAATCCCTCTCCTTCCTTTGCAATGCATTTCTTCTGCCTACTTTTTCATGCCTTATTCTTCCAATGCTTGTAAAATGCATAAATATCTCAGAACTTTACAAAATGTACTGTTATATTTGACTGAAAACATTTTTTCCCACTTCCCTTCACACTGGCATCTGGCCTGTAGTGTATAGTTGTGCAGGTTCTGCCACCTACCAGGGCTCCCAGCTAAGGAAG
Source organism: Acinonyx jubatus (assembly GCF_027475565.1). Taxonomy (NCBI): domain Eukaryota; kingdom Metazoa; phylum Chordata; class Mammalia; order Carnivora; family Felidae; genus Acinonyx; species Acinonyx jubatus. The sequence continues at coordinate 50,705,253 of NC_069387.1, forward strand.
GAGCTGCTTAAATCCAGGCTTTATTCCACTTGCCAAAGCATGAACTGGTCCAGCTGGGTCTACCTGGAGGGAGGAACATCTTTATGCTAGTTCACACAAAGATACAATAAGGGCTAGCACTGAGTTTTCTCAGAACTGTCCTGAGCACTGAAATTTCTTCATTCTAGGCAACTCCTCGGTCCTGAACAAACTGGAATGATTGGTCACCCTAGTTAACACAGGCCATGATAGAGAGACCCAAGAGTTCATCAATTTCAGATTTCTATGAGATTGAAGTGGAGCAAAATATGGGGTTTTGGAGGTCAAATAACAAAGATGAGATAGCATTACCTGGAAATCTATTTTGTAATCATTCACAAAATTAGAACTTGAGTTTTGCACAAATCCCTGGGGTTATATCGTTTGAGGTGTTTACGCATATATTTGCTCTTCACAGCTACACATAAGGGCATCTTTTATTATCTTCACTTTGTAAGTGAAACATATATAATGAGACAAATTAAGTGACTTGTTCAGGCACTTGGGATATCTGGAACTAAGACAGGTAATCCAGTGACATAGATTTCCACTCCAGCATGTCAGCCACCCCGTTCCAGGAGACCCATTACCATGGCCCAACCAATCACTCACAGCTCCACCATGGTTACAGTCCTGGTTGCATCACTGATGAAAATAATGTGTACTCAGGAGACCATTTGAAAACAAAGAGTAATTTTGGCAAGAAACCTCTGTTTATTAAAGAAACAGAAGCCACAATTGACTTAGTGATAACCTGCTTCCACCCACACAGACATTCACTGATGTATACTGTACCAAGACACTTTTGGACATTAGCTGGATGACATATTTGTAAGGATAAACATAAGATATTACCTATATCTCAATACGTTTTTTTCTGTGTTACAAATTCAAATATTCAAAATTGACATTTTAAGTTTCTCTGGGGATAGGAAATATTGAGCCATATTTTTCCTTCTTCTTTTACCTTGAAAAAAAATCATTCAATATTGTATATTTGGGACATCAAAAAAACACACCAAGAATCCTCTTCAATAAGCTATGAAAATTAGATCCAACTGAATGAAAGAGATATTTTGCCCAATTTAAATGAAAACATTTATTAGCCACAGAAGAAATTGCTTCATGTTCTTCTATAGCATATCAAGAACCAGTCATTTAATCATAATCTTCTCTCAACTGAGACGTAGAAGTGGGTCTCGATTATGTAATTTTGCTTTTTATACTACTTTTTACCATTATCTCTGACGCTAATGCATTTGCTTATTTTATCTGTGTGTTATCTTTGTGTTATTTCTTTTCAACCAATTAGGCCTTGAGGAACTTTTTCTATTCCTGTGCCGGCTGGTGTGTGGTAACGTTCATCCTGGGAGTCTGTGACCGACATAACGACAATATCATGCTGACAAAGTCAGGCCACATGTTTCATATTGACTTTGGAAAATTCCTAGGTCATGCACAGACATTTGGAGGGATAAAAAGGTCAGTGTGCAAATAATGTCTATTACAGTAATTAAGCAATGTCCCAGAGTGATATAGGACATGTAATGGCATAGAAACCCGGCAGATGGCTTGCTCCCCCGGCTCTCAAATCCCCCCAGATAACATAAACATGTTTATATATCTAATATGATTGAAGGAAATATTTTCTTCAATATATTTTTAATGGAACAAATTAGGTTTCCTCAAATTGTTAGTGGACTTCTCCCATGAGAAACTAATCCTGCTCCAGTCTGAATTGTCTGAAATATTCTTGTTTTCTTATAAACCTTGAATGGACAATGAGGCATGAATTCGTGGTCTCAATACATCCAGTATATTGCTCATAGCAATCACCATCCCTGGTCTACATATCACAAAACTAGCACATTTCCTACACTGAAATAATCTTAAGTCACTTCAAAAATACCCAGTGAGCAACAACTGATCAAGGCTCTGAGGATGTAACAGCAAACAAGGAAGACACAAACCTGATAATCTTTCTAGGAGGAATGATACGCATTAAACAAGTTAGCATGTAAAGAAATAATATGAGTAAATGAAGAATTTAATTTCTTAATAAGAAACTGAAGCAAAGAAATTATATAGAGAGTGACTGGAGCAGGGATGCCATTTTAAAGAGGCCTCTAGAAAGAGATGAGAGACCACTGTGTAATTAATTATCTACCTTGTGGAAATCCATGAGAATAGATTTCTAAGAAAAGAGAACAACAGAAGTAACAGTCATGAGCATGAAAATAAGCCTAGTATGATCCAGTGATAAGAAGGCCTGGGACCTGGAAGGCCTGGGACCTGGAAGGGGGCAGGCAGTAAGATGTAAAGGTGAAGAGCTTGAGGAGGCCAGACCAAGTAGGGCACTGAGGACATGGTATGAAGGTTGGTTTTTATTTTGGGTTTGGGGCAAGCCATTGACGGATTTTAGTGGATTTCAAAACGTGTTCTTCTCTCCTGTGAAGTAGTAAGAACAGTTAGGAGTCTACTACAATGATTAGGGCAAGGCCTTAATGGAAAAGAAGTGGTAAAAACTGAGATTCAGAATATAATTTGGGGTCAGAGCCATAAGACCTGCTAATTGATTGGACACTGGCAGTGACTAATGGCTGGGGGAGGGGCTTAGCAAGTAGAAATAGAAAAGAAAACATTCTATTTTGCCTGGATAATGCCTGGATCTTTAATCTTAACAAATAATTATATCATTTACTGAAACCAAAGAGACTGGTGGATGAATAGTTTTTGTTTTATTTTATTTGAACTGGGACAAGGAAACCCAAAGTTTAAGACTAAGGTCCCTTGCTTTAAAAAGATAAAATAACTTAAAGTAGAAATGGGACCAAATCATTCTGAAGAGTAACCACTCACTTTTAGCTAAAGTATCTACTCAGTCGAAGGAATAATAATGTCTTCTATAATATAACATGATGAACTCTCACTAGATGGCAGTTATCTGGTATTAAAATGCCAATATAAACTACATAATATGGTATCTCCTATTTTGTAGAAGCATACAAATGGAATCATTTCACATGTTGTTATTTTCAATGCATTGCCTTCTATTATGACTACCTCAAGAAAATTCACCACATCTGCATTCATTCCTTAAAAATCTACTGAGGATAATCTGTGTGCCAAGCACTGTGATAAATCTTGAGGATACAAAGGTGGATAGTACACATTTACCACCTCAATGGGGTTTGCTCTTTCTTAGAATACTAGAAGACAAAACATAAATAATCATTATAAAATTTGATAAGGGCAGAAATAGATGTACGGACTATCAGAACAGCATAGAAACAAGATACCTAGTTTATGAAAGACAAAAGCTAATTAATGTACATAAGCATGAACATAATTTACCCATATAATACTTTTTCCCTACAATCCATTCTTTCCTAGAAATTTAAAGATTAGCTTTCAATTCTGACATCTTTATTTATTTATTTTGCTGTATTGTCCACTGGATATTTGGGCTAACGCTTACTCATTTATTTAACCAGCAATAGTGTTGACCATGTGGGTGGTTAAAAAAGGAATAAAAATATTTCAGTTTCACAGAAAAAATTGAATAAGTCATAAAAAATAACAAGTTACTAAACAATACAGTAAGTCCTATAATGGAGATATGTACCAGGCTCTATAAAAAAGGTGGAGCTCAATTTGTTTGTTTATTAATATTACAAGAGCTACTGCTGCTTCTGATTTGGCAATTTTTTTGACATATGATATTATATTAGTTTCAGGTGTACAACATATGATTCAGCAATTCTATATATTACAAAATGCTCACCACAAGTGTAGTCACCATCTGTCACCACACAGTTATTACATTATTAACTATATTCCCTATGCTGTACATTTCATCCCTGTGCCTTATTTATTTTATAACTGGAAGTTTGTACCTATTAATCCCTTTCATCTATTTTTTCCTACTCCCTACTTTCCTCCCTTCTGGCAACTACCAGTTCTGGGTATTTATGAATGTGTTTCTGGATTTTTTATTCATTTATTTGTTTTGTTTGTTTTTCAGATTCCACATATAAGTGAAATCATATGGTATTTGTTTTTCTCTGTCTGATTTATTTCACTAAGCATAATACCCTCTGGATCCATTCATGTTGTCACGAATGACAAGATTTGATTCTTTTTTATGGCTGAGAAATATTCTATTGTGTGTATATGCCACATCTTTATCCATTCATCTATTAATGGACATAAACATAGAGAAACATATATATTTTCAAACTAATATTTTCATCTTCTTAATGTAAGTACCCAGCTGTGGAATTACTAGATTGCATGGTGTTTTGTTTTTAATTTTTTGCTTTCCATAGTGGCTGCACCTATTTATATTCTGACCAACAGTCCCCAAGAGTTTCGTTTTCTCCACATCCTTACCAACATTTGTTATTTCTTGTGTTTTTGATACTAGCCATTCTAACAGGTGTAAGGTGGTATCTCACTGTGGTTTTGATTTGAATTTCCCTGGTGATTCATGATGTTCAGCATCTTTACATATATCTCATCTATTGGCTGTCTTTACATCTTCTTTGGAAAAATGTCTATTCAGGTCCTCTCTTTGGCAATTTTACCTCTTTTAGGTAACATCTGAGGTACATGAAAATGTGTCCAGCACAGTACATAACCTCACTCATAGTAGGTTCTCAATATTGTTTATCAGTTAATAAAGCATTCATCTGGAAGCCCTCAATCATTCAATAATCATTGATTGGATGAATGAAATGAAGCTGGCAGTGTCTTCCCTTGAGATGACTCACTATTGTTCACCAGCTAAGGAGGCCAACTGAAGTATTATGATCCATTTGGATTATTATTTGCAAGATTTTATCTCCACCAGTGGCTATGTAAGGCTAATTAGCAATGTCTCCTTGGATTTCTGTCTTGAAACTGATACTTCTGCTCTGAGTTTAACAGGTAAACTGAACTATTCCTACTCATTTTTATTCGCTATATCTTTTGAATTACATTCTATTAGTTTCCTTCCCAGTGTCTTTTGGCTGTTTCTGAAGTTCATTTGAGTGTTGTTTCATAAGATGGCCAACTTCTTCTAACTTGGGACCATTGGCTGTTCTTATTGGTTGCTAGGTTGACAATAGACTTCTTATAAATTGAACCTCTGTATTCTCCTAGGACACATGAATGTTCTTATTTATACTACATTTATTATATTATAGACCTGATCTTTAAAGAGACTAGCTTCACCTAGATCCTTCTAAACACATACTAGCCATATTAATAACCCACCCATAATGTACAAAGCCACGTATGTAAATAATGCCCTAGGACTATCCTAGTCTCTCACAGTCTAGCAAGGCCATAATGCTCTAGTAATAACCCAGGATCATACTCCTTAACATAAAATGCTGCACCCACTGGGACTAGAAAGTACCGTATCTCAGATACATGTGTTTCTATTATTGTCTACTCCTTAACACTTTGGAAGATGAAAATATTTGTATAACTTTCTAGGTTTACAAAAGATTACTAACACATAGAGACTAATTTCACTTAATAATACATTTGCCTAAACCATTGCTCAACTGCACATAAGAAGTACAGTTTCCAGTTGTGGGTGGTTTATAGGTTGGCAAAAGAAATCACATACACACATAAAACCACCTCTCTAAGTTGTAGATAGACCCTTTAGCCAAGGATACAGAATTTAATAATAGAAGTTAGCAGGCCAACAGAGCAGAACCAGATGTAGTATATCTTTCCCTTGATCTTTAGTTTCCTTAAGAGCAATGAGGCAATGTTTTTTTTTACAAGCAGGATCTTGAAAAAGAAGCTGATTTCTTGCTGGGCCATTGCCCTTTTATATTCATGCTTACATCACCATTCCAAAACATCTCCCACTAACCATCTATATAATCCTATTTAGACAATGCCTACAGACATTGGCTCTCTTGATTCTTGGATTATATTGAGTCAGCCCAGCAACACTCACATTTGGAGTCCTTGCCCAGATGTCTCTAAACCATTCCTCTGAATTCAGTTTCCCAGAAATATGGAAAGCCCATGCTTTGACCAAATTAGAGGCTCCTGTAGACTTTCTAACTTTGAAGAAAGAAAAAAGAACTCACATCTCAGTTATAAATATGAAGGATTTCACATCCTGTGTATAAACAAACAATCCTTCATTATTGGTTTTAATTATTAGATTAGATAAAGAGGATATTCACCAATGGATTAAATCACAGGGCAATTCAGCCCTAGCATTCCTTAATGATTCTGGGGAAAATCTGGCTAATCCTCACAATGAAAGTTGATGAAATCAACTTTCTGAAGCCAATTGGTTTTTCTTTTGAAATATTGCTTAATTATTATCTTCTTTATTTATTTTATCTCACAAAAATTCAAATTAAAGTGGTTAACAAGTTATGCATCCACAATTTTTCAAAGTTCCCCTGTAACAATTTCTATATAGCAATTTTTTCATTAAATAAAAGATATTATTGTAACAAACTCTAAATTTCAACTCCATAATTTCTTGATAGTGACTCTTTTACAGAGGAGGAGAAACTAAGGAAGACCTTTACTGGTGATATTTACTACTCTTCTAACTCATTATTTGATACTTTTTTTTTGAAAACTATATTTTATAACCTGTATGGTCTTTCACTTTAGTAATGCAAGACTTGCATGAAGTCTTTAATTTTAGGGACTGTATGAGTGGTGGTTAATGTCAGGTAGTCCAGAGATAGACTGTATGAGTTTTTTTGAATCCCATGCTAATTAATGTACTAATGATGTGACCATGAACAAATGGCTTCTCTGTGCTCCAATTTAGTTTTTTTATAAAACAGATTTTTTTTTGAAGATTAACTGATACATATAGAGTGCTTGGAAGAATGCCTAGCATCCAGTGAAAGCTCTAGAAATGTTTGTTGTAATTAACTGTAATGCAAGTATTCCAAATGAAGTGACAAGAAGTGAAACGGAATCTCTAGGTGATTATTGTTTCTTTGTGTTTAAAATTATTTAAAAGGTGGCTCAGTTGTTTAAGGGTCAGACTCCTGATTTGGCTTAGGTCATGATCCCAGGGTCGGGGATTGAGCCTGAATCTGACTCTGCCCTGAGCGTGGAGCCTGCTTAAGATTCTCTCTCTCTCCCTGTGTCCCCTCTCTCACTTGTGGATGCTCACTCTCTCTCTAAATAAAGAAAAAAATATTTAAATGATGTATCTTATTTTGGTACTTTTTTAAAGTATGCGCTTTAAAATTCATGAATTGAACTATTAGTCCTTTAAGTTCTCTGACTTTGAGACTTGTTGATTGACAGACTGGATTGCCTTGCACTGTTCTTCAGATTTATTAGGTTGTAAGGTATTTCACCAAATCATTCTTGACTTCTGATATGATTTCATACATAAACAGAGGTGTGCTGGACTGGGCTCATGCTAGCTGGCAAGAGCTTATTTTGTGTATTCCTTTTCAACTCCATATTCAAAAACATCACTTTGGCAGCCTAAAATCAGCCATGGTGAGAGTGTATATACCATGACGATTGGCAAATGTCATAAATGAGAGCTTTATTTTTCTCTTAAAATAAATTAGCTAATTATTAAATATATATCAGCATACCAGAGGACATAAATCCATTTAAAACAGATGAAAAATCATCCCAGCATACAAACAAAATAAAATACTTTTATTTTCCTACTGAAATATTTACATGAGGATAATCAAAATATTATATATGTCTTATTACAGCATGGTTTACACCCTTTTGAAGTTTTGTCCCAATAGATCATCAATCACAAAATATAATTAATCTCAGAATTTTCCTCTCAATATTAGTCATAAACGTTCCCTATATCTGTAATCATCTTGACATGATCTTCAATAGTTAGTTACCACTGTTAAAAAAAAAAACTTTTTTGAGAGAAAGATTGAGAGCGTGTATAAGAGGGGGAGAAGAGGGAGAGAGAATCTGGGACTTGAGGGCTTGGGGGGAGCTGTCAGCTTGATGGATCAAAGGCAGGCAGGTGGAAGTGACAAGGAGCAGGGCAGTCTTGTCAGCAAGGCCCTTTAGTCTAAGTGACATCTCTGCCCCTGACAGTACATGGGTCTGGGTCAGGTAACCTCTCTCTCTGGATCTACATTTTCACCATTTGTAAAGTAGGAATAATAGTATTCTTTATCCTACCTACCTCATGGGATTATTGTGAGGAAACAAGAAATGAAGGATGGAGAGCAATTGGAAAGGTGTAGCCCTCTACAAATAAAAGGTGACTGAGGAATCTGCACTGAGCACGGGTCCTCACATGGGGCTTGATTTCACCGCCGTGAGATCATGACTTGAGCTGAAATCAAGAGTCAGACATTTAGCCAACTGAACCATCCAGGCACCCCTGATGTAAAATTTTTTTATGTTTAATTTCTAATTTGAGTAGTGTATGTTTATATTCTAAATGTTGTCAATTTAAAACCATCTTTGAAAAAATTTTCCCTTAGCAGATTAAAAGATTTTTTGTTTTACTCCAATCATTCTGGTTTAATGTAATATTCATGTAATCCAAATGCTATATAGGCATTAATGATCTCCCACATGCTTTAATTACTGTCTTAATGTCCTCTGAAATTGGGTGAGTCTCATTGGTCTGTTATTCACACATTTGTTTATTAAATAAACATTGTGATTCTTTTTACTCAAAGCAGGCCTCAGTATCTAACAAAAGCACACTTGCCAATACCTCTCCAACTGTGAATGCCTGCAGGACATCTTTGAATCATCTACACCTATCTCCTGACACTTAGCAGAAGCTCAATCTTGGGTGATTGAAGGATCACTACAAAAATGCCATAAAATTTACCTCCCTTGACCTGAGAAAGTACAATTTTTCTGAAGACAAAATTGTTACGTGTGGCACTTAGAGTTATCAGAATCATAGAAAAAGCAAAATAGTGGTAACCAGCATCTGGGAGGATGGGGGAATGGGAAGTCATTGTTTAATGGGAATAGAGGTTCAGTTTTAAAAGATGAAAGAAGGGGCGCCTGGGTGGCTCAGTGAGTCAAGTGCCCAGCTTCAGCTCAGGCCATGATCTCGCGGTTCCTGAGTTCAAGCCTCACATCGGGCTCTGTGCTGACAGCTCAGAGCCTGGAACCTGCTTTGGGTTCTGTGTCTCCCTCTCTCTCTGCCCCTCCCCAGTTCATGCTCTGTCTCTGTTTCTTTCTCTCTCTAAAAAATAAATAAGCATTAAAAAAAAAAAGATGAAATAAGTGTGGAGATGGATGGCTTTTTTGATGGCTGCACACTATTATGAATATATTTAATACTACTGAACTATACATTTAAAAATTGTTGAGATGGTAAACTTTATGTAATATGTATTCTACAATAAAATAACTGAAAAAAAATGGTACAAAGGCTTTCTCCAGCCACAAAGCCAGCCCTAAACAAACTACACCTAACATTTGAACAGTGCTTGGATGTTCAAAGCACTCTCACATAGACTTATTTCCAGAAAAGAAGTTAGTTCTGTCATTCTCATCTCCATACTATTGTTTCTCTTTCTTCTCCTACCTCCCCATATCATTACACTATATTTTATCACCTTGTTTCTTCTGAGTAACTTTTTTTATATCTACTTCCCTCCCAGTATAAGTGGAAAACAGTTCCTCTAATTAAAAAAAAAAAAACAAACAAACGTGAATTTTCTTCAAAGAGAGACATGTAAGTTTTCAGATGAAGAGAGTGAGGGATGATTGAGAAAGGATGAAGTATGAGAAAGGGAAAATAAAAGGAAGGAAATGAGGGGGGAAGAAAAGGGAGAGAGAGTGCAATTTAAATGGTGGGAGGATTCTGCCTTCTGGCATTCAGTGGGTCTGTGAACAAAGCATGCAGAAGACATGTATGCTCTCCTCAGTAGGTCTAAGTTAAACATGCCTGTCAATATAAGCATCTTGTAGTACTAAGTATGAATCTAGTTTTTAAAGAAAGGCTACAGGGGCACTGGGTGGCTTAGTTGGTTGGACATCTGACTCTTGATTTTGGCTCAGGTCACGATCGCACAACTTGTGACATTAAGGCCCACATTGGGCTCTGAGCTGACAGTGTAGAACCTGCTTGGGATTCTCTCTCTCCCTCTGCCCTTCCCTGCTCATTCTGTGTGTGTGTGTGTGTGTGTGTGTGTGTGTGTGTGTCAAAATAAATAAATAAACATTTTTTAAAAAAATAAAGATTACAAATGTCTCCTAAACATGAGCCTATTAAAAGAACTTCACCTGATGTCCAACTGAAGAAACAGTACCTCCTCCTTTGGCAGAATTTAACTCATGCATGGTGTTAAACTTAGAGATAAAATATCTATTTCAAGCATGATTCATAAGTTTTGATCATGCATATGGTAACTTAATGGGTGATTTAAATGTTTCCAGAGGTAACTTGGACTATTCTTGATTTTTACATCCAACTTGATTTTCTAACCTAAGCCTATTTAAAATGTGATTCCACAATCCAGTTTCAACCAAGCATTATGGCAATGGTCAACTTTTCCTCATATGTAGACTAACTTCTGTTCCAAGAATACACTGGAATTCCATGCAAAGCCTAACGGTACACTTATTCTTGAACTCAAACTCAAGGGAGGGAATATTATATTTTAGAGACGCTGACCAGTCTCTTCTTCTCCTCACAAAATCCTGACCTACTATAAACTCCCACCCAAAATATCAGATTTAAGAAATTAGAGCTGCTCATTTTAAAGAGGTGGATGTTAACTACCCTTTTCAAATAAAAGATAGTGTATCTGAGCCTGACAGGAACTCCAGAGTCAGTATCTAAAGCTACTAAGCAGTTTAAGATCAGGAACTTCTCAGAATCTGACTATGGCCCTACAGTGCATCTACAAGAGGCTAGACAAGGAGGAAAAAAAACCCATATTTTATACTGAACAGATTATTGGTGAGAGTCCCTTCAGTTAATAATTGCTGAGAGCTTGGAGATCTCAAGGGCGTTAAATGTTCATTTTGTAATAGTATATACACCCTTATGTTTCCTCTGTATTGCATATAGGAGGTTTCCTGTGTTGTCTAATTATACAAGGTTCTATCCTATCCAGTGGGGATTCCAAATTGGCCTTCTCAATTAACTCATAATATTAGACAAGAGACTTGTGTTCTTTCTGTTGGACAGCAAAATGTGTTCTCGGAAATGTAGGTCATTTGTGATATCAGGGAAAGGGTAGGCTTAAACATTCCCCAGTGTACTCTGCATTTATTTATTTGTGTACTAATGACACCATTCACTATGATGGGAGTCTGCAACTTTTTAAATCTCTGAAACAATATATTTTAATGTGGGATAAAACCACCTGAAAATCATGAACATAGTAGTAGTAGTAATAATAATAACAATAATAAAATGTACCTCATTATTGAGTCCCACATTTCAATTCAGGGTACAAATACATATTCAAACACTGGAATCTAAAGTATGGGACTGAAATTTATAAATGTCCATTTATTGACATTATCAGTTGCTCAAGTAAATACTAGATGGAACTATACGACAAAAGAAGAAATATATATGTTCATGGAGCCCAGCAGACAGATTCTACTGTCATGAATCCTTCATAAAGTTCTCTATCTTTCCATTTCACTCTCCATATCCAATATTACCAATACTGAAACAGATACGTCTTCTCAAATTGCTGTGGATCATCACTGGAAGTGGCATAAAGTAAGCACCCTTAGTGTGATGCTGCATCATCTGGTATGGGAAATCAGATTCTAAAGGAAATAGTCAAAATTACCCTTGAAAGCCTCATAAATACTTGGCATGCATTAGCTAATTAATCCTCACAGGAACTCTTTGAAGTAGTTGCTGTTATTTTCTCTAATTTACAAGTCAAGAACTAAGACAGAGAGAAGTCTTAGTTGTTATACCTTGTCCAAAATCATAGACAGTAGGTGGTAGGAGCCTTGGGAAAATGCCACGTAGGCAACTGATAATCCCATTTCGCAATAATCCCAGCATGCTCTGTTTTCTGTCCAGCATTGGGACAGGTGGCTGCTTCTTTAGTTAGTAACAGATGACAGAGTTATTGTGTATTTATGACCATGATATATATTAAATCCATATCTTTAACAATTTCAATCAAATATACTGCAAGATGAATGCACTGTGAGAGGCACTCGCAAACTAAGACCAAGTGTTAAAGTAGCAGCACCACTCTCCCATCTATGGGAGCACATCAATGTGCTCTCTTATGGGTAAAAAGGCAGGCACAATTGTTCATTCTCTTTTCTTTTTCTTACATTTAAAATTTTTTTTTCTCTTACATTTAAAAAAACTCTCTAATAGGAATAGCTAAGAGAAGTCTAAAGTTTATGGAATGTGACTCTAATTTCAGAGCCCACCAGGGACTGTTTTATGGAACTTAGGATGGCCAAAGACCACCCTGAACAGCTGGGATGAAGCCCAGTGGTAGTATCTAGAGTATGTAATTCACATTTGAGGAAGTTGTTCCTGTGAATTACTGTGTCCTTAAATAGCTTATGTGTTTAATACTTTAAAATCAAACATCATTCTTTTTAAAGTACGTACACATTTAAGAAATTAAACAATAAATGGCCACTCATTTTAAGGATATAACACTTCAGCTATTTCAGAAAGCATCCGTTACAATTAGGATGCGTGGTCCATTTCCTTAAAAATATATTTCAGAATAGATCAGTCTCCATTGTGAGGGCTAGTGATATTGGGAAGATTTCAAGAGGAAGTGTAATATGAGCAGGACTTTGAAGAAAGGGTAAGACTTAAATTAGTGGGGAAAAAGGAGCAAAAAGCCTGTATTTAAGAGTAGAGTATTGTGAATAAAAGTGTGAAAGCAGATGATAAACATGTGCCATAACCCACTCATCTTTCTTTGTGCTACACCAGGGTAGCCAAGCGCTGTAAGAAACCATCAACACTACAGGGCAAACGTCTCCATTTTCAAAATAATTTTTTTAAGTTTTTATTTATCTCTTTTGAGTGAAAAAAAGAGAAAGAGCATGAGTGGGGAGAGGAACAGAGAGAGAGAGAGAGAGAGAGAGAGAATTCCAAGCAGGCTCCATACCATCAGCACAGAGACTGATGAGGGGTTTGAACTCATGAACCATGAGATCGTGTCCTAAGCTGAAACCAAGAGCCAGATGCTCAACCTACTGAGTCAACCTCAGGAGCTCAACCTCCTTCCCAGGTTGTCTTCATTTTCAAATACGCTGTCCTCACACCCCAGAAATCCAACAACACTCTGTAGCCATATAACTATTTCCTGCTCCACATTGATTTGTACTTTATTCTTGCAGAATAAACCTCAGATCTCTCCTAACCCTTATTCCCTACTCCCTACTTTAGATAGAGGGCCAGAACTCCTATTTTATTGAGACAATAGAAACAGTAACAGAGACTGCTTTTCTACTCAATTCAAAACTAACAACCTAATTACATCTCAGTTGCATAAACTTCTTCCTTCTTGTTATACTAGATTTGTTTTTCCCTTCTAAAGCCAATCCCTCCATCTGTGCTTTGCAGCCATTTCCCTCCCACCTTCTAACAAACATTATGCTATCAATAATTCATTTTGTCTTACATATTTATCCTCTCCCTCTTAAATAATCCTTTTGAATATCCTTGTCTCTTCAAAGTTTAAGTGACCTTGCCTCAAATGCCCAGTTTCCATACCACTTTGCTCATCACAAACTTCCTGAAGGAGTTGTCTAAATTCTTGACATCTTTTCCATACCTTTCATTCCATAACCACCTCAAACTGACTTTCTTCTTTATTACATAAGACTCACAATGACCTGTATAGTGTTTAATTGAACAGTATTTATTCCTCATTTTACCTGATTGATCAGCAGATTTCAATGGTGTTGACTTCTCCTTCCTCAAAATAACTTTCAGCTTACCCACTGGAATGGATCCTCACTGTCTGGTTTTTCTTCCCCTCTCAGTATCCAGTGCAAGAGGTTCTCTTTTACTATGCCACTAAATGTTGAATTCCACAAAACTCATTCTTTTCCCTCTTCTATTCTCCACCAAACTGGTATCAGCCACACCCAAGGCTCCTACCAATCAATATCAATAGCCAGATGACTCATACAAATTGTAATTAAACATTTTACTTTGAGATAGTTGTAGATTCACGTGCAGTTGTAAGAAATAATACAAAGAAATCCCATGTACCCTTTGCCAGTTTCCCCAACAGTAACAACTTATAAAATCATAGTACAATATCATAACCAGGATGTTGATATTGATATAGTTCAGATGAAAAAGAGTTTCAAGACATCTAGTATCCTTTGTTGCCCTTTTATGGTCATATCCACTTTCCTCTCACCCTTGTCTCCCTCCATTAATTTTATTCGCCATTTCTATCATTTTGTCATTTCAAGAATATTATATAAATGTAATCATACAGTCTGTAACCTTTTGGGGTTGGCTTTTTTCACTGGAGAGTCACCCAAGCTGTTCTGTATATCAATAATTTGTTCTTATTATTGACAAATAATAGTCCATAGTATGGATAAACTACAGTTTTTTTAATTATTCACCCACTGAAGGACATCTGGATTATGTCCAATTTCTACGTATTACAAGTAAAGTTGCTCTTCACAGTTGTGTACAGGCTTCTGTGTGAATATAGATATCCATTTCTCTGAGACAAATTTTCAAAAGTATAATTGCTGGGTTGTATGGTAGTTGCATGATGTTGTTCTTGTTGTTTAAGAAACTGCCAAGTGGTCTTCCAGAGTAGCTGTACCATTTTCCAGCTCCACCATCAATGTATGAGTGATCCAGTTTCTCCATTTCCTTGCCAACATTTGGCAAGTTAATTGTCATTAACTTTTTATTTTAGCCTATATTCTGATAGGTATGCAGTGATATTTCATTGTGGTTTTAATTTGCATTCACCTAATATCTAAGGATGTTGAACTTTCCTTCATGTGCTAATTTACCATCTCATATCATCTTCTATTGTCTGTCTTTTGCCCATTTTCTAATTGTATTGTTTTTCTTTTACAGTTAAATTTTGAGAACTCTGTGTAGATTACAGATACAAGTCTACTGCTGGCTATGTGGTTTGCAAATGTTGTCTCCCAGTCTATAAATTGTCTTTTTATTTTCTTAAAAACCTCTCTGCATAGTACTAGGTCTCAAAGATTTTCTTCTATGTCTTTTTCTAAAAGTTTTGTAGTTTTGCATTTTATATTTAAGTCTGTAATCCATTTAAAGTTAACTTTTATATTAGGAATGAGGTTTAGGTCTACATTTCTATTTTTGCTTATGAATGTCCATTTGCTCCAGTATCATGGGATCAAAAGCCTGTATCTTTTCTCTATTGGATTGCTTTTGAACCTTCATCAAAAATCAGTTGGGCATATTTGTGTAAGTTTCTTTCTGTTATGTTTCCTATTCAAATGATCTATGTGTCTTCCCTTCCGCCAATACCAATTTCTTATTCAATGGTCTCGATATCACAGAGACAACGATTGATGTCCCTCATTACAGCTTGGTGAGAATGGAATTTTAGGCTCTCTTTGAAGCCTTCACTGGTGTCATTGGGGAGTGGAGTCATTTTTTTTTCTTTTCTGCAGTATTTGGTTGGAGTAGCGTGGTTACTGTCTAAACTTAATTTTCTGCCTTGTTCAGCTATCCCTTTCCTGGGCCCTTGGCTAGAAAGAGCAGGCTTTTCTTGGCAATTTTTTTGTCTGCACCCACTGGCATTTCACGATTGCCAGCTTCTTGAGGTCTATGTTTGGAATATATGTGGGGAAAAAAAAAAACCTCCAGAGAATTCCCCACCATGTTGTTTCTTGAGTCCTGAGGTCCTGATGCAGTTGAAGTGGAAATCTGACACACGAAATTTTACCTCCAACCTAGATCTTTTCTCTATGGTCTGGAAATAAGTATCACAATACCTCAATGTCATCTACTCCTGTATATCTCAAAGGCACCTCAAACATAGCTTGTTCAAAACTGAACCCACTCGGAATGTCGCACTTTAGTTTTCCTGATACACAAGCCAAAAATTTAAATCTGTTCCTAACACTCTTCACATTTTGAACCATATGAAGTCCTCTTGATTTTTGATTCAAAATATTTTTTGTCTTCCCACTTCTCTGTATTTGCAAGCCACAAACCTAATCTGAGCTACACTCATATCTAACCAAAATCTTCTGCAAAATCTCTTGTCTGATCTACTCACATACTCTCCCTCTCCCAAATTCTTCTCCATATTACAGCTGGAGGGACCTTTTCAAAACACTATCATTATTATTAATACATTTGTATTGCTTCTAGGATATTGATTTTTAAAATATGTAACATCACCTATAAGCCTTATACACATCTATTATAGATGATCAATAAATATTTGTTGATAAATAACTATAGTACTCTAACATTTTGTTTGGTTGCATGCCTCCCTAGTTACCCAGTGGAGAGACATCTCCTAAAAGTTTATGTACCCTCAGTAAAATAAAAATGTGTAAATGTTTAATGATGATCTTAGTATTCTAATAATTTTATACAAGGAGATCACATCTACAGAATGATTAAAGGGGAACTCTGTGCATAAGTAATTATAAACAGCAAATTATTAACCATTGATATGGGAAATAATTTATCTCCTTAATAATTAGTATTTGTTTATAATAGAAATATCCTTAAAATTCTCAAGTCTATATACATTTGTAAAGCACTACTCACTTCTCACGTATATTGGGAAATGTATAAAATATTCTTGCAGTTTTACAGAATAATACTTTCAGAGAAGGACTGATTATAAGTTAATAAAAAGATTAACTTGGACAACAAAATGACAGAATTGTAACCAATAAGATTGTTCATACAGCCTTCCCACATAAATGTTAAGTTATCACAAGTTTTTAACTGTGTGAACTAAGTATATTTACTGTTGCATCCATTGCAGAATATCATCAAAATATTGTTTGAGACATTAAGAATATAGAAAGGAAAGATAAAATAATGCCTCTCCTCTTGATAATCACACAGATTATTTGGGAGAAAAAAATCATAAGACTACTAGAGACTAAAAAGAATGAAATATATTAGCTGTAGAGCCAAGTTAAAAGAAAAGGCAAAGTAAGAGAGAAACCAGTGAGGGATCGGTAAATTAGAGAAGAATTATTAGAAAAAAAAAAAAATAGAGCATCAGGTGCGACACAGAGAGAGAGAAACATGGCCAGAAGCAGGAAAAAATACAAGTAAAAGGTACAGAAGCAAGAACAGATAGGATTTAGGCAAATAATGGTAAAAACACTATTAGGGAAATAGAAACCAAGAAATTTCTTGGTAAATTTGTCCAGCTACAAGTGACAGATTTTCAGCATATAATTCAGAATGTAATATCAGTATGGACTCTAGGAGATCAAATAGTTTTCAACCTTCTCTCATGCCATAACCAATTTATATCTCAAATTTATAAGTATTGCTTAAACTTCAGACATAGGCTCCAATACATTAATTCTGTGACCTGGGATTAGGTTCACATTTGAGGGAATTGATAAAGCACATCCCAGCTACGATTTTTACAGCTTATAGGGATGTGATAGGATTCTGTTTCACATGTTCAACTTCTTTCCATTTACAAAAAAATTTTAGTCTACATTATTTTAAAAATTGCTCAGCAGTGACTCATGCAAATCATATAGAAAAAAATGTAACATTTTATTTTGGGGGCCCATGGAAAATTTAGATTATGATAATATTTAAACACAGCTAAAATTGGGTCCTTCAATATTATTATTAGTTTATATTTTCTCTAACCTAGATATGCTTCTTTTGTGTATTTGATTTTCTGCTATGGTGTTTCTTTATCTGACTCATAATGGTGGTTACCATGGAAGGAGGAAATGTGTCATCACATGAACTTGAGCATAATTACAACAACTTTCCAAGGGAAATCCATTGGTCAAGCATATGGAAGAAGAAAGCATATCTATCACATTAGAAAAGAAAATTTCAGGAAGTTGTAAAATTGACTCTCTTGAAGTTATTTCAAGAGTTCCATTCAATATAGTAAATATAGTATAGAGAGTATGAAAAATTTGGAAAATTTTTATATATAAAAATTTTTTTTCCGATTATGGAAGTCTGGGATATTGCTAAGATGCTACTAAAATGTTAACAATAGTGATGACTACATGTGTGAGCAACATATAAAAAGTGCTACCAAATTCAAAGGTCCACTTAAGGGCTTATGCAAAAAGGTTATATGGAGGATCTGGGAGTAAATTAAACCTTGAAGGAAGCCTGGAATTTTACTGGTAGCATTTTTTTTTTAATTTAAAAGAGAGAGCATGAGTGGGGGAGAGGGGCAGAGGAGAGAGAGACAGAGAGAGAGAGAGAGAGAAAGAAAGAAGAAAAGAATCTCAAGCAAGCTCTACAGTTATCATGGAGCCTGATGTGGGGCTCCATACAATGACCCTGGTATCATGACCTGAGCCAAAATCAAGAGTTGGAAGCTCAACTGACCGACCCACCCAGATACCCTAAACTGATGGCATTTTTGAAGAGAAAGAGAGATTTAATTATGACAATATTTAGCTCTGAGAACACATTTGTTATTAGTTTGAGGACTAACAATAGTATTTAACATTTGTTCAGTGCTTACTATGTGCCAGACTGTGTCCTAAAACTTTTACATGCTGTAACCCATTTAATCCTCTCAAAAGTCACAGGAGTCAAGTGCCCTTGTCTCTGTTTTACAGAGGAGGAAATTAAGGCATGGAAAGGACAAATAACTTGCTCAGGGCCACAGAACTAGTAAATGCTAGAATATGATTGAAAACCTGCAATCTGTTTCCTCTGCATAGAGCTTCTAACCATAGCAATTCATAAGCATGTAGAACTCTCTGTGTATCAGGCAGTGTGTACACGTTTTCAGTTAATCTTCACAGTAGTTCTAAGAGCTCAGTATTATCTATGCATCTCAGAGATGAGGAAATTGAGATATAACAGGTCCAGGATTAGAACCCGTGGTATAACTCCTGTTTTCAATAGCTCTGCTTCCAGCTTGACTAAAATAAAGAGCTGTAAAGTATACTTATAGCATATACATTGGATAAGTCAATGACAGCCAAAAATAAAAGGATTTTAAGCAGAAATTTTTAAATTTGGACTTGATTCTTAAGACACATTCCTCAGTATCTAGGTGCTTGATAAATTTTGTTGAATGGATGAATGAATGAATGAATGAATATAAAGTTAAGTAGAGATATTGTTACACCAGCCTCTCAGTCAGATATTCAGTGGTAGTATGGATCATAAATAAATAAATAAATAAATAAATAAATAAATAAATAAATAATAAAATAAAATAAAATAAAATAAATAAAATAAAATAACCATAGCCAAATAGAGGTAGATTATTTTCTTTAAAATACTTTGCCTGTGATTAGATTCTGCTTCTCCACGTCACCTACAAAATGCCTAGGTTATAGCTTTCTGATTTAAATAGCCACACTTCTGAGAGGCCTAAATCAGATTAGCAAAATTTTCCACTCTGTTATATATTTATTCAAATGCTAAGCATAGCAACAATAAAGAACATAATCATTCTTTATTTTAAAAAAAGAAGCTTTCTCAATAGTCCTTGATTTTTTTTCAGTTATTGCTTAGACTAACCTTAATTATATCTAGGTTGCCAGGCTGAAATCTTAAAGTATGTTTTATTTGAATTTATTTAAAAATGTCTTTACTGGGGCGCCTGGGTGGCTCAGTCGGCCAACTTCGGCTCAGGTCATGAGCTCGCAGTCCGTGAGTTCGAGCCCTGCATCGGGCTCTGTGCTGACAGCTCAGAGACTGGAGCCTGTTTCAGATTCTGTGTCTCCCTCTCTCTGATCCTCCCCCGTTCATGCTGTCTCTCTCTGTCTCAAAAATAAATAAACGTTAAAAAAAATTTTTTTAAATAAATAAAATAAAAATGTCTTTACTTTTAAAACAATGTTTTAATCAAAACTATACTCCTATCTCAAATGTTTCTAGAGGACCGTAGGCCAAATCAGTATCAAAATTCTTTGTCTCATCGTTGTTCTTCACATCACAGAAAAGTGTTTCCAATCCTTTCTTTGCTAATCTCTTAGATATGCTTCATCTTAGGTCTCTTTATGTCTCAAATAAAATGAGAAAAATGGCAATAATAGAGAAAACAGGATCATCTTTCTGGTCTTCTGTTTTCCTGTTTTTCAACCTTGAGAACTACAGGGGGTGATATTATATACATGTCAACATGGTTTGTACATATTTCCTCCTTTCTGATCCGTATTTTTATTTGACCTAGTGTGAAATAAAATACAGCTGACTCTTTTTTTCCCTTACTAAGCATACAACAGTGAATTGGTAACATTTTTTTTCCTTCAGATTGCCTTCTGGAAGAATTTGTCATTACCTGAAAATTTTTCCCTTAAATAGTCAATATCTTCTAAGGAAAAAAAGAAAAAAGAAAAGAAGAAAAGAAAAGAGAAAACTTAAATAACAAAACCATGAAGTCAAATACATGATCTGTCTTATTTATTTTTGATTATCAAATATAACTTGGAATTAAATATTTGATATATAGATCGATGTTTTTCCCTCTCTGTTGCAGCCCAGCTAGGCTATTCAAAGCCCATAATTAGCAAGTTTCTTCAGCTACTCCATAAAGGAGATAGTCCCATTCCTTAGAGTAGATAGAAAATACAAAAAAAAAAAAAAAAGAAAGAAAATACAAAAAAAAAATATCAAATGAAAATAAGCTGTTGTAAATGCCTAATTGAACTCTACACACCACTTCTCTTCCTGCTTATGGTTGCTATTCGTTTTTGTTTGTAGGGACCGAGCACCTTTTATTTTTACTTCAGAGATGGAGTACTTTATTACAGAAGGTGGGAAAAACCCACAGCATTTCCAAGATTTTGTGGAGCTTTGCTGTCGAGCTTATAATATTGTCAGAAGGCACAGTCGACTACTCTTGAACCTGCTAGAAATGGTAAGTCTCTTGAGGAAACAACAAAAATAATAAGCTTCATATATGTCTCTCTTCCAGTAGTCTATTTTTGCTAATGGCTTGGATTTCCCCAAAGAGCTATTCAAACGAGAAAGGAATGAGCAAACTAAAAGTACCACTGTACAGCTTATAAACACATTTCTTAATAATTCATTACATTAATTCACAGTTATTGTCTCAAACATTTCTATTCACAATAATATTGATGTATTCATGGGTTATCTCAGTATATTTTGAGTAAAGATTAAGGACAGTAGTTTAGAGTATTATATCAGTTGTTATTATGCTTTAGGATTTTTCAAAAGTACTTTAAAAAGTACTATCTCATTTACACATTATAACAACCCAATGATGTAGACCAAGCAAGGATTTTTCCTGGCTTCCCTCCCAATTTCTGCCTTTGATCATTTGCCTATTTTTCAGATTAAGAAATTAGGGGTCAAGAATATAAGACAACTTGCTAGCAACTCAACCACAGAATAGTACATTTAGTGGTGTACATTGGGTCTACTGAGTCATGCTCCTGTATGCTCTCTGTTGACTTAAGTGTGAAATTTAAGTGTAAAATTAAGTGACTTAAGTGTAAAATTTCATTTCACTGTCCAATGTTAAAGAGATGGACACTATATATACAGGGAGAGAGAAAAGGAATCTGACAGAACTATTTCTGGGAGAAGGAGGAAGTGATTCCTTTGGGCACACCCATATATACTAGTAACTACAGCAAAATGTAGGAGAGAAACACACCTTTGGTAAATCAATATGGTGCTTGGAGTCAATACAATAATCCCAAATAGCTGGTTTACAACCTTCAGATGACAATAATTCTACTAGGTGCTGTTACTTAACTCCAATAAGATTATGTTTCCTCATCTATTAAATGAAGATAATAGAGTCTACCTTGCAGGATTGATGAATAAATGACCTAATAGTGAATGTTTATCATGACCATTATACTAAGTGCTTTATGTGTACTAATTGATTTATATTTCATAATAACCTCATTAGATCATTAATATAAAGCACTCAGCATAGTACCTGTCGTAGAGTTCAATTAATTTATTATGCTAGATCTTTATTAATCCAAAAGAGTACTGTCCAATATAATATCCCCTACTCATATGTGGTTATTTAAATTTAAATTAATTAGTATTGACTAAACTTTAAAATTCATCTCCTCAATCTCACTAGCCACATGTCAAGTGCTCAATAGCCACATGTGGCTTAGTGATACCATATGGGACAACACAGATATAAAACGTTTCCATTATTGCAGAAAAGTTCTATTGGGTAGTATTGAATAAATGTTGACCTTGTTGCAATGAAGACTTGATTGGATCCTTGTTGTAACTTTCAACATATGTACCTTACTCTGTCTTAAAAAATCGATATTTAAAAAAGTATTATAAACATATAGTCTTTCATGCATAAGGACACTTTGGTTTCTTTGTGTAAACTAGATATATAAATTTTGCCCATGTCTAGAATTTTCAAGTTGGCTATTTCAATAATAGCCAGTGATTCATATTGGTAGATTTGCATTCTAACTCCCAATTCTATTAGGCCATATTGCAATTATGAGATGGCTAATGGTTCATAATCTGTGTTCATACCACAGAGGAAACTCTACAAGGACTAACTCTGTGACCTCGACTCCATTTACATGTAAAAATCCAGGTCATATCATTCTAATATTCTCTTGGGCTCTAACTGGCTCCAAATCATGAATCCATGAGGTCATGAGTACTTACTACATACCAGAAACTGTGAGGATGCATTTACATAGAAGACCCAGTCAGCCTTAAGGTTTTCAATATGATAAGGAAGATAAAATTTGTGTATACAATAAATGAAGTGTCCAGCATTTCTACATGTCTATAATGTTATAAATAACTGCACACAAGTAAGTACCATATTCTAACAACTACTTGAACCAGCAACAGACATTTTAAAAATAAACACAAAATAGAAAAGCACAAAATATAGATTATGCTATTTCTCAGGTGACACTAAAATTATGCTGAATAACAAAAGTAAGCATGTTAAAATAATCTGAGAGGACAGCCTTTTGGAAAAATTGAGAAGGCTATTGGTGGACTTTTTCCTCTTACTTAATAAACTTAACTACCTACCTGAAAAGAAAACTTTTAGCACATGTGTCATAATATATAAAATAATTATTAAAGAGCTTATGTAATGTTATTTCACTTAAAAGAAGGAGATAAATGATGTTTGAGTCAAGTACTGAAGCAATTTTTCATAAAATAGTATTAAAATCAAATATTGAAGATTTCTGTTACAAAGTATATCCAAATAATCTTCGTATGTTTTAATCTTCCAGGTCTTGACTTTTAGGCTAAGAAGGAAATTTTGGCAATACAGAGCCCTAATTCAGATTAGGCAAATAATCTTAGATTTAAACTCTCACAGAAATTAAAACAGACAGAAGCAATGTGGACCAATTAGAACAATGAATACATATGAAACAGCAGTATATTACTTCTGTTTCTGGTCATTTACCTCTTCATTCTCTGCTTTCAAGGTTTCTTTCTTATGGGATTCTGTAGATAATCAAAGCATCAGTAAGGTTTCAGGACCACACTTTCTCTGGCATCGCTTCCTATAAAATAAAAACAAATTTAAATTCATGAAAGAGTATTTTCTGCCCATGTGGGTACTCAATATTTCCCTCAATTCTCTCTCAAACTGACTCTTATTGTATTAACTTCTTTTAAAAGAACTAAATCTACTGCTCCATGACCCAGTTACAACTTGAGAAATAATTGACATGGGTCATAAATTCTATCTTCTGTGAATGGTCAGTATCCAGGATTATGAGCCACAAGTGTCTGGTAAGTCTACTATGGAGTTAATGGCTCATCCCTTGTTGAGAGCAGCATGTTTCCAGATATCCACAGTCCTTTTTATTTGCTCCTGGGAAAATCAGGGAAAAAAATAATCCATGAAATTCCCAGCTTGCTTAAAAGCAAAACATCTGTAGGAGACCCAAGAGTGTTGCTGGCTGAAGTCACTAACATAAAAGCCTGTATTTCATCAGCTTTTCTCTCATTAAAAAAATCAATATCAGCTATTATGGAAGGCTCCCAAAGAACATAGGGACCATTCACCCAGTTTAAAATGTTTATCACACCCATTATTATACCAGATATTTCCCAGAAGAAATCTTTCTAACTGCTCAATGAGGTGGCAAAGAGTGTCTGCTTCCCTAAGCATAACTATCAAAATAGATTTGGACTTGGAGAATAAAAGTAGAAAATTTAAAAGTGTTTCTGTCCTTTAAAAAGGAATTTATCTGTTTATCACCTGTATCTGCTCATTACCTATACTAGCCTAGCCACCCTTTCCCTTTCCTATTGCCCCAAAGTTATTGCCCATATAATCTAGGCTAAGAGGTACTTGAACCGCATCTCTGTGGGTCAGAGAACAGACATGGCTAAGTGGACCCGGGTATGAGGTCATCCTTACTCCAGTGGCGGAGTCACAATACTCACAGCCGCCGCTCTGGGGAACAGAGCACATCAACAAGGGCAAAATTTGCTCTCGTTACCTTTAATTAGCCACATATCAAGGAGAAAGCTGAGTTCATCTACTTTGAAGCCATCTGCACTTGGATGTTGGTGCATAATGAGGGGGCCAGGGTGGGGGGTGGAGAAGAAGGATTAAGTATAGGGTATACTTCCCAAGAAAATGTTTGACAGAGTTCCAAGCAAGCAGGTGTGAATTCTGAGTATCTAGAGAAACCAGAAAGCAATTCAGATCTAGGGAAGAAAGCTGTTAGCAAGTAGAGAATCATAAGTCTAATAAAGGGGAAACTGTCTCAATAAGTACACAAATGTGTCCAGAACTCTAATTACAGAACTGAAAAGATAAAGCCTACTCTACACTTTAGTTGCTTCTGAGAATATACCTCTCTATAGTTGATTTTAAGTTTAGTAGTTGGGGTTGAACTTACTAGTTACAGGCTTCCAGTGCCCAACAAAGCTAGGCATTTTTTTCATTTATTCATTCATTCATTCATTCACACATTCCTGCATGCATGCATTATTTCACAGACATTCATTAAGTTCCATTTGCAAGGTACCATGTTTGGTGATATAAACAATTTAATATCAAATAAAAACTCAGTTCCTGTCCTCAAAGATCTTAAAATCAAATATGACAAACATATATGTGAACCAAACATAGTAAAAGTAAGGCAGCAATAAGCACTTGAAAGAGTTGCGACCAAGATACGATTGCTTTACAAAAAAAGCAGTAATTAAATCTTATCAAGACAATCTGGTGTTTCAAGGTGAAAAAAATATTTAAGCATTCAAAAAGAATTTCAATAGGTAAGGAGGGATAGGAAGGGAATCCCGGCTGAGAGAAAACTATAAGTATATGTGGAAGCTCAAAGAACATGGGCATGACATGTGTTGGAAATAGAGGTAATCAAATGTACTTAGTCTGTGGTACACAGGGAGACCTATATAGACAATATAGTGACAGATCACAGTTAGATTACAAAAGACATTTATGATCAGAATGAGGATTTTGGACTTTGATATACAGACACCTGAGAACCTGGAAGTTTCTTTGCTTTTGATGAAGACAGTACCATCATCTAGCTTTGATTTTGAACTGACAACTCAGAAGCTATGTAATTAGAGACAGAGGGATTGGAGAAGTAGGAAAAGTTATCTAAGCAAATGAAAATGAGGAGCTGAACCAAGACAATAATTGCAATGGAAAGGAGAATGAATACAAGAGACCATTGAGGTGGTTTTTATAGACTTATGTTACTGACATTGGGAATCAGTTAGAAGAGGGAATCAAAGAAGATATGAATTTCTTCTTAGTTGGACAATGGTTGCACTGGAGATGGAGAGGAAAAAGGAGGAAGAGTTTATGGAAGAAGAGAATTTGCTCAAATTTAGATATTATGAGTTTAGATCATCCATAAGGAGAAGCAGTTAACAACTTTCCACGACTACCTGATCCATTTCGAGGTTTCAATTACTATCTATATGTTAACGATTCCCAAATCTATATTTACAGCTATATACTTTAGATCCCACCCAGCCCTTCAAATTTATCCAATTAATCACCCAGTTTTCTCAACTCTACTTCCTAAATATATTTAAAATCCAATAACTTTATTCTTTATTCATAAACATTCTCCTAGTCCAGTCTCTTATTTGGCCTCACTTTAATCCATTTTCCACAAATAACCACAATGATCTTTTAAAAACACAATTCAATTATTTAGTGCCCATTTAAAAACACTAAAAGAGCTTCCTTTTGCCTCTAGGATAAAGTACAAAACTTTTATATAGCTAAAAGTTCCTACCCTACTTACCTTTTCAGGCCCATCTCTTGTCACCTACCCACAGGATATCTTATGTTCCAGATGCTCTCCTGGAGTTCTTTTTGTGAAATAATGAAAGACATCTTGCGCTCCTTGGTACATCTATACATGCTGTTCCCTCTGCCCGGGTGGGGACAGTAGGAAAGAACAGTTTCAAATCCATTTTTTTCTCACTTGAACTTCATCAAGTCAATCATAAATTTACCCATCCTTCGTAACCATATTCTCACTGTTTCCTTTACATTTTTAGAATTAGCAGCATTGTTCTTAACTTCCCACTACTGTAAGAGTGCCTCTATTCCAGAGCAGGAAATAATTTATCTTAGTCATAGAGGTACTGTTGACATTCTCCTCCTTCTCCACCTCCTGCTCTTCCTCCTTCTTCTTTTTCAAAGTTTAAATTTATTTCAGAAAGATCTACTTTTTCTCAAAAAAATTTTTCTTTCTTTTTGCCTATAACTAAAAAGAATATTATCTCTTCAGTCTACACTATAATATAAACACAGTACTTTTCCAAAGGCTGCCAGAAAAATATCTGAGCCTTTGTACAATTTTATCTTTAATTACTGCATTGCTTCAATAATCTTTAATAAATGTAATCACCACTTAAATAGGGAAAATTGTGTTCTTAGAGTATGAGTCATAGAGTCATGAAAGAACATAAGATTAAGAGCCAGAGGGATGAATTTTATACTCTGTGCTTACACACCATTTGATCTGGACACTTATGCTTTTTTGGGGATTAAATTTTTCTTCTTTAAAATGGGTATTGCGATATAATTTTTGTGTAATAATTTATAATGTATAAAGCTCTTTCTTATTCATTAGCCATTTGATTGCCCCCGGAACATGTTGAGTATTCTTATCTCCACTTTCAAAATGAGAAAATGGAGATTCAAAGAGGTTAAGAGACTTTCATGATCATTGAGATTTTTAATGGTGGGTCCAGAAATTCTGATACTAGAACCCTTATCATTCTACCATCCAATGCTGACTATGCTTCTTCTACAAGAAGACAAGATAGGGATAATAATACTATCATGCTTATTTCACTGGTTTATGATGAAGATAAAATTAAATTATTATTATTATTTTAAAGTTTCATTTGTTTTTGAGAGAGAGAGAGAGACAGAGTACTAGCAGGGGAGAGGCAGAGAAAGAGGGAGACACAGAATCTGAAGCAGGCTCCAGGCTCTGAGCTGTAGCACAGACCCTGTCACGGGGCTCAAACTCGTGGACCATGAGATCATGACCTGAGCCAAAGTCTGATGCTTAACTGACTGAACCACTCAAGCGCCCCAATAAAATTAAATTATTAATCTGCAAGCACTTTGACAATTTTATTGGTTCTTCTTCTTATTGTTGTTTTGTTGCTTCTATTAGTAAATACAGGAAGTTAAAAAATCATGAACTTCTATCCATTCATGATTATAAACTGAAAGGCTTTGCTGTATAAGTTTAAGTGTATATGCATTTGTAGAATTAACCAAGTAAACTTAACCAAATTTAACTAAGATCTGATTTACATTTATTCTGAGGTTTTGTTTGTTTGTTTGTTTGCTTTTGTTTTGTTTACCTGCTAAGATGCTACATGCAGGATTGCCTGAGCTGAGTGGAATTCAAGACCTGAAATATGTGTATAATAATCTTCGTCCACAAGACACAGACCTAGAAGCAACAAGTCATTTTACCAAGTAAGATAACCTGTGAATGTATGAGTATGCATTTATTCATGTGTACAAATACGTTTCACATTTGAGGTGATTTCAGGGTGAACAGTCAGTGCTATAAAGCTGTCATTTCTATAACCAGCTTGTGTCTTCTTTCCCAAGGGATAGAAAGGGAGCAATGTGAATGTCGAGGAGAGGGCCTTAGTCAGTGTTTCTGTACCATGCTATTGTTTGCTAACCAGCCTCTTCATCTATTACATTGCTCAATAAGAGGTCACTAAAAAGAGCAAGGACTGACATAAATAGATTGGTTGCTCTACTTGAACTATGTCCAGGAAAACAATTTGGAAAAAGAGATTTATAATGAGATATGGACTCACTACTTTCAACTCTAAGACAATGCAAACATTGGAGTATTTGGTAACTATCTTCTATTTTAAATCTATGTTTTTTTTAAGCAAGTCTGAGAAAACACTAATATACATCAAAGAAAGAGCCTGTCCAGAATATAGTGAATATTAATTACACTCAAAATCATTGTCAAAAGGGTGGTGCATTTTATAATAGAAGATTCCTCTGATCTTCAATTTTTGAATGGATAGCATAATTGCTAGCAAATTCTAGGTGCTCAATAAATGTTAGCATAATTATTATCATAGTAGAGAGTTTAAGTAGAGAAATACACTTTTTCCTATAACTCCTTAATATTGAATCTTGAGTCTACTTTTTAATTGTTCCAATACTTCGGAAATTTGTAAACACAGATTATACTCTTTTTAATGGATGTATGCTTTGTCTTTTTGAGGAAAACAATATTTAAAATAAAATCTTTCCCAGCCAATTATTACTTTTACTCTTCCCCTTCCAGAATGTATAGTGAGGACTCTCTCTATTACAAGGGAACAATGAGAGTTGATTGGGCCATCCTACATAAAGAATTTCACTTTTGCAAAGAATCTGTCTTTTGTGAACTTTACTAGATAGGCTCCTCTTGTGGTTGAATAGAAGCAATATGGTAGAATTATAGAATGCTAGAGCTGAAAGAGACCTGGTACTTCATTTATTCTGACAATAAATATGCAAATAAGTAAACTGAAATTCAAAGAATTAAAGGTCTTGCCTACAATAAAAAAAATAGTAAGAAATACAGCTAGGATTAGGGCCCATAGCTAGGACTTCAATCCCCTGGTCTAGGGTTTTTCAACATTTAATATAGAAAACTATATGATACCATTAAGGAACACCAGGCAGAGCCCTTGCCAAAAATATACATTTCTGCTACCTCCTTTGTTTCTGACATTCTACCATAAGAGATTCTTTAGTGGAGTCTGGTAGGTTTTTTGAGTCTTGAAAAATGCCCTCTGGTAGTAAAGGTTATCTCTGAAAGAAGCATCTGTTTATGTCTACTTAGAAAACTATAAATATTAGTTGACAATAGTCTGTGGCCAAAGACACTAGCTTAAAGATTTGCGTAAGTGTTTCAGATCCTTGATTTTAAGGATAAGAGACTCTCAAGTTGCCTCAGCTATTGGGGATGGGGGATTTGTGTGAAAAATCCTAGGGAAAGGCAAACAACCGGCCTTGGGAAGAGCAGAAGGTCTTCTGTCACAGGGCCTGGAAGGTCCTTCAGAGTTCAACACAGCTCTGGGATCCCATCAGCAGGAAGCAGCTTTATACTCCAGCTGCTCACCCCTGGTCTAGTTACCTCCGTCCTAAGTAGGTGAGTGCACATGGTACCAAAAATAGCCCCCTCAGGCTATCCAATTATGATCTGAGTGGGATGCCTTTCTTTGAAGTGGGCTGCTGCACTACAGGCACAATGATTGATGTGTCAGTGGGACCCGGTTGGGAGATAGAGTTGCAGAGAGAGGTCCAGAAAAGATGAAGGTTGGAAACATATGATTCAGCTAAAGCCTGTGTTTGATGTGTCATTGCTTAGACAGTTTACAAATAGTCCCTACTACTACCTAGAGCAAAGGAAAGAAACTATATATTGGATGAAGAAAAGCTCTTTCAGGTCCTGGCCACAGGGAAAATGTCGATAGGCTTTGTCTGCCAGAGTTCCATCCCTCCACGTTTTCTGACTTTAACTGATACACCCAGATCTATAAAGAGCAGAATCTTCGACATGAATGAGCCTGCCTACATTTACTTATGTCCTCTTCCTAGTCAAGAGATTGTGAACTAATATGGGAAGTAGATCTAAAGCCACTAATCTCCTGGCAGTGAGCTAGACCTCATTATCCTGCCTGCATATTTCTGCCAGGCTAATTTTCTCACTTTTAGATGTTATATAGTATGTTCTGTTAATTAAACTTCGTTCTACAATTTTATGGTAAACAACTTGTTCTCCATTGCAGACTTAAAAGGCATTTGGTCATCTAAATGAGGGCACATCATTTCTCTGTTCAATAATTGTTTTTGACTTGCCATTTCCTACCTCTTACTTTTGACAACCTTATAATCTGATTGTCTTTATCAAGGTTTATCCACTCCACCTCTATTATTCCCAAAGGAATCCTCTTCTGGGTAGATAAATTTCTCATATACATTCATTCCTCCTTTGTCTATTTAATACATCAGAAACACTTCCAAAGAATCAAAAAAAATTACTGGAATGGGGGGGAGTCTGACCTAACTTTCAACTCTACGTATCCCTTAAGATGCTGGAAAACTAGTTTCTTGTCCATGAAACCTCAGATTATTCCCATCGTGACTAGTCTTTTGTTCTATAATCCTACAGAATGTGTGCTATTTCATGCTGTCCTTAATTTATTACTGAATTACATGATGTCTAGTATATCACCTTAATACACTTATTGGTTATACCAGTTTCTCCCAAGTAAAACAGGGGACATAGTCCCACTTTTCCACTTTCGAACATATCTGAATGTGAAACATGCCTCATTCCCCTTAAGATATATTTTAAAGTTTAACAGGAGATGCAATGTAAACATCAAACATTAAGTCTATAAAAGTTATATAATAATGGCTAACATTTAGGGTGGTATTTCTTATGTGTCAGGCCCTGTTCTAGTGCTTTTCATAGAGTAAGTTGTTTCATCATCATAACAAGTCTGTAAGAAAAATGATTAGTAATACTGATAATAGCAATTATAAATAAAGAGCATGGGAGGAAACTTTTGGAGGAAATGGGCATGTTTATGGTATAGTTTATCCTAATAGTTTCACAAATGTATAATCATCTCCAGACTCATCAAGTTGTATATATTAAATATACACAGCTTTTTGCATGTCAATCATACCTCAGTAAAGTGATTTTAAAAAAGTCTGTAAGATAATATAATTTTAATCTAAATTTTTAGATTAGGATACTGAGACCCCAGAGAAGTTAAATAATTAACCAAAGGATGTAGCCAGCTGTAGACATAACCACAATGTGTATCCAGGGGGTTATGCTACAGAGTGTGAGGTCTTACACTCTATCCTGTGGGCTCAAAACCACCCCTCTCATATGCAGGCTCTTGGGGTATGTCGCTTCATAATTCAGACCATAGTTTTCTCAAGGTTCCTTAGAGCCCACTTTGGCTACAGTTTGAACAAAGTAGATCTTTTGTCTCACATCTTGACTATCCCAAGCCTTGATGGAGGACAGATGTTCCTTCCCAGTACTATCATCTCTGTGCCATCACCAGGTGTCCCCTGGATGTTTGGTTTAGGATCTGCTATGTTTGCTGCCCCAGGGGACCACCATGGGGTAATTTGACTCCAAGGTACTCAACCTCTTTCCTTTCTCTGATTTGGCTCATTACCAGATGCCTTGAACCTCTCTGTCTTTCCCCTTTTCTGCTCAGAGAAATCTCCCATGAGACTCATGTCTCCCTTTAGTGATATATTTTATCCTATAATCTCAACTACATACCTTTATTTTTAGATATGATTTAATGTGTTTTGAGTTTGCCTTTCCACATGTTCTCTTAAGTTCTTTGGTAAGCAAATGTGGATCGTGTGCTGATGATCTTTCCTATCACACAGCACTGTGAAGACCCTGTTATGGAGATTTAAGAAACCTCAATTAATTGTGAGTAGGATTCTTAACCATTTGAAAAAGTTACTTAAGATCTCTCTATTATTTATATATTAAAAATTTTTAATCTAATTATAGGATATTTCTTTTGTTAATACTCAAGCAATATATAGAATGAATTTATAAAAGTAGCCTGATTAATTAAAAACAATAGTGGAATTTTGAATGACTTGATCCACATGATTAAAATAAATGTGAAAAATTATGTGCACTTGTTTACTTTTCTGTGTAAATAATATTGTTATCTTAAACTGTGTTCTCTGACATCACATGGGTTACAAAACTGAAGGAGATACTTGAATAGAGATGCCAGTGCACATAATTTACCAAAAAAGGAAAGTTATGTAATGGATATTACATATCCATTATGTAATGGATCCAGCATTAGTCTTGGTGCTTCAATGGGTGACATTAATTCTAATATACTTTTGAGAGCCCCTGTATATTTAAAGTCTGTGTTCTCTGTGTTCTGACAGGCTAAAAGTGTTTTATACTACTGCTTGTTCCAGTATTACTACTAAGATAGAAATAAAAATAAGAAAATCCACCATCCACCACCACCACCACCAAGCTCACAGATGTGGGTCATGAATGAGGACTAAGCCATCTGAGACACAGCATGTGTGGGTACCTTAAGTGCCCAGTCCTGACTACAGTAGCAGTAAGAGGCTGCCCTCTTGATATTGTTTGAGACTTGAAAGAAATGGCTTTTCCTCCCTCTCCGAGAGAATGCTTTATTTATGAACAATATAGGATCCTACCTCATTCTTGGGTATTTGCACTCAGGCTTAAGAGGTGATCGTAAGTGTTTCAGAAGATGCTGTACTCAGCGTGGCATTAAAAATTGTATTACAATTAATGGCATTTAGAGAAAAATGAGAATAAAATTCTTTTACTGACCACAAAGGTTTTTCACAGCATTGCCAACTCTTCTCTCTGCTTCCCTTTTTTCAACTCGCCTTACAGCTGAGTGCTGTTGAATAGAATCAAGAAAGTCTCGTGACTCAATTTCTGCAAATGGATACTCACATGTAATACCTCTGCAGAGTCCACTGCTAGGCAACAAAGGCAACGATCCATTAAAATGCTGTCTGAATGGGTTACTTTAGAAATTTCAATCACTTTCAAACCTCGGGTTAGCTGTCCTTAGAAACAGATAACCTATTTCACAGACCAGACTGGGATCATTAAGCATAAATTTCCCTGCCTACCTCCCCTCCCACATACAGATCATGCTTTTCACTTCATCCATTTTCTCCTCCAAACATGTGAGAGAAAATTTTCCATGTATTTCCACATATTCTATTTGGCCTGCCACACAGATTCTTTGGTTTAGTAAGCATAAGATCTCTGGCTCTTTGGCTAAAACTGAAGGCAGCTAGAAGCAAAACACAAAACTCCAAACTTAAATTTTGTTTTCATGAGGTATTTTGGTAGCAAGAGCCAGAGATTCTATCTGATATCCTTGGAGAAAAGGGTATAAATGGACTCAAATCGTAACCTAACAAGTCCCAGAAACCAATAGGACCTGATTTCTAGAGGAAACAAAGGACTTCTACTTTGCTTACTCTGCCTATATTTTACCTCTTTGCCCATTGGCCAGTATTCTCTAGTGGAAATTCCAGAGAGAGACAATCTAATTGACTTAAATAGTTGCCTTTGTCCCCATTGGACAGACTCCTTCACACAAAGCCATTGTGGATTCTGTTGCCTATCCTTACACCTATCATGGGCCATTCCTTGCCAAAGAACAGCCTAGAGTTTCTTCTCTGAACTTTGAGCTTTAGAGAGAGCAATCTTAGTTATGAGGAGCCATTGGGTAGAACAGGCACAATGACTGTCCCAATCAGTACAACCATGAAGCCACTGGAAATGTTGATGACATCCAGAAAAAGTGCTCCTGGATTCCACATAGACAAAGGAGCCAGGGTCTGTGAGCCTCCTGAGTGTGCAGACATAATGCCAGAAACTTCCAGTGTTTCCCTCATTCTTCCTTAGTTATTTTTCATGGCTACAGAGTGAAATGAGACTCTTTGTGCTCAATGCCTCAAAACAGTTAAATGGCCTTCTGTCTAGTTTCTCTTTGAAATTAAAGAAAATATGGGAGAGGGATGATTCTTGGATTCTTTTGTCCTTAGACTTTCTTGATGCTTTTCTAGTACTTTGCAAATTGTTATCTCTTGGATTGTTGTAATTCCACAAATATGGATCAAAGTTTTCTTTTGCCTTAGTAACCATTGATACCCATAGAGATAAATGCTCACAAGAAAAACAAACAAAAGACAAAAAACAAAAAACAAAAATCCAGAACCTAGAGGAATTACCAATCATGATGTCCAACTTTCATTAAATTAGGAAAGCAGATTTCAAAGAGATATGCAAATTAAAACAGATGGAAGTTTCTTTTTCATTGTGAAAGTCTCTCATTAAAAAAAATAATAATTGTAAAAACAAATCTGAACTAAATTGACTTTATAAGCCACTTTTTAACTGAAGGTATAATACCTTTTACAATACTGTATTTCCTAAGTTGCATGACCTAGTCACACTCATTACAATGTTCCATAGCTTGGCTGCTGTTCTAAATTTCTGCAATAGGAGAGTCTTTGTTTTTGAATTATATGAGCTACGCTGAGAATTTGCCCAATTTGCCTAAATATCAAGTCATGATACACCTTAGCTATTAGCTTTTAAAAAAAGATATTTTAACTTTTCCGGAGACTATCAGTCTAAAGGTTAAGAGCATTTGGAAAGTTCAATGCACCCACCCAGAGTGCCAGAAGTCATTAGTTACAAAAGATGAATAGTCCAGATGGCGCTGTTTCACAACAGCTGCTAACCCCTCAACAGCTAAGGGCAACAGCCTATCCTCACTGGTATTCCTGACAGACACTATGTGTTGCATAGGATTGCTATATTCCAGGGATTTCACAAACAGCTAAAGTAATTTATTATTTTTAAATATATTTTTCACATTTTAAAGATTTTTGTTACCTTAATTATAGCACCAATTATCAATTGGTTATCAATTGGTTATCAATTATTATTATTGATTTTTCTATACTATTGCATGTTAAGATTTTTTTTTTTTTTTTGCTTTGCATAAGATTTCATGTTAATGTCATCAATAAAATGAGCTGGCTTTGGGGAGGGTGGGAATGGAAACCTGGAATATCATTTTACTGGCATAATACTTACACATAGTAAGACCAGTCCATCAACCTTTTTCTAGTTCCTTTATTCCATCTGATCTGATGTGGCTGCTTTTTCTGAGTAGCCTCCCTAAGAAAGTATAAGAATTACTTATTGATAGTCAAGACCATGGAGCCTGGAATTCTTGTTTGTATGCAGAGTTAGGTCCCTGAGATGACATTTACATAAGACTCACTAACCTTATAGGTAAATTTTGAAGACTTCAAACTTTAACTTGGAAAAGAGCAAAGTTTTTGTTGTTGTTTGTTTGGTGTTTTTAAGCCACGTTCTAAACTATGAAGCAGGAGAAAAGAAAACAAAAATAAGAAAAGAAAGAAAGATAAACCTAAAGCTGCCTCTTGTTTTAACCTTTATTTTTTGTAGGATTTCAAGAGAGTTCCCCATAAGTCATTTTCCATAAAACCATAAATCTGCACATTTATTTTCCCTTGTATCCCTCTATCTGTAGTTTGCTACCTTTTGGACTCATCTATATTCATTTCTTTACTTATTTGGTAGTAAGTTTTCTGAAATAATATTTGCATAATATTACTCTGTTTCCAATGACTTTTCATATGTTACCTAATTCACTTCTATCAACAGTCTTGGGGGAATGGCATGGTTTAGTCGTCAACTATGTTTTATAGATGAAAAAATTGAGTCTCCTGGAAGCTAATTGACTTTCTTGAGATCACAGGCAGAACTAATAAGTGAGTTCAGAACAGAGCAAAATTGATTTCTTGCATAATGGATGTTCTTCCCAGGACCTTAAGCAAAATCACATGGAAAAAAAATTCTACCTATGAAAGTCCTAATACTCTGATAATCTCAGATAAATATAGATTTTTTTTAACTCTGATGTCTTCAGGTTAAGTGAAAGAACATGGTAAGAAAACATCTAAACATCTAAATGTTTAATAAGAAAATATCTAAATGCTTATAGCCATGTATCTCAAATTAGGATACCAGGCCATCAAAGCCACAAGGATTAATATGAAATATCCTTTCATAGTATCTATTTTATTTAAAATTTAAGGTTAGAACATGAAGCTTAAATTTTTGTGTTCTCACATGTGTACATACATATATGGCCAAAAGCATCTCTTTTTCATGTCAGACAATCTTGAAGTTTTAAAAATAAAAATGCATAGACAGAAACTTTTTTTATTGTGTATCAAGAATGATTAGTCACTGAATTCATCTCATAATATTTTTTTGGCTAAAAAAAATATGGGTTTGAATACTTATTGTCCAGTATAAATTTGCAGCAAAGTAGGAATTATCTTGATAGCACACTTTATAGGTTTAACTATGAGAAAACATTGGTCATATATTTTAGAGATTACAAATTCAATGTTGAGCTATTACTTTTCTTAATGGAATAAAACAAACTGTGACAAAGTTGTATTAAGTCATTGTTCCCTCTGAATCGTTAAGCATGACTCACAAAGCTGGACACTCAATCAGGAACTCCAATACAAAAGACAAAAAAAAAAAGTAATGTGTTTATCACACACACCAAAATCAAAGCAAAGTGAAGTTTGGAGG
Organism: Acinonyx jubatus; assembly: GCF_027475565.1. Lineage (NCBI taxonomy): Eukaryota > Metazoa > Chordata > Mammalia > Carnivora > Felidae > Acinonyx > Acinonyx jubatus. The sequence continues at coordinate 50,742,114 of NC_069387.1, forward strand.
TTAGATGAAGAAATTGGTTTATGGGGAGAATGAGTCACTTAAAAGTCTTCTATTTATATACGATAAAATTATAGAGGCAATGGGGAAATAAGAATGTTCTTCTGCAAATTCCTTCACAGATAGTCTTTTGAGAAATGTTTTCCTTAGACTAAAGAGACTGACCCGTAAAACAGGTATTCTATCAAGCCACAAAATGATATAAACAACTTCAGCAATAGAAATATGCTCTTGAAATTCCCATCCTGTTGCCTCAGAACCTTTGCTCAACTGCAGTCCACGGCATTATAGACATCTCTCCTCAATGGTTACTCTGATGTGACTCATAAAGCAGTGAAAAACTTTTGCCCCTTATAGTCACATATTAATATAAATGTGCACTCAAAAAATATCATAATATTTAATCTGAGAAAAAAACTGCTCTCTGTCTCTATGTTGAACCTGACACGAAAGACCAGACCTCCTGGATTCAACCCAATTTTCTGAGACTGAAAAACTCAATGGCTCATTCTCACACACACATAGCTAGGAAACCTGTTAGTAGCATTTGTTTGTAATGATAAGCTATTTAAAATATTTATGCCATATTAAAAGATAAGTATGTTATGAAGTAGAGTAGAATTTGTACAGATTTTTAAGATAGGACCTCAGGCTTAAGATTTTATGGTTATTTTATAACCCTTTGGACCATGTTCCCTTCAAGAACAGGCTTCAAGAAATACTGTTAAATGTTTTTCTAAGCATTATTTCTATGTAAAAATTAAAGGATCATTATTTTAGTGCCTTTATTCCATCTAAGAATTCCATGCTAAATGTATTGATTGGCTAATCTTAAAGACAAAGTTGAAATACTGTTTATTATAAATAATCCACAATGAGAGCAAAGACTGTGGAATCAGATAAACATGAGTTGAAATTTTTGGTTACTACTTTCTAGGTGATGTCACCTTTGGTATTCATTTAACCTTTCTTGGTCATTTTTTCTGGCATCATTGCTAAAATAATTTTACTGCTTTCCTATAAGGATGAAAAGATTAACATAAGGCATTTAGTGGCACTGTCGGCCAAGGTATATATACTCCCTGAGGGCAGAAATCTGATTTCTCTCCTTTACTTCTATGTCCCAACACATAGAACAGTGGCTGGCAGGGAGCTGGAAGTGTTTATCAGGATGATCTGGAGGCTTTCCCTAAGAAATTTAAGAACTGGTTCCTTCGAAATGCGGCTTTGAACCTGTAATATAAGGATACTCCAAAGCATAATCCTGCTGATCCTGCCATTAAGCAAAATAAATCACAGGGCTGCCACCTGCATAAATCAGATCCTTGCAGAGGCCTGAAACCTACTGCTCTCGGGTCCCCAGTCCTAAATTGGGTCATATTTAACAGCACTGTGCTATCAGGCCTTAAATCTATCACCTGCAAGAGGGAAGATGGATTGGTGAAAGTCTGCCCTAAAACTATAGGCTTATCATAAAAGTTCATCCTTCATCTCCAGTCTTCCTACATCTTAACTGTTGGGCATCATAAGAGTAAGGCATGGACATAGTTGAAATTTTATGAAGGTGAATACATTAGAATTTAAGATTTATGGTTCATGGCCTATCGTCATGAGAAGCGAGTACATGCTGTTACCCTAGAGCTTTCCACCCCACACACAAAATATGTTCAGTAAATATTTGTTGAATGAATGAATGAACGAATGATAGGGTCTCCATAAATCACGATTAGCATTATACTCCCACTATTATTATTATCTTCATTCCTTAAACTATGAATGAGAAAAGAAATGAATGTTTTATACTATACTATATACCCATAAATTCATAAAGTCAAAGAATATCTTTAGAAACATGAACATGTGGAAGTGAATAATGATCAGTCATATTTTAACTTTCTTAGCAAATTTTGGCCTAGATTGATGTTTAATAATGACAAATTTTGGAATTTAAAGAGTCTAATACCAAAACAAGATAGATGGGTTGAAGTTTTACAAAATTGAGGGGGAAATTATTAAACATTATTGAACTACATGGTTAACATTGAGGATATGTCAGATTAGTCAAAAGAAGGCATTGCATGATAACTTTGATAGATGCCAACCCAGAAAAGTAGTATTTAATTATATTCAACATCCATTCCTCTTAGAAAATTTTGGTAAGCTCAGAATGGAAGGAAACTTAGGTAAATATCTTACATTTAAAACTGGAATATTGACGGGGCACCTGGGTGGCTCAGTTGGTTGAGCATCTGACTTTAGCTCAGGTCATGATATCACGGCTCGTGAGTTCAAGCCCCGCATCGGGCTCTGTGCTGATAGTTCAGAGCCTGGAACCTGCTTCGGGTTCTGTGTCTCCCTCTCTCTCTCTGCCCCTCCCCTGCTTGCACACTGTCTCTCTCTTTCTCTAAAAATAAATAAAACATTAAATACATAAAAAAATGAAAATGGAAAACTGCAAGCATTCCCGTGAATGTCAGGAGAAAGATATGAATACCTTTATATTGATAGTAAAGCTCTATGTTTAAGTTTTGTTATATTCTCATTTTCCATTTGAATAAGAAAGCAAATAAAATAATTCTATAGAATTAAAAAATATAGAGTAACAAGAGTTCAGTAAAGCAAGTAGTTACAAGATAAAACATTCAAGACTCCATAGTAAATAAGATTAAAGGGGAAACTATATGATCACCTCAATAGATAAAGAAAATGTAGTTAATAAAATTTAGAACCCCTCATTTTTTAAAAACTCTAGAAATAGAAATGTAAAGAAAACATTATACTTAATGGTGAAACATTGAAAACTTCTTTATAATCAGGAACAAACCAAAAAGGCTTACTATCACCACTGATAACATAGAACTGGAAGTGTTATCAGTGCAAAGGGTGACAAAACTCTAGCATTACTTACAGATTACATGACTCTGTCAATACAAATTTTGGAAAGATTATACAGAAATATTGTTAGAATTAATAGCAGTTTAATCTCTACTCATATATTATCAAATATTAGTTAAAAATAGGAAAAAATAGCATTTACCATTTGCCATACAAAAATATGTTCAATTACTAAATAAATCCAACAAGAGATATGCAAAACTTCCACAGGAAGAAAACAATGCAAAACTCATTCAAAGAGATGTAAAACAAGACCTAACTACATGGAAAAATCTATCCTGTTTACCACTTGCATGTATCAATAATGTAAGATGTTAAGTCTCCTCCAATTTGATTTATAGTTTTAATGCAATACCACTCAAATCCTTACACATCTATTTTGTGTATGGGTGAGTTTGAAAAGCTGATTCTAAAGTACATTTGGCAAATTGCGGTGCCTGGGTGGTTCAATCGGTTAAGTGTCCAACTTTGGACACTTATGATCTCGCAGTTTGTGGGTTTGAGCACCATGTCGGGTTCTGTGCTGATAGCTGGGAGCCTGAAGTCTGCTTCTGTCTCCCTCTCTCTCTGCCTCTCCCCTGCCTGCACTCTGTTTCTCTCACAGTCTCTCAAAAATTAACTAATATTAAAAATAATAAATAAATAAATAAATAAATAAATAAATAAATAAATAAATAAATAAATTTGGCAAATTAAAGGGCCTAAAATAGTGAAAAAAAATGCCTAAAGAAGAAGAGGGTAAAAGAACTTCTGGATTTCAAGACTTACTATAAATTCCAGCTTTTAAGGAAATGTGTAGGACTGACACAGAAATAGACAAATAACAAGTGCAACACAATGAAGAAGCAGGCCTGGCCTTATACGGAGCCTTAGTATTAGACAAAATTAAATCAGTGAGGAAAGAATAGTCTCTGCAATTTAAAAAAAAATGGTTAAATTCTACATCTATACTTTCAGATAGTATGTGGTCATTTGAAAAAATAGATTTTGGGGGCACCTGGGTGGCTCAGTCTGTTGAGCATCCAACTTCAGCTCAGGCCATGATCTCACAGCCTGTGAGTCGAACCCCACATCAGTCTCTGTGCTGACAGCTCAGAGCCTGGAGCCTGCTTCAGATTCTGTTTCTATCTCTATCTCTCTCTGTCCCTCCCTTGCTCTCTCTTTCTCTCTCTCTCAAACATAAATAAGCATTAAATAATTATTTTAAAATAGAATATTTTTTTCTCTGTTCTGAATTAGAAAGATTGTTCATTCAATAGGTATTTGGGGGCCACGTACTATACCAATCACTATAAAATTTTTCTTCCAAAATATATTACTTAGTTAAATTAGCAAATTACAACATGACATGGAATTGTGATTTTGATTCCTGTCTTTTTACTTCTATCTCACACATCATCATCCTTACAAAATAGTGCTCTTTTAGTCTAATTCTGTTCTTCCCCTCCTCTGTCAACCATACTGCTGTTCTTTGCCAGCTGCTAAACACCAGTCACCCATCTTCCTCTGAGTTTCTAGACTAGCTGTTGTTTCTGCTACAAAAAAGTCTTTCATCAGAAGTCCCCATGGCCTACACTCTTGCCAAATTAAGATCTGTGTCAAATAGTTCAACTCTTCTCTGACCATCCTATTTAAAATTGCAAACTGTTACCCACCTCATATTCCATCTCTACAATTTCTATTTTAGTGTTTTTATAGCATATATTACTCTCCTGAATCTTTTATTTTTAAATGTTTATTTCCTTATTGTCTGAATTTCACATTATGTAAACTCTATAAAGGAAGAAATTTCTATTATTCTTTGCTATATATCCCAACACTAAAATAGCAGCTGGCATGTGGTAGGAATAAATATAGTAGATATGTATGTGTGTGTGTCTTTTTGCACAAAAATATAGAGAAAGTACAAAAGGATAATATCAAATTGTTTCTACTAGTTATTTCTGGGGAGGAGAGTGGTAATGGAGGAGGGATGAAGGGATCCTTTCATGGTTTACTTCATATTTTACTGTGTTGTTTGAATTAAATAGTATAAAAAGTTAAGTTTTTTAATATCCCTGAATCTCTTCCAAATAAAACATATCAAATAAAGTAGCAAAATTCAAAAACTATGGACAGTATCTACAACAAAACTAGGCAACAAAGTATTCCCGAGAATCCTAAAATATAAGCAGGTAGGACAAGTCAGCTATAAGACCTGCATATCAGCATATCATGGGAAGAAGCTAAAGAAGCAACAGGTCATCTGATTGACCTGAGAACAGAACTCCAAAGACTCCATGGGTACTCACTGGAAAGCTGAGCAGGTCAATTTGATAACAGCAGCTAAAACTTGGAAGAATTTTTACTCACCCCAATTCACTGGGAAGGGCAAGCGTTCTGTGACAGATCTGAAAAGGTCAAAGAACTCTTTGAGCTTTCAAAGGTAATTGGAGCTCCCTTCCAGGAAAAAGTCCTACACTGAAGAGACACTACTATATGTATAATCCAAACTGAGAGGAGAAAGGTCATAGGAGAAAAAGAAAACCAAAGTCCAGAAAAAAGTGGGGTGAGGGGAGAAGCAAAAGAAACATATCTCAGAAAATATGAAACAAATATTTTTCATCACTGTATGGTACCAACAGCAAAGGGAGCTTCAGACCCTCAAAAACCTTATACTCCATCTTGAAAGTTTAGGAATGCTAATTTCATATTAAAATGATTAAACCAAATGGATCATGTTTGAATGTCATACAAAGTTATAATAAGAAAAAGAAAAAGAAGATGTAAACAAAATCCCTACAATAAAGTATGCCAGAAAGATATTCCCACCAAAGGATTAAACTGAATCCTTATATTTCAAATAGAGCTAAAAGAAATTAAGAAAATGATAAAGACATAAAGGAACAATATATATCACAATTTAAAAAACTCAGTAATGAGGTGACTGAACCCAAGAAAGAATTAAAAATAAAACACAACTTTTTAGATTGCTTATTTTTCTTTTTTTTTAAGTTTTTATTTAAATTCCCACTAGTTAACAATGTAATATTAGTTTCAGGTGTAAAATATAGTGGATCATGGATCAACACTTCCATACACCACCCAGTGCTCATCTTGACAAGTGCACTAACTTAATCTCTATCAACTTTTTAACAGATTACCCCACCCACCTCCTTTCTAGTCACCATTAGATTGTTCTCTACAGTTAAGAGTCTGTTTCTTGGCTTGCCTCTCTATTTTTACCCTTTACTCATTTGTTTTGTTTCTTGAATTCTACATGTGAGTGAAATCATATGGTATTTGTCTTTCTCTGACTGACTTACTTTACTTAGCATAACACTCTCTAGATCAATCCACATTCCTGTAATTAACAAAATTTTATTCTTTGTATAGCTGAGTAATATTCCACTGTGTGTGTGTGTGTGTGTGTGTGTGTATCCCACATCTTCTTTATCCATTCATTAGTCAGTGGACACATGATCTGTTTCCATAATTTGGCTACTGTAGATAATGCTGCTATAAACATAGAGGTGCATATATCCCTTTGAATTAGTGTTTTTATATTCTTTGGGTAAATAATGCAATTCCTGGATCACAGGGTACTTCTATTTTTAACTTTTTGAGGAAACTCCATACTGTTTTCTATAGTGACTGCACCAGTTTGCATTCCCACCAACAGAGCATGAGGGTTCCCTTTTCTCCACATCCTCACCAATACTTGTTGTTTCTTGTGATGCTGATTTTAGCCATTCCAACAAGTGTGAGTTAATATCTCATTTAGTTTTGATTTGCATTTCCCTGATGATGAGTGATGATGAACATGTTTTCACATGTCTATTGGCCATCTGTATGCCTTCCTTGGAAAAATGTCATTCATGTCTTCTGTTCATTTTGTGTGTCTATGAGAGAGAGAAAGAGAGAGAGGGCACATGCATGTGAGTGAGGAGGGGAGTGGCAGAGAGAGAAAGAGAATCTGTTTTTATCTTTTTTATTTTTTTAAGAGAGAGCATGAACAGGGGAGGTGCAAAGGAAGAGGGAGAGAGAGAATCCCAAGCAGACTCCATGCCCAATGCAGAGCTCCACGCAAGGCTCAATACCTATCATGAGATCATGACTGTGAGGTCATGATCTGAGCTGAAATCAAGAGTCAGAGGCTTAACTAACTGAGCCACCAGGTGCCCCTCTTCTGTTCATTTATTAATTGGGTTATTCATATTTTGGGTGTTGAGTTTGATAAGTTCATTGTAGATTTTGGATACTAACCCTTTATCAGATATGTCAATTACAAATATCTTCTCCCATTCCATAGGTTGCCTTTTAGTTTTGTTGATTGTTTCCTTCACTGTGCAGAAGCTTTCTATTTTGATTTACTCCCAATAGTTGATTTTTGCTTTTGTTTCCCTTGCCTTAGGAGACGTATCTACAAAGAAGTTGCTACAGCTGATGTCAAGGAAATTTTCCCCTGTTTTCTTCCAGGATTTTGATGGTTTCAGGTCTCACGTTTAGGTCTTTGATCCATTTTGAACTTATTTTTGTGTATGCTATAAGAAAGCAGGCCAGCTTAATTCTTTTGCATTTTGCTGCCCAGTTTTCCCAACACCATTTGTTGAAGTGGCTGTCTTTTTTCCCGTTGGATATTCTTTCATGCTTTGTTGAAGATTAATTGACCATACAGTTGTGAGCTCATTTCTGGGAAAAGAAAACATAATTTTAAAAGCAAACCAGAAAGAATGCAGATTAAACACAACACAACAGATGCCTCTAGAAAAAATAGATGAAAAAAGGAGGACTTTTAAAATTAAAAAATTAGGGGGCGCCTGGGTGGCGCAGTCGGTTAAGCGTCCGACTTCAGCCAGGTCACGATCTCGCGGTCCATGAGTTCGAGCCCCGCGTCAGGCTCTGGGCTGATGGCTCAAAGCCTGGAGCCTGTTTCCGATTCTGTGTCTCCCTCTCTCTCTGCCCCTCCCCCGTTCATGCTCTGTCTCTCTCTGTCCCAAAAATAAATAAACCTTGAAAAAAAAATTAAAAAAAAAATTAAAAAATTAAGAAAGGCAATGAAAATCCAATATATATATATATATATTAAAAGTCCCTAAAAAATAAAACCCAAATAATATATTAAAATGGTATAAATGCTAAATTATTTAGCATTTTAATAAATATCAGTATAATAAATTACATTTTCTGAGGTAAAAGTCTTGAAATTACATATTGTAACGATACATTGAATATTTGGAAAAATTACCCAGAGTAACCAACCTGAAACATATTTTAGAAAAACTATTGGACTTTGAAGGAAAATAAACTTCCTTGAGGTGTCTAGGCAAAAAGAAACAAATATTTATTATTTATAAGAGAAAGAAGTTCAGTATGTCATCAGAGCTTTGCATACTAATTCTTTATTCCAGGGGAAAATGGAATAATGTTTTTCTGGCACTCAAAAAAAAAAATGTGAGCCAAAGATGATGTATTAGGCCAAACTGACTTACAAATCAGGCCACAAACTGTTGTGAACATCTAAAACTCAAAAACTTTTTTCTTTGAGCACTTTCTGAGGAATTTCAGGTAGGGAATGAACTTCAGGTAGTCCCAATGACAGAGATGCAGACAAAATGCCTACTGGATAGTTTAAGATTTAATGGTAGTTAGAAGAGAAACTGTGTGGTATGTATACTACACATACTATACAATATAGGTAGAATAGCTCTATAAGAAAATGGAAGTGGTATATGAAGTACATATGAAGAGCAGAGTATACATACTGCTTGCCTTATAGTATTAACTAGGATAACAGAAATGCATGGCCAACTAATCTTCCACAAAGCAGGAAAGAAAATGTAATAGAAAAAAACAGTCTCTTCAGCAAATGGTGCTGGGAAAACTGGACAGCAACATGCAGAAGAATGAAGCTGGACCACTTTCTTACACCATACACAAAAATAAACTTAAATGGGTGAAAGACCTACATATAAGACCAGAAGCCATCAAAATCCTAGAGGAGAAAATAGGTAACAACCTCTCTGACCTCAGCCACAGCAAATTCTTACTAGACATGTCTGCAGAGGCAAGGGAAACAAAAGCAAAAATGAACTATTGGGACTTCATCAAGATAAAAAGCTTCTGCACAGTGATGGAAACAGGAAAACTAAAAGGCAACTGATGGAATGGGAGAAGATATTTGCAAATGATATATCCGATAAAAGGTTAGTATCCAAAATCTGTAAAGAACTTATCAAACTCAACACCCAAAAACAAATAATCCAGTTAAGAAATGAACAGAAAATTTGAATACACATTTTTCCAAAGAAGACATCCAGATGGCTAACAGACACATGAAAAGATGCTCAGCATCACTCATCATCAGGGAAACACAAATCAAAATATAAGGAAATACAAATCACTGCTGGTGGGAATGCCAACTGATGCAGCCACTCTGGAGAACAGAATGGAGGTTCCTCAAAAAATTAAAAATAGAACTACCCTATGACCCAGCAATTGAAATAAATACAATTGGATAAATTGCATTTTTCTAAAGGATACAAAAGTGCTGATTCCAATGGCACATGCACCCCAATGTTTATAGTAGCATTATCAACAATAACCAAATTATGGAAAGAGTCCAAATGTCCATCAACTGATGAATGGATAAAGATTAGATGTGGTATATATATACAATGGAATACTACTTACTTTGTGATCAAAAAGAATGAAATCTTGCCATTTGCAACAATGTGGATGGACCTGGAATGTTTTATGCTAAGTGAAATAAGTCAGAGAAAGACAAATATCATACGATTTCACTCACATGTGGAACTTAAAAAACACAACAGATGAACATAGGAGAAGGGAAGGAAAAATAAAATACAGAGAGGGAGGCAATACAGAGAACAAACTGAGGGTTGCTGGGAGGATGTTGGGTGGGGGAAGGGCTAAATGGACGATGGGCATTGAGAAGGGCACTTGGCAGGATGAGCACTGGGTGTTATATGTAAGTGATGAATCACTAAATTCTACTCCTGAAACCATTATTAAAAAAAAAAAACTAGGATAAAAAGGACAACACTGTAAATCAGTTACTGGAGAGGAGGGTACAGAGGGAATAAAAATATTATATGAAGATATTTATTGTATCATTAGAACACAATTGCAAACCTCAAATACAAAAAAAAAAAGACTTGAAAAACAGTGACACATCAAAAACAACCCACCAGAAAAAAAAAAACCAGAGTGAAAAATATTTCATATAATGTATATTAAATATAGTATATAACTGCAACTTTTTTGTAATACAGTTGAAAGAAGAACACAAATATATATATAAATAAAATAAACAATAAAAGTTAAACTATAATTTTTTGAATGTTTAAATATGGGGGAGAGAAAGAATAGCATAGAGAGTACAGAGATAAATGCTCAGCTTCTTGGAATATACATTGTTTTGTAGTTTTAACTTCTGAATTATTTAAATATTTTAAATAATTATAAACTAAAATTAAGTTTTAAATAAATCATTCCTAAAATTAGAAAACAAACCTAAAATAAGTCAAAATTGCAATTACAGTTTTGTGTTTGCTAACAACACATGTTTGCTAACAACATAAGTTGTGACTTGGGGTTTTTAAAAATAACATTTAATAGTTGGGCTCCAAATAAACAGACATGGCTCTTGACTATCCTCCACATCTAACAAACACAAGAAAACAAATCTTAAGTGAAATGAGTCAACTCAGGGAAATGTTACCCACTATCTTTTCTTTTTCATTCTCTAGGAAAATAAAGGAAAGTCTGGAGTGCTTCCCTGTTAAGTTAAATAACTTGATCCATACACTTGCACAAATGACAGCCACAAGTCCTGCCAAATCTGCTTCACAGACTCCTTCCCAGGAATCCTGTATGCTGAGTGCAACCAGGTCAATTCAAAGAGCGACAATTTTAAGGTTCAGTAAGAAAACCAGTAATGTAAGTCTCAAGTCTGTCATTTGACTTAAATATCTGTTGACCTCATCTCAGACTTCCCTTTACTATGCTACACATCCTTCCTTATATCATGATATTTTTTTTTACTATGCAAATGAAAAATCAGTTACGGTTTGAGCAGAAGTGCCATTAAGGAGGATGTTCTAAGGAGAAATCATAACAACCAGAGCTATTAGTAGAGAACCATCAAAGAGAACAGTTCCTGCCTGTAGTAGACCATAAATCAAGAGCTAATTAAAGTGTCTGCATGAAAAGAAGAGCAGAAATTAGGCAGTCTGTTCCCAGCACATAAGATTACGATATCTTTATATATTGTGTTTGTAGGTAATTCTGCCTTAACAAATTGCATCCTTTTGTTCGTGGGATGACATTTTGTGGAAAAGTTCTTGCTTTGTTTAGCTTACATGAAACCATATTTTAAAATGTATCACAGGTTGATAATGCCACCTTTTGATTTTTGTCTATTTTCTGCAGCTGTATCTAATCCAGGTGATACATGGTAACAATGAAATGAGCCTGACAGAAAAATCATTTGACCAGTTTTCAAAACTTCACAGCCAACTTCAGAAGCAGTTTGCATCATTGACTCTCCCAGAGTAAGGCACTTCCTCCCCTGTGTTTTGTCTGCAGTTCTTGTCCTTGAACATAAGGAAAAATTATGGTTATGGGATTTTCTATTTGTGAACAACACAGCATTCTGACCCCAATGCCATTGAACCTATCCCAGCAGAGTCTGTATGACTCGCAGAGTAAAGAATCTTTTGTCTCATAAAACAGAACAAGGTTTGCAATTTCTCTGTTTGCCTTTAGCCATTGATTTTGTAGACAGAAAAATTCAGGAGTGATTTCATTTTTCATCAGTTACCAGGAAAATTGTTTTATTTGCCTGTTTTTAAATTTAATCTTTTTGGGTTTTTCTATAAAAATAAAATCGACATTGAAAATGCAGAACTAAGTTGGATATATCTACTCTTTCAACAAATAATTGCAGTTAAAAGCCCTGATACATTTATTTTCCATACCAGAAAAAGATTCATTAATATCATTTAGCATAGAAGTAAAATTTACTAATACCAACTCACTTTTGTTGTTAATGATTAACTTTGACTTGGATCGTCTAAATCTAATTTGTCATTATGTTTCTTTTCAAACAATCTTGAAAACCATTGCTTTTGTTCATGTTATCATTTTTAAAATATTTAAGTATAAACAAATTAAGAATATAACTGCAAACAACTTCTGTTCAAATAAACCTTCTAAAATTCATCACTTAGAACTTGCCAAATTTAGGTCATAGATTTCAGTGTATACGAAAGGTGTATCTTGACTTTAAAAAGGAACTTGCCAGAAATTATATTGGCACTTAGGTAAATCAAACGTTATTTTATCTACACTTAGGAATTTTTGTTAAGGAAATGGTCCCTTAATAATGTGAATGTCCATATCTGACCTGACATACTTTGTACATGTGGACGAAGTACTAGGCTTTTACTAGGCTTTCAGGATTTAGTCACCTTCCAAAATACAAATCTAAGCAAAGTTATCAATGAATGGAGAGATATGGTGCAATATTGAAGAGTGAATAGTTCACTACTTGCAGATGCTACAGAAATTTTGAAATACAGATGCTTTAAATATCAGGAAGTCAACAAATTAGAGTAAGAGTATGTTCAAGAGACCGGGAGGAAAGGAGTGTCATTGTGGAAACTTAAAAGCAACACCAGCTTTAAGAATTACTGAAAACCGGGGCGCCTGGGTGGCTCAGTCAGTTAAGCGGCCGACTTCGGCTCAAGTCATGATCTCGCGGTCCGTGAGTTTGAGCCCCGCGTCAGGCTCTGTGCTGACAGCTCAGAGCCTGGAGCCCGTTTCAGATTCTGTGTCTCCCTCTCTCTGACCCTCCCCCATTCATGCTCTGTTTCTCTCTGTCTCAAAAATAAATAAACATTAAAAAAAATTTAAAAAAAAAGAATTACTGAAGACCATCTGATAAAATAACAGAAAAGGAGGTGCTGGCAAAAAAAAAAATTCAAAGTTTGACTGCAAATATTGAATTCAACATCAGGGACTGTCACTGTACTCTACCAATTAATGATTTAAAATGTTACTGTTCAATGGCTGCCCTTTTTTGGTTTCAAGAACTTCTCTGTTCTACACTTTTATCTGTCCACTAAACTTAACATAACTTGTAAAACCTTAAAAATGTTAATAATCTCTCTCCATATGCCTCTTCTTGATTTTTCAGCTTTAGTTCTAAGATTATGCCTTGTTCAACTGCCTGACAATGGTATTTAAAAAGATTTTAAGACCGTTCAAGCAGTGGGGGGGGGGGGGCGGGGGGAGAGGGGGGTTGGAGGTGGGGAGCATATAGTTCGTGTATGCCCTTGACAATATTTGTATGCTGATAGTTCCAAAGGAACCAAGGCTTCCAGTGATACATATAAATGAAGGATGAAAGCAAGATTTCCTCTGACTCCCAAATTTACTAAGAGAAGCCCTACAAGAATTATGTTAACCTGATCTGGAGAGTATGATCAGAAAGTTAGAGTCATGAAGAATAAAATTCACATTATTCATAGTATATGACAGGGGTCTTCAAAGCAGCCTCTTTGTATCTCCCAAGAATACACAAGCATTGGAATCTTCCATACAATTAAAGGTCTTCTTTAAATTAACCTGCTTAAAAATTAAAGGGTTGATTTCCTTTCCCTCTTCTACTTTCAACATTGTTCTTCTCCTGACCATCTAGAACTTATTTTGGTACGTTGTCCCAGAGAGTAAAAAATCTCTGAGAATCAAATAAAAGGCAAGTCAAGACATTGGTGTTGGTACTGGGGGAAAAAAGGAATTATTCTAATACCCAGATATCAAATCTGTTTGTCAGTCAGATGTTTCCTACTCTTTGGCATGAACAAAATGGCAGGGGACATGATGGTGCTGTCACATAAAAGATAAAAACTCATTTTCACAAAATGATTGCTATATTATATTTGACATGTAACTGAAAAGCATTTCAGACAATTGAATGACATTACTATGGCTAAACTCTTAAATTCTCTCATACTTAATTATATACAAGATTTTTTAGTACCTACCTCTGAAAAAAACATCAACAAGGGAACAGAATTGATATTGAACTACAAATTACTCTAACAATAAGGAAAATTCATCTACAGATATACAAATTAATTTTTTTAATGTTTACTTTTGAGAGAGACAGAGACAGAATGAGAGTGAGTTAGGGGCAGAGAGAGAGGGAGACACAGAATCCAAAGCAGGCTCCAGGCTCTGAGCTGTCAGCACAGAGCCTGACGCGGGGCTCAAACTCACGAGCTATGAGATCATGACCTGAGCCGAAGTCAGACGCTCAACCAACTGAGCCACCCAGGAGCCCCCAAATTAATATTTAAAACCTGCCCAATCCATCTGTTAATCAAATGTGTTTCTATGTTTTGAACTAACTGTATATGGTACAAATTATTGTGATAATTAAATCTGGGTGAAAAGTTTTGATACTTTAAGCCTTAGAATTGCAGGAGACCTTTTGAAAAATAAAATGTCAATTATTTAAATACACAAACGTAATTCTGCACTTCCTTAACATTTACAACAGGAAACAGTGAATGGGTTGGCCCGTAGTTGTCACCTACTTCTGTGTCTGCTGACAGCCCTTCTCTATCCCTCATACCCTTACCCCAGGGAAATACCTGTACCAAAGAAGCAGAAGTATGAAGGAGGAAGCAGCAAGACTGAAGTCAGAGAAAGCTGCTAGGTAGTTCCTAAGAAAATGTACTTAGCCAGAAAAATATGTCACCAAATGCTAACCATTAACAGTTCATTCCACTCAGTAATTGGTCTTAATCACATCTAACCCATCAAGAGGAATCTTCAGAGAGTGCAGAGGAAATTCTGCAAGTCAGACTCTTGAGGAAAATGATACAGTGTTCCAAAAGACTAAGACCAGATGGAAACATATGTCACTTGGTAAAATGTTTAATTTAGTTAATGCAGAAATATCTCTAATGAACCCAGAAGAAACAATACAATCTGACCTTTGTGAAAAATAATGAATCATTAACTTCAGAAAGTATTTATTAAGCCTCCACATGTATTTAAAAGACAGTATGTGTGGTCTTCCATGAATACAGCAAGAAGGAACATATATATTAGTTTAATAGGTTAAATTAAATTAAATTAGCATTAATATTAATGAAAGTTAAAATAGCACAAGTGACCACAATCATGTTAATGAAACTCTCAGGATTAATCATGTGTTCTATGTGTTTTTTTTTAATGTTTTCACTGGCCCCTCCATCTGATGTAGCTATAACTTCACTAACAACCCTAAGATGCAGAGACCAGTTTTCAAACTAATAAAGATACACTTCTTTTTTAATTTATTTATGTTTTAAACAGGTTTCCTCATTGGTGGCACGTACCTTTTACAAACTCAGACCACAAACGATTCAGAGATCTAAATCATTACATGGAACAGATATTAAATGGATCATATAAAGTTGCAAATGTATGTTACAACTTACTTTTATATTTTTATATAAATATCAACTATTTTATGTATTATTACTAGAAATATTTTTAAATACCTTATGATAACCTTCTTTTCTTCCTATATCCACTCAACAAGTGAGTGTGTGACTAATATGTATAACATTCCTGAACAGAAATTGGAACAGCAGTAAGGTATATCGCACCTTTATATACTTGAAGTACTTGAAGTAATATGTGATTAGTGGACTATCAGTGCTGGTAAGTGCCCTAGTGTTTTAGAGGATTAAGAGTTATTTCTGATTCTGATGGTAAGAAGGTCTCAGGGGGAGAGCAGCTGAGCTAGGTCTTTAATACCAGGTAGGATTTTAAAAAGAGTTGGTGTAAGGAAGTGTTTCAAGTAAAACCAAACAATATAGAAAAGGTCATAAATTGGGGGGAAAAGGGGGTGGGGGATATCATTAGATTCTATTGCTCCTGTCACAAATTACCACAAATTTGGGAGTTTAAAACAACAGAAATCTATTATCTTTCAGTTTAGAAGGTCAGAATTCTGAAAATGGGTCTTGAGGGACTCAACTCAAGGTGTTGGTGGACTGGTTCTTTCTGGAGATAGTAGGAAAAAATTCATTTCCTTGCCTTTTCAATTTCTAGAGATTTCCTGCATCTCTTGACTTGTGCCCTTTCAAGCAATTGCACATTCTGACCACTGATTCTGTCCTCACATCTCCTTCTCTGACTCTTGCTCTGAGTCTCCTTGTGTTTAAACTGGGCCTACCTGGATAATCCAGGACAATCTCACCATTTTCAAGATTCTTAATTTAATTATATCTGCAAAGCCCCTTTTGCCATGTAAGGTAATGTATTCAAAAGTTCTAGGGATTAGAAGGTGAACATCTTTGGAGGGCTATAATTCTATCACAGAGATACATGAAAAAGTGCAGCACAAGTCAGTTGGTTCTCAGCATTCTTGTGATCTAAGTGCAAAATGTGAAAGGAAGATTAAAATCAGCAAGGAGGTTGGGGCTAGGTTGTCAAGAGCTAAGCTAAGCCTTAGAGGGTAGTGAGGGACTAAAAACAAGAAGAACAATGTTCCTCACCACTCTGGGAGATCCTGTCCCTCCTTACTGGACTGGAATTATGTTCTTTTAATTTTTAGCCTTTTAAACTGTATAATATATATCCAGAAAAAGTCTACAGAAGACTTTAGAGTTAGGTTAGAAAAAGCCATGCAGCTTCTGCCAATTTCACTCAGGATATTCACTATGGGAACCTTCAGCTGCCATATAAGAAATTGAGCTCCACGGAGTGAGCCAGGTGGGGAAACAATATGGATAGATCAAATAGAGACAGGTCCAGGGAACACAGCTCTGCTGGTGCCCAGCAGAGGTTCTCACCTTCAGCTAGCTTCAATGTCACAATATTTTGAGTGAATGATGACTCCAGCTCCAGTCACCAAGTGACTGTTTATTAGAGACAAGCAAGGACACCCTAGGTGAATTCAGCCAAACCGCAGAACTGGGAGACAATGGCAAAATGATCGTTTAAACCAACAATGCAGGGATAGACCATATCTAAGGTGCATATATTTTCATTGTTATATAGTATTCTCTTACATGAATATATGGCAGTTTGTAGATTCCTCTCTACATAGGCATTTGGAATGTTTCCAAGTTAGGATTACAAATAATGCTTCTATGAATATTCTTCTACTTGTATGTCTCTTAATCTACATGGGTTGGTCATTCACCTAAGAACAGAATTTCTGGATTTCAATATATGCTTATCTTCAGGATTATAGGCAGTGACCAATTTACTGTCCTATTTGCAATGAATAAGAGTTCACATTTTCCACAACCTTGTGTATACTTGGTATTGCCAGTGTTTCTAATTTTGGCCATTTTGGTGAGTGTGCATCTCATTGCGCATTAGTTTGTATTTTCCTAACTACGAATGAGATGGAGCACCTCTTCATATGTTGTTTGGTCATTTGGATGTCCCCTTCGGTACAGTGACAGCTCATGTCTCTTGCCCTTTTTCTATTAAATTATATGACATTCTATTATTGATTTATAGTATTTTTCATGTACTGTGGATAAAAATCCTTTGCTAATTAAATATGTCGTAATGATTTTTCTTCCACTTGTTTTTTGTTTTCTTCTACTTGTTTTGCCCTCTTGTTCTCTTTATTATATCTTCTGATAAACAGAAACTCTTATTTTTAATATAGTAAAATGTATTGATATTTTCCCAGATGATTAGAACATGCGCTACCTCAATGTCATAAAGACAATTTCATATATTATCTTCTAGAAGCTTTGCTCTTTTGCCTTTCACAGTGAAACCTACAATTGGTCTAGAATAGATTTTAGTGCATCATGTGATATAAGAGTCATTCTTATTTTTTTTTCCATGTAGACTTCTAATTGTTCCAACACTATTTAAAATATTTTCCTTTTCTCTCGCTCCTCTGCTGTGACACCTTTGTGATGATTTAAATATCCATGTAGGTATGTGTCTATATCAGGGCTCTATATTTTATGCCAGGGATCTCTTTGTTTACCCTTGTGCCAACAGGCTTAATTACTGTAGTTTCATACTAAGTCTTGAAATCTAACAGAGTGAATTCTCCTAATTGACCCTTATTCATAAACATTATTTTGGCTCTTCTTGGACTTTCATCTCTACATGTAAATTTTAAAACTTTCTTGTCAATTCCATGCAAAAGCTAGCTGGGATTTTAGTTGAAAATGTATCTTAGTATTTTCCAATCCATTATCATGTACCTATTTAAATCTTTAAAACATTTTTTTCTCGAAAGTAGTTTAACAATACTATCTTAAAATATTTTATTTTACTTGGTAAAATTCTTTTTAAAGAATTTTTTGAATTCTTTTTTTTTACCAGTATACAGATACAACTGATTTTATATAATGACATTTTTCTCAACAACCTTACTAACTACACTTCTACTTCTAATAATTTATCTGTATCTTTAAATATTCTACTTACAATCATATTGTCTGCAAATAACAAGAGGTTTTTTCCCCAATATTTATATTTTATATTTACTTTTCTGGATATTTTGTACTCTCGAGGGCCTCCAGGTGGTGATAGCAGACATGCTT
Organism: Acinonyx jubatus; assembly: GCF_027475565.1. Taxonomy (NCBI): domain Eukaryota; kingdom Metazoa; phylum Chordata; class Mammalia; order Carnivora; family Felidae; genus Acinonyx; species Acinonyx jubatus. The sequence continues at coordinate 50,760,596 of NC_069387.1, forward strand.
GTGTTATTCCCGACTTCAGGTCTAAAGTTCCCCAGTAAATACACAAGTTTTTGTAGGTACCCTTTATTACTTTAAGAAAGTTTCCTCCTGTTGTAAGAAAAAGTTTTTACAGTAAAGAATATTGAATTTATCAATTTTTTTTCTGAATCTGTTGAGATGATCAATGATCAAGTGATTTTTCTCCCTTATTCCATTAGTGTGGTGAATTGCACTGATGGATTTTCTAATTTTAAACAAATTTGCATTCCTAGGATGCACGCTACATGATCATAATGTATTATCCTTTTTATGTATTACTAGATTTGATACAACATTTTCTTTAGCATTTTTTTCCACCTTTATTTATGACAGAGACCAAAGGTGTTCTATCTTATAATGTCCTTACCAGGTTAGAATGGAGAATATGCTGGCTTCATAAGGTCAATGGCAAAGACTTCTTGCTTTTCTTCTTTTAGCTGGAAGAATTTGTATAGAATTGGTTCTATTTCTTTAATTTGGAAGGCCATATAAGTACGGAGATTCAATTTATTTAAGAGTTATAGGACAATTCACATTTTCTATTTCTTCCTGGGTCTAAGTTATAGTTCTCTAGGAATTTGTGCTTATTTATTGGCATGAAATTATTCAGAGAATCCTCTCACCATCTTTTTAACATTTATAGGATCTGAAAAGATGTCTACTCTTCTAGTCCTTGCATATGTCATTTCCTAATCAGTCTTGCTGGAGGATTATGAATTTTACAAATCCTTGCAAAGAATGAAACATAGGATTTATTGACTCTTTATTATATTATTTTTCTATTTTATTTATGTTTGATCATGATTATTTCCTTTCCTCTTCTTCCTTTGGTTATGATTTGCTGTTCTATGTATTACATTCACAGATAGTTACTTGTTTATTTTCAACCTGTCCTCACACGTTTAAAATTCTAGGGGTGCCTGAGTGGCTCAGTCAGTTAAGCATCTGCCTTCAGCTCAGGTCATGATCTCACAGTTCATGAGTTCAAGCCCTGTGTCTGGCTCTGTGCCAACAGCCTGAAGCCTGGAGCCTGCTTTGGCTTCTGTGTCTCCCTCTCTCTCTGCCCCTCTGCTGCTTGTGCTTGCTCTCTCTCTCTCTCTCTCTCTCTCTCAAAAATAAACATTGAAAGTTTTAAAAATAATAATAAGTAAGTAATAATAAATAAAATTCTACATCCCCCTGCCTAACCAAGATTTAATTGACCCCTTAAGTTTTTATTTACAGTATTATATTTTACCATTCTTCTAAAATATTTATAAGTGTTCACTATGATTTTTCCTGAGACTATGGATTAAGTCTATTTAACCTATTTGAGTTTTACATGCTATGCTAATAATATATCTCTGTACCTGTATCCCAATAATATATCTCTATATCTGTATCCCATAAAATTAATAAGCACTGGTTTTTTTTTATACAGTCAATATCTGTTTAATATTTCCCACATATTTCATCTTTGTTGCTTCTGTAACTCTGACTTTATATATGGGATTGTTTACCCTCTACCTGAAGAACACAATTTATTACTTCAATATGAATTTGCTGGTAGAAAAATTTCTAAATCTGCATTTGTCTGAAAAGTTTTTATTTTGTCTTCGTTCTCAGAAGATATTTTAGCTGAATATGTTATTTGGATAGGAGTAATTTTATTTTAAAATCTTTAAAGCTATCAGTTCATTGTCTTTTAGCTTCCACTGATTCTGTTTCAAATCCAACTGTTATAATTGTTGCTTCTTTGAAATTATTTTTCTTTATTCTTTATCTGCTTTTAATGTCTTTCTTTTTATATTTGTTTTTCACAGTTTTAATTTAATTGCTCAAATACAACTTTGTTTCTATTTGTCATGCTTATTAACACTTCTTAAATTTGTTCCTTGATGTCCTTCATCAGTTCTGGACAGTTCTGTCATTATTGCTTCCAACATTGTTAATATTTTTTTCCTCTCTCCCTTTTTCTGAAGCTGTAATCACATATGTTAATTCTTCTCATACCTCTACTCCTGTCTTGTTTCTCCTTTTGTTCTCCTAATTTATTCTCAATATTTGTCTTCTGACTTAGCTTTTGAGTTACCTATTTTCTACTTACCTAAGGTTGTTTTAAGTTTTTTTTTTTTAAGTTTATTTATTTATTTTAAGGGAGAGAGAGAGAGAGAGCCCACGAGTGAAGGAGGGGCACAAAAAGAGGGAGAGAGAGAATCTCAGGCAGGTTCCACACTCAGCACTGAGCCCAATGCAGTGCTTGATCTCACAACCGTGAGATCATGACCTGAGCTGAAATCAAGAGTCAGCTGCTTAGCCGATTGAGCCACCCAGGCGCCCCTACTTATCTGTGCTTAATATACTGTTAAATCCATCCTTTGAGCTCTTAATTTCAATTTCAATTATTATATTTTTCAGTTTTAGAATTTCCTTGTTTTTTGGTTTCTATTCCTTGCTGAAAATCTGTCCTTTTTATTATTTCTTTGAAAATAATAAGCATAGTTATTTTTAAATCTTTGTAAAAACTTCAACATTGGGGCCCACTGCATGTATATTTCTATTGTCTAGTATTTCTACTGTTCTTTTAATCATCCAGTCTTGTTCCTTTGTAAGGTTGGTTATTTTCCTTTATTGTGGCCAGATATTGCACTGCAATGTCGTTTGTAAAAATAATTGGAGGCCTATGTTGTTGTTTGTTACTTTAGTATAGAGAATTATAATATCTGAGGACATTAACAATCTAGGATTGCTGAAATTCAATAGCAGGGATTCAGATTTTTCAAAACCAAACTGTAGCCTTTATGAGGGCCTATTTCAGGTTCATCTTTGTTCCTTAATTGTAGCCATTTTGTTTTGTTTCTTTATATATATAGTTTATTTTTTGGCAGAGACAGAGACAGAGCACAGGTGAGCAAGGGGCAGAGAAAGAGGGAGACAGAGAAACAAAAGCAGGATCCAGGCTCCGAGCTGTCAGCACAGAGCCCGATGTCGGGCTCAAACCCACGAACCATGAGATCATGACTTGAGCTGAAGTCTTAACGCTTAACTGACTGAACCACCTTGGTGCCCCAGATGTAGCCATTTTGGATCTAAGTCCAAAATGAGGCAGATTCACCAAGAGCCTACTTGGCAGCTCTGGATTCCATTTCCTTTCCTCTTATTTCTGCAAGGTGGTCAAAAGTACTGCTCAACCTCTCAGCCCATCCACTGTTCCAACCCATATCAATAAATACCCACAACAGAAATGTAGTGTCAAACCCAAGTTTGCATCTCCAAATCCTTGTCCCACATCCTGGCTTCGTACTTCTTCACTATCTTGTTAGCTCTCTGATGCTTTCAAGCAAAGTTTCAAGACACAAATTGTGTAGTAATCCAATTATCCTCATCAGTAGGTGTGCATTAAATGGCTTGCTTAATCTACTGTCCTCAAAAATCGGATTCTAGAACTGCAATCATCACCCACAGCTTTCAGAGATATCTGCCATTTTGCTTTCTCACCCCCATCCTATGCTCAAATATAACTTTTCTCTCATAGGCTATATCAGAGGGTCTAAGTCTATTGACACTTCCCATCTGAAAAAATATTTAATGATTCCTTGGTAAGCTGTTTGATGTGCTCACCAATAATTCTGAGAATAGTCTGGAAAATTAATGCCAGAAATTCCAGACTCCATTTCTGTTCTGCTCTCTTATATGTGTCAAAAAAAAAAAAAAAACAAAACATTAAGATCCCACATACCATACACACTCATATAAGCATATAAGCTATACATGCACATGGATGTGCAACTCCTTCCAAATGTTCAAAGGGGCACTAGCTTTCTATACTATTAGGTGTTTCTATCACCATTTGAATTAAAGGTTTCTATGAGACAAATGCTAAATTTTAGAGGCAAGTACCAAACTAATGGAATCCTTCAGAGTTCTTAGACAGACTTAGGACTCTTTAGGGATTTATCTAAAACATTATCCCTAAGGGTACAGTATGCAAGCCTATTATGGTTGTTTGTGGTTTTGCTTTGTTTTGTTTTGTTTTGTTTTTTGCCTTTTAATTCAAAAATGAAAAACATTTATGGAATATTTGTAAGTAATCCACATATCTGGAATAACTTTAATATCACCAATGAGAGCCCATTTCCAATATTAATCCAGCTAGCCAATAAGCTACCATTTTTATTTTAAAAAATCTAATGTCTGACATTCAATATGCTAATTAATAAAATGCCCATTGTTGTTGGAGTTGTGGGTGAATAACAGAGGCATTTATACCAACTGGCCCTTGTATAGGTTTCTTGAATAAAATTTTGAGAACACTCCTTTTCTCCTCCCCCATCCAGGTGCCTCTCTTAGTGTAGCCTTGATTCAGACATTAATAGGCAATTCCTGGATTTTGTAGTCTTAGTTAAATGTCAGCAGTACTTGGGTTGTACCTTGACCTAAGAAACCTACACATAACATCATCCTATATATGTAGACATATTTTAAGCTTCAGTAAATTGCAAGCATTATGCAGGAGGACTACACTAGATCCCACAACTGAGACTTAATAAAGGGTCAAAGAATCCTATGTTTCTCAGCTGTTAATTCAACAACCTTTCTTCTCTACTTGGAATGTGGGAAAGGTAGTAGATGAGACTACTGCAGTCATGGTTTGAAGTTTTTTCAGTTACATGCTGTATGGTAGAGTAAACCAATGTATATCAAGGAAACCTTACTGAAATTTAAATATACAATATATTAATGAATGTATTAAAAATTCTGTCTCAACTGTAGGTTTGCTGATTCAGGATGTTAGCTTATTGCTGTACCTCCCAGTTGGGTAATATCGTGGTTTGATGATGAATAGACCTACTTAAAAGAAGAAAATCCCACAATTTAGATCTTAGGGGTCCTAAAGCTATTAGAAAAAAACCCCAGAATTGTCAATAATGACTGCATTAGATTCCATATAGCTAGAAGCAAGAGGTGAGACTTTCGAATTCCTATCAGCAGTTTCCAAGACTAGTGGTTCTTAAAGCATAGTTTCTGGACTGTGCTAGGAACTTCACTTGGGAACTTACAAGAATGCAAATTTTTCAGCCCATCCTAGACAGACTAAATCAGAAATTTTAGCCCATTTGTTATTTTTTAAGTTTATTTATTTATTTTTTAGTAATCTCTACACCCAGCATGGGGTTTGAACTCACAACCCTGAGATTAAGAGTCGATGCTCTACCAACTGAGACAGCCAGAGGCCCAAAATCAGAAATTTTGGAGATGAGACCCAACAATCTGTGTAATAATAAGTCTCGCATGGTGTTCTAATGCACACTATTGTTTGAGAAAAATTACCTATAGTATGAGGTATATACTATAGACATCTGCCCCACACACACACTTTTTTTCTCCAGTTTGGACATGATCAGACATTTGGCCTTCAATATAGTAGATACTCAGGTGCCCTCCTATATGATTGACTTTTAGCAAATATGAACTCAAGAAGATTGTGCTACAATATTATTTCCAGGCTGGTAGATTCTCAGCTGGAGATGTTGTTTTGTATCAAAGGACAAGTGGTTGAGCACTTAAGGAGGTATACTTAACTGAATTCCAAGTGAGTTAGAGAAGGCATCCCAGAGAGCTGGGCATTCAGGTTGTTGTAAAGGGCAAATAGGAGTTAGTAAATAGAAATTGGGAGAAAGTTGTGTTAGACAAAAAGAATTTCAAGGACGAAGCATCCATTATGGTTTTATGCTTTCCTTTTGTTTTGAAGCTTAAAAAACTCAATAACTATATTCATTCAATTTTTACCCATGTATAGCATTTACAAACTCATCAATATTTAATTGATATTTTAAATGAATAATAACAGAACCATTGGCATATATTAACAATGGGATTTATATTGCTTTTCAAAACCTGAAAGACTGAAAGTTTGCATCTGAAAAGTATTTAGCAGTGGTTGTTTATTTATCCTTACATCCTATAAGTTCAGGTTGTTGTTTTGTTTTTTGTTTTTTGCTTTTATAAATTAGCTCATGCCTCCAAAACATGTCATTTATTTATGTTTTAATAGAAACTACTAAACTAATAAGTAATAAATGTTTTAAATTTTGTAGAAAAATAGATGGGGGTTGCTCCTAGGCAAGGTGGTCCCTTTCCCCACCTCCCACACATAGTTTCTTCTCTGGATCAAATATGTGATAAAGAGAATGTGTTTAGAATCTGAAAAAAATAAAAATAATAAATAAATAAATAAATAAATAAATAAATAAATAAATAAAAATTTGTAGACAAATGGAATATTTGGATGATGTTACAAAATAAAAATTAACGTAATTTTGATATTTTTCCTCACCCCAGTGTATAATCCCATAGGAACCCCATGACAGAGCCTGGCTGGCTAGAGAATAATCTTGGGAACTCTGCTAGCTGCCAATTCAGAAAGTGGTCCCACTGGTTACCCAGTACCATGGCCAGGAACACTGCCTGGCCATTCTCATAAAGGATGAGCATTAATAGTGCACTGGATCATGATTGTACCCTTCAGAAACACCACTCAGAGCACATTTTTAATATGTCTGTTACGAATAAAGAGAAAGAAGTAAACAGTATGTGTTCATTATGGGACTAGAACTATGTAATGAGGAAACTGAAAACAAAGATATAAAATAATTGTTGAAAATGGTGTTAGACCAATAGTAAAACTATACTATAATAAATGATTATGTGTAGATATATTGCATATACATTAATTTAAACTTGCCTACTCAATATAAATTGTATTCTATCTTTTGAATATATTTGGTTTTATGTCTTAATCAGTGAGTAATGGGAAATGTGTTATAACAGAGGCTTCTGCCCTATAGGATCAAGGCAACTTAATTTATTTCATTGGATTTCAACTACTTTTTGTGTATTTCAGAATATAGAATGCTATGCCTAACATAGGACTTGAACTCATGACCCCAAGATCAAGGGGTCTCGCCAGACATCCCTTTTTAGAATGTTGACATCTTAATGTTCTCTACTAACTCTAACATTCTCCTAAGGTCATGTCCATTAACTTATGCTATAGTCAAGGGCCTCATGGGCATGTCACTTGTCTATAAGGGAAAATGCTGAGGGGATAGTGGATGGGATTATCATCTTTGTATGCGGAAGGTTGCCTTACTGATTATACTAAAGCTGTTTTAAAGGCGATGCCTTTTCAGGGTAATTGACAAAATATCTAGTAACCATTGAAGGTGCCAGGCCTTGGCCCATTTAGGCAGAGACAAGTTAGTGCAAAGTGGAGAGGCTTCTGATTTCTGGCCCCAGTGTGAAGAAGACAAGTTTTGAGATCCGTTTTTATGTGGCAGCAGGCTTCCAATAGGGAACGCTTAGATGTATCTGCTCACAGGATGAGGTCTACAGAAATGTTAGCAGAGGACTGTTATGAGAGGGGAAAGCAAAAGAGTCAGACATAACAGGTGGGTAAGACTTGTTTAACACAGCAAGGCTTAGCGAATATTGCTGCCCAGCACAGTCACTGCTGTACACAGGCAGATGAAAAAAACCACCACACATAGAGGTCCCAGGTTTCATCACATTCACATTTGCTAATGTGGTAACCAAAGTTCTACTGTAGATACCCCAGGAAGAGATGTTTTTCTTTTGTTTTTAATCCCTATTGGTCAGTATTTAGGAAAAGGAAGGTGAAGAAACTTCAGACACCACATTGTTTTGTTCTTGGATGAATTAAGGTCTAAGAGTTGAGTGAGAATAAAAAAACAGAAGGAAAAAGAAGAGGTATTTATATCATCAAACATGAAACACTATTGTAAAATCACAGATCCTATAAATACTCTAAGTGAGAATATGTCAGCCATCTTCTCACACTGAACTTCCAACGAGGGGGATCCCATTTGTCTCTTACAAAAGGATGCCAATATTATAGATGTGCCTTCTTCTAAAGTAACACCCCCCTGATAATTTAATTGAATTCATTAGTTGCCATTTCTATACTACAAAACAAATAAAGTAGTGCTATATTAATAAAAATCAAGTCAACAAAAATTAAATGTGGGCACTAGCATAAAAGAGGCTATTTTGGAAAACTGCATTAGTCATTCAACAAATGTTTATTGATTGCCTACATTGTATATGGGCTGGCCAGGGGTGCCTTAATAGCACCTGTGATCAATTTTTTTAGAATAAATTGAGGAGGTTTTAAAAAGTATGCTCTTGGGACACAGGGTGGCTCAGTCAGTTAAGTGTCCGACTTTGGCTCAGGTCATGATCTCACAGTTTGTGAGTTCAAGCCCCGTGTCAGGCTCTGTGCTGACAGCTCAGAGCCTGGAGCCTGCCTCAGATTCTGTGTGTGTGTGTGTGTGTGTGTGTGTGTGTGTGTGTGTTCCCCTCCCCCACTCTCACTCTGTCTCTGTCTCTCAAAAATAAATAAACATTTTTTAAAAATTTTTAATAAATAAAAACTATGCTCTGGGGCCTCATCCTTAGAAATGTTGATTCTCTAGGTAAAGGTTGATATCTAGGTATCTGTATTGTTTTTTAAGAACTCAAGTGGATTTAGACGCACAGCCAGATTTGAGAAATTCTATTCCAGAAAGTCAAAAGTGGAATCAGACTAGGGCACTGCCCTAAGTAGTTTACAGTCTTTCTCAATAGTCTGTCTATGTTGATAAGTGCCAGTGGCCCCATAAAGACTTCCATAACTTCATAATTGGTTTTTCCCCCTTATTAAGGAACTTTATGGGTCTTGAGATAATACTCATTATATGGGTTATATGATAATAGAACAATAATAATTTGACAGGGATATCATCAGATGCTGATTAGCATTAATACCAGGTGCCTAATCACCCAGGTTCTTTGTGCATAATTGCATAATGTGGTCAGTTTTCAATTATCTTCAAATGGATTAATCATGGTGAAAGCTTTATGTGTCTCCATATGTTGGTGGACTGTTCCCTGGTTCAGTTTGTTTATATTCTAGAAATGAAAACATTGTTTAACTAAATAAAACATTATTGGCCTAAAAGTTACATAATTTCAAACTAAATCATGTTATTTTGAGATTTTCTAAGTTTTGCACTATTGATACACTTTTTCCCTTTTCTCATATATATCAACAAAGTTTTATCTATGTAATCATCAAATCTATAGAGTCGTGGATGTAACATGAATATTTTAATTATTTTAAGTGCTATGAATGGCTTAGAGGAAATTTTTATACATATGCAAGTTTCCTTTCTGCTTCTAATAAAATAAGAGATTTAAAGTAATTTTACATTTGTGATGAATATTCCTGCAATAGAATAATCCCCATCTCTGGCCCTAGAAAAATGCTCATAAAAATACTTTTCTTCTTACCTAGCTGCTTGTCATATGGCAGTGTAGGAAAGGCAAATAATACTATTATGCCTATATACTAAAGCTCACATTCTTTTTTAGTTATATTAGTACAATTATTATTAATGTACATTTAGTACATTTATTTGTAACTAAAAATATTCTATATCACTGAACATAACCTTGTAAAGATTTTAAATTTTTTATTGGGCACTTACTATGTATAACACTCTAGACTAAGAGGATTGAATTGGTTGTAAGAGAACAAATTGGAGAGATTCAACTAATACCATATAAACTTTATTCTCAATGAGTTTATAATACAGTGATAAATACAGACATGAACATAAAGAATTATATGGCAGCGAATGGAAAAAGAAGAGAAGAAGTAGAAGATGCAGCCTGAATGTAAAACTGGACAATCTTATGTTGCTAAATCAGCTGCTATATTCCCTCCTAGCGTCATTCACAAATGTAAACAGTCTTGCTTTTTGTTGAGCAAATGAGATAAAAAGGGTGTTTTTTTTAATTTTTGTAATCTTTATTCATTTTTGAGAGAGAGACAGAGTATGAGTTGGGGAGGAACAGAGAGAAAGGGAGACACAGAATCCGAAGCAGGCTCCAGGTTCTGAGCTGTCAGCACAAAGCCTGGCGTGGGGCTCGAACTCACGAATGGTGAGATCATGACCTGAGCCGAAGCCGGACGCTTAACTGACAGCCACCCAGGTGCCCCAAAACAGTCTGTTTTAAAGTCCAATATCAGGTATCAGAGTTAGGCTAGATGGGAGACACATCTTTGGGGCTTTGGTCTAAAGACATAAGAGGGACCCAGGTAGAGCAATGCCTATAAATCTCTGTCTCTCTCTGTTTCTCTCTCTCTCTCTGTCTCATGCGCGCGCACACACACACACACACACACACACACACACACACGCCCATATAATCTGTTGATAAAAGAAAATAGGCATAAATGAAGACTATAATTCTATGCTACCTCAATATCTCTTTTAATGAGCTTGGAAGCATCAGTTTAGATGTCCTAGTCCTGTATCTACCTGGCTTTTGTCTATTTAGCTTTACTTTCTTCTCTGAAGCTAATAGAAACTTCTTTTTATCCTTTCAATGTAATTTCATTCCACAAGCAAATGATAGTTGTGATAACAGGAATTCTTTTTGCTTTAAATGTTGCTCTGTTTTGGTGGAATTGTGTTGCAAACTAAATAAGATGTTTATAAAGAACAATATACACATGAAATAATAAGTTATAGCACATGATTGCAGTACCTAAACACACATATCCCCACATCTGACTTCAGCTGAGATATATAAACAGCTCTCCTTTCTTTTTAAGTTTAAAGTTATATTCACTGTAATTTCTAGCTCTTAGCAGTATTGCTGCTCATTTCTAAAAGCCTCTTAAAATAAGGAATAATATCACTTATGGTGTAGGCAATGTGATTATTTTAAGCAGAAATCCAATGTCAAAATAAATCCAAATGGGTAAATCCCATCTTAATAGTGAACATATGTTTCTTATTCCCTGGTTGCTAAACCCAGATGTTAATTACTACATTTGTCACTACATTGCTCTTTTCCTATTTGGAGCTGGCTGGGATGACTTTGCAGGCAGGATAAATGTCACATGTGTACCATCAGTAAAACCAAGATTATTTTTCAGAGTCTAGTGAAGTGCTGATGACATTTTAGAATGAGAATTATGAAAGATTCTTTAGAAGTTCGCCGTTCTGCATAGTGTCGTTCTTCTATGTAACTCCAATATGAACATAATGGGTTGAACTACATTAAAGACTGGACATTCTGACAAGCTACCTTATGAAAAAGGCAATAAAATACAATTACTGTTCAACTTTGATTTAAAACTCTTATGGGAATTCATTTTTAAATTCACATTTTTACAGTCTTTCACAGTGCTTGAGAGAGATAGATTTAGCTTATTGTTTTAACTCACTGAAACTAAATCTTGCAGCCAATTCTAGATGTTGGCTTGCCAGTTAATAAATGGGAATTCTTAATGTGTTATTTTAAAGAAAGAAAAAATTGATCTCAGTGTTATATTACATTACTTCTGATCTTTGCAAATACTTTAACTCTCTGTAGTCTTTGTTCATGTAAGAAAAACACAAGTTTTGAGCAACTTTGAATTGATTAGCTTTCTCAGAAATCAATCATTTTAAATTGCAAATGGCTTAATAATATAATTGGTAAACAACATATTAATAAGAGCTCTGAACTTGACAAAAATAAGCTGATGCAGATATTAATTTTAAATTGTTCAATTGGCTTTCAAATTTGCTTTTTGTTGACTGCATTTCTAACTTTCAAGTGCATTATTAGACATTAAAAAACCCATATTAGTGAAACATCTACTCTAGCAAAGAAAATATGTATATAATCTTATAAAACGTTTAATAAAACCTAATGCATTGACCTGAAACATTGATATATCAAAGACCAGTAACTTTAGGGTCCCTAAAAAAGCCCAAACTCTTATTGATTTATTCACCAAATATATAATGTTCCACATAGGAGGGATAGACCAAATATTTAACAAGTGTTAGGGCACAGACACTGACCAGGAAAAGTGCCAGCCACTAACCCACCATTAGGGCCATACAAGTCTGTATTGGCTGAATATTTGCTGTGATGGAGAAAACTATAGGCGGAGCAGTGGAGAGTGGGAGCAAACAGGAGTTTAGATCAAAATACACTAGGTTTGAGTTCCATACAAAATTTCTAATCAGAGATGTCAAGTGGAAAATTGAGTTGAGGGGAAAAGAAAGGCTGGAAATTCAAATATTGGAGTTGTCAGCAAATAATTGGTTTTCTAGGCCATAGGACTAGATGAGATTACTTAGGGTGAAATGTAAACACAGAAGAGATCTGAGGACTAGACCTTGCAGCATACCAAGTTTAAAGTTTGAGAAGATGGAGAGAATCAACAAGAGAGGTTGAGAAAAAAGCAACCTCTTAGAGACCAGAAGCATTTAATTTTAGAAAATTAAATTCAAAGAAAGCAAAATCAGCTGTTTCAAATATTACTGCTAGGTCAAAAATTGAGAATTGACCACTGGATTCAGAAAAATGGGTATCATTGGTGAATTTAACAACAGTTTGATGGGAGTGTTAGAAACAAAACTCTGATTAGAACAGGATCAAAAGAGGGGTGCCTGAGTGGCTCAGTTGGTTAAATTTCTGACTCTTGACATCGGCTCAAGTCATGATTTCATGGTTTGTGAGTTTGAGCTCCACACAGGGCTCTGCGCTGTCAGCCCAGATTTCTCTTTTGGGATCTCTGTATCTCTCTCTGCCCTTCCCCAACTCGTGTGCACATGCTCTCTCTGTCTCTCAAAATTAAATAAATTTTAAAAAAAGAATAGGTTCAAAGGAGAATATGAAGAGAGGCATTTGGGATAAAAATGGGAAATTATCCCTGCAGGGGCTTTTATCTAAGGATGAACAGGAATAAGATAATGTGCAGGAAAATGTAGGTCAAGAAATTTTGTTTACTGAAATGTTATAGCATATATGTATGCTGGTAGGAAGATCTATTGAAGAAGTACAAACTGTTGATGAGAAAAATGAGAACTTAGCCAGAGGCCAAAGTGTTAACCTTGAGTAGAGAAAAGAGCATGATATCTTGTGCCCAAATCAGTGTGAGATTAAAGTACAGACAGTCCACCCATGTAATGGAGGAAAGGGTAGAAGTGAAGTAAGATGATAGATGTGTTGGTGGTAGCTTATAGAAATTCTTTTCAAGATAAGGAAGCCCTTTCTTCACTGATTGAGACAAGATCAAGGGAACAGAAGTGAGTGCCTCAGTAGGATGCAGAACAACATCAATAGGTGAGAGGAGTTAAAAAGCAAAGAAACTACCACAGGAAAGGATAATTTGTGTGACTATTAAGATAAGCATGAAATGGGGCGCCTGAGTGGCTCAGTTGGTTAAATGTCCGACTCTTGATTTTGGCTCAGGTCATGGGATAGAGCCCTGTGTTGGGCTCCATGCTCAGCATGGAGCCTGCTTAAGATTCTCTCTCTATGCCCCTCTCCCCTGCTCATATACTCTCTCTCTAAAAAAAAAAACAGTAAAGTAAAACACAAAATTATTTCAAAAATAAATAAAATAAAATAAAATAAAATAAAATAAAATAAAATAAAACAGTGTGAATTATGACAAGAACTATTGAAGAAAATGACAATGTTCCAGGGTGGAAAATGTTCAAGAAATGAAGGTCAGTGACCTAGAGGTCAGTAGACAAGTGCAACAGCAAGGGAGGTGGGGAGGGCAGTAGAGTCAGCAGACATGATCTTCAAAGCAGGGTATTTTGATAAAAGAAGAAAGAATGGAGGTTAGAAGAGCAAGGAGATGCGAGGAGGCTACCTACCCCACCACCAGGACCAGGGAGATAAAGGGAATGGGAGAGAATGCAAATGCCATTTTAGAGAATTAATGGGAAAGCACAATGGAAAATTAGAAAATACAATATGCTTAGAAAGTACAATATGTTGCTGATGATATTCTCCAAAACTGGCTGCTGCCTTTCCTTTCTCCACAATGCTGCACTGTCACCTTTCTAAAAATACCTGATTGTGATGCTTTTCTGCTTAACATTCATCAACAGGTCACAGTAGTTTCAGGTTTCTATAGAACTAGTGTGCTCTAGGACTCTGTAGCCACATCTCCCACCTGTCTCCCGTATGCATTCTTCACATCTATAGGCCATTGGCAATGATAACACAGGTAACACAGGGCTTTGTTGGTTGGTTGCATTTTGTTTTTTGTTTTGTTTTGTTTTTGGTACTAATTTCAATCACTGAATCACTTATGCTATCTAATATTCAGGTTTCTCACTTCTAGAATAGAGTAATTAATTTCAGAGTTTTTTGTTTTGTTTTTGTTTTAACCTGGGAGACCATTACCTTTTGAAGAACTAAAGCAGAAAAGAAACATTCTTCATAATGTGAGAACCTCCTGGGTATTGCAGCACATTTAGGATAAGTGGCCTTGCCCATTAATTGCCAGTTGTATCTTCTGAGACAACCAAAAATGTGCCCACACATTTTCTAGACACCTCATACTGTAGGGTAGCAAGTAAAATGCAGGCCACCCAATTAAATTTGAATTTGAGATAAACATATCTCTTTTTAGAATAAGTATGTTGCAAATATTGCATGGACATCCTCTGGTTTTGTTTGCTATATCTGCCAGCCCTACATATGGGGAACACTGCTAAGTAGGATTATACTTAGAGTCCATGTAAAAATGGCACCTGTAATGTTGCTCAGTATACAACCTATACAACTAAATGTAGCTACACTGCTTGGGGATCAATACAAACCCAACTGAGAACATTGATCTAAGTCATCAGTAAGAACAACTTTAGTACTGACATTTCTATAACTCATACTCTATAGTGGTGCAGTGTGCTAAAAAGCAGTGGGAGGCATGCATGTGAGTAAAGCCAAGTCTGAGAAAATTTCAAAATTAATTATTTTAAGATCCAACGACATTACTTTTCCTCCCCTCTTCATCTCTTTTATTGATTTCTCCCTCCATTGACACTGAGTCATGTTTCTCCTCAAGAATGAAAACACTCTTGTTACAATAAGGAATTAGTATTTAGTATGTCACCCACACCCGGAATTACAAATGAGGATTTCAAGGATATGACAGTGTAAACACAAGGGAATAATTGGCTAGTGGTGACATTTCAGACACTAATTGGGAAGATATTCTGCCTACTATTGAAGTTTAATAACCATTGGGTGGTGAGGCCAAAATGTCACCAGAAAAGAATAATTGACTAGTTGTCAAAAGGCCCAAGAAGGTCAAATTTTCTTCAACAAATTCTACACAGTCTGAAGTTTGACTTTAAGCTTAAAAAACAAAACAAAACAAAACAAAAAAACAAAAAACTTGATTTGGTCAGCATCCTGAATATGGATACATTTCTTGGGTATAGATTCTTATTAAGCAAATTCATAAGAGATTAATACATAGAGATCAAAATTTGGTAGTTAACTAATTTACACTGATGCATAAAACTGCTACATAGATAACAATATATGCATTGGAAAACCAATGTATTCTTTATGTAAAAACAGATCTCAGTTCTGGTTAATAAATATTTATTAAGCAAAAATACTCTATTAGATATGAGTGAATAAATGACAATCCCTCCTCTTGATATCCTATTGACGAGGCTAAAAGAGTAGAAAAGAAAGCACATGAAAACCCTTGGGCAAATGGGTGGATAAGTGTGGAAAGGATGGATAACGACAAAGTGTGTAGGAAGACAAAGAGGTGAGAGAGCTGACACACTTGAGGAAAGAAATATAATTCAGTGTAGTTAAGCATGAAGTCCTAGAAGAGAAATGGTGAGAGATAAAGAGGGGAAATGAGCAATATCCCAAGCAAGAAAGGTCTTACAAGCCTTGTGAAGCAGTTGGCCTGTTTCATAAAAGCAATAAGGAGCCACTGCTGGGTTTTAAGCAGTTAACTGTTAGATATTTATTTTGAAAGATCAGTTTGACTATGAAGTGGAAAACAGATTGGATTAAAGAGTAGCAAAGTAAGAGTTGGGAATCCCTGCTGTAATTTAGGTGAGAAGTGAGGATGTTGGAACTCAGAAGCATACCTGGAAAGAAGAAATGGGTAGTTGAGATATTTAGGAATTCAATAGGGGACTTAGCAATAAATATTATGTGTGGAGTAAGGAACAATGGAGAGTCTAAAAAATACACTCTATTTTGAGCCTGGACATAGGAAGAAGTAGCAAATTGAAGCCAAAGAAAATGCAGTTATTGGTGCACTTTTTGGTTGTAATTGTCTTTAGAAAAGTCAAGGAAGCCAACAAATAGGTGTTTTGATATAGAGGGCTGAGGCTCAGGAGACAGATCTGGGATAAAGGTTTAGATTGGTGCATCATTGTAGAAGCTGCCAAAAGGGATAACATCACCCAAAAAGAATGTGTCAGGAATGAGAGAGATGGCCTGGAAGTGAACAACACTAGAACTTAAATTATAACCAAAAGGAAAAGGAGCCTGAAAAAAAAAAAAGTCCAAAAAGAGATGACGGGACAAATGGAAGCAAAACTGAGACAACCTATATCATAAAAACAAATGATAGAGAGTTTTTCACTAGAAATAGAGTAGCTATATAACATCCAAGAAAATCCCCATCAGATTTGGTGGGGTGGGGTGGGCGGGAGACAAGAAAAAAGAAAAAGTTGTTAGAGATGATGTTATAAGCATTTTTGGAGAATGATTAGTGGGGGGAATCCTGAGTGCTGTAGACCATAGAGTAGAAATTGAAGAAGTGAAACCAGTATGAATGTTGGTAGCTCTTCCCATAGGTTTGTGTCAAGGAAGGGAGGGGGCAGAAATAACAGGATTCGAAAGGGGCATTAGTGACAGGGTATTATTTACGTGTGAGTATACTTTGTGTGGTTTGACTCTTCTGTTTGCTAGTTGTTAAAATGGAGAGACTACTTTATGCTGATGAGAAAGAAAGGAAGAAGGTAAAGTTACTAACGTATAGATTGAGATATTCCACAAGGTTCCTAAGGAGGAAGAAATAGAATCTAGGACATAGATGAAGGGATCAGCATTGGGTGCTGTCTTGCTTACCTAGGGCTGCTATTACAAAGTACCACAAGCTGGATGATTTAAAGAACAGAAATATGTTGTCTCTTGTTTTTGGAATATGAAAGTCTAAAGTCAAGGTGTCAACAAGGTTGTTTCCTTCTGATGGCTGTGAGGGAAGAATCTATTCCAGGCCTCTCTTCTTGACTTATAAAAGGCTATCTTCTGCCTATGTCTCCTCACATTGTCATTCCTACATAAATACCTGTGTCTAAACTTCCCCTTTTTATAAGAACACCAGTCATATTAAATTAGGGGTCTATCCTCTACTAGTGAATGGAAGCAATAAATAAGTAACATATGAAGAAATATTATATTTTCTTTTTTTTTTTCAGAGTGATTGCGTGCTTAGTTTTTTCCTCTCTGAGCCTGTGCAACAAACAATTGAAGAACCATCATTTGTGGATCTAGGCAAGTAATTTTATCATTATTACTATGTACAATTTTTGAGTTTCAATATAATTGTGCGTAAAAATCACAACTACATATTTTTTTCAACTTTCAAATTAAAATCTTTTTAAAGAATAAGCTTTAAGGGTCTTTTCTATTTCCAAAGCTTTTTAACCCCTTAAAATATGTTCAAGTTAAATTAAACCGAGATGTGTTTGTCCATTTATGATAACTACATGATGTCACACTATTAACTCATTTCAATTAATTGTGCTTCGAGGTGGAATTGCATTTCAGAGACAGAGTTCTTGTTTTCCCCTGCAGGTAAGTTTTCCAGATTACTCAACATCTTAGGAAGCAACAAAAGTAAATATTAGGCAATAACAATGATTATGAATTATCTAGCCATTTCACTCTTATCCTTTAAAGCTCAGTAATTACTCTACCTCACGAAGTCTTCTTTTATTACCTGGATCCCAAACTATCCCAGCACAATTATCTACCCTATTTTCCACCAAATGTGTGTTAATCCTAATGAACTTTTCTAGCATTTCTCCTAGACTGGCAGGAACTCTCTTTGAATGTCCCATTAATTTTAAGTGTCCATAATATAATTCCATTGCCAGTAGCTATCAAATACTGATACTGGTTTTTATTTCACAAAGATTTGCAAGCCCATAATTTGCTAGGCCTCACCCTCCTTTCCTTCACAGCTCTCTGTTTTTATTTTATCCGTATCCTCCTTGTGATTCTTTGCCTTTAAGATTAGACCCATCGGCTTCTCACCTCTGCTCGTATCTAACATTGTAGTTACTTACACTTAAGTGCAGAGGTCTATACAACCAGATCAAGCTGAATAGTGTAATTGCTTATTAAGTTGTATATTTATGTGTGTGTCAGCCTACTTCTTCTGTTAGACTGAAGTAACTTTAAACTGAGGACTCACTTCCCCACTATGCATTGCTCTGTTGTCACAAGCTCCAAATTTGACATCACTCTCTGACACTTTGCTTATATAGACAAACCATAAACATGATTAAGTAAATATAGTTAATAGAACAAACCATAAATATTTTTAAGTAAATATAAGGTAATTTCTTATAATTAATTGCATGTATCTAAAGAATGACATCCCCCCCCAAAAATATTTCCTTTTTTTCTTGACATGATACACAAATATCTAACAATTACCTTCTTTTCAAAAATATTGTTAGCTGGGGATAACTTTTACCATTAGTATTTATAAACTTGAACTAACGAGATTTAAAAAAAAAAGCATAAGGTTGCTGATTTCTATAGTTGTCAGACTTTTTAAAGAGTAATAGCTTGATCTCTATTCTGTCATAAAAGTCCTTAAGGGAAATTGTTTCTCTATGTATCAAAAAATTAAACTGTGGATCACTATCAAATTTGTAGTTTTGCTGAGGTATTATTTCTCTATAGGATGTTTGAAATACATAAGCACACAAAAAATTAGGATTATTGTAACAAATAAAATGGTGGTTTGATTTTTTTCTCATTGCTAATTTCTTACTACATCATACAAGATGTATGATGTTTTGGCAGAGTGGTGATAGACAAAAGATTTGATTCTCAATATTTGACTGCATATGAAATACAGCCTATTGTTTCAAAACAACAAAACACAAGGGTGGCTAGGTGGCCCAGTTGGTTAAGCATCTGACTTGGGCTCAGGTCATGATCTCACAGCTCATGGGTTCAAGCCCTGC
This sequence comes from Acinonyx jubatus, assembly GCF_027475565.1. Classification (NCBI taxonomy): domain Eukaryota; kingdom Metazoa; phylum Chordata; class Mammalia; order Carnivora; family Felidae; genus Acinonyx; species Acinonyx jubatus. The sequence continues at coordinate 50,779,708 of NC_069387.1, forward strand.
GTCAGGCTCTGTGCTAGCAGTTCAGAGCCTGGAGCCTACTTTGGATTCTGTGTCTCTCTCTCTCCTGTCCCCCACTCATGCTCTGTCTCCCTCTCTCAAAAATAAATAAACATTAAAAATTTTTTTCAATAAAAATAAAAAAGGAATTTGTCTTTTTTTTTTAACATTTATTTATTTTTGAGACAGAAAGAGACAGAGCATGAATGGGGAAGGGCCAGAGAGAGAGGGAGACACAGAATCTGAAGCAGGCTCCAGGCTCTGAGCTGTCAGCACAGAGCCCGATGCGGGGCTGGAACTCACAGAGCACGAGATCATGACCTGAGCTGAAGTTGGACGCTTAACCCACTGAGCCACCCAGGCGCCCCAGAATTTGTCTTTTTTTTTAAATGTTTATTTTGAGAGAGAGAGAGAGAGAGAGAGAAAGAGCACGGGAGAGGGGCAAAGAGAGAGAGAGAGAGAGAGAGAGAGAGAGAGAGAGAGAGAGAGACAATCCCAAGTAGGCTCCACACTGTCAGTACAGGGCTGGACACAGAGCTCAAACTCAACAAACCATGAAGTCATGACCTGAACCAAAATCAAAAGCCCCATGCTTAACCAAATGAGCCACCCAGGCGCCCCAAGAATTTGTCTTTTAAAGTGCCGATCCAATCAATACTCTTCTCTACTTCACACTTTTGCTTGGCTTCCCATTGCTCTTAGGCAGGGCCAAGTTCATGGGTTTGTGACTTGTGCAGTCACACTAGGCACAGTGCTTAGAAAGGTCCTGCACTTGGTTTAATACTCTACTGTCACTATTTCAAAATTCTTAATAATTTTTGTAAAAGGGACCCTGCATTTTCACTTTGCATTTTCATTATCACTGAGCCTCACAAATTATATAGTTGCCCCTGCCCTTAGGGTAAAGACCAAAATTCTCATGATGGCATCCCAGCAGAATCTGGCATCCTCCGGTTTCCTTTTCCAGCGCTAACATCAGACCCTTCCCTATCTTGATTCTTTTTCCAGTTCCTCAACTAAGACAAGCACACCAGCACGTAACAGATGGACCTTTCTCTGCCTGGACCACTTGACTTTTTGTCAGGCTTTTTCTGACAAAAAAGACTTTTTTTTTGTCAGACTTTTTCTGACTTTTTCTACCTTCTCCACCATTTTTTTTTTTTGCATCCTTCATATCTCATCTCAATTGTCTTTGCTCTTTACTCCTAAAATGCTTTTTTCCCCCAAAATCATTCCAGTGGTGATTATGGCTTTGTGTGCTTCTTTGTAGACTAGAAATTCATGAAGACATGATCCATGTCTATATTGCTCACAATGTAACCCCAGGCCTTAGCACAGTGTCTGGTCTACTATAGATTCACTCTCCATAAATAATTACTGAATAAATGATTGTTGACAGAAAGAACAATGTATGACACATTTATATTCTCTACCAAGGTAGCTTGTCATTTTTATTAAAGGGACAAAGAGAAGAAAACTAAAATCCCAAATCATGCCACTTCTCCCACACTTCCCACTTCCCATGGCAGTGCCCAGGCACAAGAACTTCACTGCTTCCCAACCACTAGAATTCTCTTGAAGTAGCACCTAGAAAAGAAATCTTCTGCAAATTACATTAAATATGGACTCAACCAGACTCACCCAAAGCACTACCCAGAAAGTTGCTGCATTTTATCTTGTATACTCTTTAACTCTCTAATAGCATGATCCTCTATACTCCCCAAATTAATAGAGGTCCCATGCAAAATAGTACCTCCACAAAAATATAAATCTATCCATCCTCTACCAGTATACAACACTGACATGAAGAAGATAGATTTTATTGTCAAGGTATAGTGACAATAACATAGGTAATGGAGTAGAACATGATCAAAGACAACAGTTGTCAGAGTTAAGAGGATGAATTAATAAACATGTTTATATGCCATTGATAATAACAAATGGTTGCAAACAGGAGTTTTCAATCATTACCTCACATTACCAACCTCCAGTTGGAGATGCTATTAATTTAAAAGGGAACTGAAGCCACTGTCTCCATGGCAGGGTCTCTCTGGTTAATGTTATCGCTACTTACTCTAGCAGAACTCAGTCAATTATCTATACATTGAAGTATGTTACCCAGGTTTTCAATGTAACTTTTAATGAGATGGAAGGACAAGAAAGGGAGGGCTGGGGCTACTTAGAAATAAATATTTATATTAGGTTGTTTTTGAAAGTTGAAATCTTTAAATTTTACGCATTTGCTATATTATATCATAAAATACCATGTTTCCAATTAGAAAATTATCTTAGACTTTTATTTGTGGCTAATGCGGGCAAGAAAAGATAAAAGAAGATGAGAGTTAGAAGACTTTTTCTAATTATTTTATTTCTAAAAGCTGAGTATCAACAGATATCGCTAAAACCTAACAAATTACGTGATAAAAATAATTGTAGCATATGTAATATTAGTGTTAGGGAAACACTGAGAAAGATTATAACATTGAATATAATTAGGTGGTAGATGAAAGTCAAGTGCAAAATTTTATACACATTAATTTTATCTCTGTCTCTATTAGGAAACAAATATTGTCAAAAAAAAAAATAAAAGTCTAAGAATACTAAATAAAAGTAACCACTATAACAAAAGTAAAAGTTTTCTAAGTATTACAAGTACATAAAAATAAAAACAAATTACATAGCCAAGATTTTCTTTAAAAATTATAAAAACAAAAATGTTATATTTCTTTAATAACATAAAACAGTAACAGAAAATGAATCTATTGTATCAATAAATAGAAATGGGCTTAAACTCATCTATAAGAAAAAATTTCCAGTTGGAGTAAAAGTATAAATCATAACTCTATACTTTATGTAAAAACACACTTAAGAGAAAATGATTTTTAAAAATTAAAAATTAAACTCCAAGCACAGGTACATTAGGACATGGAGACCAGAAGCCATGATGTTAATAAAGAAAAGGTGGCATTTAAGACAAGAAGCATTGAATTAAACAAGAATACAACTTTAAACTATCATAAGTACAATTCTCAATAACGATATGAGTGGTTATGACTACATATCAACTATATGACAGCAACACATATAAAGCAGAAATTATGGAACATTCAAGGAAAAATACACAGACTGGTAATAGGATATTCTAATTAACTTCTCTTGATTTATGAAAGAATGAGTGAAAAAAGTAAGTAGATACAGGGGCGACTGGGTGACTCAGTCAGTTAAGCGTCCAACTTTGGCTCAGGTAATGATCTCTTAGTTCACAGGCTGGAGCCTGCTTCAGATTCTGTCTCCCTGTGTGTCTGCCCTCCCCAACTTGTATTCTCTCTCTCTCTCTCTCTCTCTCTCTCTCTCTCTTTCTCAAAAATAAATAAAAACATTTAAAATTTTTTACATAAGTAGACACAAAGAACACTAAATAAAATTAATAAGGAAAATTGGTAATTGATATAAAAACTCTTTATCCTGAAAATCATGAAAATAGATTATATATTAGGCCACAAAGAAAATTTCAATAAATCCTAAAAAGTAGAAATAGTACAGACATATTTTTTAATCATGAGAAAGTAAAGTGAGAAATTAATTTTAAAAATTCAGAAAGCTAAAAGATACTTAAGTTTAGATATTTATGAAAAAAAAACCTCTCTTAACTCTTGGGCCAAAAGGACTTAAAGCACAAAATGGCAAAATTTCTAAAGAATAACAATACATCTCAGAAACATGGGAGAAAGATAAAGCAATGCTCAATAACTGGGACAATTGGAATAAGACCACATAACAAAACAAAGGAATACAAAAAAGAAAAATAAATGGATGAAGAGTCAAGTAGAGATTAATGAGTTAGAACACAGAAAACAGAATAAATAAATCTGGAAGTTTAAAAGTAAACAATAAAATAAAAAAGCCAATGGCTAATATAATCAAAAGACTGGGGGCAGGGATGCCTGGGTGGCTCAGTCCATTAAGCATCCGACTTCACCTCAGGTCATGATCTCACGTTCGGTTAGTGTGTTCGAGCCCCACGTCAGGCTCTGTGCTGACAGCCTGGAGCCTGCTTCAGATTATGTATCTCCCACTCTCTTTCTGCCCCCCCCACACCTCACGCTCTGTCTCTGTCTCTCCCCAAAACAAATAAACATTAAAACGAATGGGGGCAAATGCAAATATATAAAATACAAAAGGAGAATCAAGAAGTAACCATAGAAAAAGATGAAACTGAAGAAAAGTAGGAGACTACTTTGCTCAAGTCTACAAAACTAAATTTGCAAATCTGTCTGAAATAGATAGTGTTCTAGGAAAACACAATTTCCTTGCTCTAGAAAAGACCAAGTTTGAGAGAAAAGAAAAAGCTTCAAAAAGCAAACTTTAGAACACTACCAAGTTCAGATGATTTCCACAGGAATTCTATAAAACCTTTAAAAAGTAGGTGATTCCACTGTTAAACAATTAATTCCAGAGCAGAGAAAAATAAGGAAATTTTTCCATATTATTCTTATGAAGCATATAAAGTATTTATGCCAGTAGCTTCAAGGAATACAAGAACAGCAAAAAAGGAATCACAGCCTAATCTCACTTCTGAGTATCAATGGAAAATTCTAAAATATTTGCCAAAATAATCCATCATCACACTAAAGGAATGAAATTCACCAGGACCAGAAATGCAACAATGGTTCAATATTGGTAATATACAGTATACATGTTATCATCTTAAAAGACTTAAAGAGAAAAATCATATGGTTGTCTCTATAGACCCTGAAAAGACACTTGATAAATTTCAGTAAATTTTCTTGACAAAGCACTCAAATAAAAATAAATGGGTAATGCTTTAACATGAGAAAATGTATCTATCTTGGCTATCCAAAGCCCACATCAGGCATGACAAGGAAACAGTGGAAAAGCATTTCCACTAAACTATAAAATAAGACACTATGCCCATGATCATCGTGGTTACCAACAGGTAACTTACTGTTTCACCTCTTTCAGGTCTTTGCTCAAAATTAACCTTCTCTGGGCCCCTGGGTAGCTCAGTCAGTTAAGCAGAGTCCGGCTTCACCCAGGTCATGATCTCATGGTTCAAGAGTTCGAGCCCCACTTCAGATCCTCTATCTGCACCACCCCCCCCCCACCTCTTCCCCACTAAGGCATGCGTTTTCTCTCTCTCTAAAATAATAAATTAAAAAAAAATTTTAATTTACCTTCTCAATGAGAAGTACACTGATCATCCTATCTAAAATTGCAAACTGACTCTTATTCTGTTAGTCCTCAGTGCCTTCATCATGTTCTGGGTTTTTTTTTCCTATCATTTATCATATTCAGCTTATAATAAACTTTACTTATTTATTGTGTGGTTTTGCTTTTTATATATCCCTGGCTACTATAGAAATGCCAAGAGAGGAATTTTGTCTAACCTGTTCCAAGGGTCTAGAACAGTGCCTTGTCCATAAGATATCCATAAATATTTGTGAAATGATTGTATGAAATTGAAAAAAAATCTTAGAAACAAAGTTTGGCAAAGAGAAGACAAAACTAACAATGTCTGCCAGTAACATGATTACATACCTAAAAAAATAAGAATCAACTAAGAATCTAGCACAAATGATGAAAATTCAATAAAGGTATCAGGTACCAAATTGATGTATAGATAAAGATAAAATAAACATGGAAGATAAATCCCAGGGGTACCTGGGTGGCTCAGTTGGTTAAACATCCAACTGTTGATTTCGGCTTAGGTCATGATCTCACAGTTCATGAGATAGAGCCATGCATCTGGATCTGCGCTAACAGCACAGAGTCTGCTTGGGATTCCTTCTCTCCCTTTATCTGCCCCTCCTCCACTTGCACTCTCTCTCTCAAAATAAATACATAAACCTATAAAGAAGGAGAAGAAGAAGGAGGAGGAGGCAGCAAAGAAGAAGAAGAAGAAGGAGAAGAAGAAAGAAGAAGAAGAGGAGGAGGAGGAAGGAGAAGAAGAAAAGAAAGAAAGATCCCATTTACAATAGCAGCCAAAAAAAAAAAAAACTTAGGAATAAATTGAACAGGAAATATGCAAGAGCAAATGAAAAAATACTTTAAAGCATTAATGAGGGATTTCAAAGATGCCTTGAACAAATGGAAAGACCCAATAGCATGCTCTCTTGTATAGGAAGATTCTACATCATGAATCTTATGTCAGATATTTCTGATATAATTCTGAATACAATTTTTTAAATATCAATAGATTTATTTTTAATTACATGTTAATTCTACAGTTCATAAACAAAAAAAAATAAAGACCAGGAAAATTGAACACAAGCAGAGAGGTAATACTAGCCCTATAAAACACATTACAAAGCCTTGATAATTGAAACAGTGTAGTGTTGGCCTAAAAAGAATGAATAAATAGAACATAACAGATTGTACATAAATAGAGTCAAATACATCCAGGAATTTAATATGTGGTCAAACCACTAAGGGAAAATTCAATAAATGGTGATGAGATAGCATATTTCAGACCATATGCCAGGTTAAAGACCAAATGGATGAAAGATTTTAAATGTAAATAACAAAACCATATATATAACAAAACATAGAACAATCTTTTATAATCTGAGGATGAGCTGGTATAGTTAACACTACAAATCCAGGAACCATAATAATTTTGCATGATATAGAAAAACTATAGCAAACTTTTAAAAAAATTCAAAGATAAATGACAAAATGGGTGAAATATTTGCAATTTATCACAGAGTTGGTTGTCAAATGTATAACCATCTAAAAATTGGTAAGAAAAAGACAATAACCAAATAAAAAATTGTGGAAAGAATATGAAAAGATGTATGAACCCCAAAATACAAAGGCTCTTAAGCAAAAGAAATGGTCCTCAAACTCACTCATAATAAAAATGCAAATTAAAATTACACTGATACCATTTTTAACTCATCAGATTTGGCAAAAATTCAAAAATTTAATTAATAAGCTTGGTTACAAATCAGCAGACACTCTTAGACACTCTTAGACACTTAGTGGTAATGCAAATTGCTACAACTTCCATGGAAGGTGATTTGGCAACATATATCAAAATTACAAATGGCTAATACCCTTTGACCATCAATTCTGTTGGAAATTTATCCTATAATATTTGTGCATAGGTACAACATGACATGCATACAAAGCTATTTATTGCAGCATGGTTTGTAATAGCTGGAAAACATTGGAAACTGCCCTCATGCCCATCGATAGGGAACTGGTTAAATAAATTATGGTATTTCACCTTGTATGAAACTATATTTTAAAAAATAAATAAACTCTGTGTTATTATAAAAATTTCTCCAAGATCTTTGTGCAGAACAGTAAATATGCTATTCCTTTTGTGGAAAAGGGGGGGAGTGGATAAAAATACTTATTCATATTTGCTTATGTGGAGAAATTGTGGAAGGAGAAATGTCCCTCTGGAGGGACATATGGGAGACTAATGAAATAATGGCAAAGGAACTGGGTGGATAGGTGTTAGGAATGGGGGAAGATGTTTTGCTGTATACTTTTAAAGTAAATTATTTTTTTAATTATGAATATATTATCATCTGAAAATGTTAGATTTTGAAATGCTATTTCTTAACATTAATGGACACAGGATGCATAATGAGTGCTGTATTATCTGCTATAGTGTCATACATTCAAACATTTCAACACAATCATCCTTAGGATCAAACAGAAAGAGATAGAAAGAGTGCACGCACATGAGGGAGTAAGGACAAGCTGTCAGCACGGCACAGAGTCTGAGGCAGGGCTCAAATTCACCAACCATGAGATCATGGCCTGAGCCAAAATCATGACCTGAGTCAAGAGTAAGACACCTGACTGAGCTACCCAGGTGTCCCATTAGTTCTTAGGGTTATTATAAATGATTAAATTAAGTATATCAGATTCTCCAGACTAACTTGAAGCAGAAAGTCAAAATATTCCAGCATCTTCTTGTCCATATGGAACTATTCTCAAAATTCTCCTTCTCTGGGTTCTTCATTTCTTTCCCTTAGATTATTGCTCCCATGTTTGCCCTTTTACAGCACAATGTTTAAGAACATAGGCTTTAGAGATCATTTGACCCTGCATGGTTTACTGTCTGCATGACTTCTGACCAAATGCTTTTGTTCCCACATGTGTAAAACGGAGGTAACACAAATTTTATAGAATTGCTATGAGGATGAGTGAGTTCATGTACATAAAGCTCTCAGCCAATGTTTGGCATACAGTAAGAGTTCTAGAAATATTAAGTACCTCTACTATTACTATGCTGACTACTAAAACTTCCTGGTGGCCTGAATTTTCACTGAGTTCTGAATTCTGCCAGGTATTGATAGATCTGGTTACTGATCTGGCACAAGAGTTTCAGAGTGGAATATCACCTTCAGTCAGTTCATATAACAGTTATATGGTTAATATTTAGACACTCAATCATAAATTTTTGCTAATTTCTTACCTTCAACCTAAAAGTCCTCTGATTAAATGCATTGAGTTTCTAGCTAGTAATCTTTTCACACTTTAATGCAAAAATAATGTCCATTGTACATCAAAAAGTCATCATTTTTAACATGCTCATACCAAAAATCCAATTAAATTTTTTTATTATGAATTCCATTTACCTCAGTACTACAATCAGAATTATCCCATAGTACCTCTAACTCATAATGTCTCTCAGTCATTGTAATCAAGATATTTTAAGGAAAATTTTAATTATTTTTATGTAATTACCATTTCAATTGTAAGAAACAATGTCAATTTTAATTATTTCAATATCAATAATGCACATTGATGATAAAATTAATTAATATTATCTACATACAGGGCACCTGAGTGGCTCCATTGGCTAAGCGTAAGACTCTTGATTTTGGCTCAGGTCATGATCCCACAGTTTGTGAGATCAAGCCCTCTGTAGGGCTCTGCACTGACAGCACAGAGCCTGTTTGGGACTCTCTCTCTCCCTCTCTCTCTCAAAATCAATAAACAAACTTAAAAAAAATTACCAACGTACAATGTGTAAACTACTCTCATAAACATGTAAAAATCTTTGGAAAAGGAAACATACCAGTCAAGTTTAATTCTCAAAGGTTAGAGAGGATTACAGAGCTGAAACTGGCTCTCAGAAAACAATGTGGACCACAGTGAGCCCATAGCAGAATGCTGCCAAATTTCTTGTTATTAATAAACTTCTCTCTAACTTCCCTCAGAGAATAGAGATTAGCAATGGAAATATCAGAGACACTGAAAATTATGCTTAATCTTTGGGCTATAAACCAGAAATTTTTAATTAAAAAATGAGAGCCTTCATTTTATTGATGGAATGATATAACTCGAAAAAAAATAAGACTACTTTTGTTATTAAATAAAAGTTTAGTGTGACATTATACAGCAACACTGATTTATACATCTCTTGAGGATATAGAAAAAAAGTCACCCTTGGGGGAGATTATAGTCCACGAAACAAATTGAGGCATGTAAGATAATAATTACGATACAAATATTAAGTGATAAGGGCTGTGTTAGGGGAGTTCAGAGAGAGATGACCACAGAAACTATTTTGCATTTTAATTAGTCCTTGTAGAAAGACAAAAGTTCAATAGCCAAAAATGGTAGAAGAGTTCATTTCATATAAAGAGAATAATATAGCAGAGCATGTTTGTAGAACTGAACATACAGACTACAGTATGGAATAAAGACAGTGGGAAATAAAAAAACAGAAATATTCAATACAATAGGAAGCAAAAATATAAGTCTGAGAAATTCAGATTTTTTTTCACAGGCACTGGCAATCTATGAAGAGTACTTTGATTAAAAGAGTAATTTTATAGGGGCACGTGGGTGGCTCAGTTGGTTGAGCATGCAACTTTGGCTCAGGTCATGATCTCTAGTTCATGAGTTCCAGCACTGCATTGGCCTGCTGCTGTTAACACAGGAGTGCCTTCGGATCCTCTGTCCCCTCTCTGTTTGCCCCCTCCCCCACTCTCTGTCTCTCAAAAATAAATAAACAACAACAAAAAACAGTAATTTTATAGAAGTTGCCATAGGAAAATTACACTGGTGATTGTGTCCAAATAGATTTGAGTTCTAGGAGAGGAGAAGAGAATGTTCTAGTAGTTCAGACAAGATATTCGTATAAGTCTGAACTAGGAGCTATGGAACTAGACAGGAAGAAATGAATGCAAATATGTGGAGAAGACTTATTAATTGCAAACATTTATTGAGAGATTACATTGTGAAAACTTTTGAATTTCTCAGCTAATCATCTCAACTATTCTGAAGTAGGTAACTATTATCTCCACTTTAAGGAAGTTAATTAACTTAGTTATTATAACACAGTCTTAAGTATAGTCCTGGGACCTGAACCCCAGGCTTACTGACTTTTAAAGTCAACACGTTCATGCTCTCTAATACTTACCCTTATTGTACTAAACATTGAGAAATTTGGAGCCAAAAATGGCACTAAGTTTTCAAATTTAAATAATTGGGAAAATAATCAAAACAAACACAAAATCAATCAAAAATACAAAATATAAGGAGAAAGAGAGGGTTCAGGATGATTAGACAAAAATCCCATCTTCAACCAACTCAGTTTCCGAAAGAGTATTATGTTTTCTACATGATCTGAAAAATGTTTCTTTTGCACATTATTCATTGGTCCTATTTTACTCTTTAAATGTCTAATTTATCCTGTGATGAACTGCTTCCAATTTAACCCACTGAAATTCTATTGCTTTATCAGGTGAGAAGTTTCCTGACAAGACACCTAAGGTGCAGTTAGTGATATCACATGAGGATGCGAAGCTGACCATACTAGTGAAACACATGAAAAACATTGTAAGTTTATTATTTCTAATGAGAAACATGTAAACCTACATTTAAAAATCACTTGCCTCCCTCAGGCAATTAATGTCAACATTAGTAAGAGGAATGGGGCCAGCCACCAAGTTTAAGTGAGGAACAGTAGGCCAATTACAATGCTCTGCCTCTGTATGATTGCAATCCCTAGGGTAAAGACTATAAAATATTTCACAGGCCAAGTTCTAGAATGAAAATTAGACTTTACTCACAATGAAGTGTTAGGTCAAATCTCGCAAAAAAGGTTTGAAAATGCAGGAATAGCTAGAGCATTAAGGTCCAAAGGGAAAAAAGCTAGGTCCCAAGAATTTACATCTATCTCATCTTGCTGAGCTTAGTGGAGGATTAACTCATCTCTTTGAATAATGCCAACACTTTCTCTGTGAAGCCAGCAACCCCAAGGCTTTCTCCCCAGATGCCCATTGAGTACATTGAGTTTATACCCCCCAAACAGTTATTATGTTCTGATGTAATTACTCAGAGATATATCTTTCCCCTCAAAACATAATATTATTTTGAGGACAGGAAACCCATCTTTATATACCAGAACATAGGACAACAATGGTAGTTAGCTCTAAAAACAACTGCAAGCTATTCCATTATACCCTATTCCTCTCTGAAGATGGGTCAAGTCAGAGGTATGAATAGCAATTGGACCATTGACATTGAGTAAGGGAGAGAGCATTCTGCATCACAGTGTAATTGATTCATGGTCTGAGTCTGGGTGCAGTAACCAGAAGGAGGTAACTCTAAGCCTTGCCACTTCTCCAGTCTTCCTCTAGTCTACTCAAAGCAGGTCCTTCATATGGTAAAACTCCCTAGGAGACTATAGAGAAAGTCAGTAGCCTTATTTTGGCTCTATCCCTTATGCATATAAATCAGGATGTGCTTGGAAAGACTTAAAAGAGCAAACTCTTCATTGTGATGTGATCTGGAACATACTAGAATTTAACAAATGTCTGTTCAGTGAACAAATAGTTGGCATAATTTGCAGGGGATACATCCTTTACAAACTTAGAATTAGCCAGCTATCCAAGGATGCTTGTTTGTAAGTCTGTGGTTTTGGAATCAGCAATTTTTGTAATAGCTGGGCAAATATTATTAGATGTGTTTCTGTAGAACTTTAGTCATTAAAATAATTATTTTCAATTGCTTTTGATCAGATAATCATCTTAAATGAGAATAGGTGTTGTTTAAGAAATTCTTAGTCTGGGAAATGAAGATTCAATTAGGCACTGTTTATGGCTATATGCATGTTCATAGACTTTAAACATCTATATAAATATATGTGATAAAGTAAGAGAATGTTAAGAAATGGTGTTAATCAAGTTAACAGCACTTACATATGTATATGCTATATGACTGTTAACTGAAAATAGTCCTCCTGGAAATTATATATTTATTCCAATAATGTCATTGCTCAAAACGTTTTAGAACATGCCTATTGACATTGCTTTTAGATCTGGCCTATAAACCACACAGTAAACTTGGTGATATTACTCAATAGTCATGCCTAATATTTGATCAAAAGCAGTATTAACCAATTTGGTCACCCATTTTATTCACCGGATAAATATCCAAATTACTTTTGACAGTTTTCAAAAATGCATTTTATAGTGAGATGAAGTTACACTAACATAAGAATATTCAAAACAAATGTGATGCAGGCATGAAGGGAGGGGAGAAAGTGAGCAAGAGCTAGAATTAAAGATTTAGGTCAAATGATAGGTACGTGGCAAATGACAAAGTGCATCCTATAAGGAGTAAAAAGCCATCTAGGGCCCCTAGAGCCTGTGCCAATGTCCTCAGAAAGAAAGTTATTAATAATGAAATAATACTTCTTGCAATCTGACTTCTCAGTCTACCTGCTGGTTCGTCTCTTCTCCCCGATCCCTTAGCATTGCCCTGAAATTCATTCCTACACCTCTTCTCTTTTCTACTTCCAGCCCTGTGATGTTAAATATCATTTACATGTCTTTCTCTTCCATATTTATAACTCATCTTGGAACTGTCCCTGAAATCCAGAGGCTTATGTATAACTAACTGCTCAACAACTCTAGTAGAAATTGAATAGGCATTGCAAACTTAAGATACACCAAATCAAACTTCTGATTATTGCTCCTTTTGCAAACTTTCCCATAACAGGAAATAGAAACTTTATCCTACTATTTACTCAAAGTCCCTGGTGTCATTTTGACATTTCTCACAAACTACAACCAATTTATCTGCAAATTCTGTCAGCTCTGCTTTCCAAACAAATCCAGAATTGCACTCCTTTGCCCTTCACTGCTACCATAAATGGTTCAAGCCACCATCATCTCCCACCTAAATCACTGCTGTAGTCTCTCTTTTTAACTTTTTTAACGTTTATTTATTTTTGAGAGCAAGAGACAGAGTTCAAGTGGGGGAGGGGCAGAGAGATAGAGGGAGACCCAGAATCTGCAACAGTCTCCAGGCTCTGAGCTGTCGGCACAGAGCCTGATGCAGGGCTCGAACTTGGGAATGGTGAGATCATGACCTAGGCTGAAGTAGGACACTTAACCAACTAAGCCACCCAGGTGCCCCACTGCTGTAGTCTCTTAATGGGTCTCCCTGCTTCTACTTGTATTTCTTCCTAATCTTTTCCTAACCTAGGAGCCAGAATATTCCTTTCGTAATAAAAGTCAGATCTTGTCATTCTTCTCTCATATCCTTCTGAGGGTAAGGTCTCACTCATATCACTTATAATAAAAGGCATAGTACTTATTAATGATCTATGAAGTCCTACTACTGATCTGGCCTCCTTGATCTCTCCAACCTCATCTCGACAGACTCCCTCAATGACTCCACTCCAGCCTCAGTGTCTTCCTTCCTGTTCCTTAAATATGATAAGCATGTTTCTGCCCCAGGACATTTGTACCTGTTATTCATGTCATCTGGAATGTTTTTTCCCAGGTTCATGGCTCAGTCTCACATATCCTGGAGGACTAAGTCTTACTGCCACCTTTTCAGTGAAGTCCTCTCTGACTCCCATATGTAAAGCTGCAAAACCACTACCTGTTGCCACTTCCAAACTTCCTTTTCTAACTTTTTGTCTCCATGGCCCTATATCACTGCTATTACTCCAAGGGCTAAAACAGTGTCAAGTACATAGTAGATGCTCAATGAATACTTTGTTAAATAAAAGAATGTCAAATTATTTCTGATATAAACAACTAAGAATTACGATCTTGTTCACCTACCAAAAACCATCAAAACAAAGTTCTCATGCCTTGCATTTTTCAGAGCTACTTTTAAATGACTCTTTTATTTCTTCTGCTTATCTGAGGACAGAGATAACACTATAATATAAATGACAGGAAAATCTATCTATAAATTCTCAACATATTTTCTTTGCTTATTTCAAGTTTTAACTAATTGTTATTTAGTTTCTGAGCCTTTAGTATTTTCACATGCCAAAGTAATCAGACTGAAGAAGCCGTGCTTCATTTTATTTTAATGTTAAAATGAATTATTCTGCCTGCAGTTCTGTTATATTTAATATTAAGTTTGATGAAAAGAATTGTTTATCTTATATTAAATCTTTGAAGCTTTGCTCTAAGAATTACGTCCCTCCTGTGAATTCACAAGCTAAAACAAAATTTGCTAAATTTTTTTCCCTTTTAAAGCAGCCCAATGTGATTTATTCTAGTGAACAGAGACTGACAAAGTAATGCAGTTATTTGGAAGGTTGGCAAAGACTTTTAAAAATAATGTTTCAGTTTATATAACAGAGGCATATATAAAAATCATCTGAATTTAAAACATTTTTAAAAATCTTTCTAGCATTTTCCCAAGTAGCCCACTATAAAATGCTCTTTTCCACTGATATCTTCATGTCTCTCTATACATGTCTCTCTATGAATTGCAATGTCTGCAGTGTCTCTCCTGGTCTCATGAATTCCCCTAGTCTGCGTCATTTCCAGACTGTTTTCATTTACTTGCTCCAGAATATGTGCATTCTAGTAGGCTCTAAAAGTAATCAATAAAGACTCCAGACTCTCTTCTGATATTGAATGTGCTCACACTCTCAGAGACTCTTACACTATAGCAAAATGATATGATTTCAAATGAGGTGCAAGTAATATCAGGGAAAGCAGGACACATCTCAGATGGAATGCTGTTTAATCCTTTAATAAGACACAAAATAGGGCAGAACAGTTGTGATATGAAAACAGAAGGAAAGATGAAAAATAACGAGTGATGATGATGATGTGGAGAAAAGGGAACCCTTGTGTGTTGTTGTTGATGGGAATGTAAATCAGTGCAGCTCCTGTGGAAAACAGTGTGGAGGTTCCTCCAAAAACTAAGAACAGAAATACCATATTTTCCAGTAATTTCACTACTGGATATTTACCAAAAGAAGGTGAAAACCCTAACTGGAAAAGATATATGCACCCCTATATTTGTGACATTATTTATAGTAGCCAAGATATGGATACTACTCATGTGTCCCTTGACAGAGGAGTGGATAAAGAAGATGTGGTATATCTCTGTCTCTATCTCTATCTCAATCTCTATCTTGATCTCTATCTCTGTCTCTATAATGGAATATTATTCAGCCATTTTAAAAGGATGAGATCTTGCCATTTGTGACAACATGGATAGACCTAGAGGGTATAATGCTGAGTGAAATAAGTCAGCCAGAGAAAGACAAATAGTATATGATTTTACTTATATGTGGAATCTAAAAACAAAACAAATAAACAAACAAAAGCAGAAAGAGACCCATAAATATAGAGAACAAACTATATTGTTGCCAGAAGGGAGGAGAGTAGGAGGATGGGCAAAGTGAGTGAAGGGAAGTGGGAGATACAGGCTCCCAATTACAGAATGAATAAGTCCTGAGAATAAAAGGTATAGCATAGAGAATATAGCCAATGGTATTGTAATTGTAATAGCATTGTATGGTGACAGATGGTAGTCACACTTGTGGTGAGCATAGTGTAACATATAGACTTGTTGAATCACTATGTTGTACACCTGAAACTAATGTAACACTGTGATCCAACTATACTTCAATTAAAAAAGACTTCTGTAGCCTTATTATTCAATAAGCAACTTGCATAGTAATTAATTAAAAGTTCTGTTTCATCTTGCTGTGAATATTTATGGTATTAGATCTCCTAGCCATATGCTCAGAAGGGATGAAGGAACAGAAATGATGGGACTTGTCTCATTCTATGAGAAGACAGATGTATCTAGAGAGGCAATACTGGCGTAAAACCTTGACCTCATCATTTATAGCCCTAAACTTGTCTGCTCACCATATCTAGTTCTCCAAGAATAAAAGAATTTGCTTCAAAAGCAGAAGGATAAAACTTTGTTCTCATTTCTTTTCTTCATCCTCTCCTCACTTTCTCCCTTTATTCTCTTTTCCTTTATTTTACTTTCTCTTTCCTTTCCTATTATTATTAGCCCAAATTTAGCTGTAAGACAAAATATAAAAAATATAGAAGATTTAAATGTGTCCCTTTTATTGTTGGATTTGCTTAAACATTAGACATCGGATACTAGATTTCAAAACACATACACATTGGGCCTTTAATGCACTGAAATTAATATTAAAAAAATAACAGGAGAGAAAGAAATAGACTCAAACACATCAGTAAGAACCCCAGGCTAAATACACACACACACATTTTATTGCATTTTATTTTCTATTTAAAATTTTTCTTACATTTTTAATGTGTATGTGTAGCTTGGAAGTTCTTATTTTTAAAAATATATTCTCCTGGCCTCATAGATCATACAATTCTTCCATATCTTCCATGGACAAGTAGTCCATGAACCACTCAAATGGTTAATTACACATCAAAATGGCACTCTACATACAATTCCAGTTCTGTACTTGGTACCAAACAAATTGAAGGGCCTGTTGGTGTAGAAGATACAACACTTAGATTTAGTAAAGTTGACAAAAGAGGGTTGTGAAAATAAAGTACAGGTGATGACAATGTTTGACATACAAAGATAACAATGTTATGTGTATCCTTTTATTTTTTATTTTAATTTTTTTTAATGTTTATATATTTTTGAGAGAGAGACAGACAGTGCAAGCAGGGGAGGGGAAGAGAGAGGGAGACACAGAACCTGATACAGGCTTTAGACTCTGAGATGTCAGCAGAGAGACCCACACAGGACTTGAACTCACAAACCACAAGATCATGACCTGAGCCGAAGTTGGATGCACAACCTACTGAGCCACCCAGGCGCCCCTTGTATATCCTTTTAAAAATAACTTGGCTAACTCCTCTGACTAACCCAATTCAATATTTTTAATCTAGATTTTTGAAAGAGATATGTCATTGTTCTATCCTAAATGCACTTCAATCTAATAAATGTCAATTTCTTGATAAAGGATAATTTTCTAATAATAATTATCCCATTGATTGTATTTGGCTTATATTTCATTAATAAAAAATTACTCTTCTAGAGCTGGCCCATTATGACATTGATCTCCCATTTCAAAGAATATGAGGCAAAGCAGTGGATAGTGGAGAGGAGCTGGCCCAGATAAAGATATTTCATTGTTCCATGATTTTTCAGGGTTAGTAAACACTGACCCTCGAAGATTACCAATTACTTCTTAATGAAAAAAAACCATAAATTGTTCTTAAACCTATGATAAATAATATGCTAATAATAACTCATCTCTTTCCATCATCAATATTTTTAACTAGTCCTTCCTTTGTGAACTTTACTGTTCACAAAGTGAAACTTCACTGTCCATATATTCTCTACACTTCTTTGACAGCACTCTTTCTGAGCCTTCCTTAGCATTTACAAATGTATTTATATATTTTTAATTATTTTTCGTTCATTTATATTTGACAGAGACAGAGTATGTGTGTATATGTGTGTGCATGAGTGGTGGAGGGGCAGAGAGAGAGAGACAGAATCCGAAGCAGGCTTCAGGCTCTGAGCTGTCAGCACAGAGCCCAACGCAGGGCTCAAACTCATAAACAATGAGATCATGACCTGAGTGGAAGTTGGACACTTAACCAACTGAGCCATCCAGACACCCCAGCATTTACAAATTTAAACTAATGTACGTAGTGGCTTAATAAATGCTGGCTTCACCTTTAACCCTTAAATGTGAAGATTTTCCAGTATTCATGGCTTTAACTCTTCAAATTGATTTCCTAAAAAAATTCCATCCAGTCTTGAGGCTTTGAAGATTATGTGAATTACTCCTAAATTTATATCTCTACTTTAAATATATCTCTGAACCCAATTTACATATTTTCAACTGCCTGATGGACATTTGCACTCTGATATCTTGCCATCTCCTGAAACTCAACAGTGCTAAATTATAGCTCTCTACTTTTCACTGAAATCAACTCTCACTCTTGACTGCTTATTTAAAAAAATGGTTGCACCAACCTCAAGTAACCCCTGGTCAAAATGTCCTTATAATTTATTTTCCATATTTTAACTTATTCCAGTACTGCTACATATAATCATCAGAAAATCCTTTTAGTTTATTGTTACTTTTATTTTTGACAAAATCCTATTCTATAGTCTCTATTAATTCACTTATGGACTATTTTGATTGTTATGATATTCCTGTCCTTGTGTTCTACTTTCTTAATCCATTCTGCATAAAACATCCTAAAATTCTATTTTTAACATATCAATAAAAAATGCTAACAGAATCTTTGTAAATCTCAAATTCCTTAGCCTAATATTTAAGGTACTACACAATTTAGCTCTACCTGTCTTTATATCCACACTCCCCAACAGAAAACATGTATTATATTCTAGATGGTTTACTCATTGTTTATCAAACACGCTCCAGTCATTCTAGCAAAGTATATCATACTTCCTCTTCCCTTCTATTTACCTTCTAACATCCAGGCTCACCTCAAACCTCATCCTTTCTGAATCTCCCAGATCACTCTTGTTCCTGGTAATCCTTCTCTCCTTTGACCTCCTTACACTTACTGTTTACACCACCCATTTGATATTCACTGCCTTATCTCATTTCTTAAAACCTTTATCATTTTGGTTTATCCTGTAGTTTCAATTATATTGACAATATACTTATTGGAAGAAACTGTGGGAAATATATTTTGTATACTCTGCAATGCCTAACACAATAATATGCCCTTAATACATGTTTGTTAAATAAGTGAATATTCATTTAAGTGTATACCACTGTGAAAAATAGTCACAATGCAGAGCAGTTAAATTTAAGCTACATTCATAAATGAATAGCTTTTCTCTGTGAATTCTGCTATCTATAATACTTAATACTAAACTGAGAATAGTCAGGTGACAAATATTTGACCTAAATAGCCTGTCTCACTTAAAAATGAAGTGATTTCAGTATAAAAACAGAGAGGGAGACAAACCATAAGAGGCTTAAACACAGAATGTATTGAGGATCGCTGGTGGGGTGTTGGTGGGGGTAAGAGCTAAAGGGGTAAGGGGCATTAAGGAGGACACTTGTTGGGATAAGCAGTGGGTGTTATATGTAAGTGATTAATCACTAAATTCTATTCCTGAAAATAAATAAATAAATTTCAATTTTTATGTAGATTACACGTTCAAATGATTATATCATATATATATATATTAATTAAATAAATGTATTATTAAAATTTTAAAAATTCAAAAAATAAAGTGATTTCCTGCTGAGGATTATTTCTCTAAATACTCAATAACTCTGGACACTTAACCATATCTCCAGCTGACATAACCATCAATGTACAGGTCACCACATTATACAAATTTTATTTAATCACTCTCTGTTCTTTACTGACAAGCTTATACCCTAATTGCTATTCTTTATCCAAATCTCCCTCAATTCTTCATTCTAACTGTAACAAACAAACAAACAAACAAACAAAACATAAGCTAGAGTCCTGACATTGGTCCTCTTAATCTGGTTTCTTCCTGGCTTTTCTGTAATCAATTTAAGAGTCACATTAGCATCATGCAAAAGACATCTCTCACCCAACAACAAAAATTCAGCATCCATTCACAGACAAAAGTTATGTTTGTGAGAGCTATGGGATCTAACACCATACACCAAGGGATCCAGGCACCCATACATCAGATAATAGACACTCAGTCCTCAGTCCCTGCTGATGACGTTGCAGTGGCTCATGAACTGCTTCCAGCCCCTCTTAGCTATAGTCAGGGAGCTCCTAGAAACCACTGTCTTAGAGAACATTCCACAGATAAAAGAGCCTTTGTGGAAGTCCAGGTTTGCAAAGGAGACATTTCATCACACTGTTGTAAGGAAAAGAAAAAGATAAGTTTGAACACTTTGAAGTGGGGTGTTAGTAAAGACTGGAGGAGGTAACAACTACTTCAAATTTGAAGACAGCGATGCAAAACTTCAAGGAACATGAAAAATCAAGGTAACATGACACCACCAAAGGATCACAATAATCTTTTATTAACCAAACTCAAAGACCTGGAGATTATGTGATTTGCTTGATATAAAGAATTCAAATAGACTTTTAAAGGAAACTCAGGGGCGCCTGGGTGGCGCAGTCGGTTAAGCGTCCGACTTCAGCCAGGTCACGATCTTGCGGTCCGTGAGTTCGAGCCCCGCGTCGGGCTCTGGGCTGATGGCTCAGAGCCTGGAGCCTGTTTCCGATTCTGTGTCTCCCTCTCTCTCTGCCCCCTCGCCCGTTCATGCTCTATCTCTCTCTGTCCCAAAAATAAACAAACGTTGAAAAAAAAAAATTTTTTTAAATAATAAAAAAAATAAAGGAAACTCAGTGAGCTACAGAAAACATAGAAAGACAATTCAACGAAATCAGGAAAATGATATATGAACAAAATGAGAGTTTATCAGAAAGATAAAAATGTTTTAAAAAGAAGCAAACAAATTTTGGAACTGACGAATATTATAAATGAAAAGAAAAATCCAACAGAGAGCATCACCAACAGAATGGATCAAGCAAAAGAAGAATCTGTGAGATAGAGGACATGAACTTTGAAATTACCCAGTCAGTAGAGAACAAAAAAAGAAAAAGAAAATGAAAAAAAAAAAAAAAAGAGTGAAAAAAGCCTATGTGATCTTAGAATACCATAACAAGAACTCTGAATTATTGGAGTTCCAGAAGAAGAAGAAAGGGAGAAGGGACAGAAAGTATATTTAAAGAAATAATGATTGAGCACTTTCCAAATCTGGAAGGATATTTGGATATCTAAGTTCATGAAACTCATAGTTCCCCAAAACACTCTACTTAAAGAGATCCTCTTCAAAATACATTATAATAAAACTATCAAAAATCAAAGACAAAGAGGGAATTTTAAAAGGGAAAAAAAGCTTGTAACTTATAAGCAAACTTCTATAAGGTTTTCAGCAGATTTCTCAGCAAAAACCTTATAGGCCAGGGGGGAATGGAATGATATATTCAAAGTAGTGAACTAAAATAAATGCCAGCAAAGAACACTTTACCTGGCAAAGCTGTCCTTCAGAAATGACGAAGGGATAAAGACTTTTCCAGACAAATAAAAGCTGAACAACAAATGAAAGCTGAAGGGGTTCATCACCGCTGGACCTGCCTTACAAGAAATGCTAAAAGGAATTTTTCAAGCTAAAATGAAATGATACTAACAGATAATATAAATACATATGAAAATATATAACCCATGGCAAAAATAAGTATACAATCAAAGTAAGAGTATCCTAATAGTGTAATATGGTGGTCTACTAACCATTTAACTCTAGTATAAAGGTTAAAAGACAAGAGTATTAAAAATAACTACAGTGAAAAAATTTGTTAATGAATAAACAGTATAAAAGGGGTAAATTGTGACTTCAATAACATAAAAAAATGGGGGAATAAAGGGTAGGGTTTTTGTATGTGATTGAAGTAAATTTATCAGCATATATAGACTAGTAAACCTAAGATGTTTTATGCAAGCCCCATGGTAACCACAAAGCAAAAACCTGCAGTAAATTCACAAAAGATGACGGGAAGAGAAAACAAAGCATACCACTACATAAAATCATCAGTTCACAAAAGGCAGCAAGAGAGGAAGAAAAGGATGATAGAACTAAAAAAAACAGCCAGAAAACAATTAATGGCATTAGTTAAGTCTTTAGCCGTCAATAATTATTCTCCATGTAAATGGTTTAAATTCTCCAATCAAAAGACATAGAGTGGCTGGATGGGTAAAACAAAACAAAACAAAACAAAAAAAACATGATCCAATTATATGCTGCCTATAAGATACTCATTTCCCCCTATTTTTTTTTCCTCTAAGCCTTACTGATTTTCTGTATACTAGTTCTATGAATTATTAAGAGAGGGATGTTAAAATCTTTTAACAATAATTGTGCATTGGTATAATGTTACATGAACATTTAAGATTATGTCTTCTTGATTAATTGACTCCTTTATTATGAAATGAACTTTTTTATTCATGGTAGTATTTTTTGCTGTCAAATATACTTTGTCAGATATTTATATGTTTTCCAGTTTTCTTTTGATTGAGGTTGGCATAGTATATCTTTTCCATCCTTTTACCTTTAACCTTTCATCTCTTTACATTTAAAGTTTCTTGTATATTTGCTATAGATAGATGAAACACAGATATGATAGATGAAGATAGATGATGATAGATAGACAGACAGACAGGTGATAGAGGACCATACTGTAGGTTGTAGCTAGCAATCTCTGGCTCATAGATATATTGAACCAATAATCACATACAATTTTTGTAATGTTTTTCCAAGTGCTGTTCGTAAGCCAAGTGTTTCATATCCTGGATTTTCAGAATGACGTTTTCAGGCCCAAAAGGAGAACTTGGCTTTGAGTCTATTTGTTTCTAATCTTGTTAGATATAGTTCATCATTCCAGCCCTTCACAGCTCATTCCTGATTATCTAATCAAACATACTGCCCAAAACACTCCAATTATTGACAACTGCCCATCATATATCAATATCTTTATTTAAATCATGATAAAACTGTTTACTAGGACAAAATCAAGGCACATTTTTGAGGTATACGAGTAGAAAACTCTTTTACTTTCCCTCTGAACTACTAGTTTCTGGGTTTTTTGCAAAAAAATCTTTCATACTATCAAGTATAATATCATAAATCTAATCTTCCAGTGTTTCATCTGTTCTTCACAGTTCTTTAATTATCATTAACAAACGTACTCTGTCTCTTATTTGTACAATTTTCTCAGCATTGGAGGATAGAAGTTAAGGGTTATAGGATTTGAAATCATTTAGAATGGTTCAGTGCAATTGTAAAAAAAAAAAAAGAAAGAAAGAAGAAAAAGTTTAATTACCACTTAACTCATAAACAATTCTTCAGCATTTTCCATTGAATAGATTGTTAAAAAGAAATGAGGTTTAAAGCCTTACTTCTTATATGTTATTAAGATTGAGAAATGGAAAAACTTCCCAAACTTTGCAAGACAATTCAGTAGCAAAGTCTGGTCTGTAGCTCTAATTAAAACTCTGCATTATTAAAAGCAATTCAATTCCTATTTATTGAGTCAGAAAAGTGTTTCTATCTACTAGACTGTGACTTCTGTCTAGTTGTTAACTGCATCAAGTTGAGGATGAAAAATCTTTAATAGGTATGTAATAAGATGATCATGCCCATGAGTTTGTCATTTCTTGGAAAGTAAAAACTGTTTCAATCACTTTTCTGTGACCTCTTATAGACTATCCAAAGTGTTAGACACATGGTAGTTTGATTTTTGAATTGATTGTTTAAAAAATTACTGAAAATCACCTATTAGTGACAAGAATTCTATTAAAGGCTTAATTGGTGTGAAATGAAGCAGAAGACTATCCAATTTAATTCATGAGGACCTGAAATCATGCCACTCTATATTAACGAACACACACAGAAAGATTAGAAAGATCATTTCACTATTTCTTTAACCAAAGCACTGAGCAAACCACATATCACAAGCACTTTTATTGTACTTTTGTATTTTTGTTGTGCATTGTCATTTTATAAAAAGACCCTCTTCATAGTAGCTAGCCTGGGTTTCAGTACTGCAATCTGGCAGGCACATAGAGGAGGAAAATGCTTTTTTATTATGTTATTTTGTTTCTGGCATAGACCTCAGGTTTTGATAATCCTATCATATTTTAATCATCAGCAGTTGATTTCTACCAAAGCCTATATTATCACATGATGGGAAACATTTAAGTTAAAAAAAATTTGATGGAAAATTCTCATAAATTATTCATCAAAAAGATAAGAACCTATTAAATACAATTAAGCTTTGAATTAATCTACAGAAGTTATTTTTAAACCATCTATCTTCATCACATTTCTGATAAAACTTGATGTAGAAGAGCTCTTAATTTGAATCTGGTAGTTTCCTTTGCATTCTTTGTAGAGACTCAATATATAGGGTAATGGTTAAGAGCGTAAGTTTTAATAAAATCTTTTCAATAAAATAAAGACAATCATACTGGCTCAAGGTTTTTTGTTTTTGTTGTTTTTTCTTTTAATGTTTATTTATTTTTGAGACAGAGAGAGATGAAGCATGAACAGGGGAGGGTCAGAGAGAGAGGGAGACAAAGAATCCAAGGCAGGCTCCAGGCTCTGAGCTGTCAGCACAGAGCCTGATGCGGGGCTTGAACTCACGGATGGTGAGATCATTACCTGAGCCAAAGTTGGATGCTTAACCGACTGAGCCACCCAAGTGCCCCTCAAGGTTTTTTAAGAGAGTGTTTTAAATAAAGCAAATACTCATTATGTGATAGCTATTATGATTATTATTACTATATATGAAAAATAAGTCTCTTCCTCATACACTTATATGAAAATACTAAAGGGTGGTTGTCATACCCTGCAATGTGAAATGGTTTTATTTACTTAATAAATGGTTTATATTGTGCTTTCTTTTTATACCAACATGCTACTGCTTACTTTTTTTTTCCTGAATTTTGATAAATTAACCATTTTTCAATATAGTTTTATTCTTTGACCACAGAGACAAGAGAACTACCATTGAAAACCATTTTATTTATTTACTTACTTACTTACTTATTTACTTACAGAGACAACACAAGCAGCGGAGAGGCAGAAGGAGAGAGAGAATCAAGTGGGCTCCACACCCAGCACTGAGCCTGACCTAGGGCTCAACATGGGGCTGGATCTCACGACAATAAGATCATGACCCTGAGATCATGACCTGAGCCAAAATCAAGATTCAGATACTTAACTGACTGAGTAACTCGGGTGCCCTACATTGAAAGCCATTTATTATTTTTTTTTGAAGTTTGTTTATTTTGAGAGAGAGAGAGAGAGAGAGAGAGAGAGGGAGTGAGTAAGGTAGGGCAGAGAGAGATGGAGAGACAGAATCCCAAGCAGGCTCCATGCTGCCTGCCCAGAGCCAGACACGGGGCTCAAACTCACAAACTGTGAAATCATGACCCAGCTGAAATCAAGAGTTGGATACTAAACTGACTGAGCCACCCAGGTGTCCATTTTAAATGTTGTGTGCAAGGGCACCTGGGTGGCCCAGTCGGATGAGCATCCAACTTCGGCTCAGGTCATGATCTCACAGTTCACAAATTCCAGCCCTGCCCTGGGCTCTGTGCTGACAGCTCAGAGCCTGGAGACTGCTTGTGATTCTGTCTCCCTCTCTCTTTACCCCTCACCTGCTTGTACTCTCTCTCTCTCTCAAAAATAGATATTAATTTTTTTTTAAATATATACCTCATCCATTCAGTCATTTGATAACTATTTATTTAGTATTCACTATATGCCAAGCACTGTGTTAGGGACAGGATTTCTAGGAATGCTATGAAAGAAAGGCATACCTATGAAAGGGAAGAAAAGAATAATGTAAAGGGAAGCCAAATCTCAAGGGAGGATTTTACATTTTTCATTGGAGATTCAGAGACATATTAAAAGATTGGAATGAAGGAACTGAGGGTAGGGTTAGGGTAGTAGAGTAGTAGAGTAACCAATGGAGCAAAGCCCAAGGGAAATGTGGAAGAAGTGTAAAACAGCAAGACGTGGGTTTCCTTTTTAAGGAATTTTAATGTCATAAGGGAGATAACATATATAAAACTTTTAAAAATGTAAAGAAAATATTTTAGCAAAATCTGGGATCAATAGAATCCAGAGTTAGGATGATTAACAAAAATTAATTTTAGATGACTTCACATCATCTTCTAGCACAGTAACAATATTAGCCAGAATTCTAGAAGAAAGTGGTAGTAACACTGCCTGACTTCAATCCACTGGGAATATGAAAATCCTCTGGGCAATACAAGGAAACTTCTCATTGCTTAGACTGAGCATCAGACTAAGAACTCTGAATCTCCAAGCCTTATGACTCTTCAGGTAAAAGTGTTGTCTCTGTGAAGGTCTAAACTGCAACCAGAGGAAAAATCCTAGGTTAAGGCATTTAGACAAGTACAGGTTATTCAATCACTTTTAAAGTTAAATTTAGGGGCGCCTGGGTGGCTCAGTCGGTTAAGCGTCCAACTTTGGCTCAGGTCATGATCTCACAGTCCGTGAGTTCAAGCCCCGTGTCAGGCTCTGTGCTGGCAGCTCAGAGCCTAGAGCCTGCTTCAGATTCTGTGCCTCCCTCTCTCTTTGCCCCTCCCCTGCTCAAGCTCTGTCTCTCTCTGTCTCAAAAATAAATAAAAAACATTAAAAAATATATTTTAAAACAAAGTTAAATTTAATTCATATAAACATCCGGGCAAAGGGTGAAATGAGAAGTACTGATAAGAAGACAACTAGAGTTTTTAAATAAATTAGCTGTGATGTTTAAGGATCAAGATACAGTACAAGAAAGAAAAAAATAATAATAACATTGATAGGACAGCTGCTTTGGAAAACAAAACAAAACAAAAAACAAGAAGAATCTCTGAAAGACCTGAGAAATCAATGTCTGCATTGAAAGCTATTAAGGATATACTAAGTTCCACTGCTGTTCAGATCTAATGCACTTCCGATTTTAAATTGAAACCTGTTCTGTTCTATTATCCTAAAACCTTCAGGATATTCAAGGACCTTGTCAAGGACATTAACTTGGAAACAGAAACCCAAACCTTTAGTTGCTAAATGCTTGGTGAAATCTGGTATGCAAATATCTTTCCCCATCTGTGATTGGGAGTTTATTCTTCAGGCAATGGGGGAAAATCTTGAATGCCCCGAGAAGGAAAGTGACATGATCAAAGCAGCTTTACAGGAAAGTTAATTACAACATTGATATATGGAATAAATGAAGGACAGAAGTGGAAAGACTGAGCCAAAAAAGTCATTAAAATCTAGTTACAATAAGTTAGGAAATAAAGATCTGTGGTGGCGGATGTACTTGGGCAAACAGAGGATATTGATCTCACTACACTTGGATTTGAAAATCAGTAACAAGGGAGACCCTAGAGAAAATAAATGGTATTATTTTAATATAGCTTTAACAACCTCGAAAATTTTGTTTGGGAGTGTAAGGAAGGATAGACAACAGATTTTGGTTAGATTTTATATAAGTGTGCCAAGAAGATATCCGGATGGAAATATTCACAGGTCACTAGGCTTGGATTCTAAGGATGAACTAGAGATTCTTTATTTGGGAGTCATCTAAACGGTTCTTAGTTAGGGTTAATTTGGTCCCCCAAATGATATTTAGCAATGTCTGGAAGGATGGTGCTATTGGAATCTGGTGGGTAGAGGTCAGTAATGCTGTTAAAATATCTGCAATGCACAGAACAACCTCCTACAACAAAGGATTATGTGGCCCAAATGTCAATAGAGCCAAGGTTAAGAACTCTGCTCATAAATGTCATAGTACATTAGGGATATCTTGTCCAATCAGTGCATATAGTATATTTATGTTTAATTTACATTTAATTTATAGAAAATAAAAATAGTACCAAACATTTATCAGGTCTTACTCTATTTCACATTACATGGTTTGTCTTTTAAAAAAATTTTTTTTCAACGTTTATTTATTTTTGGGACAGAGAGAGACAGAGCATGAACAGGGGAGGGGCAGAGAGAGAGGGAGACACAGAATCGGAAACAGGCTCCAGGCTCTGAGCCATCAACCCAGAGCCTGACGCGGGGCTCGAACCCACGGACCGCGAGATCGTGACCTGGCTGAAGTCGGACGCTTAACCGACTGCGCCCACCCAGGCGCCCCATGGTTTGTCTTTTAAATGCTATAAGACGTATATCACCTTTATCCTCCTTCAACAGGTTAGGAAACAGATCCACTGAAAAGTTAAGATGCCTGCCAAAAGCCACATAGCTGGCAAATTTGGGGGCCCAGATTGCAATCAAAAAGTCCATTTTCAGAACCATGATTCTAACCACTAAGCTGGAGCATACAGTGATTACAGGTGCAGTATCCTCAAACACCATAGCAGACAAGAGAGAATTACAGAGCAAAACATTACTCTCCCGTCATCCTTCTTACCAAACCAAACCACACCAAATCAAAAAAAGTAAAAGCACTCTCTCAAATATTAATAGCAATTCCTTTCTGCATCACCGAAGATTCCATTATCCCATTGAAACATTTCAGAGATTTTTATCCTGGAGGAGGTTTTCAATGGAGGAAAGAAACCTTGAGCTCTACCTGAAGCAGCAATTTTGACAATCTTAGCATTCTGACATATGGTGTATCCAGATGTATTATACCTAATTTGTGAGTAATAATAAAGTACAAAATTTTCCTAATGTAATTTTCACCCTGTAAATTAGAACTGAGTAAAAATTAGTACTATTATAATATATATCATATTTTCTTACTTTCCACTATGTTTTTTTTGAGTGCCAAAGAAAGATATACAATTAAAGCTAATGACATTGGGGCACTGGATGTTAACATATAAATATCATTGTGATTCAGAACAGTAAAATGTATTTGTTGAAAATTACCAACTTAATATTTAGAATATAGTCAACCAAATAAGAATTTCTCAAATTAGACTTTTAAATCATGCTCTTTAAATAGAAATTACACATTTATCAAACTAACATTTATCAAACTAGATATTTGGAGTTCTAGTATGATTTATTCTCCATTTGGTCAAGATGATAAAGGTGAAACACATTTCTTTGAAGTTTGGTGGTTTCCAAATTTTTGAAACAATGGACTTATTCCTCAAATGACTATTAAGAAATAAAAATATCCATAATAAGGAAAGGTGGAAAAGAAGAAGGAGAGAAGTTCTGCAGCCAAAATGGGGAAGCTGGGAAGGGAGGAAGTTGGGAGGCCACTTAGGACAACCTGGGGACAGGGGGTCCAAAGATCTAGATATTTAACAACATTAATCTACCCATCAGGCAGTATTTTAGGCAACTTTAGAGGCTCCATAGAACACAGTTTGAGGGGTGCCTGGGGTGGCTCAGTTAGTTACACATGCAACTCTTGATTTTGGCTCAGGTCATGATCTCACAGATTGTGAGTTCAAGCCCAGCATTGGGCTCTGCACTGAGGGTGTGGAGCCTGCCTGGGATTGTGTCTCCCTCTCTCTCTGACCCTCCCCATCTCAATCTATATTTCTCTCTCTCAAAACAAACAACAACAAAAAATAATAATAATAATAAAGAATATATTTTGAAAGGGGTTATCCAATATATTTTAGGGTAATTTATAATAAAATTATCATAACTATCTTAAAATCTTTTAACTATATTAAAGTTGCAGGTCTAACTGGTATATTAAT
The DNA here is from genome assembly GCF_027475565.1 of Acinonyx jubatus. Taxonomy (NCBI): domain Eukaryota; kingdom Metazoa; phylum Chordata; class Mammalia; order Carnivora; family Felidae; genus Acinonyx; species Acinonyx jubatus. The sequence continues at coordinate 50,809,213 of NC_069387.1, forward strand.
TACATTCTGCTTTAAAATGTGATATTACATAATATGCATATACTTATCATTAAATGCTACATTTTATTTTATGTGTTAAACTTGCATTTTTTAATTTTCAAGTGGTGGACAGTATCCTGAGGCACTTAATTCCTATCTCTGCCTGTGGTTTATATTTATCTCTTGACCATTTCTGTCAGAACTGCAAATTTATTTTCTACCATAAAAAACTAAAGTAAATTACATTTAATAAGCTTTTAAATATAGTTCTCTGACACAACACTTAATTTAAGATCGATGATTTTACTCTTTTACACTGTGCTTTGGGAATATTTTTGAGCAATGATGAATTTCTTTTGATTGTTCTCTTATTTTCTGGTAAACAGTACTGTAATAAATTTTGATCCTGCCTTTGGTCTCGATATTTAGTAGCTCTGTATTTGTTTTCTTTGATAGCAACACGCATTAATATTTATAACCATTTTCCTTTGCAGCATCTCCCAGATGGCTCTGCGCCCAGTGCACATGTTGAATTTTATCTTTTACCATATCCCAGTGAAGTTCGTAGGAGGAAAACAAAATCTGTTCCAAAATGTACCGACCCCACTTATAATGAAATTGTAAGTATGATTCATCTCTTGTCCGGTCGCTTTGTATTTTTCTTACCATTTTTCAGCTTAACAACCAAATATGGAAAATGTGCAGTAATTGGAAGCGTTATTCCATAAAGGGAAGACATTTCACAAAATAGCCACTGTGTGCTGATCACTGTTCTCGATGCTATGGGAACTGGAAAATACAGATTCTGCTTTCAAAGCATTTATGAACCAATTTTCAAATTTTGGCTATCCTCCAGCGAGAGCCCACAATGGCGTTTGTTTTGCCTAACATTAAACCTGACTTCATCTTATTTTCTCTAACCTTATTTTCCCTTACCTGGTTTTCTTTACCTAATAACTTTATCATAGTATATCCTGTGTATAACAATAAACTTCATAAAATCTCCTTTGAAAAAATGAAAAACAATAAACAAGTACAAACCACCAATAAAATTAATTTATATTATATATAGCTCTCTAATTCACGTGTATTTCACAATTTGAATATCCAAACCCTTAACTTCTTTCTGAGGCAAACCCCACATTTATTCTCCTGACTCCATCCCTTCTCATCTCCTCTGTACCTTGCTCGGATGTTAATTTGTTTGCCTTTCTTAAGGCTACTTCATCCACTGGTTAGGTCAGAAATTTTAAAAAAACAAAACAAACTCCTGAACTCAGCCTTTCTAAAGCACCCACATTTTCTTTCCCTCCCTATTGCCTCCAAACTTTTGCAAAAGTAACTCACATTTCCTGCTCTCACTTCATCACTTCCTTTTCATTCTTTAATCCTTTGCAGTGTGGATTTTGAACTTAAAGATGCTGCTTTATTAAGAGTGACATCAGTAGACTCCTAATTGCTCAATGAGCCTAATGAACCCTTAGGCTCTACTCTCCTGAACATTTCTACAGCCACGCTGCCAACTGCACCCTCTTTTTGACACCCCCCTTTTGCTTGAGTCTTACCTCTTCTGAACTCCCTCCATCTTCTCTAACCACTCATTTAATTTTGTTCTTTGCCATTCTTCCTCTGAAAAATATTCTTGTTTGCTGTTCCATGATCTACCCTCATTTCCTCTTGATAGATACAGTCTCAAAATTATCTTATATACCTAAAAATTTTCATTTAACACCTCTATAAGTTGCATCTGCATCTATTCCTCAAGCCTTGGCTTCTGCCTTAAATTTTTGACCTTCTGTACTTCTGCCTGATTACTAAAGAGCTCCATTTGAATGTCTCCTAGGCACTTTTAAACCAGAGTTCCCTCCTCTGTTTCCCATCTAAAAAGATATCTTCTAATGACACTTCCCTCTCTCTCACTCACTTTTCCAACTAATCCCCAAGTTTTGTCATTTTAAAAGTTTTTTATATGTACAGCCACCTGCCTCTTAAACCCATCACCTTCTGTCTGCCCCATCACTGCTTCGTTGTTTGAGGTCCCTGTGACTTTGGCTACTATAGAATAGCCTCCTATCTGCCTCTTGTGTTTTTCAATCAAATCATTCACACTTCTACCTAAGGTGTCTTTCAAAAGCCAGTCATATTTATTTTTTCTTCTATTTAAATTTCTTTTGAAAGTTCCTCATTGCCTCATGGATAATGTATCATCCCTATATACTTTTAAAAAGATTGTTTGGGGTACCTGGGTGGCTCAGTTGGTTGGGCATCTGACTCTTGGTTCCCCTCAGGTCATGATCTTACAGTTTGTGGTTCAATCCCCACATCGAGCTCAGTACTGATGGTGCAGAGCCTGTTTGGTATTCTCTCTCTCCCACTCTCTCTCTCTCTGCCCCTCCTCTGCACACTCGTTCTCTCTCTCTCTCAACAAATAAACTAAAAAAAATTGTTTTGAGATCATTGTAAATTCACATGCAGTTGGTAGAAATAATACAGAGAGAATTCAAATAACCTTTTGCTACTCTCTCCCAATGGTAACATTTTGCATGACTAGAGTACAGTATCACAACCAGGAAACTGACATTGATTACAATTCACTGACCTTATTGACATTTTGCCAGTTTTACATGTGTTCTTATGCATTTTGTTGTATTTAGTTCTATGCATTTTTATTTTCATTCCAATTGGTTCTATGCATTTTTATCACATGTATAAATTTGTGTGACCATCACCCCATCAAGGTCCAGAACAGTTCCATCACAAAGACCCTTGGTGCTACTCTATTATAGCCACAGACACATCCCTCACTCTAATGCCCACTCCCCCATCACTGTCTACTAGTAATCTCACCATCTTTATAATTTTGTTATTTCAAATGTTATATACATGGAATCATGCAGTTTGTAACACTTTGAGACTAACATTTTTCTCTCACCATAATGCCCTAGCAATTTATCCAAGTAGCTGCATGTCTCAATAGTTTTTTTTCTTTTCACCACTGAGTAGTAGTCATGGTATGGAAGTATAACATTTTCCTTAACTGTTCACCCATTAAAGGACATCTGGGTTATTTTTGGCTTGGGCTATTGCAAACAAAGCTGTTGTGAACATTGACGGATAGGTTTCTGTGCAAACATAAGTTGTAATTTCTCATAGATAACCGCTCAAGATGTAATTACTGGAATATATGGTAATGGCATATTAGGTTTAAAAAAAAAAAGAACTTGCCATACGCTTTTTCTATACCATTTTATACTCCTACCAGTAATGCATCCAGTTTTCTCTGCATCTATGCTAGCTATTTTTTAATTTTAGTCCTTTTGATAGGTATTGAGTGTGCCTCATTGTGGTTTTAATTTGCACTTACCTAATAACTAATGATGCTGAACTTCTTGTCATGTGCCTATTTACCATCCTCTTTAGTGATAGGTTTCTGCATGTCTTTGCTCATTTGCTAATCGAGTAGTTTGTATTTTTGCTGCTGAGTTTTGAGAGTTCTTTATATATTATGGATAGTAGTCCTTTGTCAAATAAGTGGCTTGCAAATATTTTCTACCTGTCTTCCATGACTACTTTTCATCCTCTTCTCAGGGTCTTTCAAATTAAAAGTTTTAATTTTGATTTTGTACAAGTTATCAATTTTTCCTTTTTTGGCTGCATATGTGGTGGCAAATCTAAGAACTCTTCACCTAGCACTAGTCCTAAATATTTTCTCTTCTAGTTTTCCTGTTTTCTAGTTTTACATTTTATATTTAAGCCCATTATTTATTGAGTTAATTTTTGAATGAAGTATGGGGTTTAGGTTGGAGTTCATTTTGTTGTTGCTGTTGTTGTTGTTGTTTTAACCTATGAATGCCAATTACTCAAGCATCATTTATTGAAAAAGCAATCCACCAAATGTCTTTGTAACTTTGTCAAAAATAAGTCAGGGGGCTCCTGGATGGCTCAGTCGGTTAAGCATTTGATTTCAGCTCAGGTCATGATTTCTCACAGTTCATGTGTTTGAGCCTCATGCTCAGCCAGTTAAGCATCCAACTTCAACTAAGATCATGACCTCATGGTTTGTGGGTTCAAGCCCTGTGTCAGGCTCCTCTGACAGTGCAGCACCTGCTTAGGATTCTCTTTCTCTCCTTCTGTCTCTGCCCCTCCCTGACTTGTGCTTTCTCTCTCTCTCAAAATTAATGAATAAACTTAAAAAAAAATAGGTCAGGAATATATGTGTGCTCATTACCTTTTATTTCTTCACACCTAATCCTATTGTCAGGTCACATAAGACAGCTTGTCATTCCCTGAACAATCCTTAGGACCTCTGTGATGGAGCTGGTTCCCTTCCCCCTTTCTGCTCTTCTCTGTCAACTTTGAAGCTTACCTCAAATGTGGATTCTGGGAACTACTCCCTCCTAGACTCTTATGCCACACTTGCCATCTTTTACTTAGTTCTACATGCTTTTTTTCTTCTAGTATATTGTAAATTTCTTGAGGGCAAAGGAAATACCTTTTTGTTTTTTGGTGTTTTTAGTATCTTTAAAATTTAGCTGTTTCTAAAAAGATTTATGGAATTTAATATTTGGGGTAGTTTTATAAGTGATGCTTTATATGGATGTGTAAAAATGCATATATATTTATACATATAATTTAGTAAGGAAAGATCTTCTGAAATTTTATTATTTATCATGATAGCAGCAGCTAGAGATATACTCTCCCAATAGTAGATCATTTGTTTCCATATGTTTTCATTACAAGACCCCCTACATCAATATCAAGAAATTTCTCTAGACTTAATGCTATACTTCAGCATTTGTAAGCCAAGGAGGGACATAAGGACAAAAAGCCACTGACAATTCAGGAGTTTAAATTAACTTGTGTTTTATTTATTTCAAGCAATATTTTAAAGCAATGTTTTTAAATAGTAAATACACATGCATGGAGATTATTTTATATTGCTTATTATTTCCATAAGTTTTCTGATGGCCTGCAATAATTCTGGGTCCTCCCACATTCGTGGCCCATTGATTAGAAATCACTGCAATGCTTTTTTCGTCAGCCAGTACTTGTAGCTTGGACACACTGTTTATAAATTTTAAACACTTTTAAAATTGTTTGGAAACTTTTAAAATTATTTCAACAATAGTCCATAGTCCATGCCTAGTACACTCTGATTTCTACAACTCAAATAAGCAGAAATGTTAATTAATATGTGGATAAGTGACTATTTTAATAGTAATGATCACCCTATAAACAAGTTTGGTGGGGAAGCTGGTTGAATTTAGAAAGCGATGAGAATAAAAAGAAGACAACATTTTAATTTTTCTCCCATTTTGTTCTGTGTCTTGTATCAATACAAGAATAGTTATAAGAAATGCCAAAAAAAGTACACCGGTTTCAACTCTGGTTTTACTTTCTCTTGCCCTCTACTGTGCTGCTGGAGGCCTCATCTCTGTGCCAAACCCCTCAAATATTTCTGGGCACCCTCAGCAACAATTTACATATATTTTCTCGGAAGCCCAGAAAATTATCACATGGCATCCACCTCATTTTTAACTTGTCCCCTGCTTTGCTTCCCAAATACTGCTACATCAACCACTCAGTATGGCTGGGATTTCTTAAACTGCCGAAGCCACGCAATGTTCTGGGAAGTGGGAGAGAATGACCTCACTCCCCTTTTTATATAAATCTCTTAAAGGAATACAAAGTGCATATTACATTGCATCACCAATGTCTTACAAAGGTTTTCATGAAAATAATTATTTCCATTTTTATTCATAGTTCTCTCTTTCCCCCTAATACCCAGACTGAGAAAGGCTGGGTCAGGGACACTGCCAAGGGTCCCTTTTATATCCACCCTTTAGATACTAAACTTTCTTTGATACAGGGCCAAACTTGTCTATTTGACACTTCCCAGAGTGATTCCCAACAGACTTTGCCAGCAGTCTCCCTGAAAATCCCTATCATGTATAGATCCCTGTTGTAGACATGACTGGACTGGAGGTGGGTGGGGCTGGCAGTAAGCATGCTCACAAAACTGCCCTTCAGCCTTTAAGACACAGAGCTGAGATCCTGGCGCTAATGCCCTTGATCTTTTTCACTCTGTTACCTTTGGCATGTGGTTAAAAACCATCATTTTTTGCAATGATTCATTAGAAAAACAGATCGTATTTTAGGGCATAATTATATTGTTATAGCCAATGCATATTGTACGTTGTATTCCTTTCTTAAGTACTGTTCTGTTATAAAGTATAAAGGGGAAATTAGAACAGAACAGGAACATTCTACATGTTTCACAGATCTTAAAATATCTTGCGGAATGTGAATGATTATCTAGCATAGCAGTAAGTGTATGGTACACTCAGTAAGTCATAGCTATGGTTATCTGTAACATCCTCTCGCTTGATATTCATAACATGATGAAAACTCGATTTGTAAATGAAGACATTGAGACCTTGATGTCAAACATTTCGACCAGGGTCCAGCTACTAGTTTTCAAGTCCAAAACTGCCAGATTCCTAAACTCATACCGACCCCACTAAGTTATGCCGTTGGTCCCTTCCTCCCACACCCACAGAGTTTTCCTGTTCTCACTTATTTTGAACTCTCCTTTTCATTATCCTGCCTCCTTGCTCCCCTTACCACCAGTACTAGACACATTTTGGTTTCCATGTTCTTGTTCTTCCACTGAAGTCACGCTAAATACGCTAAATACACTTCAGAATTATTTACTATGCCCTCAGGGCAAATAACATATGGTGAGTGCTTGTATACAAGTTAACAGATATTAATTACCCTAAACAAGGTTTTTTTCTGTTTGATGCGATAATTTAAAGCCTACAAATTCAGTATTTGTCAGAAGGCAATGAAGACCTGGCTCATGTCTATAAGTAAAAAGTATCATAAAGTTAAATGGAAAGAGCTGTGAATTTTGGTTCTGTTTACGTGAAGACAGAATATTCATATTAAATCATTTGGTGAAAAAGTCTCAAAGAATATAATCATCTGCATACTTCTCTAGCATTACCCACTAATTAGTCATTGCGCGGTAAGAATAGAGTGTTTATTTTTTTCTTTATTTTTTAAGTTTTTATTTAAACTCCACTTAGTTAACATACAGAGTAATATTAGTTTCTGGCGTATAATATTCAACACTTCTATACATCACCCAGTGCTCATCACAACAAATAAGAGTGCTTTTTTTTTTTTAACAATGTTATGGATACAGTAAAGCAATTAAAATAGATCTATATTATCTATGATGTATAATGATTACATGTTTATAAAACTTGAGTTACTTTTAAGGAAATAACTTTTGCCTAATGAAGCACAGGGTGTAACCTCTAGAGTTCAAATGTTTGTATATTAAGCAGAAAGGCAATTAATTCTTAAAGTCATTTTTTGAGAATTTCAACTTGCCAAATACCAGGGAGGCTCAATTCTGTCTGGAACTGTTTTCTCCAGTTAACTAATGCAAAATAGCAAGAAACAGCTGTTCCTTTTTGTGTATTTGATGGATCTTTCTCAGCTATAATTCATTAGTGTTCAATAGGTACCAGGCTTTGTTGTAAGGCTTACATTCATTATCTCACTTATTCTCCCCACAGTGCTAAAAGGCAAATATTATTATCACCATTATTATTATGCAAATGAAAAAACATATAGGTGACCATAAATGCATACAAATTATTATGTCATAGAAATCTGTATCTTTAGAGCTTATTTATATGATTCACAGAGTTCTTAAGCCAGACTTTTGCAAAGCCCTAATAGTTAGGTTTATTCCATTTTTCTATTTCACAAAGAGTCACACTTTAAGGGCCCCTTCATCTATTTTCTCTGTAAAATAAATGAGTTTATCTGCTGAAAGTATTGTGGAGAGGAAAATGGAAGATAGTTTAAACAGTTCAAAATAGCCACTGTGGAGAAAAAGAAAAGGAGCTTACTCTATAGTCCTGGAAAGATAAGAGTTCAGGAGGAGATGTGGCTCACAGAGTCTATGCTGGGCATCCCATTGCTGGTAATGAAGAATAATTAATGTAATAGCGTTTTGAGATTTTTAAGGCAGCGCTTAAACTCCTTTACTATCTCAGGGGAATTCAATAAGTGAAATGGAATAATCTGAATCAGCAGTCCTAAGAAACTGAAAAGATAATATTCTGTTTGGAATGAGAATAGGATTCTAGAAGAGGAGGTAGCCAGGAGCTGTCACATGAAGTAGGGTAGACTGGATTAACCTGTTGTATCACATCTCATGTCCCTTGATTGAATTGTTTATTTGATAAGGAAATCATTGTTCAGAACAGCTAAAAGATGGCTCTTGAATGGAACTTCATCAATAACTTCATGGGTTCATAAATGGTAGACAAATGCAATGTGATGGACCAGAAACCATATCCATATACACTGAGGAGACCTCCCAACTGACTGAAAGGGTTTCCCCCTCAAGTTGTTTCCCCTGCTTCTTTTTTGTACATATAGAGAACACTTTATTTCTATCTTGTAGCTTGGCTATAAAAAGCAAGCAAGTTTGTAGTAGCATATGAAATTCCTTTTCTAAATATGTTCTGAGGAGTTTCCCTGGCAACCATGTTGGGTTTATACACAGGTCTCCCCTCCCTTTATGATGGGTAACTAATTTCTTGATAGTACTACACTTCTGAAGTTTCTTTACTACTGTAGGCACCCAGTGGTAATGCCCATGATTTACTTCCTGGAAATTATAACACACAGTTGAACAGATCCCTTTTTAGAAACTAGTTATATGACTAGCAAGTGAAAAAGAGCAAGACACAAAACTGTACATACAGCATAATTACAGCTCAGTTCTTAAAAAGTAATTATATATAGAAAACAAAATAAACATCAAAATATTAACTGTAATTATCTCCCAATGGTAGAAATATAGATTTTCCTTTTTTTGTTTCATCCATATTTTATTTAATAAGCATGTGTTTTCATAATTAAAAATTAAACAATTTTAAATAAGTTAAAGTTAGCATAGAATTAATTCTTCCCATGTAGAAGGAAATATTGTTGTACTGCACTAAATTAACACAAGGAAATCATGGAGATTGGCCTGCTCTCCTCATTAGTCTTCAACAAAGAAAGATAATGTTCAAGGTCCCATGTGGCACAATAAATTCAAGGACAGTTAAAAGGTGATGTATTTAAATTTCCTCCTAGAGAATAATTTACAGTCATATTAAATTTGGGATGGACAATTATTAATGGAATCAGAATAAATTCTAAGCTTCTTAGAGAAATATTCTGTCATTAAACTCCATTATGTTAAGAGAACCTTTAGCTTTCCAGGATTACAGTTAGAAATGAAAGATCCTACATTAACATATCTATTGCAAGCTAAATGATATTAACGGCTAAATATTTTTATTAAAAGCAATATTTTTTAAAAAGTGCATTTAAGCATATCTGATTTATATTTTCATTATTCCCTTTTCAGGTGGTGTATGATGAAGTCACAGAGCTCCAAGGACATGTTTTAATGCTTATTGTGAAAAGCAAAAGCATATTTGTGGGAGCAATTAACATCCAACTTTATACTGTCCCACTCAATGAAGAAAAATGGTATCCACTAGGAAACTGTATAATTTGACCATTTCTATCAATGAATGCATTATTCAGTAACTACCTATATCTTTTTCCACTTCTGGGCCTCTTTGTCACTAGAGCAGGACGTTTCTGTTGTCAAAGGTAGCATAGTGTATCAAGGACACACAAAAGAAAGACATCAGAATTAGTCTGTTAGAGTTATATATTCTCTACTTGTGTTTCATTGTTTTCTTAGAATCTTTTCTCCTTAACAAAGTGCCAATTTATTGTGTAAAATAAAAGAACACCTAATTTTAATATATCTTTTAAATCAAACACATGCTCACATTTTTTAATTGTGTGCCTACTGTTAAAAGCAACACTCTGACTGTAGTTTCCAAGAAATACGGCCATAAATCTCACCAATTAATTTAAGATCTAAGTATATCTGTAACAGATTTTTAACTTTGAAGTAAATATACATACCTGCATACTGACTTATAATCCTATTTATCAAATTATTTATGGAATTAGTAAGCTCCAGCAGAATGATGTATTATTTTCTATCAGAAAAACAAAGGACAAATGCCTGAAATTCTTAAATCAATTTTTGGAAGAAACTTCTTTGCAGTTTCTTGCCTTTTTCTATGCCAATCAATTAATCATCATTGGATTTCACCCAACCAAAGGCATGATCACATTTTTAAATTTCATTATCCCTTAACTCCATGATGTCAAACTCTGAAACTCTCCCCTCTGATCAAAACCTCTTCTCTTTGCACATCAAGAATTTCTCTTACTTCTGAAGCTACTTGTGTACTCATCATGACTTGAGTAGACAATCCTACAGATTTCTACCTACAAAGTAGGTACAACTCAAAGCACTATGCTACATTCTTTAAGAGAACAAAATAGGAGTTTGGTTTTTTTTTATCCTTGCCATTTAAATTACTTAAAAAAGTTAAATTCTTGCTTTTTTTTTCAATGCTTCACTGTGAACGAATAAAAAAGTAATTTAAGCTCTTAGATATGGTCATCTACATAACCATGTAAACACATAAAGGACTGCAAAATTTATTCATTGAAAACATTTGAGTGCCAGCCTAAAGCAGGCAGAAAGTCAATGCAGATGACCGCACTTAAAGGAAAAGTGACTCTGACACAACAGCAGGGCATAAGCAACACATGTAGGATACTCTCCTGAAGTGCCAGGTTCTGGTGAACAGGGACTGCACTGCAGGGAAGTCCAGGATTTCTTCAATGTAAAGTCACTTTCAAGAGCAGAAAACATAGTTGACCTTCTTAACACAGAGAAACAGACACAGAAAGGCAGGCAAAATGAGAAGACAAAGAAATTTATCGCAAATAAAAGAATAGGACTAGGCTATAGCCAGAGATCTAAGCAAAATAGCTATAAGTAACATGCCTGATAGAGAATTTAAAGCAATTATAATGAGGATACTTACTGGACTTGAGAAAAAAGTGGAACACATGAGTGAGACCCTTAACACAGAGATAAGAAATAACATGGTAGAGATAAAGTGCTCAATAAACAAAATGAAACATGCTTGATGGAATGAACAGGACCTAGTGACCTAGAAGATAGAATAATGGAAAGTAATCAAGCTAAACAAAAGACAGAAAAGATTATGCAAAATAAGAATAGGCTTAGGGAACTCAGTGACACCACCAATGTAAAAACATTCAAATTATAGAAATCCCAGAAGAAGACAGAGAGAGGGGAGCAGAAATTTATTTGAATAAATGATAGCTGAAAACTTTCTTAATCTAGGGAAGGAAACAGATATCCATATCCAGGATGCACAGAGAACTCTCAAAATCAACAAAAGCAGACCCACATCAAGACACATTTGTAATTAAAGTGGCAAAAAATAGTGATAAAATTTTTAAAGCAACAAGACAAAGGAAGACCGTAACTTACAAGGGAAAATCCAAAAAGCTAGCAGGAGATTTTTTCAAAAGAAACTTTGTAAACTAGAAAGGAGTGGCATGATATATTCAAAGAGCTGAAGGGGAAAAATCTGCAGCCAAAAATATTTTCTCCAACAAGGTTACTATTCAGAATAGAAGAAGAGATAGCTTCCTAGACAAACAAAAGCTAAAGAAGCTCGTGACCACTAAACCAGCCCTACAAGGAATATTAAAGGAGACTCTGAGTAGGAGACCAACAGTGACAGTATCAAGGTAGGAAACACAAAAGCAGTAAAAATGAATATTTCTGTAAAAATTCAGTCATGAAACTCACAAAACAAAAGGATATAAAATATAACAACATATGCCTAAAGCATGGGGAGAAAAGGAGTAAAGAATGGGTTCAAACTTAAACAACCATCTACTTAATATAGACAGCTATGTACAGAAGAGGCTATATACAAACCTAATGGCAACCATATATCAAAAACTACTAATAAATGTGCAAGAATAAACAGAAATAAATCCAAATATAAAATTAAAGAAAATAAGCAAACCATGAAAGAGAGGAAGACAAGAAAAGATCAGAGAAAATCTTCAGAAATGACCATAAAACAAATAATAAAATGACAAAACTATATATCTATCAATAATTACTTTGAATGTAAATGAACTAAACACTCCAATAAAAAGACATAGGGTGACAAAATGGATAAAAAAAAAACAAGATCCACCTATATGTTGCCTATAAGAAATCATTTTAGATATAAACACACCTGTGGATTGAAAGTGAGGGGATGGATATACATCTATCATGCAAATGGAGATCAAAATAAAGCCAGAGTAGCAATACTTATATAAGACAAAATAGACTTTAAAATAAAGACTGTAACAAGAGACAAAGAAGGACAGTATATAATGATAAAGGGGACAATTTAACAAGAAGATATAATAATTGTAAATATATGTGCAACCAATTGAGGAGCATCCAAATATATAAAATAATTAATAACAAACATAAAGGAACTAATACATAATAATAGAATAATAGGAGAGGACTTTAACACCTAACATCAACAGACAGATCATCTAAATAGAAATACAACAAGGAAACAATGGCTTTGAATGACACACTGGAATATAACGATTTAACAGATATATGCAGAACATTCCATCCTCAAACAGCAGAACATACATTCAAGTGCATGTGTAATAGTCTCCAAAATAGATCACATAAAAATATAAAATAAGCTTCAACAAATTCAAGAAGATTGAAATCATACCATGCATCTTTTCTGACAACAATGCTATGAAACTAGAAGTCAACTACACGAAAAAAATCTGAAAAACCACAAATATGTGGAGATTAAATACTACTAAACAATAAATGGGTCAACCAGGAAATTTAAAAAAGAAATAAAAAACTATATGGAAACAAATGAAAATGAAAACACAATGATCAAAAACCTTTGGGACGCAGCAAAAGTGGTACTAAGAGAGAAGTTTATAGCAATGCAGGCCTACCTCAAGAAGCAAAAAAAATCTCAAATAAACAACCTAACCTTACACCTAAAAGAACTACAAAAATAACAACAAACAAAACCTAAAATCAGAAGAAAAAAATAATAAAAATTAGAGCAGAAATAAAGGATTTAGAAGCAAAAAAAAAAAATAGGTCAATGAAACCAGCTGCTGCTTCTTTGAAAAAAAATCAATAAAATTGATAAACTTATGAAAGTTGAGAAAGGACTCAAGTAAATGAAATCACAAATGAGAGAGAAATAACTACCAACACCACAGAAATACAAACAACTATAAGAGAATATTATGAAAAACATTATGCCAACAAATTTGTCAACCTAGAAGAAATGAATAAATTCCTAGAAACATATACACTACCCAAATTGAAACAGGAAGAAATAGAGAATTTGAACAGATTGATAACCAGCAAAGTAATTAAACCAGTAATCAAAAAAACTCCCAATAAACAAAAATTCAGGATTAGATGGCTTCAAGGGGAATTCTACCAAATGTTTAAAGAAGAGTTAATACCTATTCTTCTCAAACTGTTACAAAAAATATAAATGGAAGGAACACTTTCAAATTCATTCTATGAGGCCAGCATTACCCTGATTCCAAAACCAGATAAAGATGCCACTAAAAAAGAGAACTACAGGCCAATATCCCTTATGAACATAGATGCAAAAATCCTCAACAAAATACTAGCAAACTAAATCCAACAATACATTTTTAAAAATCACTTGGCATGATCAAGTGAGATTTATTCCTGGGTTGCAAGGGTGGTTTAATATTCACAAATCATTAACGTGATATATCACATCAATAAGAGAAAGTTTAAGAACCACATGATCATTTCAATAGATGCAGATAAAGCATTTGACAAAGAATAACATCACTCATAATAAAAATTCTCAATAAAGTAGGTTCAGAGGGAACATACCTCAACATAATAAAGGCCATTTATGAAAAACCCACAACTGACACCATCTTCAATGAGGAAAACCTGAGAGCTTTTCCTCTAATGTCAGGAACAAGACAAGGATGCCCACTCTTACCACTTTTACTCAACACAGTACTGGAAGCCCTAGCCACAGTAATCAGACAACAAAAAGAAATACAAGACATTCAAATCAGTAATGATGAAGTAAACCTTTCACTCTTTGCAGATGACATGATACTCTATGTAAAAAACCCAAAGACTACACCAAAAAAACTTCTAGAACTGGTAAATAAATTCAGTAAAGTTGCAGGATACAAAATCAATGTACGGAAATCTGATGCATTTCTACATGCCAATAATAAAGCAGCAGAAAGAGAAATCAAGGAATCAATCCCATTTACAATTGCACCAAAAACCATGAAATACCTAGGAATAAACCTGATAAAAGAGGTAAAAGACCTGTACTCTGAAAACTATAAAACACTGATAAAAGAAATGGAAGAAGACACAAAGAAATGGAAAGACATTCCATGCTCATGTACTAGAAGAACAAACATTGTTAAAATGTCTATAGTACCCAAAGCAATCTACATATTTAATACAACCGCTATCAAAAATACCACCAACATTCTTCACAGCGCTAGAAGAAACAATCCTAAAATTTGGATGGTACCACAAAAGACCTCAAACAGCCAAAGTAATCTTGAAAAGGAAAAACAAAGCTAAAGGCATCACAATTCCAGACTTCAAGTTATATTACAAAGCTGTAGTCACCAACACAATATGGTACTGGCAAAAAAGTAGAAACATGGATCAATAGAACAGAATAGCAAACCCAGAAATGAATGCACAACTATATGGTCAATTTATCTTCAGCAAAGCAGGAAAGAATATCTAATGGGAAAAGGACAGTCTCTTCAGCAAATAGTGTTGGAAAAACTGGACAACAACATGCAAAAGAAAGAAACTGGACCACTTTAATACACCATACACAAAAATAAACTAAAAATGGATTGAAGACCTAAATGTGAGACCTGAAACCATAAAAATCCTAGAAAAAAACTCAGGCAGTAATCTCTTTGACATCAGTCATGACAGCTTCTTACTAGATATGTCTCCTGAGGCAAGGGAGACAGAAGCAAGAACAAACTATTGGGATTATATCAAAATAAAAAGCTTCTGCACAGTGAAGGAAAGAATCAACAAAACTAAAAAGCAACCTACAGAATGGGGGAAGATATTTGCAAATGACATATCCAATAAAGGGTTACTATCCAAAATATATAAAAAACTTATAAAACTCAACACCCAAAAAAACAAATAATCCAATTAAAAATTGGGCAAAAGTCATGAATTTCTCTAAAGAAAACATACAGATGGGCAACAGACACATGGAAAGATGTTCATCACTTATCATCAGGGAAATACAAATCAAAACTGCAATATCACCTCATACCTGTCAGAATAGCTAAAGTCAACAGCATAAAAACAACAGGTGTTTTTGGAGAAAAAGGAGCACTCATTCACTGTTGGTGGGAATGCAATCTGGTGTAGTCACTGTGGAAAACAGTATTTTTTTTGTGGAGATTCCTCAAAAAGTTAAAAATAGAACTACCCTAAGATCCAGCAATTGACTCCTGGGTATTTACCCAAAGAATACAAAAACACTAATCCAAAGGGATACAGCACCTCTAGATTTACAGCAGCATTATTTACAATAGCCAAGATATGGAAGCAGCCAAAGTGCTCACCAACTGATGATTGGATAAAGGAGATGTAACACATATATAATGGAATCATACATGTGTTACGTATGTAATACACATAATATACACATGTGTATGTATGTATATACACATGTGTATGTATATTATCCAGCCATAAAAAAGAATGAAATCTTGCCATTTACAATGACATGGATGGAATTGGAGAGTATAATGCTAAGCTAAATTAAGTCAGTCAGTGAAAGACAAAATTCTACATGATTTCACTCATATGTGGAATTTAAGAAAGAAAACAAACAGGAAAAAGGGTGGAAAAAGAGAGAGAGAGAAATAAAGAAACAGGCTCAATTATAGAGAAGAAAATGGTTACCAGAGAGGAGAGGATTGGGAATGGGTTAAATAGGTGATGGGGATTAAGTAGAACCCTGTCATGATGAGCATTGCATGATTTATGGAAGTGTTGAATCACTATACTGTACACCTGAAACAAATATAATACTGTATATTAATAACTGGAATTAAAATAAAAACTAAAAGAAGAAAATATTTGAGTGCCTGGTATGGGTTGATGTGATCCCATTCAAAATTTCACTCATATGTGGAATTGGATAAACACAACAGATGAACAGGGGAAGGGAAGGAAAAATAAGATAAAAACAGGGATGGAGGCAAACCATAAGAGACTCTTAAATACAGAGAACTGAGGGTTGCTGGAGGAGAGGTGGGTGGGGGGATGGGTTAAATGGGTGATGGGAATTAAGGAGGGCACTTTTCAGGATGAGAACTGGATGTCATATGTAAGAGATGAATCACTGGGTTCTACTCCTGAAGCCAAGACTATACTGTATGTTAACTAACGTGAATTTAAAAAATAAATAAATAGAATTTTTTAAAAAACAAAACAAAACAATAAAATATATGATCATCCAAGTCAAGTAAGCTATCAGGGCTGCTGGGCAATTACTCCATATGTTCCAGGTCCCTTCACTCTCTGTTTCTGCTAGACAATGCTTATAAGCTCTTCTCTCTGCTGAAACCCTAGCACCTTCTACCCTAAATGCCCTCTTCAAGTTGATGTTTCCTACTTCACTTAGAAATAGGAATCAGTGAGGGGCGCCTGGGTGGCTCAGTCAGTTGAGAGTCCAACTCTTGGTTTCGACTCTGGTCATGATCTCAAGGTTCAGTGGTTTAAGCTCCAAACAGTGCAGCGCCTGCTTGGGATTCTATCTCTCTTCCTCTCCCTTTGTGCCTCTCTCTCTCTCTCTGTCAAAATAAATAAATATACTTTTAAAAAAGATATTGGAATCGGTCAAAAGACCTCTGCAGATTCCACCACAGCATCTACCCACCTAGCAGATCCTATATTTCACCTTCTGACCTATTACCATAGGAGAATTATCCACACTTCTACACAAAATCAACCTCTCAACTTGTACATTTGATCCCAACCCCTCTTATGTACTCACAAACATTACTGGAATTCCCTTCTGTTCAAAAGCTTCATTTCTTTATTTGCTACTGGGGATAATTCTCTTCAGCATACAATCATGATGTTACATGGTTACATGATGTTACAACCATAATAAAAAACTTAACAGGATCCTCCTTCCTCTTTTAAATATTTACCTATTGCCCTGTTCCTCTTTGTAGCAAAACTCTTCAGACCAGTTGTCCCTACTCCGTGTCCAGTTTCTCTGCTTGCATTCTTTTCTCAGATTCTTTCCAAGGAGCTATTTGCCCCTAACACTTCACCATAACTACTTTGGTCAAGATCTCTACTGACTCATACAGCTAAATTCAAAGGTCAATTTTCAGCTCCAATCTGACCTAACCTATCAGCAGTATTTGACACAATCAGTAACTCCATCTTCCTCAGTACTCATGCTTTACTTGGCTTCCAGGACACCCAACACCCTCTTGTGCTTTCCTTCTGTAACATTGGTGACTCCTCAGTTTTCTGTGCAGGACCATCATCTCCATAAGCTCCCATGTTGGAGTGTCCTGGGGCTCACTCCTGGGTCCTATTCTCCATCAACCTTCACTCTCTAAAAATCATATCTATTCTCGTGGCTTTAAATACCTGTTTGCTGATGATCCCCAGTTTTATAACTCCAGCCCAGATCCCCCTCCCAAATTCTAGAGTTCCATATCCAACTGCCTACTATTAAATATCTCAAACTCAGCATATCCCAAATGAGACACTTGATCTTTTCCCCTCAAACCTGTTTAAAGAGCAAAACCCTTGAAGTAATCCTTGCTAGCTTCCCCCTCTTTTTCTTAATGTAATTCAGTCTATCAGAAATTCCTATTGCCTCTACCTTAAAACATAGCCCAAAGCCAACTGCTTTTCACTTTCCATCTGTTACCACTCTGCTTCAAGGTACTACTGTCATCTTTATCCCAGATTACTACACTCACCTTCTTCTAAATAGTCTCTTTGTTTCTATGCTTACCTTGTCCCCTTTATAGTCTATTCTCAACACAGCAGCTAAAGGGATCATGTCATTCTTCTGCTCAAAACTCTCCAGGAACTGCTAATCTCGGAGTAAAAGCCCCAAACTTTAAAATAACCTAAAAGGCCTTTGTGTTCTTCCCATTAGCTACCTCTGATTTTAACTCCCATGACATCCTCCTATGCTCATAGCACTCAAGCACTGGCCTCCTTTCTGTTTCCTGAGCACTCCAGGCATGCTTCCACCCTGAATCTTTATCAGAAAGCTCCTTCTTTCCAAAAGGTGCTTTGGTCCCATAAATCCACTTGCCTGACCCTCTCACCTCTTTCAAGTCTCGATCAAATGTTCCCAGCTCTGTCAGGCCTACACTGACAGCTCTTTGTAATATTGGAACCTGCCCTATCCCCAGATAAACACTAGATCCTTCCCCCTCTGCTCTACTTTTTTTTCTTGTGCACTTATCATCTTTGAACATTCTATACAGTTTACTCCTTTGAACATTCTATACAATTTACTTCTTTTGTTTATTATTTTATGTTTTGTCTCCTTTCACTAAACAATAAACCCCAGGACTGTAAAGAAGTTTTGTTCACTGACAACGCAACCTTAGACCCCCACAAAGGAAGTCCTTGCCCTGGGGCCCTCACCATAGAGAATCTTGCTTCCTCCAGTTATGAGCATTAGTCACCCCCAGAACCCTCTTTCTAGACCACATTCCAGGACAGGGATCCCAGAACTCCCTGCCTGAACAGCCTTTGCAGGCCTCTTACAGAGGCACATTCATCTACAGTGAGACTGCATCTTCAGTGTGAGAAATGCGCAGGCCCTAGTGGTGGCCTAAGGGAGGTTGCCCGCAGGGTTATATGGATGCAGAATGTGTCAGCTACAGTGTCCACAGATGTGCAGAAGGCAGCCACAGCAGATCAAGGCAGGAAGAAAAAGTGGGGCATACAGAGGGCTCCGGAGGGGAGCCAGCCCTTTTCAGGCTACTGTAATCTGACAACAATCTTCAAGAAGTCCAAGAATTCTAAATTAAAACCTACCTTTCCAGGTGTTTATGAAGATGCATTTGTCGCAATAGGAGAACAAAGCATATTATTTTTAACAGCGTGTTAATTTTATTTATAACTTTTAAGTTTAGGCAGATGGTATGCAGTTTTTATGGACTGAATCATGTCTCCCCAAAATTCACATGTTGAATTTCTAACCCCCACCTCAGAATGTGGCTTTATTTGGAATAGGGCCATTGCAGATATATTAGTTAAGATGAGGTCACACTAGAGTAGGGTAGGCCCCTAATCCAATATGACACGTGTCTTTATAAAAGAGGGAAATTTAGACATAGACTCATACACAGAAACACCACATGAACATGAAGGTAGAGACTGGGATGATGCATCCACAAACCAAGGAACACCAAAGATTGCCAGCAAACTCCCCAAAGCTAGGAGAGAGGCATAGAACAGATGGTCAAAAGGAACCCACCCTACTGACCTCTTAACTTCAGATTTCTAGTCCCCAGAACTGTGAGACAAAAAAAACAAAAAAACAAAAAACAAAAAAAGCTGTTGTTTAAGTCACTCATTTTCTGGTACTTTGTTACAACAGCCCTAGCTAACTAATACATTGGGTCTTCATTTGTTTTTCTGTTTCAGCTCCACAAATACCTGGTGCATAGTTGATGCCAAGTTAGTATTTGTGAATTAATGCCTAAATAAATGACCGAATGACACCAGTAAACAAGAAAAGCAAGGTCTCTAATATTAATTTTCATTCATATGTTTTAAAGTTCCTTTAGTCTTTTTTACAAATGTACTTTATTTGTTCCCTACAAGAAGTCTAATGAGATGGGGAAGGAAGGATGATTATATCTTTAGAGGGAAATAACATTCAAAAGTCTCATTGTAGCATAATCTTTCCATTCAAATGAAATTTTAAATGGAATGTTTGTGCATGTGTGTGTATGTGAGAGAGTGACAGACACAGAGAGGTAATTTTTTAATGTATATTTATTATGAGGGGGTGCAGAGAGAGTGGGGGACAGAGAATCTGAAGTGGGCTCAGCACTGACAGCAGAGAGCCCAACGCAAGGCTTGAACTCACAAACCATGAGATCATGACTTGAGCCGAAGTCCGACGCTTAACCAACTGAGCCACTTAGGTGCCCCACAGGCAGGTATTTTTAAGGTAAGTGGACATGAGGGACCTGAAGCATTGGACAATTGGCCACCCCTCAACCCCCCTCAAACTGTCCATTCTGATCTTAAAAATTCCTGAGAAACTTCCACAGAAAAGGAAGACATGTCAAAAAAACACAGGCTAAAAGAAACTGAGGATCACAGATATAACATGGCTACCTATAACAATTAAGTGGCCGTGATAGCAGAGACCCACTTCCAGCAAACTTAGCTCAAGGTCAGGACTTGATTCCCAGAGGGAATAGATTATTGAGAAGGTCCCACTATGTACATATTATCCAGGCCCAAAGGAATGACTTGATAGCATATGGGAGAAATGTTAGTGACTAAAGCAGTTGCTCAGTGATTTCAGGTCTTATATTGCAACACAACTGTCACAAATGAAGATATATTTTATTTCCTAGCACAGGAGCTTGTATGCTCTGAAAACATTTTAGTTGAACTGATTAAATCTAATGAAAGCTTTTTCTTTAGAAAGAATGCTGGGGCCTACATAGCATAAACACAGGAGTTTCAGTGGACCAAGACACCCCGCTTAGACTTTGGGCTTTGGTAAGTGTGGGCCATGCGAATTTATTAATCTTGGTAGTTTGCAACGGCTTATATTGCACCACATGATGGGTTTTTATCATTAAAGGGATGTAGCATTAAACCTTAGGCATTCATGAATACAGGCCACAGAAGATTTAGTCCCTGGAACAAAATAGACTATAAGGAAAGACAACCTTTTTTATTTTCTTGAATAAGCTTTTCTAAGCGTTAGGTGATAAAAGAACATCAGCTGTTTTCTTTAATGGATTTCTTAGCCAGATCTCTAACTACTAGGCCAGAAATTTGAACAGTGGCTGGATTGAAAATGCACTACAAATTTTAGTGGAATTGTAGCTTAAAAATCTTATCTCCAGACACGAATACGCTTGCCTACTATCTCAGCTTCCCCAAATTGTATTCTGTGTGTGTGTGTGTGTGTGTGTGTGTGTGTGTGTGTGTGTGGTGCCCTTAGGGTGGCCGAGCAATGGAAGAGACAATACCAAACTTAAATTCATGGGGCACACTCATTGGACCTCCGTGACTTCAAAAATACAGTCTCCAGTAGGCTCTGCATCTGATAATTGAAGAAAGTCTAGTTATTAGAGCTCAGAGGTTCAAACCATGGCTGTAATCATAAAAGGGATGTCGATTTTATTAATATTTAAATCAAAAGGACTAGGACTCTTTTTATAAAGAGAAAATGCTCTCTTCCTAGGCTGAGGTCAAAAAATAACTGAGTGAGATTATTAAATGCCCCAAAATTGAGAAAGCCATTTAAAGGTCTGTGCCTGACAGCCTTTGGCTCTGAGATTCTGATTTACCCCAGGATCCAGGAAGAAACTGAAGTAGATTCAACAGGTGCCTTATTTCTTACCATCAAAACAAGGGTAATAGAAGGAAAATAAAATAGAAGGTTTCAAACTGAGAAGTAATGAGAAAGATATTTCCTTAAAAAAAACATTGGGGTCTTAAGGCATAGGCTGGGCAGATATGAAGGAGAAATGAGATGCTAAGAGCCAGGAGAAAGAACTGCAAAGTTAAAAAAGTGATAATGCTCAAGTCTAACTTCTCTGAAGGAAGGTGATGGAGAAGGGCAATATATTTCAGTTGTTACCAGTTCAGAAAGGAAGACTGGTACCTAAAAAAATCAATCAGATAAAAAAAAGGAAACGCCTTGGCGAGCAGATATAATGACATCCTAGAGAGAACTAAGTTCAGAAATTTTTAAAAAGATCCCTCTTAAAACAGCATCATTTTGTAAGAACCAGCAAACCATCCCTTAAAAACTAGGACAGAGCAATAAAGTGGTTAAGGAAATCTGGTCAGATTTGAGAGGGAAACCCCAGGAAGAGAGAGGTAAATGACTCCAAGAATTATTGTGTGACATGCAGAGGAATAGAATTATTGCCAAAGGGGGTGGCATATTTGGAGAACATATTTGGAAAATTTATGGAAAGAAAAAGAAAAGAAAATCAAGCAAAGGGAAAACTTACTAAAAGGATGCCAGACAAGATGATTACAGGTTAAGACTTGACCTAGAATAGATGTTGGTCTAATAGAAGTTGAGTAGGTGGGACTGTCCTACTCCAGAGGGTCAAGACAGTCAAGACTTGAAAGTGTTGTGTGACAAACGTGGAAACTCACCGACTTCATCTTTGTCAAGGCAAAGCTCTGAGAGTAGAAAGTTAGAAAAACAAATGTCTGGGCCAGAGAGCAAAGGAAAAGGAAAAAAGGCACTCAGATCCAAGAAACAACATTGTGCCCATATGAGCTAGAGAAGTAAAGAAGCCAAAATAAGAAGTTGAATACAAAGTTGCAAAACCAGCTGTAACTATCTGAGAAGCATAAGAATATGGAAATAATAAAAGGAAAAAAATATTAAAGATTTTAAATGTAGGAAATTCTGTTCAACACTTGTAAAATTTAAACCTGAGAAAACAAAGTGTTTTCAAGATCAGGTGGCAAAAGCATTAATCATCACTATTGACTTCTATTGTTCACAAACATCAACCACAGCTTCAGGGAAAGGATCTACCACCAGGGATCCTTCAGCTGAAACAAAGAAACAAACGTGGTGATGGGAGTGAAGATATTCCCCCACAAGATTGCCATGGGGCAACTCAGGGATAGGATGTTGAAAAGCACTTACTATTGGATTTAGGTTTGTGTTAGATGGTTTGTGGGGGGTGAAGATATTCCCTAGGACAAGAAGCCAACTTGAAGAGCTCCCAATGACCAAGGCTGGGAGAAGTAGGACAATTAGCGTTAGATCGTATCCCAAAGTATAAAATAGTTATGCGTGAGTCCATATTGGTAAGAATAACAACATGAATAAATAAATGGGGGAAAAGACACAAATATCTCATAAAGAATTCCAAAGAATTTATGCAGATATTCTGCCTTCTAGAAAATAAAACAGAACTACCCATTCTTTAGCTGTGGGTTGCACATAGTAACTTCCTCTGAAAGAATATGATACGGAAAGAGGGTGGGGATGGGTAATAGCTTTACAGTGGAGACACCTGACAAACACCAACTCAATCAGGTAATGTAGGTCAATCTCAACAGTGAAAAATCATGTTGATGGTATGTACCTTTGATAAGATTTGATGAAAATTACCTCTGAGGTCTTCCTTCCAAAACCTCACAGTCTCAGTCTAACCACGAGAAAAAAAAACATCAGTCAAACCCAATTGACAGACATTTCACCAAATACTTGACTAGTAATTCTCAAAACTGTCAAGTTCATCAAAAACAAAAAAATGTCTGAGAAACTGTCACAGCCAAGAGGAGGCTCAGAAGACATGACCTGTAATGTTATGTGTATCCTAGATGGGATCCTGGAACAGAAAAATGACATTACGTAAAAGCTAAGGAAATTTGAATAAAGTATGGACTTTCATTAATAATAGTGTATCAATATTGGCTCATTAATTGTAACAAATATAATACATTAATATAAGATGTTAATAATATTGGTAGAGAGTGGCATCAGCAAAAATGATGGAGTAGGAAACTCCAAAGGTCCATCTACACACACACACACACACACACACACACGCACACAAAAGGATGCTAATATATGCTAACTAATTTGGATGTAAGTTTTAAAAAATAAAATTAAAAAGGATGCTTAAACAAGAGAAGACAAGTGAATTTTGGTAAAGTTTTGTGACAATTCAAATTACCCTGGCCTCATACCCACTCCCCAGCTTAATAGCACCAATAAAGACAACAGCCCGCATTCCTAATATAGGTTCCTAATACAGAAGGAAGCAAAACAAACCTTATTCTAAAAGAATTGTGGTTGTTTTGATCTGTCTGGTGCTCCCTGAAGGACCAGCTCAAAGGGTTTGTCTTTATTTCACCTACCTCAGAACTCTCCCAGTGCTGAGGTGGCTGCCCAGGGAACATTTGTTGAAAATATTCAAGAGCAAATGTATTCATTAGCACTGCTGCTGGGGACAAGGGATAACAGTTGGGCAAACAATAGACTGAAATGTACGGGAAGAAAGGCTAGGGAATGTGATGATTTGGGAAACAAGGGCGTTGAAAAGTTTTCACATGTCCCTGAGAATCTATAAGACCACACACATGCCCAGGGCAGGAGCATGTTCAGATTAAGACCTGTCAAGGCACAAATCTCTCATCCCTGGCTGACCTCCAGGCTCTAGGCAACAAGAAATGAAGACTACAGCAAAGCTACAAGCTTCCTGGCTGAGTGTTGAAGGCATCCCCCAACATACATACAGAGCCTATATACAAAGACTAGAATGATTTTTAAATTAAAAAAAAATCTTTTTCCAGTAGTCTGAAGAAATAGAACAGGGACTTCAGTGAGCATACACAATAAAGTATATAAACTACTAAACAACAGTTCAGAAAATTCAGAACAGTGAATTCAGAAAATTCACTAAATAGCTACTATAACAAGAAGCAGCAACAAACCCCAAAGAAAGGGAAAATATGATTTCCAGAGTTGTCACATTACAATATTTAAGATGTCCAATCCTTAGCAAAAAATTATAATGCATGCAAATAAACAAGAAAGTGTGTGCTATACATAGGAAAAAAAGAAATTAATAGAAATTGTCCCTGAGAAATCCTCATCACTAGAATTAGTAGAGACTTTAAATATTCTCAAAAAGCTAAAGGAAATCACATACAAAGAACTAAAGGAAACCATAAGAATGATACCTCACCAAATAGAGAAGATCAATAAAGAGATAATACAAAATAGACAGCTGGGAATGGGCAGAGTTTGGCTTGTTTTTAAAAATTCTTAAGACATTTTTGCCTTTGCCTAAGTTTCTTTCTTAGTCAACCTCCTTGTTCACTAATTCCTGTATTGACAAAGGGGGGAAAATTAACATTTGTTGAAGGCCTGTATACGGTACAAGGCACTCGACCCTAAGTACATGATTTAATCTTCACAAAACTCAGTACACTAAGCAATGGTATCTCCATTAAAACAAAACAAAATCTCAAAAAAAAGTTAAGAAATATTTTTGAACCCAGTAGTCAAACCCAGTCCTGGCTTGAATTCAAAGTCCATGCAATTTCTACCACACCAGCTCTGCTTGAAGACGAAGGGCTAACTTACAGCTTTACCAGATTTTTTCTAGGAAATAGCACAAGGTAGGGAGGTGGGTAGGGAGCTGGGAGCACTTTGGATCCTGAGGAGGAATAGGAATGATGTGAAAAATCTTAATTTTTTTATGTTTTATTTTTATTTATATTTGAGAGAAAGAAACAGAGCGCAAGTAGGGAAGGGGCAGAGAGAAAGGAGAGACAGAATCTGAAGTAGGCTCCAGGCTCTGAGCTGTCAGCACAGAGCCCAACAAGAGGCTCAAACTCACGAACTGCGAGATCATGACCTGAGCCCAAGTCAGACACTCAACCAACTGAGCCACCCAGGTACCCCAATGGGAAAAGTTTTATCCAGGGTTTACCTTCAGGAAATAGTAGCTAAAAGATAATCAGATTTCTGAGGTCATCAAAATTAATATCCATTTAGCATCTTTTACTGATAATTATGCTAAAAAAATGAAAACACCTGTCTCTCAGTCTCAAGCTATATTATCAGAAACTTCTCCCCTCCACCTTCTCATTATCCTAACCTCCTGTGTCTCTCAGGGACTAGTGGGTAGTGGCATTGAAGAGAACAACAGCAACCATAACTTCAGTAATGTTCTCTGTAGAATATCACATTAGAGATGTTATTTCTTAAAAAGAAACACACATAAAATTTTTACATAATAGGTTTCTAATCACCAAGAAGATTCCCACTGATAATAATTCCTTAGAAAGTTGGAGAATCTAAGAATACATCTTTGCCATTTTACCAGTTTACCAGTTTACTAAGCTCCTATTGAGGTGATTTAAATAAAGAATATTTTTGAGAGGAAAACCTTGTTCATCTATTGGAAACCAGCTGGAACTCAACCTACATACATAGAGCATCAAAATTACTCAGGCAATAGATGGACTGAGAGCATCACTAGCAGTCCAAGCATTTGCTACCACTGAAGCACTGGGGCTGCAGCCCTACAGACCCCTACCTTCTTCGAGGACCTCATGAACGCTGGCCCACCATCTTCTGACACACTGAAGACAGGACCTACATCCTGGGGAAGCCCACTGATGCTAGTGTAATTCATCTCCTTTCTCTGAGGCTCTTCTCACTACAGGTTAACTCACCACCAGCCCCACAAGAAGATTTGTCACCCTCTGGATAGAAGTGCTCAAACCCCAAAGCTATGCCTGCTGCCCAGGGATGCTGCCTGGTGACATGTAGGGCCTGATGCCCATCCACTCATCAGAACACACGAGTGCAGAAGATCACCCAGCGAAAAATTATGATTGATCTTTTTAGATTTTCGGTTACAAATGAGAACAGAGACAATCATTTGACATATGAGAAAAATAATAATAGAGAAGCTCCAGGGGAGTAATCAGAGTAACTTCTCTCATTGAAGAAAGGTAATGAAAACAAGGACAAGAGTGACAATAGCTACTATGTATATGGTGTTCATGTTTCAGGCACTGTTTCAAATTCTTTATACACATTTGTTAATTTAATCCTTGTAACAATGATTATTGTCTTGAGTCCCCTGATGTGAAAACTAAAAAACAAAAAAAAAAAAGTTGAGTCATTTGTCCAAGGTCCCACAGCTAATAGGGAATAGAGGCTAGAAACCCAGGAAATCAAGTGCCAGAGGTTATAGCCAGTGATTGCCCTTATACTTATAGCCTTATAGCTATTATCCTTATAGTCATTTTTGTTCATCCTTATTATCTGTCAGGCACAGTAGTAAATATTTTAGATATATTATTTCATTTAATCTTTAAAACAAATCTGCTTAGTTGGAATTATTATCCTCAATTTCTAAAAATCTAACTCATAATAGGGGGCAGAATGGACAAAATAGGGGAAGGGAGTTAAAAGGCACAAACTTCTAGCTATAAAATAAATAAGAGAATATTGCTAATTCAGTGTTCTTTTCACATTAGCACTGAACAATTTTAAATATGCTCTTCCATAATGCCTCAGATCACCTATGTTTATATTGTCTATCACCTGTTCTTTTAAATGAGCTCTTTTACCTGATCAAATCAGTTAAGAAACTTTCACTTGGGAAAATCACTTAAAACCACAGATTTTTATCTATCTATCATCTATATATCTATATATAATATATATAAATTATAAATATGTAAAGTATATATAATATGTAATATATATTATATATTTTTTTTAATAAGGATCAAACTAAATAATGCATGTAAAAACACTTGGTAAATTGCTAAGTGCTATCCAAATAAGATATTATCTTATTGGGTTGGATCCACAATGTAGTGAAAAGGACTAGGAAGAAAGAGGCACATATGAGAAAAATGACAGGTGATCATGTCCTTTTTGTGAAATATGGGATGGTGTGTGAGTGAGCATAATGGAGAAAGCCTGGAACTGAGAAGAGCAGAAGTGAGGCCAGCACTCCAGAACTATACCCACCCACAGGGTAGCCCCATGTGGTTACTTCAATTTAAATTAAGTAAAACAAAACCACAAATTCAGTTCCTTAGTGACACTAACCACATCACCAGTGGCAAATAATCACATGCAGCTGGTGGCTCCCCTATTGGCCAGAGGGACACCACAGACAATACTATGGGATGGCACACAGCTCTAGAGAATAGATGAGAAAAGGATTGATTTTTTTCAAAATATAAAAAAGTGTAAAAGATATTATTTGATACCATGGTGTATCATGATTTATAGCTTTATAGTTTTTAGGGAATTAACGTATATTACTTCAGAAAATTCTCTTGTAATACTGTCTTTTAATAAGAAAATACAGCTGTCACCTTGTTCTAACTTAATTCTCAGCACCTCTGTTAGGTACCGTCTCTCCTGCAACAATCCTGTTCTAACCCCCAGGCTCAATCTTCATTGCTCTTGGAGCCAAAAAGTGTCTCGAATTACATTAGGCTTTTGACTGATTGTTTCTTTGCTTTTACTTATTATGTTATGTGCTAGCTCCCTCATTTCTCACTAGATCATTCAATAATGTTATCTCTGATCACGTAAGTTTTAATATAGACGTTGGAATCAAAGTCAAATACTTGAAAAAGAGAGAATATAAATTTTGAATGAACCAACTATATATAAAAATAAATTTGTGCCATTTAATATACATTTAACATGCTGGAGGCTGTTTTTATTCCTACAACACGGAGCCTGCTTGGAATCCTGTCTCTCCCTCTCTCTGCCTTTCCCCCCCACACATGTGCGCGCGCTCTCTCTCTCTCTCTCTCTCTCTCAAAATAAAGTTTAAAAAAATAAAAACTAAAATCTCAGTGTTCAAACAATGCCACATCAATTTTATCAGAATCTCTGAAAATGTTTTTTAATGTTCTAATTGACTTCTGTGTTCTAATTGACTTTCCGATAAGGCTGAAAACCACTGTTCTAGACAAGGAACAAAAATAATTATTTGGGTATTTTAAAGAGATTTAAAAACTCAAAAACAAATCCATCCTTTGTTTTGGTTTAAATATCTATAATTTACTAACTTCAGAATAAAACATGTAATATATATGTATAAGCATGTGTGTGCATATGTATGTGTGTTTGTGTGGTGCATGTGTATATCTGTGTGTGCATAAATTAGTTTTAATCAACCTCCCAAAGTGATCAGTTAACACTTTTAAAACTCTAATCAGGGATCTACACTCCAAAGATGATACTTTACAGGTTTAATATCTCTGCCTATCTCTACACAATAGAGTATGCCAATTAGCATAAGGGATATTAGAAATAGTTTTCATTGGTTAAATGATTGGTGTTCAGTATATGTGGGTTGGCCATAAATATTGTACAAGCAACTCCATGCAAGTTTCTGTCAAGCCCAGCACCCCACAGAGTCTAGAAGAGTGTTCCATGCTTAGCACTCCACTCAGTCCTTTGTCCCCCAATTTAGGGAAGTTTAAATCACCTGATCTGATTAGAAGATTGACTAATCTTACACTTAGAACGCATTTCGTCACAGCTGAATCAGGTCAACATTTTGTCTACCATTGATGCAGATTACTGGTTGAGAATGCCCAAAAAAGAATTGAGATATACTATTTTCTTAGAGTTTGTATTTTTTCAACTTTTTTGATATCTAATTGCAGTTCACTAAACCTCATGTGTTTCAAGTGCACAATGTGAGCAGTTTTGATATATATATGCCTTTATTAAACCATCACCACAATCAAGATAACATTTTCATCTCTACCAAAATTTCTTTGTAACTCCTTTTAATCCAGCCTTACTTCCATCTCAATCCCCCTGCTCTGATTTGCTTTCTGGCACTATAGTTTATACATTCTGTAATTGTAAATAAATGTAACTACACAGTATGACTTATTCTGCCTATATTCTTTTATTCATTATAATGACTTTGAGATTCATTGACATTTATGCATATTTCAATAGTTTAGTTTTTTTATGGTGTTAAATAGTACCCTATTGCATGTATAAAACACACTTTATCTGTCCATTCACCTGTTAATGGGCATTTGGGTAATTTCAAGTTTGTAGCTATTATAAATAAAGCTGCTATCAACAGTCGCATATTGTGTGGACATATGCTTTCATGTCCCTTGGGTAAATATCAAGGAGTCATGTGTATGTTTGTAGACCTTGAGGAATATCTGAGTCATATGTAAGTATATGTTTCACTTTATTTTTATTTCATTTTATTTTATTTTGAGAGAGAGAGAACACAAGCAGGGGAGAGGGGCAGAGAGAGAATCCACACTCAACGCAGAGCCTGACACAGAGTTCTATTCCACGACCCTGGGGTCATGACCTAAGCTGAAATCAGGAGCCTAACACAACCAGCTGAGCCACTCAGGTGCCCCTGTGTTTCACTTTATAAGAAACTGCCAGGGGCACCTGGGTGGCTCAGTGGGTTAAGCCTCCAACTTCGGCTCTGGTCATGATCTTGCAGTTTGTGACTTCAAGCCCTGCATTGGGCTCTGTGCTGATAGCTTAGAGCCTGGAGCCAGCTTCAGATTCTGTGTCTACCTCTCTCTCTGTCCCTCCTGCACTCATTCTTTCCTCCCTCTCTCTCAAAAATAAACAAACATTTTAAAAATTAAAAAAAAAAAAGAAACTGCCAAACCATTTCCAAAGTGTACTATTTTACATTCCCAAGAGCAAGGTATAAAAATTCTGGTTTCCACATCCTTTCCAACATTTATATGGCTCCTTTTATTTTAGCCTTTCTATTGGTAACTAATTGTACTTTCTTCATTTCCCTAATGAATAGTGAGGCTGAGCATCCTTTTATATGTTTATTGGGCATTGATATATTTTTCTTTGGGAAGTTCATGTTCAAAAATTTTGCTCATTTTTACTGGGGTGTCTTATTATTGACTTGTGAATATTCCTTATATAGTGCATATACAAGTCTTTTTATAGATATGTTAAAAATATTTTCAGGGGAGGAGCCAAGATGGCAGAACAGCATGGAAGTTTTTTGTGTGTCTCATGTCCATGAAATACAGCCAGACAAACACTAAACCATTCTGCACATCTAGTAAACTGATTGGAGCATTAACAATCTGCACAACCTGAACCACAGAATTGAAAAGATACACAGTGCAGAGCTGAACTTGGAGAGCGAGAAGGCACGGGAAGGGAGGTGCTTTTGTGTGCAGAGAGGGGATAGAGACGTTGGGGAGAATACCCCTCCCCGAAAACAGCTAGAGAGAAAGCGGAAAATTGGAAACTGCGGGGACTAAACTAAAAAGGGAGAAAGGATAAAGGAGAGGGTTTAAATTCCATTAAGACTGTAAACAAGGGGAGTGTAAAGTCTGCAACTCCGCAGCTCTATACCTGGTGGTGCTCTGGTGGGAAGGGCGAGTCTCCAGGAGCAGAGTGGAGTCAGGGAGGTTCTTGGGCCACATGGGGAAAAGTGGTTCCACTGCTGGAAGGACATTTGGTATGGACTGTTGAAGCCACCTGGTCCCTGCAGACCCCAGAGAACAGCCACATTCCCTGGTGCTGGAACAAGGTCGTTGAGGGTGAAGCCTGGTGCCAAATGTGTGTGGTGATTTTCCATAATCCCTGAAAAGCTGCTGCTAACACTGTCTCGCAAACTTTTTCTGGGGCGGCTGGCACCTGGCCGCGGTCTCGGGGCACTGGCAACAGCAGGGTCCAGCAAGCGTTCCTGGGTGCAGCTGACATTAGTCCATTGCTCATTCGGCCATTGCTCGGTGAGACCCTCCTGCAGACGGCCAGAACGGCTCAAAGCCACAGTCCTTTGGAAGTAAGGGACCGGGGAAAAGCCACATCTGAGACAAAACTCAGGAGAGAGGTACTGCCTGGGGCTTGGCCACGGAGTGTGGAAAAGCAAGGAGTGGACGAGAGCTGAAAACGGAGGATGGGTGCGCGATTGCTGATTCGGGAGAACAGTCTGGGTGGCTGGGGGACGCCATTTTTCACCGCTCCCGCGCATGCGCATCGACAAGCACCCCCAACAATCCACCCCAGTAGGCTAGCAGTGCCATCTAGTGGAGAATGGAGCAATAACAGAGCCCTGCACAACTGGGCCAACCTCGCTCTTCAAGAACACAAGTCTGACCGCCTGCTTAGTTCATTGACAATAAAGTGCTTCATAGTCTGATTTCTAGGGGAAAATGAAGTAATTTCAGTCCTATTTCAATCTGTTAGCAGGTCCATCTATTCAATTCTCTTTCTTTTTTTTTCTCTTTTTCACTTCTTTTTCTTGAATACAGAAAGAGAAAAAAATTATTTTTATTTTCTATTTTGATTAAAAATATTTTTAATATTTTTACGATATTTTTGATTTTTGTGTAAATTTTTTCAAATTCTATTTTACTTCTATAATTTTATGTTAGTCTACTTCAGTGTATTCACTTTTCCAAATTTTCAAACGATTTCCTTTTTTTCTTTTCTCATTTTTTTGTTTCTTTTCTTTTTCTTAAATACAGAGAGAGAAAAAATTCATTTTTATGTTTAATTTTTATTAAAAATATTTTTATTTAATTTTTTCTACTATATCCTTTACTTTTGTATAAATTTTTTCATATTCTATTTTACTCCCATCATCTCATTTGCATCTACTTCAGTGTATTCATTTCTTCAAATTCTCAAACGATTTCCATTTTTCCCCCCATTTTCTCTAATCTGTCAAACCACTTTCAACATGTAGACCAAAACACACCTAGGATCTAGCATCATTTATTCCATTTGTGTGTGTATGTGTGTTTAATTTTAATATTTTTTTAATTTTAGCTTTTTTATTTTAATTTTTCTACCTCATTAATTCCTTTTCTCCCTTAAAAATGACAAAACAAAGGAATTCACCCCAAAAGAAAGAGCACGAAGAAATGACAGCCAGGGATAGAACGAACACAGATACAAGCAAGATGTCTGAACCAGAATTTAGAATCACGATAATAAGAACACGAGCTGGAGTCGAAAATAGATTAGACTCCCTTTCTGCAGAGATAAAAGAAGTAAAAAATACTCAGAATGGAAAAAAAAATGCTATAACTGAGCTGCAATCATGGGTGGATGCTGCGGCAGCAAGGATGGATGAGGAAGAAAGAGAATCAGTGATATAGAAGACAAACTTATAGAGAATAATGAAGCAGAAAAAAGAGGAAGATTAAGACAAAAGAGCACGATTTAAGAATTAGAGAAATCACTGACTCATTAAAAAGGAACAACATCAGAATCATAGGGGACCCAGAGGAGGAAGAGAAAGAAATAGGGGCAGAAGGGTTATGGGACCAAATCATAGCAGAAAACTTTCCTAACCTGGAGAAAGACGCAGACATCAAAATCCAGGAAGCACAGAGGGCTCCCATAAAATTCAACAAAAACCGACCATCAACAAGGCATATCATAGTCAAATTCACAAAATACTCAGACAAGGAAAAAATCATGAAAGCAGCAAGCGGAAAAAGTCCCTAACCTCCAAGGGAAGACAGATCAGGTTTGCAGCAGACCTATCCACAGAAACTTGGCAGGCCAGAGAGGAGTGGCAGGATATATTCAATGTGCTGAATCAGAAAAACATGCAGCCAAGAGTTTTTTATCCAGCAAGGCTATCATTCAATATAGGAGAGGTTAAAAGCTTCCCAGACAAACAAAAATTAAAGGAGTTTGTGACCACTAAACCAGTCCCGCAAGAAATTTTAAGGGGGACTCTCCGAGGGGAGAAAGGACAAAAAAATAAAAATAAAATAAAAAAGACCAAAAGCAACAAAGACTAGAAAGGACCAGAGAACACCATCAGAAACTCCAATTCTACAAGCATCATAATGGCAATAAATTCATATCTTTCAGTATTCAGTCTAAACATCAATGGACCCAATGCTCCAATCAAAAGACATAGGGTAACAGAATGGCTAAGAAAACAAGATCCATCTATATGCTGTTTACAAGAGACCCACTTTAGACCTAAACACACCTTCAGATTGAAAATAAGGAGATAGAGAACCATCTATCATGCTAATGGTCAACAAAAGAAAGCTGGAGTAGCCATACTTGTATCAGACAATCTAGACTTTAATATAAAGACTGTATCAAGAGATGCAGAAGGGCATTATATCATAATCAAGGGGTCTATCCACCAAGAAGACCTAACAATTGTAAACATTTATGCGTCAAATGTTAGAGCACCCAAATATATTAATCAATTAATTACAAACATAAGGAATCTCATTGATAGTAATACCATAATAGTAGGAGACTTCAACACCTCACTTACAGCAAAGAAAAGATCATCTAATCAAAAAATCAATAAGGAAACAATGGCTTTGAATGACACACTGGACCAGATAGACTCAACAGATATATTCAGAACATTTCATCCTAAAGCAGCAGAATATACATTCTTCTTCAGTGCACATGGAACATTCTCCAGAATAGACCATATACTGGCCATTATATGCCAACAAAAAGATTGAGATCATACCGTGTGTATTTTCAGACCACAACGCTACGAAACTCGAAATCAACCACAAGAAAAAATTTGGAAAGGTAACAAATACTTGGAGACTAAAGAACATCCTACTAAAGAATGAATGGGCTAACTAAGAAGTTAAAGAAGAAATTTAAAAGTTCATGGAAGCCAATGAAAATGATAACACCACAACCCAAAACTTCTGGAACACTGCAAAGGCGGTCATAAGAGCAATATATATATGTATATATACATATACATATATACATATATACATATATATATATATATATATGCACACATACATACATACATATAGCAATCCAGGCCTTCCTAAAGAAGGAAGAAAGATCTCAGATACACAACCTAATCTTACACCTTAAAGGGCTGGAAAAAGAACAGCAAATAAAACCCAAAAACAGCAGCAGACAGGA
This sequence comes from Acinonyx jubatus, assembly GCF_027475565.1. Classification (NCBI taxonomy): domain Eukaryota; kingdom Metazoa; phylum Chordata; class Mammalia; order Carnivora; family Felidae; genus Acinonyx; species Acinonyx jubatus. The sequence continues at coordinate 50,843,949 of NC_069387.1, forward strand.
AACAATAAAGATTAGACCAGAAATTAATGCTATCAAAACCAAAAAAAAAACCCTGTAGAATGGATCAATGAAACCAGAAGCTGGTTCTTTGAAAGAATTAACAAAATTGATAAACCACTAGCCAGTTTGATCAAAAAGAAAAAGGAAAAGGGGAGCCTGGGTGGCTCAGTCGGTTAAGCATCCGGCTTCAGCTCAGGTCATGACCTCACGGTCTGTGAGTTCGAGCCCCATATTGGGTTCTGTGCTGACACCTCAGAACCTGGAGCCTGCTTCAGATTCTGTGTCTCCTTCTCTCTCTGCTCCTACCCCTGATCATGCTTTGTCTCAAAAATAAATTTAAAAACATTTAAAAAAATTTTTTAAAAAGAAAAAGGACCCAAACAAATAAAATCAAGAATGAAAGAGGAGAGTACACAGCCAACACAGCAGAAATAAAAAAAAAAACTAAGAGATTATGAGCAATTATATGCCAATAAAATGGGAAATCTAGAAGAAATGGACAAATTCCTAGAAACATACACTAACAAAACAGAAACAGGAAGAAACAGAAAATTTGAACAGACCCATAACCAGTAAGGAAATTGAATTAGTAATCAAAAATCTCCCAAAAAACAAGAGTCCAGGGCCAAATGGCTTTCCAGGGGGGTTCTACCAAACATTTAAGTAAGAGTTAACACCTATTCTCTTGAAGGTGTTCCAAAAAATACAAATGGAAAAAAAACTTCCAAACTCTTTCTATGAAGCCAGCATGAATCCAGCATTACCCTGATTCCAAAACCAGACAGAGACCCCACTAAAAAGGAGAACTATAGACCAATTTCCCTGATGAACATGGATGCAAAAATCCTGAACAAGATATTAGCCAACTAGATCCAACAATACATTAAAAAAATTATTCACCACGACCAAGTGGGATTTATACCTGGGATGCAGAGCTGGTTCAATATCCGCAAAACAATCAATGTGATTCATCACATCAATAAAAGAGAGGACAAGAATCACATGATCCTCTCAATAGATGCAGAGAAAGCATTTGACAAAATACAGCATCCTTTCTTGATAATAACCCGCAGGAAAGTAGGGATAGAAGGAGCATACCTCAAGATGATAAAAGCCATATACGAGAGACCCAATGCTAATATCATCCTCAACGGGGAAAAACTGAGAGCTTTCCCCCTGCGGTCAGGAACAAGGCAGGGATGTCCACTCTCCCCACTGTTATTCAACATAGTATTGGAAGTCTTAGCCTCTGCAATCAGACAACACAAAGAAATAAAAGGTATCCAAACTGGCCAGAAGGAGATGAAACTTTCACTCTTCACAGATGACATGATACTCTATATGGAAAACCCAAAAGATGCCACCAAAAAACTGCTAGAACTGATTCATGAATTCAACAAAGTTGCAGGATATAAAATCAACGCACAGAAATCGGTTGCATTCCTATTCACCAACAATGAAGCAACAGAAAGAGAAACAAGGAATCGATCCCATTTACAGTTGCACCAAAACCCATAAAATGCCTAGGAATAAATCTAACCAAAGAGGTGAAAAATCTGTACACTGAAAACTATAGAAAGCTTATGAAAGAAATTGAAGAAGGTACAAAAAAATGGAAAAAGATTCCATGCTCTGGGATAGGAAGAATAAATATTTCCAAAATGTAAATACTACCCAAAGCAGTCTACATATTCAATGCAATCCCTATCAAAATAATACCAGATTCTTCACAGAGCTAGAACAAATAATCCTAAAATTTGTATGGAACCAGAATACCAAAAGACCTGAATAGCCAAAGCAATCTTGAAAAAGAGAACCAAAGCAGGAGGCATCACAATCCCAGACTTCCAAGCTATACTACAAAGCTGTAATCATCAAGACAGCATGGTACTGGCACAAGAACAGACACTCAGATCAATGGAACAGAATAGAGAACACACAAATGGACCCACAAACATATGGCCAACTAATCTTTGACAAAGCAGGAAAGAATACCCAATGGAAACAGGCAAAAGACATGAATAGACACTTCTCCAAAGAAGACATCCAGATGGACAACTGACACATGAAAAAATGCTCAACTTCACTCATCATCAGGGAAATACAAATCAAAATCACAATGAGATATCTCCTCACCCATCAGAATGGCTAACATTAACAACTCAGGCAACAACAGATGTTGGTGAGGATGTGGAGAAAGAGGATCTCTTTTGTATTGTTGGTGGGAATGCAAGCTGGTACAGCCACTCTGGAAAAAAGTATGGAGGTTCCTCAAAATACCAAAAATAGAACTACCCTATGACCCAGCAATTTCACTACTAGGCATTTATCCAAGGGATATAGGTGTGCTGTGTCAAAGGGACGCATGCACCCCAATGTTTATAGCAGCACCATCAACAGTAGCCAAAGTATGGAAAGAGCCCAAATGTCCATTGATGGATGAATGGATAAAGAAGAGGTGGTACATATGTACAATGGAGTATTACTCAGCAATCAAAAAGAATGAAATCTTGCCATTTGGAACTATATGGATGGAACTAGAGGGTATTATGCTAAGTGAAATTAGCCAGAGAAAGACAAGTATCATATGACTTCACTCATATGAGGACTTTAAGAAACAAAACAGATGAACATAAGGGAAGGGAAATAAAAATAATATAAAAACAGGGAGGGGGACAAAACAGAAGAGACTCATAAATATGGAACACAAACTGAGGGTTACTGGAGGTGTTGTGGGAGGGTGGATAGGCTAAATGTGTAAGAGGCACTAAGGAATCTACTCTTGAAATCATTGTTGTACTATATGCTAACTTGGATGTAAATTAAAAGAAAATAAAAATAAAATTAAAACAAATATTTTGTCCCATTCTGTAAATTGCCTTTTCACTTTTGAATTTCAAAAAGCAAAAGTTCTTTTCTAAGTGAAGTCCAACTTACCATCTCTTTTATATGTCATGCTTTAATGTTCCAACAAACCCTTGCCTACCCCAAAGTTATAAGAATATTCTATCTGCTTTCTTCTAAAAGGTTAATAGTTTTTGTTTTAATTTCATAGTTTGACATTTAGATCTATAATCCATTTTGAGTTAATTTTTGTATATTGTGTGATGTAATCAATGCATTATTTTTTTTTCACAGACTGCCCTGGACCAGTAACCTAGATTCTGGCATTTACTGTAGACCCTGGACAAGTTTAATGTTTTGGGGTTGTTTTGTTAACAGTAAAATATAGGATTACTGAAAGGATTTAGGTTAATTTATGTTTAATATCAGCATATATTAGGTACTGCTGATGCTACAGATATGTCTCATGTTAGAAAAGTAACTGTCCGGGGAGAAGAACAGGAAAGAGGACTGGAAGTGTGAAAGTTAAACTGTTTACACATGGACAGTAGAAAGAGGGCATGTGTTGCTGAAAACGTGTAAGTTGTTAAGGCATTTAACATCAACTCTTCCCCAACTACCACCAGGTGTTGGGCTGGTGTGTAACTATATAAGACACATAGATTCCAATCTATCATAAATTCAAACACCACTTTAATCCATCCCTTTGATGTTTGAAATGGAGATTTCTAATAGCTGGTAAAAATGTGTGCTCTAGTTATACAGAGACCTCAAATTCATGATCTAAGAATCAAAAATGCATCATAAGAATCTTTTGTTGGTGCAAATATTTCTAGGGGGTTATTACTTTGAAATAAATGCAATTTAACAAACGTTTATATAGCACCAAGACTATGGAATCTTAATTACTTCTGCAAAATGAAATTCATGTATTGTCCCAATAAAATGTTCATTGTTCAAGTCCATAAAGCCTTCGCTGAAAGTGATTCCATTCTCTGTATACCAATCCACAACGTGAGCTTCTTACCACTGGGGCTCCCAAATATTCCTTGAAATTTGCATAAAGGTTTTAACTGCAACCTTTGGAGGTACTATCTTGGGCTCATTGTCTGTATCCCTCAGAAGCACAATGTACTACCCCAAATTACAATAAAGACCTCTTTTTATGGCTCCAGGGAGCTTCTCCACATTTCTTTAAGAGATAGAGCAACTTCACTCCTCAGCAACCAGCATCTTTGGCCTCCAGTGGCCACCATCTCTCAAACAAAAGTCAGAGTAAGTCTAAATGGGGAGATTGTGCTCTTTCTGTTTTCTATCTGAGGCCCTAAACAACCACAAGCATTAAAAAAAGAGAAAATGTCACAATCAACAACATAACAAAACTTTCCTGTCGCACTGATCACTATATGGCAGTACATGTTACAGAAGGAGAAGCCAAGTTTATGTCTATGCCCTCCAGCCAAAGATCACCAGGAACACATACAGTTGGGTTTATGCTTGTAGTAATGAAAGAGATGCACAAATGGGGAACCATGGAGCAACTCAGTGATAGGATATTGAAGAGCAGTTAATATTGGATTTAGGCTTGTGTTAGATGGTTTGTGGGGGGCTTCAAGGAAGTAGGGCTCTCCTCTACATTGGATGTTGTCAGGAATTGGGGGCAATTCTATGATTGGAATAAATCTCATCCATAAGATAAAAAGAATAAATCAAGGCAAAAGGTATAATTGGTAAAGAATCAACAGCCATTCATGTTAGCCAGGATAGGAAGATATTTGGCATTTTTGTTTTTGGACAATATTCACGTGTTTAGTCATGGTTACAAAGTAATCTTGTTTTTTTCTTGACCCATTGTAGTCACAGAGTGTCCTTGTCTGGTGTTGTTCTGTGAAGTCGGTCATGGTCAACAGGACACTATTGCCTAACTGTAAGTGTCAGGTAAGCTCCTACCAATGACAGGGCCTACCTGATAGTGCCACAGCAGTTCCTGGCTATCATTTTGTCAGTTGTATGGAAATGTACTCCAAAAAACATAACCTAGACTAAAAGATTGTAGACAGCTTCTCTGAGGAACTGACATTTCCCCTAAGAGTTTAAGAGGTAATCTGTTGCCACAGCCCAAGGGCTCATTTAGCCCTTTCATTCTGTTTCCTTCCCCTCACCAACACTATTTTTTCCTGCAAGTGAATTATGCCTAGACAGGATGAGTCAAAGCTGGCTTCTCACATCATTCCCAACGTTCTCTAAAGTGAGAACATTCCCTGGCTCTGGAGTTTCTATGGTAGTTTCTATTGTGAGAAAATTAATAATAATAATAATAGTAGTAGTAGTAGCAGTAATAGTAATAAGAACAATAATAATATTCCAGTACAATTCAAAAGGAAAGTAAATGATAAATAATGTATACAAAAAATAGAACCAAAGATGTTTAAGGGTATTATAAGATTATTGGACAGGAAATAAAATAATCTAAATGCTTCCTTTCAAAAATGCCTATCTGATGTAGAGTGGGGATACTGAAAATGAAGGATTTGGTCTTCAAAGTTAGTGAGCTGAATTTAATTAGTACCTGAAGAAAAAGTGAGAAAAAAAATACATATATCTTTTTTTCTCCCTCATTTCAAATCTTGGTGGTATAAACAAGAAATAGAAGTTTATACTGCTGTAGAATTAGTGAACTCTTGCCTAACTCACCTGATCAGTCTTTAAATCTCATGGAATTCCAGATCTTCAAAAGGCTTTAGGAGTTTAGAAAAGGTTAAAGCCTTGGGCCAATGGGCTGAATATCTCACCTGCTAATGTTCTGAACAATAGGTGTTTTAAACAAGATCTTTTTCTTATCTAGCAAAATAAAAAGCATCCCTCTGGGAAGTGGCTGTGCCTCCCTATGGGGAAGAGTGTACCCCACTCTTAAATCTAGAAACTGTGTAAGAGAGCATCTTGATGATGATGTACTGGGACAGTTCTTACTGCTTATGGCTTCAGTATTTGAATTCCCGGTGGCATTATTATTTTAAATATTTGGTTTTGAGGGTAAGTCATAGTAGTAAAATATGGCACATGGGTTATTTTTTATTTTTCTAGCCAGCAAGAGATAATGCATTAGTAAACACCTCAAACCATCATTTGTGATTTTAGTTGTAAGTTCAGATTTAATTTCAACAAATACCTATCAGGGTCCCCTAATCAGTCGAAAATTGTGGTAGATACTTTCGCCTCACTCCATGCAACAATGCAGTAGGGTAAGTATTAATATGCCTGTTTTTTGAAGAAGAGTTCATAAGAAACTGTATTATTCTCCATATATCATTTAGTAAATCAAAATCCTGCTGATGGTGAGAAGCCCAGCCTATGAAATAGCACAGGAATCCCATCTCTGACCAAGAGACAACCTTCAAAGTACATTTAGCACAGATTCAGAAACATTGTGGGTTAATTCAGAGATCCAAGCCTAGAAGCCCATGTAGTAGATCTCTTTTACAGGTATGGAGATTGAATTCCATTTGACTGCAAATCAATTTCATATACACTCATAAAAATGTCTGTGTAATTACAGGGTACCAAATCCAATGCACAGCATCTAAGAACTAGCTCGAGAAGGCAGGGGCTAATTACTGTCTAGGATATAAAAGGGCACAAAGCACCTGGGAATCTAATTCCTTTTCACTACCACTTGCAGTAGTGGGTGTCAAGAAGTTAAAACACTCTTAGATTTCACATTTCTTTTTACTGATAAATATTTGCCAACATATCTTATATAATCAGACATATTTTAAGAGCTTGTAAGTTCTACCAATTTAAAATGATACAAGCAGGTGGCAAGAGCAGCTTCAGCAATAGAGGAACAGGAAAATCTGGCTGACAAGAATGCCACACTGTTGCGAACCTCTGAAGGTTTGGTTCTCCTTTTTCCACCATTCTATTTTGCGCGTTACAGGTGAACTTGCTCAATATTTCTGTTTTTGCAAATAATTATTTTGCTTCATGTTAAAAAAAAAGATACAGACATTCATTTTGGCTGTTTTATTACGATGTATAGCTAATGATATGTCAGGTGCTATTAATTGCTATCTGACGTACCAAACGTAAATAAACAGTGAGGCAGGCTCAAGACTCTCGCCCATTTTGGAAAACAGAGGAACACGACGGTAACCTGCAAAAGGAATCAGAGCTAATTAGAACAATAAAGATAAATTAGCAGTGTTCCCGATAGAGCTGCTGAGAAAGAACATTATCTTTACTAAGCATAGGTAAAAACTATGACAGCATAGTTATATTCATCTTGTGTGTTAATTCCCCACAAACTATAAAATATTTGAAGCTTCTATTTTGACTTCTTACTGCCTAACGCTGAACACACAGCTCACACTTCTTCTCTCTCAAAGTGCAGTGTGCTAAATTAGCCACCACCCTTCTGCTTCAGACTCTGTTTCCAAGGTACAGCTCAGATGGTGTTAGAGAAGTAAACACAAACACGTTGGGACGAGGTAATTGGGGGCAGAGTATAAATCACCCCAGCAAGCTGACTACAACATAAAGGCAGCCCTGAAAAGAGTCAAGAAGGGATTGTCTTGGGTTCCCAGTCTCCCCTTGGGTAGAAGAATGGGTCACTGCTTGTCCCTTCTCTTTGATTCCCATCCTTTATTTCTTTGTGGTAGTCATGACTACTCTTAACTGAAACAAAAGAGCGATGATCCATGTAAAGAAATGCTCATACATACCAAGTTGGTCTAATTTGTCTTCCCAGCAATCCCAAACCACAACCCCACCTTCCATGCGAAAACACATTTCTATAATTCCACTGAGAGAAAATGTGTGTCAATTCATAAAATTTCCTTTACATCTGACTCTCATGAATAGAGCTATTTGGTATATCAATGTGTGTCTTTGGTAAATTTATAATTGGTATCACAATCCTGTTACTTTTAGGAATATTACCTTTGTTCATGCTTAAAACTGGTAAAGTATATTGGCCAAGAAATTCATTTCCAGTTATTAAACCTTGACTTTCAACAACAAAACGCATCAATGCCAATTCTGGCACTTGAATAATAAATGTGAACGTTTCATTCCATCTTGGACTAAAAGCTGAAAGATAAAGGAAGATATAATCAAAGAATCATAGACGTGTTCTTTAGGGAATAATACATAATAGCTGCTCTCTGAAATTTTTCTTTTCAACACTTAGTAATGTTAATAGCTTATGTTTTAGAACACTTGAATTTTTCACTCATCCAATGAGAAAGGAATAATAATGACAGTAGCAATAATTATTGGGTCTTTAGTATTGCTGGGCAATATAAGAACTTTAAGTAGATAATGTCATTTAATTCCTACCACAAACCCATCAGGGTTATTACAACCCATATTTACGGATGAGAAAACTGAGCCAGAAATATGTTACACAACTTCCTCAGGGTTTCACATACATAGTCATTAAGTGGCAGGACAAGAATTCAAACAAATGGAGTCTGATTTCAGAGCAGAAATGTTTCATTAGGCAACATGAATGCTATGTTTGGGCATTCAGTAACAAATACATTAAATAACATAATTTTTCTATAGCAGTTCCTATTATGGGAAGAACCCCATAGACAGTTGTTGGCCTAAGAGCTAAGTGCTCCAAAGCCAGCCTTTGATCCTTCTTTTGACTAAGTGCTCACTTTAAAGTCCCAAGTTGATGAGTAAGTTAGATCTCTAGCAAAATAAATCATCCCAAACAACAATTTCTTGCCAAATAAGAAATCCATCACAATATGACCCAAATCATCCAATTCTTAAGTGTAATTTAATGGAATCAAATTCACATCCGGGGGCCCTGGGTGGCTCAGTCAGCTAAGCGTCTGACTTCAGCCCAGGTCATGATCCCACGCTTTGTGGGCTCAAGCCCTGCATCAGGCTCTGTGCCGACAGCTTGGAGCTCAGAGCCTGGAGCCTGCTTCAGATTCTGTGTCTCCCTCTGTCTCTGCCCCTCCCCTGTTTGCACTCTGTCTCCCAAAAATAAATAAAAATTAAAAAAGAAATTCACATCCAGATAAAATATAAAATCTACTTAATAAAGACTCAAAGGTTCAGGGTGAAATAATATGTATTGTTTTCATGTACAAAGGTAATGCTATGCCTGCTATGTCAATAGGTTTTGCTCTTTAGGTCACCCTTCCAGAAGCATTAAAGAATTTGTGACTAATTTGTCACAAATTGTAAAGAATTTGTTTTCTGTGGTACATCTGTGGTCAATAAGCACACATTTACCTGAGAGTGATCCAGAATACTGTCTATGCCCGTGAAAATATTAAACCAATTGACTCACGCGGGTGTAATGAATGTATACCTTGCCTTAAGAAAGGAAATAATTCTGGGACAACTGGGTGACTCAGTCAGTTAAGTGTTCAACTCTTGATTTCGGCTCAGGTCATAATCTCATGGTTCATGAGTTCGAGTCCCACATCGGCTTCTCCACTATCAGCACAGAGTCTGCTTCAGATCCTCTGTCCCCCATTCTCTCTGCCCCTCCCCCACTCATGCTCTCTAACTCAAAATAAATAAGTTAATTTAAAAAAAAGAAAAGAGAAAACTCCATAGAGTACAGGAGCAGGTCTAAGAGTCAGTTCTTTATAGACACTGCAAATGTCTGCACAAAATTCTTATACTGACTTATCTTCCTCCTCCAACCCTAATTCACTCTAAACAGTCTCCCTTTCTCTGTCCCACATATATCATATGTATTCTATGAGAAGGTTTTTTTATTTGTGAAAGAGAAAGAAAGAAAGAAAGAAAGAAAGAAAGAAAGAAAGAAAGAAAGAAAGAGAAAGAAAGAAAGAAGGAAAGAAAGAAAGAAAGAAAGAAAGAAAGAAAGAAAGAAAGAAAGAAAGAAAGACAGACAAGGAAGGAAAGAAGGGAAGTAAATCAGGATACCAAATTTGATAGTTACAGTTTTCTCTGACATGACCAAAACTGAAGAATTGCTTCCACACCTTACCCAAATATGATCTTTTTCCTTCCACTCTCATGTCTCTTATTACACCACAATTACTCTAGCAGCTAAGCCACCTTAGTATCCCCCTTTGTCCAGCTTTCTAGACTTTTACTTCTGCTAGTCTTCCTCACATAAGTCCTCCATTGCTTTTCTGATGCCTGTGCCTTCTTTGGCCTGAATTCCCCATCCTCTAGCCATGAAGTCATATCCTGACTCTATTTTGTATTCCTCTTTTCCCCCACATACACGTCTTCCTACCTAATCTGTAGAAATAATCTCCTTAAAGCTCAACTATATTAGTGTTATATCCCTGCTTAAGAGTTTTAATTCTATTCATTTTCTACATACAACACAGAAAAGAAAGTACCTAACACCTCATCATGGCTCTCATGATTTTCCATGACCATTCCCAACCTAACTTTTATATTTTATCTCACACTAATCCCTCTTAAGTACCCTGTACTTCACCCATTTTAAACTTCAGTACTTTCACCTAGCGTGTTTGAAGTTAGTCTTCTCCACGTTTTAGCGTGCATATTATTCCTTTTGCCTGCAATGCTTTCATCCACAATCTCTGGGAAAAAAATCCTATTCATTCTCCAAAACCATCTCCAAATGTGCCCCTTCCACTACAATTCTCTGTACTTTCCTTAATACACTAATGACTTGGGGCACCTGGGGGCTCAGTCGGTCAAGCGTTTGACTCAGGTCGTAATGTCACAGTTCGTGAGTTCGAACTCTGTGTCTGGCTGACAGTGCAGATCCTGCTTGGAATTCATTCTCTCTCTCTCTCTCTCTCTCTCTCTCTCTCTCTCTGCTCTCCCTCTCTCTCCCTCTTCCCCTCCCCTGCATGCTCTCATTCTATCTCAAATAAAGAAATAAACTTAAAAAAAAAAAACACTAATGACTCTCGTGATAGTTTTATTGTATCTCATGTCCCATACTGAACTGAAAACTATCTAAAATAGAGTTAGTTGGGACATACATAAATAATAATATCTTTAATAAGTGTAGATCTTAAGTTTTTTGATACTTAGCATCAGACTTCTAATAAAACAGGCTCAGTAATGTTAGATACACCAAATTTAATTTCACAGGAATATTTCCATAAAACCCAGGACGTAATCTAAATTCTAATGGGAGCTAGAAACACATTATAAGGGGTGTGCTGTATAAATAAATGTTCTGTGTCTCTTGCCATGAAGATTCAAGTATGGGGATGAAGAGAACAAGAGGTAGGTTACTATAAGCTTCCTGACATAAGCAGCTACCATTTCTTGACAAATCCATTGTAATGTGCCTTCAGCTCTGAGGAACGACAAATAAGGCGGCAGGTCACCACCAATATCCCTTCCCATCGACGACCTATGATGAAGTAACCAAAACTCCCCACATCTTTTTTCCATGCCCTTTGCATGAGGGGCCACACTGGAAGAGTATTTGGGGTGTCAGTGCAGGGAGCAGATGGTGTATATTACTGGAGATTACCCACCCAAGAAAAAAAAGAGTGTTAAAACTGCACCTGTTTTTCTGTCAGTGCCATTTAATCTGGTATGTACTTTCAGACTCTGAAATGAAGCCCACTATACTTTGGGAATACCCACTCAAAGAAAATTACAGACTCAAGAATCAGTTCCAAGGTCTCCTCCAAGGTGATCCTGACTAAAGGTCAATCCCAGGAATCTACACTGTAATGTCCTTAATGGTTTCAAACTCAACCAAGAAGTGACAACATCAGTACTGTATTACATAAAATATCACAGGATTGTGGAACTGAAAATCTTACCCAAGTCACTTCCATTTCTACATTTCCCTTCTGGCAAAAATGACTGAATTATGAATCCAAATATTGTATGAGTGGGTTTCTATGGCATCTTTAGCCAGAGCCAGAAGACACAGACCTTTGATCTAAAATAATTCAAACAGCAAAGTAAAAATGGGTAACATGCTGTATCAGAACAACTGTACATTCTTTATTTTACACAAAGGCTAGAAGCTAAGCAGCTTTGCAGCCATCAAAATGCCTCTTGAATTCAGCAATATGGTACATAAAAAGGAGGTCAAAGTGTAAAAAAGCAGTAATTTCGGGTGCCTGGGTGGCTCAGTCGGTTAAGCATCCGACTCTTGATTTCAGCTGAGGTCATGATCTAATTTTTTTGTGGGTTCAAGCCCCACATCGGGCTCTGCACTGATAGCATGGAGTTTGCCTGGGATTCTCCCTCTCTCTCTTTGTTCGTACCCTGCTCACACTCTCTCTCAAAATAAATAAATAAACTTAAAAAAAAAGAAGCAATTTTCAGACCAGATAAATTTTTGTATCTGTAATCTGAAAATATATCTGAACAATACATTGAATCATTATCAGATTGTTTTTGCTGTATATAACACTTTGGTCACCTTAAACCTAATGCAAAGCCCTTGCCTTATGAATAATAAATATGTATCAAAACTCTATCAATAGACAAATTGTAAGCTTTCCAGCAAGAAATCTAGTAGAAGTTCAATAAAATATGTTAGGAGCTCACCATTTCTTTTAATGACACGAGTCTGCTGTTTCGTTTGATCATTTGGAACACCAAAAAGTTCTAGAATCACTAATGCGTCAGCTTTGTTAGATGATGAATGGTTACTGGGAGGTAACTGGATACCACTGATGAGCTGCACAAAAGTATTTGAACACAGAAATTTAGCAGGATATCAAACTGTACGGTCATGTAATTTGAAAATAAAACATGTATTTCAGAAAAGATTATAGACTCTCGGTTCCCACAAAAAAATTAAGAGTGGAATATAGTGTATATTTTAAACTTTAACCCTTTTATTCTCAAGCGTCAATAGGTAAATACTAGGAATATGTCTACATTATTCTAATTTCACTATATAATTATAGTAGAATTCACACTGAGTTTTATAGTTCAACGTATATTTTTATTTTTAAAGTATCTGTTTTGGGGGTGCCTGGGTGGCTCAGTCGGTTAAGCATCTGACTCTTGATTTTGGCTCAGGTCATGATCTCACGGTCATGAGTTTGAGCCCTATATCGGGCTCCCTGCTGTCAGCACAGAGTCTGCTTCAGATCCTCTGTCCCCTCTCTCTCTCCCCCTCTCCTGCTTGAGCTCTTTCTCTCTCTCAAAAAATCAATAGATGTTAAAAAATAAAATAAAATAAATCAAATGAAGTATTTTATGGCTGTTAAAAGCCATTGCTTAACAGTATTGTTATAATCACAGTCTACTGTAAATCAGGCCGAAGTACTCTGATAACATGAACCATTTTGAAATTCATATTGTCTGTCTACAGCCAAAAATTAGAAACAATATTAATACTACTTCTGAAATGTAAGAAAAAACACTGCATAATTTCCTATGATAGCATTCTTGATAGTATAATTTATATGTTTGGATAATTTATCACAAAATCTTATATTATCTCTTGTTGTCAATATTATCATAACTAACCTGAGTCTGACAAAATCAATGATTTCATATGTATATTAAGAACTGGTATCAGAACACTTAAACTAATCATAGTTTTATTTAACCTTTATTAGTCAAACTAACTGTTGAAGCTAAGTTTTGTCTTACTTTAAGGAGCAAAGTCCAAACAAAAGACAATTATTCAAGTGTATTCATTTGTAAAATGTACTAACATAAAAATTGAGGCAAAATTTTAATTTCTGAAGCATATAATAAACAGGAACAAATAAATAAGTTTCAATAAGAATGAAAGAAGGAAGGAAAGAAGGAAGAGAAAAAAAAGAAACAGAAAAAGTGCCCATGTGTAATTTTTCCTCTCCTACATCCACACATTTAAACATTAGCTGGAAACCAGGGTGACTGTGCAAATGTTTAACAACTAGTATGGAATGGGCATTGATCGACCAGCATAAATTAGACACCAGGTTAGCTAGACAGAACATTGGCCATAAACAACTAGCACACTGACACGAGAGCCTACCAGCTGAATATCCCCTCTGCAGGTAATAGACCCTTGCCGATATGGAAAAGTTCGGCTTTTAAGTGCACATCACACCAAAAAAAAAAAATCATCTCACTAAAAATAATAATAATAATTGAATATGAGAACTGATAGAGAATTTAGAAACTATTATTCAAATAATTTTTACACTCTGATTCACAGAAGCCCTTTCAGGGGCCACCACAGAAGACAAATGTCAAACAGAAGACCTTTAGTGGTCAACAAGAGCACCTCTGCTTTCATCTATTGGCCTTATGCATCAGACTTTGAACTTGGAAAATGGTTGCACTGTTTTTATAAGTTCGAAAAGGGTTGACCTAATCTGAAACTCTTAATTTGAGAGATGACAAAGATTAAACCAGAAATGTTGAAATGTCTTTATCGGGGACATAAAGCAAATGGCAAAACTATGCCTTTTGAACCCTGAGTCATGCCTTCCCCAATTTGCACAAGTTGTAATCACAAAGCTCCCTACGATGATCAAAGCAAGCAAGAAAGACCCACGTGACTATGGCAGCAGTTTCCTGGGAAAATCATTAATCGTGCCTGTTTTACATCATGCCACTTATGTCACTACATGAGACCCTTCAGAAGCAAACAGGTGGCATTTGTAAACATCCATGCATACTAGCCATCTTCCATCTTCTCTTTCTCAATCAAAGAGCACATATGTTCTCTTTACTATTCTTAACTTGAAAAAGAAGTCATTCATTCAATTAACTTGCATATATTGAACATATACTTTGTGTCAGGCACTAGGGATAAGACTTGAACGAAACAGTCCTTATCCTTACAGGGCCTTCAGACAAGTGGGGGAGAAAGACAAGTACAAGTAAATAAACAATTACAGGGGTACCTTGTTTTATTGAGCTTCATTTTATTCCATTTTGCAGATATTGCATTTTTTACAAATTGAAGGCTTGTGGCAATTCTGCATCGAGCAAGTCTATTGGCACCAGTTTTCCAACAGCATTTGCTCACTTCATGCTTCTGTGTCACATTTCGGTAATTCTCACTTTTAAACCTTTTTATTATTATTATATTATTATAGTGATCTGTGTTCGGTGATCTTTGATATTACTATGGTAATTATTTGGGGGTGCCACAAACCATGCCCATGTAAATCAGCAAACTAATAAATGTGTGTGTGTTCCAACTGCAGATGTGGTGGAGACAGCAAGAGAATTACAATCAGCAGTGGAGCCTGAAGATGTGATTCAATTACTCCAATCTCATGATAAAACTTGAACATGTAAGTTTCATCCTGGGGAAGATGCTGTGATGATTGTTGAAATGACAACAAAGGATTTAGAATATTACATCAACTTAGCTGATGGAACAGTACCACACTACCCAAATCTCCAGCAACTGCCACCCTGATCAGTCAACAGCCATCAACATTGAGGCAAGACCCTCCACCAGCAAAAAGATTATGACTTGCTGAAAGCTCAGATGATGGTTAGCATTTGTTAGCAACAAAGTATTTTTAATTAAGGTACGTACATTTTTTTAGACAGAATACTACTGCACACTTAATAGACTATAGTAGAAACATAACTTTCATTTGTTCTGGGAGATCAAAAAATTCATTTGACTTGCTTTATTGTGATATTCACTTTATTGTGGTTGTCTAGAATGAAACCTGCAATATCTCTGACATATGCCTGTATAATACAATGGCTAGTATATGCATGTATAGGGTGTCATGGAAAAACAAAACTACAAAAAGAAGCGTAACTAATTTAGTGGAGGAAAAAAACTTCCAAAAATAAGTGACCCTGTAAATCTTGAAAAATAAGTGTGAAGGCAACAGGCAGGTGAAAGCTGGAAGAATAATCCAGCCAAAGGAAAAAGCATAAGCAATGCATGCAGGTAGCATGTGGACTGAAAAGGCTTCCATATGGTTACCGAAAAAGCTACAAGACTGGAAGTGGTGAGAAGTGGGGCTGGAGAATCAGGCTAAGCCCCAACTAAGAAAGCAAGTAGGAAGCATAAAGAAATATTAAGTAGGCATGATGAGATTAGTACGGAGCACAATCTCTCTGGGCCACTTGTGGAAGATGGGTCAGGAGGACTGAGACAGGCTAAGTGAAAACCCCTTAGAAGGTCAAAGGAATAAATGTGATGACAGGTAACAAATTCTTTAAAAAAAAAAAAAAAGTAGCATATGGCATCAGACCAAGAGATTGGATAAGGAAGATATTTCGAAGTAGGATCAGTGAAATTTAGAGATGGATTGAACACAGTAATTGATAAAGATGTGGAAAGAGAGGAATGGTTCCCAATTTTGTAGGCTGAGTTAATTGACACAATGAATTCGACTAAGTTCATTGACCTTTAAAGAAAATAAGATTGGACCAGGCAGGGGCGTTCAGCCTTTAATATTTTTAAGTTTGACAGAACAGGGATTAAACAGGTAAGGATGCTAAGTAGGGTATTTAAAATATTCCTTTACATTCCAGAAATGAAGTCAGACTAAAGATTTGGGCATTGTTGGCAGTTGAAACCACGAATGTATATAAAAGGACACAAGGAGAATAGTTTGAGATGAGGATTAAGAAAAAGCCTTAGCAATGTAAGTATTTCAGAGCTGGGTAGAGGAAGAGGAGCCCACAAATGTGAACAAGAAAGAATCATTTGAGACGGAGACAGGTAGGAAGAGATAGGAAAGCCCCAGCACAGTAAGCAGATTTGTGAGGAATAGATCACAAAGCGGCTGATTCATCCCTTTCTCTCACTGGAACAGCAATGACAATTACTAGACTAGGTGTTTAGAACAATGCAGACTTTCGCATTTTTTCATTCATGCAAAAAGGCAACAGGGAGACCTTGGTTCAGATGTAGAAAGAGATCGAAATACCACCCACCTATTGAGGCTGAAGAGATCAACAGAAATTTAAAAGGCATTAAAGGAAATCAACGGAAGTTAAAATATTAATGTATACTTTCCAGCTAACACCATAACGAAAAAGTAAAAGAAAAATTTACTAATCTTTTAAATTGTTGTATTAAAAAATACAAAAAGAATGCCAAAGTTATATTTGCAAAGGCAGTTTAATGGACAATATTTTGCTGGATCCTAGAAAGAGTGCCAACTAATTGATTTGGGGCTGCATCGGTACGGAAGGCAGTTTCTACCTAGCTACCGCATGCCCTTACTTTAGAGTCTCAGAATCCCTAACAACCAAGAAAAAAGTCAGCTACATACTTTGGCACTATACTACTATATAGTCTATATATAGCTACTGTATATATATATATTTGCTGCCACTATCTGCTGCAGTGGCCAGGATCATTTCTGTCTCATTCAATTTTGCTATACTCTCTTTCCACCTCCATCTCTGGAAAACGGCACATCTCTTAAGTTTCCATTCTCAGCTGGGACAAAAAGGCTAGGGCCTGAAGTGGATGAAAATAGTCCCCCAAGCCCCATGACATCAGGACCGTAGAGGAAGGAGCCAAGGGAGGAAGACTTATGGGGGCATGCCTTCTGGGTGATAGCATTTCCTGCACTCTGACAGCCAGGGAACCAGAGAAGGCAAGCTCTCACCAGCCAGCACAGCCAACACACTCCCGAGTGAGAACAGGAGACACAAAAAACCTGATGGGGTGGGGGGTGGCGCTAGGTGACTCAGTTGATTAAGGGTCCTACTCTTGATTTCAGCTCAGGTCATGATCTCATGATTCATGAGATCGATCCCTGCATTGGGCTCTGTGCTGACAGCACGAAGCTTGGTTGGGATTCTCTCTCTGCTCCTCTCCCACTGAGCACACATGTGTGCATGCTCTCTCTCAAAGTAAATACAATAAACTTAAAAAAAAAAGAACCTGAGATGATTCATATGGTTCTAGGAGCAACTAGTTAATTAAAGACAGGAACTAAAGAGCCCTACCCACCCAATTTGTTGCAAACCACAGGTGCAGATACAATCTAAAATAGAATTGCTTATAACTAAATGGACAGAAAAAGCTAGGGGCTTTTCAGATGATTCAGTGACATTTAAAAAAAGGAAATAAATATAGCACTTTGGTTATAGAAGAATAAGAAAGTTTTCAAAAAAGTCTATACTAATGGAAACAATAAATTTTAGACAACTACTTTTACTCCCAATAAGACGACACAGACTATATAATAAAACAAAAGATGAAATAACAAGACAGGAGTCAGGGGGAAAGGGTGCTGGCTAGGATACAGACAGAAATAAAAAGGAAGCAGTGTGAGGCAAATAAAAATTAGAGGGGAAGAAACCGATGATGCAGAAGAAAAATTCACATCTACATTAGAATCAGTAAAGAATAAAATCAGATATGGAGGAAAATCAAAGGCAGAAAAAAAAAGTGATTGAGTTGACAGGAATTAGTACACATGCGGGCAGATACTCATGAACAGCGTATGGATACTTTTGGTTTCTAAGTACTAACCAAACACTATTCAGAGACAAGGGGCAAAACTTCTGAGCTGTGGAAGTCTAAATCTGGAGATTAATGAAAAGCAAGGTGCTCCTAAAATCTTTTAGTAAAATTCTGTGAAGTTAAGGAGGAAGAGAGTAGCGTATCCACAGGGTAACTAGTGGGCTGAACTCAGACTTCTCTATCACATTATTAAATGCCTAAAGACAATGGAATAAAAAAACTTTGGTGAGGAGAAGATTTCAGCATCAATATTTCTATTCACAAGCAGGGTAATCATTCATGCCAGAAGTCAACAGAAAGATTTTCAGATACAGAATGGTGCTGAAATACCACTCCTTTTTAATATGTAAAAAGATCAACTGAAATTTAAAGGACATTAAAGGAAATTAGTAGAACTCAAAATATTAATGCATACTCTCCAGCTTATACAATAACCATAACAAGTAAAAGCTATTAATCTTACCCTTATTGTAAGTGTAACTGGATCACTCTGATTTGGTGGTTTATTCGGATTAAACTGTGTTTTAATATCTCTTAGGAACTGTGGTTTCAAAATATATCCAGAACCACCATTATCCAAAAATTTCCCATTTTGAAGATCCATAGGCAGACCAGGTGTCTGGAAATTTAAGGCCACTGTGAGCAAAAAGTATTTTGATATTGTCAGGAAGTAGAGGGTACAATTAAATAAACACAGTTAAAAGATATACTGAAACCTAATCATGGATTTTATATCTCTAAACATTTTAAGAGCAAGCATGATTAGCCAGAATAATTCCTGATTTTTAAGCATTTCATCCTGCCATGTGTATATTAATTTATGAAGGTGAGTTTCAAAGTTCAATTTTTAAATTAAACTTTCATTTAAAAATCAAGCTGGCATACAATATAAATTATAGAATAGCAAGGTACAGATCAGATGACATTCAGGAAATACAAGAATAGAGAAAATCGGCACACTAGGTGCCAGAAGAAAAGACACCAAATATATTATAAACTTTCAGGTCCAAAAATATATTATAAACTTTCAGGTCCAAAGGGAGACTGTTATCACTTAAAGAGAAAGGGAAAAACAGGCAGAGCAATAATTGCTGTTAAAATATAAAAATACATCCGGGACACCTAGGTGGCTCAGTCGGTTATGCGTCTGACTTCGGCTCAGGTCATGATCTCACAGTTTGTGGGTTTGAGCCCCACATTGGGCTCTGTGCTGATAGCTCAGAGCCTGGAGCCCACTTCGGATTCTGTCTCCCTCTCTCTCTCTGCCCTTCCCCAGCTCTCAGTCTGTCTCTCTCTCTCTCTCAGAAATAAATAAACAATAAAAAAATTTTAATAAAAAAATAAAAATAAAAATACATCCATATAGGCTGGTAATACCATCCTCTCTCTCCCCAACATCCCCTCCTAACCCCACTCTTCCCCTCTCTCCACAAACCTATGAGCCTTGCTGCAATCCAGGAGCAGAGGGCTTTACACCTGGTACCTTCTGACTGGTTAGTGCCTGTGTGATAACAGCTAATCAATTTGGAATAAGGAAAGTCTGGTAAAGACAAATAACAAAGCTATGCAATCTCATTCACTTTTCAGTACTGTGAATGTAGAACCGGCGTAAAGTATAAAAGGTAGAAGTCACTTGATTTAAAGAAGCCCTTAGCAAATCTTTCAAGCAAAGAACTTGATATTCACTGTCCTCTGACATCCATTTTTATTTCTTTTTTCTCTTCCTACCTCTCCCATGCTAACTCTTCATGAATTTAACTTCTATGTGCCTAATTCTCACTTAGATTTACCCTCTCTGACCCATTTAGGAATAACTTCAGCTCTTGAAACCAATGATTCAGCATTATTGCCTGACCCCAAAACACCCGGGGTCAAAAAATCTACTGGGGAAGTTCTTTTCATAAGTCGTTCATTAATTCATAAAATGAATTTATTATCTTCTTTTTGCCAAAACTCAGTGTAACATACCCATTTGACAACCTATATTCCAAAATTCTTGAGGATTAAAATTAGAGGAGTCTGTTCTTGTTGCTTTGGGATAAATTCTGGTAATGAACCTCCTGGTGTGAAGAACAAACTCGTGGGCTAAAAAAATATAAGAACATCATGAGAGATTTCAGATAAACTAAATAAACGGCTATGCCTCTCTATGTTATAGAATCCTAGAATTGTTTCAGTATTTCTGATATGTATTGTTTAGGCAAAGATATTTGCAATTCATGGAAATCAAAATAAATCCAGGTCTTTGACAGTGCAATTCACTCTTATTGAGAAACTAATAATTTTTATTCGATAATTTTATGTATACTAAGCATTCACTTGAGAAAAAAATTATTAAATAATATATTTTTTTTCACATCCAAATTAATTTCTTTGAT
The DNA here is from genome assembly GCF_027475565.1 of Acinonyx jubatus. Taxonomy (NCBI): domain Eukaryota; kingdom Metazoa; phylum Chordata; class Mammalia; order Carnivora; family Felidae; genus Acinonyx; species Acinonyx jubatus. Next base: position 50,864,538 of record NC_069387.1, read on the forward strand.
GTAAGAATATATAAAAATCCCAAATAAAATGCATCCATTTTTTAAAACAAACTTGTACTTTCTTCATTTTGTCTTTTTTTTACATTGGTTTTCACATTAGGGCAGAATCACATGTAAGTCACATAAAGAGATATAATGCCATCCAAATTAACCCAGCTGAATAGTCAACAGATTCTCAGCATTGAAAGGGACCTTAAAGTTATTCAATTCAGCTGCCAACCCTAACCACGACAGCATCTTCCCTCAAATTCCTTCAATGTCTGTTTGCATGTCGCCACTGAAAGAGAACCTGCTACCTCCCAATACAGCAGTCCTCCCTTATTTGTGGTTTTGCTTTCCATAGTCTCAGTTACCCACAGTCAACCAAGGTCCGAGGCAGATCATCCTACTTCTGACAAATCACCAGACAGTCACTAGTACCCTAACACTGCATCATAACACCTGCATCATCCACCTCATCTCATCTCATCTCATCACGTGGGCATATTACTATCTCACATCATCACAAGAAGGGTGAGTACAGTACAATAAGGTATTTTGAGAGAGACCCCATTCACATAACTTTTATCATAGTATATTATAGTTATTCTATTTCATTGTTAGTTATTGTTGTTAATCTCTGTGCCTCCTTATAAACTCAACTTTATCATAGAAATATATGTACAGGACAAAACATAGCATATATAGGGTTGAGTACTCCACAGTGTCAGGTATCCAGTGTGCATCTTGGAATGTATCTCCCATGGATGAGGGAGACTACCGTAGTTCTGATTATTTCAAATGTTTTCCTTACTGAGATAAGGTCTATACTTAGAGTTCACGCACACGTATGCACAAACACACACACACACACCACACACACAGTCCATTTGTTTCTATTTATGTTTCTACTTACATATTTTTGCAAGCTTATATATATGTATATATTCTATTTAAATCACTTGAGATTCAAAACTAATTTATGCCCTTTACCATTGGACATCTTTGAATTTTGTAACACAGTTTCGTGTTTCTCCAAGGCTTTTATTCTTTCATTAAGCAGATCCTGTTCCCACAACTACTCCTGCTAATATGGTGACCAGGATTAGGAGAAATGCTTATTGCCTATGGCCCACTACCTTTGATAGTCAAACTAGAATAGAATCATTGTCAAGTTAAAAATTATAATTACTGAAGTTAATAATAATTAACTTCATCAGCTCTCAATTTTAGAAGTTACATACTCCTTGAGAGAAAGTTTATTTTGAAGCTACTCATGTATAAATACATCATGTATGTCCAACTATCATGATCCCTTATCCAGCCCTAAACAAGATGTTTATCTTTTGGTAAAATCTATACTCTTCTGGATCTTAATTTTGCCTATCTACAAAGTGATAAAGATGAATGATTACCAAAGACCCTTAACATAATATCATCTTGTTACTTCTGAAATTGAGTTTTAAAAATTAAACATACTATGTTATTATACATGCAATTTATGTTCATTTTAAATAAATGAGAAAATCAAATAAGAAAAAATAAAAAATAAAACTATATATAATCTCATCACTCAATTAAAAACCAGGTAACTTCTTAGTATATATCTTTTCACTCTATTGTCATATGTATATTCTTATTTTTTATTTAATCATATTATTTGTTCCCTTTTATAAACTTCCATTTTTTACTTAAAAATAGTATGAAAAATAATTAATTCCATTTCAGTAATATTCACCCACTACATTATTTTTAAATGATTAAAATGTCTCCACTCATATGAAAAGTTGTTTCTGATTTTTCTGCATTATAAATTTAGTGACATTTAAGTTTTTAATAATGATGGACATTCTTGGAGCATACCTTCGCCCCAGAATTAATTATTTATTACTGGATTTTGGTGGAAGAAAAATGCTCTATACTCTTTCCGAAGAGACGGTGATGCTAAACTTTATGACTCGACTCAGAACTTCCCAGTCCTTATCAAAGTTTGAGCAGGTGGCTAACACAATGAGAGTGAGAGAATTAGAACTACTTTTGCTGTGCGCTGAGGTCTTGTCCCCTTGAACAACAAAAACCATCCAATAGTTTGAAAGAATAGAGGCTAGCAAAGTAGGTCATTCAAATTTAAACCCTGTTAACAATACTCACAGGAAGAAATATATTTTATATGACACCCAACACACAATATACACACATAATTGTTTAATTATGTTTCCCACTTACTTATATTGCATCTCTTCTATTCTATTCAAGTCTATTCTATTCTATTAACTGTGGTTCAGCCCTACTGAATTTATTTCAGACACAATCTACAGTTAAAAAACAAGCAAACAAAAGAACCTAAAATACCTAGAGACAGTTTGAAGAGATGAGCTGAAGTATACCTCAAAACACTTTGGGCACTGGTGGCCAGCCCAAAGAGGTTAACCAAGAAATATATCAGAATCTGTATTTCCAAATAGCCAACAGCTTTTTTGAGTCAGTTGCAGGTGCTGATATTCCTGTAATGGTGTTTCTACACAAGATGGTAGATTGTATTTTTTAAGAAGGATTTGGAGAGTCACCTGACTACTGAGTTAATTGCTTATCCCTTTTTTACTTTTTTTTTTTTAATTTTTACTTTTGAGAAAGCGTGAGAGGGAGAGGAGCAAAGAGAGAGGGACAGAGGATCCGAAGCAGGCTCCAAACCAACAGCAGAGAGCCTGATACTGTGCGCGAACCATGGTTTCACGACCTGAACTGAAGTCAGATGCTTCACCTACTGAGCCACCCAGGTGCCCTGTCCATCCCTTTTTTAGCTGAGGTTATTCCCCAACCATACAAGTCTAACAAAAGGGTAAGGTCTGCTTCCCATCCTCTTTCCAAGACCTTGCATCTTGGCTCTAGCAAACAGAATCCTCCAACTCAGATTACGAGTCGGAAGACAGTAAAAAGAAGCCATGCAGACCAGCAGCACCACTGCAGACGTGCCAGGACAGTACGCACTCTGTAGAGCCGTCTGGTAGCCTGCCCTGGATGCACGTCCTCGCTCTCCTTCACCTGGGACATACAGATTCTAGGTTTATTTCATTGTCTATCTTAGGTGCCTGCTGAGTCTACACAGTTCACTGTGGCTCCGTGCTCTCTACCATGAGCCTTCCTCATGTCCCTACAGGAAGTCTCACCTTTGCACTGCTATCAAAGACATCCTTCAAAAACACATAGGGGATGGTGTGACTCCTGAGACTTCAATCTTCTCCTGCTTGCCTTTGATTCTAAGACAAAGTTCACTTCCTTGTAATTTGGTTCTGCCTACCTCTTCAACCTTGTCACTCACGGCTTTCCTCCACTAACTGCTCACCAGAGCTCTCCCTACAAAAATGTCCATGCTGGACATTGGCAAACAAAATTTCATGACTTAAAAAAATTAATTAAACAAATTCTGTGAAGTAAAACTTCATGTGACCTGAGGCAGATAGCCTCTTTTTAAATTGCATTAAATATGTTGAAAGCTTATGAGAATACCGTTTTTATAAATGTCGTTGACCAATCTTGACATTTTAGCAGTGAATAAAAGTTGTTTAAACACTTCATCTGTTTGAATCATAAGAATTTACCTCTCAGCTTTAAAAGTTTTCGGGCTTCTGTCTCCCCAATAGAATTACTTTCATTAAATTGCTGATACAGTCTTGAATGCTGAAAGCTTCTGAACTTCTCAGCTTTGGTATAAATGACAAGATCAGATAGGGCCAGAGCCACCTTTACCTTTGTGGTATAAAAATAAAATGCAGCAATTTCATATTTTTGTACGAATCATTTGAAAAATGCCTTTTCCAATAAAGAAAATATGCTTTCAGATCAATTATATCATTCTTTTCATAATAATATCTCCCCAAAAACCATTTGGATTGCATCAATGTGATTATTTTTCATGATGATAGTATTTAATGTTAACATGAGACAGCCTATAATCTAAAATCTCAACTAACGTAGTAAATATTGAAGATAACAATGATCACTATTTCTTTTTTCCCAAAGATCTGTTTATGAATTTGACAACTTTAGGGTATTTATTCATGAGTAAGTGTATTTCCAGTGTGATCTAACACTTGGGAATAACTTCTGTTGTATAATATACAGCTGCTCTTTGACAGCCCAGCATCTATCTCCTCTACACATCTGTTAGCCCCTTCCCAAGTTTTGTTTTGGGAAAACATTCCTTGCTCAAGCTTAATCCGCGTGCTTAAGTTTGACAGTATGGCTCGGACCTGGCTAATCACAGCTTTGCATTCTCCTGCAATAGCACCTGACTCAGGGATGTGCACATCGCTGGATCATAGCCAATGCACAAAAAAAATGTGCTTGGTCATCTGAGAGATAAATAGGTCTTCCATTGGATTTGAGCCTGAAAGCATATAAAGCTAGAGCTTTGTAAAGTCTTGCACCAATGTGGAGAAAGTAGGTCCAAAGTTGGAAAAAAGTCCATTCTGTGGACTTAAGTTGAGACACTATACCATGTCATTCCTAAAATTCAAAGACTTTTCCCTGCACTTTTCTTGATGTGGGCCAATTAATTAATTCACGTTTTACTTAAACCAGCTGAGTTAGTTTTAGGTCACTTGCAACTCAAGATAACTTCTTTTGTCATGTTAATTTGCATACTCATAAGACTGTATATTATTACAGTGGTTTTCTTGACTCTGACAGTATAGTCTCCTTGAGGGCAGAAATATTGGGTTGTTTGCATTTTGTACAGTGCACAATGCCTACTACCTAAAAATGCATAATATTTGGCCATAGAACAAATTAAAAACAGCTAATGCAGGAAAAGAGATAACTTTAAAATTTTCTTTTCCGATAATTTTTTTCCAAACAAGTTTTAATTTTTTTTTCAACGTTTTATTTATTTTTTTTGGGACAGAGACAGAGCATGAACGGGGGAGGGGCAGAGAGAGAGGGAGACACAGAATCGGAAACAGGCTCCAGGCTCTGAGCCATCAGCCCAGAGCCTGACGCGGGGCTCGAACTCACGGACCGCGAGATCGTGACCTGGCTGAAGTCGGACGCTTAACCGACTGCGCCACCCAGGCGCCCCCCAAACAAGTTTTAAATGATAGACTAGAACTTTTATAAGGAAGAAAAATATTTTTCCCTCTAAAATTTTTTTTTAATTCTCCATCAATAAGAAAATAAGACAACTTTTCCATCACTTGTAAGATTTTCACAAAGTGTCATCTTACCTTCCTTTTCTTGAAAAGTGGTAATCCAGCTACGCTTATTATCTCATCTTCCTTTCCTGGATTGTCTTCTGATCCAATCAATGTTTCTGATCCTTTGATTTCATCTTGATATATCTCTTCAAATTCCTCTACCTGACCATGCTTATTAGAACCTTTCCTTTCATGGGTTTCCCTTAAGGTTCCTATTTTCTTGTTCCTAACTAATACTTTGAATTTTAATACCTACAGAAACGATTTGAAAGAGAGATACGATTACACATTTACAGGGAAGTTTGTATTTTAACAGTCACTGAAAAGTCACCATGTTTTCAATTAGCCCACAGTAATAAAATACATAAGAACTCCATCTTTATCCATACCCCTATAGAAATACCCTGATAAAAACCAGTGATATTATAGTATTGACCCAAATTCACCCCAAAATAAGCCTGCTATGATTTGGGACTTACTGTAGCTCCCTTTCTTTTATATATTCCACAAATTGCTACTCTTTTTAAAAACTGACACACATGAAAATTGTATGTTTCTACACATATCACATATATTTATATGTAATTTATATATATTATATTTATGTCTAATATTTTATATGTTATGTTTATATATATGTTAAAATACTTGCAATGCTACAAAAGTTAGAATGTTACAACTTCTGGTAGTAAATGCTTCCTATCATTACTCTGTTATCCAATATTAAAAAGTATTAAATGAGATCAGGTATTCAGAAATGTCTATTGTGATGTTTGACACCTAAAATAGACTAAATTTAAGGTAAACATTTGTAAATCTTCTTCGTATTTCAACTGTATTTCCCTACATGCATCTTCAACTTAATATTTCCATCAAATCTAGGAGCATAGCAAAATTCCCCATCAGGGTCCTTCATTCTAAATCCTAAGACTTCCAATTCCTTTCTTTCCCTTAGTTATTCCTACCCTTTTCAGCCATTAATTCACTCATCAACATACTTATCAAATGTCTGCTATGTTTTATATATAATGCTGCAGGAATCCGGGGTATGAAGTAAATTTCTTTTCTTCAAGGAGCTTTAATTTGTCCCTTCCCTTTGTTATCCTCAGGTACCCACTCAAATTATTTCCATCATCTTGGGCCTTCTCTCTATTACAATGGTCCTTACATTACTCTCTAATGTGGAGTTTACCAAAGTGCATTATGCAATCGCATGCATCAAAAGCATCACCCTGGAGTGCTTGTTAAGGGAACAGATTCCTGGGATCTACTGCAAAATTAGAGAATGAGAATATTGCATTGTGGGAATAGAATTATGCCTTTTTAACAAGTCTCCAGGCAATTCTTTTGTACACCAATGACTGAGTGAGGTATGAGAAAATTACCATTATCTCTAATTCCTCATTTACCCTTAATAAGCATCTCTTTACTTTAGCATAGGAGCAAAAATATTAACAAAAACTACATATGTGGATACTAAGAAGTTGATTTATAAATAATAGGATAAGGGATTCCATTTCTAGAAATCTAAAAATTGTCACAGTTTCCTGAATTAGACCATTAGATTAAACCTTAGATTACATCTTTATTAGATTAAATCTTTGATAATATATTTCCACACTTGGCACAAGGTCTTTAATATCTCTTTCTTGTTACAATTGAACACATGTAGTCTGTGAACATTCTATGGAGTGAAAGAGTCAGTGTTTCCATCTGTTCAATTGTTTCTGTCCATCTCATTCCTATCATGAGTCCTATACTTCTAATCAGCAGTGTTACAACACTTTCATCTTTAAATTTTCTACTCATATAAATAAAATAAGGAAAAATATTTTTAAAAATTCAAATATGACACATATACTGTTCTACATCTAAAATGACGACACGTCAAAACTAAATTATTGTTAGGCAATACTATCATGTAAAAGAAAAAATGTTTATCACCCGATGACATTTGAGGTGAGGAGAGTAGGCTGGCAGAGGAAACTAAAAAGAACTGGTCAGAGAAAAATGAGGAAAACCTAAAATATGTGGCATTATGGAAGAGAGTGTTTCAAGGAAAGGAAGAAGGCTTCCCATGATTGAATGTCACGAAGGAAACAAGGCAGATGGTGACTGCAAGAGCTCTGTTAGAATTTACCAGTAGGAAAGTCTCTGAGGACAATGAGATACTTACTGAGGTGCAGGTGGAAGAGGAAGCTGGGTTGTGAGGAGATGAGAAAGTGGAAATTTGGGTTGAGACAAATAATAAAAAGATAGCCGAAGAGAGATCAAAACCATGAGGCTAGAATGGAGTTGTTTTTTTAAACCAAGGACTTGAGTATGCTTAACTGAAAATGGAAAGGGGCCCATAAGAGACAGGGAAACTGAAAAAAGCAGATTAAAAAACAAAACAAAACGAAACAAAACAAAACCTCCCATCCAGATGCTAAGGAATTAGACACAAGCTCTATTTACAACCCAAATTTTTGCCCCATTCTGAGCCTTTGCCTATAAAACCTACCAAATCCCTCTGGCCCAATATTAACTGACTTGAAACTTTGGACTCATGGGGCTAGGACACACAATAAAAATGTGAGTTTTTATGTTTATCTCCATATATTCTCTTTCTCAAAATATATTTACCTAAATGCTCACGGGAACATTTCCCAGGCAAAACATTGCAAAGACACACCCCTATAATGGCTCAAGGCTAAGAATTTTCATTGATCTCTAACCCAGTTTTATGGATCAACAATCATAGTGACATGCTTTTACGTTTTTGATTAACCTGAGCTTCTCAGACAAAATGTTACCTCTGGTGAAGGTAGTTTGTCTGGAAAATCATCAAGCATATCAGAAAGCAAGGCATCTCCAAAAACAGACTGCAAAGTGTCTGCCATCACTTCTTGTTGGGAAGGGGAGCAGTGATTTTCTAAAGAGAGCACCACTGGGTAGTCAGATGTCTAAAAAATTAACCATTACTACGGTTACTGATCAGAACTCCTCAATGATTGTAATGCAATTAACAAGCAATTAATCTATCTTAAGACTTACATTCAACATTCTGTACCTTTGCAAAATAAGTATTCTTTAAACTGAAAGTACTTTTGAGTTTGACATAACAGGGAACATTAACTCTGTATAAAAAGGAAGATTGTTACTGTTTATAGTAGAAATATAGGCAACAACGGAAGCATCCAACAGTTGGTACTTGTTTAAATAAATTATGCCACATCTCCTTAAAGGAATGATACAAACCTGGTAAGAAGGAGGTAGTGCTATATATACTGCTATAGGAAGTTATCTATAATATAGTCTTACGAGGAAAAATACAAGTTGCTGAAGAGTAAAATTCTACACATTAATATTTGAAGCATATATATGTTGGCTTATCATATATATATTTAGATATTTTTTAATTCTAATTTTTTTAATGTTTTTATTTCTTTTTGAAGGAGAGAGACAGAGCATGAGCAGGGGAGGAGCAGAGAAAGAGGAAGACACAGAATTCAAAGCAGGCTCCAGGCTCTAAGCTGTCAGCACAGAGCCTGATACGGGGCTCAAACCCACAAACTGGGAGATCATGACCTGAGCCAAAGCCAGACGCACAACTGACTGAGTCACCCAGGCACCCCTCGATATTTTTAAATGTGAAGGGAAAAGTTTAACACCAGTAAGTAGAGGAAACTTAATTTTCTACTTTTTTAGTTTTAAATTCTACAATCAAAACTCATTGCTTTATAATTAGAAACAAAGATAAGGATATAATAATAAAGAGAATCTATTAAGTAAAGATTACTTTACAAAGAGATTTTTCAGCCTATATAATTACTAGGACACAAATTTACCAATTTGTAAACAAGCCAAGGACTTGCAAGGTCCTTGCATTATCACAGAGTTTTGAATAGGACATTATGCTTGTTTAATGTCTGAGTATATTAGTAGCTTGTGGCTACTATAGCAATTTACCAAAAACTTGGTTGCCTGAAACAATGGAAATTTAGTGTTTCACAATTCTTGGGGCCACAATTTTAAAATCTGTTTCACCAGCTAAAATCAAGGCGGGAGAAGGCTCTAAGGGAGATCTATTCCTTGCCTTTTACAGCTTTTGGTGGTTGGTGGTTCTATTCCTTGACTGTGGCCATATCACTCCCATCTCTGCCCCTCATCTTCATATCATCTCCTCCTCTGTATGGCATTAGAGCCTACCCAGCTCAACCAGGATAATCTCCTCATCTCTAGGTCCTTGATTTCATCAAATTTGCAAAGACTCTTTTTCCAAATAAAATAACATTTACAGGATCCAGGAATTAGAACTTTTGTGGGCACTTATTCAGCCTACTATCATAACCTCATACCTATTCCCATATACACTGACTCTAACATCAAGAGAACAGTGTAAAAATTTTTCCCAAATATAAAAAGTGATTTTAAAACTAGGCAAAGTGATATCCTAGCAGAGAGGTTTTTCAATTAGCCCTGACTGCACTAACTGGGGAGAGTTGATCTTTTTTTTTGGGGGGGGGGGGTCTTCTGTGGTCCTTGGCTCCACCTTCAGGGAAGGCCCTCTTGTTTTTTATCCTTGGCCACATTTTTTCTTCTTCTTCTTTTTTTATTTTTTTAAGTTTATTTATTTATTTTGAGAAAGCAAAAGGGGGGAGAGAAAGAAAAGAGAGAGAGAGAGAGAGAGAGAGAGAGAGGGAGAGAAAGTATCTCAAGCAGGCTCCACGGTGTCAGCATAGAGCCCGATTCAGAGCTTGAACTCACAAACCATGAGATCATGACCTGAGCCGAAACCAAGAGTCAGACATTAACCAACTGAGCCACCCAGGTGCCCCATATCCTTGGCCACATCTAAAGTAGCTGCTGAGTAATTTGCTTTCCTTAATGTCAGGCAACTTTTGCAGCTCACTTCTTGACCAAGAGTTGTTTTAAGGCTCACCTAAGAGTCAGAGTTGTGTTTTATTTTATTCTGTTGTATTGTGTTGTGTTTTTGGCAATGTAATTCCCTTAAAAATTTAGACTTCTTATATGCTTGCTTCTAGTAAGTTACAGGTGCCAGCAACTGTACCCAAAGTTCTTACCTCATCATAATTATCAAATTTATTTTATCTTACTGCTCTCTCTTCCCCAAATTAATGGTGACTATCTCAAGTAGAAAATTGAAGCTTCATTCTAACCTTTGCTGCAAAAATGAGTCACCCTGTTCAACTGAGAAGTCTCATTGAGTGTGACTCAAAGCTTTTTTTTTTTCATTCCATCTTTTTCTCTTCGAGTCTTAAAAACCGTAGGGGTTTCCATCCTTTTGAGGCCTTTGAATTTTAAGATTGCCTCTATTTCCTCAGTTACCCACCCTGAATGAAGTGAGAGGGTCTGCTATGCAAATATTTGGGAAGAGTATTTCAGATAAAGGGAATAGGAGTTGCAAGGGCCCTGAGATGTGTCTGGAGAAGAGTAAGGAAGCTAGCATGGCCATGTGCATAAGGGAGAGACGAGTAGAAGTTGGAGGTAAGAGAAAACAGGTTAAACATGGCTTTTAGTTTGTGGGACTGAACGTTTTGAGTGGGACTGAAGGTTTTGAGAAGCGGAATGACATTATTTGACCTACCAAAAAGTCACTCTGACTGAAACATTAAGATAAAACTGCAGGGGGACAGGGAAAAAAAGCAGGAACATTGGATAAGAAGCCACTGCAATAATCCAAGTGAGAGGCGATGTCAGTTATTCAGCACAGTGACAGTGAGAATGGGGAGGAGGGGTTAAACTCAGTGTATATTTTGAAAATAGACCCAAGAGGATTTGCTAAAGAACTTCTTTAAGGATTGGAGAGAAATGAGGGGAGGAGGATTAAAGTTGACAACAACAATTTAGGCTTGAACTCAGGAGTTAGCAGTAACTGAGATGGGGAAGACCATGGGAGGAAGAGGAAGATCTGGGGTCAGTTCTAAAAATGTTCTGTTAAATATGCAAGTGGAGATGTCAAACATGTACATGTCTATATTGTATGGAGTTCAAGGGAGAAATTGGGGTAGAGGTATAAATTTAGAAATCATCAGAGAATTTAGAAATCATAAGAGAATCAATGCCATATATCAATGTTTTATACTAAAAATAGAAATGTTCCATATTTTATATGAATACTTTGCACATTTTTAGTATTTTGTACTCTCAAATAATAAGGCAGTTGATTTAAATTTGTGATTTTTAAGTTATGTTTATATTTATAGATAATGTATTGACCTACTGAGAACTTTAGGTTTATCAAATTCTAAGTTTTAATTTCTTAGATATGCACTGTTTAAGTACTCAATGATTTTGTTAAATCTCTTCAATGGCACAGCAATTGAAGTACTTAAGAAAGAAACAAAAATTCTAACTTTCTAAAAATAATTTAAAATACCTAAAGGTGCTTAATTAGCCATGTTTGTAAATAAAACCAAGTCTTATTTAAAATTGAGTGATTGTGGGCACCTGGGTGGCTCAGTTGGCTGAGCGTCCAACTTTGGCTCAGGTCATGATCTCATGGTTCATGAGTTCGAGCCTCGCGTTGGGCTCTGTGTGAGAGCTCGGAGCCTGGAGCCTGCTTCGGATTCTGTGTCTCCCTCTCTCTCTACCCCATCCCCACTCATGCTCTGTCTCTCTCTGTCTTAAAAATAAATAAAACATTAAAAAAATTTTAAAAATAAATAAATAAATAAAAATAATAAAATTGAGTGATTGTTAAAACCCATTCAATCCTACTCAATTTATAGACTAATTTATTTGTAGGCTGAATTTAGAAGTGCTCAGAAGAACTAGATCTTTGAATCCATAACTTTAATAAATCTAACAATAATTTTAAAACCCCAAATAAACTTCTAAGCATACTTTGCTTGGGGTCCCTGGGTGGCTCAGTCGGTTAAGTGTCCAACTTCAGCTCAGGTAATGATCTCATGGTTTAGGGGATCAAGCCCCATATCGGGCTCTCTGTCGTCAGCGCATAGCCCCCTTCGGATCCTCTGTCTCTCTCTCTCTCTGCCTCTCCCTTGCTTGTGTGCACGCTCTCTCTCTCTCTCTCTCAAAAAAATAAGCTTTAAAAAAAACATTCTCTGCTGTATGAATAGCTGCCATCATAGTCATAAAAAATGTCAACAATCTATATAACACATTTTTGACACATTTTATCTCATGTATTGAAAGTAAGGTAATTGAATATTGGTAAAATATTTACTATTATATAGACCAGTATTTCTCAAACATTTTTTGTCTGTAACTCAACTCATGGTAAGAAATATATTTTACATTGTGACACAATACACACACATACACACACACACTATATATATATATATATATATATAATATATATATACTATATATATATATATAATATATATATATACTATATATATAGTATATATATAATATGTAATTAAACAAAAAATTTCCTGAAACATGCATCTTACTACCTGAGATTAACTTCAGTAAATCTACCTTTAACTATATACTACAAAAATCATAACACACAATTTGAAATATCACTGATCTAAACTAAGGCCAAGCATTATAGGATTTTGAAGCAAGTAAATTATATCGTGTTTAGATAACTATAATTTAACAAAGATACGCACGTACTAAGAATGCATATTTGTGTATTGCTTGGATAACTGTTTTAAACAAAAGCTTGCTGGTGAGTGTATAACCATGGTATACAACAGGTTCATTTTGTGATCCATCCCAGCAGTCAATTTCCAGACAACGGCATCCTTTCACAAGGGCACTAACAAAATTTAAACAAAATAAATGGTCAATTCTGGATCGTTAAAAATATATACCACAGTATGAAAAATCACAAAGACTATTTGTGATTTTGCAATAAATGCAGAACTGAATCCATAATAAAGACAAGTTGTTGTGTTAAACTGAACACACTTTTCTTCTTATTTTCTGTGAGCACAGCCTGAGGTGGAAGCGATATGTACCAACCCCAGTTCCAGCACCATCAGGATGGTGCGACGTGTAGTGCTGTTGACTCTGAATCCTCCAATTTCTCCCTATTCCTTATACTCTAATTTCTACAAGGGCAGGAACTAAAATTTCAATCTCAAAAAAATGTTTGTTATATATAGTTCACTATCGATAAACATTTATTGTGTTTTTAGTAAAAAAAAAATGGGAATTATAGGGATGTAAGAAGAAACGTGGAAGGCAGACAGAGTGATCTCCTAAAATACAATCTTGGAAGAGAGATTGAATGAAAAGAAGGCTGACCTGAGACCCAGGATCTTAGAATAGATAGCCATGGGTCAGGGAGTAGATCAAAGAAGTCCCCTGACATACATGGAGATATTTTTCTCATAGAAAACCAAGTTAACACTTGTTTTCCAAGAAGAATATTGGGTTATCCCCCTGTTTCTTGTCCAGTGGTCTTCCGTAAGGACAATTTTGTCTCCTAGGAGACATTTGGCAATGTCTGGAGACACTTTTGGGCCACAACTTGGAATAGAAAGGAGATTTGCAACTGACATCTAGTGGGTAGAAGCCAGGGTTACTGCTAAACATTTTACCATGCACAGAAACAGCCCCCACAGCAAAGAATGATCTGACCTCAAATATGAAGACCTGAAAAACCCTGACCTCAGCTATAACAGAAGGGAGTGTGGTCCCAGCACCAAGTACTTGATACAGAATCAACAGTTCTTACAAACAGAAATATAGAGTATCAGAGACCATATGAGAAAATAGACCTTTTCAATTTAATACTTCTTTGGGGGGTCAAATTTAGTCTATTTTCAAAGTAGATGACATGAGAAATATTTACGTAGGAGTGTTAACTGAGAAAAACTAAAGCAATTATGACCCCCAAAGTCCAGGTGTTGAATTAAAAACATAGAGACCTTATGCTCCTCGGGAATAATATAGACAAAAGATGGAGGTAATCTGAGGAAGTAGAGGATTAGAGGGGAAGAAAATTTGCAAATCTCATCTATATTTTCTGAAACAATGGAAAATATAAAATTAAATAATTAATAAATTATTTCTTGAGGTTTAAGACCACTTTGGTTGTACTTTTTAAGTGCACATGGCTTTATTCACGTCTATAGTGATGCACTGTAATGGAAAATTTCAGAGTTTTGTTAGTCTGCTTGTCCTTGTGTTGGAGAAATGACCTAGAATGTTCTTCTAAGAAAATCATATTTACCTATAGATATTTCCATGGGTGAATAAGGTGACTGTCTAATTTTACATACAAGTCCTCAATTGGGCTGTATTTGTAGAATTCAAAATGAATGTGTTTCTCATCTTGTGGATTTACTTATGTATTTAGATTTTAAATTGGAGAAGAAGCAATATCTATTTGTAAACTCTATTAATTGCCATTTAAAAATGTTTGCATTATTTGGTTGATTGGCAAAGTAAATTGTCTTGCCCTTTTTATCACTACAGCATATCAGTACTCTGGGCTGCTACCAGAGAATAAACGCTCTGCTGGGAAAACAAAAACTTACCAAAAACAAAATTGTGAAAGAAAACTTTTCATGAAGGACAACGTGACAAATACTGGTTCTTGCTACTTCTCTACATAACTTTAATTTTTTATCCTTAGATCAAGCCAAACTTTACCAAACTGCTTATTTCAAGTGCATGGTTTGGTCCCCAGCAAAAATGATTTGAGTGGATTGCACTGTGTCAGGCCGACTCCTTTTATTCAGAGGCACAAAAAAGGAAGTTGTGTCTTCCCCAGTGGTGTTGTGGAAGCCACATTCTACTATTTCACACTGAGTGCCCTTTTTAGAAATGAATAATAGAAATTTTTCTGTCACTCAGTAAAAAATATTCCATTTCAATAAGTTTAAGGGGCTTTTCATGGATTATGCTATAAGGCAGTTAATGCTAGTTTTCCTTTTTTAGAGATGAAGAAGTTGAGACTCAAAGAGGTTGTATCTGTCATAATTGACAGAGGAGTGAAAGAGAGGAAAGATCAGCACCAGAAGCTTAACATTAATCAATAAACATTACATTATACCACCTCTGATGAATAGAGAAATTTTGAAAAACTTGCATTCTAAGACTGTATCTTTCACAAGTGGGTAAACAAACAGAGGAAAAAATACAATTAAATTCAAATTTAAATGTTTAGTTGGGTGGAACATTTTCTTCATTCAAAAGTAAATTTTCTGCATTTCTAAATCAACGTGATTAAAATGCATATTTTCTGTTTTAAAAAATAATTAAGTGTGAGTAGAAATTTCTGTAATGAAAGTATAGCTATGATTTCTTATAGATTTTTAAATGGATAATTTCTGAGCTTGTGGATTTATGTGTTTTCTTTTTTCAACTGGAGAAGCTATGTTTATTTGTAAGTTTGATATTATCATGGAATTATAAGATATCTTTTCTATCCATGTTTTCCTTAATTATGTCAACCAGTCACATAGCTTTGAATATCATCTATATGATGATGACTTCCAATTTTATTTTTCTAGTCTGGATATTTCTTCCAAGTCCCAGACACATACGCTTAACTGACTGTCTGACCTAGCCACTTTTTCAAATGTTTCTTTCTTTCTTTCTATTTGAGAGAGAGGGAGAGATCATGAATGGGGGAGGCACAGAGAGAAAGGGAGAGAGAGAATTCCAGGCAGGCTCTACACTGCCAGCCCCAATGTGGGGCTTGAAATGGGGCTTGAACTCAGGAACCAGGAGATCATGACCTGAGCCAAAATCAAGAGTCGGAAGCTTAACCGACTGAGCCACCCAGGCACCCCCAACCTAGCCAATTGATAATGAATTGGTATCTCAGCTGAATGTGGAAACTACTGCATTCTTGCTTTTGCCTCACACCCTACAACAGCTTCCTCATGCTTCACTATCTCTGTCGATAGTATCGCCATGTGCTAAGTCATCAGGCCAAAATCTTGACTGTACTCTCTTTCCCTCACACCTCTCTTCAAATCACCTGATAAGTCTTCGTGGCTCTGCCTTCTTAAAATATTTCAAATTCAACCACTGATCTCAACACCTGCCTCATGAATTCATCTTCTAAATAACCATCACCACCTGCACCATTACAATATCTTCCCCAATCATCTTTTACCTCCACTTTTGCACCATCAGTCTTTCCTGCACAGTAAAAAGTAAATAAATTATGACATTGTTTTAAGGAAAACCTCTCCAATTGCTTCCCAATACCACTGGAATAAAATCCAGTCTCCCTTCCGTGGCCTCAAAGGCTCTCATAAACTAGTCCTGTCTACTTCCTCAAACTCACCTCTCTTCATTCTCCACTTGTTTCCAGACACACTTGCTTTCTCTCATTTGAACATGCTAAGCACTTACTATTTCTTTGATTTAGCATGCCCTTCCTACAAAGAATTTCTGAGGTTTCCTCTTTATCATCACTCAGACCAAACTATATCACCTCTTGAGAAGCCTTTCCTAACCCTTTAACTAAAGTAACACCCCCCACCCTGTTATGTTACACTAGTTCACTTTCTCTATATGACTATATCTGTTTACCTGCTTATTATGTCTATTCTCATGAACACATGAGCATAGCAGCTCTGAAAATTTTGTTCACCAATGTATTCTAAGCTGGCTGACTAAATTGAAGACTGGTATTGACAGTGTGATACATTGTAGAATGCAAAATTAGAGGTGTATAATGAATTGCTTTTAAGCTATGTAAATCTATCATCTATCTAGCTATCTATCTATCTATCTATCTATCTATCATCTATAAATGCCGAAGTATAAAATTTATCTATTTATGTGTTGATTTCACTTATAGCATTGTGTGTTGATGTCTGGGAATTAATTTTAACCACATTTTTGGAAATCTGAGCTGTCTTGGCTAAATAAGATAAGAAAATTCTTCTTCATATGATTTTCTATAAGAAATATCCAAATTATTCAGGAAACCTTGGGCCAATAGCCAAGCAGAGGAGGTCAACAGACAGAATTAGAAGGAAAATGAATGATACTAAAACACAGAATAATTATATAGCCACCCAAAGGATGGCTCTCCAAGAGATGCACAAATCAAAATTTCTTTTTCCTATGTTTTTGTACAACATGCAAGCCTACTTTCACTGTGAATTACCACTTATTGGAAATTCCAAGTGTTTTAAGATGTAATGGTTATAAAAATCAAAATAAATACCTTACATATCCCCAAAGGTCACTTGGTCCCAGTAACTGGTCAGATATCAAGTAGGTATTATGTGAACTTGAAATAAAATAATCATTTAGTGGTTGAGTCATATCTTGATAAACTCTTCCACAATCAGGTTTAAATATTAGACATTCAGATGAACCCATGTATCTTATAAAACCTTCAAATGACATCCGATGTGCTCTCTTAACTATAAAAAATAAAAGGATGCAGAAATAACGTTAACTGTATAAAAATTACATCTCACTTATTCAATAGTAAAGCATATTTCTAAAATATTTAAAATTAATAATGATACTATTTCTAATTTTACTGTAGAAACAAATTTTTTTTCTAATGAGTACCCTTAGTTGTTCTATATCAACATTCAAGTAGAGAGTATATTATTTAATCTCTGATTTTTAATATTTTAAAAATACATACAAGAAAATACATATATCATAGGCCAATGAAATTCCATAAGCTAAACATCTAGAAAACCAGCACCCAGCTCAAAGAACAAAACATTGCAGAACCCCAGAAGTCTGCCTCCTGCTAATTTTTTACTCTCTCCCCACTAACTCAAGTGTATTCAGTGGTCTGGCCACTGATCACCTAGATTAGTTTTCTCTGATACATTATTAGCTTAGATGGCCATTTAGTTTAGACCAGATGATTATATTCAAAAGTGAAGGAAGAGCAAACAAAATTTAATGTTTATGAAATGTTGTAGACAATTACGTGTATAGACAATGGAGAAAGTAGTAATTTTGTAATATTTTATTCATTTCCTAGAATAGTTTTCACTTAGCTAATTTAATATTTCTATATATTTTCAATAATGTAATGTATGAAAGTAGAAAACTGCCTATTACTTGGTTTTCCTCTTATTAATGAAAGTGAACATGCTTTCTTTCATTACAGTACACATAACAGAATTTCATCCTGCTTTCCAGGCCTAAGCTCATTTCTGAACACTTACGAGATATACTGAAGCAGTTAAAAAAAAAAAAGAAGAAGAAGAAGAAGCTGGACAATGAGGTAGGAAAGAATGTAATTGTTTACACAATGTAGTTTCCTAAAAGCTTTAGATACAGTCTATAAAATATAGAAATAAAACTGCCAATATTTTATTTTATCGAGAACAAATTTGACCCATTCAAAAATTTGAATTTGAGAACTGTAATTCATAAAGAGTACATTGCATTTAAATATTTGATAAAACTTTGAAATGCAAGCATACCTTCTTCAATAGGCTCATATTTCTGAATGATCTCAAAAGCAATATTTTGACTCATGTCAAGTATATACTGTTCTTGTATCAAAAATTGGAGCAGGTTTTTTTCAACAAGAAATTTCTGGTTACCAGAATACGTGTTGAAAATCTCAACAATTTCTTCTCTGTGCGCAATAAGTCGATAAATTGATCTAAATTCTTCTATGGTGATTCTTCCTTGCTTCAGCCTGTCATTATCCTACTAAAAAAAATGACTGGTGGGCTCACATGGTGAATATAAAAAACACAAAATAAATGAGTTAGAGTATTTGTATAATATATAAAACAACTAATATGTGAAGGAAGATGAATCTTACATTGGATTCACATCTCAAATAAAATCTATAAAACTGCATGAAATGACGCCAAAGTGAAAAATCACCACCTAAAACCCAGTGGCCACATTGGGAATGGAAAAAGGTGTGGGAAATCACCAGGATTCTAGGTTGTCTTTCAATTATACATTTCATTTTTCTCTTCCACTCTCCTTCAGTACCTTCTTAAAACCAGACAGTATGTAATCTCATGCCACAGGTATGTGTAAACGTCAGAGTAAATCAGACATTCAAGCTCACTGTAAGCTACAGAAACTCCAATAGTGGCAGTAATACTACAGTAAATGCAGTAGTTATGTATCTTAAGGAAGTGGAATGTACATAATCACTGAAGAATTGGGGGCAGGGACAAACAAGTTAGGTTCCAATAAGAAAGAGTGGATTCACCTGGCTCTTCTGGAAAATTCAGGTTTGAACTTTATGAGACAGAGACAAAGTGGGCTGGGTCCAGTTACTAAAAGTAACAGAAACACTGTGAGGTTTCTGAGTAGCAAAATGACTAGCAGAAGTAAAAGCTTAGAATGATTAGTTTGCATAACCAATTGGAAGAGATAGAACTGTAAGATGGATCAGAGAAGATGCAATCCAGGCAGGAGGTGGTGAGTAGAAACAAAAGAACTGGTATCAGCAAAATTATGAACAGAGAAGTCAGAAGGACTCAACTTATTAAATTTTACATGCATGACAGAGAGAAGTCAGGAATGTCTAGAATCAGGGAGAGTTAGAATAAAAACTAGTAGAATCATTTACAAAAAAAAAAAAATGGGGGGTATAGGAAGTATACCTTAGAAGGAAATTTAATTTCAAAAGAGGCTATTTATTGACATTCTTTCTCATTACATTGTAAAGAGCTTGAGTACAAGGAACATGTGTTGAAGGGCCATTGTAATGTGAAATCTGACAATTTGTAAGTAGAAGGAGCTAACATTACATTCCTAGCTCCAAAATAGATGGGAACTTGGGACATATAAATTAAACTCTGAGCTTCATAATTAAATTAAACTCTCTGAGCTTCATCTGCATAGTGAGGATAGCACTACCTATGTCATCAAATTGCTGTGAGGACTAGAGATACATTAAATGGTAGCTGCAAATATCAATGTATGGTTATATTTTATCAAGTTCTGCTTCCCTCACATCATCCAGCCTAGTGTTTCCTCTTTTGCACTTGTGCCTATAAAATGAATCCCCAGGGTACAACAGGGGGTAAACATGCTGGAAATGATCTATTCATTTCATCAGCAAAATTTCAGTAGTACACCAGTTTGATATGAGGGATCCAAGAGGCAGTCGGAGCTGGGAATCAAACAGGAAGAGCACCAGTTCAGTTCACAAAGGAACATTAATCCATGTGTACGAAGCAACTTGCAGAAGCAGGGACTGAAATAAAGCCCCAGGTGGGAATGAGACGGAGATAAGTTTGACAGAAAGGCTGGGATCTATGGTTGTCAAATTGGGCCCAGAGCTCATTAAAATAGCTCCTTAAAATTATGTAATCTTAGAGTAATTCATATTATCAATTTATCTTAGTTGACTAACAAGATTCGACTTACTATTTTTAAATTCTGGAATTTGAAGTCTACATAAGTCAATGTTATAGAATTAAATTTACTTTATTTTAGCCCCATCCCACTCATAATTTGTTATAAGATCTTTAACAAGCCCATAAAAACCAAAGTGCGCCCATAATTCCTGAAAATTTTGTTATATAAAATTGTATAAATTAAAAATTACAGTCCTACTAAATAGCAGTGTAAAATAAAATACATTATCCACTAAGTAATAACAGTTTTATTACTTTCGGGCAAGGTTTAAACTTGGCAATCTGACTTGTTCTGTTTTGTTTTTCCCAAAAGATCAAAGTTGCCATCTGATACTAGAAAGCATTAAAGGTGTAGAGTTCAAACAAAATTTCACAAATCCAAATAATTGCTGTAATTGATCCTACCCAAAGGAGTCAACCATCAAAAATTAATTAAATTGCCAAAAATTAAAAACCCCACACAACACGTGAAAATTGTATTACTGAAGATGGGAAGTTTTAATTTTAGTAGAAAGAGAAGGAAATGGAAAGCAACAGAAGTCACTAATCATGGAGTCTGGGTAACAGCATTGGCAGCAGGGGAAGAGGGAAGAAGGAAAGTGATGAGCAAGAAAGATTCAAATCTGAGGACTGAGACACATAATAGTGGCTGAAGCAGATAGAATAACAATGTATTAATTTAATATCTCCCCTGTAGGAGGAAAATGGAGTTCAGAAATCATATGTCAATTGTCCCCAATCCCACAGAAAAGCAGCAGGAAGAAAGACATACATGTCAATCAATACACCACTGTGCATATTGACAGTATATAAGCAAAATTAAATTGCGCAAAATACAAATCCAATCCCTTCAACCACCTCTTAAATTGCTCAGTATTTCTTTTTTGTCTTCCAGACAAAATCCAAACTGCATTGTCTGGCATCCAGGGTCCTTTAAGATGTCACTAATGGCAACTGCTCTCATTCCTTTCTTCCTTGTACCTCATACTTTTGGCGCTCTGAATTAGTTATAGCATAAATAACAAGCTCTCTTGCTACTGAATAGGCTGTTTCTTCTGTCTGGAATACCCTTCTTTAACTTCCTAACCTACTAATTTTTACTCATTCTTTTTTTCATTTTTTTTATTTATTTATTTATTTATTTATTTATTTATTTATTTATTTATTTATTTTTATTTTTACTGACTATTGAAAAAAGTGTCTTACTCTAGAAGTCTTCCCAAAGTCCCTGTCTTCTCCCAGGCCACATTAGATATCCCCCTGCCTCTCAGTTTTTATAAGACTCTGCATCTTCTTCTATATAGAGTTTATTACACTGGAGTGAAAGCCTTTTTTTTCTAAATCCCTTCTAGAATTGCCTTGGATAGGAAGTTTGCCATTTTTTTTCTTATACTCTTGGTACCTAAAAGAGTGCCTGGCTGGAGGTATTCAGAATATGATCTATCACCTAAACAATGTTGTAATTCTGGTGAAATATGTGCATTTAATTGGATAAAGGAGTTAATATATCCCTAAACCTAGGAAGAATAAGAAAAGATATTTTTAAATACACATCATAGAAAATATGCAAAATGCCAGGCTCCACTTCAGGGAATATTGTAGCTTTTAGAAATGTTACATATTAATCATTTATAAGTACAGCATAAAATAAGAGTAATGAAGCCAGTTTTGTTTAAAAAAATATTCATTAAGTGTTTTTTTTTTACAAGGCATTATAAAAAGAACTTTATCAAAAAACTCATTCAGTGTTTATGTATAATTTAAAAACATATCTCATACCTTAAGATCATAAATGCCATGAAGATAGATATTTTATTCTTTTTATTCCAATGCCTAGTACTGGACCCACCCTAGCATAGGACATCAGTGACTGTATGTTTAAACGTATGGTTGAAAACATGAAGCTAAAAGAACATATTAAAATAATTCTATTGATATTCTGATAGTATACTTTCAGAGAACAGAATCAAAGCTTTTCATGTTGTTCCCGGTTTCCACTGCTTAGTTTGCTAGTAAAAAGATGAGATGTCACTTAAAATAAACAACCATATAAGAAAGTTGATCTATCAAAACATAGAATTTACTTTTAAATTAAGATGAGGTGTTTTAAACTTGTCTGTAAAATTACACTAAAAACAAAGTATTCTAAATATATCACAGGATCTGACATATTAACTTATTTTTTTTAAATTTTGTTAAAGTTTATTTATTTAGAGAGAGAGAGAGAGAGAGAGAGAGAAAGCAAGCACATGTGAGCCGGGGAGGGGCAGAAAGAGAGGGAGAGAGAGAATCCCAGGCAGGCTCTGCACTGTCAGTGCAGAGCTCAATGTGGGGCTCAATCTCAAACTGTGAGATCATGACCTGAGCCAAAATCAAGTCAGACGCATAACCCACCAAGCCAATTAGGCGCCCCTCACATACTACTTGAACCTGCTTAGCAACTTTGTCTTCTGTCTTCCCTTTCTTCCTAACTAAATATTTGAAGCAGAAATGAAATTGGGTAATAAGGATGTAAAGGCAACACCTTATCAGAACCCTCTGGGCGTTCATATTCTAGAAAAGGAAAGCCAGTATGAAAGTGTTATAATAGAAACTTTACACACAACAGACAAAGAAAGTTCAGTGATTCTTCTTGGAGACAAAAAGAGAGTCTTTATAGAAAAGGTGATCCTGGAGATGAGCTTTCAATGACAAGGAAGATAGTTGCCTGAAAATGGGGAGAAGGGTTATTCTAATTGTTGGGATCAGAGTAAATAAACACGTAACAGTACAAAACAGGTTATTAGAGAGGATGTTAGTAAAGCTTCAGTGAGAGAGATAAAGGTGAAGTCAAAACTGTATCCAAGGGGCCCTTGGCCCTGAGGCCCTCAGACTTCATTCTCAACCAGTGAGTTGCTGATGAGCTTTAATGAGGTAAATCATACAGATTTTGTTTTAGAAAGACTACTATGGCAGCTATAAAGAAGGGAGATGCTAGGATTCAAAGCAAGGAACCAGTTCGTAGGGGTATTCAAATTTTAATGGACATATAAGTCACCAAGGGACTTGTTAAAATGCACAGTCAGCTTCAGTACGTCTGATGCTACATTTCTAACAAGCTCCCAAGGGATGCCAGAAATGCTAGTCTGAGGAGCACGCCTTGAGTAGCAAATAGTTGGAGACCAATTGACTTTGTGTAGAAATAAAATACACCTTAAAAGATTTGAAAATTGGATGTGGAGGTAAGGTAAAAGGACGAGTCCCGGAATCTCCCAGGTTTCTGGCTTGGATAACTGAAAGAATGGTGCTTCCATCACCAAGAAAAGAGAAGACGACACTTTTGAAGGGAAATATGGTTACTTAAACATATTAAATTTGAAGTATCTTCATCTAAGCCAAGACAACTAGTAGACGATTGGGATGGGAAGTGGGACTAATGTATTACTGGAGAAAAAACAAGGATTTTGCAGGCAGACAGATCCAGATATGAATCTCCACAGTAATATGATATAAACCATATCAACATTCCTCACCTCAATATATTAATGTGTAAAAAGAGGCTAGTAACGACTTCCTCGGATGTTTGTTAAAATAGTGCATGCAAAAACCTAACACAGGGCCTAGAATATGGCAGGCGATGAACAAATAGTAGCGTGTATATGGTTTTGTTGTTCAGGATAGAAAATTTGTGCTTTGTTCCCGTTAAAGTAGTAATGGAAGCCATTGAAAGTCAACAAGGTGGTGACATAGGAAAGTCCAGAACTCACCTCCTTCCAAAGACATACCAAATATACAGCTATATATGGGACAATTCCCTCTGAAAGATACCTGGAAACTAGCTGAGTGAACTAACTTGCCTATATATTGAGCAAATGAGAAAAAATTCTATATCAAAATGGGTAGGAGAGGCTGAGACACAATCTCTCCACAGACATCACCCCCAACAGGATGACATATAATTGAGAGTGAACACACAACCCTCAGCACTCCCTGAGGAGTGAAGGGTTTGGATCTAACTTGTAATGCCCCAAATTTTAAGACTTCCACCTGAGAGATAAGTCCTACAAATACCTAGTTCTGAAGGCCACTGGGGCTTGTGTCCACAAGATCCACGAAACTATAGTAAAGAGTTCTTAACAGCTCACAAGGACTCTTGGTGGCTAGTCTCCGCCAGAGCTTAGCACGGAGGTATAGACTAACATGTAGTTTTTCCTTGAAAGAGGCCTACTTGGTCACCTTAAAAGCCATAGCCTGAGAGTCATGCTTCTAATCTAACACAGGTATTGGGGCCCTACAGTCTTCCCCAGAGACCAGGGAAGCCAGTAGGTACCATCTTTCTGCTTTCCCTCTATCTCCCTCCAGATCACTAATATCTCCCTGAAACACGTGTGTGTACATATCTGGCACTCCAGCTTTTACAGCTGCCACTCAGAGGTTTGTGCTCACAGGTTCAGCAGAATTGTGGTAAACAAAGAGAAAATCCTTGTCTAGTTGTCCCTCAGGAGCTTGGTGCAGAGGGAGATGACAGAGACATTTGTTTCCAGTCTTTCCCTGAAAGAGGTCTGTTTGTATACTTTATAAGCTACTGCCTGAGGGATCTAATCAGCCCACATCTAGGTGCTGACTGGGATCCTCCCCTTAGGAACACTGATGGGTCTTGGCACTCCCTCAGTGACTGGGAGCCACTAAAAATAAAGCAGGCTGCTTGGACAATTGCAAAGGTTGAGAGACAAACAAAAGCTAAGTCTGGGATGAACAATAAGGTTCTTCTTCTAAACAAGGCCACTCCTTCAAAACTGGTGGAGGTGGCTGTTCTATCTAATGCACAGAAACTAACACAGACAGTAAAAAAAAAAAAAAAAAAAAAAAAAAAAAAAAAAAAATGAAGAAATAGAGGAATATGTTCCAAATAAAAGAACAAGATAAAACCCCAGAAACAGATCTTAATGAAACAGAGATAAGCAATTTACCTAATAAAGAATTCAAATAAGGGTTATAAACAATATGAAGATTACTCAAAAAATTAAAAATAGAACTACCATATCATACAATTCCATTTCCTGATATTTAGTGAAAGGAAACAAAATCACTATTTTGAAAAGGTATCTGTACCTCCATGTTTATTTGAGCCATATTTACAATAACCAAGACATGGAAGCAACCTAAGTGTCTATCAACAGATGAATAAAGAAAATGTGAATAAGATATTATTCTTCCATAGAAAAGAAAGAAATTCTATAAATTTTGACATCATGGATGAAGCTTGAGGCCCTTATGTAGTGAAGTAAGTCAGACAAAGAAAGACAAATACTATATGATCTCACGTATATGTGGAATCTAAACAAACTGATCTAATAGAGACAGAGAACAGACTGATGGTTGCCTGAGGCAGGGGTGGTGGGGTGGAAGAACTGGGTGACAGTGGTCAAAAGGTACAATTTTGAAATTATAAGATAAACAAGTACTAGGGATGAAATATACATGATGACCATAGCTAACACTGATGTAGGATATATAATAACATGTTCTGCTGATGTAATACACAGCCTGGTAACTAAATTAGTAATACCATATTGCATATTTGAAAGTTGCTACAAGAGTTATCTTCAAAGTTCTAATAACAAGAAAAAGAAATTTGTACCTATGTGAGCTGATGGATGTTTGCTAAACTTGTTAATCACTTTTCAGTATATGCATACAATTCAATGTATGTCAAATCATGTTGTACACCTAAAACTAAGACAATGTTATATGTCAATTACATCTCAATAAAACTGGAAAAAAAAGAAAAGTTAATAAGATTGTTCAGGAATTATATGTAAAGTAAAAAGAAAGAAAATTAAGGACAGATGGAAAAGGAAAGTTCAGAAATTTTCAAAAAAAAAAAGTGATGTCATAGAAGTGAGAATAGGAGTAGTTTAAGAAAAGAGGGATAAATAAAATGCACAGAAAGCCTAACCGTTGTATTTACCATTTTAAAAATAGAGGTTTTCAAGGTAGGTATGAAGGCAAAATTTATTGCAATGAATCATTGAGGAAATGGAGAAAGAAATGTAAAGGTGTCTTTCAGTTTATTTGCTACAGGAGAGAATATAACTTTTAGAAAAGGATATGGAGTGGGGTGCCTGGGTGGCTCAGTTGTTTAAGCGTCCAACTTTGGCTTGGGTCATGATCTCAGTCTTTGTGAGTTTGGAGCCCTGCATCAGGCTTTATGCTGAAAGCCTGGAGCCTGCTTCAGATACTGTGTCTCCCTCTCTCTTCCCATTCCCCACTCATGCTCTGTCTCTCTGTCTCTTTCTCTCTCAAAAATAATTAAAATTTTTTTTAAAAAGAGAAAAGGATATGGAGCTATTTATTTTTGAGAGAAGATTAAAAATAAGCTTAGACTGTGGCAGACCAACTAAAATAGGAAATCATAAACTTGCGGTGGAACGAAACAATATGTAGCTGAATTGACCCAAGTTGAAGATTTGTAGGGCAGACACAGCAGAGAAATACTTTACCTCCTCTCTCTACCTTCTAACTTTCAAACCACTCTACACTACTGCCAGATATATCCTAAACTTTGCACTATTTCCCTCCTCAGAAAAGTTCAATGGCTACCCATCGTCTATAAAAAAAAAAATCCAAACTCTGTAGCCTACCTCAGGACTTTTGTGATCTGGCCATACCTAGCACTCCTCATCACTTCCTTGCATACATCCTATGTGCAAGTCATACATCGTTACCTTTTATTCATCAAGCACTTCTCACACTGTTATCTACATATACTGCTTCTTATTCTTCGAGGGACAATAAGAATGCTCTCTGTACCACAGCCTCTGTTATAGATGCCCAAGTTTGAGTCTCTGTCTTCTCAGATTCCCTGTAATTATTAACTATGATATTTATTATTATCTACTTATAAAACAGTAATTTCTGTATTTCTTTTCCTCCTGATGAGAGAGAGAGAAGTGAGAGAGAGCACTTTATTAATTTTTTACAATCCACAGTTTCTAACTGTCCCATGGACATCCTATAGATTTAATAATGGCTGTTAACTGCTTAGAGAATTTGAAAACTTAAGGTAAGTCCTATAATAATATGAATTCTTAAAATTAAGAAGGATGCTATTTCATACTCAACTAACAATCAAGAATGTAATCTCAGACTAGCAATATTCTGTTGAAATGACACAGAATATTTCTTATAAAATATATTGTATGCTACAAATTAATGACAATGGTAAAAGCAATAAAGTTTTTTTTTTAATAAAGGGATAAAACAAAATCTTACAGAATTGCTCCCCACGTCATGGCTCAAGAATTGATTTTGTAAAATGAAAATGTGAATATTTTGCCAGGGTCATAAAGGTACACCTTCTTTACTTAAATTTCATAGTAAATATTCACCCAATAAGAAAATAAATTCACATCAGAATTTATGCCAGCTTCTTAAGAAATCAATAAATGTAATGCAACTTCCTATATTTTTTGAACAATTATGATTGATATACTTCAAATAATATTTATTGAGTGCCTACTTTTTTCCAAGCCTTATACTAGATACATTCACAAATAATATTTACTATTCAGCACAATCCGGCAAGATAACTATATTAGTTTCCCCATTCTGCAGGTTAAGACATTTGCTTAGGGAAATTTCTGATTTGCCAAGTACTGAACAGGGAAGATCTGATGGAGTGAAGAATCTCCACGCCCATTGAGCTTGCCAATAACAATAGTCCTGAGAAACTGGAAGGTTTTGGTCACCAAAATAAGATTCTTTAAGATTCATTGCATTTACTCGGGCTACAAGGTGTACCGTGAATTTTGGAAAGATAAACAACAAAAGTTGAAGCAAAACAGTCCAATGTTTAAGAAGCTTAATTTTTAGCTATCCAGAAAATTTCATTAGCCAATACACCTTCCCTAGCATTCTATTTAATTAATTTCTTAATGCATATATGGCAATGTAGCCAAAGGCAACAAAGTATCATCTATTCAAGGGCCTAGGGGAATTATTTTGATAACAATTTCTTGTCATGATCATCAGCCTTGTTTATATGCAATTTATGCTTAAATTATTTGAGGCCATTTTAAAGAGGTTTTTAAAGAATTCTAAGCAATCTCTGTCCCTCAATTATAAAAATTATTTTCATAGCCATTCCAGAAAGGTTTTGCTAAACAAACTAGACCTTCACCCTCTCGCGTTTAAATAATTGTTAATATCAATTAATGACCTATTTCTTTACCTGTTAGAACTGTTGCACATTTTACATAACACTTTTTAATAGGGCATGCACTTTACTCAAGTACATCTCAGACACATATCTTCATTTTGCAGGTAATGCAAAGCAACCTGATAATCACTGAATAAGATTGATCACATTTCACATTTGATACAGATTTAATATATTACCTCTCTGTTGTGTTGAACGTGAATTTTATTAAACCAAAAAAGTACTTATTTGGTTCTCCCATTGAGTGATACCACTGGGGGGAAGTTCTACTTGTGAAGATCTTTCACAAACCTTGTGTTCTTCAGGTATAGTATTAGACATGAGTTGCTTAAAATTCTGAGAGTTTATGGCAGCACGAACTACTTGCATTCATAAAAAACAATCTGAAACTTTTGTCTTTTACTGCAGTCTCTTGAGAAGTGCAGCTTTTTTTTTTTTGAACCTCCTCTTTGTGATTTGTAAACATGGGGGCTAAATCTTGTTGAGAGAAGTACTTGATAGGGCTGCTCCATGGTCTCCTGTGTCTCTGCAGGTTTTCCAGCAGAGGCACCAACACTTACTTCAGAACTAGCTTTTCAAGGATGTTTGCATGATGAAAAGATAATATCTCCCTCAAGGGGAAAAAGCAGGTTTCTTTACTGTGCATGATAATAATGATAAGGGCACCCTCCAGGGCAAAGATCAGACAGGCTTACTTCCTGTAATAAAAGATTTGGGTTCCTTAAACTTGAGGTCCCTCTCTGATAAGACAACCCAGGGCATGTGCTTCTGTCAGTTGGCCCTCTTCACATCATGCTTTGGGAATTGAGACTTGGAGAAATAGCACCAAAATGCTGATACCCTTGCAATGGCTATTTTTGTAACAAAGCTATTTTCTCTGAACCAAAAGCCTGCCTTGGCTGTCATCCATGAAATTATATCAGGCTAACTGGTTAGCTTACAGGCAGGTAACACAGGTTTCCCAGTTTGTATTAATGGTAAGAATTTCACAGACTGTTATCTGGGTAGTCACTTTCAGAAAACAGTATCATATTCAGGATTTCCATCTTCTTAAGTAGCCAATCCAGTATTTTTACTTGATTTGCCAAGAAATTTGCCATTTCCTAGCACAAAACTCAGCTGAGTGCTTGGATTTTTCTTACTTATTGATGATCTTTCCCTCTGTCCTTTAGTGAAAAAATTGATCCAGTTTCCATCCTACTAGTTCTTCAAACAAAGAAAACTTCTGGCATGATTTTCTACTTTGAAGTGAGTAAAATACCATTTTTCTCAAGACTTCTTTTTCCTTCTATAAATCACTAACATCTAATCCATTTACCATTTCTTCATTTATGTGATTTTGATCTAATCATATGACCAGTCCTAATCTTACATGAACATTCTTGTATCTTCAGCTAATTATGCTAAATTAATAATCTGGTATTATTTCAAATTTTACCATTAACTTATTTTATCTCCTACCTAAATTCTCTCCTTCTCGATTGTAAATGTATTTAGCATAATTAATTGCTTTAATTCTCAAGAGACTAATTTTTCATATGTATTTTCTGTAGAAAGCATCCAAGTAGCTGTTGACATTTCCCCTATATTGGATTAAGTCCTTCATAGGGTGGGGCAGACAAGGGGTGGATATTATCTCACCTTAAAAATAGATTTCACATGAACATAATTGCACTGAATATCTAATTTTTCAAGTAATTTGTGAGTTTTTTCTAGGTTAATTTTTCCACCTCTAAATTCATCCCGAATCATCGACAAAAACCATGTATGAAGCACAAAAAAAGAAGTTAAGGAAATTCTCACAGAAAATCATTAAGTACTTAAAATGCCTAAGGAAATATTTGATTTCTTTTCAATTTAACGTTTTTATTTTTATTTTTAAGGGATAGTCTATCTTTTGCTTAAGTGACAAAATAATTCTATGATAAATTATGGTTAAAACAAAATTAAGTAGGTACTATTCTGTAGTGAAGGTATGAGAGGGCATACATAACACAATAAAAATTACAGGAAAAGAATAAAAATAAACATTTGAGGAATCAAGTTATTATTTGGGAAATACAGTCTATTTCCTGAGACATGGACTTGGGGGACAGCTGGGCTTCAAAATCTCCCTGTCACTTGACCTCTCTCAAGTTCACTTTCCTCATCTAAAAGGTGAGCAAATTAATATTTAGGGAAAGTGGGGGCATAAGTTCTCAATATATTACTGAACACAGTTTCTGCTACTCAGTGTTCAATAAATAGTTACCATGTTTGATATAATTATTATTACCATGACATTAGCCAGATGTCCAGCTACACGTGCCAAAAAAAGGCAACATTTTAAGTACCACCAAAAAGGGTTAAAAATGCCATGCTGAATGTATATTTGGTATGAATAGAAAATTAAAATAATCAAGCTTACTTACTGTATACAGACAAACTACAAAAAAATTAGGACACTTCAAATGGAAAAACTGAAGTTGGGAATTAATATGACAACTTATAATATCATGAAAGGTACTTGTGAAAATTGTTCAAAATTCCACTCAGTTTCAGACTGCTAAAACTAATGAAAAGCCCTCACATATAAAGGCTATGACTTAATATGGCAAAGCTCATGTTCTCATAAGAAAAAGACAGGAAGTAAGGGAAATGCAGAAAAGCTTAGGACGGATGGAAGGAAGAGGTTTATACTTAAATGAGAGAGGCTTAACTTCCAGACTCTTCAAAAAGAAAGAGGAGAATCAAGTAAAGGGGATTAATTAAGAGGAAGAAGAGAAAAGAGGAACAGAAAGGACTTCTGAATGGATATTTGTTCTCCATATTTTCATGGCCTGTTGTTATGCTTCTCCTTGCTTAGTAGTCTCTCCCCATTACATGTTGTCACAGGTTTCAAATATAGTCAACTCTGCCCTTTTGTAGTAAAGGAATTTCTTGATATTCATCAGCTGTTGCCTCTGACCCTTTTCTAGAGAGAAAGCAGAAAATACAGAGTGGTTTGCGCCTTTGTTCTTTGGAGATAGCTCACAATTAAATCCCATAGAATCCACATGCCAGATGTGGTCCCTGCATTTCACTGCCCTTGAAAGTTTCTGGCTTCTTGCTTACATTTTAACAATCTTCAAACCCTCAATGGTTATAATGCAGTATCCTCTGCTGTTTGGCATTTTTCTGTCAACTGCCATCGTATCTTGTTTTATTTTTACTCTTTTGTTGAACCCCCCTGAAACTTTTGGGCATAATGTGCTTCCAGTGGGTTTGGGGAGAATATTCTGAGGGCCCTAGGATAAATAAATGCCACTGTGGTCCCCAAAGGTGCAAAGGGCTGCCAAACCCTCTCTAGAAACTCTAGGCTGCTTCTGTAGATTCCTGACAACATAGAATGCCCACAGCGACACACCGCTCTTGAAGAAGGCTGTTTGGGAGGCTAAGTTTTTAAAATCTTCAAAATACATACAGCTGAATGGCTGGGTACCACACTGTCAGGTGACCGTCATGTTTTTCTTTTGGCCTGAACACCCATGGTGACATCATCAAAGGTTCCACACTTAATAGAGAAAGGTTCTTTATGACTTCATCAGGAGACTCAGCTTGCAAGACAACCTGTTTTCATGATTAGCCATAGTAATCTTAAGCTTGAATGTTTAACACCTTGATGGGAAAGGTGTCTCATGGAATGTTTTCTCATCCTTTGAACACTCTTTATTTCAGAAGCTTTGCTTCTGCTGCAACCAAGCATGTCACTTAGCGTTCTGAGTAGGAAAGAGAAAGAAAGAGTAATTCGCAGACTGTTGATACAGGCTCCTCCAGGGGAATTTGTAAATGCCTTTGATGATCTCTGTCTGCTTATCCGTGATGAAAAACTTATGCACCATCAAGGTGAGTGTGCAGGCCACCAACACTGCCAGAAATATTGTGTACCACTCTCTATCGATGGAAATCCAGTACTCTTGTCTCACCACAACGTAATGGGTGACTACCGATTTTTTGACTATCAAAGCAAACTTTCTTTCAAATTCGACCTGCTTCAAAACCAGTTAAAAGACATCCAAAGTCATGGTATCATTCGGAATGAGACAGAATACCTGAGAAATGTTGTTCTGTGTGCCTTAAAACTGTACGTGAGTGATCACTACCCAAAAGGAAATTGCAACGTGCTGAGAAAAACTGTGAAAAATAAGGAGTTCTTGATAGCGTGCATTGAGGACCACAGCTATGAAACAAGAGACTGCTGGAATGGCCTTTGGAAATCTAAATGGATTTTCCAAATCAATCCATTTCTAACCCAAGTAACAGGAAGAATTTTTGTGCAAGCTCACTTCTTCAAGGCTGTCAACCTTCATATTGAAATCTCCAAGGACCTGAAAGAAAGCTTGGAAATAGTTAACCAAGCTCAACTGGCTTTAAGTTTTGCGAGGCTTGTGGAAGAGCAAGAGAATATATTTCAAGTTGCAG
Source organism: Acinonyx jubatus (assembly GCF_027475565.1). NCBI lineage: Eukaryota > Metazoa > Chordata > Mammalia > Carnivora > Felidae > Acinonyx > Acinonyx jubatus. The sequence continues at coordinate 50,897,618 of NC_069387.1, forward strand.
TCTTAGAAGAATTACAGGAGTTATCGAACGAAGCCCTGAGAAAAATTCTACGAAGAGATCTTCCAGTGACCCGCACTCTTATTGACTGGCAAAGGATACTCTCTGACTTGAATTTGGTGATGTATCCTAAATTAGGTTATGTCATTTATTCAAGAAGTGTGTTATGCAACTGGATAATCTAAAGGATTGCTCCTGGTAATTGTCTCAGCCTGATTTAGTGGTATTTCCGGGAGGGGTGTTGGTATTTTCCTAAAGTTAAGAAGCCACTAGAGATGCCTATCACTTGACAAATGTAAGTTTAAATTAAGGGAAAGTGTAACAAATACTTTTACTCAGGGAATATTAACCAATAAGGCAAGAAAAGGGTGATGTAAGTGTGCTTCATGGTAGCAACCATCATAAAGCCAGAGATGCCTATTAGAACCTAAAACAGCTTGAAACAATGTGGCACCCAGAAGTATTACAAAGGTGGCCAGGGTTAAGGCTGTGTGTATTGTGTGTGTGTGTGTGTGTGTGTTTGGAAATGACCTTTGATTTTCTTAGTAACTAGAGAATGTATACAAAAAAAAGTCACTCTGCAAGTGATAATTCACATAATTCCGTTCAGTCATACCCAACCCAGACAGCAGATTTCAGTAAGTGACATAAGTATTGGATATTCCATGAAAACAACAGATATCAAAAATCTACCTCAGATGAAGAACTAGAGGTAACCTTAGAGCCCCTGCCCTCCAAGAATTGGGATTATTCAAATCCGCAGGCTTTTCTTTTCTTTTTTAATGTTTATTTTTTAAATACAGAGACAGAGACAGAGACAGAGCATGAATGAGGGAGGGGCAGAGAGAGAGGGAAATACATAATCCGAGGCAGACTCCAGGATCTGTACTGTCAGCACAGAGCCGAACGTGGGACTCAGACTCATGGACTGAGAGATCATGACCTGAGCTGAAGTCAGATGCTTAATGGACTGAGATACCCAGGTGCCCCAAATCCCCGGGCTTTTCTGATAACTAAGATGGTCTTTGAAAAATCAACTGGAAAAGCTAGAAAACTTGGGAAAAAATCAACTGGAAAAGCCTGACCTCTCAAGCTTACATAGTTGAATTCTTGTGAAGTCATCACTGTAGGCATTTATAAGTGCTTACTTCATGCCAGGCCCTGTGCTCAACGACTGGCACACAACTTTTCATGATTCAGCTGGCACTATTAGTAATTCCATTTTATGAGAGAAGAATCTAAGATTTTGAGTTGTTTAATTCATCCTGGCACATAGTAAGTGACAGGTGTGTCTGGCTCTGCTCTTATCCTCTAGGGTATGACCACTCTCCCTGGAGGCCTGTTTCATTAAGAGCTGTACACTCTAGGGGGCGCCTGGGTGGCGCAGTCGGTTAAGCGTCCGACTTCAGCCAGGTCACGATCTCGCGGTCCGGGAGTTCGAGCCCGGCGTCGGGCTCTGGGCTGATGGCTCAGAGCCTGGAGCCTGTTTCGGATTCTGTGTCTCCGTCTCTCTCTGCCCCTCCCCCGTTCATGCTCTGTCTCTCTCTGTCCCAAAAATAAATACACGTGGAAAGAAAAAAAAAAAGAACTGTACACTCTATGATGATTTAGGCAAGCATTTCACCCAAAGGACACTTTCATAGGATCCGGACCACAAATTACCTATTCAGTCACCCTATTACTATTCCCAGCAAGGTGACTAACCACTTGCTTATGGTCTCAAAGAATTCCAAATCTAAAGCTCTCTAATAAGATTGCAACAGAACAGTAGAGAGACCCCATCCCCTAATTCTGACTTACTGCTAGGCCAAATTCTCTGTATTTTGGATCCAAGCTGTTGAGAAAAGATCTCATTCTGCATAAAAGAAGCATTGGAGCAGACAAGGCTAGAATTTCTAAATCTCAAACATTTCTACCTTAACTGGGGTTCTTAGAGAATCTCAGGAGAATTACTTAGGGCATATCTTTAAAAATACAACTTCCCAGGGACGCCTGGGTGGCTCAGTCAGTTGAGCCTCCGACTTCGGCTCAGGTCATGATCTCACAGCTCCTGGGTTTGAGCACTGCACTGGGCTCTGGGCTGACAGCTCAGTGCCTAGAACCCGCTTCAGATTCTGTGTCTCCCTCTCTCTCTGCCCCTCCCCTGCTTACACTATGTCTCTCTCTCTCTCTCAAAAATAAATATTTTTTTTAAAAATTTAAAAAAATACATCTTCCCGGTATCCATCCTCAGATTTGATTTAGTAGGCTAAGAAATCTACATTTTAAACAATTTTCAGAGATGACTCTGTTGCAAGGGATCCCAGCACTACATTTTAAGAAATATCGGTCCAATCATAAATCCAAGCTTACGCTTTCTATTTACTCAATTAAAATCACTTCTTGTAAAACTATTGCCAAATGAAAGCCATGTCTACTACTTCACCAGATTTGCTATGCACAGACCAAGGACAGGCCTTAATCGGTTATGTAAAAAGTTAAGAAAAGCTTTTCTAAAGAAAAGCAGCCAAGACAATTGCTTCATTGCACTAAAACATACCCATCTGACAGATTATTTAACAAAAATTTGAATGGATATTATGGTTTTATATATGTAAGTGCTGATTTGCCAGAACATTCCATAATAGGACTTACTGGTTTATAGAACAATCACAGGAGCATTTAATTCCCACTGAAATGTGGGGTTTTTAAAATAATATTTATTGGTATTTCTGCATATAAAAAGTCACATGTACAAATCATAGAAAATGCTTCAGGTATAAAGCATTTTGGCCTATTTCCTCCCATCCAATTTTATGGACTTTTTTACATATTAAGAATTATAACATATAAAAATTTTTATCCTGTTCTTTTTACATAGCCTCCTATATCATAAATATGGTCCCATGTCATTAAAATTCCTTGAGCACATAATTTTAATTATTTACATGATATTCATACAGTTCATGCACCTACTACAAGAAAACTACTTCTCTATTCATACATAATTTAAATATTTGGCATTTTATTTCTGTTATTAATTGGGTTATAGTGAGTATCTCTATGCATAAAGCTTTGCCCACATGGTGGATTATTTCCCATAAGATAAAGTCCCTAAAATTGCATATTGAAAACATAAGAACATATTCATGATTTTAATATATATTGCCAAATTGCTTTCCAGAAACACTTAACAATTTATAATCCCATCAGTAACATAAGAGAATGTCTAGCTCACCACAGTAATCTTGGAAATATTAAATATCAAATGTTTTCTCTGATAGGCAACAAACTTTAAAAGAATATAAACAAAGAAAAAGGTGTTCACTAACTTATGCCATATTATACCAAAATCATTCCCACACTGATTTTATTTGGTAGTTATTTTCTTTGTTTGGATCTAGAATAGCCAGAAAAATCTACAACTAATCCTTTCTGTATCTTTATCATAGACACAAACACACACATACACACACACACAACTACACTTAAACCTACTCTAGCAATATACATATATACACACATACCCAAGCATATACACACATATACAAAAAATGCTTCAGATCCTGAGGACTCATTGTACTGTTTTTTTTCAGTGTATTATTTTATATATTCTCTCCTCCCCATCCCATTCCCAACTGGAATGTAAGCTCCATTAGACTGGAACCTTGTCTACTTAAGGATCTAGTCCATTACTGTCTGTCATTTGATACGTAATGAGTGAAAGAGTGAACAAATGAATAATGGTAACAAAGGTATGAAACATGCTAGGTTTAGTTGACCTTAAGATTTTGTAAACCATCAATACCTGCTGTCCTTTTAGGAACTATTTATTCCTTTGCAGATTCCCCCAGCTGATGTTGTGACCCTTCATTTGATTGCATTCTGAAGCTGCAACTGGCTACCTACTGCTCTGATGAAAAACCTTTGCTCTTTTCCCATTCCAAATGGACAGAGATTTCTTCTCCAACAAGTTTAAGAAAATCAAGTTCTTTAAAAGTCATATTTTTCTTTCAATTTTACATAATCCTCTGTCAAAGATTTCTGTGCCCTTCCTCTTGGCGGGGCTGGTCCAGAGGGCTAGCCCAATGGCCATATCATATTCTACTCAAGCAGAGATTCAAGAGGAGCATAGATCCTTTAACCCACCCACTAGACTGAGTCCCTGATGTTCTGAGGACATGCCCTAGCCTCAGGATTGCCTTGAGACTAAAGCAGGCTTCAGCTTTCCTTTTCTGTTGGAATTTTGATCACAGTATACAAACCCCAACTACTCCTTTCTACTTATCAATAAGGTCTCCAATAATCAAATAGAGTTCCTACTAGACTCTGCATATTTATGAAGTTCACATAACTGATTACATTTTAGTAAATCAATATGAAAAGTACTTTCAGGTCACAGTCACTCAACCAGTTTTTTATTTATCTCACCTTCTCCTCAATCTCCTCATCAGGACACATCTCTTAGATTCTCACCCTTTTGCTTGGATAATTTCAGGAGCTTCTTAGTATATGGTACTATTGTTAAAGAATGGGTTCTCTGTCTACTGCTTCCTATATTCTAGTGAAATCTATCTCAATTCCACATCAGTCACTAGTCTCTCCTGATAAGCAGTCAATTTAGTCTTTTCTATTGATTGACCCCAATAGCCTTCTTCATGATGTGTTTCGAATTTTTCTACTCTACTTAAGCTCTGCTTCCTCATCAGTCCCTCATTTAGTAAATGACGCAGTCTCTTTACCAAGAAGACATATGCTTTCAAAAAGAGCTTCTACAGCTTCTTCTCTCTACACTTAAAAATACATTTATTTTCTCTCCTGCCAAATAGTCTCCAAAGAAGCGTATGTTCCTTTTTAAGACTAACTCTTCCTCCTGTTCACTTGATCCTAAGTCCTTGATATTTTGTCATCCACGCTCTTGATTGTTCAGTTACCCTTTTTGGTTCTTAGTTCCTCACTAGCCCCATCCATCTTGGCTCCTCTCCTCCACCAGCAAGTGTATACAGTTCCAACTAGCCTAAAAAATTTTCCCTATAAATGTCTCAGGTCCTTTCACCATGAAACTTTTCAAAGGATTATCCTATTCTTGCTTTTTCTTCTGTATCCTTACCACTTATTGTTTTCTTAAAGGAATGGATTTAATTAAGAGGCTGCTATGTTCTAGGCATTCTACCAGCAATTTCATCTGCCTCATTGATTCCTTATAAGAATTTGACAACCGGGAATTATTTTTTACAGCTTAGGAAACTAAGAATATTCGTAAGTAGCCTTGCCAAATTGACACAGCTGGTAAGGGACAGAACTGGGATTCCAAATCAGGTCTGTCACACTTGAAAACTCCTGTTCTGTATACCACATCATGCTGCCTTAACTCTGCAACCTCTGGCTGCCAGTGTAATAATATAATAAAAATCCATTCTCAAAAGTTTTCAATATCATAATTGTTGATTCCAATTGCCTTTTGTCAGTTATTGTCATGAGAAGATGACTACATCTTCATCCTGAAAAACCTTTAATTCCTCAGTTATAATTGCATTTTAGTCTTCCCTTCTTCTAATTCGTTTCATTTCTCCTCCTCCACCGAACCTCAGACTCAAACACAAATATTCTCCAAACCTTAGTTTTCCATCCTCTTCTTTTTACCTTATCACCTTCAGTCACCAAAGTCTTCAGCAACCACCCCATTCTTCAAAATATTCACCACAATATTCATCAGGTACAACAGGACTGGAGAAAATAATCCATGGCTTATTACTAAATAGCTCTTCAAAACTATTTTCAATACCATTTGCATATTTTTCTCTTCCCTCTTGGCTTCCAAACTTGTTGCTTTTTTTTTTTTCGCTAAGCACCGTATTTATTGTAAGATACAACATTGATTGACCACACTCTACCAGAAGAGCTTTGCATAAACATATCTCCCAGTTTGACTTAGACCTCCAAGAATATTCTATCTTGGCACTGGTCCCTTTGTCCATACTCACTGCCCCTTCCCATCCAACTGCCACATCCACCCAACCCCAGTCCACCTACACTCTATAAATGAAAACAAGACATCTATTAAACAATCACACAGATGACTCTAATCAACTTGACTTTAGGCTTCTTTTCCGATATTATCTACTACAAACCCTACCTTTCAATGTTAAAGTAAACACTTCCATAACGAAGCTGTTATTTTTACCTGCTCCTCTTTCCCTCAAACAAATTACTTTCTTTTTTCTGCTCTTAGAAGCACTACCTTGCCATTAACTCAAGGCCAAAACTCAGACATCCTTAACTTCTTTCCTATTTTCTAAAATGTAACTAGTCATTGAATTTTTTTACTTATGTTCCTGCAAGTATTTTTCTTACTTATTCTCTCTCTCACCTTATCAATAATCTTTGTTACTTCTCACTTATCAAGATTTCTAATAAGTCTGCCTTCTTTTCTTTTTTTAATCTCCAATCTATTCTATGAAGTTCTGCCAAATTAATTTTCATAATCTTCAACTGATTACTCATTGATGTTATTCACAGTCTTGATCAAACACTTTTAAAAGATACTGATTGACTAGGGAGTAGATTTCACATTTTCTGGCTCAGTGTTCAAAGTTTCTCCATGATCTGAGAGCCCCTTGCGCTTCCTTATATGGACCTTATATGACTAAACTGGACTTAATCACTTCTTCCAAGAAGCCTAAGAGACGCTTCACCAGAAGTGCTGTCTACATTTCTTAAATGTGAATGCATTTTATGTTTAATTCCGCACTGGTAATTGTCTACATTAATTTGAATATTAGATGTGAGTGTTTGCCCTGTTTCTCTTAATAGGCCAAAGGAGAGATTTTGTTTCTTTCATGCACAATGTAATGAAAATCTATAAAACTTTGAATCAGAATATCTAAGTTCAAGTCTTGATTCTACCAATAACTACTCTTCTGACATTAAGAAAGGTTAAAATATATGACATCTTTGGTATGATTTTTTTTCCATTTGTTAAGTGAGGGTTGAATGCACATCTAGAATAATTTTTTACATATACTGTATGAACAATACATGATTGGTGAATAAATAAATGTCCAAGAGAAGAAAGCTTCCAATAGTCTCTCAGGTTGGTCAGAACTTCACAACAAGCATTTCCCAAAGATAAGAGAAAGTTCTTGAGAGCATCAATCCAAACAAATTCTCCACCTTTTAGGAATTGTAATTTACAAATGTCTCTGAGTTGGAAGTACAGCTTTGCATTTTAAAGATCATAGTGTCTGGCACATGATAAGAATACAATTCCCACACTATATTGCCCTGACAATTCATTCTTGATGTTATATCACATGCCATGTAGATATAGATAGCTTAAGGAGGCTCCGGGGACAAGAATTTAATCAGTCTGTGCCCAAACAGAAATCATATGAAAAATACAAATTGGGTAGTTCAAAAAGATATAATGAAGGGATTATCCACAAAGATGAGGGAACACTGAGGAGAGTAAAATAACATTAAATCTATTCACATATTTAGGTCAAGGTTAGGGAGTGGCCACCAGAACCTAGAGGGAGGAGTCAATATAATGGGACACCAGAAGAAGGGCCTCTGTGAAGGAGCACTGACAGCCTGAGGAGGCCCCTCAGAAAGAGAGAAAGGGCATAAGTGCTCTCCTTTTTTTTTTTTCTCCAGCTTCTGTCAGAGCTCCCCATTGGCAAAACTAGTCAAGCCAGAGGGCAAGGGAGTCCATGTACATCAGCCTCCCATGGCCAGTAGTAGGATGGGGAAGGGGAGAAGGTAGATTTGAAGGGGCAAATGGAGGATACTATACACATTCATTCTGAATGTGATTTTTGACACCTTACAGGGCTTTTACTTTGGTAGGATGAACATCCAACATTTACTATTTCGTCCTTTTGTTCATTTGTTCATTTAGAAATGCCATTAGTTTAAATAAATAAATATATTTTATAGAGCTACATAAAAGATGTGTTTGGAAGGATTTCAAGTAAGTTTTCTGAATATTTTAGTCCATTTTAATGCCTTGAAAAGGACAACCTCTTCTAGGTTATAAATGCAACAGATTTTCTGAATTAACTTTATTGCATAAATCTAATGCTTATCATACTGTTCTTATCTCCCTAGTCACTTTTTATTCTTCTTTTAGAATATGTAAAGTGCCCCTCACTTTACAAGCACCATGTTCATGTTCCAAACTCATACAAATAAAAAAAAATTTATTGTGTGAATAGGATTTACTAATTGGACAGATTTATTTTTTTTATTCCTTAGCAATGTGATCTGTGACCCTAATAGCATGCAAATGCAGCCCTCAGTTCAGAGACAGTCATAGCATGAGACTGAAGAAAGGGAAAATTCCATAAATATTATATGTGTTTTTACCAAAGATACCTGAACAATATCATAATGTTTCTTAATGAGTATTTTTCATGTTCATTTCAATGCTTTTTTTTTTATACCTCATTCTTGGATAAGCAATCTTCAATCCAACAGCTCAAATTCTTATGGGTTGATAAGAAAATATAGGATTTATAAAATGTATAAAACTTTGTTTATAAAAAATAAAGGAAAATCAGGGCCCTTTTGCAAAACTATTATCATAGCATAACAAATCCCTAAAATTTAGAAAGATCTATAGTGTCTCTTTGGAATTATATTAGCTATGTCTACACTGGTAATCATATGTCAGACTGATTTATTCACGTTTCTAGAAGTCCTTGCAGAGTACCATGATCTCTAATGCCAAGACCTCAAGAAATACGAGAGGAAAATCTGGTGATAGTGGCTTTTTATAGTTACATGGTACCATTCAGTACATTTTGTTGGAACTAAATTGACTCCCAGCACACAACTATTTGCAGGGAATATGACTATGGAAAATTTGAGTTAAACTGCATTACCTGACTTAGCTTGGTCCAACATAAACTTGTAACCCACTTGCCAATATTCATAGTCCCACTGTATTGGTTTTACCCAAAATACCACACATCAAGCTCTTCAAGACCTGATAAAAGAAACCAACCTTGCTGCTAACCACCCGTGCATGTATTTCAGTGTCCTCCTAAGGGACTGCATCCCAAAGAGACTCCTTTATGCTACTACAAATTTATTTTACTCCCTCCCAAAATTCTTTTACAAAATATTTGCAGTATGACTAACTCTGCTTTCCTTTTATCTTATTGCTCAATTCCTCCTTTTAAATTGATTTTCAAATCGGGGCGCCTGGGTGGCTCAGTCGGTTAAGCGTCCGACTTCCGCTCAGGTCACGATCTCACGGTCTATGAGTTCGAGCCCCGCGTCGGGCTCTGGGCTGATGGCCCAGAGCCTGGAGCCTGCTTCCGATTCTGTGTCTCCCTCTCTCTCTGCTCCTCCCCCGTTCATGCTCTGTCTCTCTCTGTCTCAAAAATAAATAAACGTTAAAAAAAAAAAATTAAATTGATTTTCAAAAAACAGTTCTTTATAAATGTACTGCATTAGGAAAAGGATTCTTATTTGCTTCGGTGATCCCATTACTGGGTCTGGAACATAAGCAGTGTTTAGTAGGCATTTGTTGAATATGTAAATGAATGGTTAAATAGATAAAGACGTTAAAGAAACAAACTACACTCTACTACTGTTTCCTTTTCTTTCTTCTTTTGTTTCATTTTTTTTCTTTTGTTATTTACTTATTTTACTACTTTTTTTATTCAAGTATAATTAACGTACAGTGTTATATTAGCTTAGGTGTACAACATAATGATTCAACAATTCTATTACTGTTTCTTTTAAATAAATACTTTTTCCACTATAGATTTTAATTTCCAAAGCATTAAGAGGTGAATGTCAATTTGAGAATGCAAGCACAAAGGATGTCCTAAGGTTTAAAGAGAACTGTCTGGGTTTCCATGGAGAAACAAGTTTGAAAATGCTATATGTACCCCTGCTTGGGGTATCAATGTACATTAACATGTTAAAGGCTCTGAGATAACATGTCACTTAAAAAATATATTTAGTTGAGTGTTATCTGGAAATCATTGTGGTTCTTCCCTTTCCCCCTCACCAACCACATATAATCTGTCCACAAGGTCTTTGCGTTTGACCTCCAAAAAATATCTGCCCACCTCCCTCCATCATTGCATCCATCACTTCAGTCCAGGGCACATCCCTTCTCAAAAGAACACTGCAATGTCCTTCTAACTGGTATCTCTGTTTCCACTCTTAGTTTCTTAAAACCATTCCAGCGAAAGAGCCAAAATGAACTTTAAAAAAAAAAAAAATGTTACCCTCTGCTTATTCCTAAAGTATATCAATAGGTTTAATATTCTTAAAGTCTAATCTTCGTATATTAGCCTACATAGAGTCTCATAACCTCTGGCTCAAGCCTCACTTCCAGATCTTATCAACTACCACTCACCTTCTCCATGACCACTCTTTTGTCCACTTAGGCTTCCTTCTATGCCTTTTCTTTACCAAGCCCTCTCCTACATGAGGGGCCTTTATACTTAGGTTCCCCTGCCTGAAAACATAGCTTTCAGCTCTTCTTAACACCAGCTTCTCTTCATCCTTCAAGCCTCAACCCAGATGCCATCTTCCTTCCTTCCCTCTGTCTTTTCTGTCTTTCTTTCTTTTTCTTTTTCTCTTTCTTTCTTTCTTTCTTTCTTTCTTTCTTTCTTTCTTTCTAGAGAGCACACAAGCAGGAAAGGGGCAGAGAGAAAGAAGGAGACAGAGAATCCCAAGCAGGCTCTTTGCTGTCAACATAGAGCCAGACACAGGGCTCCATTTTGTGAACGGTGAGATCATGACCTGAGTCGATATCAAGAGTTAGATGCTTAACCGACTGAGCCACTCAAGTGCCCCTCTTTCTTCCTTTTTTTTTTTTTTTTTTACTTGAAGTACAGTTGGCACACAATGTTACATTAGGTTCAGGTATACAACATAGTGATTGGACAAAAGTCTACACACCATGCCATGCTCACAAGTGTAGCTGCCATCTGTCACCATACAGTGCTATCACAATATCGACCACATCACCAACTTTATTTCCTTTGTAGCACTCACCACCACTTTAGTTTTTGAAAATTCTGATTTTTCTATCCTGGATTACAAACCCTTGTTTCTCTTGCTTACTAGAATATCCTCAACATCTAAATAATGCCTGGCACATGATAGGGATTAAATATTGCTGAACCAAAATGTTTGTTCATGGGACCCTCTTTCAAGTAAAACTTATTAACGATGCACGAACACATTTTGGGAAAGTCAAGTTGCCATTTTACATAAGATATCCATGTATATCTTCAGGGAGTTAATATCTTCCACTCACATATAAGAGCTTTATAATTCTGATGCAAAAATGTAACACATATGCTCAAAACTCCATTACACCATACTAATATATTTTCATTAGCCATTATATGTTCTAATTTCTGCAAGGAATTTTCCTTTTCTTTGGGTATTTCCTTACAACTTATTCCATCCTTGTCTTGAAAAATTCATGATTAAGGCTTCTTCAAGCCCTTAGAAGCTTGGAAATAGTTTGAAGAGCTTCAGAGGTTTTTTTGGTTTCTTGGTTTTTGTTTTTGGCCTGAGAGACATAACCATCATGCAGCTTTATTTCTTCATTCATAGATTAGGAAACTGAAATGAGGCCCTAAGAATTTGTGTATTTTTTTCAAAATTATGCAACCTTAATTAATGCTATAGTCCTGGTCTGGTTTATAGTCACATTTTATTTTATTTCCCCCATAATTCCTAAATCCACAAGGTAAAGATTAGGGAGTATATACAAAAGACAGGATCCAAAGGGTCAGATTGAGCAGCACCTGACTTCAGACAGAGACAATGATTGGAAAGACCCACTCCCAACTCCATTGCAATGGAGCAGTCTGAGTGGTTGTACATGGTGACAAAGGTGGGTTTAGAGGACAATTTGATTTCCCCTTTACCTTCTGATAACTGGAGGGACTTGTTCTAACAAAGAAAATCTTGGGGCACCTGGGTGACTCAGTCGGTTACACGTCCGACTCTCGATTTCAGCCCAGGTCATGATCTCACAGTTTGTGATTCAAACTCCACTTTGGGCTCTGTGCTGACAGTGCAAAGCCTGCTTGGGATTCTCTCTCTCCCTCTGTCTCTGCCCGTCCCCAGCCTGTGCTCATGCTCTCTCAAAATAAATAAATAAACTTAAAAGAAAGAAAGAAAGAAAGTCTTAACAGCTCCCTTGTCATTTATTTTGCTGATCTGCCTACAAGTGGATGGTATCCAAAAAGGAAATAATAAACAACTTCTTACTAAATCAAGTTAACACTAATGCTTATAACATTTAACAGATCTTTTAAAATCATCTTCATGTGGCTGATGAATGGTAAAATTACACAGGTCTTGAGCAGGAAGCTATAAAGGAGAGAAGTAAATCTTACCCCTCTTCTGATAATACACACACAGTTTGACACAAGATGCTTCTTAAGTGAACTGGAAGAAGACAGCCATCCTAATAGAAAAATGGGCAAAGTACATAAACAGGTAATTTATAGAGTAGGAAATCTAAAATGCCCATGAAAAGAGCATATAGATAATCAAAAAAATGCAAATTAGACAATCATTAGTTTCACATTACACATATTTAAAAAGGCAAAAGTCAGAAGCTGGTTTAAGTGAATTATGGTAAAGATGTGCATTTGTGTATGTGTGCGTGTGTGTAGGAATTTCCATACAATACTGGTGGGAAGTCAAACAAAAGCTGCTGTTGTCAAGTGCAATCTGACACAATTTAACCAAATTAAACACGTGCATATCCTATGACGTAGCAACTCCTGGGTGCACTTGCTTCCAAAATTCTCACATTGGTCTGGAAGGAAACACGGACAAGGATGTCCACTGCAGTGCTGTTTGTGGTGACGGGAAGTTCACAGCAATTTAGAAGTTCACCACCGATGAATTAAAAAAGAAAGGTGGTGGCCTCACACCATGGAGGGCCGTGGCCAACTGGAAGTAATGGAAGACAGGTGCACATGACAGTATGAGTGGATGTTAAAAACACTCTTCTGGATAACAAAGAGTAAGACACAGTGTGATTCACATCACAATAACAAATGCAGAAATTAAAAATAGATGCTCACAAATAATACACATTTTTCAAGAAAACACTTAAAAAACATAACCCACATGGACTGTATTAGAATGATTTCCTATGCAGGACCAGTAAAAAGAAATGGGGAATAAAATAAGTAGATAACATGAGTACATAAAAAGCCAAAAGAAAAGAAGCAAGAAAACAAATGAAAAAATAATAAGCAAACACAAAATAAACCACTGAAAGCACAAACAGAGGGATGTAAGGAGAAAATAAACAGAAGTAAAAACAGTTTCACTTATTCAGAAGCAACATGAACCTAAAGCCTCCAAAAATGAAGTGAAATTTCCCTCCTGCAATTTCCACTCCCCTCCCCCAACTCCTAGGGGGTTAGAAGGCACCACACTTCATTTCCAGCCCATGTAATTGTGAAAGACAAGGAGTGGTAAGAGGCTGAGAAATGAGCAAGGCTGTATGCTGAACCAGGACAGCAATGCCAGCTATGTGTCTGGCGTTCAATTCCTCATGGTAAGCACAGACTGAAATTGGGAAAGAACTCCATCTCTGGTTTTGCCTGGGGGTGGTTAAAAGGTGAGTTTGGCTTGTAGCTGCCACTGGTACTGAGACATTGTTCAGAAGAGAGCAAAAGAGGCCAAGACTTGTACAGGGCGTAGGGTTCCAGCTGGGAAATCGGAAAGTCAGAGTATTTCTTACCAGGTCAGAGGATTATGAAAGCCTGACCATAAAGATACAGCATGGCTTTCCTGTGACTTGCACAAAATTGTAGCAATTTTCTGTTTAATAAAACTGCTTTACAGAGTACATAAATTACCTGCTTTTCCAGTTTCGCGCATTCTGATCCTCAATGTGATTCATCCCTATCTTGTTGCCTCACCTAGTTTCCCAATGGTGAAGACAATTTGCGGAAAGAAGTTGCTGAACTATTCATTTTTAAATTTTTTACTTATTATAGTTCAATGAGTATGTCAGAAAAAGCAAAACCATAAAGATAAAATCCATTTATCTTTAAGCAGAGTGTTGCATTCAGAGGAATTTAGCTGTAAAATTATTAGTGATATTTTTCTGGGAAATGACAGTATAATAGAAAATGAGTTGACACTTTTCAAATAGGTATTGGAGACGCTTTGGTGCCCTTGCCAGATAATCACACGTATTCTCGGGATGCCCTGGAGTTTCTGGCAAAAGAACAGACAGTGCAAGACTTGACATTAGACAGCCCATTTACATCTACCCCAAGATATGTGATTCTGGGGAATGCAGTGCATTTCTACCATTAATATTGTAGCACTAGAAAATATTATAGGCATCCCTATAGCCAAACACAAAAATATGTACAATAACATTTTAAGCATATTACTAAAATATGGCTCTTACATGCTGAAGCCAAAAGGTGTTTGAAATGACTATAGTTGAGAAAATATCTTATGGACTCAGGAGAACACAAGAGATTCCCTTCCAACCCATCTGCCATGGCCATCCATCTAAATCCAGAGTTAAAAATGTATGTATGCTATCCATCAAATAAAACTAGTCCCCTCTTCTGCATTCCTACGCCTTCTCCTGGGAAAGTGACCATGGAGAAGTTTCACATGATGCCAACAGTAAACTCTTTTCAAAGGTCTACAGAACATGAGAATATCTAAATCAAGATAAATTTATCTACCATTGGTGACACAAAACATAAACCATTGTTTGTAATGTTTTATAACATCAGATTTATGACAGACAGAATTTACTTTTCATCAATGTATTCTACAGGTCATTGTTCTGAAAACACTGCTGTACCAGGAACTGTAGAATTTGAAAGGTAACATCAGTGATGATTCCTGTTCTCCAAAAGCTTGATGATGCAATGCTAAGGAAACAGGAAGAATTATATGTCATATAATTAGTGTCCTTATAAAGAGTGATAGTTATTACTATTTAATGATGATACATCAGACTTTCAACCATTCAGAGATGATCATTCTAACAGAGCATGTTATTGAGAAATTAGTATCTTTGCTCTTTGCTCCTACAGACCCAAACAATAAAAAGAATGAAAAAGTAGTATTTTTAATGAGACCAGAGTTTTGAATTCTGGAATCCCTTGGCCTAGAATTAATAGTTTTTTTTCTGATTCAGATGCAGAGAAAGTGAATTAAGTTGGCTTATCCCCAAGTGGCAGGAGATGACAGGTTTTGTGTTTTGAAGGTAGAGACAAGTGAGGCTAACTGAAAGTCTGGCAGAAATACACTATTTCTAACATGGCAAGAAGTGTCAGGAACACGGATAGGACTGCTTATGCAACCAGAGGAATTAGTCCCAGCCCCAACTATGTGATTGAAATTGGACATTCTACCTTTCTTGCATTTAGGTGTCCTGAATCCATGCCTATCCAGTTCATGAAAATAAACTAAGGTCCAGTTCACAAGAAATGTGAATTTTAAAAGACCCTTCCACTGACTTATTCTGTGATCTCCTAGACAGCTTATTTTCTATTTTTCAGTCTATTTTTTTTATAAAAACAAGAATATTCCTTCATTCGGTTATATTTATATTCCTTCATGCCAAACCCCATGTTAGGCACTAGGAGCACAAGAAAAAAGTAGGCCACTTTTCCTGTTTCTGAGTAGGTCTCAGCCAAGTCAAAGTTACTGGCATATAAAGAACTAAGTACATAACAAGCAGAATCATAAATGATGCACTGGGAGAGAACAGAGAGTAGCAAACTTTCCCTGGGAAAGTTAGGGAAGACTTGTATAGTGGATGCTGTCACTACTCCAACCAGGGCACACTCCTCCCCCCTACCATCAGGACTAGACCCAGACCGATGCCAGGAGACCCTAGCCCCTTGCACTAATTCAGGACAACTCTGCATCATTGTACACAAACAGGCTGTGAGCGAGATTTGCTTTGAGGAACCCTGGTTCCAACCAAAACTGCTTTCCTCGTCTGCTCCCCACAGGAGCTGATTCCAAAAGGACTTTCCAGTAAACATTCTGCAAGAAAATCTCTGTCTCAATTTGCTTTCTAGAGACGTCATGAAGGTTTGGCAAAGGAATTGAGACTCAAAGGTTTACCGAGGGTTTGCTAAACAAAGGTGGTGACAAAATTGGTTTTACCTAAGCCCTGTGGTCCTAGAAAATAAAGATGGTTAATCCTCCCAACCTTTTGTTTTCCAAAAACCTCCACCCTGTTGTGCTCCAGGAAAGGGCTTACTGCAAAGAACCACCTTTTCAACCTGACTTGGAAGACGCTCTTTCTCCAGACTCCCAGAAGACTCTTGCATGACTCCCTTGTTCACATATGACAATGCCAGACACCAACCCTCAGCATTCTTTTTTTGCCTCATAAATGATCAGCTAAACCACTTGTCCCCCAGAACTGGATTGACAAAGAGATAAACTTTCCTTGTTCACTTGACTGATTCCTTCTTATTACAAAAACCCAACCTGTAAAATTATTCCACCTATAACTTCCCTATTCTGCTCTATAAAATATAAGAGAAAGCCACTCTACCAACACCCTGATCCTCAGATCTGGGGTGCTCTTCCTTTGTAATATGCTAAACAAAATCAATCTTCCTACACATTCTGAGATTTTTGCCTTTGGCAGTGAAATGAATGCAGGCACAAGAAACATGATGAACAAAGGCACTAAGTACGAAAGGACCTGGTATTGTCCAAGAGACACTGGAAATTTGATGTGGCAGGAATGTAGACTTGTGGTTGGGACCAGAGTGGATGACAATCAGCTAGGGTAGACTGAAGCGCCTGGCATGTTAAACCAGGCATTTGATCCTTACTATGGGGAAACTCCAAAGGCCTTTTTACAGTCCTTTTTGGAAGTAAAGAGTTTTGGCCACCAGCCAGGGGAGAATAGGTCCTTCAATGGACAAAAAGGCTTTAAAAGTTGTCATCAAGAGAACAAGGTCTTCAGCTCACAAATCTTTAAAATCCTCAAAAGCGTTTTGGAAAACTGTATATCTACCTGTAGATTTATGTATAAGATGCACTTGAGATTTTTCATTAAAAGTTTAAACAGTTGCTTGTAATTTCAAGTATGTTGTAAATAGTGACATTTTGGAATGAAATATTCATATCAAGTTTTAAAAAGTATCCAGAAGAATCTAAATAGTCTAGATTTATCTAAAACCTAAGTGAACAAGCATTTTGCTAATTTTATATAGTTCCTTTATCTTCTTGAACTTGTGCATTTTATTTCACCAACACATTTCAAAGTAATGTAATGTATTTTTATGCTAGAAAGGCTTTTACTGGAAGTCTTTTACATTAGAAGTTATAATACATCTTTGTTACAAAAATATGTATATATTTTTTCCTGTAGCCATAGAGTCTAAAAGTTATTTTTCTTCTATAAGAAATTATTCAAAAACATAAATATATTATAAATGAATGATTTATTATTAAAGATAAAAACAGAATTTATTGGAAAGTCACCTCATAATGATATGGATCAAGCTCATTTATTTCTAATTAGTTTACATATGTACGAATGACAATTATTGCTAGAAGAGAGAGGGTTCAGCATAAAATCTATTTTTATTTCATGGATATAAGCTACGAACAATCAGATAAGTAAGTGGATAGGAATCAAAAGATTTTTTTATAACAATGAACAATATCACTCTGTTCTTTAAATTCTTATGAATTTCTGGAACACCTAGTTGGCTCAGTCAGTTAAATGTCTGACTTTGGCTCAGGTCATGATCTCATGGTTCATGCGTTCAAGCCCCGCATTGGGCTCTGTGCTGACAGCTCAGAGCCAAGAGCTTGCTTCAGATTCTGTGTCTGTCTCCCTCTCCCTCTGCCCCTCTCCCATTCACGCTCTCTCTCAAAAATAAAAACACTAAAAAATTTTTTCTTTAATTCTTCCAAATTTTATAGCAAAATCACGTGGTGATCTATTATTAAAAAATATTTGAACACTGTATCAATTCATAACTTGTTAGGTAGCCCTGCTGTTGTATTAAAAGCAAAGAATTAGAAACCAACTTATTTACAAAGGCTTTATTATAGTAACTGACACTCTCAGTTTCTTGGAGGAGCACAAAGGCTTTACCCAGATTCATTCAAAGACTAGCCTTATGTGTACCTCTTTCACTTGAAGGTATTTTATTAATCCAATGTACTCAGACAGGGAGGAGGAAATAAAATATTAAATTCAATACATCTTTGTTAATGCAACAATCTTTTTTGACAGTATGGTTTTATCTTATCAAAGCCTGGGAGCTGCAGAGTTAACTCATTTACTTTGTGGAAAACGTCCAGCATACAACCTAATTAGCAAAACAAACCCACATGATCCAACCAATCAACCAGATCAGCAAAAAATCAAACTTCAGGTTTTCACTTCCAATAAAAGTGTTATCACATATTTTTAGAAATATAAAAATTCTGTGAAGTTAATTAGAAATCAGATCTTATAGATTACTAAAAGTAGTCATTAAGACTAAATGTTTTCATATCTAATGTAATTTATCCATATTCTAATAAGTTGAAAACATGATAATATGACATAAATTTCTTAATTTGCAAGCCCATTATGTGTAAACTTATGAGTTATTTATGAAGTGAAGAGTATGATATAAGGCATAGTATTCCTTTGGTAAATGTGTACATTTGCTGTCTAATTAAATAAAAACTCTATATAAAATACAATCAATCCAGAATAAAAATTCCCTATGTATTTCATGAAAGAAATGTTATGTACTGCTAAAAATTACTTAGTCCAAAAATATTTTATAGACAAAAAAGATTAGCCTGACAAATCAGAATAAATATTTTATGAAAAGAATTGAGAAAATAAGTTTAACTATATTAGTAAATGATTAACTCCAGTCTAAAAGAAATCGTATGTGGGGGCGCCTGGGTGGCTCAGTTGGTTGAGTATCCAACTTCAGCTCAGGTCATGATCTCAAGGTTCGTGGGTTCAAGCCCCGTGTCGGGCTCTGTGCTGACAGCTCAGAGCCTGGAGCCTGCTTTGGATTCTGTGTCTCCCTCTCTGTGCCCTTTGCCTGCTCACATACCATCTGTCTGTCTGTCTCTCTCTCTGTCTCTCTCTCTCAAAAGTAAATAAACATCAAAAAAAATTAATAAAAAAATAAAAACATATAAAATGCACATTTACAGTTTTAATCCAGTATCTTAAAATTTTTGATAATGTCTAAATAATTTCCAGTTACACGTAAAAGAATCAACAATCCAATTTTTAATCCTTTAGTTCTTCATTATTGAGCTAATGGCCTGGCTTGAGGATGACTATTGAAAACAGGGAGTGCCTGGGTGGCTCAGTCAATTGAGCATCCAACTCTTAATTTCAGCTCAGGTCATGATCTCACTATTCACGGGTTTGAGCCCCACATCTGGCTCCACATTGATATTGTGGAGCCTGCTTGGGATTCTCTTTCTCTCCTCTCTCTCTCTGTCCCTCATGCTCTCTCCTTGTCTCTCTCTCTCAAAATAAATAAACTTTAAAAAATCTAGTTGGAAAGAATCGGTTAACTTTAAATGACAAATCTTGTTCTCAAGACACTCTTTTTGAAGAACAATGCAGTTTCCCACACCACTCAAGGCAATAGAAAAAGCAAAGTCACTTCCTTTATCCCACCCTGCAATGTACCTGAATTTAGAACATGACAACACAACCAACCTTCAAATGTCCTTTTGCTTAGAGCCCTGGAATCTTTTACACCTTGGGAAAATGTACCATAGTAAGATTTGGGTGAAGGCTATGTCTTTGTTTCATAGAATGGGGGTATAACTGTTAGGAAAAGAAAGGTGGTGAGAGAAAAATCTACCTGGATATGCAGGAAGGTTCTCCTCAGATAGGTTTTAAGAAAAATATATATGGAATTTGAGGATCTAGAAAATAATTCCCTTAACTGTCTTTGCAAACTCCCAAAGTACTCATAGTGCCGTTGGAAGACTGTCATCAGAAGGCTCTAGAAATAGAAAGCAAATCATGAGAAAATGAACAAAAGCATGAGATATCTGGCAGAGTGTTTATGTCTTACTCTATGTCACAAAAAGATTTTGCATACTTGCTTCTCTGTAATATTCCATGAAAGAATAGAAGAAGTCCATTTCTTTCTGCCCCAGACAAAAAAAGAAAAAATTTGTAATTAAGGGTCATTACTCGCAATCATTTCAGATATGAAATAAGAGGGTCACCTTGCTCCCAGCTGAACAGTGACCAATCTGTACCACTGAGTTTGCCTCTCTCTTTTTTTTTAGGTTTTTATTTATTTATTTTCCAGAGAGAGAGAGAGAGCCCAAGGGTGGGGGAGGGACAGAGAAAGAGGGAGAGAGAGAATCGCAAGAAGGCTCTGCACTGTCAGCACAGAACCTGATGCGAGGCTTGAACTCATGAACCGTGAGATCATGATCCTAGCCAAAGTCAGACACTTAACTGACTGGGCCATCCAGGTTGCCTGAATTTGCCTCTTAAGACAAGGATAGGATGGGGTGGGCAGTAGAAGTGGGGTGGCAGGAGACCTCCGGGGGGGAAACAGGGGGAACATCTTCACTATTCAATCATTTGAAATAGCTCCAAGAAAGTAAACTTTCCCATTGTACAGCTAAAAACCACTACAAGCAATATCAGCTTATTATATAACACTTTTGATAGGAAAATTAAAGGAACTTTATTAAAAAAACTCTTTAGGCTGATATCTGCTTCCTAGACCTCTGGATATTTCATGTACTGCCATATGAAGGAAAGAATTCATTTAGGACCTACTAAGTAGGAGTCCCTCTTTGACTAACAATTTATCTCAATGAGGTGATACATAATGTTATATTTTTTAATTTTTTTTCCATTTATTTATTTTTGAGAGACAGAGTGAGACAAAGTGAGAGTGGGGGAGGGGCAGAGAGAGAGGGAGCCACAGAATCAGAAGCAGGCTCCAGGCTCTGAGGTGTCAGCACAGAGCCCAATGCGGGACTCGAACCCACAGACTGTGAGACCTGAGCCAAAGTCGATGCTCAACCTATTGAGCCACTCAGGTGCCCCAATAATGTTATATTTTTTAAATTGTTATATATACAAAACATATAAATAAAAAAGAAAAGGGTATTAATTTTTAGACCTACTTTGAATTTTTTAAACCTAAAAATTGAAGAAAAAGAAAGAAGGTAAGTCTTTCTAAACAAAGTCTAGTAGGAAACTGCTTGAGTGCTTTAATTTCCATTTTAAAAATTAATCTTGCAACATTTTATACAAAATCTTATAATTGGTTCCACAGTTAATTAAAATTTCATTAGTGAGCAGATATGAAAAGCACAGCTTATTTGAAGTATTTATTATTCCTTCTTGGATTGTTAATGAGTTAAACCCTCAAGTGCATCTGTATTAAAGTCACCTTCCTGCTCATCTATCTACATTCTCAGAAAGTAATATGTGAAAACCAAGAGGGCTTCATATATTTGGTGCTATTATTTTTCCTGCCTAACTTGAGGATGTAAATTTATTCCATGGTACTTTCTGAAAAATTAACTACTGTTTCAGCTATCATAGTCTTTTCCAGTCCAGTTATTTTAATAATTAAGATTCTATTTGAAGTTCATTTTCATTTCAGCATATTATAATTTTTGTCAACATTTTTTTTCTTCATTAAAAGGTTGGTTTGGAGTCACGTCAACAATATTAACAGTCCTAATCTGTATACTCTTCACGAAATAAGATGCTATTTCATTCTCTGGAGTTTGGTTTGTATTTCATAATCTATTTAAAACAGATTTAAAATCACTGCTACACATGTCACGTGATTTTGAAGACACTTGGGATATTTCTTAATTGCAAATGTCCTACTATGAAATTGATTAAATTATCTGTGAAGTAAAATGGAGACATACAGATAGTAGTAATAGTGAATATTATTAATATCTACTTCTATATTCGGAAAAGCATGAAAGCCTTCCTTAAGGGTTTAAAATATTTCCTATTATGAAAATTTCTCATTTAATTTATTACAAGCCAATTAAAGAAAACTATTATAACTATGAAAATTAGAGCAGACTAATTACTGTAAATATACATTTTTCTCTTGCTGTAGAAGGCGAATTTTTCCCACCTGAAGTGGGAATAAGATGTTTTCACGGGGGGCGTGAAATTTTGGGAATTCTCCTATCTTTCTACAACAAATAGCTATGTAGGCATCAAATCCTAAATTCATTTAGGGACAAATACAAAGATCAGAAAAGGGAAGTCTCTATATTAGAATGAACCACCTGAAGTTACTGACATTTGACCACCGTGGAGGCACAGAATTGGCAATTTCATAAACTTCAGCCTATAAAGTCAATGTTTATTTATTTATTTTGAGAGACACAGAGAGTGAGCAGGGGAGGGGCAGAGAGACAGGAAGAGAGAGAAAAGCCCAAGCAGGCTCCACACTGTCAGCACAGAGCCCCATGTGGGGCTGGAACTCACGAACTGTGAGATCATGACCTGAGCCTCTTGATGTTCATTTTTAATCCGATTTTCTGTGGTTTTAGACTGTGTTCTCCATAAAGAAGTTCTGTGGCAGTGTCTACATTGTTATGCAAGAAGAGTGACAGGTGCTAATGCCATGTGGACAGGAAACTTTGTAGTTCTTTGTCATTGATTCAACCAGACAAGCTCTGTTTTGTATCTTTTTTTATATAATGGAGTTCCCAGTAAACATTGTTTATAAAGAAAGAGACCCACATTTCTAAAAAAATTAAAAAACATTAAAAAAATCACAGATAAACTCCAGTATTACAAAACAAGAGAGTGAAATGAGAGTATCATAAAAATACAGAGGTGATCTCATCCAACACCCTCCACTTTAAAGGACACTGAGGTCCTGAGAGATTAAGGGTTTTCCCAAGGACCACAGTGCTAGTCAATGGTAAACACACTACAGACCCAACTTATTTCAATTCAAGTCCAGTGTTCTCTTCAATATAGCATTTGACAATATTACTGCCTTATAATTATAACCCAACCCTTTCATTTTCTAGGCTGTATCTCTCTAGTTCCCTCATCTATGCTTTGTGACCTATGCTCTCCAGATACTCCCTCACCCTCATTTCTTCTGACATTCCAACTTGTCAAGTTTCCTACTAATGAAAGTTAGCCAGGTACCAGAGCATAAGCTGATTTTGACCAATGCCAAGTACAGTGGGACCACGCCCCATTTGTTCCAGGCACCGCAGTTATATTTTTAGTCTAGCATTTCATTAGTCACTTTATGCTGGAAACCAAAGTGTCAGATGTTACTTTCCAGACCATCCCAAGTTTCTGCCACTTTAAGAATTAAAGAGGCAAAGACTATGAAATGTCACCTCAGAGCCCAGAAAAGAAAACCATAATGAGGGTGAAATGGAGCATCCTGGGTGAGAAATGGACTGTATCATCATAACAAAGCTCTGTAGGAAGTCCTAGTTATCCTGCAGTAAAGCACAGTCAATTCGTGCAGCTTGAAAGATAGAAATAGCAGACCACTTTTTTAAAGGAAGGAAAAAAACAAAAAGCCCTGTTGTTTAGTACTGGTGATCCAGCGTCTTTATGGGAAAAAAAAAAGTACAATCTTCAACTAAGTGAACTAGTCTCAGAATGGGGGGGAAACAGTTATAAAGTCCATTTTAAAGTCTGTGGGATATAGAGATGGGAAAATAGCTCTGACTACCCAAACTCACCTTTTGTGTGAATACATATTTTGTAAGGCCTAATGTCAAGATTTTAAATGTAAATCAAGGCTGGATCTGCCTTGTGTATTCTAAAGCACAATATACTAATGGCTTTGCATGGGACCATGCAGCTACTACAGAAAATTGAAGTAGAATGTATCCAAATTTCTCTCTCTTTTCAGCTCAGGGTCATGATCCCAGAGTCAGGGATCAAGCCCTACACCACATCAGGCTCTGCACGGAGCATGGAGCCTGCTTAAAATTCTCTGTCTTCCCCTCTGTCCCTCTGTCCCCCTCTCACTCTCTCTCTCTCAAAAAATGAATAAACTTAAAAAAAAAAAAAAGAATGTATCCAAATTTAAAATGAAACATAGAGCAACCACAAGAAGTGTCCAAGCAAGTAAATTTGCTCTCACAAAGGTACAAGGTTATTTTAAGACCTGAAGAACCTTGGGGCACCTGGTTGGCTCAGTCAGTTGAGCGTCCGGCTTCGGCTCAGGTCATGATCTCACGGTTTGTGAGTTCAAGCCCCGCATCAGGCTCTGTGCTGACAGCTCAGAGCCTGGAGCCTGCTTCAGATTCTGTGTCTCCCTCTCTCTCCGCTCCTTCCCCCACTCATACTCTCTCTCTCTCTCTTTACTGTTTATTTATTTTTGAGAAAAAGTTAAAAAAAAAAAAGACCTGAAGAACCTAAACAATTTATCAATAAAGCTGAGGCACACTTACCAATGTACAGCACAGTATACTTCAACAAGGAATTGAAATCACATTTCCCCCTGTGATTTGATAGTGTGATGATATGTCTTTTAAATTTTAACTATGTCAATTTTTATCGCCAATTTGTGTGAAATTGTTACAATAACAAACCTTTTTTTTCTTCACCACCAAAAACGCCAGTGCCATTTGGATGAATATGCTTGCCTATCCCATTAATTGATATATTAAAACCTCACAGATACTTGTATCAGTTTCCACTTTTCTGTTTTCCTTTTCTTAAATCCTTACCATATATTTTTAAATATGTCACTTTAGGACATTGTCATAACTCTTCTTTGTCAAAAAGTTTCTTTGATGAAGAAAATAATCTAGTTATTTTCCCGTAGGTTAACATCAGAATTTTTGCCAAGTTCCCCCCTAAAAATATATTTAATTTTTTTTTAATGTTTATTTATTTTCAGAGAGAGAGCACTTGTGCACAAGCAGGGGAGGGGCAGAGAGAAAGGGAGAAAGAGAATCCCAAGCAGGCTCTGCTCTGACATGGGGCTTGATCTCATGAACTGTGAGATCTCGATCTCATGAACTGTGAGATCATGACCTGAATGGAAATCAAGAGTTGGACTCTTAATCGACGGAGCCACACAGACACCCCTAAAAAATTATTTTTTAATTTGATCAAGAGTCTGTTAAACCTATCATTGAGTGTGAGGAAAATTATTAGTTGTTCTGACATTTGTGAGCTCTTATCATTTTCTAGACACTATGCTATGAGCTTTACAAAAATTTGTGACTTGATATACTCACAAGAACTCCTAGCAAGTATCATTATTATCCCTAATTTATAGATAGTGAAACTGAACTCAACAACTGTAGGCAGCTAGTAAGTGAAGGAGCCAGAATCCAAGCCTGGGCAATTTCATTTCAAGTCCCTGTTATTAGTTATCATGATATACTGCCTTCTCATCAAGTACTACAATATGTATATCTTTCCATCTATTCAAGAATCCTTATATATGCAGCAGTTAAATGTTATAGGCTTTTTTATATTTCTTTATATTTCTTAAGTTAATTCCTAATTTCATTCTTTGTTCTATTGCAATTATGAATGAAATTCCCCTGTTATTTCAGCTAAGTGGTCATTACATTGTTAATAATTATTAATTTTACAAAATTTTCTTAAATCCAATAACGTTAGTGCGATTACTTAGTTCTAGGATATCTACACAAAAAATTATATCATCTACAAATAGTGATAATTTGTCTCATGCTTTCAACACTCTAGCTTTTACTGTTACATGTCCAATTGCATTGACCTTCTGTAATACTATTAAATAAAAAGTGCAAAAAATAATTTAATGGAAAGAGAAGGTCTTTTGATTCACCATTAAGAATGATGTAGCTTTGAGGACCCTGGGTGGCTCAATGGGTTAAATGTCCGACTACGGCTCAGGTCGTGATCTCGCAATTCACGAGTTCGAGGATTCACGAGTTCGAGCCCCGTGTGGAGATCTGTGGTGACAGCTCAGTTCCTGCAGCCTGCTTCAAATGCTGTGTCTCCCTCTCACTCTGCCCTTCCCCTGCTTGCACTGTGTCTGTCTGTCTGTCTCTCTCAAAAATAAATAAACCTTAAAAACATTTTAAAAAAAGAATGATGTAGCTTTTAGTTTGAGACAATCTTTTATTAATTTTTTAAAGTATTAATTTCTTAATGATAGATACATTAGATTTTATTAACTTCTTTTTAAGTGTCTGTTAATTTATTTTTCCTTGTTTAATCTATTAATATGAAATAAATGCATTCATATCAAACTATCCTTGTGGTTTGATACAAACTACTTACTCACGGTGAGTGTTTTTCACCATGGTGGAGTATATGAATTTATTAACATTTAATTTAGAATTTTCTTTCTAATGAAAAGTGAGATTAGTTGGTAATTCTTTTGTGCACTATCTTTTTCAAGTTTTGGTATTGTATGTGATACTTCATTAAATGATTTGCTTATTGAATCAATCAGAATACCAGCCAGAAACAAACATCATATAGTTAAATTAAGATAATTCAAAAAAAGATTAATAAAATGACAAAGTACAGACAGGTGAGCAGTAAGTAGGGGGAAACAAGCGACTAACACACCTGGGTCTTAGAAAGGAACAGTCACCAGAACCTGGAATGAGAGAGTAACCTGAAAATGGTCACTTTGAGAAAACCTGTGATCTTCATTTGGGATCTCAAGCAGTGAGCTCCTCAGAAACAGATCCAAGGGAATAAATAGTGCACCCTAGCTTTCTTCCTTCCTCCTGTCTCCTGCTGGGTTTCCAGTTTGGTTGGACCCAGTCCAAAAGCAAAGGGCAGGGTGACCTTTGATGTAGTATGGCTGGGCAGAGGGCAGAGTGGAGAAGGAAAGTGGATCCGAGGAGCACACAAAGGACAAACAGCTCACACGGGTTTTAAGGGCTCTGTGGTGAAGCATAGGCTACCGAAATGAGTTATTCCTTGAAAATTTAAATGGATGATTTTCAAAGACTTTGTGACTCTGGAGCCTATATTTTCAAATAATTGGCCGGTTTTTAAATTTCTTTCCTGATGATTACATTAGAAAGGTTTTCTACATCTTGAGTAAATTTTAATACTTTTTCTTCAGAAAGTTATTCATCATTGAAATGTGTAAGTTGTGTGCTTTAATAAGTATGAAATCCCTTATGATTTCTATCTACTCTTCATTTATTGTCAAATCCTTTCTCATTTCAAACTGAGTTTGTAGATTCCTTTGTAGATTTTCCATTGATTTGGCTTATTTTTAAAAACTAGTTCTTGTATATATTTATCAATTTAACTGTAACTCTTCTAATTCTATCTTATTTTTAATGTTTTTACATATGTGTGTGTGTTTATATACATAAAACCTACTTTCACTTGGATTCCTTAAATTTCATTATTTTTCTTTTATTTCTATCTTTTCAAATTGAATACTTGATTCATTTCTTTTCCTCTTTTTTTTTTAATTTTCAAAACACATCAAAGTGTTTACTTCTGAGTATACCTCTGGCCAAATCACACAAGCTTTGATATGACATATTTATTTTCTTTGTTAAGCTGTTGAATTGTTGAATTTTTATTTGCTCTTTGTCCTATGGTAGTTTGTGGGGATGTTTTATATATTTATTTATTTTTATTTTAGAGAGAGAGAGCGTACCAGCTAGGGAGAGGGGCAGAGGGGGAGAGAGAGACAGAGACAGAGACAGAAAAACAGAAAGAGAGTGAATTCAAAGCAGGGTCCACACTCAACACAGAGTCCAACACAGGGCTTGATCCCATGACCCCGGGATCATGACCCGAACTGAAATCAAGAATCGGATGCTTAACCGACTGAGCCACCCAGATGCCCCTGGGGATGTTTTAAATAATAAAGAATTTTTATTAAAATTGTTATTAAGTTTTATTTTAGGTAACCAAGGAATATGGCCTATATGGTCCCTACCTTCCATGAGGTAACCATTCTACTGCACTTAATATTTATCATTTTCATTTTTAAAAATTTCATGGTGTATATTCTGTGTCTGCTAACAAAATATATTACTTCCTTTTAAATTTATATAAATGATATGATACCGTATCCTTTTTATCCTTGCTTCTTTTTAGCAAAATTTTATATTTTTCAGATCCATTCATGGTTGCAAATAACCATAGGTTATTCATTTAGAGTGCTATAGAACTTTATACTGCATGTATGATCCACAGTTCATGCATCTATTCTTCTGGAGATGGACAGTTATATTCTCTTCAATTTTTCCAAGTATAAACAGTGTTGTGTAGCTCTCCTTATGCACATGAAGAAGAATTTTCATAGGGTACTTAGGTTATGCACATCTTCAATTTGGAAAGATATTACAAATTATGTTCCAAATTGTAACAATCTCTGAATACTTTTTTTAACTTATTTTTTTTAATCTACATCCAAATTAGTTGGCATATAGTGAAACAATGATTTCAGGAGTAGATTCCTTAACGTCCCTTACCCATTTAGCCCAAGCCCCTCCCTCAACCCCTCCAGGAACCCTCTGTTTGTTCTCCATATTTAAGAGTTGAGTACTTTTTACCTTAGAAATGTACTGAGTTTTTTTTCCTCCCCCCCCCCCAAAAAAGAGGTTAGAGTGGGAGAGAGCCAAAGCATAAGAGACTCTTAAAAACTGAGAACAAACTGAGGGCTGATGGGGGGTGGGAGGGAGGGAAGGGTGGGTGATGGGTATTGAGGAGGGCATCTGTTGGGATGAGCACTGGGTGTAGAATGGAAACGAATTTGACAATAAGTTTCATATATTTAAAAAAAAGAAATGTACTGAGTTTTTGAGGTAAGATTTCATGTTAATAAATGCTCCTTTAACACTTGAAAAATATGTAACCTATACAATAAACCAGAATGATATGTTATTAAATTTCAGAGAAGCGTTTTAGTGTAGTACTTACATGAGTAGGCTCTGACTCCAGAATTTCAGGGTTCAAAGTCCAGCTTCTCCACATTCAAATTTTATGCCATGGGCAATTGAAGCTCTCAGCAGCTTAATTTTTCTGTCTGTAACTGGGGACCAGAGTAATACTTATGTACATGGTTATGGTGAGGGTGAAATGAGCTAATGAAGAAAGTGCTTAAAACAGTGACTGGCACATGGTTAGTACTCGACAAATATCAGCTTTATCATTATGATTATCATATCAAATTTACAAGGATCAGAAAGAGTGTTGTAGATCAAGAGTAGGAACTCCTACTTTTTTAAAAAAGGGAGTGAAATTTTATTGCTTTGTTGTTGAATGTGGTAGTTAATTTAATACACGTCATGCAGGGGCACCTGGGTGGGTCAATAGGTTAAGTTTCCAACTTTGGCTCAGGTCATGATCTCATGGCTCATGAGTTGGGGGCCCCATGTCAGGCTCTGTGCTGACAGCTCAGAGCCTGAAGCCTACTTAGGATTCTGGGATCCTAATTCTAGGATTCCCCCTCTCTTTCCCTGCCCCTCCCTTGCCCATGCTCTGTCTCTCCATCTCTCAAAAATAAACATTAAAAAAAACTTAAACTAATGCAGGTCATGCAAAACTTTATGGGATTCACTAGCAAGAACAAACTCAATTGTTTCTCTTTAGGATTTCTTGAGACAATAATAGCAGAATAATGAAGGAAATGATGAACAGAATGCATGAAATAGGTGTACTGAAACCAAAGCAAACTAAACAATTATGATATTTAATGTAAATGGAAATTTTGGAGATAGGGATTGTATATTCTAATATTGATATCTTACCTTGAAGTCTCCCAAATCATTGTGAAACAAAATACAGTGTTTGAAAAGTTTAATGCCCACTGAGATATCATGTAAATGAAAATAGAGAGCAAAGAGTGGCATCATTAAATTTTAATTTGTGAATAGATAATGAATAATGCAATCAAAAGAAGCAAAAAATAAGTAAGGAAGCTAAATTTTCTTGTAAAACAAAACTAGCCTTAATTAAAATTAAAAATAACCTTAACAGGCTGTGGCTTATAAGAGGGACAC
The DNA here is from genome assembly GCF_027475565.1 of Acinonyx jubatus. Lineage (NCBI taxonomy): Eukaryota > Metazoa > Chordata > Mammalia > Carnivora > Felidae > Acinonyx > Acinonyx jubatus. Next base: position 50,927,573 of record NC_069387.1, read on the forward strand.
ACACATCCAATACTAGTAACTTAGAAGATAGGGCATAGACCCTGTCTTACTCCTTCATGAATACAGAGCAGTTTATTACCATTTTATCTGTGTAGACATTATAATGAAACAGTAATAGACACAAAGGCAACAAAAGACATAGCGAATCTTATTTCAGGTGCCTATCTTGCAAAGATACTGAAACTTGACTGCACAGAGATGGCTACCAAAGTAGGATATGAGGCAGCACTCTCTCATTTGGGAGTACAGTTTCTTGAATGTATTAGTGTCTTATTGCTGCTATAACAAATCACCATAAACCTAAGTCTTAAAAAGACATACATTTATTATCTTGCAGTTCTAGAGGTCAGAAGTCTAAAATGGGTTGGCAGAGATGTGTTCTTTCTAAAGGATCTATGGCAGAATCTATCTCTTTGCTTTTCCCAGTTTCTAGAGTCTGCCTGCATTCCTTGGGCCATGGCTCCATATCATTGACTCTATAATCACATCCCCTTCTATGGCTTTGATCCTCCTGTTTCCCTCTTATAAGGACCCTCATGATTACACTGTGCCTACCAGGATAATTCAGGATAATTTCCTCATTTGAAAACTTAACCACATCTGCAAAGTCCTTTTTGCCATGTAATATAATAGATACACAGTTTTTAGGGATTAGGACACACACTGAGTCCCCAAAGTCCTTCTGTTCCACTCAAGGTGGGAGATACTAGAGTATGTTAATGAGAATAATCTAGTAAAAAAGCAAAAATGATGATGCCAGAGAAAGAAGACAAGACAGTAAAATCCTTAAGAAATTAAAGGAAAGGGGCACCTGGATAGTTCAGTTGGTTGAGCATCTGACTCTAGATTTTGGCTCAGGTCATGATCCCAGGGTCGGGGGGGTTGAGCCCTGTGTCAAGCTCCATGCTGAGCATGGAGCCTGCTTAAGATTCTCTCTCTCTCTCTCTCTCTCTCTCTCTCCCTCTCTCTCTCTGTCTGCCCCTCTCCCCTGCTTGTGCTCTCTCTCTCTCTCTCTCAAATAAAAAATTTTTAAAAAAGAAAGAAAGAAATGAAAGGAAAGGAAGGGAAAGGAAAGGAAAGGAAAGGGCACACAAGTATGCTTATTCCATTTTAGTAGTACTTGGCACAGTTTAAGGGCTTGGTAAATGTTTGCAAATACATGCTATTTTGAAGACCAAGTATTTATTTAGAAAATGCCAAAAGGCAGAGATTTGTGTTACATTTGCACTACTCATAGCAAAATTAAACAAAAGCAAAGTTATCTAGTAATAAGTTAAAAATACTACTTCAGAATCCTACTTAAAAGAGAGATATGAAAATATTTGAACAATAAAAATATAAACAAAACACATCAAAATTTGTAAGATATTACCAAAGAAATGTAAAAGAAAATATACTTTTCTGAATATATATAACTGATACCATCCTAAGATGGTAAAGAAACAAATTAAACCAAATACACTTGGAAACAGAAATGATACAACTAAGAGTGGAAACAAGCATGCTTGGGGGAGAGGAGACAAAAATCAGTAAAAAATGAGCACCACAAACAATAATTAGCTGGGAATAAGGAGTTAAAGCAACTGGCTTTCAATCATTCATTTCCTTCAAGAGGTGGAAAGACTCCCCAGAGAAAAAGGCCAATGACCACCTTGTCACCCAGACCTCCAGGTAAAGAGACTAGAAATATTTGTTAGGAAGAACAGTACTTATTTCTGGAATGCCTTTATCAGGAAGTCTCAAGCTAAAGATTATTTAAAGCAAATAGAATCCAAGATGTAAGGGGTGTGATTCCTCAGAGAATGCCACTTGAGCTCTTCACCCAGGATATAAAATACAGGTGTTTCATAACTAGAACACCTTCACTGTGGCATTGCTCCAGTCAACCTCACATAGAGACCTCTCTATTCCAGATCAGAGGAGCATATTTGAAACAGGAAGGACCTCTCTCTGTTGCATCTGAACCTTTTGACTGCCTGTATCCTTGATCTTATTTGGTGAAATTTGTTACTAGGTAAGATTTCTGATTCATGTGAGTCTGATTTTTCAAGCCAATCTTGGACATTGGTAACTCATTAATCAACTGAAAAGCTTAACATCAATGATCAACTATTGGCTCAATTCAAAAAAATATTTAATAAATTTTATTTTAAAAAATCTTTTAAATTGTGACAAATAATCTCAACTATAACATTCATCCTGCTAGAAACCAAAGTAGCATAGATAACTATTTATAAAAAAGAATATAGTTATCAAATGGCCATTCCTTAAAGATCCACATTAATAAAATCAATGAGAAAAAATATAAAAAGTCATTATATAATGTGTATTTCACTGTCACAGATTCATTGTAAAACTTTGTAAAAATATCAAAGAATATTATATAGATAACAACAACTGTCCAAAATATTTAAAATTAAAACATAGCGCAAACAAGTCTATGAAGCAAAAACTGTTTGGATTCCAAAACCTAAAAAAGAAATACCACAGAAGGCCTTTTAGACTAATTTCAATTACAGAATGATATACAAGCATCCAAATATTATAAAAACCTCCAGTGATTTATCCCAATATTTTAAACGGATGCAGCATGAAGGAAGTAATTAACGTGACTCATCACATTAATAAGGGGGAAAAAACTAAAATCTTCTAAGCTTCTCAGTAAATGCCAAGAATGTATTTGACAAAATCCAATATTTATTCTGAATTTTAAGTCTAAGACTAATGTCATTGGGAATTTCTTAACAGACCATCAAATATGTCTATCTCAAGTCATGTGTTTATATATTTAATACAAATTCATTGGAGTCATTCCTTTTTAAAAAAATAACAATGAATATCCCCCTTTTTAGCACTTCTGCTTAATATATGAATAATACTTGCAATTCACATATTAATATTATTGGCAATTACTATTCAAGCAGAAAAAGAAATAGGGATACAAACATAAGAATGAAGACATGATTGAACTGTATTTGCAGATGGCACGAATATGTATCTGGAAAGAAAATAAGAATAAAATTATTACTAGAGACAATAATCCAGCAAGACTCCAGACTGTACGATAAACCAACTAAACTTAATTGCCTCTCTTTATAAAAATGATACCTGATTAGAATAATTTAGAAACAGAATTAATTTTACTGATAATAGAGGTCAAGATATTTAAGTGCCAGAATATTCATTTAATTTAGGTCATAAGGGTTTGGGGGTTCTTAATAGCATAATAAAATAAGCAATATATTAGAATTCTAGGTGGGGGAAGTTAAATATAGGAAAGATATCAGTATGTCTGGAGTTGTCATAGATAATAAATTAATGGTAATAATAAATAGCATTTATTGCTTACTATGTGGCAGTTATTATGGAAAGGACTTTAGTTGCATTTTCTGCTTAATCACTAATCCTATGAGCTAAATTCTATTCCAACCTCTTTACAGTCAAGGAAATGGAAGGTAAGAGAAGTCAAGTATTTGTCTATGTAGTAAGTGACAAAGGCTGGACTCAAATGACTATGCAGGATACTTCGGACAAATTGAAAAATTGTTAGTGAAGTTAATTGAGAAGAATAGGCAAAAAGTAGCAGTGCATTTTTTCTCTTAAAGACATTAAAAACACTGAACTCCTTGTACCAGATTTTTTAAAACTTCCCAGTGATAATTACATATTTGTATTTTTTGAGGCTAGCTACAAGTGGTGTGTTTGATTAAAAACTAAAATAAAGAAGTAATTTGTTAACATATAATTAGAATATGAGTTTCTGCCAAGTATCTAAATTGCTCTGGGCACTGAGCCCATTTCAGACCCATGTTGTCCACGACCTCTAACTGGCAGGTAGTCTGGGCCTCACAGGTGTGCCCACGGTGCAGGGCAAGGCACCGGATGAGGCCACGGCCATGCCCAGCTCAGTGCTGCTCTCTGCCAGGCTCTAGAGCTCACCACATCCTGGGGGTGGCCAGGGGAGGAAGCCTCGAGAACACATTTCCAACTTGGAGTTCTCTGCCAAAACTTCACACTTGCCTGAATCAATGTGCCTCATTAAAATGATTAATAATTCCTGGGGCACCCTGTTGGCTCAGTCAGTTAAGCGTCTGACTTCAGCTCAGGTCATATCTCAAGGTTCATAAGTTTGAGCCCCGCATCAGGCTCCCTGCTGTCAGCATGGAGCCCTCTTTAGATCCTTCGCTCCCCTCTCTCTGACCCTCCCCCGGCTCATATGCTTGGTGCTCTCTCTCTCTCTCTTCAAAATAAATAAACATTTTTTTTAAAAGAAGTCTTTAATTTTTTTTAATGTTTATTTATTTTTGACAAAGAGAGAGCGAGAGAGCGAGAGAGAGCATGAGTAGGGGAGGGTCAGAGAGAGAGGGAGACACAGAATCTGAAACAGGCTCCAGGCTCTGAGCTGTCAGCACCTAGCCCGAAGCGGGGCTCGAACTCACGGACTGTGAGCTCATGACCTAAGCTGAAGTCAGACGCTCAACCGACTGAGCCACCCAGGCGCCCTATAAATAAACATTTTTTAAAATGATTAATATTTCCTGTGCTTTTTCTTTCAATTCTTTGGGCTGTATTTCATTTTATGAGTCTACAAAGCAGAATTATTCCCATATATCCTGGTTTATGCTGATTTGACCCTGTTTTATGATCTAATTTCTTATGCTTAAAGTACTCATTTCTACTTCCTCTAAACCTCTTGATTTTTTCAAAATTTTATTTGCTCAATCATTTTTTAATAAATACTTTTATATGTTGATTTTGCCTTTCTTTAACCTAATCTGTGTTTGCGAACAAAGATTTGTTTACCCCATTTTTTTTAACGTTCTTAACATTCTCACTCTCCAGTATTAGCCTGCTCCTTACTTCTAACTTTGTGAAATCTCAAATTATTCATAATTCATCTATTCCATTTTGTAAATGGCTCTTTAACTTTTGGTCATGATATGTATTCATAAATGTTTTTTCAGTATTATGTGTTTCTAACAATTCTTGATTTTTCTTCCTTTTATTATTTTAAGTATAAATATTTTTCCACTTACAAGTGAATTATTTTTCCCTCATGATGTGTCATCATTATGGTTGACAAAAGTCATAGTTGAGAGAGTAGTAAGAGAGAAGATAATACAACATAACAGGAAAAACCACAGGCTCTTTCCTCATTTCCTGTGTAGCTTTCTTTAAAAAAAAAATGTTTATTTTTGAGAGAGAAAGAATGCAAGTGGTGGAAGGCAGAGAGAGGGAGGAGAGAGAATCCCAAGCAGGCTCTGAACTGTCAGCACAGAGCCCAACGTGGGGCTCTAACCCATGAACTGTGAGATCATGGCTTGTGCTGATATCAAGAGTTTGACGCTTAACCGAATGAGCCACCCAGGCGCCCCTCCTGTGTAGCTTTCTGTGGCCATCCCCACACTCACCCCAAGCCTTAACCTTGGGCAGGTTAATAATCCTAGCCAGGTGATAAAAATCCTCCCCATCTATACATCACACTCTCCTGTGATCAGTGTGATTTTCTTAAATATATTTATCATCCATTATTTTCATGAGAAATTATGTATTCTAAAACCCATGGTTGCTAACATCTATTGATTTAGGGCAAGCCACACCACATTTATGGTGCAGGATAGGCAGGGCATTGGTCAGAGGTTAAATCATTACAGGTGCGATCTGACTTTGGCAGTGGAACCAGCTAATGTTGAACTTCCAGCCAGCATTCACAGATGAATGTTAACATTTCTGAGTCTGAGACCCTGTTCTAACACTTCTCACCTGTCATTTATTATTATTATTATTGATATATACTTGACATATAATATGTTAGTTTTAGGTGTACAACATAACAATTCTATATTTGTAACTGTATTGCAAGTTGATCACCACAATAAGTCTAGTTAGCAGCCATTGTCAGTTACAATTTTTTTTTTATCCCATGATGAGAACTTTTAAGATTGACCCTCTTACCATATTTCTATCTTTGGTTTCTCTACCTTTTTCTCCCCTGGCTCTAGGATTCTCCCAGTACATGGGGCCTGCTCACATCCTTCCCTTGTAATTGGGGACAAGTTGATGCTGGCTGGACCTGAGGCTTCCTCTAAATTGAGATACAGTTAGTCTCTGCTAGTCCCTCCTATTATCACTAAAACCTCTGCCCCAACTTCTAACTTACCGGAATCCTAAGAGAAAGGGAAGTCTACTTAAACTCTTTGATATGGATCCTGTAAACAGCATCATGACTTCTCCGATTCTTTGTTTTCTCAAGTTGAAGAGGATGATATTCTGGATTGATTAGAATTCCAAAGGGTAACAAAATCAATCTTCGGAACTCAGGTCTCAGAGTCGATTCTCCCAATGTCATGCTGTTTTACCCTTCTGTTTGTTTCTTTAGGAGGGCCTAATCAAATGGAAACTTTCACCTTTGATGGAATTATCCTATGTAAGAGACTTAATGTTCTGGTTATTTATTGCTCTGTAACAAATTACCCCCAAAACTTAGCAGCTTAAAGCAATAACCAATTTATTATGTTTTATAATTCTGTGAGTCAGTACTTTGGGCAGGATTCCACTGGTGATTCTCCTGCTCCATATGGCACTACTGAGGTCATCTGTTAGTATTCAGCTGTGCCAGAGAGTCCAAAACAGCTTCTCTTACACTTCAAGAATGTCAGCAGACATGGCTGGAAAGCTGAACTCAGTGAGGACTGTCAACCAGGTCACCTACATGTAGCCTTTCCAGCATATCTGGGGTAGTCCTACGTTTTCCATGGTGGCTGAGAGCTCTTAAAGAGAGTGTTCTCAAAGAAAGGAAGTGAAAGCTGACATTTTGTTGGCCTTGGGTAGACACTGGTGAGGGTCACTTCTGCCATATTCTATTGCTCAAAGCAGCCAAAGATCCACTCAGACTCAAGTGGAGGGGAAGTAGGCTTGTGGTCCTCCTACTATAGGCAGTATAATTGACCAAGGGGCCCAGGTACTGCACTTTGGAGTCCACATAGTGATTGAGTATGGTGGACATAAGGCAGACCCGTTCCTGAAAGACATAAGACTCCTTTGTCAGTAAACTATGGACCAAGGACTCCCCAACAACTCTGCCAAAAGTTCATATGCCAAGTTTTATGCCAAAACATAAAATTTTACCTCCCAGTAGGAGGAGGGTTAAGGAATTTGTGGCTATCTTCAATCACATCATTTCTTATTCCATGCTCTATCCCTGGAACCTTCTCAAAGTACCAAATTTCACCTACAGTGCATAAATACTGGCCTATAGATCAGACTTTGCCCCACTCCCACCCCCAGCCACAGCCGCTTGAACCCCAGATCAACTCCCAATTCAGGCAACCCAATGCTGAGCTGAAGCAATCAGAGTGTCTTTCTTAAGAATTAACATTCAGTCAGTTAGCAATAGGCAGCTGCCGGAACCACAGCCCCAGAAGCCAGAGTCAGCACCATAACAAACCAAAACTACAGAGGAGCCCAAACCAAAAGCCTTGTAGAAGAAGCAAGTTTAGAGAGAAGAAAATAAGACACACATGCAGAAAGAAGAGGCAAACTGATAGACATTCCAGAAATACCGGATGTACTTCCAATTTCCGTGAGGAACTGGTATACATTGTACAAAGGAGTTCTGTGAAAACCCATTGAATTGTTTCCCCCCAAAATCCATATGTTGAAATCCGAAGCCCCAATACCTCAGAATGTGACCTTATTTGGAAGTAGGATCATTGAAGATGTAATTGGGTAAGACGAGATCATACTGAAGTAGGGTAGGCCCTTATTCCAATATGATTGTGTCCTTATAAAAAGGGGGAGTTTGGACCCAGACACAACCACACAGGGACAACACCATGCAAAGGTAAAGGGAGAGATGATGCTTCTACAGGCCAAGGAATACCAAAGATTTTCAGCCAACCACCAGAAGCTAGGGGAGATTCTGGAAGAGATTCTCCCTCAGAGCCTTTAGAATATACCAACTGTACCAACAACTTGATCTCAGACTTCTGGCCTCCAGACTGTGCAACCATAAATTCCTATTGTTTAGACCATTTGGTTCATGACAGCCTGGAAAACTAATATAACCCCTGTTATAATAAAACCCGTTTCCATTTGAGCTAATTTGACTGGTTTTCTGTTCCTTGCAAAGAAAAAAAAAAAAAAGATATGAATCAAAAGACCTGACTTCTATCACCTGTGCTCCGAACACAGAGAACACCCTCTGGCAGAGCCAGGATTCTTCTCAGAAAATTATTCTGAATCTCCTCCAGGACAAAGACAAATGAATGAGCAGAGTTTAAAAGTTCTCTTCTAAAGAGTATGTCAAAATAGTTTTAGCCTGAAAAACTTTAAAGGCAGATAAAACCAGAATTTCGCCTTGACAAAACAAACTCTCAATTAGGCAACCTTGGTATAGGTAGCTTTGGGTGACGCTATTTCCTCATATCCCTTCCAGGATAAACTATCAGCCAAAAATAGAGTAAGCACTCATTTTTATATGGGATCACTATTCATAGCACAGTTAAGAAGCAGGGAATAGATACGAAAAATTTTTTGTTTTAGAAGAGAGGATTAGGAGTCCTCTCACAGCAATAATTAACTAGCAAGATCATGCTGTCAGCATGTTAAACAAAAATTATCTTTCTATCTCCCACAGCAAGCATGTGCATCCAGCTCACTCCAAAGTGGCTCTGAAAGATGAAAATATGAATTTAAAACAGGGAGGGGGCAGAGAAGGAATGAGAAGCAGGTACAACTTAACCACACATTAGCACTTCTAACTCCTCTGTCTGGGAGTAGTCATTAACCACCCTAAATTCCACGAGTCTAATGACTCCGAATGAGTGTCTATAAAAGCCACAAATTATCTAATATTGCCCCTGAGTTACTAGGTGTGGAGTAGCCATATATAAAACCTGACTCTTACATATAAAATATTGGCCTGAAAATCCCAGGCTTCCAAGGAAGTGGCAGACTAGGGAGGAATATACTACAAATTAATAAAATTATAATTTGGAGACACTAGCAAATGGCCTTTTTAAATATGGAGTACTCCAAAGTGCAGCTTCCATAGGAGAAAAAAAATTTTTTAAGTTTATTTATTTTGAGAAAGAGGGAGGGAGAGTGAGTGGGGGAGGGACAGAGAGAGAGAGAGAGAGAGAGAGAGAGAGAGAATCTCAAGCAGAGACTCCCTACTGTCAGCACAGAGCCTGATGTGGGGCTTTAAACTCATAAACCATGAGATCATGACCTGAGCTGAAATCAAGAGTCTGTCACTTAACTGACACCCAGACACCTCCAGAGGAGAAAATTTTTGTTTTGACTTCAAACATGCTGATTGGGTTTCAAAAGATAAGTCTTCCTAAGCACTGACCTTTATGATACAATTTTAATATTGTGTTTGTTAAAGACCAGGGCTTTCACTTAGCATCACACCCTCCAGTTCCATCCACGTTGCTACAAAGGGCCATATTTCATTCTTTCTCATTGCCACGTAGTACTCCATTGTGTATATAAACCACAAGTTCTTTACCCATTCATCAGTTGATGGACATTTAGACTCTTTCCATAATTTGGCTATTGTTGAGAGTGTTGCTATAAACATTGGGGTACAAGTGCCCCTATGCATCAGTACTCCTGTATCCCTTGGGTAAATTCCTAGCAGTGTAAGTGAAATAAGCCATACAGAGAAAAACAGATACCATATGTTTTCACTCTTATGTGGATCCTGAGAAACTTAACAGAAACCCATGGGGGATGAGAAGAAAAAAAAAAAAAAAAAGAGGTTAGAGTGGGAGAGAGCCAAAGCATAAGAGACTCTTAAAAACTGAGAACAAACTGAGGTTTGATGGGGGGTGGGAAGGAGGGGAGGGTAGGTGATGGGTATTTAAGAGGGCATCTTTTGGGATGAGCACTGGGTGTTGTATGGAAACCAATTTGACAATAAATTTCATATATTAAAAAAACAATTAACACGAGAAAAAAAATAAATTTAAATATTTAAATAAATAAATAAATAAATAAAGACCAGGGCTTTGTTGTTTGTTTACAATAAACAATTGTAAGCCTTTTTTTTTTCTTTCCAGAAAGAAAAAAAATTTTGACTGATGGCTAGTCAGGCAGGTACCTGTAAATCTCAGGGAAATTTCCCAAGTGCCATGGCTTTCCAAGTAGAGATTTGTTTCTCCAAGTCTGAATCTTCTACTTCACCAAGTTGACTGTTATTTCATGGAGACTCGTCATCTTAATACTGTGTCTTCTCATCCATGAATGTGATATATGTCTCCGCTTTAGTTAAGTTTCTTTAATGTCACTCAAACATTTCATAGTTTCTGTGCATGGGCTGGCAGCTCTCTTGTCACATTTATCCCTAAGTATTTTACTGCTTTAATATGTTATTATGAAGTCTATTTTTAATTTCATTTTTCAATTGTCTGTTGATAGCACATAGGAATATTATGTACTTACATATATTGACCTATTAGACTACAGCTGTGCCAAATTCACTTATTCATTCTAGCAGTTCTTTGTTAGATTCCCTAGGATTTTCTCCATTAAAAAAAAAATGTTATTTGAGAATAAGTAATTTTGATTCTTTGTTTCCAGACTTGAACCTTTTATTTCCTTTTCTTGCCTTTCTTGCTTTCTTTCCTAGTTAGCCTTCCAGTACAATGTTGAATAGAACTAATTACAGCAGAAATCTTTATCCCATTCCTGATCTTAAGGAACAGCATTCAGTCTTTCACAATTAAATATCATGTTAGCTGTAGGCTTTTCATATATATCCAACAGATCTTTTTAAAATAAAAATTAGATAAAGTTATTCATTTGACCAATATCCTCCAGTGGTTTCCCAAATCATTTAAAATAACTTCCTAAATCCTTAAAATGGCCTGCATCAAGTGGCTTTCTGTTAATCTCTCTTGAACTCATCCCCTACCATTCTTTCCTACTAGCAGTCAGCCACACTGGCTTGTTGCTTCACAAGCTGCCCCCACCCCATATTTTTGCACTTGTTCTGCTGCCTGATTGCTCTTGCCCAGATAGCCATTCTGTTCTCTGCTCAAATTTCGCCACATTAGTGAGACCTTTCTTGACAACTTTATGTCAAATAGACACCCCACTCCACCTTGCCTAAGTATTCCCTGCCCCCATCCTGCTATATTTACCTCCACAGAACTTACCACCAACCAACATATTATATACTTCTTTACTTATTTATATGTCCTTCCCTTCCATCATGTAAGAGCCTTGAGGGTGGAAACTTTTTCTGTGACATACCTGAGCAAATGATTTGTGTTCAGAAAGTATGTATTGAAAGAAAAATAAATAAATATCTACTCTATGTTCAAGAGTAAACCTGTTAGTTATCATTTGATAGAGATGATGGGAAACAAAATCATCATCATCAAAGAACTCAGAAAGTACCTAAAATCTTATGTAATTTAAATCATATCACAATCTGCTTAGCATTTTAATATAAAGATCTGGGTTTGGCAATTAAAATAGGGAATGAGACTAGATTCCGGGTTATAGTTATCCATGTCATGATTGTCATAACTGAACTCATGGAGAAATCTCCAGTTGGAAACTTGGAGACCCATTTTTCTCAACTTAATAATCCAAGGAATACTGCCCTCAACTTTGTCGACCTCAGATCTCTTTCTAGTTGACTATAGACAGTGCTTTTATTTAAGTATATTTGATTTAAAAGCTTATATTAGGGGCACTTGGGTGGCTCAGTAGGTTAAGCATCCAACTCTTGATTTCTACTCAGGCCGCTATCTCATGGTTCATGAGTTCAAGCTCCAATTCCGGCTCTGCCCTGACAGCACAGAGCCTGCTTGGGATTTTTCTCTCTCTCCCTCTCTCTCTCCCCCTTTTCTCTCTCTCTCTCTCTCTCTCTCTCTCTCTCTCTCTCTCTATCTATCTCAACATAAATAAATAAGCATTTTTTAAAGTTTTATTTATTTTTTTAATGTTTATTTCTGAGAGAGAGAGAGAGACAGAGTACAAGCAGGGGAGGGGCAGAGAGAGAGGGAGACACAGAATCCAAAGCAGGCTCCAGGCTCTGACCTGTCAGCATAGAGCCTGATGCAGGGCTCAAACCCACAAACCATGAGATCATGACCTGAGCTGAAGTCGGACGCTTAACTGACTGAGCCACTCAGGCACCCCAACATTTTTAAAAGTTTTAAAGAAAAGAAAAACTTACATTAAGTAAAGATATTTTGATTCTTTGATTCTTCCTGCAAAACGATGTGTGGCCCATGCAGGTAAATACTTGCCAATTTGCTCGGTCTCATAAATCTAGTACTCCCATCACATCTGGATGAATCTCGAGTGTACTTTATCTTATTTTTTTAAATGTGATTTATTTTCCAAAATTACAATACTACTATTTTGTAAGCTCTTTGGTGGTGACTTCTAAACTCCATTATTGATTTGTAGGGGACATTATGAAAAGTCAAAATCTTAGAAATAGAAAAAAGTATTACTCCTGAAGGAACATGTGCAGATAAAGGGGAGATCTGTCAACTATGAAGCAAAGAAAAAGGAAGGTTACAATGGTTAACATTACACCCTCCACAAAAGAAACCCCCAGCTCAATGACTGAATCGTTCTTTTCTAGAGACAAGTACAATCCATTCTTTGTGGAAATTAATGCATAGAGCAATCTTAGACTGATGTCATTAAATATTGAGCACATGGTACTAAAACTTTCTAATTACAATGATGTGCAAGAGAGAATACACTAGCTAGAAAATGAAAGTGGTCTTGTCACTTGATAAAATTTCCCTGTTTCTTTCCTTCTTTCCTCCCCCCATCCCCCACATAAACTTACAGGATTTTGCTGTCATGGTCATATCATGAGAGTCAAGGTCTAGACAAGTATCACCTACATACCCATATGGACATTCTGAACAAGGCTTAGAAAATCTCTTATTTCATTGCAATGTGCCAGCTTTATATTAGATTTCAGGGACTCATAAAAATGTGATAGTGTTATGTATACTGTCATTTAAATAATTTATAAGGTCATTTCCCTGGAAAATAGTGATCTCCTCATGAATCCATGCTCACAATACTGGTACTGATTACTGAGTGGCTGAAGTTCCAGAGAAAAAAGCCCTTCTTCAAGAGAGACTTCACAATCAATGCATATGTTGAAAGTATTTAATTTGACATAGTCTCTACTTAAAACGTTTACTTAAAATAACCTTTTTAAAAAAATTTTTTTAACGTTTTTTTATTTATTTTTGAGACAGAGAGAGACAGAGCATGAATGGGGGAGGGGCAGAGAGAGAGGGAGACACAGAATCGGAAGCAGGCTCCAGGCTCTGAGCCATCAGCCCAGAGCCCGACGCAGGGCTCGAACTCACGGACCGCAAGATCGTGACCTGAGCTGAAGTTTGACACAACCGACTGAGCCACCCAGGCACCCCAAAATAACCATTTATTAATTGCTCTTGATTGCCAGACTCTGTGACTAGATTAATTTTCCCATTCTGCATGGTATATCATCTCACAGAAAGGATTATAATTGTGTTTTATCTTCTGATGATATCAATAAGCTACATGGTAAATCACCACAACTACTCCCTTCCAGGAGAATACAGTGTGTTCACCAGAAGCCATAGCATGGCCTATACTCTTTATTATTTTTTTAATAATTGCATTAGGAAATATCAATATTTAATTGACTGTGTTGAATTACTATAATAATCATGTGTGTGTAGCCCCAAACTGAAAACAACACTGAGGCACGTGCTACCCTCATTTCACAATGATTAAAAAAAAAATACATATATATATATATATATATATATATATATATATATGTATTTTTTTTCTGTTTAGACATATATGAACAGCAACTACCAGCATGACACTAAACCATCCTAAAGGAATATTCTCCCACATTCTTTCAGGAGAATATGTATCTGAGAAAACTGAAACATCACCTAATTATAAAACAATTCTTAGCTAGCTCTAGGCTCTAATTTTAATGCAAAATACAAACTTGAGTCACTTATGTATGATTGAAGATTTATTTCATGCTGATTTTATTTTAATGGAAATAATCCCCATAAAGAATGGAGATGCAGCCAAAAGAGCCTTTAAGGATAATTTGAAAATAGATAGCTTGGTAGCAGGAAGGAAAATATAATTTATGTGTAAACATCCTTTGAACATTTCTGCATAATCAAACTTTTCTTTAATAGGAAAAGCAATATCCTAATAATAACTGAACTGGCTGTTGAACATTATTTCTCTAAATGCAAAAGATACGGATGTATTATATCTTAATCATAGACACTGACATAGTTCTTGTATTTTCATTTACTTATTGATTTATCCCTCCTTACTCATTCTACAATGTTGAGGTAGATGGTAAATTATTGTAAATGATGTAATTATGGAATATTAAGATATTTTAGGTTCTGTATTTGAGAATGTTTACGTTTTTTAAACAAAACTACTCTGGGGGAACCTGAGTGGTTCAGTCGGTTAAGCATCCAACTTCAGCTCAGGTCATGATCTCACGGTTTGTGGGCTCAAGCCCCACGTCGGGCTCTGTGCTGACAGCTCAGAGCCTGGAGCTTGCTTTGGATTCTGTGTCTCCCTCTCTTTCTGTTTCTCTCCCATCTGTGCTCTGTCTCTCAAAAATAAATAAACATTTTTAAAAACATTTTTTTAATTACTCTGGTCATCCTGAGTGCATCAAAGTAAATTTTCATATTATGTCCTAAGTCTTAGAACATAGAACATAGTGGGTAAAGACCAGTGTCTTTAAGTTTCCAGTTCTAAGGTTAGAGACCTTTATCCAGCCTGAGGGTAGTACTAACTCTTAGTGTATATATTTTTCAGTCAATTAATGGGAAAAAAACTTAATTTGATTTTTAAACTTTGTAATCAGATTAGCACCATCATCAGATAGGTCTTTGATGATTCTTCTTTACATAAATTCACTGTCTCCTACCATTGTATATATGTACTGCTTTATCCTTGGTGGTTTGTTGGAATCTAGCATCCTGAGTTTCTATCTTCGTCTGAACAAGATGAATCTGATTACAGAGATAAGGGGAAAACCATACATCTATAGGACACTTTCCATCCTTATTGTAGCAGTTATTTAGTTAATGCTAGTTAATCCTAACCTCTCAGCCTAGTGAATTAAAGATATCTGGCAACTGGAACACTAGAAAGAGAACCAGAATCCTAATTTAACTTCACTTTGTGTTAATACAAAGGCTAAAATGCTAAAAATTAATTTAAAATTTTTCATCCATTATTCATATCCAGTTAGGCTTATGCTATTGTGTCCAGAAGAAAGTGATTAATGCGTGTGAAGCACCAAGGTCAAATTTATTTTGGGTACAACATAATGTACCTATGTATTTCAGACTACTGCCATGGCATGAATTCTTAATGACCTCATAACATTAACTTTATATTCAATCACAATTTAGAAATTATTAATGCTTATACCATGTTAATATGTAGCACCAATAGGGGCTATGGAACAATAACAGCAACAAAGGCCATCAGCTAGTAATACTTCAAATACTATGTTGGAAATAATGATTATATAGTAGTTTTTAAAATATTTCAGGTACATAGTAGCTTTTCCCAGTCTTAGTAGCCTGGCCCAAGGGGGAAAAATCACTATCACTTTCATTTCTAATCCCCCTCTATTTTCAAATAACCTTACCATAAGACAGCTTTGGTACATTAATGGTAGATATCCATCACTTTCAAATTAGATATGCTTCATTGAATTTGGCTGCAATGTGAATCTATACAGAATAAGTCCTATATTTTTCAATGACCTCTCAAATAGAATAGAATATGTGATATCATTGAAAAGATTCACTCTATAAACTTTCAGCATGGAGATTCAAAGGGCAAGAAACCCATGGCCACCAGAGGCTGCCCTTGGCATGGAGTAATGCATGGCACTGACCCTGGGCTTTGGCTACTCAGGCGTTAGTCCCTGCACCCCGCATCCCCCACAGAGAGACTCACAGCCTCTGTAACTCTGCAACAGTTCTGACAGGACTACCCCATGGCCTGGGATAGAGACACACTTTCCTCAGTCGGAAAACCCAGGACTTACGTAAAACTCCCTCAGTAGACTCAGGCAGACTGGTAATCAAGCACACAATCCTTAAATCCAAAGTCCTAAAATTCAGACAGTTCTAAAGCCCAATAGTTTTTTGGTATCAAAACTGAACTGAATATTCATGTTTAGGTGAATATTCATGTTTCTTTGCCAAAATATGAATGTTTGATTACGGGGAGCTCCAGACCCTTGCTGGGACTGTTCATACAATACCTATTTGTATGATAGGGAAAGAGGATTCAGTAGGCAGAGGGAGAAAAATTAGGACCTGAGGTCCCTGGGTGGGGAAAAACACATATTTTGGAAGAATGTGGGGAGTGTTTGACCACAGCAACCCCCCTCAGGTGTAAGGGTTCCTCCTAAGAAGGTAACAAACACCACCTACTCCCCCTCACGATCCCCCCAGGAATTTGACAAAAGACCTAACTAAAAATAAGTAGTAGACCATATATGACCCACAAGCAATGAGATAACCATAGCCCACCCCTCATACAATGGAATCAAGCCAATCAGGAATGGACAACCCAGCACCTAGAGTTATCAAGCCAATAAGGGTAGGACCTGAGAAGGAACAAGGTGGAAGTGAAGAGGGAGAGCTGACCAGAACCTTAGAAAACAAGGACACCTGCCTATGGTCATGGGCATTCACTTTTGAATGTCCCCTCTCTGTAGAGAGCTTTCCTACTCTTCTTCCTTTCTAATCTTATACTCTAATAAACTTTTGCCTGCTGCTCATTTTATTTTGTGTCCACCTCTTCATTCTTCGAAGCAGTGAGACAATGAACCCCGGGTACTGAGGTAAAAATTTCTGCAACATTTGTACTGTATTGCCTTCTAAATTCTGATATTTAAAATACATCTGGCACCTAAGGATTTGGAGAAAGGGATAGGAAAATCACGTTTTGTAAAATTACATGGACGTGAATTTAAAACCTAATCTGCTGCTAAGTACTAATTATGTGACCTTGGATAAATTATTTAACTTCCCTGAACCTGATTCTTCAAGTATAAAAATGGGGATCTCAGGGATGCCTGGCTGTCTCAGTCAGAAGAATATGTAACTCTTGATGTTGGGGTCATGATTTCCAGCCCCACATTGGGTGTAAAGATGATTTAAATAAACAAAACTTAAATAAATAGGAATGGGGATGTCAACTGGTGCTACAAATGCTTTGATGGTACTTACCTGATTCGAGAATCACTTTTCATCATTATCTTTCACTAAAATTTCACTCCCCTCTGTCTGCCCCTGCCCTCACCGAATATCAGAACTTGATGACTTACTCGAAGACCCCTTCCTTTACAGCATCCAAAATGTTGCTCATGCCTTCTCCTTTTGTCTAATTATTTACAGCGTCAGATAGAGCTAAAGTGCAACATTGCTCTCAACATTGCAGAAAGTGTCTGCACGTGTTGGGGGTGGGGGAGACCACAGAATATGAACTTCAAATAAGATTCTAGCACAGATAAAAATAGATGTCAGACAATGAGATGGAAAATGTGTACACACTAGAGGCTGGAGACCACCTCGACCCAATTCCTTAATGCATTGGGATTACAAGACTTGCCCCCTGCCATTATCTTAATGTCACAAGGGTAAGAAAGGCTTTGTGACACTCAGGTAAGGGGAGGAATCCTAATGGCACTGGACGGGAGAGAAAAGACCAGTCACAAGTTAGCAAATGTCAAGAATATGTTTCCATAATTGTCCACAAAAATATTGAAAATCTATATAAATCTAGAGTTTTTGTCCAAGGGGAATCACACATTATAAATCTTTTTGGTATTTGAGATTTTAACCAGCTTTGTGAGCTATGCAGACTAATCTCTTCATCACAAACTGATAGGAAGATGTCTGATAAATTCTTCTCAGATGTTACATGTAGTGAAAAGCATAGTGTAAAATCAAAATCTAGGTGTTTGAAGAGACCTTAAAGATTAATCTAATTTCCTGATCATCTGACAGATGAAAAAGTGAAGCCCAGAGAAGCTTTGTAACTTGATTAAATTTCACAGCTGGTAAAAGGCAGAGCCAGAAGGACTCAAATCCTTGCATCCATTAAGAAAATAACAAATAAATGACAGCCTAGTGTCTCCATTGGAGGATATCTGTATCAAAATTAGGTATTCTGAAACACGGAGCCGTGCTACTGTAGAAAGATCATAGTGGGTGGGAGGCAGGAGGTTCTGGCGGCGGTACTGTTACTAACTTAGGCAACGCAAAGCGGGATCTAAGGCTCTCCCAGTCATGAGATGTTATGATGTCCTGGTTCTTCCCAAGTTACATTAAAAAATGGAATCTCCAAAGATGAGAACAGGAAAGGACATTAGATCCTGTAAGAATCTGATCCAGTGGCTTTACATATGAAGTTTAATATTTAAATTCTTTTAATGTTTTATTTTATTTTTGAGAGGAAGAAAGAGAGGCAGACAGGGTATGAGTTGGGGGGGGGGGTGCAGAGAGAGAGGGAGACACGGTATCTGAAGCAGGCTCCAGGCTCCCAACTGTCAGCACAGAGCCCAACAAGAGGCAGGGCTTGAACCCATCCACCGTGAGGTCATGACCTGAGCCTAAGTCCACGATTAACCGACTGAGCCACCCAGGTGCCCCTGATGTTTAATATTAATTAAAGGAGACTGGTCTGATCGCTCAGGATCAAAATATATGTTGTATTTGAGCACATGACCAAACATATTTCTAAATTATAGAAGATAATATCTCCTCTGTTGGAAACTTTTAGGGATTGTAATTTGATGCATACAACTTGTCTTCAACTGCTTATGCCTGTTCAGAAGAAACCATGCTGAGCTTCTCCATCAATGATTTCCAATCAGGGAAGCCTTCTCTATGCTCAGCATAAATAGGTGTTGAGAGCAAGGAAAGGGCATCACTGTGTGTTGCAACACTTGACATTTAATATGACCGTGTAAGATGCAGACCCCTTGGGAGAAGAGAGGCAGAGCTTTTAAAAAGAGATACTCAAGAATACTCTATAAAACCCTACCTTCTTGCTTTTATTTTTAAAAATATTCAACTCACTCTTGCTCTTTTTTCTCGTTACGTCGGTTTGATTCTTCCCCCTCCCCCTGACAGACTTGTTCTTCTTCTTGTTACATTGACATGCTATGTGCCCTTTAGATTTTAATTCTCACTAGAAATTGTTCAATATTATTGAAGTCCCTGTATTTATGTCTTTGGACTTAATATTTTTCCTTTACATACTTATTACTTCAAACCATGTAATATACTTTAAAACATGTGTTCATATTATCTTTTGGAGAAAGTACTCTTTTTTTTTTTTATTTGACAGAGAGAGAATAAGTGAAGGAGGGGCAAAGAGAGAGAGGGAGACACAGAATCTGAAGTAGGCTCCAGGCTCTGAGCTGTCAGCACAGAGCCCAACGTCGAACTCACAAACCGTGAGATCATGACCTAAGCCAAAGTCAGAAGCCCAAGGGACTGAGCCACCCAGGAGCCCCTGGACAAAGTACTCTAACCCATGGGACACTGTACAGTGCAACAGCAAGCTTCCCTCTGAAAAGCTCTTATAAAAAAACATTAGGGGGTAACTACTTGAATTACAAAAGGACTTCTTTAAAAAGCTGCTCCCTAGGTGAATTTAAGTGTTTCTTTACTGATCCCTCAAACCACTTGTAAGGGAAGTAGCCTAAGTAGCCACTGCCAGATGAAGGTCAATCGTAAGAGATAAGGCAGCGAAGACAATACCTGGCAATCAGTAGAAAACTGTTATTACATGGCACTTAGTACTCATCTCATCCTTTAGGCAAAACAAAATATCCTTTTCTAAGATCTCATAGTCCAGTTAAACAATGAAAGTTATACCAACTATAGGCATAAAATAATCTTGCTACTTCTGGGTCACTAAACATTATCCATGAATATACTTTGTTGGCAAGAATTGAAAAAAGATCCTTTAAAAAATCTACAGGACACTATAGTATACTTTATACATTAAATTTGCAGTTCCTTTCAATACTTTTAATGATCAGATAGATCTTACAGTTTGTTGAGGATAGTATACTAGAATATTGTCTGTAAAGTGAATACTAATTATAACTACTTTTAATAATGTGTTCTTTCTATCTTAAAGAATTAAGTTACCAATTCTTATGAATAGCAAATTGGTTGTATCCCAGGGGTAAAAATATTTATCAGAAAACAGGTATGTTAAATTATACCTGTAGCATATGAATATATTATATTCTGAACTTTGGGAAAGGAAGTACCCCTGAAATTAGTGATTTGGCCATTCATATTAATAATTATCTATATTAGGTGAATGGCTTTGTAGTAATTCTTGGAGATCTTTCACATAGCTCTCAGCCTAAGTTCCCCCCTTCTGCCTATCTTATTATTATTTCACCCAATTTTTAGAAAAACAGTGTGACCATCTTCATCTAGGTTATTAAAATCTTACTCATAACAACCACTTTCTGAAACAATGAAGTATTTATATAAATTTTTGAGAGAATTCTTCAAAACAATATGAATGCATACTCCTCTTACAAATAAAAATGTCTGACTACCATAACTTCAGTATCTAAATTATATTTTGAACAAAACCCATAAATGAGTGAGGCATGAGTTATTTTCAGTAGACAAGAAGAAATAATTGAGTCCATTAAAAATAAGATTATTCAAATGTGAAAATTTTTCAAATGTTGTTTCAAAACCTTATTATACCTTCTACTGCAATTGTCATATTTATTTCCTGTAATTTTGAATGGACAGGAAGCTCCTCTGTTCCCTTCTCTCACAGGAATTAACTGTCTATGTGTCCTTGGAACTTTAACAAAAGGATTCTTAACATGAATGTTAAATCTATCAATGAATAAATGGATAAATAAATGTGACATACTCATACAATGGAATATTAGTCACAGAAAGGATTGAAGTACAGATCTTCATCAACTTATAGTGGAGTTATGTCCTGATAAACCCATCATAAGTTGAAAATATCATAGGTCAAAAATGTATTTAACACACCTAACCTACAGAGCACCATGGCTTAGCCTAGCACTACTTAAACATGCTCAGAATACTGGTAGTAGCCTACGATTGGGCAAAATCATCTAACACAAAGCCTATTTATTAATAAAGTATTGAAAGCATGTAATTTATTGAATACTGTACTGAAAGTGAAAACCAGAATGCCTGTATGGGTGTAGAATAGTTGTAAGAGTACCAGTTGTTAGCCTCCATGATCGCATGGCTGATGCTGTGATTCGCTGCCACTGCCCAGCCTCACAAGAGAGTATTACACTGCATATTGCCAGCCTAGGAAAAGATCCAAATTCAATAGTACAGCTTCTACTGAATGCATATCGCATATCGCTTTGTGCCACCGTAAACTTGAAAAATCATTGTCGGACCACCATTAGGTCAGGGGGCTGTGTACTGATACATGCTGCAGCATGGATGAACCTCGAAAGACTGTGCTAAAGGAAAAAGCCAGACACAAAAGATTACATATCACATGAATCCAGTTATATGAAATACCCGGAACAGGCAAATCCATAGAGACTGAAAGCAGATTAGTAGTTCCCAGGGAATGAATTAGTAGTTCTGCCAGGGCAGAACGAGAAGAGCGTATTAAAGGGTTTTGGGGTCTCCTCTGGTTGTAATGTAGTATTTTGAAACTAGATAGAGGTAATAGTTGCACAATACTGTGGATGTACTAAATGACACTGAATTGTATGTGTTAAAATGGTTCATTTTATGTGATGCAAATTTCAACTCAAAAACAAAACAAAAATGTTTCTGTGGCTTCTCATTGCTTTTAGAATAAAATTCAAAATTTCAAGTATGGCCAGAAAGGCCCTCGTGATTTGGCCCCTGCTTATCTCAGTAATATCATTAGTGCCATTTTTATCCCCATTCTCCAGACTCAGGGTAGACCAGTCTGTTCCTAGATTCTAAAGCACTAGATGCTCTTTGCTCAACAGAGTACTTTCTCCCCTACCCTGCTTTCTCTCTTTTACCAAGCTAACTTCTGCTCAACTTCAAGTCTTAAGGCAAAATGTCACTTCCTTGATATAGTTCTTGTACCCCTGTCCCCCCAAGTAAGGATCCCTGCTGTCCATCCTCGTAGCCACATGACATCTTGGAGTACTCACTTCAATGGTAATGTTTTAATTAATTAGTTGGGTAGTTATATGTGTACTAGCTATCCATACTTACAAATATATGCTCTACTGGGGCAAGATTCACATAGTGTTCCTGATATATTGTAGGTACACAATAAACACTTATTAAAGAAATGAATTAATTGAGAACCTGCTATGTCAACTGGATTAAATATTTCTTTTGGTCATGTTCATCATCTACTAAGCTATGAACTATGGCTAAAACAATAGATATTTCATACCTCCTTTTAATAATTATAATTAACATTTATAGAATAGTTATCATATGCTACTCATGGTGCTAAGTGCTTTACAGATATGATCTGATTTAATTCTCATAAAAACACCATTATTGTACATTATTATTATAGTAGTATTCCTACCTTTTTATTAATCCCATTTTAGAGATAAAGAAATTGAGAAGTTCCCTAGATTACTGAAGCCACACAGGCAGTGCGTGATCAATTCAAAATCCTGTTTTTCTTAACTCATTTTCATCATGCCTACCAGTCTGCTGAAAAGCACATAAAGGGCTGGCATTGAACCAGACCTGAGTCATAGTGCTTCTTGGAATAACACCGGTAAATCAGAGGGGCACTGACAAGATCATGCTGAGTTTAGAACAGTAGTTTAAGAAGAAAACGTGGTTCAAGAATAGATGTTCTAAGTGGAAACCAGAATCATATAGCATTATATGAATTTACTAAAATGAGAAACTATAGAAAATTTACTCTTAAAGTTACGCAGTCCATATTTGTTTTTAACCCAGTTTCAATGCTTGTCCATTATATTTTAGCAATTAGAACCATTTTTTGCAAGGAGAAGATCAATCAGACATGCTTGGACTAGTTCAAATTCATACTTCTGTTTAACTAACTAGATCCCCTGGAGGCTTGGTGGCTGCTGTGGGTCTTTCAATTGGTCTAAGTAGCCTATAGACTGATACAGGTTGCACTGACATTATAAGAAAAATATCCATACTGCACTATCTCAGCAGGAGTCGTTTGAGTAATGATTAGCACACAGCACTGAAAATACAGGGCAGCAGGTATTGGCAATTGATAAGGCTGGAGGATTAAGTGAGAGTGTACCAGACCCACCATTTGAGTTTATATAAGGCATTCAAAACACCAGATTCACCATGTCCCTAGTAGATTGTTTCCTTCCCCTAGAAAGCTTATATAGCAGACTGAAAAGTAGCAAGCATGTGTATGTGAAAATCATAACCAAATATCAAAATGGGGAGAAATGTTCCATTTCTATGTTGCTAGTAGAGGGACTGCTATAGTAAGTTAGTTCTCCAAGAACAGTAAAGCTAAGCTTTGAGCATCAGAATTGATTGGGTCAGTCCTAATAAATGTGATTTTTATCCACCAGCTATTCAAAACTCTAGAATGAAAGTGAGAACTGCATGACTCTCAGAGTTATGAAGCTCATCAGGTCTGAAGTGATGCTAGAGACCCTTTGGGAGCTGAACCACAAAACAGAATTCAGACCTGAGTCACCAAGATGGGCTTGAGATACGAGGCTGAAATATACACTGAGAAAATAGAGTGGTAAGAGGACCATGTGGAAAGATTTAGATGAGACAATGTTTTAGCAGCTGGTGTGAATGCATAATATTTAGGCAAGGGAGATGCACTAGTTATCTATTCACAATAATGCTGCAAAACAAATTATCCAAAACTCATAGCTTAAAACAATAGACATTTATTTAGTTACAAGTCTGAGCCCTCAATTTAGGCAGGCAATTCTGGCCTTAGCTGAGCTCATTCACATGTCTGGCAATCAGCTGCAAGTCACGTAATACTGAATAGCCTCAGTTGTAACTGAGCAGTTTTGAACTGGGTCTCTTCTTCAGCAAGCTAGGCTTGCTCATGACAAAAGCAGAGGAACAAGAGAGAAAGCAAAACCATACACAGGCTTTTCAAGCCTCTACTTGCATCATATCTGCTAATACATATCCCATTGTCCAAAGCAAGTCCTATGACAAAACTCAGAATCAACAGATGGTGAAATGAACTCTGCCTCTTTAGTAAGAGAAAATGCAATGTCATAAGGTATAGGGTGTTGCGTCAGTTGTTTATCACTCTATTAGAAACCACTCTGGGACTTAGTAACCTGAAACAATTATCATTGACTTTGCTCACTATTTGGAGCTATTCTTCTGCAGATATTTCCTGGGATTAATCAACCATTTAGCTGAGACTGAATCATCTAAGATGTCCTTACACCCATGTCTGACAGTTGATGTTGGCATTGGGCTATGTGTCAGCAGTAGGCTAAATCAGGTTTCTGATGGTGGCTAGGTTATAAAAGCAATAGAGAGCAAGCCCAATGAATAAGTGCTTTGTGTCATGATTGCTAATGTCTCATTAACAAAAACAAGTCCCATAGTCAAAGAAAACCACAGAGCCAAGTCCAGAGTCAGCACAGGAGAAGATTACACAAGGCTTGGATACAGGGAGCTATGTTTATTGGAGCCCATAATGTAACAAACTACTATAGGTATGGAGAAAGGGAAGGAATCAAAATAATGGCACTGTCAGTGTAATCAATCTACCACTGGAAAGATGTCGAAAAAAAAATTTAAAGAAACTTTTGTAGCATATGACTACATTTCCCTTGGCATTTTCAAGAATAATTTTTAAAAAGCTTTCTTGGGGTGTCTAGGTGGCTGTCAGTTAGGCATCTGACTTAAGCTCAGGTCATGATCTCATGGTTTGTGAGTTCGAGACCCACATTGGGCTCTGTGCTGACAGCTCAGAGTCTGGAACATGCTTTGGATTCTGTGTCTCCCTCTCTCTCTGACCCACCCATACTCACTTGCTCTCTCTCTCTCTCTCTCTCTCTCTCTCTCTCAAAGATAAATAAACATTTTAAAAGTTTTTTTAAAGGTGAATTTTGTTGTATAATATACTTTACTATCCTCTTGGTGTACATGTTTTTCAACATTACTGACAGTAAAGATAGAGATACTTCTAATGATCTAGTTAGAAATAACTCCTAACTACAGGGAATACTTCCTGAATTCCAATTCATGTGGGACTGACTATGAGTACCTTTGCTTTATATAGATTCAATAATATCATTTAAGATATACATATATAATATGTATGATTGGGCTATACAATAAATTTTGGTTCTGAAAAAAATACGGTTGCAAAAAGTTGAAAAACTAGTATCATTATGAAAAAAAAAACAAGTAAAAATGACTAAATCGTTACTAGGCTAGCTGCTAGATTCAGAGTGACTTGTCTCATCTCAATATGGCCTCCCTGGGTTGGGTTCTTGGAGGCCATACCTCTGAAACATTATTCCACCTCACTGTTCATATTAATGATTGAGGAAGGACACCTGGTCTAAACTAGGCCAGTCATCTTTACTATTCTAGGAATTTGAAATTTGAGAGCGGGATACTCAAACTCAGATTAGGAGTTATTGGAGCTAAATCAAATTGACAGCAATACTCTTTCATCTTAAGTCCCTAGAACCAGGCTGATTTCTGCCTTTTTTAGATGGTTAACACATGTTTGGATTTCATGAGTTACCCCCAGATCCAAAAGTCTTCCAATATATTTCCCTTTCCTCTTTTTTTTTTTTTAAGTTAAGCCAACTAGTTTTATTTTCTACATGGAGTGGATGCAGCAGTATGCTATTCCAGAAAGCCTTTTAGGACTGAGACATTCATTCCTCCACTTGTCAGGAACAAAGCATCATATCATCCAAAATGGACCTTTGGATGAAGGAAGCTGCTTTGCCTTGCCTGGGGGCAGTCCCCAATATGTCACCGGTTCTGGAGAAGAACAAATCAAGTACTTGGTACCAATTTGATTTTGTTGGATGCCTTTAATTCTGAAACAGGCAGCAAGTCTTCTTGACCAAGATCAATACATATCCCAAATATGAGATGTCTTTCTTGCTTTCCAGGCATTGGCCAGTACCATTCTACAAGTATTAAAAGAATATTTGATCCACTGACATGGGAATTCCTCTTAACATTGCATTGGACTAAGGGACATGTTTTATAATAAAGTAGGTATAGCGGTGATCACATACATGTCCATGGAATCCATTGGTCCCATTTCGTACCACCAGAAGCTACCAGGTTGCAAGACAACAATCTTTTGATGACACAGATGAAGCATCACCTTGAAGATGCCTGTGAGGATAGGACACCATCACTGATGCCCAAAACTAATGACTATTGCATGGTTTTGAGCCCCTATTGAATAAATTACATGAAACTAAAAACCAAGAGCAACAGTTAGAGTGACCCTACTTACCACACTCTCAGACAACTTGGAGAATTTATATTTTCCACCTGTACATATCTGGACTCTGCCACTGTAGAGGTTCTGGTTCCAAGAGGGTGAATGCTTCCACCAGAAAGCACAGTTATGCTTTGGCTATTACACAGTCATTCTAGGATTCACCCACAAAACTACAAGAGCCAAGGAAAAGGCTCACCACATTGGTGGCAATAAATGGTCCTGTGTATCAGTAGGAAGCAGTTGTTCTTACACATGTAAACAAGAAGAATATATTTGACACTTGACTGTCTCTTGGTACTCCCCTGCCACATTTGGAAAGTAAATGGACAAAAGCAACAGCTACATCCTTAGGAAAGCATGATGATCTGGGGCTCACATTTCTCAGAGTAGCAGAGGAGGGAAATGAGGAGTATCATTTGCAACCCTGAGACCAGCAACAGTGGTTAGGGGTACAGTTCCTTCTCACTAAGCTGTGTCTTGTATGTTTCCCAGGAAATGATAAAAATCAGCACTCTGGAAGATCTGTTCCTAAATGGGGTGAACTTGACTTTAAGAGCTTGTAAGCAACGTACGTGTGAAGAATAGAAGATTCAGTTATGCCCTTCATGACTGGGACACTGGTTTTTCCTCAGTTTCCAGAGTGTGTGCTGCTGACACCTCAAAGCTGGTCCCTCTCTGGGAATTACTTTCAGTCAAGAGGAGCCACCTAATCCAAGTGCATGTTCTGTCCCTGGGGAAGCCTTCATCTAGAGCCTACTCAGGACAAGGGTACAAGGTCCCAGCCCCCCCTTCAGTTTGGAACAACTCAGAATGGCCATCCCAGCTCCAGATCTGCCTATGGGATCACCTGAGACCTTTATTGAGATTTAATCACAGGCCAGCTTTTCCCTCTGCCTATTCCTGACTTTAGGTGTTGTCCTGAGCGAGAAAGCATGCCTCAGTTAACTTTCTGCTCAGAAACATCTCAGAGTCTTTCTCTGGAACTCAACCTAAAACACTCTAACATCTATCAAAATGAATATGGCAGCTTATTTGGAGGAAAGTATTGTAACAACCAAGCAGATGAGAGAGACAGAGAGAGAGAGAGAGACAGAGAGAGAGAAATGTTCACAAAATCCTGTAAGTTGAATGATTATTATCTATATTTTATAGATGAGGACATGGAAGCTCAGGTAATTTGAGACATTTCTGTAGACTCACTCAACATAGCGAAGTGTATCTGATTCAAGAACCTGTATTTTACTACTTTATTACTCATAAATAGCCCATTCCCCTTGTATGGCTCTATATTGGGCTGGAAATGAAAAAAAAAATAAAATAAAAATGATCCCCCCCATCTTCTCCCAGATGCTCTTCATGAGCGGCATCTATGCCAGGATAAGATGCTTTCTCTCTTTTTTTTTCCAACGTTTATTTATTTTTGGGACAGAGAGAGACAGAGCATGAACAGGGGAGGGGCAGAAAGAGAGGGAGACACAGAATCGGAAACAGGCTCCAGGCTCTGAGCCATCAGTCCAGAGCCCGAGGCAGGGCTTGAACTCACGGACCGCGAGATCGTGACCTGGCTGAAGTCAGACGCTTAACCGACTGCGCCGCCCAGGCACCCCATATGCTTTCTCTCTTAACAGCAGTTTAGTTTCTAATGCCTATGTTACAAGTTACAGATAAGGCTCTACAAAAAGACTCTATATGAGGAGTAGCTAAGTAGCTCATAAGCAGGATCCTAAACATTGAGAAAATATCTTTGTATGTGTATATCCATTGCTTACCTGAAAAACTGATGGACCAAAATGGTCTAGGGATTCTGCTTCCAAATGAGGAGTTTCTTAATGCATTATATGGAGTACGGCCTTTATTATTATTATTATTTGCAATTTGATTTAATCTGACAGGAAAGGTAGGAAGAAGGAAGAGAATAGGAAGGAGAGGGGAAAGAAGGGAAAAAGAAAAGAAACCAAGATGTTATTGGCTGTGTCTGGAGATGGAATTATGAGATTTTTATTTAGCTTTCCTAAATTTCTACTATTAACATAGAACTACAGTAAGAATTAGAAAATAAAGTAGAGAATCTTCTGATTTATGATGCTCTTCAAAAGGATGGAGGAAATACCACTGGGAATGTGTAGCTAGAGAAACAGGGTTAGAGGGAATTTTGAGGTCCCAGGGACTCAAATGGACTATTCAAAAGTCCTTCTGATACATACTGTTCCCAATCAGAGAGAGAATAGATTATGGAAGAGTGGTTTTCATCAATTCAGCCTGCTTTGCTTTGTGAACTGTAGGTCAAATTGTGTACGTAAGAATTTGCAGAACTTTATATATTCATGAACATAGATTGAAAGTCAGCAGGATCATGAACTCTTTTCCTCTTATCAGAAATAGTAAATGTTTCTAAAATTTTCAACAAAGATTAAAAATTATTAATAACCAAGTTAATGCTGTTATTCTTGTAGAAGGCAAGATAGGGAGGTCAATTCGTATGAAGGTCTTTACAAAGACTTTACAAAGAAAAAATAATAATCGGGTGTCATGCCTTACCATTTTCACTATAATGCCTCTATCAGGTTTATTTTACTGAATTATGTGCTCAAACAGTATGTCTATTTGTGTTATTTTCTTCTTCCAGCCTGTCATTAGAGTAACCCTATTCAGTGAACTACCATTTAATTGCCTTATCATGGGATCTAGTAGTCAGAGTCACAGCAAGATAATCTGGGTAAAGAAATGGAGAAAAAGTTTGTTTTATTTTTCTATCATCTCCAATTTATCCTTCCACAATGTGCCCTAGAATATAGTTTTCCATGTAATTCAGAAAAAAGAATATTGGAAACAAGCTCCAGCCTGTCAAATAAAATTCTATATAACTAGCTTGTCTGGTGCTATTCTATTAAAATGTTCTACACTTTGAGATGTCCTTATTTCTGAAGGGCAAATGAGCCCAGCAGGTGACCGAGTGATTAGGACTTCTGATTCAGAGCTCATTTTTAAAAACATGAACTGTTTAATGCCTGCTGATTGCCATCACTAGCATTCCCTTGTTTTCAATACCCTCTTCCTCTTACCCACTAACTGAATCCTGCTCTGCATCCACAGAGGCCACTTAAAGGGAATCTGCAGCTAAGTTTCAATCCCCTAGATGGCAAGAAAACTCACTATAATATTAATTTTCCAAGACATATTTAGAATCCTCTATTTTCCTATTCCAGATGTAAATTCTAAGAAATAGTTTGAAGTAAAAGATTCTTAATAACAGAGCGAAATGAAAGGGACTTGCCAACAAGAGACTCTACTTCATCTGAAATACATCCTAGATGGGTGTCCTGAGGAAATGCTATAGCAGTAGAAGCAATTACTGTCCTATTCTGAAAAGTTATAAAAATGAAGCCAAACAAAACAACAACAGCAAAACAGTTCACAAATGAATCAACTCTTCTGGCATAGCCTTCATTATGAATACTTCTGGGATATTCCTGGAATTCTGAATACACCATCTTTTGAGGATAAAAGGAAATCCTGTATTTTATTAGCTTATAGCCTACATGGAAAAGATAAAAACAATAATGTGTTACAGTATAAAGTCTCCTACAGTTTTCAAATACCATGTACACATTCTTTAACTGATTGAGGTGTAATAATACTTGGCAATAGCTTTTTGACAAGAGATGGAGGTGTTTATCCCAGATTATAATCTCCTGGAGGATGTGGGTGTTAGCCCACCTTTAAAAAGATATTTTTACAGTAACTAGAAATTCAAGAACCTCCAATAATAGTACAAGGTTGTCTCGTCATCCACTGAATCCTCAAGTGCTTTATCACTTGTCATTTTGAAGATGATCATTAATCAGAGCACTTTGCACTCAAACCAACTTGTAACCTATGGGCTTTTGACAAACATAACAAGCTACATCAATAAAATGCAGCTGTCGCAAAGTGAAATGAGGCTGTTCATCATAATATAAGTAGCAGTCTAAAACAGGAAGATAAAGATGACTACTATACCCAGCTGAAAATGCTGGCATCAGTTCTCTCTTCCTAAACTCCATTTGTTATCTAAAGTATAAATATCAGGTGTGGAGGGGATAAATATACAATAGCTATTGTTAAAAAACACAGAAATAGGTGTCAAAATTAGAATTGGTAGGTATATAAAAGTGAGCATGAGGATTATACTAAAAGGCTAAGTTTGCATCTGTGGGTAGGATTGTATAGTCCTAATTGGTGCTTTTTGGTTGCTAATTCAGAAACCAAAGCAGTATTGGCTAGATCCTATGGACAAACTGCTCATCTCACTTCACACCAACCTGGAAGCTGAACTTAGTACCTTGAAACATTCTAAGTACCCAGGCATATACCCAGCTCTTCAACATACTAGTTACACACAAAAAGACCTGTTATTGAATGTTTTGTGGGGACATGCCAGAAGGGCTTATATTCCATACAAGGTGGCTGAACTTCTATCATTTCCCCAAATGTCCTCTCTCAATTCATCATTTGTCTCTCTTCTCCAAGTCCAGCATGTTCAACTAAGCTCTAGAACTGAGACCTGAGTCCTTTTTTTTCTTAATGCAGAACAAGTGAGGTCTCTAGGTCCCCAGTCTCGTGTGCTTCCCTGTGTGGCAAGATGCCCACATCCTTGGAAGGTAGGGAAAATTGTAAATAATAAATATTTTATCTCTTCACAGTTTTAAGGATATGCAAGTGTCTCAAGAGCAGGCATGCTAAGTCAACCTTCAAATGAGACTGGATTCAAAAAGATGAACACCACCAGAAAAATAAGTAACTTCAATCTTCTATCAGCTTCTCTCTGTTCACTTGCTTTATTCTTCTCTCTAGTTTTCCCCTTCTTTCCTTGTAATTATTCTTGTTATATAAAAAGTGAAGGCTCCCAGAGAAAGAGATCTTTGTTATGTAGGTTGGTGGTTTTCCAGTCTAGTCATACATCAGTTCAGTTTACTAACATGGATTCTTGAGCCTTAAAAGTTACATTTTTAAATTGTGATAGGGCTTGAATATTAATATTTTTAAAAGCTTCCTGTGTGGCTTTAAAGATTAAGCTCCTGAAGCAAGAGCACCTCCCTGCTGCCCCCCTCCCCCAAATACAAGCAGTGTAAATAAGACAGAAATGCATTTCTTTCTCACTTAACAGTTCTAAACATGAGCAACCCAAATAGGCAGAGTAGCTGGGCTCCACCTAATCATTAAAGATCCCAATTTCCTTCCCTTGTTCATCCATACTATCAGCTTACAACCAAGAAGTATTTTACAAACTTGATGCTTAGGGTCTTGCCTTTGACTGTTTGGTCAAAGTGGGGTCACTGACTTATTTACTTTCCAGCTCTTAGGAAGGTAAACAGTAGAGGTTCAAGCCAAACAATCTCCTTATCGGCAAATGGGGCAGAAATGGCTCACACCACTTCCTCCCCCAAGCTCTTGGTGAGGACTTAGTCATTGGACTGGGAAACACAGTCTGTAGTTGAACAGCTATCTGCCCAGGAAGACATGAAGAACATTTTGGGGGGAACGTAGGCACTCCACCTGCATGAATACAGTGATGGTGACTTTCTGTTGGTCTCCTTCAATTGATATAGTATCAGCTGTCAGTAGAGGGGAGGCTGCTCAACTTACAGTCAGAGGACTCATGTGCAAGTCCAAGTCTGCCACCAATTGTGTGACCTCAAGCAGATCATTTCATAAAAATATTTTATGTTTAATGTTAAATGATTTGTATGCATCATTTCTTTTAATCTTTACAATGTAAGGCAAATACTTTTAATCCTATTTTATTAACTAAATTAAAAAATTAGCTAAGTAATTTTTCCGACTTCACACTGGTATATATTATCAAAGCTAGATTTCAAATTCAACATTATCTGAGTCCAAAACGTATCATCCTTCCCCTCTGCCACAATTAACCTCATTGAGCCTCATTTGCTCCTAAGTATAAATGATATAAAATATCTACCTCCATGAGATGTTGTGAGGATAAATGGGCTAATTTCAAGGTGCTGTATAGACCTTAAATACCAACATAAATAGAAGTCAATTATTTTCCTTTGTAACACAGAAAATGAAACTGGTTTGCCACAGTGGGTCTGTGTTTTGAGTTCCATTCTGGCAGTAGTGATGGATTTGCCCTTATTCATTCACAATCCCTGGTTCTGTCTTCTGTGATCAATAGCACCCATTTATGAGATGACAGTTCAGAGTTAACCTGTAGCCGTGGAACTGAACAAAGCCAACTGACCCACGTGGGAATTGAATTAATGGTCTGGAACTGATAAGCACTGTACTCAGATGAACTCAAATAACTAGACATCGACTATCATCATGAAGACATAGACTAAAGATGATAAGACTCAAGGAAGAGCAATATTTCTCTGTTGCTCTTGTAGGTTCACTTATTAAAAGGTTACAAATAAAACCAGCTGCTTTGTGAGCAAGTGTCCAGTTACTATAAACCAAATTAAGGTGAATTCCAGCACACTTCCTCGTTTTGCATTCCAGTCATATTACTGCAAAGCCTATCTTTTCTTTCATGGATGCTGAAAATTTCAGCCTGCAGATCATGGGTTGCAGAAAAGCAAAGAATAAAACAGGACACCTAACAAGGTTAAACACATATTCCCCTCTCATCATTTCTACCTCACCTCCCCCCTGAAACAAGTAGGAATATTTGGGGAAAGAGTAAAGTAAATACAAATTGAAGTACATGCTCTTATTGCCCAGATGATTTTTTGTAGCATTTTTAAGTATGTAACTATATGTGGGATTATTATTAACTTTTTTATGAAGTAAAGTCACTGTCTTTTGAAATTAAGAGAAGATGTCTGATCAAAGGGTCCCAAAATTTCTGACAATTCCCAAAATAATTAGCATCATTCAAATCCTAGATTCTCCCTAACTGCTCCACCACTGATGTGAGTATCCAGGCTTTGGCCTCAGGATTTCCTTGGTTTTCAGCTCTGTATTAAGTCATTTATAGTCTTATAAAAATTTTTTCTGATCCTTTATGAAGAAAAACAACTTAAATTGTTCGAAAGAAAAAGGCTACCAAAGTTAAAAATCTCACTCTTGATCTCCTATCCCCACATTGAACAGTGTGTTTTGCCAACAAGCCACTCATGCATATATACCATAGAAAGGGAAATAGAGAAAAAAGTAATTTTCCCTCCGGTCAAAGAATCTCCACTGTCAAAAACAAAAAACAAAACAAAACAAAAAAAACCTCTCAAAATGAATCCTCTAAATTTATATATCAAACATTCTTATTTCCCCTGAAATAAGATAACTTATTTCAGATGACCTGATAGCAAGATTAAGAAAAATTTTTTTTCAATGATAAAAAACAAGTTTTGGAATTAGGGGAACCTAAATTTTCAAACTGAACAAAATGTAAGTTGCTTTTTTTGCTGTAGCTAGGTGGTAATCCTTTATAGCAGAAAGAATATGAGACACAAAAATAAACTCGAAATGGATGAAAGCCCTAAATGTAAGACAGGAAGCCATCAAAATCCTCGAGGAGAAAGCAGGCAAAAACCTCTTTGACCCTGGACACAGCAATTTCTTACTCAACATGTCTCCGGAGGCAAGGAAAACAAAAACAAAAATGAACTGTTGGGACCTCCTCAAAATAAAATGCTTCTGCACGGCGAAGGAAACAATCAGCAAAATAAAAAGGCAACCGACAGAATGGGAGAAGATATTTGCAAACAACATATCAGATAAAGGGTTAGTATCCAAAAATCTATAAAGAACTTATCAAACTCAACACCCAAAAAACAAATAATCCAGTGAAGAAATGGGCAAAAGACATGAATAGACACTTCTCCAAAGAAGATATCCAGATGGCCAACCAACGCATGAAAAAATGCTCCACATCACTCATCATCAGGGAAATACAAATCAAAACCACAATGAGATACTACCTCACACCTGTCAGAATGGCTAACATTAACAACTCAGGCAACAATAAATGTTGGCAAGGATGTGGAGAAAGAGGATCTCTTTTGCATTGCTGGTGGGAATGCAAGCTAGTGTAGCCACTCTAGAAAACAGTATGGAGGTTCCTCAAAAAATTAAAAATAGGACTACCCTATGACCCAGCAATTGCACTACTAGGTATTTATCCAAAAGATACAGGTATACTGTTTCAAAGGAGCACATGCACCCCAATGTTTATAGCAGCATTATCAACAATATTCAAAGTATGGAAAGTGCCCAAATGTCCATCGATGGATGAATGGATACAGAAAGTGTGATATATATATATATATATATATATATATATACACACACACACACACACACATATATATATATAAATATATGTGTATATATATACATATATATAAATATATAAATACATATAATTATATATAATACATGTATATATATACATGTATATAATATATACCTGTATATGTATATATATACATAAATATATATGTATACACACACACACACACACACACACAATGGAGTATTACTGGGCAATCAGAGAGAATGAAATCTTGCCTTTTGCAACTACATGGATGGAACTAGAGGGTATTATGCTAAGCGAAATTAGTCAGAGAAAGACAAACATCATATGACTTCACTCATAAGGGAAGGGAAGCAAAAATAATATAAAAATAGGGAGGGGTACAAAACATAAGAGATTCTTAAATATGGAGAGCAAACAGAGGGTTACTGGAGGGGCTATGGGAGGGGGATGGGCTAAATGGGTAAGGGGCATTAAGAAATATACTCCTGAAATCATTGTTGCACTTTATGCTAACTTGGATGTAAATTAAAAAAATAAATTAAAAAAAAAGTAAGGGAAATGAAAAGCTTTCCATTTTTTATTGGGATATAAACAGATGAGATCCAGGACTTATAATATAGCTCTATTTTCATGGATCTTGTCAGTAAATGAAACAATAGAATTTTTTGCTGAACCACACATAGTTAGGGATATAGTCTATGTAGTGTCTATTGTACTAGCTACTGGCCTGCTTATTTCTGAATTTAGTTCTAAATGTTTAGATTGGTAGACTATAGTCAGTTAAGCATCTCACTTCAGCTCAAGTCATGATTTCATGGTTTGTGAGTTTGAATCCCACACTGGGCTCTCGGCTGTCAGTGCAGAGTTCAAATAGGATCTTCTGTCCACTTCTCTCCCTCTCTCTCTCTCTCTCTCTCTCTCTCTCTCTCAAAATAAATAAACTTGAAAAAATAATTTTATATTAATAAATCATGACATATGTGTTCTTTTATACAGAGACACCTTGTTTTCTTGTACTTCACTTTATTGTGCTTCACAGATAAGGCAACCCTTCATGGAACAAGTCTATCAGTACCATTTCTCCAACAGCATGTGCTCACTTCAGGTCTCTCTGGCACATTTTGAAAATTTCCAAAATATTTTGAACTCTTTCATTATTATTTCATTTGTTATAGTGATCTGTGGTCTGTGATTATGACTCCCTGAAAGCTCAGATGATGGGTGGATTTTTAGCAATCAAGTTTTTTTTTCTTCTTAGAGAGAGAGAGAGAAAGAGAGAGAGTGCCAGCAGGGAAGAGGGGCGGGGGGGGGGGGAGAGAGAGAGAGAGAGAGAGAGAGAATTTTATACAGGCTCCACACTCAGCACAGAGCCCAGTGCAGGGGCTTCCCACACCCTTAGGGTCATGATCTGACCCAAAACCAAAAGCCAGACACTCAATCAACTAAGCCACCCAGGCACCTCAAGTATCTTTTTAAGTAAGGTAAGTGGATTGGTTATTTTCAGACATAATGCTATTGTACACTTAATAGACTATAGTATAGTGTAAACATTACTTTTATATGTACTAGGAAACCAAAACATTCATTTGACTCCATTTACTGCAATATTTGCTTTATTGCAGTAGCCGGGAACCAAATCTGCAACATCTCCAAGGTATGCCTCTATCTGGCTTAGCCAAAATTATTCAATATTGTGGTTATGAGTTTCATCCATGTTATTTCATGTAGCAGTAGTTCAGTCATTTCCATTGCTATATAGCATTCTGTTGTATGGATATACCATAAGTATGTATCTATTCTACTATATTTTGTTTAGTCTTAAGTTTTTGGCTATTACAAATAGTGATACAACAATGAACATTCTTGTACATATTGTACAGTAGTCAAATGTACACATTTGTTATGGTTTCAATGTTAATATTCCCCCAAATTTATGTATGGAAATTTTAATATTCACTGTGATAGTATTAGGAGGGGGACTTTGGAAGGTGCTTAAGTCATAAAGGTGGAGCTCTCATGGATGAGATTAGTGCTCCTATAAAGGAGACCCCACCAGGGCACCTGGATGACTTAGTCAGTTAAATGACCAACTCTTTATTTCAGCTCAGGTCATGATCACTCAGTGTTGGGCTCTATAGTGACAGTGCAGAACCTACATGGGATTCTCTGTCTCCCTCTTTAGCTGTTACCTTCCCCCACTTTTGTTCTCTCTCTCTCTCTCTCTCTCTCTCAAAAATAAATAAATAAACATTACAAAAGAAAAAGAAAAAGAAAAAGAGACCCCACAAAACTCCCTTGACCCTTCCACTATGTGAAGATACAACAAGAAATTTGAGACTCAGAAATGGCCCTCACCCAAGCCTGCTGGCACCCCAATCTCAAACGTGCAGGCTCTGGATGGTGAGAAATGAATTTCTGTTGTTTATAAACTGTGGTATTTTGTTCTGCAGCCTAAATGAACTAAGGCAACATTTTACAAGGGTATATAGCTACAATTGGAATTATGGGGTCACGAAATATGATTATGTTCAATTTCATTAAATGCTCCCAATTTTGCAAAGTGGTTTTACTAATTTACACTCTCACCAGCAGTGTATGAACACTCCAGTTGCTCCATATCCTTGTCATTTCTTGGTACTGTATTTTTTTAGCCATCTTCTAGGTGTGATATGACATCATAATGTGGTGTTAAGTTGTATATCACTAATGTCTAATGAGGTTGAGCATCTTTTTTATGTTCATAAGCCCTTTGAATATTTACTTTTTGAAGTCTTATTAAAATATTTTGCCAATTTTTCTATATTTTTCTTATTACTGTGTTATTTTTATATATTGTAGACATTAATATATTGAATATATATATTGCAAATATATATATTCTCCATACCGCACCTTGCCTTTTCATTCACCAAATGACACCTTTTGAGGAACAAAACTTCTCAATATTAACATAGTTCATATTTTCAATCTTCTCCTTGAAAGCTGGCACTGCACTCCAGTCCAGCTACACCAGACCATTGCTGTTCCTTGATTGTGCAAAACATCTTTCCACTTCTTCAGTTGCTATTTGCATACATATATTCACATGGCCCACTCCTTCCAGGTCTCTCTGTTCAAATGAGTCTTTGTCAGAGCACAGGTCTGGGCCAGGTCTCCTCATGCTTATCCATATAAAATGGGACACAAGAACATTTACCTACCCGCCCTGCTCCCAGTATTCTCTACTCTCTGTTTTCTGCTTTATTTTCTTATCATCTATAACTACCTAATATATTATTTATTTGTTTATTTTCTCTCTTCCTGACTCACACACTACAATATAAGTTCAATCTTCACTGTCCAGAACAATACCGGGCACATAATAGGTATTAAAAAATTTTTTTTTTTTTGCTGAATAAATGAATAGAATGTATCTAACTATGAATTTATTTTTATTTACCTTTCTCACGACTCTGTACTTTTTCTGAGTGCTCAAATCTTTATTCAGTTCTGAAAATTGTCAACTATTATTTCTCCTAATTCACCTATTTTCTGCATTGTATATTAGACATATGTTGGAGATTTTAGAGATCTTTCACATAGTTAAACTTCTCTTAAATACTTTCTATCTATCTCACTAGGCTACACTATAGATGATTTCCTCAGATTTGTTATCCAGTTCAATAATTCTCTCTTTAACCTTGTTTAGTCTACTGCTAATTCATCTATGAAGATTTTTATTTTAGAAGCTATGTTTTCTATTTATATAATATTTATTTGGGTGATTTTCCATATGCATGTTTTTTGTTCAATGCTGTGTTTCTGTTTTGCGGATTACTTCATTTCTTAAGAGATAACTGAATATTTCAGGCATACTTATTTCAGAGCTTTTCTTAGATAGGTCTTGTTCTCCTCAGTATGAATACTCCAATTTGTTTTATCTCCTTACTGTATCTCACTGCATAATTTATGTTTTTTATATGCAATGGGAATTATTTACAAAAGTTCCATGTGTCCTGCATTACAGAGGTTTACTCTATGAGTTAAATTTATAATTCCTTCTGTTTAAGTCATTTAAGTTTCACTGATTTGAGAACAGCTGTTATGTCACTCTTTTAGTTCCATGTATCTATACCATTTGGGAGATGAATTTTGACTATCTAGCAATGCACTCCTTGAGCCAGAATGGGAGGATTTGGCCATCTCTGCTATTTTAAAAATAAAAGGTATTCTCCAGCAGGGGACTACATTAAAGTTTCAAATAAAGGCCTAATAAGAGTATGACCTTTCTCTGGCATTTTCTTTTATGCATATACTTCTCTTGGAGCTACTGTTGCAACCAGATAGAATTTATATATGTTGTGATCCTGTGTTCAGGACTAATATAATCTTTTTCAAACACTATTTTCACTGATGACTAAGACATCTAGATGGAAATATTCAACAGGTAGTTGAAAATAAGGCAAGAGTGCTCAGAGGACAAGTCAAAGACAGAAATGTGTTTACATGACTATCCACAATTAACAAAGTATTTGGAATTATGTATTCTATTGATACCCAATAACATAATTACTGTTTACATTGAAAATCAGAAGACAATGTAAGTTAACAAAGCAAAGCCTCTTTAGTATTTTCTTGCACTCGAATTTCAAAAGTCATTTAAGAAGCATTTATTAACAGCCTCTTATATGTGGAACACTCTCCCACATTCATTAGTGTGACAATCATTCCTGAATAAAGTCAGAGCATCTGTGTAAAAGAGAGAATCAAAGAGTGGGAGAGGTCAATAGGCAAATAATCTATGAGAAGAATCAAAAATTTTTGGAAAAATCATTTACCATAATAATATGTTACGTCTCACATACAAAATTGATATTACTTAGCTTCCCTGTTTATTTTGGCTGTCTATTACCAGGAGTGATAGATTTGTCTTCATTCATTTCCTCTACTGCCCAGTTCCTGTGGTGAATGACAATCTGCATTTATAAAACAATTGAATAGGGTTTAGGAAGAGTGGGTAACTACAGAACGGTAAAATGCTGATTTGCTCAACTAAGGTTCTGCATCTTGAATGGCCTCAATAGTAACCTAGCCAACTGAGCTAACTTAGCATAAGCAGAAACTTTTTTTAGGGGCAAAGTTTATTATGTCACAGCAGATACAGAAAGTTGTCAACAGCACCTTAACAGATTCTGATGGCTCTCTAGAGAGAGGTAATTCTGTCTGCATTATCACACTTGTGAAAACACCAAGGAGTTGTTATCTCAACCTGTTTCATGGGAAAAAAAAGAAGTATTTAAAGGTTGGAAACACTGGAGGCAGTAAAACAAAAAGCAGAGACCACCAGTAGTATTTGAGAATACTTCTATATTTCATACCATAGATTTTTTTACATCAGAATTACTGGAGTCATTCACCATTACAAATGTTATCTTAACTTCCAGGGGATTGGAATTTTCTATCCTTGAAACATACATAAGAGTGAAAAAGCAAGGTTGAATCAGGAATGTCTTCCTGTAAAATGGGTCACACTTCATGTTAAGCTTTACCTTTTCAAAGGTATCTAATAAAACATCCAAAATAAATATGGAGTATAAGCAGAAAAATTGAGGTAGCAAATTCAAATTGTCTTATTTTTCAGTCACTTGCCAATATTATCAGGAGTATTTAAATAATTATTTGGTAAATCATTAGAATGATAGTCCATTGCTTCCTCAATTATCTGAGAACTTATTGTGGAACTAAATACTAAATAATAACTAACTTCCCATACAAGTTCTTTCCTTCATGTCTTACATGTTCTTTGGCTATAGAAATAATAAGTTAAAAGAATTAAAGACTGGGCAAAACTCAGTAATGGTTGTCATTCTGATAGCCTTTTTTTAAGGGGCTCTATAAAACCATAACAATGAACATTATGTGCTGTAATTAGGCCTGCAATGGTTATAAAAACCTTGGCTAGAATGTGGTTGTTATATCCATTACATTTCTTATTCAGGTAACTTGAAATTAAGCAGTGCAGTGAACTGTGTTAGGACATGATGATTTATTTGCACCAACCTTCAATTTGAGGACATTTTGTTACTCATCCCATCATCCCTAAATATTTTTTATTTCCTTTATTTTTTCTTTTCTTCCCTTAGATTATCTCCTACAAATTTACCAAGCACAATTTATTAGACTCATACATTCATTCACCTGTTATGTATTTAATGTCCACGGTGAACTGGCCACTACACTCAGTGACAGAAACAAATGATCGGCCAAAACAAAATCAGCCCTTCGTCTCAAAAATTACAGAGGAGTAGGGGGCAGGGAAGACAATCAAATAATTACACAAAAGTGTAAAATTAATAATTGCTATAAAATGTGGAAGACATGGCAATATGAGAACTTATAATGAGATTTGATGTACTCAGGTAGGGATTTCCCAAGAAAGTAACATTTGTATTAAAATTGGAAGGATGACTAGGAGTTATCCAGGTACAAAAAGGAAGAAAGGCAGACTTGTGTGCAAATGTCCT
The DNA here is from genome assembly GCF_027475565.1 of Acinonyx jubatus. Lineage (NCBI taxonomy): Eukaryota > Metazoa > Chordata > Mammalia > Carnivora > Felidae > Acinonyx > Acinonyx jubatus. The sequence goes on from NC_069387.1 coordinate 50,968,868, forward strand.
AGGTAGACTTTCTAATAACCAGTTGTAAAGTTGCAAGAATATAGATAAATTGGCCTTATTCCTAGGGCTAAATATGCTCCTAATTCTAACTAGCCAGGAAAGGTCAAACATTTTCAGGATTGAATTCAAGAGAAATCATTTGTTTTGTCATCTGATTCTTTTATTTCTAAATCACCTTTAGAAGGAGAAAGAAAGAACAAAGCTCTAAGTTTATTGGACTTAGATTAAAGGTCTTTTTCATCACCCAGGGCACAGATCCAGGCCTTTTGCACATGCTAGCTACAGAGCTTGGTGCACATGAGTTTTCTCTTCATTTTTATTCCCTGCATTATGCTTAGTACCTAGTTCTAAATAAAGTGTGATGGGCTATTTTGGTTTAATGTGTGATTATGCTTTAGTTTGCATTTTATTTCTATAATTCATGAGAATTTATTGTAGAAAAGCAATTTAAAATGAAATGCAGAAAAAGTGGTTGTTAAAGCTTAGTATAAAAATAAATGAATTTCTTTCAAAAATACAAATGAGAGTAATATTGTAAAATATTATAAATCTGAGCCATTTCAAACTGCCTTAGAAAATATTGCCTTTCGTTTTACATCAGTGTGACATATAAATGATCATTTTTACTCTATCATTGTCAATCACTACCTTAAATATGTATGTTATAACTGAAGACCACCAAACATATGTAGTCTACCTTGAGAAGTATTAACAGCTAAATTCTTGAAAACTATGTTGACACAATATTTCTATGAAGACTAAATACTAGAAAAGTGCCAATGAAGAAAAATGTTTGTTTAGTGAGGAAATAAGAATAACAGCTGAATACTATAAACACAAAAATTTCTAGCATTCCTATGTATATATGTATATATGTGTGTGTGTGTATGTATAGAGAGAGAGAGAGAAAAAAAAGGGGCTTACCATGCCACAAATATTAATTATAACTTGACATAAGTTAAGTCACTCAGTATCTTCCTCCAATTAGTCAATGGTTAACTTCTCATGGATCTATGTGTATTGACCACTAATTCAAATGGATCATATCAAAATAAAAATAAATATTAAGGGTCTAAATAAACAGGATATATATTCTAAAGAAAGAAAGAAAGAATCTAAATAATACTCAAAAAATAATCTTTACTTATTACCTAGTTACATTTCATTCATCCGTTAACAAATTTCATTAAGCTCCTACTGCACTAAGTACTGGGAGATTCTGATAAACACAAATCTCCTAGCATAATGGTGCTTAACAATTTTTAGAACTGTATAATAACTGATAAGCTTTTTCTTTATATCTCAAACTGAACCAAAAACACATGAAAAATTTCTGGTTCTGATTCTTCCCCTTTTCTTTTTTGATTTTTTTAATGTTTATTCATTTTTTTGACAGAGAGAGCGCAAGTGGGGGAGAGGGAGAGAGAGAGGGAGACACGGGCTCCAGGCTCTGAGCTGTCAGCACAGAACCCAACACAGGGCTCAAACTCATGAAACGCAAGATCATGGCCTGAAGCTGAAATCAGACGCTTAACTGACTGAGCCACCCGGGTGCCCCTGATTCCTCCCCTTTTCTAAATACCACATCAACACCTTTCTAACACATGACAATACCATGATTGGGCGTGTGTGTGTGTGTGTGTGTGTGTGTGTGTGTGAAACAATGAATATATAAGAATGAATTTCATAGATGTAGCCTAGCCACAATCCTATGGAATTTTATAATTTAATAGAAATAGGTTAATAGTAATTGTTATATTTACATGGTATTTTACAATTCAAAAAGTACTTCATACACAACATCTCATTTGTGTGTGCTGCTATAGTTATGCATATAGAGGTATTATAAATTGATGAGTGCCTATGAAGATCAACAGAATTAGAACTTCTAAGTAAGACTCACATGAAAAGCAAGGCATACATCCAACGCAATTCAAAACTGAAGAAAGGTCGGGCAAAGCCTCATGAGCATATGTTTCTGCAGTATGATCCATACTGCAAGACTTTGAAAGAAGAGATGAGATTTCAGGATGCATTCAACTGACAGAAAGGAATAGGCTAAGATAAAGGAAGTACAGGAAGTACAGGAAGACATTCCAAGGACAAAGTGCTACTTTGGAAAAGGCACAGACTTCTATAATATAAATTTATATTTATTATTTAAGGTTTACAACCTTAAGGTTTACAACCATGTAGCTTGTCTCACTCTATATTGCCTAGAAAAGCATATTGGGATCGATACCATATTCTATAAATGAACAAGATATAATTCATCCAATATTTCCATCTTGCTTCTTTTATTTCAGATTTTTAAATCTTTCAAGTGCAGTTAAAACGCGTTGACAAGCAAAGCCATCTAAACCTTCCTACAATTAATTGTATTTCCAAACATGTAGTGTAAGACCTTGGAATCATAGTAACTAACTCAAATAAGTGACCCAGAGTTATCCCTAGTATGAGAACAGGCCATCTGGTCATTGTCTTAGAAAGCTAAACACTCCTCTGACTTAACTTTTTCACAACAGTGATTGTTCACTTTGGCAAGCATTGCATTTATTGTTTGTTTCTTCACTATAAGGATTCTATTTTGGCATCCAAATGCTGTATATTTTCTTCTTTGGCATTATATGAGCATTCATTCCTCTTCATACTATGCGAAATTTATTCAGTGCCAATTAGAAGAATAAACTGCAAGATGGTGATGGCTCTGTTACATCAGAAATCATACACAAACTAGTTTCTTCCTGCTATGAACCAGTTTCTTCCTGCTATGAACCTCTCAAGTTTCGAATAAAAAATATTAAGTTAAACCATATAAAATTGCCAATATTCAACTGTTTGACCTCAAAAAATGGCAAATTCATATGGTTCTGCCCAATAAATGAACCAGAGATTCCACATAATTTTACTCCTTAATTAAAGTTAGCCAGATATCTGCACTCCATGTTTACTGCAGTATTATTTACAATAGTCAAAAGACAAAAAAAACAAACAGCACAAACAAAAAATTTTAATGTTCATCAATGGGTGAGTGGGTAAAGAAAATGAGGTATATATCAAAACAAAGGATATTATTCAGCCACAAAAAAAGAATGAAATCCTGCCGTTTGTCACACCACGGATGAGCCTTGAGGACATTATGCTAAGTAAGAGAAGTCAGACAAAGAAAGACAAATGCCGTTTCATTCACTTATATGTGGAATTTTAAAAGGCCAAACTCAGATAAAGAGAGTAGAATGGTGGTTGTCAGGGGCTGGTGGGTAGGGAAATGGGGAGATGTGGGTCAAGTGATATATATGTTCAGCTATAAAATGAATAGTTCTAGGGATCTAATGTACAACATGGTGGCTATAGTTAATATTGTATGTTCAAAAGTTGCTATGATAGTACATCTTAAATGTTATCACTTATAACAACCAAAAATAGTAATTGTTTGAGATAATGTGTTAACCTTTTTGCAGTGATCATTTTGCAGTATATATGTGTATCAAGTCATCATATTGTACACCTCAGACTTACACAATATTATATGTCAATTTTATCTCAAAAAAGCCAACCCTGAACCCTGAAGGCAGTGGGCATTAGTCACAGGTGTCTAGGTTGGCATCTTGCTCACGCAGAGCCAGAGGCCAGGGCTCGCTGCCAATGCAGATCTCAGGCACTGGGTGCAGAGAGTGAGAGGGACTCAGGCAGCTGGCACTTGGGAACACACACACACAAAAAGTGGGACAAAAACGAGGGAAATCTACCAAGGGTTTGTAGTGGTTGTGCTGGCTGTTGATTTCTTCGCAAATGAAAGCCCCTGGGACCGTTTGCAAAGCAGGTCACAAGGAACAACAGTAACTCACAACATGTTTGATACTAGCAGTCCCTGCCCTTCTTCCTTGTCCCTAGTCATCACTATATGTCTCAGCTTTGTCAGTCTCTGCCTGGGGTGAAAGCGAAGTGGGGCTTTAGTCCCCTGAAAGTCTGGGGAAGCTAATTGCTCACTCCATTCTACCTTTCCTGGTCAGGGGAACTCTTTCTAGGGGGAACTGTTGGCACTGGGCCATGTGACATGGGGTATGGGATGACAAAGGCAAAATTAAGTTGTTCTTTCTTCCCTTATTTTGCAATTATTCTACATTTCCACTGTGTTGCTAACGTTTGGTAAGTAGACTGCCGAGCTCCCCTAGAGATGTTTTTATTCATGGATAGCTGCCTAATTATTGATCTTGGGGGGGGGGGATGTTGATCTTTATGGAAAGATCTCCCATTCTGCCATCTTGGTGACATCACTCCCTAATATTCCTATTCTAATGTAAATTCAATCACATAGATTTTAGATTTTAAGTGCTCTTGATTTAAATAAATTCTGTTTATTTAAATAAAGTCACTTACTTTTAGCATAGAATTTTATGGTTTTTGTCAGTTTCTTGGAATTGATCTTCAAATTCTTCCTGTAGGGAAAATTAGAAGCTTTAAACATACTCTCTTGAGTATGCGTGAATTATAAAAATTAACAGAAGGGGCACCTGGGTGGCTCAGTCGGTTGAGCGTCCGACTTCACCTCAGGTCAGGATCTCACAGCTCGTGAGTTCGAGCCCCGCGTCGGGCTCTGTGCTGACAGCTCAGAGCCGGGAGCCTGTTTCGGATTCTGTGTCTCCCTCTCTCTCTCTGACCCTCCCCTGTTCATGCTCTGTCTCTCTCTGTCTCAAAAGTAAATAAACGTTAAAAAAATTTTTTTAAATAAAATAAAAATTAACAGAAGAAAAAAGTTAACAGGAGATATATTTAATTATATTTATTTATATTTAATTCCATGCCTAAGAAAATGAGCTCTAGGGGCACCTGGGTGGCTCAGTCAGCTGAGCGTCCAACATCGGTTAAGGTCATGGTCTACAGTTTGTGGGTTCCAGCCCCATGTTGGGCTCTATGCTGCCAGCTCAGAGCCTGGAGCCTGCTTCAGATTCTGTGTCTCCCTCTCTCTCTCTCTCTCTGTCCCTGCCTTGCTTGTGTTCTATCTCTCTCTCTCAAAAATAAATAAATGTTAAAAAGAAAAAGAAAAGGAGCTCTAAGCCTATGGTATTTAGAAGAGACATAAGTGAGAATCTTTGTTCAAAAACAGCTACAATCAGGAGCTCTGTTATCTGTGAATTTGAGTCTCATTCTAACTATGTAGGTGTAAATAAGAATATTGAATGGAGCTTTATCTTTTTTCAAAAGGAAATATTTTAACAAACAACATGTATTGCATAGAGTTAGGTTGAAAACTGAAGAGTCATTTCTTCAACAGCATTATTTAACTTATACACCATGGAAATACAGTAGAAATCAGGTATCTAGATTTCTTCAAGGCTAAAAGTCTTGATAAAGTCTTTTGTAATACCCTTATTAAAGAGAGAAGAGATATTGAATGCTAATACAACTGGATGGATTTCAAATGAATTGAAAAGCCATTTCTTGAGGATACTGATTAATGAAATGATGTCACAGTCTGTGGGCTTTGCTTTCAGCCCTGTCATGTTCAACAATTTTATCAATGACTTGAATGAAGACAGCAAGTATATGTATGTTACATTTCCAGATGATGAGACAAAGCTCAAAAGGATAGGGAATATGTTGGATGACAGTATGCCAGTATCACAAGCCAAAAAGATCTTGACAGGCCAGAGAGATGGGCCAAACCTCACAAGATAGAATTTAATAAGGATAAATGTTTGGTCAGAACAACAACAATAAGAAAAAGAAAAGAACCCTGCTATTCAATTACAGGCTGAGGGATCTGTAGCTAAAGGAATGTAGGTAAAATGAGGACTGAAGAATTTAGTTGAATTCACAGTAAGCTCAGTATTAGCCAATAGTATGAATTTTGATTAGGGACTTGCTCTTTAGAGTCAAAAAGATGGACAGTTGAAAAAAATGGGAAGATCGAAAGTCATGGATCCGACACTTATTAGGGATTAAGCTTGGTCAATTATTTAATTTCTCCAAACTTTAATTTCTTTATATGTACAATGAGAGTGATAATAGGAAAATTTTTGATATGAAGTCCACTGTGTTAGGGGTTTTTTTTTTTCTGTTTTTTTTTTTTTATGGAGGTGCTGACCCTGAATTCTTTAACCTTTAATGATCACTGAGACTTTCCTTTAATACATCATAGCCTCTTTTTCTCCTCTTTCAATGGGAGGAGAGGTAGAGAAGACATGAGGATGAAAATGAAAATAAGGGAAGGGAGAAATTTACCAATATTCCCTGAGCAACTACTTTAGTCCAGGCACTATGTAAGGTGCTCTAGGTACATGAACTCACTTACCCGACATCACTAAATGTAACAAAGATTGCATCATCGCCATTTAAGATATGCGAAAACTAAGGCTTACAGGAAATGGTTTTCCCCCAGTCAAAATGCTTAGCACACTTGAACTTTGAGCCCAGGTCTGCACTCCAAGACCAGACTCTGTCTGCCATGGCCATTCACCTCGGTGGTCACCTAATGACAAATATCCTCAATATTCTTTCATTCTATCACATGGTCTGAAATTCAAATTAAAACATTATTCTATTACCACATTTATATTAATGTTGTGTGGTTGAATTCAGTCTGTGAGAATTTATTTTAACACATTAAATTATGTCTATGACTCAACTTGCCTATATAAAGCAATTCAGTAGGCACAATGACATTCCTGATAGTCATCCATTTCTTTAATAGTAACCTTTCCCATAACTGGTTCCTGAAAAGCTTTTTTCCCTGGGCCTTTTGTTTTAACCTAATTATGCTTCCTTTGTGCTTTAAGTCATTTCTTCTGTCTTTATATTCCGCCAGCTGCATATGAGCAACCCTTGAAGCAACCCAGTAGCAGCAAAACCACTTCTTATATAAACTGGAAGAAAAAAATATAGGAAAAAAATTACTTCAACTAAGAAAAAAATGCAACGCTATGCACTCGTAGTTTACCACGGGTATTAAAGGAATTTAGAAAGAGGCCACTAGGGGAAAGATATGGATACAAAAAGAACATTATGTGCCATCCACTGTCAAAGCCTGCGCCACCCACATGCTGTCATCCTTCAAAACCCAAGTCGAACATCAACTTTTCTGTGAAGTCCTGCCTGACCATATCCCCACTCCAGGTGAGATTTGGTCACTTTTTCTTTTGCTCCATGCCTCTTAGATAACATGCATTATACTATATTGGAAATATTTGCTGATGCAACAAGATATTAAATGCTAAGTTTCAATGGAGGCACCAACACAATAGATGTTATATTCTAAAGGAGGTGCTAGGTCACTTAATAGAATTTTAAAAATAGTTTATTAGGAACAATGCCTGAACCCCTCATCCACATCCCCCCAATTTTTTTTAATAAAAATGGAGATGGGCGAGGATTTTCTGAGTTGGTTTCTTTCTAAGATTGGGCTGAGGGTCATATCCTTCATGAGGAAACCCTCAAACCTCCTGAGGAAGCATTAGTGAGTCTGCTTTTGAAGCTTAGCTTGTAAGCCCTAAGCTGGGAGGAGCACAATAGGCTGGGATCAGAGCTCCACCCAAAATCAACCAATAAAAATGAACTAAGTTGTAGTTAACTCAGAGCATTGGAGCACTGCTGCTATGTGTAGGGACCAATGTGCAATCCCAGCAATTGCTGAGGCAAGGCATTTTCCAACCTGTTACATTGACTTGTAAGTATATTCTATGGAAAATGCTTTTTTATTTTAAGTTGCCAATAACTACCCTCCATGCTGAAAAATTCAGTACACTCTTCTAAATCCTTGGATAACTCAACATCTCTAAATAACCTAGCATATGTTTTTGTACTCAAACTTTCACCCTCCTTGGTTTCTGTGACCATTCAATGAGGTATTGTGCAAAGATCATGAACTTTGGAGTCAAAGAGACCTATATTTGATATAAAGAATCAATAGGTGTTTACAGAAGGCACAAAATGTGCCAGGGACTAAACTAGGTTCTGGGGATCAATAGTAAACAAGGCAGACATGAAACAAGATGCCCTCACTCTGCCTAATATTTAACCCAGCCACACTACTTCCCAGCCATATTACTGTAAGAAATTTATTAAATTGTCTGAGCATAAGCTTTCTCACCTATAAAAGGAGAATATTACCTATTTCATGGGAAATATTATGGAGATTAAATGAGGCAAATTATGTAAATTGCCAATTCATCTCTTTCAGACACATAATAGTCTTTCAATAAATGTTCCAGCCTTTCACCATACCCTCCCTCTCCACTCCCTTGCCCATTACCCAGCATATTCTCTGCTACAGCTTTTGTCCCACTCATTCTTTAATTATCTCTGTCCTACTCTGGCAGGCAGGTATGAAATGCTTGTATTCCCCCAAGCTTTCCCAGCTCTGTCTTTCCTCATTCTTTACTTTCTCCCTAAGGGACCTTATTCAGTCCCTCGGTACCACCACATCTATGTAATTGCTGTTTCAAGCTATGTCTTTAAATGTGATCTCTCTTTAGCTCTCATCTCACATTTTCATGATGCTTCTATTTCAGTCCTCTAAAAATAAACTCATCATACTCACCTGAAATCTACATCAATGCTCACACCATTGATATAAATTAAATTCATTTAAATATACATTTATTAAGCACTCATTAGATACAAGAGTCTTGTCTGGAGCTGGAGACTCTCTTGTCACTATCTAAGTTCAAAAAGACTCAAATAAATTTTTAAGATAGGGCCAATATCTTTCACTAGCTGAACTCTCACTATTTGCTCTCAGAAACTCAGGAACCAGTAAGACTTGATCAGCAAGGGATATTTTTATCTACAAAGCATTGTAACTTATATGTAGGAGGTAATCAATGAATGTTTATTTAGCTAAATTCTGTTTGAATTAATGGTATAAGCAGAAGAAGAAAGTATTAAAATATAAGTCATGCTGGTAATGGTAAATAAGGGGTATAGTTGAGCATAGAGTAAGTAATATACATGAGAAGGTATACAAGATCAGTTTTGGAAGCAAAGACAAGTGGTTTGAGGTGTAACTAATAACACTATCTAATAAATAAAGTTATCTAATAAATGATGTTTGTCTAATAAATCCAATGTAATGGAAAGCCACTGAAAGTTTTGGTTTGAGTAAAAACACTATCACAGCTATTAATTTTTTGTTGTTGGCACCATGAACTTGAGAAACTGTATGCAGGGAGATGGCTAACTAATGTACTTTTGTAATGACAATATGTATACAAAGATCTTCAGGTAAATGTTTGCAGAAAGCTTTTTCATTGTAGCCAAAAAATGGAAACACCCAAATAGCCATTAACTGGCCAATGGATAAACCAACTATAGTACAACCACATGATGGAATACTACTCAGTAGTAAAAAGGACTAAACTGCACTGATACACACAATATGGATGAATCTCAAAAGCATTCTGCTAAATGCAGGTAGCCTCAAAAATTTATATACTGAATGAGGGGCACCTGAGTGACTCAGTCAATCGAGCATCCGACTCGATTTCAGCTCAGATCATGATCTCACAATTCATGGGATCAAGCCCTGCTTGGGATTCTCTCTCTGCCCCTTCCCCCCTTCTCAAAATAAATAAATAAACTTAAAAAAAAAAGGTGTACAAACTGAATGATTCCATATGTGACATTATAGAAAAGGCGAAATCATAAAGACAAGAAAAAGGTCAGCGTTGGCAGAGGCTGGAGGTCTGGAGGTAGAGAGAATTGACGTACACATTGATAGACCATTTGGGGATGATGCGAATGTTTTGATATCTTGATTATAATAATTACACAATTGTATATATTTGTTAAAATTCATTAAAATGTACACTTCTAAAGAGTAGATTTTATTATATGTAAATTAAATCTAATGGCAGGATGACTGGAGATTAAGAGAAAGATTCTAAAATACACAAAAAGGAATAAATGATAGATGTGACCAACTAATTGTCTATAAAATCAATGAAGTAAATTTCTTCTGAAAGCAGGTAGAATCACTAAAAAAAAAAAACCAAAGACTCCAGGAAAAGAAAGTGATTTTTGAGGTGGGTTATTTTTTCTCCAGGTTTAATGAGATATAATTGATATAAAGTTTAAGGTGTACAATATGATGATTTGAGACATGTATATATCATGAAATGATTGCCACAAAGGATCAGTTGGCCTTTCCATCACCTCACAAAGTTATCTTTGTGATTTGATTTGCATTTTCCTGATGATTAGTGATGCTGAACATCTTTTCATGTACCCATTAACCATTTGTATGTCTTTGGAGAAGTATCTGTTTAGTTCCCCTGCCCACATTTGAATCAAATTATTTGTGCTTTTTTGCTATTGGGTTATATGAGTTCCCTTTATTTTTTGAATATTAACTCATCAGAGAGATGGTTTGCAAATATTCTCTCCTATTCCACAAACTGTCCTTTTATTTTGTTGATTGTTTCTTTTGTGGCGCCAAAGTTTTTAGTTTGAGGTAGTCCAGTTGTTATTTTGTGCTTTTGTTGTTTGTGCTTTGGTATCTTATCTGAAAACAAAACAAAACAAAACAAAAACAATTTTTCCAAGACCAATGTCAAGGAGCTTTTTACCTGTCTTCTTCTACAAGTTTTACAGTTTCAGGTCTTACATTTAAGTCTTTAATCCATTTGAGTTAATTTTTGTGAATGATGTAAGACCGTTGTCCAATATTCTTTTCCATGTAATTATCCAGTTTTCCCAACACCATTTATTAAAGAGACTGTTCTTTTTCCACTGAGTATTCTTGGCTCCCTTGTCAAATTTTAGTTGACCGCAAATACAAGAGGTTTTTTCTAAGCTCTTAATTCTGTTCCATCCACCTTTGTGTCTGTTTCTTTGCCAGTACCACACTGTTTGATTACTTTAGTTTTGTAACATAGTTTGAAATCAGGAAGCATGATGCCTCCAGTTTTGTTCTTCTTTCTCAGGATTACTCTGGCTATTTAGTGTCTTTTGTAGTTCCATATAAATTTTGAGAATTGCTCTATTTTCTGTGAAAAATGCCATTGGAATTTTGATAGGGATTGCATTGAATCTATAGATGGCTCTAGGTAGTATGGACGTTTTAACAATGTTAATTCTTCTGATCCATGAACACAGGATATTTTTCCATTTATTTGTGTCTTCTTCAATTTCTTTCTTCAAAATCTTATAGATTTCAGTATATAGATCTTTCACCTCCTAGGTTAGATTTATGCCCAGTATTTTACTGTTTTTAATGCTATTATAGGGGTACCTGGGTGGCTCAGTGGGTTTAGCATCTGACTTTGGCTCTGGTCATGATCTGACGGTTTGTGGGTTCAAGCCCTGTGACAGGCTCTGTGCTGACAGCTCAGAGCCTGGAGCCTGCTTTGGATTCTGTGTCTCCCTTTCATTCTGCCCTTCCCCTGCTCACGCTCTCTCTCTCAAATATAAATAAATATTAATGCTATTATAAATGGGAATACTTTTCTTTATTTCTTTTTCAGGAACTAGAAAAAGAAGAACACACTAAGCCCAAAGTTAGCAGAAGGAAGAAAATAACAAAGATTAGAGCAGAAATAAATGAAATTGAGACCAGAAAACAATAAAAAAAGATCAGTGAAACTAACATCTGGTTTTTTGAAAAGATACACAAAATTGGGGTGCCTGGGTGGCTCAGTTGGTTAAGTGTCCGACTTTGGCTCAGGTCATGATCTCACAGTTTGTGGGTTCGAGCCCCGCGTCGGGCTTTATGCTGACAGCTCAGAGCCTGAAGCTGCTTCAGATTTTGGGTCTTCCTCTCTCTCTACCCCTCCCCCTCTCACATGCATGATCTCTCTCTATCTCAAAAATAAATAAACATTTATGTGGATCTTGAGAAACTTAACAGATGACCATCGGGGAGGGAAGGGGGGGGAAAAAAGAGAGGGAGGGAGACAAACCATAAGAGACTCTTAACTGAGAATAAACTGAGGGTTGATGGAGGGTGGGAGGGAGGGGAGAGTGGGTGATGGGCATTGAGGAGGGCACCTGTTGGGATGAGCACTGGGTGTTGTATGGAAACCAATTTGACAATAAATTTCATATAAAAAAAAGAAAGTTTATTCTGACAAGAAAAAAATAAATAAGTAAATAAATAAACAAACATTTAAAAAAAATTTTTTAAAAAGATAAAATTGACAAGACTTTAGCTAGACTAATAAGAGACAACACTACGTAAACAAAATCGGAACAGGAAGAGGAGACATTACAACTGATACCACAGAAATACAAAGGATCATAGGATACTCCTATGAACAAGCATGCACCAATAAATTGGACAACCTAGAAGAAATGGATAAATTCCTACAGATATACAATCTACCAACACAATTGTGAAGAAATAGAACATCCAAACAGACCAATAACAAGTAATGAGATTGAATCAGTAATCAAATGCCTTCCAACAAAGAAAAACACAGGACCAGATGGCTTCACTAGTGAATTCTACCAAACATTCAAAAAAGAATTTATACTAATCCTTCTCAAATTTTTCCAGAGACCTGAAGAGGCAGGAACACTCCCAAACTCATTTTACAAGGCCAGTATTACCCTGATATCAAAGAGAGATAAGGATACTATAACAAAAGCAAACCATAGGCCAAAACACCTGATGAGTATAGATGCAAAAATTCTCAACAAAATACAGTGAGCCAACCTCATCAGTATATTGAAAAGATCCTACCACATGAGCAAGTGGAATTTATATCTGTGATGCATGGATGGTTCAAAAATCAATAAATGTGATATACTACATTAACAGAATGAAAGATGGAAATCATATGATCATCGCAATACACACACACACACACACACACACAAAGCATTTGACAGAATACAATATCCTTTCACGATAAGAACTCTCAAAGTGAATGTAAAAGGAATGTACCTTAACATCATAAAGACCATATTAACAAGCCCACAGCTAATATCATACTTAACAGTGAAAGGTTGAAAGCTTTTCCCTTAAGATCAGGGACAAGACAAGGTACACACTCTCACCACTTGTATTCAACATAGTACTAAAAATCCTAGCCAGAACAAATAGGCAAGAAAAAGAAATAAAAGTCATCCAACTCAGAAAAAAAGAAGCAAAATTGTATTTGCTTACAGACAATGTAATCTTACATATAGAACATTCTAAAGACTCCACCAAAACACCTAGAACTGATAAACTTAGTAAAGTTGCAAGATACAAAATCAACATACAGGAATCAGTTGCATTTCTATATGCTAAGAACAAAATACCTGAAAAATAAAGAGAGATGAATGTTTATTTCGACTTTTGCCACTACATTTGAGATTGTGTCACTATAGGGCAAGCAAGTTAAGAAGCCTAATAGTCAGTGAGAAATGTAAGATAGTAACTAAAAGAGCGGAAGTGCTGGAAATCAGAAATTTCTAGCTAATTTGCAAAAAATCTACATTTTTATATGTAAGAGGAGATTAGAGCACTATGTAAATGTTGAAAAACAGATGCTTTGTGGCTATCCACAAAGGCAGCGGGATGGAGAATAAAAAACAAAGGACAGATAATTTTAGGAAAGTGACATTAACAATCTTTAGTACTTCAGAGTCAAAAATTAAAAACCAAATACATAATTAATGGATTTTTGGCATCATTGGGTGACCTTAAATAGTACAATTGAAGTAGAATAGGAGGGGTAGAATCCAGATGTCAAGGCTTTTAAAAGAGAGAGCTTTGAGGACTTGAAAATAGTAAAAGGCTTTTTGCAAAGATTGCCTAGAAGGTTATCACCATTAGTAATCTTTGTTCTTGGCAAAGGAGAAAGGAGGCTGATAAAATGATGGTTGGGAAAGAATTCAGAATTTTTTTTTTAATGCTCAAGTACTTTGTTTACACGCTCTGCAGAGGTAACATCAAACGATAACTATTTATTAAAGGCTAAAATATCAACATTCAGTTTATCCAAGGGTCATCAGGCCCTAGGATATATTGGGTCAAGATGCCCAAACTGATTTATACCAAAAGACAATTAAATAATTTACAGTGAAAAGTACAACTATTAAGCAGGCTGGTCTTTGAATTGGCTGGGTGACACATTATTGCCCCAGGGAAGAAGCTTTCTTAGGGAAGCAAGTTTAAAATTACAAGGTATTTGTACTCCCCCCGCCCCACCCCAGCAAATAGGCTTCTCCTTTTCTTCCCTCTTTTTCATTTGCCCCCTCTTTTTCATTTCCCATTTTTTAAAATATAGTCCAGACTTTATTAAAACTGGGATGCTTTTTAAAATGCACATTTCTGGGGGCACCTGGGTGGCTCAATTGGTTAAGCGTCCGACTTCAGCTCAGGTCATGATCTCCCGGTTCTTGGGTTCCAGCCCCGCATTGGGTTCTGTGCTGACAGCTGGGAGCCTGGAGCCTGCTTTGGATTCTGTGTCTACCTCTCTTTGCTACTCCCCCACTCACACTCTGTCTCTCTCTGTCTCTTAAAAATAAATAAATGTTTAAAAAAAAATTTTTTATGCACATTTCTGGATTTGGCTAAAACTAATTTAGAACTTCTAAGCCTGAGACCCAGAAATCTCTATATTTTAACAGCTTCACCACTCCATCCAAATGATTTTTAATGCACGTTAGAGAATCTTTTTGGTACAATCTGTACCTACTTCCTTACTTCATGCTGCTTATTCATTTCAATCTCACTTCTACCTCCCCATTCAGTCCTCTTGCTGAAAGATCCAGTGACATCTTAACTTTCAGCTCCAATGGCATTATTCCCATTAACTATCCTAAAACAATGAACATTTTTGCCACTCTTTCTTTCTTGCAACTTTCTACTTCTTGGCTTCCATGGTAGCATTCCCTCCAGGGTCTCTTTCTATTCACGTGACCTTGTTTTCTTTGCTGAATCCTTTTCCACTGCTTTGGGCCCTACATTTTGGGTTTTCCCAGAGTGGAGGCCTTGTTTTCTCCTTTTTTACTTCTGGAATTTCTTTTGGGATAATTTCATCCATTCCCATTTCTTTTTCCATTGGTTATGTTTTTATAATTCCCAATAATTTATTTCCAATCCTGGCCTCTTTTCTTAACTGTGGTCATTAACCTCTAGTGTTCCCCAAATAGCTGCTTTCAAGGATTTAGTAAACTTCAGATGGAGCAGCAAAAGGCTGTGAGAAAAACTGCTCACATAAAGTCTGGAAAAGTTTGGGAAAACGCCCTGACAGAATTAAGATTGGGTATATAAGAGACATACTGAGAACCAGGAGGCATCTGCTCAGGAATCATAAAGCTAGTGGTTAAGTAGAATGATCCAACCCAGAGATCCTAAAGACTGAAGACAGTGTTAATGTGAAGACAATTGGGGGTCATGAGCAAGGGGTTGTAAAGCTGATTGCAGGTCTGGCCAGAAGCAAGAAGTGAGGCAAGAGCTCAATCAGGAACAAGATGGGAAGCTACAGATGTATTGATTCAGGTGACTACGAAATGCTGGAGCACGGGGCTAAGACAGCCTGCAACCTGTTAACCTGTCCACAGATGGGGAAGCTTAAAGGGTTATATTGCTCCGTCAGTTTGTCTATAAAAACTAATAAAAGAAATCACCTAGAGGGATTAAGAGGTACGAACTTCCATTTATAAAATAAACAAGTCATGGGGATATAATGTACCGCATAGGGAACATAGGTTACTATTATAATAATTATGTATGCTGACAGAGGATAACTAGATTCATAGTGGTGATCATTTTGTAATGTATATAAATGTCGATCACTATGCGGCACACCTAAAACTGACACAGTATCGTATGTTAACTATACCTCAATTAAAAGAAGAAAGGAACGGGAAAAAGAAAATCACCTAGAGATTTTGGATTTAATATGTGTTTAATCTGAGGTGGTGAGAACATTCCAAGTCCTGAGAGCAATTTCTCTTCCTCCATCCCTTCCTTTTAAAATGTCTAATTATAAAACATTTTGAACTGAAAATGATACAATACATATGTAACCTCCACAGGGATTAAGCAGATATTAATAATTTGCTATAATTGCTTTGGATTGTTGCCTTTTTAAAGAGATAAATTGGTGTATATACAGAACTAAACACACTGCTACCCCCCCCAAAAAAAATTTGCTCCTCACTCTCTTCCCCAGAGGGCGTCACTCTACTGATGTCAGAGTGTGCCAGTCTCAAGATGACCTTTATTCTTTTACTACAACACAAATACAATAAATCTAAAAATTTTAATTCAACATTGGGTAAAATTAAAAGAAAATCTCTGTCATAGTATTATTTGAGAGATACCTTGGGTTGAACAAATATTATTGAATAGGTACTTTGAGGAGTCAAAGCATTGAACTGGCCATTATTGGCCTAAAGAAGAGAAGGAAATCATTACAAAATACTAAGATTCCACCAACCACTGGAGCAAACAGCTATGAAACTGACTAAGCAAGGCAATGATATCACTTAAATCTAAAACTGCATAAGGTTTGGGGTGCCTGGGTGGCTCAGTCAGTTAAGCAACCTACTTCAGCTCAGGTCATGATCTCAGGGTAGGTGGGTTCAAGCCCCCATCAGGCACTGTGCTGACAGCTCAGAGCCTGGAGCCTGCTTCAGATTCTCTGTCTCCCTCTCCCTCTGCCCCTCCCCTGCTCGTTTTCTGTCTCTCTCTGTCTCTCAAAAATAAATAAATGTTAAAAAAAATTTTCTAACTATATAAGGTTTGGTTATTATTTTCATTAAAGTAAATGCCTTGTTTGCAGTGTTACTGAGGAGAAAGAAGATCCCCAAGTCATTCAGCATTTAACTACATTTTTGGTTACTCATCAGAGAATGTGATCTGGGGTACCTGGGTGGCTCAGTTGGTTAAATGTCCGACTCTTGATTTTGGCTCAGGTCATGATCTCCTGGTGGTGGGATCGAGGCCTGTCTCAGGCTATGTGCTGAGCTTAGAGCTTGCTTCAGATTCTCTCTCTCTCCCTCTGCCCCTTTCCCTGTCACTATCTCTAGAAAATATGTTGGTTTTTTTTTAATTAAAAAAAAAAAAAAAGAATGTGATCTTTCACCCCAGGCATATAACGCCAAATCTTGTTTTAGAAATTTTATTTCTCACACAAACAATATATTTATAATAAGAATTAAAATTCGGCCATCTAAGCTATGCATGTCTTCACACACCTTGTAACTACTAACCTGGCACCGTATGTATAAGGGTACTTTCTCCTGTTCTTCAGAAAGCTTCAGACTCCTTGAGTTTCTGTTTACTTAACAGACAGAAAAATTGTTTTCATTTTTTTTATAAAGCAAGTGCAAAATATAGTTAGGCAGAGGAGATTAGATAGATGATGGATACATAGAGTGTAAGCATATACTTAAAATTTTACGTAAGTAGTAACATACCTTTAACATATTCTAAGGCTTATTCTTTTTTATAAGTTTGCTTTATTTACTCATTCATTTTTTTGAGAGAGAGAGAGAGCACAAGAGGGGGAGGAGCAGAGAACCCCAGGCAGGTTCAGTGCTAACAGTGCAGAACCCCAACACAGGGCTCGAACACATGAACCATGAGATCATGACTTGCGCTGAAATCAAGAGTCAGACACTTAACTGACTGAACTACCCAGGCACCAGTCTTGTTTATTCCTAATAAGGAAAATGTAGTTTGTTTCTAATGTTTCACTATTATTTATTCGTAATGAATATTCTTAAACATAACTTATTGTAGATATGTGTAACAGTTTTTTTAAGACAGTTAAAATGAAAATGCTAGATCACAAAGAAAAAGCATCTGTCAAAAATAATAAAAAATGTTCTTACTCTATTTTTCAAATTTTGAAATTATGAAAGATAGAGTAAGGCTATTTTTTATTATTTTTGAAATAATATGAAAAACCCAAGCAGATCTGTTAATGAAATGTCCTAGTGGAATTACACATTGAACTCAATTCAAGGAAACAATCCATGTGTCAAACTCAACATGCAAGCAAATTTAAACTAGTGAATTGCAAATTTAGTGTGTTTAAACACTCAGGGAACAGTTGGTTGCCCACTTCAGGTCTCCATTCCCAGAGATTCTGATTCAAAGGACTTGAGAATAGGCCTGGAAATCTGCATTTCAATAATTATCCCAGCTTGATTGGTTTTAGTGTGTCTTGAGAAACCCTAATCAAAATTCTAGCATGTACATAATAAAGAAACAATAAAGATTTCAGAGTAGAGTAATAAACTAGTCAGAGCACTGCTTTAGAGAGGCTATTCTAGAATTTAGAGGAGGTAGATTGGATCAGGAAAAGGACCAGTTAGAGAATTATTGCAAAAATGCAACTGAAAGTTAGTAAGGGTAAAAAGAAGGTAATGGCTGAGAGATCAGAAAAAAAGAGGATGGAGAAGAGAGATATTGAAAAGTAAACTCCACAGGATGTAACAAAAGATTAGATGCTGAATCTAAAATGCTGGAAGGGGGTGCCTGGGTGGCTCAGTCGGTTGAGCGTCCGACTTCGGCTCAGGTCATGATCTCGCGGTTCGTGAGTTCAAGCCCCTTATCGGGCTCTGTGCTGATGGCTCAGAGCCTGGAGCCTGTTTCGGATTCTGTGTCTCCCTCTCTCTCTGACCTTCCCCCGTTCATGCTCTGTCTCTCTCTGTCTCAAAAATAAATAAAGGTTAAAAAAATAATAAAAATAAATAAATAAATAAAATGCTGGAAGAATTAAAGATGGATTAGAAGTTTACATTTCAGGAGCATGATGATGCCATTTGTAACATCGCAGCACAAATGCATGAAAATAGAGAAAACAACTCATTTGATTATGATCATGTGAGTATGAAGTACTGGAGATACTTTGCAAGCAATTGGAAATATATGGTTAAAGTCAGATAGAATCTAAAGAGGTAGTTTTATGAGTCCTGTGCAATGAGATTATAGTTGACACCATGGGAGACTGTGAACTAGCCAAGAGGAAAAGAGGAAAGTAGAGAAGAGAGGGAAGGGGAGGGAATGAAAGGGAGGGGAGTGGAGAAAGGCAAAAGGTGACCTTTGGGGGAAATCTAAATGGAGAGATTAGAAGAGAAAAAGAAATTAAGAAGCAAAATGAGGCAAGAAATGGCTCAGTGCTGTGTCTCATGAATTGAAGACAGAGTTTCATAAAAGAAATAAAGTCGTCAGCTGTGTTAAATGATCTTAAGAGGTTGGGGCACCTGGGTGGCTCAGTTGGTTGAGGGTTCGACTCTTGATTACACCTCGAGTCACAACCTCAGGGTTCGAGCCCCATGTTGGGCTCTGCACTGTCAGAACAGAGCCTACTTGGGATTCTGTCCCTCCTTCTCTTTCTGCCCCTCCCTGCTTTCTCTCTCTCTCCCTCTCTCTCTCTCTCTGTCTCTCTCTCTCTGTCTGTCTCTCTCAATAAGTAAATGGAAAGGAAAGGGAAGGGAAGGGAAGGGAAGGGAAGGGAAGGGAAGGGAAGGGAAGGGAAGGGAAGGGAAGGGAGGGGAGGGGAGAGAAAAAGAAAGGAAGGAAGGAAGGAAGGAAGGAAGGAAGGAAGGAAGGAAGGAAGGAAGGAAGTTGCCCCTTATAAGCCTGGAGAGGATCTTCAGTGGTTTTTCAGAGAGTACTATCAGTTGGCAGGATTAAGATAGCTCCAGGTGGAAAAAAAAAAAAAATAGGAAAGAAATGCGAAAGTAGACACAATAAAATTATAAAGAGTTTCAATAGTAACTTCAGGTCACGACAGCCTTGAGAAAAAGGTGGGGTTCTGTTCTCAGAAGAAACACAAATTAATCTGTATGCTGAAGGGAAAGAGCAAGTAGAGCAAAATAGGGTGACTATAGAAAATGAATACTTGATGGAGAAAAGTCAGGGGAGGGTAAAGGGATGAATCACAAATACAGTGTAGCAGGGTTAGCCATGAAACGCAGATGTTTCTTCTTCTGAGATTGAAGGAAGGAGAAAAAAAGTAATAGTTGAAAATTGGATTAGAGTGTTGTCCAGGAGAAAATTAAGAGAGCTCATATTTACTTAATTTAACCTATTCACAAAAGTAGAAGGTGAAGGCACCTGCTTAAAATGGGGACAGGGGTTTTAACTATATGCTGGAACTTACATGGGACACCTGGGTGGCTCAGTCGGCGATGCATTCAACTCTAGATTTCAGATCAGGTCATGATCTCACAGGCGAAAACAAGCCCCAGGTCAGGTTCAGCGCTGACAGCACTGAGCCTGCTTGGGAGTCTTTCTCTGCCCCTCCCCCACACTTGCTTGCACTCTCTCTCTCCAAATGAACAAATAAACATGAAAAAAAAATAATTTTTTAAACCTATAGGTTTGCAGACAATCGAGTGGAAAATTGGAAATAAGTCAATGATAGAAGAACATAAAAGTTTCAAAGCTGCATTGCCTGTAAGTCAAGTACCTACTCCTAATGGCGTGACTGTACTGAGAAATAAGTTTGACTCTAAGAGCCAGAAAAGGATACAGTATCAGTTACCTATCACCACAAGACTTCAGTGGTTATCAGGAGTAAGTTTTTATTACTCACATGTTTGGGAGTCAGCTGACAGTTGGCTGATCTAGACTCCTCTTGACTAGAAAACTGGGGTGACACAGCTCTGCTCCACACGTCTCTCATCCTCTGGCAGGAGAGCTCAAGTATGTTTCTATGGTGAGGGCAGAATCACAAGAGAGCAAACTCCAACACACGAGCCTATCTCAAGCCTTGTGTTGTGTCCCACTGGCCAAAGCAAGCCATGTGGTTGAACCCACTGTCAGACAGGAGTGGGACAGGCCATCCCACTAATGCTGGAAAGGCACTGCAATGATGTAGATAAAGGGAGGAATAAAGAATTGATCACTGCCACTGAACTTTTGCCTAGTAAATAAACAAAGAGATGAATACGTGATGTGTTGTCACAGTAACATTACATCTCAGGATGAAATATTTTAACATTTGCATCTTTAAAAATAACATGTTGGAAAGGTCCAGGGTGGGAACTCGCCACCAATACCTGAGTGCTGGCTGTGTGAGTCCAGCACCTTATTTTCTGAATGTGACCCAAGACCTAGTTAGAAAAATATAAGAGGATGGGAATGTCTCAAGGAAAGTCAAAGTTTTACATTTCAAACGGAATAAAATAAAACTGAAAATGAGAAAAATACAATTAAAATAAATAAAAATAACATGTTGGAAGTAAGCTTCCAGCCAAGGTACTTGGTGTAGTTAAACCAAAGATTTTTGAATTAATGTATTATCATATTTTGGAAAATTAGGAGTAAGTCTTACATAATTGTCCCCAAATTACCATAGTTATTGTGAAGAAAAATAAATGCAAATGAGAAAATAATTAACTCAACAATATAGTGCAATTACAAACAACATCATTTTGATTTGGGTATTGTGTATCCTTGGTTGCATTGTGAAAAAAAATAAAAACAAAACAAAATTGGACAAATTAATGTAAGTTCATGTTTTAAAGTCCACTCTGACAGATTTATAAGTAATTTTCTTAATAGAATTTTTAAAAATGTTTTTTTTTAATATAAGAGCTGTTAAAAATCTACTCCAACAAGTCTTTTGCCCTTACTACTCCACCCTAGGTCTTTCTGATGTCATGTCACCAGTGACCCCGTCACCCCCGTCCCCATTGTTAAACCCCATCACCAGCTTTTAACATATCTGACTCCTCTTTAATACATTTTTTCACTTGACTTTGGGGATACTACATTTTCTTGGTTTTCCTCCACCTCATGGAGATGTCCTTCTCTCAGTCTCTCCTGTTAGATTCTCTTCTTCTCCCGACCTATTAATATTGGTAGACCCCAAGGTTTAGTTAGTCCTTGGACCTCTTTCCTATCCATTCACACTTATTTTCCAGGTACTCTTATCTGGTCCCATCGTTTTGGGTCATAGGCTGATTTCTGTATCTCCACCCCAGACTTCTCTTCTGAACTCGACTCCTTTGTTGAGCTGACCTCACAACATTTCTGTTTGTATACCTAGTAGCCATTTCAAATTTAACATGTCCAAAATCAAATGCTAATCTGTCCATCAAAACCTGCAGAATTCCCACCCCAGTTGACAGCAATTCTGTCCTTGTTGATGCTCTTGTCAAAACCTCAGAGTTGTCCTGGATTTCTGTGTCTTTCTCTTTTACCCCATATCCTTTCCATCCACTCTATCAGAGCGTCTTGTTAGCCCTACCTATAAAATATATCCAGAATACAATGACTTCTCGCCACCTCCACTGCAGTCACCTGCTCTGACCATCGTCTTGGACCTGGATTACTGCAGTAGCAACCTCACCAGTCTCCGTGCTTCTACACTTGCCATTTCACAGCCTATTCTTGACGGCATGATCCTTTTAAAATCTAAGTTAGATTATGTCATTCCTCTCCTCTGAATACCCCGATGGCTCCCTGAAGTTAAAAGCCTTACTATAGTCTACAGGTTCTATGTGCTGGCCCCTGATACCTTGCTGACATTATCCTCTACCCTCCATCCTGCCCACTCTGCTCCAGGCATATTGGCCTCCATGTTGTTCCTTGAACACACCTGGCATGCTCCCAAGTGAGAGTTTTACACTAGCTGTTCTCTCTGCTTGAAATGGTCTTCCCCCTCCTTCAAATCTTTGCTCAAATATATCTTCTTATGAGGCCTTGCCTAGTCAAAATGGTAGTCTACCTCTTCCCACATATACACACTCCCAGTCCCCCTCTCTGCTGGATTTTTATAGCACTTATCACTCCATAATGTATTATATAATTGGCTTAGTTATTATGTTTATTTCTTTCCCCACTAGAATAAGACACACAACAGCAGGGATTTTTGTGTCTTTGGTGGACTTACACATCTCAAACGCCTAGAACAAAGGGTGGCACATAATGGGCCCTCAATAAATATGAGTTTAATATATTGATTTATAAATTAATAAGTGAAAAAAACCAGTTCAGTCTAAATGCCTAAATGCCTCTCTCTCATGCAAGATGGGTATTTCGCTAAATAAATGCCATTAGAGATTTTCCCCGTGCATATTTATATTTATTCTTCTCCCTACCTTTCTTTTCTTGGGATCTGCATCTCTTAATAGCATGACATTTTCAAATCTATGTGTATTTAAAACTTTCATTCATACATGCATGTTTGTGAAAAATACCTCCACTAAGCTTGTTTCTTCCTTTTCATACACAAATATCCACTAGAACCTAGACAAAATGCCTTTACTTCCGATATTATTAAATGCAACTTATGTAGAAAGTTTGCATGCTATACATTTTAATTATATTCATTCCAATGTCTGACTTGATACTTTTTTTTTTTTAATTGGAGGACTAGTGTCAAGAAAGAGTTGTCTTTTCTAATAGTGACAACTGAGCTGTCATTGCCATCTCTCTGTTTGTGAGCTGAAAGTGATAGACTCTTGCCACTTAATGAACTCTGCTTGGCAGACAGAAGACCTTCACGTCACACACTTCAGTGACTCTCGTCCTGCAGCTCCCACATGTCCAAGTCTTTCCCCCTTCTTTGCCCTTCTAATATCTTGTCTGGTTCCACTTTCAATAATGCCAATTGCTAGCTCTACACGCCGTCAGTGAGTGCATGGACCGCAACAGATTGGGTTACATGCCTCATTCCTAAATGTCAGGCTCCCACCTTGAAAACTCTGCATGACCAGAGAGGCTGGATTATAACAGAATGCAGGGGAGGCTCAGAGTCGCTGAGTAGCCCATGAGGCAGTCAACAGCAGCACTTCATCATCCCAGATCCCTGTACCTCTTCTCTCTCTTTTCTCCCCTCCAAACTTGCTTTCCTCCTCCTCACTCAGGAGGAGGAAACAAGCAAGTTCTGTTCCTGACCTTTTTTACCCAAATATATATAGTCACTGACCAAAAGGCCTTCTACCATCCTGTCTCCTTACTCACTTCACCCTTACGTTTCTCACTTCTACCTCGGTAAAGAATTACCACAAATACATCTTACTCCTATCAGAATTTATAATGCTTGCCAAAAGTATTTTTTTAATTTTTATAGACTACTTTTTTGTACTAAGCCTATTTATATTCATCATTAGCAATCCCATCCTTTGGAGGTAGATTTGTGTTCTAGATAAGGAGAAGATCATTGAGGCCATGGCCAAAGTGCCATATTTCTACATCGCCTTTGTCCCCCTGTGGAACCTATCATGTGTCAAAACAAAACAAACAAAACAAAAGATAAAGACACTCGAAGGCAAAAAAGAATAAAGCAAGCATTTGATTTGGAGAATGAAATCCAACATAATAGAAACAGCCTTGCTACTTTTTAATGGATGACTGAAGGCAATTTGCCCCAGTCTCATTTTCCCCATACAAGATTGTAACATTTACTTCCTGGAGGATGTGTGACAAGAAAGCTAACATCTCGGAAATGTCTATAGACTTTAAAATGTTTTAACACACATGACTATTACTGAAGATCCTAGAAATAATTAGGCCACCTGCTTAAAACCATGGATTGAAAGAAAAGCCTAGAAAAAAGGAACATGTCTTATTTTTGATACACAAAGAAGTAATTATAAGGCTTACTGTAATCTAAGAATAATTGTACTGTACCATATATGTGAAGATATACCATCCAAGGATATTTTAAGTTTAAATTTTAATCATGAAATAATTCAAAAATAATAGGGAAAATACTTGAACAATTACATATTAACACACCACTAACATTAAACAGATGTTAACATTTTCCATTATGTTTCAGATCTTTCCCCTTTATTGAGATATAAAATGTTACAGCCAAAATTAAAGCCCCACCTCCCTTTTTTGCTTCTTTTCTTCCTTGCAAACAACCACTTTCCCAAAATTGTTGTATATTGTTCCCATATACGTTTTGGGGACATTTACCTTTGTAATGAAAATGTACCATTATTTGTGTTATAGCAGGCATCCATCTTCACATTTATAGCTCCATTAGTAATACAAAAACCTCACCAGTAGGTGTCATCAGAATGATTATGTGTTACTCATTAGATAGCTTTGAGATGGTATGTCATGACTTAATTTGTATTTCCCTGAATAGTAGCAATGTTGAGAATCTTTACAAAATTGTTGGCACCCAGTTTCTTCTATGAATTACTTATCACGGCCTTTGCTTATTTTTCTATTGGGTTGGCTTTCTTTTTATCATTAATTTGTAGAAACTCTTTATATATTCAGGATACAAATACTTTGATGGTTATATTCATTACACATTTATTATAGTTTTTAATCTCCTTTTTTTTCACATTGCTCATAGTACCTTACAGAAGTTATATGTAGTCAAATTTGTTAACATTTTCCTTATTAATAGGTTTGTGCTTTTGCATCATATATAAGATACCAAATCATACAAATAAGACCTGATATAATTAAAATATTATTTTCTCATGTTTTCTTCTAAATAATTTATTATTTTACTTTTTAAACGTAGACTTTTATTCCATCTGGAATTCAATTTGTATATATGCACACTTACAAAAATTTTTTTCATATCAATAATTGTCAAGTATCATTTAATAATGGCATCCTGGGGGGTGCCTGGGTTGCTCAGTCGGTCAGCATTCAACTTCGGCTCAGGTCATGATCTCGCAGTTTGTGAGTTTGAGCCCTTCATTGGGCTCTGTACTGACAGCTCAGTGCCTGGAGCCTGCTTCAGATTCTGTGTCTCCCTCTGTCTCCGCCCTTTCCCCACTTGCACTGTCCCTTTCTCTCTCTCAAAATAAACATTAAAAAAAATTATTTATGGCATCCTGTTTCTCCCAAATTTATTGACATGCTCATCAAATAAATAGATTTGGTTCTAAGTTTCCATTTCTTTTCCATCGGTTTGTCTATTCTGTGTCAGTCCTCACAGATTTTATTCTTATGGATTCACAGAAATTTTAATACCTCGTCAGGCAAATCTACCATTATTCTTCTTCAAGACTGTGTTGACTGTTCTCAGTGCTTTGTATTTTCACATAAATATTTGGATTAGTTGGTCAAATCCCATTAAAAAGAAACTGATGACTTTTCATTAAAAGTGCATTGAATTTTATAGGTTTCCAGTTATGGAATGAATAAATCACAGGCATAAAAGGTACAGCATAGGGAATATGGTTAGTGATGTTGTAATAGTGTTATATGGTGACAGATGGTAGCTACACTGTAGTGAACATAACACAACATATAGAAAAGTTGAATCATGATGTTGTACACCTGAAACTAATGTAACTAATTCCAGCTATGCTCAAAGAAAAAAATTAAAACAAAAACAAAACAAAACAAAAAAACACCTAAATCAAGAAACAAGAGGGAATTATTTCCAGTGTGTTTTCACCTGTTGAGAGATGCTAGTAAAAAAACCAACCACAATAGTCATGTGAGAATACATAATATAATAATTTAAAATAAACACACTGTTTATAACTTTTAAAAAGTGCATTAATTTATAGATTAATTCAGGATAAATGTCCATATTTATTATTTTGGTTCTTTCCATCCACAAATCATGGTATCACAATCATGTTGTATCATTCCAATCATCTAAGTCTTCTTTTGATAACGTTTTATAATTTTCTGTATAAAGGTCTTAATACTCTTTTAAAAATTTGTTTTTCTGGATATCTTATAGTTTTGTTTTACATTATAAATAATATGTAAAGCTTTTATAGTACTTTAAGGAAGACAGCCTACTAAGTGATTAATAATTGCACAAGTTTGGGTATTGAAACCAAAATGCTTTGAGTTCTGATCCTGGCATTGACTTTTATAAGGTATATTACCTAAAGCAAGTTACTAAACTTCTGGGAGATAGTTCAGTCTTCCATAAAATCAAGGATTCTAATAATACCTGCCTCGAGATTGTTATAATAATTGTATAAACAGGGAGAGACTCAGAACATTGCCTGACACAGTAAATGCTTAACAAATGTTAATTTGTTGATCAGGATGGAGTAGAGCAAGTTGCATTAACAAGCCGCTCTAAAATCTCAGTGAGTGACTGAAAGCAACAAAGTTTATTTCTTGTTTATGCTGCATGTGTGACATGCAGAGGGCGGGGCGGGGGGGGAGGTTTGCTCTATTTTATACTCACCACGGGACCCAAACTGATCGAGCAGCTATCATTTGGAAGATTTTTGAGAGAGAGAAAGAGCACACACACACACACACACACACACACACACACACACATGAGCAGGGTAGGAGCAGAGAGGTAGGGAGAGAGAGAATCCCAAGCAGGCTCCACACTGTCATCACAGAGCCCAACCCAGGGCTCCATCCCCATGAGCCAAACCTTGAGATCAAGACCTGAGCTGAAGCTTAAGAGCTAGACGCTTAACCTAATGAACCACCCAGGCTCTTTGTGTGTTTTTAAAGAAATTCTCACTATCAAATAATCATATAAGTATTTTCCTATATTTTTTCTGCATGGTTTTAAGTTTTACTTTTCACATTTAATTCCTTAATTTGCCTGAAATTGATCTATGAGAGCTGTGTAGTAGGATACGTGGGGAGGGAGGTTGAATCAAGAGAAAACAGCGATTCACTTCATGCCAACATATCTAACCATGAAAAATGTTTTCTTGAAGTACATTAATTACGTCTCTCAGAGCCTGTAATGTTCTGCAGAGCATAGTTTCGGATATTCTGGAACCAGTGAATTCTACCTAAAATTTCAAGAGAAAGGAAGGAAACCAATAATTCAGTGCCACCTAAGTGGAAAGCATTATACTAGGTATGTTACCACACTCAGTTCAGCCTCAAGAAAACAAAAACAAAAAAACAGTGTTTTTAATTCTATTTTACAGATTCCTAAAATCATCTAGCTAATAAACCATGAAAATAGAATCTCAGGCCAGATTTCTCTTCCACTTCTTTCTATTTTCTTCCCACCACAAAATCATTGAGTATTTTGAAAAGGTGGAAGGATAGATTGATACATTGAATTTTAAGACAAAGTTAGACACTGAAAAAAAGAGATAACGACTCTGGTGGAAGGCCTACTTCCTTTTAAATATATAAGCAAGTTGTGTCTCTTTAGGTATAACCTAGATTTTATAGTTATTTTGAAATTAAAAATACTTACCAGGATTCAAGTCTGGTAGACCTGAGTTTAAACTTGTTATATCAAGCAAGCTATTTTCCTAGCCTCAGTTCAAGGATGGTAATAGCGACTGCCCATAACTATTGGTCAGATTATGTGGGTTACATACAAAAAGCATCCAGCACTATGTCTGGTACACAACAGGCACTAAAATATTAGTTCCATGAAACCTCAACAGTGTTATTTATATGGACCCACAAGGTCCCTACAACCTAAAACATATGAGAAACCACTGTCCTCTTTCCCTTCTTTTTCTCTCGCTTTTGTTTTCCCTTTTCTTTGGCCATTGTTTCTTCTCCTCTGCCTCTGCCTCAGGCACCACTTTGTTGGTAATAGTGGACCTACTATATAAACAGGTATCCTGTTATTAATTATGACGAGGTTCAGCCCAGTGGAGCTAAATAACTTTCAAAAGGCCAAGTCAGTGCCAGAATGAGTCACCAACAAACTGAGACTCTCTTCCTCCTCCCCCAATCCTGCTTTGTTCCCGCAGTGGCCACAGCTGCCTTTAGGTTGTAGGTGTTAGAAAGTTACTGAACTGTGACTGAGACAGTGACCTCTAATATCTTGTAGCTTGTCCTCCTCCAGTATCCCAGGAATGAACAAGCTGGCATCCATGGGAGGTGGTTGGGTCATATCAGGACACATAAAGATGCCATATTGATTCTGTCCTGGGTTCTAGTACTCAAACCTGTTTCTTTCCTATCAATTTTTTTCATATTCTTTTTTTTTTCTCCTCTCAGGTCTCCTTTGTTAAAAGTTTCTTCCCTCTATCTGGTGTTTTCTTCCTCTTTGCTTTCCTTTGTGATATCTACTGCCTCCGTCCTAGCCCTATCCTCCCCCTTTTGCTTCTTCCCCATCCCATTCAAAAACAATGATGATGATGAATAACAACAGTAATAACCAGTGGCTAGCTGACTGAACTGCAACAAAATGCAGTACTTTCCGTTAGTGATCACAGGTGGCTTCCCAAGCCTGGTGACTGAATTGTTGGGCCACAGTGAGACAGGTGGGAGAGTGTGGGTGGTACCCAGTTAGCAGCCCACCCGAACCATTCTCCTGCCAATCTTTCTGATGGTGAAATGTCTAATGCAGGCAAATGCATTGCAGTTCATGAAGTCTGTGTTGCTAATGTACTCCAAGTCAATCACAACACAGTTCCCAACACAAAATCCCCATATTTACTGTATGGAAGCGAAAAAATAAATGAGACAGACGTGATGTTTTAACTAAGACTGTGACATCATCTTTTGATTTTACGTCTGGGCAGCTTTTGTTTTACAAATGAGTAGGCTTGTGCTTTTCAGAGCAATGTTGTAACATACACATGTGCTAAAAATTATACTGGAATGCCTGGTGAAACTTGCTTCTACCCAGACAAATTATCTGGTGGAGATACCCACTATAGTTAATTTAGGAGTATAAATTCTTACCTTTTCATACGTAGCAATTTAAGAACTGACTCAAATGCATAATTACCTCAGACTCTGCTTAATTCTATCTATAATTTGGTCTTGGTCTTCTAATTTATATTTACTTGATATTTTTATTTAAAAATTCTTACTGTTCTTAGCACATTTCACTATGTATTTTGTGTAAGCCACCTCAAATCCTTTGTAGAATGCTATGAATTTAAAACAAATAAATGAAGTCATAAAGTGTCTTTACCCAGTGACTTAAACCATATGTCTTGATCTCTATTCTGATTTCTAGCTCATAAGTTGTGTTATTTTTTATTTTTGTGTGTGTGTGTTTATTTATTTTTGAGAGAGAGTGTGTGTGAGCAGTGGAGGGGCAGAGAGAGAGGGAGACACAGAATCTAAGCAGAGTCCAGGCTCTGAGCTGTCAGCACAGAGCCCAATGTGGGGCTTGAACCCACGAACTGTGAGATCATGACCTGAGCCAAAGTCGGACACTTAACCGACTGAGCCACCCAGGAGCCCCATAAGTTTTTTTTTTCATTTTTAACTTCCTCGTTTACAATTTGACCTCATGCTACAGACTAAATGTGGGAGTTCTTCCTGCCAAAATTCATATGCTGAAACCAAATCCTTCATGTAGTGGCATTTAGAGGTGGGACCTTTGGGAGTTCATTTTGTCTGGAGTAGAGACCGCTTATGGTGGAATTAGTGTCCATCTAAAAGAAACTCCAGAGAGCTTCCTCCCTACTTCCACTATATGAGGACATGTGAACCAGGAAGCAGGCTCTCACCAGATGCCAAATCTGCCAGTGCCTTCATCATGGACGTCCCTGTCTCCAGAACTGTAAGAAATAAATGCTCGCTGTTTATAAGCCACCCGGTCAGTGGTGTTTTATTATAACAGCCCACACAGACTATGACACTTCATGGAGTACTGGATTAAAAAATATTATTAGAAGATGTACAAGCTTCATTTTATGAGAGTTATGCAAGCCTTCTTAATCTAAACTCAAATAAGCAAAGAATAGGTTTGGAAAAATATCAACATAAACTAGGTATTTATCGGTCACTGTTCTAAGCTAAATATCTAGGAAATACTGGCTTCAACATACTTGTTTTGAGATGAATACAGTACAGAGACAGTATTTCAAGCCAAGTTAAGTTTAAAGGCATGAATTAAGCAGGCATTTGTTGTCAGCCTTACCTGTGTCAGTTCAAGGCTCCATTAGTAAACAAATTTGTCACAGGAAAAAGGTTTTCAGAACCTATAGGGGGTTTCTACAGCACGCTGAAACTCTGATTTGGAAAATCCGTCTGTATTAATGGGCTGAAATGATAACTGGTTACTTGTATCTTTCTCTTTTACATTCTTGAGAGTTAGAGAGTCTTTTTTCACCACTGAATCTCCAGCTCTGGTTCCCCATAGCAGTGGCCTTGTCATGGAGTAAGCCACGAGCTCTGTGGTCAGGTGTTCTAATTACTGCCTGAGCTCTGCCAATTATAATCTGTACATGTTAGGGCAGTCTATTTAAACTCTCTGTGCATCAGACTTTTCATCAGTAAAACTGATAAAATAATAGCTCTTAGAAATTAAACCAATAATCTGCATATA
The DNA here is from genome assembly GCF_027475565.1 of Acinonyx jubatus. Taxonomy (NCBI): domain Eukaryota; kingdom Metazoa; phylum Chordata; class Mammalia; order Carnivora; family Felidae; genus Acinonyx; species Acinonyx jubatus. The sequence goes on from NC_069387.1 coordinate 50,999,947, forward strand.
GAAAACATTCAATAAACCATAAATATATGGATGAAACCATTACATTTCAACATAAGTACATAGCATGATTGCTGAATTATATGTGTCTGTCTCTGAAATTCTTAAATATGGATGCCTGGGGGAAAGTCGTAATTAGTGACCACTTATCCCAGCTGGCATTATCAACTGCTTGATGACACCTTCCCAGGCATAGACGTTGTGCCTGCCTGTAAGAAACTAATCAGTGTCAAGAGCTGTGTCTCTTAAATTTAAGCCTGCTCCAGCCATGGCAGGTATCCCAACGACATCAGCTTTTTATTGTATTTCATAATCAATTGAGCTGTCTATATGGACAATCCCCTCTGAACCTCCCACATCCACCCGGCCCCACCCACAAGCAGAATAGCAACGTGGCCAAAAAATAAGTTTTGCCATCAGACCTAGACTGAGGTTTCTGCTCTTCCGCTTATTAGCTACATGTCCTTGGGCAAGTTCAACTCACTAAGCTTCAACTTGCACTTGTAAAATGGGAATAATACCTATTCTGAGGGCTGGTAAGTAGAAAAATAAATGAGACATTATATGTAAATCACATAACCTAGTGCCTAACACATAAGAAGCCTTCATTAAGTTATTTTATTATTATTATTATTATACCCCAAATTCTGACAAATTTTTCATTAAGAATAAAATATAACATTGGTTACAAAATAATTTTATTTTAGTTATGAAAAAAAATGTTCTGCAGTTTTAATCCTTGACAGAATTTCCGGTGTTGTAGTTGCCACCTGGGACACACTAAAACTGAAAAAGCTGATAAATTCAGATTGATTTGTATTGTGGATAAAGTCTCAAGGTACTAATTAGATAAGAAGCTGCCATGATTTTTCCAGATGACTGTGTTAGAGTGACTGGCTCTTCAGGTGACATTATTGTTAATAATGGTAATAATTATTAAGCCCTTTAATGTCCCATAATTACAAATGAAGCCTCCACTGAAATGCCACATCAAAAAGTTTTTCATTTTGCTTATAAATTCAGTTTCTTTGTTCACCAACAAGCACAGTCCATAGATGTCAGTACTCATAATGATCCTTCTTTTCATGCACCTTTGGCTTTGAACAATTTCTTCCAGTACATTTGGCTGGAAGGTAATATGCTGGTATAATATTTCTATATGCCTTAGAGGGAAGGGAAGGGGCTTACAAGGAGAGTGTAAAGGACCTCACTGCAATCAACTCCCAAAAAGGAGGAATAGCAGTCTATCTGCTGCCTAATATCTTATAAAAGATTCATTTGCCTGAACGTGTTGAAGAAGGAGACCTCGGCCTTTAAAGAAATCTAACAGGCAATCAGAGGAAAAGTCAAAAAGGCACAACAATCTCATCCAGAGGGAAATATCTGAATATAAAAGAGGACAAACCGGGCTTTGGAGAAGTATATAAAGGAAATGTAATGTAATCAAGTCTACCTGGATATTTTCCAGGCTCTGTTCTGTGTTATTGGGGTGGCGGTTTCATTAGTCATTTGTATAGCTACAAACTTGGTACTCACTCAGTGTACATTTATTTTTTTAAGCCCGCCTACACTAGCTCCTTGTCTCGCTTTGCAAAGTTTTGTTTTTAGTATGTTTTCAGCTTCTGGTTTGAAGATTCAATCTCTGAGTAAAATTCTGGAAGACAGTGCAGATACTTTGACTACCACAACAAAAAACTTTACTTTTATCTGACACTGAAGTAGCCAAATCTTTTGGCATCCCGTTTTCCATGTGTAATAACCTTATTCAATAAGTCTTTCATTCAACAAGCATTTTCTGAAGGTCTACTAGTGTCTTATGTATGTCATTATTTATGAAACCAAGCAAACATGATCCCTACCCTACTGTTCCAAGGCTAAAGTCTTTCCCGAGAGTCTCGATATTTTCAGAAATGCATAATGTCTTCTTGCCAGCTACTTCAAACACTGTTCACCTGGTGTGAGTTGAAGAAACATTCAATCAATCTCTATCACCCATACCCTGACTGTCAGAATGAATAAGGCACAAGGGAAGAAATGACAGGAAGGATTGTAGAAGCTGGGACTCCAAAATGAGGATGAGAGAGAATGGAAGCACTGCCATAGCCAATTCAGACTCCCTTCCCTGTTAAGTCCCCACAGCATCTGGAAACTCTCCAGAGACTTGAAAACTCTTGTCTTAAAAGAGGTCCAATAAATTCATTCTCACTCAATGAACTGCAGGGAACAAACAGTGGATGGTGAAGAAGTAGGATTTCTGATGGCTTTCTGTTTCTCAGAGAAGAAAGTGATAGAAACACTAAGTCTTTTGTGACCCTCGTAGGGTCTTCAAATTTTTTTATAAAATGACTTTAATTACAAATAAACATTCCTTTAGCTAGCAGATTAGAAGTCCATGAATGATACTTTTATGGTAAACCATAACACTTATTTATAATGAACATAGCATTAGTTCCTAAAACCATTTCTCTAGTGGTATAAAGATTTTTCTCAAGGGATTCCATAGCTCTCATTACCGTTCTCTTTTCTGACCTTAATGAACATCAATGTCTACATACGGGGTGGTGGTTACTGTAAAATGCCCTAGGTATGCTAAATTGAGAGAAATGTTTAAGTTCTGAGAGAAATGTTTAAGTTCTGAGGTTCTACTTACTACCCTAACAGGGGTATTTAATAAATGCCTAAAGAAGATCTAACCTGCAAACTCTGTCTTTGAGAATAAGAAATAGCTAACAATTGCTTATTCCAAGTTAAGCATTAGCCTGATAAGACTATTTTAAAATACTAGATCTTTTGTCTTTGAAGTAAAATGCAAAAACTTGTGGGTCAGTATCAGTTTTACAAATATGTTATTAATTTGGTTATATTTTCTCTGTGTTCCTGAAGTATTCTACTTCATCATAAAGTATGTTTCATTTTTCATATTTTAAAAAAATGCCATGGGTTCGGGGCTCCAGGGTGGCTCAGTTGGTTAAACATCTGATTTTGGCTCAAGTAATGATCTCACAGTTCATGAATTTGAGCCCCGCATCAGGCTTTGTTCTGACAGCTCACAGCCTGGAGCCTACTTCAAATTCTCTGTCTCCCTCTCTCTGCCCCTTCCCTGCTCCCATTCTGTCTCTGTCTCTGTCTCTCTGTCTCTCTCTCTCTCTCTCTCTCTCTCTCTCCCCCTCAAAAATAGTAAACATTAAAAAAAAATTTTTTTTAAGTACCAAGTTCAATAAAGGCAATGTTTGTGCATTTATCCCATTTATACTAAGAATTTTAACAACTTATGGTGACTTAGAAAAGTCTTTCCAGAAGACACATGAAATTGTTTTCAGGATCAACTAGAGAATCCTCAACTACATTTACCCTTTTAGCCAAAAGTTTAAGCTTGCAGTTTTGAGCCCTTACTGATCCAAAATCAATAGAGACTTATGTTTAAAAGTATGCATCTTATAGGCATAAATTAGAAAAGTGTATGAAAATACTTGGTACATATTTGTTTTCCCTTCTTGGAAGCTGAGGGCATTATATGTATATGATCAAAAAATGAATTTAAAGCAGCAGTTACTAAACTGGGACCATAGAAGCTCTGAAATTAAATGAGAAAATATAAGCATGTGCATATGTGTTGGTTATGGGGAAAAACAAAAGATAAGAAAACGCATATATATTGAGTAGTTTCTATACGTCAGGCCCTGTTCAAGACATTGGAAATATAGCAGGAACAAGATAGAGGTCCTGACCTCAAGTATCTTATATTCTCATTAAGAAATATAGCTGATAAAACATAAACAAATAAATAAATTTCAGAAATATATCCCAAATTTAGGATATGGGATTTCTATAATTTAAATTCAAAATAATAAGACCTCAAAATCAGAGACGGACAAAAACAAAGGATATAGACCACTATGAATGGGGTAGAATAGCTAGAAACAGTTTTAGGACACCAAAGAATCACCTTTTAGAATTATTAGATATACCCTGGAAAAAAACATGTAGAAGATGTCACAATTGCCTTAAAAATATATGATCATGATCCAAAAAATGATCAAGGAAGAAGTAACAGTCAGAAATAGCCATGAAGAATTAAGGGAGAATTAACTATATGGGAATTAAAATTTAAAACTTAATTTAAAATGTTTTAAATAAAATTAACTAAATGAAGAATTAAGGGAGAATAAACATTTAGATATAAAATATAAATTGGGTGAAATGGAGTCTCAGTGAATGAGTGGAACATCAGAACAGAGTTAGTAAATCTGAAGACATTACGCAGAGTGCAGCACAGAGAGAAGATAAGGACTGAACAAACAAACAGAGAAAATGAGAAATTCTAGCACACATCCGGTTGAGTCCCAGAAGGAGAGAACATTTAAAAATGCAGAAGGGATAGATTTGAAGAGACGACCACTAAAACCTTCTTCAGAATTGGTAAAGGACAAACATGCATATATAGAAATAGGAAGTTCCACATGCGCCAAGCGAGGTAAATGAAGACCACATTTGAGCATTTTCTTATGAGGCTACAGAATGCCAAAGACAAGAAAAGAAACTTTGAATTAGATGGAGAGAAAATACAGATTATTTACCAGGAGTGATAACTATACTGCTGGCTAACCTCTCAGGGGCAACAATGAAAGCCAAAAGACTGAATATCACTGTCCTCAGAGCCCTGAGAGAATGTAGCTGTCAATCTAGAATTATAAACCCAGCCAAACTATGATTTCAAAATGAGAGTAAAATAAAGATATTTTCAGATTAATAAACACCGAGGGAGTTTGCCACCAACAGACCTTTACTAAAGGAACATTTAAACTATGTGTTTCAGGGGCACCTGGGTAGCTCAATTGGTTAAGCATCTGACTTTGGCTCAGGTCCTGATCTCACAGCTTGTGAGTTTGAGCCCCACATTGGGCTCTGTGCTGACACCTCAGAGCCTGGATCCTGCTTCAGATTCTGTCTCTGTCTCTCTCTGCCCCTCCCCTGCTCACACACTGCCCCCCCCCCAACATAAAAACAGTAAAAAAAATTTTTTTTCAGCATTTATTTATTTTTAAATTTTTTTTGCAACGTTTTTTTATTTATTTTTGGGACAGAGAGAGACAGAGCATGAACGGGGGAGGGGCAGAGAGAGAGGGAGACACAGAATCGGAAACAGGCTCCAGGCTTCGAGCCATCAGCCCAGAGCCTGACGCGGGGCTCGAACTCACAGACTGCGAGATCGTGACCTGGCTGAAGTCGGACGCTTAACCAACTGCACCACCCAGGCGCCCCCAGCATTTATTCACTTTTGAGAGACAGAGTACAAGTGGGAGAGGAGCAGAGAGAGAGAGGGAGTCACAGAATCTGAAGCAGGCTCCAGGCTCTGGACTGTCAGCACAGAACCTAATGTGGGGCTCAAACCCATGAACCACAAGATCATGACCTGAGCTGAAGTCGGACGCTTAACCGACTGAGCCACCCAGGTGCCCCTAAATTTTTTTTAATATTTAAATTATGTATTTCATGAATAAGAAAAATGATTCTATAAATGTTTTTGCATAGTTAAATAACACAGATTATTGAGATGACAGTTGCACAGCTCTCTGAATATATGAAAAACCACTGAATTGTACCCTTTAAATGAGTAAATTGTATGGTACATGAATTATATCTCAATAAAGCAGTTTTTAAAAATTGTGAAGAACGGAGACACCTGGGTTGCTTCTTCAGTTGAGCATCCAACTCTTGATTTCAGCTCAGGTCATGATCCCAGGATTGTGGGATCGGCATGCTCGGCACAGATCCAGCTTAAGATTCTCTCTCTCTCTCTCTCTCTCTCTCTCTCTCCCTCTCTCTCCCTCTGCCCCTCTCTGCCACTCACTTGTGTACTCTCTCTTTCTCTAAAAAATAAAACAAAAAGTGAAGGATTAAAAAAAATTGTAAGGAATAAATATCCTCCTTTGTAATAAAGACTGTGTGACCTGAAACCTTAGGAAAACGAGTATCAGAACTTCCCTTTTAAGCCCTTACACTTGTAGTTTAATACATAAAAACAGTCTGACCAGAAGGGTACACTGATGTGTATCTCAATTTGATGGTGGAAACATGCTACTTACATATCAAGAATATATTTTAGTGAAAGCTGATGTTTCTTACAATAATAAATATATTGGAATAATCATTTTTTTAAAAACACAGACCAAAAAAAATCTTAATGCTGAAAAAAATATTCCCCTTAAAGACAAAACCATAAAACAAGGTCAGAGAAGGCTTGTTTTCATCCCTGTATCCCTAACTGTTCCCCTGTCCCACATTGGGAATTCATATTTGACTTATCATCATTTCCCAAAAACTTATATTTCAGAGGTAGAAAGTTAATATATCCATGTGTCATTGTTTTATACAGAAAAGCATTGTGACTCAAGTACCGTATCTTCATCCTGAACAAGTTTGAGAGCCATTCAAGTTTGAGAGCCATTGTAAATCAAATCTCTGACAATAAGCGTGGACAAGAGTCTCCCACAGCCTTCAGGAACTGGCAAAAGACCAAAGCTTTCCCTCAATTAGAGGAGAGTTTCTAGTCAATTAGCATGTTAAGAGAGATGTTTGGAGGCCAATGGCACTATGAACTCTGTGTATGAAACTGCCAGCTCCTTCCACCAACAGATGAAGTAGTGTGGAAATAAAGTAGTTGCAGAGGTAGGTATTTCCAAGCTGTGATAGTCTGAGTTGCTTAATATCTGTCATGCTTCAGTTTCCCTGTTAAAACAAGGATAATACCACTCACTGTTTTTCAGACAGTTCTAAGATTGTAAGGATTATATTAAATGATATAATGACTGAGAACCCACAGAATGAGCAGTATGCTGTCACATGGCAGGCACTCTAAGGCCGAGGCCAGAATTTGAATACAGGACCACAGAGACCATCAACTTCATTTCAACAGTGATCAGCAGGTCAAGGTGTGAGCTAGGCTCCTGTTGTACACAGAATTAAAGTCTCCATTTCTACATTTCTCTGAAAGCATACATTATCCCAGAGCATCTTGCTATAAAATTAGTTTTAAAATGATGAAGGAGGTATGGCTCACTCACAGGGCCGCTTGGACAAAGCTAAATGCAATTGGAAGGCAAACACTTTTTAGCTGACTTGAATCTTTCCAGGGTTACTGTTGAAAAAACAAACCCACAAGGTATTCTTCCTCTTCTGCCATTAAAATCTGCTTCTTCCGAAAGGAAAGTTTCCCATTGTTTGGCTCACAGAAAATGTCACAGTTCTTTACTTAATCTTACACACAATTCTTGGCTTTCTTAAACAGCCAACTCTCAGTGTGTATTGTAGCTGGCAAGGCAGCCATGGAATATTTCTATGAAATCGCCTGGGAAATGTATCAGTGGGTTTTGCTGCACAACAGTAAAACTTGCCACCACATGTCAGGAGGGAACATTGGCCAATTAGGGTCCTAAAATGAACTGCTCACCACTTCTCCATTTCTTAAGCAAACTTCTTTTCCAGATTATTTACCCTAATGTGACAATTTGAGGCCACCACCTGCTGTGCTCGTTCAGATCACATTTGTTGAAAAAGGTGCAATTGAACTTCACAAATGGGAAAAGAGAGAGAGAGAGAGATCAACTATTCATCTGGGTCCACCTAGGAAAGAAACAAGCTATTTTTGCTTCTAAAAGCTTTAAAAATAAATAAGTAAAACTTTTCTCCTGGAAAGAAGCTGCCTTGTTGCTTTGTAAGAAGGCTGGCTGGCACAGGTAAAAACAGCTGATGGTGATCACGGCTCATGCCAGAGGCAGTCTGAGGGATGGAAAGGAGCTCAAGCTCAGCTCTTTAAACTGCCCTTCGTCCTCTGCAGCTCTCCAGCCAAAGCCGAGGAAAGGTTTTGCAATCACCATAGAGATTCAAGCAAAAACAAGCATTGCTTTCTATTTATGCATGATTTCTGCTAGGCAGGCCTGAAATAATATAGTCAAAAGTAGGCCAAAACTCCATAAAAATATCGAAAATGTAAAACTGGCCACCCGGCAGCCCTGCTGCCTAAAAATGCCCATTTGTGTGTTCTTCAAGATAATGTGACAAATGTGCAGTGTGTCACCTGGTGTCAGAAAAAGACAAATCAAGGATGATCTCCTGGGACAAGTTCTGCTCTAACTAGGACAAATCCCCCCAGTCATAGGAGTAACTTGCGGGGTGGGGGGCATGAGAATCAGGAGCAGAGTCATCATCCCATGAGAGAAAGCCTCTGGCTCCAGGAAGTGCTTCTACTGGAGGCAAATCAACAAAACTCGCCCTGAGACACCAGTTCCATCTTAATCTCAACCAGGTACCCATGTGTCCTTCCCGTATGTGCTTCTGCCACCACATGCCACAGAAGAACTAAGGCAGTTTAGGAAAACACATTTCTTAAGTTGTTTAAAATGTGGGGGCACCTGGGTGGCTCAGTTGGTTAAGCATCCAACTCTTAATCTCTGCTCAGGTCTTAATCTCAGGGTCTGAGTTCAAGTACCGCATTGGGCTCCATGCTGGGTGTGGAGCCTACTTAAAATACAATAATAAAAAATAAAAAATAAAATTGAAAAAAATAAATATGTTATGATAGTTTTATCCAAACAGGTACATGAGAAGAGTTTTAGTACACAAAATAACTCTTTTTGAAATGGTATTCATATTTTTATGTATATCTTTTAAAAGAAAACATATATAACCTATGATTTCACAAATACTAATTATTTAGAAGAAGGCTAAATTTATTTAGAATTTCCAAATGAGTTTATTCAGAGAAGTAATAAGTTAATAGTAGTATAAGTGTCAAATGTAGATGTCAAAAATGTGAAGTTGGTACACATGTGGCAAATTTGGGAAATACATAATTAAGAAGCTAATACCATGAGATCTGTATGTTTCTGGTCAAGCCATAGCATTCTGGCCCATGGAAGAGGTTCCTATGGTTTTCTTGTCCCATGAAGTTTTCCGTGACCTACTTCTGTGGGTAGATAGACCTTGTTTCCTCCACTGTGCATACTCCAAGAAGATGCTCCTCACTGCCTGGTAATCCACAAGAAGAGGCTGCTGCTCATCCTGGAATGGAGGAGGTTATCCCTTCTCTACTGGTGATGAATTCCACCGCACTCATTTCTCCCTGAAGGAAATACATGCTGGCCTCAAGGATTTAAATGACTCTTTACTGGAGGGGTTCCCACAAAAGTTCCAGAGCTTCACAGAATATGTCTGGGTGAGAGATGGGGGAAAGAGGAGGTGGGGGACCAGCCTTGGGTCAGAAATTATGCCCTTGGGGTGCTGGGATGCTCAGTCTTTTGAGCACCGGACTCTGAGTTTCAGATCAGGTCATGATCTCCCTGTTCATGAGATCATGCCCTGTGTCAGGTTCATCGCTGACAGCACAGAGCCTGCTTGGGATTCTCTCCCTCTCCCAAAAATAAATAAAAAGAAAGGAAGAAAGGAAGGAAGGAAGGAAGGAAGGAAGGAAGGAAGGAAGGAAGAAAAGAAAAGAAACTATGCCCTTGGCCCAATTTTGTTTTCTCATCCTACATTAGGAACAAGGAGTTCCAAGGCCCTTCCTCTTATCTTTCCTTCCCATCAATTCTTCCCCCATCCAGTGTTCCCCACTTATACTCTCCTACCCTATTCCCACACCATGCCTTCTCACACAATTCTGACAATGAAGCAAGCCTAGCCCAAGTTACTTCTTCCTATTCCTGTGTGTGTATGTGTGTGTGTGTGTGTGTGTGTGTGTGTGCATGTGAATGTGTGCATGTATGTATTTGGGGGTTAGTATAAGGAGGAAGGGGTTCTCAGATGAAAAGCAAACCACACTCTCCATTTACTAAAATTGTGTCACAAATTTCGCTCTGGGATGCCTTTCAATCAAAGCAAAAAGAGGGGATTAAAATCACCATGGTTCCTCAGGAAAAGGTTCTTGTAGGTCTTCAATATAGACTGACCTTCACATAGAGGACATTAGCAGCATTCCCTACAAAGAATGCCATGTGGCTTTCCTTTGGTCATTGCTTACAAAACTCATCTGGATAAGATGCACAGTGTTTATACACCTTACTAGAAGTATGTGTTTACATGTTGTCCCCTCCTTCTAGGCTATACTTTCCTGAGGATTGGTCATATGTCTCACAGATTTCTCTATCTTCAAGGCCAAGAACAATACCAGGCTTTAAAAGTGTTTGCTACGTAAATGACCACATAATCACAAGAATAGGACTGTTTGAAGATGAAGGAACAGAAATGCCATGTTGAAATGGGAAACACATTTTTCCAATCAACAGTTATATTATTTTCACCTAGAAATCTGCTGTGGGGCAGTAAACAGCAGACAGAGTGTTTTACCCAAGATGCTGAAATGACTGTACATTTCCATCAAAGTTATCAGGTGTTATTTCAGCTTTCTCCTGCATTTCCCTGTACAAGCTCAGCTTCCACAGTGTCCATGTGACTATATGTATCCCTCTACTTCATTTGGCACACAATATGAGCACAGGAGCCTATAGGGAAAAAAGGAATGAAACCATGAGGCAGAGTGACCTAGATTACTTTTTACCTAGATTATTTTTTCTGGTCCCTCAGGCCTGCACTAGATCTAGGCCATCTGGTTTGGGTGATAAGCACTCCAATGAATGGGACTAGATTATTTTTAATTATTGGTTGTATATCATAACAAATCAGTCTTTAAAAAAAAAAAGAGCCTCTGGAGAAGTGGAACTGAAATATGGTCTGCTTAGTGACATGTACTAAAAAAGGAAGACAGGCAGTTTGGCATAAATGGATACTGTTATATAAGGCTTTTGTGGACAAAAATATAACAGGTGGTGGAATCTCCTTCTTTCCCTTCCCCCAGGATACATATACACTGACAGGTTCCTATGTAAATGGTTTGTATTAGTTTGCTAGAGCTGCCATAACAAAAAGCTTTCAACTGGATGGCTTAAACAACAGAAAATTCTTTTTCCACAGTTCTGGATGCTGGAAGTTCAAGATCAAGGTGCTGGTAGGGTTGGTTTCTTCTGAGGCCTCTCTCCTTGACTTGCAGAGAGCCACCTTCTCATCATGACTCACATGGTCTTTTCTCAGGGTGTTCACAGCTTTTGTATCTCTCTGTGTGCCCAAATTACCTCTTCTTATAAAGATACCAATCAGATTGGGTTAGGGCCCATCCTAACCACCTCATTTTAACTTAATCACCTCTTGAAAGGCCCTATCTCCAAATACAATCACATTCTGAGTTACCGGGGTTAGGACTTTAACTTACAAATTGGGGTTGAGGGAGGAGATACAGTTCAGCTTATAACATGAAAGCATACTATATTCTTTGAATTTAAAAGCCATAGTATCATCCTAATCAAGAATTGACTTAACTTCTTTCTTTTTTTTTTTTTTAAATGTTTATTTACTTTTGAGACAGCAGAATGTGAGCAGGGAAGGGGCAGAGAGAGAGACACAGAATCGGAAGCAGGCTCCAGGCTCTGAGTAGTCAGCACAGAACCCAATGTGGGGCTCGAACTGACAAGTGGTGAGATCATGACCTAAGCTGAAGTCGGACGCTTAACCAACGGAACCACTCAGGCGCTGCATGAATTGACTTCTTATTGCTCAGGTATTTCCGTATTATATTGAGGGAAAGGGGGGAACTAAGCAGAACAATGACAATATTAAGGATCATTCCCCCCAAGGAAGCCAGAGAAGTTTTCTGATTGAAGATTAAGAGTTTGAATTGTTTCGAAAAAACAAAAAAAAAAAGTATCTCAAGTTCAAACTAGACCTGGGATAACAAACTCAAATGCTTTCCAGTCCAAACAGATAACATCAATGGGCTGCAGCCTGATGTGAAAAGAAAGGGCAAACGGAGGAGAAGGAAGGTAGCAAACTGGAGAGTGGATGTTGCAAAGGCAATCAAACTCCTTTTTTTTTTTTTCAAATGCATCAGCCAGTTTGTGAGCTTTGAACTCAACAATGAAGAACCTCTTTGCTACACACTTCAAACGTTTGCAAAACAGATGTCCTTGCCATGTGTCCCATGACATTTCCTCCTTTTCCTCCTTGCTTTTTTGCCAACCCTGTCCAGATAAGTTCTTGGATTGGTGGCAGCCCAGGGCTTCAAGCTGCTGACCTAAAGTTGGAGTGTTTACAGCAGCCAACTGTTCTGTTCCCAATCAGTGCCAGCTGTGACGGCAGTTCCTCTCCTATAAGTGTGTTCTTGCTTCAGTTCCATCCTCTTTGGGTTTGGTTGTCATATGGACAGCAGCATTCTTAGGGCCCGGATGAAACTCAAGGACCAGAAAAGTAGACCATATGCAAACCTGCAGCGGCTATGAAGCATTGAGTGAGAAACAGATGAGAAGTAGGAATCAAAGATTCATGAATGCCGGGAAGGAGTAGAAGTTGGCTCATTTGGAATCTGAGCCAGTGGTTCCTAACAGAGGGTAGAATGTAGATGAGACATTTTAGATTTACGAACCCTTTTCAAAATACATATGCCTACTCCCCCCAACCTCTACTGAATTTTCATGACAAGTTAGCAGCCAATAGTATGTTGGGGCCTAAAGGAATCAGACTGAAGAGCAGACTGAAGCAGTTTGTTTATCTACCCATAGCTACCTTTGTAATCCTCTTAGTCTGATAGTATTAGGAAATAAAATTTATTCTCCTTCTCTTAGCTCCATTCTAAAAGGACTGCTCAGTTAGTATAACTCCTGGCCTATCTTCACTTTTTTCATCACTCCACTTCAAGAGAAGTGGAAAGATTCACCTTATTGGTGAATTTGGGAAAAATAAACTGGGCGTGCTTAGCCCAGCTCAGCCTCTTTTTCCTTTTTAGGGAGCAGTTTACCCGAGACAGAATACATTCCTCTTAAGACCAGCTCCACCCAGTAGTGGGGGTGAAGCATATGTCTGCCTTAGTCCAACATTGCATGTATCTGTTTGCTTCAGCCAGCCTAATTCTGGAGTTTAGTACCAATAGGTCACTTTGAGAACAGAACTAAAGCCACAGCCTTTAAGCCACTGCCAATATTGAAGATAATGTTTTGTCTTCCATCTGTCATTCTTTTCTTCTATTTATCATTTCGTTCAGAGCCTGAGGATACAAAACTCCCCAACAGTGAAGTCAAATCTGGAGTCTCTTTTATGTTAACAATGACAAAATACAAGATTGCTCTGTGGTGAACCAGAGGGTGAGGAGTGGATTTAGTGCTGTTCCATAACAGATAATTTCCCTTATACCAATATGAGTAAATACGAAGGTATATATACAAACACACATATGTGCTTATACACATAGCACCCCCATGTCATAATAGAGCCTATAAGATTTCAAGGCACAAACTAGTGGTTCTGTATACTATAGTCTTCATAATACAATCACTGAATTCTATAATATCTATTGGCATATCAAATATCTTTGAAATTCATTTCAAATTACAAAACATAAACTCATATGAGACTTCATCCTCCAAAATCAAACCATGCATCAAATTTAAGGTTTTTTTCCTATAGCCTATAGAACTGTTCCAAATATTATCAAGGCCCATCAAAATCTTCTTAAGTTAGTATGGAATAAAAAATGTAAAATTTCTAAGAAAACTAGTTGAAACTGTAACCTCAGTTTGGTCAACAGATGAGATATTTATTACTATTACTAATAGACAGAGTAATTGAGAAATTCACTTTTATCTAATTTCCATTAAAAAAATGAAAAATAAGAAAGATACCCCTCCAGTTGGGGGTATTCAAAGGAGCTGCCGTGAGTAGGAATGGAGCAATTCTAAAGACAACTCCACACTGGCCTTTGTTTTGGATGGCCAAATCCCTCAAAAGAATGAGGCTGAATTTCCCCAGAAGAAGACAATTTGGAGGTTACAGATTTCTAAGCTTAAATGGATCTTCTTGACATAAATAAGTATGGGTAAGAAAAGTCTGAGATTCTCTGATATAGAGGGAACAGTACTCTTGCAAAGCACTGCCCTAAAGTTAAACAGCAACTCACTTGGAAAGAGTGTGTGGATGCCTAAAGATCACCACTATGAAGTATGAAAAGTCCCCATGGTGAAGCTTTGTACCGAGAGTTGCCTGTCTCTGAAAAAAACTGGAAACGGGGCCAAGAGCATCCACAGGGTTGACCACATGGATATCTTTTTCTGGACCTAAATAAATCTCTACGTTTTGGCACCAAATAAGGGAGTGAGGAGTCTAAATTATTATTGGTATCACTTTTCTTGACAACCTTAATGAATGTTAACAAAATAAATACTACATTGAATCTATCATATTAAATTGCCTATTTATTTGTAAAACTATGCAGAGTACCCACATTCTGCTGTCCGTATGCCGGATTGTGCTTTGTCAACATGGCATTATCACTCCTGTCTAAAGCTGCAAATAACATCTTCCAAAACCCTCTACCTGTAATGTCCTAGTTTAAAGCTGGCCAAGAGAGGTACTTGTGTAAAATTTGGATAGCAGAGTGAAACAGAAGCCATTCCTTTGAAAAGACTGTGACAATCAAACACAGTGACAGACAGGACAAATGTGCCTAAAAGACTCCAGCTTATAGCTCATTTTCCCAACTTCTGGCTGCACCATCCAGGCGTAACCCAAGACAACCACCAAATACTACCTTGCATTCCCCACAGATGCAGTAGCTTCCACAGACCTCTCCACACGCTCCCCCTTCACATTCCACTTCAGTGTGATTCTTTTTTGCAACTCTGCGTAAAACCAACACTTGGGGGATTTTCCCACAAGTTTTGACCCACACACTAACACTAACGTTTCGCGTTACTGTGTTAGTGGCTTTTTCTGATCCTCTGATTCCTCTCTTCCAGATCTCCACTTGCTTGGCTCCTCCTCCTTTTATATAAGCTCTAATTTCTATAGCAAATCCTATCAAACTTTACTGCTTGGTTTCTTGAAGGAATCCTGATGGTTCAAGTTTTGGTACTAAATGTGGTTTCAGAAGAACAGAAATTTCTTCTTTGTTCTAATTAGATATAAGGTTGTAATGACGCTGTTGCTAATAATAAATGAGATAGCCCGTGACATCCAGGGGCAAGTGTCACATAATCACTGGAGGACACCTGCAATTGAGTGCCTATAAAAGTCAAGACTATAGGTGACTGAGTTATTGCATTGATCAAACATTCTAGGGGAAATAAAGAAAATTAAGACAATGGAGCTCTTTGGTAACAGAGAGAATATAATCTCTCTGAGATAGAGAGAAAGAATATAATTATCTCCAACCTTAAAATTCCCCAATTTTAAGGGACCAGAAAGGAACCAGAAAGCACTTATCATTTCCCTGAAAGAATCCTCATTTCCTGTACACACAGGGTCAATATTTCTGAAAACCAAACCCAGAATCTGATCTGTAGATGTTTTAATTACAGTGCAAATTAAATTCATAGACTTACGAGGTTATGTTAAAGTTAAGATATTGATTGGAAAAAATAATGGAATATTGAAAGATCAGGGAGGTTGAAAAAAATTGAGAACCTTGAATACCCAAATTCTGAAGAACTTTCCATTCTACTAGAGGCTGTTCTTCATCTCCTGAGGAGATTATTCTTCTCTCATCTGAAAAGCCTGTAATGAACTTTCCTGAGGTAGTGACACTGCAAGAGAATGATGATCCTTCTCAAGGTCCATCTCCACTTTTTCCCATTGCTTCTACATGGATAACCAGCCTCAAGTCCCAATAGAAGCCAGGGGGCTGGGTACAAAGCATGACCCAGTAAGAGGTCCCACACATGCCAAAATAATTACCAGATTTTGTCAATTTACACTAATCGAAACATGACAAATTAAAATATATATGGGAGTGGGTTTTATTGTAATGGCAGCAAAGCTAAGCAATCAGAAAGTTTTTACCTGTAGAGTTCTTTGATGTTGGCTAATCGATCATGTTGTCACCGGGACTGAAACAGATGGGCAAACTACACAAGTTTAATTTGATTTGTGTTCTGGTAAGCAGTTATCTGACTTAAATTATCTCCATAGAGTTGTGGCTCCTCAACCACTTTCCAGACTTTAGCTTGTACCCAGACCTAGAGCCCTGTGAATAAAGAAAAGTCCAGGTCCTCTTCACAAGGATCTTTGCTACCCTTTAAAAATTGATACCATTAACCTTCCGCATACACTTTTCTAAAGGAACTGGCAGCCATTTACCCATTCACCAGAGTAACTGTGCATTTGGTAAAGAAATTACTCAAATTTTTCAGAGATTTTTGTTCAGTGCTCTGCACCAATAAAAACTCCTAGGGATCCATGGGGCACCTGGGTGGTTCAGTCAGTTAAGCGTCCGACTTCAACTCGGGTCATGATCTCACAGTTTGTGAGTTTAAGCCCCGCATCAGGCTCTGTGCTGACAGCTCAGAGCGTGGAGCCTACTTTGGATTCTGTGTATCTCCCTCTCACTCTGCTCCTCCCTCACTCACACTCTCTCTCTCTCAAAAATAAATAAAACTTAAAAAAAAAACTCCTAGGGATCCAAAACCCTAATACCATCTACCAGTCAGAGTACAGAATTATAGAACTCAGGTGATAGTTGAATTTTGGCTTGAATCTCTCCCAGAGTGAACTCAGTGATTTCCCCTGGCTATTTCCCTAGTTCCAGAATGTAGATGACAGAATAACTGTTATGTATGGATTTGAATCCCCACCCCCAAAATGCATATGATGAATCCCTAACCCCCAGTACCTTGGAATGTGACTATATTTGAAGATAGGGCTTATAAGGAGGTTATTAAGTTAAAATGAGGCTGTTAAGGTAATCTAATATGACTACTGTCCTTATAAGAGGAAATCAGGACACACAGAGGTGTGAGGGGTGATGAGCACACAGAGAAAAGGCCACGTAAAGGACACAGCAAGAAGGTGGCCATCTGCAAGTGAAGAAGAGAGCCCTCAAGGAAAAGCAACCCAAACCAACACTTTGATCAGATATCCAGCCTCCAGAATGATGAGAAAAATAAATTCTTGTTGTTTAAGCCACCCAGTTTGTGGTTATATTATAGTAGTCCTACAAACTAATACAATAACCATATTGGTTACATGATGGATATTAAAGAAAACAGCAAGCAAAAACTTCTATAAATACCTCTACCTGGGGCACCTGGGTGGCTCAGTTGGTTAAGCATCTGACTTCCGCTGAGGTCATGTTCTCACAGCTCATGAGTTTGGGCCCCACATCAGACTCTGTCCTGACAGCTCAGAGCCTGGAACCTGCTTCAGATTCTATGTCTCCCTCTCTCTCTCTGCTCCTCCCCAACTTGCACTCTGTCTCTCTCTCTCTCTGTCTCTCAAAAATACATTAAAAAAATTTTTTAATACCTCTATCCACAAAAAGGGTAAACCAGATACCTGGAAGAATCACAGAGATTAGTGCCACCATCAAGGACTTGAAAGATGAAGGGATGATTATTCCCACCGAATCCCTATTTAACTCACCTATGTGGACTGTACAGAAAATAGATGGCTTTTGGGGAATAACAATGGATTATTACCAACTTAATCAGTCATCACCTCCAATTTCAACTGCTGTTCCAGATGTGATGTTTTTTGTTTGTTTTTGGACTGAAGCAAATAAACACAGTTCTGGATTCCAGGTATTATAGCTATTAATCTGGAAAACATTTTTTCTTTACATGCACAGAGTATCAGAAACAGTTTCTCTTCAGCTTGAAAGATCAGTAATACACCATTTTGTCCTACCTTAAGGTAACAGCAACTCTCCAACTTTCAGTCATAATCTAGTCCACAAGAAGCTTGATCATCTTGCCTTATATAGAATATCATACTGATGTACTATGTTGATAATATCATGATGATTGCATCTGAGAGTTGCAAAACCCTGGAAGTTTTGGTAAAATTCATGCCAGAGGGTAGGACTGCTACAAAACTCACATGTCTGAAATTTCTAAAAGTTCCATGGTCTCAGGCTTGTTGAGATATTCCCTCCAAGACAGATATGTTGTTGAGCTTGTACCTCTTGCCACAAAAAACAAAAAGCAAGAACAAATGGGTCTCTTCAGATTTTGGAGTCAACATAAATGCACTATTTGGGCAGGGAGCTCTGACGCATTTACTAAATAATCTCTAGAGCCATCAGTTTTGAGTAAAACACATAGGAAGAGGAGGCTCTGTACCAGACTTGAATAAACTGCTGGATCGTGCAAGTTGCCTTACTGTTTGGGCCATATGATTCAGTAGACCCAATAGTGCTTAAAGGAATACTATGTGAAGCCTGTGGCTGCCCATTACAGGTGAATCACAGTACAGGACTTTAATATTCTGGAGCAAAGTTATGCCAGCTCCCACACATAACTATCCTCCTTTGAGAAATAGTCTCCTGCTTACTTATGGATGGTAATAGAAACTGAATGCTTAAACATGGACAATCAATTTACTATTCAAACTGAGTTACCCAGTATGAACTGGGTATTGTCTAAACCACCAAGTTTGTGGAAATAGGTGACCAATAAACAGATAAATGAAAACCTTGGAATGGTTTTACAGATGGTTTTGTATAATATACTGGTACAGCCTACAAGTGGCTGGTTGGAACTCTCCAGCCCCACTTAGGGGTTACTATGAAGAGTAGCAGTGAGGGGTAATCTTCCCAGCAGGCAGACCTTTAGAGCAGAAAAAACTGAATATTCATTTTATCCAAAAGGAAAGATTCCCAGAGGTATGGATCTACACTCATTCATAAGCAATGGATAGCCATTTCTCTAG
Organism: Acinonyx jubatus; assembly: GCF_027475565.1. NCBI lineage: Eukaryota > Metazoa > Chordata > Mammalia > Carnivora > Felidae > Acinonyx > Acinonyx jubatus. The sequence continues at coordinate 51,018,682 of NC_069387.1, forward strand.
TTTATGGAGGACTTAGAACACAGTTGTGACATTGATGACAACAAAGTCAGGGGAAGAGTTATTTGGATAGACCTCTCAGAATCTGTAGGTAGTGTGAGGATATTTGTGCCTCATGTAAATGCTCACTGAAAAGTAATTTCAGCAGAGAAATCTCTTAATAATCAAGTAGAAAACATGACCAATTGTGGAGGTTGGTCACTCTTTCTGTAGTTACCTTTGTCATTATCCTATGGGTTCTTGTGCAAAATAGCAATAGCAACAGGGACGGAAATTAGCAAGGGTTCAGCAACTTGGACTTCCACTCAGCAAGGTCAATCTATTTATAGTCACAGCTGGGATCATAATCTACCAATAGCAGGGACCAACACTGAGCCCGCAAGATGGCAACTAAGGTGAACTTAAGGTACATCAGTTAATTGGATAATAACCATCACAGAAGAGACAACAGTTTGTTTCATGTCTTCTATGTGGATTTGCCCTCAATATTCCTGGCAAGACAACTGTTTATGGACATGTAGAATGTTTTATTCACCCCCATGGTATTCCAAACAGCATTACTTCTGACCAAAGGACTTATTTTACAGTGAGTGAAATGTGGCTTTAGGCTCATAATCAAGGAATTCACCGGTCTCACCATGTTTTCTATCACTCTGAAACTGTTGCCTTACTAGAATAGTAGAATGGCCTGAGGACTCAGTTTTCATGCCAGTTATGAGACAATACATTTTGAAACTGGAATACTGTATTGCTTTCAAGAGCCAATATATGCTCTGATTCAATGACCAAAATAGGATACTCTTCCTACCATAGCCAGGATTCATAGCCTGGGAATCAAGAAGTACAAATGTGAGCAATTCTACTCACTATTATACCTAATGATCCATTAGCAAAATTTTTACTCTCTCCTCCACAATTTTAGGCTCTGTTGGTTTGGAAGTCTTAGTTCCCAAGGGAGCACTGCTTCCACCAGGGGACACAAAAATAGTTCCTTTGAACTGAAGACTGAGACTGCTACCTGGACACTTTGGGCTCTTATCCCACTGAAATAACTAGCAAAGAAGGAGGTTACTGCATTGACTGTGGTTGATTCTGATTATGAAAGGGAAATTGGATTTCTACTTATACAATATGGGCAGGGAGGAGTATGCCCAGAATCTACAAAGCTCTCTGTGGTGCCATTTAGCATCTCACATTCTGTGGTAAAATTTCATGGACAAGTACAGCAACCCAATACAGGCAAGACTATTGACTTCAGAGACCCTTTGGTTAACACAATGGAGCACAGGGAAGCTTGACCAGCTCAAGTATTTGCTAAGGGTAAAGAGGATAGGGAATGAGGAGGGGAAGAGGGAACTTTTAAATACCAGCTTTGTCCATGTTATCAATTACAGACTCTAGAACTATAATACTTATCAATATTTCTTCCTTGCTTTGATATGAATACATTCAAATAGATATGAATCAACTTTCCCCTCTGCCATTTACCTACTGCCCAACTTAAAGTAGTGATGATGATTTGCCCCACACATCATGATTTAATTATAAATTATCAAATGGAAAATGTGATGCAGCTAGAAGAATAAACTTCCCCCAAAAGAATAAAATGGCTCCTGGGACTTTGGTTTTATTTTTTGAGGACAAGATTAGCATGTTTTTCTTTGTACAAGGGATAGTTTCATCATGCTATACAGAAGCATGATTTTTCTAACATCTTTACAGGAAGTTAAATTTAATTTTTAAAAAGGTATATGGAATGATAAATTGAAAAAGAAGTAGATTATGCTAAGCTTCATTTTGGCTAATTAACATATTTCCTCTCCTGTCCGTGACTTGGAACTAAGTATGTTCTGGATTAAAGTTGACTAGGACAGAAATTTATAAGAATTTTGATAGGTAGAAGTGAAGCAGAGGCCATTACTTTTAACAAGCCATGGCAGTCAAACATAGTGACAGATTTAGAAATGTCTGGAGAACTTCAAGTTCCTGCTGGTCTTCCTGATTCCTGGCCTGCCCATTACTGGGGGTTCCAAGCCACTCACCAAAAGTCTGACTACGGTCCCCATGGAGGTAGCAACTTCCACAGATTTTCTCCATGAGCTTCCATTTTGCAATTCCATTCCACTAACCAGACACACAGCTTTGGGGATTGACCTACAAACTTCAGCATGCATATTATCACCAAAGCTTCAGGTCTGAGATTCCAAACTGAACTTTGAACCCCTTTGCACTCTTAAAAAGTACTTAAGACCCCCAAAGAGCTTTATTTTAGGTGGGTTGTATCTCTCAATTTATAAATTAAAACTGAGAAATGTTAAAATACAAAATACACATACATATTCCATCTCAATGTGTCATCTCAAGTAATGTAACCTCTGAAATTTCCCACCATATACTCATGAAAAATGAAAGGAGAAAAAGGAAAATATAGCTTAATATTGTTATTAAAATATTTTTGACCTTGTAGACTTCCTGGAGGAGGCTTTGGCTTCAAGATGCCAATGTGTCCCCAGATATCACTTTGAGGATCCCTGTTCTAAACTATTGTGATTAGTGACTTTTTCTGACCTTTGACGCTTCTCTTCCAGCCCTTCACTTCTCTACCTCTCTCACATTTGTGTAAGTTTTAATTTCTTTCTTTTTCTTTTTTTCTTTTAGAGAGAGAGAGAGTATACATATGCATGAGCAGGGGAGGGGCAGAGGAAGAGGGAGAGAGAGAATCTTAAGCAGGATCCACAACCAGCATGGAACCCAACACCCAGCTCAATGTCATGACTGTGAGATAATGACCTGAGCTGAAATCAAGATTTAGATGCCTAACCGACTAAGCCACCTAGGTGCCCCATGTGAGTTCCAATTTCTGTGGAAAACCTCTTGTATTAACTTGTGTTAGTTTGCTAGGGCCGCCATGACAGAACATCAAAGACTGGATGACTTAAACAACAGAATTATTTTCTCACAGTTCTGGAGGCTGGAAGTCCAAGATGAAGATACTTGACAGGTTTCCTCTGAAGCCTCTATCCTTGGCTTGCAGATGGCTGCCCTCTTGCTGCCTCTTTACATGGTCTTTGCTCCATGTATGTGCGTTCCTGGTTTCTCTCCTGTGTGTCCACATTTTCTCTTCTTATAAGGACACGAGCCACATTGGATTTGGACCCATCATAATAGCCTCATTTTAACTTAAGCACCTCTTTAAAAGCCCCGTCTCCAAATACCATTACATTCTGAGGTACAGGGGCTTCAATATATGAATTTGGGGGGACACAATTCAGCCCACACTACTTTTGGCAAATCTGATATTCTGACTGCACCCTGATTGATACATGTTTAAAATCTTTGGCCATACCATGACCTATTTCATATGAACAGCTTCACAATTTAGTCAGGCAGAATGAATTCAGCAAGTCAAGATTGGTGGCCTACAATAAACATGTTATGATCATGAAGGGGTGTGTGTGTGTGCGTACCCACAAATTTTATAGTACATTGAATTTATATATATATATAAATATATGATTTATATATATTTATATATTATGTATTAATTATAATTATAATAATATATATTAATATATATTATTTCTATATTTTATATATAATTTATATATATACATGCACACCTTTATGATCGTATATATATGATAAACACACACATTTATATACATATACATTATTAGAGACTAGTTACCACATTCATTCATATATATGTATGTATGTATATATATGAATGTATATGTGTGTATATACATATACATATGAATGAATGTGGAACTAGTCTCTAATAACGATTCCAATGACTCACACCTCCTTGTATTTCTACCTTTGTGTTGTCCCCTCCCACATTAAAATGAGCTGTTTCTGTGGCTCATTTTAACCAACAAATGCAGCATAAAGAATATTGTGCCAGTTCTAGGCACAAAAGTTGCTACTTTTGGACTTTTAGGACCTCTGAGCCACTAGGTCCAGCAATTCTATTGGAGCAGCCACATAAAGAGCCCACATATGGAGAACCCATACACATGGAGAAAAAGAGGTTTTGAGACTACTTGGAGAGAGAGATGCAGAGGCATCCCAACATTCCAGCTGACATCAATCTTCCAGCCATCACCATCAAGATATCTGTCATGTCAGTGAGCCACATTGGATGTTCCAGCTCAGTCAAGTCTCCAGATAACGACAGCCCTAGCCAAGATCACATTGACCAGGAGAAACCTCCAGCTGAGCTCACTAAATGTACAGAGACAACGAAATGGTGCTTGTTTCATTATACAGCAACAAACAAATAAACTTTTTTGACTCCTCTGAAAATCATTTCCAAAGTTTAAGAGAAACTCTGACACTCATTGAAAAGATCACTGATAACATTTCTGTCTCACTAACAGATGTAACAAAAATATTCAGTACAAGAAGGTAGTTTGAGTTTATATCTGTACCACTTTTTTCCTGTCACTGCTGTTTCATGATATGAACAAGGAATAGTTTTTCTTTTAATTCTCTTTGATCAAACATATATTCCCATTATTAAGAGAGTTATTAGCTAGTTAGAGGGATCATAACTTGCTTGTTAACTTCAGCTTATCCAGTTCAACCTAACTACAGTATAATATTTAGTTTAGGAATAAAGGGAATGACTTTAGTAAAATGTAGAAGCCAAATTTTATAGTACATTGAATTTCTTTTTAACTTTTTTTAATGTTTATTTATTTTTGAGAGAGAGAGACAGAGCACAAGTGGGGAAGGGGCATAGAGAGAGGAAGACCCAGATTCCAAAATAGGCTCCAGGCTCTGAGCTGTCAGCAGAGCCCAATGCGGGACTAGAACCCATGAACCATGAGATCATGACCTGAGCCAAAGTCAGACACTTAATTGATTGAGCCACCCAGGCACCCCAGTACATTGAATTTCTATATCCAAGTCTCAACACCTTCATTTGGTGAATCTCAGTTTTCTATAAATCGCTCCTAAAAGAGAGAAGTTTTATTTAACTATCTTACTGAGTGTAACAAAATGACTGATGTGAATTTACTGTGGATATTTACAAACTCAGGGCAGTTTTTCAAGTTATATGGAGTGGGAAAGATTGGTGGAGGCTCCAAATTAAATTATTCCTAATTCCAGGACACTCTACATGATGAGGACATTTAATAAACTAAAAGCAGTATGAAAGAAACTTTTTTAAATTCAGTTTTTACACCATTCATCCTCCTGTGAGATAATAATCTCCAGTCATAATAAATGAGGAAGAGTAACCAGAATCTAACTTAGAACTCATTGTTTTCTGTCCACATACTAATTTCTTTTCAAACCTTTTAAAATTCAAAAGGTGAAATGATATGGAAACATGGCAACTATGATCAAACATCAGCCTTGAAGCTTATAAGAAATACTTTGTTCATGTTATTAAATTGTGGATTATTGTTTCTCTGCATATTTATTTACCAATGAACCAAAGGTTAATTCTCTCTGTCTGTAAATTAAATGGATTTGCAATTAGAGCCTTTGTTTAATTTGCTTTAAAGATCATTCCTGTTTATGTGTGGACCGCAATTCCATTTTTAAATGTAATTGCTTCTACATCCCAGAGGATGCTAATGTAGATTCAAACCAATACATTTTAATACCAGAATTATGATTAAGGATTAACAGTGTAAAATTTTATAAAGAAAGCTAAGTGCAACTTTGTCTGTGGCCCTCCTGTTCCTGGCTTCTGATTCCAAGTTGCTGAAAATGTATCCTCCAGAAGCCCTAGGACACTGTACACCTGCCCAGCTTCCCCGGCCACATTCATCATGGAGAGTGGTCTAGAATACAGACTCTTCAATATGTCAGGCTTTCCCCCAAGCAAAGCTCAGGAAGAAGGAAAAAAATAATTACAATCCAAGCAGTTCCTATTTTTCATCTCTTATTGTTCACCTCCAAAAAGTCATCTCCAAAGGTAAGGGGAGACCTTAGATGGAGCCCAGGATATTTCACTTGGTTGTAGCACATGAGTTAGCCACATCCTGAAGCAAAATGGTTTATCCAAACTTTCCGTATCTTGAATTCTGCCCTTAAGCCAAAAACAGAGTGGCTGTTCAACTGTACGTAGTGACCATTTCTAAAAGAGTCACTAAGTGTCACTGGACAGGAATGAAATGTAGGAATTTGATTTTACTTGAATTCTTCTCAGAGAAAACTCGTTATAGATGGAAGGAATAAATAAACTTGGAAGGTGAAAGATTCCAGGAGGCCAGACATTGTAACAACCAGCTGATACTGCTTCCTTCTATGGAAGCTACATCTGATTGACCACAGTTTGTTTCCCTTTGCTAAGAGGAATGCAAATTGTCCAAAGGTGACCAACTGATTATTCTAGAAAAGCTGAGAACTGCCACAACTGGTTCTCTTTCTTTATCCTTTTCTCACATCTTAAGCAGTAACTTCTCAAAGTAAATTTTAGAAGGAATATTCAAAGAACAGCAATGTGAAGAATCACTAAAATGATTATAATCATCTAGGGAGCCCCGTGTCTCAGCCTGGCTTTGTTTCTGCTGTCCTTGACACAGAATGAAGAGATTAAGATAGGCTAAGTCAGTCCTTATAAAACATGTGCTATACATTGAATGTTTGTGTTCCCCCCAAAATATTCATATGTGGACATTCTAATCACCAAGGTGATGATATTAAGAGTAAGGCCTTTGGGAGGTACTTAGGCCATGGAGGATGGAGGCTTCATGAATGAGGTTAGTGCCCTTATACCAGACCCCCACAGAGCTTTCCAGCACCTTCCACCCATGTTAGGACACAGTAAGAAGTCCACAGTCTACAAACACAGAAGAGAGCTGTCACCAGAACCCGACTATACTCGCATCCTTATCTTGGATTCCAAACATCTGGAACCATGAGAAATACATTTCTGTTGTTTATAAGCCATTCAATCTGTGGTATTTTGTTATAGCAGCCCAAACGGACTAAGATAACATGCTACCATCCCTCTATCAGCTTCACACATTAGGTACTCTACAAAACTCTGCTAAAGACTGATGTCCCATTAAATAAACACTAAATGAACATTTCAATTTCAAAAGTACTTTATTTAAAAACAGCTGTGTGACTAGCACCGTGTTAAGTGTTAGGGAGGTTTTGATGAGAAATATTATGGCATGGTCCTTCCCATCAAAGACCATAAAATCTACGTAGAAAAAGATTAAATTAAGCCTCCACTGAACCTTGGTCCACCTAATAGAAGTCTCTGCTTTTCATTTGGCACTTATAAAATGTATATCAAAGCAGAATTATGGGAATGGATCTCTACTTTGTGAGTGTGTGTGTGTGTGTGTGTGCATGTGTGCATGTGTTTGAACATGGAATTTCTCAGATCCACAGCTCGTGACCTCCGGAGCAAACCGTAAAGGTACAAGATACAAAGTATTCAGCAGTAGGCAAATTTCAGCTGCCGAGATTGGAGGAAGGGTCTGCTGCAGATGCAGATGCAAAATGAAGAGGAGGAAAGGTTTCCTCAGAAACTTAATCATGCAGGACCCCCCACCTGGATAATTCAGGGGGAAATGAGACAAATGTGTCTACAATTTTGTCGTTTTTAGATAAATTAGCAGGATAATTGTCTTGACACCCTTCTTCCCCCAGTGGGTGGAGACACAGCTGGGCTACGTGTAGAAGCCAAGCCAATCTTGATCCGAATGGTGACTCTCAGTAGGATTGCAAAAATAAGCCTCTGCTCCCAGTCTCTGCTCTTCTTGTAATCTGCGTGTATAGAAAACCTTTTCCTCTGGGCTGGGATATAATTAAAGCTTATCAAATTACTCCACCCATTTCCCTATCACAGTTGCTCTCTGTTTTGCATTTCTCATTAACTTGCCTTTACATTTTTCTCAAGAACTACTTTTGGATGATTCTTGAAGAGAATCCATATTCTCCCCAACCGGAGCATTATTTCTGGTTGTATACAGCATTTGCCTTCATATGCGTGACTGCTGCAAACTAAAGGGTCTGCTTTCCTCATGTATTCATTCAGTCAGTCATATTTGTTAAAGAAGTTATTTCACAAATGTGTGGTGAGCAAGAGTGAATCTCTTCCCTTCGTGCTGGAACCAACATGAATAAATACTTGGTCTACCAAGAATCAAGGAAACAAGGAAACAAGCAAATTGTAGAAACATACTTTTGGAAAATGCCTTATCATAAGATGTCAGTCCCGCATAGTTGAAGGAGGTGTTAGGCATATATGATATATATATGATATCAATATCAGCGTGGTTTAGATTTTGAGTCACCTTAACTTATGCTCTGAGGTTGAACTTCATACATTTCACTTAAATGGCAAAATGCTATAGACATTTGTACATCAATCTAAACATATTTATAATTGGATCCTGATATATGATTTTCCTCCTGATATCTGATTTTCCTGGTGATGTTAATATTTTGTCATTTGTTTCTAAACCACTTCCAACATATGTATATATTTCCAAAAATAAGGGTTAATTACTTGAAGCTGCCCACATAATCATTCCAAAATAACAAACACGAGAAGAATCTCAGCTATTACCAGTGTGTATACAGTTGCTAATAGTCCACCATAACACAATTTTATAATAATTATCTTCTATCTCTGTTGTTTGCTAAACGTCTTTTGCTGATATGCTACCCCCATATGTTTTGAGCTTTCTAGTTCTTGCCTGCTATTTCTGAGTGTGCTCAAAGCAGATCGGTTTTTCTGTGTCCTTATCAGTGTTTATTGATGTCTTCTAAGGTAGCATCTGTCAATCTGGCATGTTTCTTGAACACTTAAAATTCACTGCAAATTTAAAGGGAAAATCACTGTGTCCCTAATCCTAACTAGAGCATATGTTCTAGCCTGTGTGAAACAATTTATTCAAAAGGCTGCAAAATATTTATCAAAAATAAAAAAAAACCTTCCTCAAGGTCAGAAATTAGTAACTTTGCATCTAGATATAATGCTAAAAGTTAAAACTCTGGAACTAGCTAGAAGCTAGACATTTTACTAACTTGTCACAGCAAAAAATTATCTTTAAAGTCCATGAGATGCACTCATATTTTTATAACTTTAAAAATTTTTATAAATATTTTCATTTATCTTTATTTCCATGTAACTAAGGACAAAAATATAAGATGTGTTTTATGTGTACAGTCAAATGCCGACTTTAAACAAAGCTAGAAACACTAAAATGTTAATAGTAGATATCTCAGAGGTTAGGGTCATTGATGACTTTTATTTTCCACTTCATATTTTTTGTATTTTTTTAATTTTCTGCATGAACATATATTACTTTCAAAATATGTTTTAGATCATTCCAAGTAGCCAAACATCTATCTTTCTATTTAAAGGGACTAAATTAATTTCATATTTTTCACATCCCCAAACCCATAAAATCAGGAATTTTAGGAAAATCTAATTTTCCTAGCAATGGTCAGCAGACCAATATTTCACTTAATAATTTCATGGAAATTATCAATATAAGCTGGAAAGAATTACAGTAAATGTTGAAACAGATAAGAATTATTTATTAATATAGTAGTCATTGTGGATATATCATAATACATTAAAACCTAAATATCTTACAGAAATAAAGGTTTATCCTTATTCTTATTTATCCTTATTTCTAAGTCTTAAAAAGAATGCTTTTTTAAGGCACATTTTCTGTAAACCTAAGATATTTCTCTACTTAAATTATATAAGTGCTCTTAACCTGATCTGTTAAAATAGACATGAAATTCACCTGTATCCAGAAAAATATATTATTATTATTATTATTATTATTATTATTAATTATTATAGCAAATGGTGTGATTTTTACAGAAGTTCAATAAATACTTGGGAAACTGGTGATCTATAAAATGTAGAATTCATTTGCTATATTACTAGGAGATTTATATTTGCAAAGTATTTTATTTTAATGTATTTGGCAAGACCTGTGCTGTTACAGTGAAATTATTCCAGTAGCAGCTGAACTAAGAACTTCAAATAATACAGCACAACCCTGACAGGAAGAAAAGAGAAAGCAATGTAATTAGTCAACAGGTTTTTAGTACCTGCTTTATGCCCAGCTGAAGCCTGTTCAAGCAAAAAAGGTATGTGACATGGCCCCTGTCTTACGGAATCTTATAGCTCATTGAAGAGATACAAGTCTCATAAAAAAAAATAAAAAATGAGAACAGTAAGGCATGAAATTCGGTGATGTTGATTCTAAGAACAATAGATCTTCAAAGAAAGAGGGCAGTTGTGGGGAGAGGGGACTGAATAACAGTCATAACAGGCTTTCTGAAGAAGAAAGAATTCGAGAAAATCCAAGAAGGATAGATGTGGTCTGCTTAGAGGACAAAGAAAGACGTGATTTCAGAAGAAGAAAATTGATTGTACAAAGAAAATAAGCCCATTGGTTTAAATTGAATGGAGGAAATGATAAGCACAGGAGGAGAGGAATGAGAACACTTGGTGGGCAGTAGCAATGGAGTGAAGTGCAATAAAGTCAAAGTAAGAATGAGGACTATAAACTTACATCTTCTCTCTGCCAGGGCACATGCAACTAAGTGCCCCTGAGTCCGACATCCAATCTCCAGGCAAGGATCTCCAGAGTCCCTTAAAGGACTTTGTCACCAATTCTGATAACCAAACATCAGCTAACTACGGAGTGAACATGGGCTAATGGCTTGGTTCTTATGCTTAACACAAGTCCTCATGTCAAGACACTCTTGCAAAGTTCTGTTTTAAATTTGGCTCCTCTGGGATTCTAGCTTATTCTTCACCTCTCCTGGTCCTTTCTGGGCTCTGATTCATGGATCCTAGCCTCATTAAGTAGCCCACACCTCTGGCTCTATCTTTGCTGTGAGGATGGAAGCTGATCTTTTCATAGTTATATCCTATAAAAAGCTAGATAATTTATAATTTGAAAATCTATGAATAGATAATGTGATACATAAATGCTATATTTTTTCAACTAGTAGGAAGTTTGGTGTTGGGGGCTTATGCAAATTTACTGAGTTAAAACTGGGTAATTTATGACAGGAAACTTGAATCTAATCTTTTCTGCTTGGGAGTTTGAAAAGAATGAAGGGGAAATCATTGGAATGAATATGGATTTGTTTTGTAAAACGGAAAGTCATATGTGGAAATGATCTATAGGGCATTCAATTCAGCTTCCTGACAATGCGGAATTGCTTCCTACAATAAAAGCTCAAAAGTTGAGTTCAGACTATTTTAAAATATGATTCAGCTGCTACCAAACATAAAGGAGAGTTTGTATGAGTCCTGGGCAATATATTTCAATATAAACTGGTGACCTAGCTATACTTAACAATACTGTATTGTATATTTGAAACTTCCTAAAATAGTAGATCTTAAAAGTTCTCATTGCAAGTAAGAAAACAATTTTTCTCTAGGTGAGGTAATGGATGTTAACTAAACTTGTTGTGGTGATCATTTCACAAAATATACATCTATCAAATCCTCATGTTGTATACCTTAAAGTTATACAATGTTATATGTCAATTATACCTCCATAAAACTGGATGGATGGATAAATAAATAAATAAACAAACAAACAAACCGGTAGGCTTCCCCTGAAAACTTCCCACATCTAAACATACCTTTTGCTACATTTGGTCTCAGGCTTGTAAAAACTTGGACTATAGATCAATATATAGGTATAGACTAGATATAGATATATAGATATAGATATAAATCCCTGCCTTATTTTCTCTCACTAAATCTGTAATTTAGGATGCACCCTGTCCCTGGGAAAATATACTAAGAAGATAAGGCCTTCTATTGCCCATCCTAGCCTTGGTCCAATAAAGTCAGATAACAATATGCTACCCCAAGCCCCACACTTTGGCTGCCAGATCAAATCAAGCTACAGACGATTAAGCTTGTTTTATGCAACTTCCTTGTATTTTCTCTAGTATCTATATAGGTCACCCTAGCTAATACAACAGCCCATTTTTTAATCCATATGAAATCTAAATGAATGAATGGGGGCAGCTCATTCACTTAAACATCTGACTCTTGATTTCAGCTCAGATCATGATCTCACGGATTTGTGAATTTGAGCCCTGCATCAGGCCTCATGCTAATAGCACAGAACGTGCTTGGGATTCTCTTCCTGTCTCTCTGCCCCACCCTTGATCTCTCTCTCTCTTTCTCAAAATAAATAAATAAATAAATAAATAAATAAATAAATAAGGCAATTTAAATGTAGTCACAAACTCAAATCTCGTGGTGTCAATAGTAAGTCTAAAATATCCATCTTTCAAAGAATTTCCACAACTTTTAAAATAACCAAATTGGTGAACGCCTGAGTGACTCAGTTGGTTGGGTGTCTGACTCTTGATTTCAGCTCAGGTCATGATCTCACTGGTCGTAAGATAGAGCCTGGAGACAGGCTCTGCACTGACAACATGGAGCCTACTTGAGATTCATTCTCTCTCTCTCTCTCTCTCTCTCTCTCTCTCTCTCTCTCTCTCTCTCTCTCCCCCCCCCTCCTTCCCTCTCCCTCTCCCTCTTCCTGTCCCCACTTGTGTGTGTATATTCTCTTGCTATCTATCAAAATAAATAAATATTTTAAAAATAAAATTAATAGGGGCACCTGGGTGGCTCAGTCAGTTAAGCATCCGATTTCAGCTCAGGTCATGATCTCGCAGTTTGTGAGTTCAAGCCCCATATTGGGCTCTGTGCTGACAGCTCAGAGCCTGGTGCCTGCTTCAGATTCTGTGTCTCCCTCTCTCTCTGCCCTTCCCCTATTCACGCTCTGTCTCTCTCTCTCAAAAATAAGTAAACATTTAAAAAAAATTTAATAAAATTAATAAAATAACATAAAATAAAATAAAATAAAATAAAATAAAATAAAATAAAATAATCAGATCTTCAACATTGTCTATGAGGTTCTATAAAGTCTGGCCCTGGCTACTTGTTCAGTCTCATCATACATCATTCACTAAGTTCTGTGCTCCAGCTTACACAAGCCTTCTTTTTCTTTTCCACTGTTTCATGACTCCTCCAGACTCCTTGCAAAAGCTACTTACTTCTGCAGAAACTCTGAGCTCCCAACACCTTCCCATCATCCTCCTGGCTCTCAACTCAAATATTGGTTTCTCACAAATGACTTTCTGTTACCCCCAAATAGATCAGTTCTCCGTTATGTTTACCTTTATATATCCTTGCAATTTTTACTCAGAGCAACCATCACTGATTATAATTAGGAATATCCCTAGTACACAGTAAGCCACTGATAATCATTTATGAGGCTGAATGAAAAGCATCTGACTGTGTACCTGCACAAGACCTGAAGGTTTTCTGTTTAACACAGGCAGAGCAACCACATTAGTATGGAAAAATTTTATCTTGCCTTTTTGCTCTTGGATCATTGGAATTCCTGAGGTTTCCAATCTCAGAACACTATGAAAAAATGGAGATTGCCAGTGCCCAAGCCAATTGTGGCACAAAGGAATTGTCTACCCGACTCATTCTCTTCCTTTCATTTTATCTGCACTTGCCCAGATAGAAAGGGGTCTTTAGAAGACACAAATAAAGAAGCAGAGACATCATAAGCTTAAAAAAAAAAAAAGACAGTCAAAGAATTGGTGAATATTAGTAAGATAAAGATATTTATTTTGTATCTTTTAGATGCTTCATTCCAAGAAAAAATCTGAAATAGCCAATCTGCTCCTAAAGAGGACTGTGTCAGTCAGCATGGGCTGGGTTATACATAGTAAAAATCAACCCCAAAATCTCAGTGACTAAACACAGAACACATACTTCTCATCCCTTCCCCCCAATATGTGCAATGTGAACCAACACTGGAATTATTCTCACTGTAGTTACTCAAAGATGATGCAAAGGGGAGGTCTATCTTAACATAGGCTTCCTTGATGAATTATAGAGTGGGGTGGGGCAGCAAGAAACCAGGCGGGCACTAGCTAGTAAAGTGACACATATCACTTCAGCTCACATTCTATTGGCCAAAGCAAGTCACATGGTCATGCCTAACTACAAAGTTGTTAAGGAAGTGTGATCCTACCATGTGCCAGTACTGAGAGGGAACAATCCTAATAACTACCACAGGAATAAGAATCAATGGCAGCCATTCCAGTCAGAACAAAGATGATCATGACCTTGACCTCTCTGTGCACAAGCAGAGCTGGGACCTCTGCAGGATAGAGACCAAGGAGGGAAAATTTTTTCAGAAACCCAAGTAAGAAAGAATAACTCTGAAGTGGTAACTCAGCAGGAGAAGGAAAGAAGTACAGAAATGTTTGGTTGTGCCCCTCCCCCATCCTCTGGACCCCATGTGTTTATGATCAACTAATGTAAAATTGTTTTCTTTCCAGTAATACATTGCACGCACATGCACACACACACACACACACAACAGAGAAGTTATACTATTATAATGCAGTTATGATTGTTCAAAAAGGTTAAAGATCCTCAGGCAGAGATATGACAACAATGGTGTTTTTATTGGAGTTCTAGAGCAGCTTTAAAATGTTAAAAATACCTAAGATGTATGGAAAATATTGAAGGTAATAGAATCCAGAGAAAAATTTTTAGGAGAAAACGTAGATCTCACTGAGAATCTTGCTTCCTTCGGGGCATCTGGGTGGCTCAGCTGGTTAAGCGTCTGACTCAGTTTCAGCTCAGGTCATGATCTCATGGTTTTATGGGTTCAAGCCCCACATGGGGCTCTGTGCTGGCAGGGCAGTGCAGAGCCTACTTAGGATTCTCTCTGTCTCCTCTTTCTGCCCCTCTCCCCCTAAAATAAATAAATAAACTTTAAAAAAAATTGCTTAAAAAGAATCGCACTACCTTCAATGACAATCAAGCAGGTTAATTTATTGGTATTTAATTATTTTAGGCTGCTCTTCTATTTTCTTCCCATGTTACCAAGCAGATATTTGAATTTCTGATTCAAATGCTTTGCTGTGCTGATTCAAATGTTTTGAAGTCAGCAAAAGACTGATTTCATTGAAGATACTATGCCAGTGTCTGGAAGGATAGAGAGAAAAAGACCCATGACTTGAGAACAGAGTTAAGAGAAGCATATAGATAACAGAGGCACACCTGTCCCAAGAACAGCCCTGCTCTGTAGCAGTAATTTGACAAGGTAGCCTAAGCCATTACTATGTAGTCAGTCAGGGACACTGAGCCCTCGTTAAAAGTCATGATTTCCATGTCCCCACATTCAAAACAAAAGCAGCACAGTTGCTAGACTTGGAATGATCTTGAACAATAGGCATCACAGAGGTTATCAGTAAGATACAAGCTACCTTGATATTTTGGTGCAGCTTAAAATACCTCAGAATTTTGTACAATCTGGTGAAGTAGAGAGCAGATGATGCTAAAGATTAAATTTGTTGCCAACAAGATGGGAGCTCAAAGGCAGATTTAAGTTGACTTAAGGGGAGAAAAAACTGTGTCAATTCTTATATACTAGAGTTTATCATTAAAAATTTATGGTCATAAGTAAAAAGAAAGCTTATGGATTTGGACCAGACTTATGAACACCGTTTGAAAAAAAGAGTTCATTCTATCTCTCACCATACATTTTTCTCTGACTTGAGACAAAACAGAAAAAAAAATTGAGGTCAACAGAGAGATCCTGTAGATATGATGGTGTGAGCTCTAATCTTAGGATAAGTGCCTAATGTAATACCTGATGTGTGAAGGAAAACTACCCCTAAAGCAGCCAGCAGCCTATACAAAGAGCCAGAGAATCCAGAGAACCAGGGAGTGCCATCTCCAGGAAAAGAAAGAGAAGTAAACAAACATTTGAATAATAAAGGATGCTTCAGGTTGGACCTTGGAATCAACCATCTACCTACCATGTTCTCTCTAAAAGTTTAACATTTTGTTTGCTTTTTTAATCAAGATTTCATTTTGCCTATGGGCTAGCCGTCTCTGAAATTCTTAGTAACTACCAAATGCTAAATACTAGTCCTAAAATCAGGGCTCAATGTTGTTCTTATTCAATTCCCATGGTCACAATCAATTTCTCAATCCCGTCCAACTGAAATAATGGGACATAGTCCAACTACTTTGAGTTTGTTGAAGATTTGAAGATGTGTAACAGATGGTACAGAGGGGAAAAGCACTTAAAATTTAGAGACAAAGAAGTGCCTGACTTTTGAGTTGTCAATCTGTGGAGCTCTTCATTAGAAGTTTTTGAGTGCTTTCATTACTAATTAATACGTAGTGATATGTCAGACAAGCAAATTTAACACGGAGAAAACTAACAGATACACATACCAAAAGCTATTTAACATTGATTCCATCTCATTTGAGGCCCACTATTTCAGTGTTTCGTTCAATGAAAACTGACACTTGGTATATTAGATCAATTATCAAATTGAAAATAGCATGCAAAATAATTACCATCAAGCCCTCACAGTCAGGCCCTGGCTTTCCTCTTCCAACTTCCTCTTCCCCCAAAACAAATCATTTCCTCTAAAGCTATTCTGTGAGCATCTTGTAAATTCCTGTGGCCTCCCAGGTGCCTTTGCTCAGGCAATTTCTGTTGGAATTATCCCTCTTCCCTCTTAATTGTTTTGAGGACAGAAACCTACACTTGATCATCCTTGAATCCCCTAGAGGCCTTGGCACGGCATCTGCATATAAAAAGGTGTACAATAAAAGCTTACTCAATTGAACACTGAAGTTTGATGATTGATTTCAGTCATGATTATAGCGATTCTCACATCACAGGACAAATAAGTATTTACTAACCTATACTGCCATTCGTCCTTAATCTGACAAAAGCAAAAAACAAAAAGACAAGCCTGCTTTTCAAGAGAACAAAATAAAAGGGGTAAGAGCAAGTGGGCAGAATGAAACAAGGAAAAACTAAACCATAAAGCCAACCCTATGGAAGAACAATTTCTTTACTATCCTTAAATGGATATGTTGGTCAAATGTACAGATGTCAAGGAAACATTCCTATTTAGTTAATAGTGCGTGATAGACCTCATCAGAATTAGTCTTTATTCTTCTGAGGACTTTGTAGGGTACCTTTTTTTTTTAAGCTTCCGTTTTAGGAAGTTTGGACTGCTTTCTGTTGAGATTACCCCTTTTGGGATGTTCACAGGTCTCTAAGACATACTAGAAAAAGTGAACCAATTCCGCTTAGCATGAAAGGAGTTGGGCAATTAAGTGAAACATTCCATTTATTTGGAAGCATTCCTTAGATGTGTGAAATAATTTCAGTAAAGCCCATGTTCATGCAAAGACTGATAAGGGCATTGAGCTCTTATATTAGCAGCCATTAGTACAATTGAGGTATTTCACAAATAGTCTCCTTAGTCTTAGTATTTTTAAAAGATGTACATGATGATGATGATGTCTCTCAAATGCCTACTTGTGCCAGTCTCTGTGATAGGCACTTACCATAAATTAATCAATTTAATACTCATTAATAATGACAGGTATTAATATCTTCTTTTCACAGATCAAAACACTGAAACTCAGAGAGGTTACATAACTTAGCTAGGGCCACACAGTCAACAGAGCTGAAATGGGAGCCAAGACAAATTCTACAGGTCCCATTCTTTACTGAACTGTATCCCAAGTTAACTAAATGATCTACCTACTAGTTGGCAGCTGAGATGATGGCAGAGTCAGAAAAGTTGGCATTGGCCAAATTACTATTTAAAATCATCCTCAACAGGATGGTTTGGGGTGGCTGGGTGGATCAGTCAATTAAGCATCCAACTTCTGCTCAGGTCATGATCTCACAGTCCATGGGATCAAGCCCTGTAATGGGCTCTGTACTGTCATAACAGCTCGGAGCCTGGAGCCTGCTTCAGATTCTGTGTCTCCCTGTCTCTCTCTGCCCCTCTCTGACTCTCTCTCTTTCTCCCTCTCTCTCTCTCAAAAAATAAACATTAAAAAAATTTTTTAATAAAAAAATAAATAAAATCATCTTCAACAGGATTTTAAATGATGGTAAAAACACAAAATGGCCAATTTCTCTACAAGTAGAAAATTTGAGAATGGAGAGCCATCACCCTGCCAGGTGTCATTAGAACAGCTGGGTAAGAGGGAGGCTAGTGCCAGACACACCCAGCTGAGACCAGACGATCATTTGTGTGAAGAAGAAATCTGTAACTCACGAAAATCTCACTATCAAGTATCCAAGTATGTGTAAATAGCTGCTTGCCTGGCATCATACTGAAAGGCTTTGTTCTGATTTCCACGTCTGTGCTGATAGGAGCCAAGGCAACACAGAAAAAAATAAAACAGAAAGTTGATGATTACCCAGCTATTGTGTGCTGGGTAAACATCCAACTGTTCAACATTTTTAGCAGTGATTTAAAAACATAAACAACACTCTCACTGTATTTTCAGATGCCCCAAAACTGAATAAGCTGGGTAAGACTAGTTATAATATAATTAAGACAACATATTGAGATATAAAATTATCTTAATGAACCAGAATACTAAGGAAAACCAGAGTAAAATTTACAAAAATAGCTTATAAAGTAAGCATATGTGAGTGCAAACCTTGCAGAAACTGAACAGAGTTGGAGGGACTTGGATCAACTTTCTGTGCAAAAAAGCATTGCACAGGAGATAGATTGCATCCATAATAAGCCATAATGTGCCAACAAACTTAAGCAACATTAACACCAGCTTAGGGTCTGTATCAAGGAAGGTGATGGTGATAGAAGAGTGTGCTGTTTAGATGTCCCTATTCAAGATCAAGTCTATTCAGAGGAGAGTGACCAGTATAATGAGAGCTTTGACAACCTGTGCACGTAAGGAACAGAGGAAATTGAGCCTGAAGAGGAAACTCTACAAGTGAATTTGCTAGACCTCTTCACCGTGTAATGGAAAGCACACGGCCTGGAAACCAGAGCATTGGTAGCATAGTGACAATCGGGCCAGCTGCTCAACTCCTGTCAAACTCAGCATCCTCAGGCCCTGTGGTTGGCTTATTCCTAAATTATCTAGACTCAATACAGTATGTACTAAAAACATACAATAAAAAGCAAGACGTTAGAGAGCTAATGGTCCTGTGCCCAAGATAGACACGTTTCAGTCCATTAACGTATAGAGTAATGATGTTCTGGAGTTCAGAGGACAGACAAGTCACCTTAACACAGGACATGTTGGCCAGGTCTTCTTGACACAATTGTTTTACATGATGTATTAGTTTGCCAGGGCTGCTATAATGAAGTACCACAAACTGGGCAGCTTACACAATTCAGAGTCTCTCAGTTCTAGAGGCTAGAAGTCCAAGATCAAGATGTCTGAGGGGAGGTTTCCTCTGAGGCCTGAAAGGGAAAACCTTTCTGTGTCTCCATTGCACTTCCTGGTGGTTTTCAGGCAATCTTTGGATCTCCTTTGCTTGTAGATCTCTGCCCTCATCTTCATGTGCTGTTCTACCTTTCTTCTGTGTATGTCTATCTCTATAGCCAAATTCCCTTTTTTATAAGGATGCAGTCATATTGGATTAGGGCACACCCTAACAGCCTCATCTTAACTTGATCAAGATTCTATTTCCAAATAAGGTTGCATTCACAGGCACTGAGGTTGGGACTGCAATACCTTTGGAAGATGAGGACAGTTCAACCCATAACACAGGGCTATCTAGAAATAAGTATATCAAAATATCATATATATATATATATGACAAAAGTCACACTCTTACATTAGCAGGAGCCCCTGACCATCCATCTGACCCTAATCCACACTCCATCATGGACCCATCCTCCATCTCTGACTCTGCTCCTTCTCACTCTCATCTTCACCCCATCCCTGAACCACATCCCTTCCTCACCCACAGAAGGGAGGGTCAGCAGTGCTTGTAAAGGTCAGTAACAGAGTAAGAATAAATGCTTTAGGATTTGGAGATTTTAAGTCAATAATTAATTTTTTTTTTTTTTTTTTTGCTTTTTTAGGCTCCATCGAAGTGAACGCAAATCAAACAAAGGATAGTGTATAAAAATGTTCCTGAAATCAAAATGATCCCAGGGTAAAAATTGCCAAAATAGCCAAGTCAAAATCGTGTGGTGCAGCAGAGTCTTGGAGAGCTTAACTGTGAGGGCCAAGCCTGAGCTGAGTGTAGAAGGAGAAATAGGAAATTAATCAGGCAAGGAAAGGAACATTCTTGGCTGAAGGAAAATCAAATGGAAAGACACGATGCTGAGAAAGTAGGAAGCATCGGAGAATCTCAAGTGCTGTGGCATGACCAAGGCACAGGACAGAAGGAAGGCAGGCAAAGGCCTAAATGCCAAAGGCCTGATACACCATTGGTTGCCTATTTTATTATATTCTGTTTATTATTGCAGTGAAGAGAGAGCAGAGGATTTGATACAAGATAGGCCAAGCTCATACGTACAATTTTAAAAGATTACTTTGGCAACCTTGAGAAGGACAAATTCAAAGGGTAAAAGAATAGAGGGACACCAGGGTAGCTCAGTTGTTTGAGTGTCTCACTTCAGCTCAGGTCATGATCTCACAGTTTGTGAGTTCAAGCCCCACATTGTCTCAATGCAGTCAGTGAAAAGCCACTTCCAGATCCTCTGTCCCCCTCCCTCCCTGCCCCTCCCCCACTTTCATTCTCTCAAAAATAAATAAATAAACTTTAAAAAAAAGGGGGTGATTAGCAATTATATGCCAATAAAATGGGCAATCTGGAAGAGACGGACACATTCCTAGAAACATATGCACTACCAAAACAGAAACAGGAAGAAATAGAAAATTTGAACAGACCCATAACCAGTAAGGAAATTGAATTAGTAATCAAAAATCTCCCAAAAAACAAGAGTCCAGGGCCAGATGGCTTTCCAGGGGAATTCTACCAAACATTTAAGGAAGGGTTAACACCTATTCTCTTGAAGCTGTTCCAAAAAAGAGAAATGGAAGGAAAACTTCCAAACCCTTTCTATGAAGCCAGTATTACCTTGATTCCAAAACCAGAGACCCCACTAAAAAGGAGAACTATAGACCAATTTTCCTGATGAACATGAATGAAAAATCCTCAACAGGATATTAGCCAACCAGATCCAACAATACATTAAAAAAAGGATTCACCATGACCAAGTGGGATTTATACCTGAGATGCAGAGCTGGTTCAATATCCCCAAAACAATCAATGTGATTCATCACATCAATAAAAGGACAAGAACCATATGATCCTCTCAATAGATGCAGAGAAAGCATTTGACAAAATACAGCATCCTTTCTTGATAAAAACCCACAAGAAAGTAGGGATAGAAGGATCATACCTTGAGATTATAAAAGCCATATATGAATGACCCAATGTTAATATCATCCTCAAAAGGGAAAAACCGAGAGCTTTCCCCCTAAGGTCAGGAACAAGACAGGGATGTCCACTCTCGCCACTGTTATTCAACATAGTATTGGAAGTCTTAGCCTTTGCAACCAGACAACACAAAGAAATAAAAGGCATCCCAACTGGCCAGAAGGAGGTGAAAATTTCACTCTTCACAGATGACATGATACTCTATATGGAAAACCCAAAAGATGCCACCAAAAAACTGCTAGAACTGATTCATGAATTCAGCAAAGTTACAGGATATAAAATCAATGCACAGAAATTGGTTGCATTCCTATTCACCAACAATGAAGCGGCAGAAAGAGAAATCAAGGAATCAATCCCATTTATAATTGCTCCAAAACCCATAAAATACCTAGGAATAAATCTAACCAAAGAGGTGAAAAATCTATACACTGAAAACTATAGAAACCTTATGAAAGAAATTGAAGAAGACAGAAAAAAAATGGAAAAAGATTCCATGCTCCTGGATAGGAAGAACAAATATTGTTAAAATGTCAATACTACCCAAAGCAATCTACACATTCAATGCAATCCCTATCAAAATAACACCAGCATTCTTCACAGAGCTAGAACAACAATCCTAAAATTTGTATGGAACCAGAATACCAAAGACCCGAATAGCCAAAGCAATCTTGAAAAAGAAAATCAAAGCGGAAGGCATCACAATCCCAGACTTCAAGCTATAGTCCAAAGCTGTAATCATCAAGACAGCATGGTACTGGCACAAGAATAGACACTCAGATCAATGGAACAGAATAGAGAACCCACAAATGGACCCACAAGCATATGGCCAACTAATCTTTGACAAAGCAGGAAAGAATAGCCAATGGAATAAAGACAGTCTCTTCAGCAAGTGGTGCTGGGAAAACTGGACAGCAACATGCAGAAGAATGAAGCTCGACCACTTGCTTACACCATACGCAAAAATAAACTCAAAATAGATGAAAGACCTGAATGTAAGACAGGAAGCCATCAAAATCCTCGAGGAGAAAGCAGACGAAAACCTCTTTGATCTTGGCCACAGCAACTTCTTACTCAACACGTCTCTGGAGGCAAGGGAAACAAAAGCAAAAATGAACTATTGGGACCTCATCAAAACAAAAAGCTTCTGCACAGTGAAGGAAACAATCAGCAAAACTAAAAGGCAACTGACAGAATGGGAGAAGATATTTGCAAACAACATATCAGATAAAGGGTTAGTATCCAAAATCTATAAGGAACTTATCAAACTCAACACCCAAGAAACAAATAATCCAGTGAAGAAATGGGCAAAAGACATGAATAGACATTTCTCCAAAGAAGACATCCAGATGGCCGACTGACACATGAAAAAATGCTCAACTTCACTCATCATGAGAGAAATACAAATCAAAACCACAATGAGATACCACCTCACACCTGTCAGAATGGCTAACATTAACAACTCAGGCAACAACAGATATTGGCAAGGATGTGGAGAAAAAGGATCTCTTTTGCATTGTTGGTGGGAATGCAAGCTGGAGCAGCCACTGTGGAAAACAGTATGGAGGTTCCTCAAAAAACTAAAAATAGAACTACCCTACGACCCAGCAATTGAACTACTAGGTATTTATCCAAGGGATTCAGGTATGCTGTTTCAAAGGGACACATGCACCCCTATGTGTATAGCAGCACTATCAACAATAGCCAAAGTATGGAAAGAGCCCAAATGTCCATCAATGGATGAATGGATAAAGAAGATGTGGTATATATATACAATGGAGTGTTACTTGGCAATCAAAAAGAACTACGTGGATGGAACTGGAGGTTATATGCTAAGTGAAATTAGTCAGAGAACAACAAATATCATATGATTTCACTCATATGAGGACTTTAAGAGACAAAACAGATGAACATAAGGGAAGGGAAATAAAAATGATATAAAAACAGAGAGGGGGACAAAACAGAAGAAACTCATAAATATGGAGAACAAACAGAGGGTTATGGGATGGGTTGTGGGAGGAGGAATGGGATAAATGGGTAAGGGGCACTAAGGAATCTACTCCTGAAATCATTGTTGCACTATATGCTAACTAATTTGGATGTAAATTTTAAAAAATAAATAAAATTTAAAAATAAAAAAAATAAAATAAATGTTTTTTAAAAAGTGAAAGGAGATGGAAAGACCATTGGGAAGTGTTTGGGCTAGTACAGGTAAACAATGCTGAGAGATTACACCAAGACAGCAAGTAAGGTGAAGGGGGGACAGCCCTTCACAGTTGCTTGTGGAGGAAATATTCAGAGGGCTGAACCAATAGGGAGGAAAGGAGGGAGGGAAGGAGGAATCAACAGGAATTAATAAGCGAAGTTAAACGAGTGGTTTCCAACTCAAGCTATATGTTGGAGACACCTTGGGAGCTTTTCTAAATGCAGATTCTCCGGCTTGGTCTCAGACTTAGTGAATTAGAATTTCTTCTGTTTCAGATTTGAGAAATTTGAATATTTAAAGATTCGTCCAGCCAGCCTCTGTGAACAAACATTTAGGGGCTGACACCCAGGAGGAAGAGAAAACACTGTTGATTCAAGACCAAGTTTTAGTACTGTATAAGAAAACACTTTCTCATAGTTAAACTGTTTAAAGACAGACCCATTACCTTGGAAACTTGTCATCGAATGTATTCTAGCAGGGGCTAGTAAGCCAGTTAAAGAGAGGTGCTAGAAGGGCTTTTACTTGTCAGAAGAACAAGAGTTCCTTTAAGGCAATCTAGGGCCAGAAAGCTCTCCCCCGCAGCGAGCAGGAACCAAAGCCAGTCTAAGCACCAGGCAGGTATTCAGAGGAAATCCGTGTGCCCAGGGCCCATGTGTGCATCCCTGTTGCTCTGGCATTGGCTTCAGTCACTGTGTCGCTCTGACCTGGTTTGGACCCCATGTTCTGGCCTTTGGATATGTCTCTGTTTCCATGACAACCCAGTCCCATTTGAACCATGCTTGCTAGCTGGCTGCTACATCTGGATTCACCCATGAATCCCCCACTATGGTTTCAACTTGTCACAATAGCTGAGGCCCCATTTCAGTCTGGCACACCCCACATCTGGTCCCCAGCTCCATTCAGCCCTTTCTAATTTCTATGCCCACATTCAGACTTTTGCTTCTGGTTCAGGGTACAGACACCGCCCCCCCCCCCCCCTCCTCCTAGCTAGTTCCAACATTGGTCTACTGGACACATTTACCATGTGAGATGATGGAAATCCAGTAGCTTCCCAGTGGATCTAGGAAATGGGATCTATAACCATTAAAAGTACAGGCTCTTAATTCAGACTTGAATTTAAATCTGGACTGTGTGACAGTAAGCAAGTTACCTAATTTCCCCAAGTTTTAGTTTCTGAACCTATTTAAAGATAATAACTACATCTAACCTGCCCCATTAGTTATAATGGTATAAGCAGCAAAGCCAGCTTCACCTTCTCAGGATAAACACATTGACTAGGTGTTTTTTCATTTAGGGTTAATAACTCAAGCATCCAGGGACTCTTATTAATAGGATGTTCTGTATCTCCCTCTTGACCCTTAACCCACCCCCAAGGCCAAATAGTTCAAGAATTCTCAGGACTTATTTAGTTTGAAAAGGTCAAATCTAGGTTAGTCAGAGAGAGAGAGAGAGAGAGAGAGAGAGAGAAAGCTGGAGCTGCCAATCAATCCATGGACCCAGTTTTTGCTGCACCATGTATTATTAAGACTATTCCTGTGCTCTCTGATGAAGCCTCAGTAAAGCCTTTGCTGGCTGCAATTTATACCCAGGACAAAAGATGTCTCAATCTTGGGCTCCCAGGTGACTCTGTTGTAGCTACTCCCTCCTCAGACTCTTGCATTGGGTCCTGGGCACTAATCTGTCTACCACATACACACATCCCTCCCCAAGCTCCTTTTCAAGACCCTTGGGCTTATATTAGCTACCTAGGGCTGCCATAACAAAATACTAAAAACTAGGTAGCTTAAAACAACAGAAATTTATTCTCT
The DNA here is from genome assembly GCF_027475565.1 of Acinonyx jubatus. Lineage (NCBI taxonomy): Eukaryota > Metazoa > Chordata > Mammalia > Carnivora > Felidae > Acinonyx > Acinonyx jubatus. The sequence goes on from NC_069387.1 coordinate 51,043,968, forward strand.
CATGGTTCAGGAGACCAGAACTATAAAATCAATGTGTTACTAGGATTGGTTCCTTCTGGAGTCTGTGAGGGAGAAACACTCTGGTGCTCCCTAGCTTTTGGTGGTCCAGCAAATTTTAGCATTCGTTGGCCTATAGCTACATAACTCCATCTCTACCTGCATCTTTACATGTTTCCTTCATTCTGTGTATCCCTGTGAGTTCTCTTCGTATAAGGACACCAGTCAGTAGTCTTCGGGCCTACCCATGAGATCAGCATGACCTTAACTTAACTAATTACACCTACAAAGACTTACTTCCAAATAAGATCACGCATTTTGAGTTTCCAGAAGACAGGGATTTGGGGGGACACTATTCCACTATTCAACCCACTTTTTCTTGATAACAAAGCTTGAAGACCCATATCCCTAATTTCAAATATCTGAAAGAAAGTTCTCATACCCCTTCCTCTAAGAAAGCCCACTGGACTCTATGTAAATTTTTCTTTTACCCTCTCTCCCAGAGTGAGGGACAGCAAACATGTCTTCTTATATTTCCAAATGTTTCACTTAATAGGAAAAAACCTCCCAAACAGTCTTACTGACCCACTCCTACAAGCTAGAAGAAACTGATATCATTTTTATTTCACCTCACGTGTGAAGTATGAACAATGTTTGGTATATTGACAACCCTTAATTATTGGTAATTATTTATTTTCCTCAAAGGTAACCAAAAGGGCCGTGAGGATATAGAACATCAGAATAAAACTTACTTTGCTGGAGGCAAAATACCTGCCCTCTTTAGTTTCTAGTACAATTTGAGTAGAACTCTCAGTGCAATCTGACAGGCTCCATATCCCTCGTATAATAGCTAAATATATTTTATATATTGTTGGCTCATGGATCAGACTAATGATTATGTGTTTCAGACCTGTCTGATACTCTGAACATTTCAGGGCTCTTGCTAGAGCTAAACTAGGATAGATAGAATGTGTTCAGAGTGGAGACAAGTGAGATATTGACACATCAAGGGCCTCTGCCTTGTGAAGACTGTCTTCACATCTACAAGTTCTACAGAAGCATGAGCTAATTGTAGCAGCAGTGTCTTGGGGTTTCCTCTACTGTTACAAAACAAAGGCTCATTTAAGATTCCAGTCCAAATCTAGATCTACGCCAGACGTCTTCTATTTCCCTTCCATATCTACTCTTCCCTTCTACCACCCCGTTCCCCATCCCAAGACCTAACTGGTAGGGCCTACATTGTTAAGGCTTCCAGTTGGATTTAGAATAACAGTAACAATTGCCGTGTCCTTGGCCCAAGGTCATATTCTTCTCAAAGAGGTCTCTACAAGACTCTTTTTCTGTATCCCCCACCCCAGCTTCAGGCCTAGGGATTGCAACTACTCACTGTTTTTATGATATTAACACTGCACCATTGCAAATAGTCTCTTTGTAAATAAAATTTCCTCAAACTTATTCTTGACCTTTAGATTAGATTAGATTAGATTAGATAAGATTAGATTTAGATGAAATACATTAAGCTGGTTCATAGTTATTTTCATCTTAAAATTTCATCAAGGATCTTAAGACTGGAAGAGATCATCTAAATGAAATCTTCATTTAACAAATGGTGGAATGGAGTCCCAATGAAGTTCAGGGATTTGCCCAGAGGGAGCTGATCCTACAACCCAAGTCTCCTAAACCCCAATCTAATGGTCTTTCCATTCACCTACCTACAACCTTGAAGAAAGAATAATTATTTTCTTAGACAATACCAAATTTCCATAGTGAATAAATACTCAAAATTAGGGCTACCTCCAGTCACACAATAGACTCTATCTTTCATTCTTCCTTCCTTTTGCCCTTAGCATTTTCTTCACCCTTCTTCTTTCCAGCATTCTCCCTCTGGCCTAGGAGAGGAATGAGCATTTATTGAGTACTCCCTATGTACCAGATTCCATGAAACACATATGGAACCCGTCCTACATGGCGTGTTGTGCCATTTAACAGTTTCAACAACGGTAGGTTTTAAACCAGTTTTTCGTGGATCGGGAAAATGAGGTCCAAAGAACTTAAATGTCCAAGATGCACAACTAACTGGGCAAGTTTCAAGTCTGTCCCACCCCAGAATCTAATCTCCCCGTGATGCCGCCGTGCATCTTGCAGGTGCTGCGCATGCCTGCAGCGCTCTGCCCTCCCCTGCCTTCACCACAACAACATTCTGGAAGGCTTCAGATGGACGCCACCATCTTACATCTGACTCCATTAGTAGGTAACAGAAAACTAGCTGAATCATTCCTAATAAATTAATTGAAAGGAACCACTTACCCATTTCTTCTCCACATTTTCTCTTTTTTTTTTTTTAAAGGAACCCTAGATTCAAAACCTAATGTGATCTCTACAACTGTGGAAAAGAGTCAGATGGTAACTGATGCAAATGTTGGCATCAATTCTTATGAGAGAAGAAGATAGTAGTGTTAGCTTTTGTTGAAAAGAATCCCTTAAGTAGGAAGATATGAAGAAGATCCTTTCTCACACATTCATTTAATTAGAAGTTCACCCATTTGTTCTCAAAGCACTGCTGGAAACTGGGAGAAATAAGCAAGTGTTACTTGGAATTCAGATTCTACAAACGGAGAACTCCAAAACAAAGAACATTACATTCACAGTGTGAGAGAGGAAAGTGAGATTAGGTTTGTGACCAGCTTTCAAGTCTGAAAAGAGGAAGGAGCTGAATTCATAAGGAAGTATTACACCCACTGCTTTCATTTGTATAACTTATTTTCAGCACATTGAGTAATTATTTTTACAGTTTTCTCTCTTTTCTCTTCCATAAACCTTACAAGGGCAGGAACTGTGCCTTATTCATGTTTGCATCTTGCACAGGCCAAAGTCAATGTCTTATACATAGAAGATGCTCACTAAATGTCTCCATCAAATAAGTGCTCTGCCTTTTCAAGTCACAGTGCACTTTAAAGAGCCCACTCATGATTTTATCTCCTATGCTGTGCACATTCCAGAACCATATTTTCGGAGATAGGAGTTAAAATAAGATTTCACAATAGCATCAGAGGCATCATGGGAGGATTTTGTCAAAAATAATGAAAATATGGCAAAGTTCATCAGTTCCTAGGTTCTCTTCTAAATGACTTTTTCCTCTTTCATATAGGAGAACCTTGGACCCTTAGCCATTATTTTTTCCTCTTTTTTTTCCAAATGCCTTTCACATAAAATATATTTTTGAGGCACAGGTCTTTATGCATTCAGATGACTTGTACATTAGACACAATAGGCTCCTTGAGCTGCTTTGAGGCTATTGTATATACCTGTACATTTTAAGTGGGTTTTCAACACAATAGATATTAACAGCTGTTCTCAGAAGCACTCAATGTTTGAGGTGTACTTATTACTGCTTCTTACAGGATTTTGTTTCCTTTTTTTAACATTGTGTCTACAATAATATCTCCAATGGTTGACAAATCAGGGAGGAAACTTAGCATTAAAATTGTTTATAGTTTATTTTTTCCATGAAAGAAAACCAATAAAGAAAGAGGCAAATTTCAAAGCACAAAAAGTTTGTTGCCATCTTTTTAAACAACATAAGTATATGTAGAGCTTTAGAAATAAAATTCAGTAAGTGATTCTGCTGTTTTTGTATTTTTGTCCTTTTTTATACTTTTACTGCCAGTTTGAATAAAACTGGGGTGATGTTTTTAGAGATCTGTATTCACACGAATCGACTGTTAAAGGCAGTCACCACCATTTTTCCTTTGTTGAGCCCCAAAACAAGATTTCTTTGTGGATTCCATAAAATGTAGTAAAACAGAGTACAGCAAGGTTAGTGAGTTACAGTAAACAATGCGTGGTTCTGATACATCTTTTCGGCCCCTTTAAGACCAGTTTGACTGCTTTAAGATCAGAACCAGTTTTATACAAATAGTAGGCTACGTTCAATGATATAATATTCAAACATTTGCTGCATGTAAGAGCTTCAATTTGTAAGCAAGTGAAAATTTGGCCCTGGAAAAATGGAGAGAACTGACCACCCACTTCCTTGAGGCTTATAGGTCACTGCAGCCAATAATGACAACTCATTTGGGTTCCAGATGTTATTTCTTTTCCTACTGGCTAGAATCACAGAACTATTTTTATTTAAATTGGCTGACTTTGTCATCCTTATGTCCTAAAGTTAAACTAAAGTAGGAGCTAGTATTCTTCCAAAATCACTGAATGAAAATTGGACATTCCTGTAGTTATCATGAGATAAAAGCAATCTTTTATAGGTGTATACAATAGCGTCAAAGCAGCTCAAAGAGGCTTACCATGTGAAATGTTTCTTATTGGCCTCTCCCCGCAGTATCTGAGTGTCAAAGAGGAAGAAAATGAAGTGGGAAAAGCCAATGTGCCAGTGATCAGCTAGAATTATTCTCTGCACAGAGACAAACAATGCCATAGACTACTATTGTCAGCCTGCCTGCTTAGGGGTGGTTGTGGAGGAGGGAGAGTAGGAAGAACTCTCTTGTCACTCTCCACTCTCCATCTGAAAAGCCTCTCAACCCCAACTCACCTTTGGAGACACTTCTATAGATTGTAGACGGGGCTAATTTGGAGATCCTGAGCCAGACAGCATTATGTGTAATATGTGTAATGCATAAAATGTGTTATGTGTAATATGATCACATTTTCTGAATCAAAATTGAAATATACTGCTCTGACACATTGATATAGCTGCACATGATTAACAAGAACACAGAGTAGAGTGTATTTTCGTGAATTCAAATATACATATAGTTTTATTATTTTAACATCACTGAAATGTGTTATGCAATCAATCAACAGCATGTCAGTTTAACTGGTGGCTTTTTCTTTATTGGTGGCACAAAAAATAATAGTGTGTCTTACAATCAATAGCATCAATAGCATCTTGATAAAATATATCTGACCCAGGATTATCCCAGAAAATCCAAGAAAAGCAATGGCTTTTTTGGTCACATTTAATATATGTTCAAACCTTGCCATTTCTTTGATCCCAAACTGGATTTCAGAAGTAGAGTGTGATGGTTAGTTTTATGTGTCAACTTGGCGAGGTTCTAGTGCCCTGTTTTTCAATCAAACGCTAATCTAGGTATTGCTATGAAGGTATCTTGTAGATATGGTTAACATCTACAATCAGTTGACTTTAATTAAAGACAACTATCCTCCATCATCTAAGTTGGCTTGATGCAATCAGTTGAAAGGTTAGGAGAGCAGAACTGAGGTTTCCCTGAGGGAGAAGAAATTCTGCAGCATCAGCCCCTGTCAGAGAGTTTCCAGGCACCCCTTCCTGACAACCTGATCCACAGATTTCAGACCTGCCTAACCAGCTCCCACCGCCAATTTCTTGCAATAAAACTCTGTATACGTATTCTACAATTCTGTTTCTCTGTTGGAACCCTGACTCATGCAGAAGGTCAGTGGTATTTTTTTTCCTTCTAATATTTTTTTTCTTTTTGACATTTAGTTATTTGAAAAGGTAATACATTTCCCTGTTTCTTTTTTTAATGCTTTTTAAATGTTTGTTTGTTTGTTTGTTTTGAGAGAGAGAGAAAGTGCATACACGGGCAGGGGAGGGGAAGAGAGAGAGGGAGAGAGAGAATCCAGAGCAGGCTCCATGCTGTCAGTACAGAGCCCAACACAGGGCTTAGATATCACAAACCATGAGATCATGACCTGAGCTGATATCAAGAGCTGGACACAACTGACTGAGCCACCCAGGCGCCCTTCCCTGTTTCTCATAGTGAAAACATTTCTTCCTACACTCTTCCCCACCCTCCCAGTTCCTCATCTTCTGCCACCTGTCACACAAAACCATTATAATTACTTTCTTATCAGTAATTCTAAAGTTTTTTTATGCATAAGCAAGTAAATACAGATATATATTCTCCCCCAGCCCTTGCCAATCTACAAAAAAGGAAAAAAGGGTACCAACTATACACAATGTTCTGAACTCTGCCTTTTATCCTTCACTATATTTCTTAAAGGTTTTTCTACTTCAGGACACAAGAGCTACTTCATAGTTTTCTTCACAGCTGTATTATATCCTATTTCATGTTTGTGCCATGATCTAGTCAATTCACCACCTATTGGTGGACATTCAGTTTATCTCAACACTTTTACTATCATTAACAGGGAAATATCCTTAAAAACATTGAAATAGATAGATAGGCAGATGATAGATAGACACAGCTCTATAAAATGGCATGCATATATACCCCTCCTTCCTCTACCTTCACCCTTGTTCTTCTTTTAGAAGGTTTCCTTGGCTATTTTGCTCAATGCCACACAAGTATTTTAGAAACAGTGTACCTCTCTTCATCCTGCTTTGCTCCCAAAAATATTTCCATACTGGCTTCTCACAGTTCAGAAATTCTACCATTGGATGAAATGAATCAGAAAGCCATAGCATGAGGTGATGGTCTGTCATCTTGCACCATGAACTGGGACAGCTACCACATCTCTTAAGGTCTCTGTGTTCTCTTTGACAGAATGGGGACAAAGATAAGAAAAAGATGTTCTCTGAGATTCCTTCCAGTCCTATAGTTTTTAGTTCAACGTCTACCCTGATGTTGAGATTCTTAATTAGCAGTCTTAATTGGTTTGTGATTTTATGTCACTAGAATTCTTTTAATCATATGCCATAATTTGCAGTAGGGGAGAAGATTTTTTAAAAATGACTTGTTTCACCTATGGACTGAAATTTAAACAACAGAACTCATGCTAAGTTATGTTTTCGAAACCATTTACCTTTTCTAAGCACAGCACAGTATAAGAGAAGAATCTGGCATATGTAAAATGCCAACAAAAAAACAAAAGCTCCAGAAGGTCTGCCTCTATTTTTGTTTTTGCTATTCTCTTTTCTTTTTTACCATTTCTGTAAGTTGCTAGCTGACCAAATGTTGTAAGACCGAAGCCTCTAAATGTGGTTTTCTCACACATGACTGAGTGGCCGGTGAGCATATTGATTACACATCACTGCTGAGTAACTGGGACAATACTCCAATCTAAGTTGCGTGTCATGGGAGAGGTTGAAAAAATGAACCAATAAAAACTGTAGTTGGTTGCAATGCTCTGAAGAGTACATTATTTTTAAAACTCTTGTCAACAGGTTGGCATGCCACCAATTTTTGTTACCATAGTACTACTGCAATTAAATGGTAGCTTCTGATCAACCACCTAATCTATGAACCATCTAGATCCATGAAAAAAAACCCTCTCTGGCAACCTCAATTTTATCCATGACTGCTTCATTAACACGTCTGCCCTCTCTCTTTTCCACAATGGCTACATGTTAGGTGCACTCTGTTAGAATATAAAATATACAGCACAAAACCAAAAAGAATAGTTTATTTTCAGTGGAGTATTTTTACGCTTTCTGCAGACGAGTGCCTTACATATGTAATATGCCTCTTGCACAAAATGAAGCATTCTTAGAGTGATTGACCTACATGAAACTCTCATCGCAGCTTTGAAAAATGTCTATGCAAAAACATAGAGCTAAGATAGAAGGCTGTGCATTCATTTCAGCAAGTCAGAAGTTACTTGGGCACAAATCCTAATGGGAGCTGCATACAAATCCCTGGACATCAAAATATCCTTGACTGGGTTGACTTTTAATTTAGGAGTTTACTAGAGCCTGCAGCTATATCGCTGGAGTCTGTGATAGTGTCAGATCCCATAAATGAAGCATGGAGGACTTGGTTAGCAGCCTGGGTAGAATGCCAAAGATTGCCCTGGGGACATGGTAATTCAGTACTCAAGGTAGCCTTCATTTCTGTGAGCCAATACTAAATCAGTGCCCTATAATGGTGTTAGAAGCTCTGCAGTGCAGTCTGAAATTTTTGCTATCAGCTCCTCGCACTTATTTACAAAGCCCTTTTCTCTGGCATATGCAGGGTAACTGCAAGGACAATAAGTTAGAGCTGCCACATCAAATTTCCCTGCAAGCGGAGACTGCCTGGCACTCTGCCACAAGCCTGGGTTTCCTTGAACACCTTTCCTGATGGGCAAGAGAGGCTGAAGATAGAATGTGACTGGGGAGAGGAGACAGTAGAGCCGACTCCTCCAACATTCCAATGCCAATAGGCATATGACATGAAGAACTAGAGAAAAGAATGACCAGAATGACCACCTCCTACTTGTTTTCATCTCTTCCGAAGTTTCCACTGAGGGATGAAGATGCTTAGGAGTGCCATCCTGCCATTACCCTGGCATTTCCACCACTCCAAAAGTGAAGAGCTGCAGGGATAATTGTAGGCAGAGATCTAATCAATGACTGTAGCTTTGGCTTGTTAGCAGGTAGAGGCAGGAAGGTACTCAGGAACCTAAGGGAATCGAGCCACCATCATCATCACGTCAACACCTATGAGCCCCCTCCATTGAGTTCATGCACTGTGCATTCCCACTCATGGACAGACCCATATCTGAGAAGTATTGTTTTCCCCTTTGTACAGAAGAACTGAAACTGAAAGAGATTAAGTTATGTGCCCAACATTGCTCAGGTACACACAGGAGAGCCTGCACTCAAACCTGTGCCCATCTGACTCCGAAGCACAGGAAGTGGGGTGGTAGACTTATCTCAGATTATTGGTACTTCAAATTAGACTTACCTCAGTTGCAGCTCAGTTCCCAAAGACCAAGAACAACATGAGTGCTGAGTAGTATCACAATCCTCAAGTGAGAGTCTAGAGCACTAGTAAATGTAGGGCATACTAGGAACTATAAAGCCAGTCTGTCACTTGTTAGCCTATTTCTCTCAAGGGTTTATAGAGTGAAGACACCAGAGAAATTGTTTCCTTTGAAGCAAACTGTTGGGCCACAGTGGCATCTCTTCTCTCCTTTCCTTAGTAATGAGGAGGGGTATGGATCTTCATTTCCTCAAGCCAGATGAGAACTTCCAGAAAAGTCTGACATGTGTCCCCTCAACTCTGAAAAAAAAAAACTCATTGCCACCAGGTAAAACTGAAGGAAAAGGTGATGGTTTGAAGAGAGGGGGTTGTACTGAGAGTGAGCTGCACTGCTACAAATCCAGGAAAGATGTGGATCTCTCTGGAGACTAGATACAGACTCTGCTATAGGAAGCAGATTTGTGGTAATTTTTAAAGAAAGTTGACCCTAGACTACTTGGAAAGGACAGAGGCCTCAACAAGTAGAGAGGGTCTGCCTAGCGCAATATACCCAGAGCCCAGGGTAGGGGGGATTTGTTACTTCCATCTGGAAGAGAGGCATGCCCACATTCTGGGAGCCACAGAAAAGAGAGCCACAGCTGGAGGAGAGAAAGAACCAGAAACCACACATGCACAAAATCCCGAGGGACCCATCCACAGATTACACCTGCATAAGCTTCATAAAACAGCCCCTCGCCTCCTGAGCTGCTTCCTGACTGGGCCAGCTCGGGAGGCGTCAGAGGAAGTAGCTTCACAGGGGGAAGAAAACACATTGACAAGAGCAAAAAGTTGACCACAGCCACCTCTTCCACTGCAGGCTAATAAACCTGAAGCAGGCTTGAGCTGGGAAAATGAACTTGAAGAACAGTGGGTTTATTCTTTATTTTTGTACAACAATGGGCTAGACAGGGGTTATGTGATTACTTGACAAAACTGGGATTTCAGTGCTAAAACACTAAAGTTATTTAAAACACTAAGTTATTGAAAAGATAACCTTAAAACTATGAAACCTGCTTGAAATGCCATGCAAGAATCAGGGATAGGGAAGAGTCACAGAGCCTGTATTAAACCGTCACTTTATGCTCTTAAGCCCCTCTGAGCTCCTTCAGTGCACACTGTATGCACCTGCAAGGCTGCTTCAATGTATATTATGAGGTGCCCTTTTCTTGGCCTATTCTTTCAGGGAATTAAGTTTCTAAAGGTTTGCCATGTCATGCCATGTATGCCATTAGCTATTTACCCTATAGTGCTCCCTCACCTTGTCCACTGCTACCTGGAAACCCTACCCCACACCATCTCCACATATAAGAAATTAGGAACGTCCAATTATGCCCACCGAATGAGTTTATAAATAGTTTGATCGTGATGGGTGTGGCAAAACTCAGCTTGCATCTGAGTCCTGCCCTGGTCATACATTTTTACTTCCTCCAAAGCTTTAAATTAATCTTTTGGTACCTCAGTAACAAGCCCTGTGACTGCTTCAGAAGGTGCCAGAAGACTTCATTAGGTCTGAGTACTTTGAGATCCCCAAAGCAATTATTTCTTAAGCACTACTCCATACAAGTGATGGAAGCCCGGGATGGGAAGTAATTTGTCTATCAGAGCACTCACACAGATGGCGCGGCAGCAAGCAGGGCGGTAAAGTGAACCCTCCTCGATAATGGAGTACATACATACATATTAAATCCGGACTTCCATTTGCATTTTGCATTTTTTAAAATATGGGGTGCACTATAAGTCTGTGGATTCAAAACTATCCATAGATAGCCATAAAAGAGGTGTTTATCAACATTTTGTAATGCTTTTTAATTTCCTAAAATTGTCAATAAAGGAATATAACTTGACTCCTAATTTGAAGATGAAACTGCTGCTGGCACCTAAAAAACATATTTTTAATTAGACTTCATGTGATATGACTATACTCCTTATGTAATATTTTTTTAGGTTTTTTTTTAGTTTTTTTATTATATTATATTATATTATATTATATTATATTATATTATATTATATTACCTAGATGTGACAGGTGGCCTGAGGTAAGATATATTTGTATTCTCAAGGCATTGGCAAATAGCTTAGCTCATAACTCAGAGGCCAGGAAGTCACAAGATTGGAAGATTGGAGAGGATTAAGAGGTACAAACTTCCAGTCATAAAATAAATGAGTCACAGAGATGAAAAGTATATCATAAAGAATATAGTCGATAAGATGGTAATAGCATGGTTTGGTGAGAGATGGTGACTACATTTACCATGGTAAGCACTAAGTATTGTGTAAAATTGTTGAATCATTGTATTTAAAAAAAATCAGAAGACTGGAGGCTTTGAGATCTGAGGAATTAGGATGAATATAGACCTACAGAAGTGGGACATAAGTGTGTGGGTCTGATATATTTTTAAAAAAATGCCCACAAGAAAGTATTTTCCATTGAAAGTGGCTCTAAACACTGAGGTGCATTGAATGACTTAACCAATGGAGATCAATGTCTGTAACCAACCAGCTCAGTGCTTGTACAGTGGGCCCACAAATGAACTAGCCATGTGGCAAGAATGGAGACTACATGGAACCAACATGGTGGGTTCCATATCACGAAAGCTGATCTACCTACTGCCACTGCTGAATGTCCCACCTGTCCACAACAGAAACTGATGTCAAAACTTCTATATAGTATCATCTTTTGAGGAAACCAATCAATTGCTTGATAACAGTTGATTACATTGGATTTCTATTTTGCTGGGGCCAGAAACTGGTCTTCACTAAAATTGATACATACTCCAAGGATGGATTTGCCTTTCCTTCTTGCAGTGCCTCGGCCAACACCTGATCGAGGAGCTCACAAAGTGTCTAATTTGTTGTAAGGAGATCCTACAAACCATTGCCTAGGAACTTTATGGTGAAAGAGATGTGTCACTGAGTACATGTCCATGAGACCTGCTGGTCCTACCATACACTTCATGCCAAACATTGTTGACCTATTAGGGTGACTGAACAGCAATTTAAAGGCACAGCAGAGGTGACAGGTAAGGCCTGATACCCTAGAGGTTGGGGTCCAAAATATACTTTTGACCAATGACCATTACCTACTGCTCCATTTCAGTAGCTAGGATTTAATAGCTAGGGTACCAAAAGATGACAGTAAGAGTGGCCCTTCTTACTACTGGCCCCAGTAAATTATTTAAAGAGTTTGTGCTTACTTCTCTTGTAACTTGAAGGTCAGCTGGACTAGAAATCCTCGTTTGTGTGTGAGGGAAAACACAGCAAGGGACAAAGTAAGAGACCACTAAACCTATGACTGCCTTCCAGGCATTTTTACCATTCATTCTGAGAGACCAACAGACAAAAGGAATTAGTGTTCTGGCAAGAGTGACTGACTCTCATGGGGACCCAGAATTTCTTCTACTTGATACAGACAATGTTATGTTTAGAGCTCAAGACATCTGTTGACATTTTTTTTTTTAGAATTCATGGCTAGCCACCACCTTGAAGAATCAATGACAGGATACAATGAACTAATCAGGAAGTACAAGTGGCCTCCGTGGTGCAAGGGGCAGACTATAGTGAATGCTGATGGTACCCCACATGTACATATTCAGACTTCACCAGTGTAGTGCCTGCATCTGACTTCCAACTATCCAGTGGCTCTGCCTCGTGGCCAGAACCTTTTTGTCCACACACAAGACAAATCAGAAGTGTCAGGAAATTAACACCCACCCCCAGGATCAGCAACCAATGACTAAAGGGAATTGGGGTACAAATGTCACAGTTCCTTCTACATTGGAGGTGAGAACTCTGAGGTGTGTGTTCTACACAGCTTCCTAGAGTTCCCCAGTGACTTCCAGTTATCCAGGGGTAACTTGCTTCATTTTCTAATTTTTTCCCTTTATTGTCTGTTGCCCTTCCCCTATTTCACCTTCCCACCTTCTTACCAGGTCCTAGAATCATCCTCAGATATATTTCTTTTACTCTAATATCAATATCAGGATTTACATCTAGAAGAGCCCAAACGAAGAAAGACTCCCAGGCCATTGTTGGAGAGATGTCCACATGGGACAGCCAAGCAGGGACAGAGAGCAACATCTTGTGGCATGAACAAGATCAGTCCTGCTGCACAATGAATGAGATGCCAAATATAAACAAAACAAACCCTTCTCTGGCCCCATTGGAAAGAGAGAAAAGCTGCTCCAGCACTTGCTGTGAGCTCTGGGAGGCTAGGAGAGGCTGTTAGCCATGGGCACTCAGGTCCATTGTATGTCCCAGTAAGGTAAATAATGCCCTTCACAGCATCACTCTGTCAGGTCCACTCCTCTGACGCTTCTCAGAAATTAAGTCTTCTCCTTTCCTGAACAAAAGTTCCCATCTTAATACATACATCTCTTACTCATCCTCTCTACTCACCCTCCCATGCCACGTGTTCCCCCAGCTTATCTGTTCCCTTCAGGCTTTCTTCAGTGGCACCCCATTCCTCCTCAAAACTTACACTCCTCTTATCTTTGATAATAACCCAGAAGGTCCATTAAACCCACAATCCATACCTTTAACAATTAAAAACACACTTCTCTTTTCTTGAATGTAAGGAAAGTTTCATCTTCAACCCCTTCCAGAAGATAAGAAGAAATAGCTGCATACTATCTTTCATTTGCAGCAAAGCAAAGACAAAACTAAATAAATAAGGACAGTCTAAACCGTCACATTCTGTCATATCTGTGGAAAGAAAACACACCATAGCATCAATAGGGTTTATTTTCTTGGCAGCAAAAGTACAAGGAGTTTTGATTTCCTTTATTCTCTTCTCTGTTTTCCTAATCTTCTGAAAAATACTACATGCACAATCTCGAGAAAATGCAACCGTGTGTATCATTTCAGAGTCCCTAGATTGTGAATGCTAAATCTATGTTTGTTTTCCAAATGTGTTGTCTATATTATAAGCAAAAAACTAATAGGTCCTTGCTAACTTCAATTTCAATTTATTTCTCAATAATAGTTTTCAAATTTAAAACATGTGCACATAAGTAAAAATAACTCAAACTTCGTGACTTAGAATATCACTTAACTTATTTACAGCAATAACAAAATGCTAAATTCTTTTTTTCTCACATATGCATCCATATATAAAATACCTAATCTTAATGAGCATGGATTCTATTCACAATTTTCAAAAATTACTAACCTGTCAGCCAAAAAACAATGCCAGCCTCAGTTAAGCTTAAAGATAAATTAAACTACATAATAGCTGATTCTGCTCAAGAATGAAGACCTTTTAGTAGACCACCATTAAGCACTGGAAATTTGCTCTCTTATGAAATTCTTAATAACATAGCTGAAGATCATTTGGCCTAACAAGAGTAATAAAAGGATAGCTAGTATCCTTCAAGATAGCCACAGGAATCTTTCTGAGCTATTTCTTTCATTCCTTAAGAAAAAACTGGAAAATAACTGTGAAAAACAGGATGAGTTTCTATGAAACACAATACATTTACATCTTAGATCTATTGAAAGCCATAGCGGAGGACATGTAAAACTTGAACACTGTTCACTATATTCTGGATTAAGTTCCTTCTGTAGAGCTGTCTGAAACCATTTAACAAAAAAAGTGCAAAAGAAGATAAAAATTCAAAATATCATGTTCAGTACTACAAAGTAAAATCAAACTTAGTGCAAGTTAATGCATCATAGCTCACAGTAACTGAGACTACTTGAATAATGACCAGGAGCTGCTTCCAGAATAAACTACAAGGCACATATCAAGTACTAGGTTGAGCCATACATTTGACCATTTTTTACCATACAAATGACAATGTCATATGATTCAACCTAACATTTTCTTTCACACTTGCAGAACTACAAAAGTAATCTTTGGCCACAATGCTGATCTAACAAACCATATGTTAAAACCCTACACGAAGCTCATCTTCGTAAGTATGTTAAGCTAGCATACACACACCACTAAGAGCACCTGCCCACTGGCCCAGCTCCACCCCCCAGAGTCTCTGTCCCTGGTGTTAGAATGTGATTTCACTTCATCTTTAACTTTTACAGGAAAAAGGTCATGTGGATCTTTGAACTTAGAAGGTCTCTTAAGAATATTCTAAGGGGGGGCGAAATATCATTTATTTCTCCCTTTTTAAAATACTCTCTTCTCTTGGAAAGACATCGACTCACCTGTTTGGGGTTGTTTGTTTGTTTGTTTGTTTTGTTTTGTTTTTTCTCTACCTCTCTGCCTCTTTTCAAATTCTCAGAGCATCTTCTCTTATATCCAACCTCTGAATGTTGAGGTCCTCAGGGCTTAGTCTTGGGCCTTCCTCTTTTTTCTCTCTCTCTTTCTCCCTGATATCCTCCATTCCTGTTGTATTAAATAACATCTATGTGATGACAGTTTCCAAATTTATGTCTCCAGCCAAGATCTCATTTCTGAGTCCAGATTCTCATAAACAACTGCCTTCTTGATATTTCTACTTGGGTCTTTCTGTCTCTTCCAAGTAAAAATTAGAAGCTGAACTCTTAATTTTTGTCTCCAAAATCCATCCTTATTCTCTATCCTTCATCTCAGTAAGTGGCACTTCAATCTCACCAGTCGCCCAAATAAGAAACTTAGAAGTCATCCAGAACACCTCCCTTTCCTCAACCCACCACAACTATCACTAAGTTCTATCAATTCAAGCACAACGTATATACAGCTCAATTCAATCTATCTCAATATCTCATCTACCTCTTCCAGTGTCCGTGGCCATTTTCTAGCCATGCCACCATCATCTCTCACCTGCACTACTGCAATAGCACTAACTTACCAGTTTGTTCTTCACAAAACTATTAAGAGCAAACTTTTAAAAGTTCAAATCAGATCAAGTTATTGCCAAGGGTAAAACCTTTCAATAGCTCTTAGGGTATAATCTAAGACTCTGCAGGATTTTGACTTGGTCTCTGCCCTTCTCTCCAGTCTCATCTTAGGCCACTCTTCCCCATTCTTGGCCCCATCCTCTCACACTGGGCACCTGGCCTGCTGTTCTGTCACCTCCAATATTCCCCCTGCTATTCTGCCTAGCTAATATCTCAGGCTTCTTCTTAACTATTACTTCCCTAAAGAGAATTTTTCCTGCTCCTCCAAACTAAATTAGGCTCCCCTTATTATTCTTCCTCATAGTTACCTACACTTTTCCTTTGAAAGACATATCACAACTTTATTTATGCTTGTATATATTTAATGCTTTTCTCTCCCACTAGTCTATAAATGCGTTGAGAGCAGGCATCTATCGGCATCTATTTTGCTCACCAGTACATCCAAAGTCTAGGAGAGTGTTATTGTTTGGTAAATATTTGAAATATCTATATCAGCTCTTGACATTAATAATATATTTCCCTACAAAATAACTGCATTATAAAATAAAAACGTCAGGGGCTCCTGGGTGGCTCAGTCAATTAAGCGCCCAACTCTTGATTTCAGCTTGGGTCATGATCTCACTGTCCGTGAGTTCTAGCCCCACATTGGGCTCTGCACTGACAGTGAGGATCCTGCTTGGGAGTCTCTCTCTCTCCCAACCCTCTCTGCCTCTAGCCTGCTAGTGCTCTTTTTCTCTCTCTTTCTCAAAATAAATAAATAAACTTCAAAACATTTTTTAAAAAAGAAAGAAAAGAAAAGAAAAATATCAAATTTCTTGTCCTTGGGGTGCCTGGGTGGCTCAGTCAGTTGAACGTCTGGCTTCAGCTGAGGTCATGATCTCATGGTTCATGGGTTCAAGCCCTGCATTGGGCTCTGTGCGGACAGCTCAGAGCCTGGAGCCTCTCTCTCAATGCCCCTTCCCAACTTGTGCTCTCTCTCTCCCTCTCAAAAAGAAACATTAAAAAAAATTAAAAATAAAAAAAATGTCCTTTCACAGAATTGTATCAATTCAGTTTGATGCATAGTTTATTTTTGCTGATCAGACACTTTAGCCCTTAGAAACAAATTTTTACGGGATTTATTTTTTATCATCATAATTAATTGATCATCATAAATGCAGTTTGGGAAATAAAGACATTTCAAATGCTCACAAGGAAAACAATAGCAAGGTGAAGGTCCTGGCGATATATTTTTAACTTGAGAATTGACCTGCAGTTCAAGATGGCAGACTGAACACGTACATCGATGACCCCTTCCTGCAAAGATCATTGAAATAACAACAATTACTGCAAAAAATTAAGAAGAGAATACATTTTTAGCAACCTCAAGAGGAAGGAATGACATTACCAGAGCAAGGATCGGAATGATTTCTAGAAAAAAGAAAGCAGGTAGAATTGTGCAGATGGAATAAGAGAACGTGGGGAGACAGGCTGCCGGCAAGAACAAGCAGAGGAGAAGGCTGCAGTGGAAGTGGAAGCCATTCCTGCCAGCCCAGCTCCAGAAGAAGCTCCAAACTCAGGAATCAGAGCGGGAAGTGGGCAGAAAGCAGCTGAGCAATCTAAGGACCGGCTACAGAATGTCTGCACCGGTCAGCTCCCCTCCGCCCCCTCCCCCACTAGCTTCCACTCCCGCGTGTGCAAAGCGACTGGCAGCGGGAACATTTCCCCCCAGACTGAAATCAAAGAAATTCTTGCTAAGCAAGTTGAACAATATGCGTGTAAAGGACAGGGTTCTTAGTGTAGATGTGGATACCACAGAATTGGTTGCTTCTTATTTAATCATCCAGGAGAGGGGCCAGCTTAGCTACGTACCTTCTGCTCACACACTCCAGCTGACATACCCACCCGCAAACTGTACATTCACAGTCAGCCTTCCAATTTAAGGGCGAGCCTTGTGGGGAAAACCACCCCAGCTACTGACATTCATCCACCGAATTCTGCATTTAGTGCCTGTTATGCACAAAGCCTAAGTTATATAGTATTATACTAGGCCCTGTATAAATATTTTTGGATGGGGTAAACCAATTAACAAAAGCTAAAATAAATGTTTCAAAGAAATCGTTGCCTAGTCATCATGGGCTCATAATCATCACTCTCCTAAAACTTTCTTTTGCAGTTGTCAAAACACGCAGTATTTATGTGTCTACTACCTGCTCGTTCCTGTGGTTGGCAACGTTACTTTCTCCTCCTTCTTTGTCTGATTCTCTCATTTTGTTCTCCAGTGTTCCTTTCTCTTTTTTTCTACCAACATGGAGATTCCTCCAAAGAATGAGTATAAATGTGTCATGCGTGTGTGTGCGTGTGTGTGTGTGTGTGTTCACCCTCGCATACATTTTTTAGTAGTTTGGTATCATTTTCCCATTTGCCTGAGCACCTCCTGAGCTTTGCCCTGTCTGCTAGGTATTTCACTCAGACGTCCCTTGTTCATTTGAAAACTCACCTGACATCTGTGAGATGGTGACGTCTCACAGTGATGCCATCTTTTTATAGTCACTTACATGAGATTTTGAATCACTTCCAATTCACTTCTCCCCTTCCTTTCTCCATGCAGCCAGTTTCTAAGGCCTGTCAGTACATCGTGGAAATATTACATGATTTAAACTTCTACTTCCACAGAAATATTTGAGGTGGCATATAGAGCACACATATAACAAAATGGTTTATTGTAAATTTTAAAAAATTGGAACTACAGAAAATACAAATTAAAATACAATATCAGGGAGGAATAAAACATAGATAGGTAGACTGTAAAATCATATATAAATATTCTGATTTGGTAAAAATTTGATTGTGAATATAATGAAGAAAATGAAAAGGGAGACATATATTCCACAGTTCTTAATATCCAAAATACGAATGTTGCTGTTAATAGAGTATCTAAGAGGCTCAATAAATAGCAACGTTCTTTGCACTCAGGTTTTGTAGCAACTGAGAAATTAGAAGAAAGGAGCAAAAGCTAAGGCCATGAAGATAAAATAACACTATCATTGATAGAGCTGATGCTTGACGTGACTTACATCAGTAGACAAGTGAGCTTAAAAACTGAACCCAGGATTGGGTAGACTCTCCCAGCCAGTCCTTGCCCGGTGGCCTCCAGTGGAGGCATGGCCTGCCCCTCTACCACTCAGCTTCCAGAATGGCAGAGGGCGGCTGAGGGCACATTTTATGGATAGACTCACTTCCAAAAAGAAGAAGAAGAGAACGAGCCTAACCCTTGCCCAGTTCTTCCTTCCTAAATCACCAATCTGATTTATTCATTCCTCCAAGTGAGGGGCAAAGACTGTGAGAAGTGTGACACCTTATAGCTTCCTCCACATGGAATCAAGAACAAGGGAGAAAAGTTCCTGTCCCCCACATAAGGGTCCCTGAGGGATGTGGCAGACAAGACATTTTCAGGAATAAGTTTAATGACACTGCTTTGTGTAAGAGTTTCTTTTTTTAATTTTTTTAATGTTTATTCATTTTTTGAGAGAGACAGAGCACAAGTGGGGGAGGGGCAGAAAGAGAGGGAGACACAGAACCCAAAGCTGGCTCCAGGCTCTGAGCTGTCAGCACAGAATCCAACACAGGATTCAAACCCATCAACCATGAGATCATGACCTGAGCCAAAGTTGAATGCTCAACTGACTGAGCCACTCAGGCACCCCTGTGTAAGAGTTTCTTAATGAAAGCTGTGATTACAACACAAAAATCCAACTCAGTGAAAGCAGTTCTGACAGAGGCCCCAACAATGAAACATTCTTCCATATATGTTGTTCCTGTTTCCCCATATAAAATGGTAACTGTGCCAGGAGAACGAGGAGACAACCTACAACAAGATGGCTGTAGCCAAGTGGTTAAGTATGTGTGTTTGGTATTAGATTCAGATTTGAATCCCAACACTTCCCTGTCATGTACCCTTTCTTTCAATTTTGGAGATCTTTATAGTCCCTTGTAAATTTGAAAGAAAAGTACACTAAGCAGTTAATTGTTTGACACACTGATAACATACAGAGATAGAGGTACTGATACATGCCAAAACAAACCAACACTGCCCTTGGGCCAAACCATCTGAAAATAAGCTGCAGACCTTATGACACTTGGGTACATAAACTATGTAATCTTGAACAAGTTACTTCAACCTCTCTAAATCTTGGTTTCCTCATGCATAAAAAAATGGGGAGGAGGTAATAGTTATGCATTTTTAAGAGTCATTGTGAAGATTACATTTTTTAAATAGCTAATGCTATTGTTATTAACTCCCATAAAATGTGTACATTTCTTAAATGTTTATTTACTTATTTTGAAAGAGAGAGAGACTCAGCACGAGCAGGAGAAGGGCAGAGAGAGAGGGGGAGAGAGAGATGGAGAGAGAGAGAGAGAGAGAAAGAGAATCCCAAGCAGGCTCTGTGCTGTCAGTGAGGAGGCCAATACAGGGCTCAATCCCACAGACTGGGAGATCATGGCCTCAGCTGAAATCAAGTCGGATGCTTAACCGACTGAGCCACCCAGGCACCCCTGTACATTTTCTATTACAGTCCACTACTTCCCCCACTTTCAATTGTTCATTTAATTGTCTTGTCAACTGGGCAACTAGGATCAATGAAGGTAGAACTATAATGACTTATTCACTACTGTATCCATAGCAAGAAGCATCCAGTCTATGTTGGGGGCCACAATTTAAAAGACAGTGCTTTAGGGGTGCTGGTTGTGATCTCTCCTCTTTCATTCTTGATTTTATTTACTTGGGTCCTTTCCTTTTTCTTTTGATCAATCTGGCTAGGGGTTTATCAATTTTGTAACTCTTTCAAAGAAGCAGCTCCTGGGAACAGTATGGAAGCTTTTTGTGTGTCTCGCGTTCACAAAAAGCAGCCAGACCAACACTAACCATCCTGCACACCTAGAAAACTGATCTGAGGATTAACACAACAATCTGCACAACCTGAACCACAGAACTCAGCAGATACACTGCACGGAGAGGTGAACTGGGTGAGAGAGAAGCGGCAGAGAGCAGGGAGGGAGGTGCTTTTGCGGATGGAGAGAGGACGATGGAAACAGTGGAGAGAATACAGGAAAAGAACCCCTCCCCAAAAGCAGCTGCAGAGGAAGTGGAAACAGCCGCAGGGACTGAACTAAAAAGGGGGAAAGGAGAAAGGAGAGGGTTCAAATTCCTTTAAGATTATAAACAGGGGGAGCGCAGAGTCTGAAACTCCGCAGCTCAATACCTGGTGGTGCTCTGGTGGGAAGGGCGAATCCCCAGGAGCAGAGTGGAGTCCCGGGCTCTTCAGGCCACATGGGGAGAGGCGGTTCCTCTGCTGGGATGACACCTGGTAAAGGTTGTGTGGGTCCCCCAAACGCAAGGCCCCAGTGGACCCGGGAGAACAACCACATTTGCTGGTGCTGGAACAAGGTCTTTAAGGGTGAAGCCTGGTGCCAGACGTGTGTTGTGATTTTCCATAATTCCTGAAATGCTGCTGCTACACTATCTCGCGAGCTTTTTCTGGGGCAGGCTGGCACCTGGCCGCAGTCTCTGGGCATCGGCAGCAGCAGACTCACAAATGTTCCTGGGTGTGGCTGGCACCAGGTCATTGCGACGGTGAGACCCTCCCACAGACAGGTGGAGTGGGTCAAAGCCGCAATCCCTCAGAAGTGGAGGGTCTGGGAAGGCAGCCGCATCTGAGACAAAGTCAGGAGGGAGGTGCTGCCTAGGGCTTGGTCATGAACTGTGTAAAAGCGGGTAGTGGACGGAAGCCGAAGACACAGGACGGGTGCGCAACTGCTGATCCGGGAGAACAGAATGGGTAGCTGGGTGACGCCATTTTTACTGCTACCGCGCGTGCGCATATGCGCCTACAGGTGCCACAATTCCTCCCAGTAAGCTAAGCAGCGCCATCTAGTGGAAAACGGAGCCTCACTCTTCAGGAACACAAGTCTCTCCACCTGCTTAGTTTATGGGCTATAAAGCGCTTCATAGTTTGACTTCTAGGGGAAAACGAAGTGATTTCCGTCATATTTCAGTCTGTTCACCAGTCCATCTATTCAATTTGCTTTTTTTTCTTTTTTTCTTTTTCATTTATTTTCTTTTTCTTGAATATAGAAAGAGAAAAATTCGTTTTTATTTTCAATTTTTATTAAAAATATTTTTCTTTAAATTTTTTCTACTATATTTTTTACCTTTGTGTAATTTTTTTCAAATTCTATTTTACTTACATCATTTCATTTTAGTCTACTTCAGTGTATTCATTTTTTCAAATTTTCAAATGATTTCCTTTTTTTTCTTTCCCATTTTTTCTCTAACCTATCAAGCCCCTTCCAACACCTAGACCAAAACACACCTAGGATCTAGCATCATTTATTCCATTCGTGTGTGTGTGTGTTTGTTTTTAATTTTTTAATTTTAATATTTTCTCAATTTTAATTTTTTTAATTTTAATTTTTTTACCTCATTAATTCTTTTCTCCTTTCAAAATGATGAAACAAAGGAATTCACCCCAAAAGAAAGAGCAGGAAGAAACGAAAGCCAGGCACTTAACCAACACAGATAGAAGCAAGATGTCTGAACCAGAATTTAGAATCAGGATAATAAGAATACTAGCTGGAGTCAGATGAGAATCCCTTTCTGCGGAGATAAAAGAAGTAAAAGCTAGTCAGGATAAAATAAAAAATGCTATAACTGAGCTGCAATCTCGAATGGAGGCCACAGCAGCAAGGAGGTATGAGGCAGAGCAGAGAATTGGCAATATAGAGGACAAACTTATGGAGAATCATGAAGCAGGAAAAAAAAGGGAAATTATGGCAAAAGAGCACAATTTAAAAATTAAAGAAATCAGTGACTCATTAAAAAGGAACAACATCAGAATCATAGGGGGGTCCCAGAGGAGGAAGAGAGAGAAATAGGGGTAGCAGTGTGACATGAGCAAATCATAGCGGAAAACTTTCATAACCTGGGGAAAAACACAGATATCAAAATTCGGGAAGCACAGAGAACTCCCATTAGATTCATCAAAAACAACACAATCAACAAGGCATATCATAGCCAAATTCACAAAATACTCGGGCAAGGAGAGAATCATGAAAGCAACAAGGGAAAATAAGTCCTTAACTTACTAGGGAAGACAGATCAGGTTTGCAGCAAACCTATGCACAGAAACTTGGCAGGCCAGAAAAGAGTGGCAGGATATATTCAATGTGCTGAACCAGAAAAATATGCAGCCAAGAATTCTTTATCCAGCAAGGCTATCATTCAAAATAGAAGGATAGATAAAAAGTTTCCCAGACAAACAAAAATTAAAGGAGTTCGTGACCACTAAACCAGCCCTGCAAGAAATTTTAAAGAGGACTCTCCGAGGGGAGAAAAGATGAAAAAAACAAAAAATAAATAAAAAATAAAAAAATAGAGACCAAAAGCAACAAAGACTAAAAAGAACCAGAGAACACCACCAGAAACTCCAACTCTGCAAGCAACATAATGGCAATAAATTCCTATCTTTTAGTACTCACTCTAAACGGCAATGGACTAAATGCTTCAATCAAGACATACGGTAACAGAATGGATAAGAAATAAGATACATCTATATGCTGTGTACAAGAGACCCACTTAGACCTAAAGTCACCTTCAGATTGAAAGTAAGGGGTTGGAGAACCATCTATCATGCTAATGGTCTCCAAAAGAAAGCCAGAGTAGCCATACTTCTATCAGACAAGCTAGACTTTAAAATAAAGACTGTAACAAGAGATGAAGAAAGGCATATCATAATTAAGGCGTCTATCCACCAAGAAGAGCTAACAATTGTAAACATTTATGCACCAAATGTGAAAGCACCCAAATATACAAATCAATTAATCACAAACCAAAGAAACTCATTGATAATAATACCATGAAAGTAGGGGGTTTCAACACCCTACTCACAGCAATGAACAGATCATCTAATCAAAAAATCAACAAGGAAACAATGGCTTCGAAGGACACACTGGACCAGATGGACTTCACAGATATATTTAGAACATTTTATCCTAAAGCAGTGGAATGTACATTCTTCCCCAGTGCACATGGAACATTCTCCAGAATAGAGCACATACTGCATCACAAGTCAGCCCTCAACAAGTACAAAAAAGATGGAGATCATATCATGCATATTTTCAGACCACAACGCTATGAAACTCAAAATGAACCACAAGAAAAAATTTGGAAAGGTAGCAAATACTAGGAGACTAATGAACATCCTACTAAAGAATGAATGGGCTAATCAAGAAGTTAAAGAGGAAATTAAAAGTTCATGGAAGCAAAAAAAAAAAAAAAATGATAACACTACAACCCAAAACCTCTGGGACAGAGGAAAGGCAGTCATAAGAGGAAAGTATATCACAATCCATGCCTTCCTAAAGAAGGAAGAAAGATCTCAGGTGCACAACGTAACCTTACACCTTAAAGGCTGAAAAAAGAACAGCAAATAAAATGCAAAACCAGCATAAGACAGGAAATTATAAAGATTAAAGCAGAAATCAATGCTATCAAAACCAAAAAAAAATGGTAGAACAGATCAACAAAACCAGAAGCTGGTTCTTTGAAAGAATTAACAAAATTGACAAACCACTAGCCACTTTGATCAAAAAGAAAAAGGAAAGGACCCAAATAAATAAAATCAAGAATGAAAGAGGAGAGATCACAACCAACACAGCAGAAATAAAAACAATATTAAGAGAATATTATGAGCAATTATATGCCAATAAAATGGGCAATCTGGAAGAAATGGACAAATTCCTAGAAACATATACGCTACCAAAACTGAAACAGAAAGAAATAGAAAATTTGAACAGACCCATAACCAGTAAAGAAATCGACTTAGTAATCAAAAATCTCCCCAAAAACAAGCGTCCAGGGCCAGATGGCTTTCCAGGGGAATTCTATCAAACATTTAAGGAAGAGTTAACACCTATTCTCTTGAAGCTGTTCCAAAAAAGAGAAATGGAAGGAAAACTTCCAAATTCTTTCTATGAAGCCAGCATTACCTTGATTCCAAAACCAGACAGAAACCCCACTAAAAAGGAGAACTATAGACCAACTTCCCTGATGAACATGGATGCAAAAATCTTCAACAAGATATTACACAACCAGATCCAACAATACATTAAAAAAAGGATTCACCATGACCAAGCGGGATTTATACCTGGGATGTAGGGTTGGTTCAATATGTGCAAAACAATCAATGTGATTCATCACATCAACAAAAGAAAAGACAAAAACCTTATGACCCTCTCAATAGATGCAGAGAAAGCATTTGACAAAATACAGCATCCTTTCTTGATAAAAACCCACAAGAAAGTAGGGATAGAAGGATCATACCTTGAGATTTTAAAGCCATATATGAATGACCCAATGTTAATATCATCCTCAAAAGGGAAAAACCGAGAGCTTTCCCCCTAAGGTCAGGAACAAGACAAGGATGTCCACTCTCACCACTGTTATTCAACATAGTATTGGAAGTCTTAGCCTCTGTAATCAGACAACACAAAGAAATAAAAGGCATCCCAACTGGCCAGAAGGAGGTGAAAATTTCACTCTTCACAGATAACATGATACTCTATATGGAAAACCCAAAAGATGCCACCAAAAAACTGCTAGAACTGATTCATGAATTCAGCAAAGTTACAGGATATAAAATCAATGCACAGAAATTGGTTGCATTCCTATTCACCAACAATGAAGCGGCAGAAAGAGAAATCAAGGAATCAATCCCATTTATAATTGGGAAAACCCATAAAATACCTAGGAATAAATCTAACCAAAGAGGTGAAAAATCTATACACTGAAAACTATAGAAACCTTATGAAAGAAATTGAAGAAGACAGAAAAAAAATGGAAAAAGATTCCATGCTCCTGGATAGGAAGAACAAATGTTGTTAAAATGTCAATACTACCCAAAGCAATCTACACATTCAATGCAATCCCTATCAAAATAACACCAGCATTCTTCACAGAGCTAGAACAAACAATCCTAAAATTTGTATGGAAGCAGAAAAGACCCTGAATAGCCAAAGCAATTTTGAAAAAGAAAATCAAAGCGGAAGGCATCACAATCCCAGACTTCAAGCTATAGTACAAAGCTGTAATCATCAAGACAGCATGGTACTGGCACAAGAATAGACACTCAGATCAATGGAACAGAATAGAGAACCCACAAATGGACCCACAAGCATATGGCCAACTAATCTTTGACAAAGCAGGAAAGAATAGCCAATGGAATAAAGACAGTCTCTTCAGCAAGTGGTGCTGGGAAAACTGGACAGCAACATGCAGAAGAATGAAGCTCGACCACTTGCTTACACCATACGCAAAAATAAACTCAAAATAGATGAAAGACCTGAATGTAAGACAGGAAGCCATCAAAATCCTCGAGGAGAAAGCAGACGAAAACCTCTTTGATCTTGGCCACAGCAACTTCTTACTCAACACGTCTCTGGAGGCAAGGGAAACAAAAGCAAAAATGAACTATTGGGACCTCATCAAAACAAAAAGCTTCTGCACAGTGAAGGAAACAATCAGCAAAACTAAAAGGCAACTGACAGAATGGGAGAAGATATTTGCAAACGACATATCAGATAAAGGGTTATTATTCAAAATCTATAAGGAACTTATCAAACTCAACACCCAAAAAACAAATAATCCAGTGAAGAAATGGGCAAAAGACATGAATAGACACTTCTCCAAAGAAGACATCCAGATGGCCGACTGACACATGAAAAAATGCTCCACATCACTCATCATGAGGGAAATACAAATCAAAACCACAATGAGATACCACCTCACACCTGTCAGAATGGCTAACATTAACAACTCAGGCAACAACAGATATTGGCAAGGATATGGAGAAAAAGGATCTCTTTTGCATTGTTGGTGGGAATGCAAGCTGGGGCAGCCACTGTGGAAAACAGTATGGAGGTTCCTCAAAAAATTAAAAATAGAACTACCCTAAATAAAATAAAAATAAATGTTTTTCTTTCTGTATCCAAGAAAAAGACAGGAAAATAGAAAAAAAAAAATTTTAAACCAAAGCAAAATAAAACAAAACAAACAAAATGAACGGATGAACCAGTAAACAGTATGAAACCCAAATGAAATTACACCCAGTTTCCCCTAGAACTCAAACTACGAAGGACTCTATAGTTGTACACTAAGCAGGAGGAGAGACTTGTGGTGGTCCTCCAGGCCATGTGCTTGGAGGGTGCACATGGGTGAGGTTAGTGTAATGGCTCTGTTCTGCACTAGGTAGAACTGCTTAGCTTACTGTGGTGGATCAGTGAGACACGCATGTGCATGTATGTGCATATGGGACAGATGAAAATGGCATCACCCAGCATCCTAGTTTCTATCACAGGAACTCTGCACTCCCACCCACCCACAATCAAGCACCCTTCCTCTGTCTGGGGCTTCCATCCACTCCTTGCTTCTTCACTATCTGTGTCCAAACTGTCAGCCTGCCAAGTGGCACCACCCTCCCAAATTTATCTTAGATGGGGCTGTGTTTCTAAACTCCTCTCCTCTGAGAACACTGCTGCTTAGACCTGTTCAGACCCACTGGGGGAGGGACTTGCTGAGCAATGGCCAGGTGCTGGCTTACACCAGGGAATGATCATGTGGATCACAGAGGTTCAGAGATTGTGGCCGGGTGCCAGCTTGCCCCAGAAAAAGCTCATGCAATTGTGTAGCAGCAAAGGCTCCGACTTTATGGCAAATCACAACACACAGCCGGGGCACCAAGTTTCACCACACTCTGGAGTCTTTGTTCCAATACCAGCAAACATGGCTGTTCTCTGGGGTCCACTGGGATCTTTGCCTCTGCGGAAGCCGTATGGCCTCTACCAAAGGCCCTGCAACCCAGGGAGCCGCTTCTTCCTTTGTGGCCCACGGACCCCTTAGATCTCTCTGCCTGTTCCTGGGGATTCACCCTTCCTCCCACCAGAGCACCGCCAGGTACTGAGCTCTGGAATTTCTGACTCTGCACTCCCCTGTTTATAGAGTACTAATGGTATTGAAACCCTCTCCTTTCTCCCTGTCAATGGTTTTGGGGAACAGATTTTTTGTTCAGTCTCTTGTGAGTGTTTCCACTCTTTCTCTTTCTCTCCAGCTACTTTCAGGGGGAGTGCTTTTCCTGTACTCTCTTGATGTGCCGCATTCTCCCCCACTTTCTCTGTCCTCTGTCTGCAAAAACAGCTCTCTACCCTCCAAGTCTTCTCTCTCCCCAGTTCACCGCTCCGTGCCATGTACCTGCCAAGTTCTGTGGCTGAAGTTATGCAGATTGTTGTGTTAATCCTCAGACCAATTTTATAGATGTGTAAAATGGTTTGGTGCTGATCTAGCTGCGTTTCAGGGATGAGAGAAGCCAAAACCTTTGCTGCGCCACCATCTTAGCTTTTGGAGTCTATCTCTTAAAATAAATAAATTACATTTTAAAAAAATAAAATAAATTAAAATAAATAAGACAGCGCTTTAATCCCTCCCTAAAAAGGTCATTGTCATTCCTTGTTGAATACTTAAACAATATAATTTTCTTTCTTTGTTTCTTTCTTTTTTTAATTTTTTTTAATCTTTATTTTTGAGAGAGAGAGACAGAGACAGAGCATGAGCGGGGGAGGAGCAGAGAGAGAGGGAGACACAGAATCTGAAAAAGGCTCCAGGCTCTGAGCTGTCAGCACAGAGCCCGACACGGGGCTCGAACTCACAAACTGTGAGATCATGACTTGAGCCAAAGCTGGACACTCAACAAATTGAGCTACCCAGGCGCCCCTTAAACAATACAATTTTAATGATTATTGAGATGTAATTTATGTTTATTACAGAACATATGTTTAAAGAGACAAAAGAGAAAGTAAAATTTACATTTAAACCCACCACCCAGAAATAACCACTCAGTTAATATTTTTTGTATATTCATTCACACTTTATTAAAATATAAGCTTTATAAATCTATATCTACATGTATGTGTATTAACTAGGACTTATCTTGTCAAATGCACAAATAGGCCCTTCTTTACCCTTCATGTGTCATAAAATTTGCACCTTGATTACTTCTTTATAATTTGCTGGACTGCAAGAAAATGAAAGGCAGAGGATCTGTGTCTTACTTGTTTTGGAATTCCTTGGGATCTAGTACATGGTCATTATATGACTATTATTATCAAATAAAAGTTCAATCCATTCAAATTTAAAAACCAGTTACAGATTCAGAATCAGCACTGTGGAAACACAACTTCCTGCAAGTCACTCCACAATCCTTCTCATGAGCTGAAACCTCCATATATTTTGAGAACTCGTTTTAGGTGAAAGAAAACCTGTAAAATTTAGACTTCTTGATTATGAGCTTTCTCTTTTTATTGGGATTTCATTTTGGATTTCCTTAGGATTTTTTACATACTTTAAAGAGCAGGCTTCTGAGAATACGAGTTTGTCCCACCCTGTAGCATAGCACAGTAATTATTGAACATATTAGAAAAGTTCATTTCAATAGAAGATTTTTATTTTAAAGGCTTAGGGAGATGATTGTTTTATAGGAACCGATGATATTATAAATTTTCAAATTAAAATACTTTAGTAGTTTTACTGAAGTTTTCAATCTGCCATTTGATATGAGCTGGCTTGATTCCTGGAAAGAGATGTACTATGTGTTCAGCCGCATCAGCCCTGGACTGTATCTGAGGACACATCTCCCCCCCACCCTCCTCACTTTGGCCTTAGATTAACTCCATTTGTTGAGTGGCTTAGAAATATACAGTTTTTATTTCCTTTTTAATAGACATAGTTCAAGTCTTTGTATGATGATCCTCAGTTTCCTCCAACAATCTTCCTTATCTTTCTATTTTCAGATGTTCTTTTACCTCACTTTTGTTATGATGTCATTTTATCTAATAAGCACCCACCCAAGCCACCACTAAATACTCATCAGGCAGTGCATGCTGAGGTTTTCAGTGAGATAACTGACAACAGTTTTTTTGTTTTTGTTTTTTAAGTTTATTTTTATTTACTTTGAGAGAGAGAGAGCAAGCTGAGGAGGGGCAGAGAGAGAGGGAGACAGAATCAAAAACAGGTTCTTCACTGTCAGCCCAGAGCCTCATGCAGGGCTTGAACTCACGAACTGGGAGATCATGACCTGAGCCGAAATCAAGAGTCAGATGCTTAACTAACAGAGCCACCCAGGCACCCTAACAACAGGTTTTTTTACAACTATTTTTGATCCTATGTGCCCATTTTTTTAGATAAATTAAATACTTGGCATATACAAAAGAGATATATGTAAATGATGAGGCAAAATAATGAAACAAATATTGAATATATGTTTACTTTTAAAATCTGACTTTGTTCCAGGTTTACAGATAATATTATCATTTAAAGCTTTATGGAAACAATGAGATAAACGCTAGACAGATAGATAGATGTCATTTATCTAACAAGTACTCACCCAAACAACAACTAAACACTCACAAATGATAAAGCAAAGCATGTTCAGGTTTCCTGTGAGGTGTGTTAGATTTAATAGATTTCTGTTCCAACAACATGACTGATTAGAAGATTCAAGGAAACATCCCTCCACAGAACAACTGAAGTTTGAAAATAACATACCATTTAGGGCACCTGAGTGGCTCAGTCGGCTAAGCAACCAATTTGGTTTCAGTTCAGGTCATGATCTCACAGTTCGTGGGTTCGAGCCCCTGGTTGGGCTCTGTGCTGACAGCTTGGGGCATGCTTGTGATTCTCTCACACATCCCCCTCCCCACTCGCTCTGTCTCTCAAAATAAATAAACTTTAAAAGAAAAGAAAAAGAAAATAGCATACTATTTAAAATATTGCTAGCCTCATAGGAATAGGAATGTTTCCCAAGGATATACTCTCTTTAAAAAGTCACGTGGGCTAGGATTGATAGCAAACATCCAGGAGCATAGTTCCTGGAGGACAGCTCTATAGTCTCAGCGCTGTCTGGAAGCTCAGACTTAAGTCAGCCTTGGGTCAATAGGGGTCTTGAAAAAGGACTGGATCTTACATGCAGAGCCTAGTTAGTCCCAGGTTGGGGTAGGGGTGCCATCAGCAGAAAAAAATGGAAATCCTTGTGGCACCTTGCTGGCACAGTCAGTAAAGCATGCAACTCTTGATC
Source organism: Acinonyx jubatus (assembly GCF_027475565.1). NCBI lineage: Eukaryota > Metazoa > Chordata > Mammalia > Carnivora > Felidae > Acinonyx > Acinonyx jubatus. The sequence continues at coordinate 51,074,641 of NC_069387.1, forward strand.
TCAAGGTTGTAAATTTGAGCCCCATCTTGGGTGTAGAGATTACTCTTAAAAAAGTGAAATCTTTTTAAAAAAAGAAATGAATGGAAATCCTCTACAGAATAGTTTCTCAACGTTTCACCTTAGGCATGAAGGATTAAGCAAGAAACTCACACTATTTGATGCCAGACGCACTTGAAAGCCAGCCACCATTGACTGGAAGAAAGAGAGGAAATAACTGATCCAAGGGCTATTGAGATTGCAAATGTAGCTATAAAATGCAGAACTACATACAAAGTGATTAAGGAAATAGATAAAACCAGAGATCATCTATCAAAAAGAAATTGCTAAGAATGACAGATATAGTCGCAATAAAACTTATAGAAAGGAAACAGATAACATTGAGATCAAAAGCTCAATGGGCTAGACTGAAAATAAAACACAGCTGAACAGAGAATTAATGACTAGTACACACACAGACACACACACACAAATTACTCAGACTGAAGCAGAGAGACCAGAGAGTTGCAAAACATGGAGATATTAAGACACATGGAAAGCAGGATAATAATGACAACATAATTCTATTGAAATTGTAGAAGAAGAGAACAAATAAAAATATTGTGCCTGATCAAGAAAACAATCTGGTGAAACTGATTCTAAAAATAAAAGTCCTCAAAAGAATGGTACTATAGATGTATAGTCATGTGCTTTGAAGCTTTAAACATGCAATACTTTAGCGAAGGAACATTTTACACTTTTTCAGACATCATTTTCTATGACTATAGCAATTATAAAAATTATTTAAAAGAATTCTTGTATTTTTAAATTAAAGAAAACTGGCATTCCTGAGAGCAAAATTCAGTTGCACAAATTTGTGACTGACTTCAAGTCTCCGCAGCCAAAACCTGCAGCAGGTATATATCAATAGGGGAAGAAGAGTGAGGATTGGTTATTGAGATGGACAGAAAAGAGAAAGGGAAGTATAAATGAAATTAAAGCAAGCTTAGCACTTTGTGCTGACATTCTAGAAAGAAATTTGATGAAACTTATCTTTTACTGAGATATTAAATTGCTTAGAGGTGAAACTTGGAACATTTAACACATCTTTAAATTAAAATCTAACAAGGGGTGCCTGGGTGGCTTAGTCGTAAAGCATCTGACTTCAGCTCTGGTCATGATCTTGCAGTTTGTGAGTTTGAGCCCCGCGTTGGGCTCTGTGCTAACAGCTCAGAGCCTGGAGCCTGCTTCAGATTCTGTGTCTCCCTCTCTGTCCCTAACCCACTCGCATTCTGTCCCTGTCTCTCTCAAAAATAAACATTAAAAAAATTTTTTTTAAGGTCATACATTTACGTTACTCTAATCATGTAAATATTTAAATCATATAATATGTGATATTGTATTTATATTTCACATGCACAGTTACCATTATAAACATGTTTTTATAATTTATCTCAGTTCATCTTCCCCACCACCCAAGGAAATAGCCACTGTTTTTGTGAATGAGAGTAAAGCCAAGTAAGTTAGGTATCTTGCCCCAAATCACAAAGTCAGCAAAAAAGAACATTGTCTATTAACATTTTTGAATAGCATGATTTATTTTTTTATGGCCATTGTGAAAATATTGTTCTTACGTGAACATTCAAAGCTAATCATTCAATGCCAATGGTGGATGAAATGAAATGCAAATTTCTGGTTTCTAGATCTTTTCTACAACTTCCTCCTCAAACTTTTCCCAAAGCTCCCAATATGAAAATTAGCTTGCCTTCATTTTGCCACCTCTGTATTCCTCAAATCCCACTCTGACCAGGCTCTAATGAAATGGAAGAACTGGGAAAGTCAGGCAGAAGCAAAAAGAAGGGGCCGCAGCTTAAGAATCACTTGAAGAAACAGAGCCATCAATAACTGAGCTACCTCTTATTAGCAGATAGGATATCTATCTCTATTGACTTTGCATTTTTAGAAAAATCTGAGGGAAGATTAGGGCTCTATTATGTGGAAGGGAATAAATTATGACTATAAGACTCTCAGGCGAGTCTGATGGATACTTTGCATGTGGTCTGACATGCATCAAGCAATAGATTGCTATCTGAAATTGGGCAATAAATTGCTTAAAAAGAGATGAGTTTACATTGAATTGTCAGGCACATCACTAGCCAAAATAGCTGGTTTCAATAAATGGGATTTGATGTAGGATCATCTCCATTCATTTTCATCTATGTTTCAAAGGTTGTAGTCCCACTAAATAATATTCTGTCTCACTGCAAACACCAATGTTAATGTGATCCTTTCCTTCTGGGATGACCTGATCCAAGTACCATACAAAAACACATCACTAGGTACTAAAAATAAATCCAGCATGAGGCAGAGTTTTCCTCTTTCATCTTCCGCATAGGGGTATTATTACAATTTTAATGATCTGCCTAGGATTTTTCGTACACTCTGCTTCTTTTGAAGGGAGGACAGGAAACCTATTGAAACACACCAATCTCCTTGAAATGTCTACAGTAACAGAGCAGTGGGAATATATGCTTTGCTGTAAAGGAAGAAAAAAAAAGAGTAAAGCAATCATAAATGTATCACTTTGGTCCGTTATGATATACTGCTTTTCCTTTAAAGAGAACAGGTACTTGTGTTCTAATATTGTATTTCCAGTGACAACATTATTCTTTTAAGGTATTCAGAACATTAAAAAAATCCCCACCAAAAAGAATTTTTTTCTCTCTAAATATTATTTATGCTTTAGAACTTTGTACACACCTCAATGTAATCATTTGATTATATATCTGGCCAAGCTCCTTTTATTTCTTTTCAAAGGGAAATTTAGCAATTATTTTAAATGATTGAAAATCATTTACATACCTGGGAAGTTTATACGCTTGTTTAAAATACAAGCTTTGCCAAAAGTTAGTTAGAAGTGCTAGGAGTTGGGGTAGGGATAATGCAGAAGGTACTAATGCTTGAGTAATTACTGTACCTTCTAGTGTTTTCACATGTAAACTTCTCGTCAAACCCCTAATCTCAGTCAACCCTGTGTGGAAAGAAAATATTTGAACCATGAAGGTCAAGCAAATGCACTTTTCTTAAATGTATTTATTTCTCAAAAACACGTCCCACTTCAGTTTGTTCGACATTTGGGTTATAATTTTTTTAAACAGTTCCTTTTTCCAGAGCTAATTGTCTTTCTTGTCATTGATTAAGACAAATAATGATCTTATCTATAAAATGACATAACTTCTTGATGATGAAATATTGTAATAGCATTTCACTTTCTTCTTAAAGACATTCTTTCTGAAATCTTGGGCTTCATGTTGTAATTTGAGTTATTCTAGGACTTTTTCATGTTACTAGATTAGTTTGAATGTTTGTTGGATTATATATTCTCTTTTCTCTTGGATTTGCTTTCACTTTTTTTTGACACATCCTCAAATAAATGTTTCAGAAAAAGCAAATGAGAGGAAAAAAATTTTGGACTCCTTGCTTTTCCAGAAATGTCTTTTTGACTAGATACAGAGTTCTAGAATAAAATGTTTCCTTTCAGAACTTATTGAACCATTATCTTCTTGCATTTATGCCTATTGATAGAAAGTCTGAAATCAATCAATGTATTTCCTTTTCTTTTGTTGGTAAACAGTTTTTCTATGAATAATTTTTAGAGTCTTGTTTTTGTTCATCATTTTCCGAAATTTACCAAAGATATAGTTGATGTAAGATGTTAGAAACTACTATTATGGCATTTCACAGGCCCTTTCAATGATCATTCATGTAATCTATTCTGAGAAAAAAAAATTTTTTTTTCCCATCTCTTCTTTTTATCCGATTCTCTATTTTTGGAACTCGTATTGGATGTTTGTTGGAGCTTTTGAATGGATTTTCCATTTGTCTTAATTTGTCTCTACTACGCAATCATACCTGTAACTACCAGGAACTCCTCCTTTCTCTCTAGTAGCTCTATTCCTGAGATAGCTCATTCTTAGTTTCAGTGTCTTCTTGACTCTGGGAAGACAATTGGATTAGAAGGCATTAAGAAGGGTACTAATGGTAAGAAAATTAAGGCCATTGGTATAGATCTTTCAACTGAGAAGTCTTGCTGTGAACAATGGCAGAAAAAATAAAATGATAGCTAGAGACTGTAACAGTCAAGTGGGTAAGTTTTGTTTTGATTTTTTTGGCTCCACAATAAGTGAGATCTGTGCATTTGAAAACCAGCATGAAGAATTAAGAGTCCTTAAAGAACAGGAACTCTGTTCCCCACCATATACACTGGTATTTGGCCACTGCATACCTGTACAGTTGCAGCAATGTTAAAATACCTAGTTACTTCCTTAGTCATTGGTAAAGGCCAAAGCCACAACTCCTTTGAGTGCTATGCAGTATGTCAACATTCCTGAAACTGCCCCAGTAATTCCCTGGGGAACTCTGTAAGCTTTCCTCAATGCAGAAGTTATTCCTGGAATACCAAAGAGACTCCAGAACTCTGCTCTAAGATTAAAGGAGAAATTCTTTTTGATTACTAAGTACCTATGCACATCAGCTCCCCAGATTCCCCCTTCCTGCACACAGATTCTTTTCAAGGACTTCAGAAGGCTGGCTTTGGCTCATTGTGCCCTCTGCCTGGCCCCAAGAAGCTCAGAATTGATACCACAAGGAAGCCGCTCTGGCACTGACCAGCTTGCCAGCCACCCACCATGGTGCTGACATACCACTTCCATCCCTACATATTGCCCAACCAGAGCAGGCCTGGACCCCCAACACAGGGTGAGAGGGGAAGCATCCCTGTCTGCAATACTGGCAACCTACAAGTAGATGCCAAGTGCCTACCTGGGCTCCCCAGGCTACAGCCAACTGCCATCAGGCTGGTGTTTCCCTTAGAAGATTACTGTGGGGTCTGTACCTGTGTAGAACTTTGGTTCTGAGAGCACAGGAGAGGAGGCTCGGAGAGCAGGTAACCAGGCCATTGCACAGAATGGCTGAGTGCTTTAGCTCTGGTGGCCTGGCTTCAAGAAAAGAAAATGGAAAGAGCCTGAGGGCAGTTAGGGCCTGGAAGCACCTGGAATGCAGCAGGTCCTCCTTTTCACCACGTCAGTTGAATTTCACCTCTACTTCATGGGATAAGTTAATTCAAATTGACCAACTGCCTGCTAATCACAAGAATTTAAGCATTAGTGTTTTAACAAAACTGACAACATGTCTGAAGCACATACCAATAACATTGAAAAGGACAAAAGCTACACATGTGCATATTATATAATTTTAGTGATATAAAATTCTCAATCCGGGGCACTGGGATGGCTCAGTCGGTTGAGCTTCCAACTCTTGATTTCAGCTCAGGTCATGATCTCACTGTTCAGGTTCCTGCGTTCGAGCCCCACATGGGGCTGGCTCTGTACTGACAGTGCAGAGCCTGCTTAGGATTTTCTCTCTCCCTCTCCTTCTCTGCCCCTCCCCCACTCACGCTATCTTTTTCTCTCTCAAAAATTAATAAATGCTCTAAAAAATTAATAAACTCTCTCAAAAAATTAATAAAAACTTTTAAAAATTCCAAATCAGAAATAAACTATGATGAGGAGTTATATGGGAAGAAGTGACAAAACTATAAAGAAAGACAAGCAAGATTAAGTCAGAGGAGTGGTTGCCTCCATCTGGGGAGAGGTGCCTATTAGGTGTTTCTGAGATGCTGATCATGTTTTATTCCTTAACCTGGGTAGCAGTTTCACGGGTATTTACCAAAACTTAATTACTAAATTATATAGTTATGTTTATGTGCTTTTTGTATTTTATATTAAACCATATTTCTAAAAGGAAAAGATTTCAGTGGAAGTAGTTGGAAGGCCATTTCTCATGTAAGGTAATATATAAAACAGCGTGAGGCTTCCCTTTCCCTCCACTGAAAAAAAGACAGCCGTAGAAGGAACCATTGCCATGTGCTACCCTGTGGCTCTGAGCAACCTGTGGTATAGAGACAATAGTCATAAATAACCTCAACACAGAGGTAATATTAAAATGTAAAAAAGTCATTAGGAAGTGATGAGTTTTGAGTATGTATTACTCTGGGTTTGAAAAATAAGTTATTTACTTACAAGTTTATATAATTAAAATTTTCATTATGGCTATGGTTAAGAATCAGCTCACACAACTCTTGAAATTTTACCAAGTAAATGTAAGCCAGTGCAAGCCAGCTCCAGCACACCTCTGACTATGGCCCATAACAAAGGTCTTCATAAAGGTGAAAAGGAGGACAAGTAAATCAAAGCCTGGTCCAGGACGCCAAGTACATGTAGGGCATAATTTACTTATTTATGCATTTAGCAATTGCATAGCACTTACTGCAAACCAAGTACTGCTCTCAGAACTATACAGATATCCACTCTGACATACGTGGCTTTGCCTGAATGAGAGGCATGCATCGGAACTGACTACTTAAGGTCTTCAAAGGTGAATGGACTCTTAAGTTCATCAAGAAATGGGTAAAAGTTCACATACTGGCCAAGGCCAGAGGAAGTTTAGCGTCACAGTGGGAAATTGCTGTGGCTAAAAATGATTCGCTCTCAAGCATGGGCATTTATGAAGCGTTTACGAAAGAGTTCATGAATGGCTCCAGTTGGGCATGGGATGAAAAAGGGCACCTGGATCGCCCAGTCAGTAGAGCATGTGACTCTTGATCTCAGGGTCGTGAGTTTGAGCCTTACATTTGAGGTAGTGTTTACTTTAAAAAAAAAAAAAAAAGTCAAACAAAAGAAATAGAAGAAGTAATCAAGCAGATTCAGGAATTGGAGGGGACTGGTCATCTGTCTTTATGGAAAATTAAAAACACTAAGACAATCAAATGTGAGGAATAAAGGGTGATTGGGGAAAGTACTACCATCTAGATTGCTTTGGAATCCATCCAATGACCCTAAAGCCATGAGAAACTCCAGAGCTTCGGACATGACCTGAAAACCAAGCATGAAGGAAAAAACTGCCACTACTATGCTGTAAAGTATCGTGTCCTGGGAAAGACTTTATATCATAGTATATGTAGAGAGAAAACCAGTTTCATATCAAAATGAATAAATGGATGAATGGTATAAAAATAGTTATAAATTCTAATATACTAAAACATTTTAATTATTGGGAAATTTTAAATGTTTATGAATTTCTGCACATACCAGATAGTATAATTCAAGAACTAGGTGACTATGATTGGTTATTTTTTTAAATAAGAAGCAGAGGATACCAGTGGTTCTATGTAAGAAGCTACAGGTTTTTAAAACTAATTCAACTCAGGTTTCAAATGATGGGTGTTGGTCAAATTCTAGAAACTATTACCACATTTTATACTGAACGAAGCAATATTCTGCTAGAATGTCACATATATTTAAAATAAAAGATGTTTTATTTTTCTGTTTCAATCTCAAATTCATTTACAGGTTTAACTAGGATTTTCCTTTTTTATATATGGTAGTTGAGATGACATTTATATGAAATCATATTCATTTTGTTTGTATTTGTGATTTCTTAAGGGCCAGTCTTGGGTTTGTATTGCATAAAACAGAAAAGAAGACCCAGTCCATGCCCTGGGGGTTTGTAATCTCAGCATGACAGACAGAACTGTAAGGGACTATATAATTCAAGGATGATTGAGTTACTACCAAGGCTTTAGTTTGCTCTAGGAACTCTTCCAATTATACAAAGAATCATGGGACCGAGAAAAAAAACTGGCATTTTGAAAAAAAAAAAAAAAATGGATGCTTGCTGTCTTTACCACCACCTCACTCTCAATCTCGCCTGGGGAACCAGGGGAAGAGAATGCAGAAAGGCTGTTATCTTACTGCTTGGGAGCTGGCATTTTCTGCCCTCCACGATATGCCCCCCACAGGCATCTATAGGAGTGCACTAATGCAAATTGGAATTGAAGCTTGGAAAGCTTCCTTCTATTCTGTTCTGAAATTAAACCTCTGAGTAGTAGAGAGCATATTGTGTGGATAAGATCTAGCCTCAGGATAGTACCCTGATTGGAGGCGTGATAAAGTCTATCAAGGCTCTTAAGAAGATTCTTGGCCAGGAGGCATGCTGACACACCCACCTCTCTCCACACTGGCCAGCACTCATTCCTGTGTGTAGCCCAGACTGCAGATAGAAGGGCTGGCACCTGCTATCACAGCATCTAAGCCCATCCATAAATGTTTAATCTTATTTTTCTGAAATCTTGGTAAAATCATAGCCTCCATGAATCTCAGTTATTTCGCCTGCAAAAAAAACAAAAAACAAAAAAACAAAACAAACAAAACAACAACAACAACAACAACAACATAAAGATGCTTCCCCGTGTCTTTCCAAACATTTAAAAAAAATTTTTTTTAATTTTATTTGTTCATGTTTATTTATTTTTGAGGGAGAGAGAGAGACAGAGCATGAGCTGGGGAGGGGCAGAGTGAGAGGAAGACACAGAATCCAAAGCAGTCTCCAGGCTCTGTGCTGACAGCTCAACCCATGAGCTGGGAGATCATGACCTGAGCCAAAGTCAAATGGCCAGCCAACTGAGCCGCCCAGACACCCCTTTCCAAGTATTTTATAATTCCCTGAGCTGACCTTACCGGGCTCCCTCCATCCCTCACAATCCCACAGTGGTCTCCTTCTAAGCCCCATTACCTTCTTCCTCTCTTTAAAATAATTACCGCTATCCATTTACTGAGAGATGGCTCCATAAGTCCTGCTCAGAAGCCTGTCCAGTCTTCTTTGCATCCCAGTATCATGGGTTGACTACAAGTGGCACAGCTGTCCCTCTCCTTTATCCTAGAATGCTAAAGAGACAAAGAGCCAAGGGTTCTGTGGGTTGGTAAATCATGGGTCAATCACGTCTGAATTTTGAGAAGTCAGATATTGGCACAGCCACTCCTGCCCCCTTATCTGCCCTGGCACATGGCCAGGAGAGGCAGAGAAAGGGACAGCAGAGGTGAGTTTTCAACCGTGTTAACTGTTTGGACTATCCCAGCTGCCCCACCACATCCGCAGGCCAGAGCCTTCAGGCTCTGCTTTCTTTGCATGGACTCAGTTGACTGTGTTAAATAGGCAGCAGCTGGGGTGCCTGGGTGGCTCAGTTGGTTAAGCATCCGACTTCAGCTCAGGTCATGATCTCGTGGTCCATGGGTTTGAGCCCCATGTCGGGCTCTGTGTTGACAGCTCAGAGCCTGGAGAATGCTTTGGAGTCTGTGTCTCCCTATCTCTCTGCCCCTCCCCTGCTCACGCTCTGTGTGTGTGTGTGTCTCTCTCTCAAAAATAAATAAAGATTAAAAAAATAAATAGTCAGCAGTCCTCCACCCTACCCCTTCAAGGGGAAGGGAGGAGTAATAGAATCAAATTATTTTATTATTTTTAGACAGAATCAAACATCGGAACTGAAATCATTTTGAATGCACTTTCCCAGTGAAGGGGGGTTTACTGCAGAGAATTTCGGAAGTCAGAACCCTCTTACTTTATTGCCATCTTTATCACATCAGTTCCCTAGCATTTAACTCCTTTTTTTTCACTTTGGGAGGGGTAAAAAAAAAAAAAAAAAAAAAAAAAGAAGAATGAATAAAAATACAGGTTACGATCTCAGGAGGCTGCCAACAAACCATGATAGAAGAAAGTCCGTAATTGTTTGAACTGTAAATAATTATGTCAATTGCACCGGCTGTGAGCCATTCGTATATAGCATCCCTCAGATCAGGAGAAGTATTATAATATATCCAACACTTCTTTTCACCAGACTGACAGACTCTCACTTGTGAGCATGGTAGGCCTAAGGGACCTCATAAGTAAAGGATTATTACTAGAAATATTCATTTCTGCACCAGGGCTAAAGAAAACGTGAAGTCTGGATGGATCAGCACTGAAATTTTAAACCTTTAATTGACTTTTTATGGGTCTGTACACTGAATATTAAACACATGGGTTTCTTTCTGTTATATTTCCAAAGCAATTTTACATTCTGTTTTGTTCAATAACTTTATCTTTTTGTTTTCAAATTTGTTTACAGCTATCTGATTTTATCATGCTGTTTTAGACCAACCTAACGTCATTGCCCAAATCTGCCATTTCACAGCATGTCATCGTGTTATGTATTGACATGGCTATGGATATATGGCACATTTCCAATTATCTGTGGTAGTGTATGATTGGAAGGGCATGGATAAGCAAAGCCAATGAAAAAAATCCTGAAATCTCTTTGTAGCCAGTACTACATTTTTAGGATTTTTCTTTGCCAAACATGTCACAGAATTTGCTAATAAAATTGATTACATTTCCAATTTCTTCTCCTGAGCATGCTAACTCACTGGTGAAAGTGATATTGGTAATAAGAAGATGAATGATTAAATGACAACAACAGGAGAATCATAATCAATATACAAATGAACCTGATCTCCACTGCAGTAATGAGAGTTGGCTGAATCTCAATAGGCTTTTTTTTTTTTTTTTTTTTTTTGCCTTTTTAATAATGTGCTCTGTAGTGGTGGGAGACTGTCAAAACTTGATTCTGAACTGTGTTGTGTTGTGATTTGAGACCCAGGAAGGGGGTGACAGAGTGACTCCAGTAACCAGGAGCAACATGGGTTCTCTGGATGTCACACAATGGCACCCAGTAGCAATGGTCAGTGCACCTCGTCTGGCTTGGTGGGCAGCCAGGACCTCAGCATCAGACATCATTGAGAGCAACCAATGTGGAAAGTAAGGAATTGAAGTTCACATCCCATGAAAGAAGAGAGGACCTGAATCTGAGTTTGCATGAGATACACTGGGAGTAGATCTGAATGGGTAACAACCAGGGAAATATTAATTACTCTTCAAAATAATTCTATGGTCGCATTTCTGACCGGGCTGGAAAAACCTGGAGAAAGACGCATTACAGATGTTTGGAATCACACACTTTTTTAAAGGTATAATTGTAGTGTGTATGTTTGTGTTTGATTTTTTTTTTTTTTTTTTTTTACTTTTTTGCCTAAGTATGTTTCCTCTTTCCCTACCTCTAGGGTCACTTTTCTTTCCCATGTCTTCATTGATATAACAATAGTCAGGTGGGGTGTTCTGCTTTATCTGATAAAATGCTGGGATGATGTGTCTCTAGTGAGTCAACCCAGAATGGCAAAATACTGAGACAATGGCCATATAAAGACCAAAATTTGCTCAGAAAGTAGACTATCTCATAAGTCTTTCCTAGTTTTCTAAACCACAAAGAAATGTATTCATATGAGAGAATAAAACTCAAAGGAAATATTCCTTCTCTCATCTTGCCACCTAGCCTCCCTTTCCCTGTGGGGAAACGTAATTGTTTTGTATTTCGTGAAAGAGGGGATAGGTAGAGCAGTGGTTGTGTGCTACGTCTGAAACACTGCTTGGCACAGTAGGAATTTACTTGTTCTGCTTTGTAGACACGGTGCATTCCCGTCAGAAGTAGTTCAAACCATGTTCAGTGACCTTTAAGAATCTAGAGGAAAAGGAAAAAGGCTGTGAGACTGGAGATAAGAAACAAAAAAATTGGCCTTTTTTCCAAATGCAAGAGGAAACTGGAAACCGCAAAAAGCAGAATACTGAGTATATTTGTTAGGCCAATTTTAGCCACCAAGAGCAGAGAGCAACTTGAACTTCTTAAGCAAACAATGGGAAATTCATGGTAAGGTAAACCTAAACGCAAACCCCAATATGGACATGGTCAAGTCTCAGTTCTGCAGCTTCCTAATTCTCACTGTAAGCTAATTACCTAACATCTCTAAGCCTCAGGGTTTTCATCTGTGACACGAAGATCATAGTGGTAACTAACATTCAGGTTTATCGTGAGGGTTAAATGAGATGATGCCAGAAAAGCGCTTACCACAGGACCTGGATTACTGCAAATGGCACCTATCATTAATACTATTAAATGACTCGTGGGAAGGTGTGAATGTTGTCACCAAATATGTAAAGGGCGGCCATATGGAAGAAAAGAGACATGTTCTGAATGGTCCTGATGGGTAGAATTTAGAAACAATTTTCGGCTCAGTTTGGGGAAAATCTACTGAACAATCTGAGCCATACAAGATGAGAATGATTCACCTCAAGAGATAGGAAGCTGCTTCCAGTCCCTGCAACAAATAAATGTCAGCCTGGCACTTTGGTGGAATAGAAAATTTTCTCTGGCTTTAAAGAGATGGTCCGGCTACTAGAAAACCATCAGGATTCTTTTGAACGTATGAGATCCTATGATTCTATTATTCTTTCCCTTCAATTTACAGTAGAAATAAGTGAGAACAAAGTCACATTTTAGGAATGACAGAGAGGAAAGACAGAAGAAAGACTTCTGCTCCGTACTTACTAAATTGCCACTATTTCTCCAGAAAAGATGTCATCATCATTACTATGAATGATGCTAATGTGCAGTGCTCCAGAAAGTGGGTCAAGATGGTCTCTAAAGGGATTTCAAAACAGGACTCTTCCAGCACTGCTTCAGGTCAGTCTTTACATATAACATTCTATTCTAACAAGAATGCATATTCATTCATTTCTTGATTTGTGCAAGATATATTTATTAAGTATCAGGTATCAGGAACTAGGGATACAGAAATTAACAAGATAGGTATGGCCCCTGCATCCATGAAACTTATAGTTGTTCATTTTGCAGTTTGTAAAAGCATATTTGTTGTTTCTAGTATTTTACTATACATGAGTGCTTGCTTGGGACTTTCAAAATTACTCTTTCGGTGTCTCCTGACATTTAGTGAGCTATTACATCACGTCAACTTGGTATACTTACCCTACACTAAACAGAACCTGCCCCAATGGGGTTGCCTCAAAGATACATTCTAGGGGCGCCTGGGTGGCGCAGTCGGTTAAGCGTCCGACTTCAGCCAGGTCACGATCTCGCGGTCCGTGAGTTCGAGCCCCGCGTCAGGCTCTGGGCTGATGGCTCGGAGCCTGGAGCCTGTTTCCGATTCTGTGTCTCCCTCTCTCTCTGCCCCTCCCCCGTTCATGCTCTGTCTCTCTCTGTCCCAAAAATAAATAAACGTTGAAAAAAAAAAGATACATTCTAAAAATTAAGGTGTACTTTTAGAGTCACTTATTATCCCATATCAAAAAAGAATTCTCTTGCCTACTAATTATTCAGAGCAACCAGAGACCATTACTAAGGCAAGCTACTGTTTCAAAATTTCTCACTGTTGACTCAAGGCTCTTTATTCATGGTACAGTTACACAATTCCACTTAGAATGAACTAGAAAATCTATAGCTATCCCAAACAGTAGAACTGTACCCAAAACGAAGTGGAACATAGATGCACTGGAACTTGATGAAAAAAATGTGGAAATCCTTATGTAATAACCCCTATGTAAAACCAGAGTCTACTAGCGCCTCATTTTGGTGATCAAGGATCCAGAATCTTAGAAGAAGAGCTTGTCACTTCAGATGTTTAATAAAAATAGTCTTCATATGTCTGTTCATCAAAGGCCCTGTCTATTTTTATGCTGTTATGTATGGGCTCTAGCTTGAACTATTCAAAGCCCAGAGAAAGCCTAAGAGTTTCAATACAGGTGTTCCCTGCTTTACCAAAGTAGAGTGTTTCTATGAAACCTTTTGTAAGCCGAAATGGCATGAAGCAAAGAAGCAATTATGAATCAGTTTACATGGAAAATCTTTTTAGTGTTCCCAGACCCAAAAAATGCCCACCCCTGGGGTTTTCTGATCCCTTAAAACACACCTTGCTAACAGATGCACAAAATAAATGGAGATAAAACACAGACACCCACAGACACAGGTCAACGCTGTGGTGGCTCAACGCTGAGATGCTCAAGGTGGTTCCCAGGGAAGGAACTTCACAGTGCCATTCTCACTGCTCGAGGTACATACTGCCTCTGTAATGGCTGCTGCAAAATGAACACTGAATGCTGTTTTTACTCTTTGATTTTTTTTTGTAAAAGTGAAAACCCTCTTTGGATTTCTCTTGGTTAACGAAAACAGGTACTGATGTAGATGTTCTATAAAAGCAAGGTGGTGTAATGCAAACTTCTGAAAAGCAGACTTGTACACGGACCATTACTTTTCCTGCTTCTGTTGGTGATAAAAAGAAGAAAAGGAAAATATTCTGGGTACCAAGAATCTAGAGATTAAAGGATGATTAAAAAATAAAATAGCCATCACTGGTAGCAAGGTAATCTATGATTTTTATGCAGTCATCATCACAAAGTACTGTCAATTCTTCTTCGGGACTGGAATATAAAGAAGGGCAGCTAGGGCAGCATCCATGGTCATGAAACTATTTCCTCTCAGGTGACAGTAGCTGTCTTTAGATAGTGAGTCTGGGACCAGAGAGAAAGCATTTATATGCCATCTTTCAACCTGGGGTCACAGAACAAAGGTGTGCTTTTCAAAGTGCGAACACTGGACAATTGCTCCCTTCAAGCCCTCTCTTCCATGGCAAAGGAAGAACCTAGGAAGCCACTGAGCAGTGATTGGCAGCCCGCCCCGTCTATCACTTGGAGCAGACCCACCCGATGGAGGATGCCATCTTTGCCCTCTAGCGCAGGGCATAAGGCCTGTCACTGTGCCACATTTCCAAACTTCTCTGATGGTAAGAATTATCTGGGGTACTTGCTAAACATGCAAATTCCCAAGCCCCACCTGAAACCACTGAATCAGAATCTGTAGGTAAGGAGCCTGGAATGTTAAATATTTAGTAAGTGCCCGGAGTGATTCTTGTTTTCATAGAAGCAAGGGAAACAGCACAGAAATCTAAGTCTTCATTCATAATTCGCCTTTAACCTCCTGGACTCTAACCAATTGGGTGGCAGGCCCTGTTCACTGGTCTAGGTATCACCTTGTCAACCAGCTTCCAGAGGTACCAAGAACCCTTCATATTTGCCACCACATTAAGCAGCGTAGCCTATATGTCATCAAATAACCAAATATTTATGAAATGAACAAAATTATATAATTAAGCAGCATAGAAGGAAATAGTAGTTCATTAGAGAAATTGTTTCCATCAACTCTCTCTAAGTGTTTCTGGAACAGAAAGTCAAAACAAATGCTTTAGTTGGCATAATATTTGAAAACCACTTTTAGTATACCAGCCTTCTGAAAAAAAGGAAGTTTTGCCTTAAATTGCAAATCCAATAGAAGTATAAGTATGTGAAACCCCCCATCTAAGACAAAATCTAGATAGTAACTTATTTTCCTTATACAATGACAATCATACTTGGCTAGACACATCCTGCATGAAGTTTATAATTATAAAAAAAAAACCTGATGAACAGATGCTATTGATAATATTACATAATAAGATAAATTAATATTTTTTTTGAGAGAGAGAGAGAGCATAAGTGAGCAAGGGGCAGAGAGAGAGAGAGAATCCCAGGAGAGGCAAAGAGAGAGAAAGGGAGAGAGGGAGAGAGAGAGAGAAGCAGGGCTCACCAGATGTGGGATTTGAGCTCATGAACCATGAGATCATGACCTGAGCGAAAGTCATATGTTTGATGACTAAACCATGCAGGCACCCCAGTAAATTAATTTCATTATATTTTTTAAATTTATTTTTATTTAATTTTTTAGAAAGATACAGAAAGAAGCAGGAGAGGGGGCAAGAGAGAGGGAGCGAGAGAGAATCCCAAGCAGGCTCCACATTGTCAGCACAGAGGTCGATGCGGAGCTAGAACCCATGAACTGTGAGATCATGACCTGAGCCAAGATCATGACCTGAGCCAAGATCAAGAGTCAGACGCTTAGCCAACTGAGCTACCCAGGTGCCCCTAATTTTATTATTTTAAATGAAAGTTAATCAAGATAAAATTTTACTAAAAAGTAAACGACATAAAAAATTGCTTTGGCCTAAAGAATCCATTGCTTGCCAACACCTCTTAATTAAATAAATCAGAAAATAGCACTTTGAGATGATCCCAGGTATATCCCAGTGTTCTATGTGGCTACTTGCGACCATTTGCTTAAGTTCCGGTCAGAAAAATGTCAGCAAAAATAATGTGTGCCACTTCTGGGCCTTACTCGCAACATACCTGAACTCAAGTCTCTTGATTCCTTTGCCCTTTTCCAATGGCTGGGAGAGGCAGCCATCATAGACCCACACATTGGAGGCTACAGGTTGAGAAAAGGCAAGTGGCCTGCCTGCTCACACACATTTAGGTGTGTGTGTCTGTGTGTGTATAAGAGAGAGAGGGAAAGGAGCTTGTATTTTGTTTTAAGCACTTTAAGGTTTTTTTAGCCACTTTACTTTTTTTCAATGTTTTTATTTATTTTTGAGAGAGAGAGAGACAAAGTGCAAGCGGGGGAGGAGCAGAAAGAGAGGGAGACACAGAATCTGTAGCAGGCTCCAGGCTGCCAGGTCTGAGCTCCAAGCTATCATCACAGAGCCCCTTGCAGGGCTCGAACCCACGAACCGTGAGATCATGACCTGAGCCGAAGTCAGACACTCAACCGACTGAGCCGCCCAGGCACCCCTTAACCACTTTAATTTTGAGTCTTTTTGTTAGAACTCCCTAGCCTGTAATACACTGCCACAAAGTACAAACCAACATGCTTGAAGAGGGAAAATACTACCAGAACAATAAGAATTTCAGAAAAGGCATAAATTAAAACAACCACTTTGCAATAAATATTAACCATGATTGAACTTGATATTTTTTATTTTCAACTTTAAAAAAAAAAAAATCAATGGACTTTTTAAAAAATAATTGTCAACTCTCCTACCTTCTAATACTTACTCTCAATATCTGCTGTCTTTAGATGTTATTGTAGGATACTAAGTGACCTTTTAGGTTATTTATGATGTAAAATGAACTATCCTTAAAATTGTAATCTTTTAACTGTCAGCAAATCCTTGCAAAGTTCAACAGATTCATAAATAATGAAAGTTAATATTCTGCTACAATATTTATGAAAATTTTAAGGCAGAGACATATAGATTTAAAAATAAAAACACAATATTTTTGCATTAGCAATTCAGATCAATAGAGACTATATTTCTAAAGCTAAAGTTTTCAAGGCACTATTTCTATTTTTATAGCTCCCTAAGGTAAAAGTATTTTCTGTCATTTTGTATAAATCGACAGAGTTTTAGTTCAGAATTTTTCAACACAGAATATTAAAACTCAGGATATATAACTGTTAGCATCAGAAGGGCTAGGACAGTCTACTCAGGGGTTTCTTGCTCTCTTAAGATCCCACTTTGGGTAACTCTTTCTTATACAGGCTCCACCTGCTTTGAGCAATAACCAGGGGTATGAGTAATAATCCCGGGGCTTCTAATTCCTTCTGTTGGAAAATGCCCAAGATCTTCATGCTCCTCAGATCACCTCCTTTCCCTGTGGGAAGTCAGACCCCCTATTCTCAGCATGTTTGAATGTCTTCCTCCCTCTCTGCCTTTCCAATGGCTACTTCCTACTTTCTAAGGCAGAGTTCTCAAGTTTGGGGAAGAATTTGATTATGACAGCCAACTTTCCAACTTCTGATCTTAGGTTTCTGAAAGCCTCTATAGATGAATTTTTGGTTGAAGAGAACCTTATAGAAAAAAAAAATCGGATCCAGGGCACCTGGGTGGCTCAGTCCGTTAAGTGTCTGACTTTGGCCAGGTCATGGTCTCATGGTTAATGAGTTCAAGCCCACATCTGGCTCTGTGCTGACAGTGTGGAGCCTGGAGCCTGCTTCAGATTCTGCTTCAGATTCTCTCTCTGCCCCTCCCCCACTCACACTCTGTCTCTCTCTCTCTCTCTTTCTCAAAAATAAACATTTTTAAAAAATAGGATCCTCAGGACAACCATCCAGAGTGATCATAAACAGCTCCTTAAAGATTTCATAAACATGGAAACAAAGTAAGAAAGGCTAGAGTTGCCAGATTTAGCGAATAAACATATGGAATGACTATTTCAATTTGAATTTCAGATAAACAACAAATGATTTTTTAGTGTAAATATGTCCCATGCAACACTTGGGACACAGTTATACTTTACACATTATTCACTATGTATCCAAAATCCAAATTTAACTGGGCATCCTGTATTTTATCTGGCAACTCTAAAAACTACATGAATGAATGTAGCAATGAAATACACTAAGTAAGCATAGCAGGCGTCCCAGACTCTGGGATTTAACTGGTCAAGGCATATATATGAGAAAAGGGGGCAGGTGGCCAAGAAGCATCTATTTGCAAGAATTAATTTACCTGGGGGGAGAAAAGACCCATACAGAAGAGGTGGAAGGAGGGGAAAGAAGAGCAGAACGTACCATCTGCAGTCTGTCACCTACTGGATTCCCAGATCCAGCATCAGGGACTCATGCTGAGCTGTTTTATGGAGACAGACTGTAGGCCAAGCTGAATGAGAGATTCTGAAAATCATAGGGCAGAGGTCCCACACTGCATTTGGCATCCAGCTAATGAGTAATACTGAGTAACGATATGACCTCTTACAGAAACCTCCCTGGACTTCTAACATTGCTGCTTGGAGACTTCAGAAGTGGCCTTTTGGGAGCATTGAGTGACTGCCACTGACCACGCCTGGAGCACTGATTCTAGCCACAGCAGCCAGACAGCAGTGACCCCCAGGATGGTCATAATGGTCAAAAGGGCCAGAGAGGGAAAGAACATGGCAGATTTGGCATTATCTTTAGCCAATAGAATTGCTCTTAAGCACAAAAGAGATATGGCTTGGATATAGGCAGAAACAACTTCATGGAGCAGCACCAAAGAGCTGTACATGACCAGGTGGAAGCAAGAGCCAGAGAGACATGGGCATGACCTCCAGTATGACACCATGTGTGTGTAGACAAGGGAGGCCCGGGAAGCATGGGTTGTAGCGTATTAATGAGGACACAGCTGTCCTTTTCAACTCTATCATCAACCTCTTGCTTATTAGAAACAAATCATGAGCTTTCTATGCAAGAGTTCATTCTTAGAGATAATTTTATTTCTTCTGCAACCTTCCTTTCTCCAAGTATTAAATTTCATGAGCAGGAGGTCTCAACTCTCCATGACCCCAACCAATGCTCAAGGTTAACAAGAAGGTATTCAGAAATGGATTTACATATACTAGAATTTTATGTCAAGGGAACTTTCAATCGGGAATGGATTTATTCCACTGTCCTTCATTTGTTTGTCATTTATTTCCTGAGAAACCCTTCCTCACCGTCAAAAACAATTCGGCTCCTGGAATCAGACACTGAGCACCTCGGCCCTTCTGTGCAGCTTCCTGCCTCTAGAGGCACTGCCATTAGACCCTGCTGCAGTCCTTCCCTTCTTGTTAGAGTGTCTCCATCCTACTATCCAATGGGCAAGCTCTTTACCTCTGTTCTCCCAGGAGACCTGGAAACTTAAATGCAAACAAGCCTCTTGGGTAACCTCTTCTGAAATCTTAGAAGCACAGGAGGCCTCTGCCTTTATTTTCACTCTTTTAAGTAAATAAGGGAAACAAATACACTCTCACACTTTGGGGTCCTCAAAAACCTAAATAATAGATTTGGGTGACAGCAGATATGTCAAGAACTTGTCTTGCCTTCAGAAAATACCTAAGGTAGGGCACCTGGGTGGCTCAGTGTGTTAAGCCTCTGACTGTTGGTTTCAGCTCAGGTCATGATCTCATGGTTTGTGAGTTAGGGCCCCGAGTAAGGCTCTCTGCTGATGGTGCAGACCCTGCTTGGGATTCTCTCTCTCCCTCTCTCGCTCACTCACACGTGTTCTCTCTCGCTCTCTCAAAAGAAAAAAGAAAAAAAAGAAAATATCTAAGGTAGTAATATCCTTAGATTACAAATCAGGTAACTGAGGTTCAGAGGATTTGAGTCAATTGCCTAACATTGAGTGGCACTAAGTAATGGAAGGGCAACTAGAATACAACGCCTGCCTTCCAGCTTCCTCCTCTCTGCACTACACCTCCCTGCCTTATTTAAGAGTGCCACATAAATGCTTAGAGCCAGCATTTCAGAAATTAGGTCTAATCTAATACCAGTTTGTGCCCAGTGTAACAGAAAAGCTAGTACAGAAAACTTCATGGCTTTTAGGAGAGGCTCATTATTCACAACCATCTCTAAAATGTGCTCTAGGAGGGTAGGCACATCTTAGACACACATTTAAGGATTTGCTATCCCACAAGACAGCCGGGCCAGAGCCTTCTGGGAAACCAGGGACACCTGCCATCTCTCTTGCAACCTGCCTCTCTCTGTCTCCATCTTAGAACTGATGAGTATGTTCATGGGTCTTACTGCTGTTTTGTTAAACAGCAGTAAGATTCAGTGTTCTAATTTAGCTTGAAGGAGGGGAACGCTCCTGGGTCTTCTAGCCTGAGGCTTCACTCACCACGTTCTCTTCTAGCACAGAGTTGAGCATTCCCTCGCTTTCCTTCGCAATGTTTGCATACTCCTTGGGAACTTGAAGAAAACAAGTGGCTGAAGGCCTAACAGGATTCAAGTATTAGTGTGTTGCTAATCACAATACCATCTTAATACCAACCCAAACTCATTATAAATGGTAAAAATGGGTAATTTTGAAAGAGAGACACTCTGAGAGGGCAGAGCTGGGCAGGGAGCCAGGAATGAGGTCTTTTGAAATTCCAGAGGGACAGCACTCAGGACATGCATGGGGTATGCAGGGACACCACCAGAAGGAGCAGGAACAGGGCAAGGAAGGAGTGCCAATGACCAACTTTGTTTATCTATGTTTCTGGGGATGGCAACAATCCCATGAATCTCCAAATGTTACCGAGCAAAAAAGCTGTCATGCATCAGATTTCTGAAAGACTTAGAGGACTAATCTTCCAGAAACACTTATCTTATCTTAGATAACAAATAATACCAAGACTCCCAAAGTACTTACTGTAATGTGCCACATAGTAGGCTTTTTTAAGATTTGTTGAATGAATGGTTTCTCTTTTATTGTCTCTTTTGTCCTTGATCTTAAAGGACATTTTGCTTTAAAAGCTGCCAGCATAACCACTATTTTTAAACTGCTAAAAATATTTGAAAGTCTTTGCAACTTTTCAGTAAAATGTGTGTAAATATCATTATATTGCTTCATCATTGCAACTATTGAGAATGAAATCTTTTTGGGGAAGGAGGCTAAGGCACAGGCAAAGAAGTCTCAGAATTTTTATTTGGAAATATCGCTGGAAAACTAACAAAACAAAACTGATACTTTTAATTTGGAACATAAATCAATTTCCAAAGATAACTTATCACTTCAAACAGGTACTTTAGGGAACGGTTGGGTGTAAAAGGAAATGAAATAAGATGTACTCATTATCTGGGAGTTGGGCAGGTCCTGAAGAAGCTTGTTAGTTGGCCCGTAAGACATGTCCTTTCTCCATTCAACTGTAAAGGAAAAGCGAGGGGCATGGTTAATTTGAGCTTGGATCGGACTCAGGGTTACATATACATTTTTAATTACAGTACTGAGTTTATTTACAATACTTCATATGATTAATATTCACAATTTACACAAATTCTTAAATATGGTGCAAAATAAAGGGAAAATAATGACAGCTGTGAGGGTACTCACGTCACTGGTTTTTTTTAGCGCGCGCGCGCGCACACACACACACACACACACACACACTGTTCCTTAAAAGAGTATGAGCTAGTTTCCAGTCACATGCATCCGGAAAGGTTGTTTTTTTTTTTTTTTTTTTCAACGTTTATTTATTTTTGGGACAGAGAGAGACAGAGCATGAACGGGGGAGGGGCAGAGAGAGGGGAGATACAGAATCGGAAACAGGCTCCAGGCTCTGAGCCATCAGCCCAGAGCCTGACGCGGGGCTCGAACTCAAGGACCGCGAGATCGTGACCTGGCTGAAGTCGGACGCTTAACCGACTGCGCCACCCAGGCGCCCCGGAAAGGTTCTTAATAACATGTGTGTGCCATCTTTCATTTTTCTTGAACCCTATTTACTCTGATTTCTTTTTTTCACACAGCTTGCTGTTTGCAGACACCTCCAAACAAAATCTCCTGAATGATTTTTTTTGTTATATTCTTTCCAATATTTAAAATACATAACTGTGATAAATTTTGGGAGTTCAGAATATTGATCCATCCTTTTTAAGCAATGCTTCCTGAACTTGCCTGATCAAAAAACAACCTGGGTGGAAGCGTCCTCGTTAAAATACATATTTGATGGACCCACCACGTGAAGCCTATTGAATCAGATTCTCTAAAAGAGAGGGCTAACAATCTGTATCTTTTAACAAGCATCACAATTGAGCCTTATAGTAAGGTAAATTTAGGAAACACTGCCCTACAGCAACATTTGTCCTAAAATCCTTTCTTTTGAAGAAAAGCCTTCTTCCTATGGGTCCTTGAACTTTTGAACCCTTTGAACTTTTCTCTAGAGTAAATCTGTTTTCTTCTGAACACATCTGATGAAACAGGTCTCTTTGACTTCTTTTCTTTTTATAAGTGCTCTGTGGTGAAAGTCATTCTGCTTAGCCGATTCCAATATAATCAATCAAGCTAAAGCTGTGTGAGCTCATTATTTAGGAAACTCATGGAAAGAACTCCAGCCTTGGAATTAGGTAAACCTGGATTTAAATTTCCCATTTAGACAAATCTGGGTATAAATCCCCACAATGTATTTAATACACATGACCTTGAGTGAATTCCTTAAACTCACTTACTCTCAATTTTGTTAATCTGTAAAATTGGAAGAGAGCATAGGGTAGAATGCCCACCCTATAGCAATAATAGAATAGAATAAACACTGTTGCTTAAGGCTTTATTTTTTTTAATTCCAGTGTAGTTAACATACAGTGTTATATTAGTTTCAGGTGTACAATATAGTGATTCAACAGGTCCATATATCACTCATCCAGATAAGTGTACACTTTTCTTTAACAAAATTTTTTTTAATGTTTATTTATTTTTGAGAGAGGGAGACAGACAGAGAACGGGCAGGGAAGGGGCAGAGAGAGAGACACAGAATCCAAAGCCGGCTCCAGGCTCCAAGCTGACAGCACAGAGCCCAGTGCGGGGCTCGAATTCACAAACTGTGAGATCATGACCTGAGCTAAGTCGGACGCTTAACAAACTGAGCCACCCAGGCACCCCAGTGTACCCTTTTCTTTAAAAAATGTATTCATTTATTTTTTAGAGAGAGAGAGAGAGTGAGACAGAGACAGTGAGCAAGTGAATACAAGTGGAAGAGGGGCAGAGATAGAGGGAGAGAGAGAATCCCAAGCAAGCTCCACACTGTCAGCACAAATCCCAACATGGGCTTGATCCCATGAACTGTGAGATCATGACCTAAGCCGAAATCAAGAGTTGGATACTCAACAAATTGTGCCACCCAAGCACCCCCGTATAAGTGTATTCTTAATCCTTTTCATCTCTTCCACCCATTCTCCAACCCACCTCCACTCTGGTAATCATCTGTTTGTTCTCTATAGTTAAGAGTCTGTTTATGGTTTTGTCTATTTCTTTCCCTTTGTTTTGTTTCTTAAATTCCACATGTGAGTGAAATCATATGGTATTTTCTTTCTCTGACTGGCTTATTTTGCTTAGCATTGTATTCTAGATCCATCCATCATCCATGTTGTTGCAAGTGGCAAAATTTGATTCTTTATATGGCTGAATAATCTTCCGATATATACACCACCTCTTCTTTATCCATTCATCTATCGATGGACACTGGGCTGCTTCCATAGTTTGGCTATTGTATATAATGCTATAATAAACATAGGGGTGCATATATCCTTTTGAATTAGCTTTTTGTACATTAGGTAAATAAATACCCAGTAGTGTAATTACTGGATCATATGGTAGTTCTATTTTTAATTTTTTGAAGAACCTCCATACTGTTTTCCACAGTGGCTACACCAGTTTGCATTCCCACCAACAGTACACAAGTGTTCCTTTTTCTCCACATTCTCACTAATGCTTGTTGTTTCTCGAGTTTCTGATGTTAGCCATTCTGATAGGTGTGAGATGATATCTCATTGTGCTTTTGATTTGCATTTACCTGATGATAGATGATGTTGAGCATCTTTTCATGTGTCTGTTGACCATCTGTATGCCTTCTTTGGAAAAATGTGTATTCATGTATTCTGCCCACTTTTTAAAAAAAAATTTTAATGTTTATTTATTTATGAGAGAGAGACAAAGTGTAAGCGGGGGAGGACAGAGAGAGAAGGAGACACAGAATCTGAAGCAGACTCCAGGTTCTGAGCTGTTAGCACAGAGCCCAACATGGGGCTCAAACTCATGAACTGTGAGATCATTACTTGAGCCAAAGTTGGATGTTCAACAGACTGAACCACCCAGGCGCCCTGCCATTTTTAATTGGATTATTTGGTTTTTGAGTGTTGAGTTTTATAAGTTCTTTATATATTTTGGATAATAACCCCTTATTGGATATATCATTTAGTGTTTTAGTTTTACATAGTAGTTTTTAAAATATTTTTCTTACTGGGGCACCTGGGTGTCTTAGTCGGTTGAGTGTACAGCTTTTGATTTCAGCTCAGGCTCATGAGATAGAGCCCCACATCAGGCTCTGTGTTGACAGCATGGAGTCTGTTTGGGATTCTTTCTCCCTCCCTCTCTCTCTGTCCCTCCACTTCTCATTCTCTCTTTCTCTCTCTCTCTCTCTCAAAAGAAATAAACTTTTTAAAAAAATTAAATATTTGTCTTAGTTTTTAGTAATGGTGACAAAGCAACAATAGAAAACTTTGCCCAACTAGAATTTTAAGACAATTTAAGATGTTGCCACCATTAAAAAGATATCCTAATGCTCAATGAATAATAGGTTTACTTATTTTAAAATATAATTTGGCTTTAAAGAGCTCTTATTTACTTTCATGCAAAGCCAAGAGGGAAAAACAAAGTTAATATCAAGCTGTCAAAAGAAGGCAAATCAAGTTGAGTCATTCATTACTCTTCCTGAGTCACCCACTTAAATGGTGAGGCCTTTTCTTTTGTTTCTTTCCTGTTTTTGTTTTTGTTTTTTTAATTTGGCCTTTTCTCAACTCATGAACCACAAACTAATGATAGGATCAATAAATCCCAAAAACTAAACAGAAAAAAGCAGATTGCCTTTCTACCTGTTACACTGGCTTTTATCCTATCACTTAATCATAGTCACCTACAAAACCATTTTGTTTATCTTATTAATTACTTTGATTTTCTCTTTTCTCTGCCCTACAGGGACTGTTTACCAATTGTCCTGGCTTGCAAGAATTAGCAAACACTCGAATGGAGGATGTGTTTAGCTACGGCAAGCCATGATTACCACCACTGTTAAATTCCCATTTTACCCGCCATGATAGCCCCCAAAAGGTTCTTCAATGTCCAGTCAAGCATTCTGGAAAATATCTAAACTGCTCACTTGGAGGGTAAGAATTTATGACAAGAATGCTTAGCCATTTGATTCAGATTATCATTATCATTTTTTATCAAGAATAAAATTTTCTTGTGAAGTGGCAAATATTTGTTTTTATTGCTATAACATCTTAATATTTAAGACACCAAATGAGAAATCTGGAAAACAGACTATTTTAACCTTGTTTTCAAATTTAAAATCTCTTCTTGTCTTCAGAGTCCTATATGTCCCAGAGCACGTATCTCTATACAAGTTTTACAATCTCTCTTTGAGAAGTGATCTGAAAATATAGCTTACTATATATTATGTTATTATGTAATTACAGATTTAAATAGAATATTTTTACATAGAGTGTTTATATAATTATCTTGGTTGCTATGCTCCTTGCTGGTGAATGGTAAAAAGCATATCAAGATAACACAGAAAAACTTGCTCAAATAGAAATGAGAGACATTTTATGCTGGCCTCCCAATTAAAAACACAAATGTTATTCTAGCTGAGAAAGGGCCTCTAGGCCCTAAGAAAGAAGTTGGTTTGAGAGAATTATAAGAAAGTATAAGGAAAAATTCATTCAACAACAACAACAACAAAGATGTTTACCATACACAGAAGTTATCTCCAGCCACACAAGTAAAAACCTGAAACTAGCAGAAATTTTTATCTTGCTGTAATACATCATAAAGCACTGTGTAACGTGTTGTCTGTTTTTAACTTAAGCTGGATACTTAAAAAGATAAATGCCTACTTTTTTTCACTTACAGCAAATTTCTATTCACTGGTCCTTCCTTTCTACAATTGTTCTGTTTTGATTGATATTGGCAGCCATTGTTTCTTTAGCATTGTGTTGAGAAGTATGTTAGATTTTTTTTTTTTTTTTTTTGCTGTTGTTGCAATTTCCATCTTTAGGTGGGAGTTTCAAACCATGCTGACAGCTAGCATCTAAACACCATTTTCAGTCACAGTTGGCTAACATAATGTCTTATAGTCAAGGTGGTAATTTTTATACAGAGCCTCAGGGCTAAGTGATGAATGACATGTTCAAAACACACAACACAAGCACAAGTGATAACAGGGCAAGAGTACCCTCAAGTTTTAGGGCTTGAGTTAAAAAGTAAGCCGCTTTTAATCACCGTGGCAAGCAGAACAACAACCTGAGAAACAAAAGCCACAAACAGCAAGATCCATATACAGTATTTTCAGCTCTCTATGTAAGAAAAGCAACACAGTGTGGGATGTGTGAACTCAGCGAGTGAGTCAGAGAGGTAGGTACATTCTATGTCATGGTTACATTCTCTCATTGAGAAATATTACATCAGCCATTTGTCCCGGAAGATAAATGTGAACATGTTTTCTGCAAGCAGTTTTTGTTCCTGCAAAAATTAAACATAGTTATACCTCACTTTATTAAATTATAAAAATAACGTATCTGTGACTCACAGGAGTTCGGCACCTCACAGCATTGCTTTGACTGAGTTATGCTTTAATGATGCCTTTAGCTTCCATGAAGTGTTGCTATAAGGAAGTCAAAAGAAATTTGCCATTTCATTTTGCTGTTTAAAAAATAGTTGGGTAGATTATAGAACCTATCACTCAATGTATCCGATAAAGAAAAATCCCCTTGGACAAAATTTATTCCAGAAAATCCTGCCAGGAAAAGCTTTATCTTTTCTAAGGTTTGTGTTTCTTGCTTTTAAATGAGAAGAAACTGTAACATGTTGTATTTCCCCCTTTGCATTGACTGCCAGGAATCTCAAAATATGAAGCTCAATGTGGCAATAAGTAACCTATATGGCACCATTTTACATTCATCATTTTTCCTTCATTCTATTTCCATTTCTATTTTATTGTATTTTTATTAACATCATAAAAGCCGGGGCACCTGGGTGGCTCAGCCCATGAAGCATCCGACTCTTGATTTCAGCTCAGGTCATGATCTTGCAGTTTGTGAGATCCAGTCCCATGCCAGGACATGTGCTGACAGTGCAGAGCCTGCTTGGGACTCTGTCCCTCTCCTTCTCTCTCTGCCTATCCCCCACTCTCTCTCTCTCCCTCTCTCTCAAAATAAATAAACATTAAAAAAAAATTTTTAATGGCAAAAGCTACTTCAAATTCTTTATGGAAAGGATTGTTAGTAAATTCTATTGGTTATCAGTAAATATGGTAAAAGCTACTTCAAATTCTTTCTGGGAAAGAACTGGAATCAGTAAATTCAATTATCAGCGTTTATGGCAACATTGACTCTCTGAAACACAGTTGTTAATCAAAAAAGTAAATTAAAAAGACTCTAAACAGTTCCAATCTAGTTACAAAAGCTTTGCACCAAAGATCACATGGTGTTACACCAGGAAAACGACTCTGTCCTTCACTTATAGCTTCTTTTAACTCTGTTTAGACACAACTCTAGCAAGATGGGTTACTGTGTTCCTTAGGGCAAAGAGAATATGAAGCAGTAGTGAGAAACTGCTTGAAGTAGTCACACTGTTAATAAAAAATAATTTCCAATGTATAGTGAGGGAAGAGGATAAGCAACTATTAAATGCAGTCAAAAGAGGTTAAACCCTTGCTAGTCCAGAACCATTTTACAGAGAGCAGAGTTTCTCATCGTGATCCTGAGCATTTATATTAGAATTTGTTAAAAAGGTAAAGTCCTGAGACCCATATCAGAATCTTTGGGGTGTGGCAAAGTACAATATTCGCAAGCACGTCAGGTAATTCATTCATAAAGGACACTTTGTGAATTACAGGTATAGACCCAGACAACTCTATATTACTCAGTAGGTCTTCAGGGCCCGATCATACATCATAGATTACCTCAGAGTCTTCCTCTTTGAGAAAATGGGAAGATATGTGATCAATTTTAGAAAGGTTATCCCTTAGGGGCATATGGGGGCTTAGTCCATTGAGCATCCGACTCTTGATCCAATTCTTGATTTTAGCTCAAGTCATGATCCCAGAGTTATGGGATCTAGCCCTGCATTGGGCTAAGCCTGCTTAAGCAGGCACAGAGCATGGAGCCTGCTTAAGATTCTCCCTCTCCCCCTCTGCCCCTCTACCCGACTCACACTCACTTATTCTCTAAAATAAATTTAAAATTAAAAAAAGAAAGATTATCCTTTAGAATTGTTAATATGCAAAGAATTTAGTGTTTTATTATTTTCATGTGCAACAGGATAATTATCAATACATCCAGATAATTACAGAATTGTGACTGTCAAGAACTGTGAAGGGCCTGAGGTTCTACCCTAGTCACAAGTTGACAAGTTAACCCGCCACAGTGTCATGCTGACAGAAGCCTGGAGATTCCTGGGTCAGAGACAAAGGACCTTGTTACTCACAGCATGCTGACAGAAGCCTGGAGATTCCTGGGTCAGAGACAAAGGACCTTGTTACTCACAGCACAGCAAGGAACAGGAGCTTCTTATTTGTGCCAATTTCCTTCCACGCCTGGACTCTCAAGGGCTATCCAGAGGGGCCCAGGGGGGTTTGTGTCACAGCTGAGGAAACCCAAGCTTAGCAATCCCCAATCTTTTTTAATGCAACTAACCCACATGGCCTAAACTTTGTTCTGGAAGGAGGCATTATCCTTATTATACTGGACAGTAAACAAACTTGTTCTCTGCTCCAGAGGGAGACACTATCTCTATCTTCCAAGGTTGTTCACTGTACAAATATCCTTACAGAGATAGTCTGGGATAAAAACTGTCAGTGCCTCTGCTCACAAAATGTGTGGAAACAAGAGAGACAGTGAGAACCGTGTCCCAGTAGTGACCTCTTTCTTGGGGCTGTGGAGTGAATGTGTATTGTCCTTTTAAAATACAGGAATTTGTTGTCACTTGAACAAAACCTGTTTTCTTATCCTCCTTTCTCACTGGTTGCTCTTCTCTGTCTTGTTCTCCAGTCCCTCTACTTCTCCCAGACCTCTGAACACTGGAGTATCGAGGCTTTAGTCCCCTCTGCCTGCAATCACCCATCAGTGATTTTACCCAATCCCATAGCTTAAATAGCATGTAAATTGTCAACAACTCCCAAATTTGTATCACCATCCCAGGCCATGTTTTGAACTCCAACCTTACTCAACATTTCCACTTGGATATCTAATACATACTCAAACTTTAGATCCATATTCCACCTGTGGTCTTCTTCAGTGTAGTTCACTAGTGATTCTATCCTTCCAGTTGTTCAGACCAAATATCTGGGATCATCCTAGACTCCTCTTTCTCTCCTATCCCACCTCAAACCTCTCAAGACATACTGTTGGCTTTATCATTAAAGTGGATCTCACCACCTTCATCTGATCTCTCTACTGATTACTGAAATAGGCTCCTCAACTGATCCCCCTTCTACTGCCCTAGGCTCCCCCAAACTTCTCCCGATATACACACATACACATAGTCTATTGTAAAAGTCAGATCACTCACCCCTCTGCGCAAAATTGTCAGTTGGATTCCTGAGAGCCTCCCCAACCCTTTTATCTCTCTTACCTTTTCTACTACCATCTCTCCTTCCAGTCACACTGGCCTTTCTGTTGCATGAACAAACGTAGGCACACTCACACTACATTAATCTCCCACTGCCATTATAACAAATTACTGCAAACTTAGTGGGTTAAAACAACGCAAATTTACTCTCTTACAGTCTAGAGGTCAGAAGTCCTAAATCAATTTCACTGGGCAAAAGCCAAGGTGTCAGCCTGGCTGGTTCCTTCTGGAAGCTCTGAGGGGAGAATCTATTTTCTGCCTTTTGCAGCTTCTAGTGGCCACGTATGTTTCTTCACTCCATCTTCAAATTGTATTACTCCAACCTCTGCTTCCATCATCACATCTTCTCTGGCTTTTGATTGCTCTGTGTTTTTCTTATTATGATTATATTGTGTTTATTTGAATAATCCAGATAATCTTCCCATCTCAAGATCCTTAATCACATTGGCAAGGTCCCTTTTGCATATAAGATAATATTCACAAGTTCTAGGCATTAGGACATAAATATATGTGGTAGGGCCATTATTCAGCCTACCAAACCCACTTCAGGGCACTGGCTGTTCTTTCTGCAGGAAACACTCTTCTTCTAGATATGCACATGGTTGATTTACTCACCCCCCTCAAGTCTGGCCTCAATAAGGCCAACCCTGACTACCTATTTAATATGGCGACACTCAACAACTCCTCACCCCTACGTTCCTGATTCCCTTTTCTATTCCCTTACTTTACCTGCTCTGACTTTTCCTCATAGCACTTACTATCTTCCAACATACTACATTATTTACTCATTTATTGTCTATCTTCCCACACTGCAATGCATGTTCCATGAAGCCGGACATTTTTGTCTGTCTTGTTTATGGATATATTCCAAATACATACAGCAGTACCTGGCACATATGAGGAGTTGAATAAATGTTGACTAAGTAAATATGTCATAGATCTCACAAACTTAGAACACCAAAAGAAGATCATATTTCTTAATGTCAAATAAAAATAGCTCAGACTCCCCACCTGTCTCAGTTTCAAAAATTAAATTCTCACCACATTCTTGCTAACTATAGGTGCCAATTCCTTCAGAAATCTCCTCTGCTGGGTCCACCTGTCTCCCACTGTGACTACCATACTTCCATCCCTTCTTCCTAAGGGCAAGAGAGTCCTGTCCCCAATGTTCCACAGCTCAAAAACAGGCCAACATTTCTAACAGAGTTAGGATAACTAAGAGACCAACCAAGCAAAGAGTAGTTTAAACTGCTACTGGAAGTGACCACTTTTCTTAGAACCTAAAACTACAAACTCAACTTCAGAATCTCTTGTCTGGCTCCCACAATTCCTCCAAGTAACAGAGGCCAGCTCACCCCCTCCACCACAGGAGAGGTTCAGGAGCTCTGTCTGCACCCCATAGTCTAAGCAAAACTGTTGCTTAACTCAGAGAGAGTAGAAATCTGAAATTTGCTTCCAAGAATGTGTACTTCTCTGGCCCTAAATTGTCTTCTTCCCACAGTAATTTATAAGGACATACTATTTCCAACCCATAGGAGTCATAATAGTACAATCCATCATAATTCAATAATTGCACATTTTCTAGATAAACTCTAGAGGTTATTTGATTTTTTTAAGTTTTTTGTTTTGGTTTGGTTTTTTGTTTGTTTTTGGTTTTGTTTTTTGAGAGAAAGAGAGAGAGAGAGAGAGAGAGAGTACGAGCTGGCGAAGGGCAGAGAGAGAGGGCAACACAGAATCTGAAGCAGGCTCCAGGCTCTGGGCTGTCAGCACAGAGCCTGACGCAGAGCTCGAACTCACCAACTGTGAGATCATGACGAAGTCGGACGCTTAACCGACTGAACCACCCAGGCGCCCCTGATTTTGAATAACACTCTTTGTGGGGCTTCAACAGAACAGTCTAGAATAATAAGCTTTAACCAGCTCAGTTAAATCATTTTTAGGGTTCCCTGTCTCTGAGCTGTCCAGTTGCATGCTTTCTACCCTACTTGTGTCTCCCCTCTAATCTTTGGCAAATGCTTGGACAACGGCATGAGTGAGAATACATACATAATCCCCACAAGAACAAACAATAATTTTCAGAGACCTCAGGGTCTACATTTACAGGGAAAAAAAGTCTCTAAAGAAAACATAAGGATACTCTCAATGTCCCCATCTACAGAACTCCCACCATCTCCATCTGAAACATCTGTTTCCCGTTACTGCACGACCTTTAGGCCTTCCCCAACTATAATAGAAGAGGAAAAGGAACAACTTTCAAAAGAAGGCTTTTATTTGCATATCTAAAAGCCTTGTCAAGAGATTTTCCCAAAACAAAGGAGCAGTTTACCCTCAAAGCTGAATTCAAATTGTCCCCAAAAGGCTCTGAGGCTTTTAGATTGGCAGGCTTTTTAGTTTAAGGAAAGAGAAAAAAAAAAAAAAAGTTGAGGTCCACTCTACAGTCCTCAAGTTTTATTAAAAGATGAGTAATACATTTTCCAACGTGTCAAAACAATGTTTCAAAATGCAAAAAAGAGTTTTGAAATAGCCAAATCTTTCTTAAAGATTTTAAAGTCATTTTCTGCAGAAGTCTGAGCACCTGTTTGCCAAAACGGGTACCCACAGAACGACAGTCTCCAAAAAGGGCCTAATATTTTATATATTTTATATGTGTATCTTACTTTGTTTTGTCTTAAGCCCTTACCCACCAGAATGTGAGCTTCAAGGGAGCAGAGTTTTTTTTTTTTCTATTTTATTCATTGCTTGCATCATTAGGGCACAGAACAGTGCTTAGTCCACGGAAGGCACTGAATAAATAAATTAGTTGGATGGGTGGATGGATGGATGGGAAATTCTGATGTTCTAAGAAGGAAAATGTCAGATTCTAAATAGACTGCTATGATAATAGCAAATCTTTTAACACAAATCTTACCCATTTTAAAGTTTTTCACAATTGTTCCTTATAATACACAGTATATACTGGTAGGGAAGCATTTCAAAATAAACCATCACAGATATAAACCATCAGTTTCCCCATGCTAGTGCCTAAGACCCCAAAGCAAAAATGGTCTCAAGCCTTGGTCACACAGTACTTAGTAAGCACTAAGTTCTTAATGTGTAGGTAATGAATAAATAAAGTAAAACAAAATTTCTAGTCCTGCTATGGGATCATAGTTTTCTACAAATTTTCCTACAAAACATCTGCTTCAGCTTCTTAGGTATAATATAGTCTTTGAATATAAGTCATTGTTTGTTAGATTTTAAGTCCTTTGAAAACACAAAAAACTGTCTAGGGATATTTTTTATTTCCAGGAAATGTGTACTTTCAGACAAGTGACATAAGACACGTTTTTAATAACTGTAAACTTTATGATAGTTTTTAAACTCTTATGAGAAAAAAATAAACATTTTGAGAGATTTACTTTTAGACTTATGCTCCTTCCCTAGCAACACTCCCCTGTATTTTGATCATTTTGTTGAAGCAACTGACGTATGAGAATAATCATGAAATATTGCATAAATAATTTTCTTTCATGATTCTGTTTCCTTGAGTTCTAAAAAAATACTTCTCACAGAAGATAGCAAAATTGATATTGAACAAAGATGATAAAGAAATCTCTAAGATGGCAAGTTATTAATTGTCTACTGGCATAAGGATAGACATATAGATCAATAGAATAAAACTAAAGAGTCTAGAAATAAACCTTCACACTTATGGTCATTCAATTTCAACAAGGCTGCCAAGACAACTCAATAAGGAAAGAATAGTCTTTTTAACAAATAGCACTGAGACAACTGGATAGCTACATGCAACAGAATAAAGCTGGAGTCCCACCTCATACCATATACAAAAATTAATGCAAAATGGATCAAGTATCCAAATATAAGAGTTACAAGAATAAAACTCTTCGAAGAAAGCATAGGACTAAATCTGTGACCTTGAATTAGGTAATGGTTTCTTAGATATGACACTAAAAGTACAAGTGACAAAAGAAAAACAGATAAATGGGACCTTATCAAAATTGAAAACTTTTGTGTTTCAAAGGACACGATCAAGAAAACTAAAAGACAACCTATAGAATGGGAGAAATTATCTATGAATCATATATCTAATAAGGGACTTGGATAATGGAGTATATAAAGAGCACTTACAACTCAATAACATAAAGACAAATATCCCAATTTAAAAATATACAAAGGATCTGAATAGACATTTCTCCAAAGAAGATCTACAAATGACCAATAAGCACAAGAAAAAGATGTTCAACACCATTATCTATTCAGGAAATGAACAATGAAAATGAGCAAATCAAATGAACAAATCAAAATCACAATGAGATACCACTACACATCTACTCAGGTACATAAAATTGCTGGAAAAGACAATATCAAGTGTTGGTGAAAATGTGGAGAAATTGGAATCTCATAGGCTATTGGTGAATATATATTGGGAATTTATATTGGGAATATAAAATGGTATAGCTATTTTGGAATACAGTTTGGCTATTCCTCAAAAAGTTAATATAGAGTTACCATGTAAGCCAGGAGTTCTACCCCTAAGTGACAAAAGAAATTAAAACAGGTGTCCAAACCAAAACCTGTATATGAATGTTCATAGCAGCGTTATCCATAATGGACAAAAAATGAAAACAACCCAAATGTCGGTCAAATGATAAATGGATAAACAAAATATGGTATACATATAATGGAATATTATTCAGCCATAACAAGGAATGAAGTATTCAGACATGCTACAACATGGATAAACCTTGATAATATCATACTACATGAAAGAAGTCAGACACATAAGTCCACAAATTATATGATTTCACTGATATGCAATGTCCAGAACAGTCACATCCATAGAGACGGAAAGTAGATTAGTGGCTTTCAGGAGTTGGGGGGGAAGGAGGGAATGTGGAATGACTGCTAATGGGTTAAGTGCTTCTTTGTAAGGGATGATGAATGCATTCTAAAATTAGACAGTAGTGGTAGTTGCACAACTTTGTTAGTATACTGACCACCATTGAACTATATAACTTAAAAGGGTGAATGTTATGATATGTGAATAAACTGTTATTAAAAAAAATAAAAATTGTTTTGGAGGGGCACTTGGCTGGCTCAGTAGGAAGAGCATACGACTCTTGATCTCAAAATTGTGAGTTCGAGCCCCACGTGGACAGACATTACTTAAATGAAAAAAAAATTTTTTTAATAAAAACTTTCAAAAAATTGTGTTTGGAGACAACTCAAAATGAACCACACTTTAATAATACTTTTATAGATGTATGCATCTTTGAACTGGAAAGAACCTTAGAATTTTACTTTTGTGTTTGAGAAAAGACAACCATTAAAATGT
Organism: Acinonyx jubatus; assembly: GCF_027475565.1. Lineage (NCBI taxonomy): Eukaryota > Metazoa > Chordata > Mammalia > Carnivora > Felidae > Acinonyx > Acinonyx jubatus. The sequence goes on from NC_069387.1 coordinate 51,109,714, forward strand.
CTTACTTTGTCTAATGAAATGTGTCATATGAATTGTCCTAACCTTCCTGTGAAGATCACATGAGATAATATGAGGCAAATTGCTTTGGAAAGAACTGGCCCTGTAAATATAGTCTATGATATTGCTGTCATTTTTTACAGTGTTAAAGGCCAAAAAGAAAAGAAGTCTGCGCCTTCTCTTTTTGGCCCCTTCAACTAGCTTCCCATGCAACTTTTACAGAGTCTCAAATAATCTCTTCCTCTCCCTTTAAGAGGGAATATTAGAATATTATAAAAGAAGGCATAAAAGCATGTAGGAAAGGCTTGCTCCCTGAAAGTCTTCACTGATTGAACTTGATTTAAAGGTTCACTTACTCCCTTCCTCCTGCATCTCCCAACCCCTCCCAAAATCAAGGGGGGGAAAAAAATCAATGTTTTGTTGTTTAGTGCTGTTAAAGGCTGTAGCTAAATAGTTAAAAGCAGATGAGACCGATATGGAGATGTATTTGCCTCCTGAACTATTGAATGAATATTAAAGCAGCAATCCAGACATCTTTTCTTACCTGAGCCTTATTGGTACAATAGAAACCGTGTAAGCACCAGGCTGTCCTACTGGGGGTTTAAGAAGAATTTGGCAATCTCAGAAAAATGGTTTAACATTAAAATTGAGAAGAGAATCTATGGAAATAGTCCCATGTGTTCCCAAAAGGAATGGGAGGAAAAAATGAGATCACGAAGTTAAATACTCTATTCTTAGGAAAAAAACCATAACCTAGCCAGCTCATCACCTGTCTAGTCAAGTTTTCATAAGAACTGGGGAGATTACTAAGAAAAAAGGCTAGATTAATGTGTTTTCTGATACACTACTCTAAAAGAAACTTTAAGACAATGGTGACTTTGCCTTATCCTACCCCAAAATCTCCTTTGGACTACATGTTTAACAAAAGTTGTTCAGAGCTGTTCTATTCTCTAATTCTTTCTCTAATGGCTCCACTCTAAGAAAGAAATACCAGAAAACTGTGTGCATAGAGTTATAAGCTTAACTCTCTAGCTGACTGCACACTCTGGAAGGAATAATGAAGCATTTTATGAGTCCAACATAATGTAGCTACTATATAGAAATTTTAGGAATAACCACTATGGCTGAATACTGCCATGTTTGCAAAAAGACAAGGGAACAATTCCCAGAAGAATAGATTCCTAAAATGATTCTTAAGGAATATGTAGGATTTAGCTAGACAAAGAGACAAGTCTGAGGGAGGAGACTTGGAAGTCTAAGGGAGGAGACTGGAAGAGAGGAGGCCAGAATCCTAAGGCAGAGGCCAAACCACACAGAGCCTCTTTGGTTCCGCAAGGTAGTTTGGACTTGATTTTACACGAGTAGACCTTGCAAGGCCATTGAGAAGTTTGCCACCAGAGTAGACAATATGCTAATTGCAAATTGCATAGTATCACCTTTTCTGTACATTTCAGCCAGATTTTTAAGCTATTTTAAAGTGAGATATTTCTCACTAGAAACTTGAAAAATATGAGCATCAGATAATTATGCTGTAAGCCATTGCTCTGTGGCTTATTACCATCAGACCTGCTTGTTCTCTGTCTTAAGGATGCTTAATTGTTTCTGTCTTTGTTGTTCTGTGTGATTGTTTAGGTTTAACATTCTACAGTTACTCTCTACTACTACGTTTATAAAAACCAATCTGGGAGCTAATCATCAGACACAAATTATCTTGTTTATGCCATAACAGATTATTCATTGTATACACCCATGGATTGTCATCCAAGTAAATTTTAGCCAGATATTACCTATGGCTTTAAAAATTGGACTTCTATAAACAGAAAGACAGCTACTTAAGTAAACAAAAAACTGCAAAGTTTCTTTCTCAATACAAAGAGCCGGAAATTGATTACAATCTGGATATATGATGGGACTCTGACCAATCTTGGTTCCCAGGTCAAATGATGGTATTTGCTCCCCGTTTATTTAGAAGAGGGTAAATCATCAACTACATCTGGCTCAGCCCCTTAAGGTGTACTCTAGGATCACTTTAATGACATTTAGATCATAGCAGGGCCTGAGTGCTAGTTTAAGAGTTTCTGATTCTGCGAGAGTCTTGTTAATAGAATTACTTCAGAATCAACATTTTCGTCACGTAAATCATTTCTACTTCATCACAAGAATGCTTTCTTCTAAGCCTCCAAATACAAAAGCTACCTTAAAGGAAAAGAGAAAATATTCAGAAGCTCCTCTCGTTTACAAGATAAAGCAAAGTCTAACTACTTACTGTATTGCACCTGCGTATTTTGGTTTTATTTTGATCACAAAACAAAGAAGTCATAGTTTCACCTCTTGAAAGCACCTCAACGCTGAATTACCATTAAAGGCACAGAAACAATCCACTCCTGACATTCTCTTCAACAACATTCATTAGGTAATAAATTCATTCATTTGCACTTGTTACGCACAGAACTATTATAGTATTCTTATTTTATCTTACTCTTCTGACACTGGGCTATAACAACTCACTGCAAATACAGGTACGTTAGCAGTGTTTCCCTGCAGTTTAGAAATGAAATCTAAAAAAAAAAAAAAAAAAAAAAAGGAAAGACAAAGACCTCACTATTTTCAGTGAAAAATACTGTTTGGGCAAAGCCTTTTATTCTAAGCCCTTTTAGACTGAACATCATTTTAGTCTCAATTAACTCCTAATTAGATTAAGCGTCAGAGAGAAAGACTTCCACAAAATATCTACAGAGTCCTAAAAATGTAGTATTAAAGAAAAATCTTCAGCCTGATTCCTAGCCTTTTAGATGACTCCTTACTATTTATAGTGCAATGAAAATAAGGGTTGTTCATTACATGGCCATGTTACGTAGCTTGTTAATTTATACATGTGTCTATCGGGTAGAAAACGCTTTGCTGCTTCTTTACAGCATCCAGTCCACCAGGTAGATTTAAAAATAAAATTGGTCAATCAAATAGCACAGCTCAGAAGAAAAGCTTACTGTTTCGTGGTTATAGAGCGAAAGGCCCAACTGTGAAAGCAATGACTGCTTGATTCTTTCGAGAGAGAGCATTGAAGTACCCGCAAAGTGGATGACTCCGCAGTCTCTTAACAGGGGCCACTGCTGTGAAAGCAGATCTCTGCTTGCCTCTGCCTGGAAGGAGCGTCCCGAGCAGTGGAAAAAAAGAAGGAAGAGGTTCTTGTCAGAATCGCATGAAGACAGAACACTGATGTCCACAAATTAGTTCTCCTGCCCAACTACCTGCTGTTGTTGTTATTCCTCACTTCTAAACTGAATCAATACTAGTCGGGAGAGATTTCAGGAAAGAAGGTCTGTTGTGGTCCAACTGTGATTCTTTCCTAATACTCTTTTGGAACACTTCCTATGAAGGATACAGTATTAAAATCTATCAACTTGTGTCTGATTTCATTTTCCCCTTAAGCCGACTTCAGCACTTTATTTGAAATTATGTTAGGGACTTCTCATCTTTCTGCAATGTACATTGATTGCTTTTACAATCAGGAAAAATAAACTAATAAAAAAGAAATTACATTTGAGGCAGTGTGATTATCAAACTGTTCTTAGTTATTTAAACTGCTCATCATAGGAAATAAGGAAAGACATTCATCTTCCTTGCTATATTTCACATTCTTCACCAAAACTTCATTCTTCTCTTTACAAATTTTCTGCCAATTATTTTTTTTTTTTTTCATTACGATTGCATGATCCCTTTTAAATGTTTTCTCTGAGTAACTTAGACTGACCTTTTCCCCCTAGGCCTGGGCTTAATGAACATTTTCCTTTCACAAACCTCTCAGACCTGTTAAAAGGGCCCTCAAATACACAAGTTCATACTTCAGAGATAGTGATGCTGCCCTCAGAGCTCCATATTCAGAAGCAAATTACTTCAAATGTGTCAATTCTCAATCTTTCAAGTACATGAGGGGAAAACTGGCAATTACTATCTTAAAGCAGAATTAATGCTATATCAAATTTAGACATGTATTCTCAATTCCACCCTAAATCCATAACAAGGTGACATATAAATAAACAAATGTATACATGCTAAATATTTAAAATTTCAACTTAGGATATTAGCTATTGAGCTGTTTTAGGACTATGATATAAATACAGTTTGAATACGTAACAGGCAAATAATACTAGGATTTTTTAATCCATTCAACTCAGACCTCAGGTGCCTGGTCCCTTATATGGGCTCCTACCCTTTGATTTTGGAGGTAAGTTGTGACCTCCAAAGATTCTTTGACTTCCCTGGACACTCTGCCATGAAGGGACAAGAAAATAGGTTATGAGTAGTCAACTGTGCCCCCCCTCCCCACCTCCAGGTACCTTCCCTAGCCCAGAGTGTTAACTTTAAGGCACCGCCGTATTAATATCACAAAGAATCCCATCAAAGCTGCTCTTCGTAGTTGTGGCTCAACATTGTCCCCAACCCAATATGACCAATCAGCAGCCGCTTTCTCGCTCTAACGAAAAGCTATCAAGTTGAGGCTTTGAAGAAGTACCGTGCTGCACTGGACCACTTTTTGACATGGAGGCATTTCTCTTCAAAATTTTGAAAGCCCCACTGAGTAGTTAGTTGTCTAGCATTTTCAGGAGTGGGCAAGGTACACAACATCACATGACACTCTCTTTCTTACATATTTCAAAGGCTCCATCTGCTCCATTGCTTTTAATTAGCCTATTCTGACTCAATTAAATTTATTTATTCATTCAAAATTGCATTCATTAATTCCACTATTCAATTTAAACCACTTGTCCAAGCTTAATGGGCAACTAATTTTCACCTCTGCCATAGTAAACAGGGAAAAGTGTGAGTTAGGTTTAAACACATCTTTATTTCTGTCTTTTGTGGATATTTTATAGCATTGAGCTAGAGAGTTCAACTGATTAGAGCAAGGTGCTAATGAGGCCAAGGTTGTGGATTCAATCTCTGCATCAGCCAATTAACTTCACTTAGGCAAAACCACCATTCCATAGGTACAGGTTAAACTCCTAAATCCAGCCGGTCATGTAAAAAACATCCAGTGAGCTCTAGGAAGTATTAAGAGAGAGGAGGTGGGTAGCTCAAGGCAAGTTATCATCATTGCTCACAAAAAGGGGGAAAATTGGTGGGTCATTCATTCAGAAATAAATATCCTGTGTCTGCAGGGTACAATGTAATTAATGTGCCAGGTAAGAAGAAAACTAAGGTGAGCAGCTCAGCTTACAATCTGGCATGCAGTCTCCAGAGACATCCTGCCCAACAAAGAAATAAGCCTAATGATAAGGTTGAGACATGAAACAGAAACCAATATAAGCAAGAAGAATTGGTAAACATAATAAGATGTATAATAAGTATCATGAAATTTGAAAACCTTCAGGGTCTTACAAAAGACAGAGAGTTCATGTTCAGCTAGTGTGATCAAAAGTGACTTTATGGAGGGGTGCCTGTGTGGCTCAGTCGGTTAAGTGGCCGACTTCGGCTCAGGTCATGATCTTGTGGCTCGTGGGTTCGAGCCCCATGTCGGGCTCTGTGCTGACAGCTCAGAGCCTGGAGCCTGCTTCAGATTCTGTATTTCCATCCCTCTCTACCCCTCCCTGTCTTTCTCTCTCTCTGTGTCAAAAATAAATTAAAAATGTTTAAAAAAAATTAAAAAGTGACTTTATGTAAAAAATAAAATCTGGTTTGTAATTTATAGGAAAATTTGAGAGAAAATTCTAGGAAGATCAAAACTAGATAATACAGGGCCTTGACTAGTAAACAGATAATTGTAACTTTATCTTCTAAGAAACATGGAATTCTTAGAATATTTGCTTAGAATACAGCAACAACATGATTAGAATTCTGAAGACCTAAACTGGTGGAGGCATGTGACACATTGGAGACAGGGCATCTGGATAAAAGCAGCCAAAATGAGGCTTTCTTGAGAGCTTATATTCAAGATCTCGGTGAGAAAGGAAACAGATTCAGGAAATGCTAGGGAAATGGAAATAGCCAGGATTTGGCAGTGGATTAGATGGAAGAAATTTTTGAAGGAAGGGAGATTAAAAATATAGAAAGATTAAAAACCCAGTGATAGGGAAAATGGTGGTTTCCATAAATAAGAATAGAAATGAGAGGGTTGGAAGTAGCCAGTAGGAGTCAGGAAGGCAGACAATGATAGTGAATTTGTGTTTGTGTATACAGTTGACCCTTGAACAACACAGGAGTTAGGGACCCCACACAGTCAAAAATCTATGTATAACTCTGGACTCCCCCAAAACATAACTGCTAACACCCTACCCTGTTGCTCAGGGATCAACTGTACTGAATTTGAGGTACCAGCAAAACACTTACCTGGATTCATACAGCAGGCTGTTAGTTGTAAGAAGGAATCAAGTCAATAATACCAAATGCTGTGGAAAAATAAAGGAGAATTGAGAGAAAAATCTGTTTGATTTGATAATAAGGAGACATGGCAGTTCACTGAATATATTTTCATTCTGGGCGCATGGGGGGTTTGTACTTTCTCAACTGATTTCTTTAGTTAGATGTGGCCATGTGACTAGATCTGTCCAATGAGTTCAAGCAAAAGTGACATGTCACATTTCCAGGCCAGAAAATGTAATTTGCTAGTGCAAAACCTTGTAGAATTCTGTTTTCTTTTGCCAAGGCTACTTGCAATGCTCAAGGTATGAGCTGCTTCATCAGCCTGCATCTTTCATGGAGCAGCAGCCCCAGCCCACCCACAGTACTGCAATAATCATCTGTATAGCAGGAGTGAGAAGCGAAACTTTAAGGATGAGATTTTCACTAAGATCGAGACCATACTGATAGAGCAGGATTTTGGGTAAGCATCAAGAAAGCAGCTTCACTACAGTGGTAAAGGAAAAGTCTGTCTTTCAAGGTGCTGAGAAGTGATAGGAACGGGAAAAAAATGAGGTATTCAGCAAGATCACTGCGTTGGTAAATCTAGTCATGAAAAAGACAGAAAGAATTCAGCAACTTTGAAGGTAATAGAAGAGAGAAATAGAGTGTGAGAGCTTTTGTTGTTGTTTTAGTATGGGGAATCAGTCCCAAGACAGAAAGAATATGGGAGGGAAAAAGATTAATAGAATAAGATTTCAAAAGAGTTGGAAGAGGGTCAAGGTAGAAAGAGTCACATTCCTTCCTCTGAGGCAGGAATAATGAGAAGAAAGATTAGCCTTAAGAAAATATTAAAATGGGAAGGAAAGAGACTGAAAGAGCTCAAGTCAAATGGTTTCAACCAGTGTTATCTTCCCACACAAAGGCTATCATGTTTTAACACTATCCAGGATATTATCACTGCTCATGAAATACTAAATAAAAGCAAAGTCTTTCATGAAATTCATGCTCTTTTTACCATATCATAAATAATTACAATGTTCCGAATACAGTGCTAAGCAAGGTGTGGGAGCCAGGCATCTAGGGTATGCATTATAATCTCTTTAGTAAATGTACACTCTGGATCCAGGAAGAAAGTTAATATGTATTTAAAATTAGTGAAAAACAGAAAACTGTGTATAACCTAGTGTTAAGGTGTAAAGTATAGAGAAGAGGATGATTAGTAAGGCCTAGAAAAATCAGGAAAAACTTCTTTGAAGCAGTGGAGCTTGAAGATATGCACAGTTTGAGTAAAGGCATGGAAAATGGAGGAATCCTAGTGATTAGAATGGCCCTGGCGAACCTACCAGTCCAGGATGAGCTTGGCATGCTTTTGGGTTGGGAAGATTGACCTGTCTAGGGTGGAGTATATATGTATGTGTTCAGTCAGAATTCTTAGCTGTGTGCGTTAGAAAACAACACTGGCTAATAGAAGGATGCAGATAGATCACAAAATCTCCAGAAGAAACATAGAGCTAGTTGTAGAGGCTAAGCAGCCAAGGTCAATGACCAAAACTGTAGTAGAAGACTGAGGTAAGCAAAATTGCAATGCAAGACTGGTCTAGAAGATTCTTCTGCAGCCATTGATGGATACAGCCACCTCAGTTTGTATTGTTGACTCCACATACTGTCACTGATGTTTCTGGGAACTGGGTAGGTGTTGACACTGGTGCCACACATCACCAAGCATTCTGTGAGGGCACTGTTGCAGAGTGTCACTGACACTTATGACCTAAAGTCTGGGAGAAGTATATCCAAAGGAGAGAGACTAGATCATATACTATACATATGATGGCACTGCAAAGAAGCCAGGAAAAGTGATTATCTAGCATCTGCTGTGTCTACAGCACAGAGACAGCTCTGCTTCATAAGGCAGGGGATTCCCCGTAGATAAGAAAAGAGTTCCATTGTTGAGTAGCCAAAAGGCTATCAAATAAAAATATGATTGGGATAGCTAGTGGAAATCAGAAGAAATGATTATAGTGGACCCTGAAATCCAGACAGAAGAATTTAGCTTCCTATTGATGGAAAATTGGAACTATTAAAGAATTCAGAACAGAGATATGTATCAGAAAGATAGTAGGTGCTTAATAAATGTTTGTTGACTAAATGAACAATTACAGCAGTGCATAAGACTAGATGGATTGGAAATCCATCTGTACCAGTATTTAGGCACAAGAGAATGGCACCCTCTAACTAAGGAAGTAGAAATAGAAATGAAAAGAAAAGAGCTCATATGAAAAATATTTTGAAAAAAAGATCCATGGGTCCTGGTGACTGCTTGAGTACAACTAAGAAAAGAGCAAATTCCCTCCAAAGTGATTCCAAAGCTTTCAGCATAAGTTGTGGAGGACATTTAGATCAAAGAGTTGATTTGGGTGAATTTTCATTTTGAAGACTTTAAACTTTTTTGTGTAATTTCCAATCTGCTGTTAAGACTATCCAGTGAATTTTTCATTGAAAAATTAGTTTCAAGTTCTACAACTTCTATTTGGTTCTTTTGTGTATCTTAAAATTCTCTTCTGAGAGATGTCTGAGAGATCCTATCACGTTTTCCTTTCATTCTTTGAACATATCCATAATAGCTGATTTATAGTCTTTGTTGGCTAAATCTAACACATGGACCATCTTGGAGTTGGCTTTTATTAAACTTTTTTCTTGATGATAGGCCACATTTTCCTAGGTTTTTTTTTTTTTAAGTTTTTAATAACTTTTTTCTACACTGCATATTGTGGATGAATCATTGTAAAGATTCTGAATTCTGTTATCTTTCTTTGAACTTGTTGACTTGTTTTTGTAGGCAGCTGAATTACTTGATTATTACTTTGAGCCTTGTATGAAAATCTTATTTCCTTGGTTTTATGCTTGCTAGGGAGGATTCAATGAAAGAACAGGATGTTTTCCAAGCGTCCCTTACTTGGCAGAATTCAACTTCCAAACTCTGTCTCTGCTGTGGATCTTGTCAAGGTGTGATGTTTGGCCTTGTTATCCCAGGTGTACCATAGGCTTTACTATAGGAATTGGCCCTTACAGACCTTTCTGATGTCTTAGCCTGATTTTATCAAATATTAGTGAGATGTTAACTAGATTTCTCCACTATGGCTGAGCTGGAATTCCAATGTCCCCAACATTGTTCAAGCTATAGTATCTCTATTCTGCTCTCGACCTGATAGCTACAAGCCTCAAGTCTGTGGGTAAGCCTTGAGTAGTGTCACAGGGCAGATATGTGGCCAAGTCCTCAGGCACGACTGGTGGGAAACCTCCATACAGACTTCTGAGGTTCCCCCTCTACACAGCCTTTTCCTCTACAGTACCCACATATTCCAACTGCTTCTGCTGTCTTGATTTCTAATCACTGTGTCTTCAGCAAAGCATAAGCACTGTGAATTTCAGCATCCCGTGCTATGATTCACAAATGTCTCCCAGGCAGACATCCAGGTAAATCATGGGGTTCATCTTATGAGTGTCCCTTTTTTCAGGGATCAGAATCTTGCGTTGCCCATTATCTAAAACCTAAAGAGCATTGCCTCATATATCTTATCTGGTTTCATCATTGTTTATGGCATGAGACTAGCCTTGTACCAATAACTCCATCACAATCAGAAGCAGAAGACTGAAGACATTATCCATGAGGATGCTGAAAAAACAAAGTGAAAATTCAATAGACTTCTGGCATCTGCTTTGTCTCAGCCTCTTATTATGAGGCCAGCTATCCACATTCATTCTTCAGGAAGGCCATAAGTGCTAGTTTCAGCTGAGCCCCTCTCTCTGGCAAATGTCCAGTCTGCTTGCCAGTTTGACATTTTATCTCTCCTCAATCCTTCAAGTTCATTTCCCCTGGGGGTGGGGGGGGGGGCGATGGGGTTGATGGGGAGTGTTCTTTCCCTAGCTGTGAAGTTTTGCCAGCCTTAAAACTAGGTTCTGCTATGTTGACTGAATTTTAAGGAGAAATTTCTTCCCTTCTCTTTACTTCTCACTGGCTTCCCCACATTGAAAGAAAAGGGAGCTGACTAGTAGCTCAGACTAGAAGAAGAGTTGTTCTAAGGTGGTTTATCCTCCTCCGTGCTTCTTATTCTCTGATAATCAACCTGCTCTCAGGCTTCAGTCCTCTCTTCCATGGAGCACAGAATTTGCCCTGCAGGTGCTCAGATGCTCTGCCTGCCCTAGGCCAAGCCAGTCTGATTCACTGGGAGAAAGAGCAGGAAACTACTTTGGCCTTGGGCACAGAGTACATTTCAAATCATATTTACTAATTAAACTGAAGCCAGAGTAGAAGAATGTGATTTATTGACCCCTCAAACTTCAGTAGTGCCCTAGATTAAGCCCTGTTCCTCATTTTGATGACTCACGTAGACCCTTTCTTTTAGCCTGGAAGCTCAGCTCTTGGTTTGTACATACTTCCCTAGTTTTATCAAACTGAACTCTGTATAAGAATCTTTCTGCCAGCTCTAGCCTTCTAGGACATACAACAACCCTGATTCCTCTTCCCTATTTCTTGTTAAAAATATGAGATTGGAATCACAAAGAAAAAGATCATTTTCATTTCTAAAATAAGCTTTATTTGGTGCTTGCGTTTGTTTGTTGATTAAAGTACAATATAAATCATACCAAGAACAAGGAATCAATCCCCACATGGACTAATTAATTTAACTTTGCTCCATCTCACTTTGGCTAACATCCTAATTTCCCTAGGTCTCTAACCAAGTGGAACATAAAGAGAGAACATAATGATTCCTGGAGCTCTAGAACCTTTAGTGGGACAACAGTCTAAGACTCATGCTGAACTATTCATCAGTAGCAATCATTTTTGTGTACTGAGGACAGTATTATCGTTACATGTATTATCATTAGAAGATTCCTCAAAACCAAAGAAATTTCCTTCGTTGATGTTAGACACATGGATGAAAAGGTTAAATGTTGGAAGAAAGCATAGTATAAATTTTTTATCCTCAGAGCAGTCAAGTCAATAATTATGAATTATTTATTATTATTAGCATCATGAAAAAATTTACTCAGTAAATATTACATGGACTGCATTATACCAGGTACCACAATGGAGAATAGACAATGAACACCCTCAATGAATATACAACATAGTTGAAAAAACAAGATACATTCATATAAAAATATTGCCAACAATACAAAATAGTATACAAGCAGTGTCCAAATAAATAAATGGTACAAGAAATGTGGCAGGAAAATATGACTGTGTCTAGGGGGCAAGCCAGCTCAAATCTCACATTGGATATTGGGATCTGAGTTGGACTGTATGGCTTGAATAGGATTATTAGATTGGGTCATATGAAATTGTCATTTTGTTGGGTCAAAAATGTTAAATATCAGCAATTTCATATGGTTCCACCTGACAGCTTGCTAAGTCTATTCTATATGTGAGGGGGAAAATATGGAGGTGATCTCTGAGTCAAGAGTCACACATCCATTGTCTTATTTAATCTTCATAACAATCCTGTGAGATATGTGTTTCCTCATTTTTTACATGCAGAAACCAATGGTCAAAAAAGCATCTTGCCAGGTCACGCTGTAGTAAAGAGAGCAACTGGGACAAAACCCAATGATCTGATGCCCTTACTGAAGGTTTCTTGCCCCAGTACCATATTGGAAGAGAAAGCCAATCCTTGCCTCCCTGTAAAAATAATTAAGTGATTGATATTTTAAGATATCTGTCATCTATGTGCAAATGTCTCCTAGTTTAGGATCCTCAAAATTCCATAGATTGTATATTGTGTATTCATGGGGAATGACATTTCCCCTATCTGTTCAGCACTTTGGACTGTTCCTCAGAGAAAAGAGAGATTAAGAGAGATTAAGATTTTCCTGCCACATTTCTTGTACCATTTATTTATTTGGACACTGCTTGTATACTATTTTGTATTGTTGGTAATACTCATGATGGTGTTCATTGTCTATTCTCCATTGTGGTACCTGGTAGAATGCAGTCCATGTAATATTTACTGAGTAAGATTAAGATTGAGTACTCAGAGATTAAGAGAGATTAAGATTAAGCTTTCTTACAGGTTAAAAGTTCGCGAGTGAGGCTATTTTTGCTTTAAATTTTTCTTAAAGAATTCTCAGACTGTTTCTAGCTAGATTTTCTCTTCATGTGATGTCTGCCTAGAAAAATAGTTCTGCCCTCTGCAATTCCATGTTCTTGATTGCAGCACTGGACTCAGAACGAGAATTTTAAAAACACCAAAACTAGTTCACTAAAATCAAGATTCCCTATGCACAAGGTTGATATGTATTCCTGTGTTTTAAATTAGTTTATATTTTTCCTAGAGCTATGTTCAGTGTCTTCTAAGTAATGATGACAAATTAGATTCTTCTCATCAAGTTAGATTTGCAATTCAACTTGAAGACACAGAAGAGCAGCTAAACGTTTAGAACTTTTTTCCTTTTTTAATTAAGTTCCTTTTACAGTAGTCTTGTAATTGTTTCCAGAAATATAAGCTATTGGGGGAAAAAAAACCTCATTTATACCAAGGTCTATTTCTTAATAAGTATTAAGACCTTGAAAACCTACTCTCTAAAATATAATGGTAGAAAACGGGTAGTGTAGTTAACTGAATTTGAATTAACTAGAAATCAAAACTACCTTTTTATCCCTCTTATAAAATAAAATAATATTACTTTACCCTAAAGGCATAACACATACTTTGAGATCTCAGAGCAATTTAGATAAGGCACATACAGGATAAAGTCACCATTGCCTCATTTAAAAAAAAACTTCCGCATATATTGATCACTACTTGACTTTATAGAGATTAGTTAACCTTTCTCGCCACAGAAAAAAATTCTGACACCAACTGTCTTCCAATAGATAAATTATTGTTTCACTATATCTGAACACCTTTTGAATAATAATGGTTTCATAGCATCTGAAAACTGCTTAATTGCTCATCTTGCTCACCATTGGTGAGCCTTGAAATGTAAATAATTCAAACTTCTAAATATTTTCATTCAAGCAGGTATTGGTTCTTGCAACGGTCCTTTTGAAATTTGCACTCACTGCTTCTACATTCTCTGTATTCATCACTCCTTAATCCAACACCAATTTTCCATCCCATTCTTGCAACACCCGTGGCCTCCTTATCATCAAGTTTAATGGAATTTACTCAGCACTCCTTTTTAACTTCTCAGCCACATTTCACACAGCCTATCCCTTCCCTCTTCCTGCTCCTTATTCTTTTCTGTTTTGTTTGTATCTTTTCTTCATCCCCTAACCCGCTTAAACATGTTTCAATGATCAGCCCCTTCTCTGCTCTCTCTCTGTTTGTAATACCACCCACGACCCCATCAGACCTTCAGGTTTCACCTGTATCCAGTGACAGCAAATCTATGCCTCTAGCTCCGAACACTCTTCCCATCTCCAGACCCAAACATTCAGAAGCTTACCCTGTATCTCCACCAGTCTGTCCCTTCACTCCTTCAACTGAACATTTCCCTAATGGAGATCCTCCTATTCTCCCCGCAGACACCAACTTCACGTGACCTAGTTCTATGAACAATACCACTAGCTCTCAGATCAACCTGAAAAATTTCAGAGTTGTTTTAATTCTTCCTTTACCCTGACCCATACTTCAAAATCAGTCAAGCTCGCAACATCTTTCAAATCCCTACCTTCTTTTTCAACACTGTTCCCAAGCACATCACGGTAATTAACAAGGGTTATCTTCCGATTTTATTTTAGTTACTTGTGTAAAGCCATTTTCTTCTTTGTTGTTGTTGTTGTTGCTTTGTTTGTTTGTTTTAGGTAAGCTCCACCCCAACGCAGGGCTCAAACTCCCTTCGAGATTAAGAGTCACATGTTCTACTGACTGAGCCAGACAGGCGCCCTAAAGTCCTTTTCTTTTTCTAAACTGTATGTTCCAAAAAAACAAGAGATTGTGTTTTAGTCATACAGTGTAATCTTTTAGTGATGCCATTAAGTGCTAGAAGGGCAGGAAGCAGTAGGTTCTAGAATTTCTGTGAAGAAAGTTTTAGAAATCTGGCTGCAGGGGCAGGAAGGACATGAGAGACTGCTGGAAGTAGCATTTGCATGGTTAGCACACTATTTTCACTTAGGTTGCTTAAGTGGCTTTAGGATTCTGATGGAGGTTGTGAGGACTCTGAAGACCCCAAGATCCCTTAGCATCACCTCAGCTTATAAGCACAGTTCCCCAAAAATAAATGTTATTGAGGGAAGGGCAAGGATAAACCCAACTTCTAAAGATGGTGGAAAGAGCTCTTTACCTTTCCCTGCAGTCACAGCCAGTCCCTGTTGAGTCCAGCTCAGAGGAATGTCAAGAAGTCTCTTTCCTGTCCTTGTCCCTTTCTCTCTTCCTCCTGTGATTCCTCACCCACTCGCCTCTCCTCTCTAATTCCACTTGTACATCCCCTCAGCCTGTATTTTGTGTGCAGAAAGAAGGAACAGAGGAGGACTGCCTCACTCTGACCAGAACCAGATGAAGCATTTTTAGCTGATTCAGTGCTCTGATTCATTGGAAAGGGCGAGGTTTTAAAAAGCTATCTTGAAGGGGCACCTGGGTGACTCAGTCTGTTAAGCATTTGACTTTGGTTCAGGTCATGATCTCACAGTTCATGGGTTCGAGCCCCGTGTTGAGCTCCGGGTCGACAGCTCAGAGCCTGGAGCCAGCTTCGGATTCTGTGTCTCCCTCTCCCTCTCTCTCTGCCCCTCCCCCACTTTTGCTCCCCGCCAAAAAAATAAATAAGCAAAGATTAAAAAAAAAACAAACCATTCTGTAATTCACACAGTCGCACAAAACTCAACACAGTGACTAGCACAAATAAATATTTGGTAAGTAAACTAATAACTGTGTCCTCTGTAAAGATTCATAGATGAAATGGCAGGAGTCTTAAAACCAAATATACTAAATTCTGATTAACGTGTGATGCTTTATAAAACACAATAAAAGAATTTAATCTTTTTTTTTAATTTTCCTTGAATTAATAGTGCCTCCTAATGAATTGAGGCTGTTAATGAATTTGGCTCAGCTCTAGTAAAAGCAATGGAGTATTTCTATCAAATCAGTATTCAGACTATGTCTTCATGGATTTCAGCATAATACTTAATATGTGAACTACCAAAACACAGTTATTTATAATCCAGTGCTCAAAGATTCTCCACTTGAAAAACATTAAGAGAAATGCTGATGTTATAGAGATACCCCAAAATATAGAGTTCTAAATGTCATCAAATAGCATGTGAAGGCTTATATTTTGTCAGACATTTTGGTAAACCATGTTCTGTATTCCCATTAAGTACCTGGAATAAATGTTACGTGGCTGACATTGGTGTGTTGGGTTGGCAGCACTGACCCTACCCCACCCTGCTTCAGTATCCATTTGTAGGAGCCAGATGGAAAATGAGGACAGAAAAGAACAGTTTGATGTGCGGATTCATGGGTCCAGAGAGGAACAAATGCAGAGGACAGTTTCTAGTCCACGTTACAGTTTGACCTAAGGACTCAGTCTGAAGAATCAGGGAAAAGGGCTGCAGAGAAAGCCTGGAGTGGCCATTTGCCAAGAACCTTCATGAGATTGGTGCCAAAACAGAGGTAGGGAGAAGGCATTTCGTCATTTCTGCCAATAACCCAGCATGGCTCTGGTGTGCTGGTAAAAATGGAGAGGAATCGGTAGTATCTGGCAGTTTGGAGATTTTGCAGCTCTGGGAGCATTGTGACAAAGTATGCTGACTAGAGAAGCAGCATTCCCACACAGGACGCTCAAAAGCACCTTGAGACCAGCAGCTCTCAACAAGGATGCTTAAATGGAATAGCCTGAGAGGGATTTATGAACACAGGTGAATCACAGGAATTACTGGGGAGTTTTAGGGGTTGTGTGGGTGGGAAATCAACTAGCTAACAAAATAAACTTGTAAGCTAACACGGCCTTTAAAATTTGGGGATATTTGGTATGTAGTCAGAAGTGGGTAAATCATTGTCCTTTTTAATCAAAGTTAACCATTTGTGTGGTGTGTGTGTGTGTGAGAGAGAGAGAGAGTTCACTTAAGAGTCTAAAATTTTTAGATATTTGGACACCAAAATATCACCCTTAACTTGATCCAGCTCTCTTCCTTTGATTATGTATCCTATCCAAATAGAAAACAGCAGTATGTATTTACTGAGAGTTTTCTTGTTCAGAAACTACATTAAGCTGTATGGAAAATTTTTAAAAAGAAGAAAAGAAGTAAGTATCTTCCATTAATGAACTCAAAATTTATTTGGGAATATAAAATCACACATAAAGTATAATAAAGAATTATTTAATTACTAATTCCCAGTTAAGAGGCCATCTTAGCTTATAAATTTCTTTTGTTAGCTAGTTGATTCTAGAATACATAATGACAATGGTTTCCTCTGCAGAGGAAAACTGTAAGATAGGAGAGGATAGGACATCTTCTTTGCATTATTTGCCATTTGTACAACTTGAAATTTTTGCCATGTGTTTGTATCACCTTTTCAAAAACAAAATAAATAAGTTGTCTTTTTCTAAAGGGAGACCAGAATGGAGAATTATAACCTAGATATAATCAGAGCAAAAGCAGAGGTCTTTGGAGTCAGACAAGCCTGGCATCACTAACTGACCTAAACCAATTAGGATTTTCAAAATTCTCTGTTTTTTGTTTGTTTGTTTGTTTTGTTTTGTTTTGTTTTGGCAGATGTCTATAATACCTAGCAATTACTAGTTGATGAAAATTCTATCTGCAGTCCTATTAATAGGTAGGATGTTATAATGAAAACAAATCTCAGACCAAATATTGTGACACATACAAATTTTTATTAGTAGGCAGTCACTAAAAATGCCATACAATCTGAGCTTCTTAAAGTCCTTTAGGGACTCAAAACATGTGTCTTGCAGCCATGGTAGATGTGAAAATACTTTAGCAACAGAACCAGCTAATCTTCTACTTGGATCAGACAACAGAATCTTCCATTAAGTGATAGAATGCTGAACCAAATGGAATCCTTGGCCTGAGTGCTTTTTCAAAGACTTTTAGGCTGATGGACTCTGAAATTCTTATCAATATGTAACATTATGATGCAATATTGTTATGCAACATTTATACATGTATTGCATATTATTTCTAGTTAATAGACGTAACACTTATTTCACTGACAAAAAAATATTTCTAGCAGAAATAGTATAATGATGTAGAACGTGTGCTTTGGAGTCAGATTATCTGGGTTCAAATCTGGCTGTGCCAATTTCTACCAGGCACATAACCTTGAACAAGTTGTTCAAACTCTCTGCCTCTTTTTCCTCATCAGTGAAATAGAGATGCTAATTATGCCTACCTAGTTGCGTCATTATGGGAATTAAATGAGTTGACGTTTGGGGCGCCTGGGTGGCTTGGTCGGTTAAGCGTCCAACTTCGGCTCAGGTCGTGATCTCGCGGTTTGTGAGTTCGAGCCCTGCGTCGGGCTCTGTGCTGACCACTCAGAGCCTGGAGCCTGCTTCAGATTCTGTGTCTCCCTCTCTCTCTGCCCCTCCCCTATTCACGCTGTCTCTCTGTCTCAAAAATAAATAAACGTTAAAAAAAAATTTTAAAAAATGAGTTGACGTTTACAAAATGCTAAGATCAGTGGCTGACAAATAAATGCTATATGAGTACTTATTAAATATATTAAATTAGCACCCTTCATGCTAGCTAAGGGACTCTTTAATGATGATTCTGATAGTGTTATCAGGCTTGCTTACAGCCTTGGAATTTATAGATAGTGACTCCCTCTAGAACAAAGGGCAGGTATGATTGCCTCTCATGAAAAATTTAGCTTCCCTAAATTTAGCATTTGTTTCCGTAATACAACCCACTGCATGTGCAGGTGTCCTATGGCCTTCATCCTATCACCCTGTGGGAACTACAGTTTGGGGAAGAAGAAATGCTAATACTATAATTACTGCTATTGCTATGAGTAGTAAACTATCTTTCATCTCTGATCCAAGAGTCTTGTGTCTTTTGCCAGTATCCATGAAACTGGAACAGGCAAATTCATTAACTGCCAAGTAGAGTAAAATATCAGCTCTTTCCAGTTGTTGACAATATTAAGAAGGTATTCTAAGAAAACTTATACCAATAAATTAGAAAACTTAGATAAAATCAACAAATTTCTTGAAAGACACAATTTACTAGATCTCTTTATGATGTTGAGAAAGGTAAATTTTTCTTAGATAAGATACACACACACACACAAACACTACCTATAAGAGGAAAATAAATAAATAATTAGACTTCAACAAAATTAAAATATTTTGCTCCTTTTTAATGGGCCAAATATTTAAACAGAAACTCCTCAAAAGATATAGAAATGGTCCAAAAGCACATGAAACAATTCCCTACATCATTAGCCATCAGGGAAATGAAAAATAAAACTATAATGAGATATATCACTGCATACGCACTACAGGACAGCTAAAAATTAAAAAGATTGACAATGCCAAGTGTTGACAAGAATAGGAAACAAACAGGGGTGCCTGGATGGCTTGGTCGGTTAAGCGTCCGACTTCGGCTCAGGTCATGATCTCACAGTCCGTGAGTTCGAGCCCCACTTTGGGCTCTGTGCTCACAGCTCAGAGCCTGGAGCCTGTTTCAGATTCTGTGTCTCCCTCTCTCTTTGCCCCTCCCCTGTTCATGCTCTGTCTCTCTCTGTCTCAAAAATAAATAAATGTTAAAAAAATAAAATAAAATAAAATAAAATAGAATAGAATAGGAAACAGAACTTTGTTATACTATGTGAAACAGTACAAACACCTTGAAAAATAGTTGGCCAGTTGTTTTTTTTTAAGTTTTTATTTCTTTATTTTGAGACAAAGAGAGAGCCCACAAGCATGAGTCAAGAAGGGGCAGAGAGAAAGGGAGAGAGAAGCCCAAGCAGGCTCTGTGCTATCAGCAGGGCTCCATCCCATGAACCATGTGATCATGACCTGAGCCAAAATCAAGAGTTGGACACTTAACCAGCTGAGCCACCCAGGTGACCCTAGTCAGGTAGTTTCTTATCAGTTAAATGTATACTTATTATATAACCCAGCATTTCTTACTCCTAGATGTTTTCCCATGAAAAAAATGAACATAAACCTCTACAAAAATTTTCATACTAGCTGTGTTTAAAATAGTGAAAAAATGGAAACAAAAGAATATCAACAGGTGAATGGTAAAGAAATTATAGTGTATCCATACAATGGAATATTACTCAGCATTGAAAGGAAAGAACTACTAATACACATACACAACATGAATGAATCTTAAAACCATAAAGCTGAGTGAAAACCAAAGTGAATATACTATTGGGTTCCATTTATATGAAGTTCTAGAATAAGCAAAACTAATCTATAGTGACAGAAATCAGATTATTGAGCCTGGGGATAGAGAACTGACCACAAAGCATTATGAGAAATGCTTTGAGGGTTCTGAAAATATTCTCTATCTTGTTCAGTGTGATGATTATAGGGAATATAAACACCCATGCACATACTTCAAAGCTTATCAGATTGTACTGTTAAAATTGGTGCATTTGTTTTATGTAAATTATACTTAAAGTGATTTTTGAAATCATGATCATTCTCACTAGTTATAAAAAAATTCACTGGGTTTTAATCTCACTGAAACTTTATCTAAAAAATATGAATAATACTCTATCACAGAGGCAAGAGAATTCTACTAAATAATTCATATAGACTATTTAGCACAATGCCTTGATCAAAATGAGAATAATTATAATGTAAACTAAATAACTGCTGAAAATGTCAAGAGTAGTATGGATGGTGCTATCCATTAAGTTTTCCTGGCGGGGTGATTTCTGAGATAATCAGGAAAGAAAGACATGAATTACTGGGGTGAACATTCCATGTAGAAAATGTCAGACAAAAGCACTGAGATAAAATTACAAAGATGAGTGTAGTAATGGGCAACCATCAGGTGTATTCAGCTGCATTAGACAGATGACAGCTAATCATAATGAAAATTGAGAAAGAAATTATAGAGGAAGAGAAGCTATGAGGTAATAAGTCCAGAGATGCAAAAGCTAGAGTACGAAATAATAGGGCATGTTAAACCAAGTACAGAAATTATATTGGTGTTCAGAGAAGGCCATCCTGAAAGCTACATGTGATGTAAATAGAAGCAGGACCTGACTTGAGACCAAGAAATGAATTTGAAACTTATCACTCTGCTATGCAAGACACAAGGAGGCTTAGACTAGAAAAGAAAGAAAAATAAGCAAGCAATACTGTGGGGGAATATTTTCAGAAATTGGCTCTAATAAGAAGCAAAAGAGAAACAGGCATTGCCAACGACTTCAAAGTCTTGAATTGGAAAAACAGGTTGTTCATACACAGTATCTACAGGAGGAGAACAGAAAGGAAAACTCATAAGAGTGAATTAGTATTATAAAAAGAAAATAGAAGAGATGTTAGCGATTATGTTAATCACTAGTGCTTGTAGTAGTTTCCTGTGGCTATTGTAACAAAGTATCAAAAACTGAGAGGCTTAGAAAAACAGAACTATATTGTCTAACAGTTCTGTAGGCTACAGGTAGATCAAGGAATCTGCAGAATGGGTTTCTTCCCAGGGCTGTGAGGGACAATCTGTTCCATGCCTTTCTTTCAGCTTTTGGTGGCTTGTCAGCAACTGATGGCCCTTGGCTCTGGTTGGTTGACCTTGATCTCTGCCTTCATCTTCATATAGTTTTCTCCCTATGTGTGTGTCTGTGTTCAAATTTCCCCTTTTTATAAGAAAACCAATCACTACAGATTAGGGCCCCACTCTACTCTCAATGTGACATCATCTTAACTAATTATCTGCATTGACCCTATTTCCAAATAAGGTCACATTCTCAGATATTGGGGGTTAAGATTTCAACATGAGAATTTGGGGGGTACAAAATTCAACCCATAGCAGTGCTGTTCACCAAATATGTCTAGCTATCCCCCTTTTGAGCATAAAGAGGATTGTACTTCCTCACTCTGTCTGAAATTATGTGTGGCCACATGACTTGCTTTGGCCAATAAAATGTGAAGAAAGTGACATATGCCATTTCCATCCGAAGCTTTAAAGGCCAGTGCATAATTCACCACATTATCTCCCTTTTGCTCAGGTAATTGTGAAGGTACTTGTCAAGATCAATCTTTCATCAGCTCATGTCACTAAGGAACTAAAATGAGCAGAGCTTCCTTTCTGTCTTGCACTGGGAATGCAGCAAAAGCAAGAAATAAACTTGTGTTGCATTGAGTTAATTATTCGGGGTTGTTACTCCTGCTAGACACCTAGCCTATCCTGACTAATATAGAGATGACTGTGCTTTTACTCAGAAGAGTAGTCATTCGGGAAGTGATTGTCTATGAGTAGCCATCGTTTCACATTTTTACAAAGACTAAAAATAGATGAGACCAAATAGATCTTTGTTCTTACCATTCTTCATTAAATAGCAGTGTAATAGATTGTTTCTTTAGTGGCCCACAGTGAACTATGACTCCTTGCACAGTCCCCTCTGACCCTGACTTTGAGATTGGCTATTTGACTAGCTTTGGCCAAGAGTACACTCATAGGCATGATTAAAATAGAGGTTTGCATATGGAGTTATTCTCTTGGAATGCTTGCTCTTAGGACACTCCTTCTCAGAATGCAGTGACCATGTCCTGAGAAGCCCAACTTAGTTCCACAGAGAGGCCATGTGGAGGACCATCAAGACCTTGGCTCACAGCTCCAGCTGAGTTCCTAGGAACTATCAACTTGCCACCATAGGAGTAAGCTTTCTTGGAACTAGATCCTTCAGCCACAATTAAGCCACCAGAAGTGATGCCATGTGGAGCAGAAAAAATGATCCCATCAAACCCTGCTCCAAATGCAGAATTATAAGCCAATAAATGACTGTTGGCTATGTTAAGACATTAAGGGCTTGGGTTGTATTTTTAATGCAGCAACAGATAACCAAAGCAACTGATAAATGCTTTTATATAATAACCAGTCAAAAATTTTTTTAATTAACTTATTTTGTGTATCAGTAATTCCTTGTTCTTCACTAAAAGGATACGTTAGCTTTATAGAGCCAAGATCATGAAGCTCTAAAACAGGACATATTTGGGTTAAAACTCTGGCTCTGTTGTTTACTAGCTGGGCAACCATGGACAAAAGATGGAACCTGTGGATCTCCATTTCTTTATTCACATAACAAGAACAGAAAGAAATACCTCCCAGGCTTATTGTAAAGATGAGAGACAATGATTACATATAAAGTACCTGAAACAAAGTTTACACTCAGTGAATAGTAAAAGTAATTGCTATTATCATTTTGTTATCATTTTTTATCATTCATCAAGTGTCTCTATGGGCATCAGCTATATGACAAGCTGGGTAGTGAGAAAACAAAGATATGCAGATGGCTGCACTATACTTGCAGGGATCTTATAGTCCATTAATTGTATTAAGTGCATCAGGGGATGGGACGTCTGGGTGGCTCTGTCACTTAAGCGTCCGACTTCAGCTCAGGTCATGATGTCACGGTTCGTGTGTTCAAACCCTGCATCGGGCTCTGTGCTGACAGCTCAGAGCCTGGAGATTGCTGCAGATTCTGTGTCTCCCTCTCTCTCTGCCCCTCCCCCACTTGCACTCTGTCTTTCAAAAATAAATAAACAATAAAAAAGAATTTTTGTTTTTAAGTGCATCAGAGGAAGGCTACATGTTTTGTGAGAATACCTAACAAGGAAACCTAACTGTGATGTGTGGTCTGGGATGGTTTCTCTGATAAATATTTAAACTGAGTCCTAAGGGGATAAGCTGATATTAACCAGGTGAAGAAGGCTGGAGAGATCGGTGTGGACAGGAACAACAGTATGGGACTCTGAAGCAGGAAAGGACTTGAATATTCTACAAGCTGGAAGAAGGTTGCTGTGGCTCAGGCCTGGTCAGCACACTAGAAGGTCATATAACAGAAACTAAGAAATAGGTTTATCATGTTTTTCTTAATAGCTAGCCTAGAACTCATATCCCAAGAGGCTAGTGCTATGGCTCTGTGTTACCAATTGCCAACAATGTGCAAATGCTACCTAGGAAGTTAGGGTTACTGACCCGTGATGAAAAATTTCCAAAAATTGTTTCATAGGTTGGTGCCATGCTGTGAATAATAAATGTTAGTGCTTGGAAATGAGGTAACAAAAACAAGGACAATATGGAGATTTCTTAATAAAGACGGATTCATTTAATTTTGATTTTTGTGATTATGTCCTTCCTAGGTTTTCATGAAACAATAGGGATGACGGTTTTATTTTCCATGCCTTTACCTGGAAAAATCAGAACTATTGTACCCCCAAATCTATTTTTACCCGACTTGGGGTGTCTCTGTAGCCTATGAAATCCACAATTGATACAAAAGGTAACAGTGTCTAGATTGATTTTTCTGTTAAATAGTTTGGCTATTTTGTAAGAACCAATAGAGTAGAGAGAGCAGATGGAGACTTGTATGTTCTTAAGCTGAGACCATTGAATCTTTGTTTGAAATTTTTGCTTATTAAAAAAAAAAGTAGCACATCAGAGGCTGTAAATTCATATTCACATTCACACACGTATTGTATTCGTTATGTAGAAACTGCATTGAGGAAACAGCACTGTAATTTTTCCATGAAATATAAATGCCAAACTCATGCATAATTTACACACATAAAACCAACAGACCATGTAGTTTTGGTGTTTAATTATGATCCCTTGGTTCTTCCTGATGAGCGCCATTAATCAGTCCAATCAGTATCTGAAATATCCCATTTCTGTCTGCAAATAAACACCTAACGGGAGGTGTTGAAATAAATTTAATTGCAATGTGTGCTTTTGTACAACGCATTCTCAACCTTAATGCAATAAATGGAGTTTAAAAGCAGATAATCAAATGATTGACCAAAACAATATTTTTTCCGAGATTTTTAGGGATACATGGAAAAGTATAATTTCAAGTACCTTGAGCTTTTGCTCAAACAAAACTTTCTGCTATTTAACAAGTCTGTGATTCTTTTTAAAGAAAACCTCTTTGCTGCTTTGATACAGATAAACTGAGAAGAGCTCTTCATGCTTTCATTTGATTGTGTATTCTAAATATTCTAATCAGAATATTCTAATATTCAACCTGATGAAAACCCAAAGGCTGGAGCAAACTCTAAATGGTTTCACATTTTCTAACTCTCCCAGAACCCCTCCATGTTTTGAAAGAACAATAAATCAGACTGATAAACCAGGCTGAAAGCATTAGGACTTGGATTTTGTTTTCCCTTTACAAATCTATTCTACAGCTGTGCCATTGCATCACCAGAACAACAGAGATCCATGGAACATTTTCAAATGGCTTGAAAGGACATTTTCTCCACAGAGCCTACAAACATTTGTAACATAAACATTACCATTACTTTCCTCAAAAGTAGACTGAAAACCTGATTTTAGCTCTGCTCCTGTCACACTAAAAGCAGCCTTGTCGTTTGTTAGGACAGCCGTTGTCTCCTCTCCAGTAGCAAA
The DNA here is from genome assembly GCF_027475565.1 of Acinonyx jubatus. Classification (NCBI taxonomy): domain Eukaryota; kingdom Metazoa; phylum Chordata; class Mammalia; order Carnivora; family Felidae; genus Acinonyx; species Acinonyx jubatus. The sequence continues at coordinate 51,134,594 of NC_069387.1, forward strand.
GCAAGCTGAGCCAGAGGCTTCTCCAAGTCCTGTCCATCACCTTCTCCGCCGCCTGCTCTGCTCCCATCAACCGCTGCGCACACACTCTGGGTCGTCTCCGTACTCTGTGGGCCCTTTGGACTGCACACATGGGGATTCCAGTCGGCTTTATAAATAGCCTCCGGTAATTTCATCCATCAATGTTTTAAATGCCAAAGACTTTATACATTTGAAACAAAGTACTATTACTACTATTGTTCCTTACTTCTCAGTAGTTTTGTTCACTTTGTATTCTTAGTAAGCATTTTCAGGATGTACGGACATCAGCATAGCATAGTGGTTAGCAGCATGGACTTTAAGTCACAGCTAGTGACAAAGACTAAGAAGAAGCCAAGGTGCTGTGATAGAGAACACCGGAGAAAGGAGGACCTACTTTAGATGGGGTAATCAGGGAAGGCTTCCTGGAGGTGGCCGTCTTTAAACTGCAACCGAGCAGATGAGAAAAATGTCGGCTGACAAGTGGAAGAAGACCGGAAACAGAGGCTGAGCAGAAAGCCTCTTGGCAAATCTATAGCCATGAAGAAGGCCATGGGTCTAGAGGATGCTCAATAAGAAGCAGTGATAAGGCTGAAAGATCTTCAGAACACAGAAAAGGCAGAATCTTGAAGGGCATGGGAAGAAGTTTGGATTTTACTCTCAGTGCAATAGGAAAACTATTGAGGAGTTTTAAAAAGGAGAGTGGCATGATTTAATTTTTTTTTTAATGTTTATTTATTTTTGAGAGAGAGAGAGAGAGAGAGAGAGAGAGAGTGCATGAGCAGGGGAGGAGCAGAGTAAGAGGGAGACACAGAATCTGAAGCAGGCTCCAGACTCTGAGCTGTCAGCAGAGAGTCCCATGCAGGGCTGTAACTCACAGACCACTAGATCATGACCTGAGCCAAAGTCAGATGCGTAACCACTGAGCCACCCAGGTGCTCCTAATTTCTATTTTTAGAAAATTACTTGGGGGGCGCCTGGGTGGCTCCGTCAGTTGAGCATCCCACTTTGACTCTGGTCATAATCTCACAGTTCCCAAGTCTGAACCCCATATGGGCTCACTGCTGTCAGTGTAGAGCCCTTTTTGGATCCTCTGTCCCTCTCTCTCTCTCTGCCCTTCCCCTGTTCATGCTATCTCTCTCTCAAAAATAAATAATAAGAAAAAAAATTTTTAAAAAAAGAAAGAAATGTCGACAGATGGTAAATTAATAATTAATTAAACAATATTTGTTTTTAAAGAAGAAAATTACTTGGGCTATCATGTAACATTTGGAAAAATGCAAAAGAAGTAGATAGAGAAGTTCGGATGCTATCACAATAATCCAGGAAGAAGGTGATGGCGACTTAGACTGAATGGCAGGGTTGCAAGAGAGAAAGAAGAATTTGAAATATACTATAAAAATAGTAAAATCAACTCTCACCATGGTATTGACTGGTGGAGGGAGATGTGGTGGTGGTGGCATGAATTTCTTCCTGTTGATATTCATACCTGTAATATCACCAATCAGCCTGTAGACTCTCCAAAAGAGGATATGGCAGAAAAATACTTGTAGATATTACCCTTAAATATTTTCTTACAATTGTTTAGTTATTCTCTAGCCACTTTTTCAGAAACTTACAACACATTCCCCCATTTCTGCCACTATTCCTCAAATCCTGCAGAAAGACTTAGGGAAAGGTAAAAATGCTTCATCATCAGGAAAACTTTCCTTTTTAGCACCAAGCTAAGATGCTGGTAATACGTGGAGTCTAGTTTTAATCTCATTTACTGCAGCAAAAATTATAAATCCTCCTCTATATGAAATTTGCTTTTTGCCTTACCTGAAAGCTTCAAGAACTCCGTACCTAACTTATAGTAATTATTTTCAAAGTGACTTTTTTTGTTGTTGTTTCAAATTCTTATGTACTTACTTTCATTCCCTTGTAAACAACACCAACAGATGGTATGGAATACTTGGTTACATAATTATTAAGGCTGAATTTGGTAAGAACTCAAAGAGTAGAGATTATTCTCAGAGAAACAACTAATCTACTGCCAGAATTTTAAAGCTTCTAAAGATTTCTACCAAAAGAACATCCAAGGAAGCACACCGTATGACTTGAAAATCTGAATTTAAAAAATATACCTGAAATAAGAATGCAGGTGCATTCACCCACAAACACTCCTCAGCCACGAAAGAGTGTGAGTGACTCTGTGGTTCTCCCTGTCAAGGAGTAGATTCTGTAACTAATCTCAATCACCACTTGATGCATATCCCATCAAAATGCAGGCTTCCAAGGTAAGTAATTTATTCCGGCTACTTAAACACCTTTGTGGGATTTTTCTCAACAAGGGAAAGCAATGCAATTCATATGCACAGAAAATAGGTAACAGGAGAATAGTTGAGAAGATATCACGGGGTAATTTCAATGTCCAATAGCTCAGCATGATACAGTTTGAAACAACCAAAGATCCAAGTCATCTTATCTGTTGTAGTCCCAGAATTGCTTTTTTAAAGGGGATTCTATGTCTAAAGCCAGAAAACTAATCCTTAAAGTAATGAAACACAGATTAGGCAATTCTGACAGCAGAGAAGAGGAAGAGCAAACCACTGAAAACAGCACCAGGGTATGCTGCCTGGCAAGACTCCTCTGGGACCAGACTGGAACCAGACTAGGGTGAGCAACAGAAATGAGGAAGCATCTGGAAGACAAGATGTGATTGGAGAATTCCAAAGCAGAGCTTGATCCAATAGTTAACATGGCATCCACCGTTTATTGAGCATATGCCAATGACTAGGCACTAGACTAGATGTTTTATGAATTTTATCTCTAATTATTGCAGTAATTCTACAAGGTAGGTCTTAAATATTCTCGATTTTTTGATAAGGAAACAAATCCTCATGAGGTCACATTCCTTGTTTCGAGGTCCTCAGCCAGTAAGGTAGTAACTGACAGAGCCAGGATTATATATCATCCATTTCTAAAGACCAGGATGGCCTGATAGGCAGTTCAACCTGTACAATCATACACAATGGTCCTGCTAAATAAAGCCTTTCTCTTTCCACGAAAATACATTTTCCATAGTTGGATTAGGTTAAGTCCTAGGGTGAATTGGAGAAACATTTTGCCTGGATGGAAGACCATCTTGACACATTTTCAGAAATACAGCAGAGGAGTTCAGCAAAAGTGAGGGAAAACCAAGGTGGCACAGGACAGCTAGATTCTGGGTCATCTATTTTGAGCAAAACTATCAGACAGTCTGAGAGAAGAGATTGTAGAACTACCAATTGTGGCTGACTTTATGAAGAGCGTGGCAGATATTGGGAATTGTCCTCTAATATCTATTATCCCCTTCTTCTTTTTCATAACAGAACCCCCGAGTTGTAGCTGGGTTTAGCTGTTCAGCTAGACACTACACTTCCCTGCCCTCTTTGCAGCCAGGTTCCAACCAGTGGAAATAACAAATCTAGACTCTTTTCGAAAAGATTATTGCAAAGGGTTCGGGAGGAAGATCGTAGTAAGAGGACACTCTGACCAGGAGATCTGCAAGTGTCAGGCAACATGAGTTTCCTCCATACAGAGGAGTAAAGAAGGCTAGAAAGAACTGGGTGTAGAGAAATCAGATGAAAATGTGTCAAGGTCAGACAATTGGTCAAAAAACGTTTTGCCCTGCAGCCAGCCTATTTGCTGAGAGAGACCCTTAAGGAGAGGCTGTATGCTGCCTCAGGCTGAGGGCAGGCCAAAGTTCAGGAGCCCTGGGGACAGAGAAAATCTTAATCAAAGCTTGGCTAATAAGCATTTTGTTCCCATTGATCAGTGGAGACAAAACAATTCAGCTAATCATTTGGAAAGCAAAGAATGGGAATTTGAAGGGTCGGTGTCTGGCCTTGTCATATGTAAACGAGAGGGGCATCCCTGAGTCTTATCTAAGTAAGGGTCGTTCTCTGCCATAAGCTGTTTCCCAGAACACAAAGGGGGTGGGGGTGGGGGGGTTGTTCTTTAACCACTGCTGTTTTCCAGGATCACGGGGCTCAGGTGAAGTTCAATATCATCATAACTTTAAAAGGAATCAGCTTCAGCTTGCCCTGTACTTCATCTTTTGCCTCCTGGTGGTTGGAGCACAGATATGGTGGTGATGAGCTACCCTAAGGGAGGGTATAATCCAAAGATGGGAGGAACCTGAGTCCCTGCATGACTTTGTGAAACACAGCTGTCTACTTGCCCTGGTCAGCTCATCTGCCTCGGGACTATCAGCAAAGAGAGAAATAAGCAACTTTCTAGTTTGCATCATTTTATTGTGAAGTCTTCAATTTATGTACCCTAATGGATACAAATAGTCCCTGAAAACAATAAAGTTTTCATGTTTTTGGCATCACGATCAACCTGTAAGTACCACCTTCAGAAATGGGAGATAATATTAAATGCAGAGCTTCCTTATAGTGGCAAGTACTCATATTCTCATTAATCTATGAATGCCTGAAGCATCAAAAGCTCAATTTTGCTCTTTTTATTTTTCCTGTGTCACACCAGAAAAGAATTCTGCTTCAGTTCCTGAGATGACTTAAAAACTTTCTATTCTCCTAGTATTGGAACATAAAAAAAGGAAAATGCACTTATTTCTGATTGAATAATGTACATGAATACATGTATTTGTGGTTTTATTGGGACTCTTAAAAAGTTGCAAAAAATGGCAGAATGGCCTACTATTTGATTCAAATGGCCTTTAAGTCAGTAATAGCCTCCTTTATTGGAATGCGGACATAGGAAGATATGAAAGTTTAGCCAGGAGTGTTTAAAAGAACTAACCAATGACTACCAAATATGTATTGACTTATGTCAGTTTAATGCACCCATGTGGTGTACTTTGTTAAACAGTTACATGTGTGGCTATTGTTAGTGGCACAGCTCTTCAAATTCCGGAGGTCTTTCCTTTGATTATGTAAATTTCTCAAGCAGTCCTAATAACTTAAATAAGAGTTATCGATTAGTCTATGTTCTTCTAGTGAAAAAATAGTCCAATATCAAAACTGCCTAGGAAGGCTGTTTGTTCAATTTAATCTAAACAAAGAATTAGTTAAAAGTAATCACTGCAGCCTCTTTGATTCAGTGGATCATTGAATTCACTGTCTCTGTTGAGTTCCTGATGATTTTCAGATACATTTTGGAGAAGGTATTTGTCCTAGCAAGAAATGAGCCTTTATGGTTTTAATTCCCTGCATTTTCTCGGTATTTTACGTGTGGCTTTAATACATTGTGACATTATTCCAAATCTTTTATTGTATATTGTTCCCTTTTTAAAAACAGGTTCAGGAAGAGACATATGCCAAATATATGGCATCGTTTTTCACCTAAGTACTCAGAGTTTCAAAAGCATTCTTTCTTCTCCCAACCCCTCCCGCCCTCCACTCCCCATCCCCCCTTCTCCCAGTGGCTTCTGAAATGTTATACCTAAATGGATAAGCTCCCTACTGGGTACATTATCAATTAAGAACTTCTTTCTGCTCCAGGCTTTGCACTCTGCAGTAATTCAAAAATCTCTTGCATATTAAAAACAATCTCACTTCCAAAAGATTTTGTGTTTCTCCCTAATGCAAACCATCACTTAGAAAAGGTCATCTTTTTTGTATAGTGGTACCAACAAAGGAAAAAGGCATTGGCAAAACTGTAAAAAATTCATCAAAACTTTTTCCTTTCCATTCAAGCTTAAATCTTACCTATTACTACAAAATAAAACAAAAATTTACCTATCAGCGAATTTGCTAATAAATAAGTCCTTACCTGCTTTTGAAAATTCTTCTCGACAGAGATTAGCAAAAGCAATTCCTATCAAGGAATAGACACATTTTCCATTTTTAAAAGGAACCACTTTCCCGTATTCTTACTCTATGGGCTAATACTAAACTCCACAAGAGGAAATCTCTTGGAAATGTGGACATTATTGAATTAGATGTATCCCAATCCCTTCCTTACACGTCAGGATCCTTATCCATTCTGGGTTTGGAAGGTAATATGAAATGCCATTGGGCTGAGGCCAATTTGAAGAACCCTGGTATGTGTTGTTCAAAAAAAAAGTTTACAAAGTCAAAAGTCACTTTCATGTGCATAGTGCAATAATTACATAGTTCTATTTACAATTGATGCACTATCATTAACTGCTATATCGCCAGCACCTGTTTTAACAGAGCATGGCAGAGTAGACATACAATATACAATTATTACATTGAAAGAATGGTTGGCCTATAACAACGGCTCTGTGCTGACATCTCAGAGCCTGGAGCCTGCTTCAGATTCCGTGTCTCCCTCTCTGCTCCTCTCCCACTGGTTCTCTCTCTCTCTGTCTCTCTCTCAAAAATAAACATTAAAAAATAAAATGTCTGCTCTCAACAGGTTCTCAAATAAAGTGAATACAAGATTTATTACTAAATCATTGGGTTCTTATAAAGGAGTGTTTCAATCTACAGAATATGTCAAAGGGGTGCATATACTCTTAATTAGCTGCACCCCACAGGACAAGTCTCCTAACCTCACTGAGATCATTTTCTCCCTTATAAAATGAAACTAATATTAATGGTCAGGATTAAGTCAGATAATGCACATATTGTGCCTCGCATTGTACTAGGCACATAGTAAATAACCCCATAGATGATAATAATTATCTTATTTTGCATGAGTAACAGGCGATGTTTATTCTACCTGGTGATATTGGTGTGATTCTGAGGGAAAGTAGAAAATTTTTATAACCCACATGAACTTTTCATCATATGTATAAACTTTTCCTTCTCTTCCTTTTTTGGAGAATAGCCAATACCTTGCCAGAAAACAGCTGCATCCTTACGCTTGATCTTCGAAAATAACCCCTCGCTCATCAAGGCCACCTCCATAGCTTTGTTATGCTATTTCTGCATGCTGATCTCCATTTGGCTGAGTCTCTGCATGGGGCCACCTGCAGGGCTTTTGTTTCTCCACCTATTGAGTGTCCCTTTAAGTAGGAGGAAGAAAAGATTTACAAAGTGCTGACCAAAACAACCCCTTTCTCAGCATCTAGAGTCCATAACAATAAAAGGGACACGAAACTATTTACCTATTTCACTTACATCCAATAAAATTACCATTTACAAGGTGTCGCATGAAGTAGATTGCTTTTCTTTCTCTAAATAAGAACTTAAATTTCTCGCTCGCGGGGGAAAAACTGATACCGAGAGAAGCAGTTCGTGAAACAATACCAGCCCGACTGGGAATGTTAGAGGTAGGGTGGGGAAGAATACAAAATTTGAACCCAAACTTTTACCACATGCTTCTATTTTAGAGGAATAATTAATCAAAAACATACTGAATGTCAAGTTTCCTCGGATGATTATTCCCCCGGCCATGAGGCCGCTTTTCATTGTTTCTTGGGATGATACTGAATAGAGATATTCATTGTACAACTCAAGTTGGGGAGAGAAACTGGTTGCTATCAACTCTGACCACAACAGACGTAAACTAACAAGACTCCAATATTCTTTCGGAAGCTTGGACTTTGGTTTTCTGGAAACTATAAAAAGAAATCTTTTTTTTTTGTTGCTGCTCTGTTGCTGTGTTAGGTTCCTTGCATTGCTTCCCATTCAGCCTTGTCTTACGAGAAAAGCTTTATCCTGCATACCTATTAGTAAAGAAAAAGGTCTTAGAATCCCTACACAAAAGAATTATTTGCTGGATGGGCCCTGCTGTAAATTTACATTCATTCCTCGTTCCTCAGGTGAACCTGTGACTCCATAACAAAATTTTGAAAAGATTAGGAAGAAGATGGTGGGATTAAAGGAGAATCTTGAAACTCACTGAATCCAATAATCCCAGAAGAACTTTAAAAGAAAACAAAGAATCAAGCATTAAAAGAGAGGGAGTGGTTCCCTAAAATAAACAAAGGAGGATCTGCCTTAATAGAGAAGTTGACATCTTCTCCCCTTCTGTTCCAGGCTCAGCCACTAGCAACAAAGAAAAGGCCTCGTTTGCACAGCTGCTGCCCTAAGAACTGAGTCACAAAAGGCTGAAACTTTAACTTGAATTTGAAGGAAAAAAAATCACAAATGTCAGGGAAGTCAACAAAGAAGCAAGAAACTTCGTGAGGTCAGGAAGAAGAGTTCTAAAGGGAAAACCCTGTGTGGTGAAAGGAAACCCGTCTGTGCTGGAAATCAGAGTCAGATAAAACACACGGAGGCCGAGCTAGGCATCCATCCCCTCTGAGCTCTGAAGCCGGAGATCAACTTGGTTCACCAACTCGGCTCTCACTGTGAAAACTGGGGCCAAGTGAGGGTAACTTCAAGAGCCAGCTTGATAGTATTTCTTCTAACTTCCGGAGTCCTAAGGATGTGTCTCTGTCGTGGGGAGAGGTCGGCTCTGGGAAAGACAGAAGGAAGTAGCAGTTCATTTATACCCCCTTCATGTTTGATATTTTTCGTTTGCGTCTTTTTTTTTTTTTTTTTAATATCATTTAAAGTCTCACAAACGCAAAAAAACAACTAGTAAAGTCTCTTGGGAACATAAACAATATACTGGCTCAGGCTATTCATTATTTATGAACTACCAATTTCCAAAAAAGGTGGAGGCTTCCATACAATAGACACTATGAGAACACTACGACAATTAGAACATTAAGTCAGGAGTAAAAACAAAAAGGTGGGACCTAATGAGGGCAGCCCCCACCTGAAGGCAGGGAGGGGAAAAATTGTACCAGAAAATACAGAACAGTTTTCACCTTTATCATGTCAGCTGTGATATACAGAATTAAAATTTCAGTTCAAAAACTAACTTGGATTTAAATAAAATTAAACATTTAAAAACATTTTTCAGCTCAATTGCATTGAATTCACTTCATATTCTTTTTCATTCACCTTCCAGCTACAATAAAAAAAAAAATGCTGACAGAATCTCAGGTACAGTTTTAGTAATAGTAACTAAATAAATGGTCATGGCATACCTCCTATGTACTAGCCTCCTTAGAGTCTGGATTCTAATGAGAAAGAGAAACATAAACAAATAATCACAATGCAATATGATTGATTTTGGTTGCATTTCTTTGCACATATACTATGGTAGAGGTCTTGTGGAGCTAGAAAAAGAAGCCCTTAACTTGACTGGGAAAGAGAAAAGTCCTTACTAACACTTCATATGAGTGACACATGGGCCAGGATTCAAAAGAAGACTAATTTTGGAGGCGCCTAGGTGGCTCAGGTGGTTAAGCATCCTACTTCGGCTCAGGTAATGATTTCATGGTCTGTGAGTTTGAGCCCTGCATTGGGCTCTGTGCTGACAGCTCAGAGCCTGGAGCCTGTTGCAGATTCTGTCTCTCTTTCTCTCTCTCTCTCTCTCTCTCTCTCTCTCTCTCTCTGCCCCTCCCCCCTCAAAAATAAAAAAAATAAACATTAAAAAAAACATTTTTTAAAAGAAGACCAATTTTCCAGATGCAAATGAGGGAGGATATTTCCAAAAGAAATCATGCATTCAAAAAGAACAGAGGAGGAAAGGCCATAGTGCATTTCACCAATGAGGGGCTAGGGATAAAGTTGGAAATACAGCTTAAAGCCTTGAAAAAGGTTGTCTTCTAGAGAAGACACTGAAGATCTTTTAAACACCTAAGTGAAAGTATCCTATTTGAGTTTTAAAAGACACTTGAATATTGCAATTTGGGGAATGGATAAGAATAAGGATGAAATTGAAGTCAAGAAGGAGGTTGTATTAGGGTTCTCCAGAGAAACAGAACCAATAGAAGGTGTGCACATTATAAAAAGAGGTTTATTTTAAGCAATTGGTTCACATGATTATGGAAGATAACAAGTCTAAAATCTGCAGGTTGGGCTGATAGGCTAGAGACTCAGGAGAGCTGATGCCTCAGTTCTGGTCCAAAAGCTGTCTGCTGTAGCACCAGGAAGTCCTTCAATGCTGCAGTCAAAGTCCAAAGCAGTTTGCTGAAAGTTTTCTCTTGGCTCAAGGGAGGCCAGTTTTTGTTTACTCAGGCCTTCAACTGATTGGTTGAGGCCCACCCACACTATGGAGGGGAATCGGTTTTACTCAAAATCCACTCACTTAAATGGTAATCTCATCCAAAACACCCTCCCAGAAACATTGAGAATAATGTTTGACCAAATATTTGGGTAACTTGTGGCCCAGCCAAGTTAACAATAAAGTTAACCATCACAGAAGCTATTAGTGTATAGAGGTCTCCAGTGTATGTAAGGGATAGCAAAGGATCTGGACTAAGTTCGGAGCAATGAGAAAAATCAATCGAAGAAAAATAAGTCAAATTTAGGGAAAAGTTGGATACGAAGGTGAAAAAGAGGGCATTTTAAGGGTGAATTCAAAATTTTTAGTTTGAACAAGTAGGTGGTATAGAAAATAAACCAACCAATTAGCTCCAAGGATATATTTTTCTCTTAATTTCGTTTCTTTCTTCATAGTAAGGCCAAGTTTCTTCTGCTTCCTGGTGCCTATATTCACCATTCACATTTTTTTTTCTTGTTGTATATTTTGTCCTTGCTTCGTTTAAGAACCGTTACAGTTAAGAAGGTATTTCAATGATCAGATTTCATGTGTAAGGATACATATATTTCTCGATCTATTTTGAAAACACAGAAAAAAATCTGTTAAATATACTTCTTTGCCTCCTAACAAAATGTATAAATACTTAAGAACAAGAATACATAAGAAATGATCACAGAAATAGTGACAACGTTTTGAGAACGAGAAGCAGGTAGCTGAATGACAAATCAAAGGAAAACAGAAAGTCGGGTAAATGGATTTCCCCACAAACCCCCAGAAGGTCTCAGCAATTGGAGAAGCAAAGCACCTCTGGAAGAAGGAGTGGAGTTCAAGTGGAGTGAAAGCAGGACTACTTTTTGAAAGTCTGATATAAAAATCAATTAAATCTCTAAATCAACCACCCAGCTCCCTGCAAGTAGGAGCCTACCTGTCACTAACTCCAGCAGAAGACTGAAGGTTTCGTCTTTGGTGAAATTGAATCAAAAGGAATATGAACTTGACAACAGGCAGAACTGGAGGCAGGAGATGTGTGCCAGGATGAGAACCAGGATTAAGTGAAAAATCTCCGGTCTGCACGGCAAAATCTTCAATGCCTTTACCCATTTGTTCCCAGAATCTGGCAGCCTGGACTATAAACCTCAAACAGGAGATAAGAGAATCACTCTCAAGAGAAACCGACCAACCCAAGAGAAAAAGGACCCACAGAGGCTGACAGCTCTAGAAAAAGCCAGGTTTGGTCCTAATCATCCAACAAGCCCTATGGCCACACACAGAGCCTTCCAACATCTTTCTGGTCCCTTACTGTTAAATATAAAAAGACAGTCAAGGATCACTGGGCATGATGAAGGCTTTTAATATGAAAGTAGAGGCCAAAATAGGAACAGTGGATGACATAGAGCACAACAAGCAAAAGATAATGTCATAAACAAAACTCTAGTACCCTCAAGTAGAGAGGAGAAACTACTACAAATCCATGAAATGAAAACAGGAGGCTTTCTTAAAAGTATTACTCAGAAAAGAAGCACTCCTAGAATTTAAATATGATAGAAATAAAATGTGAATAAAAGTGTTAAAAAGATAAACTTGAAATTGCCCAAAAGGAAATAAAACCACCAATAAGTAAAAAAATATATATAAAGAAGTTGAGAAGAAGAAAATCAACACGGAAGTTCAACATTCAAGTGATAAAATTTCCAGGATTGGGGAAGAGAGAGGAAATTATCAGAGAGAAAACACCAAGAAAGTTCCCAGAACTAAAAGAGGTAACTTTTCAGCTTGAAGGAGCCCAGGTGCCCGGTGATGATCCAACCCAGTTAAAACACACATACACACACCAAAGCATATTATAGAAAAACTTCAGGATATCAGGAAAAAAAAAAAAAAAAAAAAGTCCTAAAAGCTTCTAGAGAGAAAAAGCAGATCACATACGAAGTGATCGGGAATGAAAACGATATTGGCTGATTAACAGCTCTGAAAGTTACAGTGCAGTCAAAATTTCAAAAGAAAATCATTTGCAACTTAGAATTCTAACGCATTCAAATTATTGAGCAAGTGTGATAACAGAATAAAGACATTTTAAGATAAGCAAGATCTCTGGGCGCCTGGGTGGCTCAGTCAGTTGAGCGTCCGACTTAACTGGCATAACTCTCCTTCTACTTCCCAGCTGTCCTTTCATTCTTTGCAGAGTGGAAGGCAGTGGGAGTTGGGATAGTACTAGGCAGTGTGTGCAGGCAGCTGGGCTAATCCCTACTCTGGCAATTCTGTGAACATGTGGGAGCTGTCACAGATAAAAGGTGTTACTTAGGGGGCACCTGGGTGGCTGAGTTGGCTAAGCATCTGACTCTTGGTTTTGGCTCAGGTCATGATCTTCCTGGTTTGTGAGTTAGGCCCTGCATCAGGCTCTCTGCTGTCAGCACAGAGCCTGCTTCGGATCCTCTGTCCCCCTCTCTCTTTGCCCCTCCCCACTTGTGTTTTCTCTCTTTCTCAAAATAAACATTAAAAAAAAAAAAAAGATAGCAAAGTCTCAGATGTTTTATCTCCTGAATGTTCTTTTTCAGGAAAGTGCCAAAGCATCACTAGGACCCTTGTTTATAAATGCAAATTCTGAGACCTCACACTACAGTCTATGTCCTAATGAGCCCTTTAGATGCAAGCTAAAGTTTGAGAAACACTTTACCAGTGGATGTGCTTCTCCAGAACGAGGAGTGAACCAAGAAAAAGGAGACCAGAATATTCCAGAACAGAAGAACAAGGCTACAAGATGAATATTACAAATGATCACTTATGATGTGTCTGTCATTGTTCTGAATGCTTTCTATTCAGACAGATCTGAGGGAGTCACTGGAGATGCTTTATCCTAATTCTTCTATCAGATTCTGGCAGAGTGTAGTTTTCTCTATGATAACTTCCACAGAAACAAATTCTCTCAATCATCTACAAGTTTCTAATGTGCAAAAAGGTTGCCAGACTTTGCCTGTGTTTTAATACCCACAGACTTGACTCTTTTAGTATCAGACTTTTATTTATTCAATCATTCATTCAAAAACAAATGTTTAGTGAAGCCCTACTGTGTGCCAGATACTTACTATTGAGTTTCTTAAAATTATTTTTCCTCTATGCGTGGTTTCCATACCTTGGAATTAAGATGTTTCAAGGTTCTTTATAATCACTGTCTTTTTATGTGTTAATTAGAAAAGGCAAACTTCTGCTGTGTAATGATTAATTAAAATGAGGATAAACTACAGTATGTTAAGAAAGGAAAATCTCCAAGATTTATTTTCTAAATTAGATCAGGTCAGTTTAAATTTTTCTCTTACCCAACTTGTCAGTGGGCTTTCCTTGTCAGAAAGAAAAATGTTAACATTTATCCAAAAGGATTATCTACCTCCTACTGAAGGTTTATGAGAAAACAGACTTCTATGTTTCCTCTCAAGAAAGCAAAGTACACTCACAAAGTAAAATAGTATTTTGAAGTACTAATCCACATATCCTTATTCCATCCCACTCTACCCTCCACTCAAACCCAGGCAATTTAACACAGGTCCACCACTGCCCAAAAGGATGGTTATTATGGCAGAGTATGAAGGGAACAAATATAAAATCCTTTAGCATAACCAATGTAATATTATAGATTTTTTGGTATAAGTTACAACCTAAGGTCCAGCTAGTTTCCAGGTAGGGACTGAATGTTTGTCTTGCCGAAGTTCGTATGTTGAAACCCTAATGTGGTATTTAAAGGTGGGGGCTCTGGGAGGTAATTAGCTGATGAGGGTGGAACTTCCATGATGGAATTAGTGTCCATCTAAGAAGAGAAAGAGCTCTCGCCCAGTCCTATCTCTCTGCTCTCCACCACAGGAGGACGCAACAGAAAGACATCTGTCTACAAGCCAGGAAGAAGTTTCTCACCGGACACTGAATCTGTTGGCGCCTTGATCTTGGACTTCCGGGCTCTCAGAACAGTGTGGAATAAGTACTTGCTGTTTAAGACACCTAGTTTATGGCACTTTTGTTACCGTAACCCAAACTGACTAAAAGATTACCCAAATCAGGAATTAAAATCCCAGGGGCAGCCAGTTAGCATGCAAATCAGGAAGCCCACACTCCAGCCAATATGAATATACACCCTCTACCATCCATATCTCCGTAAATACCGGAAGCTTTTCTAATTAGCATAACGAATGTTAGAAAATAGGGTCTCACTGTGGAAATGAGTGGAACTCGAGATGCGTAGCTTAATTAATATAATATGAAAATCTACCCAGGCCTGTTCCTTGTACCAATAAGGATATGGCCTGAGGCTTGACCCACAGATGAACCTGTGCGCGATCATTGAGTCAGAGGACTCCTTGTTGCCTGATGCTCACTCTGAGAGCACAGGATCCTGCCTCTGCATATTGTTCTATCTGCTTCAAGTAAACATTTCATGCAAAGAGGTAGTCAGAACGCTCCAAAAGAACAGAGAGCTGGGACTTCATCAGTCTTATAGTTTGTATAAATATTTTCAAGACTGCTTCCTAATAAATGTTCTTTTAATAAGGTCTGCACTTGTGGCATAATTTATGGAGAGTAAACCGCTTTTGTGGTGGTTACTATTATTTCCTAAAATAATCTAAAGCTGTACAAGCCCAAACCAGCTTAGAGTCACAACAACCCCCACAAAACGACAGAGTGCAGACACCTGAAAGAATTTTGTAGTCGTGACAAGGGAACAGGGCAGCATAAGGAAGCTTGGACCGTACAGCTGGGGATTAGTAGGAACATGAACATCTCGATAGAAGCTACTGTAAGTGGTGACTACATCTGGAAACCATACGTGATGATTACAGCAAATAACAGCATGGACAACTGCTGTCTGAGACCCAGATACTGCTTCATCCCTGGAGCCAGGAGGCTACTTAAATGCAACCGGGGAATCATCTGAGTTAAAACTTGCAGTGACTGAGTTTGCCAGGAATTTACTAAAGTTGTGGTTACTGCCCTCAGGGAGAATAGGGTCTCTAAATAAATGGTAAATTGGAATTTAGAAAAAAGAAATCTAAAAACTTTTCTTTCTCGCATATCTGAGTTTTGGATTTTTAGAAATTCGTATTCACTATATGCCACACGGGGAAGAACAAATTCTGTGTCTCTCTCAATTTTTTCCCTCCAAGATCTCTTATTTTTAGCCTTGACACCACTGTTACATTTTCTCCTCTAGTGCACTTAGGAGTGACCCCACTGTGTCCCTAGGCTCTTCTTAGTGATCCAAAATGTGGTTCAAAGTCCAAGAGAGGGATATTCATGTCTGTGCAAATCAGAGAAAAAAGAAAGGCAGCATCTTAAATATGTAGATATGTATCCTAGTCAGCTTGAGCTTCTATAACAAATACCATAAATTAGATGGGTAAACAGCAACATTTATTTCTCCAAGGAGACTGCGAAGTCCAAGATCAAGGTGCCAGCAGATTTGGTATCTGGCAAGAGACTGCTTCCTGGCCTGCAGACAGCCACCTTCTCCTGTATCCTCACATGGTAGAGAAAGATCATATCCTTCACATCTCTTCTTATAAGGATACTAATCTCATTCAGTGGAGGGTGGGGGGTGCTGCTCAACCCTTATGATGTAATTGCCTCCCACTTCTAAATACCATCACATTGGGGATTAGGACTTCAACATATGAATTGGGGGGGGGGGGATACAAACATTCAATCTACAGCAGCCCATACTGCATAGGAAGGGAAGAGTCAGTGAGGAAAGAGTTAGTCTGAATTCATCCCTTAGGAATTTTACGTCCTGGGAAAAGGGAACAGAATCCTCTTGTATTCGGCAAACACCTAACTATAAGCCAGACATTGTGTTAGGAAAGCATTAGTTTCACCAAGATGAATAAAATATTTTCTGCCATCAAATAAGGAGACAGACAATATAGCATGCTAAGTGCTGTGATGGGCCTAAGTACAGAGTCAGTGCTGGGGATGGAGAGATCCCAGCTCTTACTGGGGAAGTCTGAAAAGCCTTCAGAAAAGATGACTTTCAAACTGGGTCCTATATTTCACCAGCAGAGAATGGCCTTTCCAGTCAGCACTAACAGCCTATGCCAAGGTGAAAGTGAATGAAAAAGCATGGAGTGTTGGAGAATGACAAGTCCAGGGGCTAGAAAGTTCACAAGTGGACTAGCAAGACATTATGCTAGAAGGAAAAAGTGTGGTCAGGTTGTGAAATCTCATGAATGCTTTTCTGAATAGATTGGCCTTTTTGAGGACGACCAGGGCATCCAATGGGCCAACAGCTTCCAAAGAAGCACCATAATGGGAGCACAGGGTGGGTCCAAAGGCCAAAGCTCCGGCCTCCACCCTACTCCACTCCACTTTGTATCTTTCATACATCTCGTTTATATTTTTAATTTGAAAGTAGAAGCCAGCTGTTATTTTCAAGTTTTAAAATTGCTCATGTAAGCATCTAAAAGTCAGAAAAGATCTTTGGTTAGGGAACTTAAATGACCATATTTACATTTCAGAACACGGATTCTGGCTGTAGGACAGGAGGAAAGATTAGAGAAAGGAGACATGAAAGGCCAGAAAGCAATTAGTTAGACTGTTAAAATAGCCCATAATGGGGATGACAAAGGGTCCAAACCAAGGTTGTGATAGTTCAGAGTATGAACAGAAGTAGAAAGAGGGAACAGATTCTAGAGACGTTTTAGAAACTGGATGAACAGCCATTTACCACTCCTACCACACATGCAGTGGTTTTTGACAATGTTTGACTGGACATAGCAGGCAGGAAACTACACACTCTACCCTCTCTCCATTGGTGGATTGATTTGCTTCACTTCAGTTCCAATGCATTACCACAGAGAGTTGAGATAAGGGCCTCTTGCAACATTCCAAAGCTTCTATGCTACTGAGAGTATAATGGTTCATAGACTGATGTGATTTTGTGGGAAATTGCATTAGATTTAGTGCCTTATGGATCATGGGAAAAGTCACCAATACAGAGTATTCATTTGACTTACCAATTCCAGAAGACTGATGTGGTATTTTGTTGTCTCTTTTCTCTTTCATTTTCTGTAAGTGGTATTTTTTCCAACTCTAAAAAAGGAAATTTAGAAAAAAAATGGGTTTAGTTGTATACAAAGCAATCCATCGATATGTATTGTTATGCTATACTAGTTGATGTAATATCATATGATATGATGCTTTACTAAGACCAGTCCTTGCAGTGGGCTGGCCTTGTAAACAGGCAAAATAGATTACTGACTGTATTAAGACCTAATGATGATGAGATAATCCTTGTGTATACAGTCATTCAGTAACTCTTCACCAAACACCTACTTTGCAAAAGGACTTATGATAGATAGGCACAGTGGAATGCAACACAGATGTGGTCTTAGCCTAATAGAGCTTTCAGCCAGCCAGGAAGACAAACATTAATTACACAATTAATTTT
The DNA here is from genome assembly GCF_027475565.1 of Acinonyx jubatus. NCBI lineage: Eukaryota > Metazoa > Chordata > Mammalia > Carnivora > Felidae > Acinonyx > Acinonyx jubatus. The sequence goes on from NC_069387.1 coordinate 51,152,034, forward strand.
TTTTAATGTTTATTTTTTTTAAAAGGTGGCCATGAGGGGGTTGTCTGGGTGGCTCAGAAGATTAAGCATCTGACTCTTGATTTCAGCTCAGGTAGTGATATCATGGTGCATGAGTTCCAGCCCCGCATCAGGCTTTCGGCTAGCAGCGTGGAGTCTGCTTGGGATTCTGTCTCTCTCTCTCCCTCTGTTTCTGTCCCTTTCCTCTTGTGCACTTTCTCTCCCTCAAAGTAAATGATGTTTATAATAATAATAATAATAACAAACATTAATGTTCATTTATTTTGAGAGAGAAAGAGTTGGGGAGGGGCAGAGCAGAGGGAGAGAGAGAATCCCCAGCAGGCTCCGTGCTCGGTGTGGAGCCCAAAGCAGGGCTGATCCCCCATCTGTGAGATCACCACCTGAGCTGAAATCAAGAGTCAGATGCTCAAATGACTGAGCCACCCACGCACTTCTAGACACTTAATTATTTGATCACTATTGTGGTAAATGCATTGAATATGAAACAAAAGCTACAAGAGAGGCTGAAACAAGGGACCTCACATACCCCACCTCCATGAGGAAGTGACTTTTGACTGGCAAGTCTAAGGACAAGAGGGCTTCTTCTGCTAGTAAACAGGGAAGAGAAATTCAGGCAGAGTAGACGGTATATAAAGCAGGAGCATGTGTGTGGAACAGCTGGGGAGAAGCTGTGGCTGCAGGGCAGAAATCAACAGGGAGAATGGCTAGATGTACAGACCCGTAGGCCTTGTTGAGGTTGGGTTTTAGCCTAAAGGCCAAAGGAACACCTTGGATGGAATTTAAGCGGAGGGTGAAATTATCAGATACATTTTTAAGGACTCCTCCAACTTCTCAGCTAAAAATAGACTGGAATGGGACAGAAGTGGATTTAGGGAAACCATGCAAGTGGCTCTTGTCAGAAACTTCTCTAAATGTCTCAGCTGCAGGCCCCGACACCAACAACTTGAGTTCTGGCCATAACTGCAACCAGAGCGGATTGCATTTAGACCCCTGTAGAGGCTCAGACACACTAGGCAGCAGGGCCTTAAAATGTATTGCGCTGCTAAATGTGATGACCTGTGTCTAGCCTGTCTCCTGCCGCTAGGCCACAGCCTCCCTGACCACAGCTGTGTTGGCCTGGGCCGCGTGCCAGCTACCGTTTCAGGGTTTTCTTTTTTTCCTCATTTGCTACACAAATGCCTGTTCCTACAACCTGCCTCTGACCCCTGCCGAGCTTCACGGGAGAGTGGGGGGGTGGGGTGGGGTGGGGGTCCCTAAATTCTGCAGTTGTTTACCACACACTGGACTGGCACCCACCCCCCCCTCCCCCGAGGATAACACCATCTTCCCAAATAGGGCTCTTTTCTCCCAGCTGCCTCTACCTCAGCTGTGGATTCCCTCACTCAGCTCTGCCCTCAGTCGAGGTCCTCATCAGGCCCCTCCCTCCATAAGGGTCTGGGACTATAAAAATAAACCACAATAAGTAGCTTACAGTGGTGAGGTATCTATCAAGAAGATCTTGCCTTTGGAAGAAGAGAGCTTTCTTATTTCTTACTCTTCTGAGATAGCAAGGTAAGATTTATTTATTTTTTTTTAACAATTTCCAAGTACCGTGGCGGGGTTGGGGAGGCACGGCTGTGCATGATTATCAGAAGAATCACAATCGTGTTTTATGGCAACGAGTATCAGAAGCTTTGCAAGCTCAAATGTTTTCTCAAAAATGTTGAAGTGTTAAGGTTTGTTTGCTTTTAACTGGCCTGCATGTCTAACTCCGATGTTTCTCCGGATTCCTGCAGTAAAAAATGATACACCTCGGTGAAAAAAGATATTGGGATGTGAAAAGAAGCAGTATGAGTCAAGGAGCCACTGGCATTTAATCTGCAGCAGGTGTGCTGTTAGATTTAATAAGCATTTCTGGGTATTCAGGGTTTTTTTTTTCCTTTCTTTCTTTATGGAGAGGCCTCTAAACACAAGAGCAAAATTTACATCAAAATATGAAACACAATCCTAGCAGAAAACAACAAATAGTTCTCCACCCTTACACTTTACCCCTGAAAGGAAAGAGAGAGAAAAGTTTTCTCTGAGTTTGCTAGGATGTATTTCTATTTCTTTTGTGTTATTTTCTCCTTTTCCAATTCAAGCAAGGTAGAAGATTCCATAGAAATTAACTAACTCTTATTTCCTAAGACTGAAATATGAAAAGCATTCATAAGTTTCGAGATAACATTTTTTTAAAAATCTGTGGTTGTGATTCTGTTTTAAACACCTTTTTCTAAAAATAAAATTCTCAGTGTGACCAGAACAAACACAGACTGGGTAAAAAACGTTTCTGCCAAGTTGTGAGATTGATGTGAATTGAAGTAGCTGAAATGTAAGCCCGTGTTATTATAATCTGGAGTGTTAAAGCGTGCCCTTCATCTAAGAAATGCAAAATATTTTCAAAACAAGCATCTGGTGACACTCAGCAGGGTCATATTATTACAGCTCTCCAGAGGAGGTAATTTGTCGTGCAGAGACTTTGGGATGTTTTGCTAAAATACTGACCCTTTATTTCTTAATGCAGCTCAGAATTTGTAATTTTTTTGATGAACTCGTTTGATAGTTGTAATAGTAACAGTACTAGTAACCTGATTACTCCCCAAAATTCTTAAGAGTCATATCATCTTTTAAGGTAGAAGGGGGACAGTGAAATGATGCACAAGAATGAATGGTGAAGCTTTGGGTGTTTCGATTGACTAGCCTTTTACACTGTTTTGGAGGTGCCAACCATGATACTAACGCCTGCCTTAGCACCTAGTAAGTACCCTGTCCTCAAATTGGGGATTTTGTTATCCGTTCTCCCATGTACTCTTGTCGCACGTATTTCATAACCTGTAGATTCGTTGAATTTTTCAACCATGATGAAAACATCAAAGAGCTTCAGACACTTGAGCTGCCAGTAGCAAATTCAACTCCCACCTCTCCTTAAGCAGAAATAAATAAGCCCCCAAAGGAAAGGTGAGTAAGAGCCTCAAAGAGATCCAATGGCAAAGCCTCTGTGGGAATTATGGAAGCACAATGTTATTTCTGCTCACTAGATACGTGAGCCCCATAGAAGGGACACCAAAAGCTGAGGCTGGACAAAAGCAAGTAGCAGAGGCTTGGACTTCTTATATCAAAACTGGTCAGAAGGGAACCAACTGTTCTTTTCAAATTATTTCCAAGAGGGCTTCCTACTTGACAGTACACCCTTCGTCCAGTTGATCTTTTGTTTTCTATTCCTTTTACTTCCTTAGGGTTTTTTCTGTTTCTTTTTCTTTTTCTTTTTTTTTTTTTTTAACATAGATGTTTAGCTTCTGGGTCTCATCATTTCTCAAACTTCAACTCAGTGGTTTTTTTGGTTTCTTTGTATTCAGTAGGTAATTCCTAGGCATATCTCTCGGCTCCATTTTTAATACCAAAAGCAACAGTAGAATCTAGCTGCGTTTCCTTTTTTTTTTTTTAATTTAGTTCTCCATCCAGCTCTATCTCCCTCTGTTTCCTGAGCTGGCTCAAAACTCTGACTCATCTTCCACTGCATGCTGTCTACCTTCACCAAGGGAAAAAGAAGACCAATCTCTGAAGGGGGTGGGTGGTGTTTAAAAGTTCTCCATTGGCCCAGTTTCTGTTAATTCATAATCCGAACGTATACACACAAATGAAAGCTGAACAATTATCTCATAAATATTGGAGTGCATTGTTGATGAAGGGCAATATGTATTTGTGTGCTTAATTATCTTTAGGGTTAACAGAAAACACCTAACTTTCATAGGACAGAAACATTTTTAGTTCACCCAAAGGAAGATTAAGTTTCTGTGGGGCCAGATATTTTCTGGCCTAAAGGGACATACTTTAAGGAAAAGAACACAAAACTACAAATATAAAATTGGGAATAAAAGCAAATATATGTGTGGGAAGAGAAAATACAAAATACAGAAAATATATGCTCCACAAATACAGAAATACACAATACAGAAAAATAACATAATACTTTATTAATTACTTGATAAATCCCTCTAATATTTTTTTCCTTTTTTGCTTCTATTCTGAAAAATATATGCAAAATTAATTGTAACACAAGAGGAACTAAAACATAGTTTTAAATTGTTGCTACCTTATGCAGAACTGCATGAAGCATAATCAAATTACTCTTATACTACATTGACTAAGTTGATGAATACATGTAGGTATTTTGCCATCCAAGTACTTATTTTTTCAGTCCATATTTCTGCACTGTTGGCAATTTTGTGTACGATTTCATCTGGAACTACACAACGTTCTAAGGACAAGATATGTCAGATACTCTAAGAAGTGATCTGACATATTGGAATGCAGTAAGCACTATGTCAGGAGGCTTATTCTCTGTAATATTTCTAAAGTCTGTGACCTATAAACACAGGAATTCTTGGACAAATGTTATTTTGCGTGGTTCTCATCCAAAAAAGGAAAAAACATGATGCATTTATAATTGTACACTCTGCATTAACTCTCCTGACGGGAGAGAGCAACCATTTTGATGAGGCAATAATGAGAAGTAGATGCTCTGGTTATAATTCTACACTTCTGATGTTTAGAAGTATTTGCCACAAACTAGCTTCTGGCTTCCTATTTTAAAAACGTTTTCCTCTTCTGCTGTCCACATACTGCAGTGCCTGGCACTATAGAACACCTGCGTATCACAATATAACTTCTGACTTTGAAGCTTTGTGTCATTATGCCAGGTGGGCAGCAGGATTTTCTGGAAGCAATTCTTTCAAAGAGGTGGCTAATTATACAGAGAAGTGACTATCATTATTGCATTCCCAGTATGGCGGACACCAGAGGAAATGTGAGGGAGAGTCTGTGTGGAGACAGGAGTCTTAACCAATTATAGATCAAAGTTTGTAAATTTTACAAATCATCTGACCATGTAAACACATTGCTTGGACATTCTCAGGGCCTTGGAAAGGGAATGCAAACAAAAGCCTCTATTACCTTCACAGTAAAGTTGCTTCGGCCTTTAACCTCATTGATCCTTTAAAACAGAGCAGTTAAGACTTCCAGTTTCGAGCACAGTGCAGCTTAGAAGTTGCCACTCCAATCAAAAAGAATGAAGTCTTGCCATTTGTAACTAGGTGGATGGAACTAGAGGGTATTATGCTATGCGAAATTAGTCAGAGAAAGACAAATATCATATGACTTCACTCATATGAGGAATTTAAGATACAAAACAGATGAACAGAAGGGAATGGAAGCAACAATAATATAAAAACAGGGAGGGGACAAAACATAAGAGACTCTTAAATATGAAGAACAAATAGAGGGTTACTGGAGGGGTGGTGGGAGGGGGATGGGCTAAATGGGTCAGGGGCATTAAGGAATCTACTCCTGAAATCATTGTTGCACTATGTGCTAACTAATTTGGATGTAAATTAAAAAATAAATAAACAAATTAGAAGTTGCCATTCCATCCGAACAGCAAATGAAAAGCTAAACAATCTGAAAAAATCAACAACTCTTCTTACATTCATCAGAGAAATGAGATCACAGGGAAAACTGCTAATCTCCCAAACTGGAAAAACAAACAAGCAGATACAGAGAATCACAGTTCAATAAAGCAGAAACCTATAAGCACAGACCTTCACAGGAACAAGAAGAAAACCTGAATTGTAACTGACAAATTCCTGGAATCTCAGTATGGACAAATCTGAGGGTTAAAATCTCTGAAAGACCCATTAAGGGGAGGAGGGCGCGCTTTTGTGAGTTTCATCTCAGGGACTTCTACCAGGTTCTCACAGTGAATATCAGAAGAACCCCTCATGCTTCCTGCAGGGAAAAGAGAAAAGGAACCATTTGAAATATTCAAGGGGCGGGGAGCCTGGGTGGCTCAGTCGGTTAAGTGCCTGACTTCGGCTCAGGTAATGATCTCACGTTTGTGAGTTCTGGCCCCGCGTCAAACTCTGTGCTGAGAGCTCAGAGCCTGGAGCCAGCTTCACATTCCGTGTCTCCCTCTCCCTCTGCCTCTCCTCCACTTGTGCTCTCTCTCTCTCTCTCTCTCTCTCAAAAATAAATAAAATGTAAAAAAAAAAAAATTATTTGAAATATGCAAGTGGTATTCTGTTCTTTCTTATTTTTGTTTTTTTAAGTTTATTTATTTATATTGAAAGAGCAAGCAGGGTAGAGGCAGAGAGAAAGATGGCAGAGAGAGAATCCCCAGCAGGCTCTGCACTGCCAGCACAGAGACCGACAGGGGGCTTGAAGTCACAAACCATAAGATCATGACCTCAGCAGAAATCAAGAGTCGAATGCTTAATCAACTGAGCCACCCAGGGTATTGTGTTCTTAACAAAGTCTGCCCCCATGAGAAACTACTTCACCAGAGACTAATCTACTAGAGTTTTACCAGATCCTACCTGACCTGAGGGAAGGGAAATACACAACCGCAGCCCCCACTTAGCCCATCCTTTCCCACCACTGAGAAGTAGTGGTGAAGTACACAGTCGAGGGGCACAGGCTCACCAAAAGGCTGAGACCTAATCATAGGACCAAACAGGGCTTCCCCTCTCTGGGCACCTGATCACTACATTACTAAAGGTTTAATTACTGCAGTTCCTTTTACTAAGTACATCATGTCTACTTTTCAACAGAAACGTTCAAGGCATACTAAAAAGTAAACACAGTTTGAAGAGCCTGAACAATATCAGAACCAGAGTCAGATATGGCAAGAATGTTAGAATGATCAGACAAAGAATTTTAATAACTAAAATTAATATGCTAAAGGCTTTAACGAAGAAAAAGTAGGCAACATATAAGAACACATGGATAATGTAAGCAGGGAGATGAATATTCTAAGACATAATCGAAAAGAAATGCTTGAGGGGCTCCTGGATGGCTCAGTTGGTTAAGCATCTGACTGCAGCTCAGGTCAGGATCTTTGTGAGTTTGAGCCCCAAGTCCAGCTCTGTGCTGACAGCTCAGAGCCTGGAGCCTGCTTCAGATTCTTTCTCCCTCTCTCTGCCCCTCCCCCACTCATGCTCTGTCTCTCTTTGTCTCTCAAAAAATAAATAAATAAATGTTAAAAAAAATTTTTTTAAATGCTTGAGATCAGAAACACTGCAACAGATATGAAGAATGACTTGGTAGACTGGACATGGTTGAAGAAAGAATCTCTGAGCTTGAGGATATGACAGTAGAAGATTATAAAACTGAAATGAAAAGAAAAAAAGACTGGGGGAAAAAAAAAAGAACAAAATATCCAGGAACTGTGGGACAGTTAAAAAAGGTGAAATGCATGCATAATGGGAATACTAGAAGGAAATAAAGAGAGAAAGGAACAGAAGCAATTTTAAGCAGTAATAAGTGAGAATTTCCCTAAATTAATATCTGACATATTCACTAAGATAGACAACTTCTGAACCATAAAATACATCTTAACGAATTTTTGAAAATATAAATCACAAAATGTTTGCTCTCAGACCACACTGGACTTAAACTCAGAGGCAATAACACAAAGATAGCTGGGAAAATCTCAAAATACAAGGGGATTAAACACAATTCTAAATATACATTGGTCAAAGAAGATATCTCAAGAAAAATTAAAAAGTATTTTGAACTAAATGAAAAAAAACTTATTAAAATTGTGGATGCAATGAAAGCAGAGCAAAGAGGAAAACTTATGGCATTGAATGCATATATTAGGAAAGAAAAAAGATCTAAAATCAGTTGTCAAAGTTTCTTTAAGAAACTAAAGAAAGAAGAGCAAATCCAAAGTAAGCAAGAAGAAAGAAATAATAATAATCAGAGCAGAAATCAATGAAATTGAAAACAGGAAATCAATACAGAAAATCAATGAAACCAAAAGCTTGTTTTGTTTTGTTTTAGAAAAAGTCAATAAAATCAATAAGCCTCTAACAAGGCTAGGAAAAAGAAAGAGGGAAGTCAAATTACTATTATCAGAAATGAAAGAGGGTACATCAGCACAGATCCTATAAATCTAAGATGACCTTGAATTTTGTGATGACTTTTTAGATACAGTTCCAAAGGCATGATCCTTGAAAGAAATAATTTATAAGCTGGACTTTACCAAAATTAAAAACTCTGCTCTATGAAGGACACTGTCAAGAGGATAAGAAGACAAGCCGCAGACTGAGAGAAAATATTTGCTAAAGACATATCTGATAAAGGACTGTTAGCCAAAATATATTAAGAACTCTTAAAACTCACTAGTAGGAAAGCCAAAAACCAGATTAGGAAATGGGCAAAAGGCCTGAACAGAGATCTCACCAAAAAGATATACAGATGGAAAATAAGCATATGAAAAGATGCTTCCGGGTGGCTGGGCTGCTCAGTCTGGTTAAGTGTCAGATTCTTGGTTTGGGCTCAGGTCAGGATACTATGGTTTGTGGGAAAGAGCCCCATGTCAGGCTGCTCTCTGACAACATGGAGCCTGCTTGGGATTCTCTCCCTCCCTGCCCCTTTCCCTCTCAGTGTGCGTGCACTCTTTCTCAAAATAAATTTTAAAAAAGAAAAGATGTTCCACATCATATGTCATCAAGGGAATGCAAATTAAAACAATGAAATGCTTCTATATACCTATTAGAATGGCCAAAATCCAAAACACTGACAACACCAAATGCTGGTGAGAACATGAAGCAACAGGAACCCTTATTCATTGCTGGTGGGAAGCAAAATGGTACAGCCGTTTTGGAAAACAGTTTTGTGGTTTCTTACAAAATTAAACATACTCTTTTTTTTTTTTTAATTTTTTTTTAACGTTTATTTATTTTGGAGACAGAGAGAGACAGAGCATGAACGGGGGAGGGTCAGAGAGAGGGGGAGACACAGAATCCGAAACAGGCTCCAGGCTCTGAGCTGTCAGCACAGAGCCCGATGTGGGGCTCGAACTCACGGACCGCGAGACCATAACCTGAGCCAAAGTCAGCCGCTTAACCGACTGAGCCACCCAGGCGCCCCAAACATACTCTTATCATACAATCTAGCAATTATATTTCTTGGTATTTTCCCAAAAAAGTTGAAAATTTATGTCCCCACAAAACCTGCACGTGGATATTTATAGCAGCTTAATTCAGAATTGGCAAAACTTGGAAGCAACAAAGATGTCCTTCATTCAGTAGGTAAACGGATAATATACTGTGGTACATCCAGATAATGGAATATTATTCAGTGCTAAAAAGCAAGGAGCTACCAGGCCATGAAAAAACAGACTTAAATATATAGAACTAAGTGAAAGAATTAAGTGAACTAATCTGAAAGACTTTATACTATGACTCCAACTATATGACATTCTGAAAAAACTAAAACTATGGACAATAGAAAGATTGGTGGTTGCCAGGGGTTTGTAAGTAGGCAGGGAACAGGGGATTTTTAGGGCAATGCAACTACTCTATATGATACTATAACGGAGTATATATGTCATTATGAAATTGTCAAAACCCATAGAATGTACAACACCAAGAGTGAGCCCTGATATAATCAATGAACTTCCAATGCTAATAATATGTCAATGGAGGTTCATCAGCTGTAACAAATAATCCCCTCTAGTGGAGGATGTTGATAATGAGAGAGTCTATGCATATGTGGGTCAGGGGATGTATGGGAAATCTCTGTATCTGTCTCCCAATTTTGCCATTAACCTAAAACTTCTCTAAAATACAAAGTCTATTTAAAATAATTATGTAAAATAAAGTTAATTTTTTAAAAAAGAATGGTTGCTTGGGATATTTTAGATAAAATTATACTTATTGGCCATAGAAATTAAAGGCATTTGCTCTGCATTAGGGTCTTAAGTATATTTGCAGTAATATTGGAAAACATGACAAAAATAATGAAAAGTGTTTTCAGTCATATACCAAAATAGCTATCTTTCATGTTGTCAAATAATGGCTCTTTTTATCTCCTACTTCACTCCATTTGTTTCCTCTACTTAGCAACAAGAAATATAGCAATTATTTTATTTATTCACACTTCTTTCCTTAAAAATCTTCCTTTTCTAGGGCAACTGAGTGGCTTAGTTGTTAAGCATCTGACTTTGACTCCGGTCATGATCTCATAGTTCATAAGTTTGAGTCCCACATCAGGTGAGCTCAAGCCCCTCATCTGGTGAGCACAAGTCTCACTTCGGATGAGCATGAGCCCTACTTTGGGTAAAACATGAGCCCCGGGTGAGCCCCACTTCTCTCTCTCTCTCTCTCTCTCTCTCTCTGCCCCTCGCTCACTTGTACCCCTCCTCTCTCAAAAAAAAAAAAATCTTCCTTTTGTATAATTTTGTTAGTTAAAAAGCATAGGCTGGTATTTGCCAATACAACTACTTTCAATTATTCAAGGCCAGACTGATATTTACATTAAATTTTTATAGTTGTGCCAAAAAACCAAAGATACGTGAATTTGTAAACAAAGCTAAAGTAACTGTGGATTAGCTAAAATGGCCACATAATTTTATTATATTTAATTTTGATACTACATAGTAACCTAAACCTTAATTTTTTTCTGATGTACATTCATTTCTTCAACAAATATTTGCTATACATGGAATCTGAAGCATGGTGAGCCAGGTAGCCATGATTCAAAGAAATAAATATTTATTATAAGAGTTAACCGTGATCAGTGCCATGAAGAAAATGTTTGGAGGATTTAATAGCAGGAAGATCCAGTTCTTTTGGGGGTGGAGTGGTTAGGGTTGGGGGATGTTTACAGGGAGAAGATTTCCCTAAGGAAATGGCATTTGACTTGAGCCTGGAGTTTGAAGAATTATAAACAAGGCTAAAAAGTAGAAATGAGCAGGTGGAGGGCATAGTTTGTGAGAAGGTTTTAAGAAAGCTAGAAGTCTACTCACTTAAATGACTAGAGTGATACTTCTCTAAGTTTATCATTTTTATCACTTCAACTTTTGAAGCATGTTACTTTTTAATATTCATAAAATAATAATATATTTTAACCCTTAAAAGGAATACAAACTATTAGTATCTAAAGAATATAATAATAATTGTGTTCTTATTGCATTCAAAAGAATAACATAACTACCCCTGAGGTGGGAGAGTGGGGGAGAGAGTCAGGAAGGGCTGTTCAAGTCACCTTTGAGCATGGCATTTTAACACTATAACTTCATTCTAAAAGGAAAGAACTGTATGAATATATGATTTTTAATATAATAAGAATATTTCTTAGCACTGTCTGCTGAGAAAGCCTAGAAGTAATCAGTTCCCAATTGCAATAAGAACAATTAATGCCCAAATTTTAGCTTCTAAACATACTGTCTATAAAAAGAAATCAATGCTCCTTGGAGAAATGGCTGATTCCAGCCTGAAGCAGAGAAAATATAAGAGGAACCTCAAACATCTTGTCATGCCACCGTAAAAAAGAGGTTCAAAAATAGTGGGAATGTCAAAAAAGCACAGGAACCTATTTACCTAGCCAAATCTGGGACAATTTCAGCAAGAAAATAATTATATTAACAGATTAAAACCTATTAAGAGAAATAAGAATCCACAAATCCATACTGATATAGAAAGCATAAGAATGAATAAGGGAATGAATGAATGAATGAGGGATAGAAAAAGCTTTTATACAACAAACATCATAATAATTGATTTGGGCAAAAATTGTCAATGGGTACTTAAACTAATGGGTGAAGAGGTCTACATACTCTTACAAAATATTATCTCCCCCCAAAATTCATTGATTAAAAATAGAAAAGCAGGGGCGCCTTGGTGCCTCAGGCAGTTAAGTGTCCAACTTCGGCTCAGGTCATGATCTCATGGTTTGTGAGTTTGAGCCCTGCATCAGGCTCTGTGCTGACAGCTCAGAGCCTGAAGCCTGCTTCGGATTCTGTGTCTCTCTCTCTGCCCCTCCCCCCTCCACCCCTACCACCCCCCTCATGCTCTGTCTCTCTCTAAAAAATACACATTAAAAAAAAAAAAAACAAAGGCGACTGGGTGGCTCAGTTGGTTGGGCGACTGACTTCAGCTTAGGTCATGATCTCACAGTTTCTGAGTTCGAGCCCCACTTCGGGCTCTGTGCTGTCAGCTCAGAGCCTGGAGCCTATTTCAGATTCTGTGTCTCTCCCTCTCTCTGCCCCTCCCCTGCTCATGCTCTGTGTCTTTCTGTCTCTCAATAATAAATAAACATAAAAAAAAAAAAACCCAGAACTTTACAACAGAAAAACTTTTAACCAAGTGATCAAAGTTAATATCACTGGAATTAAGACAAGTCAATATCATGTGCCTCATGATATGGTGCACTGAGAAGTACACAACATCACTTTTGTGGTATTCCTGCCAAAAAACTTCAAACTAATCATGAGGAAACATAAAAAAAACCCAGTGAGGAACATTCTACAAAAATAACTGGCCTGTATTCTTTAAATATGTCAAGGATATGAAAAACAAAAGCAGACTGAAGATCTTTTCCAGATTAAATGAGACTGAAGAGACATAAAAACTAAGGGCAACATGTGACTCCAGATTGAATAATGGACCCCAATTTTCTTTTAACTTTTTCTTTTAAAATTAAGAACTTCAGCTCCTGTTTAAGAGAATAAAAGGACAAGAAACACACAGGGAGAAAATATTTGCAAATCATGTGTTTGATAAAGGATTTGCATCAAGATTATATAAAGAACTTTCAAAACTCAACAATAAGAAATCAAGCAATACAATTTTTAAAAGTGGGCAAATGATTTGAACTGACACTTCACCAAAGAAGAAATGGAGGTGGCAAAATGAACACATGAAAAGACACTCAACATCACTAGTTATTACAGAAATGCCAATGAAAACCACAATGAGATACCACTATGTATGTACTAGAGTGGTTACAATTAGTGTAAAACGTGTTAGCAACAATATGGAACAACTGAAGTTCTCATAGTCTACTGGTGGGAACATAAAATGGACCAATCACTTTGGAAAACAGTTTGGCAGTTTCTTAAAATGTTAAATGTAGTTATCATGTGACCTGGCCATTCCACTCCAAGGTATTTACCCAGGAGAAATGTAAACATATGACCATACAAAGACTTACACATAAATGTTCATAGAAGTTTTATTTGTAACAGCCAACCATTTCCCAATACCTCAAATGAAACAAAATCTACTACTCTAAGTCACATCATCTTTAGATTTAATATAATCCCTCCTGAAGCAGAGTAAATGTTTGTGTCCCCCCAAAATTCATATGTTGGAATCCTAACCTTCCCTGTGATGGTACCTGGAGGTGGGGCCTTTGAGAAGTAATTAGGTAATGAGGGTGGAGTCCTCATGAATGAGATTAGCGCTCTTTATAAAAGAGACCCCAAAGAGCTCTGTCTCCTTCTTTCTGCCATTTGGGATTACACTGAGACATCAGTCATCTAGAACCCAGAGGAGAGACCTCACCAAAACCTGACCATGCTGGCACCCTGATCTCAGACTTTCAGCCTCACAAACCATGACATGAATTTCCGTTATTTATAAACCACTTAGTTATAGCAGTTATAGCAGCCTGATCTAAGACACCCCCTAACTGATCTCCGTACTTCTGTCCTGTCTCCAGCCACAACAGTAATATTCTCAAAATAGCAGCCAGGTGATCTTTCAAAGTGCTACGTCTTACAGGAGTACTTACGTGATCAGACCTGCCCACCACACCCACCCACTTATCTGATTTCATCTCTTACAACTCTTATTAGTCTGGCCCAGCCCCATGACCTTCTTGCTTTTCCTCACACACACCAGGCATGCTCCTTCCTTGGAGATTCTGTGCTTGCTGTTTCCTCTGCCTGGACATTCTTTGCCCAAATACCCACATAGACAGCTTCCTTACTTCCTTCCCATCTCTGCTCAAATGCCATCTTCTCACTGAGGATTATTTATTTATTTATTTTCCTCCTTGAACCCTTACTGGGGATTCTTTTGGATAAAACTGTATAAAACAGCTAGCTCCTTCCCCCAATCACCATCCACTCACGCTTCCCCGATTAATTTTTCTCTGTAGCACTCCTCACCAACTAACATACTGTATATTTACTGTTTAGTTACTGCCTGTATGTTCTCACCACCACTAGAATATAAGTTCCATAAGAACAAGAATTTTACTATATCACTCCTGTGTTTTCCTGGGCAACTAGAACAATATCTGGCATGTAGGCATTCATTAAATTCTTGTTGATTGGGTGCATTAATATAGTAATTGCATGTCTTGTTTTTAATGTTTATTTATTTATTAAAGAAATTTTTTATGTTTATTTTTTGAGAGAGATAGAGTGTGAGTGGGGGAGGGGAAGACAGAGAGACACAGAATCTGAAGCAGGCTCTGAGCTGTCAACACAGAGCCCCACGCGGGGCTCAAACTCACAGACTGCAAGATCATGACCTGAGCCGAAGTTGGACACTCAACTGATTGAGCCACGCAGGCCCCCCAGTAATTGCATTATCTTTAATCTTTTGTTTGACATCTCTAAATTAGTAAAGGTTTCCTGACATACTAGAAGTAATTTTTATTTTTTTTTTAATTTTTTTTTAACGTTTATTTATTTTTGAGACAGAGAGAGACAGAGCATGAACAGGGGAGGGGCAGAGAGAGAGGGAGAAACAGAATCTGAAACAGGCTCCAGGCTCTGAGCTGTCAGCACAGATGTGGAACTTGAACTCAGGAACCATGAGACTATGACCTGAGCCGAAGTCAGACACTCAACCGACTGAGCCACCCAGGCGCCCCCCTATTAGTTAATTTTAAATGTGACAGTACCCTCTGACCATAACATCCAAAATGTCATGCTTTTTTCTCTATTTCATATCGCAAGATTGTACCACCTGAGGAGGCAAAGAAGGATCAGATCTGGTGCTAAAATGTATAGTAGGCATTTTCCTAGTGATTTGGGAAGGAAACAGTAATTTTAAAAGGTAGATGATAGGAGGAAAGAAAAGAAAAATGGCTCTTCCTGGAAGCACCATTTTCTAACCCTCATTCTTGGGTTACTTGGAGTATGTGGCATTTTATATCTGCTGCTCTTATAATGTCGTTCTCCATTATCATGATGATTGAGAGGCATAATTCGATTACCTGCAGTTTATTGTTAAGGATGCATAGTAGTTATCACAATATATAACTGAATTAAGAGAGCAGGAATTTGACCAAAATAGCTGCCACTATTGTTTAGTCTCAGCCCCTGATTGTATACTACTAGTCATTCCTGCTACGTAACTAGCACAATACATGCTTCTTGCTGTGATGCCATTTTCTCACATCATCCTGCTGGGGTAACCTAGCTGTTTTTACAGAAAGTTACCTCAGAAATTGTAGAGAGTCTTTGCTACTTAAAAAAAATCACAATATGACCAAGGGGAGGATATGAGATCACTTAAAAAGAACCAAATCATCAAAAATAAGAATAAATCCTGAGAGTGGGTATTTGACAAGATTTTAAGAACATAAAAAAGAAGTAAATCTAAGAAATTATAGAGGGAGGATTATTTTAACCTTACAACTGGAAGGTTGTAAGGAAATGAAAAATAATAAATGGCAAAAAGATGCACATTTGGGTAGTTAGTTCCTTAACTTGGAATGGACAAGATTGAAATTAGATAGATACTACTGGCAGAAACAACTGATAGATATCATCTATATCAAGCCTTGCTATAGGCGGGGATATTATTCCAGCTCATTTTCAGTCTTCCCCACCTTTGATTAACCTCACCTAATTGCCATATACCTCTCTGCTATGCTTCATGACCTAAATACTTAAAATTAAAATCTATTTAAATTGTTATTGCTTCCTGAAGTGGATCATAATACTCTTTATCTCAAGACTACCAAATGGCGTGTCAGGACCCAACAAATGTTTGCCAAAGGTATTTGTAATACTAAAAAAATTTACCATTTCACACAAAATACTGTAATCTACTCTTGTATTCATAGATCATCCTGCAAGATATATGACCCCTTTATGGATTACCTGAAAGAAAACTCTCTACTTTTACCCTTTGATGCTCTTCCCTTTTCCTTCACAGACTTAATGAAGACATCTGCCTGACAATATTCAGCTTGTCAAATTAGACAATGAACAGCCCAATGTTCCTTGTCATCTGCAAAAAAAAAAAAAAAAGAAACCAAAAAGGATTTTAGAAATACATATACTTTATCTTGCCCTCAACCTAATTATAAGAAGAATGATGGTTGCTGAATGGTTTTACAAGTCTCTTAATTTTGATGCTCCCTCTTGAAAAATGAATCTTTATTACTACTGAAACCCATGAGCAGCATGCATAAAACAGGGAGAGAAATTGCTGAAGAGAAAAGTGGATACTAAAATATGTGGCTTTTCCACCTATTCAAATGTTTGATTCAATATGCAGAAAGGTCTACCTGTTGGAGTACAGAAAGAAAGTTGAATAGAAAAGAAGGAAACAGGCTCCCTAAAGGGTTTGACAATCAACTCCAAGTCTCCACAAAGAACTAGACTTGCAGATGACATGTAAAATGCTTACACACTCATATTTCTTGTCCATATAGCCTCTCTTGTCTTTATTTCCATTCAAACTTATTCCCTCTCTTCTCATCTCCTTACCCACAACATTTCAACAGCAGCCCTATGATCCAAGACCATCTCTTATGCCCACTTGGGAACTACTTGTTTGTGTTTACTATTGTAAATTCTTATTAGGAAGACATATTTGGAACCAGTTATTTAGAATTATTTCCCATGACAAGTAAGTACAAAATGGATATTATTTGACATGTCCCTATGACATTTCAAAAGATGAGCAACTCAATCCAAAATTCTAGTTCCTTTATGCACATTGGTCTTTAATGGCTGCCCAATCCACTCACCCTCCCCTGCTTTTCTTTTCTTTCTTTTTTTTTGTTGTTGTTTTTAAGATTTTATTTATTTATTTTAAGTAAACTATACATCTATCACAGAGTTCAAACTCACAACCCTGAGATCAAGAGTCAAATGCTCACCAACTGAACCAGCTAGGTTCTCCACTCCTGATTTTCTTTTAGGAAAGTATCTCATCCATGCTAGAAGGGCAATTGACTGTCTTTGGAGGCTAAGAGACCCAGGTCTTTTTTCTGGTAGACCCAAAGTTCGGACATATGATAACCTCAGCCATCCAAGTTCTGTCTCCTGAAACTATGAATCTTGAGTGAGTGATGCAAGAGTGAAGAAATTATTGTAGAAATTATTTCGTTTCAGTGGCAGTGAAAGAGAAGAGGTGTGCTGACCACCTTTCATCATGGGGTGGTTGCTGTCTTTCCTACTTCCTTGTCCTCCCAAGCACCCTTTACTCCTCTCTGTACCCAAGCCTGGCCTCACAGCCTCCTACCCTGTTATCCCTACATACACAAGCACCATACCAACCTCATGCTTGTCACCATAGTCTTAAATAAACTCTCTTTTGTTTAAGATAACAGCAGTCAGTTTCTATTGAGCACAACTAAGGACATTGATAGAATGCCCTAGAGGTAGAGCTGAATCTTCAAAGATAATTTGTAAACTATTTCTGATTTCAATGGAGAGACACGTGAGAGGAAAATTTGATAGGGTATTTCTCTACTATATAAAGAAATAGACCTCACAACTTGTAAAGAAACATTTTTAGAATGTTTTCTCCTCTAAATACTTTCAGTATGTTCTGGAGAAATGGTAGCCAGATTTTAAAAGGAAAAGGTACAGTTATTTATGTGAGAGCCTGTCCCTCCACTTTAGGACAGAGTTAGGGAGGAGGATATTAATAGATAGAACCAGGGGTTTTTACCTTGACATCTGGTGAAACCTGAAACATTTAAAAATTTTGCTAGGTTAGGGAGAGTTCTGGATAAAAAACCAAATGATCAGAGTAATGACAGTGGAGTGAGTAGAAGTGACAAGAAGACATATCATCAGTGGTCCCAGTTAATACTTTTGTTGACAGGCAGCTGAGTCATGTCATGGCAGTGAGCAAAGACCTGCGAATGAGTAGAGAGAAGTCCATGGATGAGAGATCACATAAGAAAACAAAATGGCACACTGATAGACAAAGTTTGATGACTCTACTTGGTTAATATTGGTTATTAATTATACTAATACGCTTCACTAGGTATCACTAATTTATTGGGAATTTAACTTTGATATATGTCTCTGTCACTTTAAATTTTTCTATTATTGTAGAAAAAACCCTCAAAGATTCTGAATTCTGTGGCATGGTAATTTACCATACTGTGGGCAACACAGAGCTTGGACTGAATGGGATACATGTGTGACATGTTTGTGTGAGAGACAAGCATTAGATATATAGAAAAGCGGGGCGTCTGGATGGCTCAGTCGGTTAAGTGTCTGACTTTGGCTCATAATCTCACAGTTTGTGAGTTTGAGCCCTGCGTTGGGCTCTGTGCTGACAGCTCAGAGCCTGGAGCCTGCTTTGGATTCTGTGTGTGTGTCTCTCTCTCTGTCCCTCCCCTGCTCGTGCTCTGTCTCTCTCACTCTCTGAAAAATAAATAAACATTAAAAAAAATTTTTTTTAATATATGGAAAAGCAAGGGGGTAGGGGGAATGGATGGAAACTCAAGCCTGAATTGCCTGAACCAAGCTTCATGCTGGAAAGAAATGAAAGCCAACATGAAGACTGAAAACACTTAAGGAGTATTGGGAAAGAAAAACACAACAATTTTTGTAAGAGCTCTGGGAGACATACATGTTAAAAAGAAAGAAAAGCTAGCAAAATATAAAAAAAAAAATCCTTCTTCAAGGAGCAAGAGAACTAAAAGAATACAATATAATTGAAGTAAAGAGAGATTCAGGAATAGGCTGAACATATGTCAAGGAAATTGGCTGCTAAAGAAAAGGCCTTCAAATTGAGTCGTACATAAACATATTATTACATTGTTAACTTTTTTCCTGATTTTTAATTAAAAGACATTCATCATTCAATTTGGTGAAATTCTGAAAAGCATTTGGAAGATACCAAAGATCTATTGATGACATTTCACCACAACATAATTATTTCTGGAGAATATGCTGAATATATGCATATCTATTTTGGTGGCAAACATTACAGAGCCAGGGAAGGCATGGAGACCTGTTAGCATGAAAACATGTGTGCTTAACTAGTGTGGATGACACAAAAAGAGCTGAGTCCGTAGTTAATCCTAGAGGCAATTGTATATAATTGTGATTTGTTTCATTAATGTATGTGACAAGAAAAGCACTTTGGAGTCAAAGAAGCTTGGGTTCAAATTTGAGCACAGTTAGCTTTTTTCCTAAGTGTGTGACCTCAGCCCGCTTCAGTAGTCTCATCTGTAAAAGGGTGCATTTGATAATGTATAGACAAGGCTGATGATATATAATGCTAGAATTATATATTCTAGGTTAATGCTAGAATTATTTTTTAATACCTGTACCAATGTAGTAAGACTTTAGAACCTCCAGCTTGCTGTTTTCCTCCTTCTCTCGCCCCTACCACCATCAGAAAACAGACAAATAACACAAAGCCTCCCCACAGATACTCAAATGGAAATCTGAAAATCCCGTTTTAGATTAATCCATCTGGTTAAAGACTGTGTACTGTTTCAAAATTTAAAAAACACTGGAAGAACACACTCGGTCTGTCAGTCACTTCTACCTCAATGGACACATTCATGAAATGCTTGGCTGGGAGCATTTTTTAATAGTGGCAGAAAGTCCATGAGAGCCCTGAACCTATTGGCAGTAGTGGTGTAGATGCATCATTGGGAGGAGGAAAAGGGGGGACCTGGGGGCACAGGCAGATTTTTATCTCCTTCATGGTTATTTCCTAAGGACTAACTTGGAGAGCTTGGGAAATATTATTTGGGTAGCCCGGAAATGTTTGATATTCAACAGTTAGGATTTTCTAGAGTGTCATGAGGGTAAAATATAAAAGCCTTTGTTAATATTCAAACATTCGTAATACATTTTTACTTATACATAGTTTTTATTCGGAGACCTCTTTAGACTTTGCAGACACACTGCAATCCAGCCTCAATTTGTCTTCACAGGTATGTCACTAAGTGTGTAAGAAGGCAGTATAATTCTGTTATCTTCAGATTACAGATACAGAAAGGAAAAAAAAAAGCAAAGACTGATAAGGTAATTTATCTATGGCTTCACTACATGTAAGTAGTTGAGCAGGGAATAGAACCGGTCATGTAATAGATACCTCTCCTGACAGATAAGGACACCAGCACCCCACCCCAGCTGGGAACTGCCTTTTTCTGAACCTTTAGTACCAACTGACGAACAGATGGGAAGATGGGGTCCTATTCGGGAAACAATAACGAATAGTTCAGTCACCAACAAATCACTGCAGATACGGTTGCTGTGGACTTGGTTGCTATGAGGTAGGCAGGAGTTGAGGCTACAGTTCCAAGTGGTTTTCTGTCCATTGGATGAGTGTTTATGTATTGTATAAAGTCTGCAGGACCCCTCCTTTGCTGACCTTCCCACCAAGCCCTTCTGTTTTTTAATTGTTTAATTAAGTTTTTAAAAATTCTCCTACAGTTAACAGTGTTATATTAGTTTCAGGTGTATGATATAGTGATACAAGAGTTCTATACAGTACTCAGCGCTCATCATAAGTGTAGTCTTTACCCCCCATCACCTATTTCACCCACTCTCTCCACACGGCCCCTCTGTTAACCAGAGCCCTCTGGGTCTCTATAGTTAAGAGAATATTTCTTGGTTTGTTCCACCAAACCCTTCTTTAGTTGGCTTCATCCCACGTGGTGTTAAATAAGTCCCCCTGAAACTGTGCCACAGCTGAATGGGGTCCTGAATCATAACACCTCCACCTGCCAAACCAGAATCACACTGCAGCCACTCTGTAAGGTAAAAATTAGAACATACATCCTTCTGGCATTGAGCCAGTTCTGAGCCAAGACTTTTACTTTTGTTTCTCTATCGGTTATTTTCATTTCAAAGGTCATTGTTCAGAAGAAAACAAAGGAAAATCTAGTATGAGTATTTTCACATAAGGGTAATCAACAAGCACTCGTTCACTATTTTTGTTTATAAAAATCAACTTCCTTTATTTCTTGAGAAAAAGGAAATAAGATAGTAGAAAAATTATTAAAATGGAATGTTTAAGATTAAATGGCTAAGATAATTTACCTTGCTTAAAGGTATTGAAAGATGGTGTAAAGCCTTAAATCAAAGTCTTTCTTTTTTTTTTGTTTTATGCAAAGCTTTTATTTTTTTTTAAATATATGAAATTTATTGTCAAATTGGTTTCCATCCAACACCCAGTGCTCATCCCAAAAGGTGCCCTCCTCAATACCCATCACCCACCCTCCCCTCCCTCAAAGTCTTTCTTAATTGCTTGTGATTGCAACCAGCTTGAATTTAGGTAAGAAAAATGCCATTCAAAAATCTGTAAAAGGCTTAGATACAATCTCTTGCCTCTGAAACTTACAGGCAAAATAAAGTCCCCATCTATTTTTTTCCAGTTTCATTGAGAAATTGTTGACATATATCACTGTATAAGCTTAAGGTGTACAGCATGATAGTTTGATTTACGTATATTGCAAAATGATTACGGCTGTAAGTTTAGTTACCATCCATCATCTCGCGTAGATACAATGAAAAGAAAAAATATATCCTCTGTACTCACCTATTCATTCTGCCCCACTCCCCCAATCCTGGCAACCACCGATCTTTTTACTTTTCCATAGGTTTGCCTTTTCCAGAATGTCATATAGTTGGAATCACACACTATGTAGGCTTTTTAGTATGGCTTCTTTCAATTAGTAACATGTATTTAAGATTCTTCCGTGTCCTCTTTTGGCTTTTCGCCCCCTTCTTTTTAGTACCAAATATCATTCCATTATTTATTTACCCATTTACCTACTGAAAGACATTTTACTTGCTGCCAAGTTTTGCCAGTTCTGGATAAAGCTGCTTATAAACATCCATGTGCAGGTTTTTGTGGGGACATATGTTTCCCACTCCTTTGGGTAATACCAAGGAGCCTCATTGTTTGATCACGGTAAGAGTATGTTTAGTTTTGTAAGAAACCACCGAAGTGTCTGTATCATTTTTCATTCCCACCAGCAATGAATGAGAGTTCTTATTTCCACATCCTCTCAAGTATTTGGTGTCGTGTGTTTATCTCAGTCATTCTAATAGGTGTGTAGTTGTATCTCATTGACTTAATTTGCATTTCTCTTATGATATATGATGTGGAGCATCTTTTCACATGCTTATTTGCCATTTATATATCTTCTTTGATGAGGTCTTTTTTCAGGCATTTTGCCCATTTTTTAATCTGTTTTTTTTTTTTCTTATTGTTGAGTTTCAAGGGTTCTTTCTATATTCTGGATAACAGTACTTTATCAAATGTGTCTTTTGCAAGTGTTTTCTCAGTTTGTAGTTTTTCTTCTCATTTTTTTTAAGTTTACCTATATTTTAAAAGAGGGAGAGCACAAGTGGAGGAGAGGCAGAGAGAGAGAATTCCAAGCAGGCTCCACGCTGACAGCCTGATTTTAGTTCAGGTCGTGATATCAAGCTGTCACGCTGTCAGCGTGGAGCCCGATGTAGGGCTCGATCTCACGAACCATGATATCACAACCTGAACTAAAATCAAGAGTCAGTTGCTTAACCAGCTGAGCCACCCAGGCGCCCCAGTCTTCTCATTTTCTTAACAGTATCTTTTATAGAGATGTTTTTAATTTTATTTAATTTTTTCATTTTACTATTTTATTATTATTTTTAAAGATTTTACTGTATTTTATTCTATTTTTAATTAATTAATTAATTAATTTTTTAATTTACATCCAAGTTGGTTAGCATATAATGCAACACTGATTTCAGGAGTAGATTCCTTACTACCCCTTACCCATTTAACCCATCCCCCCTCCCACAACCCCTCCGGCAACCTTTCTTTGTCCTTTGTATTTAAGAGGGTCCTATATTTTGTCCCCCTCCCTGTTTTTATATTATTTTTGCTTCCCTTCCCTTATGTTCATCTGTTTTGTATCTTAAATTTCTCATATGAGTGAAATCATAAGATATTTGTCTCTCTCTGACTGACTAATTTCACTTAGCATAATACCCTCTAGTTCTATCCATGTAGCTGCAAATGGCAAGATTTTATGTCTTTTAATTGCTGAGTAATACTCCATTGTGTGTGTATATATATACTACATCTTTATCCATTCATCCATTGATGGACATTTGCACTCTTTCCATACCTTGGCTATTGTCAATAGTGCTGCTATAAACATTGGGGTGCATGTACCCCTTCGAAAGAGCATACCTGTATCCCTTGGATAAATACCTAGTAGTGCAATTGCTGGGTTGTAGGGTAGTTCTATTTTTAATTTTTTGAGGAACCTCCATACTGTTTTCCAGAGTGACTGCACCAGTTTGCATTCCCACCAGCAATGCAAAAGAGATCCTCTTTCTCCGCATCCTCAACAACATCTGTTGTTGCCTGAGTTGTTAATGTTAGCCATTCTGACAGGTGTAAGGTGGTATCTCATTGTGGTTTTGATTTGTATTTTCCTGATGATGAGTGATGTTGAGAATTTTTTCATGTGTCAGTTGGCCATCTGGATGTCTTCTTTGAAGAAGTGTCTATTCATGTCTTTTTGCCCATTTCTTCACTGGATTATTTGATAAGATCTTTATAGATTTTGGACACTAACCCTTTATCTGATATGTCATTTGCAAATGTCTTCTCCCGTTCAGTCTATTGCCTTTTAGTTTTGCTGATTGTTTCCTTTGCTATACAGAAGCTTTTTATTTTGATGAGGTCCCAATGGTTCATTGTTGCTTTTGTTTCCCTTGCCTCCAGAGATGTGCTGAGAAAGAAGTTGCTGCAACTGAGGTCAAAGAGGTTTTTGTCTGCTTTCTCCTCTAGGATTTTGATGGCGTCCTGTCTTACATTTAGGTCTTTTATCCATTTTGAGTTTATTTTTGTGTACAGTATAAGAAAGTGGTCCAGGTTCATTTTTCTGCATGTTGCTGTCCAGTTTTCCCAGCATCATTTGCTGATTGGATATTCTTTCCTGCTTTGTCAAAGATTAGTTGGTTGTACAATTGTGGGTCCATTTCTGGGTTTTCTATTTTGTTCCATTGATCTGAGTGTCTGTTTTTGTGCCAATACCATACTGTCTTGATTACAGCTATGTAATACATCTTGAAGTCCAGGATTTTGATGCCTGCAGCTTTGGTTTTCTTTTTCAAAATTGTTTTGGCTATTTGGGGTCTTTTCTGGTTGCATATAAATTTTAGGATTGTTTGTTCTAGCTCTGTGAAGAATGCTGGTGTTATTTTTATAGGGATTATGAGAAGTTTTTAATTTTAATAAAATCTAGCTTATCAATTATTTCTTTAATAGATCATGTCTCTGGTGTTGCATCTAAAATACCACCACATATTCAGGATCAGCTGGGTTTTCTCCTATGTTATCTTCTAGGAGTTTTATAGTTTTGTGTTTTACATTTAACTCTATGATCCATTTTGAGTTAATTTTGCGAAACCTATAAGTTCTGTGTCTAGATTTTTTTATTACTATTTTGCATGTTACGTTGCAATATTCCATTGGCTATTTTGGGCCTTTTGTCTCTGCATATAAACATTGGGACCAGTTTGTTGATGTCCACAAAATAACTTGCTGGCATATTGATTGGGATTGTATTGGATCTCTAGATCAAGCTGGGAAGAACTGACAACTTGGCAACATTGAGTCTTCCCATCTAAGAACATGGAATACTTTTTCATTTCTTTAATTCTTTGATTTCTTTTATAAGAATTTTATAGTTTTCCTCATACATATCTTTTTTTTCAATGTTTATTCATTTTTGAAGGAGGGAGAGAGAGAGAGAGAACGAGCAGGGGAGGGGCAGAGAGAGAGGTAGGCACAGAATCCAAAGCAGGCTCCAGGCTCTGAGCTGTCAGCACAGAGCCCGACTTGGGGCCAGAACCCATGGACCTTGAGATCGTGACCTGAGCTGAAGTCGGACGCTTAACTGACTGAGCCACTCAGGTGCCCCTCCTCATACATATCTTGTATATATTTTGTTACTTTATACCTAAGTATTTCATTTTGGGGTTGCTAATTAAATGGTTTTGTGTTTTTAATTTCAAATTCCAGTTATTCATTGCTGGTATATAGGTAAGTGGTTGACTTTTGTATATTAGCCTTGTATCCTGCAATCGTGCTATAATTATTTATTAGTTCCAGGAGGTTTTATTAGTGATATTTTTATTCTCTGTATAGATAGTCATGCCATCTGCAAACAAATACAGTTGCATTTCCTCTTTCCCAGTCTGTATAACTTTTCTTTCTTTTTTATTTTTTTGGAACATTAACTAAAACTTCCAGTACAATACTGAAAAGGAATAGTGAAAGGGGACATCATTGCCTTGTACTTGATTTTACTGAGAGAGCTTTCTCACTATGAAATATGGTGTTGCTATAGATTTTTTGTAGATGTTCTTTATCGAGCTGAAAAAGTTGCTCTCTATTCCTAGTTTGCAGAAAGTCTTTATCATGAATGAGTGTTGAATTTTGTCAAATGCTTTGTCTTTATGTAGTGATAAAATCAAGGAATTTTTTTTCTATTTTAGCCTGGTGATATGATGGATTACATTAATTGATTTTGGAATGTTGAACCAGTCTTATATACCTGAAATAAATCATACTTGGGCAAGGCTACAGCTGTTTTTATACATGGCTGAATTTGGCTTCCTAATGTTTTTATCAAGGATTTTTGCAACTATGTTTATGAGAGATATAGGCCTGTAGTTTTCTTATAATGTCTTCCTCTGGCTTTGGTATTAGGGTAATGCTGCCCTCATAGAATGAATTAGGAAGTATTCTCTCTACTTATATCTTCTGGAAGACATTGTAGAGAATTGGTATGATTTCTTCCTTAAATGTTTTGCAGAATTCACCACTGAACCCATCTGGACTTGATGATTTCTATTTGGAAGGTTATTAATTTTTTTATTCAATTTCTTTAATAGATACAGGCCTATTCCAATTATCCATTTCTTTTTGTGAGTTTTTGCAAATTGTGTCTCTCAAGAAATTAGTGCTTTTCATCTAGGTTATCAACTTTGTAGGTATAAAGTTCTTCATAGTATTTCTTTATTATCCTTTTAATGCTCATAGGATATGTATTAATGTCCCCTCTTTCATTCCTCATATTAATAATTGGTGTACTCTTTCTCTCTTGCTCTCTCTCCCTCTCTCTCCCTCTCTCTCTCTCTCTCTCTTTTTTTCCTAGTTAGCCTGGCTAGAGGCATGTCAATTTTATTGCTTTTTCTAAAGATTTTGCTTTTGATGTCACTGATTTTTCTGTATTGATTTCCTGTTTTCAATTTCTTTTTTTATTTTTCCTCTAATTCTTATTTTATTTCTTTTGCTTACTTTGGATCTAATTTGCTCATCTTTTTTCTAGTTTCCTAACACGGAAGCTTCAATGATTGGTTTTAGATCTTTCTTCTTTCCTTATTTATGGATTTAATTCTATACATTTCCCTTTAAAAACTGTTTTCACTGCATCCCCCAAATTTTCTGAAGTTGTATTTTCATTTTTTAAAATTTTTTTTTTATTTGAGAGAGAGAGAGAGAGTGCGCACGTGAACAGGGGAGAGGGTAAGAGAAAGAATCCCAAGCAGGCTCCATGCTCAGCACAGAGCCTGACAGGGGAGCTTGATCCCATGACCCTGGGATTATGACCCAAGCGGAAATCTAGAGTCAGATGCTCAACCAACTGAGCCACCCAGGTGCCCTGCATTTTTATTTAGTTCAAAGTATTTTTATATTTTTCTTAATATTTCTTCCTTGACCCATATACCATTTAGAAGTGTGTTCCTTAACCACATGTTTTGGGATTTTCTAACGCTTTGTTATTGATTTTTAGTTTAATTTTATTATAGCCCACAGGTAGCATTGTGTGGTTTCTATTCTTTAAAATTGGTTGAGGTGTGTTTTATGGCTCAGAATGTGATCTATTTTAGAGAATATTATAACATGTGAGCTTGAGAAAAGTGTGCATTCTGCTCTCATTGGATGAAGTGGTATAGAGATATCAATTAATCCAGTTGATTGATGGTTCTTTATATTTTTTTTTAGTTTTTTTTTTTAACATTTATTTATTATTGAGAGACAGAGAGACACAGAGCGTGAGCAGGGGAGGGGCAGAGAGAGGGGGAGACACAGAATCCGAAGCAGGCTCCATGCTCTGAGCTGTCAGTACAGAGCCCGACGCGGAGCTCGAATCTGTGAACCACGAGATCATGACCTGAGCCGAAGTCGGTCGCTTCACCAGCTGAGCCACCCAGGCGCCCGATGGTTCTTTATATTTTTGCAGCCTCCTTTTCCTCTGTTTCCCTAAACGGACTTCACAGTATAATTAAATGGTATAATTTCATCTCCCAAAATATGTTTCACATTTTCTCCCATCCATGTTTTATTAGGTGTTTCCATTGCTTAGAATGTACCTCCCTTCCACCCCAATTAATAATAATAAGAGATTCAATTCATTTTTTTAATGTTTATTTTTTAGAGGGGTGGGCGGAGAAAGGGAGACAGGATCCAAAGCAGGCTCTGTGTTAATAGCAGAGAGCCTGATGTGGGGCTTAAACTTGCAAACCACAAGATCATGACCTGAGCCGAAATTGGATACTTAACCAACTGAGACACCCAGGCACCCCAACAATTCTAAATTTAAATGTATCTAATAACATTTTTCAAAATATGTGGAGCAAAACTTTATCAGAACTACAAGGATAAATATTCAAATCCACAATAAAAAAGAGAGATTTTAACACAATTCTCACTAGCTGATAGAATAAGGAGATAAGAAATCTGTAAGGATACAGAGGATTTAAATAACATGATAGCAAACCTGACTTTTCCAATACACACGGAATATCTACAAAGACTGGAATCTCAAGAAGACAGTTGAGAATAGAAAATTAAATCAAAAAATTTAAAATAAAGGAAATATTAAGAGCAGGAATTCAGGTATCTGTCATATATTCTTATACATATGTTGTTATTGTTTTATTTTGTTTTGTTTTTTACAACCCTTTAGAAATATAAACATCATTCTTAGATCACTGGCCCAAACAAAAATAGGCCATGGGCTAGACTTGGCCTGAGAGCTGTGGTTTGCTGACTCCTGCTTTAGATCATACAGATATTAAAATGATCATAAGGGAAAATTACAAAAATTTTTTTTAAATTTTTTTAACATTCATTTTTGAGGGACAGAGAGAGACAAAGAGCAAATTGGGGAGGGTCAGAGAGAGAGGGAGACACAGAATCCGAAGCAGGCAGGCTCCAGACTCTGAGCTGCCAGCACAGAGTCCACCACAGAGCTTGAACTCACGAACCAGGAGATCATGACCTGAGCCGAAGTCGGATGCTTAACGGACTGAGCCACCCAGGCACCCCTGAAAAACTTTATACCAATAAACTTAAATTTTTAAATGGCATAGGTAGAAACACATTACCAAAACTAACAAGAATAGAAAATCTAGATTGTTTTGTAACTATTAAAGTAACTGCATTCTTAATTTAATCCTTTCTCACAGAGAAAAACAACAGGCACAGATGGCTTTCCTGGTGAATTCTACCAAACATTTAAACAGACTTTTCTAGAGAACAGTAAATGAGGGATTATTTATTTCTCATCATTTTTGAGGGAGCACATAGCCTTGATATTAAAACATGGCAAAAAACATTATGAGAAAGAATTTTCAAGGTGGTATCACCTAGAACATGGATTGAAAAATCCTAAATAAAATATCAACAAGTTGAATTTACCAAAATATAGGTAGGAGCTGGTCCCCGGAAAGATCAAAGCATGATTAGAGAGTTAGAACATTCCAGGGTGGGGGAATTAGACTGGAGATCCAGCCAGTCATCAATGGCCAGTGATTTAATCAACTGTGCCTATTTAATGAAACTCCACAAAAACCCTAAAAAACAAAGTTTGGAGGTTTTCCAGGGTGGTGGACACACGAAAGTGCTGTACCTCTTCATCTGTGTCCTTTGCATTAAAGTGTTTCCCTGGGTTCTGTGAGCCACTCTAACAAATTATCAAGCCTGAGCAGGGAGTTGTGGGAGCCCCCAATCTATAGCCAAGTCAGACAGAAGTGTGAATAACCCGGGAGCCACTCTTGCAATTGGCATCTGAAGTGGGGGCAGTCTTGTGCATCTGAGCCCTTAAGCTGTAAGGTCTGAACTGACTCCAGGTAGTTAGAGTCAGAATTGAATTAAATTGTACAACGTCCAGTTGTTGTCCACAGAGAATTAGAGAATTTCTTCTTGTGGAAACCCCACACATTTGGTACCAGAAATGCTGTGAATAGAGAAAGAGCTTCCCTTGAACCAGAGACCCATCAATATGACTAAAATTTACAAGATTGATAATACGAATCATTAAGTCAAGTATAGAGCAGCAAGAATTCTCTTTCCCTGCTGTTTGGCAAGAAAATTAATACAACCCTTTAGAAAGAGTTTGATGCTATCTACAGAGTAAAATACAAGCACATGCTCTGATGTGGTACCTCCAGTTCTAGGACCAGATAGAACAGCAATGTGTGCACATATGAGCCAGCAGGCAGGTAGAAGAGAGTTCTTAACAGTATCATTTGTTTTTGCCTCAAACTGGAAATCCCCAAATGTACATTAAGAGTAAAATGGGTAAATAATCTGTAGGTATATTTATAAAATGGAAGATTATGAAAGAGGAAAATGAACAAAATATAGCTACAATCAAATCAAATCCTGGATAAATTTCACAAGTACATTAGCAAAAGGAGCCAGTCATGGGAGTACTCATACTGTAGGACTTCATTTACTGTACAATTCAAACCAGAAAACCATGGAGTTTGGAGATACACTGAAAGTATAAAGTAAGCAAGGAAGCAATTACCATTCTAGGCAAGGGGAGATAGAGGAAATAGGACAGGGGCTTTGGAAGTACTACCAAGATTTTATTTCTTGATCTGGGTAGTGTTTACATTAGGGTTGGCTTTAGGATAAATTATTAGGCCACACATTTTTGTTTTATACATTTTTGTATATGTTTTATTTTTTTTCAAGTTGTATCTCTATTAATTTAGTAATAATAGGGGTTTGGGTCGTTCTTTTTGTTTTCAATTGAGATATAACTGACATATAACATTGTATTAATTTTAGGTCTATATAATGTAGTGTTTTGATGTATATTTATATCATGAGATGAGTACCACCATAAGATTAGTTAACATCCATTACCACACATAGTTATAAGTTTTTTCTTGTGATGAGAACTTTTAAGATCTACACTCTTAGCAAGCTTTTTTAAAATTAATCTCTATGCCCAATGTGGGGCTTGAACTCATGACCCCAACATCAAGAGTGACATGCTCTACTGAATCAGCCAGCCAGGCACCCCATTAGCAACCTTTAAATATACAATACAGTATTATTCACTATAGTCACCATACTGTACATTACATCCTATGAATTGTTTATCTTATAACTAGAAGTTTTATCTTTTGACTTCCTTCACTCATTTTGCCTACCTCCCCACACACACTACCCTCAATTATGGCAATCACCAATCTATTCTCTGAAGCTATGAGTTGAGTTTTGTTGAGTTGAGTTGAGTTGTTGTTGTTTCCTTAGGTTCCACATATAAGTGAGATCATATAGCATTTGTCTCTCTGTGTCTGACTTATCTCATTTAGCATAATGCCTTCAGGATCCATCCATGCTGTTGCAAATGGCAAGGTTTCCTCATATATGTTTTAAATTCCAAAACTGAAAAGCCTAAAGAAACTTTCCACATGAACCAGTTGGTGATGTCCAATGACACTGACACTTACAGCCAATGGCCTGTTAAATTTAGCCCTGGCCTTTGAAGTGTGCCTGGAACAATCTTATATTAAAGCCCACACAGCAATCCTCACTGAAGCGATCATCTCACTGATTTAAATGAAGGATTTAAGAGTTATTCTTTTTATTATTGTGCATCGCAAAGTTTGTCAGAAGAGAAGGAACAGCATCCATTTCAGACCACGAGTAGTTTTAACCAAACTGTCCTAGTAGAAAAAAAAATTCTCTTCTGCTGTACCACCTATGAACCTTCTAGGACCTCTGTTGGAGTGTGCTCTGCCTTCTGTAGGAGAACTGTCAGTGTGTACAGACACACTTAAAACTGATGAGAGGGCCAGCAGCAAAGATCCTCACCCCTAGGGCCCCCATCACAGTAGGGAGCGATGGAGCTGAGTGAATTATCTCCACAGAGCAGCCCACTCTCCTCGATAAGCATTTAATGTATTGGCTTTGACAACCCTTGCCTCCCTTGTCGTTCCAATTATGTTATTAAAATTAAAGTAGACATGCTTAAAGCTCAAGTGTTTTGGTAGAAGTTCTTTAAAGGGTCAGAAATCTGTGCCCTAAATTCTTAGCAAGATGCTTTCCCAGTTGTTTTTCCTTAAAGAGAAAAAAGTCTAAAGGGTCACACCTATATTCTTGTAGATTCTTTCCTTTCCTCA
Organism: Acinonyx jubatus; assembly: GCF_027475565.1. Taxonomy (NCBI): domain Eukaryota; kingdom Metazoa; phylum Chordata; class Mammalia; order Carnivora; family Felidae; genus Acinonyx; species Acinonyx jubatus. The sequence continues at coordinate 51,183,523 of NC_069387.1, forward strand.
ATTTGCATTCTACCAGAGTAAAGTTTAATCTCGCAATATTAAAAACAAAAATCTCGGGGTGCCTGGGTGGCTCAGTCAGTTGAGCGTTTGGCTTCAGCTCAGGTCATGATCTAACGGTTTGTGGGTTTGAGCCCCGTGTCAGGCTCTGTGCTGACAGCTCGAAGCCTGGAGCCTGCTTTGGGCTCTGTGTCTCCCTCTCTCTTTTTCCTCCCCCACTCGTGCTCTGTCTCTCAAAAATAAATAAACATTAAAAAAATGTTTTAACCTCGATTTGATATGAGAAAATAAAAATTATATTTAAAAATCCTCTCCAGTGGTCTTCACCCTCCCCCAACCAAACCTCAACCTTCCTTGACAAAAATCTCAAAACTAGTCCCTGTAGACATACATGGAGCAGAAGAAATCAAATGGGAATTGTTCAGTACCATTGAGCTAAAAATCACTTCTTTTATGAAGAAAAGACAACCACCTTTCACCAACTCCTTGGATAAAGTTCAGTGGTCAAGGCTGGGGCAAAAAGGACGTGTTTCTGATGGCAGATAAAACAGAATTTTAAAACTCCAGGTTAAATACTAGAGAAATATCTTAATGAAGATATTTTTCAGACTAGAGCAGCCTCCTGGGAAATGATTTGAAGCGACATCATTTGAGACATTTAAATTGTAGTGGTTAAAATTCTCAAACCCACCACGAAGAAACGCTCTTTGTAGAACTCATGGGAAAATTAGTGGGATTTATAATAGGCCTTTTCTGTGAGGAAGTAAGCCTAGGAGGCTGACCTGCTGTTGAATAAATGTTATTTTAAATGGAGTGTGGCTGTATTATAACTTAGTTCCTTCTTCTTCAGAGAAGAGTGTGAATGGGTAGGTTAGCCAAAAATTAAACAGTTTTTTTTTCTAAGTGGTAAATTCTTCACAAAGCCTATCGAATTATGTGAGTTTCTCCTCAAGAACCACATGCTTCAATACTCATTTTCTTTTAACTACTTTTTTAACTGTTCTCTACTCCCAGGATTTCCAACCTTTTTCTCTAACAAATCAGCATGTAACAGAGAAGAAAAGTTCTGAAGTAACACAGTTTTCAAATTCTAATGCTTAAATTTAATTCCACCTTTTCCAAGTAAAATGAATTTCATGCTGACCCACCATGCCAAGGCTCTCCCACTGCAGGGCTGACCCAGGGCAGCCCTAATTATGCATAAAAAGTTCCACAACAAGGACATCACTTGTTTGGAATCAGCCCTTATGAGTTAAAACAAACAAACAAACAAACAAAAACCTGTCTTCTAGAGAGTCTTCATTTAAAAGTACAATTGCCGTATTCTGTAACCTTATTGATTTTTCTTCATTGTTGAGATGAAGAATGTAAACAGAATTGCATATTTACCCATTCCATTTTCTGATACCTTTGCTCCACACTTCTGTCCCTTGTGAATAAGAGGCTGCTATTTCCATAGTGGTCCATGGAGATGGCTGATGAATGAGCAGACAAAATTCTGATTAATGCTTCATAATTAGGAGTCACCTCTACTTCAAGAGCTTTTTATACATCCACAGTTTTGACCCCAGTACCTTCTTTTTCCCTTGGTAGTTGCTGAAGTTTGACAGTCACTGTGTTTGTTACCTGTAACATATGGCTAATTGAATCTGAGTTGGGGAAAGAATGACCAGATTCCTAATTATGATCCACACCACAGATCTGAAGCCTGAATAAATGGGAAACAAGGAAAAGGCTGCTGACCCAGAAAACATACTATTATACAATGACTGCAGCAGGATGCAAGTATTTTCAGAAATGCCTGAATATCATTTCTTCATTGTTTACTCTTTCTTTTAATTATAGAAGGCACATATATATTAGACAGAGATTTGCTTTTTATCTGTGTGATTTTTGCAAGCCTGGACACTGGACACCTGATACTCAGCCTCTTGAAATTCACATCATCTTTCACTGGGACACTTTCCATTTCTAATAAGGCAAATGGTGGATTTCATCTTGTTGATTTTTCTCCATCCTCACCACTGTAGTATGAAGTTACATGTATATGTTTTAAAATGTATGCTTCAGTTTTGAGCGGATTTTTCTACAGCAGTTAATTTAATGATAACATACCTCCTTTGACTTGCCTCCCCTGGGGGAAAGTGGAAGGCAGTAAGTGAAACACACCAAGAATATTCACTCATCAAATATTTTTGCTGAACATTTGAGTAACAGTGCAAGCATAGTCCTAGGTGTCAAAAGGATATACAGATGATAAGACACTGTTTTGCAAGTATCTTTCTAATGCTTATAAAGGTAAGAAAGATGAACAATAGAAGTATAATGTGAGATAGGCTGTGGTATAAGACATGAGAAAATAGTATTTGGTTAATGCCTTTCACTAGATTATAAATGCTACGAATGAAACCTAGCACAGTGGCACCAGTAGCTGTTCAGTAAGTATTAATTATAAATTAATGAAAGAGAGAATGCATATGATATGCAGTTATGTGGGATTTAGAGAGAAGTCACATCTGATTGTGAGATTCTAGAGAGGCTTTTATAAGAATATAAATTTTTGCGTTACATCTTAAATGAATGGGTAAGGTTATAGTGGGTACGATGGGGGTCACTCTTCTAAGATGGCTCAAGCATAGGCAAAAAAACAAAAAAGGAAGATACAGAATATGTTTGGGTGGCACAATTGATCTAGTTTGAGAAAGTCATATATGATACTTGACATTTTGCAACATGTCATGAATTTTATAAAGATACCTGAAAAAGAGTCATATGAGATAGGCCTAGAAAAGTATATTGGGAACAGATCGTGGATAACCTGCATTGGATATGCGTGGATAACAAGCTAATGATTGTGACAAAAACCAGTGATCCATCAACGTCCATGGGCTAATTCAAATCTCAACTATTTATTCATGACAGGAAATGTCCTCTTTTCTGAAATCTCTTAAGAACTCATGCACTGGCATTAACATACTACAGTGGAAAATATAAAGTATGAGTTTTCCCTGGAATTCATTTTGAGGAGCAACCTGGAAGGATGCTGAGAATAAACATACATGTTAAAAAACTTCATTCCCAGGGCTCCTGGGTGGCTCAGTTGGTTAAGGGTCCAACTTTGTCTCAGGTCATAATCTTGTGAGTTCGAGCCCCTCATTGGGCTCTGTACTGAGAGCTCAGAGCCTGGAGCCTGCTTCCAATTCTGTGTCTCCCTCTCTCTTTGCCTCTCTCCTGCTTGCGCTCTGTCGCTCTCAGTCTCTCAAAAATAAATAAATGTTAAAAAATGAAAAATTAAACTTTATTCCCTCTACCTTTTTCTTTTTGGCAGCTTGCCAGCTGTAACTAAAAATAATTCAGAAATTTAATTTTAAGAATGATATCAATAGCTTTTATCTGTTAACAATCATTTTTATTCTAAGACATGAAATATCTCATGTACACGCTTAGTAGTGATGAGAATGCAAACAGTTTCTCTGGAATTTTCTGGCAAAGACTACCAAGTATTTACATCAACAGGTGTTCTTCAGTATATTAACCTCTTAAAAAACGTAATTTTTGCATATGAAACGTGGCCAACTGGAGACTTCTAACAATAAAGTATACATTTTCATCTTTCCTTGCTGACATAGTTATGCAAAAAAATTTCTGGCCAAAGATGGAAGCAAAAGAATTTTGTGTGACCTCTGATGTAACTTTCTTCATCCCATTCTCCAGCTAGCTGTCTGGAAGGTGGACTTGATGGCTGAAACTTACCAGCTATCTTGGGTCAGAAGGTGGCCTAAAAACAGGGATGAAGCTAGAGAGAAAGCACTGGGTTCCTGAAGATGATGAAGGTCCCGTGCCACTTTAGATTGTTTTCCTGTAGACTTCATTTATATGTACCAAATAAAATTCCATGTGGCTTAAGCTACTCTTATTTAGGGGTTTTTATCACTTTGAGTTGAATTAGAACTTAAGTAATTTAAAATTTAAGAAATAATAGAAAATAATATATAAAACATCTTAGATTAGATGGTTGCTAAGGAAATACTCCTCTCCTTTCCATTGGAGGAATATATTTCCATACCCATTGATGTGGGATTTGACCATATCACTTGCTTTGACCAATGAGATGTCAGCATACATGACTTGCACAAAGACTTGAAGTGTGCCTGTGTGGCTGGACTTACCCTCTTGCCCTCCTTCCAATTGCCATGAGAAGAATTTCCAGTGTGTAGCCATTACCCCTGTAACCCAAGCTCTAAAATGAATACTCATGGAAGAGACCTAAGCTCGGCCCTCAGTCAGACTTGGGGCAGCTGAACTCCAGCTGACAAACAAATGGACAAACAAGAAATAAATGCTTGTTGTTTTATGCCACTAGGGTTTGTGGTTGTTTGTTATCCAGCATTAGTTGACTAATGAATATCTTCTGCAGATTCTGTTCAAATTTGTCAAGATTGTATTCACTGAGAACTGCAGACTATGGTTTTTAACCACCCCAAAATCAACCTTTTAGTATCAGTAAAGTGACTTAAAGATATGAACCCTTAATTCATATTTTCACTATACTATGCCCATGTAGTTAAGGTCAGAATTGAGTTATGTGGAAGGGTAATCCTTTCTATGTCTGTTGGCTTTTACTACTGCGAGTTTCAAGTAGAACTCATAGACCCAGTTTGTCTGGAAATGTGGCAATAAAGTTACCAACTGCCTTTGCTGTGACCACCAGAGCTTTTGAAGATTTCCTCTTGTATTTATGAACTTAGAAACAGGAGTCTGTCTCCTCACACCATTTATTCCTGATTTCCCTCATTCTTAGCAAGTGACATGACAATCATTCTTGTTGAGAATATTAACAGCTACTTTACTACAGATAATGGCAATAAAAGAGGTGCAAATTATTGCAAGATAGGTAATCCTTCTCAAGAGAGCTTTCTTAGTTTTATTATTCTGTCTGTAAAACTTTCCAGCCCCTGGAATCCTATGTTGTCCTTCTTCTCTTTGGAAGCTATTTGCTTAGATGTCTGAGGCAGCTGTCTTCTCCTGATCTTCCTAAACAAAGCTCTTATTTGTTCAGCTCTCCTGGTTTTCCCCTCTACCACCACTGCACATATATGAACATATATTTTTCCTCTAAGATACTGCTTTACCAACAGTGGCTCCAGACACATGGCTATGTTCCCCAGAGGGCTAACAGTTTTCCATCAGCCCCTCTGTGAGCTCACGTTTTGAGACCTGTGCACCCAGCCTCTCATCGCCCACACGACAGATTGGTTAGTGACTCTCTATCAACTCTTCTCCTTAATTATTTTTTTAATGTTTATTTGTTTTTGAGAGAGAGAGAATACGAGCAGGGGAGGGTCAAAGAGAGGGAGACACAGAATCCAAAGCAGGCTCCAAGCTCTGAGCTGTCAGTACAGAGCCCGATGAGGGACTCAAACTCAGGAACTGTAAGATTATGACCTGAGCCAAAGTTGGACACTTAACTAACTGAACTACCCAGGCGTCCCCTCTATCAAGTCTTCTCATTTCCTCCTTCCAAACATTCACTTTCCCAAGCTCCTTCCCTTTCTTATAATAAGTCTCTTGTTCCAGTACTATTTATAATGGCTGTAATTTCCTGACTGAACTTACTTGTTTTTATGGCTTTTTTTCCCCACCATTTCCTGTTCCACTACTCACTACTGCCAATCAAATAGGTAGGTCTTTCTGAGCTTCTGTACATATGAAGGCATATAACAGCAAAGAGGGGAGTTTCCTTGGATTTTGTATTTCAGTGGCCTATGCACATACTTCTTTAAGTGCCATGGTGAATTTACAAGACTGTTGTGGCTTCCTTAAATTTTGAGCTGTCAGTGCACAAGCTGCTACTATTAACTTCTTGTTTGAACCTAACTATTTAAAAAATGGAACCATGGGGTGCCTGGGTGGCTCAGTCAATTAAGCATCCAACTTCGGCTCAGGTCATGATCTCATGGTTCATGAGTTCAAGCCCCACATCAAGCTCTCTGCTGTCAGCACAGAGCTTTGGGTCCTCTGTCTCCCTCTCTCTCTCTGCCTCTCTCTCTGTCTCTCAATAAATAAATAAACTTTTTAAAAATTAGTTAATTAATTACAAAAATAAAAAATGGGGCCACTAGGATTTTAGTGTTTTATTTGTTTGCTTGTTGTTCATTTGTTTACTTAGACCTAAAGATGCCATGAAAAAAATTGACACACTTAAGACACCATGAACATAGAAAGGTAAGCACTAGTAAGGACTCATGACATAAGAACAATTTAGGAAAAAACATAAAGCAAGAGCAAGGCTTCCCCACCCCCCAAAGATAAGGCCTCTGACTATCACATGGGGAGATGGGGGTAATTAGGACCCAGAGCTTTTTTCCTACAACCAAGCTCCAATGAGACAGAATAACTCCCAGATAAGTCTTTGGGATCTTAGAGCAAAGGAGACTGGAGCCCAACTCTATGAACAGGCCCCTAAGAGTTGGCAAGAGAAGGTCTTAGCCTCACAGAGCTTTACAAATTCTAGCATGACATGGGAGCAGTAGTATGATTCTCAAGGCCCTAGAACAGTGTGGATGTAGCTGAGAGCACTGTCTGACCTAAAGACCTCATTCAGGTGGAAATGAAGAGTGTTCAGGCTGAGCTGTATGGACAGGAGGGAGCAATGGGTGCCTTGAAGATGCATGTGTGATCAAATGTCCTCTTCAGCCCTGAGGGCTTAGACCCAAGTGAGCCCTCTAGGGCCTAAATGCAACCCAAGGAGAAGGGAAGTAGAGATATTGGAAAACCATCCACATGAACCACAGTGAAGTTTCTACCATGCTGGAGGAATGGGTGTGCAAACAGAAATTAAATGGAGTTATTGAAAAATGAAGGTACATTTCTTACATACTTTGATCTGTGACCTGAGATTTAGAACACCTATATAAGCATATAAAATGGAAGTCATTTAACCACTATTCAGGAAGGTGCTGTTATTAAGAAACTCTACTTTCTTTTTTAAGAAAAACCTCCTGTCTAAACACCAGGAAGAATTTTTTTGATATCCCTGATGAAAAGAGATTGTGGCTCAAGTAAAAATCCACTCAAAATCCATCATACCCACTGTGACATATTTTATAAATATTAGAACTAAAAAGAAACACTAAGAGTATTTGTCTAGTGCTTTTCAAACATTTTTAAATTCAGAAATTATTTCCTAGATCACATATTCCTAGTAGAATATTATTAGATACCCCCAAGAGATAAAAGTGGCATTATACTAGCAAAAGTTTACTCTTTTTTTTAAAGTTTTTTTCTTTAATCTATTTTGTGAGAGGGAGAGAGAGAGAGACAGAGAGAAACAGAAAGAGAGGGAGAGAAAGAGAATCCCAGGCAGGCTCCACACTGTCAACACAGAGCCTGACACAGGGCTCAAACCCATGAACCATGAGATCATGACCTGAGCCAAAGTCAGTCGCTTAACAGACAGCCACCCAGGCACCCTACAAAAGTTAATTCTTAACTCAAATTTATAATATGCATTTTAAAAACAGCCAATGAAAACAGTAAAGCTGTTTTGCAAATGCAAAGGTATTAAAAATTGGAGGTTACTGCCTTTCATTGTGGTCTTATATCAGACATGATGCTCAATTTGTTTCTGTATTTTGTCTTCTCTATTTCCGTTGCTTGATTCACAAGATAAATTATTGAAGTGGTAACAACTTTAATAGCTTATCTTGTCATCTCAGATTATTAGTCAATGTTCTGAGTATCTATTGCAATACAATAAACTATCTTAAAACTTAGTGGCTTAAAAAAAGTCACAACAATTTCTGTAAGTCCAGAATTCAGGCAGAGCATGGATGCTTGATTCTGCTCCATGTGGCATTAAATGTAGTCATTCTTCACTGGTACTCAGCTGATAGAGGACCTTGTCTGGAGTAACCAAAATTACTTCACTCACAGGTCTGATTCTTTGGTGGGCACAGCTGGTAGGTAGGCTTAGCTGGGCCCTTTCCCCTCTCAGGGTCTCTCCGTGTGGTCACCCCAGCAAGGCAGTCAAGCTTCTTGCATGGTAGCCCAGGGATCCAAAAGTGGGCCTTCTAAGAAGGTTAGGAAGAAGCTGCAAGCCTTCTTGTGACCTGGTTTCAGAATTTCAGAATATCCCTTCCAATGTATTCTGTTGATCAAATAAGTCACTAAGACCTGCCCAAGTTCAAGGAGAGGGAGGAATAGACTCTCTCAATGGGAGAATGGTATGTTCATACAAAGAGCTGAAAGAATTGATGGTGGCCCCTTTAGAAACAGCTACCACATTCAGGAAAACCAATCAAGATATTTGAAAGAAAAGTGAAGTCTCAATGTTTAATAATATCTACAAACATTTCTTAATTGGTAAATGTTCAATGTGGAGAGAATCAACGAATAGCTTTTTTAGGCTGTCATTGCTTGCTGGAAAAATGATTTTTAAACATATATTTGTTAAATTATGACATGTTTCAGGACACCTGGGTGGTTCAGTTGGTTAAGGGTCCAACTTTGACTCAGGTCATGATTTCACGGTTCATGAGCTCGAGCCCCGCATCAGGCTCTGTGGTGACAGCTCAAAGCCTGGAGCTTGCTTCAGATTCTGTGTCTCCTTCTCTCTCTGCCCCTGTTCTCTCACCTCTGCTTGCACTCTTGTTTCTCTCTCTCTCTCAAAAATGAATAAACATTAAAAAAAATTATGACATGTTTCAATGGTGTCTTTTTTAAAACCCATACTTGAGGAATAATTTTGTCCAATATTTCTTTTACTTCTCAAAATAATAGGATTTATGTTATTTTGTATATTGAGTCTAAATTTTGTTTCCATTTCTTTATGGACACTTTAGTCTGTAGCTATAACTCATTGGGATCTTGAATTGCCAAACTAACATGAGCTTGTTCAAGTTCTATAACTTACTACCCATGTCATTACAAATAATCCTGAAAATCCTGCAATTTAAAATGCAAGTTTTAACAAAATTGAGATTTGTATGGCACTAACACTGTGTGCAAAGATGATAGAATCTTCTTAAGAGCTAGTGCTTGTCTTATACAACATATGATGACTAGGCACATTTTGGCAACAACTTTTCCATGAGTTGCTTCTTTTTTGTCCCTGCCATTGGTCTTACACAGTTATTGAAGACATTCCTACATTCATAGTATTTGAAAACTGGTTTTAACTCTTATCATTTCTTTCTGGTTCCTATGAATCATGTGTTTGACAGAGCATTAAATCTTCTTCATATATGCATGTCAGAACAAGCCGTAAATTAAACAAAACTGAGAGTCACATTATTTGCAATATGATCAATTGAACTGTAAAGAATTCATATAATCTCAGCTTCCTTGCTACCACATCAAGTTCGATGGATGTATTCTTAAACCCTCTCTAGATTGTGTTATCAGATAATATTACTGATCCAATCCCATATTTGTTACTGTATTATATCAGTTATTTGTTGCTGTATAACAAACCATTCCAAAGATTAGTGGCTCAAAAAGACAATTTATCATTTTTTTTTTACAATTCTATGAATTAACTTGTCCGTTCTGCTAGTTTTGCCTGGTTCACTCTTGTGGTTGCATAGATCAATGACTTGCCTGGGGTCAGAAAGTCACTTGGGTCTTGGGTTTTGGTGCTGTTTTTTCTCTGTGGTTTCTCATCATTCAGTAGCTAGCTAGGCTTCTTTACGTGGTGGCCAGAGCATTCTTAGAGGGAGAGGCAAGAGCTCCAAGGCAACATTCTATTAGTCTAACCAAGTCACAAGGCAAGTTCAGATTCAAAGAATGGAAAAAGAGATACCACCTCTTGATATGAGGAGCTATACAATATTGAAAGAATCTGGAATCCTTCTGCCTACATTCACAAAATTTTATTTCCAAATGGTGTTGTAACTTGTCATAGAACAGATAAGTATCTTGCAAAATCTGATTACATATATCATATTGAAAATTTAAGCATTTTTATTGCCACAAAGGTAAATCCCAATGATAAATAATGGTAAAAAAAGTGCTTTTAAGTTTTCATCTTTTTACTGATACTTTAACCTGTAGCTATAATTCATTGGAACCCTGAACTGCCAAACAAATATAAACTTGTATCATAGTGACTTTGAAGAGAATTTTCTGCATATTGCTTTCATTTTGTATAGTGCTGTCAGTTTGGTCGATAAAATCTGAAGATACATTTAGTACTTTATAGTATGACTTGTTTTATCCTGAGCCTAATCAATACAGCACCTCTGTCGTCAAATGTGGGCCTGATCAATATTATCATTTCCATCTGCACATTTGCTTTTTAAGTGCCCTGCTTTTAATCAGCAACCCATTTCTAGTTGCAGGGTGAATTATTCCACTTCACCTAAAATGTGTGAGTGTGTGTGTGTGTGTGTGTGTGTGTGTGCGTGTATAAAAGTTAAACACAAAGCACCCAAACACGCAACAACTTTATCAAAAAGATCAAGTAACAAGCATTCAAAGTGAAAAGTAAGCATTTAAACATACTGCCAAGTGCATTGTTGAAAAGAGATGTGGAAAACAGTCACTCTGGACAATACCACTGGTGATTTCATGGTAAGTGGAAGCTGGCCAGGCACACGTGTGTACCACTAGCTTGCCATTCCTTTGACAGCAGCCTCTGTATTCAGTTGTATAATCTCATGAGTGAGAACCTGGGCTAAAATTTGTAGGAAATTTGAAGGGCTTTCAGTAAGACCTATATTCTTCTTAGTCAATGACACATTTATAAGGCAGTCAAATATAAGCACAGGAAGTTTTATTCCAGGGTTAACACCAAAAAAGAAGTTGATGTGACAATGTATGGGTGATCTCTAATATGTTAAAATTTGGGATTTAACACCCTTAGTTTGTACCAGTTGAATTTTTAATACTCAAAAATATCTTTTGAAATTTGAGTCAAAGGTTCTCAGAATATCTGTAGCAATCTGAAAATCACTGCTTTAGTCAAAACGTATTTTATAAGTAGACAACATCACCAAAAGAAGCTAAGAAGCTTGCCCAAGGATTAAGGAGCTGGGGCAAAAACCCAGGTCATGAAGCTCCCATGTCATCCTCTTACTAGACTTGCTGTCCTTTAGCTCTGATTTTTATCTAACATTGGTTCTCCTCTCCTTTGACCTCAGATATCTAAAGAAGTTTGGAAAGAAGTTTTGTTAAGATCAAACATAACACCATAATTCACATCTCCCAGAACTAAAAACGACATTGAAAAATTACTCTTCCTATCAAGTTGTGTAGGTGTATATAAGATAATATATCACAAAGATTCATTACCATTAATATACCCCTCAGGCCAACACAAAGTAAATCCTCCTTTTAGTTCCCATTCCCTTTAAGTTCTTAAATGAATCAGGATGAAGAACTCTTGCTAACATAAATTTTCAGTCTATTCTGATTTCCAGTTCTCACCAAATTATTTATTGATTGAATTCCTCAGATACAATCCAGTTAGATGTAATAAAGATCTACTCGGACAAATTTTCAAAAAGGATAATCTTCTACTCCCTCAAAAATATAGAATTATTACCTTCCTGAACACACCTCAAAAATCTTATGCCAAAAAGCTGAAAAAAAAAAATCTAGAGTTGAGATTTTAAGAAACCAGGTACTGTAGCTTTTTTCAGTATTTCTAGAAGGCAATTAAACAATAATTATTTTTAAAAGTCTTCTTAAAATTGTGCAGTTCTGGGGTGCCTAGGTGGCTCAGTCAGTTGTGTCTGACTTCAGCTCAGGTCATGATCTCACAGTTCATGGGTTCAAGCCACAGTTGGGCTCTGTGCTGACAGCTAAGAGCCTGGAGCCTGCTTCAGATTCTGTATCTCCCTGTCTCTCTATCTCTCCCCTGCTCGTGCACTGACTTTCTCCCTCTCAAAAATAAATAAACATTTAAAAAAATTTTAAATAAATAAAATAAAACTGTGCAGTTCCTTTGAGCTATATTACCTCTAGCAATGTAACTTAGTGAAATAATCTCCCTGTGTATATAAATTTCCCTATAAAGATGTTAATCACAGTATGTGTTTTCATATCATCAAATTAGTAATTACCTAAATGTCCAAGAATACAAAACTGGTAAATGTACTATATTATGTCCACATATAAGCCAGTAGTCGACTGCGACTAAAGTCTTGGTAGTTGGATTGATACAAATCTGGGTTCAAGTCATATACTACCTGTGTGAAAATGAGAAAGTTATTTAAATTTTCTAAGCCTCCACTCCCTCATATTAAAATAAACTTGCTGAGTTACTATGAGGATTAAATGAGTATTTAAGGTATATCTAGCTCTAGCTAGATAGAACATGTGCTCTATACTGAGCACATGTTAAGTGCTCAGTAGGTCTTGGCAACAAATATTGTTGATTTAATTGAAGTGTTGGGGAGCCATTATAAAAGAATATTTAGGGGGGGTCTGGGTGGCTCAGTTGGTTAAATGGCCGACTCTTGGTCTCAGCTCAGGTCATGATTTCACAGTTTGTGAGTTCAAGCCCCGCATCAACTTCTGCGTTAACAGCGCTAAACCTGTTTGGGATTCTTTCTCCCTCTGTGCCTTTACCCCATTTGCACTCTGTCTTGCTCTCTCTCTCTCTCTCTCAAAATAAGGTTTAAAAAAATACAACAAAAAAGAATCTTTAGGCACACTGAGATAAAGGGTTACAAAATAGTATATATACTAGGATGTCAAATTTGTGCATGCATTCATTCTTGCCTTGAAAACAAACAAAAAAAACCCCACACAACTAGAAGATAATCATTAAAATGTTGGGTCACCTGGGTGGCTCAGTTGGTTAAGCATCCAACTTTGGCTCAGGTCATCTCGCAGTTCATGGGTTCAAGCCCTGTGTTGGGCTCTGTGCTGACAGCTCAGAGCCTGGAGCCTACTTCTGATTCTGTGTCTCCCTCTCTCTCTGCCCCTCCTCACTCATGCTCTGTCACTGTCTCTCTCTCTCAAGAGTAAATACACATTAAAAAAAAAAAACTTTTTTTAAATGTTAAAAATTACCTCCTCCACATATTCAAATTCTGGGTGGTTTTAATGTTCTTTAATATATAGTTCAAACTTTCTACAATAAGCATTTTTTTGTTTTATATGCAGAAAAAAACCCCACTATTTTCAAACCCTTTATATCAGCTTGCTACTCAAACTGAACACTGGGTTTTCTCACTTCCATTTTTATGTGAAGGGAAAGCAGACCTCAGGCTGAGTAAGTCCCTTGTTGAATGGGATGGCTCTCTCCCACCCCAAAGAGATCTTCCAACCCAAGTGCAAGGCAAGTTGCATTTCTTTTATACATTTTATTACCTATAGACAGATTCTATAGACAGACAAGTAGTTTTGGTACTCAGAAACCTGAAATTTTAATAATTTAACAAAACTGGAATAGTCAAATAATCTCCAGGGGCATGAGACAGGATTTTGTTCTGTCCCCTCCCCTATCCTTTTTTCGACTTTACTAACAAACACATGTTGCTTGTCTACAACCATGGTGAGAAGATGGGATGTTGGAACTGGAAAATAAACAAGATATAATTTTTACCATCAAAGCTCTCATAATTTCAGAGAAATAACATTTGTATTGTAATTTGCGATTTATAAAGCACTTTGTACATATACCCTTGTTTGAGTCTCATAGCAACATTGCAGGAAGTGGGATGGTATAATAGTGATGATGGATGCATGGTTCAAGACACAAAAGGCATACATAATTTATTCAATTACTGGTGAGCCAGGGACAAGATTCTAGATCTCCTTACTCCAAGTCTGTTATTCTTTCTTCTAAACTACTACTAAATGTATTAGTTAAGTATATATGTGTGGTATATGTATATCAGTATCTGATCTGTTTAGAACCTGATCAAAGAACCCCCTCTATCTGGTTCACATATCAGAACATAAAAATCTACTACTCTAAGTTGTTGAAGACATTGTCTTTTGACTTATTGTCTACTATGTCTACTACCATAGGAGCTCTTGTTTTTTTCAGAATTTAATCCCAGAGAAAGCTTTATTTTCCTAGAGGAAACTATACATTTCTTCCTATATAATAATAAGGATTATGTAATTGATCATACTTCCCTGTTGACTGGACTTCCTAAGAAACCCAAAGCCAAATATGGACCCCGTATATGGCTAGGAATGGTAGGTATCCACTAAATATTTGGCAGATGAAACAAAGAGTCAATAATTAAATGAATGAGTGAAACAACTGTATTGGCCCTGATGATTTGCATATTTGTATTATTTTCTTTAGTCTTTCTATTTCTGTTCATATATTACTATTATTTTATTATATGTATTCTTATAATTAGCCTCAAATCTTTTGCAGAATGAACCAGGAAATAAATCAATAAACAAATATCTACTACACATAGCAAATATTAAGATCTCTACTCAAGAGTTCTAATGCAGAATTCAACTCTTCTTAAAAATAGGACAGTCCCTGACAGCACCTAGACATTCACTCACAATGCTCCCATAAGGCAATAAATCAGGATACAATTTGATGGGAAGAAAGACGTGGCCCTGTCATCAAATGCAAAAGACACTAAAACCTTATACACATTTTAAAGGCCCATTTACTCCAGCTCTCGATCTCCCAAAGCAAAGATGTGGATTTGCCCTTCAACCCCTCATACCCACATCCCTTGAGAAGTCCTTGATGTCTTTCTTCCTTCTCTTTGTTTTCCTATGTATAAACATTTTGACCTGATTTCACCTGTGTAAAAATTGTAATAGGAAGTGTCCGAGTGAAAATAAAAAATTACCTATCTGGGTCCCACATCTTCCCAGGCACCAACCATCCCCTTCACAATAACCTTCACCATGCAAGTATATATCAGATTCTGTGCAACATGGCTTTGTGATATGGTCCCTATCTACAAGGAGTGTATGAAGCACAGCTCTATTTAGGAAGCATAGGGATGAGGTATTTAGGGGAGGTGACAAGAAGACATCTTGGAGGAATAGATAGCTAAGGAACTTTTGAAGAATGAGAGAAGTTAGCCAGGTTAGGGTTGAGCTGGCAGGGCCGGAGCTAAGGTGCAGATAGGAAACAGAACACGGTGGCGGGTACATGCCGGTACAGTTGTACAGATTCCTAAACTATTGAAATTGCTAGTAGCTGTTCCTTGAGCTCATGAGTCTACCTTGGATACTCTGGTTGCCCAAGACTCAACGATCCCCAGGTAGGGATCAAATCACCAGTAGGGGACAACGTATTTGAACTTGTGTTTTACTTAAATCGCTGGCTGCTCTGTGGAGGACTATTTAAGAAAATAAAACTGGAAACAGTAAGAGGGATTGGAAGTCTCTTCAGAATTTCAGATCAGAGAGGATGAAGGTTTGAACTAATTAGTGATGCACACTGAGAGGTGCAAAACATTCAAGAAAACTTTAGAAATTAAAATCAGTAGAATTTGGTGAATGATCCAATGTGGAGAGCAAAAAAAAGGAGTAGTCCTACAGGATCCCCCAGCCTTTGGTGTGAGTTACTGTAAGACTGTTAGAGTCACCACTTGAGGGAAATCATAGGTGAGGATATGGAATTTAATTTTAGGCAAGTTGAGTTTGAGGTGCATATAGGACCTTCAGGTAGATGACCATCAGGAATTATAGCTCCAAGGCTTGGAGGAGTCATGAGCAGGTAGAATAGCAGAAATCAGTGTTGATATAACAGGAAAGGAGGGGATTGGCGAGTGAGAGTGAGAAGACCACTGTGTTCTGTGAGGCCACCAACATTTACTGGATGGGTAGAAAGATGGCAGTCAGTGATGGAAGTGGAGAATGGTAGAGAAGTATCAGGAAAACTGAAATACAAAAAGTTCCAGGAAGAAAGATTTCATCATCAGTGTGAAATGCCCCAGAATATCTGGTAAGATAAAGACAGAAAAGCTTCATAGCTTTTTGCATTTAAAAGGTCAGCAGTGACCTAGAAAAATAGCTTCAGGGGTGCCTGAGTAGCTCTGTCAGTTAAGTTTCTGACTTTGGCTCAGGTCATGATCTCTCAGTGTGTGAGTTCAAGCTCTGTGTCGGGCTCTGTGCTGACAGCTCAGAACCTGGAACCTGCTTCAGATTCTGTCTCCCTCTCTCTCTCTGCCCCTCCCCTGATCAATCTCTCTCTCTCTCTCTCTCTCTCTCTCTCTCAAAAATAAATAAATGTTAAAAAAAAATTTTTTTAAAGGAAGAAAAATAGCTTCAGAAAGTAGAATAGTGGTGACCAGGGCCTGGAGGGAGGCGAAAATGAGCAGTTACTGTTCAGTGGACATAGTTTCAGTCATGCAACATGGGAAAGTTCTAGAGATCTGCTGAACAGCGATGTGCATATAGTTAACACTACTGTACGCTTAAAAATGTAAGAAGGTAGATTTCATGTTATGTGGGGAGTTTTTCATGTTACGTGTTTTTTACAATAAAAAAGAAAAAAACATTCATAAAATAGCTAACTAGTAAAACATACAAGCAAATATTTTTTAAAAAGAAGAAAAATAGCTTTATTTGCATTGTGGTGATGGAAGCCAGATTGAAATGCACCAAAGGAAAGTGAAAGGGAATTGAACGTGGGGACAGCAAACAGGGAGGACTTTTTGGAGAAGGGTGGGCGAGGAGTGATGAGATGAGACTGGATGACAGACAGAGGGTGGAAGGTTTGGCTGTTTCTGGACTTGGTGGTCAGCATTTTGTTATAGGGGAGATAATCCCAAGCCCAAAATATACTAAGCAACAATAGTTTCCTACTCGTCCCTAATGATGATGGTGTGGAGCTTTTCAAATTGCTCTCAGCACATCTTTGAATTGCTCCACTTACTGTCCTAATCCACTCTGTCAGTGTGATTGCCATCTACCACTTTTCATGTGTCCTACTCAAAGTCTTGATGCCTGGCTATCATGGCCTAGATTGTTAAGGAGTGGTACATTCCAAGGCCTTCTTTTAGAGATGAAGTTTTCTGATTTGTCAAGTGGTGCTAAAGGTATTTCTGGGTAGTTATACTAATGGCACAGTATTCTTTTTTTTTTTTTAATGTTTATTTTTGAGAGAGAGAGAGAGAGAGAGCACTAGCAGTAGAGGGGCAGAGAGAGGGAGGCACAGAAGCCAAAGCAGGCTCCAGGCTCTGAGCTGTCAGCACAGAGCCCAATTCAGGGCTCAAACTAACGAACCGTGAGATGGTGACCTGAGCAGAAGTGAGATGCTTAACCGACTGAGCTAACCAGGTGCCCCTGGTACAGTATTCTTTTAGCTGCTTTATGAACACCAATCTCTATTTGAAAGAAGATTTGAAGACCCTACAGTTTTGTTTTGTTTTTTCTTTGACAAAATGTTGTGAATTGTATTGTGAACGGCATTGTTTGTTAATTACATTATTTGAAATTTATGGGTAGTTCTTCAGAGTTAAAGGTGATACAGGATATGTCAATTATATCTCAATTTTAAAAATACATTTTTTAGAAGGACTGCAGGTATAAGAAGACTAATTCTAGAGTATGGCCCATTTAATTCAGCAGTGCAAACAGAAATAGAAAAATATTTCCTAAAATTTTCAAAAATTACTATGGGATTTGCCTTACAAATCATGAATTTAATTAATTCAAATACTCATTCAAACATTTATTGAGTGTCTAATGCTTACCATAGGTATGTGCTACGTTGTGATAGTCCTGTGGCAGGAGCTGGACAGATTAAAATAGTGTAGTCTCTGACCTTAACAATGTTATATGGGAGTAAAGAGGAATTAGCTACCTAACTTTGCCCAGGAATATCACAGAAGGCATTGGAGATGGTAGTGCTTGATCTGATTTGAAGGGTGAAGGTGAGTTTGGTGAAGTTTATTCTTTAATGAGGGGGCCATTTTATGCAAGATGAATCAGAATGGATAAACCAAAAGTAGAGGAAACAGGCAATGCAATTATAAGGCTCTTGTAGTCACTAGTTCAGGAGAGATATGACTGCACTACTTTGCGATAGTCCTGTGCCAGGAGCTGGACAAATTAAAATGGTGTAGTCTCTGACCTTAAGAAGCTCATGGTCTAGGAAATAAAAAAAGACATGTAAATGCTGCTGTAAAAAGCCATGCAAAAGAGAAAAAAACAAGAACAAGTAGGTAGGGTGGGAAAACCAATCTTTGATGGGTGCTGTTATTAGTTTAATGATGTCCTCCCCCCGCCCCTCCCCCCCACCCCCCCCACCCCCGCCAAATTCATACATTAAAATCCTAATCCCCAGAATCTCAGCATGTGACCTTACTTGGAAATAGGGCCATTGCAGATGTTATTAGTTAAGAGAAGGTCATACTGGAGTAAGGTGGGCTCCTAATTCAATATGATTGGTGTCCTTATAAAAAAGGGAAATTTAGGGGCACCTGGGTGGCTCAGCCAAGCGTCCAAACTCTTGATTTCATCTCAGGTCCTGATCTTACCGTTCATGAGGTCAAGCCCCACCGCAGGCTCTGTGCTGACAGTGTGGAGCCTACTTGAGATTCTCTCTCTCTCTCTCTCTCTCTCTCTCTCTCTGCCCCTCCTCCTGCTCATGCATTTTCTCTCTCTTTCAAAATAAATAAACATTTTTTAAAAGAAAGGGAAATTTGGAGGCAGACACACATACCCAAGGAAAATGTCCCAGGGAAGATGAAGGCAAAGTTTGGGGTGATATTTCTACAAACCAAGGAATGTCAAAGATGGCCAACAAACCACTGGGATGGAAGGGAGAGGCATGGAACAGATTTTTCCTCACGGACCTCAGAAGGAACCAACCTTGTAACACCTTGATTTCAAATTTCTACCTTCCAAAACGAAGACAATATATTTCTGTTGTGTAAGTCACCTAGTTTGTAGTACTTTGTTACGGCAGCCCTAGGAAACCAATACATGTGCTGTAGATAGCCTCATTCTGTCAAGTTAGCCCAAGTTCACAAAAGGTGCCACAAGTGCAATTAAAAGTCCATGAAGGGATCTTGACCCAGACTATTCTACCAGATACCCTAAACTTAGGAAAGAACCATGACCATGTCATAACCAAATATTTTCCATCTTAGAGAGTTAACAGGTAGAAAATCAACAGAAACTCGTTTTTTTCTAATACTATTTCAAAAAAACCGTTCTTCCATTTTCTAGACCCATTCACAAAATCTTTCACTTTAGTAACTCATTTGGCTTCCTTCTACTACTCTTCTACTAATTATGAGCCATTTATTTTTTATCTATAGATTCAGCCCTACTCCAAGCTCCAAAATTAAAGCCATCCCTAGTGAGGCAATATTTAATAATCATAGACTAATCATCTAATCGTCTTGGACAATGGTCAAGCATTGTTCTAATTAATAGGCTCTGCTTTTTTTCTTTCTGACCAACCCTCGTTGTGGGGCCTGTCCCTAAACACCAGCTCATGACGATCCTTCTTGGCAGCTCTTAAATCTCCCTGACTATGACTCTGTTTCACGACTTTCCTGGGGCTTATTCTATAGCTACCACCTCCCCTGATGATCAATGCCAACTTGGTGGATCTGGCCCTTCTCTAGATCCTTGCTTTCTCTGCTCCGGCCTGTCTAACCACTGACTAAGCTCTGACCCAGTTTTCTTTCTACTAAACAGTGAAGATTTTTTTCTAGCTGTAAAAATACAATTTACTCTTGATCACTTAGCATAGCTGTCAGTATAAATTAAGTTAGGTTATGATAACAACCCCAAATCTCAGCAATTTAAAACAACCAAGATTTTTTTTTTCTTGCTTTTGCTACGTGTCCATTGAGAGTCAGCTGAAGGGTCTGCTCCTCTGTCCTCTGTTCCACTTTCTGCTCTCCTGATTATGGGACCCAGACTGACAAGTAGCTACCCTCTAGAATAGCCAAGAGTTGTGGTCAAGAAAAAGAGAGCCCTAAGGAGTTTGCTTTGATGTATATATATGCTCCAGCTAAAAATAATTCACAGTACCTTCCACCAAATTCATTGCCTAGAAAGTTCAGTTTTGAATATGCCAGGAAGGAGAGAAGGACTGGATATTGATAAGTGGCACCAAGGACTACCACACTGGACGTTGACTATCTAGCTTACGTGTTATCTGGGTCCCTTATTTCTTGTTCAGAGACGTCTAAATAAAAATAACAACAGCTACATACTGTGCATGGTGCTACCCTTGGAAGATAGTCTGAGAATAAATATTCTGTAATCAAATAAAACCCACCAGGAAATATGTTTACCTCCTGGATATTCTTGGATATCTATTTTAGCATATTAAAATCTCTGCAATATTTTAAACAGAAAGACCTGTTTAATTTTATCTAATCTAGAGTTTTCTTATTGATTTAACCACAATGTTTAAAACATTATTAATCTTAGGAAAACACTTAGGTCAACGCTATATTATCTCTTTTAATTTTATTACAGCCCTACAGCGAGAGAAATGGGTATTATAACTGAGGTTTTGTTTCTAATTGTTAGTTTTTTAAAATATATCACGGAAAAAGACTAAAAATGTTAGTTCTGGTAATCTATAAGGAATTTCAATTGCATATCATTTATTTCCCACAGATAATTCAGACTTTGTAGTGACCATGTTTTTTGAAAAGTCGAAAATGTTAAATTGTTTAATGAATGAATTCCCACACTCAAACATTAATTTAAATTGCCAGTAATTTTCTAAAAGTAATTCTTTGTAAAAGCCTTATCAATGGAAATGAAAATTTTTGATGAGTTTCAACTTGGAAAATTTATTTTTTCCTTGCCTTTCCTTTATAGTCTTATTTTAATTCTAAAATCAACTCCGAAAGATAGTTTTTTAGAAGAACATATTATAAAATAACTGCATGTAGTTTCACCATATGTTTTTCTATTATTAGGTATAATTATTGATTGAGAATTACTGTGACTTCTGTTAAGATAAAGGCTTACATCTGGATAGAAAAGCCTCCCTTCCCTGAAAATCAAAATAAATAATAATGAGCTTTAACACCTCTACCATAATTTTTTTGCACGTAAAAAAAAAAAAAAAAAAAAAAAAACGGCTGTCTTTTTAAATTGCACAGTTGTGCAAAATCCCTTAGGCCTTTCACTGTGGAAAAAAATCTAATTCAGCATTCATGTAAGATGAACACTGCTTTTTTATTGCCCTATTGTTTGCAGACTCTTTTCTTAAATATGATACCATACTTCTAAATCTCTGCTCTTTCTTAACTTCTTTTCCCTCTATTTAGAAAAGATTAGGTCACATTTTCTTAGCAAATTACAAACTCTCAGTGTTAGATATTTGTGTTTCTCTATCTATCCTTCTATTTCTGAGTATTATTTTCCTCCAATATTTTATTCTTTCCTTGTTTTCCCAAGAAACCTTCAGCCAATGCATTTAATTTTATCTCACATGTTTGCCAGCCAAAGGCACATTCTATGATAGTAGCCTGTTCTCATTATTTAAGTGTACTTGCCATAAAATTCTTCCCTCCTCACTGTCCTACCTACAAATAGACACACACCACCACCAGTAACAATAACAACAACTAAAACAAAACAGCAACAGTAAAAACCAGATCTCTCAGGCTAAAATGTCACTCATCTGCATCCAGAAGCCTAAGCAGGACTGGAGCAGAACATAGCTCATGTTTACTAGAAGTAGCTAAGCTGATTGGCTGCTGATTTAGAACAGACCTAACCAGTGTTTCTGGAAAAATGAAACAGAGCTTCTGTAATTAGCAGAAGGCAGTTGTTACACCCTAAACTTCATAAGAAAGGTGAAGGACAGATCCCAGTGGTTTATTTTTTATTCTAGACAGGGATCCCGTGGAATTCCTACTGAATTTCAGATTACTGGACAAAATAAGATTGCTCTGAATTAGGAAATAGTGCAATACAATAGGACTAATCTGATACTTCTGAGGAGGACCTCCCTTCATTTCCATTAAATGTGGCAAATTAGAACACCCTGTGTGGGGCCCAGCATTGCAGTGACTTTCATCGTGGGATTTAGTATGAGGGAGTCCATTTGGTTCTTGAATTAAGGTTTCATGGTAATAATGGTGATATTTGGACATTTCACCTGTCTTATTCTTTTGCTTTATTTCTTGATTTGTTCAGAAGCCAGAAGGGGAAGGAAAACTCTATTTGGTGGACCTTCACAAAGACCCCCAAATTTGATGAATTGGCTGCTAACGTTGAGAAATAAAAGAAGTGAAATTAGTTGGGGCGGGGGGTGGGGTGGAATATATACAGAGGAGTAATTTTTGATGGGGTCCAGACAGGTGGCTTAGGGCTTTAGACTTCAGTATATGGGTAGGACATTTTGACCTCAGTGGTTTGTAGAGGCTTACACTAGCCAAGGTGATTTAAGAGATGGGCAGATGGTTTTGTCTGCTACAGCTTGAACAAGAAGTTTTGCGGTTTGGTCATGCAGAACGGTGACTGCAACTTATGGCAGCTTTGCCCAGAATGAACCACTGTTTCAATAAGAGTTCAGGGTTGTGGGCAGTTGCGGGGGTGCTCTACTTACGTGCAGCTTCTAGCAAACACCTCTTGGACCACTGTCACCACAGCGCAGAAGTGCAAGGACCAATGAGCCTTGCAAAGGAGTACAGGACTCACCAGTGTTAGGCTTCTAAACAAATGTGCCAGACAGGTGGGTCTTAGCAAGGATGAGTTCAACCCCAGGATGAAGACTGCTACAATTTGCTACATAGACACAGCTTTCCTTCTGCAGGCCAAGAAAACCCCCTACTAAGGAGGAAGAGACTTAGCCCACCGGCTTTCTGGACATTAAGAGGTGTAACAATTAAGATTCTAGAGAGAAGGTTCCGGACAGTTGAACTTTTTAAGATGCGTGTCTTACTGACTGCAGCAGGAATCAAGAGTCAGGAGTTCTGGCTTGCTTTCTTGAGATAATTTATTTTTCTTAATTCTTGGTTTATGTTATCCATCTATAAAAGCAAGTGTAGTTAGTGTTGTCTTCAAGAAAATTTAAACAATGGCAGGTTGAATATTTGTATAGTACCTAAAATTCTAACCTGAGATACTCTGAGGATGTGTATGAGAACTGTACTTTTCGGAAGGTGTTTTCAGTGTACTATTTGTATGTGCTCCTAGTAGCTCCTTCTTGTGTAGAATTGTTTGTTTGTTTGTTTGTTTGTTCCTGATTATATTATCATCCCTCTTTCTCCTAGCTTTCCTTTCCTGGGCTTTAGGTTATTTCTGAATGTCAGCTCAGAAAAGTACTGTCCATACAGAAAAACTATCGTTAGGCAAAGTAAATGCAGTACAAACCAATTTTACCACCATAGCATGTTTTCTTTTCAAAAGAAGGAGATTAAATGAAAATGTAAATGCTACGATTTTAAAGAAATACCATTTTTTATAAAAAGGTAGTTTAGGATCTCAAGGGAATTCAGTTAGTTTTACAGAATACTGCAATTAAGGGTATTGTTACATCATTATTTATCTGTAGAGCTTCCCAATTAACCAGACAACACAGTTTCTGTATTATAGCAGTCAGCAGAGAAATATCTTTTGGCTTTTCCTCAATTACTGTTTCCTTCACTCTGTGAGACTGCCAAGTCACCAGGTGGGAGGCTGTGGCAGAAAAACTGTGGTGACTGCAGAAACTGTCCTGATGGCACCGGTAGCCTGTAACCAACATATTTACAGCTAATCATCCTGGAGATGCTCCCTGAGCCCATATGTAGCCTAAATCTGGGATGTCTCAGAGCTAGCCTCAGTTGTAGGGGAAGGAATCCACCTTGATACAACTCCATTGCTTTTAGCCAACATTAATTTTTACTTCTCAAATGAATCCAGAGCAGGCAGAAACCACTTGCCATCCAGGATCGTCACGTTAGAGGGTATAGCTCGGGGTAGAGCATTTGACTGCAGAATCACCACGTAAGACCTCATCTAAGAACTAGGAAGAAAGACTCAAATCACGTCTTAAAACAGCACCCCTTTAGTGATTCATCTAAATTGATTGTAATTGAAAGTAAGGTGACTTCTTGAGGAAAAGCATTTGGACTGGTGAAGGAGCTTGCCTAAGTTAGAAGTCAGGTGGTGTGGGTGGTGTGGTTCTAGAGTTCCTTCTCTGGACTTCTGCACCACACAGCCCCACTCGGTGCCCTGCACCATCCCCTCCACTGCATTCTGGCCAGCCGCAGAGGGCCCGGTCACATCCTACGGATCACTAGACATTTCTTCTGTAGAACTGCCACTGGTCTCTCTGCTTCCTGATCCCACATCTGGTCTGAAAGTAGTCACCACATTCTAAGACTTGTGGTCATTGTTGTCCAGAACAGTGTGTCCTGTCTGGGAAGAAAGGTATGGATTTCTGCATATCTTCCTTTGATCTCTCGTATGTGTCCCTCTATTTGTAATGCAGATTAGACTATATAATGGTAAACTTCTCAAGGGCAAGGTTATGTTTTCTAACTTATTTGCATTTGCCAGCATAATGAGTGAACGATAGGCCTTTTATAATTTTTTATTTATATGGATTTAAAGTTTTTCTCCTTGCATGCTTATGGATTTTTTGTATGTGCCCTTATACAATAGTAAAGGTGTCATATTTCATGAAGCGATACAAGGCTTTGATATTTTAAGCTTCCTGTCTGTACTTTCCAAATTGTTCTGGAATCAGCTGATGTGATCTTATTACTTTACTGCCAGATGCTAGCACATCAGTGTGACATTGCATTTCAGTTCTTATATTCTTGTGACGTGAATTATATAACACCATGTCTCTAGGCTTTCAATGTCACTCTTCTCTTTAATATCTAAATAAAAGGATCTGAGCCTCCATCCAAGGGAATGCAGGGAGCCAGGTTCCTCCCTCAGACTTTATGAAGATGCTCAGTGAGTACTCTCACCTTTCACAAATCTATCCTGGGAGTTTTGTCTCAACGCCTTCTGGGCTGCCACTTCAGAGCTCTCCACTCATCACCTCTGGCCGGAACTCTCCAGGCTCCTTAACTTCCCAACGTATAGACACAGATTCCCCCAAAGCATAGAAATGGATTTTCCACCCCCTGCCACCTTGAATTCAGCAAACACAGCTAACACATTTTAGCATACTTTACTAAAGCTCAAAGAAGCTAAAAAGGAATTATAATAAAGAAAAGAAAAATATTGACATCCTTTTCACAAGGAATTACCTAGTGAACTCTTTTTTGGGCCCCAGTCTGCTTGGGTATTTACAGAATCCACTTAATCTCCACTAGCCAAAAGTTTTCTTGTTCATCTTTTCTTTCCCAAGTACCGTGTCCCCAACCCGCTGTCTCAGACTCAGCTAGAGAAAGCAGAACCGGGTCACATCATCAAAGGATCTTCTGTTAGCTACATAGCCCCCCAAAGAATTCAGTGGACTTAGGGATCTATTTCTGAGTGATTTTCCCACTAACAATGGTGGATAGTTCATTTACAAATACTCAACTAAAAGAAATATTATTTACTTAATTTGCAAATATCTAACTTATGAAATAGAAGTCCTTCGGAAACAAAGGAGGACACTACCCTAAAACAAATTCACCTTCTCCCATTTGCAAAGAGGCTGCAGGTAAGAACGCTTGGTGGTTTAGAACACTGTATTTCCTCTTCCGCCCGTCAGCAGTTTACAACTATTACGATCTACCATCGTCGTAGATCACCTCCGCTATTTCAAGGACTCTGTTTTTTTCTTAAGCATAACTATTTCTGTATGATTTGTTTCCTTTCGTATGCAGCTTTAAGACTTGTATTTCTCCCCATTCTTACATTTAAGCACTGTCTTATCATGAAGCTAATTGGACAATTCCTGAGAGCCAACGTGTTTGTTGTATTCTTCGATCACTAAACTGTTGGTAACTTTAGGAGCTATTCAGCTAGTAAGGGACAGGTTAATAATCACTTCAGACGTAAACTTCAGAAAAGCACTACTTATTACAGAGAAGAAGGGAAGGGAGTATGGTGGCATATTGTTGGCAAAAGAGCCACTTTGATCAAAAAAAAAAAAAAAAAAAACAACAACTGTGAGCCATGGCTTTAAGGGCAGCTTGTGCTTATTCACGGATTGAACTTTGTCCTCTTGTGACGGGTGTGGTAGGTTTAGTCAGAAAGAAGGCTCCTAGAAGTTTCTCTGCCCTTATTTTGAATTCTGGTTGTTTCTGCAGCACGGAAGTAGTATCCAATTATCTTATTTACTTTGTGTGGTAAGTACACCAATATTAGAAAACTTAACCGTTTCAGTAAAAGTTGAAAGAGGAGAGGTAGTTTTATCTATAAAATGAGAGCAAAAAGCTTTGGATACTATCTCAACAAGTTTATCATGTTTTAAATTATGCCAAACAGTTTATGTGCAACCCTACGTCAACTGACAGTTCACATACTTACATTTGTGATAAAACTTGATCACCTATTATATTTTAAATTTCAGCAGTAGTGGGGAAAAAAATAGTTTTACTGACAAAGTTAGTTTCTTTTCATCAGCTAAAAATGAACACACTTGAAGCATGATCTCAAGAAATGCCATTTGTTTTATACTCATGTCTCTAACTCCAAAACAAACCTATTACTCTATTTTTATCAAAAAGAAGTAATTATACAAATGCTTTCTATGTATATTTCCAAGTTCTTAAAATCTTAATTGCAATTATGCCTGAACTTCTGATGAACACCCAGGGACAACAAAGGCATGTCTAAACAGGTAAATCGGTACATAATTAAATGACATCTGTGTCTCATGTATTGTAATCTTATAAAGCTCTAACTATGACTACTTTCTATTGCACAATTTTTAGAGCAGTAATCTTTTTTAATGTTGCACAAACACGATAAGAACACAGAAGAATTTTTTTTTCCTTTGGTCACTGAGCTTGCATGAGAATGTTATGAGAACCTCATTTCTTACAACACTGACCCCCCCACCCTTGACTAGTATTTCCCAATAAAGACCAGATTTCCCAAATATTAGGTTCTAGCTGCGTTTGCTACAATCATAAAGTTAGTCATTAAGAATCCCATGCATATGGCAAGGTTTTTCTTAATAGTATTTTGAGCTGAAGATAAGCAAGCATATTTAAAATTATAACATCCAAAGAATCATACTTAAGTAGTTTTTTTTTTTGTATGCTGCATAGTAATTTTAAGTAATTAAGCTTTATTGTCCCCCAAATCCTTTTGGGGTGAGCAAGTCATTCTTTAAGAAAACAGTTTGTGGATAAAAAAGAGAATCTTTAATTACTCTCAATGGGACACTTTTTTCCCTGTTTCAAATGGAACAGAAGAGGTTCTTAAATGTAATTTTACATAACCTCAGTGGCATATTGAAGTATGGGAGGCAAAAGACAATTATGCAATCACTAAATCTATTGTATATGTGGACAAACATGAAGATAGAACCATTATGTTACTGTACCATTATTCTAATGTTTTGTCTGTATTTTTAATACCAGAGTCTTCTTTGGAGAATGTCAAGATGTTTCCTTTATTATAATCTAAGATTGGTTGCCATTTCTTTTAAAGATTGTATCTATTTCTCTGCTAGAAATATTGTTTTGATAAATGAGTTAATAATTATACTCCAAAACTCACTTTAGTAAAATTTTACAGAAAAAGTTTTGTTGGCATCCAAAAGGAAAAGTTTAACTGATATATAAATGTAATCACTTATGAAGAAGCAAAAAATATATTATGTTCGTTTTAATTAAGGCAAGTCAATTGAACCAAGGTTTATGACCACTGGAATTGCCATTCGAACAAGGCAGATATTTTATTCCAGTCTATCCACTACAGTCTCCTACTTTCAGGTTAATTTCTAGATTTTTTTCCCAGAATGATTTCTCAGGGCTACATGCCTCCTACTTTGAGACAGGATGCTGTGGCTCCCATAATGTTGTGTCTATTCTCTGGGGTGGCCAGACCTCAGCTGAGAGCAAATCATTCTCAGAATCATTGCTCTGTTCCCATGACCTGGACCTGATTAAACAAATTACAGTGGCAAGCCCAGAAGTATTCCTCCAACCAGTTAGGCAGAAACTGGGGACCTAAGCAAGAGACAAGTCACAAAGGAAAGCAACAAAGTGGAGATAATTTTTTCAGGCATAAGAGCAGAAAACCAACACTATAAACTAGGGGCAGAATTCTATAAGCCTGGATGGTGATGGTGAACAACAGCATACAACAAATAAAACATCATGAAATGATAAGCAATGACAGACTTTGCAATAAGCATATGAGCAAACCTTATACACTAACTAGCTGAAATGTTTCAACTACAGAATCTATGAAGCTAACAAAAGAAATAGAATAATAACCAGGGCTTAAATCCCATATTAAAAACTGTTCCTCGGTGCAACTCTATCCTGCCTATGTTTTGTTTTCAGAACTCATTTTCTGTCTCTAGGTCAAACTGGCCATAGTCCATCTTTTTTTAAAAGTTCATCACCCTAGATCAATCTCACTGGTTAAAATAAGCAATCTTTCTACAACTTGTAAACATAAAACTTTCCTGGAAATAGCCTGCTTCTTTTTCTTTTGTGAATGTTAATCATTTTCAAGTTAACAGCACAGACCTGAAATCTAATTCAGTTTGGTTAGATATGAATTCAACTAACTTAAAATTTTTAAATAATAGAAACTAATAAAATCATTAATGCAAAAGAGGATATATGGACATTGCTTTATCAATATTCAAAATGGATATTTACAAGTGTTCCCAAATAAGACAAGTCACAAGCATTTGATACAATAGTATATGGTTCCACAACTACTTTATATTAGGGAATTGCATCCATAGACAATTTCAAGGTTAAAAGTCTCTGTCATACCATTTTTATATAGTTAAATGGATTAATTAACAAGAAGATGTTTATCTGTCTTCTTGAGAATATACAAATTCAACCAAGCTACAATCAATCCATTTATCCATTCATTTAGTCATTTATTGGGCACCTATGTATACCAGGCCCCAGTTAGGGGCTAAAAATCACCATCGACAATATCCGTAAGTTCCAAACTCATTTCTAGAAGAAAGGAGATTTCTACAGCAGAGAAAACTTTGCTTTTCCACAAGGCTCCCACCACTTTGTCAGAGAGACTATTTCTCATTTTCACCAAATGGTGGGGCTTAAGAAGAGGGAAAGGAAATGATAAGAGAATAGATACGGATACTAAAGTCTGTCTGTAGGGCCAGGGAGGCATTAATAGCTATGTTCTTCCTTCTCTCTGGGGATTCCAACAGGATATAGACAAGGGACAAGACAGTGGGACACCATGGGAATCCAATAGGGGGGACTCAAAGATTCCTACCTTTAACAATATGGCAACCATGAGGGCTTTTTTACTCAGATATGTTTGATTATGGCTCATGTTCCCCCCCAGCCTAGTGTGTCTTCTGTTCATCTTAAATTATGCGTTAAAAACAATAAGGGTGCCTAGGCAGCTCAGTCAGTTAAGCATCCAACTCTTGATTTCGACTCAGGTTATGATCTCAACGTTTGTGGGTTCGAGCCCCGTGTGGGGTTCTGTGTTGACAGCCAGGTCCTATTTGAGATTCTCTTTTTCCCTTTCTTTCTGCCTCTCCCCTGCTTACACATGGACACTCTCTCTTTCTCTCTCTCTCTCAAAATAAATAAACTTAAAAAAAAAACAATAATAAGCAATGAGAATAGTTTTGTCCTTAAAAATGGTATGTAAAAGAATATTCCTTTCAGGAAGACTATTTTTCTTTGAAAAATTCTACTTTTTAGAGCTTGTACCTCTAGCTCATAGTAATCATCAATATAACAATGGTATTTTGGCATTGATGTTAACATGATTTATAAAAATCTTTTATTAGAAAACAACAACAAGAAGAATCTTATGTCTGTGAAGCATTTTATAGTTTACAAACACTTTCACATACATTGTCTCCTTTGATTAACAAGCCTGGTAGGCGGCCAGGGCAGGCATATTTATCCCTGCTTTAAAAAAATTGAGACTTACAGAGGTTATGAAACTCGCCCAAGGCATCACAGTAAATAAGAAGGAGAACCAGGAGCTAAACCGAGGCCAGGTGTCATCAAGCCCAGGTCATGTGACCCAGGTTCAGCTTCCTCCCCTCCACGTTCTGCTTCCTATAACATTATGACCCCAGCTAGGTTGATGGTACCATGACTTTTATCCATCAGGCTGTAGATGTTGATAATATAGATGACTGGTTTGCATATGTGGTTTGCATCATCTAAGTGATAGGTAATAGATTAAAAGTCACTAGCTGCCATTTGCATAAAGCAACCTGAAAAATTAGAGTAAATCCCCATGTAAAGAGTATTATTGATGGCCAGAGAGAAGCAAGAAAATAAATGAGCAGGTCCATTATAAGAGGGTTTTTTTTTTATTGTTTATTAGGAGAAAACCATTCAATCTGAAATTTTAATAAATTAATTTCCTCTTAGTAATTGGCTAATACATGAACCTTCTTGGGATAGTTTATGTACTTTCAAAAGATATTTGGTAAATTTTCAGTGTTCTGAAGCTTTTCAGTGACCTTTTCTACATTAAAAAATTTTTTTTAATGTTTATTTACTTTTGAGGTAGAGGCGAAGACAGAGCCATGAGGGGAGGAGGGGCAGAGAGAGAGACACACACAAAATCTGAAGCAGGATCCAAGCTCTGAGCCATCAGCACAGAGCCCTATGCGGGGCTCAAACTTGGGAACAGGGTGATCATGACCTCAGCCAAATTCAGATGCTTAACCAACTGAGCCACCCAGGCCCTCCAACTCTTTTCTACATTAGGTCAATATCATTCTTCATTTGATCCCCTGCTATATGTACTATCACTTTAAAGAATACATTAGTAACTTGAAACACCACTTCTGGAAAGTTGCTCTGTCCTTATCTACATTTATAGATATTCAAGTTAATAGAGAAATAGAAAAATTTCTGAAATTTTTCTTGTTTAACTCGATTCACTAATATGTATGAAGTACCAGATGCCAGACACCAGGAGATACAAAAACCAATAGAAGTTGGTCCATGAATTCAAGATATTTGCAAAAGCAACTTCTATTATGTATAGCAAGGTGTACTTATAGCCTAAATTTATATTTAGTAGATAACATTTTGGGTTGACTCAGCACTTTTTTTCTTCCAGTGCATCACACCAGGGATGGGCCCTCTGGCTGCCTTACCCATGAGGGCTGGCCACTAGCCCAACCTGACTAATGAGATTCTCTCTTCTGAATGAGGACACAGAAACTCCTGTAAATTAGCTCTGGTTATGGGTCAGGTAGACCCAGGAAATGAGGGCAATGGATTGGCTGGGCATGATGTTAGGGTTGCCAGGTAAAGGATAAGCATCCTATAATTTTACTTGCTAAATCTGGCAACCCTATATGATGAACCATGTATAAGTGATGAGCGCTGCTCTGTAAAAAGGGACTAGAAACGCAGAGATAAGGAAAATTAAAGACTGTGGTGAATGTGCAGTGGGGGAGGGGATGAGATTGAGGGAAAGGAAAAACAGACCAAGAGTTGCCTTGGTCACTGAGAACGTTACAGTTCTCAGTTCTGGTCTCATGGGGGAACTGGCCATTTCCTGTCCTTGGGTTCTATGACATACCTTGCCTCTTTATAAGAGATCCTTCTATTCTTTAGATTGCTTAGAGGAAATCTGCCTCTTATATCAAACATGTCTTAAGGCATGTATAATATTGTCACATTTGAGGGGAAAGTTTTTATTATTTCACAAACTTTAAAGAATTCAGAGTCCATGAGCTATGTGAATGGAAAACTTGTTTCTTATTTACAAGAGTAGAAAAACTTGTCTCTTATTATCAAGAGTGGAAAAGTTTGCCTGTCTGTAATAAATACCGTGAAGTATCAGTACTTATAAAAAATTCCATATTTGGAAACCTGGGATTCAGAATAGGTCTTCTTGGTTTCCTTATGCATATCAGTTAAAGTGTAAACTCATTTGATTCACTTCTTCCAGATATTACTCTAAAGTGTCGTCCCCAGGGCGCCTGGGTGGCTCAGTCGTTTGAGCAACCAACTCTTGGTTTTGGCTTAGGTCATGATCCCACAGTTTCGTGGGTTTGAGCCCTGCATTGGGCTGTACACTGGCAGGGCAGAGCCTGCTTGGGATTCTCTCTCTCTCTCCCTCTCTCCCTGCCCCTCCCCCACTCTCTCTCTCTCTCTCTCTCTCAAAAATAAATAAACTTAAAAAAAAGTTTTAGATGTTGTCCCCAAAGTAAAAACTATGAAATGGCTGAATTATGAAGTCTTTAGGTATTATCGGTTTCAATTAAGCTTGTTCTCTCTCTTCCCTTTGTCTTTCCATATCTTCCCTCCTCCATTCTCTAACCTCTCTGTCAAAGTGCTTCCTGAGGAAAAAAGGCCATAAAAAACACACCTACACCTTGGTGTAAATTAGTCAAACATGCTATTCACACCTGGATTATTTGCATTTTTGAAAAAAGAACTTAAGAGAGAAAAGGCAATGGGACATTCTGAGCTTGCTAGGAGTAACAACCCTACGTAATGTGGAGTTTATATTACACAATATTAGTTAATGGATCGGGGACAGATCATCATGCTGAATGTTCAAAAAAAAAAAAAAAAAAAAACCACCTTGGTCAGGTTCAGTCTATCCAAGCTGGAACTAGTGTTTGGACTGGAGATTATTTTTTCTGGGGTGGATGTGGGACAAGGGACAGTTGTCAACTGAGCAACAGCCCAACTCCCAAAAGAACAAAGAAATCAAGTTAATCATGGGCCTAAAGGAAGGACAAGAAATGATCTAAAGTATGCACTTGATAGTATATTTCTAGGGTTCATTGCATGGAGAGTCCAAGTAAGAGTGAACGCTACTATAAGATTCTTGAAACTAAACAGATCACAGGTGGATAGAGACTTCTTAATTTTACTCACAAGTTATCAGATTGTTCCCTCTGGCCGAGAACGTGTCCACTACCACATGAAACTCTACTAATTTCATGTGCTTTCTATTAGTAAGCAATCTCTTTTTAGAGTTTTAGGGCAGGTTATCTGTCTCTCACACCTTAATGTGAACTCTGAAAGAACCAATCAATTCCTAGATGTACTTTAAAATGTGGACATATTCTTACGGCTAGAGAAGAGGAAGAATTACTTCTGGAATAGGGGTAATTTGGAGGGCAGACAGGATCAGTTATGATTAGAAGGCAGTTCTGATGACATTTAGTATCTGAGGGCTGGAATTATGAGACAAGAATCAAAAAACAAGCACAAACAGAGTCTTTACCATCAAGCTTCTATAGTTTAAATTTTAATCTATAGTTGATCAGTCTCACAAAACTACTCCTAGAAACTGAATAGAAAGAATAATATACAGTATCTTCATGCAAACTGTACCCTCTTCAGGTGGGAGCAGATGCACCCCAGGGTGCATAGCTCAGTGAGCAGAGCGGGTGTAGATTCCAGCCTCTCCCCCCATTTCCTTACCTGGACATTCTTGTGCACAACTTATACAACTGTATGTGCAATAATCCCTTCTCCTCTGCCCTCTCTGCTCACCTCAACACATACATACCTCTACCTGGTGCTGGATGAAATGTGACTCATCCATCAAGACTCACCTCCAGTATTACTCCCATTGTGATTTGCACAGCAGAAAATATGGGGACATAGGTGAAGACCCTCATTCCACATCCTAGACCTTGACCCATCCCAATTGAGAAGCTCCTCTTCTTCCATCTATTCCATATAATAAAGTTAGATGGATCTACACAAAACTGGGCAAGTCTTTAATTGGATAGACTCAGGGATAATTGAGAATGCTAACCAGAGGATTTTTATGTTATTCATACCTAGACATACATACAAAGTTCACCAAGGACACTGAATGGCACTTAGCATACTGACTGGCACAATGTTGGTACCCAATAAATGTGTTGCATTGATCCATAAATAAAAGAAAGAATAAAATAATGAAAGCATAACAAGGGAATGAGCGAATCAATCAGTTGTGGGGGCCAACTCCAGAAGTTATGCCATGTAGGTGACTGGTTAGCAGTATTCCCCAAAACTGTATCTCAAGGAACATTGGGTCAGGGAGATACTGAAAGGTTTGTAGTCATTTACATTTGAAAAAGGCAGCAAACTATACAGTGGAGTTTTTTTTGTTTGTTTTTTTCCTGAATAATAACTGATTAAGGACCCTGCTTAGCTTTGTTTAGTTAATAGCATGGAACATCTTTCCCCTATAGTATGTTCAGTAGTCTGGAGTCTGGCCCTGATTGCTGAAAAATTTGAAGAACAAAATAATCTCAAAGTTTGAAAAATACTTACAGCTCAAATTGAATTATATGCTTTGAAAGATTAAATATAATGTACATTCAAAACCAGGAGTCATTTCTGGTATGACGTTATGGCATCTTTCAAATTTTCTGTGGTGGGAAATATGGTCAATGTTTTTATTTTTACTTTTTAATACATTTTTATTGTGGTAGAATATACATACCATAAAATTTACTAT
The DNA here is from genome assembly GCF_027475565.1 of Acinonyx jubatus. Taxonomy (NCBI): domain Eukaryota; kingdom Metazoa; phylum Chordata; class Mammalia; order Carnivora; family Felidae; genus Acinonyx; species Acinonyx jubatus. Next base: position 51,217,963 of record NC_069387.1, read on the forward strand.
TTTGACCATTTATAAGTGTGCAATTCAGTGGCGTTAAGTGCATTTCCCAGGTTGTGCAGCCTTCAATGCTATATGTTTCCAAAATTTCTTCATCATCCCAAACAGAAACTCCGTACTTATTAAATAATAACTCTTCATTCCCTTCTTCCCCTGGCCCCTGGTAACCTCTAATATACTTCCTGTCTCTCTGAATTTGCCTATTCTAGGTGCCTTATATAAATGGAAACATATAATATTTGTTCTCTCGTATCTGGCTTTTTTTCACTTGGCATCTTTGTCAAGGTTCTCCTGTGTTGTAGCATGAATCCAACTTTCATTCTTTTTTAGGCTGAACAATATCCCATTGTATGTATATGGCACATTTTTTTAAATCCATTCATCTGTTGTATGGATTTGGGTTATTTCCACCTTTCGGCGATTGTGAATAATGCTGCCAAGAACATTGGTATACAGCATGTGTTTGAATCCCTGCTTTCAATTCTTTTGGTCACATACCTAGAGTGGAATTGCTAGATCATTTGGTAATTCTATGTTTAACTTTTAGAGGAACCAGTATTTTCATTTTTTATGTGACTGAATATTTTTTTAATGTTTATTTATTTTTTAGAGAGAGAGAGAAAGAGAGCATGAGCGGGGGAGGGGCAGAAAGAGAAGGGGGGAGAGAGGGGGACAGAGCATCTAAAGCAGGCTCTGTGCTGACAGCAGAGAACCCAATGCGGGGCTTGAACTCACAAATCGTGAGATCATGATCTGAGCCGAAGTCAGATGCTTAACTGACTGAGACACCCAGATGCCCCTGAGTGAATATTTTTCTTAATTGCTAAGTTGATAAACTCTCAATTTTGCTAGTCTATGCTATAGTTCATATTAAGAATATATAAAATTTAGCAAGAATATTATTTTATTCTTTTAAGTTTATTTATTTATTTTAAGAGAGAGAGAGAGAGAGAGAACTAGCGGGGCAGGGGCAGAGAAAGAGGGGGACAGAGGATCCAAAGAGGGCTCCAAGCTGTCAGCAGAGAGCCTGATGTGGGACTTGAATTCATGAACTGTGAGATCATGACCTGAGCTGAAGTTGGATGCTCAACTGACTGATCCACCCAGGCACTCAAGGAATTTTAATCATAATTATTTTATAAGAAAAAGCAATTTCTCCACAATATTTAGGGCTAAAGAACATTCTTAAGATGTGGTAGGAGGAAACTGCTATACTCACAAAGCATTACATTCAGAAAATTAAAAAGACAATAAAAATATATTGGCCCCTCTTTCTTCCCTTCCTCTTAGCTTCAACCGTGGATCAATGCAAAATCTTTCCCCAATGTCACTTTCTCAAGTTGGCATCCTACTGAGTGTCCTTGATGCCTTCTCCCCCTTTTACCCTTTTGATTCCTTTATTCTTACCTACCCAAGGATAAGGCAAAATGAATCATTTCTTTGAATATTTTTATCTTCAATGTTTCATTTTCCTACTATTGAATTTTTGTTATAGTCTTTACTTACTGCATTAGTTAATGTTGTCACATAGGCTACTTGTTTGTTAAAAATCTTACCAACGTCACTCAATTCTACAAATCTATTAGTAATGAGATCTATTAATAATGGAGGGTTTTCATATGATTGGATAGATTTCACTCTCAAAAGGACCTTTTTCTACTGGCCATCTTCCCCCCAGTCTATAAAGCATTATTTGTCCTTGAAGAGATTCTCCTTGGGTTAATTCTTTTAAGTTGAAAAGTCACATTAATTTTAATGGGTGTGCTATGATCTGTGACCTCTGCAAAATAAACAAACACTCAACTTTAAAGCAAATTTCTTTTCTTCTCTATTCTCTAGATCGTGTTTTAAAAAGAAGGATGTGGCAAGATCCCCAGTAGCTCTTAGGATTACACTGGTGCCGAAGGGGTATCCGGAAGGAGGTGGGTGGGAGAAAAGGTAGAACTACACAGAGACCAGAAAGGATCGTGAGCTCTGACGGCTAGGAAGCGGGGAGAGGAGGAGAAGAAAAGACACCATGATGCTATGAAGGGATGTGTAGTTGTTGCTTGTATTGTGTTTTTGCAGGTGCAGGGAAAATGGAGGAGAGAGGAAACTAACGTAGATATAATTCTTAACTCACAAATTTAATCTGACTGCATTGTAACAAAGTTGGTCAAGTTCGTGGTTACAGGGAACACTATAGGAATTGTTGTGGGGCTTAAAGAATTCACACAACACCAGTGGTGAACACATATTTTTGGAATATTTTCTGGAAAAGAAAGTATGTTGCAAGCTATGAAACATGGGCTTTTGTGGTTGTTTTGGCAGCTGTCATTTTTAAGGAAAAGTAATTTTACTACCATCTTTGTCATTACACAGGGTACTAAACCAAGTTTATTTATCAAATGCTAAAAGATATAGAGCAGCAATTTCTAAAGACCATTTGTCTTGGAAATCTGGGGTGCAGAGCAAGTACAGTGAGTAAGAATCAAAGTGTGTGTGCCTGTGTGTCTGTCGGGGTGTGTGTGTGTGTGTGTGTGTGTGTGTGTGTGTGTGTATCCCAGTCAGTGTAGACACTAAAAGCATAACAATTATCAATGACCTTTTTTGAAGTTAAAAAAAAAAAGTTAAGATCCACTAGTGTAGAGCATTTAAGTGGTATTTACAGGGCAGAAGGTAAACAAAAACAAAACGAAACAAAACAAAATGGAATTTTAGAGTAAGGGAACGGCCAAGTTCGATGCAATAGACTCTTTCCGGCAGCACGCTCTTAAGACGTGTTGAATTTCTTTCTAGTAGTGTGCTGCATTCAGCATTGCTCTAAAGGAATTGTCCTCTTAGAAATCATTCTGTTATTCTGAAATTTTATCATCAGCTTTTCCCCGGAGATAATTACTATTCATATTTTCTCATGATCCTCTACACATTTTTCTAAACATATTTTCTTTCTTACAAAATTAGGATTTAAATATGGCACCAAACCAGGGTGCCTGAGTGGCTCAGTCAGTTAAACGTCCGACTTTGGCTCAGGTCATGATCTCGTGGTTCACAAGTTTGAGCCTCGTGTTGGGCTCTGTGCTGACCGCTTAGAGCCTGGAGCCTGCTTCCAATTCTGTGTCTCCCTCTTTCTCTGTCCCCCCCCCCCCATGCTTTGTCTCTCTCTCCCTCAAAAATAAATAAAAATATTTTTTAAAAAATTAAAAAAAATAAAAATGGCACGAGACCATTGATTATTTGTGTGTGTTTCTGGTTTTTTTTTTTTTTAATTTCATGTTTTTTTAAAGTTGCCTTTTCACTTTACACAATGTAATGATTACAAAAACAAATTTTTACCCATAATATTACAAACATTATAAGAAATTGCCAAGTGAGGTTCCGAGTGAAGCCCTTATACTAGGTGTTTTTATGGTTAGATCTGGAAGATCGGCCCCTGTGAGAGTACTCCAGTGGAACTATCCTTCATTTTCTTAGCCCTGCATTTAAAAGCAAAGTCTCTGGTGGATGGTAACACTAAACACACACTAAATAAAAGGTATAGTGACCAAAAGCAACTCTCCAATTTGGATGGATTTTTTTAGAGAACATCTATTCAGTAACATACCAATTCCTTCCTTTACCATGCATAATTCTACCTAAATATTCAAGTGTAGTTACAGAATATTGGTGCTCTGATTCCAAACTGGCTTCTCTTTGTTGTAATGTAGGTAAGATCCTGTATTTTGTGAATAAAAAGATTCTACCTCTAAATTCAGTAAGTTTAGATCACTTTTCAAGGATGACAAAGTCAATTTCTACTTTAGTTGGGAGATTAGATCATATGACCTGTAAGAATTATTTCAACTACAAGGGGAATATTTCAATTCACCCACGTTTATGATGGACATTTAGGTTAGTCTATCATGACCTTTTACATGTGGCATTTAAACATTAATTTTTTCCAATGGCAAAATGTAGAATTGCTGCCCTTCTTTTGAAGATATTTAAGAAAACATAGATTTTCAGGGTGCCTGGTGGCTTAGTTGGTTAAGCATCTGACTCTTGATCTTGGCTTAGGTCATGATCTCACAGTTCATGAGACCAAGCTTAGCATTAGGCTCTGTGCTGGCTGTGCAGAGCTTGCTTGGGATTCTGTCTCTCCCTCTCTCTCTGCCCCTCCCCTACTTGTACTCTCTTTCAGAATAAATAAATAAACATTAAAAAAAAAAAAAAGGAAAGGAAACATAGGGACACCTGGGTGGCTCAGTCAGTTAAGTGCCTGCCTTTGGCTCAGGTCATGATGTCACGGTTCATGAGTTTGAGCCCCACGTCTGTGCTGACAGCTCAGAGCCTGGAGTCTGCTTCAGATTCTGTGTCTCCCTCTCTCTCTAGCTCTCCTCCACTCTCTCCCTCTCTGTATCTCTCCCCCTCAAAGATAACCATTAAAAAATTAATAATAAATTTAAAAAAAGAAAACATAGATTTTCACAGTTTAATACAGGTAGAACTTAAAATTCTGTCTCATTATAAAAATAATATATGCTTGGGACACCTGGGTGGCTCAGTCAGCTAAGCGTCTGACTTTGGCTCAGGTCATGATCTCACTGGGTTTGTGAGTTCGAGCCCCTCATCAGGCTCTGTGCTAACAGCTCAGAGCCTGGAGCCTCCTTCAGATTCTGTGTCTCCTCCTCTCTCTGCCCCTGCCATGCTCATACTCTGTCTCTCTCTGTCTCTCAATAATAAATAAACGTTAAAAAATAGTAATACATGCTCAATAAGGAAATATTGACCTGAAAATAATGTTATATGTCAATTATATCTAATAAAAAACCAAAATATTAAAAAATACAACTAAGTACAGAGAAAAACAAATTACAAAAGGTTAATTACTATCATTTGGGTATGTGTCCTTCCCTGCTTTCCTAGTTATAGATATTTTCTAGCAAAAGAAAAAAAGAAAGAAGGAAAGAAAAAGGTATCATGCTATACATACTAGTTTAAACCTTGATTTTTCACTAATTATATATTACAAACATTTTATGTTAGTAGTCTTCTAAAACCACATTTTTAATGGTCATGTGTTAACAGCATGGGTATAACAAAATGTGCCCAATAAAACCCACATTCTTGAGCACTTATGAAAAAACAAATCATGTGATGAACAACTCTGTGCATATAACTTTGCCCACATCTCTTATTTTTGCTTTAGTGTAAATTCCAGTAAGTGTTCTTTCTGGGCCAAAGGGCATACCAATGTTAAGACATTTTTCTCATATGGCCAGGTTGCCCTCCAAAAAATTAACACCTATTTAACTCTCACTAATAGTATATGGGAGTTCAACTTCCCCACACCTCTGTAGAAATGGAATTTTTCCTAATGTCCTTTTTATGCACCCAGTGTAAAGTAGTACTTAAGGAAAGGAATTATCTTATAATTGTTTCTTCAATGCTTAATATAGTGCCTGTCACATAGTCTGTATTCAAAAAATACTTATTAAAGAACGAAAGAATAAATATACATTATTCTGAGCTAAAAATGAAGTGAATATAGAAAAGTAATAAAATGCAGAGGAAAAAAAGAAAAACTAAACAAGGAATCAGGAGGTTACTTCTGTTCCTAACCAGTTTAATCCCCTTCAGCAAATAATTTAACCTTGGTGACCTCACAACTGGCTTCCTAGGCATGCAACCTGTGCAGTCACACAAGCCTCTGCCCTCAGAAGTATGCTATGATTGGTTTATTGACGCCATCTTGAAATGCCTAATGATTTTTGAACAAGAAGCCCAACATTTTCATTTTCCATTGGGCCCCAGAAATTATGTAGCTGATCCTGCCTCTCCTTCCTCATCTGTAAAACAAGATTAAAAAAAAAACAAAAACAAAAACAAGAAAACAAGATAAGATAAAGAAAATGAGGCTCATACAAGTCATAGCAATTCTGATTTGAGGACTTTTTCCTGAATATAATAGTACAGGAGGCTACTATTTAGGTACATAAATTATCTTGGAACAATTTTGCAATCCATTCTTATTGCTTGATGAAGATCCTTCATTCTGTGAATCACTCAGCCCTTTTCCCTAACCCATCTCCACCAGTGGCCTTCTTTGTACTCTCCTTTCTGATTCTCATTGCACTGGATTATATGTACTCCTGCAGCATTGCAACCATTAACCTTTAAGTATGAAGGGATAGGAAAAGAAAAAGTTTCTTCTTCTTCTTCTTCTTCTTCTTCTTCTTCTTCTTCTCCTCCTCCTCCTCCTCCTCCTTCTTCTTCTTCTTCTCCTTCTTCTCCTTCTTCTCCTTCTTCTCCTTCTTCTCCTTCTTCTCCTTCTTCTTCTTCTTCTTCTCCTTCTTCTTCTTCTTCAAGTAATCTCTACCCTTAACGTGGGGCTCAAACTCATGACCTGGAGATCAAGAGTCACATGCTCTGCCGACTGAGCCAGCAGGTGCCCCAAGAAAGTTACTTCTGAAGAAGGATTCTTCTGGTCCAGAAGAAAAAATTATCCGATGAAGTTTTCTATAATGAGGGTATTGAGCAGAAAAAAAAGAAAGACTTTGGAAAATCAATTTGAGCTTCTAAGCATTAACTCATAGATAATCAGAATCTTGGATAGTGTGGTTCCTTTCCCTTTCTCCCTGTCTTCCTTCCTCCCTTCCTTCCTTTCCTCCTTTCAACTGTTTTTAGAAGCACCTGATCTCCATTGCCAAATTAAGTATAATTTCATAGAGGACAATTCCTATATACAACTATTTCAGAAGGAAACAACTGCTGCTCTAGTTTTATTTTTGAATAATCATTTTGAAAATAAGTGATGGACTATAGAGGAAAAATCACAGCAAGCTGCCCAGAGATAGGAACAGCATGCAAATTACTACTAACTTAAATTACCTTTCTTTCTTCTCTACTCTAGGAAAATGCCATCTTATTTTAAGACATTTATATCTGAGCAGTTCAAGCTATTTCAAGATGTTATCTGTTTCAACACACATAATGAAATGTGGTAGGTAAACGTTCCGCCATTTTACAGAGAGATGGAAAGTGACAATAACCTGTATCAAAGCTGTTCAAAGCTTAGATCTCTGAGTCAGTGCTCTTTGCTGCATCTCAAAATGGTTAATAAAAATGCACTACCAAGTAATGGACTGGAACAATTTGAAAGTTTTTTTTAATGTTTTCTAAAATGATTACTCTTCAGATTTCATTATATGTAGAACAATCTAGATGATATAAATCTTCTTGACAACTTTGTCTTGCCTATAATGAGTAGAACTTTTTTGCAGACCGTGTTTTGGGGAGAATTTTGATAAAAGTGATGGTTAGTATTCTGAGCCTGTCCCTGAGAGCTGGGTAGACAGGACATAAACACAACACAACATATGTCCATCAGTGCATGGTAGGCAATGGTACCTATTGGTTCAAGTATTCTGTCAAGTTTCCTTTTTGTTTGCAATGATATATTGGCAATGTGTAGTCTATAAAGAGAGTAAAGTAGTATGGATATTTGGAAAATTTAGTTAACTAAATTTTACTATTGTAGTTCAAATTAAAATATTAAAGAAATTAGGGGCTCCTGGGTGGCTTGTAGGTTAAGCATCAACTTCAGTTCAGGTCATGATCTGGGGGTTCATGGGCTTGACCCTATGCATTGGGCTCCATGATGACAGTGTGGAGCCTTTTGGGATTCTCTCTCTCTTCCTCCCTCTGCTCATCCCCAAGCCATGCTTTCTCTCTTTCTCTCTCTCTCAAAATAAATAAATAAGCTTTAAAAAAAAAAGATTTTTTTAAAAATCCTTTTAATTTTAAAGATATTAATAGTCTAATTATCAGAATGAGTTAAAGATCTGTAAGGGCCTACCTTATTCTCAGTAAATAATAAGGTAAGTGAGAGAAAAGCTGGCTCATCCAAAAGAATAATCAGGAGTTACTGAGGCATGAGGCAAATTTTATGTATGAAATTTTGATGTGTTTGGAGATTCATACATTAATTCATTCATTTAAGAAATTATTGAGCACCCAACATGTACTAAGTGCTGTTAAATAAGATAGATATGATACATTAGATAAAATTAGGTTTATCTGAGAGTAACAGAAGCTCCCCTCCCCCACAAGATAGCCTTAGCTTAATCAAGACAGAATTTGATTTCTCCTCCACTTGTAAGTTCAGAGCAGTTATGTTGGCTCCACTGCCTGTAACTCTTAGGGACTTAGGCTACATCCAGATGTCCGCTTTGCCATCCCTTGGGTGGCCTTTGCCTTCTTCATCCAACAAAGACCTACAGCCACTTCATCCACATTCCAAGCAGGAGGCTGAGGAAGAGGGAGAGAAGCAGGACCAAGTATTTATCAATCATCTTTCAAGGACATGTCCCATAATCTGCCATACATTTCTCTGTTTATATCCCACTTACCTAAACCCAACCCAAGGGCTCACATCTTGATAAAAGGGTACCTGGGAAATACATCTTTAAATTTGTTTATTTATTTTGAGATAGCTAGCAGGGGAAGGGCAGAGAGAAAGGAGGTGAGAGAGGGAGAGAAAGAGAGAGAGAGAGAGAGAGAGAGAGAGAGAGAGAGAGAGAGAGGAGAATATCAAGCAGGCTCCACACTGTCAGCGTAGAGCTTCATGTAGGGCTTGAACTCATGAACTGTGAGATCATGACCTTTTCCGAAATCAAGAATGGGACGCTTAACCGACTGAGCCACCCAGGTGCCCCAGTACATCTTTATTTAAAGCATCCAAACACCCAGCAAAAAAAAAAAATCAGTGGGGTGGGGTGGGGGGTGGGATCTAACAAAGGAGAAATGATGTTGGGGTCAATAATTTCTGCCATGCATGGCTCTGGACCTCTTGTACCTAGTACCTTAAAAGAACTGGAGGAGGGAGGAAGAAGGGCAGAATCAGCTTAAGGTATCATTTACCATTTCAAGAAACCCTTGTAGAGATAATATTAATTAACAACAGTAAGTCGGGTACCACTTTCTCCAGGAAGGCCTGCCTGATCACCTCTCCGCATGGTTGCAGAATGGATGCCCTTTTTACAAGCTTTTGTTTTCCATCACGCGCAGTACGTATCATACCATTTGTTACTGATATGTTATTTGTGTGTTTATCTTTTCCCCACTCCTTTCTACCCCAGGTTGACTGCAATGCCTTGAAGGCCCAAACCTGAATTTTTATTTCTTTGTGTCACCACTATCCCTAGCCTAGTGTATGATATATACTAGATTCATGAAAAGTGTCTATTACTTAAAGTGGATGAATCAATAAACTGCAGATAAAGGATCTCTAATCAAGTGTAATAAAGATTAGTTACTACAGAGCACACAATGGTATAAAAAGAAAAATTTCTCCAACTATCAAAATATTTAGCACCAATTTTTTTGCTTGTGAACACAAGCGATTCTTTTATTTTCATCAATATTTAGAATAGCAACTGATTTCTGAGCATGTTTAATATTGCTGACAAACACAATTAATTGCATTTTGCCTATGATGAATGTTATGACAATTATAAAAATCTGAAAATTACCCTTTTATCAAGATTGCCCAAAAAAACAAAAAACTTTTAAAAAATGGTCTAGTAAAAAACAAATAGCTAATTCTATCTCTTTGATAGAAATGGTCAAGTCGGGGAGTATCTGGGTAGCTCGGTTGGCTAAGCATCTGACTCTTGGTTTTGGCTCATGATCTCACAGTTTGTGGGTTCAAGCCCCATTTTGGGCTCTGTGCTGATGGTGCAGAGCCTGCTTGGAATTCTCTCTCTCTCTCCTTCTCTCTCTGCTGTTCCTCCCCCGCTTGTGCTCTCTCTCTCTCAGAATAAATAAATAAACTTAAAAAAAAAGAGGGGCACCTGGATGGCTCAGACGCTCAAGTTGAGCGTCCAACTTGGACTCAAGTCATGATCTTACAATTCATGGGTTCGAGTCCCATGTCAGACTCTGAGCTGACACCTCAGAGCCTGGAGCCTGCTTCGGATTCTGTGTCTCCCTCTCTCTCTCTCTGCCCCTCCCCCACTGTGCTCTGTGTCTGTCTGTCTCTCTCTCAATAATAAAAACATTAAAAAAAATGGTCAAGTTGGGCACAAAATGACACACCTGGAAATAGAGTAACACACACGACTCCAAACAGTGTTGTTTCCTAGGTTCAGATCCTCACACGGTTGTAGCAGGACAGGCCGCGAGTGGACAACAAGGCTGGAGCTGTGCTCCAGCTCAGTCTCTCTTCTTCCCTCGGTTACCCATACGCAATCATGTAGAAAGAGAGAAATTTAAGCAGATGTGATTTATATTTTTTAGCCCTTTTTCATTTTAAACCTATTAATTTCCCATTGTAATTATTCATATATTTTTAAAAATCTTCCTAGGTCAAACATGCATGTTCTTCAGATCAGAAATTCAGTGATGAGACACTTCTGAATTTATAACTGCTTGATTTTAAGAAAAATGTATCTGAAACAGAAGAGCTTTGTTAAAAAGCCTCCAGTTTTTCCCCTAGCACTGTTATTTTACGATGCGCTCCATTACTAAGCATTTGTTGAATACTAACTATATACAAGGCAGTGCCTATGATGATACAAAATTTGCATTCACATTACATTTTCCTTAATTTGAGCTATATGATATATTACAGTTAACTGCAGATACTCCATCTGAGATTACTATTTATATAATTCTACATGGAACTGAAATAAACAATTGGAAACTGAAGAAATGGAAACTGAGAAACATTGGTTGAAAAAATATATACATATACACATGTGTGTACATAATTTTTTTATTAAACTAGATGAATTATCTGATGGGAGAAAATTTTTTTGTTTTAAGCAGATAGCGACTTAAAACATTAAAGAAAAATTGTTCAGAGAATACTGGTACACAATGTAAAACACCAACAATGAGGGAGAAAAGGATTCCCCTTTATCTTTCCATTTATTCCTCGGGCTTAAGGCAAGAGATCTGATAATCTTTATCACTTACAGCTATACATATAATTGTAATTATGGTGTGTTTATAACTTATATGTTATAGCTTATAATTTTTCCCCAGTTCATGTAACTATAGTATGTGATTTTTGTAAATACTGCATATTATTTTTATCAATATTTTTCTAGGAAAAATTCATTCAAAAGATGGCTCCATAGATCTCTTTAAGAAATTAAATGTAATGCAGAATCCTTCCTGTCCTTCAATATCTCACTCAATATAACTACAAATCTTAGAATTCTTTAAGCCAGGTAGACAGCTCTGTAGAAAGCAGCTATTTTCATATACTGCTATGCTGCTCTTGGGTCCATGCCATTTTTTTCTCTTCTATATGGGATAGTCTATAAAAAGCTAAAGGGAATGTTAAATCTAAGAAAGGATAGAAACATGACTCACTGGCAAGTGGCTGTAATACAAACAGAAATAAATATCAAATATGGAGTGAAATATAGGGCACTATGTAAATGTCAGTACTATTATTCATTCATGTAAATAACATTTATTGAAAGTGAGGTGATAAATATAAATAAATAAAATGTTTTCATTTATGGAGTTTAGGGGGGAGAATGAGATGCAGATTATAACGATAACTCGGTAGAGAAGACATGGGAGCATGAATGGTGGAAGGAGGAGCTAGATTTGCCCTGAAGGAATAAGGGCTGGCTTCTTAATGGAAATAACTTTTGAGCTAAGAATTTAAACATAAGTAGGAGTTTGTTAGGTAAACAGAGAAAAGGGCATTCTAGAGAGAAAGCAGCATGTACAGAGACTTGAAAAAGCGTGGTTTGTTCAGAGAACAGTAGGCCATTCCATATGGCTAACATGCAGGTGGGCAGTGCTCCGATCAAGAAGAACCTCCAATGCCAGGCAACAGGCTTTGCATTTCATCCTCTAAGTTTTTTGAGCCATGAGGGGATTTTATGCAAGAAAGGAACATAATCAGATTTGCATTTTTAAAAAGATCATTCTGGTAGCATTGGTGAATGCTTATATTAGGATACAGGAAATGAGAAAGAGAGATAACTTTAACTTCGTGACATATTTAATGAACAATTAATAGAATTTATTAACCAACTGCTGTGGGAGGATGATTTGGAAGTTTTTGATGTGGCTATTTGTTTGGATGCTGGTACCATGTAGGAGGGGACTACACTGGAGTGGTGCATATCTGGAGCAAAAGGGACTTGTTTTGGAATGCTGAGTTTGACATACTTGAGGAACATCCAGAAAGAATATTCCAGAAGGGACATGTCTACAAAGAAATTTGGTATATGGTCTAGAACTCAGGAGAGAGTTCTATACTGGAAATACAAATATGGGAATTTTATCATACTGGGAATTGTTCTCAGAAGTTACCATACACAAGAAATCACCAAAATGCTTGTTAGATGTGGATTCCTCAGTCTAATCCTCAGAGGTTGTGGTTGAATGGGTCTGGAGAGAGGCTCAGGAATCAATAATTAAATAAGCTTCCCTGGTGACCGTACTGCAGATGGTCTACAGCGAGAGCAGGAGAATTTCAGGGAAGTGGTATCATGAAACCCAAGAGTAGAAAGTTTCAAGGAGTAAAAGTGGTGACGTGTGAATACAGCAGGGAAGTCGAGAAAGCTTGGAACTGAAAGCATCCGCTAGGCTTGGCGGCGCGCAGGGGGACAACAGTGACGCAGAAGAGCAGGTGTGGTGAGGTGGTGAGGGCGGACACAATCCGCAGTAGGTAGGAGAGCGACTGGCAGTAAGGAACTAGAGGACACAAGGAACGAAGGTTGAGAAAGAAAATACCTTGTGGATGGAATTTGAAATCTAATATGCTAAAGACCTGGTTCAAACCCTAAGTCTGCCACTTGATCGCTATATTATATAGTATCTTCATGGAGCCCATTTTCCTGTTCGTAACACATTAATAGTGTCGATGTTACAGAGCCATTTGCACAAGTTAAATATGATGTGAAAGAACTTTGTTAACTGCTCTTCCAACCTTCTCTATTAACAAACCATCTGAGTGGCAGAAAATCCTAAGCGGTTCTAGAAGCAGGGATCCTACTCGTGTCTTTGCACTGTGACAAAACATCCCCAACTTTAGTTAATGGAGTGCTCACCCTGTCAAAGCAGAAGACTTTAGAGGGGAAAAAGAATCAGATGTAATGTCTTAAACACACCAGTGCTCTTACTTTACAGATGAGGATTCAGAGGTCTAAGAGGGGTAGAGGTTAAATGATTTGTTCAAAGTCATACAGCTAATTAATGGCAGAGCCAGGCATAAAATTCAGCCAGACTGCTGACTCACTCTATCCTGCCCCCTGCATTCGAACATACTTCCTAATTCTCCACCATTTGAATTTTGGTCTTTCTCTTTTATAGCAAAGAGAGAAGGAGATGATTGAAGCTTTCCTAACTGGGGTAAAGGAAGTGGTGTTTAATTTGAACATGACCAGAAGTTCAGATGTAAGTTCCTTGAAGACATTTTTGAACTCCCTTTCAAGCCTCTTTCCAAGCCTCCAGGCAGATACCAACTTAGTCTAGAGCCTCAGTGTAGCAGAGGGATTGGCCAGCAGCAGGGTAACTAGTGCTGCTTGCTACATATTTCTTTCAATTATCTCTGTTCATAATTGAAGAGTTCTCCAAAATATCAATGTTAGAAGACTGCTGTTTGAGATAGGCCTTGAGTAGTTCACAGGACACTCTGGAAAACACCTGTAACAGAGGTTTCTTTCTATGACAAGGATAGACATGCTGCTTCTACAAGGTACTTAAATATTTACATCTCTATCTCCCTTTCTAAGCTGCCCAAAGGAGGCCAAGTCGTTTAATCCCTGTGACCCAGCAGACTGGCTGGCACACCATATATAACAGGGAGCCTATACATCGTTGTTGAATGAATGAGGGAAATTATTTTATCCATAACTCTTCTATCAATTTATTCCTTAACAGAAAAAAAAATCCGTATTAAATCAACTTCCAAGTATTTTTCTTCCCTGACTTAAACCCTCAATTGCCATCCTTTCTGCCTAGATTTCCACTGAGCTCATTGGGTCCTCTATTTTGCCCTTCCTTATAACTTTTCATGATCTAGAACACTCTACAGATGACTTATTAAAGGAACTGTTTACAATATTCTTAATTTTGTGTACTAATAGTGTAACAAATCATCTAGAGTAACACAGATATATTTGGAGAGACGACCTAATCAAAGTTACAAAACTTTGTTGGTAGATTTTGATAAACATTAATGTGTATAAATAGATGTTTCTTGGTAGCAAAAGAATATTTTTCTCTCTCAAGAATCTCTGTACTCTCCAGAGTTCATCCATTTTTCATTCCCATTTATTAAAATGGGATGGGGGATCGATTTGCTGTTTTCCAAAATGTTACCTTGTTCTTCTTTGTTTCGCATATTTTAAGAAACTTTCATTTGAGTTTTTCTTATCATTATATGTATTTCTCTGTTATATTTGAACTGGAAGCCCCTTAGGACAAGGATCATCCTCTACATATCAATGGAGTGATGTTTATTTTTAGTGCTCAGTACTGTTGAAATCTCTTCTTTTTTTCAGAAAGGCTGTAATGGTCATAGGATATTACTCCTCAAAAAGTTAGATCACAACATGAGAAATTGAATAGTCTCATAGGTTGGAAATATGAAAAAAAATGCAATAAAAAGCAGAGGTTAGATATGAGTTTAGGTCTGAGTCAGTTACTGAAGAGGTTCACGATGATAAAAAGGGGATATGTTATTGGGAAATAACTCTGTTGGGAGGTAGAGGCATTGGCAAGAAAATGAAATTCAATAACCATTTGAGTACTGAGTCAAGGCTGGGAAGGATTCAGTGATGGGGAAGACATGACTCCCAGCTTCCTGCAGTGAAGGAGACACACATGTACATACAACCAAAAGGCAAAGCAGCCCAGGATAAGGCAATAAAGTTTCAGACAAAGGGCATTCTAGGAAAATTTTTGGAAAAAATACTATTTTACTCATTAAGGGTGAAAATTATCCAGAGAACACAACAGTCTAATGTATGAAGCTGCTTTTATTGGTTCCTGGAAGGTATGAGGGCTATCATTTCCCCGAATCAGAAGCATGCCTCATTTTGTGTGTGTGTATATATATATATATATATATGTATATATATATATATATATATAAAACTTTTAGTTTTTTTATTTACTGCTTTCCTAAATTTAGGGACATATAGAATTATGCTTAAGATTGTAGGTTACTATTTAAGTACTGTGAATGTAATTTCTTAAGATACACATTTTTATTAAGTGAATCTATCACTTTTTGAAATATGCTTTGCACTAATGAATCTTGTAAAATCAAAGATTCACAGCTAAAAGGAATTCTCATACAACAAATGGCCAACTTAAAGACTTCTTAACGCAGTCAAAAAGTCAAATATAGCTCGACTAATAGATTTCTAAAGTTATAATGGTATTAGAAAGATTCACTTTAGATTTTTTAATTTGTAAGATAGCACAATATAAATTCAATAGCTCTTGATTTTCTTGTTATGTAATAACCAGTAACCACTGATGGTAATGTGGAACATTTCCTGCTAGTTATTCATTGATTTTTTGAAAAGGGGGGTGGCGGGGCACTTTTTCCAGAGACTGGGCAGGAGATAAGATGTCAAGAAGTAATAAGTAGCAAAATGAAAGAGGAGAATGCAAAGGAACCAAAAAGAGAAAACATTAAAGTGATGTTATTTTTTTCCCTGTGTATGCAGATGGACAGGAAAATTATAGCAGTAATTGTAGACTTCTTTTCTCCAAAGACAGACTGGCCTTGGGGAATTAGAGTATGAGAGAAAATGTCCAATGAAACTGCATTCTCACCCAGGCCCCATCTGACTTGCTGGATATGGCTTTGGCCAAGGTCATTTGCCCTTTCTGTGCCTTAGTTTCCTTAAATGCAGAGAGATGGTTTGCTGCTTTGAGCTACTGGAAAGATAAATGAGATAATGCTTCAGAGGCACCCAAAACTGGTCAGAAAAGGTGTTAGAGGAATATCAAGTAGTACTATTATTATTGAACTGTTGGAATGAGTCATCTTGCTGCAAAGATGCATAAGCAATTTCAAGTGTGGCAGAGGACCAGAGACAATGAGAAGAGGCAAGCATTTCCAGGTGGGGGGGGGGGGGAATCTCAGTTGCAGTGAAATCTGCCCTTCACTTGTTCAAAGAACAAAAAGGGGGTGGGCTACAGAGGAAACAAGACTTAAAATAAGTAAAGCAACGTGGTTATACAGACAGACTTTTTAAATACTAGAGCCAGTTTGAATCCAGGCGTTGTCATTTACTACTGTGACCTTGGGAAAGTTATTGTTTCTCTAAACTTAATTTTTCTAATCTGTAAAATGGGGATTATCACAGTATCCATAGGGTTGTGGGGATTTAAAAATGTATACCGTCGCAAGGACTCCATAAAGTTGGTTATGATTGTAATCTATGGGAGAATAGAGGAAAGCAGAACTCCAGACTGATAATAAGGAATCTTTTTTTTGAAAAAAAAAAAAAAAAAAAAGAGAAAAAGTCAAGGTTTCATTTTATAAAACATTGTATGATTTAAGGGGCCTAGGAAGAAGCAAACTTGTTTTGTCAAGTCAGAATCTACTCATATTTCATGGGCCCACGATAACTAGTCAAACCTTTGCTATCTGGCACACAAGACACAAACAGGAAAAGCCTTCCGTGTGCTTTAATAAAGCAGCTTTCTATTTTAAAGGGATATATTTTTGAAAAACCTCCGATAGCCAATAGCTCTAATAAAACAAAGCTCAGCCACTGTGTTCCTGTTGTTTTAGAAAGAGAGCAATCTGGGGCGCAGGGATTAAGCTCCCTTTGACTCGCGCTATAGGCTGGGAAGCCTTCGGGCAAAGCCCTGGGGGCAGGACGCGTTGTTGTGGGTTTTTTTTTTGTTTTTTTTTTTTTAATCGATCCCGGAACCTTCGCTCGGGCGGGGAGCGCGGGAGGGGCGCGAGGGAGGGGTCTGGCTACGGGGCGCGGCGCCACTCGCCCATCCCCCGAGCGCGCGGCGGGGCGGCCGACCGGCGGCCGCGGAGGATGCGGAGGGGCGGCGACGCGGGCCCGACCCAGCCGGGGCGGCGGGGCGGGCGCCGCCCGAGGGGGTAGGGCGCGCGCGGGGGCGCGCCGGGCCGGGGAGGCGCGCTCCGGCCGCGCTCGCTCCGCGCTCCCTTCGCTCGCTCCCTCCTCCCTCGGCAGCCGCGGCGGCAGCAGGAGAAGGCGGCGGCGGCGGCTGGGGATCAGACATGGCGGCGGATCTGAACCTGGAGTGGATCTGCTCCCTGCCCCGGTCCTGGACTTACGGGATCACCAGGGGCGGCCGAGTCTTCTTCATCAAGTAAAGAGCAGGGGACGGCGCGGGGTCCCGGAGGGTGCGGGAGGCTGGCGGGAGGGGAAGAGGGAGCCGGGTCTGTGCCGCTTCAGCCCTCTCGGTTCCTCCGGCGCCCCCACTCACGCTCCGTCTCTGCCCCTTCTCTCATCCCTGCAGCGAGGAGGCGAAGAGCACCACCTGGCTGCACCCCGTCACCGGCGAGGCCGTGGTCACCGGACACCGGCGGCAGAGCACAGGTAACGCTGAGCCCGGCCGGGCCCGAGCGGAGTTGGGCTCCGCCGGGAGGAGGCGGCAGAGCCCCGGCCGCCCGCCTCCCCGCAACCTGCCCCTAGCCGCCGTCCCCGGGAGGCGGCGAAGTGGGGCGGAGGCCAGCGGGGGTGGCCGCAGGTAGAGGGGCCGGCGGGGGCCCCGCCGCGGGAGTTCTTTCGAGTCTCTGGACGCTTCTCTTCAGCCTTTCATCGCCACTTGGAGACGGCGCCCCCTCTTCCTGGGCCCTCTCCCCCATCCCAACCTGGACCCCTCCCCCTCCGCTCCCCCCCCCCCACGCCCCCAGGAGGCCGACTCTCCTCTACCAGGAATCTGGGATCCTGAGTTTTTCTTCCCGCAGCCACTCCTAAATCCTTCCACCACCACCCTCGTTCCCTGATCTCAACCCCTTTTAACCTTTAGGAAGTCCTTCCCCACTCCCCTCCATGCAGCCCGGGACCCTGGCACTCGTCCGCCGGGATAATGGGATCCACATCCTCTCCCTGCTCGTCGGACAGCTGCCTCTAGTCGTGTGGCTTCCTCCTCCTCCTAGGTGGGACTTGTGGGAAGGTGACTGAGGAGGAGGAGAGGAGTTCGGGGGTGCTGCGCTCCTCTGTGTGACAGTGAATGGCTCAGGAAACGCTTGGCGCGTTTCCTCCTGCCACCAGAGCAGCAGCCGGAACCCAAGGAGGCATTTGCAGCTGCCGTTGCTGGCCAGTGAGATTCAAAGTCCCCGGCAGCAGCACAGAGGTTGCACAGACTGCCAGGAGGCGGTGGGCGTGCTAGGGGCTGTCCCGCGTGTGGGCATTTGTGCCCTAATTGGAGAGGGTCGGCTTGGATGGGGGTCTCTCTAGTGCCTTTGCTGGCTCGTTTGAATCTAAATGTGAATTGAAGTGGAGAAAGGTTGATGGTAGCTTCAGTGCTGGTCTGGCTTTCTTTTGTCATTCTTTGTTTACATTCGTGAAACTTGTTTGTCTTTGAAATGTAACATGTGTTCTCTTACTGGCTTCCCTCTGTTTCTGGTAATTGGAAAGGCTTGTGAATTGTTTGGGTCGAAGGTGAGGCCGGCTTCAGCGGTCCTTTAGAGCTGCTCTCTGGGATACTTTCTCTCCAACTATGAGATTCTGGGAGTCTCTTAGAGTTGCCAGGATATTGAACAAGCCTGCCTTTTCTATTAAATTCTGGAGTTGAGTTAAGTGACTAATACCCAAATTTGCAAAAAGGTGGAGGAGGAAAGGGAAAGCTGGTGTAGCAAGCATGATGAGGTTACATTTTTAAGGCATTTCTGACTAATACACGGTCATATTTCTTAACTCCCCGCTGCAGTCTTATACTTTTCAGTGTTTTGCATACATAATATCAACTCTGATGGCCTCTTTGCCATATGGATAATAAATTTATTTCACAAAAGACAGTATGGTATAATTATTTAGCCTAATCATCTTGTGGAATTATTTCATGCTTATTTTGGTTATGTGTAATATGAATTTGTATCCTAATTACCTCCACAGATTTGATAACATTGACACTACAGAAAAATTTTATTTTATATGATTTCACATTAATTTCTAAGACGGATCATGATTTCTTTTCTGGTTTGGTTTACTTTGTGTGGTTTTGTACACACACCATTGGTTTTTATTTCAGAGATTTTGGTTAAATCCAAGCCACTTGTCATTTGTAATGTGTAGCAAATAAAATTACCATCATTCACCTGAATTGTTCCCAGGTTTATTACTTGAAACTTCACATCTCTTAAAGTCAAATCTGTAGAAACACATGTATTAAGTATGTGATATCAGAGTTCTTTTCCCCTAATTAAGTACTTAGGAAGTTTTTTCTCATCAGTGACACTTTCTGGATGGATTCATTTATGTAGCTGAAAGGTACCGTTTTAAATAGACACAGTGAGAAGAAGCAGGTGTTGCCTTTTATGCAGTGTTGGTTTTTTTTTTTTTTTTTTTTCGTTTTTGGCCAACCATCATGGGTATTTTACCTAGGATTAGAAGGCTTTCCTTTTTTTTGGATGCCAAAGAGTAGTTCCTTTTCACTTTGATCATTAAAGTGTATAATCACGTAAGATAATCTCTAATATTGTTCATACTTTTCTGGTGGCTTTAAATTTGAATTACCATTTTGCCAAAAACGATACTATGTTGACTACGAGTTTTGTTACCAGTACAGCGTTTTTTTTTAAGAATCCTAAGAAATTAAAATACCTGATCATGAAAATGAATAATTAAAATAGATGGAAACTTATTTTGCTATCCCACTGAAGTAATACTAACTGTGAAATGTATGTTTTTTAGATTTGCCTACTGGCTGGGAAGAAGCATATACTTTTGAAGGTGCAAGATACTATATAAAGTGAGTTTTTTCATTGTGATTTGTTTTTCCCTCAGTAATTTAAATGTTGTAATTAATCTTCAATTGAATAGTTATATCTCTAGATATGATCATGATTTTTAAGGTCTATCATATAATATTGGCTTTATCCTTTATAGTGTTGTAATTTTGAGAGAAAAGGCAACACTCCTAGTTTTCTATGTTACTTGCCTAGACATTTCATTCATTTGGAAATCAGATCATTTATGGCCACAAGTACATTTTTGGTGCTCCTGCATATATTCCTGGGTGATAGAGTATTATAATATTTTGTCTTTAGCATGTCACCACCCCCCCTTGTTTTTTCTTTTGAAGTGAATTCTGTTCATGTGTATTTTGACCAGAGTTGTTAATAAGAAGCAAAAGTGACTTGAGGTTAGGTCACAGTTGGATGAACAATGACAGAGCTGAAAGTAAAAACAAATGAATACTGATTATTTCACAAATATCTGTTGGAACATTGTAATTTGCCTCAGTTTATTTAAATATATCAGGGTTTTTAAAATACAGATAATTTATGTTTGTTTGTGATTCGGTACAAGATTCTCTCTGGAGCTTACAAAGGAGGGGTAACCAGTCAGTCCTAACTTTTAATTCTATAGAACATTAAGCTAATTTCTATTTAGTGTTCTCTTGGTAGTACTTGGGGACAAATACAATGCTTGAGGTCAACAGTATGTAGGAAAGTTTTTTACTCCCCAAGGGGAAAATAAAGGTGGTTTTATCTTCATTTTAAATCAGATAAACTGTTTACTTAAGAGCTTGTTTTTGTTGTTTTAGAATTTTTTGTTTAATTTTAAGGAACTGAGGCTGAAAAGAGAATGCTTAAAACACAAGAATTGATTGAGATGTCAATAGTTTATTAATCATAATGGATACCTAGCTGAAGTTACCTTTATTTCATTGGGCCCAGTAAGGTATTTTACTAAATGATATTTAAAAAAAAATTTTTTTTCAACGTTTTTTATTTATTTTTGGGACAGAGAGAGACAGAGCATGAACGGGGGACGGGCAGAGAGAGAGGGAGACACAGAATCGGAAACAGGCTGCAGGCTCCCAGCCATCAGCCCAGAGCCTGACGCGGGGCTCGAACTCAGGGACCGCGAGATCGTGACCTGGCTGAAGTCGGACGCTTAACCGACTGCGCCACCCAGGCGCCCCACTAAATGATACTTAAAAAAAATTTTTTTTAATGTTTATTTATTTTTGAGAGAGAGGGGGCATGAGTGAGGGAGGGGCAGGGAGATAGGGAGACACAGAAACTGAAGCAGGCTCCAGGCTCCGTGCTGTCAGCACAGAGCCCAACACAGGGCTCAGGGCTTGAACTCGCAAACCTTGAGATCATGACCTGAGCCAAAATCAGACACTTAACCAACTGAGCCACCAAGGTGCCCCTACTAAGTGATATTTTTAAGATCACACCATACTTGTGTTAAATTATAATTAATTTGTATGGTTTTAAAATTTTTCAGAATATTTATGTAAAATGTCAAGGGATATTTATAGGTATTAGGAATGCTTGCATTTGAATATAGAAATAGAGAAAGCAGAAGTAAGCTATAGGAATGGATGATTTCATGATGTGGTTTTTCTCTGGATGTTTTTTATCACATCTTTTATTCGGAGATTGTGCTATACATCATTATATGATCTAAAAAATAAAGGCATAAGTGCAGAGTCACCAAGTATTTTTTTAGTGACTGTATTCATCCTGAATTAAAGTGAGTTTGTATTGCCATGAAAAGGATGCTTCTTTTTTTGGATGTAGTATTGATATTTCTGAAGGAAGGTTTTTTTGATGGAGTTCATTTATTTTTAGCCAATATATTTTTACTGTACATTAAGTCTAGCTGATCTTACAAGAATAGGGGTAACAGTGTAATTCTCATAATACTTTAATTTCTGTGAATAGGTACATTCTTAGATGAACGTTTATTCAACAGTAAAAAATGTTATTCTGTGTGGGCTGAATATGTTTTAATCCAGAACTGAGCTGTTAGAAAGACTGAATTTTTTTTTTTCTAGCCATTTTGATTACATTTTCTTTTATGTTGACTTAAACAAATTAGAATCTTACTTGAATGTCATGCCCAAGTAAGTTTCTCAGGAAAATGAGGACAATATTAAGAAAGCTGTAATAATTTTAGTTTAATTCTGAAGACATTTTAAACTAGTGGGTTTTAATCATGTGTTAATAGACAACCAATAATTGTATCAGAAAGTAGTAATAAATTTATACTGTGAAAGTAATTTGTTCTAAAGTTGAGCATGCTATATAAATATATCAGTCATTAAATTTCTTTGAAATAAAATGATCATTGATGAATACATGATTTGCTGAATGTTAGGTGCTACTACTTTTCCTTTCTAGATGTATCAGACTAATTTAAGATAGTTAAATCGCTAATGTAGGCCGTAATTTCCTAGAAACTTTTTGCTTACTTGTCTTGTTATGAGCAATTAAGAATACTTTATCATTGTCACATGATGGGACATTACTTTTATCATAAATTTTGCAGTTCACCAAGTGCTTTCACATATATTGTCATGTCTGAATCTCATTTTAATCCTGGAAGTAGTCAGAAGAATTACTGTTTCCATTGTCACACCACATAATAAAACAACAGAAACATGCCTTTGGAACTTATAGTCTGCAGAGACAGCAAGATGAGAAACAGCAGGAATGTGAACTATATTTAGAATGTTCAGAGAAGAAAGGGTAGGACTCTGAAGTAGCAAACTGATTAATGTTGGTGGATATATTTCTCATTGTTGGTTCTTTCTTCGATGAAGAAAGGAGGTTATTGATCAAATTATAAGAAAGGAAGTGATACAGGGAACAGGGTAGTTTTTGTTCTCGTGGGAAGAGGGAAGATAGGTCAATTAAAGACACGTTGACCCTCTTGCTATTCCTAAGCAAGTGTTCCTGGGAGGCTCCCTTAGCAAGAAGAAAGACCTAAAGTACTTGACTTATTTCTACTTTTGTTCCCAAGTAAGGTACATGTGACTCTCAGGTCATTTCTCTTCTGAACAAATGTTAGTGGTTGTTCAAAATGGCACATTGCCAAGAATAATTTATTTTTGAATAATACTTTGGTAGTGACCATTACATCTCTAGGGGTGGTAAAAGGGGAAAGAGGACTGCAGTGGGGGTAAGTTGTAAGAGCTAGGCTGTGTCTGGACCTTCTTCAAGACCGTGGAGTTCAGTCTTCATGCCTTTAAGTTAGGCGGGCTGGAAATGGCAACCTCTAAATTCCATCCAATTTTTAAAAATTCTTTGGATTTTATAATGTTCTGGGAATTTGCAAAAGTCTGCAAAATGATGAACTCAGAGGGTCAAGAAGAGATGATGTGGGAAATATGGAAAGCTACTTAGCTTTCCTATCATGCCAACTATTTTAGTTTCTTCCTTAAACTTTGTGTAGATTAACTGCAGATGAGTGTGAAGTGTGTAGTGCCAGACTGGTGTGTGCTTTCTTTCTGTTGCTGCTGCGTTTTGTGCTTTGTATACATATCATCCCTGGAGAGCTGCATGGAAACAGTTAATGGTGCTAATGTCAACAGAGGACCTGATCAGTGTTAAGAGTTGTATAGATTTGAATTGGGTCATCAGTTTACTTTATACAATTTTTGGAATTGGTTCTTTAATAAAAGCTTACAGTTAGATAAAAGAATATATAATATAGAGAATGTATTTTACTTTAAATCCATTTGGTCAAAAAAATGTTAATGCTTGAAAATTATCCTAAAGTTGGATAATTTTTTTCTGAGAAAAGTGTTTTTTCTGTATACTTTAAGCTAGCCAGCTTCGAAATTATCACGTTTATGTATAATAAATACATATATACAGTGTTTGAATTTGGTTATTGATTTTCCATATTGCTTTTTAACAATTCATTTTATTTATCTTTAGGAAGAATGCAGAAAATTATCAGTGCATTTTATAATTTATGAAGTGTAACTCTAGATATCCAAATAACTTAGTTTATGAAGTACAGAAGACAGTCTTATATATTTGAAAGTTTTAAAGCTTTCTGCTACTCCTTGAAAATACTGCTTAATGACTCTGTAATGACAGGTCATGGTAGCTTAAAATGGATGTGTCATTGACTATTCCTTTGTGCTTCAAAGCTTTAAGATGGTTAACTTTAGGTGCCAAATAAATCTTAAAACAATGCTCTCTGAATAGTGAGAAACTTTGTTCTGATTATTTAAAGGTCATTGTCTTATGTGGTAGAATTAGGAATCATAAAAAGTCTTTGCAGGGTAATAAAGTAGGATGTAAATTTTGTGAGGTTATATTTTCATACTGATTTTTTTCTTGACTTAAAATTTTAAGTTCTGAAAATTGAACTTTTTCTTAGATATGCAAATAGAGCAGTGTTTGATTTTTCACTAATGAAGTTTCATTTCAGTATCTTCAATGACTGGATCTAATGTGTGCTTAGAATTTCAAACTAACCTGCAGTGAAGGGAATTCTAGTTTGACATAGCCACTTAAGGTTGTGAGTGAGGGGGAAAAATCGTGTTTCTTCATAGATTATCACAGTTCGAACTATAAGCAAAGGTAGGGAACGTAACACAACTGCCACCAAGAATCTTAGAATATTTTCCTATATATTTGATATTTAAAATTGTTGGGTACATTAATACCATAATATTATAATTGGATCTAGCAATATAATGCTTCAGAACAGTTTATGGGCATTATATTTTTTTATATTCATAACAGAGTTTTGGACTATAACGTGTGATTCTTATACGTGTGAAGCAGTTTACGCTAATCCATTAGGTACAGCACAGCTATCAACTATGGTTTCAACCTTCAAGGAGTCTGTAATATTGGAAAGAACAGGCAGTGGATTGAAAGAGGGAGATGGTGGGGACAACATGGACTTATTTAAGTGTTAGGTCCTTCAGTGTACCATTAGATGAATTTAATCTCCACAATGGCCTTTTACTGTTCTCTTTCCTTTTTTTTTTTTTTTTTCCCAGATGAAACTGAAGCTTAAAGAGGTTAAGGGCCTATCGTAGGTCACATAGCCTCACTAGTCACTAGCATTCAAATTAAGGTCTCGGGACTAAAGCCCCTCTACACCTAAAAATACCGGACAGTATAATAAACAGCTCTATAATATGTATTTCTCCATAAGTGGGTTGCTTGGGGCTAGAGGTGTCATTTCATGGAAACAAATACAGTAGTTAGGTTAGTAGGCCAACCTACAAATAAAAGCTTGTTCAACCCCCTAAAAACCTGTGACTAGTATTATAATAACAGGGTCTTGCAATTTGGTCATTCATTTACCTTCACTCAGGAGCAATTAGTAAATGCTGGGCACTGTTCTGTAATACAATGGGGAGACCCTGCCTTCCTGGAGCCTATACTCTAGTAGCAGAAACAAGACATTAAAACAAAAAATGGAATAAACATGCAGTTTAGAAATAATATCTTCTGGGACACCTGGGGGCTCAGTTGGTTGAACTTCTGACTCGATTTTGGCTCAGGTCATGATCTCACAGTCAAGGGATCAAGCCCTGCTTCGGGCTCTATGCTGACAGCACAAAGCCTGCTTGGGCATCTCTCTCTCTCTCTCTCTCTCTCTCTCTCTCTCTCTCTGTCTGTCTGTCTCGCCCTGCCCATTTGTGCATGAGTGCTCTCTCTCTCAAAATAAACATTTTTTAAAAATTAAAATAGCATTGGGGCGCCTGGGTGGCTCAGTCGGTTGAACGTCCGACTTTGGTTCAGGTCATGATCTCGCAGTCTGTGAGTTCAAGCCCTGCGTCAGGCTCTGTGCTAACAGCTCGGAGCCTGGAGCCCGCTTCGGATTCTGTGTCTCCCTCTCTCTCTGCCCCTAACCCACTCAAATTCTGTCTCTGTCTCTCTCAAAAATAAACATTAAAAGAAAGTTAAAAATTAAAATAGTATCATCTTAAAGGAAAAGTAGAGTGTTTTGTGACAGTTTAAGAAAGTTTCAATGATGAAGTACATTTAGAGTTTCAAGAATGGGACATCAGACTTCCAGTTTTAGTGAATTTTACCATGGAATCCCGTTCTCCTTTTTAGCCCCAGGACCACTGCCAGGACCAGGCCTGCTCAGTGTGTTTATAGTTTCTGTGGGTAGCTTAATGCCTGGCATCCAGTCAGTCTCTAAAAGTGGTACTGATGGTGATGCTGTTGGCCTCCAGTCTTTGAAGGAGTTAACTGGGACCGAATAACAGGCATCCACATAACTCAGGTAGTTGCATTTTGAGAACCCTTTTTGGATTTCTCAAATGTTTTTTCCCTTAATGTAGGTAGATTTGTTTTGTTTCTTTGTTTTTTGTTTTTATGCGTGGTGTATCTTTAGGAAGGAGAAAGAAATGAAGAGTAGAAAACTATAAAGTTAGTTAGAAGAGTGAGAATTGGAGGCCCTGGAGACTGGCCAGATGTATACATCCCTGTATAGCCACCTTTATCTGTCCATGGTAGATAAGGTGTTTCTTAGCATTTGTTGATAAATGCACCTCTCCTGTGACTTTTTAATTTTTCTGTAATAGATTATGTATAAATTGGGGTCAAATATTAAAAGTTACATGTAGATGTGAGGGTATGGGTGGAATTCAGATGGGTTGATATAAATGACCGGTAGGGTAAATTCATGGGGGTGGGAACCATGTATAATGTGTGTGATGTCTAGTGATAACTACCATGCTGGTAAGTGATGTTAATTAACATAGAAAATGCTGCCATACTGTTTGGAGCTATATTGTGTCTGGTCTTCAAATGGCAGGCTGAGATTTTTATTTTCTAGCTTGCCATGGCAGATAATTTTTGGTATAGCATTAATAGTGCAAAGTGAAGGTTTTAAGGGAAATTTAATATAGGCAGATGGATTAGAAAGGGGCAAACCTGGAATCAAGGAGAGCAAGTTCTGGATCTGTTGCTATAATAATCTGTGAGTTAGTTGCTTGAACCAAGTTAGTAGTAGCAGGAATGGAAAGGAAGAAGGCCATCGATCAAAGATATTAAAGAGGAGTTGACAGGCTCTATGACTCGTGCTGAGCTAGGAGGTTGACAGAGAAAGAGGTCATAAGCTACTCAAAGTCTTTGTGTCTGAGTGACTACAAGAATGATTGGTACCCTGACTGGAATAAGGGAGTAGGTGGCGGGGAGGGGGGTGGGGGGAAGCTCTAGGTGGAAGTGTTAATCATGGCTTAGTCTTTGAGCTGTTTGAGAGGACATAGCATTTTAGGTGGCAAAAATCGGCCTTTCCAAAGCACTCCCAACATTATCTTCTATTTCTCCTTCACAAACAGGAAACACAACCTTTCTCCCCAAAACATCCTATTCCAGCTACCTAGTAGACTGTACATGTATATACATCCAAGCCAGAAATGCCATAGTCACCCATCCAGTTATTCATTCAACAAATACTTACGGGTATTCACTGTGTGCCAGGTGCTGTAGGCTTTGTGAAGGACAGACATGGACCTTGCTTGTAAGGAGCATACAGGTATTTTGTGGGAGAGGCCGTAATAAAATAATCACAAATATGTACTTGTAGATGGTGATACATTCTGTGAAGTGTACATCATGCTTTGACCAGATATATGGAGCGGACTTGGCCCAGTATGAGGGTTACTGGAAGAGGACTTTCTCACAAATCAGAGAAATAAGCCTGCCTCTGAAAGTTCAGCAGTGAAATTCCCAGAGTGGATCAGAACAAAGCAGCACAAAATCATCTGAAAAAGGAAAAATAAATAGCATCTTGGGCTTGAGACTGGACCATAACCTGAGTGAAAGTTTTGCCCTGTCTGAAGACTTGGGGTGGATTGGTGTGGTATAGAAATTGAGTAAAAGGAGAAAAACTACGGAAGGGCAAGTCTTCAGCAACTGGTTTTGATTGTTATTTTAGTCCCAATGACAGGGTCTTCCAATCACTTGTTCACGGATACATTCTTTCTTGCGATTCTCTTCAGCACATTTTGAACTCCTAAATGTGCCTTAGTGATTAAGATCTATCACTAAACAAAATAGACCAGAACACTATCTTTCTGAGGAGCAGGGTGGGGGGCGGGGTGCAGAATGTCAGACAAAGTAAGCATTAGTAAATAAATTTTAGAGTGTGTGATAATATGCAAATGCTGTAAGACAAAAATAGGGCAAGGTTTGGTCATCAGGAGAGCAATGATGAGGAATGAATGTGGGAAGAAAGCTGAAATCAGAGAGGTGACGGGTTAGACGGGGGCCTCATTGGTTGGTGTCACTGCAGGCTGAGTAGAGGAGGCACATGATCCGGTATTACCCTTTGAAAGGGTCACTTTGCTGTGTTTATGAGATTTGGAAGAGCTAACAGAGCCCTTCCAGAGGAAGTTCTCTTCCACGTGAGATTTTTCTCCTTATATTTTTCTTTCTTAGCATTTAACGAGATTATGCTTAAATATTGAATTGCATAATTACTGTTTCTTTTAAGCTGCTTGATGATCAGTTACCGTTAATTTAATAGCAGCTTTTGGGGGGGGGGGAAGGGAGCATCATGGCCATATTAAATAAACCTCTCCATCCTTATTTCAGAGACAGTATATTTAAAAAGTACATGTTAGAATCAAGGCAACGCTTGTTTAATGCCTACTTGCTCACACTGTGTATGTATGGTAGGTAAGATTCATGAAAAGCAGTCTTGTTCTTCATGAAAAGCAGTCTTGTTCATTGCTGTATTTTTAGTCCCTCAGCCTAAGCTTTTCTCATAGTAGGTCTTCAATAAATATTTGTTGATTTAATGAGTTTTGATGACAGCCAACTTAATTCCATGCTTATTAGAAACCTTAAAATTTGCCTCCTTGTGAAATTAAATACTCTCTTCATGTGACATTTATTTATCCTATATGAATTAGTAAATCATCCGTTTGTCAAGTTTGCTGTATGTGATTCTTTGTGAGACAGAAAGGATCTGCCTAGAGGCCTGATTGTAGGACCTGATCCATGACTATGCCAAGATAATGCAGGGACCTGAGAGGCCTCTTGGGAGACAGCTGAAATCCAGACCTTACCAACTGCCATGACATTTCCATTTAGAAACGTTCACATCAGGCTGCTGTGGCTTTTAGAACACAAGGGAGACTTTGAAGTCCATACTGTTGTGAATAGCATGGGTAAAGTGAATGTAGACCAGTCTTTAATATACTGAAATCAGTGGGTCCTATAGAAACCTGAGAGAAATAGAAAGTAGTGCTCATGAGGTACAGATGATAGAAGTTTTAGAGCCAGTTGGGGAACTGTGTGGCCATTTGGCAGTAGCCTCTGAGCTATTTGGGAATTATTCTCTGAAGTGGCCAGCAACTTCAGAAGCACTTAACTCTTTGAAGTCATAATAATCTTTATGTTTTCCACATCCGGCACATAATAGGCAATTAGATGTTTGAAATGAAGACC
The DNA here is from genome assembly GCF_027475565.1 of Acinonyx jubatus. Classification (NCBI taxonomy): domain Eukaryota; kingdom Metazoa; phylum Chordata; class Mammalia; order Carnivora; family Felidae; genus Acinonyx; species Acinonyx jubatus. Next base: position 51,247,301 of record NC_069387.1, read on the forward strand.
TATTACAGATTGTAAGAAAAGAAAGTTTTTACCCAAATCTGAACATCCTAGGGCATTTTTCTGCTTTCCACTTGTCATCCAGTCAGCATTCTTACTGTGGCAAATATCAGTGACCCTAAGCCAATGGTATATGCAAAAACAGAACTGTTTTTCCACATTAATTCCAGGAGGCATACAAATGAATTCTTCAAGGCTCTTACCTTTTTTCACTTTAGACAGCTTATTTCCAGCCCCAAGTAATACCATTTTAGTTTTTAAGTCCAAAAGGTAAGTTTTCTTTTCCATACTCAAATAAAAAAAATCTTAGACAGGACTTTGACCACCTTGAATCACAGCAAGGACTGACCCTCTGGTCTTCAGCAATTTTCTGTCCTTGGCTGCAGCCAAAATTACTATTGGCAAACCTTCCAGAAACCATGTGATTGGAAAGGTCTAGTTCACCATAGGAAGCAAGGGTGTGAAAGACTACAAGATCAGAGGTCTGCTGCTCCTCCCTTATAATATAGTACAATGTGCCTAAGGCCAGGAAGATGGTGAACCTGAACATCTGCAGAATTTCAAGAAGTGATAGTATCACTGATCTTCAAGGAAGCTTTGTATAGTACCTTGCAGAGTGACCAGCCCTAGATCTGGGACAGTGGAGCAGAAGGGTTGAATTCTGGAGAAGAAACTATGAAATCAATCTTAAACTGGCTGTTGTGAGCAAAGGAGATGGAAGAAATCAACTTTGATTTAGTACAAGTAGCAGTAGACCCCCAGTGTGATCAAAACTCTACCTTGCTGTGGTAGGCCAGTGATTCCATCTGGTTCTTCTGAAGTTACTGGCCACTGCTGAGACTCATTGCCAAATAGTACCAGTGCCTGAGTAATGCTACCAAAACTTGCTTGCTACATATCTCCTATTTCTTCTAATTTCCAAAAGAGTTAGATTCTTTACACATTTTTCCTCTGAGATGAAAAATAGTTCTAGTCTTCACACTGAGTTCACTCCAACAGCTTTTGCTAAACTTGGTTGAAGGTGCATATAATACCCATTTTATTAAATATTTATTTATAAAGCTGTTCAAACTAAAATTTAAAACACAGTGAAGTAGAACAGTATAGCAGAGTCTTGAAATGAACTCCTTGCCCAGCTTCATAGTACAAAACGATGATAGAGGGAAAGTAACATGTTAAATTTAGTCAGTTTTTTTTTCCTCTGTTGAAAATGAATCTTTTATGCTACACTTATTTTTTTTTAAATTTTTTAATGTTTATATTTGAAAGAGAGTGCGTGAGTGGGAGAGGGGCAGAGAGAGACTAAGAATCTGAATCGGGTGAGAGGCTCTGAGCTGTCAGCCCAGAGCCCAGTGCGGGGCCCCGAACCCATGACCTGTGAAATAATGACCTGAGCCGAAGTCAGATGCTCAACCGACAGAGCTGAGCACTCAGGCGCTCCTGTATTACATTTATTTTGAAAAATTTGTTCAATCCCAGAAATATAGATGCATTGTAATAAATAATTCATTTAAAATAATTCACTAGGAGTGCCTGAGTGGCTCAGTCGGTTGGGCACCCAACTCTGATTTCGGCTCAGGTCATGATCTCACGGTCATGAAATGCAACCCCCTGTAGGCCTCAGAGCCTGGTGTGGAGCCTGCTTAGGATTTTCTCTCTCCCTCTCCCCCTCCTTGCTCACATGCATGCACTCTCTCAAAAAATAATGATTCCAAGTCAAGTAAGAATCTATATTTAATGTGTGTACTTTTTTCTCAACCTGTTTTTTTTTTTTAATTTTTAATGTTTATTTTTGAGAGAGAGAGTGCGCATACGTATGTGTGAGTGCGCAAAAGCAGGGGAGGGGCAGAGAGAGGAAGACAGAATCCGAAGCAGGCTCCAGGTTCTGAGCTGTCAACACAGCCTGACGCGAGGCTCAAACTCCAGAACCGCGAGATCGTGACCCGAGCAGAAGTCGGACGCTTAACCGACTGAGCCGACCAAGTGCCCCTTCCCAACCTTTTATATAATGTTTTTTTTTTCCTGATTATAGAAGTAATGTATTTTTTAAATAAAAACATTTGGGAAATACTAAAGAATATGGAGAAAATAAAAAATCAATCCTGTTGTGCCAAGAGAATTTGTTAATGTTTCAGTATATATGCATACACATGTGTTTTTTTAAAGTTTTGGGTCTTATTGCTAATATTGTGTTGAATACTATTTTCATTAGGTTTATTGTGTGTTATACTCATGAGAAGATTTTTAAATAACTCTGATATTCTGTCTTGTGAGCATATAATTGTTTAAATACTTCTCTATTTTTAGATGGCTATGTTTTCTACTTTTTTGTGGTGAGAAAATTCTATGTAACATTCTTATAATGCATGTCTATTTCCTAGACTTGGAATTATTTGGAAAGGATATGACCTTTTTAAAAGCTTCACTACCTTAACATTTTGCCAAATTGCTCTCTAGAAGATTTGTGTACATTTATGTTCTCTCCTGCAGTATCTGAGAGTACTTGAAAGTGCCCCCATTTCTGTAATAAACACTCTTGATTGGACAGGTGAAGTTTAAAGGTAACTGATAGAGAATCTACATGGATTGTTGCTAGTGATGCAGATGGTTTAGAACAGGGATTAGTCTTCCAGTTACCTGTTGCCACATAATCAACTACCTCAAATCTTAGTGGCTTAAAACAATAGTGATTTATAGTTTTTTCCCTTTCTTTGGGTTGACTGAGTTCAGCTAGGCCATTCCTCTGTTCTTTGTGGTAAAACTGAGGTTATTCATACAGATACATTCAGCTGGCACTTGGCCATGGCTGGAATATCCAGTGTGTCTTGTCTCATGGCCTCTCATCACTTCGTGCTCTATGTACAGTTTCTTTGTAACAAGGCAGCTGACTTCTAAGGGGGAACATTCTAAGAGGACAAACCCTAGTGCAGAGCACTTATAAATCCTTTGCTCACATTGTACTTGCTTATGTCCTATTGATCAAAGCAAGTCACAAACTAAGGCCAAAATCAAAAGTGGGAGAGGACTACACAAGCCTGTGAATACCAGAGATGGGAAATAAGTTGCAACTCGAATTGCTTAGCAATAGCAGTTTGGAGCACTGTATTCAGAAGAATTTGGAGACCAGCTTCTGGATCAGTAGAAAAGCATATGGTGATGAGCTAGTGATGTTTGTGAGGGTTTAAATGATGATGTGGGTATACTGGTTGTACTTACCGTACTTTAATGTCTGTGAATGTATACCATAAAGCCACAAACCTAAAAAAAAAAACCTAAAGCAATCCATGAGCTTGTATGTAAGCCCAAATAGTTAAAAAATATTTGAGTACTTGAGTAAAATGAGTCTTAACCTTTTGTTCGTCCTGGTTTCATGTTGGCAGTTAATAACAGTTGGTGTAGAATAAAATATCAATGATAGATAGTCTCACCTATGTATGCATTTGCATGTGTATTTGTGTGGGGAGAGATTTTAAGTGCTGGACTGAGTTGTCAACTTGACCTTTGGATCAACTCATGTGATTTAAACAGTAATTATCAGTGGCAGTATTTCTGAGTAGGCACTATAACACTGCATTCAAAGGAAGACTTAAAGGAAAATATTATTATTCCATACTATATATACTGTCTTTTCTCTGCATTCACGTGTGTGTGTGTGTAAACAAAATTGAGATTGTACTTAAAAACTGAGATTAAACTATGTAGTTTTTATTTAATATGTCTTTTCATATTAGTAGTTATAAGTCAATTTCAGGAGCTACAAAATACGCTTTGATTATTTAGGCATACCTCTATTATTGGACATTTAGCTTTAAAAATTTTTTTCCAATTTCTAAAAGTGTGTAGTGAACATACTCCTACATAAACTTTGTGGTCATTTGCAAATATTTTTAGAAAATGTTTGTCAGATATAGAATTGCTGGCTTAGGCTATATGTGTATTTTAGCTTTTGGTAAATGTAAAATCCTGCTCTCCACCATAAATGGAGTCTAAAAATATTGAAATTATTAAAATGCCTACTTACAAGATTAATGAAAACATTATTTCTCGCTAAGACCATGGAGTCACACACACACAAAAAAGTAGAAAAGTGATAAAAAGCGATGCATTGTGCAAAAGTGACTGTGTAATGAGTCAGAGAGCCCCAGATCACAGTACATTCAATTCCTGAATTCGTTTGGGAATTGGAGTTGGGCCACCTATTGGAACCATTTGATAGACACATTCATGGTTTTACTGTTTGTGGTTTACACTTAGTCCAGCTGTCTTCCAAAAAATCTTTTCCATTTTATCCTTGAACCAGGCAGTGTTTGGAGTTATCCTCTTTTGTATTCTTGCCAGCACTTGGTATTCCCAGACTTAAGTTTTGGCTAATGTCATGGACAAAAATTGTACCTTGTTTGAATTTGCACGTTCTTGGTTTTGGCTATGCTTGGCATCTTTTTTCCTATCTGTTGCCAGTTTGAATGTCTTTGTGAATTGTCTCTTCCATATATTTTCTGTTTTTCTGTTCTGTCAGAGATTTGTATTTTTGATGCCTGAGCCATTTAGCTTAGTAGAGATCTCCAAAGTATTTTTGGTTTTGTAACCCTACAGGTGAAAAGTTTTTGATTATACACCCCCATTTCATGTGTATTTATAAATTATGTACATCTATTGCTGTCAGTTCATGTGTTACATATTAGTAAAGCTTACTTTTTCTTATTTTATCATGATTTAAAAGTTCATGTATGTATGGGTGCTAAATATGGTTTGCCACAACCCAATGGAAAGTCTTGTGTGCATTCACCTAGAAAACCACGAGTTTAGAGCTATGATTTAGGCTCTTTATCAGCCACTTAGATTTGCTAAGAGGAATGTGCTCTCTGTGCCACAGTGTACATAATTTGTAAGTCTGTGGGCACTGAGTACTCTAGTAAAGTAGAAAGTAGCCATGGGTCAGACATTGGTTCTGTTACTTCTTTTTTTTTTTTTTAATTAAATTTTTTTTTAATGTTTATTTATTTTTGAGAGAGAAAGACAGAGCATGAGTGGGGAAGGGGCAGAGAGAGAGAGAGAGGGAGGCACAGAATCTGAAACTGGCTCCAGGCTCTTAGCTGTTAGTAGAGAGCCCGACACGGGGTTTGTACTCGGAAACGGCAAGATCATGACCTGAGCTGAAGTTGGTCGCTTAACCGACTAAGCCACCCAGGTGCCCCTTTAATTTTTTTTTTAATGTTTATTTAATTTTTTTGAGAGACAGAGTCGGGGAGGGGCAGAGAGAGAGGGAGACGCATAATCACAAACAGGCTCCAGGCTCTGAGCTCAGCACAGAGCCCAATGCGGGGCTCGAACTCACAAACTGGGAGACCATGACCTGAGCTGAAATCAGACGCCCAACCGACTGAGCTACCCAGGCACCCCTGGTTCTGTTACTTCTATTGACCATATCACTTTGAGAATATGTCTTAGTCCTGTTATGTACCAGTTTCTTTTTGTCTTGACTATTATATAGGCTTACGATGTTATGAGTTAATTTATATAAACAAACTCTGAAAAACTGTGAAACATGGTGTAGGTATGAAATACCTGAGTATTTATTTATTTTTAAAATTTTAATTCACCTGAGTATTTGTTTTGCAAGTTCATAACATTGGGTAAAAAGAATTCATTTCAATGTTATTTATGCTGGAAAACAGCTTAAGAATCAGGGCTACTAATAGTGGTTCTGAAACATCGTTTTAAGTCTTTAGCCCATGTAGATTTTAGACCTCTTGAAGGTAGGAACTTCACCAACACTTACTATTATATGTAACAGCAAGTATTAGTGATAGTGTAGTATATTTTCAATAATACACATATTTGGGTTTTTTTAATTTAATTTTCAAAAATGTTTCTTCATTTGTTGAGAGAGAGGGAGAGCGTGAGCAGGGGGAGGGACAGAGAGAGACAGAAAAAAGATCTGAAGTGGGCTTTGCTCTGACGGGCAGAGAGCCCTATGTGGGGCTCGAACTCATCAACCACGAGATCATGACCTGAGCCGAAGTCAGAGGCTTAACCAACTGAGCCACCCAGGTGCCTCTATATTTGGTTTTTAAAATGCTGTTTTTGGGGCTCCTGGGTGGCGCAGTCGGTTAAGCGTCCGACTTCAGCCAGGTCACGATCTCGCGGTCCGTGAGTTCGAGCCCCGCGTCAGGCTCTGGGCTGATGGCTCAGAGCCTGGAGCCTGTTTCAGATTCTGTGTCTCCCTCTCTCTCTGCCCCTCCCCCGTTCATGCTCTGTCTCTCTCTGTCCCAAAAATAAATAAATAAACGTTGAAAAAAAAATAAAAAAAAAATAAAAAAAATAAAATGCTGTTTTCTTAACAGAAACCCATGGGGGAGGGGAAGGAAAAAAAAATAGAGGTTAGAGTGGGAGAGAGCCAAAGCATAAGAGACTTTTAAAAACAGAACAAACTGAGGGTTGATGGGGGTTGGGAGGGAGGGAAGGGTAGGTGGTGGGCATTGAAGAGGGCATCTTTTGGGATGAACACTGGGTGTTGTATGGAAACCAATTTGACAATAAATTTCATATATTAAAATAAATAAATTAAAAATAAATAAATGCTGTTTTCTACCTAGAAAGCCTTGTGATTTGGGAATTAGAAATCAGTTTATTTGTGAATTGCCTGGTGGCACTAAGAAAGATTTTCTTTAAGAGTAAAGTAGCTCTTGTCTAGGGCTGCAGATAAAAAAGGCAGGACCTAGCTCGAATATATTCTCCAGGGTAATGAAGAATTTAAGGCATCATAACATTAGGGACTCCTACATAGGCAAGTGGAACTGAATTGAGAGAATGCTAAAGGCAATATATAATATAGTATGCCCAGGAGTTACTATGAAAAGGCATTTTGAATGTAGATGTTGGTGTTTTTAAAATATACATTTTATAAATTTTTTTGAAAAAATTTAGCTGTAGAACAAATTGTCTGCAGAAGAGGGTGAATGAAGGATGGAGAAGAACTGAAACCCTGGTCGTTAATAAATAGGGGTTAAAAAATTGAGATCACAGCTGTGCAGATATATTTAAAATGTATTACTATTCGGGCTCAGCAAAAGTGCTGGAAAACAGGCACTCTCGGGCACCCTCTGCTGACTGGCACAGGCCAGGCCATGACCAGGAGTGGTTGGAGTAGGCTGGAACTGAGAACTGTGGGCGGTGAGCCAAGAGAGGTCACATTCCTTGTAAACACTTTCTTCTCCCTCCCCCTCATTTGATTCTTAGAACAGCCCCACAGGGTAGAAAGCAGGACAGGCCTCGTCCAGTTCAGGTCACTAAACCTTTTATGCTTACCCAGATGAATGGGAAGGGGGTGGGGGCAGAACGTCTACTTACTGTATCTATTTTCCAAAACTTAGTTGGAGGAGGTGAGGGACAGTAGGCAAACAAGAAATGAAATCCTTACTGGAAAATAGATGCATTTGTCAGAAACCATTCACACGGAGAAATTTCTGTGTTTCAGAAAAGAATGATAAAAGGACAAGGAAATCAAGTACTTGTTTTTTTTCTTTTACTGAGGACCTTTAGGTCATTTTGAACCTTTACCTAATAATCCAGATTTTTACCTTCTCAAGTCAGCCCCAATATGAGCGATTTTCGGTTTAGCTGCTATTCCTTTGTCAGTGGAGCTGCAACCCCCCTCCCCCAAACAAAAACAAAACAAACAAAAAACAGAAAAACTCTAATTGAAAACAAGCAGTAGTATTGGTAGGGGAAGTAAAATCCTTTGATGAGGTTTTAAATCCTTTCTGTATATAACAGTTCTTGCCTGGTCTGCTTTTAAAGCCTCATTGCAGAAAAGCCTAAAATTAAAATAGTTCACAATTTTTGGCTTTAATTCCTCAAAAACATGAAAATAGAAATGTAATAGATTATTTGAGTCGAATAGATCATGTTTAATTAATCTTGCCATTATCAGTTATTGCTATATAACAAACCACTTAAAAATTCAGTGGCTTAAAAACAATAACTGTTATTTTGCACACATCCCTGTGTTGGCTGGGCAATTCATCTAGTTTCTGTTGGGTTGCTCTTGTCTAAGATTAGCTGTGGGTCAGGTAGGAAAGTTGCTGATCTTGGCTGGTCTAGGATGGCCATTATCTCGGATGGTGGGAATGACTGGACTGGCTTTCACACATCTCTCATCCTCCAGGAGCCTCGCCCAGGCTTGCTCCTGTGGTGAAGGCAAATTCCAGGTGGCAAGCAGAAGTCTTCCAGGTTTCTTGAGGGAAACCCTGGGCTCACAACTGGGAAGAAAAGTCACTTCCACTGCTTTCTGTTGGCCAGAGAAAGTCACAAGGCCAGCTCAGATTCAAGGAGTGGAGAAACAGACTCCCATCTTTTGAGGGAGGAATTGGAAACTCACACCGCAAGGGTTGTGGATATGGGGGTGGGAGAGGGTGGGAGGTGGTGAATTGGAACATTTTTGTAATGCATATAGCACACATGTCAAAAAAAAAAATTATTGAACCCAGCGGAAGTTTATGGTTTTTAGTCTTAAATAAGGGATTACACTTGATCATGGCCAAACTACTGATCCATGTACTCCTTTGATTACATAGAAAATTAGATGGACGTGTGGAGGATTTTCTTCGTTATTAAATCTGTTAGTTTCTGACTCCTGTAGAGTAGGGTTATTATTTTCTTTTCTTTTGATAATGTATTTAGTTGGTTTGGTAATCTCACTGAGGCTATGTCTGGTTAGGGTTCAGAATGGGCCCTAGTATTTTTGTTGTGGAGGGTTGTGGTGGAGAAGATACTGTAGCTTTTAGTGTGTTTCTTTCAAACAGAAGACCTCCCCTCCCCTATCCTGCCCATACCTAAAACCCATTGATCAGTACTTGCTGTCTTATTTTCCTCATGGCACATAGCACTGGCTCAAGTTCTTGTTCATTTACTTTTTTTGTGGTTGGTCTTCCCCCTCTAGCATGTAAGCTTCATAAGAGCAGTAACCTTTTCTGACTTGTTCACTACTGAATTCTCAGAACTTAAAATAGTGCCTTTCTCTTCTAAGGAGATGCTTAGTAAAGCATTTGTTGACCAGTTTTTTTTTTTTCAATGTTTATTTTTTTGAGAGTGTGTGAGTTCGGGGGGCGGGGGCAGAGGATCCGAGCGGGCTCTGCACTGACAGCAGCAAGCCCGATGTGGGGCTCGAACCCATGAACCATGAGATTATGACCTGAGCCAAAGTCAGATGCTTAATCAACTGAGCCACCCAAGTGCCCCATTTGTTGAACAGTCTTAATGAAAATTTTGTGGTTAAGAGTGTTATAAGCTGTGTCTCTGATACATTGTAGACACTCAGACACTCATGAAGTATTTATGCAGTGCTGAGGGAGGCTCATGGGCCGTGAGAGCTCAGAGAAAATGAATAGTTGGAGCCACAGAGGGTTTTTCATGAATGCAATGGAAGGCAGATGAGCAGGAGACTTTAGGGTATGATAAATTTGTTGAAATGTTAGACCCTTGGACTTCAGGCCGGGAAGGAAGGAGGTGAAGTAAGAATCTGATGGACTGGAATAGAGATTCCCTCAAGACCAGAGAATCCACAGAGGGAAAGTAGTTAAACTTGTGTGCTGGGAAGTTAGGGACTGTGTTGATGCAGTGTGATCACTGTGCCAAGTTATGGGCATGCATGGGCATGAATGAATGGCTCAGGTGGTTGAAGGACCTTGAGGGGTAGGAACTAAACAGCTGCTGTTTGAGAGTGTGCAGCAGTACAGCTCATGTCCTCTGGAGAAAGTCCTTGACAGCCACAATACTGGGGTAATGCTTTGAGACAAGGTTGCCAGTACCGGGAAGTTTGCTAATTAGGGAGCACCACTTCCATAGGTAGTGTAGTCTACAAAATGAAGGAGTGGAGGCTAGGTCAGGGACGGGAGAACAAAGCCTTTTGTAGGGCTAATGCTGGGTCAGGGGATGGATTGAGAAAGGGAATGGTGATGGTATGAACCTGTGCTTCCAGGTGCTTGATGGATTTAGTTTCAGTAGAGTCTGACAGAAGTGACCCTGGGGCTAATGACCAGAGGCCATTTTTCATTTGGCCAAGGGCAATGGTCAGCCCAGGAATTTCTGGCCTCTGCCTCTGTGAATGGGGTTGAGGTAGACCTATTTTGAACTCTTAGGGGCTTACATAGTAAGCAGACATACACTCATTAAATAGTTTCAGCTTTCATTGGAGGTTTTTCAGAATGTCTAAGTATCTTTTTAAATAAGAAATGACATTTTTAAAATGTAAAAGTATTTAAAAATGTGAAACATTAATGATATATGCAAATACTAGAGGACAATGACTTAATTTATGTAGTACTGTTAGTTACTGAAATCCAAAGATCAGGATTTTCAAATTAGTATTTTCTATTTTTTGGTCATAAAGTTTTTTGTATTGGTATTAGCAGAAGTAGATGTTTTAAATGTAAATATTTAATCTCCTCCTTTTGCTCTTAGTCACTTTGGAAGTTCAAATTGTGTGGTGAACCAGAGCAAGATTTCATAATCTTTAAACCTCAAAGTTACCTAATAGACAACAGAGTAGGAATGACAACAGTGGAAGATTTTATAAATTCCTGGAACCACCAGGAAGTAATTTTAGGAAAAGTATTTGATTATGAGCTCATAAATAGGGACCATTTAACATAAAGAATAATTAATAGTGATTACTTTGTGGCCTTTTACCCTTTGGTCAGACTTATTCCATTGAAAGAAGCAAGGCAGGTTAAAATCTATGTAATTTAACTGTTTGCTCATCTAGCTTGTTTTGTGCAGTTAGCAATAGTTTAAACTCTGTGGATCAAGTAATTATTCATCTTACTGCTACTTCTATCTAATGCTAAGAATTTTTAAGCCTTTTTTGAGTATGTATTTTGTTTCATTACAAAAAATTTAATACATGCCAAATATAACATTTGTCAGATAATACGTAATACTCATGCACATGATACTCAGCTTTAGATATAGATTACATCTTCGATCTTTGAAGCCCCCTCTTTCCCCTACTCGATCCCATCCCTTTGTCTTCTGTGCCCCCTCCTCAGAGACATCCACCATCCTGATTTGTGTTTATAACCTACCTTCTCATGGTTTTCTTAAATTTTACCACATATGTCTGAGTCCATATACAATAATTTCCCCTGTTGCTTTTTTTTAACTTTACAGTGGTGAAGTTATTCTTGTGTGATTTGTTAATTTTGTTAAACACAGTTTTTTGAGGAGATTTATCCAAAGTTGATGTGGTTTGTTTTATGACTGTAGTATTTCACTGTACGATTATACTACAGTTTAACCATGAGTGGACATTTGTTTCCTATTTTATGGCTATTATGTGGACAATATTGTATGTCTCTTCATGTACATTTGCAAGTTTTCTAGAATATATAACTATAATTGAGGTTGTAAGGTATGCATTTCAATTTTTGAATACATTTATTTTCTGAAGTGGTTGTACTGTTAAGCTCCCTCCAGCAGTATATGAGTTCTTGTTGCTTCATATCTGTGTCAGCACTTGATATTGTCTGGTTTGTACATTTTTGACAATCTGCTGTTTGTCAGATATTTTCTTACTGTGGCTTTTACTTTAGATTTCCCAGATTAATAAAATTTAGCATCTTTTATTAGGTCCGTTGTGTATTTGTCTATGATACACCTATTAACATATTGTCTGCTTTACTTGGCATCTTTTCTTACGGCTTTTATAATTTTTATGTTTATTAATTATAGATAATCACCTTTGCAAATCTACTCTCCAGGTTTGTAACTTGCCTTCATTTTATTTAAGGGCTCGCTTGATGAACATAATTCTTAATCTTAGTGTAATTATTAGCAGTCTTCTATAGGTTATGATAGGGTTTTTTTTCCCCCCTCATTCCAGTCCTTTTTATCTGTTTCCATTTTAGTCCCTGTATTTCTTTGTATTGCTGGCTAGTACTTCTAGTAGAGTGATAAATAGAAGCAACTACCTCTCTGACTTAAAAATAACTGCTTCTGACTTTGCCAATAATAAATAAGAATGCTATTTAATGAAGGTTTTTGGAAGGTATCCCTTCCAAGTTAAGAAAATTCTCTGCTATTCCTAGTTTGGTAAGAACTTTAATATATTAGGTGAGTGAGTGTTGAATTTTACTGAGTATATTTTCTGCATCCATTGAAATGTCTTTTAAAATTTTTTTTATTTTTGACATGACTTATTAATTTGCTAACTCAGTGGATTACTATGAATTATGTAATACACTTGTTAATGGTAAACCAACCTTGCATTCTTGGAATAAACCTAACTTGGTCACGATGTACTTTCTTTTTTTTTTTTTTTAATTTTTTTTAAAATGTTTATTTATTTTTGAGAGACAGAGAGACAGAGCATGAGTGGGGGAGGGGCAGAGAGAGAGGGAGACACAGAATCCGAAGCAGACTCCAGGCTCTGAGCTGTCAGCACAGAGCCCGACGCAGGGCTCGAACTCACAAACCGTGAGATCACGACCTGAGCCAAAGCCGGACGCTTAACAGACTGAGCCACCCATTCACCCCTCATGATGTACTTTCTATTTTATACATTGCTCTATTGGTTGTTGATATTTTGTTTAGGACTTTGACATTTATGATAATAAGCAAAATTGCCCTATAGTTTCTTTCTCTTATACTGTCGTTGTCTGCCTTTAACATCAAGGTTATTCTTGCCCTAAAACGTAAATTGGAGGATATTCCACTTTTTATGTTCTGAGATAGTTTACATGAGATTGGAATTAATTACTGAGGAAGGTATTGTTATAATTTGGGGGGAGTTATAATTTTTTGCTGTTATGGTGACTTTTCATTTTCTCTTTGAAGTTCTGTGCTTTTAATTAAAAAAAAATTTTTTTTAATGTTTATTTATTTTTGAGAGACAGCATGAGCAGGGGAGGGGCCAAGAGAGAAAGAGAGAAAGAGATACAGAATCTGAAGCAGGCTCCAGGCTCTGAGCTGTCAGCACAGAGCCCAACGCGGGGCTCAAACCCACAAACCGTGAGATCATGACCTGAGATGAGGTTGGATGCTTAACTGACTGAGCCACCCAGGTGCCCCCCTTTAACTTTGGAAATTATGTTAGCAGATGACTATGGTGTGGAATTGATATGTTTTATTAAGTGCAGAATATGTCATCAGAATGAATTCAGCATTTTATCATTAGAAGGGACTTTGATCTCCCTTTATACTCAAGGCCTTGCTTATTTTGTCAGATTTTAATATATCATACCAGCCTTCTTTTATTTAGTACTTGTCTAATACAACTTTTCTACTCTTTTATTGTTAAAAAAAAAAAGACCACTTTTGTTTATCCATCCATCTTTTATATATCTCTTTTAAATGGCATATAGATATCTAGTTTGAAAATTTTTTTTCATTTAGAAAATTAGTCAATTTATGTTTCTTGTGATCATTGGTGTATTTAAAATTATGCCTTATTTTGTGCTTTTCTCTTTTATACTTTCTTCTCTTGCTTTTTTTGTTCTTTTAAGAAGATAATCTATTATATAATATATCTATTATATAATATAATAGATTATATATCTAGATATAATCTATTATATTATATAATAGATTATATATTATATAATCTTTTATATTATATAATAGATTATATATTATATAATCTTTTATATTGTATAGACCTCAATATTTAGACAGCAGTAGATAATAAATTTTTACCTTAGTAGTTGACTCATAAGAGACCTAGATTTCAGTATGTACCACAAACTTAGTAAGAAGTTATTAGAGGAAATGCCTGCTAAAGGTCTTCATAATTTTGGAAGAAGTAATTCCAAGGTAGATTAGAGACTGTTTTTTTTTTGTGTAGTTGGCATAGTGAAATATGCTGGTTAAATACTTCTTGCTGTTTTGTTGTTTGTATTCATCGATGCAAGCAGAATGTTTCGTGTGTTTTTTAAACTTAACTAGAATCTCTTACTAGTAGTCTGATATTTATATTAGCTTTCTGGTGGCTTAAAATAAAATGTAATTTTTTATCAAGACTTCAGCTAACACTGAGTGCCTTCTGTAATTAAGGTAATTAAGGTCTGTACCTTGTGAGTACAGAGAAATCATAGGCTTGCCCTGATGTTAAGTTAATACTAAATAAGAGTGAGAAACTTCTGGGGCACCTGGGTGGCCTAGTCCTTTGAGTGTCCAACTCCTGATTTTGGCTCAGGTCATGATCCCAGGATCCTGGGATTGAGCCCTGCGTCAGACTCTGCACTGATTGTGGAGCCTGCTTAAGATTCTCTCTCTTTCCCTTTGCCCCTCTTCCCCGCTTACATACACACACACACACTCTCTCTCTCTCTCTCTCAAATTAAAAAAAAAAAAAAAGAGAGAGAGAGAGAAACCTCTTTTGGTGTCAGTATTGGGCTAAACCTATGGTTCATAGAGGCAGGACTGAGGCTTAGGAAGGAAAATGAAGCAAGGGGGTGAGATACAGTAAGGAAGAGTCAGAAAATAAGGAAGGAATTCTACTGGGGGGTGTGTAGGTGGAACAGAGTGGCACTGATACTCCAGTCTCCTTCAGTTGCCTGTCTTTAAAGAGATTATTTAAAGATGTACATCTGAACTCTTAGTTTTTATCTGATAGCTCATTGTCACATACTGGGAGACCTCACAAGGTCTGTGTAAAGTAAGTGAGGTGTGTTTTTATAATATCAGCTACTTTACCTGGCAAGAAGGAAATCTGGACAATCCCAAACTTGTTTTGATCATGAGATTAAATAAAAACACTTTTATTAGATGCTTCTGAATAATGAACCCAACTGTGTCTAGTCAGAGGCCCTGCCAGGGATGGAAGCAAGGAAATGGATGCCAGGGATGGCAAGCAAGGCCCTTCCAGGGATGGCAAGCAAGTCGTTCCTATGAAGTCCCTCCACCTTGGTTTTTCTTCAGGTCCTGTGTGGTGTTACTCTGTTAGCCTTTAGTCGGACATCTTCCTGATCTGGAACGGTTTTTAATAAGATCTATAGATTTTTAAATCAGCTTCGGAATCACCTATATCAGGACTTTAAATGTGACTTCAAATCAAATGGAATATATTTTCTTCTGCAAAAGAAGGTAACAATTTAAAGATGTGAATCATAACCTTGGGCATATATTATTATTTATCTATCTAGAATTTGTGTCTACTCTGCACTCAGGGTTGCAAAAGCCTTCATTTAGGTGACAAGATTCTGTGAGAGGTAGAATTACTTTCTCATAATCTTCATAGTGAATCAGACACATGGGGAAGAACAGTAACAATTTCTGACTTCTGTGAAACTGAGCATGATAACACATTACCCAAATATCCTAATAACCCCTGAAACAACCACATGGCTCTCTGAACATAACTCACCTCTGATTGAACATTTGTTTATCTTCAGAGACATTCCTGAAAAGTGTGCATTGAATGAACGGTCCTTTTCATTTAAGTTTACATAGTTAGACCCAGGTGTACAGAGAAAGTAATTGTTATCATTGCTACGTGTCATTTTTGTTTGCTTCTTGAGACAAGTATTTGTATTAGGAAGTAGTTTCCATTTTGCAGTTTTTTTTGAAGTTTCCTGTATCAGTTATTACCTCACAGAGTTAGTATTGCAGGGGCCTCCCTTCAAAAAGCTTAGATAGGAGCATTTCCTTGCTTTGGTTCTCCCCCCTCCCCACTGGGGACTGGAACCAAGCCAGTCATTACAACTTCTGTGAAACAGAAGAGGAAGTAATTGGGAGACTTTTATAGAAGTGTCGGAAGTTGGTTGTGTAGAGTTTCTCAGGTTTAGTGGTGAAACTATATATGACACTGAAATTTATGTTTTAGTTTTAGTAAGAAAGTACACAAAAAAATCAGTATTCCATTTAAAGAAAATATTTCTGGCAGCCAAAAGGATACCACTGCTTGCTATTGGTCCCTTACTGTAACGATTGGCTTTTTGTATTTGTCACTTCCTTTTCTTTTTTCTAGCTTTATTGAGAGATAATTGACGTCTACCAAGCCAAGACTTTTTTATTGAAGTACAACTAACCAGCAGTAATTTTCTCATTATGGTCGTTTCATGCATTTGTTGGGTATGAACTCCGGTTAGGAATTACGGTTTTGTTTCCCTCTTAATATAGAACATGAAAAAAAATTCATGCATTTATTCAAACATTTGAGCCCCTAATATATGTTAAATATTGACCGGCTTTGCAAAATACTAAGGAACCAAACAGACCTGGCCCTTACCCTTGTGTATGCCATAGTCCTAACACAAAACCCCTTGTAATGAGTTTCCAGTTACAAATCAAAAGTTTGACAACTTTGGGACACCTGGGTGACTCAGTTAGTTAAGCATCTATCTGATTCTTGATTTTGGCTCAGGTCATAATCTCACAGTTCATGAGATAGAGTCCTACACTGGACTCTGCGATAACAGTGCAGAGCCTGCTTGGGATTCTTTTTCTCTCTCTCTTTGCCTCTGTCCTGCTCGCTCACTCGCTGTCTCTCAAGATAAATAAATAAACTTAAAAAAGTTTGAAAATTTTAAGTAAATTTGTTTTTTAATTGAATGAGAAAAGATGAAATTAACTGTGTTACATAATCTGTCAGGCAGTGGGCTGTAAAGATGAAATAGGCAAGATCTACAAACCAGTTATTCTTAGAACTTCATAATTGATTTTGATAGTCCTTATTTAGTAATATAATAATATTTATCCAATATCTGTTATTTGCTAGATAGAATGCTAGATGCTAGGGGATAACAAATTGCATGATAATAGTGGCGCTTTTTTAAGATTTTGAGAAGACAATTATTTGAATTAGAAACTACTTTCATTGTACATGTTATTTTTAACTTTTTGTCTACTTGTTTTGTGCAATGCCTGCTGTTTGTGGAGCATGTAACTATGTTCCAGGCACTCAGCTCTGTATTTTGTATGTGTTATGTCATTTATTGCACACACCATATGGACCTCCCCTCCAGTTGTTGAGCATTTTATGTACCTGCGACTGTGTAAGCATTTCATCTCTTTACAAATGAGGAACCTAAGCCTTAGAGAATTAGCAGAGCTGGGATTCAAACTTGGGGTAGGTTGGCAATTGTGGGTCTGTATCCTACCCAAAAAGATCTTTTAGCAGTTGAGGTAAATTTTGGTAAATTTACGGTAAAATTTTCATCTACAGTATAAATAATAGGGGATCAGATTATTTAAAATTCACCAATTCAGAAAGAGTTAATAAAAGATAGGAGTGGAACTCAACTATGGAATTAATTAATCATTTTAAATAACCAATATTGTGTCTGTTATGACCAGCTTTAAAAAAACAAACAAAAAGACTTCTAACCATTTCAGCTAATGCAGCTATTGCCATAAACCTAGGATCAAGTTTATAATGAAATTTTAAAAAATTAATTCCATAAAATTAAGCTGGACATTTCATGTATTTTCCTACAACCAGTAAGAAAAGGTAACCGATGTTCTATGTAAAGGTAGTCATCTTATGCTGATGGCTTTAAAAAATTGATAGTTTAAAGAATATCTGGTTTTTGGTACATTTTTGAATGCCTCTCCCCCCTTGATTTCTTGAAAGTTCTGGGCTTCCATTGACTTTACAGTTGTCTGTTTATAAGAAAACAAACCCAAAACTAGTGTGTAAAGTAGCAATAATAATAAAGACATTCACCTTCCGTAGTATTGCCTCACTTGGGTCTGAACATAGCCCTGCCTCACTGGTTTCTGTGGCTGTCATAGGAATCTTGTATAGTTTTTGAAAAGTAGAGAACAGGACTCTTTGCAGTTATGATCCAGTGGCATAAACTGACCTCAGTCAATACCGGCTTTCTTTATTATGGACCTAATTATCTTACCATGGAAAACAGGGTATGGTTTTTAACTTGCCCATCTTTCTTATAGTTTAAGCCAGTTGTAAGTGATCAGGCATCTCTGATTTTAAATGGCATTAAATTAGAGTTAACAGCTGAATAATTCAACTGATGTTTTACAACTTAGAACATAGACCAGATAATAAATTACTGAATCTAACATTCCAAGTATTTTCTAGTGTGCCTTTAACTTTTGCTGGGTACAAATGGAAATTCTCAGCTTCTGATGATCATAAAAAGGGTTTGTTACTGTTTAATAATACAAATTAACACACAGCTGGGAATGAAGTAGTTAGCCCAGTCTCACAGACATTAGCCTCCCTCTGTTTATTTCCGCCTGTGTGTATTCCTAGAAGCAAACAGCTGTGCATTCAATTCTATTCTTTATTCCTTTACTTAAAATCTGGATTTCAAAAGAAGCCGACTGGGCATTTAGGCTTAGAAAAATTGCCTTATCTTTTTCAGTTAAAACAGTGATATACCCATAATATTAAAATATTTTTTGAAATAGATTTACCCACAATTTCATCATCACCCATTTTCATGTAGTTGTGGTCATAATCTACCTACCCTTTCATAGTTTGCCCAGAAAGTTTTGAAAAGTCTGAAGAGTGTAAGGACTGGAAATTTCCTCAACTCTCTGCCCTACCTCTTCGCGCCCTTCTTTCTCCAACCACTGGTGACAATTTCTTATAATGAGTGCATGGTATTGTATAGCTGTATATCATAATATGTTCATTTGTTTCCTACTTTCAGTGGTTAGTTTTTCTAATCCTTGTTGTTAATTTAATTCTATAAAAAACATTATTGAACATAAATTTCTTAAAGCATTCTTCAGATAAGTTCACAGTTACAGAATTACTGGGTCAGTGAGTATGAATTTTAAACTTGATGCTTTATAATAAGGTGTTTTAAAATTAAACTTAATTTCAAGGGGGATAAGGAACACAAAAGCTTTATAATTTACTATTCTAAGAAGTAATTTTTTTTGCTACTAAAATAGTAAATAAAATCAATAGTAATAATAGTAATAATAATAACCCACATGTATGAAAGAAAGCAGGAAAGCTTTTGTTGTCATTTAAAGCAAAGGGTTTATTATACAAACATTAGTCTTAATGAAATGTCTGGCACCCAAGGTTTTTTTTTGTTTTGTTTTTTTAAACTTAAGTTTTTAGAAGTTCAAGTCCCTTCTTAGCAGGGATATATTAGTATTTACATTAGAAGTGTTCAGACCATTCCCTAAAGACGGAGAGTAGGAAAACTTAAATATTTTTATGGGATATTTTCCTCACTCTTTGGCTTTACCTCCATTTGTTTAAAAGAAGAAAAAGCAAATTCTCTCATAGCTCATTTTGAGTTGATTACTGTTTTTTTTTTTTTGTTTTTTTTTTTTTACTGGAAAAAACACTTCAGTGATTGTCAGAAAACTTCCATCTGAATTGGCTAAAGTATGTTTCTGTGTCTTTTTAAAGACTGAAGTGTTACCTCATTTGTACAAAATTCCTTTATTAAGAGCTGTGGTGCCTGGGTGGCTCAGTCTGTTAAGCGGCCGATTTCAGCTCAGGTCATGATCTGTGAGTTAGAGCCCTGCGTCGGGCTCTGTGCTACCAGATCAGAGCCTGCAGCCCGCTTTGGATTCTGTGTCTCCCTCTCTCTCTCTCTCTTTCTCTCAGAAATAAACATTAAAAAAAAATTTTTTTTAAAGAGCTAATAGGTTTAGTAGCTACATATTAAAACAGTCAATACCCCTGTCTTAACTGTGATTCTCATGCACACCCAAGATTGAGAGCTACTATTTTAAACTCTCAGATTTTGCAGATAGGATCTTGCTCAACGTAACAGTTCAGCCTTTTATAGATTTGAAATGGAGCCTTTACTTTCTAAAGTACATGGCCACTCTCACTTCTCTAGGATTAGCAGGTATTGAGATACTGATATGTTGAGAATATGCCAGTAAAACAATTTCCAGGAGCGAAAAACTTTTGGCACTGAAAGAGGATTTACTATAACATGTGTGCTTTTGGAAATTAACCAAGATTGAGTATTTGGGTGCCAGCTACAAAACGGGAACTGAGAATGTTCTTTCCTTCAGGGCAAAGGAAAGTAATATAATCTCAATTATTCAAATTAGATATTCTTTTTCAAAACAGAATGAGTAGATTTTTCTGGGACCATAAAGTAGTCTTACTTTTGTTCCCATAATATAGATTTGTGCACATGCTCATTTAAGTGAATGGCCAAAAAAACTTATTAGTCATCTAATGTGAATCAGAAATCATTTAACTTCTGAAAAGCAGTTGTACTATGATGCAATCATTTTGGGGAAAATGCAGGAAGTTCATAATTAGGTTTATTGCTTTAGCAATTGCTTTGTATTTATGTCAAAATACAAGTTTGTTTTAATATAAAATGGAATTATATATTTGCCTTAGTTTAATGTTTTTTTTTATTACAGAACTTATATTTAAGTAATTTGAGAGGAACAAGTTGCTATTCCAACTTTCATTTTATTCCCCCCCAGAAAGTTCTCAACATTAAATTACTTTATTCAACAAATACTGAGCTCCTACTATGTTCCAGGCAAGCTCTGATTTTTTTTTTTCCTGTCAGCATTTTGTTAGGTGATTTTAAAGTGGTGACCACTATTTTACTACCATTATTCTTTCATAGAAAATGGGTTTATACTTTATTTTAATCCTTCTTCCACGTAAGAGTGTTATATTGAACACTTTGGGGGAAAATGTTTTCTGTTGAGGCAAGTAGGCAAAGAAAATAGGTTATTTATAGGTAAAATTGATTTTTCTTAAACATGGAATTGCTGGACATAATTCATCCCTTCAACTTATTTCCTTGAAGACGGTTTTTTTTTTTTCTGTAATGTTTTAATATTTAAAGGAACCAAAATTAAAAGGACGTCTCTGTATGCACTTTCTAGTCCAGCCGTTCAGTTTTAGGATATTAATATATTCCTTGTCAGATTGCTTTGTGACTTTAGGTAAAGAACAAAGCACTTGAATGTTTTATCTTGTAAAAATGTGGACCTTATAACAAATTCAGATAGAAATTTCATTCCAAGTATTATATTAGCAAGGTAGTGATGAAATAATACTTGAAATTATAGGAGATGCAAAAACTAGACAGTGTAATGACACAAGTTACAATTTCATTAGAAGGGTCAACATTCACAATTACTTTGGAAAAATGCAACAGGCTTTTCCATTTTCTTTAAGTGTTTATAGTTTTAATGTGTCATTTTATCCCAGTATGTTCAGGGAGCAATAGGATGTTACTACATTAACTTGAGTTTTAAATATTCTTATTTGAACATTAATTGTTAGAATAACAAGGTTTTTTTTTTCCTAAGCTGATTTTTACTAATAAACAAGGCAAAAAAAAAAATCTGTTTTTTTTCTATGCCTTATAGCTACATAATTTTTGCTTTAGCTTTTAAAAGAATAGGATATTATTATGTCACGTAAATGCTATTCATTATATTGATTTTCTGGTTAATTGAGAATGTGTTTTGTTAATGACAAAGGAAAAGAAGACATTTACTTGAAAAATGTTTTGGGGGCTCCTGGGTGATTCAGTTGGTTAAGTGTTTGACTCTTGGTTTTGGTTCAGGTCATGATCTTAGGCAGTTCGTGGGTTCGAGCCCCACACTGGGCTTTATGCTGACAGTGTAGAGCCTGCTTGGGACTCTCTCCCTCTCTCTCTGTGCCTCCCCCACTTGTGCTCGTGCTGTCTCTCAAAATAAACTTAAAAAAATGTTTTTATAGGGGAATACCGTAGAGAATAGCCCATTTGTATGTATTTTTAAAAAATTGTTAAATTAATACACTGAATTCAAACTTGACTTAAGCTATGTGTGTCCTAGTTTTTAATAAATAATTTAAAGTGTAATCAAAGTTTGTGTAGAATATCACAGTATCACTTTTTAAAGATATTTACCACTGTCTCAATGTTTTCATCCTTTCTTAAACTTTTACCTCTTCGTTTTCTGTTACATTTGTCATTTGGTACCTTGGAGGGTAATTAATAAAAGTAGCTCTCTGTCATGAGTCATGCTCAGATTTTATGTAATAATCATTTGTTTAGAACTTGTAGTACGTTTTCCCACATAAACAGTATCGTGGAAGTAGATTTGCTCTCAAACTGGCCAGCTCATGATGTATAGTATTGATAATAGTGGAGGACTTAAATTCATTTGCAGTGTTTCTTTGGACAGATACATCCCTCTCTTGTAATCTTGTAAGGATTTTTTTGCTTTCCCCCTCACTTTTTAAGCAAATGCAATGGAGACCTCTCTTCTTAGCTTCTGCAAATGGCTCCTGTGGCCACGGCACCTCTGGTAATATGAATACTACATTGGAAGTTTTGTTCTGGGTATGTGGAAGCTGGGGAGAAGAGCTCTATAAATATGAACAAACCTGAGCTTCCTGTTTGGACACTTCGTGGTCTTGACCTTGGTGTTTGGCTGACTCTTCTACTAAGAACTAACCAACATGCCCTCCATTTTCACTGTTCTCTCACTCAGCCAGTGCATCTTGTCTTCCTGGCTCACTTCCAGTAGGGATTCGGTCTCACTTCTTCTGCTTTCCCAAAAGCAATTTCACAGCCCATGTGGTGGTTTCTACGGGTGTGAATATATGTGTATGTGCTTTCCTTATTCATTCCTTCTTTCCTTCCAGTTGCTAGGAAGATGAGAAATGAAAACTCTTTCTATGGTCCACCTCCCTTTACCAATCACCCCCACCCCATCCTGGCTGTCTTCTCTTTTCTTAGTAGACCATGTTCCAGCAGTCATATAAGCCACATAGATTATAGGTCTTTGAATGTTAAAAAAGCTATTTCATAAGGGTACTCTGACACTACCCCAGACATTTTATCACTGATGTTGGGTGTTAGGACTTAAGGAGCAAAGGGCAACAAAGGACATTTCAGAATTTAGGAGAAAAAATGAATTTAGAAGCTGTGGATGCAAATAATAATCATGGTGCCTGTATCTGAGGAGAGAGAGGAAAAGGGATGCAGAATTAGCCATATGTTTTACTTGTTTTACTCTCCCACAAACCTCTTTCTCTTTCTGAGTTCCTTGTATTTGAAGCCAGGCAGGATGGAAGAAGGGGGGAAGGAAGGCAAAATTGGGGAAGAAGAAATCTCTTGAAGTAGAGGATCAAGAGGGAAGTTCTGCAGGGTCTTTTTTTTTTTTTTTTTAAATATTTATTTTCAAGAGAGGGAACATGAGTGGGGAGGGACACTGAGGGGGCAGACAGAGGATCTGAAGTGAGCTCTGCACTGACAGCAGTGAGCCTGACTGGGGGCTTGAACTCACGAACCATGAGATCATGACCTGAGCCGAAGTCAGACACTCAGCCGACTGAGCCACCCAGGCACCCTGGCAGGGTCTTAAGCCATCCTTTGAAACAGAAGTTCTTAACCTGTTTTATTTATGTTATACACACAAATATTTATGTTTCAAAGCAGGCCAATTAAATTGAAATATAGAGAGGGTAATTTTAAAACAATTTGTAATATGGTAATATATGCTTCTTTATTAACACGTAATAAAATCTAGAAGTGAGTTTAATAACTGGTAATTTTGAAGTGGTGATATGTAAATGATATTTCAAGATATCTGCAATGACTATAATATGATAGAAAATATCTGAATTCTGTTGGTGATAAAAATGAGAAGTGCTGCTAATATAAGTGTGACTTATCTGTATTCATAATTGAAGGAAATGCCAAATTTCAGTTCGAGATCTGTGAAGATAGAGAATAATTTCTCTTCCATCTAACTTAATGGATTTTCTGAATTCCATCCCAAGATCCCTGTATTCTCCCCCTGATTCCTTGGGATACTATTTTCATGGAGGGGATAAAGCAAGTTAGTGGCCATCTTCATCTAAAAATTATAGTCCCTCTTTAATGAAATAAATTATACGTGTACATATAGAATGCAGGGGAAATCTTAGAAATGTGGGGGTTAGCAGGCACCAGTCGAGGTACTTTTATATACTGTATTTGATTTTAGATATTTTCTCTTATGGTTGGCATTTAACTTGTGCCTTTTTAGAAAGACATGTGAAATGATTGGCAAATTAAAGCACAGTGCAAAATAAGCTGTGAATGAAATCAGAAGTAAGTCAGCTTTATAAAAATAAAAGCAAAGGGAGCCTATTTTCTATACAGGGACAGGTTGTCTTTTTTTAAATGAACTTCAGCAACTTTACAGAACAAAGATAACTAAATGAACAGTAAATTGACCTAGGGACAAGTCATTTAATCTCCCTGCCTCTCAAGTTTCCTGTACACAAATTGATGGCAGTTAACTATTCTGTCTACCTCAGAGGGTTGTTGTCAGGACTAATGAATGAGGTAATTGAAAGTAAACGCTTTTAAAACTGCAAAGCACCTTACAAACATAAGATGGTATCATTATTAGTTTTGGTGTTGGTGATGAAAAGTAGCTCACAAAATTCAAAGAGTGAGTTGTGGCCAACACAAATTTATCTAGAAATAATTTTCTAGATGGGATGGGACTCTACATCTGGTCTAATGTCCTCATTTTGTACAGGAAAAAAAACCAAAAACCCTAATATTTATTTAGTGCCTATGAAGTGTCAGAAACAATACCGAGTCTTTTCATATATTACCTCCTTTAATATACAGAATAACTTTATAAAGGCAGGTATTACAATCCCCCGAAACCTCTGTGAGCAAGTGAGAAAACAAAAACAAAAAACAGCTTGACCAACATCATAGCTAGTTAACCAGGCCCCATAATTTGAATCCACTTGTCTTTGACCTTTCTGCTGAACTGTCTGAGGTGGACACTCTGTGCCTGGAAATGTTATCTCTGCTGGGTTTTGCCCAGTGAGTCTCAGTGTCTTCTGGAAAACTGTGGTTGACCTCTTGTTCATGTTTTTCTACTCCCAAGTTTTTCATTGTGGGCTGCACACCTATCTGTTCTTCTCTCTTGGGAAAAATAAAATAACTCTGCCTTTTGGGGCCATTAAAGGTCTCCAATTTCCAAGTCTTATCTGGATCCCCAGTAATACCCAGTGACCCTTAAGTGGTCTGTAATCACCTCTGCAGAGGTTACCCACCAACCCTGTTCCTACTCTCTAGAAAAAAGTGAACCTGCCGACTCAAACCAAGATATAGTTTTATCCTGACTTCATTTCCATTCTGTTTTATTTATTTGAGAGAGAGAGCTAGTGCATGCGAGTGGAGGAGGGGCAGAGAGAGAAGGAGAAAGAACTGTAAGCAGCTCCAAGCTCAGCACGGAACCCCACTCAGGGCTCAATCTCATGACCGAGTGATCATGACCTGAGCTGAATTCAAGAGTCAGACCCTTAACTGACCCCTTTTCTCCCTGTTTTAAAGAGGTGACTATTAATATTTTCTTCCAAGAGAAACTCTTCTTCCAGCTCTGCTGAAACTGAGGATATGAGTACCCCATTTCTTTCTTGTTCAACCCTAGTTTCCTTTCAATTCATAGAGTAAATCTTGGGTCAGAAAAATCTTATTTTTGGATAAGAATGTTTTATGTTAGCATCCTAGACATCATTTTTATAGATCTTTGGACAGTGTTTCGTTCACCCACATCCTTAATCAGCTTTAAATTGGTAGTGATAGAATCTTTGACATTCAGAGATGAGGTCTGAAGTATACAGTATAGAAAAGAGTTCAAACTAGAAACCCGTAATACCTGTTTTGCCTGTGCTGTAACCAAGACTGGGCAGGTTCTCTGCAGAAGGCACTTTGGGGAACTTCCTACACCTAGCGGCTTGTAATATCTTTTATCCTCTAAAACTTCTGTATATTTTGGTCAAACTATTCAAACACACAAATCACTTAAGGGGATGTACTTACATCATAGTTATACGGTGAGCCATTTTAAAGAGGATTCACAGAAGGGAAAGTAATTAGTATTGCCCCAAGTACCATTATTTAACTATGTTTAATTTTGTAAAATATATAGAAGTGTAGAAAATTTAATAACTTTTCACTAGCAAAGATTTGTTGAAGGTTAACTTTGGAGGCACTGTGATAGAGTCCTAGAATCTTATAACATTGGTACATGCATGTGCTAGAGAAGTTTCCAGACTAGGAAATTAGATTTAACTAAGAAACCTTATTTCATCCTGAATAAGTGGTTAACCAGGATGATCTAGGGTAAATCCAAACATGGCTGCCCCATTATTCACCAAAATAGCAGAGATTGTTCCATGCCCTGGATGCCACAGGTTTACTGTCTTTTGCATTGTTCCTCCTACCTCTTCCTTACTTCCTTTAAAAAGGGATGGAATATTGGCAATTACATTTAATGTCCCCATTATAATTATTTGTACATTTTACTTGCACAAATGGCCCATTTAATGTAAAAATGTGATTCAAATATTTTCATTTTAACACTCAACTTCTTTGCGTTGTATTGACACCAGTTAAATTAATATTTAGCCAGGACAAAAGGACTCCTCCTCAGTTATTTAGCAGAAACCACTTAGGGGGCCCTGCTGCGTTGCAAGGCAGAGGCTTCTTCATCATCTTGAAGCAAGGGGGCTGCATTAGCTTTTCATAGGGAGAAGTGGTCATAGAGGTTCCACAGGCATCTGGGGATTCAGAGTTTATTGTGCATGGACACAGATGTCCACATCCCAAGTCTCAGCATCTTACTCCGTCTGCCAAATAAAATAAATTTAAATTAAAGTAAATAAAAGAATTCCTTTCTCCCCTTTCAGAAGTAATATTCTGAAATTACAGTACCCAGTGTTTTCAACTTAGTGTTGTGATACTTGTTAGCACAATCATTTTTTCAGTTGTGAGTTTGATTTTAGAAGTAGTTATGAGATGTGAAACTACTGTGTGCTTATCAGACAGAAGATCTGTAATACCTGCTATTTAGAAACCTAGTTTTTATTAAGATGATCTACCTCTTTAAAGTCTACTTATGTCTAAGCTAAGCACTTAAAGACCATGGAACTCAGTAGATGACAAAGCTAGTTTTAGAACAAGATATTTTACGATTAAGAAAACAGACTCTGGAATCAGAAAGACTGGAATTTCAATTCCAGCTTTAACGAGATTAGCTGTGTCTTTGGGCAAGTCATTTAACCTCTTGGAATCTGTTCCCTCAACCGTCAATGGGGATAATAACATTTATAGGATTGTTCTAAGGGCTAGTTAGCATATAGTGTGTGTTATAGTACAAAGTAAGTACTCAGTAAGTGGTAGCTTTTTTGTTGCCGTTCCTTTTAAGTTGAATCAGTAAAAGATGGGCACTTTTAATAGAATTTGTGAAGGTATTAGCAGTTAGGCCTCTTAAAATACATACTTAAACTCTTTCATGTGTTTTATGACATGAGATTTTATAAATCTACTTAACCTAATTAAACTAAAATAGTTATTTAACAGATACTTATATAAGGCATACCATGTTCCAGGTATTTTTACTTTTATAAATACTAATTCACTTAATCCTTGTAATCACGAAGTAGATACGATTGTTTTTGACATTATACAGAAGGAAGCTGAGGCACAAAGAGAATGGTGATTGCCTAAAGGTCCCATAGATGATAAGTGGTAGCATTGGGATCTGGCTTCAGAATCCTTATTCTCGATGCAACACTATGCAGTCTCTCCTATGTTCCTTTTTCTAAAATAAATTGTGTGTGGGCTCAAAAAAAAAAAAATAGTAACCATTCTTTTCAAATGCTAAAACATGAAAAAAAAAGTTCACAATTAGATCAGGGTTGAAGAGAGTTTAACCTAAATTTAACACTTGACTTAATTCTATCTAGCTTACTCCTTGTGTTATTGACCTCATTGAAACCTATTGCAGTTACACAAATACTTCGTGGTACTAAATGTCTTGTACCTAACGTTTTATATCCAAATGGCAAAAGATAACAGTGTTACGTCATTATCTCTGCCTTTGCCTCTCTTTTTCACTTGAGGGTCTGGCTGTCTTTTCCTGAGTAGGATCCTTGTGTTTGTACTCCACTTGCACGCATCACTGAGTATCACCCCTAAAATGGTGTGCCACATCCCAAACTCGTCCTATTTTACCTCAGCTGACTAGTGGCTGTGAACCAGGAGCTTGACTTTCTTTGCGTATACAAAGGCTGTCAGCTGTCCAGGAGACAGACATTCCAGATCATAATTTCTGTAGCCTCTGCAATTTAAGTATCAAGTTTCCACATTTGTAACTATTATTAATGTAGATAATGATAAACTGAACTTTTAAAAAACAACCTGTGTATTTCACTTTTTCTTTGCTTCTTTTTGAAGATAGTAGTGACCATAGCAATGTAAATTTGGGTTTTTTTTTCTTTTTTCTAATTTTGTGAACCATTTGACCTTTGATTTGTCATTCTTTGTGACTCTTGTCTGTTAATGTGTGGTCCGCCTTATATTGTTTTTAAATGGAATTAACAGATTATTATATGTCATTGACTTAAAAAAATTTTTTTTACATGTATTTATTTTTGAGAGAGAGAGAGAGACAGAGCACAAGTGGGGGAGGGGCAGAGAGAGAAGGAGACACAGAATCCAAAGCAGACTCCAGGCTCTGAGCTGTCAGCACATAGCCCAGTGCAGGGCTCGAACTCATAAACCGTGAGATCATGACCTGAGCCGAAGTCGGACTCCTGACTGAGCCACCCAGGCGCCCCATGAGTCATTGACTTTCAAAGTTCTCTTCTATATATTATTTTTCCACTACCAAAAAATAAAAAGTAAAAGTTGCTAGCATATATTTAACCTCCAGCAGATAATACCCACTGGCTGTATTCATTAATAAAACGATACTATTCACACACCCAAGCCCCACCTTTCCCACCTCATTGCTTACCCAATTGTTACATGTGTTTAGGATTGTTTCCCATTTTGCAATCCATACTTTGCATATAGATCAGTGATGAAAACATTCTTTAGGGTAACCTTGGAACAGTAATTTGATCTCAGATTCTTCTGGGAACCAAGGAGAGCTAAAAAGAATGTCTTTCAAAAGGAGTGGACTGAATGTAGCTTACAAATACGTACAAAATGTGTAAAAGTGGCAACAGATGCAGTACCTTATTTGACTTAGGAAACTATGCGGGAAGAAGTTTTGCTTTTGGCGTTGGCTTCATCTTACAAGAAGACTCTCCAAGTCTTCTAAGGCCTCTATTTCCTTTTTGCTTTGGAAACATGGCTACTGGGCAGATTCTGTCTTGGAGCTGAGATAATTTTTTTGTGGTTGTTAGTTTGCTGAAAGGTTTTGAAATCCTGTCTTTTCCCTGTTGGTTTGACTTGTGTTACTCCAGTTTTTTATTTCATTTCTTCCTTTCATTGTATTCATTCAGCCAACCAAAAGATGTTTATTCAGCCTGTCCTTTATCCAGTGTGTCCTTCACTGGGGTTACTGTGGTGAGCAGACACAGATGTCCACGTGGAATCTTCATGTCAGTGAGGGAGACTGTCCTTAAATCAGCTGTCACACAAATCACTGTAAACTACAACTGTGATAAGCTTAGTGAAGAGAGATGCACAGTGTCATAAGACTAGTCTGCGGGGGAGTAGACTGAACTGAGATCCATAGGATAAATGACAATTACCCAGGCGAAGAGGGAAAGGCAGGTCTTTGCAGGCAGAGGAAGTAGTTGCCAGAAAGCCCCATGGAGAGAGGAAGCATAGTGGGTTTGTGGCACTCAAGGAAGACCTGTGTATCTGGAGTGTGTAGACAGAGAAATCTGAGGGAAGCTGAGGCAGGAGAAGTAGGTTACAGGGTCATTCCAAGCAGGACTGTGAAAGCCATGTTAGGATGGCCTAAGATGTTTGTGTTTATCCTCAGAGCCAGGATCTAAGATCACATTTCTGTTTTGAAAAACTCATCCTGTGAGAAGAGACTAGACAGGCCTGAATGGGTGTAGGAAAATCCAGTAAGCTATTACAAATGTCATTTTAATGAATTTTCAGTTATAAAATGTGCCCATATTTCACCATCTTTGTGCTTTGTATTTGGGATTTGCATAGTGGAAGCTTATCTCTCCATCGGCCTTGCAAAGGACCCTGAGTCTACTGGGAAGTACGTGAAAGTGAAGGGTGCTTGAGACCTCTAGCTCTGTGGCCACTTGGTCTCAGATAATCCACTGTCAGTTTCAGAGAATAAGCGAGGGTGTATCGAGGTGCAAGTGTCATCGTGCCTTCTGATGATTAATTGGTTTCTTTTTTTTTTCTTTTCTTTTTTCTGTTAGATAGTGAGACTCATAGTGGTTGGGGCGGTGGTGACAGGAGCAGCAGCAGTGGCACTGATGAGTAGCAAATGCATACGTGTCAGACACTGTTCTGAGTGTTCTGCATATGTACATCCATTTATTTCTCTTTCAGTTTCATGAGGTGTTGGAACTTTTATGTTCTCTGTTTAACGTTTATTTATTTTTGAGACAGAGAGAGACAGAGCATGAACGGGGGAGGGTCAGAGAGAGGGAGACACAGAATCCGAAACAGGCTCCAGGCTCTGAGCCATCAGCACAGAGCCCGACGCAGGGCTCGAACTCACGGACCGCGAGATCATGACCTGAGCCGAAGTCCGCCGCTCAACCGACTGAGCCACCCAGGCGCCCCTTATGTTCTCTGTTTAGAGATGAGGATGAGGCCCAGAGAGATATACGAAATTGCAGATCCGGGTCAGAGGTCAGAAGTGGCAGGTTAGAGAAGTTAGAGCTCAAGTTCACGCTGCACAGTATGTCACGGAAACAGGACCCTCACCCAAGAACTCTGACTTCAGATCCCCTGCAGTGTTTCCAAGTAAATTACAGGCATCAGGAGAATAGTTTTCTTTAAAGGAAGGTCAGATTTCAAATGTCTGTAACAGTCATTTTACACAGTTGCAACTCTTTTCTTTTACTGTTTTCTAGACATTATATAAATCATTAAGAACACATTTTATATGTATAGTTTTGAAATCACGTTATTCCACTGTAGAGGTAAACTGTAGTTAAACTTCTTTAAGTTTATTTATTTA
Organism: Acinonyx jubatus; assembly: GCF_027475565.1. Taxonomy (NCBI): domain Eukaryota; kingdom Metazoa; phylum Chordata; class Mammalia; order Carnivora; family Felidae; genus Acinonyx; species Acinonyx jubatus. The sequence continues at coordinate 51,278,177 of NC_069387.1, forward strand.
TTTTGAGAGAGAGAGGTCATGAGTGGGGCAGGGGCAGAGAGAGGAGAGAGAGTGAGAATCCCAAGCAGGCTCTGTACCACCAGCGTGGAGTCTGATACAGGGCTCAAACGCACAAACCGTGGGATCATGACCTGAGCCAAAGTGGGATGTTTAACTGACTGAGCCACCCAGGCGCCCCTTAACTAAACTTCTTTAATTTTAGATAATAAAGTATTTTATGTAGAGAATAATTAAAAGTGTATAGTTCTAGAATGGCAACTGTAAGAAAATACAAAGTGTTGATGAGGGTATAGAGCAGTTGGAATTCTCATGTGCTGCTGGTGGGAGTGCAAATTGGTGCCCTCACTTTGGAATACTCTTTAGTATCTACTAAAGCTGAACACCTCATATCCTGACTCAGTCGTTCTCTCTTAGGTTAGTACCTGACAGTAATTTGAATATATGTTCACCAAAAGACATATACAAGAGTGTTCATGGAATAGCTGTGTAATAATAGCAAAAAACTATGGAATTACCCAAGTGCCCATCAGTAGTCGATACGTAAGTTGTGACATGGGCACATAATGAAATACTGTATAGCAACAAGAATCGTTCACAGCTGCATGCAACATAACAGTAGGGTTAAATATCATAAAGATAAGTTTTGATGCATAGCTTCCCAGACTTCAAAAATATTTATATGTGAATATAAATTTCATTAAAACGTGAAACTGCTGATTTTCTACTCGGTTAGGGTAGGTAGGCTAAGCTACTGAATACAGGCCCAAGTGAAATGGCACAAACACAACAAGTGTTTATTTTTCTCTCACACACAGCAGTCTGGGGTTAGTGTTCCAGGTTGGGATCTGGGTGGGGGCCTCCTTGCATTCTTGCAGGAACTCAGGCCAGGGTTGTGTCTGACATCTTCAACCTGTGGCTCCAAGGTTATACCCACGCTTATATTTCTGTTGCAGAGAAAGAACACAATCACAAGGCACACGAAAGTGTGCATGTGTTAGGAGTAAAGATAGGAGGTGGAAATATAGTCTACCTTTGTGCCCGGGAAAAATGTACTTTGATAGTGGGCCTTGTTATGCACATTATTTTTTGCTGTTTTGTAATCTGGGTTTTTTTTCCTCCCATCATTCTAGTACATGGTATCTTTTCATGTATCTTTTCATGTCAGTGAATATGGATGGATCTTTTTCTGTTTTCTAATGGCAGTACATTACTTGATGGAACAGATGGAATGAATTATAATTTAACATGCTAATGGTAGTTTTGTTTGTTTTAGGTTTTTTGGCTGTTAACAATGCAAAACCGAATATACTTGATAAGAAAATTGTTTTTGTAAGGTAAATTATTAAAAATAGAATTCGATGGGTCAAAAAGCAAGCCTGTTTTTAAGGCTTATTATTTTTTTTAAGTTATTTATTTTGAGGGTGGGAGAGAGGGAGAGAGAGAGAATCCCAAGCAGGCTCCACACTGTCAGTGCAGAGCCTGACGTGGGGCTGGAACCCTTCAACTGCACAGTCATTACGTGAGCTGAAATCCAGAGTAGGGCACTCAACCAGCTAAGCCACCCAAGCACCCCTTTTAAAGTTTTGATACACATTCCTATACTGGTCTCCAGGTTAATTGCCTTCAGTGTCCATTTTTGCTTGGCATACTAATCATTTTCTTACTATTTTTGATTAAGTTTTTCATTTACATTTTGACATTTTTTAATTTTCAGAGACATTTTTGTTTTGTTGTAGTGAAACTGATCAGCCTTTTCCTTTTTTGATTTCTGCATTTGGTATCATACATGCAGTTAACCCTTAGATTATAAAAATAGCTGTATTATATGTTCATGTTTTTATTCTTCATATTTACATTTCTAGTCCATTGAGAAATGGTTTTGCATGTAGAACTTTTTTTTTTTTGTCAAATGTTGGTTAGTTGTCCCAACAGCATTAATTTTCTGTTGTGGTTTAGTATATAGGATTGTGTGAATATATATAAAATTCTTACCAAGTGTTTTAAAATATCCTTAATAATAATTAGTGATTACAGTGGAGCAAGGTAGAAAGTATTAGTTCTCTGGGCCATTTGAAGCAGAGAAAGCCACATTGCTTTAAACAAGGCAGCATCACTAAGCATTAGCAGTTATATCATGGAGAAGGTGAAGTAAGTCCTTTTTATTGGCTCAGAGGATGTGATAGGCTCTTATATTTGGAAAATCCTCTCCATATTCCTAGCTGGTGGCCAGTTATAGGTTTACCATCTAATTTCCATGAGGCTCCATTTGACTCTATTTCCTGTGCTTTTTGTGCCTTCTCATACGCCTCACGGGGGAGGGGCAGTATACCTGCCCAGCTGAGTGCCCATTGAAGCTGAAATCGATTCTTTTTAGTGGGAATTAAGATTGAGATAACTTCAGGTACTGTTTTTCTTTTTTTAATTTTTTGTTAACGTTTATTTATTTTCGAGACAGAGAGAGACAGAGGATTAACGGGGGAGGGTCAGAGAGAGAGGGAGACACAGAATCTGAAACAGGCTCCAGGCTTTGAGCTGTCAGCACAGAGCCTGACGCAGGGCTCGAACTCACGGACCGCGAGATCATGACCGGAGTCGAAGTCGGACGCTTAACTGACTGAGCCACCCAGGAGCCCCAACTGTTTTGTTTTTTTAATGAACACTTTATATCATTTTAATTTATATAGCGTATGTGACTATTAAAGTTGCTATTGAAAATAACCAAAGTCCTTGAATCCTGGTAGACATTTTATTAATATAATTTTCTCTCTCAGTTTACAGAATATGCCTTGAGCAAGTCTGTATATTTGCAGCAATTATAAGACTTCTGAAAATAAAAAAAGAAAAGGGAAACCTTTCTTCCTTGCTTGATATACTTTGCTTAATCAGCAATCATGCTCAGGTTTTGTGAACAACAGAAAAAAAAGTTGGGTGTTGGACTGGTAATTCAAGGATCTGGTGGAACCACCTGTCTGACCTCCTAGGCTCACGGTGTTTGTTAAGATTCCTTTGGTTGCAAAGATAGAAATTAAGTCACACTTCATCAAAAGAAGTTATTTGCTAAAATTCGTTATTGAAAGAATTCTTGGGGAGCTTTCAATCTTGAAGGAATTGCAGCATGGCTAAATTTTGCACAGAGCAAGAATCTAGTGCCTTGAGCACTGGGAGCTTCTGAACCTTCCCTAGAGTGCTTTCATCAGGGTGACACAGCTGTGACCATATTGTCACTCAAGTGTCAAATTCCCAAGAGAGAGAATCTGATTTGCTTGATGGATGGGAGGATAGAGCCATCTGTAGTAGACTGAGCCATATTAATTTGCTAATTGGACGGTTTTTGCCTCAAGAAAAAGCAGTTTCTCATGCTTCAGCTTAATAAACACAGACACATTTGGGGGGGCTCCTCTAAGTGTCAGGAGAATCATGAGATGGTGAGCCTCCCCAAGTAATGTCTACTACATGTTCCTTTGATCTTCTCAACTCCACAGAGCTTGATTTCCTCATTTTCTTTTTACATTTTGTTGCAAACCCCCAGAAGAACTCTCATCCCTGGGTCAACTTCCCTATGGAGGGAAGCTAAGTACTGTTGGGGAAAATGACACAATTCTTGAAATGGCTCTTTTCTGTCTTTGGATGGCTGGAGATTTTCCTAGTTGTCAATCTGCTGTAAGCATCCATGGTAGCATGGGTTCTTTGTGGTCATTATTAATTCCGTATTTCACTGCAGGCTGTGTTACTGTTCTAGTGTAAAACTAGCTACTGTACAGTTTTCATGGAGAGACTACTGCTTCATACTAGTTCTTTCTAGTTGAAAGTTTCAATTTGTCTCCACGCCACTCAACCACTGAAGGACTTCTTGATTACTTTGAACTACGGTGTCAATCCATTAAAGCTGTGTGTTTTGAATAGAGACAACCTTTAGATTGGTTTCAGGATATAAGCTGTTTTAGATGAACAGAAGGAACCATCTCCTGGCTGCCATTTTTCTTCATTATTCTCCTTGGCTGATGTAAGGTTTTTTGAGACTTAACTTTTCATTAAAATCGTGTATTTGGATTCTGTTGGTGGGGAAAAAAAAATATTCTCTTTTATGTGTAAATGGGCTGTTCTAATACAAAATAAACTTCAGAGTTTGTACAGCCAAAGTGAGTTAGTTATACCTTATTTATGCCATAGATGAAACAAATCAATTGTGGCAAGTACATTTGTAGAAACCACAAGACTCTGAGTTGAAGGCAGTTTATTGCAGTGATTTACAGAGAAATAGCTGCAAAACAGTTTCTTTTGGGTGGGAGAAATAAAAATTTGATACCAGTATCTTTTCTGTTATTTGAATATTAAATTTACCAAAAATTCTTCATCTCCCTATGCATTCTCCTTCCCCCATACACACACCTGCAAGCCCATACATATGGACACATTCTGATTTTCATAATGCTGTATTACAGGTAACATCAGTGAGAAAGAGCTCTTTGAACGAGGGAAAGAGTATATTAGTAGTGGATAATACCAAATATTGAGATTTCTTATAAGAATGTGTTCTAAACAGAAACTCAGTTAAAGGTAAATGAATGATGGTAAAGTAGTAAGTTAGTATTCTGGAGGCAACTTGGTGAAGCAGAGAGATCTTTGGAATCAACCAGTCTTGACTTTGAATCCCAGACCTGATTCTAACCATATAACTTCTTTGAGTTTCTTGTTTCCTTTTCTGTAATGTGAGATTAACAGCTGCCATAGAGGATTAAAGTAATATACTTTGATTGAGTTCCTGGCACATAGTAGATATGTGAATAATAAGGTGCCGTCATTTTTTAATTAGTTTATCAAAGATAAAACAAATGGTTTGATTTCTTTTATTCTGGTAGTAGTCGTAGAAAGCATATGTCATCTTTCTCTTGTTTTTACCCTTAAAGAAGAATTATCAGTAATGGTTTAGCAGCTTTGCTAATGTTGTACAGCTAGTTTAGACCCAGGAGGCTGACTTAAATCAATTTTCAGTTTTATCTTTGGACCTCAGTAAAGATCTATTTAAAGATTATCAAGTATATATATAAAAAAAAAATAAGGATGGTTGTAAACTAAAGCCACCACAGATGAATGAAGTTAGTGTCACTTTCCTGCTTGGTTTCTGCTGATATTACATTGAAGGGAATCGGAGCTTTCCCTCTCTGCCCGGTCCTGGGAGGGCCTCCAGCTTTTTCTGGCCTTTACCCATTCAGGTAGCAATGATGTGTATGTCAGTGCTGCGTGGCTTTCACTGACCAGCAGTGGTAGACTTGAGTTTTGTATTGTCTTCTGAGACTCTTTGAAAGATGTGCCAGTGGTTTGAATATAGACTTTTGTTGGGAAAAACAAACAGATAAACTAGGACATAAAATGCACACATTGAATCTAAGACGAACCCAATTTCATAAACATTAAAGTGTGAAACAAAATGTATAAATACAAGAAGGATGTAATTTGAAGAACTCATTAGTGAGTTTGTTGGCGATTATAAGTGTTGATACAATTCAGGTATTTCCAGACCTTGTCTTCTGCATCCTGCAGGGACACCAGTGGCGCCTGAGAAAGAGCCTGGGTAAAAATTGGGTCAAGATTTCACTGGGGTTCAGTCTTTTAGACAAAGCTTGGACTGAGCATCTTTCTGGGCCATTACTGATAACTTGTACTTCTTTTTCTTCTGTTGTGTAACTTTCTCCCCCCTCTTATTTAAACGACTATTTTTTAGAACAATGTTAGGTTCACAGCAAAATTAAGAGGAAGGTGGAGATTTTCCATTTACCCTTGGCCCCTGCACATGGATAGCATATGCCATTTTCAGCATTCCCCACAAAAGTCTGCTCCTTTTTGTAAATTGTTTCTGTTATAATCTTCTCATTTCTCACTCAGTGGTGTGAGGTAAGAAATGAATATTAAGCATTATACGTAAAGAAAAAGGGATATGTAAAGGAATTTATAATTATGTGTGTTCTGTCTGTTGTAGAGCTCCCTAGCAACCTCTAGTCCTGAGTGAACCATTTTAGAGTGTAGCCTATGTATCAAGTCTGCATTAAAATACTATGAAATAAGATCAAATAGAAACCCTGCTCTCAGTGTTGTGAACTCCCGCTCTTGCCTCTTTTCATTTATTGTTAAAAGTGAAGTGTGTGATCTTTGCTATGTGATCAAAAAAAAACCTCTTTTGTGTCTGGCTAATCTGGAATGTTTCTTTTTTTCTTCCTTAAATTAAAAAAATAAACCCAGTACTATACCTCTACTTGGGTATTGAAGTTTCTGTAAGTATTTTGTTTCCAAATAATAAGAGTTGAAAGCTTAGGAATGAGTGACATAAAAACTTTTAGAGGCACCTGGATGACTCAGTCCGTTAAGCATCAGATTCTTGTTTTTAGCTCAGGTCGTGATCTCATGGTCGTGGGATCGAGCTCTGCATCAGGCTCTGTGCTGAGTATGGAGCCTGCTTGGGATTCTCTCTTGCTCTCTCTCTCTCTCTCTCTCTCTCTCTCTCTCTATCTATCTCTCTCTCCCCCCTTCCCCCACTCTCTCAAAATAAATAATTTTTAAGAAACCAAAAAAACCCTTTTACTTGTATGAAGACTTGTCAGGTAGCAAATTGGAAGATTCTAATGACAGCATTTTTCCCTTTGTCGTTGGCTTTAGCTTAATTAAATTGTGGGAAAATCAGGTCAGAAATTGAATTATCACTGTTAAGGTTTGTTCTTAACCTCTGAAGTGGAATATGGGAAGATGGCTAGCCAGACTGACCAGCAGAGGTGGCATATTTTGTATTTATAGGGGTTAATTTAAAACTTGGCCTTAAAGCTACTAAATGAGCAATTTAATGGTTTTCTCTTGTGTTTTTTGATTTTCAGTTGTGTGTGTTTACAGAGCCTTTTCCTCCAGTAAACAAACTAAAGGGAAGGGGCAACATCTGTGGCTCTGATTGTCTATGTTGTTGGGCTTTTAAACCCAGTTAATGCAGATCAGTAACTTTCTGCACAAAATATAATTAAAATCTCCCTGTAATGATTTTATAAGTAATTTATCATCCCTTCTTTCTGGAGTCTACATAATGTTTGTAAACTTGGTTGTCCTTCCTTACATACTACAGTTTAAAATGAGCAGGGAAGGTAGTTGAATTACTGGGGAGGATGACTGTGCCCAGCCCATACACTTTACAAAACCACAGTTGTAAAACCCTTGTTTACATAGTTAGGAGTCTGTTACTATTGTTGCTTTCTGATCGTCGTCTTTGGCTTTTGGCTAACAAGGCAGTTGCAAGAAGCTCATAAAATCTTAATCAAGTGAAAATTTTTGGCAATTTGAGACGTAAAATGAGACTAGCAACTAGAATAGAGATATATTTTTCCTAGCCTTTCCCTTCCCCCACGCCAGAGAGAACCCCCAAACAGCCTGGCTTGACTTATGGGGGACATGCCACAGAAAAACAGCTTTACTTATAGCTGAGACCTGTGACATCATTATCTCTGAAAAGACTGAGATTAAGAAGAAATCAGTTTAGGGAATGAGTATTTAAATTCTGTCACAATTTGGGAAACATGGAGATCATCAGCTCCTTCATCTACCTCTGGGAAGATGTTAGCATTTCTTTTAATGTAATGATGAAGAGACACTATATTAGCTATGAGTTCCAACAACACCCTGTAAGAATAGCTGCTTATAAGTATAAATTTGCCCTGCTTAAGAAGGCCTGGTTAGCTCTTGTAAAATTTATGTGAATTTATATTTATATGTTTTTTTATTTACAGAGTAGCCAGAGTATTTTAAAAAGAAAAACAAAGTAGGAACGCTCATACTGCCTGATTTGAAGGTTCACTGAAAGCCACAGTAATCAAGACGTTGTGGCATCAGAGAAAGGATAGTCGGGCTGGCGTTGGGGAGGGTGGGGATTGTGACAAAACAGAATCTAGAAATAGGCCCATACCATACACGGTAGGTCATTGTTTTCAGCACATAGGTGAAAAGGTATTGAAATGGAGAGAGGGTTAGTCTTTTTTACAAATACTTCTGGGACAGTTGGACATTCCCATGGAAGAAAGAGAGAACTTTGACCCATTTTGTACTTTACATAAAACTCAAAACTCAGGGCACCTGACTGGTTCAGTTGGCGGAGCATGCAATCTTGATCTTTGGGTTGCGAGTTTGAGCCCCAAATTGGGTATAGAGATTACTTAAAAAAAATCTTATAAACAACAACAACAACAAAAGGATCTACTAAAGGGGCACCTTGGTGGCTCGCTCAGTGGAACATGCAGCTCTTGATCTTGGGGTTATGAGTTCAAGCCCTGCGTTGCTGTGGAGCTTACTTTAAAAAAACAAAAACAAAAACTCAAAATGGATCATAGACCTAAATTTAAAACTATAAATCTTCTAGAAGGAAACATAGGAGATACTCTTTGTGATCTTGAGTTAGGCAGAAATTTCTTAGAGATGACACCAAAAGCATAATCTGCAAAAAGAAAAAAAAGTAATAAATTCAGCTTGATGAAAGTTAAAAACTTTTTGCTGTGTGAAAAACTGTTACAGAAAGAAAAGCAACTGAATGGGAGAAAATATTTGCAAATCATTTATCTGACAAATAAATTATATCCAAATAACATAAAGTACTCATGAAACTCAACAATAAGAAGACAAACAATCCAATGGGCTGAAGATTTGAAAAGTCACTTCACCAAGAGAGAAGATACGCAGATTAAAAATAAATACATGAAGGGGCGCCTGGGTGGCTCAGTCGGTTAAGCGTCCGACTTCGGCTCAGGTCATGATCTCAGGGTCCGTGAGTTCGAGCCCTGCATCGGGCTTTGTGCTGACAGCTCAGAGCCTGGAGCCTGCTTCAGGTTCTGTGTCTCCCTCTCTCTCTGACCCTCCCCCGTTCATGCTCTGTCTCAAAAATAAATAAAACATTAAAAAATAAATAAATACATGAAAAGATACTCAATAGTCATCAATAGTCTTGAGAGAGGTGCAAATTAAAACCACAGTTAGGTACCACTGCATCCCTATTAGAATGACTCAAAACTGAACAATGAAGGTAACTATTCCCTTTATTAAGTGTTTAACCATGTGCCACTGACAGTTCTCCATGCTTTACATATATTAACTTATTTGATCTGTATAACAAACTATAAGATAGCATATTTTCAAGGGCACCTGGGTGGCTTAGTCGATTAAGCATCCGACTTTGGCTCAGGTCATGATCTCACGGTTTGTGGGTTCGAGCCCCATGTCGGGCTCTGTGCTTACAGCTTGGAGCCTGGAGCCTGCTTCGGCTTCTGTGTCTCCCTCTCTCTCTGCCCCTCTCCTGCTCATGATCTGTCTGTCTCAAAAATAAATAAAGGTTAAAAAAAGAAAAATTAAAAAAAAAAAAGCATATTTTCAGATGAGAGATCTGAGGCTTAGATAAATTGGCCATAGTCACACAGCTGGTAAAGTGTGGAATCAGGAATATATTATTACAGATTTATATGAACATTGTATAACTCTACCATATTCAGTGGGTCATGTGCTATTGTGTTAAGTTATTAGTGGTGATCATTCCCCTTGTGCCAGGGGTATGTTTTGCATCTAGGCATTAGAATGGGAAAAAGTATTTCAAAATTGATCCTCATTTCCTTTTCTTGTATACATATACTCACAAATTTTGCCATCTGTTTATGGAAAAATACTGTTTTAATTTCTTTTTGTTGCTAGTTTTTAACCTGTGCCCATCAGAATAGTAAGGAAATGATCATGGTTCATACTTGGAACCAGCCACAGTTAAGTTTGGAGATGCCAGTTCTAGCTGGGACCAGTGCAATGGCATGATGCTAGTGGTGTTTGTTGTTGTTGTTGTTGTTGTTGTTGTTGTTGTTGTTGTTGTTGTTCTTTTAGCTGGAAGACCTCAGAGATATGCAGATCACTCACCATTTGAGGCTGTTACTGTCCCAGTAACTCCTTTGGTTCCCTGGAACACAGGGAGGCAGAAGAGCAGAACAGCCTGGGGGATGGTCTAAATAATAAATGTTTGAATTGTATTAATTAATCTTATCATTAAAGAAAGCATCATGTTTTATCTTTTAAGGCTTTGAGTTTGGCCAAGTTTCATTGGGATCCAGTTAATGATAGTAGTGCTGAAAGGTCAGGAGCTACCACCCTATGCCATCAGCCATCAAAAATCAAATAGTTAAGTTTTAAGTGTTGGAAATGTGAATTTTTCACCTTTCAGTTCTCATAAACTAAAGCTACTGTTGCTATAGCAATGATTTTTCGCCTACATAAAATTTGTGTTTGAGACAGTTTTTTCTTAAACACGGTTTTTATAAGTATAAAATGAATAAGCGTAGGCATCATGGCCCTGAAATAATTCTTCAAATGGCAGAAAGGTGACTTGGTTTTATAATTTCTTGCATATAAACACGAAGACTTGATCAGAAATCTCAGCTGATTTTATGGGTGGGAGCTCAGGGATGTAAACTTAAATACAAGTCTAATTTGATTTACAGATATATCTCATTTAAAGCAAGAGTTGAGGGAAACCTGCGTGGCTCAGTCGATTAAGCAACTGACTTCGTCCCCGGTCATGATCTCACAGTTTGTGAGTTTGAGCCTGCATTGGGCTCACTGCTGTCAGCATGAGCCTGCTTTGAATCCTCTGTCCCCATCTCTTTCTTTGCCCCTCCTCCACTGGTTCTCTCTCTTTCTCTTTCTTTCTGTCCTCTTCCCTCCCTCTCTCAAAATAAATAAACTTTAAAAAATAAACAGGGGCCCCTTGGGTGGCTCAGTCAGTTAAGCATCTGACTTCAGTTCAGGCCATGATCTTGCAGTCCATGAGTTCGAGCCCCATGTCAGACTCTATGCTGACAGCTCAGAGCCTGGAGCCTGCTTGGGATTCTGTGTCTCCCTCTCTCTCTGCCCCTCCGCTGCTCATGCTCTGTCTCTCTTGCTCTCAAAAATAAATAAAACATTTAAAAAATAATAAAACAAAGCAAGAGTTGAAAAATTAATATAGCATAAATGCCGATAAGTGGCATGATATTATTCCAACGAAAAGAAGCTTTTAATAGCAGTGGGCCCTTAAGTAGGTTTATATTTTATTCCTATATTGAGGACTTAGAAAATCAAATGTCTTAAGAAACCTGGATATTACCATGTTGATAATCTTGTTATATTATTGTTTAGTTTTATTTTTAAAAAATACACTTTTTGATTATATTTATCATTTATATTTTTACAGTATAATAATCAAGTTATTTCATTATGTCCTACTGTAAGTTCTTCATAGTGCTAAGAAAAATGTTGAAACCTCTTAGACTCATAGGATTTATGCCAGGAAGCAATCTTAGGGATCATTTTGCCCAACTTTTTCATTTTATCGATTGAAGGGCTAATATTTTGATGGATCATTCAGCTTATTGTGGCCGAGTTGAGACCAGAATTAGATGACCCTGGCCTCTTAACCTTTTACCTGCATGATGCTATATTCTTGTTTGCTCCTTCCACGTCTGTTGATGTTTACAATAGATTTATGCTTCATATAAAAACAAATATACATGCATTCATCTCCACTGGACAAGAGGGAGTGTGAAAGTATTCATAAGTGATTCAGATAACAAGGAAACTACAGCCAGGTTTCAGATTTATTTTTGTAACCTCTTTGCATAATGTTGAATATTAGATATATTTTAAAACATTTGATGCCCTATAGTCAATGATATTTTAATAGTGTTATATGTTGACAGATGGTAGCTACACTTGAGGTGAGCATATCATAACGTATAGAGATGTTGAATCCCTGTGTTGTACACCTGAAACTAATGTAACATCGTGTCAACTATCCTCAAATTTAAAAATTTAAGGAAAAACATAAAAGCAAAGGGTGTGAAAAAAATTAAAGAATAATGGAAAAGATGTGCCAGGATTATAGACACAGAGTATATTGAGGTCAATGTCAAACTCCCTAATTGCTTTTAAGGTTACATTGTATCATTATTTTTTTTAAGTGAAACTTTATTTTTAAAAAAATGTTTATTTTGAGAGAGAGAGACAGAGAGCGAGTGGGGGAGAGGAAGAGGTAGGGAGAGGGGGAGACAGAATCCCAAGCAGGCTCTGTGCTGTAAGGGCAGAGCCTGAGGCAGGGCTCAAACCCACAAACCTTGAGATCGCGACCTGAGCCAAAAATCAAGAGTCAGACGCTTAACCAGCTAAGCCACCCAGGTGCCCCTCAAGTTAACATTTTAGATCAAATATGAATGAAACTCAAAAATTTTAAATAAGTTAATTAAATTAAAACATACGATTCCCAGGAAGAAAATAATGAGCAAGCTAGTAGAAAATGAATAAAAGATGGGAACAAGGAAAGTCAGCTCACACTAAAGGAAATACAGAAAGACACTTAAAAGCAAAAAGCCAGCTAGAATGAGATCTCTTATTTGCTTAGGGGCTTGGCAAAGTTTCAAGTGTGGTAATACCTCCCATTAGTGAAGGTAGAGGGAAATAAGTCACTCTCTTTTACTACTGATAAGAATTTAATGTGGTGAAAATAGTGAAATATAAAATGCTCATACCCTTTTGTCTCATCAGGTCTATAACTGCAACCTTGTCCTACAAATATCATAGTATTAATTAATATGAGATTGAATTTTCATCTATATTATAGTGATGTATGTACAACTTGCTGAAGTTTTGTTTTATACGCACACATAAAAAACCCAGTGAAAACTGATAATCGCTCAAGTATTATTTAATAATGAACTAGTTATCTAAATTATAGAGCAATAAAAAAACATATGTAGCAGTAGATCTGAATGTGTTGAAATCAAGGTTTACTAAGAGGGAAAAAAACCAAGTTTTACAGTTTGTGTACTAATAAATAATAAAGTTCTACATATTTAAGCTTTTTCTGTGTAGAGATTCTAGTAGGATACAAATGAAAATGTTAATGACTTTTGGATTTTATTGAGTTTTGGTAAGAAATATCAAGGATGGAGCAGAGGAGGCTTTCATTTTCACTTTAAATCTGTCTGTATTTTGTGAAGAAAGATATATACACAGTCTATGTTGTATATATGTTGTTTGTGTTTAAAAGTTTTAAAACAGTAAGTGTGTTCATTGTTAAAATGATTTTGCTTTGTAACTGAGGAAATCGTCTCTTATTTTTAAATAATTTTGAAAAGCTTGCTCTTGATTTCTTTATAATTTAATTTCTCTTTTAAAAAAGCATGGTTAGTTCTAAGATTTAGTTAAAGTGATTGAGCTAGAACTAGCAAATTTTCAAAATCAATCAGATTCAACCCAACTCAAACTCTACACCCAAGTCTTCATTTAGGAAGATAGATCTCTAAGAAATATGTTTACCAAAAGCCATAAAGATAATCATATTCTTTGACTCTGTAGTTCCATTTCTGGATCTAGATGCTAAGGAAATAAAAAGTTTTCATATTAGTAGAAAATGATTGTAATACAAATCTCCAGCAGTTGACTCGTGTTGACTAAACCATGAGATTACAAGAATATTATGTGGCCTTTAAAAATATGGAACACAGATACTGGGAAGGTACTTGTAAAAAGATACATAAGTTATAGTTAAGTAAATGATAAAGCACACAAAATAGTACCAATGGCTACAGTAATGCTTTTTGAGTGTATTTTGAGTACCAGATATGCTTGGTAGAAACCAAGTTTCTTATCTCTAATCCTCAGAGAAACCCAATAAGGAAGATGATCCTGGCTCTATTTGATAGAAAAGGAAACTATGGGTGAGGGGAATTAGACACTTGTCCTGTAAATCAGCTTTGTTTTGAAATCCCAATACCCAGGCCCTTCATCTCCCACTCTGGCTAATCAATACACTCAGAGCTCCACGATGTTTCTCAGGAAGAGAATGCTTGATTTCTCTTTCCAGTGCTTGGAATATTTTGCTGCCATTGTTAATTTTCAGTGAGTTAGCTAGTGCTGGTGATCAGTTTGTGTGTGACTAAGTGCATAGCTTTGTGAGTTAACCCTAGAAATACAGGCTCTGTTTGAAAGTGAGCATGTCATTTATTACAGCAGTTGAGTCTGTGATTGTGTCATCACCTCCTACTCTAGCACACAGCTAGGGCACACAGCCATGATGAGGTTTCAGGAGCCATTGAACTCCCCTACACCCACCTCTGGCAGTCTCCAGTGTGCTGCCCAAGTATTATCATTTACTTTATGTGCCTGTGACATGAAGAGACTTGAGGAAGCACTGCTAGCAAACCAGGTATTTATAAAAGTGTAACAGAAATTGGTTCGATTTTCAGTTGTTACATTTTGTTCAGAAGTCATTATTCCCAAGTCAGTGCAGCAGAAATAGCTGAAACGTCAAACTGATCCCATCATTAGTTGAAGACAGTAACATATTTGGGGATTATTTAACACTAGGCCAGCATACTCAATTTATAGAAAAACAAGGAAATCCGGACCTGGAGAAACAGACTGCGACAGTGTGGTTTCTGTGAAGCGTGACATGTGGTAGAATGCTTAAGCACATTCTCCAAGTGGGTAGTTAATTTTATTCTTAATTTTCATGATTGAAGTTACAAAGTCCATGTAATGAAGTAAATTGTGATGATGTTGTACAAAGGTGGTATGGTAATAATCAGTAGCTTTTGGAGACTGCTCACTTCTCTTTGGGGGAGATAGAGGGATCTGGGGTTGATGTAGCCCCATCCAGTGCAGAAGGTGGTAACTAACTTCTCCCTTGCACTGCAGAATCACATGGCATCTGCCCAACTGGGTGTTAGTTTCTTCATCTTTATGGAGGAGGTATGGGCTAAAATGGGCTAAAATTAATGACTTTTTTAAAAAAGGAAAAATTATTTATAGTGATTGGTGGTGGTACATGTTAATCTAGTTGAAATCTAGAAATCTGCATATATCTTACATATCTTACTTGGAATAGAAACCAAATACTTAGGAGGAGGGAAATTTTTAATTACAGGCACATATTGCCTCCTTCAGAGATTTTTAGGACTCTGATGATTACACTGCATTTTAAAAGGAAGACATTTAATTCCTTGGCACTGGGAAATCAGTTTTTTGGATAAAATTTTTTAAGATATGAAATTGACTGTTTTGTATAATTCTTGAATGCCTTTCCTTTTTTTTTATATCCTGTGTTATTATTAAAGGCCTCTTCTTAACAATATTTATATTGAAACAGAAGAAACAATTCTGATACACAACTGTGATCACGATTTTATAAATTTATGCATCTGCTAAAGACTGGACGGGAATCTGGAAAACAATTGGCATTGCAAATGAATGAAGGGTTAGTTAAATATAGATTTTTCAGGGTATAGGTTTTTCCCTGGTGTATGGGGGAGGGATGGGCCTGTTGAAGTAGTAACAGGCAAGTTAATTTCAGGGGTGTTGAAATTCAGACTCTTATTTGGAAAAAAATAGTGTGTGTGTGTGTGTGTGTATATATATATATATATATATATATATATATATTTTTTTTTTTTTTTTTTGCAGGAGATACAGAAAAATATAATTCAAATGAGGTAGAATGTACTTGAAAAATTTATATGAAAACATGGCATGTATTTAAGCAAAAGTCTCTCAGCCTCTTTCTTCCCCCATCTAGTTGATGTTATACTTGGTTTTAGGCTTTGTATCAGAGTGCAGTTATGCCGATGAATTTTTTTTTTTTTTTAGAGCTTAGAAGTGCCAGAGGTAGTAAGCAAATCTCAAACTGTCAGCTCTGAGATTTATTATGTGTGTCTGCTGTTTGAGTCCAAAAGAGCTTAACAGCTGAATATAGACTTTAAATCACCATTGGGATTTAAATTTTACTCTGAAAGACTAGGTCATTTGACAGTCATCAAGGGCATTTTCATTCTCAAGACTGTTTTGCAGGCCCAGCAGAAAACTCCTCCATCAGCCCAAGAGGGGGGAGTTATTCTCAGGGCTAAGGCATTAAATCTGGGGTGCTCCACATGCAAAAAATAATAATGAAACACAGGGGGATTTGTTTTGTAAACTAATCCAGAAAGTTTACTTTAAATTGATAGCAAGCGGATAGGGAATGATTTGGTCAGATACTGAGGATTAAAGGTATTTAGAATATACTCTGTTATTTTGATGTACAAAAAAATTTATACCTGAAAGATTATTTTAGAAAATCACCAAGATAAGGACTGATCATTTGGGAGAAAAAAATTGACAGTGATTGTTGCAATTATATTTTCAAAGACCTAGGCAGTACAATGATGATTTAAAATATGTTAGTGGGGTGCCTGGGTGGCTCAGTCAGTGGAGCATCTGACTCTTGATTTCGGCTCTGGTTGTGATCCCAGCGTTGTGGGATCAAGTCCTGCATCTGGCTCAGTGCTGAACGTGGAGCCTGTTTGAGATTCTCATCCTCCCTTTCCCCCCCTCTCTCTCTGTCTCTCTCTGCCCCCCTCTCTCCCCGTCTCCCCTTCTACCTCTCTCCCCCACCCCTTTCTCTCAAATTAAGAAAAAAAACTTAATATGTTGGTTATGTAAGTTATTTCAATTAGGTGACTGATTATAGATGACATACATATTTTAAATCTGTACCTACATATGTCTTACATAGATCTTTGACATACAACGTTTTCTCTTAGGGAAGGAAGGATTCCTTGGGCTGTGCTTCTTATTCACTGTGGGTCCTCTAAAATCATCAGCCACAACATTCAAACTTGGGCTCACCAGAGATTAACCAAATCAGAGCCTGCTAGCTTGGGACCGGGGGATCTATTTTTAAATATCTCCACAGATTCATAGTGTACAGTCAGGGTTCTGAACCACACTGTTTTGTAGAGTTTTGTATATTTCACATGGAAAGGCAGAGAGTTAAATCTTGTAGGTGTCTTGTAGTAACCATAAAAAGAAACAGATCAATTTTACTTCTTTAATACTTTGGAAAATGTCAGATTACAATGAGCACCTCCCTCTAAGAAAATTTCGTTATTTACTTGAGATGGCCTGAAGTAAACATAAGAAAACAGAAGATGATAGAATATTTTTTTGAGATTTTATTTTATTTTATTGTAAGGATGATAGAATATTTAATAGCCACAGACCAATATTGGCATGAGTTACACTTGAACTTGACTTAGAGTATCAAGCAAGTTAAATTTAGCACTAAGCTCAGATTAAAGGAGAAGCATGTGAATAAATGAAGAAGAACAACAGTATCTGTTATTTTTTTTTTTATTTTTTTTCAACGTTTTTTATTTATTTTTGGGACAGAGAGAGACAGAGCATGAACGGGGGAGGGGCAGAGAGAGAGGGAGACACAGAATCGGAAACAGGCTCCAGGCTCTGAGCCATCAGCCCAGAGCCCGACGCGAGGCTCGAACCCACGGACCGCGAGATCGTGACCTGGCTGAAGTCGGACGCTCAACCGACTGCGCCACCCAGGCGCCCGCAGTATCTGTTATTTTTAAAAAATATTTGAAATCTTTTGTTGAATGCAGCATAATTTCATAGTATTGAAGTGTAGGCTCTGAAAGCTTACGGTATACTAAGTATAATAAGTGTTACTGAAAAGCACTAATGTGCCTATATTGATTATTATTACAGTATTTTTAAATAATTTCAAAAAGCTTTGTATGGAACACACGTTAGTACATTAAAATAACTAAGGTAAGGTAATGTAAAGATATGTCACGAAAACCTGAGGAAACTATAGTGGTATCAGTCATTTAAGAACTCATTTGGGTGGCTCAGTTGGTTAGGCGTCTGACCCTTGATTTCGGCTCAGGTCATGATCCCAGGGTCGTGGGATTGAGCCTTGCATTGGGCTTGAGATTCTCACTCCCTTGAGATTCTCACTCCCCCTCTGCCCCTCTCCCCTGTTCACATGCGCTCGCTCTCTCTCTCTCTCTCTCTCTCTCTCTAAAATAAAAACATTTTAGACTTTTAAGTAATAATAAAAAATAAAACTCGTAATTCTAGGCAAGGATAAATTTGTGTTTGTATTTTAGTACCAGTGGTTGGGGAATGGGTGGTAAACAGAAAGCTATTTTTGCTGATTGGTACTCAACTGTGAGTCACATGTGACTCATTTCATCTGTCAGCTTAATCAAAAATAAAAATGTGTTTAGGTCTGGGAAATTCAAAGATTATTATTCCATAGTCTTTGCTCTCAAGAAACCTCTAATTGTATAGGTGAGTAAGACATATACCAATAACAACAATAACAGCAGGTTGACCTTTTTCATTGATGCAATAATAGGAAAAGAGGTTTGCTGAAGAAGCCAGTGCTGCACGGACTAACTCATCTACGGAGCTAGGGCAGTCAGCTATTAAAGTCACAGTAGCTAAACTGATAGAGTAAACCTGTGCTTAAGAAAATATGGTAAGTGTCTGATCTGGGAATGGGGTATTGGTCAAGAGGGAAAAGGGGAAAGGTGGTGAAAAGAGGTACTGATTCATGCTGATTTCCGTACTGTAGTACTGGGGATTGGGAATTGCGATCTGTCTCGTGCAAGTAGAGGCTGGACACTGTGGGGCAGATCATAAGATCCAGCCTTCTGGGAGAAGGGAAGGTGACGATTAGATACATCATGTGTATACCAGCCAAGTAGACTAAGATTGAAGGAAGAAGGTACTTCTCTAGGGGAACTGTAGTAAAAATTAAACATCTATATGCCAGCTACAGGTAGTTATCTATTCAATTCTTTAAATGACCATATGAGGGGGGTACTATTATTTTTTACATTTTCCAGGTAAAGAAACCTAGACCAGTGATGTGAAATAAATGGCCCAGTTCACAAAGCTAGAAAGTGGTGGTGCTTGGATTAGGACCCAGGATGTCTAGCCTAAGAGATAACAAGGGTATACCACTTCCTTTAGCCTAACTGGGTTGTTAGTGTCTGAAGCCAAATGGGGCTGGACAAGGTAGGGACTAATGAGTGGTATAAGCAAAATGCTATAGGACTTTGTGGCTGGTGTGCTATTTTTAAGGGGGCAAGTGTGGCTTTTGATAGACAAACATTCTAGATAAACATCACAACACAACAAAGGATGTGGAAGTGAGAGCCAAAATATGGGCCTGCAGACTATATTTGGATGTATCTTATGGTATGTGGGAAGCAGTAGAAGAAGATGGAAAGATAAGATGGGATCCTTTTGAAATCCTGAAAGGATTCCTGAAGTCAGACTCCTAAAAGAACTTTGGTTTTACTTGATTATATACTGGAAAGCTATTGAAAGCCCTCAAGTGGGACATTACATGACTGGAACTGATAATAGGGAGTGAGTTAGAATGTTTTTATTCACGTGATTTGTCCTACTTCAGCATGGCCCAGTGGATGTGGAAAGTAGAAAATACATAAAAGATACAATGATCCAAAGATTGGTTGAACAAGGAGAATGATGTGGTAGTTTGAAACAGCAGTAACTGGAAGATCTCATTGGGTGCGAGGGTAGGAGAAATGAACGGAACACTTTCAGTACCAAAGAGCAATGGTGTCATGTTTACGGGTTGAAGGCAGTGATCTAAGAGGTGGGCATCATCCTTGCGTGACACTGATGGCAGATGGATATGCCCAAGTCCAGTAGTATCTGTCTCGCTGTATGAGGAGTAACTGAGTTTAGCGCCGTGTATTCGCTGTTAAGTTACCATAACTTTGTGGCTTACGACACAGATTCATTACCTTGCAGTTCTGTAGGTCAAGCGTCCGACCCAGGACTCACTGGGCCAAAGTTAAGGTATTGGCAGGGCTGTCCCTTTCCAGAGGCTCGTAGGGTAGAATCTATTTGCATGCTTTTGCACTTCTAGAGGCTGTTCATGTTCTTGGTTCATGATCTCCTTTCTCCATCTTTAAAGCCAGCAATGTTGCATCACCATCCCTTTTTCCATGGTTATACCTCCCCCTGACTCTCCTGCCTCCCTCTTCCACTTTTATAAGGACCCTTGCGATTACGTCAGGCCACCCAGATAATGCAGAACAGTCTGCCTTACCTCCCCCATTTCAACCACATCTGCAGAGTCCCTTTTGCCGTGTGAGGTGGTAAGGTAACGTAATCACAGGTTCTGGGGATTAGGATACGGGCTTCTTGGAGGCGGAGGGGCATTCTGCCTACCTCCTACAGGGCCTGGCAAATAGTGAACTTTTGAGTGATTTCTAATATTAGTATTGCCTCATCATCATTACTGTTAATGGTAGGATTACTCATCCCTCGCACTTCAATTGTAATATTAGTGTCACAGCACTGCTGAAAATTGTATTTCCAGTCAGGGCTTTACTGGGTCTGTTTGGCAGAGATGTCAGCTGAGAATATAAGTGATTTACCAATATTTAATTTTAAATGGCACATTCATTTTTAAAAGTACTCAGGAAGAAAAATTCTTGAAAGTTTTACCAAGATATTTTTTCCAGATAATAGCATATGACATTCATAAATCAGCCTTGTCATTAAGCTATGTGGTTATTTATGCCATTTTATAGTTAATGGTTTACAAGTAAGGGGACCAGTAGCAATATATGCTCTTCCTACTATATTTCTAATATATCTGATTGGGAAGAGACTGTATTGTATAATTTGCTTTATATTTTATTGTTAAATAGTTAAATAGCAAATAGTTACATTTGTAGAAGACAGCAAAAAAGGTTATACTGTTGGATTTGCTGCTTATTTTTTTAAACCTTCAGATTTATTTCTATACCAATTAAAGCCTTGAAAATTATGCTCGAGCAAGAGTTTTAGTATGTACGTCTAGAATGTTAAGTTTTTTGTTTGGCCAGATGAGGGCACTTTTTCTTTACATTTGTGAAGTTTGAACTGTGAAGCAGATTTGTTTTTCCCCATGCAAGCTGTTACTTACTTTCTGTTGTTATTGCCAGTGAGAGAAATAGTTTTGACATTTTTAATGTTTTGATTGTGTTTATTCTTATAGGTTGATCTTTCCCCAAAAGGAAAAGCTTCAGTTTCTTGCAAAGTTTTTATATTTGGAAACTTAAATGACAAAATTTCTGTGTAACAAAGTAATTTTAAGAAAGTAAATGTCTAAGTGTTTTGTGGTTTTGCTCATAATTAGTAATAGAAGTTGGAATATACTTTTAATCTAATTTTAGTACTCCATTTGTTCATGGCATGATGAAGTGGCATTGACTAGACTCTCCTCTCCTCCTCACCAAATTTCCAATGCTCATGTGGTAGTGAATCAGTGTCACTTCGCATCTCCACTAAAGTCATTCAGAAGTATGGAAAGGAAATAAAATATCAGGAGCATTTTGTCTTCAAACAGACAAAACCCCAAATACATACATGAAAATGACTGCAATCTGACACCTATAAATAAAATATCAGAAATATGGTATGTGTAACTTTTTTATTTGCAGTGATTGCTGTCTCGGGGGCTAAGTTGAGTAGAACAAGCTTTCCAAGGTTATAGGTAATGGTACTAAAAACAATACAGACTGCAGCTAGGTGGTGTCGATGTGAATAATCCAAGGAGAAAACTAAGGAGAGAATAATGTTGAGGTTTATAAATTAAGTTTGTGCATAGCAATGAAACAGAGAACCAGCTGTTGCTTATTAAAGTCTTAAAAAAAAATGACAGTATGTCATGAAAACTTGATTGAACTGAAGGAAATTCAAAGGGGGAACCAGCAAGTGTGAGATGAGAGCATGTGTAAAATTTTACACAACTTTAGGAATCAGGAGAAGGAATGAAATGCTTTTAAAATATATGTATTAACAAGAGGAGTTTGAATAATACCTGCCTGCAGCAGGTTAAAGAAAGCTGCCATCAAGTGACCTGGAAGACGTCTCAGGTCAGGAAGCCAGCAAACCTTCGTGGCCTTTATGAACAACAGGGAGTAGCTGTAACCACTGTCGTCATAACCTCGCTTACAAGCCCACCTGTGCCTCAGGTGCTTTTCCTGCTCCTTCGTGTACTCTCGTTAACAGCTCTGTGGGGCAGCTTTTTAATTCCCATTTTAAAGATGTGGAAATTTAGACATTCGGATTAATTAGATCACTAATCTCTTAATTGAGACCTTAAGTAATGTGGTCAGTGTCCTAGAAACCAGTAAATAATGAATTCTCAGACTGAAATTCAGGTCATAAGGATTAAAGACTCTTTAAAGTTGGGAGGAATATCACAAAGAAGCAAAGGCTTTTGGATAAAAGGATGGAGTCGTTTCCAGTCAGCTCTGTCTCAAAAAGCCATCTCTTGGTGTGTCAAGCAAGGAATGGCGGCTAGGATGCTTGATCCCTGAGAGGACAGATTTAAGGTCTCAAGAGCAAGCACATCTGGTGCCCATTGATGGGGTGTTGTTATTAAAGTCCATTGGGGAGAAAGAAGAGTTTCCTAGTGTTTAATGTCCACCATTGTTCCCTCTTTTTTTAACCTCGGGGCTTGCTTTAAAAAAAGGAAAGAAGAGAGTGGTGATTTTTCACTTTAATTCTGGTCCCTGACTTTTATTTTATAAATTTTGGTAGCAGTCTTGTTGGCTAGACCTTACTTTACCAAGATACAGTCTGCTCATATGGTAAATCAAACAAATCCTTTTTCCTGACAGTCCTTTTTAGCACATAGTAAATATTTTAAACTTCTAGATCTTTAATGAGAATTAAATTCCCCCCCTCCCTTTTCCATTAAACATTCATTGGGAACCTTCTATGTGCCAGGCACTTGGCTCAGCATATTGGATGCAGATGTAAGACTCAGCTGTGTCCTTGCTACTGAGTATGTAGTCTAGCGTAAGAACTCAGGAAGTGAACCAGGCATCACTGAAATGGCGTGAGTACTGTGACAGTGGGCAGTGGGCACTTAGCCCAGCCTGGATTGGAGAGGAGAGGGAAGCCTTCACAGAAGATGTAAGGTCTGAGCTGAATCCCGAAGCACAAGTGATCAGGTTATTTCTCAGATAGATAACTGAGAGGGAAGAAGGGCTGGTTTTGTCGAAGAGAAGATGTCTGTTTTGAATATTTGGGGTGTGGCACCTAGGCTTCTGAGGTAATATATTTGGTTTTTAGATATGTGGGAGTGGAAGTGTTTTTTTGGTCTGGAGATGAATACTTGAGAGTCATTTGAAGGCAAGAGACAGATAAGATGGAATAGTGATAGAATGAGGTAGAAAAAGAGGGGAGGAAGCTGGGGAATGAATGCCTGAAAAAGAGAGTTC
Organism: Acinonyx jubatus; assembly: GCF_027475565.1. NCBI lineage: Eukaryota > Metazoa > Chordata > Mammalia > Carnivora > Felidae > Acinonyx > Acinonyx jubatus. Next base: position 51,301,300 of record NC_069387.1, read on the forward strand.
GTGGAGCCTGAGTCATGTATATCCTGGAAGCCAAAGTCAGAAGACAGAACACCACTTTAAGAAAAGATAAATATGGGGTCAGTGGAAGGAAATGGCAGTGCTTCTAAATTGAGGAAGCCAAGTGAGGCACTAGATTTGATTAGTGTATCCGTTACTTAATTATGAGCAATGTGATGCTGTGTTCGGTTTACGGTAACATGTTAGAGGTGTACCCCTTCTTTCTTAAACCTTTTTTATAGTGGTTCTTAACTTCAAAGAAGTATTCAGGGACCTCTGTGCAAGTGGATATACATAGATGACTTACATTTATTTTGTTCCCTGCCCATCATTCGTCCGTCCGTCCTTCCTTCCTTCCTTCCTTCCTTCCGAGAATCTAATCCATATTTTCCTTGGATAGCAACTCCTTCCTTTCCTCTCTGTCAGGCCTGGTCTTAGGGGTAAGTATTTGTTGCAGACCTGACCTCAAGGGTGTGCACAGGATGTAACTGGGCCAGTGTGACTTGATCCTGGGACTTTCCTTAAGCTCTGGAGGAAGAGAATCTCTTTGGTTGGATTGAAGCTGTAAAGGTGTAAGCCTAGAGTTGCCCTCCTGGATGAGTATCTCTGAGACAGAGAAGGGGTGAAGAGGGAGGGAAGGAGCTGAGACAGATATACACCTTTATCGTGAGTCCAGTCACTGGATCTACTTCTGGATTTTTCAATTATTTGAATCAGTGAATTCGCTTCCTTTGCTTAAGCTATTTTGAACTTGATTTTCTGTCATTTTAGGGTGAAAGAAGAATTTCATTCTCCTAAAGAATGCCTGTGTGCTTATGTATTTTAAAGTATGCAAAGGATCAGGCGTTTACAGATCTGTAGAGGCCCACTAAACCAAATTAAATGCCTCAGCTTTATTCTGCTTAACATTAGTACCAACAAGATTTTCTCTATAAATCCAGAGCCAGTATTGTTATCATTAACTAATTAATGGTCATCCATGGGACAATTTGATCTTTATTACATTCATATAACATCTTGTTATTTATTACAGTTGAGTGGATGGGATATTTTTATTAATGCCTCTTGGATTAATCAAGAGTTAACCCATTTATCTCCTCCAGCTTCTTTCAGCAAGGATATCCTTTGTGAAATGTTGAGATTCCATTTTATTCATTATCTGTCTCTCTCCGCTTATAAATATTCTTGCCAACCATAATTCTTAGATCTAGGAATCAGACCATAAACCATAAAAGCAACATAATTCACCAAAGGCCTCATAAAATTCAAATATGAAGTCATCCCTGACCCTAGCTAACTTAAGTAACTTGAAGAAAAGTGAAAATGATTTTGTTATTAGAAGTAAGCTTCCAATTCAATACAAAATGATGGATATTTTAAAATACAATTCAATAACAATGATTTGCTGCAAGGCAACATTAAAAATAATAAGGCAGTTGGAAAGTACTTGCTATGATAATAAGATTTCAGAGAGCATTGTGACATCTGTGGTAACCTAATAGGTATGAGTTAATGAGTCTGGCCACAGAGAGGGTGATTATTTCTTTCTGGGTGCTGTACCTGCATTGGATGTAGCTCCTGCTAGGTACACAATCAAGCTTGTTTTGGTTATACGGAGCAAAAAGGTGGAGTTATAATTACCCGTGGTTACTTTGAGAATGTGCCTGAATTTAACATACTAAATTTACTGTTTCCTGTAGAAACAGACATTTCAGGGTAAGAAAAAAACAAAAACAAAAACAACAATAAACCCCAGCTAATTTCTAATTAGGTAGGACAAACAGAGCAAGAGTAAGAAGTTTAGCTTGAGTTTGAATCCCAGTCCACATTCCCAGCCCTCTGGTCATGTGTTTCTTGAAATTGGCATGATGTTTTCAGCCTCTGTGCTTTTTTGCTTTATTCCCTTACAGAATACCCTTAATGAGTTAGTATCGAATTATGAAATATATGAATTAGTACTAATTGATATTAATATATGATATCCTATATTCTAACTCAGTTTATACTCCAGGAAACTTTTTTGGGCATCTTAGTAAGACTTAATCTCTTACAATTTATGAACAAGCATCCTCCCTTTCTCTCCTCCTCATTTGTGGAGAATTTTTGTTTTATTACTAGTAAATGCTTTATGTTAAGTTGTAGGAAGTCCAAAGAACAGTGTGCAGTTCCTGCCCTCTGGTGGTTGAAAGAAACATTGCAAACAAGTAATAAAGATGTGTGCTGTGAATCTTATTAGCCTTGGTATCATTTGTTTCTTTTATTCCTGTATCATTTATGGCTTCACTGGTTTATTAAGCATGTAATGAGCATCTTCTGTATGACAGTCCCTGTCTGGTGTGGTAGCAGTAGTTAACATTTTTGAGGTCTTACAAATGGAATTCCAAAAGCGTGCTTTCATGACTTTGGGGATGCCGCATTTAGGTTACAAAGTGTTTTCCTATCTACATATAACATTTCTAGGCCTGCTGAGCTTCAAATTGGTTGTAAATGTGATGGATGAAAAATGAGGAAGTATTGTGTTTTAGTCTCTTGTTGCCTCAAAACTTAGCCTTCAAACAACAAACAATATCAGAGTTTCTGAGTCGGGAATTATGGAAGTGACTTGACTGGGCACTTGTGGCGAAGCGTCTTTTAAGAGATTGTGGCCAAGAGGTTGGTCAGAGCTGCAGTCACCTGAAGGCTTCACTGGGGCTGGTGGATCTGCTTCCAAGTTGATCCTGCTTGGCTTTACCCAGAGTGAGTGAGTGAAGACAGAGCAAGAGGGAAGCCAGTGTTTTCAGTGACCTGTCCTTAGCAGTCAAGCTTTTGTCACTTGTGCAATATCCTGTTGTATCTCACAGTCAGGTGTGTTTCATGTGCAAGATACCTGCGTAAGGGCCTGAGTACCAGGAGGTGAGAATCACTGGGGACCACCTTGTACGCTGGCTACCACGTATTGTAGCCCTGTTGTAAGCATCGGTCAATGGCTTTGGGCCTGTGTGAAGAAGACACAAGTAAATCTTCAGATGGAAGTATTTTAGAGTGAAATATGGGGTTGAAAAATCAGACCAGCTCATCTTCACTTTAATTTTCCATTCTTCATTCCCCTGGGAGAATGGCGTTCCCTAGCTGTACTTTTAAATGGGAAATAGGAAAAGAATGGTAAGAGAAATGAGTTTTATGAGAACATGCTTTTATAAAAGTGAGACTGGGACATTTTAATTTTTTTAATGTGATCTATTTATTTATGTTTCTGTGTCATTCAATGGTGAGAAATACTATTGCAGAGAGAGTGCTTAGTGATGGCTGACCAAGCGTCATAGAAATTACTGCTTGTTTTTCAAAGATTTCTTTGTCAAATTACTTACATATTTTAAATTTGAGCAGAGAGCACCGTTTTGGGTCTACAACCTGACACTGTTACTCTCATCAGTGTCGTGATGAATAATGGGAATAATAGAGTTGATTGAGGGGTAAGGAGAATGTGGCCACTTCATGCATATGTAGGTTTAAACATTGCTAGGTTAATAACAGATATGAACAGAACTGAGAGTAAAGTGTTTAAACCAGAATTTTACTTTAGTATTAAGAACATCAGGACTGTGAAATAAAATTAGTAAGGAAAATTAAAGTCACTCCTCTCAGCTGTGTTTCCCCCAAGTTATTTTCCTTCTCTGTTTTCTGTCTTAATACATCCTTTTCATAAATCATATCTGTTTTCAGGTTAGTATGTTCATTTTGAAAATATAACAGTGATACTTCCACCATTGTGAATGTATAAGAAGGAAAAACATAGGAGGATGTAAACAATTTAAAATATTAAAATTGATCTGTTTTTCATCTAATCATTTCAGTACCACTTAGGGAACAAATCATATTAGAAATGATGTTCCTGGCTCTGCAGTTTATTAATGCTTCTGGTAATAGCCAACCTAGAGTAAATATTTCCATGGCATAACTATAATAGCCTGTAATGCTTGTTTATCTTTAAGGCCTTATTTTGCAGATTTGACTCGTTAAATTAATGTAATCCCAAAAGGCAAATGGATAGATTTATAGTACTTTATATGTTGAGATTATTTTTCACTGACAGTATTCTTTTCTTAGGAGTTTATTCATTTCTTATCCTGTGAACATTGAATAAAAATTTTATATAAAATTTTACATATAAAATTTTATGTATTATGCAATCTTAGTGGTGAGATGAATTTAAAGGAAACTCCCTTCACTGAACAAATATTTATTGGGCTTGTATTATATACCGAAGCCTATGGTAGTTTCTGGGGTCAGTGTTGAAGAACAAAATAGGCACTGTCACTGTCAGCTGAACAGCTGTCAGCAAAGAGGAGAGATGGATGGACATTAGACTAATAACCACACAGGTAAATATATAGGTGTATATATATTTTAATGTTTATTTTTGAGAGAGAGAGAGAGAGAGAGAGAGTGAGGGAAGGGCAGAGAGAGAGGGAGACCCAGAAACAGGCTCCATGCTCTGAACTGTCAGCACAGAGCCCGATACAGGGCTTGAACTCACGAACTGTGAGATCATGACCCGAACCGAAGTCAGATGCTCAACCAACTGAGCCACCCAGGTACCCCAATATATACGTGTGTTTTTAAGTACTTAAGCTGAGACCTGACAGATAAGTACAGGGAGTTAGTTTGCTGGGAAAGAACCTCGTGGGCTGTAAAAATCCACAGAGTCTGAAAGCATCTGGATTCCTTGCAGGAGTGAGGGGAGCCTCCCCATCTGCAGCTGGAAACAGGGCCAGCGGCCACAGTGCAGGGCCTTGTAGCCCAGTTAAGGTCTTAGCACTTTATTTCAGATGTCGTGGGAAACTGTGACGGTTTTATATAGGAGAGTGCCATCTTGTATATGACTTTGGCTGCCTGGTGGAGAATTAAATGATGCAAACTTAAATAGAAGAAGAATAGTGAAGAAGCTACTGCATTTGTCCCAATGGGAAAAGGTGCTGCATGAATTAAGGGGAGCATCAGCAGAGTTACAGGAAAGTAGATTATTTGGGGGAGAAATTTTGGAGGCCAAGCACACAGCATCTGGTGGATTACATGGGAAGAATAATTTCCAGCTTTGTGACTTAGGCAGCTGGGTTGGAAACTCCATATTTTGAAATGAGAGAAATGGTTTATTCTTTTTAGGAGCAGGGCAAGGTGGCAAGTTAGGGAGGAGTTGTGGATTGAAGGATGGAGGTCAAAAGAAATTTGTTTCCTGGTAGGGTGAGTTTGAAATGATTGTGGGAAAACCTAGTAGAGATTCCAGGCAGGCATTTGGGTTAGAAAAGTAGATTTGGCAAATGCCAACACATTCTGCAATTTAGGCCAAAGGACAGACTGTAAGACATGTTCTTAAGTCTTGTTTAGACTGGGGATAGGATGAGGATGACATAACTGTGCTAAAATTTTATTGACATGAAAAATGACCGCTTTTTGAATAATTAATAAAAATCAGAATGTGGCTTAGGAAAAGAACTTTGGAAAAGAATTTTTTTTTTTTATTAGAGCTTTTTGTGATTTAATGCCCCCTGCCCTTTCGTTTCTTGATCTCATTCTAGAGGAATTTGATTACTTACTTTTCTGTGCTTTTCCAAAGACATCAGTCCATTTCCTTATTAAATGTTGAGATCTGGCTACAGCATGTTGATTCCCCATTTCCTCCTTGTGGCTTGTTTTTTAGAAGTTATTAATCAGCTGAATCTTAGTGTCATCTTTCCCATAGTTTCTCTTAAGCTTCATTGTGCCTTTTTGGTAGAAAGACAGCCATCTCTGTGCAGTAGTATCATCATCCTGACCTTTTGCTTATTCTGACTCATTTTGGAGTAATCTTGAAATCCTCCTATTCAAAGAAATGTTTAGCTCTGTTTATTAGTATTTATATTTTCAGTGGTAGAAATAATTGGTTTAAAGCTACAAAAACTTCCTTACTGATAACAATGCCTTTCTCTTGAAGCATTATAAATAAGCAAATGAACGATCACTTGATTGGATTTTTTTTTTTTTAGATTACCAAAATGTCCTTTTGAAAATATTCATTATCATTTTAAACATTTATTTCTATTATTTTTTAATGTTTATTTTTTGAGAATGAGAAAGACAGGATCTGAGCAGGAGAGGGGCAGAGAGAGAGGGAGACACAGAATCTGAAACAAGCTCTAGGCTCTGAGCTGTCAGCACAGAGCCCGACGCAGGACTTGAACTCACAAACGGTGAGATTATGACCTGAGCCAAAGTCGGACCCTTAACCGACTGAGCCCACCCAGGTGCCGCTTTGTCATTTATCATTTTAATGCAAAATCTGTGCCAGGCACTACAGAAGAGAGAGCTGGGGGATAATTCTTGGACTCAAGATACTTTGTCTGTAAGGTTTGTTATAAAAGCATACAACTTTATATACTGCGTATAAGTCATAACAATCTGAAAGTCCACTAGTGGAAAATACCATTGTTTCTGGGGCATTATAGAGCTAAAAAAACAACCTTGTAAGTCCAGCATATGTAATTATTTCTACCATGTTGGAGAAGTGAATATGATTCATTTAGTCAGAAATTTCAGTGATCTCAGGGTCCTTTCAAGTTCCCTATATGATCTTCCTCTCATTACTTGCCTCACTCTTTTGAGACAGCCACTAAGTGTGTTTTAAAAGGGGTATTCCCAAGAAGAAGGCACTTCCCTATTCTCAAAATGGGCAGGACTGAGGATAGGGGAAGAAAACAACTGGGCCAGAGCCAATTTCCACATAGATTTTAAAATCTCAACGTGATGGGGCGCCTGAGTGGCTCAGTCGGTTGAGCATCCGACTTCAGCTGAGGTCATGATTTCACACTTAGTGGGTTCGAGCCCCGCGTCGGGCTCTGTGCTGACAGCTCAGACCCTGAAGCCTGCCTCAGATTCTGTGTCTCCCCCTCTCTCTCTGCCCCTCCCCTGCTCATGCTCTGTCTCTCAAAAACGAATAAATGTTTAAAAAAATTTTTTAAAAATTAATAAAATCTCAACGTGAAAATAAAGTAAGTGGTTGAAACCCAGGTTTAACAGGCAGGCAGAAGAGAAGTCAGAAAAGAAGAACGTGATGGGTGAGAACTGGTAACGTGGCGACTTGTTAGTTCCTAAGAATGTTAACATTTGGTACTTCATGTCACTGATTTCAAACTTCCTTGACCAGGATCCACAGTAGGAAATATATATTATTACGAAATGTATTATCCACATAACATTTTTTTTCCTATAAAACTGAAATTAAAAAAAATGCTTTCCCTTTATTACCTGTATCGTTTCTTCTGTTTAATTATTTAAAAGAGGTGGTAGAAAGCATCTCATTAACTACATTTCATTATCTTCTAATGGGTTAGACCACGATTTAAAAATACTGCTCTGTGCAACAGTGAGATTTACATGGGCACCGATGGAGGCAAAGTAAGGATTGTTTTTGCATGTAACTGTTACTGTGGGTCATGTGCCAGTATGGAGAAATCAGACAACCTTTACATCCTCACACACTGCTTTCCACACAGGAAGCATCAAGGTAACGTTGAATGCTGTTGAACAAACAGCTTCGTAGTCATCACTACTGTGCAGCCTAATTGATTGTTGCTAATATCAGTCTTGTCCTCTGAACTCATCTTATTGCAAGACAGGAGATGCTTGTTTATCAACTGTAGCTGCCATGAACCAAAATATTCATTAAGGTCTACAAAATAGGCTAAATTATAATCTAATCAGATAAGGAGGATCTGCTGTGTCCTCAGATCACCCCTAGACTTAGTACAATAATAATTTATTATCACAGTTCCTGTGGTGCAGGAATTCTGGAGCTGCTTGGTCGGGCAGTTCTGTCTCAGGGTGTCTTATGAAGCTTTAGTTCCATGGGGCTTTAGTCTCTACAGGTTTGAAAGGTTTGGCTGGAGGATCACATGGCTGGCAAGTTGGGTCTGGCTAGCTGGTTTCTCTCTCCATGTGGGCCCCTCCACAGGGTTATGTGGCCCTCAAGATCTGGCTTTGTCCAGAGTGAGCTATCTAAGAAACCAAGACAGAAGCTGCAGTGAAGGGGACTACAGTGGAGTGAATACCAGGAGGTGAGGATCCTTGAAGGGTATCTTAGAGACTAGCTGCCATACCTTAAGTGAATATCTCTGTTAATAACAAAGTTTAGGGTTCAGGGTTGTATGAGCAAGGACAAGGATCTAGACATTCATGTATAGGTAGACTAGGAAATTCCAGGTGAACTATATATATTTAATAGTACTGCCAGCATATATTATCCTAAAGGATTGGCTTTGTGGTCATTGTTAAGACCTACTTTTCTAAACTAGTGGGAATTTTTAATGAAGGAAAAAGTAAACATGTAAATGCTTGTTTTATTTGTGAATTTTGTAAAGCATTTTGAGAGACATACTGACATTTAGTTAGCTAAGTACAGAACTATGAAAAATTAGTTAAATACTAGAAAGACCCTAAATGAAATGAGTATGAATAGAAAATAATTTACTCTCTGTAAAAGTGGTAAAAACTAATCATTAACAAGTAAAATAATCTATTAAACCAATTGGACAGAGGCATGTGTTACTAAACTTTTAGAAGATTGTCATAACATTCCAGTTAATTGATATTCTAGATTAGGATTTGGCAGTAGGGGCCTGTGGACCAAATCCAGCATGCTGCCTGTTTTTGTAAATAAAGTTTTATTGGAACACAGCCACATTCATCTGTTTCCATATTGTCTGTGACTGCTTTCTCACTGCAATATCAGAGGCAATAGTTGTGTGACAAAGACTGTGCACAAAGCCTAAGATATTTGCTGCCCTTTGAAGAATAAGTTTATTGACCCCTGCTCTAGATTTTAGACTTTTAAAATACAAGATTAGGTTTTGGAGTGCCGATGGATGCATAAATCTACAGACAGTAGCATGTAAACATAAAAAAAAAAATGCATTGTGAACAGCATTGTAATTTTTTTTAGAAGAAAAGTCTTATTAATTAGAAGAGGGAGGGACAGAATATTGTAAGATTCACAAGAATAATGCTTCATTAGGCAAGACTTTGCTTATTAAGAAAATTCATGAGCTTTGAATAGGGCCCATGTGGGAACATATGAAGCCAGCATTTGAAAAGCAAATGTGAACATTATGTTGACTGAATTAGGTTAGTGTGAAAAACCAATCTAAAAATTTTAATCTATTCTTAATCTGAATTAGAAGTTAAGAATTTTATTATTTACTTTGAAATCTTTTCTGGTTTATGGTGAGAGTTTTGCCTTTTTTTTTTTTAAAAAACATGAAAGTATAGTCTTCAGAATATGTCCCCTGAGTAATATCTATTTTCTACCCTTCTGCAGAATGACTTAAAGAGATATGCTTCATGGTGTGCTGCAGACAAATTGAAGAATGAAATTTCCAAATAAGAAGCCCAAAATTTAGGGCTCAGGGCTGTATGAGCAAGGACAAGGACCTAGGCACTCATGTGCAGGTGGACTAGAAAATCCCAGGTGAAATATAGTTCTAATAGTACCACCAGCATAAGTTATCTTACCGGATTGGCTTTGTGGTCATTGTTAAAACCTGTTTTTCTAAATTAGTGGGAAAAATTTGTACCAAATAGAATATACGTTAAGATTGTGGTATAAAGAAGAAAAGATGTGAAGTTGTTTTAGCATTTTAATCAGGCTCTGTACTAGGCACATTTCAAAAAGTGGCTCATTTACTGCTCTCAGTAACTCCATAGGATAAGAAATAGTGTTATCCTCACTCAACGTATGAGTAAACTGAACCTTAGAGAGTTTAACTTGCCCAAGTCCAGTAGTAGGACTAGGACTTACAATCTGAGGACATCTCATTCCAGATGTCTCCACATCACACTGCCAGCCTCTAAATCTGTCATCTTGTTCCTAGCTCCTATTATTTTTTTTCCCTTTTCTTTTCCCTTCCTCCCACCTCTTCTTACCTTTCCCATTTCCTTTCTTTTTTTTTATTGTTAATTACATAACTAATATGTGCTATCAAAAACAATTTAGCACGAGTATAAAATAAAAAATGAAAGTAGCCTTTATCCATACTGTTCTCTTGCTTCTTGCTTCTTTTACCAAGATAATATACATAGATATCATAGATATCTCCCATGACAGGACATACAGTTCTTTCTCCCTTCCTATTTTTAACAGCTGTGTGACATGTTCCACAGTACAGAAACTTTAATTTATGCAGCAATTCCTATTGATTATTCTCTTGACTTATGGCATCTTGTTTTCTGTCTTTGTTGCTGTTTATATAACTTGGCCTAATGAGCATCTGGTGCTTGCCTTGCACACACTAATTGAAATGACTGAAGTTTATCTATCATCACTCTAAATAATTTTTAAAAAGCAATGGTGACCTTAGTGATATTTTGAGTCTGATTTCTTGAATAGGATTTTGTCTCTGCATCATGAGGTGTTGTGACCCTTTCTTAAGCTCCTTGAAAATCTTTATTCTTTTCTCAGTTATCAGCAGATTATAATTTATATGTCAATTATAACAAGAAAATTTAAGGATGAGCTATCTCCATCAGAAGTTTTAAATTATCACAGAAAAATGACAAGTTGATGGGGCACCTGGGTGGCTCAGTCGGTTAAGCAGCTGACTTCAACTCAGGTAATAGTCTCGCAGTTCATGGGTTCAAGCCCCACATCAGGCTTTGTGCTGACAGCTCAGAGCCAGGAGCCTGCTTCAGATGCTGTATCTCCCTCTCTCTCTGCCCCTCCCCCACTCCTGCTCTGTCTCAAAATTAAATAAACATTAAAAATTTTTTTAAATGACTTAAGTTGATTCTTCATAGGTCATTAGACTGTAAACCTTATACATGATTGTGTATATATAGTAAAAAAAAATTGGCCATGAATTGTCAGAAAGTAGTTTTTCTAAAAGAGCATTAAGATATCTAACCTAATTCCTGTTATCAATTTAGTAACTTATTTAAAAAAGTACAACACCATTGTTGACATACTGGCAAAGTATTCTTTTTATACACCAGTGATGCTTATTTTGGAAAGTACTATTGGTATTTTAGAAAACTAACTTTTCTGCATTAGTACAAAGTATCTACTTGTATGTAGTAGTATTTATTACATGAATGAAGGGATGGATGGATGGATGGATGGATGGATAGGAGAGAGGAAGGAGACAAAAAATTGAGGAAGTTATCTATTTGTTAGTACAACAATGTTAATGGTTGTAGTAGGACTGGAAAGAATAAAAATCACCTTATCTGGCTAGCAGGAGTGTCCAGCAAAGCAAAGAAGAAAACCTACCCATTTGCCCTCTTGTTTTAGAAGAGTATGAATAGAAGGGAGACACCATGTGGCAGAGCAGGAAAAACATGCACTCTTTCTTACCTCTTTCTTCAGTTTCGTAGCCATGCAACCCTAAATAGCTTATGTCTGTTTTCACCTTTTCACATATATATAGTGCGAATAGTAAAACCCATCTGATGGTGTTCTTGTGCGAAAGAAAGATCAGTCACATACCCACAATACCTGAAGTGATTCTCAATACATGATACTTGGTATCATGGTGTTGCTGAAGTTGTTGGTCTGGCTTATGAATTTTTAGCTTTTCTTCTGTCTGTGATTTTCTTTCTTTCTCTTCTCTTTATTTTTAGAAAATCACTTAGAGTAGTAATTTTTGGGTGGTTTATAATTAATGGAGTGAGAAAATAAGCAGGATGGGCTTTCTGGATGCCAAAATTGATTGATGATATTGACTATTAAAATTTTTAAATCCTTGGGGCACCTATGTGGCTCAGTTGGTTAAGCATCCGACTTCGGCTCAGGTCATGATCTTGCAGTTTGTGAGTTCAAGCCCTGCATTGGGCTCTGTACTGACAGCTCAGAGCCTGGAGCCTGCTTCGGATTCTGTGTCTCCTCCTCTCTCTGCCCCTCCCATACTCATGCTCTGTCTCTGCCCCTCCCATGCTCATGCTCTGTCTCTCAATAATAATAAATAAACCTTAAATATTGAAAAAAAAATTTTTTTTAAATCCTTGTTTGTTGGCTGCAGTAAATCAAGAATTTGGTCAAGTCCTGAGAGCCAACTTGTCTTACTACCTTTAGAAATGAACGTATCTCTTGCCAAATGTATCTCCTTCCTTACCTTTCTGCAGAGATGGCTCTCTTCTCTACTGACCACATTGCTCTTCCAACATTAAGAATCTCTTTGTTTTCATCTTACTCAGTTTCTTGGCAACATTCAGCATAGTGAGTCCTTTGACACCTTTTTCCCCTTGGCTTCTATGACATCATGCACTTCTGGGTTTTTTGCTGCTTTTCTGGCTACTCTTTTACTGGCTCTTTTTCTTTTGCCGCAGCCATTTTGGTCTCTCTGCCATTCTTCAAATATGCTAGTGAAATTATTTTGAAAAATCTTACTTATTCCTGCCTCGGGGCCTTAGCACTGACCTCTCCCTCTCTGCTTGGCTTTTTGCTCACTTCCCATCTTTTGAGTGAGATCATGACCCCTGTTATCCTTGCAACACTGCTAACTTTTTCCTTTTTTGGTAGCATTTACCCCTTCTATCATACTACATAGTTTACTTATTTATTATGTTTGTCTATCTTCTCTGATAGAGTATAAGCTCCATGAGGGCAAGGATCTAGATTTTGTTTCCATAGATTGCACCAAACACCTAGCATAGGGCCTGGCACATAGTAGGCATCGTTGATTGATGAAAACACAGCATCTATCCTGTGTTCTCTTTTAAGTCATCTCATTCACTTCCAAGGCTCTTTGCACACCGTATGCCAATCATCCATAAATCTACATCGCCTGCCTAGATGTCTAAGCTCTTGCATGTCTCTACTCACTGACCTGTCTACATAGTGTCTAGTGGATATAATCAGAAAACAAAAAGATTTTACAGGCATCCTTAATTTCTCTCTTTCCTTCATTGACCCTTCCTTCCCCTTCAGTCTATCAGTAGGCCCTGTTGACCTTTCTTCTTTTCAGAAAGGGTCCCAAATCATCTGTGCCACTATCATCTCTCACCCAAACAACAGCAGCAGCCTCTCAGCTTTTCCCCTGCTTCTATTTTTGACCCATTGCAGTCCATTCTCCACACTGTAGCCAGAAGCATCTTCTGTAAAATGTAAAAAGGTAAGCACATCATCCCACAGCCTTCCAGTGGCTTTCCATACCACTTACAGTAAAATCCAGAGTCCCTTCTTTGGCTTATAAATCCAGCACTGGTTGACCTGCTGTCTCTCATCTCTTAACTGTTTTCCCCTCATCCCTACCACATTGTGGACACTGAGGCCTTCCTTCTTCTCCCTAGATATGCTAACCTTAAAGCCTTTAGACTAACTGTCCACTCTATCTGGACTCCTTTTCCCTCTTTCTGCTACTGTGTAAGATGTTGCTTACATGTTGCCTGTTCAGGACTTGTCTTGACCATCCATTCACTCGGTTACTCAGCCTGTCTTAGTTCTTTGCATAATAACCCTTTCCCACTATCTTATATATTGTTCATTGAGTTTTTTCCCTAATAAGAATATAAGCTCTGTGAGAGGTCTTTGTAACTTTTGTACCACTGAAAACATTTTCCTAATACATACAACAGTGTCTGATAGAGTTGATGCTTGATAAGTATTTGTATACTGAATGAATAAATGAACAACAGAGAACAACTTGTTTTTTAAGAGTTCCAAATTTCTGTAATACTTAATATTTTAACTAACTGATTAAGAATATCCTTAAGAATAATGGGAGAAAAATATGATTGTTCTGATTTGGGGAAAGAGGCATTAGTGCTCTGTGTCTTAGTAGAAAGCAGAAAATAGTCCCACCCCATCCTCATTTTCTCTTTTCATGTGCACAATACAGTATTTTCAAAATATTCTTCTCTTATGTCTTTATTCAGAAGTAAAATTGTTTTGTGTTTGCTTTTGTTTTTCTAGGAAAGCATGAGAAGTTTTCTTTATACTCTAAGCATTGCCTCAAGCAAGAGACTGTTTGAATGCCAAAATAATGTATAATTAAGTCTATTCATTATCTTGCCGCATGCTAAGTAGATGCTAAGGGCTTATCACTGCAGTAAAAGTCACTAGGATATTTAAGTTTATTTTATGAAATATGTTTTAAAATTTAGCTTTTTCAGACAACAAATTATCATGCAAAATGTATTCCTTTGCCCATGATTCTTGCAAATACATGCCCCAGATTTTGTAGGGATTCTTCCTGTTACTACTTCTTTGTTATTGGACACTTCTGGGGGCTCACTTTTTTGCTGTATGTATTTGAAAAAAATTCCTAATTTCATTGCATTAAGACTGAAGACTTTTAAAAAGCAAAGTGCTTCCACATTTTTAAATGCCATCTGAAGATTTCTGAGTGAGAAAGCAGTAAAAAATAAAAAGGAATCTTTTACTGACAAGTTGTGTAGTGTCAGTACTTCATGATTATTTATGTATCCATGTCTCCCTGCACACTAGCGAGTGCCTAGAACAGTGGCTTGTAACCAGAGGAACCTCAGAATCATGTAGAGAGCTTCTTCATAATGTCTGGCCCCACACCAACTGGTCAGATTGAAAGATTTCTGGACCCTGACTATGTGTGCCTGAGTTTTTCAGCTACACAAATGATCCTAATGTGAACTATGGTGAAAACCAAAATGGCGACAAGTTGCAGTAGAAGGTTCTCGCGCTCCCTTCCATTCTCCCTCCTCTTGTCTCCGGTTCCCTCCCTGTAGTTCACTGTCCAACGAATGGCAAGTATGTTTAGTCATAGAGATATCCGTCCATCCTCCTGCACTGCACCAGAACTGTCCAAAGTCTTTAGAGGTTACTCACTTGTCATAGATAGAAATAGATTATATCGTTTGTTTAATTTTTACAGATTCATTCGTTCTAGGCAGATTAATATTCAGGAAACATTTTATCAAGTTTTGTAGGTAGAGAAAGGGTAAGCAAATCAATGGTGAGGGGTCCCTGAGTGGCTCAGTCAGTTAAGCATCTGACTCGTGGTTTCAGCTCATGTCAGTGGACTCACGGTTTCTGAGATCGAGCCCTGCATCTGGCTCTGTGCTGACAGCAGGGAGCCTGCTTGGGAGTGGCGCGCGCGCGCGCTCTCTCTCTCTCTCTCTCTCTCTCTCTCTCTCTCTCTCTCTCTCTGCCCCTCCCCCCACTTGTGTGTGTGCACACGTGCTGTCTCTCAAAATAAACAAACATAAAAAAAAAACGAGATAAAGATGTTTAAAAAAGGTAAGATCTCTAATTAAGATCAAAGGTAAATGTAATTATAAGATTACCTCCATGTTAAATCACAAAGCTAAAGTTGAATGTGTAGGAGAGAGAAAATTCAGGTTAAAGAGCTATTATTAAGTAATATGGAAGAATCCAAAACGTAAATTAAAAAATGGCTGTGCTGTGCCAGTGGGCTGGAATTAATGCCTTTTTTACCTACTTTTGTGTCTGCCTATCTTTCCAAAGTTATGTCCTTCATTTAGCTGTTTAGCACATGACCCTAGCTCCTCCATTATGCAGGATATAAAGCACTTCTTGCTGTCTGCTTCCAAATTCCACCCCTGAATATTAGCTTTCCTTCCTCTCTTTTCTCTCTTCCCAGTTTTGACAGCCTACATTTCCCAGCACTCACACCAGTGCGGCCAGTTCCCAGTCCTCTCCTGCTCTGCTGCTCTGCCTCCAGTCTGGCCGTTTCCTCTTCCCTGCATCTTCTTTCTGGTCCAGATCCTCAGTGTTTATCCAAGGCATTTCAAAAAGGTCACCCCCTCCCAAAGCCTTCTCTAAATTTCCTTCATCAGAATGCTGTCTCTCTTCCCTCTAAACTCCCCAGTGCAGCAAGGCACCTCTCTCTTTTGCTGTGATCACCTTGTAATAGTGTCATGTATTCTTGCCTCATCTTCTACAAGCTCGTTTGAAGACAGAGATAATCCTCCTTGTGTTTGGTTCTACTGTACATTGCCTTGCACCATGCCTCATATGTAACATGTTTTTAATAAGTATTTATAGATCAGAAGTAGATTTGTTACAGAGAGGGAGGCAAGCCATAAGAGGCTTTTAAGTACAGAGAACAAACTGAGGGTGGAAGGGAGTTGGGGGGGGGAGCAGGGGACAGGGAAAATGGGTGATGGGCATTGAGGAGGGCACTTGGTGGGATAAATACTGGGTATTTTATGTAAGTGACGTATCGCAGGAATCTACTCCCAAAGCCAAGAGCACACCATATACACTGTATGTTAGCTAACTTGACAATAAATAATATATAAAAAATAAAAATAAAAAAATAATAAGAAAGAAGCAGTTTTTTCTTCTAATAAAATAAATATTTATTTATGGCACCAAAAAAAAGTAGATTTGTTTGTTTTAGTGAAGAACTTTTCCTTTCTCCTTCAGAAATCATAGTTTTCTAAAAGTTCTTTTTTAAAACAGAATCATCACCCTGATACATACTGTGCACAAAACTTATTAGACTTAACAATACATAAAACATATGCATGTTGACACTTTTTGATACCTTGTATGACTCTTGGTATTTGCTTTTATTCTGTGCTCCTTCTTTTCCCGGGCTTTTTCTTTAGAGAGAGGATGCTTATGTAGCATACATTGCCCATAGACCTTGCAATTAAACTTACCTAACACTCCTTGGCAATAAGAATGAGCTGCTTTGATAGAATGCTAAAGAAAATAATATGTTAGTAGCTTTCTTTGAACTTAACACTTTTTTTTTTTTTTGGAAAGGTATTGGAGTCAGGTGTGGTTCCGTAAATAGTTGTCCATGTTCTTTTTTTTAACATTTTTTTAATAACTTCTCTGAGACTTTTAATGATCTTGCCTCACCATCTATGAAAGAAGGGCCTTATCTTCATTGCTCCCATGGAATTTGTTTCCTGTGCCTTCTTACTTCCCCAGGTCTTCCAGATTAATTTGGAGTCAGGAGGGAAGGGGAAGCAAGGCTACTATTTACAAAATGGTCTCATGTTGTGGGGCGCCTGAGTGGCTCAGTCGGTGTAACATCCAGCTTCGGCTCAGGTTATGATCTCACGGTTCATGAGTTCAAGCCCTACGTTGGTCTCTGTGCTGACAGCTTGGAGCCTGCTTCAGATTTTGTGTGTCTCCTTCTCTCTCTCTACTCCTCTCCTGCTCACATTGTCTCTCTTTCAAAAAAAAACATTAAAGAAAATTTTTTTAAAAAATGAGACATTTGTATTGGGGTAGTTAGGTATTTAATGATGGGGAAGTGTAGAAAGGAAAATCGTAAATTAGTATATGGACACAGTTAGATGGGTTAGCCCCACTCTGCCTGTGGTTTGCTATCCTTAAGCTTGACGTGTATCTAGTGTGTGAACACTTTCGATTTTCAAGGTGAAAATGGGAAGTGGATTCATAAGAATTTTCTGTTTGTTTTTGGTGGGGCTATATCTGCTGTGCTAGATTTTTTTTTTTTCCTGAAAGATTTAAATGGTCATAATGAGCATCTTGACCATATTTCCATCTTGCAAAAGTGTATGGCCTTTGTAGCAACTTACTCGGCAAACCAGGCAAATTAGTTATTTGATTACATAAGCATATATATGCAAACTATGTGGTTGATTTGTGTGTGGGGGCGGGGGGAATTTTTGTAAAAATTATTTTTAAGAATGCAAAAAAAATTATTAATCCTGTATAGCTTTATCAATATTTGGGTGACGTCTGTTGTTACATAAGCTTCTAATTCATTATATAATATATACTCTATAGCTGGGAAAATCTTTACTGCTATATTTTTGAAGATAGCAGACATGTTTAATAAAGATAATGAACATTTCAGTTTATTGATGTGTATTAATATTTCCAAAGGCAAAATTAAAATACTACTGGATAGTTTGCAGATTGTTTTATTTGATGTATAGCCAAGAGTACAGAATAAGGGGTTAAAAAGTGAAATGGGAATGGTTTATAGTTTGCCTACTCAGTGGTCAGATTTATTTTTTGGAATCACATCCTGCATGTCTTGATATTTTCAGTTCATTTCAGTATTTTGGGATATACCTATGTTGATATAGTTAATGAAATACTGAAGCCTAAGGACTTGTTTAAAAAAAAAAAAAGTATAGAGATAATTACTTCCAGTCACATCAAGTTAAATGAACCACAAAAATCATGAAGTCAAAAACAAATCAATTATCATTTGGCAGTTACGTTTAGTTTATTGCAGTTAATGATCTTCGATTGAATTTGCAGCTCTCTGGGTTTGTTTGGAAGTAGGCCATCACATGCTGAGATGAAATACCAAGTCATTTAAATTAGATACCGAGCATGCTCATATGAAGTACTTACTCTTGGAGACTGCAGTGTGGTTCAGTTTTCTTCTAGTGGGAAGAGAAGAGAAGAGCTCACCGAGTGCCCTTTTGTCATCATTCTGTCAGAGGGCATGTAATTTGTCTTTGGAAACCAGAAGCCTGAGACAAAGAGAAGAATGCAGGTTTTTAGCAAAAGGCTATTTGGTGAGCTAATTAGCTGTTTTATTCTATTCTGTAATTCCTAGCAAGGCTGTGTCTTTACTTCTATCTACTGCTTGTTTTGTACTAAGCTGAAGCTTTATGTAGCAAGTAACTTAGCTGAGATTGGGAGAAAATTGTTTCTGCTGTCCAAATCTCACTCTTGAAATATTTTCAGTACATTCCTTAGGTGACAAGTTCATAAATTGCTATGATGATACTCCTTCGTGTTCTCCACAAATTTCATTTGCTCACTGGTGCTGAATAATGCTGGCAGGATTGTGTGCTGAGGGAGCGCAGGATTTGTCTGCTTGGACTAGTTTAGCATTTTTGTTCTTGTATTTTGATGAAATTATAATTTTTGCTTTCACATTTCTGTACTATATCTTAAAAAGAAAAAGTAGTGGATAAGATTTCATTTAGCTTAAAAGCAAGAATTCTTGAAATGAGAGGGTATGTTATATAGTATATGTACATATTGTTATATAGATGATTCAGAAATAAGTTGGCTTTGTAATCTAATTGGTCATTTACAGTACACTAAAATAAAATGAAATTGACAACACTTTGTGAAATATGTTCCACTTAGTATGCATATTTAGAAACTGTTCTGTTTTTAGTTCTTAAAGTAGCTACAGAAGTGTTTGGCATATAATAGTTTTGCCGTTCTGGGCTCTTCTTTCTTCCCTTGAGCTCATGTTAGCATGATTGCTAGGAAATGTTTTGTGGTTGTTTCTGTTATCCAAGTGCTCATGTTTTACCGTGAAGTTAAAGAGAGAAGTTTTTGTGCATTTTCCTATGTTATGCTCTCATAATATCATAACATTTAAAGTCTACAAATTATTAATTCATATTCAACTGATTTATATTTATCATAGATAAACGTGGCAGCCAAATCTTCAGAGTGTTCTGAAAGTTAAAATTGCATACTCAGCATGAGATAAATCATTGTATTTTTTAAAGATTTGAAGAAAAGGCATAAAATTACCATATTTATTTCCTTGGAGGAAAATCATGTTCATTAGTAAATGTAAATGTCAGGTAGGGAATTTGAGGTAGAGAAGGTATTTTAAAGAGTTCTAGAAAAACGATGCAGGGGGTGGGAGGAATAGGAAGAGAATACTAAAGGCTTAGTGCCTTCAAATGCCAGGCAATTATGTGATGCTTTCCTGAAATATCTTTATTTTGTGAACTGCCCCCACTATGCCATTTTCCAGGATTGGCACATGTGAAGGAGGTGGGTGTATACTTAAGCCTGTATGTTCGTGGAAAGGGAGGGTTAGCACTTAGAGATGAGGACTAAGTGGCAATACTCGAGAAGTCTGTTCCCACTTGTACATACTGACTCACTTGTGTGACCTTGGGCAGCATGCACACTCTGTTTGTTTCTACTTATTTTTAGTATAGTACTGTATCATGGAGGTTCATTTAAGATTTCTAAAGTAATAAGATTATTTCTTGGACTGTTACAAAGATTTGTGAGGACTGTAAGTCATTCCCAGATACCTACTGTGGGGAAACAAACAAGTGTTGCTTTATAAGTCTTCTGTGGTCTTTGAAACTAATTTGCTAATACATATTTAGTCTGTGAATAATCATGAAATTTTCATGAAGAATCGTACTTTACCCTATTTTCTCTTATGTATTTAGTCCCATTTGCCTCTATTCATAGACCTTCATAGATCTTCAATAGAAGAGAAATCGATAATCAGTTGAAGTCTGTTAAAGAAGAATATGGAGGAGTGCCTGGGTGGCTCAGTCGGTTAAGCATCCGACTTCGGCTCAGGTCATGATCTTGCGGTTCGCGGGTTTCAGCCCACATTGGGCTCTGTGCTGACAACTCAGAGCCTGGAGCCTGTTTCAGATTCTGTGTCTCCCTTTTTCTCTGCCCCTCCCCCACTTGTGCTCTGTCTCTGTCTCTCAAAAATAAATAAACACTAAAAAAAAATTAGAGAGAAATACTGGGAGAGTGAAAGGAGGGAAATATGAGAAGAAGAGTGACTGATGACAAGGATTTCTTTGCCAGGTTTCTACAGATTAAGCACATACCTGTATATTTTGTTCATTTCCAAATCATTAAGTTCATCTATTCGTTTATTTATTTAACTTAACATCTACCAATTAAGGATGACTTCTTTCCCTAACTTTTATGAAGTTCAATAGTGCTTAAAGATCCCAAGTGGTCTTCCCTCATGGTCAAGTAAGTCTGGGAATAATGGGCCATAAGGACTTATTTATGGCAGAACTTCTTGGCCTTTAACATCTTGTTCAGAACTTTATTCTAGAACTTAGTTTTCTCTGAAATATGATATATTTAATTGTAATGTATGATATAATTATATTTATATAATATATAAATATAAAATATAAATATAATTATATTTAATTATAATTAGTTTAATTAATATATGATATGAGCATTTACCAAACATGTAAATAATTCTGAATTTGAACCCTTCTATTTGAAGTGTCTGGATAAGTGAAAGAGGAATTATGAGTTTGCTTCTGTCCTCCAGAAAATTGCCTCAGTTCTTTTCTTGTTTTACATTTAAAAGAACAATCTTAGAAATATAGTGTAAATGGGATATAAAAGGTATGATTAGATTTGGGGATAGTGCTAGTGATATAAGCTAGTGATATAAGCTGAACTTACATTTTTGAAAGCCTTAAACTCTGAACGTACAAGCAGTGAGCAAACATGTATGAGGTATTTGGGGGGCAATACGGCCAAATAAAGATTTTGATAATTCTCACAAATTTTCATCCCTTCCCTTAAAGTTACTCCTAGATTACTCCTGTGGAGAAACAAACTAATTTTTAAAATATGGTTTGTAATGGTAAATTAGTGGTGTTTGTAGTCTGGTGGGCCAGACTAGCTTTGCCACTTGTGATTCAGGCAAGTGTCTTCTTTTCTCCATTCTGTGTTTTCAGTAATACACAGAAATGTCAATATTTTCTTTTACATTATGAAAATTTAATTTTATATGAAGAGCCTAGCATGGTGCCACTCATGAAGTGTTTGATAAATGTCTCCTTAATTTCTGTTTCAAACAATTATGTTTTTTCTGTATTATAATTTTTTAAAAATATTACTTATCCTATTTTAAATACCAGACCCTCAGAAGTATGCTGATTTATAAATAATAATATGCTTAGAATATCTTTATATAATTTACTTAAAAAAAATTTTTTTAATGTTTATTTATTTTTGAGACAGAGAGAGACAGAGCACGAGCTGGGAAGGGGCAGAGAGAGAGGGAGACACAGAATGTGAAGCAGGCTCCAGGCTCTGAGCTGTCAGCACAGAGCCCGACGCAGGGCTCGAACTCACGAACTGTGAGATCATGACCTGAACCAAAGTCGGACGCTTAACCGACTGAGGCACCCAGGCGCCCCTATATAATTTACTTTTAAAACCAGCATGTATACGTGATAAAATGTTGAAAGAGACTCAACTTGTTGAGCCAACTTTTATAAGAGTCACTTGTAAATACCTATATGTTTCAGCTGTCTTTGACCTGGTAGACAAAGTGATGAATATTTTGGATAAAAAAAATACCTCAAATTTGTTCATATTACTATAAAACAATGTTAGTATAAATAAAATCACTTTTAGTGAAATATGAACTCTTAAATTAGTGGAAACCCAACAGTGCCTGGCACACATTTGGCATTGAATGTTTTTCTCTTTCATGGTTTTCAGTCCATATCAATGAATAACACTATTTTAGAGCTTATTATTTTCCGTTTCTGTGTTCTCTACTTTTGTGAAGATTGCTATTCTTTAAAAACGAAGCCCTTCCCATACTATTATTGCTTAAGAGAGACATTAAAATTATTAGACTGCATAATGTAATCTCCACAAATGAGCTGATAATATGAATTAGCAGGGGCTTTTTTTCTTTTGAAAGAAGAAGGTCTTTGCTGACCTTGATAGACTTTTGTAATTATACCCCAGAACTCTGGAACTGTGTGGCTTATCCATTGAAAATTTGTTGAAATCTGGCCTATTGTAGCCCTTACATAGCAAGATTGTTCAGCAAACGGGTGCATAGGTTGGCGCTGGAAAGATACCTCAAATACTGTGTCACGGGGGCCATGACCATTGTATATTAGCTTCTCTCTAATACATTTCTTCTTATACTGGCTTTTTGGCAAATTCAAGGTCAGTTAGCTGGCTTGATATAAAACTAATGAGCTCTCAGGGGTATCAGTGATTTAAGATAGGTACATCAGAAGTATATATATAATACCATTACTTGCCCTAACTTGGCATAACTTATGTCTTTAATTAGGCTATTAATAGATGGCCACAAAACACTCAGCAAATTCATGTGAGTTTAACCTCAGTCTGTAATTTCCTCAGTGTTTTGTTGATGGTGCCCAGATTCCCACTCCATTTCAGGTTGTCTTGAACCTGAATTTACAATCTCTTGGTTGTCATTCCTGGCTTACTGTTCCGCATCTAGATTCTTCTCAGCAACCTTTTATCAAGTCCCCTCTTGCATTTAGAGCTCATACATTTAGTCTAGGAATCAAGGTTTGGGATCTCTGTTTCTTTGGTTTGTTTTGCTGTTTCTCCACATTACTCCTCAACTTAGACATCCAGATCTTTGCTGGCACCTATCACATAGGATGCTTTCAGTAAGCCACATGTGCAAGCTCAGTCCTGCCTAGCTCACTCCAGACAGTTTCAGGTTCCTGTCCCCTAGCTTTCCTCAGGTGTCATCAGCCTGTGTAATAAAAATTAAAGGCTGCAGGTCAGAATAAAAGTTAAAGTAAGAACAGCGACAATAACAACAGTAGCCTCACATCATTTTCAGACTTCCTCCCACCCATGTTAAGCTTGATATTAGAACGCAAACAAGCCTGGGGCTCTCCAGTTTTTAGAATGCCTTTGTTTCCTTTGAGTGACTAACTGTTGGCATATTCATCTTGCCAAATTGTCACAAATTTTCCTTGCAAGGGTTAAGCCTTAATACGGTTTGAATTACGGTTTTCCATAATAATTTCAGAATGATTTCTCCTCAGCAACTCCTCAGCTCACTGGCCTTGAACCAGATTTTTTTAACTTTTTCTCTTCCCTCAGGCTATGTTGTTTCTTCCCCATGATCCTGAATACTGCCCAGGATGTTAAAGAATGGCCGTCATTCCCTTAGTTTACTTGAGTCTCGGGCCTTCTGCCTCTTCAGTGAAACATATCAGACTCCTATGAAAGTAAAATATCTGTTGGCTGCTCCCCTGGCCCACCCACTTACTTTAAGGGTTTTTTGCTTTAATTTTATTTTGAAAAATGGACAGTTTGATTAGTTACCAGCTTAGAGGCTCCTGTTCTGGCACCTCTGTTAAATATGAAACCTAATTTAAACTGTGGGTTTCCTTGCTGTAACCTAATGAGTATGCATGTTCTCAAATCATCATTTATTCTTACAAGGGAATGTATACATATTAACAGATATGAGGGGGAAGGAGTCCTATCCTGAGCTACTTAGGAACTTCAGATGGGCTGGTTGCTTGACCCCAGGATCCTCTGCAGATTCAGTGTGGGTCTTGTTTGGTCTCTGAGAATGGAGATCGGCCAGCTTTCTTACTAAGCTTAATGTAGAATCGGTATTTTGGTGGTTTAGTAAGCCATAGATACTCTAGTGTAAAGGACTAGGCATTGAATATGCAGTATAGTGAATCTCTCATGAAAAATACATATCTTAGTAAAATGCTACAGATATTCTGTGATTTTTGTCAGTGACATTTTGAAGTCTGAGTCTAAAATCTACTTTATAAAGATAGAAAACCACAAACCACAAGTCTAGAGCACAGGATCTATGGCTTATTTAATACAGATGGAACATCCCCCCTTAGCCATCATTTAGCATGGGCAGTTTCCAATGGAAGAGGTTTAGGATTAGGAACCAAGACCTTCTCCTGGTCTCCTTAATGTCTGGTACACAGCTTGTCTGCTGTCTAGCACACATCTTTGGCGTTTTTCCCAGTTCAGATAACTATGATGGAATTTTTTTTTCTTTTCTGTCAGAAAGAAAGTATGTTTTGGATATAAGCATAAATTTTCCTTGGAGCTATACTTTTTCCTTAAGAATAAATCTCTGAAATTACAGCTTAAGTCAATGAGAAAGTATGATTTGTCTACTAAAAGCGATTTTATAAGTATTCCAGAAACATATCTTTCCTTTGAGGACAAGTTGCTTGTGGCAAGAAAAGGAGAATTGCGGCAGTTAACATCTAGCCTGCAAAATCCATCTGGGAGATGGATAACTTCATCTTGGTAAATAGCACAAAAATCTTTCCGTATAAACAAGTAGAAATTATAGGGCAAGGCATACGGAGATGGGCAACTTAATCAGCATATATCTGTATCTGTTTCCTGGTTAGACTTTCTCATTTTCACTACCTTTTCTCTACTTCCCTAAAGAATTAATAAGGAAGCAAGAATTTTTTCATAACCAAAGAGTTGCCCTGTTTGTAGATTTTAACAGTGGCTTATGATAGAGTTATTGATGTAGTTCCAGACATTAATCTGAAGCCTAGCACATGGGGTGCTTTCTAGGGCTTGTGGAGGAGGATGGCATTATATCCTTTTTCTTTTTTAATACTCAAAAGTTATAATACTGTATAAATATTATGGACATACAAAGGATATGAATTAAGAATGTCCATATACTCCCTATCTAGCATAAGAGAAAAAAAAATTGCCAATATATTTCAAAACTTATACTGTATGTGAACCATTATTGTATTACAAATTTTGATTACTTTTAGGTATCTGGGGAGTGATGTAATATTAAATACCGAATTCCTCCTTAATGTTAGATTTATAGCATAGATTTGTAAATAATTTTAAGAGAAAACAGTATATTGTTCTGTTTCTCTTTTTTCCTCCTACAACTGTTTTGTCATAACAAATTTGAATCTAGAGAGTGTTTTCTTCTGTATGAAAGTGTTCTTAGCAGTAATTGAAGCTACTTGATCAGGTAACTAAGATGGTGACTTTTAGCAATATTTGGGGATAGTGTCAGGGCTAGGAGAGAATGTAACTGTGGGAGCAGTTTTTGTATCTGAATTGAGTAGACTATGAATATAAAGAAAAGAAAACAGTGGAGAATTGCCCCTTGGTACTTTGTTCTTGAGTTTTGTAAGGACCCCCCCCCCCCCCCCCCCCCGCCAACACACACATATACCCTGCATAATGTCCTAATGCCTAGAATCGGGAAAGTTACCTTTTGTGGCAAACACTTTGCAAATGTCATTAAGTTAAGGACCTTGAGATGGGGAGATTATCCTGGATCTGGGGGGCCAGGACTAAATACAGCCACAAGTGTCCTCATGGCGGGTAGGAGTGGCAGGGGGAGATTTCAGCCCCGAGAAGAAAAGACACTGTGACTCTAGAAGCAAGATGGGACCACAAACCAAGGAATGCCAAGAGTCACCAGATGCTAGAAGAGGCAAGGAACTGGTTCTCCTCTAGAGCTTCTTGAGGGATTGTGGCCTTGCCAACACCTTGATTTTGGTACAGTGGAACAGATTACAGCCTGAATTTCTGGCCTCCAGAACTGAGAGAGAAAAGATTTCTGTCGTTTTAAGCCACCAATGTCGTAATTACAGTAGTCATAGGAAACTAATAGAGCCCACAGAGCTGGGTTCATTGGGATCATTCACCTTCCACCCTGTCATGTCAGTCCTCACAAATCTCTGTCAGGCTACACCGTGCCTCCTGTCAGACCTATTGCACTATCAGAGAGCATATGAATAATCTCATAGCAGAGAAAGATCTGTACCAGATACCCAGAGTAGTGGGTATTATTAATCCTAGTTCATTATGAATCTTCAAGAAATTTCTGTGTAGAGTTGCCTGGGTGGCTCAGTCAGTTAAGTGTCCCAACTTTGGCTCAGGTCATCATCTCACGGTTCGTGGGTTCAGGCCCTGCGTTCTGCTCTGTGCTGACAGCTCAGAGCCTGGAGCCTGCTTCAGATTCTGTGTCTCCCTCTCTCTCTGCCGCACCCCTGCTCATGCTCTGTCTCTCTCTCTCTCAAAAATAAACATTAAAAAAATTTTTTTTTAATTTCTGTGTAAACGTATCTAGTTCGTTCTAAAAGGATTTAAGACAGTTTGCAAACAAATTTGAAAACAACATAGAGGGGGAACATTAATTTAAGACAAATAAGAAAGATAAAGCAAAGAAAAATAGTGATAGAAAAATAATGAAGTTAGGAGAGCTTTGAATAAATCAACTTACCTCTACAGACCTTCGATTATTGACCTGAGAACCAGGCCTATTATTTTAAATCCATGTGAGGATTAAGCAGAAAATTATAAAACGTTGCTCACATTTTAAGTTGTTTAATATTTGTCATTGCCATGTTATACCCCATGACCACAGTGTTTGCTAATTGAATTTTCAGAAGAGATGGAGTTCTTTTTTGTCTTTATAAATATAATACAAAACATTTTGCAAATCACATATCTGATAAGAGACTTGTGACTAGAATATATTTTTGAAAACTCCTACAACTCAGTAATAAAAAGACAAATAACCCAATTTAAAAATGGGCAAAGATCTGAACAAACACTTTGCCAAAGAAGAATAAGTACTTGAAAGATGCTAAACATCATTAGCCATCAGAGAAATGCAAATCAGATCCATAATGAACTATCACTTCAAGCCCACTAGCATGGCTATAATCAAAAAGATGGGCAATAACACGTGTTGGCAATGATATGGAAAAATTACAGCTCTTCTCCACTGCTGCCGGGAATGTAAAATGATGCAGCTGCTTTGGAAAACAGTTTGATAGTTCCTCAAAGATACACATGGAGTTACCAAATGACCAGGCATTCCACTCCTAGCTACATACCCAACAGATTTGCAAACGTGCATATATGCAGAACTTGTATGTGAGTATTCATAGCAGCGTTTTTCATTATAACCAAAAAGTGGAAACAACTCAAATCACAGCCAGCTCAAAAATGGATATATGAAATGCATTCTATCTATGCAATGGAATATTGCTTGGTGACAGATGAAGTGCTGATACATGCTACCACATGAATGCACCTTGAAAACATTATGCTAAGGAAAAGGAACCATTCACAAAGGACCCGGTATTCTGTGGTTCCACTTGTATGAAATATCCAGGATAGGCAAACCCACAGTGACAGAACATAAACTGGAAATTGCTAGAGGCTGGGGAAAGGAGGGTATAAGGAGTGACTGCTGTGGGTGCAGGTTTTCTTCTAGGGCGATGAAGACGTTTTAAAATTGTGGTGATGTACAATTTTGTGGATGTACCAAAACCAATTGAATTGTACACTTTAAATGGTTGAATTTATGGTATGTGAATCAAGCAGTTATTTTTTTTTAAGTATACTAGATTATTATAAAGAAACTGGAAAATACAGAAAACTATAAGGCCATAAAAACTGCTGGTAATTCACCAGAGAACCATACATTTTTTGCGTATTGCCTTCTCGTTTTTCTCCCACATTATGTATGTCCCACATGCACACGTTTTCTTCTGTAATTGAGAGTATATGGACTATACAGTGTTGTAATTCTGCTTTTTCACCTGACAGTTTATTTCGAGCATTTTCAAACTTTTTTTAATGTTTTTCTTCTAAAAAGTGAAACATGCGTATTGTAGAAAATGTTACAGAACATGAACAAGTAAAAGCATGAAAAGATTATTCATGACACTGCCACTTTAATTCTGGTATCTTGGTGGCTCTAGATTTTTATGTGCTTGCCTTCAATCTGATACTACTGAGTAACAGCTGTGTTAACTTCAAAGGTGTTTTCCTCTCTAGGTTTTTTCCAGAGTTTCTAATGTCTACTAACTTAGCATGTCTTTCAGTCACTTCCTTTCTAATTTTGTTTTGAAGTACAGAGTTACTCAACAGCGAGGTAGAGGAAGCAGTTGAAACCCAGTCATGCTGAGTTTGAGGAAATAGATTAAATTAGAGATTTCATGCTTCTTTTGATTATAAAGATTTTAAGCATGGAACAGCCATCAACCAAAGTCAGAAGAGAAAAATTCTCGAGTTTGGTTTTAATAAAAATGTAAATAAAATGTAAAGTGACTGTTAAAATATTACCTTTAGGTAGGTTTCAAAAAATTTAATCTGTGCTTACATGTTTAGTTTTAACTTTAAATATTTGGGACTTTTCGAAATGACTTTTGGATTAAATTGGTTACATGATCAATATATTCATAATTCACCAAACATTACATACACTGGGTTAGTTAATGAGTGCCTGTTTTCTAGTATAATGCTCACAGCTATCTATGGAAATAGGAAAACATGTTGAGAATGGTTCTTTGTTTCAAGTTCACAGAACTTGTAAAGTAGCAGAGCCAAGATTTAAACTCACGTTTGTGTAATTCCAATTTTTTTTTTATCTTTAACCTAAAAGACCCTGTGTTTTTTATGTTTTTTTTAAGTTTATTTTGAGAGAGAGAGAGAGTGCGTGTGAGCAAGAGAGGGGCAGAGAAAGTTGGGTGAACAGAGAAAGAATCCCAAGCAGTCTCCATACCATCAGTGCAGAGCCTGATGTGGGGCTCACACTCACAAGCCATGAGATCATGACCTGAGCTGAAACCAAGAGTTGGGTGCTTAACTGACTGAGCCACTCAGGCACCCTGACGCTGTGTTTTTGATATTCCAGTTCCTGTGCTAGCTTCTTGTGAGCCTCAGACAGCTCTTAACCCACCCAGCAGAGGGGAATAGGTCCTAGAAAGAGATAATTTCTTTCAAATTAATAAACATAAGAACATCTACACATTCCGGACCCAGGTGACCTAAATCTCTGTAAAGATGGATGACATCCCTCTGGGGTAAGGGCTGAGGACCATGAGAGATGTGTGCACAGTGTGAGGGAGCACATAGAAGGAAGTGATTATTCTTGCCCAGTGATGTGAGGGTGTGGATGGCTGCCCAGAACAGATGACAGCTATGTTGGGTTTTGAAGAAGGATGATGAAGAATTTGCTAAGCAGAACACCGGGGTCAGGGTGCGGGGAGGTGGATAACACTGTAAATTGAATGACAAGACCAAAGTCTTCTAGGTCTCTTCAAGGAACAGTTACTTACTTCATTGCTATTAGAGTATTATTGTGAGGTGCTTGGTGGCAGGAAGCTTAGACAGATGAGGAAGGTAGATCAGAGAAGCATTATGAGCCGTGCAGAGGAGGCACAGACAATCCCATAGGCATTGGCGGGCCGCTTTTAAGGGCTTAATAGGGGAGGAGAGGAAGACAAATCTGTGTATTAGATAAACCTGCAGCAGTATAGAGGCTCATTTAGAGGCGGAGGAGATTGGGCATGAATTCCTTGATGTTTGAAATGACTGAATTTCAAACTGAAAATGGGTATGACTGAAAATGGGATAAAAATTTTAAACTATGGCAGCACAAAGGGGGAGAAGATAGATGATATGCAAGTTAAGAATCTTAGGATTTGATCAGCTGGGATAGGAGTTAGCAAATGAGAGGGGAAGACCACACTCCAGCATTTGGATTATATTTGGGATGAGAAACTTAAGAGAGAAATAGGTTTAATTGGGAATAAAGAGGTTTGGGCAATTTGAGTTTGAAATGTGTGTAGGATATTCCTTTTGTTCAGAGAGCAGAAATTTAGGTACAGGGACCTGCGGAGCAAGAAAGAAATATCAGGGCAACAGATATGGATTGGAATGTATAAGTTTAATTAAAACTTTACCAGTAGTGTTATTGAACGATAACAGGAGTCACTAAGTAAGGAGTGGATTAAATCACTTAAGGATGGAGGGTGTAAATGAAGGAGGATTGAAGACAGAACTTAAAAGGAAACCCAGTGTCTAGGTAGTGGGCACAGGACGCCTAGAAGAAAAAATTAGCGTGAGAGAACTTAGAGGAGTGAGATTAAGAAAACCAGAAGGAGTGCTAACGGTGTCAAGAGCCACACATTAGTCCTGGGAGATGAGGACGAAGAAGCATCCTTCGCCCAATAGGAAGACATCAGCCACCTTCACTGAGGGATGAGGAAGGATGTAAGTAAGATTACAGATTAACAGTCAGGGGAGGAGTGAACAAGGCTGGAGCGAGTGCTCGCAACCTGTGTGAACCAGTCTTTCGTCCAGGAAAGAAATCAGAAGTTCACTGACAAGATGCACCCAAGAATGGGAATGGCTAAAAGTCTGTTTTTTTAGCTGTTAAATAGGAGCCAGGAGAAAAGAGATTGAAGATGCGGGAAAGAGAAGAACCAGTTGTTAGAACAAGGTCCCACGGTAGTTGGGAAGAAAACTGATCAGAGATACGGAACAGAGGGTGGTGACTTCATCTTCTGAAGACTTGAAGGAAGAAGTGAGAATGGGCATAACTACCGTTCAGATTTGAGCTGTAGGGCAACAAAACTAAAGATTACTTGGGGGCACCAGAGGGATTGGATAGGTGGCTTAAGGGGAGTGGCAAAAATTTGAGAATAGTTGCTGAAGGGAGAATGAAAGTAAACTAAAAAGTTGCCTGCAAAGTAGTGTTAAGAACCTGTCTGAAGCTGGAAACGAGGAATTGTTAATCACATCAATCTGTATGGGCAGATGCTGGTGTTCATTTGAAAGCAAGTATGTTTCTTTCCTTTTCTTCCCCCTCTAGAATGTATTTGCTTACTGAAAACTATTCCTTCTTTTGCAATACTTGGAACCCCTTTCAGCTTAATACTTGGAACCCCTGTCAGCTTAAGCTTGTTTAGGTTAGCCAAAAGTTTTTTTAATGTGAAATGTAAAAAATATGTTATGAGTTATAAATAATACAGAAGCTATAACAGAATCCAGACATTGAATATTTATTGAGTGTTTAGTGCTCTCTAGCATGCAGAGATGGCCAGGGTAATATGGACTCTGACATATTAGTAGCTGAGATTTTAGCCAGGGGAAGAGGGTACATATAAGTAGTTTGCTTAACAGTATCCATATACCCTACTTCAAGTTACAGTTAAGAAAAATTTAAAGCATTTTTGTATTTGAAACCATATATTCATATCCTTCTGAAAAAATGTCATAGTAAGCCATGTAGAGGACCCAGTCCTAGTCCCTGAGACCCCTTTGAAAAATTTATTTAGCACTTTTAATGACATCTCATTATTTATCAGGTTTAAAGAAATCTGTTCTAACCAATTGGTGCTCAAGAGCTGAGTTCATCTAGCAGATCTCATTGTAGCTCAGTGAGGTGCTGAGTTTTGTTTTTGTTTTTGTTTTTGACTAAATTTGTATCTTTAAAGGTAGAATAATTTAACAATAAGCCCCCAACTTATGGTAGGTTAGAAAAAGTTATATTGAGTTGGCATGAACTGGATTTACTTATATTGTTTTTTTCTAGGAAATGTCCAACAAAAGGTAAGGCAATATAATCAATAAAGAAAATAATAAAATGCAAATTTACTAAACATCAGTCCTTAGAATTGCCACAGTTGGACTTCGGTTTGGCTGTTTCTCGGTGTAAAAGGGAAATATGTTCCCTTGCTGTCAGAAAGGAGATGCCTGTCAGTTCATCCAGAAGATGGTTTTCCCTTGAAAAGTATTTCTCTTGTGAGTTTTTATTTAGGGACACTTAGTGGTGTAATAAACAATGTGCTGTACAAAACTTTTACAGCTCAACAGGCGGACTTCCAATATCTCTCCATTACAGCTGCCTTTGAAAAGTTAAGAGAGTAACATTGGGCACATCTTAATAGAGGTGATTCTGAAAGGGCCCAAACTAAAAGGGCAGAGCCAGTCAGGATTCACTGACTGGATGGCTGTGGCCCAAGGACCGCCTCTAGAACAAGGAGGAGGTAAAGGTGGGACACAGCATATTTGCATGCAGTTAGGACTCTTGTTTTCTAGATGTACCGCCAGTTGTCTACTGCAACTGTTACCTTTTAAAATATTAATCCTAACTTGGATTCTTATCAATGCTTCTAATCCAGAAAGTGTCCTCCAAGACTGCTTTCCTCAATACTGTTATTACATGTAACCACCGGTGGGATTATTTTGATTGTGTTTTTACAACCGTACCAGTGAAACCCTCTTAAACAGTATTGACTAAATTAACAGCAGTTGCCAATCTGTGGTTGCTTTTGACCTCCAAAAACAGCAATGCCGTATGATTCAACCCTATGTTATAATTATGATTTTTAAACTTCCTATAGTCAATAAATATAGGATTGTGAGAATTAAAAAGTAGGTGTGGTTTCTCTCAAAGAATCTTGCATCTTCAATATTGTGATTGCTGGTTTAAAAACTCATCAGGGACCACAGGTTTACATGGCCTTCCCTGAATGTTGCTTCCTTCAATTGCTTCAATTGCTTTAAAATATAATAAACGTTTAAGTGCATGTATCTTAAGTGTATGACTTGAAAAAGCATCACAAAGGGAACATACTTGTGCACCACTACTCAGGAAATAGAATATGGCTTATATCCTAAAAGACCACTAGATGTCTCCACCCAATCACTGCCCCCACTCCTTTGCCCTAAAAGTACCTCTATTTTACCTTCTAACACCAAAGGTATAGTTGTATTTGTTTTTGAACAAATTCAAGGTATCATGAAATATGATACAGTGCAATCTAGCATCTGGCTTGTTTTACATATTAGCATCTTTTGAGATTCATCCATGTTGCATGTAGCAGGAGTTTCTTCATTGTCATTGCTATGTAGTGTTCCCCTGTATAAACATGCCACTGTTCATTTTAGCCACTCTTCTGTAGAGGGACATTTGGATTATTTCCAGTTTGTAACTATTATAGACAATGTTGCTATTGACATTGTTGCATGTCTTTTAGTGCTCATATTTACACCTTTCTTTGAATTCATTTTGAAGAAGAGAATTGCCTGAATCACAGGATATGTGTACGTTCAACTTTAGAAAATACTGCCAAACGTTGTTTCAGAGTGGTTGCATGAATTTAGGCTTCCAAAAGCATTGTAAGAAAGTTCTGGCTGTTCTACATCGTCACCGGGCAGCATTGTCATTCATTATTTTAGAGATTGTTATTCTACTTTGGTCCTTTGCATTTCCACGTAAGTATTGAGTCAATTTTAATTTCCACACGAGGTCTTGCTGGAATTTTTATTGGGGTTGAACTAAATCTATAGATTGATTGGAGATAACTGACATCTTTGCAATATTGAGTTTTCATTATATGCCTTGGTATATTTCTCTATTTCTTAAGAAATTTTAAAACTTCACATAGTAGTATTGTGAAGTTTTTTGTGTAGAAGTTTTGCACAACTTTTGAAATGTTGGTACTTTATAATATGCATTGAATGAGACATAGGCTTTAGAAATGCAACAAGCAGGGGTGCCTCGGTGGCTCAGTTGGTTAAGCATCTGACTTCGGCTCAGGTCACGATCTTATGGTTCGTAGGCTCAAGCCCCACTTTGGACTCTGTGCTGACAGCTTGGAGCCTGGAGCCTGCTTCATATTCTGTCTTCCTCTCTCTCCACCCCTCCCCCTGTCACTCTCTGTCTCTTTCTCTCTCAAAAATAAACATTAAAAAACTTAAAAACAAAACAAAAAAAATGCAACAAGCAGGTTGAATTACTTATTATACTAGTTGTAACTGTGAGCTAGTAATCTTTTTTTTTTTTTTAATGTTTATTTATTTTTGTGAGAGTGAGTGTGAGTGGGGAAGGGACAGAGAGAGAGGGAGACAGAGAATCCCAAGCAGGCTCTGTGCTGTCAGTGCAGAGCCCGATGCAGGGGTCAAACCCACGAAACGTGAGATCATGACCAGAGCCAAAACCCAGAGTTAGATGCCTAACCGACTGAACCACCCAGTTGCCCCTGGTAGTCTTATTTTTTATTGCAGCCCACCCTGTCTCAAAAAGAGATGGGATATGTGTGAGTTTTCCAATCACTTATGCAACAAGTATCCTACCCCGTGCTCCATAAATACCTACTGTGTATCAAGCAGTGTTGTAAACATTGGGAAGATGATGGTAAAAACAAAAGGATAAGGCATTTGGAATGTGGTTTACTCCTGGAAAGGGAAAGAAAGCTTGACTAATATGGTAGATTATCCAAACTGTAGAACACTTAAGCAACAAGCATTATAATGGAAAGTCTAAACATATATGGGATGATGTATGAGATATGTAAAGAGGTTGGCATAAGACCTAGCACATTAGTGTTCAGTATATTTTGGTTGTGCTGGTTGTTACTATTATTACTGTCACACCTATTTTGGGGAAAGGAGGGGACTGAAATCGGAATCTTGGAGAAATGCCTGTGTTTAAAGGGTATGAATACAAATATAGCACATAAAGAAAGTCAGAAAATTAGTTCACAGAGCCTGGGACAGAACTAAGGAGAATTCAGTGTTGTGGAAGCCAAGAATGTAAAGATTTTTAATTGTCAAAAGCTGCACAAACGTCAAAGGGATGAGAAAGAAACAGAGCCCATTGATGTAGCAATTATGAGAATATCGATTGACCTTTGAGAAAGGAGTTTTAATAGCATGATTGGGGTGGACTCTCTGGAGAAGTTTGGCAGAAGGAGAAAGATAAAAATACTGAAGGAAATGTGCTTTCTACATTGGAGAAAAACTTAAATTTTGCAAGCTAATAGGAAAATAAAATGGATTGCATTAATCTATTGTTGCATAACAAATCATAGCAAGATGTAGTGCTGAAAACAATAGCAAATATTTCTGTGGATCAGGAATTTGTCATGGGTCAGCTGGATGGTTCTGGCTTGGGATCATTGGGTGCCATCTTGGAGGCTTACTATCACAGGTAGTAAGGGTAGTAATTGAGAGGATGTGTGTCAGATGACTTCCGTTACTCAGTAAATGAGAAAGATCATCTGCTAAGACCTCTAGAGAGACTTGAGGCTAGTAGAAAAGTAGCTTTTCTGGGAGTTGGGGACATGAATTACAGAGGAATGGGATTGTCAAGCAGTATTGTTTGAGAGGTATTAGAGACTCAGCTCCAAAGACAGCTATAACAGAAGTTACCAGTAATTTTAATTGAAAATTTGTACCCCTGCAGTGTCATATAATAGAACTGAATTTTTTAACCTAAATTCCAGCTCTTAACCTTCTTTTGCAAGTTACAAAGTTGGGGAGACTGATGGGTTTTTTTAAATAATACCAACTATTTAATCTAGTCCTCAAGAATACTACAAGATGAGGATCGGGGTGCTAACCACCAAAATAAGTATGTTTTATTCTCATATGGGAAGGGAACCTTAATTTCTTTCTTTCTTTTTTTTTTTTTTTGTCAAAAAAATTTTTAATCTTTATTCTTGAGAGAGAGAGAGTGTATGAGCAGTTGAGGAGCATAGAGAGAGGGAGACACAGAATCCGAAGCAGGCTCCAGGCTGTGAGCTGTCAGCACGCAGCCCTACATGGGGCCCAAAGTCATAAACCGCAAGATCGTGACCTGAGCCGAAGTCGGACACTCAACTGACTGAGCCACCCAGGCAGGCGCCCCTTAATTTTTTTTTTTTAATGGAATAAAATTGCTCTGTAACGTTGTATAAGTTTAAGGTGCACAGCATGATCCTTTGATATATTTATATATTGTAATATGACTGCCAATGTAGTGATATTTGCCACAGTACTATTGTAGTACAATATTATTGTATACATTCATTACACCATAGATTAGATATGTATGGCTTATTCACTACCCACTACAAGTTTGTACACTATTGATGATATCTAAGGGTACCTTAATTTCATTAGACCCAACAAGAACAAGAGAGAACCTATTCTTTTATATTTAAAAGTTCATGATCTTAGCAGCAGTGTCCAAAAATGCTATAGAATAGAAATGTTTCAGTGTAAACTATTTTCCCTATAAAAAAATATGTCTAAAGTTGTGTGATTGATTTTGCTGTAGTGAAAGGGAAGAAGGGATTTCAATAATTTGTATATCTGAAGCAGGTCGATAACAGAGGTTGCTTCGATTGGGCAGATAGGGTTTAAATGCATTTCACTTTTCACACTCTGCCTAACTGAGCTTTTGAACTATCAAATTTACTTGTTTTTATATGTCAGCAGGTTATCCTGGGCATTGGAATCATTGGCCTCTTTTGTTCTATTTTCTTCTATATAGAAGCACTGATAAAGCACTGATAAAGATTCATTTTAAAAGAAACTACACTATGTGTATAGTGAGATATAATATAAAATACTTCAAAATATAATTGTACTTTCACCCTTAATCCAGTCACCCCTCTTAACAACAAATCTGTCAATTATACTTCAATTTTTAATCCAGTAGGTCTACATTTATTTTTATTCTTTGTTGTTGATGGGGCGGGTGTGTGTGTGCACTTGCTTTGTTTTGTTATTAGAAACAACTATAAAAGATTTGTGAATCATTTGGATATGTATTGCTCCAGATTACTTCTGTTTCTCTCTTTTTAATTTCCTACTATGAATTGGGGGTCATAATTTAGAAGGAAAGACTAATTTGTTATATATATAATGAATGTTTTACCTGTTATTTAAAAAGCTAGGTACTAGTTACTACTGTAACATTTTACATATCCCTTTATTTTAAAAATACAGTTAGATTGTTTTCAATCTTAGACTTCAATTGAATTTTTTCCCTACGGATTTTTCAGGAGGAAAGGTGTTTGATGTGATATGAGACTTTATGTAATTGGTTTTGGTGGAAATGAAAGGGGGAGTCATTTAAAAATGGGAATAGTAGAAGCACTTTTCTTTTTGGTTGTGTCAGACACACTGGAGAATATCAGTTAATGCATACCCTTGCCAAAGTTTGTGGAGTTTTTTTTCCTTAACCAAATTCACACAGAGAAAGTCAAAGAAACTCTAGTTGATTTTTTTTTTAACCTTTGGTTGAATGTTACCATCACATTGACTCATTGAATGCAGTTATAATTTCTACAGAAAATAAGAAGTTAATTTCCTTTAAATTATCATTAGCCACATCTCCAAATAAAATGCCCAAAACTACTTGAGGAAAGTTATCAGTTAACTGACTTGCAGTCTATATCATTAAGCTTGACTAAAGTATGAAAATGAAACATAGACGTTTGCCAAAGCTCTGATAGTGGAATATGCTGTATCATTTACGTGGCTCATATTTTAAACAGTACAACTTGAGGTGCTGTTGTTGAACGTATGGCTCTTGATTTTGGCTCAGGTCATGACTTCAGGGTTGTGGGATCCAGCCCCATCATAGGCTCCTTGCTGAGCATGGAGCCTGCTCAAGATATATTCATTCATTCTCTCTCTCTCTCTCTCTCTCTCTCTCTCTCTCTCTTCCCCCCTCCCTCTCTCCCTCCTTCTAGCTCCCTCTCCACCTCTCTCTGCTTCTCCCCTGCTTGCATTTAGTCTCACTCTCTCTCTCAAAAAAAAAAAAAAATACAAGTCAATCTTTTGTAAAGCCAAAATGTGATCAAGATTTATAATGAGCACGTTAGAAACTTTTTAGTGTGCTGTTTCTGTGAATGTGCCTTAATTTCTTTAATTATTTCTCCATATGAGATTGTGACACTTGGGTTGATTCAGTTTTATGTGTTGCTTTTAAAAAGAAAATCAAAGACTCAAGTAGTTTGCTATTGTTTCCACTTTTGCTGTCCTAGATGAAATGATGAGATTGATTTATAACCTATTCTCTAGTAAATTATGTAAATCTGAACAAAAACATCATTCCTTCATTTAAAATGTCTTTACTCAATAAGAAAACAACCCAATTAAAATATGAGTAAAAGATCTGAACAGACACCTTGCCAAAGAAAATACACAGATGGCCAATAAGCATATGAAAAGATGCTGAACACATTTGTCATTGGGGAATTGCAAATTAAATTAACAGTGAGATACTATGATGCACTTATTAGAATAGCTAAAATCCAAATAACTGACAATACTGTTTGCTCGCAGTGTTGTGGAGCTACAGGAACTCTCATTCGTTGCCTTTGGGAAAGCAAAATTGGAATATAGTTTGGCAATCTATTATTATAAAGCTAAACATAGTCTTACCATATGATCCTATAATCATACTCCTTGGTATTCACTCAGATGAGTTGAAAACTTCTGTCCATACAAAAACCCGCGCATGAATGTTTATAGCAGCTTTTTTCATAATTGCCCAAACTGGAAGCAGCTGAGATAATACCCTCTAGTAAATGAGTGCTAAACAAACTGCAGTACATCCATATAATGGAATATTTTTCAACAGTAAAAAGAAATGGTCAAGCCACAAAAAGACAGAGGTGAATCTTAAGTGCCTATTGCCAAATGAAAGAAGGCAGTCTAAAAATTCTACCTAGTATATGATTCCCATCGACACTCCGGAAAAGCTAAGACTATAGAGACGATATAAAGATCAGGGGCTTGGGGGAAAAGAAGAAAGAGCTGAATAGGTAAGGCATGGGGGATTTTGAGGGTGATGAAGCTATTCTGTGTGGTACTATAATTGTGGTTGTATGACACAATGCATTTGTCAAAACCCACGGAACTTTATAGGACAACAAGTGAAACCAGGCTGTGTGCAAACTTAAGAAATCATTTAGGAGATCAAGGGACCCCAGTATAGAATACAGACTGTGACAAAAGAATGTATATATGCACGACACTACCTTACTTGGAGGAGATGGGGCAAAAAAGATAATGACCTATGTAACTTTGGAAATAGTGGAGTCTATAAGACTAAAGACAGAAGACTATGTAGTCTTCTGCATAATACTTCATTCCAGTAAGGTCATCAAAAACAGAGGAACTCTGAGAAACTGTCACAGCCAAGAGGAGCTTAAGGACAAGATGACTAAATATAATGTGGTACCCGGGTTGGGATCCTGAAACAGAAAAAGAACATTAGGTAAAAATTAAGAGAATTCATACAAACTATGGCCTTTAGTTAGTTAAAAAAAAAAAATTTTTTTTTTGACCTGTCCAGCTTTCTATGAGATACAGTGCATAAACATGGCTCAAAGCTACCTTTTTTATCTTTCAGAGTTACAGAAGAACTGGGTTTAGTCATATTTGTGTTCATTTCCTCA
Organism: Acinonyx jubatus; assembly: GCF_027475565.1. Lineage (NCBI taxonomy): Eukaryota > Metazoa > Chordata > Mammalia > Carnivora > Felidae > Acinonyx > Acinonyx jubatus. Next base: position 51,340,759 of record NC_069387.1, read on the forward strand.
TTGGTGCCTACAGTTCATCTGTTATAAAAACCAAATATTTTTTATAGTTTATAAAAATCTTGATAGAAATGTCTTGATAATGAACACAGTGCCTGATTTTTTAATGATTTTATTGCCAGCTGTGGTACATAGTGCATTTGTACATGCACACACCTTACACACACCACCTGCTGTTGCTTGCTGGGCACACTCAGTAATTGTTGATTGAGACAGTGAATGAGTAAAGAACTGGCTCAGGTCCTAAAAACTTCCATTTATTCATAACCAGCCTCCCTTGAAGAATTTGAAATGGCTCATAACAAAAAGACAATAAATTAATAATACATAAATAAGGGAGGTGGAAATCAGTTCCAGAGACAATACAAGTTTGATTCAGACCCAGCAGTATATGTAAATATTTTTGAAATATAAAGCACCTCAGGTTTTCTTTTAGTAACTCTTTAATTCTGGGAATGACAAGTTCCAATGCCTACAAGAGCTGGGCAGATACTATAAATATGTACACTTGGGTCAAGGGCCATTCACTTTGTCAAACACCATGCTTTGGGGATGTAGCTGCCAGATTGCTTTGGCCTAAATTTTTGTTCAGTGGATCAGCTCATATAATCCAAAAGATGTTATTAGATAAATACTTGTTTTACTGGGGAAACAATAGATGTGAATGAAGTTTTCTCTTTAATTTTGTTTTTTTAGTTAGTCTATCAAATCTATGATGCTAACCAGCCAAACCTAATTTTGATTCCTGCATCCAAAATGTTGCTAAGTGCCCCCACCCCACAACCATTGGATCCTAAGGTAAAAGTGTGATCCAAGATGTTGATGGACACACCGTGCTTCTGACATTTGAGCATACAGGTAATGAGAATATCACAATATCACAATCTGCCTCGTGGACAATGATCCTAAAATGCCATGAGATGTGACGAGTTTCCCAATTTCAGGACTATTAAAATGATTTTTTAATTGCTTCTTAGAATAAATGAAAGAGGGTACTTGAAGCATGTTTGTATAGTAGTTCTTATTGTGAGATGGTAGACTAATACTTTTGAACAGCAGCAACTCATCTAGGAAATAGGGAACTTTCCATCTACAGCCATAGTTGTTTGTTTTGTTAGATTTAATAGTTGCTTTTTTTTTTTAACATAAGGTTTAACTTCTCATTTCTCAGAGCCTGGTACCTGTGTCATTGGTAGTATATAAAATAATTTTTAGGCCTATTGGGAGCTGAGATAAGCCAATTCGGGTGTTTGCCTTTTTTAATTCTTTTGGTAAGTAAGCCTCTGACAGCTGCAGGTAGATGTGACCCATATATGTTTCTTTCCCACAGCCTTGCTCCCAGGTATGTTAGTGATGGAAACAAGTCCTGCACTGAATTCTGCTACACACACTATTAGCAAGTAGATACCAAAACAGCCATTTAACCTATTCCTGTAAGAATAGACTAAGTCCCAGGGTGCCTGGGTAGTTAAGCATTCAACTTCGGTGAAGGTCATGATCTCATCGGAGCCCCACATCGGGCTGCCCTGCTGTCAGGCTTGGAGCCTGCCTTGGATCCTCTGTCCCCTCTCTTTCTGCCCCTCCCTCACTTTCCCTCCCCACCACCCCACCTCTCATTCAAAAATAAAACATTATATATGCACACACATACACACAAGTCTTTCTCTAAGAGTAGCAGTGTCCCTACTCTGTGTCTTTTTTAAGCATTCCAACAAACACCTTAACACGAAAGATGTACTCCAGATATAACAATATTCTGACAGAAAGATCACCTAACTTAATGAATTCAGCAAGCAGTACCCTTCAATGAGGGGAACAAAGAACCAAAGGAAATTTTATAATGGGGCACTAGTCCAAACGCGCTTGGCTACTAGGTTAGCCAAATTCGTGTTTCCTATTTATGCAAGGACCTTCTGGCCATCCACATACTTTGATTATCACTTATTTCACCATGAGAAAATAGTTCCAACTTCCCTTATCCTAATAAACCCTCTGATGCAGATTTAGATAGTGAGATTTGAAGAGTTTGTGTGATGGTCTTAGCTGCCTTGAACGTGGATAGCTGATAGGGTATTTAAAATATTAACCAACTGTCTTCTTTTAGCCTTCATATTGAATTATTTTAAAGTTGTTTGCAGTGTAGCAAGGCAATATGTGGATGAAATTTTCACATTTTAATATATGTTACATGTTGGAAAACATAGCTAGTGGATAAAACCTGCAATTTTGCAGATATTACTGAGGATGAAGCGACTTAACTTGCTTTTTTAATATAAAGTAAATACTGTTAATAGTACATGTGATATTCTGACATAGCAGAAGTGGACAGAACATTTAATGGAATGGCTTTTCTAAACAATATTCTACCATTAACTCCTTTCCTCACTTGACTATGTTGTCAGTGGATGGTGGTGCTCTTATTTGGTAGATAAGCCAGTTGTCTACATTTAAACTCATTTCTTGGTAATATACCGTCCCAAGGAAAATGCCTACCTTTATAACAGAATAATGTCTTATGAATTTTTTAAAGGATTTGTTGCAGAAATTTAAGCTTAAATGCTCTTCAGATTTATAGTTTTATGAAATAATCCTAAGGAAGTATGACTGACTTACGGAACTGTAGACGATACCTCAGTGACTATTTCCACTTAAAGCATTTTCATAATTATCAGTGAGTATTCTAATAAACTAAATATGATAATCCTTCAAAAGCATATGGCTTTAAAATATACACATTCTGGGAGTAAAACTTACGCCATTAACTTTGAACTATGTATGCTTTGTGTTTATAAATGTATAAGGGTCTGTCAAAATTGGGGGTTCCTCTCCTTCAACCACAAGAGGACAGCAATTTTAAGACCGTAAGGGACCACTGAAGAGTTTTTGCAGCCCCTTCATCCACACAGTATGAAATGCCTAGCTACTACCGCCTGTACTACCAATCCTGGTCTGCTTCCCTAAGGGTGAGAATTGCAGTATCGAAGTATTGCAGGGCCCCAGAACTACATGTGTTTGCTCCATCTTTGTGGAGAGATGATGCAGGGGTGCCTGGTGCCTGCCCCAAAGCCCCAGCCAGTTCCCTTGGAAGTACGCGACTCCTTTTGTTCGTTTCCTCAGGGCAGAAATTCTGGACCAGTGCAGGCCTTTCTTATCACATCCAAAACATTTGCAAACAAATAAAATTTCTAGACCAATATGGAGTTTTAAAAACGGAATTTGTGGACTTTTAAAATGAAATTGCAAGTGTTCTTCTTTTCCCTTTTACTTTATACTGTATCGTCTGCCTTCTGGAAAGGACCACTCTGATCCTTGTAGACCCTTACTTTAAAACAGCAGTGGTAAACAATCTGTTTACCCCATCCTTCTCGTGAGAAGCAAAACAGCCTTATAAGGTGATGTCAGAGGGTCCTAAACTATAAACTACCAAGGAACTCCCCAAGGATCCCCATAACAGTAAACAATTAGGGTCTCTTTCATTTATGATTTAAATCAGAATGCCCTTTGACTTATCCTGCTCCTGAACTGGCTGTGTGGGCAATTCCATTTGTAGTGTGGGAATTAATCTGAACTTCAGTATTGTAGTCTCCCATTTTAAATCTTAGAATGCTGGGTGGAATGAGGATCCCAGATTATATCCAATCAGAAGAATTGTATAATACTATACTGTATTAAAGCAAGTTGGAATACTGTTGACCAGCCTTGGTTAAATTCCAACACACATCTTCCTTCAGATCTGTACAAAATTCATATTACAGATACATCAGTTATTTTTTTTAATTGTTATAAAGCTCATAGAGCGTAAAATTAGCCATTTTAAGGTGTATAATTCAGTAGCATTTAGTACATTCACAGTGGTGGGCAACCATTACCTCTGTCTAGTTCCAAAATAGTTTCATCACCACAAAAGCAAACCCTGTGCCCTATAAGCTCTCCCTCCCCATTTCCCCCTTCCCCTCAGCCCCTGGCAACCACTAATCTGCTTTCTGTTACTGTGGATTTACCTGTTTTGAGTATTTCTTATAAAAGGAATCATTAGTATATGACCTTTTGTGTCTGCCTTCTTCCACTAGCATAATGGTTTTGAAGTTCATCTATGTTGGTAGCATCTATGAATACTTTTTTTCAATGGCTGAATAAATTGTATGTACATGCTACATTTTGTTTACTCATTCACCCATTGGTGCACAATTGGCTTGTTTCTGCCTTGTGGCTATTGTGAATAGTGCTCCTAGCAATGTTTGTCTACAAATATTTGTTTGAATACCTATTTTCAGTTCTTTGGGATATATACCTAAGAGTTCAGGAGCACCTGGGTGGCGCAGTCGGTTAAGCGTCCGACTTCAGCCAGGTCACGATCTCGCGGTCCGTGAGTTCGAGCCCCGCGTCAGGCTCTGGGCTGATGGCTCGGAGCCTGGAGCCTGTTTCCGATTCTGTGTCTCCCTCTCTCTCTGCCCCTCCCCCGTTCATGCTCTGTCTCTCTCTGTCCCAAAAATAAATAAACATTGAAAAAAAATTTTTTTTTTAAATAAAAAAAATAAAAAATAAATAAAAAAAAAAGAGTTCAATTGCTAGGTCATGTAGTAATTCTGTGTTTAACTTTATGAGGGATCTCTAAACTATTTTTTATAGCAGCTGTGCTATTTTACATTATTGCCAACACTGAATATTTATGCTGGGATCCTGAACTGACTCTGGGGCTTCCAGATTAAATTCTGAACAATCAGGATTTTTTTATTTTTGGGTAACATTAGTGTATATGGTTTCATGAAGATTTTCAAAGGAGGCCTATGAAAATGGTCCATTTCGAAAGTTGCTGTTATTTTGTTATGCCGTTGATCCTCTGACATCCGAACAGAATTTTTAAGAAACAGTGTTTAAAAACTGAATTTGCTATTTGAATTAAAATACCTATTCCTTGTTTTGTCTTTTATATCTAATATGTGACACTTTTGAAATATTTAGCTGATTTAGAAATCAGAGAGTAATGGATACACAGATTAGAGTAGGAGAACATTCCTGAATAGTAATTTGCAAGATGCTTTTTAATTGATTGACAGTAATTTTTTTTTAATGTTCATTTATTTTTGAGAGACAGAGACAGAGGGCGAGCAGGGGAGAGGCAGAGAGAGAGGGAGACACAGAAGCAGGCTCCAGGCTCTGAGCCATCAGCACAGAGCCTGATGTGGGGCTCAAACTCATGAACAGTGAGATCATGACCTGAGCCCAAGTCGGGCACTCACAGACACTCAACTGACTGAGCCACTCAGGCGCCCCTTGACTGACAGTAATTATACTGCGTAAGGAAGTGGGTTTTATCCTTCAAGTTTCCAGTTAGGTACATCTTTTGTTTCTTTTTCTGTTGTGCAGGATTCAAAGTTTTGGCAGCTTAATCTTCCTTTTGTTGTTCATTGTTAATGTTTTCCAGTCGTTTAATGCACTGAACTGGTATCTCCATGCTAAATTACATTTTGATTGTTTTAAATATGGTTTATTAGTTTGTGACAGAATGCGGTGGATCATTGTTGGTGCCTAACAAACTGCTACTGCTCTCCACACTTCCCTCCAACCTTCTTCCTTTTAGAAAGAGTCCAGGTTTTGTTCTAAGTGTTTTTTTCTTCCATGTGCTTTGGAAAGGTTAGCCTCCTAAGCCTTAGAGTATAAATAATAATTATTCTTAGGGAGTTACTCCTATCCCCCATGCCAGTGATTGGTGTAGGCTGAAGAACTAATGTGAAAGTTTTCTTCATTTTCTTTAAAAAAGGGGGGGGGGAGCATCTAAGATAAGAAGTTGTTTCCTTTTTTTACTGTAAGAACATGATGCTTGGAGCCACAGTGGCAATTGTGGACCCATGACAGAGAAGAAGTAAGAGAATCACGGAGGCATTATTGAGTCTCTGAATTAGACCAGAGACTGCCCTCTTATCATGTGAGATACTAAATTCTTCATTATTTGAGCCGTTTTTTTAATTGGGCATTCTGGTGCTGAAAGCATCCTAACTCCTACCAAAGAAAAGATGAGAAGTATTTTGTTAAAATGTGAAAAAACTGCTCCTATACTTTATAGTTTTTACATGTGAAACTCTGGAATTTTATGGGTAGAAAAAAGGTAAGACATTTAAACTCTTCACATTTACATTTGAGGTAACTATGTAGTTCATCATATAAATTATAAATAAAGATGGGGTTTATCTGAGGAAAAAAACAAGTAGAAATATTCACTAGTTTTGTTCACATATACCTATCAGCTACTCAAGCCTATTTTTGCCTGAAAGTGGTTTTGTGGCTTAGAATATAATGCCCAAACCAAACCTGCTGAATCAGAATCTCCTGAGATTTGGCTTAGTAATGTGTGTTTTAAACCAGTTCTCCTATGATTCTGAGGCAGCCAGTTTTTGAGTTTAGTAACCACTGACCCTAGGGCAAATGTCTAAATTTCTCAATGCTTTGGAACTCTAAGTACTGCTACTTTTATTTGCTGGTAATAAGAAAGTGCTTGAATTTCACATTTCAGCAGCTAAATTAATACTAAAATGTTGCCCGTCAAGGATATGTAATGTGCATGAAAGTACTGTTCTTGAATTTGTTCTTTGTTCTCTCTGCACCATTTATTTAGTGCAGCTTTATGTAGATACATAATTTCTAATATTTTATAATTAGAGAAAAGGGAATTTTTGTTTTATTCCTTTTCTGTTGTGTACCTAATAAGCCACTTTTCCCGTAATATATTGTCTTACTCAAGACTCTTTTGTTATAGAAATCAAATTCATGGGGCGCCTGGGTGGCTCAGTTGGTTAAGCGGCCGACTTCAGCTCGGGTCATGATCTCGCGGTCCGTGAGGGCTGTGAGTTTGAGCCCCGCGTCGGGCTCTGGGCTGATAGCTCAGAGCCTGGAGCCTGTTTCAGATTCTGTGTCTCCCTCTCTCTGACCCTCCACTGTTCATGCTCTGTCTCTCTCTGTCTCAAAAATAAATAAATGTTAAAAAAAAATTTTTTTTAAAGAAATCAAACTCACACTTTTAGGCAAAAAGATAAATTAAGTGGCTTATATACTGACACTATAGAAGGCGTGGGTGCAGCTGGGCTGGGGAGTGGCAGTAAGGGTTAGAAGCAGTGACCCTTAACTGTGCAGGATGTTTGCTGCTTCTCACTGCTATTTGGCTCATTATCTCAGACCTGCTTCCTCCCCAGAGCTAGAACAGTGTCTGCCAGCAGGTCTCAGACCCCGTCCCCAGAGCTTCATCACCCTGGAGGACCCTCTCTTGAATGACTGCTTATAATAGTCTAGTGAGTGTGAACGAGTGACATACATCCCTGAATTTAGACACATTATGGTTACAGTAACTTAGTTGTAGTTAGTTCAACTAACAACATCGAGTAACTAGCACTGTTTGTTGGGAAATCTGTTAGGGTCTGACGAGAGTGACCGGAGAGCGGTTTAAACACAGAGTAGTTTATCTTTTCAAGTAGAGCAATCTCAGAGACAGGCCTTTTAAGATTGAAATCAGGGCCCTAGACCTTTCTGTCTTCCTGTTTCACCATCCTAACATGAGACTTCTTTTGTCAAGATTACTTCATGGACCACAGTGGCTGTCCTTATGTCCAAAAGGAGAAAGATCAGAAGAGCAAAAGCATGTATTTCCTAGCTGAGTCAGCTTCCTCTAAGCATCCTTTCCAGGGGTTCCATAAGACATTCTTCTTTATATCTCAGTGGGCACACCTCATTAACACCTAATCGCAAGAGAAGCCCGGAAACAGAATGCTTTAGTTGGATGCGTTGCTACCCTGACTGAGACTGAGCAGGAAAGGGAGAGTGGGCAGTGTGTGGCAGTGACCAGTGTGTACCATCAGCAGTTGGCAAAGGTTGGCCGTGTTGAGTTCATTGGCAACTTTTTACTCATAATCCCGAGGCGTCTGGGTGACTCAGTCGGTTAAGTATCCAACTCTTGAATTCGGTTCAGGTCGTGATCTCACAGTTCATGAGTTCAAGCTCCACATCGGGCTCATGCTGTTAGCACAAAGCCTGTTTGGGATTCTCTCTCTCCCTTTGTCTATGCCCCTGCGAGCACACACGCTTTCTCTCTTTTATCTCAAAATAAAAAACGTTTAAAAACACAATCTAAACAGTAATATGAGCTGAGTCAAACCTGTTTTCAAGTTAGTATCAAATCTCATTTTCTTTCATATTCGTTTGCTTACTCATTCAGTTCATTTCCAGATAGTGGAAGCCTGTTTATATCCCAGCTTTAGTGCTTTCATTTGTAGTGATGAGGTTGTTAGTATAAGTCTTACTTTATATGTAAGCAAAACTGCTGTAAAGGAAAATCACGTTTCTCAATGGCATTTGTGAAAACTCACCAGTCCTCTATGTCACTTATAAAACTTTGCTGGTAAATCTCCTTTGGTCATAACCCTTCTCTCTTTAGTCGCTCTCCATGGCCTGTCAGATGACACCCAGGCTATTCTGTCTAATGTTCACAACCTTCAACCCTGTTCCCAGCCTACCTTTCTAAACCACTGCATTATAACCAACTCAAACTAGTCATCTCATTTTTACCACAATATTTTTTCACCATGACCTTCCTAATTTATGTTTTCCAGATCCTACCCATCTTTTTTTTTTTTTTTCCAATGTTTATTTATTTTTGGGACAGAGAGAGACAGAGTATGAACAGGCGAGGGGCAGAGAGAGAGGGAGACACAGAATCGGAACCAGGCTCCAGGCTCTGAGCCATCAGCCCAGAGCCCGACGCGGGGCTCAAACTCACGGACCGCGAGATCGTGACCTGGCTGAAGTCGGACGCTTAACCGACTGCGCCACCCAGGCGCCCCGACCCTACCCATCTTTATTGGGTTCATGCTGACAGGCCATTTCACTTACCTCAGCTTTTTTGGTCCACATGTCTTTCAGAACAATAATAGTTATTATTTAATGAACTCTAATTATGTATCAAGTACTGTTGTAAGGGCTTTAATGTTTGAATTCATTTAATCCTCATAAAAATTCTATGAAGAAGATACTATTGTTATACCCATTTTAGAGATAACTGAGGCACGTAGAAGTACAGTAGTTTTCCTAAGGCCTGATCCAAAATTGCGCCTTAGGCTTTCTGGTTCCAGAATTCATTTATGTTATGGCATCTCATATTCTTACTTGTATTTTAATTATGTACTTATTTACCCATAACTAGTTTGGACATTTCATTTCTTTTTTTAATTTTCTCACAGGATCTAGTGTTTGTACAAAAGAAACACTATCCTCAATAAATATTTGTTGACTGAATTTAAAAATGTATTAACAGTAGCTAAGGAGATTAAATCTCAACCCAGGTTTGTTTGCTTGATTTTTCTCTTTAACACTATATAGCAAATGTGTAACATTTCCAGCAAACTTCCAAAATAAAGTATTTTCATCTAAAAGAAAAATTTTCATCTAAAAGAAAAATCTTGTGGGCCAAGGAATTTGTACAAATGAGATTTAAAAACAAATTTGGGCATCTGGGTGGCTCAGACAGTTGAGTGTCTGACTCTTGATTTCAGCTCAGGTCATGATCCCAGGGTCATGGGATCGAGCCCCATGTCAGGCTCCATGTTGGAACCTGCTTAAGATTCTCTTTCCTCATCTGCCCCTCCTGCTTACACACACTCTGTCTTTCTTAAGATAGATGGATAGATAAACAGAGAGATAAAAAGAAATTATCTCTCTTGTGCCTGAAATGTAAGTGTAGAAGTTTGGCAAGTTAAAACCAGTTTTGTTTTTGGTCTTAAGGGGAAATGCTCACACCTCAATAAAACTTGCCCTTGATAAGCAAATGGTCGTGGTTGGGGTTGTTGCCATAAGACCACCTGATTGTGTTTGTTATGTTGTAACTGGGGCTCAAGGGTGCAGGAAGAGCACCTGGCTCCAGGGGCCCCAAATAAAGCAGGTTTGGCCATTTGCCACTGACAAAATCCAAAGGCACAGAGACCTATGGTGGCGAAACAGGAGAGGAATTTATTTCAATGAGGCCAACACCAGGAAGACAGTGCACTGATGTCTCAAAGACTGCCTCTGAAGTGCTGAAAATACTTCTCAGTTTATATATGGAAAGTATGGAACAAAGGTCAGTGGGTACATACACAGCTGGGCAGTAAAGGTCAAGTCGACCATGGTCTTCAGATCAGTCATGTGGGGTCTTGTTGGTTGTCAGGGCAGTTAATGCTTGAGGGGGTGGTTTCAGTTCCCATCACAAGATGCTTTTCACATTGGGTCTTGTGCCGGAGTTCAAAGATAAGAAGAACTTAATCAGTTAGAAAGTACAGACTGAGGTCAAAATGGAGGTAAAGTCCTTTTTCAATGTAATCTCCTGACAAAGGGACAACTAAGGAAGTCAGTTACTTTCATTGAGTTAGTTGTAGATATAAAAGTATCTCTTAGTTCCCAAGGCTATGTCTGGATCATGAGTCTCCACAATGTATTCTGTCGTGTTCCATGGTCGTAAAACTTCTAAAAAACGTGCACATTTTCTTGCCTTCTTTCAAGAGAGTAAGCATGAGTTTCTTATTGGGAAGTCAAGCCAACACACAAAAGCAGCTGTTGACTGTAAAAAAACAAAAAACAAAAGAGCCAGCTATTTTACCAGCAAAATGAGTTTATTCGGGAGAAGCAGAAGATTATAATTCAGGACAAGCTGAGTATGGCAAACCATAAGCAAGTGTGGAGAACAGAGAAGGGCTTGCTTTTATGAAAGAAAGGAGGCAGCCAGGAGGGGCTGAAGAGTTCTGGGTGGTGACAACTTCTCACTGGCTGAGTGTGGCAGTTTCTCATTGGCTGAGCTGTTGATGGGCAAGGAGAAATTCTTTGTACTGCTGGGGCATGTAAAGTCAGCTTCTTCCCGGGCACTTGGGTGGCTCAGTCAGGTAAGCCTGACTTTGGCTGAGGTCATGATCTCACTGTTTGTGGGTTCAATCCCTGCATCGGGCTCTGTGCTAACAGCTAAGAGCCTGAATTCTACTTCAGATTCTGTGTCTTCCTCTCTCTCTACCCCTCCCCGCTCACACTCTGTCTCTCTCTCTCTCTCAAAAATAAATAAAACATTAAAAGGAAAATTTCTAACCACAATAAATAAAACATTAAAAGAAAATTTTTTTAAGTAAGCTTCCTCCTATTGGGGATGTGAGTGGTAGTGCATGAGAGCTCCCCCTTCAGGGCTTCCTGACATTTTAAATGAAATTTCCTCTATTTTCACAAAACCCTTATAGTTTCTTTGAGACTATTTTTTTATGATAATGAAACTGATAACACTGTCATATGTTTGATTTTATTCTTGCATCAAAAACAGACTGTCTTCTAAGCAGATGGTTCAAGTGTAGAATTGACTTAGTTACTTGGATAATAGATGCTTTGTTAGTAAATCAGGCTCTGTAGAAAACCAGTTAGATTTTAAAATTTCTTTCAGAATGAAAATCAATAGATATGTAGATAGAATATAAGTTACAAACTATCATTCAAAAATGTGTATTCATCCAGAGTTGAAATAGAACCTAGGCAAGGAAGCTAGAGCTTAGCTAAATTTACATTTATTTTCTTGCTCCTATAACTTGGTTGTTGATTTATTATTTCATAGTCATCAACATGTTCCTAAGTCTGAATTTCTTTATTGTGCTAGAATTTCAGATTATTTTTCATAAAACACAAGTACTTCCAATTTCCTATTAGTTACCATTGCACACTTAAGTACAAAATTACTAAATTGAAAGTTAGCATCATTTGTTTCTTGTACACATATACTTTGACTTGGAATTTTTCTAGAATTGTAATGGTTAAGGTGAAAATGTAGTTAAAGATTCCAGAGCCCATTAAATTCACCACTCAAAATCCAGGTTTTTTTTCCTATCAAGTGAAATTGTCTTCAGAGATGAGTTCACATATTCAAAGGAGATATAAATACAACCAGACATCTCACTTTTAGCTGAGAAGTTGATATGTCACGTGATAATAGGAAAAGGGAAGAAAGATGATCAGTTTTAATGGCCCTATCATTGTTGCCTTTTAAATTCTTTCACTTTGGTTTGTATTTGCTTATATAAATGAACTTACTAGAGTCAGTCTGCTCTCCATGGGTATACACTTTCTGTTTATTGTGCAAAATAGTTTATATACATCCCTATTCGCAGATTCTTTGAGATGTAAATATGCATGATTGAATATTTTACTGGTTATGCTAATTGTTCCAGATACGTACTGGCGCTATCCTAGTGAGGGAGATTGAGGGAAACTTCTCAGGATGCAACATTTGAGCTGGACCTAAATCCTATAAACTGATGAGGTACACAAGTTATGACAGTTCAGAAGGAGGAACTGTGGCTATCAATCTCACGCAAAAAGTGGAAAGAATTTAGAAAGGATTAGATGAAATAAAAGGGAGTATAAAATGGCTAAGTCATCATCTTATTAAACTGGCTTTCAAGGACCAAACTTGTTAATTGATGACCTAAGAACTGGACATTTTCAAATTAGAAGGCTGAGTCCTGTTAGCAAGTATATTTTAATAGCTATCACTCCCTGGGGAAGAAGATCCTAGTGGTACAAAGGACTTTCATTATAATTGGTCCCTTCCTAAGCAGGTGTTTATGGATTAATTTGATTCTTAAATCATTTGGCTCTTCCACTTTTTCCGAATTTGCTGTTGTGAAATTTTAGCTCTAATAGAAAACCAAGATGATAACATAGAACAACGCTTGGCCTTTTCTTGGGTAGTAAGTTGAGAATATCTAAAACTGCTAATGTCAGTGTTGTTAACCTTAAAAATAAAAGCTGCCAGTTATTTTACCAGTAAAAAAAAAAAAATGGGTTTATTTTGGAATTTAAAAAAAATTGCAATCTAGGACAAACAAGCTGCAGAAAAACCAGGCAACAAAGGAGAGGTACGCTTTGTTGGGAAGAGTGTTATAAACTAAAGTCCATTGGAACAACCTAGGAGTAGGAAGTATAGTAGCTTTTCATTGGCTGAGCTGTTGGGGTTAGTGGAGGGAGATAAAGAAAGCCTCTCTTCCTCCACTGAAGTAGTAGAGTAGTGTCTACTTGCAAGGCCAAGTCCATCTGTTTCTGTTGGGTATGCAGTTGACCAGGAGTGTTAGTGTCAGGGAGCCCTCTTGCTTAAACTATTGACCCTAACAGGTGAAACCAGAAATAGACAAGGCAACTTCACAACTCATGCTCTGAAACCCATTGTTCTTTTTTCTTATTGTTCTGTTTTTGTCACACTGTCTTGAGGCATTGACAAAGACATTTTGCAGTGACCACAGCATTACAGCCACCAGGCCAGAAAAGCTCTGATAGCAGCAGAATGCCTAGAAAACCACACTCAGCCCAACCCTTTCCCTGCCCATGATCATGGGCAGAACACACACTGACCTCGCCGCCTCTCACCCATGATCACAGGTTCCCTGCCTACTCTCTTGCATGTACCCCTGCTCCCAACCTCTCCTTATAAAGATCTAGGTGTCCATATTGCCAGCAGAGGTGGTTGTTAAGGCTTGAGCCTGCCGCCTTCCCTGGCTGCCAGCATCTAAAATTTCTCCCTTTCTCTTTTTCAAACGCCCATCTTATGAGCTATTGCCTTCTCTTGTAACGGGTTTGTCTGAGTTTGTTCGACAACAGTGTTGGCAAACCCAGCCAGGAGCTATGCTTTCAATATGTTCAGCCTCCTCAGGATCCCCGGAACAGAGCATTTGGCCACACGGTGCACAAGGGCTTACCCATTCAAATCCTGAGTTAGCAGCAATGATAGATGGTTTAGTAACAGTAGGACATAGTGCCCAGTGCCAAAAACTCCTGACTCCATTTTAGTGAGGATTCCCATTACTAATTTTCACAGTGTTCAATGATGATAACTTAGTGTTTAGAAGAAGTTGTTGGCCTGGGATCTCTGTCAGGCTATCTTTGGGTTTAGTGTTTAATTTCCGTGAGTTTGATTCACTCTCTACCTGATTACTGCCTTTTAACAGAAGCTAATAAAGATATTTGAGAGAGATCCTCGTATTTGCGAATTTTAATGTACTTTTCTAATTAGTGCACTTTGGTGTTTCTCTTTAAGTCATGAAGATATGGTATAGTGCCAAGATAAGTGAGTTTGCAAATTTGGGAGAAAGCAAAAGGAGGCTGTTGGTATTCTTACTTTACTTTTTTGTAACTGCATATGAATACTGTGATATATGTAAGAAATATATTTGGGGGGTGCCTGGGTGGCTTAGTCGGTTAAGCATCCCACTTCAGCTCAGGTCATGATCTCACGGTTTGTCAGTTTGAGCCCCACATTGAGGATTCTGGTCTTCCTCTCTCTCTCTGCTCCTCCCCCACTTGCTCCTTATCTCTCTCTCTCAAAATAAATAAAACTTAAAAAAAGAATTGTTATCTAGGGGCACCTGGATGGCTCAGTTAGTTAAGCATCTGACTCTTGATTTCTCCTCAGGTCATGAGATATCCAGCCCCATGTTGGGCTCTGTGCAGCCTGCTTAAGATTCTCTCCCCCTCTCCCTCGACCCCTCTCCCCACTCACACTCTCTCTTTCTCTCAAAATAAATAAATAAACAAAATAAAGATTGTTACCTAAAGTGGAGGCAGTCTTGTGGGACAGAGCCCTTAACCTGTGTGTTCTAACATGTCTCCAGGTACACGGTGTCAGAATTGAGTTAAATGCTTAGTGGTGTTGGAAAAAACACACATCAGAAACAAGCATTTGTGGCCTTCTCAATGTCCTAGTATTTTTCTGATCTGAAAGATTTATATTACTGACCTAAGAGATAAAAATCAGTAATCAACTGATAGAACATTAGAGTACTTTCTGTTACTTAGCACTATTAGTATGTGCAAAAGAGATTAGTAGATTTGTTTCTCACCCATTAAGAGGACTTCTCCTTTGGGTGTTAGTGATGAGTAAATTGGCACCAAATTATGGAGACAGTTGTGTGCTGGTTTGAGTCGTTTGGAATTAAGCTTGTTTTGCAAAGTGAAGGCTGGTGATAAGAAAATGTTGGGGTTCGAAAGTGAACGGTCAAGAAAGAATTCTTGAGGCATCTTTGCAAAAAGTGTGGTTTTATTAAAGCACGGGGACAGGACCCAAGGGGCAGAAAGAGGTGCACTGGGGTTGTGAGGGGTGGCAGATTATAAACTTTCAAGTATATACATTCAAGTTGGGAGGGAGTTAGGAATAGCGTTAAATCCCTAAGGAATTTGGAAGTAAGGTTTACAGGACCTTAGAGGAAATCGTCATTTGCTACTGGCTAATCATGAGATCCTTCAGATGTATATAAATGGGCATTTGCTTGGAGGATGATTGCTAACATTATCTTGGGGCGGGAGGTGGGGGGGGGGGGCGCGGGGGTGGTTAGAGATAAAGGAAGTTTCCAAAGAAATTATTATATGTTAAAAGAGACTTACAGGATCCTGGAGGCCGGGCTAATGTTAAGCCAAGGTTACCTTTGCCCTTAGCAAAGTATTGACATCAAGGCAGTTGAGTTCCTGGAGGAAGGTCACTCTGCCTGTCTCAAGGACTTGTCAGTGGTCCGTAAGTTGTAAGGAAATTTAATTTTTTTCTTTTGCCTTTGTTCTCACATCAGCTGGGAACCAGGTTACATAAGTTAAGATAAAGGGTGACATTTCCAAGAAGTGAGTAGTCAAGAGTTTTAATGAAGTTTAATGAAGTTAAATGAAAAAATTAGAGTCCTCACAATTGAATCTTTAGTCATTATCACAAACATCCCTAAAGAATATACTGAAACACATTATTTGGTGGCGAATGTTTTGGAGACTCTTGTTGGACTTTCTTCTGTAGCTTTTTATGAGTCATGCCCTATAGCGTAGAGATACATGAAAAGGGAGTCAGGATTAATTGAGATTTAGGATTTCCTACTGATTTAAAGAAGTCTATTAGCTCTGACATAGTAGTGGGACATATATCCACAGTCTGCCTCAGCTTCCTTTTCTAAAATGTGGTTTGAGCAGAATTGAGAAAACCAAACTAGATATCACTGACATTTAGGAAAAGCAGGACAGAATCTTATAAGGCATTTGGGAGAATTGCCTTTTTGGTATGCATTTTTTCCCCTTAAATGAATAGTTTCTCTGTTAATTAGGCACCAGTGTAAAATTTAGATTAATCTTACATTTGTACTTTTACAACTACTGCTACCGCTAACTGAAATCTCCTCTTGAAATAGTTTGGCCAGCTGTCATTTACTTTGTTAAGCCTTTTCCAGATTCCCCCAGGCATTTAGCCACTTCCTCTTCTGTGCTCTGCAAATCAGGTTATGGTATAATGATCTGTTTACAGCTCTCTTTTCCCTATTAAACTGTCAGTTCTACGCTGTTATGGCCTTAAGAGGAGGGACCTTTTTCCCTCTTTATCCCTGTGGAAGTCCTTCTGTAAGCTGTGATTGGGGCAGGGGGAAGCCAAGCCTCCCAGGTTCTAGAGAAATTGCACAGGGTGCTGGCAACTCCATAAACCAAACACTTGGTCGATTTGTTAGTTCTCAGTATTCCTGTTAATCTTCCAGAATCTTGACAGATCTCTGCTGCTGCATTATTATTGTTTTCCCCCTGGCAGCCATATGCAGAACCACCATGCCACTGTGCTTCTACAAACATATTACAGAAATGTTTGCCATTGCATAGGATAATTTTATAGCATATACAACAATGAATACATCTAAACCAAATCTGCTAGAATAATATAAAACTTTCTTCTATTTTTAGAGATGTTTTGTTATAAGTAGCCTGATAATGAGAATAGTTGAAGGCTTTATTATATAATAATAATACATTGTTTGGTTTGGGAGTAGGACTATAAGTTTAATACATTTCAATCTCCATATATTTTTTGTTTATAGGTTGTTACTATTTGTGTCATTTAAAAGGGGCTATAGAACTTTTCAGAACTGTGAGAAAAGTGGTTGACTTTGATGTTTTCAAGAATGGGTTTTGTTTTCTTTCTTTGTGTGAAAAATTTAAATTTAATTGAGACCAGCAAAACCTTCACTTTGAAAAAATGGGAAAGATCGTGAATCACTACTTTTCTAAAACATATGCAAACCCTTCTGGTTATAGCAAACTGTTGGCTTGCTTGTCTGTATTTCAAGCTACATGATGAAACAATTTTGTTTTCTCAACTTGAGATGTTATTTTTAACTTTTGCTGTAGCAGTTTCATATGAAAGGAGTGTTTTCAGCGCCAGTTACGTTACACTCTAGATTTAGTTGTAAGACAACTCACAACCAAGGTCACTGAACATTTTTATGTCATTAGCACTCTAACAAGGTATTTACAACATGTTTTATAAAATGGTGTGTTCATGTACTCCGTTAAGAAATCCCCATTTTGGGCGAAGGGTATGAAATGCAGAACAAATATGGTCGGTCATTAAATATGAGATAACAATTAAACACTTATTTTGTGGTAAGCACTGTTCTAGTCGCTTGGGACGATTTTCCTCATATAATTCTCACAAAAATCCCATGAAGATTAAATTGTTATCTGTATTTTCTATATAAGGGAATGGAAGCATGGAGAAGCAAATTAATTTGCCTGTGCCCAGAAAAAGAGCTTGACTACTGTCTCTGACTCCATGGCCAGGTGCTTGTGACCCGGAAGCTGGACCGCCTCCTGTGAGGATGGGCATACAAAGAAAAGACTTGACCTCACTTGCAGTTAAAACACAAGCACGCACACACAATTAGAACTGTGTGATTGTTTGTATATTCTATTAGGTTCGGAAAGAAGAAAAGTAATTGTCAATACCCAGTTTGTGGGGAAAGGAGAAACCTAATGCATTGAAATACAAATACATATTGTTACCCCTTTTTGGAGGACGAAACATGTAAAATGTTGAAAGTACGCACGTAGTTTGACCTGTTTGCCCCACTTCTAAGAATTATCCTGTGTAGCTAAACACAAGAAAACACGAAGATGTCTGGACAGTTAATATTACTGTTTATAATAATAAAAAATTAATAATAAAGTGTTCTGTAGGAATCAGGTTTATATAATTATGATGGGCAGCCATCAGAAAAGGAAGAGTTAAGAGTATATTTATTGACATGGGAAACTGTCCGTGGCATATTGTTGAATGAAAAAAGTAGGTTACAAACAACATATGTAGTTTGATTTTCTTATATTGAAATCTGTATACATATACAAACTCTGGTCTACCAGAATTTAAACAATTGGTATCTTGACTGCTAGATAGTATAATTTAGTGATCAAATACATAGAGTCCTGCTCTGTCGCCTAATAGCACTGTTCCATAACTATTCTGGGTCTCACGTTCTTTAGTAAAATGAAGAAATTCTATTGTTGGGTTATGAGGCTCAGATGAGTTTATAAAGTGATTGACATAGTAAATGATCAATAAATCTAAGCAGCTATTATCATTTTTGGGTAGTGGGACACCAGGTAATTTTAGCTTTCTTTATGCCTTTTTATTGCTTGAATTTTTGAAATAAGTATGTATCAACTTTGGAAACAACAACAAAATGTTTTTAGAGGAGTCGTTTAAATTGGTATGCTTACAGTTTTAACAGGAAATGTCTATTTATTTTGAGCTAAGGTTATTTAAAATTACTCACGGCATGTTTTCTTCAAGAGCTGTTTGTAACCGTATATGCTGATATTTTACCCTATGATGTATGCCAACTTTAAAGAGAATTGAAATCATATTTCACTCTTATGGCTGGAAGGCATGCATAATCACAACAGATTCCTCCTGGAGAAGCTGCCTGAATTTGTGGCTGCATTTGACATGTTGGTGCGTGACGTCAGTCTGGTGTCAGACTTGCAGAGTGGCAGACCAGCCTGACAGCCACAGTGCATTTCCTTAGTGCTTCGTCCCTACACTGTTCATTTGGGAGCAGCTCAAAGACAAAAGGAGTGGAGTCTGATTTTTATTCCAGTATCCTTTTTGCCTATAGTTGAATGTCTCTTCACAAATGTGATTTTCATGAAGGGTGGTGAGTATTTCTTGTTACTTTTATGTATTAATAATAAATAAGTCATGGCTAAATGAGCATTAGTTAGGACTTTTTTCTCCGCTCACAATCCTGTGGTAAATAATCTTTGTAGCCCTAGTGCCAGGCACAGTGCCTAGTGTAAAAAATTGACATAAATATTTCTATAACCAAAGTGTTGTATTTTTGTAACAATGTAAATACTGTACATCATTAGGTTTTGAAATGACTTGGGTATTTTAAAATGTAATCTTCCTCTTAGTCTGTCCTTAACTTTAAACTACATAAACGTGTAGCAGTTGCATGTTGCTTTAAAGCCCAATGATTTTCATTAAAATTTTTAAATTTATCTTGTCTATTTTTTAACTTACTTGGAAGAGAAGCTTGTATATATTTTTTTGTTCCTTAAAGAGAACTAAATGAACAATTCTCAGAAATTCCTGTGGAGATGTTAACAGTATTCATTACATAATGTTTTTATTAGCATGTATATTAATACTAGCTTAAACTAATTAACAGTTGGTTGAAGCTGCTTCTATTTATTTAAGTTTTTAATTATTTGGTGTGTTTCAGTAATGTGATTCGAAACAGGAATCTTCATTAACCTAAAATTTGAAAGCAATATAATGGTAGGAAATTATTATAGACAGTATTTTGGCATTTAAAGAAATAAAGTTACTACTGCAATTGGCTATAAAGGCTGGGCAGCATGTCTTTAAAGATTTATTTCTTACTAACAATATTCATGCTTCTTTGAATTTCACTATGTATATTGATTTACTTGTTTTGAAACCATTAATTTAAGGAGTAGATTAGGTTGGGCAAGACTTTTTTTGTCTGTAGCTATTTTGCTTATAATTCTCTTCTCCACTGTGAGGAGATGAATAATGTTTTAATATCATACTATTTATATAGTAAAAACTGAAGCCTTTAAAGTCTTTTACTTTTTTACATTTTGCCATTTCTGGTATAATTCTTTTTATGCGGGTTTAGTAGCAGCCTTGTGATTTCAAGGTTTTTTTAGAAGAATTTTCAAATAAAGTTTACTCTTAAAGAACAGGCACCATCTGCTTTTTAAGTCTAGTTGAAGCAAGAGCAATATGGAAATTCTTAATATTTTAAATATTTTCACATCAATTTACTGAAACAGAGAATAAGACTCCTTGTACACATTTTTGTGTGAATTACGTAAGTATTGAAAGGAAATTATCTACGTCATCTTTGTATTTGTGAATGTGCAAAAATACCAGACTTGAGGAATTTGCAATAACTGCCTCATACATGACTCCTAGTACATTATACTTCTATATTTGGAAGCAGAGAAATACAGAAGTAGGGTCTCAAGTTCATTTTATTTGATCTGACGGCCTTAATTCACGATTCACAGTTTTTCCCTTGAGTTGCAAGATTTTCAGCTGGAAGCTGAAAATTCTGCCCAAAGCCAGAAAATTTAAGTATATGGAGCACTCACGAATATTTTTATTCCCTTTAAAATTTTATCTTGAATCCACTTAAAATATTTTAACATGTTTTTAAAATAGC
This sequence comes from Acinonyx jubatus, assembly GCF_027475565.1. Classification (NCBI taxonomy): domain Eukaryota; kingdom Metazoa; phylum Chordata; class Mammalia; order Carnivora; family Felidae; genus Acinonyx; species Acinonyx jubatus. Next base: position 51,361,275 of record NC_069387.1, read on the forward strand.
CTGTATTTTAAACTTAATCAGAAAGTTACAGTAGTCACAATGAATTATAATATATTCAGTATACATATTAAACAAAGATGTTTTTGAGGCGTTATGACATCAGAGGTCATTGGCCTAAATGCTACTAAAGTTGAAGGGAAGTTACTTAAACTTCTTTGTATGAACAGGAAGTTAAATCTGGCCAAAAAGGAGGGGTCAGGGGAAGATGAGCAGAACTGCAGGAGGAAATAACCTGAAACTGACATAAAAGTTTTACTGAAATCTAAAGCAGTAGAGAATAAAGTACTTGTCTGTTTTCTCAACGTTTTTATTTATTTTTGGGACAGAGAGAGACAGAGCATGAACGGGGGAGGGGCAGAGAGAGAGGGAGACACAGAATAGGAAACAGGCTCCAGGCTCCGAGCCATCTGCCCAGAGCCTGACGCGGGGCTCGAACTCACGGACCACGAGATCGTGACCTGGCTGAAGTCGGACGCTTAACCGACTGCGCCACCCAGGCGCCCTAGTACTTGTCTGTTTTCTAATGAATAGGTATGCTTTAAGGAACTCTTTCCATCAGTATTGAAGCCTGATGGAAAAATATAATTGCGCCATTCTTTAAGTTTGAAATTTAGCATAGTAAAACTCAGATGAAATCATATTCTTGAGTTACTAATAGTCTTAAACTGTATTTTTGTTCTCTAGGGCATACAGTACAAAATCTTGCGCATAATCGATGCCTAATAAATATTTGACTATGAGTAAATGAATTGATTACACAAGTTAAATGAATGAGAAGACCCCCTTGATCCTTGTATTGGAGAGATTTCATTTTCACTCTGATGATGCAAACCTACTAGTTAGCAAACCAACTAATAGGATACCATGACCTATACTCTGTTAGAAGGAACTGTATCTCAGGAGTACAGTACCTGCCAAGTCCATAGCCAGCAGTGGCCACTGGATTTCATTGGTGGCTCTACTTACTGTATCTATCTCTATTGTAGGAAGTGAGCCTTACCCCTGCTATTCTGGGTCAGATTTCTATCCCACCTCATCTGTACGTGAGAAATTTCTCAGTACTCAGGGATAATGATTTGTTGACTAAATGGAGCCTTAATTAAGTGCTGCGTGCATCACAAGTGCGTTGAACCTTTTCAGAGTTATAAAAAATATATTTGCTCCTAGGAGTAGAGGAAATACATTGCTTCAAAACTTATATGCTAAATGTTTTATGTGTAAGTGTGTTGTTACTCAAAGCCTAGATTTTCTGCCCCATTTCTGTATCCCCTCTTTTCAGTATGTGCTGCACTCTCACCACATCTGACTGACTACTCTTGCTGATCCTGAAGCTCAGTTCAAATGGCACCCATTTCTGTGACATCTTTCCTGCTCTTTCCCTTCTAAGCAAGATCAATCCCTAATTGGTCTCCCCTTTATATTTTGATTATGGTTATATTACTCTTCCTGTTTCTTTATTTATATTATCATTAAGGCTGTGTCACCAGTGCCTGTGTCATATTGAATGAAGTATTTAAGTTACGCAAAAATATAGCCATTTTGGAAGAAAAGCTACCTTTTGTTGTTTATAAAATCTTTGTTTCATAGAAGTATCATTTGACTTGGTAGTAGTAACTACCTTTTTGTTCTTGAGGTGATTGCTCAGATAAAGCTCTTGCAGTATTAAAATGATGAAACACTGCAGTGAAGAAGAGTAAAATTCAGTAATTACTGATTTTTTTTTTCTGTTTGAATTGAGCTATTCTGTCAGTTTGACTATTGGGAAGAATGCTTCACCTACAGTAAAATACCTGGATCTTTTTTGAAATCATGTGGTTCTTTATGTGTAGGTTAGAGTTAGATTAACTTTTTAAAGTGGTATATGACCACACATAGAAGAAATAGTGCTTAAATTCAACTTTTTCTAATTTGTTGTTTGCTTCCTTACCAATGGTAGTAAACTTCTATTTAATGCATGTTACAATAAAACATTAGTAATTAGCATTCATTAGCAAGTAGTAGAGTTGTCTGAATTAATGCAATTCTATGTTTATATATATTGAGTATGGCATTGAATGCCACATCATTGCATTTAAATGCTAAGAATATTCTTTTTTTTTTTTTAAGTTTATTGGAGCTCCTGGGTGGCTCAGTAGGTTAAGCGTCTAACTTCGGCTTAGGTCATGATCTCACAGTTCATGAGTTCAGGCCCTGCATCGGGCTCTGTGCTGACAGCTTGGACCCTGCAGCCTGCTTCGGATTCTGTGTCTGCCTCTCTCTTTACCCCTCCCCCACTCACACTCTGTCTCTCTCAAAAAAATAAAATGGTAAAAAAAAAAAAAAGTTTATTTATTTTGAGAGAGAGAGAACACATGAGAGCAGGGGAGGAGCAGAGAGGAGAGAGAGAGAAAATACCCAAGCGGGCTCCACACTGTCGCAGTGTCAGCGCTGAGCCCAACATGGGGCTTAGTCTCATGAACCGGGAGATCTGACCTGAGTCAAGATCAAGAGTCAGATGCCTAGCTGACTGAGCCACACAGGGCACCCCAAGAATATTCTGACTACTGAAATGTTTCTGAGTTGGAGTTCTGCTTAGTTTTATTTTAAAACTCCATTAGACTTCTGTAAATAAAACTTTTTTATACAAGTGACTCTAATTTTTCAAATAAGTATTCTTTTAAACTATAGGGGCACCTGGGTGGCTCAGTCGGTTAAGTGTCTGACTTTGGCTCAGGTCATGATCTTGTGGTCTGTGATCTCCCAGCTTGTAAGTTCAAGCCCTGCTTCTGGCTCTGTGCTGACAGCTCAGAGCCCAGAACCTGCTTCAAATTCTGTCTCCCTCTCTCTCTGCCCCTCCCGTGCTGATGCTTTCTCTCTCTCTCTCTCTCTCTCTCTCTCTCTCTCTCAAAAATAAATATTCAAAAATTTTTTTACAAAATTAAACTACTTTAATATACCCTATGATCATTTTATGTTCCTATGTGTGGTATTACAGTTGCTTTTTGCATAGGTCATTCAACCGTAAACTTTAACCTCAGGTCAAATTATCAGGTTCCTCATTCATTAAATTATAGTCCTATACAAACCATTGTACTTTGTATTTAAGACAGAGCAGAGAGGAACTCCTGGGTGGCTCAGATAAGTGTGTGGCTTCAGTGCAGGTCATGATCTCACAGTTCATGGGTTCAAGCCCTATGTAGGGCTCTCTGCTGTCAGCACAGAGTCTGCTTCAGATCCTGTCTCCCTCTTTCTCACTGCCCCACCCCTGCATGCACTCTCCCGCACACGTGCACGCGCACTCTCTCTGTCTCTCTCAGAAATAAACATTTTTTCAAAAGAAGAAAAAAGAGCAGAGAGCCAGCAACTTTGTAAAGCAAGGAAGTGACATCATTTTACTTTTCAAGAAATCTCTCCTAGAACATTCAAGTTTAGCTGCTATTTAGTGAGAACTTAGTTAGGTCCAGGTAATGTGTATTTGTGCTACCAAGTACTTTTTTCTTTTAAAAGTCCTATTGCATAGGGTTTATTATTGTTGTTTGGGTTTTAGTTCAAAAAAGAATTTAAGGCTCAGTGAGGAGGATGCTCTAAATAGGAGAGAGCCTAGTTAAAATGAGGTGAATTTGAATGTTGTTAAAAGACTCTTGGGGAGATAAGAGCCTAAACAAGGGCAGTGATGGAGATGTCTTTAGTTGTGTGTTCTCTAGGGTGATGTGTGGGTGACAGCCAGAAATAGAAATGTCACCTGATTCTTGAATGTTTGACAGGAAATTACTTTGGTAGATTAGTGCGTATATTTGAAGAATCCTATTTCTGTTCTCACCATTAAGTGCCATTTAACCTTGCCATTTAAAAGCTCCTTAAGAGTCACTCAGATGACTTACAAGTGAAAGAATTACCTAAATTATTTTAGGTATTTTTGCCTATAATGTGTTTTGTAATTCAAGTGTTTTGTATCAAGTGTTCTAAAAGGTAATGGTGCCATAACACTCAGGATATGTAGCAATTATTAATGTGATAGACACATTTTGTCTGTAACTAGCATGGAGTTAATTGAATTATTCTTGATGTTACTTCCAAAATTACTTAAATCTGTTAAAAAGTATTTATAGATTGTAAATGAACATGTTAGTGTTATTTAAGGTTTTGTTGAAAAGCTGGATTAGAAATTATCTACAAATAACCCAGAAGTAAAACAAATGAATTTGTATGTGAGCCTAATATTTTTAATTTTTTGTCTTTATTGTTCCTAGTCTATAATGTTTTCATATTTATACTTACAGCATTACACCATGTTCATATTTTCCTACTGGGAAAAACAAGATACTCAGTTCCTGTTGGGTGCTTTTGTAAACCCATGCTTTACAGTTATTTGTACTTAAATTCTTTGGTACCTGTAATTGGGAATGTGAGGCAGTGTTTATGATTATGCTGTGATAATTTTATCTGAGCATCTAAGACTGGAAAATGATTCTGAAGCCTTAGAGAATAGGAAGGTGGAAAAGAGATAGGGAATCTAAAATTAAATTGGAACTGGGAAGGTTTCATTATTCTGCTTCAGATAGATGTGGTCTTGGGGTGATGCCAGGCAGTGAGGCAGAAGGAGACAAGACGAGCAGTGAAGGAGGCTGTGTGTCACTGGTCTGTGGAAAAAGGGAAGGACCTCTGAGGAAAGTACAGTGTTGTGTTATGTTGTGTTGTGTTTTAGTACCATTGGGCAGAAACGCAGAAGATGGAGGGCAGAACTGAAAAGTCTCATTGGCTGAGATAAGATTCAAGGCAGGGGCAGCTATTGAAAGTTGGGGATCTGAAAAGGACACAGCTCAGGCCTTGGGGCTGCCTCTTCCTCGCCTTGTCACTGTGTGACTTCTGACAGCTTTGTGAATCCTGTGAGCCTCAGTGTATGCATTTTGTAAAGTGAAGATAGTAACCTCAGAGGGTCTATGTGAGGATCGATAGTCGCATTTTAAGCACAGGTGTGACAGCTGAGTGTGTGAGCAGCACTCGCTGTCCTGCTCAAGTGGTAGTGATGATCAAGGTGATAATTTTGATACTTTTTGCTGAGAGTGAGGATCAATGAGGTACTCGCACCTAAGAAATCCTTTCTTTTTAACCCCCCAGAAATGGGAGATGATCCATTTGCTAAATGATGAGAGGAGAAAGGAGAGAAAGAGTTAAGACCTTAAGGAGATGGTGGGTAAATGAATCACTGAGGTTTGAGCAGGATGTCTGGAAGCAGTTAGTTCTTAAGTTAAACGCAAATGGCATTTAGAAGAAATGCGGGGAAAGGAAACATATACTTTTCATGTTTTGCGAAAAAAAAAAAAATTACACTCTTTCAGACTGCTAACTCAGTGGTTATCTCTTCACATAAGGTTCAAGAATTGAGTCTCAAGAAAAGCAGGGCACTTATAGTGTTTTTCTCTTGTTCTTAAAACATTGCCTTTAACTGTGGGCACAGTTTTCCATGCCAACATATTTTCATTTTAAAAATAAATTGCAGACATAGTCATTGTGGTAGTCAGATTTCGACATAACATTTTCTCCTTTTTATTAAAAGAAAAATAAAATAGTTATCTGTATAAAACATTAACAAACTTAACATGTAACAGTATTTTTAAAATTTCTCTGAACTTACCTTAGAACAAATTTAATAACTAAGTCACAACTACAAACATGTTTTCAGAACCTAATTTGAGACTCTTTGAGTCTCAAAGTGATAAGGCTGTATGATTTCTAGCGATAAAAGCTCTTCAATTTTAGAATAATCTGGAGAGTGTTATTGTCTAATAGTATACTGAAACCAAGGACAAATTGAGAATGTACAATACTCCATTTTGTGTTAGAAGGATACTAAAAACAAAAGAGTCATAAATACACATATGAGCTGTTTGCTCTACAGCTTTCAGACTAATTTGGGAAATAAATAGCCTCCGTAATTCCCACACCTCTTCCACCTTGCTCCCTTCTAACAACATTGTGAATATGTGGCACCTTTTATGCATTGAGCCCTTGTAAAAACACAAGTCATGATACTGGCTTCGTTGCCAAACCTCTATGATACCCTGTTTTTCTTATACTAAATTAAATCCTTCTTTCTTCCCCATAAGGGAAACACATGATTCAGAGCAAATCATATAAACGGGTTTGCATCTGAGTTTAGTAAGAGACAACCAAAATCTCTTCTGTGGAATAGTTTTCTAAAACCACATATTTTTTATGCACAGTAGATAAATTTTCACTGTATTGCCACAGTTACACATATAAAACACTACTAAAGCTTACTTTGTCTAATGTATTATTACTCAGAAGAATTATATTGGTTGTTATTGGCAATGTTAATAGCAGTTTTGATATTTATTTCTTAAAAAACAATGGATTTTATGTATTAAGCAGTCATTGAAATTATGCATGATACAAAAGCGTTGAAACTCATACACACACACACACAAATAAGTATTCCCATAGGAGAAAATTGCAATACTAATTAAATATCCAGAACATTACTGTTAGTTGGCGAAAACATTAAAAAAAAATTCTGGCAACAAAAGCAAAAATAGTGGGACTAAATCAAACTAAAAAGCATTAGCACAACAAAATGAAAAAGCAATATAACAGGGGTGCCTGGGTGGCTCAGGCAGTCAAGCATCTGACTTCTGGTTTCAGCTCAGGTCACAATCTCACAGTTTGTGGGTTTGAGTCCCACATCAGGCTCTGAGCTGATGATGCAGAGCCTGCTTAGGATTCATATTCTCATTCTCTCTCTCCCTCTCTCTCTCTCTCTCTCTCTCCCTCCCTCCCTCCCTCCCCCCTCTCTCCCCCCCCCTTCCTCAATCTCCGCCCCCACTTCCCCTAAGCACTCTATATCTCAAAAAACAAATAAATAAAAATTTTAAAAAATGGCAGTCTACCAGGTGAGAGGAAATATTTGCAAATCATATATTTGATAAGGAGTTAATACCCAAAATATATAAAGAACTTTTACAACCCAATAGCAACTGATTTTTAAATCTTTTTTTCCCCTCTGTCTTTCTAAACCCCTATTGGGGTTTGTATATGAAATGTGCAATTTTGTGCATTTTATGCATGTACTTAGTGCATGGAGGGAGGTATTGGCACCTTCCCTTAAAAGTGTTCTGCTGAGGGAAGACTAGCAATGTGGACTGAACACAAAATGCCTTGCTCCAATGACCCTGGAAAGGGACACAATACCAGCTTCTCCTATCTTCAGTGTGCTGCCATGTAGTTTAAATTATTCTAATATAAAAGCACCTGTCACTGAGAGTTGACTCAAACCCAGTGAATTGCTCTGTTTTCACAATGAGGCTATAAGGAGTAATGTAGTTTATCAGCTTTCCCTGTTCATGTAGGCTGCTAGAAAGCTCAGTACTGCTTAAAATGGTACAGCTTCACCCAGATTTTCTAGTACAGTTACCTACATGATGCATTATTTGGTTCATAAATACAAGATTTGAAAAGAAATAAGGTAGAGTAGCAAGTATATTCCATCTCCAGCAGACATGTCTTTTTTAATTTGTTATTTATATAATCTGATAGAGACACAATGTTTACACACACTGATTTATTCATCTTAAGATCTTTTAAAACTAAATTATTGAACGAAGTATTTCCATAGAGGCTCTAAATAAGCAGGTCTTGCATTTGGTCTTCTAGTTTAGTAAATGATTACATGTCTGGTAATAAATAGTGAAGAAGGCATAATGCCAGAAAACAAGTAATTTGTGTTGCTGTTTATCAATTTCTTGATATTTTCCTGAAAATGGAATTGATTCAACCTTTTTATCTGGACTCATAATAGAGCATGATCCTCAGATTAAGCTAGTGAATATGCCCTATTTTCTTTGGTCCTGAACTCTCCAGAATAGCTGAGTCCATTTTTTTTTCTTTTTTTAAGTGTTGCTTGTCACTATTTAAGAATCTTCTCACATCCTGCCTTTGCTAGCATAAAAACACAGCTAATCTTTCTTTGGAACTTTTGTATTAGAATTACTTTTCTCCTCTGTCTTTTTGACATATTAGGGGCAGGTATCTTTACCAGAAGCATGAAAACCAAGAGAGATTACAACTTTATTCTTTTACAGTAAATACTGAGTACAGTAGCCCCTTATCTGCAGAGGATACATTCTAAGACACCCCCTACCCCCAGCAGTGGATGCCTGATTGCACAAATAGTACCAAATCCTATATATACTATGTTTTTTCCTATACATGCATACCTATGGTAAAGCTTAATTTATAAATTAGGCACAGTAAGAGATTAACAACTATAACTAAAAATAAAATAGAACAACTATAGTCTACTGTAGTAAAAGTCATATGAATATGATCTCAAAATATTTTGTTCTGTACTCACCCTTGTTCTTTTGATGATGTGAGATGATAAAATGTCTATGTGATGAGATGAAGTGAGTAGAATGACACAGGTATTAATGTACAGCATGAGGCTACCAGTGGCCTTCTGGGGATAGGTCAAAAGAGTCATCACTGCAGTTGACCCATGGGTAACTGAAACACAGAAAGCGGAAAACCATGGGTGAGAGGGGGCTACTAGGTGGGTACTATTTTAAACTTTTAACATAAACAGTTGACTGACAAGTAATTTAATGACAATGACATGCTGAAAGTCCTGTTGTTCACAATAAATATAAGCCAACAGTTATGGAGGACTTACTCTGTCCCAGGCCATGTTTATACCGCTCACTCTTTTAATCCTCATAAACGTCTCCACTATGAAGTAAGTTTCATGAGGGCAAAGATTTTTATGTTTTGTTCACTGCTATCCCCGGTGCCTAGAGCAACTCTAAAAAAATAACCAACCTTGATACAGTTACTGGTACTAAGCTAAGGAAACTGAGGCATGGAAAGTTAAAGTAATTTAGATACCTAGCTAATGAGTCAGGGAGCTGGGATTTAAGCCTAGGTGACCTGATAAGAGAACCTGTGCTCTCAATTGCTGTTATTTCCTGCTGCCTCTGTTGTCTCTAGAGAAATACAGAAACACAAAGAAATAGTAAACGTGGCATATTCAGCAGAGTTAATTGTTAGAGGGCTATGATGGTCTAGCATAGGCTTACATAACCTCACACTATTGGCATTTTGGGCTCCATACTTTTTTCCTGTGGAAATCTTGCCTGTGCATTGTAAGACATTTAGCAGCATCCTGGACTCTACCCACTAGATACCAGTCCCACTTGTGACATTCAAAAATATTACCAGACATTTCCAAATGTCCCCTGGGAAATAAAATCACTCCCAGTTGAGATCCACTGTCTAGACTTAGACATTAAACCAGCACAGACAAGGGCTGCTGCTTGGCTCAGTCAGTGTGGATGGAGCATGCTGACTCTTGATCTCGGGAGGTTGCAGGTTAGGGCCCCTATGTTGAGCATAGAGATTACTAAAAAATAAAATCTTTAAGGGGTTCACTCAGGCACTTAAGCATCCAACTCTTGATTTCAACTTAGGTCATGATCTCATGGTTCATGAAATTGAACCCTGCTTTAGGCTCTGTGCTGACAGTGTAGAGCCTGCTTGGGATTCTTTCTTTCTCTCTCTCTCTCTCTCTCTCTCTCTGCCTGTTCCCCACTCCCAAAATAAATAAATAATCTTTTAAAACTTTAAAAAAAAAATAAAACATCAGAGAAGCCAGGAAGTATGAGTAGGTAAATACTGGGCATCACATTTGTTAAAGTTAGGACTTCTGCTATGCCACAGAGAATTCAAAGACACGATGGGAAATAGTTTGTTCTGTGATCTTAAGAATGTCTTATATCAAGACCTGAATTTTATCCCTGCTTTATAAGGATTCCACTAGAAACACAAATTTATGTAACATTATACCTTTCCAGTACTTCTTTTCATTCATGATGAGCATAAAAATCTCTGGCAAGGATTTTTAAAATGGCATCTTTTCTGTTAAAGCTTCAAAATGCACTTTTTGCAGCATAGACGTATGTTAGTTTGGAACTAAGTGGTCCAATCAATTTTGCTATAACACAACATGTATGTTCCTAAAAATCACATCACTGTGCAAAATCAGGCAATGGAAATCAGGGGCTTTTGTGGAAAAGAACTTCATTGGAAGACCCCTCAAAAACTTCATTAGTGACACATAAAAACAAAGATAGGAAACTAATAAAGGTGGTTGCACAATTTTACTGTTAAATGGTTAGGAAACACAAAAATACTGCAGATACACTTTGCCTTGGAAAAAGACCCACGGTTTGTATAGTGGAAGTGGACATTGGGATGGTTTTAAGTTGTGAGTTTTGGGAAGTTTTGGAAGTACGGGAATCTGAAATTAGATGGAAAGTTGTATCACTACATGTGAATGGGTGTGTTGCATAAAACAGGCAGTGAACTAACGTAGCTGACAGATGTTTGAGGTTGTGCAATTGTATGATTGATGTAATCTTGTACACACAAACAGGACAGGATCACAGACAAGAGCATGCATAAAAAATGTGGAATTTATGTGACTGATATTCAAAGTGTTCCCTAACATATGAATCACGTTGGAGAACACACTTTTCCACATTTACATGGAATGTATTCTACATATCAGTTACAACAGAACTGATAGTACTCCTGATCTGAATTTTGAGGCCCTTCCATAAAAGAAAAAAACTGGTGGACTACAAAAGGATAGCAGATGTAGGATGAAAACATATGCTTTGTAAACAGTGCAAGGGACAAACTTTAGTAGAATTGAGGAAAGGCTGAGAATCATTGTCCCTACCCTCCTTCCTGGTCCTGAGCAGACAGTCCTCCTTCGTGCCAGAGACAGTGGCCCTGACTTGATACTTAAACAGTAGGCCAGCCATCTCCCACAGTGCCCAGTTGGTATATATGGAAAGCATATAATGAACTCTAACATTAACAGAGATGACTTTGTGGAGATTTTTAAAGACTCATTTGGATTTCATTTACAATTCTTTCACTTATTGGCACTCAGTACTCATTTAATTCATATTTTTAGTTTCTATAATTTCCAAATTATGTTTACCCTTACCATTACAATACCTTAAAATGAAACATTAGTATAAAAATGAAGTGTAAATGCCAACATAAGGAATGATTTTGAAATTTAAAATAAAATTTTAGATATATAAAAATATATATAAAAATATATTTGCTCAGGGGCAGTAAGGATTGGCAATCCTATCAGGTGATAGGAAATTACCACATTTAAACAGTTAAGACTGGAATTGATATTTTGCTTTAAAAATTTTTTTAAACGTTTATTTGTTTTTGAGAGAGAGACAGAGACAGTGTGAGTGGGGGAGGGACAGAGAGCTAGGGAGACACAGAACTCGAAGCAGACTTTAGGATCCATACTGTCAACACAGAGCCCGACGTGGGGCTTGAACTCACTAACCATGAGATCATGACCTGAGCCGAAGTCGGATGCTTAACTGACTGAGCCAGCCAGGCACCCCAATTTTAATTTTTTTTAATGGAATAATTCGAAAATGTTACTGTGACTTTTCTATTTGATAATTATGTTGTTTAAATTAGTTTTCAGGAACCAGATTTTAGGAATACTGTATAAGACAGAACAAATGAATAAACATTTGAGAGGACTTTTTATTTATTTGTTTATTTATTATGCATCCAAGTTAGTTAGCATATAGTGCAATAATGATTTCAGGAGTAGATTCTGGTGATTTAGCCCATCCCCCCACCCACAAGCCCTCCAGCAATCCTCAGTTTGTTCTCTGTATTTAAGAGTCTCTTATGTTTTGTCCCCCTCCCTGTTTTTATATTATTTTTGCTTCCGTTCTCTTATATCAATCTGTTTTGTATCTTAACATCCTCATATGAATGAAGTCATATGATATTTGTGTTTCTCTGGTTGATTTCACTTAGCAGAATACACTCTGGTTCCATCCACATAGTTGAAAATGGCAACATTTCATTCTTTTTTATTGCTGAGTAATACTCCTATATATATATATATGTATATATATGTATATATGTATATATATATACACACACACACAGACACACACACACACCACATCTTCTTTATCCATTCATCCATTGATGGACCTTTGAGCTCTTTCCATACTTTGGCTATTGTTGATAGTGCTGCTATAAGCATTGGGGTGCATATACCCCTTCAAAACAGCACACCTGTATCCCTTGGGTAAATACCTAGTAGTGCATTTGCTGGGTCATAGGGTAGTTCTATTTTTAATTTTTTGAGGAACCTCCATATTGTTTTCCAGAGTGGCTGTACTAGTTTGCATTCCCACCAACAGTGCAAAAGAAATCCTCTTTCTCTACATCCTTGCCACCATCTGTTGCTTGAGTTGTTAATTTTAGCCATTCTGACTGGTGTAAGGTGGTATCTCATTGTGGTTTTAATTTGTATTTCCCTGATGATGAGTGATGTTGAGCATTTTTTCATGTGTCTGTTAGCCATCTGGATATCTTCTTTGGAGAAGTGTCTATTCATGTGTTTTGCCCATTTCTTCACTGGATTGTTTTTTGAGAACTTCTCTATAGAATTTGGATACTAACGCTTTATCTGATGTGTCATTTGCAAATATCTTTTCCCATCTCATTGGTTGCCTTTTAGTTTTGCGCATTGTTTCCTTTGCTGTGCAGAAGGTTTTTTTCAACTACTGGATGAGGTCCCAGTAGTTGAGGATATCTTTATTTTATGTTACAGTTATGCTTATGTAGTGAGAAAGGTTATTTCTTTCATTAAAAAATATTATGGTCATATTGTTTTATTGCATTTCTCTATTGCACTTCACAGATAGTGTTTTCTACAAATTGAAGGTTTGTGGTAACCCTGCTTGTGTTAATCTTTTGGCACTGTTTTTCCAACAGCTGTTGCCCACTTCACGTCTCTATCACATTTTGGTGATTTCTCACAATTATTTCAAACTTTTTCATTATTCATTTGTTCTGGTGATCTGTGATCAGTGACTGAGACTCACTAAAAGCTTAGATGATAAATAGCATTTTTTAACAATAAAGCATTTTAAATTAAGGTATGTACATTGGGGGTTTTTTTAGACATAATGTTATTGTACACTTAATAGTGTAAACATAACTTTTATATGCGCTAGGAAACCAGAAAATTCATTTCTCAGTTTATTGTGATACCTTATTTCAGTAATCTGAAATGAAACCTGCAATACCTCTAAAATATGCCTGTAAAATACTTTTGTGTTAGAGTGTCCTTGTAGATTTTATAGGAATTTTATGTCAATATAATATCAACAGTAAATTAAAAAAAACCTCACACACATTGGATACTTTGAAGAAATGAAGAACATAAATATATTTGTATTTCATATTGATTTTAGTCACTGGTCTTTTAAGCTAGAATAGTAAGATTTTTATTAGGTTTACTGTTTAAGACATTGTGCTCTGAAAAGTACTTAGATAATAAAATCACCATTTCATTCAAAACAGCATCCACTTTTAGGCAAAAGAGTGTGCTCTTTTTAAACCATTCACTATTTAGGTATCTCCATTCCTTTATGTTTTTTTCTAATGGATACCCAAATCCATGTAGTGGTCAGGATATCAGAGTAGTCTCTTAGCCAGATAACTATTGCAGAGCCATGTTGTTACAATTTAGATCTTCCAGAATTTGGGGAATGGAGTCTACTGTATTCCTCCTAGGCAAGATGACATAGCCTAGGGAAATAATGCAATATATAAGGGTTTGTTTGCTTTCTTTTTGCAATATTGGATTTTTATGGAAAGAATTTGTATATTTCTGTTCTATCTACTTCTGCCTTTTTAATGCTTCCTAGGAGAGGCTTTAAGAAAACAAAAGATGCTATCTTCCATTTTTTTTTTTTATCACTAAGGTGTCCTAATCCCTGTCCTTGATTACTTTACCCCCTCCCTTTTTCTCCACACTTTTATTCTGTTAAACATCACAATTTATATACCTCGACACGTTCATGGTGTTCATCACATCTGGGTACTTCAGAATTTTCCACTTACCTGTAGAGGCTGTACTTCCTTAGTTATTCTGTTACCAGTTTACTGCTTATTACATAAACTGCTATCCCACATGAGACCTTAGGTTTCCACCATTGAACTCACTCACATACTTCAAAATTTTTTTTACTGTTTATTTTTGAGAAAGAGCACAAGCAGAGGAGGAGCAGAGAGAGGGAGACACAGAATCTGAAGTAGGCTCCAGGCTCTGAGCTTGTTGGCACTGAGCCCGATGTGGGGCTCAAACTCCTGAATTGCAAGATCATGACCTGAGCTGAAGTCAGACACTTAACCAACTGAGCCACCCAGGCGCCCCACTCACATACTTTTTATGTAGTGAAAATATCGCTCCAAATGGATATTTAAACCCACCAAATCTTAATCTCTCTGTTGCATAAAAACAAAACCACCTCAAAAAGCTGATAATTTAGTAGTCCTGTGTGCTTGTTAGACCGGTTATCTAAAGGAATAATAGAGTGGGGCGCCTGGGTGGCTCAGTTGGTTGAGTGGCCGACTTCGGCTCAGGTCATGATCTCGCAGTCCGTGAGTTCGAGCCCCGCGTCGGGCTCTGTGCTGACAGCTCAGAGCCTGCAGCCTGTTTCAGATTCTGTGTCTCCCTCTCTCTGACCCTCCCCCATTCATGCTCTGTCTCTCTCTGTCTCAAAAATAAAATAAACGTTAAAAAAAATAAAATAAAGGAATAATAGAAACACATTATATTCCATCAGTCATTCTACTCCCACAATAGTCAATATGTATCTGTACCTTTTCTTTTTTGTGGTTTTAGTTTTATTTAATGGATAAAGTTTCAAGTACTATGTTACCAATAAAAATAATATTAATAAAAGTTAGGATATAGAAAAGGAATTTAAATATCTAAAGTTTGCCAGAAAGTTTGTGGCTTGTGGTTATAGAGCACATTTAATAATCTTTTAAGATTAACAAAGCAATATTCAGTTACAGCATCTTGAAATTTTTCTCTGTAAGGAAAGTAAATGATGGATCTTCCTTATAGATCTTGCCTTATAGTATGTGACCCAAAGGGGGAAAATTAATTTATAAATAATAATGTGTATTATTTATCAGTATATATTATACTTTTTTTGGCCTCCAGTATTTTTTATTTAGATAAATCGTTTGGGAATTCTTTTCCCTCTCATTTCTAAGAAGACAGCAGGAGACCTAATCTTATCACTCAGCCTGAAAAGAATAGTATATGAATTTGGCATTACTTCTCTATGATGTGCCTAAATAAAGATACAAAATAATAGAAGTAGGTAGATACTCATTCTTTGTGCCCCACCTATCAAATGTGAAATGCAGTGATTGTGGAGCCAAATCAACTTACTTTTTTATAAAATAGTGAGAAGAAAGAATTGAGGTCAGGCTTGGGAGGTGGGAGGTTCATTTACCTATATGGTAAAACTGTAGTAGCATTCACACATACATGTGTACATGGTAGGTAGTAGAAAGGGTGTATTTGGAGATTTCATCACCTGGGAGTTTGAATTTCATCTCTTTTATTCACTAATGTTATAATAAAGAAGTCACTATTTTCCTACCAGAATATTAGAAAAACATTTGTGATAATAGAAGTACATGCATTTTCTCTTTTTCTCTTTTCTTTTAGCCATAATGAAAGGAAAGTAACCTGTAAACATCCAGTCACAGGACAGCCATCACAGGACAATTGTATTTTTGTAGTGAATGAACAGTAAGTAAAGAGTTTCATGGAATGCCTTTGATTTAAATGGTGTTAGCATTAAGATTGCTGTTATCCAAAAACATATTTTTAAGTTTATTTATTTTGAGAGAGAGTGTGAGCAAGAGGAGCGGCAGTGAGAGGAGAGAGAGAGAATCCCAAGCTCCATGCTGTCATGACCCGAGCTGAAATCAAGAGTTAAGACTAGGACACTTAACCAACTGAGCCACCCAGGCACTCTGCTGTTGTCCATATGTTAATACATTATAATTTAACAGTTTCTTATCTGGATATTTGCAGTCAGGTATAACAGAAACCCATCTATTTACTATGGATGGCATAGGAACATAACTTAAAACTTTCTTTGATGAAGAATGTAATCTCAGAAGCTGTTGGTACAAACACAGACAAGTAAGCTCAAGAGCCCAGAATTTAACGTCAGAGAAACTATAAACTTTGTCAGATTATTAAACTAATGTGAGCTCAGTTTTCTCGTCCTTAAATCAGAGATAGTGGTAATTACCATTTCTTAGGATTATTATAAGCATCAAATGAGATATGTGTGAAAATATTTTATATACTATAAATTTGTTCACAAAAAAAAAATAGCTCTTGATATCATTATTTTTATTTTCGATAATAGAATAGCTCGTCTTTACTGAGGTTTTAATTTTCCAGTTAGATGACCAAGTAGCATATCTATAATAATGCTTATTAAAATAAACATGATTTTAACCTATCGTGCTTAGGAGATATGCTAATTATATTTAAAATAGTTATAAATATTAAGCTCTGACTCTAGAGCTTATTAAGCTCTAACTAGTATCCAGCTCTTTGGAAAAGTGGGACATCAGCATTATAATTTCTAGGGAAGGTTTATTGTAAAGCAGTCAACATGTACAGCAAGTTTTAGCATTCTGACATATTTTCAGGACTGTTGCAACCATGACATCTGAAGAAAAGAAGGAACGACCTATAAGCATGATAAATGAAGCTTCTAACTATAATATGACTTCAGATTATGGAGTGCATCCGATGAGCCCTGTAGGCAGAGTAAGTTCTTTTGCTTACTGTTAATTACTGATATCTGGTATAATTGGTTGCATCTATTACTATACTCTTAATGGGCTTAGAATTAAAGAATAATTATTTCATTTTTCTTATTACATGAACCAAATTACATTTGAGATAATTTACTTAAGGAATGATGTGGAATATAAAATAATAAGATTATATTTTAATAATTTAATGACTTTTTAAAACTATTATAGAGTTCAGATTTTGAATAATTTTACAAATATATGGATGTTTACGTGAAAAAATGGCAATTTATTAAATCAACTGAAGTTTTAAAGATGAGAGTTAATATAATGGCATAGAAATACCATTTTCTAACTGTTATAAATCCCTAGATTGAGCAGACAAACTTTTTAAAAAGAAATGTAGAATCACTGCCAAAGGGAAACCCTAGGCCACTGTGCTTGATGATTCTGACATATTTAGAATCCATTATACAAAAAGTGCCATAGTCATATGGAAATAGAGGAGGGTGGTGTTTCTTTATAATCACAAAGAAAAATGTTAATTGTTTAATGTAAGGTCCCAGACTTTGTGTCTATAAAAATTTGTAGTTACTGCTTCTATTTATTTTTTTAAGTTATTTAAGTAATCACTGCATCCCACATGGGGCTCGAACTCATGACCATGGGATCAAGAGTCTTTCTTATGCTCCTCTGAGCAAGCCACCTGGGGGCCCCTGTAGTTATTGTTTCTTATACTTTAAACTACAGTGCTAATATTTTAAGTTTAGAATTTAAATACGAAAATTTTATCAGTCTCTTAAAACACATGCTATTAAATCTGAATAAATAGTTGCCTTAAAGTTGCTTCTCAGTTCCTAAATTAATGGATAGCAAGAGAATCAAGTGATAATAAAAGAATAATCTTTATTAAAAAATAATATATTTTATAATAGAACAGTTATAGTAAATTATGGCTATTATAAAGAAATGGATAATAGGCGGTTATCTATTTTAAATGCCTGTTGTGACATTTTTGTTTTAATGTTTTTAAAATGAAATTTTGTAGAGTATTACAAGTTAATATAAATTTCTAAATAATGTAAATATTTTCTAATTCTTATGTAACATAAAATGCTAGTAAGGTAACTGAGTATTATAATACTTCATTAATATATTTTAATCAAAATCTAGAGAAATGATATGTAGGTTGAAGGCCAGCAAGTCATTATCTGGAAAGAAAGTCGGATCTCTGCCTCAAACTTTACACTGAAAATTTTCCGGATGGATCAGGTGTTGAAATGTTAAAAACAAAACTATAAAAGCACTACAAAGAACAATGGGAGATTTTTAAAAAAACAAACACAGAATGCAGATTGGCTTTCTAAATATGACATAAAACCCAAAAATCAAAATAGAAAATAAGGAGATTGAACCATAAATAATTATTATGCATGCATAATATCTGCAATTCATGTAATAATTCACGAATAATTCCTTTATAATCAAAAGAAGTTTTTTGAATCAATAAGGAAAAGGCTTACAGCCTACTTTTTAAATGGGCATATTATGTAAAATCCCCACCCAGAAAATGGAATTTTACTGTTAAATATATGAAAACGATGTTCAAACTCATTCATAATATGAAAAATGCTAATTAAAACAACAAAGGACACCATTTTTCACATATCGAATTTGCAAAGGTTAAGAAGTTTTCTAGCGCAGTACCTCAACAACAATGTGGGTAAATAGGCATTTTCTTTATGTAGTAAGCTCCAAGAAACAGTAGAACAGAATAGTAGGTATTATATATGTAATCATTTGAGGAAAAAAAGATATTCCATACCTATGAAAACAGTTATCTTAGATGAATAAGTGCACACATACACACAGTTGACATTGGTTGCCTCACAGGGTTGAGTGCTAGAGCCCAGAGGTAGGAAGTAGATGACCAGTCCCAGTGTGTATCTTTTTGTACCATTTGAGTTGTATACTATGTTTAAGCATTATGTATTCAAAAATAAAGTGAAACGTATCAACAAAACATACTTTGGGAAAATGTGGTTGATATTGGGTCTTAACATTCTGTTATGTACTAATATAAGCTTCAAAAAACAAAATTCTCATGAAATGTGCTGGATTCTAGATAAGTTAAACAATAAGAGATAATTTGATATTACTTACCTTTATAGAGAACTCAAATTCAGCTTCTTTGTTTTTCTTTGTTGGTTACCACTACCATTCCTGCTAAATCTTCATACTAAATAAACATAGCAGTATCTCAAAAGATTGTATCTCCTTATGTATACTTTTAAATATATAGTAAACACTATCTTTGGGGCATCATTCAAGTTCAGAATTGCCCATAAAGGAGAAGACAGTACATGACATTAAGCAGATCTTTCCAGTCTTGTGTTGACTTGATGTGGTATGTTTTATACCTGAGTATTTCTCTTGACCCTTGACACTGTTCACTCTCTGTAATTGAAATAACATTATTAAATCAGATATAAAGCAAAAAGTTCTACATTTCATTTATTCTTAAAGATTTGTTCATTTTTACCCAAGGTTTATTCAATTTATATAGCAGGTAGGACAAAATAGTGCCACACATTGTGCCTTTTTAAAAATTGTATATCCCAGTTTTAAAGGACAGATTGTAAAACTTGTGATTCTTTGTAATATCCTGGGGAAAAATTCTTTGTGCAAAATTCTTACACTTGAAATAAGTAAATCCTCAAAAAGCAGAATTGCTATAATTCATCTGAAAAGATTTAAGTCCTGCATGTTTCAGAGAAATCTGGAGAGATAAAATTATGAAGAAGAAATATAAATACCAACCATTAATAACACATTTTCTGTTTTTCTTTTTTCTGTTTAGACTTCACGGTCTTCAAAAAAAGTTCACAATTTTGGAAAAAGATCAAATTCAATTAAAAGGAATCCTAATGCACCTGTGGTCAGGCGAGGCTGGCTTTATAAACAGGTATTTTTTGTTTGTGTTCTATTTGATGTGAAAGAAAAATGGAATCAAAAGACCTTTTCAGCTGAATGTACCTAGGACAATTATATAAAATAGAGAAGGAACTGTAGAATTAGTCATCCAGATTCTTTTTATTACCACTGAAGAATGTTAGAATAGTAAAGAAAGAAAAAGTAATGGATGTTACTTAGAACACAGATTGTGTGTCTTTGTTGTAGGTATTTCTAGATTTGAAATTAAATACATGCTGTATGAAATCGTTAGGAATACTATGCTAAAATTATCCAGGCAGAAATATTTTTTAAATGGGGAAAAAAACATACAGAGATACTGTTCATTTTTCTGTTCATTTAAAAATCATTAGAGAAGTGTACAATTATATACTTCTCTGCTTTATAGAGAAATCGTAATTGAGATTTTTATAGTTTTCTCAGATTTTTACTTTTAGGCTCTCAAGACTACTCTCTTAAATGTGTTGTTTTTTCTTTTTCTCTTTTCCTTTTTTTCTTTTTCTTCTTTTCTGATCTGTTTGCTTAAGTATGGCTCACTGTCAGACATCCTGATAAGTTGGGGTGTATATTGTTTTATCGTTTGGAAAACCTGATAACTAAGCTTTTTTGGAACCTTGCCATTACTTTGGGAATTAGTAAGGATGCATGTATATTGGACTTCCTGACATCTCTTTTCGTGCTTATAGACTGTTTTCTTTTTTACTTTCTGGTTTGCACCTGGGTTTCCAAGTTAAGTGACCACCAGATAACTGAGATGATATATTCAGCCTTCAAAACCTTTATCTATCTTTGTTCTGTCTCTGATTATACATGTATACGGAGGATACATTCATTAGACATCGTTCCATATGAAAGCTGAGGTGGCAACTTACCGAGAGAGGGCCATCTTAAAATCCAAAGAATTCCCAATCATTGAAGGAAATTAGTTTTGCCAGTGTGTCTCTGAGTTGATTGAGTATGTAACTTGAATACCAACTTTTATTTTTATTTAAAAATCATCTACTAAAAAAAACCATCTTGGGGCACCTGGATGGCTCAGTCAGTTGAGCATCCGACTCTTGGTTTCAGCTTAGGTCATGATCTCTCGGTTTCCTGAGTTCGAGCCCCATGTTGGTCTCTGTGCTGACAGTGAGGAGCCTGCTTGGGATTCTCTCTGTCTCTCCCTTCACCTGCCCTTCTGCTACCCACTCACGTGCGCACGTGTTCTCTCTCTCAAAAAAAACATTAAAAAAAATCATCTATATTTTCACCATCGGACATTTAAACTTATGTATACTAAAAGATTTCTTTAACTAGTCTTCTAATAAGTCCAAGTTATGTTCAAATAGCTCAGTGTAATATTGAGCCTAATAGACGATACAGAATTTCTTTAAAATGATATTTGTTCTTATTTCTTGATCCCTTGGTTAATTTGTATTGCAGAAGTGTTAACAACCAATTTCTCTACCATGAGTGTTTATTTTGTAATAGCTGTGTGACTTACACAGAGTGTTTGTTTGCAGAGTTACTTAAAAGTGTAAACTTTTTGGGCACCTGGTTGGCTCTGATGGTTGAGTGTCCAGCTCTTGATTTTGGCTCGGATCATGATCCCAGGGTTGTGGGATCAAGCCTCGCGTTGGCTCCTTGCTGAGCATGGAACCTGCTTAAAATAAAAGTGTAAACTTTTAAATTATTTGTATTAAAGAATATTATTAGGACATTAAGAATACCATATACTGTTAAAAAATTTTTTTTGGTTCTTTGATGTAGCTGTCAATTTTAAGGACAAATCCCTTACTTTAAGATTTTTATCTATATAATTTCTTTAGTTCTAAAGTCATTTTTGATTGTTACAACTAAAAATAATGTTAATGCACATCCAAACTGACCTCTTTTTTGCGTGTGTGCGTGTTTCATTTACTCTTGCAGTTTTTATTAAAACTGTAATTTTGTTTGAGCTTGGTGTTTTTATTAACTGAATTACTAAGCTGCCAAAGAAGCACTCTTTTTTGCAGGGTGAGCGAAACCCAAACTGTATATGTAAGAAGAAAAAAGTGTTTATGAAATCTATTTGTATGCTAAGTTTCCTTTATTCACAGTCATTTTAAATCACATTACCTTTGGGATAATTTCAAATCACATATTTTTCTTCTTGTTGGAGATTAACATTTATTAAATCTGTTCTACCAGAATGCACACAATGCTGCATGGTTACGTTATCCTCATGTTAGCAGACATGTATGTTCAAAAAAGTAATTTCAGATTGCTTACAAATATGAAGCTAAATCAGATTGCTTCAACAGTATTTCTTACATGATGGTATTACTCTTCAGAGACCTGTATATTTGGGAATGTCTTAAGGTGATACAAGTCCCTAGAAAACTACCTCCATATTTTTGCTTTGTATATTAGGTTTCTATATCTTGTTTTAAAAGCTTATTTTAGGGGCGCCTGGGTGGCTCAGTTGGCTAAATGTCCAATTTCGGCTCAGGTCATGATCTCACTGTTCATCATGAGTTCGAGCCCCACATCAAACTTCGTGCTGACAGCTCAGAGCCTAGAATCTGCTGCAGGGCAGATTCTGTGTCTCCCTCTCTCTGTGTCCCTCCCCTGCTCACATTCTATGTGTGTCTCTCAAATAAACATTAAAATTTTTTTTTAAGAAATAAAAGCTTATTTTAAATAAAGGTATCAGAAATGAATTTGAATTTTCTGAAATGAAAAAAAAAACCCTTTAATATGCTGATTTAATATAGGACAGTACCGGCATGAAGCTATGGAAGAAACGCTGGTTCGTGCTTTCTGACCTTTGCCTCTTTTATTACAGAGGTAAGTTTACTATAAACTGTATTAGTGTAGTATTTGATGATAGGATATGTTAAGTAGTAGATACTTTTTTTAAAGAAAAAACATTACAATTCTTTTGGCTGTTTTATTACCAACAAACAATATCAAGAAAACCTTTTCTTCATCGATATATAATACTGAGTACTTGAGGGATGACTGAAGACAATATTGTGCTTTGAGCAGATTAGTCTGAGTTTGGTCCAATTTCTGTAGTGTGATTGTGTTAATCTGATTTGTTTTATGTAAATAGTGTATGACTCTTCACTCTGTAATGTTATCCTTGAATTCGTTGCCTAATAGACAAAAGTCATTAGTCTGATAAGATTTTTTTTAATTTTTTTGTGTCAGCTCTGTTAGGTCTAGCTTGAATTGTTGAATGTTCAGGTCTCTGCAGCAGATGTCTTTAGACTGTCAAAGACTACTCTGATATATTGGCAATTTTTTTAAGTACAAAATATGTACTTATTATGATTCCCACCCTCCCCACCCCGTTTTTTTCAAACAATGACAGACTCCCTGAAACATGGAGAAAGTTGTGGAAAGTATATATACCAGGCTGTTAAAGTTGGTGGAGAGTAAATAAAGGTATTATCTTAGGTATTGAGTTATTGTCTCCATTTTTCCTATATGGATGCCATAAACTCCTTTTTTAAATATGTTTTCTTGTTAGTAAATTATTGATGAATACAGTTTCAGCTCAAAGTCCAAAGAAGTCTCTCCTCATATGCTACGTGGATCTGTTAGATACGATACAGTTGGTACCCAGCCATGGAAAAGTTTATATAGGCTGCACTCTCCATAGAAATCTGCTTCAATAAAACCATGAACCTGGACAGTAGTTCTTTCTTTCCTCTTTAAAGTCTGGTTGGAAACATTCATTAAAGAATTAGATTGTCAAAGCGTGTTGAACAGTTTATAACTTTTCTAGATGAGTATATCACAAGATAAAACAGGATTTTAGAACTGATTAGCAGTTTTAAAATTTGCTTTGTGATTGCACAAACAAAAGGGTGATGAAATTCTGTGGTCATCTATCAAAGCAATATAATGTATATTAACTTTTAAAATTAGAAATTACTAGAATTATATTCATCTGTTTTTTCCCCCACTGCAAACTGTGGTTGAAAAGTACTGCTGAGTCAGAATTAAACAAACCTATAAAATTTCATTTTGTCACAGAGATGTTGGTCAGGCAGCAATTGCGGTATTATCTTTAGTCTTATGCCAACCTTACTCTACAATTTTCCTTAAAGGCTTTCCCACTCGTTCAAAAAGTCAAGAGTTATATATAACTTAGGCATAATTTCTAAGCTTATAGTTTGTACTTCCCTCCTCTTTTCAATGTATTTATAGTCTTTTTAGAGCTTTAAATGAGACCAGGAAAATGTTTATTACCACTTCTCATACAAAATTCCTTAATGTTAATTTACCACAAAAAGAACACTGAGTTCCTTGTGATTTGCTATTGTTGCTCATGGAAAGGTGCTGCCTACCACCTCTTTTAAAAGTTTTCCTCTTTTAACCGAATTTTTAAAATGTAAATGTTGACTTCAGAAGCTGTGTTGAATCTGAGATTATGTATTATTATTAACTATATGCATTTTATATTCACTATACTTGTTAATTTTAGTATGGTTCCCCAGACAGAAACAATGTAAAAGAGAAGAAAATATAAAAAGGAAAGAAATATCATTTAACTCACTTCTCTTCAGACGCTTGGAAATGAGTATTATGATATTATACACTTCCTCTGTTTTATCAATAAGAAATGTCAGATTTGAAATAAAAATGACCATATTTTAGTGAGATGGTCATAATACCTTGCTTTTTTTTGAGCACTTACTATATGCTGAGCATGTAGCATAGATGGTCTATGTCTTCCCTTCCAAGGTGGGAAATATTATGCCCTTTTACACAAGAGGAACCCAAAGGGCAGAGAGGTCATACTGTTTGCTCACAACTGGCATGTGTCATAGCCAAGATTACTTCTCTTAACCACAGAATTTTTCCTTTCACAGATCTCTTATGTGCTGAATACATCATCCCCATTCATTTCTTCTATATCCTTCCAAGTGTCTGGTATACTGACATACACAGTGCACTGTCAGAATTTTTTGACCATCAGTCTCCATTTCACAGATACGGAGAGTAAGACAGAAAATAAGTGATTGGCTATTTTTTTTATTTTTTTTTGTTTTTTACATTTATTTGTTTTTTGAAAGACATAGAGACACAGAGCACAAGTTGGGGAGGTGCAGAGAGAGAAGGAGACACAGAATCTGAGCTGTCAGCACAGAGCCCGACACGGGACTCAAACCCACGAACCATGAGATCATGACCTGAACCCAGGTCAGCCGCATAACCGATTGAGCCACCCAGGCGCCCCAGTGATTTGCTATTTTTTACAATAGGTTAGGAGCCAATACCAGATGGAAGTTCAGGTTCCCACTGATCTTTGCAGAGTATCAGGCATATTATGACAGAGCACTTAGATTGTTCTATTTTATAGTCAGTCTGTTGACAGTACGTAGCATAGGACTTAATTCATTCAACAAATATTTATTGAGCAGATGCTGTCAAACAGTAAAAGAAGGGTGCCTGGGTGGCTCAGTCGTTTAAGCGTCCAACTTCGGCTCAGGTCATGATCTCACAGTCTGTGGGTTTGAGCCCTGTATCGGGCTCTGTGCTGACAGCTCAGAGCCTGGAGCCTGCTTTGGATTCCGTGTCTCCCTCTCTCCCTGCCCCTCCCCTGCTCGCTCTCTCTCTCTCTCTCTCTCTCTCTCTCTCTCTCAAAAATAAACATTAAAAAAAAAAGTGAAAGCACTCATGAAGCTTACATTCTAGAGAAGTCAAGGAGACAGTAAATTCAAATAAACAATACCATGACAAGTGCTTTTGGGAAAATAAGGTCATTGTATTAAAGACAGGCATGGATGAAAGATTTCTTTGGATCAGTTCTCTCAGCAGACGTTTTAGATAGCAAAATGTAAATAAGAGCCAGAGTGAGCAGTGTATTGCAGGCAGGGGGAGCAAGAGTGCAAAGGCTGGAAGGTAGGAAAGTGGAACATCAAAGGAGCCCACAGAAGGGGAGCAGTAGGGAGGGACGTGGGAGGAATGGAGGAGATTGCACCAATGTCAGACCCTACTAGAATTTCAGTTCTACTGTAAATTCCATTAGGAAACAATTGGATGTTTTTAAGTATAAGAGCAATATGCTGTGACTTACATTGTGGAAAGCCTACTCAAGCTGCTATTGGAGAATGGATTATGAGGAAGGAAGGAAGCGGAGACTAGTTAGGAATTATTAGGTAGAAGTGATGATGGCTTAGACTAAGGTGGTAGCTAGCAGTGAGCACTTTTGATGCACCAGATGTATTATTAGGTAATAGGATACAGAAATGAACAATATAAACGCATCTCCATGGAACTCATGGATTAGCTAAAGGAGTCTAAGAAAGAATGTCATAGTGTCCAGTTATGTTGAATGAGTGTTGACCAGGAGTACCAGGAAAGGATTGGGAAATAAGGATGATCTAGGCAAAGAACTTCACATGTTCAAAGCATGAGTGAGCACGACATATTTGTAAAATGACACATGGGGCTTGTGTTACTGAAAAGAAGGTTATGCCTAAGGACATAGGAGCAAAGGCTAACAAGTGGTTCAAGGCACAAAAGGCATCTGTTTGCCATCCTCATGAGTTTTAACTCTGTCTTAAAAGTGAGAATAATAATAGGATACATTTAGAGTACATTTTAGAAAAATCACCCTAGCACTTAAACGAGAAGCCAAGAGACCAGTTAAAGTATTGAAGTATTCTAGGTAATGATAATTAGTGATAATATTCCAGTCTGTAAGTTATATACCCAGCTGTAATTATATGTATTTTTTTGCCTTTAATCCAAATGTCTTTAAAGCTGAAGTACAAGTAAGGAGGCTAAAATGTTACTTGAATCCAGTCAGTGTTGAGATTCTTAAGGGGTTCCAGTCACAAGTTGTGTTCCCCAAGCGGTAAGCTCTGTGCAAGAGGCTTATTAGGAAGTGTTCTTGGGACCATTACCTGTGGCAGAAAAGGGGAGGGACTAGAATGGGACAGAGGGAGTTGGGCTCCTATCCAGTCTAAAGAAGGCCTAGCTGAACCCCCGCCCCCCAAAGAGTTCATTCATTCTACAAATATCACTCAGTACCTACCCTTTGCTTGTCAGTATGTGAAGCCCTCTGGGTAAAAGACAGTAGGTCAGGCTTCACAGAACCAAACCGAAGAGTGCCATGATCAAGAACATTTGGAGAATCTAGTAAAGAACTCTTAGGACAGTCGTTTGACAGAAGATGAAGATTTTTCTATATGCAGTAATATGATGAGGGCAGTATTTATTGAAGACTTAAAACAGGCTGAGTGCATTATTGAGTTCTTCATAGCTGTTAGCTCATGTGACCCTCACAGCAGTTCTTTGCGTTAAGTGCTGTTTTCCTCAGGTTTGTAGCTGATGAAGCCAAGATGCCCTGCATGGATGACTTGACAAGCCCTCATAACGGCTTGGTGTCCATCTGGGAAACAATTCATGACGACCCAGTAAAATCGCCCTGTGCTATATAATGCCTGTGCATATTCTGAAATAACTTTAGGAAGAGTCACAGTTTCCAGTAATGCAACAAAAGAGAATTTATTATTTGATAAAGATGATTTTTTAATAAAGATGTCTTCATGAGCTTTTTCTGATTATATGCTTTTATATAAACAAAATTGGATTTAAAATTGGAATATGACTCATTCATTTAAATCATCATATTCTCCGTAATTGATGACTGCTCTCTACCTCTTCTTTTTTTAACCTTTTAGACTAAATCTGCACTTGTGTTCATTCTTCCTTGTATTAGTGAACTGCACATGAATGAGCACAGTATAGTAAGAGCAGAATTGTTGTGTTATGAAAAAAGCTACAGAAGTAACCTCAATTTAATGCAACTTTCTTTCTTGTGGAAGTTACACCTATATTTTAGAAATGAGGGGAAAATAAATAAAATTCCTTGTTAAGTTTGGGATAATAAAAAACATGACAAGCATACTAAAAATAAATTATTTCTCGTTTCTGGTTTTTCCCATTACTGAGTTCATCAGCCTAATGCTCAGCTTTATTAACTTGCCTTATGGGTTTCTAACAATGGACTATATATGTATTTCGAGTTTTATAAACATGTCTGCCCCCAAGCAGCAAGCCAATAATGTGAATCTATACTGTGCCAAGATCAATATTTTGTCATTTTCCTGGGTATATTTTATGTGCTTGCCTTGTAGGCCTGTAATTTATTTCCATAAGTGTTGTGTATCAGAATGACTGGTAAAAGGTAATCACGGTTATATGTTTTAAACATAATAATTTTTACAGCATAGTTAAAAATATGTATTTACATATGTACTCATTTATTGAAAATTTTTTAGTGTCTCCTCCTGTCATTCTGAGTATCTTCCTGGAGTTGACATTCTAGTGAGGAAAGAGTTGATAAATAAATAATAGAACACAGTGTGTCAGAGGTATGGGGAGGGGGTGGTGGTGAAGTCGCAGAAAGAGAAGAGAGGGCTCTGGGATGAGTTCAGATGAATAGCAGCTAAAATTAGGGCAGTAAAGGAAGGCTGTATCATGAGACATTTGAGCCACCCTGAAGAGTGTGAGCAAGTGAGCTGTGCATTTGTCTTGGCCTGAAACGGTTGGGCATTTAAATCCTACCAGAAATGTGGGTGAATTAATTTTGTAAAGCTTCTGTGTCATTACTTACGTACTAATATGTTTTCAATGAATCACATGTCAAGGGTTTTGTAGAATGTGGTATATATGCTAAACCAATGTATGCTGTTTTCGTGTCTAATTGACCTTTTTCTGACGTGTGAGACCCATTTCTGATTTGCTTAGGATAGGGAAGCTTAATGAAGGTGAAGAAGCATATATGTTTTTGCTATTAATATTTCCTTTAAAGCCTTGTAAAGAACTATCTAAACAGCACACTGAATACAGTTCATTTATATGTAAGAACCTTTTGGTTTGGTCAAAATACATTTTGAGAAAAGTTATTCTGCTTCGTGAGAACATTTAAAATTCTAATCAGATGTTCAATTATCTCTTAGATGAGAAAGAAGAGGGTATCCTGGGAAGCATACTATTACCTAGTTTTCAGATAGCCATGCTTACCTCAGAGGATCACATTAACCGCAAATATGCTTTTAAGGTAAGGAAGTAGTCATACTTTTTTAATTCTGTATTTGAATCTTGCACTGATTTAAAAAAATGGATATCGACCCATAGATTATTACAAAAAGATATTTTAGTGATGGTCATTTTTATATTTAAAATATATTAGTTAATAGTCTTAGGTTCCCTTTTAATTAGGAAGCGTTTTCTCAGATATCCAAGGGCCAAGTGTCTTTATACTTAAGAATGGTTCTAGATAAAGCAAATATGTGAAAATAGTAATAATTGGTAAATACAGCTGTAGGTGTCCTGGTGGTCACTGTACTATTCTTCAAAGGTTACTTACTGTATGTTTGAAATGTTTCATTATAAGTTAGGGGAAGAGTACTATGAAAGAGAACAACTATGTTTTTTAACATAAGATATGTACATTTATGACCTCAGAGAATATTTGCAAAAATGTTCTCGGGTCTAAGTACATCATGAGCATCAGGTACATTTGAGATAATATGGAAGTTGAGACATTAAAAACGGTCATTAAATCCAAGCAGACCTGAGCCCACCTCCTCTGACAATACCCATCTGCTTCCGATAACGCTGGTTTGTAAAATACCTCAACTAAAAGGCCACTTTAATGATAGTTTGGTTATTTTTTGTTTTCAAAAACCATACTGCATTTTTTGCCTCATGATTATGGCTGAAATAAATTTCAGAGGTCACCTGTTTTTTAAGTCAGTCTTAAATTAAGAACTCTTAAAGGGTTTGATGTAAAAACTTTGTTTTAAGGAAAAGGGGAAAAATTAGGGTAACACGTTTAACAGTGGAAATGTTTACCCCATTATAAAATTTATTCCATTTTTAATTCCCATCCACTCTTTTTTCAAGAGTACTCAGGACTGCAGCTGATTTACAACTTTTGCTAATTCATACGTTGCATTATTAGCTCTGGGAAAAAAAAGAGCAAAGAAGTTAATAGTGGTTGGGCGTGGGTGGATGGCCTCAATGAGAAGGTAATATCTAAGCAAACACTGTGGATAAGAAGGGAATGGCATAGAATTTCAATAAATTTTATTAACAGTGTGAACCATAAAATAGAATTAAATATTTCAAAATGCTATAACAAAGTTAATTCTAGTAACTTTAATAACTTCATAAAGTTACTTTTACATGTAAAACCGTTTGATACTTATATTTGATCATGAATTTATTTTTTTTGTTTCTTTGCTCATCAATTTGGCAAACGGTTATTGAATTTGTACTCTTTGTAGGACTTTTTGCTGGGTTCTTAGACTTAAAAATATATATTTTATCTGTTACAAGTACAAGGATAGTAATTTCTCTCTCAAACTCTCTTTTGCAATGTTGTTTCCTCTGAATTTATGAGCACCTTTGGACACTGAATCTACTGCTTGTCATAGTGGTGAGTAGAAACTTCATGGACGACTGTGGGACTTGAAGCTAGGTAGCAAACTTGATCATCATCTAGTAAATATTTCCATTTGACATCTGTCAAGCATGGGTGTGGTTTGTTAGCATAGGAGTCATGGCTGTACCTGGATCTTCTTAGCACTAGCCCAGTCTTCCTTCCACTGATCACAAATATGGACCATGGTCTTTCATTCATTTCTCCAAAACTCCACTAAAGCAGTGCAATGACACTTTGTGGTAGCTTTAATCATTTAACAACATGTAGCATTTCAGCTGTTTCTTCTAAATTGTTTCTGTGGATAGTTTTATATCTCTGATCAGTTAAGTGAGATTTGTTGCTTACATAGTTATTTGGATCACTGTGTTCATTTAATTCTATCTTGATTCTTTCTGGAAAAAAAAAATTGAAGAAGCTAATTTGATCTTGTTTAAATAAAGCAGATAGTCTAGGTTTTGGAGTAAAGTGTGTGGCTCCAGATTTATTCCTCTCATCTTTTAATGTTTAGCAGACTAACTACATACTTACTACGCTTTTCCTTTACTTCACTGTATGCCGAAAGAGTCTTTGTTTTTCTTTGTTCTTCAGTTATGTAATAGGAAACTGTCACAGGCATTTTTACATGGAAATTAAGAATGTTTCCTTCACAGAAGTCTCTACCTCAGCCTCTTTTTCTACTTTGATACAGCTACTACTGCTGTCCTTCTTTGTCTTGTCAGCCCATGCATTAAGCTGAGCACTCACTGTTCATATGTTGGATACCAGTTCCTGATTGACATCTTTATTTCATTTCTCAGAAACAGGCAGATTGAACGACTATAAAGATAAAAACCCACAGGGGTACCTGGGTGGCCCAGTCAGTTAAGCATCCCACTCTTGATTACTGCTCAGGTCATGATCTCATGGTTGGTGAGTTTGAGCCCCACATCAGTATCCGAGTGCTGACAGTGGAGCCTGGTCAGGATTCATATTCTCTTTCTCTCTCTGTCTGTCTCTCTCTTCCCCTCCCCCATTCACACACACTCTCACTCAAAATAAATAAATAAATAAACTTAAAAAAAAAAAAGGGCAGGGGCACCTGGGTAGCTCAGTTAGTTAAAAGTCTGACTCTTGATTTCAGCTTAGGTCATGATCTCATCGTTCATGAGATCAAGCCCTGCACCCAGCTGCATGCTGACAGTGCAAAGTCTACTTGGGATTCTCTCTCCCTCTCTGCTCCTCCCCCCACCGCACACACACGCGTGCGCGCTCGCTCTCTCTCAAAATAAATAAATAAGCATTTAAAAAAAAAATAAAAACGCACTTTCCAGTTACATAGGCTTTCCTCAACCCAAACATTTACATTTTAACTCTGAAACTTGAGATGAAAAGCTAAAGGGAAATACCATTTTGAATCGTTTGTAAATCTTGTATGTTTGTGTGTAGACGTCTATAAGGATTAAACAAAATGCCTTAACAGCGGCACCTTTTGAAGACTAAAGGAGTTGTTAACACAAAGGGGAAATGCTAGGACATGAACATTTCTATTAATTTTGTGGCTGGTTGTTCTGGAACATTCTTTATTTAATTGAAGTATAATCGACAAACAATACTTTCAGGTGTACATCATAGTGATTTGATATTTTTTATATATTATGAAATGATCCCCATAATAAGACTAGTTACCATCTGTCACCATACAAAGTTATTACAAGTGTCACTGACTGTGTTCCCTATGCTGTATGTTCTATCCCCACGACTTATGTATTTTGTACGTAGAATTTGATACCTCTTAATCCTCTTCAACTATTTCACCTACCCTCTAATCCCTCCTGCCTCTGGTAACCAAAAGTTTGTTCCCTGTTATCTTTGAGTCTTTCTGTTTTGTTATGTTTGTTCACTTGTTTTGTTTTTTAGGCTCCATCATATAGTCGTACAATATTTGTCTTTCTCTTTCAGACTTAGAACACTTGGTGTAATAGCCTCCAGGTCTCTCCATGTTGTCGCAAGATTTCATTTTCTTTTTTATGGCTGAGTTACATTCCAGTGTGTGTGTCTGTCAATCTGTCTTTGTCTGTCTACTACATCTGCTTTATCCGTTCATCTATCACCGGACACTTAGGGTGCTTCCGTATCTGGCTATTATAAATAATGCTGCAGTGGGAGTGCATATATCACTTTGAACTAGTGTTTTCTTCTTTAAATAAGAAGTGGATTTGCTGCCTTGTTTGGTAGTTCAATTTTTATGGAACCTTCTTGAATAAGAGGTATGAATTGTAGTAAATGGGAATTGCTAGGGAATTGGGCATGGACAAGGACAGCAAAGGGGCACGACAAGGTGCTTCATTTCTTACCTCCTTTCCTTCCCATACACCATTTCCCTTGTTTTAATTTTCAAAGGAAAATGGCAGTGTTGGGAGGAAATTTTAATAGTTACATTTTTTTTAAGATTGAATTATATTTTTCTTAAGTCAGTCATTTCTGTAACTGTGTGTGAGACAAGTCTTGCTTGCTTTGAAAGTTGACAGTAATGATCTCTGTAGGAACTACTTAACTTTCTTTCTTTTTCTTTTACAGATCCCATGTATCTGTTTAAAATGATCCTATCATTTTCAATCAGGCAGCCCATCCAAACATGCGGACCTATTATTTCTGCACTGATACAGGAAAGGAAATGGAGTTGTGGATGAAAGCCATGTTAGATGCTGCCCTAGTACAGACAGAACCCGTGAAAAGGTAAAAGCTTGTAGGGAAAATAACTGTGATTTCCACTTACATTTTATTCCATGCCCTGCAAGTATATTGTTATCATAGTGCATATCATTTTATTACTCATGATACGAAATCATTTCTTCCTCAGCAAGGATTAATTCATGTTCTGTATTAAATTAATATACCTTTAGTTAATTTGAGATACCACCTGTGTTTTTATTCCCCATTTCCTCTTTATTCATTTTCACCTATCAGTGTACTGAGGTGAATCCAGAATCCTAACATTCAAACTGAATATTCTTTCTTCTTACAGAATTACCTTTAATTTCCGGTAAGTACGTTTTTAATTGTTATCTTAAAACTACACAAGACTGTTTCAAAGCCTAAATCTTAGAAAACAATTTATATTCATGAAGTTAATTTTATTGTGTTTTTATGCTATGTTGTATGTTTTTGAAGTTTAATAAATAGAAATAAAAAATTTTGATGAGTTTCATTTCTTCAGCATTTCCTGGTTAATTCTGATGGTTTTATGATGAATGTCTCCAGAAAATAACTCAGCAAGCATTTAGATTATTTTTAAATATGTCTACCTTTTTATAAATTCTACCTTCTTTCTTTTGAAACTTCAATATTCAGATTCCTTGAGAGTACAAATATGTACTATTAAAATTGACCTGTGATTTTTTTCTTTTTGAACATCTGAATCATTTTAATAATCAACTATATGAAGAACTAGTGAGAGGAAATCTGTTTATAAAACTACTTAAATAGCAGCTGAATAATATGCTTTAAAAAAAATTGTATTCCTGTAATTTGAAGAAAGATCTGTGACACCATTAAGTTTTTTTCCAGTCAGTTACAGTTGAGCATATGTCTCATACAAGAAAGATGCTTCCTTGCAAGTTTATTCTCTTTTTCTCTCTTCTCAGGGATTTAGGGTACTGTTATAATATAAACCTTTTCGTTTTGGTGGTGGGGGAGGGTTAGTGTACACACTAGTAAAGTCTTTTGATTTGTTGGTTAAAAGACTGAAATTGATGTATATATTTGTGGTTTGTTTTTTTTAATATCAAGTCCAAATCAACTTAACCAATCACTAGTAATTATAGCTAGGAAAAGTAAGAAGAGAAAAAGGAAGGCCCAGGATTAAATTCTAGGACACCTATTTAAAAAAAAAACAAAAAAAACCTCAACCATCTGCGTATTCTATGTGACAAGCTAATAAAAGGAAAGTCGCTTTTGGAATCTCATGTGTAAAAATTACCTGATGGGGATTGCCTGGCCAGCTCAGTCGGTGAAGCATGGGACTCTTGATCCCAGGGCCATGAGTTCGAGCCCCATGTATGGTATAGCATTCACTTAAAAAAAAATTACCCAAATGGCCATAAAATTGAGGTGATTAGCACTAATAGGTAGAGGAATTGTGTAGGTGAAAAGAATTAATTAAAAGTATTAAGACAATTTTAACATCAGAGTAAAATTTTTAAGGAGTTATTTAGAATAAAGAAATCAGCATCATAGTTTACATATTTGATTTCCAGATAGTCTCATAATATATGTTGTCCTTATCTCAGAATTTCAACTTCCATTTTCTTTTCTTGTATTTTCCACTCTAAAAACTGATAATTACTCATAATTTAGGGTGATAAAAATAATAGTCAATATTTTGGTTGGACTTCTAACAACTTATTAGTTGATTATGTGCCTGTAACAATGTTTAGCAGGTTGTATTGATATAATTTACTCAGCCAGAATTTTTTTTTTTTTTAATGTTTGTTTATTTTTGAGAGAGAGCATGAGCCAGGGGTGGGGGGGGCAGAGAATCCCAAGTGGGCTCTGTGCTGACAGCAGAGAGCCCGAAGCAGGGCTCTAATCCACAGACCACAAGATCACAACCTGAGCTGAAGTCTGATGCCTAACCCCACATAGGAAGCCCTAGCCAGAAATTCTTGGAAACCACCTTTGTGCCCAGCCTGATGTCGGTCACCATTATCCTGTAGAAATTATGCTTTTTATTCTACTGCTAGCTGTTGGCATTTTTAGCCCGCCTTGTTAGCCTTACTTAATATGTCAAACTGAAGGAACCTAATTATTATAATATTTCATAAGTAGAGGGAGATTTTGTGTGCTTGGTTTTAAGGTAATGGGCTCTCTTTCCTGTATGGCCAAAATACTTACAAATATTTATTGGAACCTATCATAAGAGATAAAACATCCAGCTTTTAACTAGGTAGTTAATTTCTTCTAAATTCATTTGTTCCATTCGAAAAGTCAGTATATATGTCTTTTTGTTACATGTCTTAAATGATAAGTCTTTGGAGAAATGAAGATAAAAAAGGCAATGCTGTTCTACTTTAAAATAATAGGCAACTAAGTCTAAAAACTTTTTTCAGATATTTGATATTCAATATTAAACCCACCCCCTCACTCCTAGAATTTAGCAAAGGTCAGTGTGCTTTTAGTGTAAATCTTCTCACACTTTTATCTTTTAAGATAAAGAAGCTCCATAGCGTATCTTAATAAACTTCCCCAGTGTCTAATATTGCTTCCAATCTAGAAGCTATGGGTTATATCCAACCTAAATATGTGGATAGCTTATAAATTTACTCTAAGAAAAGTAGTCACATTTCTTTTCTTTTTTTTTTTTTTTTTACATTCACTAATTGTATTCTAAACTCTGTCTATAGCTAAGTATGTATGGGTTATGTATTTCCTACTCATCACCAAAACTGGCAGCAATATCACACTTGGGATCTGATAGGAACATTATTATATACGGAAATGTAGAAGGTTGGCCAGTTCCTGAAAGGCCTCCCAGCTTGGCATGATCTTGGCAATTTCATGCAGGTTCAGACACTCAGCTTGGTCTTGTCAGAGTCTGGAGGTGATTGGTTTCAGAGAAGCTGACTCTCTTCAGAAAGTCCTAGATATAACAACTGGAATGGTGAGCAATAAAACTGTCCAGTAGCCCAGCAATGTACTGTTAAGCAGCACATTCTTCCAGTGGGGAGATGGATATGGGATGCCAGATTCTAATCCAGAATTGCTTGATAAGACAGAATGATAATAGTAATAAAGTCTGTGGCAGCCACTGAAATATTAATCTGGTCCTCAACAATCCTGTAGTCCTGGTGCTACAGTTATCCCCACGGTAAATCTCTACACCTTGTCCAAAAACATAGCTAGTAAGACATAGAGCTTATAGCAGTCTGGCTGTAAGAGTTCTTCACCAAAAGTCAGGTCCTCTTGAATACAAACATAGAGTTAGTAAGTCATATGGTTCAGAACTTGGACAGCATCAGACTGTAATTTCTTGGTGCAGCCATTTCCACAAACCAGATTCATGTTTGTCTCAAGATGAGTTAACCTTCCTGGCTGGAAGCCACATTATGTATTTCAAATGACTAGCTGCTGTGGTCCTTTACGTGTGGATTTTGAGGTTTTACTGTCAAAGGGCAATCTTAATTTGCTTTATTTCCAGATTTCTTATGGGAACACTCATCACTTCTTATCCTCCAGTGCTTTATACACCATACATTTTATGTTTTCTTCCCCTCCCACTTTTGTATTTATGCATTTTGGTGTTGTGCTTGAATTTTCATATCATAACATTGGGAGTTTGTACAGACTTGTTTTCTGTGACCCTTTCAGGTTTTTCCATAAAGTCAAAGGTAATTTTACATTTTTCCTAGATTGAATCCAAGAAATAACATGCACATTATTTCATCTGATTTACTATGATTTTCTTCTCTGATTTCAGAGTGGACAAGATTACATCTGAAAATGCCCCAAC
Source organism: Acinonyx jubatus (assembly GCF_027475565.1). NCBI lineage: Eukaryota > Metazoa > Chordata > Mammalia > Carnivora > Felidae > Acinonyx > Acinonyx jubatus. Next base: position 51,397,880 of record NC_069387.1, read on the forward strand.
TAAGGAAATCAATAACTTTCCCAACCATAGAGTGCTAATTAAACCAGAGGTCCAAAATAACCAGAAAAACAAAGAAATAAGCAAAAATGAAGAAAAAAAGGCATTGGAAGCTGAAAAATACGGATTTCAGAAGGATGGTCAAGATAGACCTTTAACAAAAATTAACAGTGTGAAGTTGAATTCTCTGCCATCTGAATATGAGAGCGGGTCAACATGTCCAGCTCAGACTGGACACTATAGACCAGTCAACGTGAACAGTTCAGAGAACAAAACTGTCAATGTCAGCCTGGCAGATCTTAGAGGTGGAAACCACCCAAATACCGGGCCCTTACACACAGAGGCTGATCGAGTCATACAGAGGACAAACTCAATGCAACAGTTGGAACAGTGGATTAAAATCCAGAAGGGGAGGGGTCATGAAGAAGAAACCAGGGGGTAAGTATCTTGTCATAACATGTCCTGAACCCACGTTTCTTTCATACTATGTTGGTGAAGATTGGTTTCTGAGACACCTGTTGAAAAGTATTAGTTTAAATTGTGTTTTAGACATTATAGCTTCATTTCAATCTTTTCTTCATGGTAATCAGACTGTAACTGTTTTTTCTCTGTTTCTCATTATGCTATCCAGATTTCTCACAGAGGTCCTTCCCTGGTAGAGAAGAAAGTTAGATAAACAAGTGCAATACACTGTTACAAAATGAAGGCAAGAACAGGGTGCTTACAAAAACAGGTTTCAGGGACACCCAACCCAACCTAGGGGTCCAGGAAAACTGTTCTGCAGGAAATGAAATACGAGCTGAGTTGTAAAGGGTGGCAGGCCGATAATTGGCTTAGATATGCAAAACTGCAGAGTTGACAGAGCTGGAATCCAGGCTTAGGTACAACCTCTGTGATGATGCATGAGAACCAAGGCTGGAGAGATAAGCCAGAAGAGATGTTTTCAGATTTGGTGTTTCAGAAAGATCACTCCCACCGAAGAATCTGGAGAATGAATTAGAGAAAGTTCAAACACTATTGGAGTAAGTGAAATGAGGAGAGAGAGGGGATGTATTTAAGTTGGGATTGACAAGACTAGTTGAGTGCTTGGATGTGCTTGATTGCAAACTAGTCTCAGTCTGATAGGGGAAAATCAAGCATGACACCTGCTTTTAGGACTCTGGTCATCAGGGATTGTCTGGTGCCTTTTACTGCATGGAAAAGATTTGGGAAGAGAGAAAGTAATGAATAATTGGACAGGTTCAATTTGAGGCGGCCTGTATGTAGTCTGTAGCTCCAAAGAGAAATCTGGACTTGAGTAAGTTTTGGGGCATCATCATCGTATCAAAAGCGCTTAAAGATAAGGATGAAAATAGATAAATTCATTCAGCTGGAAGCTAGATAAAATAAAGATTCTACAGGAAAACCTGAAAGAAAATTTACATTTAAGGGAAAAAGAATTGAGGGACCTGCAAAGGAGATGAAAAATAAAGGCCAGAGGAGATGGAAGAAAAGCGGGCCCCTACAATGGGAAACAGTGTTCTGTCATTAGGCCAGAATTTGGTGATGCAAAACCTAAAAAAGACTTTAATGTGCTTGTGGGCAGAAAAATTACCTGAAGAGTTATTGTGACTCTTACCTCTCAGTAGTAGAAAACCAAAAACCAATGACATTAATGATGTTTTGGTTAAGTGAAGATTAACTTAACAGTTCTTCCAGTTTGCTCAGTTGTCATGGCTGATGTCTGCAGCTGTCAGCCAAAGTCTCTCTCCTTTCAGGAGCAGCTCAAAGGCCTGGGTACACTTGGCCTCATCTTTTGTTATCTCAACCAGCACTGCAAAACACTCTTGCAGTGTGTTGTTCACTTCCATTTTCTTTTTCTCCACCCTCAGTGCTCACTTTTCTGATTTTCCCAAGGAAAGGTTGTGAGAAATATTTGCTATTTCAAAAATAAAGTTTGATTAGACAGAAGGAAAACCAGAGTTAATTCTGGGGGGGATAAATGAACGGATGTTTGGTAGTACTTAAGGTAACCATTTTCAAGGAAACAATAATAAAAATGCCAGCCGGAAAATTTTCTGAATCTCTACCCAGAAAATTAAACCTCACTTCTTAATGAAATCACTTCTCCTCCATGATTCTATACTTTCTTACAGTTGAAACTGTATAAAGTGGTTTGACAAACATCTGGAAGTTAGGGTTTTCTTAATTGTTGAGCATAAATAATATTTTCCAAGAACTTTTAGGTCTCTGGATAGGTATAATTAACACACATAAAGGCTTTCTGTGTGACTTTTTTCTTTTGAAAGCAGATTTACAGCTTCTGAAGGTATTTTGAGCTAAGATTTTCTCTGCCTTGCCTCTCCAACTTTGGAGTCACTGGCTAGAGTCTACTTTGGGTCATTGAGTGAAATATACCACCTACATTATTATATGAACTTCATATTTTAAAAAAATAGGGTGTTTTATAATACAACAATTTTTATTGGTGGAAAGAAGCATAAGGGTTATTCATAGTATAATTCATTTTGTAAAACTTTGTGGAAGCCTTGCTATTATTATTAAAGTTCTGATAGAAAGAAAAGGGGTTTAATATTTAGTCAAATAGTAGATCCCTGCATCTGTGAACAGAGCTTTAAAGTTTCTTTGTGAGTGGCAGGCACTGTTAAGATGCATGGTGCCTTAATCCATTGTTCTGCATGGCAGAATCACAGGGACAGGGTTTTCATGGTGTTTGACAGGCAGCTGCTAGTGAATGGAGCACCAAACCTGATGAAGGAGCTTACAGTGTTCATTTCTTAAGCTTTCACTTAAAAGTAAATCACACTTTGCTTAATTTGAATTTCTTTGGGGAAAACCACTGAAGGAAACCCGTTTTTGAAAAACAGGTCTCAAAATGCTAGAAAGTATATGTGGTAAAAATAAATTTACTTGAAAATAACCTAACTTTGTATTAAAATTCTTCAAAAGTGGTTCCAAAGATGGCAGAAGAGCCTTTTAAGCTTTGTAGTCATTAATTAGCCAAGCTCAGTAGGGAAATAGCATACTGTTAATGATCATAGGATAGGTTAATGGCTCCAGTTGAATATACATGTCTACAGGAGCGTCTAGCTCATGTATTGTGAATGCTTCAGAGCACTGATGGAGGGTTTTGGTGTAATAGACTTTCTGAGCTGGAACTCAAACATTAGTTTATGGGCAGTTTTTACTGTGTTTTAAATTAAAAATATATGTCCATTCGTTATATGGTTAGAAATAGTTTTTCCCACATTTCCAAACTAGATACAAAGTTAACATTTATATTTTCGGTATGTGCTTCTATGGTATAGTTCACTGCTTAGTACAGAGCTTTTTGCATATTAAAGTCTCTATAATAGTTCTTGAATTTGCGAATGACCAAATCAAGGTATATTGGGGTAAATTGCTTTAGTACTAGGACGGAAGTTCTAGGATAGTGTCTATTTCTGTGACTGACTTGCTTCCTAGCAGATAGCTGTGGGGTTGCCAACTCTGAACTTCTTCCAGTTTCTAGCTTTGTTGTTAACAGAGAAGGTGGGGATAGGAAGGGAGACCAAGCAGGGGGGGAACAAATAGGAAATGTTTGTGGCAAGAAAGCAGCAAAGAATAGAAGAACCTTTATACTGGTTGTATCAGAGTACGGGGTACCTTTTTTCTTCACTCCAGCCCCAAAGACCTCCAGTGGTTAGCCTCACTGCAGCAGTTCCTCTTGGGGTGTGAGGGGCACGTTCAATTTTAAGCAAGCCTGTTGTAAGTAAAGACATTGAAAAGCTGAAGAACAACCAGCGTGATGAAGGAAATTTAGTTTAGGGGGAATGGTTAAAGGACATGGAAAAATTTCGAATATATAGGACATGGAGTTTAGAACTGTAAGATGGCTTTATGATCACATCATCTCATAGATGAGAAAACCAAATCTCCCAAAGTTTCAGTTTGCTACATTTGGGTAGCATATGAAGGACTCTAGTAGCATTTTAAGATTATGCCCTTCCAGGTGTATTTTTATTTTTAATTAAAGAGTAAAGTTTTAAAAATAATTTTCGTGGTTTGGGGGAAATTTTTTTACATAGAAGGATTGTTTTGCTTCTTCATTAAATCCAAAAGTCTAGGAATCATTGGCATAATGAAAAGAGTGCTGCTTAAGGAAGAGCTCACATGCCACTCCTAGTGGGCTCACTAACTCTTCCTTTAACCCACGTATTAAAAGGAGCATGAGGGACACCTGGCTGGCTCAGCTGGAAGAGCCTGTGATTCTTGATCTCAGGGTCATGAGTACAAGCCTCACATTGGGTATAGAGATCACTTTAAAAAGGAGAAAACATTAAGAGAGAAGTATGCACTCTTGGTCTTTTCCACACACCACCCCCACCAAAACAAAACAAAAACACCATGCTCTCTAACATTCTCTGAGTCCCAGAAGATGTAATTCATCCAAGGTCTCCTTATACATAAGTAGGAGAGCAAGAATCTTGGTCCTCCTGACTCTTGATCAGCTGCTTTTTCCCACTTTATTATTTTGTCATATTTTTCACAGCATTATCCCCTCTGTGGGTGCTTTAAGCCACAAAAAAAGTGTATTTAACTTGAGACTTCCTCTGGTGTTTTTGTAAAGGTAACATAATTTTACTGCCCTAGTAGGCACAAATTATGCAGGGATTTTTATTATCACCATTCCTCTTAGCTCAAACGCACCCAATTCATTACACCTAATCATCACAATGAAATCTTTTTTTACTACGGTACATTAGTGTTTACACATTGTCACTGACAACAGTCTTGGGTCAAACAGCTCTGACATCCAGCTTATCAGCCAAGGATTCCCAGATGGTGAAAGAGTGTGGTCAGGTAATTTACGCATTAAGTCTTCTACCCTTTCTGGCCCATGTAATCACCACCTTTTTGACATTTTAACACCCAGTAGGAGGCAGCAAAATAGTATGCAATCATGCATGCACAATTGCAAACTACACTCTATGTTGAAAATACAGTGCACAGAAGAAATGTGTTAATGTTGAAAGAAGAGGTTGGAAAACCTGGGTGTATGGGGTCCCAACTCCCCCCACATTTAGTTGATTGAATTACATTTTATATTAGAATATAGATTTATGCCAAGTATAGATGCTAGCAAGATGAATACTTATAGTATTGATCTTTTAAATTTGATTTTATTGTGGTTATTGTTATTAAAAAGATTGTGTTTGCATTTAGAATTTGAATTTTAATTGCACCTTATTCCTACCTCTGAAGATAATGGGGGAACACAAATTCTAACTTTTTAAGAAACTTTTTTATATAATGTATCTGACCTAGCATGAGGTTAGCAAAGGATAGTTAAAACTGTTTTTATCACAGTCTTTTTTAAAAATTGTAAACTAAAATTCTACTTTATTCTCTCATTTTAGGAAACATTAGGAAATCTGTGCTTAGTAATATATTAGCCTTATGTATCCATGCCCAAAAATATAGCATTTTAAAAGAACTTTATTTTAGATGCTTAATATACATGAGAATTTTTAGATTGCTTTAAAAAGCCTGCCACAAATGTTTATACCAAGGTGGAATATTCATTTCCATGCTAGAAACATGTAAAACTCCTGAGATTTGCAGTTGTATATCTGAATATTACCACGTTTAAGTGTTTTGTCTTTAAATAGTTAAATTTCGAGCTTTAGCTTCCAGTCACTTTTATTTTTCAGATTAAGAAAAGATATCAAGGAGAGTTTTCTCTTCAAACCACAAATGTACTGATGCGCTTCTTCCCAGAAATAGTCCTGCTTTCTGAAAGAAACATTGTAATAGAGGAGTCACATATACCTGCAGGGATTCATTTCCTGTGTTCTTGCTCTATAGGACAACTCAAACCCTTAGTATTCCATTCCTACTTACCTTATGAAAAGAGCCTAGGAGTTTGTTTATATAAAAACAAGCTACAGAGACAAACTTAAGATTAGATCTTAGATATTCTTACAAATAAGTATTTTTCCTTTTTTTAACCAAACTGCACGTTGTGTGGAGTTAACAGTCTTTTATGTAAATAACAAAGATACTTTTTACTTAATGTAGTAAAGTCATCAAATTGAATTTCATAAAAAGGTCGAAATATGTTCGTTAATATTTTATACCCTGTGTAATATTTTGATCAACTTTTTAAAAGTAAGTCCCAAGATACACTTTACTTACCGGCAGGAAAAAAAAAAATTTACTCTAATTTAGAATCTGGAAAACAACTCTTTTCTTTGTTTTTATATTTCAATTTTTTTTTTTTTAATTTTAGAGTCATTTCATACCAAACGTTACCAAGAAATATGCCAAGCCACAGAGCCCAGGTTATGGCCCGCTATCCAGAAGGTTACAGAACACTCCCCAGAAACAGCAAGACTCGGCCTGAAAGCATCTGCAGTGTAACCCCTTCCACTCGTGACAAAACAGTAGGGCCTGGAGCAGAAGAGAAACGGAGATCAATGAGAGATGACACGATGTGGCAGCTTTACGAATGGCAGCAGCGTCAGTTTTATAATAAGCAGAGCACCCTCCCTCGTCACGGTACTTTGACCAGTCCTAAAACCATGGTTAATATTTCTGATCAGACAATGCACTCTATTCCCACATCACCTTCCCATGGGTCAATAGCTGCTTATCAGGGATACTCCCCTCAACGAACATACAGGTCGGAAGTGTCTTCGCCAATTCAGAGAGGAGATGTGACGATAGACCGCAGGCACAGGGCCCATCACCCTAAGGTAACATATCTGCTAATCTTGTGGTAACTACTACTTTACGGATGTTGTGTTTTATTTCTGTCCACCTATTCTTTTTTCTTAATGTGAGAGACAAAAAAATAGGTAGGCAAGACAGCTCCTTTGTTTTAAAAATTAAGGAAGAATTTGGGACGCCTGGGTGGCTCAGTTAGTTGTTTAAGCATCCGATTCTTGGTTTCAGTTCAGGTCATGATCTCACAGTTTGTGAGTTTGAGCCCCGCCATCGGTCTCTGTGCTGACAGTGCAGAGCCTGCTTGGGATTCTCTCTCTCTGCCCCTCCCCCTGGCATGCATTCTCTCTCTCTCTCTCTCTCTCTCTCTCTCTCTCTCAAAAAAATAAATAAACTTTTTAAAAAATCATAAATGTCTTTTTTAAAAAATTAAAATTAAAAAAGAATAATCTCTAGTATCAAAATCTCACATATAAAAACCTAAGCTTGCAACACATCATCTTTCGAGAGCACAAAAATATTTATTTTGAGCAGATGTGTTATGCATTCTTCTATGCTCCATAGCCTATGTCATCAGCTTTCCATGTAGGTTAAGACCACTTGCATTTTTATTGGCTCTTCACACACTTGAAAATTCTGTTCCTGTCCTCTTCCAGCAGCATACCTGTATTCTTGCATCAGGTTCATCCTGCACTTTGCTAAGATAAAAGTGCTGAGCTCAGGGCGCCTGTGTAGCTCAGTTGGTTAGGCATTCGACTCTTGGTATAGGCTTAGGTCAGGATCTTATGGTTCATGAGACCATGAGATTGAGCCCCACTGTTAGCACAGAGCATGCTTGGGATTCTCTCTCCCTCTCTCTGCCCCTCCCCCCATCCACTCTCTCACTCTTACTCTTGGTTTCTCTTAAAATAAATAAACTTTTTTTTTTTTTTTTTAAGAAAAGTGCTAATCTCTTCTAACCAGCTGCATATGTGGCTTATTGAAATCCTCTCCTTATGTACCCAATTTAATATTAGGATAACAATGCATGGTGGCATATATACTTTTTAAAAATTAAGATACACATAGAGATCATGTTTTAATTTGTACATGAAGTTGGTTTAAGCATTGCTTAGTAGACTATTTGGAGTTAATTCAAATAATTAGCTTTTGTGTTGGTTAGCTTTTTATAATACTAAAGCACATGTTTTGATCATTCAGCCTGTATGCAGCCAGTTGTTTAATGTCTATCCTAAAATGAAAAGGAATTTTTCTGTCATTTTCTTTTTAATTCTAAAGAATTTCTTACTTTACACCATTTTAAAATGTACCTTTTCTTATCCCTCTGACAGACTGAATCCTTCAGTTGTAACATTGCATAAAGTATATGTTTCATATAAATAAGGTGTATGTTTTCCATAAATAAGCATTAGTTAGAAATGAATAAGTCAGTCAGGAATTTTTCTTCTTGGAGGAAGCTTTAGTTTGCCTCACCAAAAAAGGCTCACGTTGAACTCCATCATAACGGAGTTCAGTGTTTTGTCACTTTGTACATCCAAAACTAAATCATCTTTGATTTTAAAAAAAAAAAATGGTAACAATATTTAAGAGAAATCTGATTCAATAGTGTGTGGTTGAAACATGTTCTCCTGGGAATTAGCATTTTTTATTATTTTTGACCTAAATGTATCATCTGTTTCAAAAACAAATATAAAATGGATGTATGCTCTCTGTCTAGTTCCTAATCAACTACTGGTCTACTCCTCTTCCCAAAAAACTTCTTAAACATTGCCAAAATTTTCTTTCAAACTCTCCTGTCATTTTCCTTGATGTGATCATTGGTTCCCAAAATATGTCCGTGGACCCCTGTGGGGTTCCCATGACCCTTGCAAGGAGTCTAGTCTGTAAGCTCAAAACTATTTTTATAATGACAATAATAAGACATCATTCATTGCGTTACCATTTTCTGAGTGCAAAAGCAACGATGGGTACTGGCACATTAGCGTAAATCAGGGGGGCAGCTCCCAACTGTGAATTTTTAAATTCACTTAAAAATCCCTTTGATGAAGCAATAAAAGATAATTTTATTCAATCTTGACCTTTCATTATACATCATTTTCATAGTGTGTGCGATGAAATGGGAAATGGTGCATTAAGCATTTCTCTTGTGTACCAAACTACTAACATCAAGGTTGACTCAGAAAAAGATACGTGTGATTGAGTTGCAAGCTGAACTAGCTCCTTTTTTCCTGAAACACCATTTTTACTTGAAAGGATGAATGACAGACACTCTATGGTTGTTCACACTCAGTATTTGACAGACACTTCTCAGAGTGAAATGCTATCCTGTCACTTCCAGGAAAACAACCAACAGTATTTGTCACTGATGACAAATTTGAGCTTTCAAGCAAAAATTAGAATTTTGGAAATGTTGTATCTGCCAGTGTGAGCTTGACAGCTTTCTGGTGCTTAAAGATCAGCAGTATTAACAAATGTGTGTTACTGGTATTGTATACTGATATGTGTCAACATCTGCAGAATTCACCGAACCAGCACTTTCCACATGACCAGTGTTTGCTATTACAAAATCAGAGATGGGTAAAAAATTCATTTAAAGTCTAAACACCAGGCATACCTCATTCTTGTGTGCTTCACTTTAGTGCACTTTGTAGGTACCGCATTTTCTACAGATTTAAAGTTTGCTCCCATTCTGTGTCATGCAAGTCTGTCAGCACCATTTTTCCCACAGCATTTGCTCACTTCTGTCTCTGTCATGTTTTGGTAATTCTCACATTATTTCAAACCATTCTTTCACTGTTATATTTGTTATGGGATCTGTCATCAGTGATTACAATTTACTGAAAGCTCAGATGATGGTTAGCATTTCTTGCAGTAAAGTATCTTTTAAGTAAGGTATATATATATATATATATTTTAGACATAATGCCTTTGCACATTTAATAGCAGCATAGTGCAAACATAACTTGTACATGCAATGGGAACCCAAAAAATTCATTTGACTCGCTTGATTGCATAATTCACTTAATTGTAGTAGTCAGGAACTGAACTCACGGTATCTCCTAGGTATGCCTGTAAAGTAATAGGTGTTAATGTGAAAAGGTCATTGATACAGTTTCAGATAACATTTGCAACTAACTTTTAATATCTACTTTCATTAGCACTAATAACAAATTTTAAATGATACTTTATAATGTAAATTTAAGATTTCTCATCATTGACATTGACCACAGAATTTATATTGTACCTTTATTTTCCTAGCATGTCTATGTGCCTGACAGAAGGTCAATGCCAGCTGGCCTGACTTTACAGTCTGTTAGTCCCCAGAGCCTCCAAGGCAAAACGGTGAGTTCAGTATTTTTATTTATCATATCATGTTTTATTTATGTGCTACACATGATAGCACATATCTTACAGAGCATTTAAGTTTGAATTTTCAGAGAGGTTCCTCCCAAAGAAAAACCGTTGCTACTTTTGTGAAAGAGAGCTCATCAGAAGAGTTTGGGATCGTGCAGCCACTTCTCTATCTGACTAGAGAAATCTCCCAAAATGTCATATTGCCTAAATATGAGATTATATTTTCAGGGCTTATTGTATAACCTGGGTGGGTTTCTTTACTTCATTGGATGTTGATTACCTCCTTTTTTTTTTTTTTTTTTTTTTTTTAAGTTTGTTTATTTTGAGAGAGAAAGGGAGCACACAAATGGGAAGGGACTGAGAGAGAGAATCCCAAGCAGGCCCTGCACTGTCAGGGCAGAGCCCAACATGGGGTCTCAAACCCACGAACCGTGAGGTTATGACCCAAGCCGAAATTAAGAGTCAGATGCTCAATTGACTGAGCCACCCATGTGCCCTGATTCCCTCATTCTTAAAACAGAAGTTGGAGTTGTTGATTAGTGGAACAAATCTAGCAAGCAACCGTGTGTAGTCACACTATGGGCCTATTAAGAAGTCTCTCCTAGGGGACACTTGGGTGGCTTAGTCGGTTAAGCATCCAAATCTTGATTTCAGCTCAGGTCCTGATCTCACAGTTAGTGGGATCGAGCCCCACATCAGGCTCTTTGCTGGCAGCATGGAGCCTGCTTGGGATTCTCTCTCTCCCTGTCTCTCTGCCCCTCCCCCACATTCATTCTCTCTCTCAGATAAATAAAATTTAAAAATTAAAAAAAGTTTCTCCCATAAATTTTTGCATAGATTAACTACTTTAGAGAGGAAAAAACTGATTTACATATTTATGCAGAGAGAGACTATAAAAATACTAGGTGCAAGCAAGTACTTACCATTACCATTTCATTGTCAGTATTATGTTCAAATTGGGAAGGAGTTTTATTACCAGGACACTGTTATTCTTCACATTAAATAGAAAAGATGACTTTCATTACTTCATTGTATTTTAATGGCATTGTTTTATCTGTGCATTAATATCAGTAGGTAGTCTCAGTTCCTGTGAAGATGTGATCTGAGTAGGTAGTCTCAGTTCCTGTGAAGATGTGTTCATTTAAAATTCTCTTCCTGCAGGAATCAAAACAAATTCATCTTATGTGTTTTGCAGATGTTGTTTTATTTCATCTCTGAGTCTTTTACATGCTAAGATATAAGACAGGTGTCCTGGCTTTAAAGTGTTTCCAGCTTATTTATTAAAGGTTATAAATATTGCTTGAGTAAAACTGAAAACTTTTAAATGTTGTAATTTTTAAATATTAGATTGGTGATCTGCCAAGAAACATTTATCGTAAGATAATGCTAAGTATCGTCTTATGAATTTTTATCTTCTGCCTTGCTCCCTCTAGTGGATAGTTAGGATAAAATGTACTTATCACCTTTGTGGGTCAAAAAATGTGCCCGTTTTTATTTTGCCTCAAAATTCAAATATGTAGCAAACTTACTGGAATCTTTCATCCTTTTGAAAATGTCTTAATCTTTTTAACTCAGTAAATAATAAACTAGAGTTTCAAAATTCCTTCTTTTGATATTTTTTTCAAATACCACTCTGGGTCTTAGACTGTCTGAATCCCTTACACGACCCTACCTTCTCCTTGGCAAGACCTCAAGAGCTTGATATGGTGGTCATAAGACCTGGGCTCTCCCATAGTCACGAGGTCACCAGATGTGGTTGGCATCAGAACAGAAGCAGTTATTCTTCTCCTGTCGTGAAATTTCTTCCTTAAGTCACACACATACACATTCTTTTACTCTTTAATATAAAAGAGCATTGTCTCATCTACATAGATAGCTTTATCTGAAGAATCCCGTAGTAACTCTTACTTACTTCTGACATTTTTCTCACCTAAAGGCAATAAAATTTCATATAAAATTTCAAATAACTGTTAAAAATTATTTCTGTCCCTTAAAAAAATTGTGTAGAATATAAAGACATGGCAAATGAACAGAACAGAAGAGAGCTGGTGTAATACTGTGTTATAGGCAATATAAATCAATCTCAGGACCATTTTTTGGCCTGGAAGTTTTAAGACCACGCTGTAGCCCTGAAGTGATGAGTCTCTCTCTTGCCCATCTGCAGTTTTTAATCATAACAAAGCTCACAGAAACATCAAATAATGTTTTACGGCCTATAAGACTGCCAATGACCATACTTTATTGCATTTCTAACAAAGAAAAATGTATCAGATTGGCCTGTTAAGGAATTTTATCTACCTTTGAAAATTTATTTGTCTTAGTGTTCATAGTAACCAATCAGGAACCAGAGTGTGGGAGGAGAGTTTATGTACTCATGGAACCTTTCTGTTGGTATTAAATTGTGTCCTTCCCCCCCCCTTAAAAAATAAAAACTGATCTTTGGTTATTTAAAATATCCTGTGAATGCATTAGCAGTGACATTTAGAAATATAACTGGGAAGCAATTAATAGACCCCAGGTACTGAGTTTAATATGAAGATATCATCCAAGTTTTACATGAATTTGAATGCTTTTTATTTACCTTCTGTCTCTAAAATAGAATGTTGGACATGCAGGTATTGTTCTATTGCTGTAAAAGTCTTAGGCATCACTTAAAAATATCTTTTAATGATAATTTTTTAATAACTCTTATGTACAAACCTTTACAGTTGTTTTTTGGCATTGTGCTTTTTAATACTTAACATTTAGTATTCTCTCATGAATTCTGAGAAAGTGCCTTAATATACTGTTGTTTTGCTGTATCTTTTAAAGTAACACTGTTCCTTCTATTTCTCTAGATATCTATGCATTTATGTAAGACCTATCATCATAGTGCCTAGGCACTATGTTTGATGTCAACCGTAAGAGGAAACTTGCCAAGAAATCTTGGCTTAATATCTGTCACTTAAGACAACAATTAATCTGTTTTCCACTGTTTGGATTCTTAAATTGTACTCCTTCAGCCAGAGGAGCTTACGCTGCTGCTAATAAAGCTGAGACGGCAGCAGGCCGAACTGAGTAGTGTCCGGGAGCATACATTAGCACAGCTCATGCAGCTGAAACTTGAGGCCCACAGCCCAAAGGTCAGCTATGAAGAGTTTTGTATGTGTCATCTGCCATTACCACTTACCTTGAGCCATTCGTTAATCAGTTTGATCGGTGTCATTAGTGTTGAGCATGAGCCCATACAATCATTGCAGTGACATTATGATCTCCTATTGACCCTTTGAGAATTCACTTATTTATATGTTATTAAAGGGAAATACGGGTAGGATGGATTTCTTCTTGGCCTTCCAGCCCACTCACCCACCAACTTTTGGTCGTGAGGAAGGAAATGCATACAGACTTCATTCCCCTTGTACCGTAGCTTCCACAGCTGATGAAACAGATGATTGAAAAGTCCTATAATTTCCTGGAAAGTAATGAGTTGAAAATTGGTTGTAACTGTAATAATACTGCCTTATAAATGTCAGAGATTAAGATATTTCTTTTGTTCTTGACTAAAAGAATGAACACATGCAAACATTTCTCAAAGGGTTTAATAGCCTCTGGTTATATGAGAAACATCCAAAGAAGTCGTACTGTGTCACAGAAAAGTATTAACATGTAAAACTTCTAACATTGAATCTGCTAAAGCCATTTCAAGGATTTTCCTGCTGAATATTTTAGCTTCTGTGCATGTCTATTTAATTTCTTACAAAACTAAGTGTAATTTTTAATAATTTAATATGTCATCTGTACAATTTACAGGGAGCATGTATGTGAAAGTTGTGTACCATGATATAATAGGTTGTGGTAAACTACCTGTTTTTCTTATTTCAAAATTGACCTTTTCATGAATTCTACACCCTCTTTCTCTATCCCTTTGTTTCTTGATTGATGCCTACTAGAATGAAATTCTTTCACATCATCTTCAAAGGAACACCATATATTTGGATCATCAGGTGGGATTTGTAGAATTTTTTTGCTTAAAGTACCTAATAGAACTTTTCAAATGTAGTTTAGTTTTCCAGGTTATTTGGAACTAATAGCATGACTTTTATAAGTAACAGAATAAGAAATTCCTAACGGTGAATTCAGTAATACCAAAATAAACAAGTAAAAAGGATAGTTGTGAGTGTAAGAAGCAATACTGGGTCGCTGGAAAATTGGGAGCCTGAATTCTCCAGACTTCCCTTCTCTTATCCCAAGAAAGCTCCTACTCATTAGGTTTATCTCTGCTTGGGGTTAACCTGATTAAAGAACTAGGTACCAAACTGTGAATGCCTTGTTGGAAGATCAAGAGGGGGCGGGTGTGCTGTGCTCTCGAAGGGTAGTTTCGCTATGGGTGAAAAGTATGGTGACCATTTTTAATTCTGTAACTTCAGCCCTTGTTTGCCATCTCCTGGTGTTTGGTCTTCACTAAGCTCTGTAGAATCATTTTTACAGTGGGCTATAGTTCCTACCATTTCCTCAGTGGTAGCAGTGAGTGTGGATGGTTAGGGTGAATGGCAGTTCATGAACAGGGACTGCTTTTTCCATATTTTAGTTTTTATGAAATTCTCTATTAATATTTAATTTTAATTTTATGGGAGCTTTTGATATGTCCTTAAACACTGAATTTCGTCCTGTGAATGCATTTTTTATCTATATAAATTAAGCTATAACTTGTTTTAGCCTGTTTCAAAACAATTCAAACTTGAGCATTTTACCAAATGAAAGAGGTTACTGTGGAAAATGTCATAAGACAAATGTTTACATATTTATATTTGCCTCCTTAAAATACTAAGGTACTGCTTTAAATTAGTTCTATTTAAAGAGGGATTTTGCATTAGGATGATGCTTTAAAAACTGTTCAATCGTGTTTGATAATTTTTAAAAGAAATATACTTTTTTAATATAGAGTTTATTTTTTGTCCCACAACATGTTTTTGTCATGATTTTGCCAATTGGAAAGCTTTAGAAATCAGCATTTCATGAGTCCAAATTCCAGTCTCCACTCCAGAGACTGCTGTTGAAATTTAACCACGGTGTATATTCACACTTTGAAAGTAATCTAATAAAGACACGAAGTCTTCCCTCAAAATGCCACACTGCCAAGAAAGCTTCTAAGATGCATTGGTAAATAACTTTCATAAAAGCTCTTTTGTCTGTAAAGCTAGCAATAGTTCTGAAAAATAAGGAGATATTTCAAAAATTAGGTGTAAAAAACAATGATATAAATGTGAATCTAAAGTTATATAGTATCTCTGGAAATAAACCTAGTGGTTCATTGTAATTTATTACTTACCTCAATAAATCAAAACGAGAATTACAGAGACAAAGAGCTTCAGAAAATCCCAGTGCTTGTTAGCTGGCTCAGTGCGTGGAACATGTGACTCTCCGGGTTGTGAGTTCAACCCCCACATTGAGCATAGAGAAACTGAAGAAAAAAAAAAAAAAAAATCTTAGGAGGGGCGCCCGGGTGGCTCAGTTGGTTAAGAATCCACCTCTTGATTTCAACTCTGAGCCGTCAGCACAGAGCCTGCTTGGGATTCTCTCCCTCCTTCTCTGTCTCTCCCTCCCCTGCTTACGCACGCATGCTCTCCCTCTCTCAAAATAAATAAACGTAAAAAAAGAAATCCTAGGAAAAGACAGGTGAATATATTGAAAACACCACCATTTGCTAAGATACTTCTCCTCAACTCCCTTTCCCGGGTTGAGCTGTTTCTTCCCTTTACCCAAGTGACCCAGATCCAATTGAGGTTTCTGTTGCCCTTGGTACTCTGGAAGTGTGCTCCACTGAGCCTTTGTTGTTGGAGAGGACCAGGCTAGTGGTCTACAGGTGGCCTCTAAAAATCTCGACTTTTAAGTGATCCTCTCTATTGCCTCTACACATCAGCAGAGGTTTTCTAGTAGTTGCCTTTTTTTATATTAGATCCTGAAATAAAAGTATATTAGTCCAATTTTAAAATGTAGTAATGAAAAGAACTACAGTAATTGTTTGAATGCTGATTTGCATGATCAAAATAAGACTGTTTCTGATGGAAAAATTTGGGCCATTTTTAGGCAATAAATAGACAATATATAGAAACAAGGTGGAAACTTTGCCCAGAAACTCAGATATGCCTAAATATATAGATCCTTAAGGTTTCCTAAAGAAAAATCCCTCTTTAAATAAATCAAAATTTTTTATGGTTTCAAATAATTACATTTAATGTAAATGAAACATTTACTTTTGAACTGTTCTATATTTTATATCAACAGTAAAGTTATTAAGTTATATAAAAAGAATTCTCATCATTTTCCATTTTAATGAAATTTTTTTCATTCAGCTCAAACACTTCTAGTTTAAAAAAAAAAAGAAAGCATTTCCAGCTTTTAATCTTGTTACTGCCAGTAACTTATTTTAGATTGCCAAGTCTGTTGTTTTTATAGGCATTATTGTTTGCCCAGTATATAAAAAAATCAGCAGTTTTTTCATAACTAGAAATTGGAAGCTAGATTTTAAAATCTGAAAGTCAAAAGAAAAGGCTCTGGTCACATTTTATACAATATGTCCTACTAATTAATACTCACTTTCAACACTTGTTCTCCTAGCTCAAATACATTGTTAGAATAACTTAAGGCCAGCAGCAAAATGTAGTCTTTCTCCTGCCTCTTGGGAGCTAGTCAAAAGAAAGTTTTTTATTGATTAAAATTCTCTCAGTTGCTATCACTGTCCATGAAAAATAGAACCAAGTGTGGTTTCTGAGTTGCTTCAGAGGTAAATTCATTTCTGATATCAGAATGGTTATAACAAATGAAAAATAAAAATGACTTACCCTGTAATTCTGAAGATCTGCATATTATACAATCAATCCAAAAATCTTGACTTCTGGTCCCCCATAACTTGAGCAGTATAATTTGGCTTCTGATTAACCACATTTTGAGGATGAGTTCTGTACTAAAGTGTTTTTAAAAACAACAAAAGCTATACTAATTATATAGCAGAATTATCTTCTGCTTTTTGTTTCATTTTGGAGTACACTATTATCATTTGCTTGTGCTTTTACAACCCAATTAGTAGACTATTCACAGACCACATTTAATAAGACCAGGCTAGGTTTATTTGTCATTTTTGTGAATTTTAAGATAACCTGTGAATGTACAATAATCCTAACTGGATATACTCCATGTACCTCATCCAGATTCTATTTATAAAATGAATAAATACATAACTTTTTTGGTCAGTCATGAAGGGAGGATTAATAGGAATGGGGAAATGAGAACGATTCCATCCTTTTGTCCATATTCTCCACCCTATTTTAGCTCTTCCTTCCATTTGTTTCTTTCTTCCTCACCTGCTTTTTCTGACTTTCCCCTGTTATTGAGTAAAAAGCAGTTATGAGACAGTTTAGATGATGTTCCCTTTCCCTTCTTCCTAAAACTTTCGGCCAGCTTTCCATGTAGGCAATGATAACAGAAAATGAGATACTAAGAAATTGGTAGGAAGACATGGATAGAAGGATCAAGGAACTTGGGGCCATGCTTCACAGGACTTTGTCAGTGTGCTGCCCCCTTGTGGGTACACTAAACATATCCCAACCCTTTCCACCACCACTGCTCCTCACCCCACTCTGATTTTATACTAGCACTCTAGTAGCTAACCTCCTCCTTTAAGAATACTTGCTACAGTAAAAAAAAATAAAATAAAATAATAGAATAGAATACTTGTTATAGTAAATGGAGTTTGACTTCTACACATCTAAGCTTTACTTGCACTGATAGTGCAGCAGTTACTTTATTTTTTCATCTTTTAAATATAAATACTGTAACATTGAATGCCCTTAAAATTATGACATTCTGCCTTTACCCCTCTCCCTTCAAGAGTCATCATAGGTAATTGCATCAGAAACATTTGCTTGAGAAAGGGAAAGGAGGACACAGATCTCAGCTACACTCAGGTTGCAGATTGTCTCTTCCCCATGTACTCAAAAATTCTTTGTGAAAAGAATATGCCTCTGTTCCAGTAATTAATGAAGTTGATTTACCCAGTTGGAGCTGTCTACCTGCTGCTGGAACATACTTGTTTCCAGATGTAGCATCAAATAGTATATTCTTTAACATCAGATGGCTAAAGGATCTTATTATACTCAAATTCTCATGGAAAAACTGGACGTTTTTCCTGAAAAAGCAGTTTGCCATAGTATAATAAAAGAAAAATACAGCCCAAGCTTACCTACGGTGTTCTTTGTTGTATAAAAATGTTTAAAGGACACCTAGGTGGCTCAGCATCCAACTCTTGAATTCAGCTCAGATCATGATTTCACAATTTGTGAGATCTAGCCCTGTATGGGGCTTTGTGTTGACAGCACAGAGCCTGCTTGGGATTCTCTGTCTGTCCCTCTCTTTGTCCCTCCCCTGCTCATGTGCTCTTGAGTGCACTCTCTTTCTTTCCCTCTCAAAAGTAAATATTTGTGGGGGCGCCTGGGTAGCTCAGTGGGTTAAGCATCCAACTTCAGTTCAGGTCATGATTTCACGGTTTGTGGATTTGAGCCCCGCGTCAGGCTCTGTGCTGACAGCTCAAAGCCTGGAGCCTGCTTTCGATTCTGTGTCTCCCTCTCCCTCTATCCCTCTCCTGTTCATGCTCTGCCTCTCTCTGTCTCTCAAAAATGAACAAACATTTTTAAAAATTTTAATAAACATTTTTTTAAAAATGCTTAAGAGGAGAGGCGCCTGGGTGGCTCAGTCGGTTGCCTGTCCGACTTCGGCTCAGGTCATGATCTCACGGTCTGCGAGTTCAAGCCTTGTGTCGGGCTCTGTGCTGACAGCCCAAAGCCTGGAGCCTGCTTCGGATTCTGTGTCTCCCTCTCTCTCTGCCCCTAACCCACTCTCATTCTGCCTCTGTCTCTCTCAAAAATAAATAAATATTTTAAAAATAAAAATGCTTAAAAGGTGCAACAGCCAATAGCTACATCCTTGTGTCTTATCAGTATATTTTTTTAAGTTTTATCAGATGCTTGTGGGGAAGATAAAATCATTTTGTTTTAATACTAACTTTTAAAAAAACATCTTGAATTGGATGTAAATTTAAAAAAATAAAAAATTAAGTTAAAAAAATAAAATTAAAAAAAAGAAAAAAGAACTATAAAATAGTTTATCCATGAAAAAATAAAAATAAAAAAATCTTGAAGAGTAAACTAAACCTTATAATTTGCAAAGATTTTGTATTAGCATTGAGATTTTATGATGTAATTCTTTTTATAAATACGAATATTTTATGAACTGTGTGCTAAAACTACTAATGACTTTTGGAAGAAGTCTGATATTCCCCATTGGCTGCTGTGGACATTCCTCACCAGTATGCTTTCTATATCCTTTCAAGAAACAATAGTGAAAAAAACTATGCAGACACAGACTCTGGCCACCTCTAAATATACTTATGCCAAGGGACATGTAAAAAGAAACAATTAATTGAATATATATAATTGGTACTGGAACCATTCAAGGTAAAAATCCAAGAATACCTTTTTGCATTTTGTTCTTTGTGTTCATGAAAGACAGCTTCCCTATAAGGGAATAAATGCTAACAAGATGATTGAAGAGATTCTTTGATGGCTTTCATTGTTCATGTCAATTCAGCAAGTTTGTTCTGTTGAGCTTTTAAGCAAAGATCCCATTTTCTCTAATATTTCAAGGGGCCCTGGAGCTTCTATTTTTAGGGATGATTGAGATAATGTTTCTAGGGGATGTAGAATAGGCATTTGGCAAAAGCAAACTAAGGAAACTAGAAAATTGGAAGTATGTTACTTTAACATTTATTAACTAGTTACATGGTATAGAATATCTGTGTTTTTTTATGCCTTGCTATTAAGAGTGATCCTTTCTCTCCATCACACCTCATTCTTCTTTTTCTGTCTCTCCCTTCCTCTGCATATTTAATCACAGAAATATTGGGGAGAGGGGGATGATACCCAGAAAGTTCTGAAGCAGTGTATGACATCATAATGGCAGAACTCTAAGGAGGCTAAAATAAATAGTGGGTAGATTAGAATTGAAAATTTGGAAGGACTTATAGGTGGTAACTCTCTGATCTCTTGGCCTATCAGTGCCTACATATTATTATCATGACTTTCCTATTTCTTACTAGTAATTAATCTATCCCTTTTTGCTAACTGTTTTCACTCATCTCAGCCTTAATAGGGGAAGTTCTCTGGGTTTTAGTGTTCTTTCAACCGAGCATTTATCCGCACATTTTACTAGTTGTCTCTTATTCTTCATCTCTAGCCCCTGGATTTCTCTCAGGAAGCAGAGCCTGTGGTGTGTCCTTGATGTGGGCTTGTTCTCAGGAAGTTTTCTTTGGGAAGTGATACCAAGGCACAGCAGTAAAGAGAGTGAGCAAGGAAGGGGAGAATATATTAGCAACTGCCATAGGCAAGTTGGGCCTCATCTGACTACTACTTGTTGATGAAAGAAACACTGCAGAATTGCCCAACTGACCAACAAAAGAAAGCATTTGTACTGGCTCCCATCCTCCTTTGACCAAGGGTTACCTCTTGAGACTAACTCTCCAACACATTGAGGTTATACATACATTAGCACCCAGTGGGTCCCAATACACAAATTGGTTGGCTCAGCAAGAGTTGAAACAAAAGTTGGGCCAGTAGGATGTGGAAAAAGACACAAAGGTATCTAAAACACCTCTCTCTGCAGTTCCAGTTATGTGTTTCTAATTGCTTATGGAAATCTGCACTTGGACATTCTGCCTTCAGTTCATTACCTGCCCAACATGTCCAAATTTAGAATTGTTGTTTTATACCTCAGTAGTCGGATCAAAAGCTAAAAAGCAAAATTAGTTCAAAATACTGCTCACCTTTCATGTCAATGATGTAACATTTATTGAGCACATCATCCTTGGGAAAGAGCTCGTTGGACTTTGGGAAGTATCGGGACCTTTACTTTAGGTGTTTGCTTAGACCTAGAACTGGTTTAAGCCCTCAAGAGAAAAGAAAAAAAATGAGACCCAGTCTCCACCTCCAGCTATGGCTGGGAGAGCCTGACAACCAGCCTATGGCAGTCTGATTGCCTGGTGGATGAAAAGAAAAATAAGTGGCAGCCTACCTAGAAGGAGCGAAGGTATGACAGTTCTCTTGTTCCACCACTCTAAGGGTGGAAAGAATACAGATCTACAAAAATGGAAAAATTAAGTCAGCTTCCTGGAGTTATATTATGTTCTCCTAATATCTCATCCGCCCAATACCACCGAATATTAAAGTTTAAAATACCTTGAAACTTGAATTTAAAGTATTTTAAGAACAATTTTACTGAAAGCAGGAAAATCATGAGATTCTGTAGATTGTTTAACTGAATACATGATATATTCATGGTGTTTAGTCAGGATTATAGAGGCCATCATAACACTCTATATATACTAAGCTCCTTATTACCATCTAATCACAAAATCTTGGCAATAATAAAAGCACCTGCCACGTTATGTCTCTCAGCTAACTCCAGAAATTTCACAAATTTTTTGCTACAAAATAAGATCTCCTTTTGGTTTATCATCCAAGCCCCCTCTCTACCACCTCCCCAACCTTGAAATTCTTCCTACTCTCTCATCCCTTTTTTTCAGCCAGCAACTCACTGTTTCTCAAATACTACTTTAAAAGCAATCCCATTCTCTACACTGTGCACCTGTCCAGTACCTGTTCATCCTAACAGCTTAAGTAACACTTTACAGTTTCCAAAGCACTGGCACATACAATATCTCACTTGACTTCTTCTATGTAAGCCTCTGTAGCATGTGGGCCAGTTACCTTTGTCCCCAGAAGCCAGGTTTAATGACTTGCCCCAAATCACAAAGCTAGGATGAATACATTGTATTAATGAATTTTCTTCCCTTTTTTTTTTAATCTATTTGACTTCCTTGAACATTAATGGAGTTGTTCTTATATTTTCCTAGGTAAGAACATGAAGACAATTTCCCCACCACTCCTAAAATGCATAATATTTATACAGTTCGCTTTTGTATTTATAAAAGCAAGTATTTTTGTAGCCCAGTGTCCGTAGTTTTGGCTTCTATCTTATTTTTATTCATTTTTTCAGAACATTCATTCAGCAGAGATTGATGGAGCTCAGTGTAAGGCAGGAAGTTAGTGCTTACAAAGTAGATTCTTTAATTATTTTCAAAGCCCAGGAAGGAAGTAAAGTTGAGCATAAATGCCAAAAACATTTTTAAGATTGGCCTAAGAGTATGATTATGTAGTTAAAACATAAGCTGATAAATCTTTAAAATAATGATAGGAAATCTGCTACTCAGTGCTAATTGTAACTCAGAATGTACAGTTGCTATTAATAAAACCTAGATCCTTGTATCCAGAAGATATTTTAACTTTGATTTAAAGCTCAAATATATTTTGTAGTAGATTTACCCACGGCCAAAACAAATACTTTTTTTTACTAACAGAGGTATCAGATTTTCACTTTTGGAATATTTGTTCCTTTAAGATGGTATTAAAATACATGCAAAGAAGAGGAAAATATAACCATATCAAACATTATGTCCACAATAAAGCATTTTTACGAAATTGATTTTGAATTCTTTTAATATTTCTGGTTGCCTGTGAATGCCAGGAATAAAGATGCTAGCATCAGATAGTAATATATTCCGTGAAGCCAAAGGAACAGTGGTTAAGAATAGCTAAACAAGGAAAATAGTTTAAGCCACTAAAGTCAAGTCAGGTTTGTAAAGTTTATTATCCTGTAGTAAAAGGATTTTAATTAAACAAAAACTTAAAAGACCCTAGGTAAAAAGAGTAGAAACTCACTGTGAGTAAATTACATAAATAAATTATTTGGAAAGACATTAGCTGAGACCTTTAAAGTCTTCTTCAAAATATACTACAGGTATATGTATCTCAAAATGGGGGCCCTAAAAATGTAGCAGTTTTAAGTAAGGTTGTGAGTGTAGAGATTACCCTTCTTTTGTTCTGCTGGGTTCAGGGTGTTTTTATAATGTTTCTCAATAAATGGACCTTATCATAATCCTGAAGCCAATACTTACTGCATCATCCAGCTTAGAAATGTGTCTGCTTTTTCTTTTAAGGGAACATCAGATATGTTTGACTCCTATGTTAGCGTCCCAATTTGTTATAACTTTTTTTTAAAATCTTCCTCCCTTCAAGAAAAAGAGAAAATATTATATTGTCTAGCTGCATCTTTCAAAGTACCATTGATTCTTCTGAATATATAATAATAGTAATATTTTCCCCAAATTTTACTTTTAGAAGACGTATATAGCATGGACAGTTTATTCAGATTGCTTTAAAATTTTCACAGTAATAGACCTCAGTATTTTGCCCGATCAGTTATACAGAGAATTATTTACATTCCTCTATTTAAAAAGTCACTTCAGATTTCTCTGCTCCCCGTTAAACAATGAGTAGTTTCAATAGGTAGTCATACCCTTCAATCTCAGGTTCTTGGACTTTTAGATGTTCCTAAGAATGAGAGTGAAGGGCATTTACATTGTCATTATCTCAATGACCTGTTTATAAAGACCCCTGCATTCCTCAAAGCTTCACCCTAGGCATGTCAAATTCTTTAGCATTTTAGTCTTTCCACACTTCTTAAGAGTTTATTGATCTAGACACAGGAGGACATTCTTGAGAAATGAATTCTTCAGTGATTAGGCCATCAGGGGTTTTGCTATTGTTAAGACAGATTCTCAACTTAAAAATTCTTTTCCTAAGAAGTCATTAAGAACTCGGGAAAAGTCCATTTTCCATTTAAATGGAAAATGACAGCACAGAAATGGGTCTTCTCATTGGTTATCAGGACAAAAGCTCTGTGGGGTAGATAAGAATCATCCAGACTGCTTGCTCCAAAAAAGGAGGAAGCTGTTAGCACAGCATTTAGACTCAAACTCAATTACAAGACAGAGCTTGAGCAAATGTTTTCTCCTTCCGGGAATAAGACCTAGATCAGGGAAAAAATTATACTATATTTACTTGTCTAGAATTTCTAAACTTACTGTCTACTGTGATAGCCACTAAGCCATATGTGACTAAATTTTAAGTTAGTTACATTTTTATAAAAGTAAAATTCTTTTCCTTATACTAGCCACATTTAAAGAGCTGAATAGGCACACGTCTACAGTATTAGACTACACCAGTATAGAACATTTTCATCATCACAGAAAGGTCTGTTGGACAACACTATTCTGGATGATTTATTATATAAAATTTTTAAAGACCAATTAAGCCACTACTTAATATTGCAGGAGGATTCAAGAATTAATCTTTTCCAAGGCTAAATTATATCAATGACTGTCTTGGTTGGCTCTGCTCACTACTAATCTTTCTCTTTCCTGCCGCTTACCCCGAAAATTATTCAGGAGCATTTATCTCATGATTTAGAATATCCTAGTCCTTCTACATTAGTAGCTTATCTAATTTCTATACAGAGACTTGAAACAGTTAGGAGTTGCTAGACAAATAGAACAACACAATTGGAAATTGGACTCCTGACACCCCAGGTCCCCCATGATTATGCTTGAGTCCACCAATATTACTAAGTGTGAGATTCATTGGATTTTTTAAGGGAGGTTAGTATCTTAATGCTATATCTCATACAAAGAAAAGATAATTATCTTAATGTAGATGCAATCCTTGTATTTAGATAGTTTGGAATTTTTCGTCCTTTGGTATTTGTGCAGATATCTTGATTAACATTTAATACCATCTCATCAGGACCTTGAAAAATTCCTTACTGGGGACAGTTGAATTAGTCCTCCAATTACTTGAATTAGTGCCAAGATAGTTCTCAAGCCTGATCTCCTATCAGAACTACCAGTGGATCTTTAGAAAAGACAAAAAGAAAGTACAATACTCAGGGCCCTCTTTCCCCTAGTCCCCAGTCAGAATTGCCAGAGCCCAGCCCTCCATATGTTTTTAAATGTCCATAGGCCATTTTCTTTTTCAGTCAGGTTTGAGAACTACTGAGATAAATGACAGTAAACACCAAAGAAAGAAGTAAAGTCTAGTTTTTCTGAAATAAAAACACTATCTTAGTGCTTCTTATCTTTTTCATATATGGCACACGTAGAAAGTGATGATATTTGTGCAGCGCCTTGGCAGGCACTAAATGACACACTGTCATCAGCAGGTTAGGCCCAGGGAGGACTGAGGTGGTCCCTATCTCCCCACACCTGTAATCCATTCCCAACCCACAGGTGTCAGTTGGGAAGTTCTGCTCAAGAGCCTAGTAAGTATGACACAGATACATAGAATTGTGTTGAAAAGTTTTTTGGTGATGGGTTTTTAAGTTATTTCTGAGAGTAACATCAAAGAATACTGTTTGTTTATATTAGCCCAGCATACTTCAAAACTGAGAAGGAGGCTAGAATTAAGTACCAGACCTTCTAGGTAGTTTTTCTAAACATTTAGACTTTAAAATGTCAAGTAAAAATAGGTGGTTTTGTTCTAAACAGAAATACATTGACATTACCTAAATGTATTTGCAAGATGTTTCCACGTTTGTTTACTTATTTATTGCTGAAGTCAGGAAAATAGTATAATGCCTGAATCAAGCATTCTAATTTTTATTATTATAAAATAATGTCTTATTATTAATAGCTTTATAATTTATCAATTAAATGAAACATAAACTTACATTACCTGTTACTTCAAACAAGGAATTAAAGTATTTAGAAGCAAAGCATTTATTTAACTCATTTTCAAGTGAATAAACATGTTCCATGTACTAGTCTTTTTCTTGCTCTGCTTCCTTAAAACAAAATACATCAACTGTTAACACCACTATCATAATACTGTCTAGAATCCTTGTATTGGAACCAAAAGAGAATTGGTGGATTTTTTTTTTTTAAGAACTTTAGAATGAAATTCCAACTTGCTCATGGAGCATTATGTATTTTTTAGGCCATAATTTACTACTTTAATTGAAAAGCTGTTATAAAGTTTACATGACCAAAGCCAGATAGAATGTGCTATTTCAGTGTAAGTTACGGAAACAAGGCAGTTTCTAAGTATTAAAATATACAGTATTTCAGAGGTGTTTCAGTGAGGGGAACCACTAGCCTATTTCTAGGAACATTTGGAGATAAAGCAGGTCTAGTATTTCCAATTCAATAAATCTGGAAAGATTGAAAGTTCAGTCAACTTGCTGAAATTGTTTCATAGGGACCAAGCTCTCACTATATTGGATCATGATTATTGTGTTCACTTGTCTTCAGCTGTTGCACACCACATGCAAAGGTAGAGCCACCACATACAGGACCACTCACCTTTGAGGATCATTCTTAACAGCCCATTACTCAGCCATCCTAACAGCTCTTGGTCAGGTAGGTGTGGTGCCCTAGGAAATTCTGAAATGATCCTGCTTCTTCTGCCTTTCCATAGATTGTCTTATCCCATCTCTGTCACCTTTTTGTTTTAATGATATTGTCTACATCAAAGATTCTGAAGTTGCCCATTAGAATTATCTGGCAATCAGGGTGTCTATATTCTTTTCAGGCTCTGCGGGAAGTTTGAGTGTGGGTTCAGAACCCCTGGTCTAAACTTGAATTTTGATTTCTGAAGATGTAATAAAAATGGCGGGGGGGGGGGGTATTACAAGGTAGTTACATGTATTTATAAATATATTGGGTAGCTTACCTTTTTTAATTAACATATATCCTAATAAATTTCTGACATGGATACAGATTCCTAAGATAGACTAAAGGTTTATAAGAATAGTTTTCTAGATCAGGTCCTCATTATACTAGATGACTCCAGTAGGGTTCTTCCACCTTAACTCTCAGCCTTGAACATGATACGAACACATGGTGCTAAAATTTTTCTTAGCTTCCTTGCATTACCAAAGGGCGTTTGCCAGAGGATATGGTTGTCCCATTAATTTTGTTTATTTCATGTTTATATATTTTTATCCTTGACTCTTTAGTATCTTTTTAAATTAGAAAAGCAGTATCTGGGGGCGCCTGGGTGGCGCAGTCGGTTAAGCGCCCGACTTCGGCCAGGTCACGATCTCGCGGTCCGTGAGTTCGAGCCCCGCGTCAGGCTCTGGGCTGATGGCTCAGAGCCTGGAGCCTGTTTCCGATTCTGTGTCTCCCTCTCTCTCTGCCCCTCCCCCATTCATGCTCTGTCTCTCTCTGTCCCAAAAATAAATAAACGTTGAAAAAAAAAATGTTTAAAAAAAAGAAAAGCAGTATCTGGGGCACCTGGGTGGCTCAGTCGCTTAAGCGTCCCACTTTGGCTCAGGCCATGATCTTACAGTTCATGAGTTCGAGCTCTGCTTCAGGTTCTGTGTCTCCCTCTCACTCTGTCCCTCCCTGGCTCACACTCTGTCTCTCTGTCTCTCTCAAAAATAAATAAACATTAAAAAAATTAAAAAAGAAAAAAAGAAACAAAAGCAGTATCTACTCTGGAGGAAACTTGGCAAATGCAGAGAAAAGAAAGGGGTGCTTTGGGGGCCTTAGTTAAGTGTCCAACTCTTGATTTCCATTCAGGTCATGATCTCACAGTTTGTGGGATCCAGCCTCACGTCAGGCTCTGCACTGACAATGGAGAGTCTGCTGGGATTCTCTCTCAGCCCCTCCCACCCCCTTAAATAAAATAAACAAACATTTTAAAGAAAAAGATAACAATCCACAGTCCCACAGTTCAAAATAATTGCAGCTGGGGCTCCTGGGTAGTTCATTGGGTTGAGTGTCCAATTCTTGATTTCAACTCAGGTCATGATCTCAGGGTCATGGGATCAAGCCTTGCATCAGACTCTGTGCTGAGCGTACAGCCTGCTTGAGATTCTTTCTCTGTCTGTCTGTCTCTCTGAAATTAAAAAACAAAATAATTGCTGCTAACGTTTTTATTCCTTTGTTGTACTAAACTGTTGATTTCTAGAGAGGACTTCTAATTTTAATATTTTAGGATTTGGTATGTATATTTGAAATTTTTCATAATGAGAAATAGTTTCAGAAATGATCTCTGAAACACTCTGCAGTCTGTATATTTTAAGTATTCTTTTTGCTTTTAGTTTTTCCTGTTCCTAAGCTAGTTTCTTCTTGTAAAGAACCCTTCTCAGTGACTCAATATTTAATAAGCTATGACATGTAAGTTAAACAGACATTTTTAAATCACATATATGGCATCCCTGTATATACATGCATATTTACCATCTCAAAGTAGTACACTAAATAAATCAGGCTTGATTATCCTTCTACAAAAACCATATTGTCCCTTCAAATAAATTTGCCAAGCTTAGAGTATGAACATTGTCCTTAATCTGACTCTATTGAAACTCTGCTTAGAGGTGTGAGCCATGTTGACCCAGTCATTTGACACAGAGGCCCATTTGTGGTGGCAGATTTCCAAGACTCAATGGGCAATTTCAGTTTGACTTTGAGTATCATTTACATTTGGATGCTATCTGATCTCCATTATTTCTTAAAACATTCATGCTCCTGACCTCCACCCACCACACACAAGAAAATCTGAATCCAGTATTCTTTTGACTAATTTCCAGGGCATGTTATTGAAAAATAGTAATGATGAGATTGCTTTGAAAATTAAAATTAGAAGTAGATAGAGACGTAAGCTTACTTGTGCTGTATGAAATTGTATCCTTACAGTCAAATGTAAGCCAAAACAAAAAGCAGTAACAATTTATTCCAAGATCACCATTTGATTAAGATAAAATAATTAGCATTCCTGTAAAATATAGAGGGCACTTGAAAACATAAAGAGGTCTTAAATTTCTATAATAAAAGTATTTTTTCTCCTAAATAAAAAAAAAAAAATATCTGTAGTTGTTTATAAATTACTTTCCAGCAACGTAAAAAAATGTGTTCTGAACTACATATCAACACATCCTTCTGGGATAGTATTGCAGGCGAGAAACAGAAGTTTGAGTCTAACTGATAATACAGATGTTAACATTTAAAAAGAAGTTATTTAGCTTGAATAAAACTTTAGAAAAAAAAAGTTAAACCAGTTGCCAGTTTGTTACTTGACAAAACAGATTTTATTGACATGAAACATTGGTAACTAGGCTGAAAATAAAATTGTCTAGATACACAGTTTTCAAGACTTATTTTTTACTTACATGATGCATTTATTAATCTTAAGATTAGTAAACCTTTATTGTAGATTTAAATAAGCCACTAAAGTAGCATTTGTGAACCATGATAAAAATGCTTATTTTCTATACTATGCAGAAGAAAACTATGTAAACTATATGTTGCAAATTGCAATTATAAACAGACTTGTCTGCTTATAAACAGTACAATCTTCATTGGCCTTTTACTCTCTATATGTCATGATGATTCTCTTTTGAATGCTTTAGCTGTTGAGTCCAGAGCCTACTAAAACAAGTATTTTTCTGGAGGCAGTAATTAAGTACAACATAGCTGGAAATGTGAAATGTGGTTTCAGCCTTTTTAGGAACTAGGGAGATACATTGATCTTTGCTAAATAAATTTCAGTTTGCATGTCCTTGAAATAATTTTACACGTGGTGTTATACTGGGAGAAAATCCAAAACGGTGTATTACAGATATCTATCAAAATTAACATTAATGAAATATGTAATTATTTCAACAAGATATACTGATTATTATAAGATTTTAATATTTGCAGAGGACTAATATTTTTCTGATTAACTTTACAAAGAACTGAATATTGTTTTAAGCTTTTTTACTAAACAGTCAAATTATGCCATTTCTCCTTTTAAGTAGGTCCTTGCACTTTATTCTTTGAATAAGACGTGCTGCTTTATCATCTTTTCTAGTACATGTAAAAATATTCATTGACTATATGATTATATTCATAAGGTAAACCCTAGTTGTAGCAATATTGCAATTAATAAGCTTTTATATAACTTTGGAAGTATTTTAGCATCATTTAATACTTGCTCGAAATGGTTTATGTAAGTTAAATCTGTACAACCTTGGGGTAAAATGTAAGCAACTGCACTATTAGGAAGATATTAAAGTAGAGGCTATATTTACAGTGTCGTCTTTCAAATCTAGCTGTGCTGTAAACTGATGTTTGCTGTATGCTCCTCCTGATTTGAAATAGATGAAAGAAAATGAACCTATTATCACCATGGTTCACACAATGATTGAGAACTCGGCGCTAAGACCCCAACTGTACCAGCAAGTAAGGTCTTGGACAGTGAATGATACTGCTTTATCATCTGCAAAATCCCTCAGTGACAGTTTTGGTTTATCCTCAGAGTTACTCATAACATTAGTGTTTTCTTATTTCATTTTTTTTGTTTATGTCTATTTGGAAAAATGCAATTCATCCGTGCTTTTTAAGATGCTGCAGTATTCTTAGCATGGCTTTGCTGAACATTTTGCTGTTGAATATTAAGTGTGCCATTTTCCCGAAGTTGTTGTGCAGAGTATTTGATTGATACGTACGTACTTGGAGGTCTGCAGTATATTTGCAAATTTGGTACTGGATTGCCGTTAATTCCAATTTACTCTAAAAGCATTTTCACTGATTTCTAGGGAGAACTTTAAAAAACTTTTTTTTTCCTTTTAGGGGCGGCCTGCAACCCACCCTACCCCACCCCCACCCACTGTTTTAGGAATAGATTATATTTGTACGGGAGTTGTTCAAATCTAGTTTCTGTACTGTGGTGTAGTAAGACCTAATGATAGCCACTTCTTAACATACTGGGGATATCTTCTCCCTGTATTCTTACCATTCTTATGCCATCATATGCATCATCTTACCTCATTCTTTTCCCTAACTCAGAATATGTGCCATGGAGCTGACTGGCTTTAATTTAGGACCTTGGTAATCTGCAGATCTGCAAAAGAAGTCATTTTATACATTCCTATCCAGTTGTTTTTTTTTGTTTTGTTTTTTTGTATTTCATGGTCTAAGTGTTCTTAGCTGTGTGTTTTGCAACATCAGCTTCTTCCACTTCAACACCTTCAAATTACTGTGGCCTATGACCTGTTATAGTACTTTAAAATTCATACCGAAGAAGAAAATTAACAAACATGAAAAATGAATGTATTTTGATTAACATGTGTAAAAGCACCTAGTGAAAAGAAGCACCTTGAGCTCACTGGCTTTAAAGTCTTCTGGTTTGCTTTAGTCACCTAGGGATCAGTATCATGGGCCTTGTAGCTGGGAGATTGAAACAGTTGATAGAAGGGTGAGCCCTGTCTCTGGGCCCAGTTTTTATTCTATCAATAAAGAAACAAAGGATTAAATATTTAAAGTTAAACAGCTTTACTTTTCAAAAGAAAATAAAATCTTTCTGGGGCGCCTGGGTGGCTCAGTCGGTTAAGTGTCCAACTCTTGGTTTTGGTTCGGGTCATGATCTCAGGTTTCACGAGTTCAAGCCCTGCATCGGGCTCTGCGCTGACAGTACAGAGCCTGCTTGGGATTCTCTCTCTCCCTCTCCCTCTGCCCCTCCTCCACTCACTCTGTCTCTCTAGAAATGAATAAATAAACTTAAAAAAATAAAAGTTAAAAAAAGAAAATCTTTCATTTTTAAAGTAACCAGGTTAAAGGAACTTGACACTTCATTCCAAAATGCCACTGCTGAGAACCTTAGCCTTTGTTCTGGAATTAATACCTTTTTCTGAAGCTGCACTTTATCATTTTTATATTGGTAAAAGTCAAAGGTATTATGTTTTAATGGGTTTTATTTTCACATTTTGCATATTCTCAGTAAGAGTGATAACCTGGATTTTCAGTTTTGTTGGGTTGGGTTTTTCTTTTTTATAATGATCAGTAATCAGGGTTGGTGATGCAGAAGTCATCGCTGATTGAAATTACTCAGTTGCACTAAACGTTCTGATCGGAGTTTTTCAAAAGTGTGGAGATATGTTAGAGTGGTCTTATATACTAGCATCACTGACCAGAACAATCGATTTGTATAAATGTATTTCCTCATTAAATATGAATACTTGAAAGAAAAAACTAAATTTGTACAAAACTGGAAGATCTGAATGTCTACCATCAGCAGCCATTCCTGGGCGTGAGATAGGCAACTGATTACCAGGTAATCAGTGTTGACTGCCAGTCCTGTCAAATTGAGGGTGTCTTTAGAGAATTCTTTTTTAAAAGTCAGCCACTAATGAAGTACTTAATTGTTACAGGGCACTGCTGGTAGATGAAAGTGACCTTCAGGGGCATCTGGGTGGCTCAGTCAGTTCAGCATCTGGCTCTTGATTTCGGCCCGGGTCATGATCTCATGATTCATGAGATCAAGCCCCTCTGGCTCTACAGACAGCACAGAGCCTGATTGGGATTCCCTCTCTCCCTCTCTGTCTCTGTTCCTACCCAACTCGTTCTCTCCCTCTCGTCTCTGTCTCTCAAAATAAGCATTAAAAAACAAAAATGACTTTCAGACACATTTCTTAAATTTGCTTATTAATTTACATAAATTGAAATTCGATCTTATTTTTTTCTCCAGATTTCCCTTACCGTGTTAATATCCAAAGGAAATCTTTATGAAAGTTTCTATTATACACTCTAACAATATGCCTCTCTGACATTGCATTACAATGCTGTGTTAATAGTTTCCTGAAATACAACTTAAAATATGATGTTTTGTGACCTGTTATTCTAAATCATAGCCATTTAGATTTTCTCTCAGGAGGACCTTTAAGTTTGCATTTTCTTGGAAGAAAGAAGACACCCGAAAAATTACCTATTCAGTTAATTTTCTTTGAATTGGTGATATAAAAAGGATCTAAAACTGAATCCAAAAAAAAAAAAGTGCTAAATGAGTGCACTTGGTATTGAAAAATCTTCTCATTTATTAGTCATTCTACGGCCTTTCCCAATTAATTTTTGTACTAGAGTTTTTATAAAATAATATCTGTGAGATTAATCACCTGATGAATAATTGTTTTGAAAGGCACCTACTAATATTAGCAAATACCTATCGTCCTGTGACTATTTTTGAGCCCTCACAAAATGTCTAATTCTATCAAATATTTCCCCAAAAAACCTTTTTGGGGTTTACATATATTAACTTTAAAGTTTATGTATATTCACATTCTTAAAAGGGATACTATAGAAAGTTGAATTTTGATAAACAAAAGTAATTTTGTGTTAATGCCAAGCCAGTTTTTTAAAAGGTTATTAGATATTTTATTATGAAAAAGTTCTGACTTTCTAAATAGAGCATATATCTTCATATGTCTAGATGTCAGTAAAGTCTGTATAATATACTTCTCAGGTTGAAGCTTGAGCACTGCTAACCCTTATACATTCTCTGTTGCCCCTTTTCATGTGCTTTTCTAGTATTGCTCAGGTACTTCAAAAAAAAAAGGTATTCAAACCCAGAACTTTTTTCCTTTTGCTAAAGATGCATTTGAAAAATGATAAAAAGTGAAACATGATTTTATGGAGATCTTAAGTAATGAGAATATTAACGAAATTGCTTTTTTTCTTATTAGTAAGATTTTCATAGTGAGGACCAAATAGCAAACTGCTTCAATTCCAAGTGGAAATACTTTTAATAAACTATATCCATCTTTTCTTAAGAAAAGCCTCAGTTATTATTATCAGTAATGGAAAATAGGCCATGCTTAAAGGTTAATTTTTTTAAAGAATAATCATGTTTTTTTATTCTTTCCTTCTAATAGGTAAAAGCAATGTATAGTGGAAGGCTGATTATTTTAAGATTTTATTAGTGTCTAATAATGAATATCTTTATTGAATAACTTGCTAAAAGATTTTAATAAATTTTTCAGTGGTAGTAAACATAATGATAAAGTAAATCTAACTTAGGTAATATATTCATATGGTTATAAGGATATATCACTCTCAAATTCTAGCAACACAGTATACATTTTTTACTTTGCCAGCTGATGTGAAAATGAATATATTGCAGGGGTGTCTGGGTGGCTCAGTTGGTTGAGTGACCAACTTCGGCTCAGGTCATGATCTCACAGTTCGTGAGTTCGAGCCCCGTGTAGGGCTCTGTGCTGACAGCTCAGAGCCTGGAGCCTGCTTCGGATTCTGTGTCTCTCCCTCCCCTGCTGATGCTCTGTCTCTCTCTCTTTCTCAGTAATAAATAAACATTAAGAAAATTGATTTTAAAAAAAAAGAGAAAGAAAATGAATATGCAGTAAGATTCCATAAATAAAAATAGTATACCAACACCCTAAATTTTTATTATAGACTGCTGCATTTCCATTTTAAAATATTAGTCTTTTTTTCTGTTGACCCTGGCAATTAGGATACGATGTTCATATTTTAATCTACATGTAGCACTATGCATTAGTTACATTCAAACTTTACATTCCATGGTTTGGTAAAGCTGCTCTGCATTTAACTTTAAATATTAAGTAAAGTATATTTGAACATTTAGTAGCTAAAGGCTTTACATCTCTAATTTCTTATAAATGGGAAATTTAATTTTGGCATTGTCTTACATTTTTTTATCATGGATCTAAGCATTTTAAAACTTCCTTTTCATTACTTTTTTTTTTTTTCAGATAAAAGTACAAATTATTTTCTTGGATCTAGGTGCTTTAATTTAGAATAAAAATTGATACTTCTTACAACATATTTAATGCTCTTTATTTGAAAATACTGCACAAGTATTCTGACTTTTCTCATTAAATTCATTTTTCATGTGATAACTCATTTCTATGAAAGTTTTGTTTAATAATCACTGCATACCCTTAAATAGTCACAGATTCATTTGCATGAGGACGTGAAAGTTATGTCTTGAAATGAAACACATAAATCCAGGATTTATTATTGTATGTTTGTAATGCTTACATTTTTAACCTCCTGATAACCTACATTTCTAGATCCATTCAAAGTTATCTGCTTTTAAATTATGCTTCCTTCTAAAGATGTAACTGGCAAGCAGTTTTTTGCCAAGTGGACATAGATAGTTAAAACTTACACATTTTTATGCATTTGTGATGAATTAGATGCATTATGATGCATTAGATGAAGTTTAATTTTCCAATCTGGAATGTAGTGGGGAAACATTACTCCCATCCCCACTTTGAGAAAAAGTGTGCCAGTTAGTAAATATGCAGTGAGCCCAAAGTAAGTTTTTCCAACTATGTTTTTGTTACTGTCTAGCAGTCGATATAAAGTCAGAAGACCAGGGAGAAAGTGAAATATTGCTTGCAGAGGCTGTGGTATAACTGACCGGGATGACTTTTGAAATCTTGATAAACACAAGCAAAAATGAAGATTCCTTTGACTGAAAGATACTGGGAAAGAGTTTGAAGAAAGGATGTTTAAATGCACTGAGCAAGCATTTCTTATAGTGTAATAAAACAAATGGTGTCAATCAACACATATAAACTTTTTATGCAATTTGACTATTCATAGTTTATAACATAGGCTTTCAGTTCTATGAGGTTTTGAATGAGTTTCCTCTTTTCAATTAAACCCATCCTTTTCCCCCATTATCTTTTAGTTCTTAAGACAGAAGAACAAGATAAGTCTATATTGTGTATGTGTGTTTATATATTATGTATATGTATGCAGTATGTTACAGGTTTTGTTACTAAAGTTGTACTAAGATGTGTTGGCATTTGAGTATACGCATACACAGTTGTGTGATTATGTGTATACCGTGAAGGATGGTTCTGGCTGCTGAAATATGCCTGGTTCGAATATTTGATTCAGTACAGTTGCCATGATTGTATTTGTCAATTTTCCATTAAAATGACGTGTGTCTTACAAATGGAAGATGTTAGGTGCCGTATAATTTGTTTGACCAATTTATTATTTTGTTTGACAAGCTTAAGTTAACATCATTTTCATGTATCTTGCATATTGTATCACTGTTAAATATTTTTCTACTTTTGTAATGATCTGTGTTTGAATTAAACTTCTTAAAGTATAAGAATCATTAAAATCCCATTTTCTTATTATATAAATCTAAAATGTTAACTATAGGCTAAATATATTTTTTAAATACTATTTTTAAACTTGCTACCTGACATTTTTCCCTATAGCTGTCACAAGATGAATGTAGAGGCACATTATACAAATACAGACCTGAAGAAGTGGATACTGATGTAAGTGTTAGTATGCTGCATATATATTGTCAGTACTCTGTTATATTCTCTGCCAAAACATTGGAAGTATGCATGACAAAAAACTTCCTCTTCCTCTCTTGCGCTCCAAAATGACACCAAATAAATTAGTATTTTCTTTTATTTTATGCTTAGGTTAAGTTATAGCATCACTCCCCTATTCTGTAACTATCCCCCCTCCCCATAATTAACAGTTGAATCTAGGAAAAAATCACTTAAATGAAAGTAAAAGACTAGGGGCACCTGGTTGGCTCAGTTGGTTGAGCACCTCTTGATTTGGGCTCAGGTATGGTCCTGGGGTCATGGAATCAGGCCCGGGTCAGGCTCTGCATTGAGTGTGGACCCTCCTTGGGATTCTCTCTCCCTCCCTCTATCCCTCCCCTGCTCCTGCACATGTGCACACGCTCTCTCTAAAATAAAAACAATTTTTTAAAGTAAAAAGGACTATTTCTGATTTAAAAAAAAGTATGGAGAACTGGAAACAAAGTAAAGTTTTCTGTCTTCTAGAGAAAGTATCAGTCTCTAGAAATTTTGTAACTCCTTCCTTTTTAAAATTTACTCTTTTAATTGTATCTAAAATACAATCAATAAATTAATTAGTTAGATTGACTAAATTGCCATGCATTCTTCTTTATTTAAGAAAAAATTTTTTTGAGTTTTTATTTATTTTTGAGAGAGACAGAGACAGAGTGCAAGTGGGGGAGGGGCAGAGAGAAGGAATCACAGAATCTGAAGCAAGCTCCAGGCTCCAAGCTGTCAGCACAGAACTCAGTGTGGGGCTCGAACTCACAAACCGTGAGATCATGACCTGAGCTGAAGTCAGACGCTTAACCCAACGGAGCCACCCAGGTGCCCCATTCTTCTTTATCTCATTCTTCCCTCATTTCCCCTGGTTTTATTCCGTTGAGTTATACCTTCTGATTTCAGTATATGCCATTTGGTATAGCTTGAGTTTTGGTGTCTAATAAACATAAGGTAGTTACTTTAACAGGTACATAGCAAAGAAAGTGAAATCTCCGATTTCTCGCTTGTCATTATATGATATTTTCATAATTTAAAAATTGGGGTAATACCAAGAATTCAGAACATTTAAACTATTGAAAGTGATTTTTTTCTCCATTTAGCAAAGTTTTATTTGTATTATTGCAGTTAAAAGCAATCTTTTGTTTATATTCTTTTCTGAACATAAGAGCATAATTTTTAAAATATAAAAACAGAATCCAGTCGATATTTTAATTAAGGACTGTATATGTCGCTTAACCTATCTAGCAGTTTGTAGGGAAAAAACTACATTGAAATCCATTAAAGTTATATGAGACTGCTTGTTCACTACGAATATTTTGAATTGTGTAGGTTAAATAGTATGGTTGAAATGCTTTTTCACTTTATGTGCATGTTTGTTAAGCACTGTGTCTTTAAAAGCTATTTTAATTTTTATTTTACTGATCGAAATAAAGATTGGCCTAATTAGGTATTCTATGGCTATTTTAAATGTGTTTTCTTATTACACTTACCTCCAACTACAGGAAAAAGGAAAATTTGCTAACAACAGATTTTCTCTTATAACCTAGGCCAAGCTAAGCCGGTTATGTGAACAAGATAAAGTGGTACATGCTCTGGAAGAGAAACTTCAGCAACTCCACAAGGAGAAAGTAGGACAATTACGTTTATTATCTGCAATTGATGTTACTTTATATGCTCATTATCAGGACACTGATAACTAAAGTAAAAAGAATTAATTCGATGATGCAGAACATTAAGTGTAATTATTTTTATTATAATAGTACACGCTTGAGCAAGCTTTGCTATCAGCCAGCCAAGAGATAGAAATGAATGCAGATAACCCAGCAGCCATTCAGACCGTGGTGTTACAGAGGGACGATTTACAAAATGGACTGCTTAGTACGTGTAGAGAACTCTCTCGAGCCACTGCCGTAAGTAACAGATTTTTTCTAGTAAGAGTCACTGAAATATGCGGTTCTTTTTTTTTTTCTTTTTTCCTATTTATGTTTCTATACAATTGGACTGACTTTAGGATTGTTCTTTACTATAACAAAAAATAATTTGTTATTAATAAAAATAAAGGGTGATTTATTTTCTGATGCAAAATAAATATAATTATTTCTCTTATAGTAAACATCCTGTTCCTTGTGAAATAGTTGTTTTACAGGGGAGACAAATACTCCTGTTTATGAATTATTCAAATGAAAACCCTTCAATATGTTAATATTCATTACATTAAGAAAATAAGTATTTCGGGGCACCTGGCTGGCTCAGTCAGTAGAGCATGTGACTCTCGATCTTAGAGTTCTGAGTTTGAGCCCCAAGTTGGGTGTAGAGATTAATTAAAAATAAAATCTTTAAATAAAAGAAGAAGAAAAGTATTTCATAGATTTTAGGGAGTTAGAATAATTTGGGGAAGGTGGTAATTGGATTCATTTAACCAACCGTTTCAATAAAAGGCACCTGTGAAATGCTTTTAAGCAGCCACTGACATTATCATCTCATAGCTGCGGTGTGATCTCAGCTTTGATAGAGGGTTTGAGTAGGAAATATAACTAGAACCTTTTAACCCATAGTCATGTTACTTCATAAAGAGTCTCTTCACGACCGACTTCAGCTCAGGTCATGATCTCGCAGTTTGTGAGGTCGAGCCCCGCATCGTGCTCTGTGCTGACAGCTCAGAGCCTGGAGCCTGCTTCGGATTCTGTGTCTCCCCCTCTCTCTACCCCTCCCCTGCTCACACTCTGTGTCTCTCTGTCTCTCAATAATAAGTAAACATTAAAAAAAAAAATTTTTTTTTTAAAGTCTCTTGGGATTACCAAATCTAAAATTCTTAGAGTTTATAAATTGACTATTTTGAGTTTAAACCATCTGCTTTAGATCTTGTGATGGTTCTCTCTAAACCTAGTAAGAACTCCTACCCAAGTGGCCTGTTGAAAGAAAAATCCTAGCAGAAGCCACCAGTTACAGAAAACTGCTAATATACCCTTGTCTATAAGGGTATATTCAGATAGGGAGGAGCTACCTTCTAAGAAGGTCCACAGAGGATCCTGAGAAACTTAACAGAAGTTAAGGGGGAGGGGAACATAACAGAAATTATGGGGGAGGGAAAGGGGGAAAAAAAATTAGGGAGGAAGGCAAACCATA
Source organism: Acinonyx jubatus (assembly GCF_027475565.1). NCBI lineage: Eukaryota > Metazoa > Chordata > Mammalia > Carnivora > Felidae > Acinonyx > Acinonyx jubatus. The sequence goes on from NC_069387.1 coordinate 51,437,126, forward strand.
AGAGACTCTTAAAAACTGAGAATAAACTGAGGGTTGATGGAAGGGGGGAGGGGAAGGTGGGTGATGGGCATTGAGGAGGGCAGCTGTTGGGATGAGCACTGGGTGTTGTATGGAAACCAATTTGACAATAAATTTCATATTAAAAAATATATAAGAAGGTCCACAGACAGTGGCAGCTGGATGGCTCAGTCTATTAAGTGTCCAACTTCAGCTTAAGTCATGATTTCATGGTTGGTGAGTTCAAGCCCCACATCGGGCTCTCTGCTATCAGCACAGAGCATGCTTTGGAACCTCTGTCCCTCTCTCTCTCTCTCTGTATCCTCCCTCCCACACTCATGCTCTCTCTCTCTCAAAAATAAAATAAGCATTTAAAAAAAACAAAAATGAAGGTCATCCATAGACAGTTATAGCTAAACTAAGAGAGGTCTAAGCTAACAAGATACCAGAATCTCAACATGGCTTCAGTTCTAAACACTAAATTAATATTCCAAACATGAGCAGTTTTTAAAGGAATATACCTTGATCATAAATAAATCAAAACATACTTTTTGTCATTCTTAAATACCTTATATTTAATATCCCATTCCTATTTGTTAAGTACTGTTATTTCCATTATTTCATTTGATTCTGTTATACTGTAATGTTCATAGACCCTTTGAGGGCACCATGGTGGTTTAGTCAGTTAAGCATCCGAATCTTCATTTTGGCTCAGGTCATGATCTCACGGTTTGTGGTATTGACCCCCACATCAGACTCCATGCTGACAGCTCAGGAGCCTGGTTGGGATTCTCTCTCTTCTTATCTTTCTCTCTGCCCCTCCCCTCTTGCACACACTCTCTCTGATAAGAAATAAAAAAGAATTTAATATCCTTTCAGTTGTGAACTCCTTGATATCAAAACCCTATCTCATTCATCTTTGTAGTCCTAGAATCCAGCACTGTAGGATGTGCGTTAACATTTTGATGATTGAACCAGATGACTTACCCAGTGTTACAGAGCTAATCAATGCTATGCCTAGAACTCAATCCCAGGTCTTCTCAACATAATCCCTGAAAACTTAAATCTACATAGATTTTTATAATATGGTCACAAAGGAAATAGTTGCACCTGAAATGTTGTCTACAAGGAAATAGTCACTTAGTTAACCAGTGGTGGGTAGGATTTGGATAGGAAAGGGCAGTAAAGAGTAGTCCATGCAGGATAAAATGTCTTGAACCACAACACAGAGATAAGAAAGTAGGAGACGTGTTCTTCTACAAGAAATAGAAGTAACTGGGGGTGCCTGGGTGGCTCAGTCAGTTAAGTGTCCGACTTTGGCTCAGGTCATGATCTCACAGTTTGTGAGTTCGAGCCCCGCGTCGGGCTCTGTGCTGAAAGCTCAGAGCTTGGAGCCTGCTTTGGATTCTGTGTCTCCCCCTCTCTCTACTCCTCCCCTGCTCATGCTCTGTGTCTTTCTGTGTCTCAATAATAAATAAACATTAAAAAAAATTAAAAAAAAAAAGAAATAGAAGTAACTGACTGGAATAGAGGATCAGGAATATACCATTAGAAAGGGAAAATGGGGCTAAGCTGTCAATGCCAAGCTAATGAAAAACTCGGTATCTCTGTGGCAACCTGAATTGAATCAAAATGTAGTTGGAAACTATTTCATGATTTGGTATCTGTTTTAGAAAATTCTGAGGATGTACAGTGTTCAGTTGAATTGTTTTTTTTTTTTTCCCTTATGGGTTTAGTAACTTAAATTTGATCATTAGGCTTACAATTTGCTTTATCTGAAGGTTAACTCCCAACTCTGATGGAAGTTTGTTAAAAATGTTTTAGTAGAGGGGCACCTGGGTAGCTCAGTTGGGTAATCTTCTGACTTCAGCTCAGGTCACAATCTCATGGTCCGTGAGTTCGAGCCCTGTGTTGGGATCTGTGTTAACAGCTCAGAGCCTGGAGCCTGCTTCAGATTCTGTGTCTCCCTCTGTCTCTGCCCCTACCCCACTCGTGCTCTGTCTCTCTCTCTCAAAAGTAAATAATAAACATTAAAAAAAATTGTTTTTAATGTTTTAGTAGACATTAATGATGTTGATTATCCCATTTTTCTGGTTGTTATTCCCTATAATCACTTTCCCAGTTTCTTTTTCTTTGTCTTCAGCGTTATTCATTGGTCATTACAAACCCTCAATATGTTCTTCTAAGACATGTCTTAGTACACAGAATACAAACTATGTTACTTCTGCCTTTGTAAAGTTATTCATACTTGTAGCTCAAGACTACAAATGATGCCTAACATCATATTGGGCATATGGTTGACACTGGGTGGATGTTGATTAGATTTAAAATTGAATTACATTTGTGCTAGCAGAATCCCAAAGGATTCTTCTGATTCTTTTGCAGTTGATTGAGGTCATTGGTTCAAATCCAAGTCATGAGGTATAAAAGATACAAGAGGTATAACATTAATGCCTCCAAAGATGAAAGCTTTGATTCTGAGAACATCTTCTCCTCACCTGGTTGGCCATTTAAGTAGGTAAAACTAGGATTAACACAAGGCAAACATGTAAGGCAGTGTTCCTGTTATATTCTATTAAATTCTTGATATTGTATCTTCTTTCCGTAAGCCCCATCCAACAACCTTACATGTTTTAAGCACCTCGTGCCTCTGTGTTCTTACCTTGCTTTTACTTCTTTTTACTTAAGCCGGATTAGTGGCAAAGATTGTTACAACAATCAGTTATACTTGAAATTTTTCAATGTGTCACCATCTTCTTTTGGGATCATTTCTAGAAGCAGAAGTGAGAGAGTGTGAGTGAAGAATGAGACAGAAGGAGAAAAGCCTGTAAAGGTTTCACTACCGAGCTGGTTCCCACTGTCGTCAGCTGGGGTTTAATTCCACTGGGGACTGAGGAAATGAGCAGAATGCGTCAGAATTTTCTACCAAAGTCTGGGAGACTGGGGTGTCTATCATGCATTGGTTGAAGTTGCCCCAGTGTCCTTAATTCACCCATACTTCCAAACTGCCTTAGCTTGCTTGCTGTGAGACACTAGCAGGCATGGAACTTAACATAGCTCCTTGAAATTGAGTGGGCAAAAGGGGTATGGTGTGGACTTCCATAAACATCCACTGCAGGCACCTCTCTTGGGGAATTTACATTAGGCCTCGTCTCCAAATGGAAGAGAAATATTCTTAGGTTTTATCAGTTCATCAGGTGCTTCTTACTCGACCTAGCAATTCAAGGAACCAGATATTTTGTGACTCATCCAATAATGGCAGCAAAATATATTTGTAATTGTTTCTCTCAATATATTACCTGGTTTGATCTTTAAGAAAAGCATGTGCAAAGTAAATATAATTATTATCTCCATTTATTTTCATTTTTATTATCTTCACTGCACAGATAAACTGAGGCTCATGGAAGCTAAATGACTTGCATAGATGACATAACTAATAAGGGAAGAATCAACACCTCAATCAAGGACTTTTTAATTCTATGGCTTCTGTACCTTCTATTCTGCCTCACTATCTACGTGGTCACATAACTTGTAGTTTCTGGAACTTGGAATCAAATTTAGATTATATTAACTCAAAAATCTAAAATTGGAATTTCAGCCATCATAAGGGAGGTATAAAAGCCCCCCATTCATCCTAAATAATGCTGGTAGTTTATGCATTTACCCACTATGAAATAATACAGTATATAAATAATAATAATAACCATCATGAATATTTTTTGGAGCAGTTATTAAGGGCTTTACATGCACATAATCCCCATAACCCCTTGGAATGGGTACTCTTATTACTATGTTAAAAATGGAAAACTGAGACAGATTGCCCAGGCTTACAATGAGTAAGTAGTATGTATAGACTTCCATTAAACTGATTTGTGTTCTAAGCTGGATTCTAGCTAGGAGGAGGACCTTGAGTAAACAGATGTTAGATTCCAGTGGATATGCTAAATTCTAGGATTGTAAATTTACAGGGGCAGGGAAGCAGGACAAATGAACTGTCTTGGGGAGAAGCTTACACATTAAATACCTTCGTATACTCATTCTCAATGTAATAAAGAGTTTCTGAGAATCATGGTTATAGTAAAGTGTAATTTTTTGTAGTAGTTCCATCAATATCCATGAATTGGTATGGAATACGTTTTGAAAGATTTTAAGACAATTTCTGAATACTTGGTTATTTTATAATTAACAACATCCCCCCAAAAAGAGGTAGGCAGATATGATATGCCTCCTGATTTGCTGCAGTAGGAAGTACCCAACAACAACTGCAAGCTATTTTTAACGAACAATCAAATCTGAATGTAGCAAGCGTCAGTGTGTAACTAACTATGAGTTTATAGGAAACAAAGCAAACAGAAGAGCATGCTAAGGAATCCCACAGGAATTCAGTTGGCAAAATGTAGAATACGTAAATTCTGCAGAGTAAGTGACCCAATCTCATCCCCATATAAGTAGCAAGGGAATAGAAGGGCACCTGGGTAGTTCAGTAGGTTAAGTGTCCAACTTCGGCTCAGGTCAGATCATCGGGCTCTGTGCTGACAGCTCAGAGCCTGGAGCCTGCTTCACGTTCTGTGTCTTCCTGTCTCTCTGGACCTATCCCACTTGCACTGTGTCTCTCTCTCTTTCTCAAAAATAAGTAAACATTAAAAAAAAAATTTTTTTTAAATAAGTAGTAAGGGGGGCACCTGGGTGGCTCAGTCGGTTGAGCATCCAACTTCGGCTCAGGTCATGATCTCACAGTCCGTGAGTTTGAGCCCCGCGTCGGGCTCTGTGCTGACAGCTCAGAGCCTGGAGCCTGCTTCGGATTCTGTGTCTCCCTCTCTGCTCCTCCCCTGCTCATGTTCTGTCTCTCCCTCTGTCTCAAAAATAAATAAAAACATTAAAAAAAATTTTTTTAAATAAGTAGTAAGGGAATAGAGAGGAGAACAGGGGAAATTGTTTTTAAGGAATTTTTTAAGGAATGCATATTAATGATTTTAAAAGTAAGAATTTCCATGTTTTTCTTTTTTTCATTTTGGTTTCTTTTCTTTAGAAATACATACTGCAGTGTTTATAAATGAAATAACATGATGCTTGGTGTTTTCTTTAAAATAATCCCACAAAGGTAGAATATGAGTACTATAGATGAAACCAGACTGGCCCTATATCCATAACTGTTGAATTTGGAGTGGGCCCTACTTTTGTGTGTATTTGGACATTGTGTATGTGTGGAAAAGGTTACAAGAAAACCCATGAAAATGCTAACAGAAGTGTAGCACAATAATAGGTATTTTTTTCTTTCCCTATTTACTAGCTTTTCTACATTTATAATGATACAAATTTATTACATTTCAAATTTGTACAGTAAACAATAACCACTTCTTTCAGATGGAATTTATTTCAAAGAGATTAGAAGAGAAACTACAGATACAAGTTAAAGATTATAAATAAAGATTACACATTTATTTGTATGTAGCATATTGTGTAACTGTTCCCATGGGTGGATTTGCTTATAAATTATGATTGATTCTGGACAAGAAAAGGTGGGGCGCCTGGCTGGTTCAGTCAGTAGGGCATGCAACTCTTGATCTCGGGGTTTTGAGTTCGAGCTGAGCCCCACATTGCGTGTAGAGAGATTACTTAAAAATAAGATCTTGAAAGAAAGAGGAAAGATCTTATGACGTTAAAAACTTGGAAATGAATCATTAGTCCTATTACTTTCTTAATAAAGATAAAAATGTGTAATTACCATAGTTCCATTTTAAATATTAAAATCCTCATTTTTGGTAGTCTGGCATTTCATTACATCTGAGTGCTGCAGACCTACTTGAAGGTTTTCCCCCATAGTGGCCAGGTCTCATCTCGGTGTAGACTATAAAGAAGTCACCGCGATTAAAAGTTACTTGTTCCACATCCTAAAGTTAGACTAAGTCAAATTTTTGAGAAGTCTTCTGCCATCCCTGTAACAATCTTTTTTTTAAAAAAACATACTTTTTTTTTTTTTACCTTTGTTAGAGTGTAACATATTGCCAGAAAATTACACAATTTATGTGCACAGATATGGCTGACATCCATATCAAGATACTGAATTTTACTAGCACACCAGAAGCTCCCTTTCCAGCGACTGCTTCCCTAGAACACCGCTACCTGACTTTTAAACTATATGTTAGCTTTTTGCTTATTTTTGAACTTTAAAAGGATGGGATATACGGTATATGCTCTTTGGCTTCTTTTAACATTGTGACAGTCATCCGTATGGTTTGTAGACTGCAAAATTTCATTCATTCTCTTAACTGTATATAGCATGAAACTCCACATTTTTATCAAAAGCACTGTTTCCTGGGGTGCCTGGGTGGCTCAGTCGGTTGAGTGTCCGACTTCGGCTCAGGTCATGATCTCATGGTCTGTGAGTTCGAGCCCCGCGTCGGGCTCTGTGCCGACAGCTCAGAGCCTGGAGCCTGCTTCCGATTCTGTGTCTCCCTCTCTCTCTCCCCCTCCCCTGCTCATGCTTTGTCTCTCTCTGTCTCAAAAATAAATAAAAACATTAAAAAAATTAAAAAAAAAAAAGCACTGTTTCCTGACTTAATGCCTGTGATTTTAAGATAATTGTATATTTAAAAGTCATTACCCCTTTTAATTGCTTTGTCATACAAGTATATTCTTGACCAAAGAAAAAAAAGCAAAAAAACTTGTGTAATCCATTAAATTCTTTAATGAAATGCTCAGCCAGGTATTGGGAGAAACTGATGTTATTCCAGTGCTGCCCCTTTTTTTGCCATCCACTATTGATTTGTGTTCTGCCCATGCATAATCATGTTTGAGGAGCCCAGAGGTGAAGGCAGAAGCAGGTAAGCCCCGGAGGATTATGGGACTTAGTCCAAATGTTAGAGTGCACTTTCCAGGCTAGAAAAATTGAAAGTATATTGAGTTTCTTCACCCTTAAAATAATTTCTAGCTCTTAGTCTGTAGCTCTAGATTATGTGTTTCCATAAGAAAGACAAGGATTCTTACCATACTAAAATGTTCTGACATTTAGATGCCTCTATAGCCTTTGGATCCACCGTGAAACTGGCTTTTCTACAAGAGAGGTCAGGTGTTAGCCTGGCAATGCCATCTGTACTTAATTACTGGGCAGCCATTGGGTCTGTCAGCTTCATTTTACCCTCCCTGTGAAGCCTTCAAAGGCCCACTATTTAAATTTGTAATTTTTGTGATGTACACAAATTAGAAGATGTCTAAAAGCAAAGTTTATTAAAGGAGATCAATATCCTTATTTATTCAGTTAAAAATAGTTTGCTGAAGCCAAGTAAGACGACTAGCATTTACGCAATATAGATGACATAAAAATCGTTAGTCCTTTATCACTTTGCCTTTTAAAAATTTTATTAATTGTGAAATCAGTTAGACTCCCTAAATTATCTATATAATAAAGAGATGATTAAAAAAAAAAATCTCCAGTGGTGGCACACTTGGGTGACTCAGTTAGTTAAGCATTTTTAATTTCTTGATTTCACCTCAGGTTATGATCACACAGTTCATGAGCCCCACGTCAGGGTCTGGGCTGACAGCACAGAGCCTGCTTGGGATTCTGTCCCTTCCCTGCTTACGTGGACACTCTCTCTGTCAAAATAAATAAAATAAAGCTTTAAAAAGAAAATCTCCAGTGGTTTTGGTTTTTTTTGTTTTTTTTTTTTACTTTTAAAAAAATATAATTCATTGTAAAACCTGCTTAAGGAAATATCTTAGATTCAAAAAGCAATTATTCCAAATGGCCGTATTCTAACACTCATTTTAATTTTTAAAAGTGTGTACCTTGAATAATTTTTCATTACCTGCGTTTTTAAAAGTGATTTTAAGCTAGTTGCACAGTATGAAAAGTAAAATAACTCTTTAAAAGAGAACCTTTACAAATAAACTGTTAAGATTATTGTGTATCATGTGTCAACTATTCTTCAATTTAAAAAATCCTTTTTGGGGTGCCTGGGTGGCCCAGTCATTTAAGCTCTCAACTTGATTTTGGCTCAGGTCATGATCTCTCAGTTGTGAGATCAAGTCCCTCATTGGGTTCCACACTGAGCGTGGAGCCTGCTTGGGGTCCTCTGTCTCTGCCCCTCTCCTGTTCACACATGCTCACTTGCACGTGCGCTCGCTCTCTCTCTCAAATAAACATTAAAAAAAAAAAAAACAACTCTTAAAATTATTTTCAGTACCCTTTCCTCCACACTCAGTATCTTCTTGCCTTATCCCAAGACTGTTGCTATTGTTAAACTGACATTTCCCAGGGCGGCTTCATTCAGCACAGTTCAGGGCAAGAAATCTCTGGTCATGAAAGGTTCTTAGAAGTTACTAATTCATTTTATAACAGTGTTCAGCATGTATGTGTTGGTTGTGTTACATGTGCCAACACCACACTAATACTAATGATAAAACTGGTCAAAGCCCCTGTCTTGATATCAATTTGTTGACTTCATACCGCTCTGAAATGTCTGAAGAGTAATTACAACCCATAGAAGAATACTTGCACTCCCGTAGAATAGAGTTCTGAAACAATGAAATGATGATGTATTTTTGACACCCTGTATTAGATGACAGGTGGTTAAAGACCAAATGTGAAAAACCTCTCTGATTTTAGGGTTGGTGATTTTTTTTCCAAAGGAGAAAAGAGTAGGTGGGTAGCATATATGTTGAGTCTCTGTGGGCAGGATTCACTGACTTGTTTAGTTAGCTGAGTTAGGTTTATTACATTACTGTAAATTTATTACAAGTAAAGGTACGTTAGGCTTCTGGTATGATTGAAAATCCAACATGCTAAAATACAACCTACTTGGTATTTTTATTTATGGAGAAATTTTAATCAGGGCAGTTAAGAAAGTGCTTTAAAACAGTAAAGGAAAGGGAAAATGAATTACAAAAGTTTTTCTTTCACCCAGTATAAACTTACACAATTTTCTAAAATCTAGAAAGCTTGCCATTGCAGTGATAACAATATAAAAGCACATTTTCCCTATTAAAGTAATTAAAGCTCTTTGATTTTAGGAACTGGAACGAGCATGGAGAGAGTATGATAAGTTAGAATATGATGTGACTGTTACCAGGAACCAGATGCAAGAACAGCTAGATCGCCTTGGTGAAGTTCAGGTACAGAAGTGAATGTCTTTTTGCATTGTCTCAACTGGTTTTGACTGGTACTGTATACCTTGTTATCCATGCATGCCCTTAACAGTTTTTACATTACTGGCCACCTAAGACCTGGGTTTTAATACTTTCAATAATAGGACTCTTAATATCCCACAAAGTAGCCCATCTCTCATTGTTCAAAAGTTCTTTATTCTGTTGGGTACATGGTGTGATCCCTGTCATGTTTTGCGCTCCTAGCTAACTATATGGAAGTTAGTATTAAAGTGTTGAATTAAATGGATTTATCAAATAAAGGGTAATTTGTGTCTTATAAAACTTATTCTAATCTGGAGCACCTGGCTGGTTCAGTCAGAAGAGCATGCAACTCTTGATCTCGGGGTTATAAGTTCAAGCCCCAACACTGGGTGTAGAGATTACTTAAAAATAAAAAAATAAAAATGTATTCTAATCCATTCTATATTAAATGTCTCTTTCTTATCAAACTGTATTTAGCCTATAGACTTTTGGTATATTATTGAATGGGGAAAGATGCAGCACCATTTAGCATAAACAATCAGATCTGGAATCAGGTTCCAGGTGTTAATTTTCTAGTCTATAAAATGGAACAATAATACCTGTCTTAAAGTGTTGTTCTGAGAAGTGGAGATAATATACGTTTAAGAAAATAATAAAAGTCACTTCATGTTTGTGACCCTATGTAAATTTGGTCATCTGCATTGGAAACTGTGGACTCAACAGACAAGTCAATACAAGGAGTAAAGGTTAGTAAAGTTGACTTGGAGAAAACCAACTGTCCTCCATCTTTGCTGTTCAGTATAGTAGCCACTGGCCACATGTAGTTGTTGGGCAATTGAAATGTTGCCAGTATGCCTGAGAAACTGAGTTTTTCATTGTATTTAATTTTAATTGTGTAAATTTAAGTAGCCACATGTGGCTGTGACTTCTATGTTGAACGGTGGGGTTAATACTAAATATAGTACGGGGCGCCTGGGTGGCTCAGTCAGTTAAGTGTTTGGCTTTGGCTCAGGTCATGATCTCATGGTTTGTGTGTTTGAGCCCCGCATCAGGCTCTGTGCTGACAGCTCAGAGCCTGAAGCCTGTTTCGGATTCTGTGTCTCCCTCTCTCTCTTTCTCTGCCCCTCCCTGGCTCTCTCAAAACTAAACATTTAAAAAAAATTTTTTTAAGTACTAAATACAGTAGGAAAAAAACTGTAATATCTAAGAACTTACCCATGGGTCAGCAAACTTTTTCTGTATAAGGCCAGATATTAAAATATTGTAGATGTTGCAGGTATATACACTTTGTCACATAATCTTGGATGGTTTTGTTTTTGAGAATGAGAAATTTTTAAATGAGAAAATTCATTTTTAGCTTTCAGGCCAAAGTAGTTTAACTTGATTTAACTTAACAAAAACATTCATCATGAAAATGTAATTTCTATGTTATAGGACATAAATAGAGACGTGGAATTGGTATTCCATGTTCATGGATGGCATGCTTTAACATTATCTCAGTAAAAATTCTTCCTATAAACTCAAATGCTGTCCTAACCAAATTTCATCCAGAAATTTTTGAAAAAACTAACAAAATGGTTCTCATATTTTAAAGGTATAATAAAAGCCACAATAGTTACTGTTTTGAAAATATAAAGAACTACAAGGCACACTCTATGAGAGATAACATTGCACCTAGACCAGTTACATGACAACTCTGCACTTCAGTTTTCATGACTATAAAATAATAGTGCCTACCTCTATCGGGTTATTATAACGGCTAATATGTTGATATTTTTGAAGCACTTAAAATAGTATCAGGCATATAAAACATACTGATAAGTGTTTATTAAATAAATAAGTAAACAGAGTGCCTGCCTGGCTCAGTCGGTAGAGCAGGCAACTCTTGATCTCAAGGTTGTGAGTTCAAGCCCCATGTTGAGCATAGAACCTACTTTTTAAAAAGTAATAAGTCAGTAAGAAGACAATGGCTTAAACAAAAAGATGGCATACTAGGGAGAAGTATTGTTGACCACTGATTCAACAAAAGTTAATATTTAGATCTCCAAAGAATTTTCTTTTTGGTTTGGAAAAGCAATACATTAGAAAAATGGATGAAGAATATGACCAGCTTTAATCTATAGAAAGTGAAACTCGGATTGCTAACAAGTGTTTGAATATTGTTTGCACCAGTAATCAGATAAATGAGAAATAATACAAAAATGAGACTTTCATTGTATACTTTTCAGATAGGCTATATATTTTTTTTTAATCACTGCAAAAATAATATATATTCTATATAGGACATGTGCACATATCTGGTTTTTATAACTGAAATTCACTCCCTAGAAGTCTATGTCAGTATTCACGTCTCTGGGTTGTCATTGTGTTTGGCTCTTGTGTGAATATTTCCTTCATTTACTCTGATGCTTCCAGCCCTGTAGCTTAGAAAACTGGATAACTAAGGTTGTGTAGTGCCTTTTTGAAGCAGCATTAGTACATAGTCTTTACATTTATAGACTTTGAAAGCATGTTTTCACCCCTTGGAGGACTTTTTAGCTTACTAATGAAACATATTGATTTTATTCTAATATCTGTGATTGTCAAAAACATATATTAAGTGAAAAAAAATTTTTTTGGTAACTGTGACAGTACTTACTGTCATTGCCCTTTTTTTAAAAAAAATAAATTTACATTCCAAAAAAGCATAATTCTTTTTATCAGAAGTATTGATAAAGTCATAGAGTTCTATTAGAATCTTACTTTCAGTAAGACCAATAATACCAATATGATCTTATTTTCTAGAATTTCTAGTACTTAGGAAATTAGTATACTTCCCATTTTTTTTCTTCTCCTTTAAATTTTTTTTTTTAATTTGGGTTTTGTGAGTTTCTACTTTATTTTGTTTTCTTTTTTTTTTTTTCCCCATTTTTTAGTCTCTTGTGATCAGCAATAATGCAAGGCAAAGCTTACTGAAAAGAAGTGAAATAATGCACTTAGGTCTGAGAAACTGAATTTTTTTTTTCGACTTTTATCTTTGCCACAAAAGTTGCAAAATTGGGAGAGTTCATAGTCTTCAAAACTTAATCTACTGCAGTTCTCATTTTTTAAAATATATACTTAGTTTAGTTTACAACTTTATTTTTTCCTGTATGTGATCTCTTTTTACTGATAGAGTGAATCAGCAGGAATTCAGCGTGCACAGATTCAGAAAGAACTTTGGAGAATTCAAGATGTCATGGAAGGACTGAGTAAACACAAACAGCAAAGAGGCACTACAGAAACAGGTAAATTAGCTTTGTGTTTTATTCTGCAGTAATTGACCATAATATTATATCTAAATGAAGTGACACAGGGCATCTGGCTGGCTCATTTAGAAAAGTATACAACTCTTGATCTCAGGGTTATGAGTTTGGGCCCCTCATTGGGTGTAGAAATTTCTTTAAAATAAATAAATAAACTTTTTTAAAAAATAAATGGAATGATACATAGAATTGGGTTTCTTTTGTTAATGGACTTTTGACATCAGAAAACAGGCACTCCTGTAACATTGAGTCAGTACACAAGTTTAGATGGTAAAAAGCAAAAGTTCTGGCAACCTCCCCCACAACAAAAATAAATTACTGTTTTATGTATTTAATTATACACACACAAAATGTTTTGCTTTTAGGAATCTTTTTTCCCCACAACAAAAAATGGAATCATACTATACTTATTTTTCAACAATTTGGTTTCTTTCTCCTTAACAGTACAATGCAGTAATAGCTGTGTAAGAATTCATTGTATAGATGAATTATAATATGTCCATTTCTGTGTTTTTGGACATATAGTTTGTTTCCAGGTTTTGAGTTTGTTTGTTTGTTTTCTATCATAAGCCATGCTGTAATGAACATTACTGTATATATGACTAAACACACATGCTAGTACTTATGGATTAGAAGAAGTGGGAAATGAGCACACATCTTCCATTTTGATAGTCACTGCCAGATTGCCCTCTTAAAAAATGTTACTGACTTATATTTACATCAACAGTACTTCAGAAAACCCATTTCCCTGTACTCTTACTTAAACTAGATATTTTAGGGGCACTTGGATGGCTCAGTCAGTTAAGTGTCTGACTCATGATTTTGGCTCAGGTTTGGCTCATGATCTCACATTGCGTCAGGCTCAACACTGACATCATGGAGGCTGCTTGGGATTCTTTCTGTCTCTCTCTCTCTGCCCCTCCACCACGCCTCTCTCTCAAAAATAAGTAAACTTAAAGGCGCCTGGGTCGCTCAGTCGACTGACCATCTACCTTTGGCTCAGGTCATGATCCCACAGTTTGTGAATTCAAGTCCGGTATTAATGAGTTCGATCCTCGCATTGGACTTACTGCTGTCAACACAGAGCCCACTTCTAATGCTCTGTCCTCCCCCACTCACACTCTCTCTCTCTCTCTCTCAAAAATAATAACAAAAATAAATAATAAATCAACTTAAAAAATAAAAATAAGCTAGATATTTTAACTTGTATTTTTTAATGTAATTGGCTTCCAATTCTGAAAACATTAATAAATGAGGGGGTAGAACTGAAAGCTTCAGTTAAAATAAGTCAAATGGGGACGCCCAGCTGGCTCAGTCTGTATAGTATGTGATTCTTAATCTCAGGATTTGTTAGTTCAAGCCCCATGTCTGCTGTAGAGACTACTTATCAATGGAATTTTTAGAAAAAATAAAATAAATGAAATTACTCCTTTTTTATGTGGATTTAAAAGATATATTTAATATATCTTAAACTTATTTAATATAAGTTATGTTTTATAATTTTTTTAATAGGTATGGCAGGATCAAAGCCTTTCTCAACAGTTAAGTACAAAAACGAGGTAAGTTTGGATTGTTTGTTTATCTCTAAATTATTTTAAATGTGTAAAACATGAATTGGAATTTAATTGTCTTTTCTTCATAACAAAAATGTTTCCTAAATATATTTAAGTTATTGTTTTAATCTTGAAATTTCGCTGTTTCAGTAATTTGATCCTTCTAACAGATGGCAATTTTTCTTCCCTTAATGCAAAAAAAAAAAAAAATCATTACTTTTCATTTATGTTAGAACTTTAACATTGTCATACTTTTTCTAATATAAGTAATTTGAATATTTATCATTGTGTCTTATTCTTGGTAAAATTTATAGGATGATTGATAGATAAGTTCGCTGTGTGTTGTGCATACCATAAAGAAATTACAACTACAAAGAGATACTGTCAACCTAACTGAAAGCATTTGTGGTCTTGAATTTTATATTAAAACCAAACAAAAAGATGTTTATTTTTTCCCTTAAAAAATGCAAAAACAAATAGGCAATAAGATTTTTAAATTAATTATTTTCTTCTACTTTTAAAGTGAAACACTGTAGTCTCACATCTGTTTTGATTTTGAGCTTCAGATTAAAGCTAACCTGAATGTTACAGGAAAAAATTAGATAAAACTATTTTTTTAAGACCCAGTTACTGGCTATCATAAACATTCTTTATTTTACTTTTCAGTATGAGACTGACTTTTGGCTTGGCAGTGTCCCTTTAATTATCTTAAAGTGATTTTTAAGTTAACTTACCATTGCAAAGAATTTAGATATACTTAATTCAATATGCTTATCTAAATAAGGTGACTATTCTACAATCTTTAGGAAGAGGAAGTAGTCCCACCTCGTCCTCCACTTCCTCGGTCCTATGACTTTACAGAGCAGCCTCCCATAATCCCCCCTCTGCCCAGTGATAGCAGCTCCTTGCTCTGTTATAGCAGGGGCCCAGTCCATCTGCCTGAAGAAAAGAAGATTCATCAAGTTCAAGGATATCCAAGAAATGGATCTCACTGTGTAAGTGGCTTCAATAGCCACAGAATAATCAATCATGTACATGCCCTCTCATTTTTGAAAGTTAATTTATTTTACACTCAAACTTTTTTTTTGTTATAACCCCACTTTTAGCCAGTGCTTTTTTGTTTGTTTGTTTTTTGTTTGTATTTAATGTTATTATCTGTGTTTTTCCTGTTTTGGTTTTACCATTCTCATTTCTTAATGTTTTTATAATTTTAATACTTCATAATTTCATGTTTCTAATGTTTTTGCAAAGTGGTTACTTTACATTTGTCTAAGACGTCTTATTTTAAATATACCATTTCAGGATACTAGAGACAAAATGATATATTTAGATCAGAAGGAAGCAAGAATGAAAAAGATCATTCTAGGAATGATAAAAGGGTTGGGATATGGGCCATTCCATCTAGGAAAACTATTAGAGGATATGGACATTGCCAAGGAGAAACATTCATTATCCATGGAAGCTGAAAATAAGAGGTTTGGGGTTAAATAAATGTAAAATGTGGTAAGCTAGAAGAGAAGTAGGAAGGTAGGGAATAGGGCCAGTTGAGTTAATATGATATAATTATTTTCAGATTTCAGTTTTACCAAGATAAAAAATATTCTGACTTTGTCCCTAAGAGGAATATTTTTAATTTAAAAGCCAAAACTTTTACTGATTAAAATATTTCAGATTTTTTTCCACCTAAGCTGTAACATATATGTCAGTTGTGCTGTCCCCAATATAGCTGGCTGAGACTTTTAGTTTTCAAGGTTTGATTTGAGGTAAGCATTTTAAAAGAAACTTGTAGCAATTTTTTTTCTTTTGTTTTAAAATTGCACATCTTCTTTTCAAGGGTCCGGATTATAGACTCTACAAGAGTGAACCAGAGTTAACAACAGTGGCAGAAGTTGATGAGTCTAATGGAGAAGAAAAATCAGAACCTGTTTCAGAAATGGAAACTTCTGTTAAAGGTCAGCATTAGGATATGTTTTATCTCCTGTGTTTTTCAGACATTTTAGCAATAAGCTCAGTGTACATGTTGGCCCAATACATAGACAAATCCATAGTCCCGTATCTGAAACCTTTGGAATCTGATGAGCTTCTGAATTCAGAAATTTCAGGTATTAGGAAGGTAACATGACCCATATGTAAACCATATATTACATGTCATTTCAGCTAGGCATGAGGCAGCATCCTCTTTTGAAATCAATTAACATTCCTGGGATATTCATCCTAAGTGGGATAAAGACTAAAAAGGTTCATATGCCAAACTTTTGAAAAGTTTTCCATTTCCTGAGAATTGGGGAGAGGGAGGTTTTAGGTTTTTTCTGTTTCAGAATTATACATAAAAGATTAAGGGCTGAGGGACACCTGGCTGACTCAGTCAGTAGAGCCTGTGACACTTGATCTCAGGGTCGTGAGTTGGAGCCCCACATCGGACATAGAGTTTACTTAACAAATAAATAAACTAAAAAACAAATTCCATGAAGTAATACTACTATGGGTGTACTCTGATTTTTATATTGTATTTCATTTTTACCAGAAACTAATCTCTACACCCAACGTTGGGGTTGTTAGTTCAACCCTGAGATCAAGAGTTGCACACTCTTCCAACTGAGCCAGACTTTTTTTCTTTTTTTAATGCTGGTCATTATTCAGTGTTGTGAAGAAAAAGGATAGAGGAGGCACTATTCAAGATTAAAAGGTAGAAAAGCCCAGATACAACGCAATACTTAACCTTGATTGGATTGTGGTTTAAAAAAAAGTCTCAATTGGGGCGCCTGGGTGGCTCAGTCAGTTGAGCGTGTTCCCACCCCCACCCCACCCAGCTTGCACTTTCTCTCTCTCCCTCAAATAAATAAATAAATAAATAAATAAATAAATAAATACTATATATTTTTTAATAATAAAAAAAATTTTAAGTCTCTAAAGATGTTCTTGGGACAATTATGGAAACTTAAATATGTTCTGGAGATTATTGACAGTTAAGTGAAATTGTGGTTGTATAGGAGAATGTGTAAATGGTTCACCAAAATTTGTGTGTGTGTGTGTGCACATACAGTTGACTTGCATAACACAAGTTTCAACTATGAGGGTCTACTTAAATGCAGATTTTTTTTCAATAAATGCAATATAGTACTATAAATGTATTTTCCATATGGTTTTCTTTTAAAAACATTTTTTTAACATTTATTCATTTTTTTTGAGAGACAGAAAGAGAGCACAAGCAGAGGAGGGGCAGAGAGAGGGGGAGACACAGAATCCGAAGCAGGCTCCAGGCTCTGCCCTGTCAGCACAGAGCCCAGTGCAGGGCTTGAGCTCATGAAACGCAAGATCACGACCTGAGCCGAAGTCGGATGCTTAACCAACTGAGCCACCCAGGCACCCCCCCCCCCCCCCGCATTTGGTTTTCTTCATACGGTTTTCTTTTTCCTAGCTTACTTTATTGTAAGGATACAGTATATAACACATGTACCATACAGAATAATGTGTTAATTGTCTGGTCACCAGTAGGCTGTTAGTAGCTAAGATTTTGAGTAATTAAAAATTATATGCAGGGACACCTGGCTGGCAGCCTGTAGAGTATGTGACTCTTGATCTTGGGGTCATGAGTTCAAGCCTCACATTGGACAGCCCCATGCTATTAGTGTGGAGCCTGATGCAGGGCTGGAGGTCACCAGCTGTGAGATCATGACCTGAGCCCAAATCAAGAGTCTGACGCTTAACCAACTGAGCCACCCAGGTGCCCCAATGGTGCATATTATTATAAATACACAGGAAATATTAAACTGCAAACAAATGTTTTAGCAGTATAGCTAACTAGATGCCCTGGCCAATCCTCCTATTCCTGTAGAAAGTGATTCTAATTGCTGGGTGATACCATTCTAAATTTTTTTGAGAATCTTCAACAAGTTAAGGAAAAGTAAAGAAAGGGACGCTCACCTTATGTGAAAGGTAGTGTATTTGTTTCCTCAGGCTGCCATAACAAAATATCATAGACTGAGTGGCTTAAACAACAGAATTTTGTTTTCACAGTTCTGGAGGGTAGAAGTCCAAGATCAGGGTCCAGCTGGGTTTGGTTTCAGGGAAAGACTCTATTCGTGGCTTGCAGATGCTGCCTCTTGCTGCACCTCACCAGGCTTTTCCTCTCAGTTAAGCAGAGAGAGAGCACATGTTAGCTCTCTGATGTTAGCTCTCTTTTTAGAAGGTTACTAATACTGTTGGATCAGGGGCATGCCCTTATGACCTCACTTAACCTTAATTACCTCCTTATAGGCTCTATCTCCAAATATAGTCACATCACGGGTTAAGACCTCACATGAATTTTAGAAAGTCATAATTCAGTTTGTAGTAGGAGGGATCCAATAAGTTAAATGGAGCACTAAAGTGCCTTGTGACAGGACAAAGCTCAGATCCTGAAGAAATTACAAGTCTTGGGGCGCCTGCGTGGCTCAGTTGGTTAAGCGTCCAACTATGGCTCAGGTCATGACCTCATGGTTTGTGGGTTCGAGCCCCACATCGGGCTCTGCGCTGACAACTCGGAGCCTGGAGCCTGCTTTGGATTCTGTGTCTCCTTCTCTCTCTGCCCCTCTGCCTCTCTCAGTCTGTCTGTCCGTCTGTCTCTCTCTCTGTCTCAAAAATAAATAAACATTTTTAAACAAAAAACCAAGTCTGATAAGACACCCCCTCAAGGAAAGCTGGAACCCTCCAAAGGCTGTACTCCCTATGAAAACTGAGATTAATTAGATTTCATCAAAATTTAAAACTTCTATCCATTAGAATCGGAGAAAATATCATTGGTACATATACCTAACAAAGTCTTCGTATTCAGAATATATAAACAACTCTTACAAATCAATAATAAAGACAACCCAATAAGAAAGTAGGCAAAAGACTTAAACACTTAACAAATAAAGTATACAAGTATATGAAAAAGTTTACAACTGATCAAGCATAAATGCAGTTTTGATGCAAATTAAAATCATAATTCACACCTTCTGGAATAGCTAAAATTAAGACTACCAAGTGTTTGTTAGGACATAGAACAGTTGGATCTCAAACACAATTCTGATGGTGGTGTAAGAAAGAACAACAGTTTTGTAGTTTCTTACAAAATTGAACATGCAATTATCATATCCAGCAATTCTCCTACATATTTACCTAAGAAAAATGGAAACATCATTCCTCAAAAAAACTTATACAAGGATTTTTAACCATAGTTTTAATTCATAGTAGATAAAAATTGGAAGCAACCTGTATTTCTGTAAACAAGAGTATGGATAAACAAATTATGGTATCTTCAAACTCCTTAACAATTAAAAAACACTACTGATAGATGTACATGTGTAACTTAGCAACATGTATAAATGTGAAAAAAAATTATATTAAGTGAAAAAAGCTTAACACAAAGCAGACCTAGTGTATGAATCCCTTTATGTGAAGTTTGAGAACAGGCAAAACTCATCTATTGGTGATAGACAACAGAACAGTGGTCATCTTTGGCAGAAGGGTGGGATTGCCTGGAAGGGAATTTTGTGGGGTGACGAAGATGGTCTTTGTCTTCACTGAGATAATTACACTGGCATATGCATGTGCAGCTAGGGGTAAGAATACATTTATAAAACTTCACCAGTTGTGCACTTAAGATCTATTCATTTTAGTTATACGTTTTGCATCAATAAAACTTGAAGAAACAGTAAAGATAAAGATAAAAACTAGAGAGTTTGCCACTTAACCGTCACTTGAGAGAGTTCTACAGTTTTCAGATAGAAGCAAACTGGTCAGATAGGGAAGGTCTAAGAAGCAGAGAACTAAAATATTGTATACCAATAGCATATAACCAGGACTAATTTTGTTGATATTAACATGTTCTAAAGTCCTTGTATTGTTCCAGAGGATGGTAATGATCATGATTACCTTTATATTTTAATAAGTTTAGTGTACATGCTTAAAGATAAGATAAAGAAAAGAAATAGACTTGGGGCGCCTGGGTGGCTCAGTTAAGGGTCCGACTTCGGCCCAGGTCATGATCTCGTGATTTGTGAGTTCGAGCCCCACGTCAGGCTCTGTGCTGACAGCTTGGAACCTGGAGCCTGCTTCTGACTCTGTGTCTCCCTCTCTCTGCCCCTCCCCTGTTCATGCTCTGTCTCTCATTCTCTCTAAAAATAAATAAACATTAAAAAATTTTAAAAAGAGAGCAGGAGCTGGGGAGAGGGGCAAACAGGGAGAGAAAGAGGCTTTTTTTTTCCATAGTTTTTGTTTTTTTAATGTTTATTTTTGAGAGAGAGCACACACGCACACACAAGTGGAGAGGGGTAGAGAAGGAAGAGGGAGACAGAATCTGAAGCAGACTCCAGATTCCAAACTATCAGCACAGAGCCCGACACAGGCCTCAAACCCACAAACTGCAAGATCCTAACCTGAGCCCAAATCAAGAGTCAGATGCTTAACCTACTGAACCACCCAGGCACAGAGAGAGAGAGAGAGAGAGAGAGAGGGAGAGGGAGGCAGGGAGGGAGGGAGAGAATGAATCTTAAGCACCATGGTGCTTGATCCCACAACCCTGGGATCATGACCTAAGTGGAAACCAAGAGTAGGATGCTCAACCAACTGAGCCACTGGCTCAACAATGTTGGTTGCCAACATTTAAAAATTGGGACTTCAGTGAAGAAATGGGCAAAAAGACATGAATAGACACTTTTCCAAAGAAAGCATCCAGATTGTTAGCAGACTCGTGAAAAATGCTCAACATCACTACATCACTTATCATCAGGGAAATACAAATCAAAACCACAATGAGATACCACCTCACAACTGTCAAAATGGCTAAAATTAACAACTCAGGCAACAACAGGTGTTGGTGAGGATACGGAAAAAGAGGTTCTCTTTTGCATTGCTGGTGGGAATGCAAATGAGTGCAGCTACTCTGGAAAACAGTTCCTCAAAAAATTAAAAATAGAACTTTATAGAATTTTTATAGAATTTTATAGAATTTATCCAGAGGATACAGGAGTGCTGATTCTAAGGGGCACATGCACCCCAAGGTTCATAGCAGCAATATTGACAATAGCCAAAGTATGGAAAGAGCCCAAATAACCCATTGACTGGTGAATGGATAAGGAAGGTACACACACACATACATACATACACACATACATACACACATACATACATACACACATACATACATACAGTGGAACATTCCTGGGTGATCAAAAAGAATGAAATTTTGCCACTTGTAACAATGTAGATGGAACTAGAGTGTATTATCCTAAGCAAAATAAGTCAAAGAAAGACATATCATGATTTCACTCACATGTGGAATTTAAGATACAAGACAAATAAACATAAGGGAAGGGAGGCCAAAATAATATAAAAACAGAGGGAGACAAACTATAAGAGACTCTTTTTTTTTTTTTTTTTTTTTTTATAAGAGACTCTTAAATACAGAAAACAAACTGATGGTTGCTGGAGGAGTGTTAGGTGGAGGGAAGGACTAAATGGGCAAGGGGTATTAAGGAGGACACTAGTTGGGATGAGCACTGGGTATTACATGTAAGTGATGAAACACTAAATTTTATTCCTGAAATTATTATTATACTATACGTTAACTAGGATTTAGATTTTTAAAAATAAATAAATAATAAAAAATTTTTAAGAGTTGGGACTTTAGAGGCGCCTGTGTTGTTCAGTAGTTAAGCATCAGACTTGATTTCAGCTCAGGTCATGATCTCAAGGTTCGTGGGATCAAGCTCCACGCTGAGCACAGCCATGTCTATGCTAACAGTGTGAAGCTTGGTTGGGATTCTCTCTCTCTGTCCTTCCTCTTCTTGCTCTCTCTCTTTCAAACTAAAAATTTTAAGAAAATAAATAAATAAAAATTGGGACTTCCTAGGTTTTCTTAAATACCCAATAGATCTAGGGGCTCCTGGCTGGCTCAGTCGGTAGAGCATATGACTCTTGATCTTGAATGAGTAAGTTTGAGCCCCACATTGTTGGGTGTAGAGATTACTTAAAAATTAAAAGAAATCAGTAAATCTAGCCAGAGTGCCCCTGTTTCAACAGCACTGGTTTCCTAGACCTAACATCTACCCTCTTCAAAAAGCATATGCGGGGTGGGGGGGGGAGGAAGTTGCTATTTATCACATGTGTAACATTCTTAATCCCTGTGGGCAAAGTATTTAGAGCATATATAAAATAAGGACTACATTTTATGCTTTGATTTTGCATTTTCTATTCCATTCTTTTTCTGGTTCCTACATAGTCATAATACCCCATGATCTATAAGGGATAATTGTCGCCAGTCAAGTCTACAAAATTTAGAAATTATTTAATAAGTGAGTTCAACTCATCAGTAGACTTTTTTTTAATGTTTATTTTTTTTTAGACAGACAACGAATAAGCGGGGGAAGGTACAGAGAGGGGGGACAAAAGTCAATGCCATATCTTTACTCATAAAAAATACCTTGTCTGGCATATGTTCTCTGTAGGGTTTGGATTCTTCTTCAGAGTTTTGCTGCTTTTAAAATTTAGGTGTTTATTTTTTGAAAGAATTCTGTTGTCTGGTTTTTTTTAATCTTTATTTTTGAGAGAGAGGAGGAGACAGAAGATCCAAAGTGGGCTGTGTGCTGACAGCAAAGAGCCCAATGCAGAGCTTGAACTCACAAACTGAGATCACAACCGACCTGCAGATCAGAGCCGAAGTGGGACACTAAAGCGACTGAGCCACCCAGCTGCCCCTGATTTTTTATTTTTATTTTTAATGATCTCTGAAATAAGAGATCACTCAGTGGGGCTTGAACTCATGACCCTGAGATCAAGAGTTACATGCTCTACCAACTGAGCCAGCTAGGCATCCCTAGATGTTTGAGTTTTTGTTGTTTTTTTTTTTTTTTTTTTTTAACTTACAAGCTCTCACCTGAATAAATTGTCTGAAATACACAGATAAATTATGGTGTAATTTGTGCCACATGACTTAAAGTAGAACTTTTAAAAGTGGATCACTAACTGGGATAATAGAGTCTTTCTCTTAGTTTGAACTGCAGAATTACCTATATTGTGTAGCAGTTCAGCACTTCACGTTCTTAAATATACAGCCTTACAATACTCACACAGTTCATAAACAATATTAAAACCTAAGCTACAGATTGTTTGGTGTGTAAATTAAAGGGACCCTGAATGACTGATGTACCATTTGTCTTTGGGGGAGAAACTAGACTTCTGTTTTCTACTTAGTTGATGTAACTTTAAGTGAGCTCAAAGAGAGTGGTTTGGTTTTTTGTTGTTTTTTTTTTTTAAGTAAGCCATTGAGATTTTAATAATTTGTTCTTTTGCTAGTGTCCTCAGTGGATAATAGTGCATATATTCTACTTAAACAAAATTAATGCGATATAACTACGTACATTTTATGTATTAACTTACTTTTAGCTTTTATTGTTGTTGGGTTAATGATTTTGTGTTGTGTGTTTTGTTTTTTATGGTGTGTGTCCATTTTAGAAATTATTGAAAATGCAAAAAAGTCACAGTGATTACCTATAGTTAACTGTTGTTAACATTGTTAGTGGATTCTCTTGAGACAGTACAGTGTGATTGAAAAGAGACCAAATGGAAATTAAGGGCATTTAGGTAAATCACTTAACCTTTCTGGTCCATTCCTTTCCTGATCTGCAACATGTGAGAGGATTAAGGTCCTTTTCAACCTCTGAAAATACTGCAAATGGAAAGAAGGCTACAGCAAAGAGAAGCCCCAGCCATGCTGCTGATGAGCTGCATGGACTTGAGGAAGTAAATTAATGCAGACACTGCAGTTCATTTACCTTCTTTTCTTTAGAAGATTGTTGTGAAGATGTCTGATCCACTGAGTATTACTGATTTTATAATTAAATTTTTTAATTAAAAAAAAATCTGTAGAACTTTAGACAGAGTAACTAATGGAAGGCTACTACATTTTCCCTGGCTCTTTTTAAATGATAAATCTGCCTTTTGGAGCATCTGGCTGGCTCAGTCAGTAGAGAATATGACTATTGATCTCAGGGTTGTAAGTTTGAGCCCCATGTTGTGTATGGAGGTTAGTTAAAAATAAAATCTTTAAAACAATAAACCAATAAAAATAAATTTGCCTTTTAATTTTGAAAACCTCAGAAATGGAGTATGTCAGGGGCTCCTGGGTGGCTCAGTTGATTGAGCATCCAACTCTTGATTTCACTCAGGTGATGATCCCAGGGTTATGGGATCAAGCCCTGATTGGGCTCTGCTTAAGATTTCCTCTCTCCCACAGCCTCTCTCCCCACCCGCCCCCCACACACACATGTTCTCTTGCTCTATCTCTCTAAAATTAAAAAAAAATGTTTTTAATTAGAAATTGAGTACCTCAAAAGAAAACAATGTTGTGTGAAAGATGTTTTGTAGAACTTACTGGTGTTTTCATTTTTAGGTTCCCATTTTCCTGTTGGAGTAGTTCCTCCAAGGACCAAATCACCAACACCTGAATCTTCAACGATAGCCTCTTATGTAACCTTAAGGAAAACTAAGAAGATGATGGATTCAAGAACGGTATTTAACTAGAAGTTAATCTTTAAAAGGATTCTTAAGGCCTATTTGTTTTAATTCCATTGAGGAAATTAGTGTCTAGGGGACAGACCTACTCAATACCTAGTCTAGGTTTGTTTTGATCAGCTTTGACATGGGGTCTTAGTCCACAGTTTGTGGAATCTGTTTTCAGACAGCTGTCTCGTGTTACATCTCTTGATACCTCTAAGAATTTCCTTAAAGAGAGTGATAGACATGTCCTATGGTCATCCAAGGTAATGGATTTCCAAGCCAGCCCGAGTTTACAGGGCCTTTCAGCTATGGTAGATTTGGAGTTTGCCAGTCCTCTGGTTACTCTGAGAAATGTGAATTGGGATTGGGAAAATAGCTTCTATATTTCACATATTCTTCTGAGATCCATTTAATTCAAACTGGCTGTAAACCAGTCTAAGCTTGGTCACATTGAGAAGATTATCAGCATACTTAACTCCTTTTTACCAAGTAGTCTCAAACATTTGGGGTGCAAAAGAACTTTTACTTTTCATCTTTATAAATTCTATACTTATTTGGTATGGGTAATTTGGTAATTTTAAACTATAAGAAAAGAATGAAAAGTACTACAAATGATAAGATTTATGGTTATTCTTGAGAGATATTAAACTACAGGTACAAAGTATATGCCTAAAACATCTGACAAATTTATATACAAGAAATATAATATTTTAATGAGTACAAAATTATAAAGGCCTAGAAAGATAATTATTGTAGAATCAAAATAAATGAATAGCTATATATTTGCAGTCATGGTTCTATAGTACTATTGTTTGTTTAGAGGCATTTTTTTACAGATGGAAAGGGTATTTTCTTTGGAAATTGTAATGCTAAAAAAAATCAACAGAAAAAGGTTTTAAAAATGTATGTTGAGGGGCACCTGACTGGTTCGATTAGTAGAGCATGCAACTCTTGATGTCAGGGTGGTGAATTTAAGCCCCACGCTGGACATAGAGCTTACGTTAAAAAAAAAAAAAAAAAGTTAAGGGACCCCTGGCTGGCTTAGTTGGTGGAGGGTAGAGGGTGGTGTGACTCTTGATCTTGGGGTCGTGAGTTCAAGCCCCACGTTGGGTGTGGAGATTATGCATAAATAAATAAATAAATAAATGAAAATACTTTTTAAAAAAGTTAACAGTGTATGTTGAGATAAAGAAGAAAAATATTAGTGGACTTATATTCTTTCTTTTTTTTAATATGTATCTTAAATAGTAGAAGAAAGACTTCTATATCACCAAATACAGGAGTGGGGAAGGGAGTATAGAAGACTACAGTTTATTATTGGTACAAAAAAGACCTTTATAAGCAATATCAGTGTCAGAATAAAATACTTGGAATATAACACAAAATTTCCATAATATATGAGGAATGAATATACATAAGTTATTTTTAAGAGTTTCTTTTCTATGGAAAATATGTAACAATAATTCACAAATATTCTTCAACCCCCATAATAATTTTTAGAATACTAATAACTAAAACTGTAATGACATATTCTTTTCCAGTTATCATTAGAGAAAAGATCTAAAAATTAACAATATCTGACCTTTAAAAACAGATTTTTACAGGGGCTCCTGAGTGGTTCAGTTCGTTAAACGTCCGACACTGGCTCCATCATGATCTCACAGTTCATGAGTTTGAGCCCTGCATCAGGCTCTATGCTGACAGCTCAGAGCCTGGAGCCTGCTTTGGATTCTGTCTCCCTCTCTCTCTGCCCCTCCCCCACTCATTTTCTGGCTCTCTCGCTCACTCTCACTCTCTCAAAAAAAATTTTTTTTAATTACAAATAAATAAATAAAAACAGATTTTTACTATATGACAACTTGAGAAGAAAGTTGCAGTGTGACATTATTGTATAAACGTAGAAAAGCCAGGAAGACTGCATGTTTATTGTTACTAAAAATAAAAGGATAAAATAAGAAACTTTAATAAAATCTGAAATAAAAAGAAAAGGAAAGGGATGACTATAGTAGCCAATTCCCAATCTATATTTAGAATTTACTTTTTTTAATTTTTTTTTTTTTTTTTGGTTTGGTTGGTGTTTTGTTTTTTCTTTCCAAAGCTAATGTGTTTTATTTTACATATAAATGAAAATCATCGTTACTTCTGCAAATTAAGGCTTTTCAGTTTTCCTCTTTTAGATTTTACTTGAGCTCTTTAAGATACTTATTCTATACAATAGAAAATGGCTCTAGAGCTATCACTCCTGCCCTGCAAGCATTTTCCAGATTGCTCAAGAGAAAAAAGGATCTTAGTGGGTTTGCCTGACATATTGCTTCCTCACGGAAATGCTCATCTCTGCCCTAGGTTTTTTCAAAAGAAAGCAACTTCACCAATATCTCAGTCAGTTCCCACCAACCCAGACCAGAGGGCACAAAGAAACCTATGGATTCTATGCCATAGATTCTAGAATATGTTCAGTCTTCAAATTTTCTGTTACATAAAATAAGCTAAAATTTGCTTGTGACTAATATTGAAGTTCTTATTTGGCATTTTATACCGATATTGTTTTACGTCTTTAATAAGAAAGTGAGATTAAGAATTGGTTGTTTAATTTTTAAATCCTTATTGATCATAAACTGAGGATGTTTTCTCTGTGAAGTCTTTTCACAGTAAATGTTTGACTTAAAACATATATTTTGGAGCACCTGGGTGGCTTAATTGGTTAAATGTCTGACTTCAGCTCAGGTCATGATCTCGTGGTTTGTGAGTTCGCCCCACATTGGGCTCATGCTGTTAGCACAGAGCCCGCTTCAGATTCTCTGTCTCCCTCTCTCTCTGCATCTTCCCTGCTGGTTCTCTCTCTCTCTCTCTCCCCCTAAACAAGTAAATAAACTTTTTTAACAAATTAAATTTTCATTAAAATATATCTTCGGGCACCTGGCTGCCTAGTCAGTAGAGCATGCAACTTTTGATCTTGGAGTTATGAGTTTGAGCCCCACATTGGTATAGAGATTACTGAAAACTAAACCTTAGGAAAAAAAAATTAAAAAGGAGGGGGGCACCTTTGTGGCTTAGTCAGTTAAGCCTCTGACTCTTGATTTCAGCTCAGGTGATGATCTCATGGTTCCTGAGATGTAGCCCCACATTGGGCTCCTCACTGTCAGCCTGTTAGCGGAGAGCTGCTTGGGATTCTCTCTCTCTCTGCCTCTCTGCCTCTCCCCTGTTCCTGCTCTCTCAACATAAATAAAATGTTTAAAATAAATAAAGTCTTATATTTAGATACTGTGCCCCCTGTATTCTCCTAGTTTGAGTTTTATACAATTTCCTGTTTCGTTGACTGTGCATCACCAATCACCAGTGAAGGAAAAAACAGTTTGCCTTTCTGGTGTTAACTAAATTAACACTCAAAGCTCCACTTGTGATTTTGAGAACAAAATAAATCCTTTCAGAACATTTTTTATCCCAACATACTTTTCAGAAGTTATTCTGTATTGATGTATTCATATGTCTATTTCTAATTTAAAGGAAAGACCAAGAAGTGCAGTGGAACAGCTCTGTTTGGCTGAAAGTACTCGACCTAGGATGACTGTGGAAGAGCAGATGGAAAGGATAAGGAGACATCAACAAGCGTGCCTGAGGGAAAAGAAAAAAGGATTAAATGTTATTGGTTCTTTAGACCAGTCACCCTTACAAAGTCCCTCAGGCTTAAGGGATAATCCATTCAGGATTACCCAGGTACATCAATTTGCTTTTAACCATTCTTGTGTGTAAATGTAGTATCACTTGAGTCAGGATCTGGAGTTACATGATTGATGGGTTTTCAAATGTCTGCAGTATGGATAGTTATTTGATTTTACCTAATGTCCATAATAATAAGCTAAGACAGCTCAGTAAAGTGGAAATAGCCCTGGGTTCAGAAAACCAGAGCCATCTTACTTGTTGGACATACTTGTACCAGTTGTGGCCTTACTCTTCTCTGCTGTAAATCAGATGACACAGCCCTACCCTGTCTACTTCACAGAGATACTAAGGTAAAAGTGCTTTCAGCGAATGTAAAATGCCACGCAAGTTAACGAGATAGTCCCCAATTCCCCCTCCAATAAAATGTGTATTACTCTGTGTCCTAATTTAACATGACCTAAATTGTAGCAGGACAGAGCTTCTCAGTAAAAGCGTAAGTCTACTATTCCTTACATCCCAACTCCTGCCTTGCAAAGAGACACCATTCCATTTCTTATTGTTTGTTTGTTTGTTACCCCGATTCATAAATACAGAGATAGCAGACGGGCACACCTTTTCAGTAGCTTCTGTCTGGCCTGTCCCTGTTAGTAGACATGCACCAGCTGAAAGGGTTTCCCTGTCTTCCTAGAAATCCCCTTTCCATCTAATCAGGAGCATCCAGGCACTGCTACTAAAGATTCAGCAGATTAACCGCTCTAATTGCACATTCTTCAAATTACAAAATGGGTAATTAAAAGAGAAAAAAAATGCATGGAATACTGATATATATTTTTTTTTCTTCCTATTGGTTTTCATAAGAGAACCTCCTTGTACGTGAAGATCAACCTTTTTTTTTTTTTTTTTTTTTTTTTTTTTCAAAATAACAGATGCTATCTAAAAACTGTACATGGTATGAATCTATGCTATATGTCTTTCGGACAGACTCGAAAAAGGGATGATAACATTAAGGAACTGGATACTGTCATTAGAGAAAATGATGTGAAGCCAAACCATGAAACTCCTGCAGCAGAAATTGTTCGACTAAAAGAAAGTGAACCTCAAAATACAGATTTCATCAAAGAGGTAAAGAGATTACTTTTGAACAGATATTCCAAAGGGGTAGATTTTTGAAGATTAGATCAAGTGGTAAGGTTGAAAATAGTTATGTTTCATTTCATCACAGAGACCCTACGTCTAAGTGAAATAGGTTTTGTTAATTTGAGTGATGTATTCAGCACATCAAAAAATGGGTTAATTGAAAAGTTAAAACATAAGTAAGGGTAGAATAAATTATTGTTAACCCCAGTTAAAGAATCTTATGTCCCAAAACACCTAGCTGTTAGCAACGTGCATCAGCCCTTTAGGCAAATAACTTTTTGCTTCCAGTAGTAAAGGATGTTAATATTTTTAGAGGTACGTAGGTGGCTCAGTCAGTTAAGTGTCCGACACTTTGTTCTTGAGTTCAGACACCTGTCAGCCTTTGCGCTTCTTAGGGCAGAGCCTGCTTGTGATTCTCTCTCTCCTTCTCTCTCTACCCCTCCTCTGCTGGCGCTCTCTCTCTCTTCTCAAAATCAATAAATAAAACATATAAAAAAAAAGAATGTTAATATTTTTAATATACTTGAATCTGAATATGTATTTCAGTAACTATTTGACAGGGTCTAATTTTTTAATACACATTTATTTTTGAATCATTTTTCTTCTTATTCTATAGTTGAAAAGCACTGAGGACATTTTTTCCACAACACTTTTTAAACCTGAACCAAATGAAGTGAATTCTGAGGAAGTGATGGATAAAGAGAGAAACAAAGAGAAAATGTCTGAGGATGTTTCATTCAGGTAATAAGTAATAGGGAAAACAACAAAGGAATCATTCCCCAAATACTATAACTACTTAAGAATGGTGAACTTCAGAGATGACTGGGTGGCTCAGTCAATTGGGCGTCCTACTTCGGCTCAGGTCATGATCTCGCGGTCCGTGAGTTCGAGCCCCGCGTCAGTCTAACAGCTCAGAGCCTAGAGCCTGCTTTGGATTCTGTGTCTCCAGCTCTCTCTGCCCCTCCCCTGCTTGCGCTCCCTCCCTCCCTTCCTCCCTCCCTTTCTCTTTCTCTTTCTCTCTCAAAAATAAACAATCATACATTAGAAGAAAGCATGGTGAACTTCAGAGTCAAAAAGTCTTGGATTCCTGTCCCAGCTTAGCTACTTAAGAGCTGTAGGATCTTAAACAATTTACATAAACTTCCTAAACTGCAGGTTCCTTACTTGTAAAAATGAGGATGATAATAGTATCTATCTCACAAATGTGTTGCAATGATTAAATAAGAAAATACAAGTATAGCACTTATCACTATGCTTCTCACCCAGGAATTCAATAAATACCTTTTTAAAAATGCCAAGAGATGTATAAGGTCTATCAAAGTGAGCCACTTCAGTATTGCCTGCATAATGATAGGCAATGATAGACATTGATCAGATATCTAAGTTATCGGATGTGTTCCAAAAATTATAGTGATTTGCTATTTATTGTTTAGCTGCATTTCTTAACTAGCCTTCTTATGTGTATACCCTCAATCTTACCCTCAGGTAAAAATCTATGAGTTTATAATGATACAACAACAAAAAAATCATTTGTTGGCCACTCTGGACGATGCTAAGGAGTTGACTTCTTATTCCAAAGTCTGGTGCATAAAGGCAAAGAATCAAGTATTTTTCTTGCCTTTCCCAAACAAATTGCAACCAAAAAGTTTTTGAGGAAATATTTTTCTTTTTAGAAGAATTTTATTCAATAAGGAATGAGAGACTTACACTATCACTGCTTTGCTAGCCTTAAAGAAATAAGGGATTTAGGCAATACTCCTCGATGGCTGGAAAAGCTGTTAGCTGAAAATCTGACAGGGAACTTTATAGTGAGTGGATCAAGCTGATAACCCTTGAACTCACTGATCATTTTCAACATGAAGAATAGAACCTGTTAATGCAATAGGGCACAAACCCCACCTAATGATCTACTGTTTGCCCCTTTCCCCAAAAAACCTAAATCTGATCAAGCTTCAAAATGCTATCAGTTTATAAAAAATAAGAGGAGGGGCGCCTGGGTGGCTCAGTCAGTTAAGCATCTGACTTCAGCTCAGATCATGATCTCACGGTTTGTGGGTTCAAGCCCCATGTCAGCTCTGCTGACAGCTCGGAGCCTGGAACCTGCTTTGGATTCTGGGTCTCTGTCTCTTTCTTTGCCTCTCCCTCACTCATGCTGTCTCTATCTCTCATAAATAAATAAACTTAAAAAAAATTTTTTTAATAAAAAATAAGAGGAATAAAATCATCAAAATACAGAATGTGATAAACTATGTAGGATGGAGAAAGCAGGTTCTTTCACAGATAAGTGGCAAAGAATAAAAAGGATGTGTGTTGTGGGGTATTTTAAAGTTTAAGAGACTTGTCAGGCAAATACAAATGTGGACTTTGGATCTTCTTGAAACATAACTCTAAAATTGGTATAATGAGGCTATCAAGGAAATTTGAGCACTGACTAGATATTTGATGACATTTAGGTATTGTAAATACAAACTGAAGTGTTTACAGACTGAATGATTTGTCTGGAATCTATTTTAAAATAATTTGGGGAGTAGGAAACTGGCAGTGTATATGAAACAAAATTGGTAAAACATGGATCATTATTGAAGCTGAGGGTATAAGTTTCATATATTATTTGCTCTGATTTTTTTATGATTAAAATTTCTGTAAGGGGGGAAAAGAAAAGAGATTAATTACAAGCAAAATGTCAGCAGTTACTCAATATGGAAATGGTGACATCCTTTGTGTATGGTTAAAATTTTACATAACAGTAAAGTGGAAGGAAAAAATGTATTGCATTCTGTAATAACAAATTTTAAAATATCTGTTTTCATTAGCCCTCAGGATGAGACACAGATCCCAAATCATAAAGCAGAAAGCCACCCTGAAGAAAATATAAAGGACGATATTCATGAGCAGGAAGAAACTATTGCTTCTTGTGAACAAACTCCTGAGGCTTCTAGAGGAAATCAAACGATGGCAGGTAGATATTCCACATTTCATACTTTTCTCACTGGTGCTTCCTCTGAATTTCTCAACGCATACCTTTGCTTTCCCACATGCACCTTCAGGAAGGATGTCACTGGAAAGGAAGGAAAGGGGACACGTGCCTACCCAGCTAGATCCACAGGGTCTGTCCTGGCTTGGGAATCTGTTGCTTCTCTCTCTCTCTCTCTCCCTCCCATCTCAACCTTAACACATATACCACAAATTTTTTCTACTAAGATCTTTCAGTACATGGAAAATGTACCTGCTTTGAGGCTGGACTCTCAGAGTAGTCACAAACCTACCACTTCGGGAACTGTGTAAGATTTAATATCTAAACTAGTAGCATGACCTTGTTTACTCTAGCCCCTGCTAGAATCCACACTTGGACGTTTCCTTGAGAGAAAATCGTGATCCATAGTACGTCACAAAATAAAAATTTCTATTTTTTTTTTTTAGAATCTTCACAGATTTTTCTCTTTTTTTCTTTATGATATTTGGCAAGGGGTGGGGAGAGGGATCATACCACTGGTGCATATTATCAACCTTGCTTCTCATAGTCCATAAGCAAAAAATCCATTCTTTATTTTTTAATGTTTATTTCTTTATGTTGAGAGAGAGAGAGTGGGGGAGGGGCAGAGAGAGAGGGAGACAGAGAATCCCAAGCAGGCTCCAGGCTGTCAGCACAGAGCCCCTCACTGGGCTTAAACTCCTGAACCCGTGAGATCATGACCTGAGCCAAAATCAAGAATTGGATAACTGACTGAACCACCCAGGCACCCCTGGAAAAAACTATTCTTAATCCTGCCTTTCTTCACCTTTCTCCCCATCATTTTGCAGACAAGCAAATACAATGAAATCCAATTATTTGGTACTGTTCTTCTTAGGAGGAGCATTGGATTCTGGCAGAGTATTTTCTGTATCTTACATGCATGTAATATGCAAATTTATATTATGAGTCGTGTTTCCCTGTAGCCAACATTAAGCATTGTCTTTTGCCTCTGTCGCTTATAAGGCAGTTTTTTGTCACTGACCACTTCCTGTTACTGTTTTTGCACGTCTGTGTAAAGTGTGTGGGTGCATTAAAATCACAACATTTAAACTGTTTATACTATTTAGCTGCATGAAACTAGAAAGTCTGTTAAAGTGAGACCCAGCAGTGCCTGGCTGGCTCAGTCAGTAGAGCATGCAACTCTTGATCTCAGGATTATGAGTTCAAGCCCCATGTTGGGCACAGAGCTTACTAGATAGATAGATAGATAGATAGATAGATAGATAGACAGACAGACAGACAGACCCAACAAGAGGGCTTCCTTGACAGACACCTAAAAATTAACCTCAAAGCCAAAAAAAAAAAAAGACAAGAATTTTTTTTTCCAATTTGGTTGATGTATAATTGACACATAACATTGTATACGATGTTTAAGGTATATAAGGAAGAAGAATTTTAACAGTCTTCAAGAGACATTTCATGCTAAATAATCAATTGCCAATTTAGAAAACAACAGAAACCAAGTACAACTATTAATTCCTTCCTGAAACATGTTCCTATTTTATGGGATCACAACATCAGGATTTCCTTCTCCAAGTGTATCCTAAACATGTGTACCTTCTTGCATTCTCTTGGTCTGTTTTAGTGAAAAGTCTGTCCCCATCTCCTGAGTCCTCGGCATCTCCGGTTCCAGCCGCCCAGCCGCAGCTCACAGAAGGATCCCATTTCATGTGTGTGTAGTCTCAGAAAAAGTACGTCTGTTCCCTTTGCGTCCGTGCTTTAACTTCAGAGTTTTTAACTTGAGTTGTATTCATTTGTTGCTTTAGTGAACAAAAACTGAGATTAATTCTGGGCCGTGCACTAGAGATTGTTGGCAGAGCAAGGAGGCCATGTATTTGAGCCACAGGCACTAACTCAGATCTCCATCAGCCCTTCCAGTGATTTGCTGTGTGACAACATTTTCTCTGTCTCTTATTTCATCGTCCATAAAAACAGCAAAACGGGAAAGGTATAGCCCGTGCCAAGACAGGCCGCACGGGGTTTTGCAGCTGTGCCCCCACTTAGCATTCCTTTCCGTAGTCGGACCTGAGAATTCTGTTGAAGCAGTTACATGTTGATCAAGTAATGTTTTTTTACAGTTTGTGCAACCCACCTACCGCATCGGGAGTTTATTATTTTAAAAGGACAAAGAAGTGTTTGTGGTACAGCCAACTACAAGGAATATTACAGTCCTTAAGATCTATCAGAAACTATTTCTAAATAATTAATTTTGTTTAAGTAAGAGAGGTAGCTACTAAAAAAGCTGTGGGTGGATGCAGGGGGAAGGACAGAACCTGACTGAACATTGTGCCATAGACCACAGTTTGGGAACTGACAATAATTTCCTAAGGTCTTACTGTTAACACTTTTATAAACAGTTGCTAAATTTTACTTGCCTTTTGTACTTGTAAATACATACCTTTTTTTTTTACTTTTCAGAAAAGCTTTGAGATGTGAAGCTATTTATGCCTTTTTCCTTTTTTTTTCTTCAGTGTCTATCAGATCTAGTAATGTGTGCATTAGGACTACCAGCACATTTCTGTTAAACAATTATAAGCAGCAGAAACACATAGAGACATTATAAGCATTGTTGCTAACATATGCTTTGACTTACAGATTCTCAAATTAGTACAAACACTGACTAAGTTCATCCAGTAGTGCTTATTTTCTAGAATCCACTTCCATTCATACCTTTTGTAGCAACTGTAATCCGTGTCCTTTTTTTCATCCAGATGGACTTGTGTCTAACTGTCTTGGCGTATTTATAACCTCTGTTTGAGATTATGTCTACCTAGAGCCTAGAAGAGGCCTTTGTTTGTTGTCAGTTGGCATTTATGCAGGATTGACATCCTTTCTGGAGTGACAAACCACCTGTTTGTTATAGTCTTACCTGTGTCTTGCCTCTGTCATTCATGCGTTTAAACTTTTAACTTAATAGGTTCTGAAGTGACAGTTGCAACTAGTGACAAGAATACCACCAGAATAGGAATAGCAGCATGCTTGTGTGATTCCTCCTGTGCGAAGAGCTGATAGATGGCCTCTGTCCATCTTCGTGGAGGAATGTAAATTAAAGTCCACTCTCATTATCTTTGGTTCAATAAACAGGTTACAATTCTCTGTACACAGACCACTGATACGAAAGAATGTTGTCTGACAATAAAGAATATGTGCAGTTAAAACTCAAGTACATTTCCGGGTTCCTTAAGTTGTTATTATTGGATTTTGTTTTGTTTTACTTTCCCTCTAAGAGCCAGTGGCATTATAGGCTGGAATGGGGTCCAGTTATTGCCGGGTATTTCCTTGTCTTCTGGCGTACGGCCAGAACGACAAGTAGCACTCAGACTTGTATTTTTTTATGTCTTCTCGTTGAGTGTATGTCATGTTGCTGACCTAGAAGTTTTGGCAGGACTTTGGGAAGGTTTACAAATGACACTGCTGTGCAGGCAGCTTAATATATTGTTAGATATTTTAGCAAAGTTATGCAAATCTTTGCTTATTTTGTTGATCTTTTTGATTCAGCCATAAATTTGGGTACTCTTTTTTAAAATTCTGAAATGGCCTGGTAAATTAAACCTACGAAATGACAAGAAACGTCCTTCTGTTGTATTATATTTTAGGATTTTCATGGCCATGCCTGTCAGCTCTGCCGTTGTAGAACATTGCCCTCAGTTACTTTAGGAAATGGTCACTCATTAACTTGCAGGTGTCAAAGTAATTTTCCCTGTCTTTATTTTTCAGCTATCCTGACTTCTGTCAAAACCATTGAAAGCTAAGGATGTGGACCTTCAGCAATGTGAGAAGATATTGTACAGTATACTTTAAATCTATGAAATTCATAGTTCTGATGCTTTTGGCCACAGAGCATCATTTTATCACTTCTGGAAAATGTTTATTCCAAACAGCTTTAATGGCTCATATGTACACTCCGTAATCCTAAGGTTGTTGTTCTGACACCAGCTTGCTGCTATGATTTCAGAGCACATAAGTAAAGGTGCTTTTTTAATGTGCGGTCTACAGCCAGAGCTCACTCAGTTGCTGATTTCCAGATTTTGATGTTTCTAAAATTTAGGTGGATTTATATTTCTTTTTGCTTTTCAGTACATAAATTTAGTTATTATTTCGAATGAAGCTTGTTTTCCTTTTTTTTTTTTTCTTCCCATTTTTGGCTACTGCAATGCTTTGTTTCACACTTGATTTGTAAAAATTTTATATATATATATTTAAAATGTGCCATTTTATTACTGCTAAGTGAAGAATGTCCTGTTTTCTGCTACTATTATTTCTCAGATTGCAGCGTCAGCAGTTACTGCCACACTCTTGTCAGCTTAAACACAAATGTTACCGCTTCCTCTTTCTTAAAGGTACAATTTAAAATGTAGGTATTTTGAAGTACTGGGCTTATACTTCATTGGGATAGATGTGTACAGCAATAAGCAGGTTTTCCAATCCAGTACTTAGTTTGTGTACAAATGTAATTATGTTCATTGTGTATATATTATACAATGAGCACATGTAAGTATTAAAGGCTACTTACTATTGTTTAAATGCAAATGTTCATATCTCATTTCTTTTTTATCATGTTAAATAAATGTTGATGTTCTTAAATCACTCGTGTTAGAATTTTTTGCTCTCTCCCATCTAAAACGGGTACGCCTAGGGGCGCCTGGGTGGCTCAGTCAGTTGAGCATCTGACTACAGCTCAGGTCAGGATCTCATGGTTCATGAGTTCAAGCCCCACGTCAGGCTCCAAGCCGTGGAGCCTGCTTCGGATTCTGTGTCTCCCTCTCTCTCTCTGCTCCTCTCCTGCTTTCTCTCTCTCTCTCTCTCTCAGAAAATGGATAAAACATTAAAAATAAAATAAAATAGGTATGCCTGGGTGGCTCAGTCGGTTAAGCATCCAACTTAGGCTCAGGTCATGATCTCATAGTTCATGAATTCGAGCCCCACATCGGGCTCTGTGCTGCCTTCTCAGAGCCTGGAGCCTGCTTCTGGGTCTCCCTCTCTCTCTCTGCCCCTCCCCCACTCGCACTCCACGTGTCGGTCTGTCTCTCTCTCTCAAAAATAAGCATTCAAAAAACTAAAAAAATAAAATGAGAAGACTGGGGCACCTGGTTAGCTCTGTCAGTGGAGCATGCAACTCGTAATTTCCGGGCTGTGAGTTCAAGCCCCACTTTGAGTGTAGAGATTACTTGAGAAAAACAAAATCTTTCAAAAAAAAATAAATAAATAAAATGGAAAGTCTGAGACTCAAGGGACTTCTCTATGAAATAATAGACTGTTAATCGTATTATTGTAGATCACATCATAAAAAGGCCTCTTCTGCCATCCAGTCTGGCTCTCCCATGTGAGAGTTTGAGGACCTTGAGGCTCCGAGAGATACATTGACTTGGCCACAGTCACATTATATGTAATGACAGAGTTTGAACCAGAATATACTTTTCTTTCTTCACTTTTCCTCTGAGGCCATTAGCTCAGCACCGCCGGGCAGGTTTTGTTTCCTGAAATCTTCACACTTCTTTCTGTTTGTTTCTGTGTTGTGGAAACTAGCTCCAAGCGTTGACACTCTCTGCTCAGTGCATTGGGCCTGGAGAGGCCTGTGTGGAGCGGAGTGTTATTCCTCTGACATGGGGAACTAGAAACTGTTTCATCATCAGGAGTAGGACCCTCAGAGATCATTTTCCCTTACAATACATTCTTTGCAGATGTTCACGCTCTTCAGAATCAATTACATTTTCTTCCCTCTATAACCTTTTGTTCATGCTATATATTGTTCCCAGAGTACAAGGAAATTTGATGCTTTTGGATTCCTATATGAAATGGCTGAAACTAAATTGGCACCAGTCAGTCTTTCTTTTTTTTTTTTTTTCTCATGCTATGGTAAAGAGGATTTAAATTTAATTCAAAATGCAGATGTACAAAAATTCATCTGCTCCAAACAGAAACACACAAAATGAAATGCAAATAGATACAGTCTGTATTGTAGGAGGTGAATGAGAAGAGAGGTTAAGATGGAAGGAGAGGGCTCAGCTCTCTGTATCCACGTAAACATGTTTACACATACCACCTTTATCTAAAGACATCATGCCAGCCAAAGTCTTCCAAAGGAAATAGGCAAAAGATTATTCTTTCTTTCCAAGCATGAGATGGTTATGGTTCCAGATCTTTTGTCAGTGGGTTGAGTTACTGTTATTCTTGGGTTTTCCCTTCGGGTTTTCTTGGTGAGGCTGTTTAGGTTTGATTGATGTGTGTATGTGGTGTGTGTCACTTGGCTTTATTAAACACAACATTTTCTGAGCTGTTTCAAGAAGGAAGAACGTCCCATACTTGAATACCTGCAAGCCAAAGGAGTTTAGAAAAAGCAGTACAGAGCACTTGTAACTTTTGTCAACCTTTCAGAAAGCCAGATGAAAATCAGGTGCTTAAAAACTGTAGGTCAGCAAGGGTACCTGTAACAGGAGATAGCAAAAGGGACTCTTCTTCAAAAATATGGACTAGATCAATACTTTCTATCTCACCTAAAGCTTACCTTACTCAACTCCATCTTACTGGAGAGGTGTGCAGAGAGCCCAGGGAGTACAGAGACTCATAGTAAGGAGGGCAGACAAGCCGGAAAGAACCTTACTCCAAATGGGGGTTCGTCACCGGCACCACCCTTCCAGCATGGAAGCAAGCTCCAAAGCTTAGTGTGTGCCTTATTGGGTCGGTTAAACATCACATCCAAGTCCCCCACATGCACCTGCTCCCAGTTAAACATCACATCCAAGTACCCCAAATGCACCTGCTCCCAATTTATAGAAGGTCGATAGCCATACTTCCATGGTGGTCAGAAATTAAACATAACCATAAATAAGCAATCTGCAAACTTATTTGCACGTCCACAAGAGTGTTTTTAAAAATTATGTTTCCCTTTGCACATTTTAAAATTGACATCTATAGTTTTTCAAAAGTTGAAGTTGAAAAGATCAATTTTTACCAAACTATAAATTTGGCTTTGTAAAATAAAATTATTAAATCAGTTTTTTAAATGTGTCCAACAGAATCTAAATACTGTTTTGATAGTTTCATTTATTTTTTAAATTTTATTTTAGAGAATAAGTGTGAGCAGGGGAGAGGGGTAGAGGGAGAGAGAGAATCTCAAGCAGGCTCCACACTCAGCACAGAGCCCAACACGGGGCTTGATCCCACAACCCTGGGATCATGACCTGAGCCAAAATCAGAAGCCAGATGCTCAAGCAACTGAGCCACCCAGGCACCCTTCATCATCTTTTTCTTTTTTTTTTTTTTTTAACATTTATTCATTTTTGAGAGACAGAGCATGAGTGGGGGAGGGGCAGAGAGAGGATGACACAGAATCTGAAGCAAGCTCCAGCCTCTGAGCTGTCAGCACAGAGCCCTACCTTGGGCTCAAATTCAAGAACCGTGAGATCATGACCTGAGCCGAAGTCAGGTGCTTAACTGACTGAGCCACCCAGGCACCCCTCATCCATCTTTTTTTAATTTTTTAATGTTTGTTTATTTTTGAGAGACAGAGCGTGAGCAGGGGAGGAGCAGAGAAAGAGGGAAACACAGAATCTGAAGCAGGCTCCAGGCTCTGAGCTGTCAGCACAGAGCCTGACACGGGGCTCAAACTCATGAACTGCGAGATCATGACCTGAGCCAAAGTCGGGTGCTTAACTGACTGAGCCACTCAGGCACCCCTCTCATTATCCATTTTTAAGAGATGCAAACAAGGGGGCACCTGGGGCTCAATCGTAGAGCATGACTCTTGATCTCGGGGTTGTGAATTTGAGTCCCACCTTGGGCATAGAGCTTACTTTAAAAAAAAAAAAAGATTAATCATTTCTTGGCCTTTTGGCTAATATCAAGCATAGTATCTGTTCGTATCAGTTTGATATCTGAGACGTCATCTATCCAAGGACAATATACTAAGTGGATTTCTGGAGCAGGGGGATGGAATAGGAGCTTGCTCCGTCCTCTCCGGGCATCGACCTGGTATCGCAGTACCTCTGGGAATGGTGCACTCCCTCGGGGAGCTTAAAAAAAAAAAACATTCAATAATTAACTAAATCAATTAAATAGAATTTTTTATTAAAAATTAGCTAATTAAAAATGTATTAAAGTTTTTAAAAATTTTTTTTTAATGTTTATTCATTTTTGAGAGACAGCAGGGGAAAGGCAGAGAGAGAGGGAGACACAGAATCTGAAGCAGGCTCCAGGTTCTGAGCTGTCACCACAGAGCCCTACGTGGGGCTCAAACTCCCCAACCACGAGATCATAGATCATAACCTGAGCTGAAGTCAGACCCTCAACTGACTGAGCCATCCAGGTGCCACACAAGATTTTTTTTTTTTAATATTTCTTTTTAAGTAATCTCTATGCCCAACACAGGGCTCAAACTCACAACCCTGAGATCAAGAGTCGCATGCTATACGCACTGAGCCAGCCAGGAGCCCCAAAAGCTTTTTTTTTTTTTTTTTTTTAAGTAGGAAATGTTACATCGTTTCTTTTTCTCCTTGAACTTATATTTCCATTGTACTTCCCCGAACATATTTGATCACAACAAATTAGGATACGTTAAATGTAATTCTAATTCCATCCATTTCTGTGAGATCTCGTTACTCAGCCATTGTGGCCGTTCACTTTTCACCATGCTGGAGGATTTACACCCTGAAGGGTAAAGGTAAGAT
This sequence comes from Acinonyx jubatus, assembly GCF_027475565.1. Taxonomy (NCBI): domain Eukaryota; kingdom Metazoa; phylum Chordata; class Mammalia; order Carnivora; family Felidae; genus Acinonyx; species Acinonyx jubatus. Next base: position 51,478,086 of record NC_069387.1, read on the forward strand.
TCAGAGAAGTAAGGTTTTCATGTGTAAGGGAGAAAGGAGCTAATGCTCTGGAAAGGAGTGCCTTGATCTCAGGAGGCTGAGGGGTGATATGTTTGAGGCAGGAGTTTATGTGGAAGGGAACGTTCTGGGTACCAAGTCCATTGAAAGCATCCTTGCCCACATACCTTCGAAATGTTTCTGTGTACTGATTTGAAGAATGCATTCCTAGACGATCTGGCCATTAAAATATGTGTTAAGTGTATTCATTCATGCATATGTGGTCACTTTAACTACATAAAGGCTTTATATAGATTTAGCACATGGCAGAGAAACTCACTATTCAACAATTTTGAACAACTATGTATGTATGAGGAATAAGCTGACTTAATGCAGAAACAAATTTTCTGTTATGCTAAAGTAATTTGGAAAGTTTTCCCAGAAGTCTTCCAGAAAAAATGGATCACATCCTTCATCCATAAGTTGAAAATAAATCTTTGCAGTATATGGTTGGTATTGTAAAAGCAGAAACTTTAATGTTTTTAATTTAACTTTTACATTTAACATTAATTTTTTATTTTAAAATAGAAATGAAAAGGCAACCTAAAACATAAGGTGAAAGACTGGGGCAGAGGTGTGAGGGAATACAGCACAAGCTGTTTCATGTAATTCAAGCCTGGGACAACACATTTAAGTTTAGGATAGAACCCCAGAGCCGTGTCTCTCTCACAAGCTCAGTGCCTCACAAACTTCCTGGAAAGTCCCTTACATCCTCTATTAGCTATGTTCAGAGAAGCCTGTCTCCTCTACTTGAGGGAAGGCTCATTCACTCCAGCTGCTTCCTAGAAAGGGCTCACCTCCTTTCCTCCAGTGCTGGGAAACAGTGTAAGCAATCGTCCTAGGTTGGCGGGCTGGCTGAAGGGACCTTCCACCACCTCTGTTGCTAGGAAACCCGAGTCCCTCCAGACCCTTTTTTCTGCTACAGGCCCCATTGCGTAGCAGATGGGAGCACAAAGTCTGGCACTGGATTACCTGGATTGGAGCCTAGCTCTTGCTCTTACTAACTGTGTGTCCTTTGGCCAAGGTACTGATCCTATCTATGCCTAGTTTTTTTCTACATAATCAAAACTTGGTTTCACAGCTATTATTACCCTAGGATTGTTGTAAAGACTAAATGAGTGGAGTGCCTGGGTGGCTCATTCGGTTAAGCGCCAGACTCTTGGTTTTCGGCTCAGGTCTTGATCTCACAGTCTGTGGGTTCGAGCCCCACGTCGGGCTCCATGCTAACAGCACTGATCCGGCTTGGGCTTCTTTCTGTCCTTCTCTCTCTGCCCCTCCCAGCTCATTCTCTCTCTCTCTTTCAAAAATAAATAAATACATACACAAATAATTAAAAAAAAATAAAGACTAGATGAGTTAACATGTGTCAAGTGTTTACAATATTTCCTGGCACCATGTAAATGCTTGCTGCTATTAGCTTTTATTAACTAAGGGCTAACTTTATCTAACTGTACAGTTTCTAACTTTACCAGGGCACTACTAATTATCTTGTTTGAGCAGTGTTTTCAGATTGGGTTACAATTTAGCATATATTAAACCCACCCAAAAGTCTTGTTAAAACAGGTCCCTAGAGGGGCGCCTGGGTGGCGCCTGGGTGGCGCAGTCAGTTAAGCGTCCGACTTCAGCCAGGTCACGATCTCGCAGTCCGTGAGTTCGAGCCCCGCGTCGGGCTCTGGGCTGATGGCTCAGAGCCTGGAGCCTGTTTCCGATTCTCTGTCTCCCTCTCTCTCTGCCCCTCCCACGTTCATACTCTGTCTCTCTCTGTCCCAAAAATAAATAAACGTTGAAAAAAAAATTAAAAAAAAAAAGGTCCCTAGAATTTAGTCAGTCTGAGGTGTGGTCCAAAAATTTGAATTCTAATTCCAATAAGTTCCCAGATAATGCTGATGCTCCAGGGACTAGTCTTGGAAAACCACTAACATGTAATAAGGCTCTGTGTTGTATGTTGAATTTTTGTTTCATTTATATGTGGTGATAGAGTTTTCGGATAAATTAAGAGGTTTTTATTGACAAAGGTGTGCATAGAACATAGAAGAACTAAGGAAGATAACGCAGTAACTCAGATGTTTCACACGAAGGCCCAAAGGGATGAGGGAAGTAACTGGAATCCAAAGAAGAGAGTTACTTCCGAGAAGCCCTTCCTCTTTTTTTTTTTTTTTTCAAGAGACAAAGCCAGCCTCAGTGTAGGCATCCCTACATGGATAAAGACAGGAGAATAAATGTTCTGGGCACCGACTTACCACTGCAGTTTCTCCCTGGGGCTCCTATTGGCTGAACCCAGTAGATTAAGAGGTCACAAGAGTTGTATTGAGTGTAGCTGGGAACGCCTGGGGGTTTTCAAGACCTTTCCAGAGGATTCTTGAAGTCAAAACTATTTTCATAATAATACTAAGATGTTATTTGCCTTTTTCACTTCTATTCTCCCAGTAGTGAACAACGGCCTTTCCCAAAGGATGTCTGACCTGTGGTATTTCTACTGATTGAATGCAGAAGGAGATGTGAAGATCCAGCTATCTTCTGTTAATCCACATGTTGAGGAGAGTTACAAACATGGAAGGCAATGTTTTTTATTTAAAAACAATGTTGGTCGTGCCCGGCTGTCTCAGAGTATAAAGCATGTGACTCTTGATCTCAGAGTTGTGGGTTCGAGCCCCATGTTGGGTGTAGGGATTACTTAAAAAAAATAAAATCTTGTAAAAATAAAATAAATAAAATCTTTTAAAAGATAAGAAAGGATGTTATTTATGTTAACACATAGTGAGTTTATTACTGTTATTTTATTTATTATTTTAAGTTTATTTTTGAGAGAGAGAAAGTGGGAGGAAGGTACAGAGAAAGAATCCGAAGCAGGTTTCCACACTGTCAGCCTGGAGCCCAGTGTGGGGCTCAAACTCACAAGCCCTGAGATCATGACTTGAGCTGAAGTTGAACGCTTAACCAACTGAGCCACCCAGGCGCCCTTATTACTGTTGCTTTAGATGAACAAGTAAAGGGGCTTCTGACTGGCTCAGCCAATAGAGCATGCAACTCTTGATCCCAGAGTCATTATGGGCCCAGCACGCTTCCGCTGTGCTACTCTGCTCTACAGTCCCAGGGTCGTTAGTTTGAACCCCCACGTTGGGCATGGAGCCTACTTAAAAGAAAAAAATAAAAATAAAAATAGATGAATGAGTAAATATTTTCAACATTTCTCAGCTTTAATTACTACTACAGTAAATACCAATAGATATAACCCACAAAACAAGCTATTTAGATTCCTCAGTAGTTATTAAGCATGTGAAAATCATGAGACCCAAAAGTTTGAGAACTCCCTGTAGTCCATATAGGTCAGACTCTTCTGAGGGCACAGCTGGAAAATGTGAGATCCAGCAGGCTAATAGAAGACATCAGCCCATCTTTCCAGGAAACATGCTTGCTGCTACCACTCACAATTCATTGCCCATCTGCTCCTTGCATTGAAAGCCCCAATGTCTCTGAGTGCCATCCAGAGCTTTTAGATCCCTCTTGGGCCCTGCAGGCTCAATCATTCATGACAAATGATTTGGAAAGGCAACATTCAGACTTACAAAGGTCTAGAAAGGTTGAGGCCTCCTAGACTACCTGTTGTTTTCTTCTGTGTAAGCTTTGGCCCTGCCTTCATCTGCCAAGTGTATTTGAATTTTGAATCTAGCTCTCATGCCCAGCTCAAACTTCCTTCTCTTTAGCCCTGGGGGATTACAAAAACATCAGTTAAAAATGAGTAAATGAGGGTCACCTGGGTGTCTCAGTGAATTAAGCATCCACCTTCAGCTTGGGTCATGATCTCACGGTTCATTAGTTCAAGCCCCGCATTAGGCTCTGCACTGACAGTACAGAGTCTACTTAAGATCCTCTGTCCCTCTCTCAGCCCTTCCCCCCCACTTCTCAAAAATAAATAAACTTTTTTTTTAATGGGTAGATGAGAGGTGGGTGCCTAGGTGGCTCAGTCGGTTGAGCATCAGACTCTTGGTTTTGGCTCAGGGGTGTGAGTTTGAGCCCCACATCAGGCTCTGCTGAGCATGGAACGTGCTTTGGATTCTCTCTCTCTCTCCCTCTGCCCCCTCCCTACTCATGCACTCTCTCCCTCTCTAAAATTAAAAAATATATATATGTTTTTAATTTTAAAAAATAAATAAATCAAGCTGGAAAAAATGTGTTGAGGGTAGACCTCACGTTAGGTGTTCCTAACCACCCACGCGCACAACAATACCCACGAAGGACACGAGGACACTCTGGGAGGGGTTGGATATCTTTCTTACTTTGGTTGTGGCAATGGTTTCACAGGTGTTAATGTGTCCAAAGTCATCAAACTGTACACATTAAATACATCCAGTTCTTTGTATATCAGTCATACCTTCAATGAAGCTGTGCTTAAAAAAAAAAAAAAAAAGAGTGATAATGTCCAGTCAGCAGGGTGCAGGAAGAGGATAGATCTACTCATATAGGGCTGGTGAGACTGTCAGTTAATACAACTTTTCAAAAGCATTAAAAACACATACTCTGACCCAGCAATGCTACTTCTGGGGATGTATCCTAAAGAAATACTCTAATGAGTACCCAGAAGCATTTGTAGTTTGTTTTGCAAAGGGTTTAAATCATTTATCTCTTGCCATAAGCAAACAGTGGGGAGCCCATGGCAGGGAATGCTGTGAGGGAGCCAGACTCCTCTCTTCCTGCTCTGCCATCAGTGGTGACCACTCTTCCTCGGGTGTGCCACGTGGACAGCAGAAGCCCAGGAGGTGTTATCAGCAGCTCTGTTTCTGTCTCGTTGGCCAGAACCAAATGATATGCGACCTGACCTGTAAGGGTGCCTGGGAAAGCAAGTGTTTATCTTTCCAGCTTCTAGACTAGAGGACAGCAGTGAAAGGCAGTTGAAGTGAGTGTTGAATGGGCCAAGGTGCAAAAAATACCCCAGGACCTACATGTTCACCTATAGGAAATTGATTTTGTTATTGTTGCTGTTGTTGTTGTTGTTAGGGAACTGGTTAAATAAAGTAGAGAATACCCATACTATGCAGCCATGTATTATGTGGTTAATCCTGTTCGCTGAATATTTAGTAAAAAGAGTAAATTACACTGTGTTTCACAAGATCCCATTTTGCTAAAAACGCATGGACAGTACACACTCACAATTACCTAGCGATGCTATATGCATGGTATTAATTCTGGATCTCCTTTAAGGAGCCTACAGTCTCCGAATTTTTTTGGCAAGCAATCATGTCTTTGTTTTAGAACAAAGAACAGATCATAAATTTCCAGTTTTGAGTTCTCATTGGACCTGAAACAGGAGATAAACTAGTCCGTTAAAATCAACTTGATGAGGCCTCCTGCCCCCAAGTGACCTCCAAATCTTAGCCATAAAACTTTCTCGAGGTTGACTCAAAGCCAAGTACAAAGCGAAAACCATAAATAAGTCATTTTGGAAAATACTGTGGCTTGCAATCTGCTACATTTCACTTTGCTTGTAAGAGGACAAACTCCCGCACATCCTCCATTGCCTGACCAAAGCTCAGTGAAGCCAGGTGGTCATTACTGCAGGAGTACGCTCAGTTCAAAATCACGAAGAACCAGAGTCTGCAGGAAAGCTGATCAGTATGCCAAAAAGAAGTCATGGCTGAGGACGCTAAGTGGAAAGTTCTTTGTGAATTGGTCCGGTGGGATTTGTTGCAGTAAGTGTATCATCTCCAAGGAAATTTCAGGAACAGCAACATAAAGCATAAGCTCTCCTTGGAGTTTCAAGTGATCTGGTTTATTTGATTGCTGATAGATGGCTCAAAAGACATTGTGTAGACAATGTGCAGAGTTACGTTTTTAAATCAAAAGTAGCCCTATTTGGGGGCACCTGAGTGGCTCAGTTGGTTGAGCGTCCAACTCTTAGTTTTGACTCAGGTCATGTTCTTACAGTTCGTGAGTTTGATGTCCTGTTAGGGCAGAGACTGCTTGGGATTCTGTCTCCTCTCTTTCTCACCCTCCCAGTCTTGCTCTTTCTCTGTCTCTTTCAAAACAAATAAATAAGTAAATAAAATTTTTAAGTGAACTTATTTTCAAAAATAGTAGCATAAATATTGTCCCCAAATCCTCAGGTCTGAAGAGGCACTAGGGTTTGACATTAACAGTATCTGGGCGAAAGGGTTCTGGAAAACTGTGATAATTTTCAAAGTGACAGTAATCGATTGTCATAAAATTCCAGTGAATGAACCAAAAGAAGAATGAACACACTTTACGGAAACAGTAGATGAGCTATGATTCCCTTTATCTCCTTTTACAAAAGTAGAAAAAATCCAAAAGAAAAAGGAAGTAAAGAAGGTAAAAATCTGGAAACAACATTAAGGATATAATTGTGAGGATTGGAGGCAGAAGGGAGCAAGGACCAGAAGGTAGATCAGGTTGAGGGCTAAGAGAATAATGAAGGTTAAGGGCGCTCAAGTATAGAGCTCACTGAGCAGCTTCATAAAATGGTGAAACCCAAAGAATATACTGTTTAAAATCAAATTTTAAAATGTGCCTGAGGTGCCTGGCCGGCTTAGTTGGAAGAACATGTGGCTCTTGATCTCGGGGCGGTGAGTTCAAGCCCCTGTTGGGTGTAGAGATTACTAAAAAAAATTTCTAATTAAAAAAAAAAAAAAAACCACACTTTAAAATGTGCCTGACTTTAAGTGTTTCCTAAACTGTCTGTATTTCTTAAACCTCGTTGATCAACAGAATCATTTGGAGATTTTGTTTTGTTTTAATATAAATTCCTGAGCCTCACATTATCTGGATTACTGTAACGTGCTTTGAAATCAGATACTGTAAGACCTCCATTTTTGTTCTTTATTTTCAAGTTTGTTTTGGCTAGTCTGCATTTCCGTTTCAGGATTCCGTTTGCTAATGTTAAGGATTTTTATGTCCATCCCTCGTGAGCAATATTAATCTTATAATGACTTTGTCTAGTGTTGGTGGATAGTGATTTCCTAAAATGAGTTGGAAGGGTTCTTTCCTCTGTCTTCTGAAAGAGCTGGTGTACCATTTCTTCCTTAAATGTTTCATGGACTTCACCAGTGAATCCCTATGAGACTGGAGTTTGCTTTGTGGAAAAATATTTAGATATAAATTCCATCTGGGGCGCCTGGGTGGCTCAGTCAGTTTAGCGTCTGACTTTGTCTCAGGTCATGATCTCATGGTTCATGAGTTCGAGCCCCATGTCAAGCTCTGTCTTGACAGCTTGGAGCCTGGAGCCTGCTTCAGATTCTGTGTCTCCCTCTCTGCTCCTCTCCCACTGACACACTCTCTCTCTCTCAAAAATAAATAAACTTCTTTTTTTAATTTTAAATAATAAAAAAATAATAAATTCCATCTAATTAATAGATAAAAAAATACTCAAATTTTTATTTCTTCTTGACATAATTTTGGTACCTTATGCCCTCAACAGATTTGCTCATTTCATTGATTGGCATAAAATTGTTCATACTACTTATTAGACCTTCAGTATGTTCAAAGATGACCCTCTTATACCTGATATGGTAATTTGTATTACTATTTTTTTAATCAGTCTAATTACAGGTTTATCCATTTTATTGATTATGTCTGATATATTATTCTTCATTTTAAAATATTCTCTCATTTCCTTTGCAACTTCTTCTCTGACCCATGGTTATGAAAAAGTGTGTTGTTGGGGTGCCTGGCTGGCTCAGTCAGTAGAGCGTGCAACTCTTGATCTTGGGGTCCCGACTTTGAGCCCCATGGTGGGTGTGGAACTTATGTAAAAATAAGAAAAAGAAAAAGTATGCTGTTTAATTTCCAAATATTTGTGGTGGGGGGTGGGGAGCTTAGTATAACTTTTGTAATTAATTTCTAATTTAATTCTATTGTAGTAAAAAAAAAAAATTCTGTAGTTTTTACATTTATTGAGACCTCAGTTTATGGCCTAGATTACTATCTATCTTGGTAAATGTTCCATGTGTACTTGATGAGGTAATATTGTTTCACATCTTTGTTTTTAGAGATTTTCTATCTTCCTGTTCTATAAATCACTGGGAGAGCCATATTGAAATCTCCAACTGAAACTGTGGCTTTGGATTTGTCTATTTCTCCGTTTGGTTCTGTCAGGTTTCGCTTAGCGTATTTTGAAATTTTGGTTTTTAGGTGCATGCGTATCTCCATACCCAATGTGGGGCTTGAACTCACAACCCTAAGATCAAGAGTTGCATGCTCTTCTGACTGAGCCAGCCAGATGGCCCTCAATGAATTCACTTTTTGTCATTATGAAGTGTCACTCTTTTACTCTGGTGAAATTTCTTGTCCTGATGTCCATTTCGTTGATATTAATATAGCAACTTCACCTTTTTTTTTTTTATAATTAGTGTTTGCCTAGTGTCTTTTTCTACACTTTTACTTTTACCCTATATGTATCTTTATATTTAAAGTGCATTTTTGGGGGCGCCTGAGTGGCTCAGTTGGTTAAGTGTCCAACTTAAGCTCAAGTCATGATCTCACAGTTCATGGGTTCCAGCCCCACGTCGGGCTCTGTGCTGACAGTTCAGAGCCTGAAGCCTGCTTTGATTCTGTGTCTCCCTCTCTCTCTCTGCCCCTCCCCTGCTCACACTCTGTCTCTCTCTCTCAAAAATAAACATTAAAAAATTTTTTTAAATAAATAAAGTGCATTTCTTAGAGCACCTGCCTGGCTTAATCGGTGGGTGGTCTGACTCTTGATATCATGGTTGTAAGTTTAAGCCCCATGTTGGGCATAGAGCTTACATTAAAAAAATGAATACAGGCACCTGGGTGGCTCAGTTGGTTGAGTGTCTGATTCTTGATTTCAGCTCAGGTCATGATCAAGCCCTGCATCAGGCTCTGTGCTGAGCATGGAGACTGCTTGAGATTTTCTCTCTCCCTTTGCCTCTCTCCCCAGCTCACACTCTCTCTCTCTCTCTCAAAAAAAAAGAAAAGAAAAGAAAGAAGAAAAAGAAAGGAAAAAGAATAAATAGAAAATAAAGTCCATTTCTTATAGATAGCACAATAGTTGGACCTCATTTTCTTTTTTTTAAAGATTTTATTTTTAAGTAATCTCTACACCCAGTGTCATGCTGGTACCCACAACTCCCAGATCAAGAGTCTCATGCTCCACCAACAGAGCCAGCCAGGAACCCCAGACCTTGCTTTTATGTTCCATGTGACAATCTCTGGATCCTAGTTGGAATGTTTTGACTATCAGCATTTAATGTAATGATCAACATGGTTGAGTTTAAATCTGCCATTTTACTCTTTGTTTACTATTGTCTTATCTGTTCTTTAGTTCTGTTTTCTTTTTTCCTTCTGAGTCCAGTGCTATCTCTGCTTAAGATCTCCCTCCCTGCACCATCGTCCAGAAAAATATCCCCACGACATAGTAGGACTGGCCTTGTTTCCCTTCTTTCAGGGATCACAGTCCTGTACTGTTTGTGGTCAAATGTCTGAAAACAGTTGTTTATAGACTTTGTCCAGTTCTCTAGTTGTTTACGGAGGGAGGGTGTATCTAGTCCCAGATACCCCATCATCAAAGTAAATTAAATTAAATTAAATTCTGGAATATGTATTGTTAAATTATATATTGCGAAATTGCTAAAATACCTCAGGAAGGCCCAAGATGGAGTTGCTCACGCTAAGCCCTGTAGCAGCAAAGCAAAACTTGACTAAGTTTCTACGCTCAGTTCTCCCAGAAGAGGAAGGCCCAGGTCAACCAATGAACACATGCCTGCTCTGCAGTTACCTAACCTGGTGCTGAGGTTCCCTTTACCCCGTGTAAGCAAAGTAGCCTTGATTTGTTTTTTTGTTTTTTTCAAGATTTTATTTTTAGGTAATCTCTACACCCAAGGTGGGGCTTGAACTCACAACCCTGAGATCAAGAGCTGCATGCTCCACTGACTGAGCCAGCCAGGCACCCCAAAAGTAGTCCTGCTTTAACCAATCAGCAAGGAAGTAAATTTGAGCTGAGGTCTGAAGAATGAGTGGAGTTCGTTAATAGGAGAAGACAAGGAGCCTAAGATGAGGCGTTGCTCTGGAAGGAGTTTGAAATGAAGCCAGGCCTGATTGTAGTCTTAAGCCTCAGAGCAGTAGAAAACTGCTGAGGTATTTGAAGCAGGAGATTGACATCATCGGATTGGCCTTTTGAATAGATAACTGTCATTTTGGTACACTCGTACAATGAAGATTCCGCTGCACTGAAAATCGTACGATGAAGATTCTGCTACACTGAAAATCGCTGGACTGAGTAGGACACATGTTTCAGCGTGAAAACTTCACACTAATGAGATAAGTGGGGTGGGGTGGTGAGGAGCAGTGCCAGAAGAATACATACAATGTGATTTCTTCCACATGAAGCATTAAAATATTGAAGAAAGTATACAAATACACATACACATATGGACACATGTAAATGCTATAAAAGTATAAAAATGTGAGAAAATGGTAAATACCAAAATCAGCGTGGTAGTTAGCCCTATCTGTAACATTGAATTACAGACATAATGAGGAGAGTATGACTGGGGAGGGTTACAAGAGGGACATAGCCATATGTATTCTTGTTTTGTAAATATATGAGTTGGATATGTGGATATACATTATTCTTTTTCGTTTTTGTGTATCTCAAGTATTTTCTTTTTTTTTTTTTAAGATTTTATTTTTGACTAATCTCTGCATCCAATGTGGGACTTGAACTCACAACCCGGAGATCTGGAGTCACATGCTCTACTGACTGAGCCAGCCAGGCGCCCCTGAAATACTTCCTTAATGCCACTTCATAATATGGAGATTGGATTGGAAAAAATGGAGGAACAACATGGAATGAAAATCATAATTGACATGGAAAGGCTATTAGGAGATCATTACGGCAGGCTATTTGAGAGATGATGGTAATTTGGACTGCTGAGTGATAACAGAGATGGAGCAAACTAACGATGTTTGAATAATATTTGCATTTAAGAGATAAAGTCAACAGAAGCAGCATATGCTCACATGTGATCAGTATACCCTCTTTGTCCATTTTACCTTCTAAAGCGCCCTTGATTACATCTACTTAATTTCATCCTCACAGCCACTGTTGTATCTCACCTGGATTACTGCACCAACTTCCAAACTGACCACATGCAGAGTTAACTTTTGCTTCCTTTTTTCCCCCTTTTCTTCAGTTCTCCCTGCACCCTTGCCACAACTCTTCACTTCCAATCTATTTATTATATGTCATCATGTCACTGCTCTGTTTGAAATCCCTTAACGAGGGCCCTGTTAGTCTTAGACGAAAGATGAACTATGCTAACCTGGCCCCTACCTAATTAAAACAAACTGCTATACAATGCTTGCTATCAGGTTGAGTCATATAAAATTACCTTTTCTGTACACCAATTAACAGTTGATCAGCAATTTCATATGGTGCAACCAATTCATGCCAAACACTGTCCTATACACATATTAACAACGTGTATTCTTATTAACTGAGTGTAATCTTCACAACAACCTGGTAAAGGAGGCATCATGATTTCATTCTTTACAGATGAGAGAAAACTGAGGCACAGAGAAGCTAAGGACTTGCCAAGGTTTAACAACTGGTAAGCTGGTATAGCCAGGATCAAAAGCCAGACAGGGTTATGGAGCAATTGGAACCCTCACATATTGCTGGCGGAAACCTGAAATGGTACAGCCGCTGTGGAAAAGAGTTTGGTGGTTCCTCAACATGGCCCAGTGATTTTATTTGTAGGTATATGCCCAAAAGAATTGAGAACACATGTTCAAACAAAAACCTGTACACCAATGTTTATTGCAGCACTATTCACAAAGCCAAAAGATGGAAACAATCCAAATATCCATCAATGGATGGATGGATAAACAAATTGTGGTATATCGTACAATGGAATATTATTCAGTCATAAAAGGGAACGGACTATTGCTTCACCCCAGATGAACTTTAAAACATTATGCAGAGTGGGGAGCCTGGGTGGCTCAGTCAGTAGAGCATGTGACTCTTGATCTCAGGATTGTAAATTCAAGCCTCACGTTGGGTGTAGAGATTACTTAAAAAATAAAATCTTAAAAAAAAAAAAAAGTATGTGGAGTGAAAGAAGCCAAACACAAAAGGCCACATATTGTATGATTCCATAAGTGTGAGATGTCCACAGTAGGCAAATCCATAGAGACAGAAAGCAGATACACAATTGCCGGAGGCTGGGGAGAGGAGGGATATAAGAAGTGACTCTTTGGGGCACCTGGGTGGCTCCGTCGGTTAAGCGTCCAACCCTTGGTTTTGACTCAGATCATGATCTCACAGTTCGAGAGTTCGAGCCCCACATCTGGCTCTGTGCATTCTTTCTCTCCTCTCTCTCTGCCCCTCCTGCACCTGTACTCTCATTCTCTCTCTCTCTCAAGATAAACAAATAAACTTAAAAAAAAAAGAAAGGAAAAGAAATGACTACTTAATTGGTAAAGGATTGCCATCTGGGGATGAAAACATTTGTAACTAGATAATTGCAAATGTACTTAATGCCACAGAATTGAACACTTCGAAGTGGTCAAAATGGGGGCGCCTGGGTGGCTTAGTGGGTTACACCTCCGACTTCAGCTCAGGTCATGATCTCACAGCTCATGGGTTCAAGCCCTGCATCAGGCTCTGTGCTGGCAGCACAGAGCCTGGAGCCTGCTATGAGTTCTGTGTCTCCCTCTCTCTCTCCCCCTCAGCCACTCATGCTCTGTCTCTGCCTCTCAAAAATAAATAAACATTAAAAAAAAATGTTTAATAATAAAAAAAGTGGCTAAAATGTTAACTTTATGTTATGTGTATTTTACCACAATTTAAAAAAGAGAAGGCTTCAGAATCAGTGCACTTAATTACAAGCCTCTCACTACCTTTGTCGCCACAAATCTTACACTTGCCCATCGTTCATGGAGTGTGGAGATCCATACTGACCACAGAGCCATGCTGTTCCCCCTGCTGGTGACCATCTCCCTGGCAGACACACAGGCACTCACTCACACACACCTAGCCTCTAAGGAACTCCCACCTACCCTTGAGTCAGCTTAGACCTCACTACCTCTAGGAGAATTTCTTGACTACATCATCCCTCTTGGGATAAAACATTCCTTTTCTGAGTCCCTCACAGCTTTAGCTTCTCCCCTATCATAACATTTAGGACCCTTGGGAGGTCAGCCACTGTGTCATCGCTGTATTCCCACTGCTTATCAGAGTGCTTTGCACATGGTAAATCTTTGCTGAATGAATATGTAATAAATGTTTGCTGTTTTTTTAATTAAAAATGTAAAGGTTACTTATTTATTTTGAGACCGTTGGGAGGGGCAGGGAGAGAGAGGGAGACAGAGAATCCCAAGCAGGCTCTGGGCTGCCAGTGCAGAGCCTGATGCAGGGCTCGAACCCGTCAACTATCAGACCATGACCTGAGCCAAAACCAAGAGTCAGACACTCAACAGACTGAGCCAGCCAGGCGTCCCAACGTTTGCTGTTTAACAACCAAATTTTATTATCTCCCTGTCTCCCAAGGCTGCACGAACGTGGGATCTCAGATACAGGGAAAGAGAGTAACAAGAAATGCTTTCACATTCTGAAAGTCTGACCCTTGCTTTAAGAGAGCAACACATTCAGGTGGGAAGGTGGGACGCACCAACCTCTTCATGCCCCGGGTAGAGCATTGCACCTAGGCCATCAGGATAATAGGTCTTGCCTTTTCCAATGCTCACAGCAAGAAGGTTGAAAAGGAAGTACTGAACTCATGCCTTTCAAGTGTGCCTACCTGATCTCTTCTCTTTACCATCCTTTGAGAAAGGAACAGATTTTGCAACTTAGGGTAGGCAGAATTCTAAGAATGGTCCAGCGAACCCTGGTAAACCTGCCTCCCCCCTCCTATGATTAGGTTACATTACATGGAAAAGGGAGATTATCCAGATGCACCTAATCTCCCTAAAGGGCCCTTTAAAATCATGGAGGCACCTGCGTGGTTCAGGCGGTTAAGCGTCCTACTTTTGCTCACGTCACCGTGCTGACAGATCAGAGCCTGGAGCCTGTTTCAGATTCTGTGTCTCATTCTCTCTCTGCCCCTCACTCACTCTCTCTCTCTCTCGCTCACTCTCTCTCTCTCTCTCTCTCAAAAAATAAGCATTGCAAAAAATTTTTTTTTAAATCATGGAGACTTCTCTGTCGAGAAGCAGCAGGAAAAATCAGAGATTAACATCTGAAGGGCTAGATACCACACTGTTGCTGGTTCGATGATGAAGAGGACCACATAAGAAGGAACAAAAGTGACCTCCAAGAGCAGGAATAGCCCCTGGTTGACAGCCAGCAAGGAAATGGGACCTCTTTAGTCCTACAACTACAAGGACCTGAATTCTGCCAACAACCTGAATGGTCTTGGAAGAGAATCTTCCTCAGAGCCTCCAGATCATAAAGCAGCCAGCATGATGCCTTGATTTTGACCTGAAGCCTCCAGGACTTCTGACCTACAGAACTGTGGCTAATAAATGGATGCTGTGGCAAGCCACTGGATCTGTGGTCATTTGTTACGAGGCATCGACACCCATACAAGACTCCAACTTGAGCATGTAAGTTTTTGTGGGGAACTTGGTCCAACCATTACCTATTCAATTCAATATAAAATCGTGCAAAAGAGAAGTCTTTCTGTCTCCACATCTTTCTAAAAATGGGAGAGAGAGAAAGGGCAGTGCCCACGTTTTGATACTTCTACTAACTTCAGAAGACAAGTAAGACATTTTGCCCCGGAGGCAGTATGTCTGTTTGGTGCCCTACTGCTCAGGCAGCCCTGGTCCAGTTTCTCACACTCTAAGTATTCTTCCATCTCCTCTTGCCTTCGGAGCGGCACCTGAGGTATTTGAGCCTTTTGCGCCATGCTGGCAGAGCCCCTGAACCCATCAGAGGAAACCTCTTGAGAGATTCTGCAGCACGTGGAGCCAGATAACTCAGCTCCTGACGGCCAACTTCATTTGGCTTGTCTTTAATGCGTACTGCCTTCTAATTAAGAGATTAACCAAATTCTGAGCTGTTAATGTGATATTAAGTATGGATTTGGGGGAGCCGGGGTGGCGCAGTCGGGTAAGCATCTGACTTCAGCTCAGGTCATGATCTCATAGTTCATGGGTTTGAGCCCCACTCAGGCTTTGTGCTGACAGCTCAGAGCCTGGAGCCTGCTTCGGATTCTGTGTCTCCCTCTCTCTCTGCCCCTCCCTGGCTTGGCTCTGTCTCTCTCTCTATCAAAAATGAATAAACATTAAAAAAAGTTTTATTTTTTTATTTTTTTTAATTTTTTTTTTAACGTTTATTTATTTTTGAGACAGAGAGAGACAGAGCATGAACGGGGAGGGTCAGAGACAGGGAGACACAGAATCGGAAGCAGGCTCCAGGCTCTGAGCTGTCAGCACAGAGCCCGACGCAGGGCTCGAACTCACGGACCGTGAGACCATGACCTGAGCCGAGGTCGGACGCTTAACCGACTGAGCCACCCAGGTGCCCCTAAAAAAAAATTTTTTTAATGGATTCAAATGATGACCAAAATCTGTCACAGCAGTGGTGACAGCTGACATTAAACACATGCCTTAAATGATGTTAATGGGAATTACTTCCAAAAACCTCCCTTGTGGACCCACCATGTTCCCAGCACTGTAGTAGGTGTTGTTTGGGCTGTGTAGGACATGGTCACAGCACAGAAGTACACTCCATTAGTGTTGCCCAAACGAAGGGGACACCTTTGTGTCACTTTTCTGTACTACCTACTCCAGTGATCCCTCTTTTTCTCCCTTCTACCAGGGACCGGTTCTTTAGCAAGGATAGTGGCCTGAACCAGACTATAGTCCCTGTTTAGAGGTTACCCAACCCTCTGCCTGGACTCAGACACCCTGGCTTCTCCCAGAGTTTCCTCATCTGATTACAAAGCAAGTTGGGAAATTACCAGCTCCTGAATCTGGCCCTTGCGAAGGCTCAAAAAATGTTAGTTCCATCTCCCTCCTCTCCACCCTACTAAGGGCTGTGAAGAAAGGGATATGTGTTCAGGAAGTCCAGTCCATGTTCAAGCATTTAGTACATTAAAACTACTCTTAATAAAAGGGAAATTAGACACTTAAGAAAAAAATGCCTCTTTTATAGAAAAGTGGATTTTAAGTTGCTGCTTAATGATAGGTGGGTTCAATGGAACCATAATGATTAGAGTCCAGTCTCTGTCAGGCCAGAAGACAATGTGATTTCTCTAGAGAAAAGTCCATGAAAGATGCTTTCTCTACCAAATTCTTATTTTTCCTCCAGAGATTCATCTCCACCTAAGATATCCTGCCTTTGCCAGCTGTTTCTGCTGCCTGCTGAACTGTGTATACAAAGATGACAAGTAAATCACACATTAAGGAATCCTGGTCTTGCTGGCAGGTTGAATGAGAAAGCTTTCAAAATAAGAAATTCTTCTGGAACTGTGCTGGAGGTAACATGGGTTCTTTTTTTTTTTTTTAAGTTTATTTATTTAATTTGAGAGAGAGAAAGTTCACACAGCGGGGGAGGGGAAGAGAGAGGGGTAGAGAGAGAATCCCAAGCAGGCTCTGCACTGTCAGCACAGAGTCTGATGCGGGCTCAAACCCACGAGCCGTCAGTGTGTTAAAGTGTCCAATTTAGGCTCAGGTCATGATACACGCCTCCTGAGTTCAAGCCCTGCGTTGGGCTCCGTGCTGACAGTGTAGAACCTGCTTGGGATTCTCTCTCTCCCTCTCTCTCTTCCACTCCCCTGCTCACACTGTCTTTCTCAAAAATAAATAAATAAATAAACTTTAAAAAAACAAATAAACAAGGGCATCCGGGTGGCTCAATCGGTTAAGCCCCCAACTTCACTCAGGTCATGATCTCACAGCTCGTGGGTTCAAGCCCCGCGTTGGGCTCTGTGCTGTGCTGACAGCTCAGAGCCTGGAGCCTGCTTCAGATTCTGTGTCTCCCTCTCTCTGCCCCTCACCCACTCTCATTCCGTCTCTCTCTCTCTCAAAAATAAATAAACATTAAAAAATATATACAAAACAAACAAATAAGCTTAAAAAAAAAAAGAATCTAGGCCAATTCACTCATCTTATTGGGTGCAATGGTACCAATGAGGCCAAGGGCTTGCCCTTAGGAGCCAGGAGATTCAAACAGAGGATAATTTTCTTCAATCATCAATACTCCTAATCCTGCTTTGCCATCTCAAAAATGAATGCTGTATATTCCCAGGCGACTCTGAAGAGGCAGTGTAGACAGGGCCTTTCAACACTCCTGGGGAAGTGTGTCTTTATATTTTTGTAATATATCAGTAACATTATCTTCATATTCAAGGGACTGCCCTATGTTAGAAAATAAACTTAAGAAACTTATATGAAGTGAATAATGTTGAAGTTCATGTTCAAAGGAAGCATGCCCCTTGACAAAGGAGACTTGGACACATGAGAGCCTCACATTTGTAAGTGCTTTAGATCCTGATTTCCTTCTAGGTCACAGGTCTCTCTTCCCTTGCCAACCTCATACATAATGCAATGGCATCCGCTTTTGGTGAAAGCTTGATTGATTCCTTCTCTTTCAAAAGCAGTCACGAGAATGAAGCAATTACTCTTAATAACACACAGTAGAAAGAAAACAGCTCTGTTTGTGTTTCAGTCCTACCTCAGGAAGATCATGTGGCTTTTGCATAATTTTAAGGAATTTTATGACAATAGTTATATGGGTTTTTTCTATACTCTTAATTGAATCAACCTGTTCAAACAGCTCATAATTTATGAAGTTTAAGTGTTCTAAGTAATTGAATAGGAGGTTTCTTGGTAGGATATTAAAGGGCATTTCAAGTGAATAAGGACAGCCTTGTAGACATAACTTATAGCTTCGGCTCATCTTACAAATAGGCAAACATTAGTGACCTAATGTCCTGTTTTTTCCCCAAATGATATACAGCAACAAATCATTGTCATTTATTTTAATCAACAATGATCAATAAGCTTTCCAAATTGTTCCTTCAACTTTTAATCAATCTGCAGGTATACTCAAAACCTAGTTCTTTCTTGTTGTCATTAATCTGCCAATGTTATGCTTATTATAAGAATAAAGAGTATTTTGGCTCAGTAGGAAGAACGGACAACTCATGATCACTTGTGATCTCAGGGTTGTGAGCTTGAGCCCTGCATTGGGTGTAGAGATTACTGAAAAATAAAATCTTATTATTTTTTGAGTGGGGGAGGGGCAGAGAGAGAGGGAGAGAGAGAGAATCCCAGGCAGCCTCTGCATCATCAGTGCACAGCCCAATGCAGGGTTTGAACTCATGAACCATAAGATCATGACCTGAGCTAAAGTCAGATGCTTAAATGGACTGAGCCACCCAGGCGCCCCTAAAAATAAAATCTTAAAAAAAAAAAAAAAAGAATAAAGAGTATTTTCACACACTAATAGGGGCCAAATAAATAAAGTCTGTATTTTGTTTCTAAATCTAATTTTCCCAAAGTTTTAGAAGTTTGAATTTATAGTTCATTTACAAGGGAACCCCTAGGTAATTATTAGCTCTGAGTGATTCCTAGGGGTTAGAGAAGGGAGGAAGGAACAGACCGAGCACAGAGGATTTCCAGAGCAGTGAAACTATGCTGTGTGACACTATAATGGTGGATACATATCATTATACATTTGTCCAAACCCATATAATTTTCCATACCGAAAGTGAACTCTAATGTGAAGTATAGACTTTGGATGATTACAGTGTGTCAATGTTGGTTCACCGGTTACACCAAATATAGCACTCAGGAGCCGGATGTCCACAGTGTGGGAGGCTGCATGTGTGGGGGCAGGGGTTATATGGGAATTCTATACTTTCTGCTCCAGTTTGCTGTGAACCTGAAACTACTCTAAAAGATAAAATGTATTAATTAAAAAAAAAATTTTTTTTAACGTTTATTTATTTTTGAGACAGAGAGAGACAGAGCATGAACGGGGGAGGGGCAGAGAGAGGGAGACACAGAATCTGAAACAGGCTCCAGGCTCTGAGCTGTCAGCACAGAGCCCGACGCGGGGCTTGAACTCACGGAACGTGAGATCATGACCTGAGCTGAAGTCGGCCGCTTAACCGACTGAGCCACCCAGACGCCCCTAAAATGTATTAATTTAAAAAATGCGTTGAGTACTTCCTACTGCATGCTAAACAACGTATTGTAAATACAAAGATGGATTAAGACAATGTATATGCCTTTAACGAGCTCTCAGTCTTATAGGGAGACAGACCTGTAAACAAAGAAATGCTCAATACTCTATTGGAATGCTGGGTGGCACTATGATGGAAATATATCCTGAGTATAAGGAGATCCAAAGATTGCATTTTCTTCTATGGGATGTTGCATTATATAATGATTTATAAGAAATATATATTTGGTCATTTCATAAAGGTGAAATGGGTGTCTTCCTATTAATCAAGGTGACTGTTGGATCCCACCCAAATGTGGGGGCTGACTGCCAGCATTAGAGGGTTGGAACTTTCAGTCCCACCCTACCCCCTGAGCTCCGGGGAGAGTTGAGGGGCTAGAGGTTGCTAGTGGCCAATGGCTTAGTCAATCATGACTATGTAATGAAGCCTTCATAAAAAAAAAAAAAAAAAAAAAACAAGAGGACAGTTGTGGTTCTTTTTCTTCAGCAAGCTTCCACACTTGGAGAACCAGAATGCTTGTAACATGCCACCAAATGGGGCCCCAAGCTCCGTGAGGATGGAAGCTCCTTTGTTAGGAGCTTGTCCTATGTGTCTCCTCATCTGGCTGCTGATTTGTACCCTTTATTATATCCTTTTCATGAACTGGTAAATTTAAGTATTTCCCTGAGTTCTGTGAGCTGCTCCAGCAGGTTCATTGAACCTAAGAAGGAGGCAGTTAGAACCTCCAATCTGTAGCTGGTTTCTCAGAAGCACAGGTAACAGCCTGGGGTTTGTGACTAGTATCTGAAGTAGGGGATGAGAACTAGTCTTGTAGTAGTGAATTCTTTTTTCCTTTTTAAATATTTTATTTTTTTAAAAAACAGTGTGGTATTCATGGTTTTATTATTTACAGAAGTCACACATTTCTCATCAATGTTTTTTAATTTTTTTTTTTTTTACATTTATTCCTTTTTGAGAGACAGAGCACAAACGGGGGAGGGGCAGAGAGAGAGGGAGACACAGAATCTGAAGCAGGCCCCAGGCTCCGAGCTGTCAGCACAGAGCCCGACACGGGTCTCGAACTCACAAACCACAAGATCATGACTTGAGCCAAGGTCAGACGCTTAACCGACTAAGCCACCCAGGCACCCCTAAATATTTTATTTTTAAGTAATATTTATTTTAAGTAATTATATTTATTTTAAGTAATCTCTATAGCCAATGTGGGCTCAAACTAATAGCCTCAAGATGAAGAGTTGCATGCTCTACCAAATCAGCCAGCCAGGTGCCCCTGTAGAAGTAAACCCTTAACCTGTGGAATCTGATGTTATTTCTAGGTAGATAGTATCAGAATTATGTTGAACTCTTGGATACCTCGGTGCTATCCAAGAATTGCTTGCTGTTGGGGTGGGAGAAGCCCCTCACATACACACACACGTTGAAATTGGGCCTGGGAACATTTTGGGGGAAGGGGGTGCTGGGAACTTTAAAAGAGATGAGGAGGACAAGGAAAGGTTTTCCCAGAGGAAATGTCAGTTGAAATTTAGTGGTCAGATAAAGGTCAGAGTTCTCTTCTACTGTGTTTCAACTAAGCACCAAATAAATGATTCCTAGCATTATCCCTTTTCCACGCCCTAAAAATTGTGTAATAGAGAAGGAATGAGGTAGGTGTGTCAATGATATTTTACTTGCTCTTATGACCGGCCCAAGATGATGTCCAAATAATCATTAAAAATATTTTTAAGGGGTACTTGGGTGGTTCAATCAGTTGAACCTTGATTTAGGCTCACGTCATGATCCCAGAGTCATGGGATCGAGCCCTGTGTCAGGCTCCACATCGTGAAGCCTGCTTAAGATTTTCTCTCTCTCTCCCTCTCCTTCTCCCCCATAAAAAATAATAAACCTTTTTAAAAAATAAATTAGAAAGAAAGGAAATATCTTTAAAATTTTATTCTTCAAACATTTATCCAGTACCTATCAGGGACCAAACGATTAACACTAGAAGAGAAGACAGTTTGGTCAAATTCATGAACTAATCAACCCATGCTTCAGTCTTTGGCTTTTCTCACTTTATATTATGTCCCTAGGTGATCTTAGGAATATCTGCAGCCAGAGTTATCTGGAAGCATGTCATTGTTGTAAATGAATATCTCCAGGTGCTTGTTTGACATCTCCAATCAAATATCTCAAAATTACCCTTAATATAATGTACTGAATTCACACACTGTCTAAACCTTGTCCTCCTTCAGTTCTTACCTCATGATTCGTTCATCACTATCCTTCCAGCTGTACAGACAGACCCCAAGGAGCTATCCCTGACATGCCTCTTCCTGCTTCACTTCTGACATCCTAGCCACCTCCCCATCCTGCTATTGTATTTTCATATCCCTTGTGTACACTCTTCTCTCCATCTCTTCCTCCATCCCCTGGATCAAGCTTCCATCAACACTCACTTTGATTTATCTCCCCCAATCCATTTTCCATCCTGCAGAGTAGTATGTGCAAAAATGGAAACCTGAGCATATCCTTCCACTTAAAGCCTGCAGTACCATAAAAGATAAATATTTAATCTTTGCCCCAGTCCCTAGTACACAGCTCATAAAACCCTTGGAATCTCTGGAGTGATAACAGTATCTTTTGTATGCTATTGAGGTGACTGGTGGCTGGGGCCTCCTAGATAGCTCCAGGATGGAGGCTGTTCACCAGAAAGACCAAATGCTGTGCTTAGAGAGCTGGAACTTCCAGCTCCACACTCCAAATTCGAGGGAGGGGAGATGGACCAGAGGTTGAGTCTAGCCACCAATGCCAAGTGATTTCATCAATTATGCCTGCACAATGAAACCTCCATAACCAACCACCAACCCCTGGGTTGATGACCTCGCATAGAGATGCCAGAAGCATGGCACACCCACCCAGAGAGCATGGGACTTTTAAGTTCTGTCCCCATATGTTGCTCTGTGCATCTCTTCCGTTTGGCTGTGTCTGAGTTCTAACTCTTAAGTTTTTATTTATTTATTTTTTAGTAATCTCTATACTCAGTGTGGGATTCGAACTCACAACCCAGAGATCAGAGTCACATGCTCCACCAGCAGAGTCAGCCAGCGCCCCTGAGTTCTAGCTTGTATAAGAAACCAGTAATATAAGCAAAACCCTTTTCCTGAGTTCTGAGTCATTCTAGCTAATTATCAGACCTGAGAGAGGAGTTGTGGGAACCCTCAAGTTTATAGCTGTTTAGTTAGAAGGAAGAGTGGTGCAGACTTGTAATTGGTGTCTGCGGTGGGAGCACTCTTGTGGGACAAAGTCCTTTAGCCTGTGGGATCTGATGCTAACTCCAGGTAGTGTCAGAATCAAAATTAATTGTTGTATATCCAGTTGGTATCAGATAGTGGAAGTGGTATTGGAAAAGACACCACGTATTTGGTGTCAGGAAGCAAAAAAATCTCATTTGCTGTCAGAAAGGTTTTGAATAGAAACTACTGAAACTCTTCAAAGGGTTCCCATTAATTTAGGGCCAAAAAGGAAAAGCCCTTAAAATTCACAAAGCCTGCATGCTCTCTAGTTCACGCTTACTTCTTCAACCTTAATGTGAGTTGCTCTCTCTCATCAGTTCTCTGCACCCAACTCCCCCCGCAACACCCCCCCCACCCAGTCCTCTTAGCTCCTTGAACATAACCTCCTTGATGACCCATTATTCAGATCTTGGCTCAAATTTTTTTCCTGAAGAACTTGTCTTTGATACCCTTGTCCAACATACACCAAGACTAGACCAGTCGCTCTCAAATCACTTTGTTTCCCGTCGCAGCAATGATCACACTTCATAGATTATTTCTTAATATATGCCTCCCCACTAGAATAAAACTCCTGTAAGTGTAGAGACTACGACTGTTGTTTGCCATTTGAAGTGATAAATATTAAATTAATGCATCTTATAGTATACTGAAGAGAAAAGGCTGGTAATTATTTTTCGTGAGAGCATGAGTTCTGCCCTTTAAGATGGTAGAATGAAAAGGGGCCACTGTGCCATTTTCTAAAAGTGCAAGGAAAAGAATGAATTTCCCTGTAAAAGAGCCTCACAGATTAGCTAAAATATCAAGTCATTTGTTTTGACTGAAATGATACGTGTTAATATGGTATCTCTGGTAACCTCACCCTCATTTGAAGCTCTGATTGCAAGATTTATTTACCTCTGACCAAAAATCAAATTAATGGCTAAATAAAAATGCAGTTTTACAGATGAAATGAGATGTAGCAAAGAGCAATGGAAAGCAGGTTGACTTTGGAATACCAGTAACTCCAGGACTGCGATGTGAACTATGAGCATGTTCCTTAATTTCTCTTAGCCTAAATTGCCCCAGATGTAAAATGAGTTTAATAGTTTTCAATCTGATACGGCTATACAGATTAAAAATGAAATAATAGAGGGGCGCCTGGGTGGCGCAGTCGGTTAAGCGTCCGACTTCAGCCAGGTCACGATCTCGCGGTCCGTGAGTTCGAGCCCCGCGTCAGGCTCTGGGCTGATGGCTCAGAGCCTGGAGCCTGTTTCCGATTCTGTGTCTCCCTCTCTCTCTGCCCCTCCCCCGTTCATGCTCTGTCTCTCTCTGTCCCAAAAATAAATAAACGTTGAAAAAAAAAAATTAAAACAAAAATGAAATAATAGATTAAAATTCAATATTTGGCAACTAGTGGTGAATATGGCCTAATGATTAAGAAGACCTTTGAAGCCAAATGCTTATGATTCCTAGCTCCACTACTCTCTAGCTGTGTGACTTTGAGCATGTTTCTTAACTTCTCTGTGACCTAGTTGATACACCTATACAATACAAATATTACAAACTCCCTCACAGGATTGTTGTCAGGAATTAAAGTATATAAAACACTTGAAATAGTGGCTGACATATAATTGTGCTAAATAAGTATTAGCTATTGCTAGTATAGTAGGTATTCAGCAAATAGTACTTTTCCTTGCATAATAAATGCTAGGTTTCATTCCTGTTCAAAAGCTTGTGTTGGGGTGCCTGGGTGGCTCAGCATCCAACTCTGGATTTCAACTCAGGTCATGGTCTCGTGGTTCATGAAATTGCGCCCCGCTTCAGGCTCTGTGCTGACAGTGCAGAACCTAGTTGGGATTCTCTTTCTCATTCTCTCTCTGCTCCTCCCCAGCGCTCTCTCTTTCTCTGTCTCCAAATAAATAAATAAACATTAAAAAAAAATTTTTTTTTAACGTTCATTATTGAGAGACAGAGAGAGAAAGAGTGTGAGCAGGGGAGGGGCAGAGAGAGAGGGAGACACAGAATCTGAAGTAGGTTCCAGGCTCTGAGCTGTCAACACAGAGCCTGATGCGGGGCTCAAACTCACAAACTGAGATTATGACCTGAGCCGAAGTTGGCCACTTAACTGACTGAACCACCCAGGTGCCCCAACATTTTTTTAACCTTATGTCATTTCAGGGAAAATAATATATTTCATTCTGAAAGAGGGTCACCACATATAAGCTACATCTCATTAAAAATGTTAATATTAAAGAAAAATGTTTATCTTACACAATAAGTATAACTATTCTAAAGTTCAAGAAATGTAATAAGAAAAAGATCTGAGAGGCTCCTGGCTGGTTCAGTCAGTAAGGCATGTGACTCATGATCTCAGGGTTCTGAATTCAAGCCCTGTGTTGGGTATAGAAATTACATTTAAAAAATTAAAAAACAAAAACAAAAACAAAACAGATCTGGGCCATGATGACAACAGAACCCCTAAAAGTGCCTAAGAGTAAATTAAACAAGAAATAGAAAACATTATTGAAGGAAGTAAAAGAAGGCTTGAGTGGGGACATATGTCATATTCCTAAATTGAAATAGTTGTTCCCTCCCCCCCAAAAAAATACAGTTGTCCCATGAAATCTACCAATGAATTCACTGTAAGTCCTAATCATTTCTCATAGAGATTCTTTATGTAAATTAGCAAGCGGATTCTTAAATTCATTTGGTAGAAGAAATGATAAGGAATAGAAGAACAATTTTAGAGAAGAAAGATTAGTAAGTAAAGTCTTGCCCTGTTAGATACAGAGCATAGTCTGGTGCCATAGTTATTAAAACCATTAACATATTGGTATGGGGGGCACCTGGGTTACGTTTTGCGTCTGACTCTTGGTTTCAGCCCAGGTCATAATCTCACAGTTTGTGAGTTTTAGCCTGGAATAGGGCTCTGCACTGACAGCACAGAACCTGCTTGCAATTCTCTCTCTCCCACCCTTTCTACCTGTCCCTCTTTCTCTCTTAAAATAAATAAATAAATAAACTTAAAAAAAAAAAAGATATTGGTATTAGGTATAATAAAATACAGCCACAAAAGAGAATAGCATCCAGAAAGAGGGAGCCTTTCAAATGGGTAAAGAGTGGACAATGTTTCCTTATTACATAATACTGAAGGAAAAATAGTAATCTCTTTGTCACACTGCTCCCCAAAATAAATTCCAGATGGATAACCACCAAAAAGTTAAAATCTAGAAATAAAAAAAAAAAATGCAGGACATATAAAATACCCATAAGAAAAATTGTTTTAAAAACTGACCTGAAATAACATTTTAAGCCCATCAGATTGGCAAAAATCCAAATATTAGATAAGCACTCTGTTTTGAGGTTGTGAGAAACAGACGCAGAAACTCATATTTTGCGGATAAGAGTGTAAATTGAGGGGCGCCTGGCTGCCTCAGTTGGTGGAGCATGGAACGCTTGATTCCGTGGTTATAAGTTCGAGCCCCACATTGGGTGTAGAGATTACTTAAATAAATAAACGAAACTTAAACAAACAAAAAAGGAACTGGGAACAAAGACCAAATATATTTTTATTATAGCCACTTGTCAAGTTTTAAGAGTTCTTTGTATATTTTAAATAACAGTCCTTTATCAGATGTGTATTTACAATTATTTTCTCCAGTCTGTGGCTTCTCTTTTTATCTTCTTGGCAGTGTCTTTCATAGACCAGAGTTTTTAATTTTAATGGAATCTAGCTGAGTAACTATTTCTTTTATGGATCAGCCTTTGGTGTTGTATCTAAAGGTCATCATCAAACCCAAGATCATCTAGTTTTTCTCCTATATCCTCTTCTAAGAGTGTGATACTTTTGCATTTTACATTTAGGTGTGTCCATTTTGAGTTAATTTTTGTGAAGGGTGTAAGCTCTGTATCTAGGTTCATTTTTTGGACATGAATATCCACTTGTTCCAGACTTTGCTCCTTTGTCAAATATACATTGGGGGTTACAAAAAGGATACAGATGAATGTTAACCTTTGTATAAAAATAAAGAGGGATGCCTGGGTGGCTCTGTCAGTTGAGTGTTCGACTTTGGCTCAGGTCATGATCTCACACTCCATGAGTTTGAGCCCTGCGATGGGCTCTGTGCTGACGGTTCAGCTCAGAGCCTGGAGCCTACTTCCGATTCTGTGACTCCCTCTCTCTGCTCCTCCCCTGTTTGCACTCTGTCCCTCTCTCTCTCTCTCAAAAATAAATAAACATTAAAAAATATATATAAAGATGGGGGAAGGGGGGCGCCTGGGTGGCTCATTTGGTTGAGCGTCCGACTTTGGCTCAGGCCATGATCTCACAGTCCATGAGTTCGAGCCCCGTGATGGGCTCTGTGCTGACAGCTCAGAGCCTGGAGGCTGCTTCGGATTCTGGGTCTACCTGTCTCTCTGCCCCTGCCCCACTCATGCTCTGTCTCTGTCTCTGTCTCTCTCTCTCTCTCTCTCTCTGTCAAAAATAAGTAAACATTAAAAAAAATTTTTTTAAAGATTGGGGTTTATGGAATATATATATATATGTATATATATATACATGTGTGTGTATATATATATATATATATATATATATATATCCAGATATAGATATATATGTGTATGTGTATAGCTGCTTAAATATCTATAAAATGTCTCAGAAAGAGTTATAGTCCTCACTGCAACAAAAACAAAGTCGAAACAAACTTATAATATTAGTTGTTTTGAAAAGGAAAATTGGGTAGCTAGGAGGTAAAGGTGGAAAGACTTTTCCTGTTGTAGGGGCCTAAGGCAGGCTGCCCCAAGAGGGGCCATGAGACATTAAAGACTATTATTTTTCTTTAATAAAAAAAAAGGTTTTTTTTAAGTTTATTTATTTATTTTGAGAGAGAGCATGAGCAGGGTAGGGGCAGAGAGAGGAAGAAAGAGAGAATCCCAAGCAGGTCCCGTGCTGTCAGCACAGAGCCCAATGTGGGGCTTGGACCCACAAACTGTGAGATCTTGACCTGAGCCGAAATCAAGAGTTGCATGCTTAACCAACTGAGCCATGCAGGCACCCCTCACATGAAGACTATTCTGAGCTGAAAGCAATTGAGACCCTGTAGACTCAACAGAAAATTTTGCCCCTTCTTTAACTACTCAGAAGAATCTAAATCTGGGGTCTTTCCCAGAATTACAATTATTACCAAAGATAAATTTTTCTAAGTACCCATCTATATGGCAAGGCAAGTATCTAATTGCCAAACATCAGCTCTTCTTATTGCCCTATGAATTGCGTTCCTTCTCTTGGAAGTTCCAGACCCCTATCCTCTTCTCCTCACTTCAGGATGGCACGCATACCTCATTTTGCCTGTCTTTGGAATTTCAATGTCTGTGTGGATTCCCGTGCGTATGCTATTAAATTTGATTTTCTTTTGTTAATCTATCTCATGTCAATTTAATTCTTAGTCCAGCTAGAAGGACCTTGAAGGGGACAGGATATTCTTGCTCCCCAACACTATAAACCCTTTTTCAATTTGGAGTAATGTGAATGAATTAATATGAATGAGTATATACTGTCAAATGACAACACATAAATGATTTAGTAACAAATCTGATGTGCTTTATTCAAGGGAAAATAATCTGTGGATTGGGGGAGTACCATGCCTAACAAGCAGTGGAGCATTCTTCCCAAGGGATTTTGGGAAAGAGTGAATTTTATAAAGTGTTAGAAAAGGCAACCCAGAAACAGGGTATGGTAGGCTAAGAGTCCGGAATTTCCTTATAAGGTTAGCAGATCCTATTTTCTAGACTAAGGTAACTAGCCAAAGCTGAGTTAGAAGATTGTGAGTGATGTTTGTTAGGATTCCTTGACAGGTGTTTCCTGTAAGTGCAGGCTGACTTAATTCATTTTGTGACATGATCTCCACCACTGGTGCAGCCTCCATTTTGTGGGTCCCAATATGTGAATTAACTTTATCGATACAAAAAAAGAAAATATAAAAAATACAAAAATTAAAGTTTTTTGTGTGTTTCCCTTCTAGAAGATATATTTTATGTGTATGTAAGCAAATATGTATATATCTTTTTTGCCTGGAATAGAGTTTGGCATAAGATATGGGGAAATTAGGCCAAGGAAGAAAGATACCCCAAAACAAATCCAACCTGACTACAAAAGCTAGCAGTCTTCAACTACTGATTTTTAATTTGCTTATTTAATTTTGCAATAACAAAGCAAAAAAAAACTTTTTCCTGTATCATTTAAGCTACCTGCATTGGTATTTCCCTGGCAGGTGGCTGCAAAATCACATTAGTTCAATTATAGAACTTTGCATTATATTAGACACAACTATCTCCCATGGGTCCTAATTAAATAAGATGGAGTCAACTTCCTGCCTACAGCTATTGTGCTAAAAAAAAAAAAAAAAAAAATCCCCATTGCATTATTCTACATACCCTTGGAAAACAAAAACAAAAAGAATAAATATCTTCTTTCAAAGGGTTAAATTCAGACATTTTTTTAAAAGGCCCACTGGAAAATGGCTTCCACATTCCAAAGGATGAGGAAGGAAAACTATGAAATCATTTTGAATGGATTTGTTCAGCAGGGGAAGAGCTGGCTCATTTTCCACGTGGGCTGCCAAGTTCACTGGTCATGGGGGGAAATGATTTTACTCTTACTTTCTTACTTCATGTACATTTTTAAACTGCAGTCTGATGGAAATGAAAATCCCATTTGGAGATCAGATTCTTCAGATGGATTTAATTTATATACCATTTGACCAAGTCAATCAGACCAGGCTTAGTAGACGGCTTTTTTCATTATAACACTGTAAGCTTTGCTTAGGAATCTTTCTTTCTAAGTTATAGAAAGTCAATTTGGCAAGTACTACATCTAATTTAGGTTTTGTAGCTAATTATCTTTGGGCTGCATTAAAATTTTTCTTCTGAGCAACAATTATATAGCTTCTCTCTTTAAAAACAAACTTTCTGAATCATTGTCTGATTTAACCCTCTAAAATCTAGAATAGCCCCTAAATTCGTAGATATCTCAGTGTGCTCAAGGGAATCGATTTCAGCCTGTAGCCTGTTCGTGTAGTTGTCATCTATGTGTAAGAATGGAGCCAAACAGGGCCAGAAAAAAGTACTGGCATACCTCTTCTAAGAGATCAGACTGTCTCTTTTTAAAATAGGGCCCCACACTCCGAAATAGAATAAAATAATAAAATAAAATAAAATAAAATAAAATAAAATAAAATAAAATGGGCCCAGTGTGCTAACTTCACTGCCAGGCTTCCTTTTTTTTTATTGTTCAAAAATATACATACATTAATTCACTCTCTCTTACAGAGCTGAAGCCTGTTGTATTTAACAGACGAGCGCATACCAGCATGCGCACCCACACGGAAATGTGCGCCATGGGATTAACCGAAGAAACTTTTGCTGCTATTCTTGCCCTTCAAGAGAAACTGGAGTAAAACACACCTCCTGCCACTTCATTATGTCAGAGGTTTGTGTCTCCCATTAGTAAATCCACAGAGAGCAGGGACTTCCTGCCAGCCAAATGGTGTAGATGGAATAGATTCAAATATTTGAGACAGAACCTGCTTTGTGTCTGGTCCTTTACAGACGTTTTCTCTAGCCAAGAGAGTCAATGCGAATGCCTTGCTCTCTCCAAAGCCTGTTGGTGCCCTTAGGAATTGCGGCTCTCCAGTTTCTAGGCTTTATCCACCCTTTGACCCACCAAAACAAGAGTTCTGAATTCTTTGCCAGAGACCTTACAAATCCTGGCACATAGTAGGTATTCAGTGCATATTTGTTGAATAAATAAAAATACCGAATTATCGAATGTGTGACCTGTTTGCCGGACTTCTGGTAGTGATCAGAACTATTTCTGCCCATGTGGATCTTGATAGCTAAGAATTCTGGGGCTGGAAGTCTTCGGAAGATGTGTCATGGCTGTGAGCTTGAAGAGACTTGTCAGTGATATGCTAAAATATGTAGCTAGCTAAAAATGCAGATAGCTGCATTTCAGGCAGTGAAGGGAAGGCTTAAGTGCTTTACAAGTGCTAAAATGCATAGTTTGTTTTGGGTAAACGAACCTTTGTTACTTAAACTAGAGTTAACCTCCATATCAATGGCAGAGAAGAAGTTGATGATAGCAGCATTGAGTAGGCTCCTTGAAAGCTTCCAGGGAGGTTAGGTGTGAAGCACACACCCTTGTTGCTGACACATAAACTAAAGAACTGGCAAAGCAAACTATTAAAAGTCTGTGTGTGGGAACTTAAACTTTTGGATTTGGAAGTGGATATTCTGAAAGTATTCAAGTCTGCTAACAGACAAATCTATTCTGATATTTCATAAAACAAGGATATCATCTTAGGATCTAGTGTTCATTACTAGCTTCACTGTGATGGGTGCCTGGGTGGCTCAGTCAGTTAAGCATCCAACTTTGGCTCAGGTCATGATCTTATGGTTCGTGAGTTTGAGCCCTGCATCAGGCTCTGTGCTGA
Organism: Acinonyx jubatus; assembly: GCF_027475565.1. NCBI lineage: Eukaryota > Metazoa > Chordata > Mammalia > Carnivora > Felidae > Acinonyx > Acinonyx jubatus. The sequence continues at coordinate 51,509,025 of NC_069387.1, forward strand.
CAGCCTGGAGCCTGCTTCAGATTCTGTCTCCATCTCTCTGTCCCTCCCCTGCTTGTGGTCTGTCTGTCCCTCTCTCAAATATAAATAAACATTAAAGTTTCTTTTTAATCTTTATTTATTTTTGAGAGAGAGAGAGAGAGAGAGAGAGAGAGAGAGAGAGAGAAAGCAGGGGAGGGACATAGAGAGGGAGGCACAGAATCTGAAACAGTCTCCAGGCTCTGAGCTGTCAGCACAGAGCCCAATGCAGGCCTCGAACTCACAAGCTGTGAGATCATGACCTGAGCCAAGGTCGGAAAATTAACCAACTGAGCCACCCAGATGCCCCAATAAATAAACATCGAAAATAAGAAGAAGAAAAAAAATTTTTTAGAACTGTATACCTAATCTGAGAATTCACAGTGTTAGAGAGTGGTCAAAGGAGAGGATATAGCTCACCATCTCAGCATGGAAGGCCCAGGGCAGGCAGTGTGTACGGCCTGACTGATAGACAACACCAAGGAGGCCAGATAGCCACGTGGACTAGAGAAGAAAGGTGACTGTGTAAAGAGAGAATGTCCTCTTTTGCCTGTAGAGCCAGACTAGCCCCAGTGCTCTGGTGAGAGGGCTTTTGTGCATCTCTAAATGGGGATTTTACAAATTCCGACCTCATGGGGTTGGGAGGATTAAATGAGTTAATCCATGTAAAGTTCTTAGAACAGTCCCTGGCACAAGTAAAGACTTAATAAATATTATTATTATTACTATTATCACATCAGATATTACTCTTTGGTCACATAAGTGTAGGCCTGGCACATGAGAGTAGTTCCTCCTTTTTTCTGTCCTAGGCATCTCTCCTCCCCCTAATCCTGGCCTTATCAGTGAACACTGAAGAGCTCAGGGGATCTAGATGGGTGCAAAAGACAATGGAAAAGTGGTTAGAGGCCAAATCCCAGAGTGTTTTTAGAGTCATTCCTGAGAGCGTGCTACTTACATACCCTATGGGTCAGTTTCTCAAAGTGTGGTGTTGGAATCCTCTGTGCTTTTAACTTAAGAATTCCCAAACTGATTAAAAAGGTCTTTTCTATAAAGAATACACGTTAGTCTGGTTGAGTCCCTTGGAAACCTTCTTCCTCTCTGGGAAAAAAATAGATAAGGGAGCGCCTGGATGGCTTATTTGATAGAGCCTATGACTCTTGATCTTGGGGTCATGAGTTTGAGCCCCATATTGGGTGTAGAGATTACTTAAAAATACATATGTATTTAAAAAGAAAGAAATAGATAAGATAATGTTGACAAAAATATCTAGTAAAGTCATTGGGAGGTCTGTCATTATTTTTAAAAAATTTTAATATATACATTGTGATGTTATGTGTGTACCATTTGGCTTAAACTATAACCCGGAGGCTGCCAACATTCTAATCCGGAAGGTGCAAGTCACTAATAACCAAATGCAAGGCAAGATTCTCATTGGATCTGGTATTTAAAAATCAACTGTAAAAGACACTTTAGGGACAAATGTGGAAATCTGAGTACAGACTGAGCATTAGAGGATATTAGGGTATTACTGTTGATTTTATTAAGTGTGATCGTGGGGAAATGTATTTAAGGGTGATCATGGGGAAATGTATTTAGGTTGTTAGAAGTGCGTACTAAAGTAATTAAGGGTGAAATGTCATGATGTCTATAATTAACTATGTAATACTTGAGCAAATATGAGGAAATTATAAGAGTTATTAAATCTAGGTGATGAGTGTTTGGGTGTTCGTTATACTATTCTCTGTACATTTCATATATATAAAAATGGTAATAATGAAAAGCTAAAGAAAAAAAAAGAATTCGCTGTGCAGGGTGGTGGTTTTTCTAACATTCAGAGGTAGCTTTTATAAATGCTTCTGTTATCAGTATCTTGATAACAATGATTCTTTGTAATTTGCCTACTAAATGTAAGAAATAGGTTTTACTGATAAAAACAATGGCTTGTTGACCAACATGATGAATGTTGGAAATGAGGTTTTTTTTAATGGCAAAATAAAGATATTCAAGATGTATGGTTATCTAAAAATATTCCAGACTCTCCCTGCTCTAGCATAAGTAGGGAATACAAATCTCAAGAGGCTTATAGCCTATGTCCTTAGCAATGATGCCCTAGGCTAAATCCTTCAACGGGTCTCTAGTCAAAAACACTGGAGGAATCTGGGTGCCTGACCCAATTTTCCTTCTGGAATCTTGGCTTTTACTTGAAAAGAAAGTTTTTGGCTACTTGTATCTGCCAAAAAGAACCTAAGAGTTGTGCATGCCCAAATTGTCTCATATTAATTTGCAAGAACAGAACTTGCGCATAATAGGTTTTCAATATTTGTTCATTGCTTCCATTTCCTAGTTTGGAACTATTTGCTATTTTAATAATATGAGAAACATGCTATTCTTCAGCTGTATATATATATATATATATATATATATATATATATATATACACACATATACAAATACATATATGTATATATATACATATATATAAAACATATATATATATGTTTTGTTTTTAAGTTTATTTTGAGAGAGAAAGAGCACATGTGTGAACACATCAGAGGAGGGGAGAGGCAGAGAGAGAGGGAGAGAGAGAATCCCAAGCAGGGTCCACACTGTCACTGCAGAGCCTGACACGGGGCACAATCCCACAAACTGTGAGATTATGACCTGAGCCAATATCAGGAGTCAGCTGCTTAAATGACTGAGCCACCTGGGCACCCCCCAAAAATAAAGAAACCTAAAAAAAGAAATAAAGTAACAGTTATTAATACTACCAGATCATCTGTGGAACTACATATATATATTTATATAAATGGACCAGAATAGATAGCATTTCAAGTATGCATCTTTCTCTCTGTTTTTTTTTTTTTTAATGTTTATTCATTTTTTAGAGAGAGAGAGAACACGTGTAAGTGGGGCACAGACAGAGGGAGACAGAGAATCCAGAGTGGGTTTTGTACTGACAGGAAAGCCTGATGCAGGGCTCAAATTCATGAACTGCGAGATCATGACCTGAGCTGAAGTCAGACACTTAACCAGCTGAGTCACCCAGGCGCTCCAATATCTCTTTTGATATAAATACTATTCTCTACTACAAATTATTTAATAAAGTCCTGTTCTTGTTGCTGTTGTTTTTTCAAGTAATCTATACACCCAGCGTGGGGCTCAAACTCAAAACCCTGAGATCAAGAGTTGCATGCTCTATCAATTGAACCAGCCCGCTACCCTGATAAAATCCTGTTTTTACTTCCTTTTCTACCCAGCTTAAATGTCATTGTTCACTCTCCTGTATATATCTTTAACTCTTTTGGTTCTTTCCCCCTTTGATTTACTCTCCTGACAAAACCCTGACGCTGGAACACTTTTCATAACCTCCTAAGAGTTTCTGCAAGCATCTCCATCATCCCATCAAACAAGTTATAAAGGTCCTATGCTCTTACCAATCCCAATCAATTTGGGCATGAATCTTAGGTCCAAACTGGGACAGGTATTATTTTTTCCTCAAGGTATTTGGAGTTGAAATTCAGAGAGCCTTGTCAGTTTCTTCATGGCTAAAGACTTGAGCAACAATGCTACTGAACATATTCAGTGGTTGGAGTGGTATGGGAACTGGCCATTCAGAATGATTGCGAACCGTGTTACACTAGGATGGTCTGATATACCTTTTGTTGTACCTGTAGTTGCTAGATCACGAGGAGAACTCAGAAGTCCTAAGAGAGATGGTTGGTATCTTTCAGTATTTTAAAACCTATATGTGAAACTTGGGAGCTCTGTGCAACCATGCTTCTTGCCATGTTGTTATATTACCTCTGTTATAATTTACTTTAAAATACTTCCTTATAAACAGTGTAATGTACTTGTGTGTAAATTAGCTTCCATCTACACTCTAGGGAAGGTTAGTTATCATTAGAGTTACCCTATTAGGAATTCACACTCTAGGGGTGGTTAGTTGTAATCTGAAGTACCCTAATCAGGGATCCATACTCCCCAGGTGGCTATTGAAGCATTTCAAGGATCTGTATTGAAATTTATATCCAAAGGTTTATTAATTACTAAAAGGGAGTTTAGAAATACATTTTCATTGGTGAAATACATGATGTCCCAGATGTATGGCTGGTTAGAGAGATTTCACAGCCCTGTCACTCTTGTGTGAATGAGATACAACAACACAACTGACCAGAGTATAAGTTTCACAAGAGCAGGGATTTTTATTGGCTTTATTCGTAGCTATATACGCAATGCTAAGAACAGTGCCTGACACGTAGTAGACACTCAACATAATCAATACATGGTAAAGAAGTTGCTGGGAAGCCCAGCAATCTACTACCTTCTTGGTCTAAGTTCTATTTGATTCTGTGTTATCCACCTCTCCCCAGGGCCTTCTTTCTATTCAGTGTTTGGAGACATAGACTGACAGATCTGAATAGAAGGTCGGCTGATTCTGCTGTTTGGATATTGCTACAGCCACCTCAGAGTGAGTCTCTCATATGAGATGCTTGTGGGCATGTCCGAGGACAAAGAGTGAGGATTTCCTGAAACCTTATATGAACATGTTATATGACTTTTTTGTCCACTTGCTAATAAATTTTATACATTTGGAAGAATTACAATGAAGTCTTGCTTTCCTTGTAATCTATCACATGATATCAATGTTTGGAGAAGGGCACGCCCAGCTTCCACCTAGTCCAATCAATAGATGCTATTGACATTTACTAACAGAACCTGACAGTTGCTGAAAGGCCAAATAGACTGAAGTCAATTTGCGGTACATGGGGAAAACTGAGACAGAAGCACATACAATTTTGTTTATTGGTGTCAGTATAAATCAAGGATCTTCTACCTCAAGAAAGAATCAGTGCTCTCCAAAAATATGAATGAATGAATCCAGGAGGTTCTCATCAGAGATCAGAATCAGCAGGAGAGATGTTATTTGCCAGGAAGACTTTGTAGAACCAGAAGACAATGAGTCAAGGATGTAGACTTGGGAACCAACATTTCAAAAATCTATGAAAGAGACCAGCAATCTAGAAGGTGTGGCATTGTTGAAATAAGAGAGGAGAGAAAATGAGGATGGAGCAGAGGAGAAAATGCAGTGATGTACATGGTGCAGAATTTGGCCTGAGACTTATTTTCATTATAAGGTGATAGCAAGTTGTAAGTGTAGAACTGAGGAGTATCCTCCAGATTTAATTAATAGTTTTACTGGGAGTCATCTTAAAAAATGTGGGAATGGACATCACTTTGTAATAGAAAGACAGTGTATGGGAGGTAAGAAGATGAAACAAGCAAGTATAGTTCATATTTTCAGAAATTTGGATGGAAAAGGGGCACCTGGGTGGCTCAGTTGGTTAAGCATCCAACTTCAGCTCAGGTCATGATCTCATGGTTCATGAGTTCGAGCCACACGTCAGTCTCTGTGCTGACCGTGCAGAGCCTGCTTCAGATCCTCTGTCCCCGTCTCTCTCTGCACCTCCCTCACTCTCTGGCTCTCTCTCTCTCCCTCACTCTCTCTCTCTCAAAAATAAACACTTTTAAAATAAAAAAAAATTTTGGATGAAAAAGAAAGAAATACTTTGTAAGGACTTGATCATGTTTGTAAACTGAAAAGGAGCAAGTATAGAGGGTGAGATTGAAGACATAGAAGAGGAGATGGAAGCTGATGGGTCAAGATGTAAAGGTTTATCATTTAATGACAAGTAAAGTTGTCTTTAAAAAAAAAGAGACTCTAGGGTGCCTGGGTGGCTCAGCCAGTTAAGTGTCTGACTTAGGTCATGATCTCACAGTTCCTGAGTTCAAGCCCCACGTTGGCCTCTGTGCTGACAGCTGGAGCCTGGAATCTACTTCTGATTCTGTGTCTCCCTCTCTCTCGCTTGTGCTCTCTCTCTCTCTCTCTCTCTCTCAAAAATAAATAAACTTAAAAAAAAAAAGGAGACTCTAGAATATAGTAGCTTGGATAAAATAGACATTTAGTTCTCTACCATGTAGCAGCTTGGTCAGTGTAGACTGGCTGCCAGCTCCAGACAGTGAAGTTACTCAGGGACCTATATTCCTTCCATATGACTGCTTCCATTACTGCATGTTGAAGTTGGGTCAATGGTACAGCGCTGTTCTAGCACATGGGAAAGGAAGTCAAGAACAATTTAGGTGGAAGTTGTACATATTACCTCTGTTCACATTCTCTTGGTGAGAATTCAGTCATGGAACTAATATTAACCATTAATACTTCCATAATTCAGTTCAAAATCCTGTACTTTGGGTGGTTTATGTGATACTATGTATGTGCCAACAATGTAAGCTTTAATTCTATAGACTCAATTAATATGCTAAGAAAAAAAAATCCCAGGTCAGTAGTCTTTAGTTAGCAGTCCATCAGAAAGGGGCATACTCCAGAATTTGCTGCCAACATGATCTTTCACTATCAAGATCTCCATAAAGCCTTGTTAAATGGCATAATGAATGTTAGAAATGGGTTTTATATTAGGGAAGCTAGTGATTTGTTAAACAGAATGATGGATGTTTGAGACAGTGAAATTAAAGTTACTCAAGGTATAAGGATTATCTATGATAGTCAGGAGACTTTCCTTATGTTTGTAGGAACAGCAAGTTTTGCTATCTGGTATCTTAGGGATTCCTCATGATGCTTGTCCTAAGCTGTCCTATTCTGAGCTATTTGGATTTCTGATTCTGTGATGGTAACTATAAGGGCACAGAATCCTGCCTCTGAAATGTTTTTGTATTTGTTTTGAGTGTATCTTTCATTCAACCTGTCATCAGAGCACCTACAAGGACAAAGAAATCTGCAATTTTACCTTGCTTACACAACGTGTTATATTTACAGTTCTTTGGAAACTACTGCTCTCTACCTGAAAGGATCCAATATTTGGATTAACAAAATATTGCTTAGGTTAAATAACCGAATGTAAGGGAGCATGAAGGAGCCAAGAGCCCAAGTAGAGGGTGAGGAGAAAAAAAAGACCATATATACATATATGGTCATTTTCCCTCCTTTTTCAGGACACCTAAGAGTTTGCCACAGTAGAGTGCTTAGGCTTACATAGGGAAGGAAAAATGAGTGTGGATATAGATGATTGTATAGGTGAAGGAACAGAAAAAGGAATACCTCGGTCCTGAGGATCTCAGATTTCTGGGAAATAAGAAACGATATTTGCCTGTTTGTTTATTTTAAATGTTTATTTATTTATTTATTTTCATTTTTTGAGAGGAGTGAAAGGCAGAGAGAGAGAGAGAGGCAGGGGGGAGAGAGAGAATCCCAAGCAGGGTCCTCACTGTCAGCACAGAGCCTGACATTGGGCTCACACACACAAACCGTGAGATCATGACCTGAGCTGAAATCAAGAGTCAGATGCTCAACTGATTGAGCCACTGAGGCACCCCTATTTATTTTATTTGTGTATTTGTGTATGTATGTAAGTATTTTTAGTAATCTCTACATCCGACAAGGGGCTTGAATTCACCAACCTGAGGTCAAGAGTCACATGATCCAGGGGCACCTGGGCAGCTCAGTCAGTTGGGCTGAGTTGACTTCAGCTCAGGTCATGATCTCATGGTTTGTGGGTTCGAGCCCCACGTTGGACTCTGTGCTGGCAGCTCAGAGCCTGGAGCCTGCTTCTGATTCTGTGTCTCCCTCTCTCTCTGCCCCTCCCCCGTTCATGCTCTGTCTCTCTCTGTCTCAAAAATAAATAAACGTTAAAAAAAAATTAAAAAAAATTTTTTTTACATATTTAATTTTTTAAGAGTTTGTATGAGCAAAATTGATTCCAATCGGGCAGCGCCAAACTGGAAGTAGTTAGGAACGCCATCTAATTTGTTCATTTTACCTGCATTAATTAGGATATTGATTTGGCTGGTTTAAATTTTTTTTTTAATTTACATCCAAGTTAGGTAGCATATACTGCAATAATGATTTCAGGAATAGAATCCAGTGATCCATCCCCTACATATGACACCCAGTGCTCATCCCAACAAGTGTCCTCCTTAATGCCCCTTGCCCATTTAGCCCATCCCCCCACCTGCAAACCCTCCAGCAACCCTCGGTTTGTTCTCTATATTTAAGAGTTTCTGTTTTGTCCCCCTCCCTGTTTTTATATTTTTGCTTCCCTTCCCTTGTGTTCATTTGTTTTGTGCCTTAAATTCCACATTGGAGTTAAGTCATAAGATATTTGTCTTTCTGTGACTAATTATGCTCAGCATCATACTTTCTAGTTCCACCCATGTTGTTGCAAGGTTTTTTTTTAATTTTAATTTTTTAAAAGATATTCTGCTATTTGTTTATTTATGTATTTATTTAGAGAGAATGAGCAGAGGTGGGGGAGGGGCAGAGAGAAGGAGAGACAGAATCAAGAACTCAAGTACAATGAGATCATGACTGGAGCAGAGATCAAGAGTTGGATGCTTAACTGACTGTGCCACCCAGGTGCCCCTAATTTTTTTTTAATGTTTACTTATTTATTTTGAGAGAGTGAGAGAGAAAGGAGGGAGAGGGACAGAGGGTGAGAGAGAGAGAGAGAGAGAGAGAGAGAGAATCCCAAGGAGTCCTTGTGTTGTCACCGCAGAGCTCCATACAGGGCTCCATCTCACAAACTGTGAGATCACAACCTAGGCTGAAATAAAGAGACAGAGGCTTAACCATCTGATCCACTCAGGTGGGCCTGATTTGGCTGGTTTAGAACAGACTAACTACATAAAAAATTTCTTTCTCCCTACAAAAAATCTGAGTTATTAGTCAATGGGAGTGGATGGCACTGTAAAATGATACCCTGATTCCTTCATCCTCATCTAGGGACACAGGTCCCTTCTCTTGTGTCTCTGTTATCCTAGGGTCTGGTTCTGGTATGTGTGGTTGAGGCTGGCTCATCCCCGTTCAAGTATATGCCCCAGCCCAAGGACAAGACACAACAAAAGTGTGAGAGGAGGGAGGGCAAGCAGCTTTCTGTGGGAGGATGTGATCCTTCTGCTCCTGGCTCCTTCTGCTCCTGGCTCATTAGAACTTAGTCACATGGCCAAATCTAGCTGTAAGAGATGCGGGGAGGTTAATTTTTTATTTTTATTTTCATTTTAGAGAGAGTGTGACAGAGGGAGAGAGAATCCCAAGCAGGCTCCACACTTAGTAGAGCCCTATGCAGGGATTGATCCCATGACCCTGGGATCATGACCTGAGCCCAAATCAAGAGTTGGATGCTCAACCGACTGAACCACCCAGGCACCCCACAAAACTCATTTTTTTTTTAAGTTTATTTATTTATTTTGAGAGAGTGAGCCTGTGAGCACTAGTGGGAGAGGGGCAGAGAGAGAGAGAGAGAGATCCCAAGCAGGTTTTGTGCTGTCAGCACAGAGCTGCACTCAGGGCTTGAACTCATGAATCATGAGATCATGACCTGAGCAGAAATCAAGAGTCAGACGCTTAGCTGATTGAGCCACCCAGGTCCCACAAAACACCTTTAAAAATTAATTTGAGGGGCAACTGGCTGGCTCAGTCAGTAGAGCATGTGATTCTTGGTCTTGGGGTCATCAGTTCAAGCCCCACACTGGGAGTGGAGTTTACTTAAAAAAATAATAATTTGAGATAATTTACCAAAAGATGTATAAAGGGCTACAAAGTAGCTATCAAAACAAGTAACAAAATAAGGAAGAAAGGGAAAAACAAAGGGGAAAAAAGTGTATGAGTAAGGTTAGTGGTCAAAATAGATGCCATGCATACTTCAATAAAAGAAGGGGTGGGATACCTTTTTTTGTTTTTTTTTTTGGCTTGAAGCCAAGGTAATTTATCCAAACTGCTGATTTGCTTTTTTAAATATTTCACCCATTATGTATTTTGTTTAGATTTTGCCCTGTCTTCTTAGAGATTTGATGGTCTTGTAAGTTGTATGCTACAATAACTAACCCAGAAAATTCAAATTTAATAATTGAGAGCATTTTGAACATTGAAAAAAATTATTTGGTTAGCAAGTCAGATGCAAAATACAAAAGAGAGCAAGAAATGTATTTAAGTTATTCACCTTTCACATTGTGCCTACCCATTCACTGATAGCTTATAGGGAAGCATATTTAGTAAATTCCAAATGACTGACTATTCAAAATACCAGACATGCACATGATCTCCTTATTGTGGGAATTTGCCAGCCAAAAGCAGTTGTGTCTCAAAATATACTAACAAATTTTAGCTATAATCTATATATGTATACACAACTATAAAACTGAAAGAAAAAAAAAAGAAAGAAAAATGGGGTGCCTGGGTGGCTCAGTTGGTTAAGTATCCAACTCTTGATTTGGCTCAGGCCATAATCTCATGGTTTGTGAGATCAAGTCCCAAGAGCCTGCTTGGGATTCTTTCTCTTCCTCTCTCTTTGCCACTCCCGTGCACGGGTTCTCTCTCTCTCTCTCTCAAAATAAATAAACTTAAAAAAAAGACTATAAAAAAACTATAATCATTATTTGGTTGTGTTTTGGTTGGATTGCAATCTACAGGTTGGAAAAGCTTTCATCAGATTTCTAGTTCTTTCCAGCTTTGATCCTATCTTTCCTTCATTCGGTAAGATGTTCTATCATTTCGTGTATACTTTTTAAAAAATTTTTTTTAATGTTTATTCATTTTTGAGAGACAGAGACAGAGTGTGATTGGGGGAGGGGCGCAGAGAGAGGGAGACACAGAATTCAAGAAAGGCTCCAAGCTCCAGAGCTGTCAGCACAGAGCCCGACCGGGGACACAAACCCACAAACCCACGAGATCATGAGCTAAGCCGAAGTTGGACACTTAACCGACTGAGCCACCCAGGCACCCTCATGTATACTATCTTTAGACTCCAAGTCAATCAGAGAATGAAGTCATTATGTTGCTATTGATCTTGCTCACTATGGCAGTACCTACATGCAGAATGAGGAGGCTGTAAAGGTGCAAAATGTGTGACAGCTGCATGTTTTAGAGACATCATTTGTCGTTTTCAGAAGTATCTCACGTGTGGTGTAGCAGGAATCTCAGCTTAAATCTAAGCTGGGTCTGTTGCTGGCTTCCAGCATGTCTGGGCATGTCTGGCAAACTGGTGAGGCAGGCCTGAAAGAAACCTGCTGACATGGGGGCTGAAACTGCTTCCTAGAACAGAACTCATTTTAGTGGAAGAGAATGAGACAGAGAAGCTCTATAAGAAAGACTTAGTCATTGGATGGGGAATAATAAATGCAGCTTGGGGTGGCTGTTACTGAAATCTGTCGCCAATCCAAGGCCCATGAAAGCATGTCTGGGTGCCTAAGAGAAACAGAGCTCTGAGTAAAAACATAAAGAGCTATTTCACTGAAAACCTTCTCTGATATTGGGCACAAGCAGTCTGCCTCGGGGTTCCCCTAAAACGGGTCCACACAATCATCTCCATTTCTGCAGGCTACACTGTGGCTTTGCCTGTTTTGCCTGTGTCACAGGTCCCAGAATGGAGCCTGCAATGCCTAGAAGAGTTCCCTGGGAGAAGAATGTGTGAGTATATGAAAGACCTCGCACCCCAGAGGCTCCTGGAAAGCCAGAGGGGTCCTTACTTTGTTAGTAGGCTTGGTAGGTAGAAAAGCAGAGGAATTCAAATTACTGCTAATCCAACCCCATTAGTACTGTGGTCGATGGGTTTGAGTACTATTCCTAATCAAATAGTTCTTATGCAATGGTGTATTATCTGGTAACTTCTAATATGCATAGAATCACATATTCTCCTAGCGGGAAGAAGGGAACTATAGAAGCAGTGATTTTCAATCTGCAAAGGACCAGTATTTTTTTTTTTTCTTAAATTTAGTGGACTGATACTTTTGCAAAATATAGTAAAAGTGAATTACTAGAATAATAGAATAAACTGATGACATCAAAATATAAGCCCCATTTTTTTATTATTAGATTCAGTAGGCATAAAAATTACTCTGTCAAGTGGTTATAGAAGTTTCCAGAAGCTAATTTCAGTACTTATCTAGCTACAGACCAGTAACAAATAGTTTATGGAGGTGCACTGGTCGGTAGACAGTGCTTCTGGTGGTCCTATCCACCCACCTCTCACCTGATGCCGCCGGAAGGAAATCCATCATCCACAAGTCTGGCCTCTAGCCACACACTTCAGTGAGTGGGATAATGACACTTTAACATTGTGGTTATGTAGGAGAGTGGCCCTGTTCTAAGGAGATACATGCAGAGTAATGATCTGCAACTAAACCCAGATGGAGAGAGAAAAGGAGAGGGGGTAGAGGTAGGGGTTAGAAGAGAGGAAGGGGGAGGGGTAAAGTGGAGGGGTAAAGAAGAGAGAAGAAGGGGCACCTGGGTGGCTCAGTTGGTTAAGTGTCCAACTCTTGATTTTGGCTGAGGTCATGATCTCCTGGTTTGTGAGTTTGAGTCCCCTATTGGGCTCTGCACTGACAGTATGGAGCCTGCTTGGGATGCTCTGCCTCCCTCTCTCTCAGCCTGTCCCTTGCTCTCTCTCCAAATTAAATAAATAAATTTTAAAAGAGAGAGAGAGAGGAGGAGGGACTGAGAGACAGAGGAACACAGGCTGTGCTAAAGTGGCAAAATGTTAATAATTGATGAATCTATACAAATGTATAGTGGTTTATTATTTAATTCTTTGAAATTTTCAGAAAATTTGTAATTAAAAAAAAAAAGTCTCTGGGGATGGGTGGGACCTGAACTTTAGCCAGTTCCAAGATAGCTCATTGTATTCTCCAAGTCCAACAAATACTGCAGCTAATGCATTCACTTGTCGCTTTGATACCTGCCATTTCCACATGTTGAATCCCCATTCACTTTCACTCTCTTCACACTTTTCTTCTTATTCCCTATGCATTAGCCACCGTTACAAATAACTTCAATCATATCAGCACATCTTTAAAAAACTTCAATCATATCAGCACATCTTTAAAAAACAAAGCTCAGTGTATGTTGTCTTCCAAAGTCAATTTGTTTGTTCAAGATTTTATGCAATCTAATCTTAAAGTCTTTTTTAGTTTTCTAGATTGCTTTCTCATGGTTGATTAACACTGTCCAGAATAAATTTTTATGTGTTTCCATGTTTTTATTTCTCAGTCCTAGAATTCCCCCTCACATAGAATTCTATTCGTCACTCTTCAAGATTCAGCTCAAATTAATTAAACTTACATGTAGTTATATATGTTACTATACAAATTTGTTCAAATCCTACATCCTTTATGAAGTTTTCCTTGATTAGCTCAGCTAAATGTTAACCCTAATTTCCAGGGTTTAGTACAGTGCCTGGCACATACACTTAGTATACACTTTTCAGTTAAACTCTCTGATAGTACTTAATTTACAATATAGGATAGGACATTCCTTGTCTTTCTCAAAGAGTGGCTTTGAGGCTGAAATGTTTGAGGTTAGGATTTTGCATTGTATGTGTGTCTCAAGGTATTTGTAAACCATAATGCCCCATACTATTATTTAAAAATTTTTTGCTTTCCCTTGAGGCAACATATGGAACATATAATAGCTATCCAAAGGCCTAAGGCAGCAGATACAAAACTGGAGTACTCATGGTCTATGAAGACTTTTCAAGATGTGTATGAGTAGGAGACTACTGTTTTAACATAATCAGTTCTCAGATCCTCACTTCTCTCAGGTGGCTGTCTCTAAAAGTGATCTGCCTGAAAGTATGCCTCTGGGGTCAGAGTGTAAAGTTCTTTCCAGCCTTCCTTATCCCAACCGCCCCTCCCCGACTTTAAAAAAAGAAAGGCATAATTCTTCCCCATCCCAAATTTTACCTAGGTGCAATACCCTGGGGTGGGGTGGGGATGGGGAAGCAAAAAATCTCTAGGACATCAGAAAAGGAACAATTGACTGGTAAATGAGAATGGGTAACACATCCTTTACAAGTCTCCTGGTTTCAGGTTACTTGCTTTCAACAAAGTTTATAAACTAATAAGAGCTGTCAGCTGACCATTTTTGTTAGCGGTACCTGGGTGGCTTAGTCGGTTAGTCTCTGACTGGCTTAGGTCATGACCTCTAGGCTCAGAAGTTCAAACCCCACATCAGTTACTCTGCTGTCAGCACAGAGCCTGTTTCAGATCCTCTGTCCCCCTCTCTCTGTCCCTCCCCTGCCTGTGCTCTCTCAGAAATAAATAAAACATTTAATAAAAAATGAAAGTACTTTTTGTTAGATCTTTATGTGATTTTTTTTTTTTTTTGGTATATAACTTGGAAAGGGTTCAAAGATTCGAGTGGCATTACTAAAAACTCCATTCATTTTCATCCACTCATTTTTGGAAACAAGTTTCTTCAATGCATGCATCCATGGAATTGAAAACTTGGAATAGAATTGATGCTGAACTTGTTCTCATTCTAGTAATTACTCATCCACCAATAAAATAGACTAGTTGGAACTAGGAGTTCCATCTCTGTAAGATGCATTTCCAACAAAATTTAACTTTTGTGTTTAATACTTACATACATGTATTTAAAATATGTGTTTTGATCAATTGAAATAATAAGATTTAGGATTTTATAACAGGAAATTAAAAAACCCTTAAATTTCAATTTATTTCATTTTAATACAAGGAAATATAAGATGATCAATACAATAGTTCAAATAGGACATTCATTATTAGTATAAAATTCTGAAGGGGATGCCGAATATAAAAGAGTTCCAGAAGATAAAGGAAGGATGGAAATTAACCAAGTAGAAAAGAAATTGTATTTTAAAAAGTGGATATTGGTGGATATTAAGTCCCTGCAGTATTTAGGGTTCATTGGCTACATTTAAAAGTGTGACAGTTATAAAATATTTATAACAAGCTGAAGAAAAATGTATATTTATTTTTAAACTATATTAAGGATGTACAAAATTGTTCTACAGGACTCCTGAGCTAACAAGTTTGAAGATCTTGAACATAAGACACATCAGCTCTGATACTGATTTAACCATTTCTTGGGGTATTCAAACGAAGGTTGGACCAAAACCTGTGGCTGCCCGTATGGATTTAGTACTTTGCATTGTATTACTTATTTTTATCCATTTTAAATATCTCTCCTCGTAGATTACAAGCTCTCAGAAGCCCAGGGCTCATTGCCTGGCTCACTGCCGGTACCCAGGGGCACTCCCCAAACATCCCCGGAATGAATGACTTTATCGTGAGAACTCAGACGGCTGTTAAAATCCCCGGCTAGCACTCAAGCTTTCGTTCTGCGTGTCCTGGCGGCTGCGAGGAAGGGGAAGGCGTGGGAAGGCCCCAAAGAAACTCTGAGGACTCGGCGGATCCGGGCGGGTGCCGGGCGGGTACAGGGCGGGTACACGGGTGGGGGCGCGGGCGCGGAATCCGCGGCCCGGGGGAGGCGCTACCTCGTGCCGCCGCGCAGGCGCGCAACCGTCTCCGCGTGAATGCGCGCAGTCGCGCGCCTGTCCCCGCGCGGGCTCCGTAGCGCGTGTGTAGGCTGACGCAGCTCGCGGGCCCTCCTCCTGCTCTGCAGCGGCGTCGGCGGAGTTTTGGGCGTTTGGGAGGGGGCGAGGGAGCTAGAGTCGGGAGAGGGAGGCGGCGGCGGGGAGGAGGAGGAGGAGCAGGCGCCGCCATGGCCGCCGCTATCACCGACATGGCCGACCTGGAGGAGCTCTCTCGCCTGAGCCCTCTGCCCCCCGGCAGCCCTGGCCCGGCGGCGCGGGGCCGGGCTGAGCCCCCCGAGGAGGAGGAGGAAGAAGAGGAGGAGGAAGAGGAGGCCGAGGCCGAGGCGGTGGCTGTGCTGCTGTTGAACGGCGGCGGCGGCGGTGGGGGCGGCGGCGGTGGCGGCGGAGTGGGGGGCGGCGAGGCGGAGACGATGTCGGAGCCGAGCCCCGAGAGCGCCAGCCAGGCCGGGGAGGACGAGGACGAAGAAGAGGACGAGGAGGAGGAGGACGAGAGCAGCAGCAGCGGCGGGGGCGAGGAGGAGAGTAGCGCCGAGAGCCTGGTGGGCAGCAGCGGCGGGAGCAGCAGCGACGAGACGCGCTCGCTCAGCCCCGGCGCCGCCAGCAGCAGCAGCGGGGATGGGGACGGCAAGGAGGGCCTGGAGGAACCCAAGGGACCGCGGGGCAGCCAGGGCGGCGGCGGGGGCGGCAGCAGTAGCAGCAGCGTCGTCTCTAGTGGCGGCGATGAGGGCTACGGGACCGGGGGTGGCGGAAGCAGCGCGACCTCCGGGGGCCGGCGAGGCAGCTTGGAGATGTCGTCGGATGGGGAACCCCTGAGCCGCATGGACTCGGAGGACAGGTCAGTGCACTGAAGCGTTTTCCCTTCCCTTCCCTTCCTCCTTTTGCACTCATGGGCCCCTCAGAGGGGGCCGAGGGGACTTTTTGCTGAGATCTCCCCGCTCCCCAAATCTTCAGCCCTTCCCCCAGGTTCTCAACTCGCAAATCTCTCCTGGTCGCCGCGCCCCTCTCGCTGCGGATAGCCGCTTCCAACTCTCAAACCATTTCCCCCCAACTCTCCTTTCCCCGCCCTCTTTCCCCTCGGCTCTACACTCTTTACGAACGTAAGGACAGCTCTAACTCAGAAACAATCCTCAAAGTAGGCCCAGATCCTCTGGCAGGGCTTAAGAGGGCCTTGATGTACACACCTCAGTACACAAGGTTAGCTTCATCCAACCGTGTTCGCGAACACTTGTCAGAACTATAATTGACAAGTGTTTTCCAACATGGCTGGTCTCGCCTGGATTTAACAGAACTTCCTTGTTCGGGGAGGAGACCCCAACTATCACTTTTCGCTACTTAATAGGGAAAAGACTAGTCTTTTATATTTAATCAGTGCTTCTTAAATTCCTCATGTGTGGTCATTAATATGATCTCCAAACTGATTTTAGTAGCTTCTATTTGTGATCAAATCTGGGAGAAAGTTTAAAACAAGTATAAATTATTGTAGAAAAGAATAATGAGTTGATATCCTTTAAAGTAATTTTACGGAATCAAAGAGTTGGAATCATAATAAAATACAGTCTGGAAGGAAACACTCTATTAGTGTGTGGTTTATAATCTTTATATAGTAGTGCTTTAACATGGATGTCATGATTTTAGAGGATAATATTTAAAGTCATGTATTGGAGAGCTCGCTGAAGAAAGTAACATTTTTTTAAAGCTTGTGAGAAATAACGTGGATACCAACAAAAATAAGCTTCATTTTTTCAAGACATTAAAATTTATTAGTATGTTTCAATTGTTGTTATTACTTTTGATCACTTTGGAAACTAATTGGTTTTTAATGTACTTTTTTAAGCACAGAGAACCATGTCATGTATGTTCTGCTTCTAAAGTATACTAGCATGTATTTTGACCATCTAGTATTTTGATGAACAGTAGAATTTTTAACAATCCATATTGATTTGGCTTGAAAAGTTTTATTCTAAAGTTCTAGAAATTCTGATTGGTAACTGATAAAAAGACCATTTTGGTTCATATTTAATATTATAAGGAATACCAAGCTTTAAATATTATGAAAATACAGCTTTAGATACAGCTAGTGAGGAAAACATCTTGGATGGGCTAAAATAGACTACAAAAATTGTACTAAACTACATAGGCATGGCAGGAAGGAGAATGTCTTCAAGACCACTAAAAATTGATGAGAACCACACAATGAAGTATATGTTATTTATCATTATATCCTCTTTCATTGGTACCAATAGACGTTTGAAAGTTGATATTAGTTTATACAGTTAGCATCTACCATAGTTCTTCCATTTATCTAGAGTGCGGACACACACACACTTAGTACTGCACAATTTAAATATCTCCGCCTCATTCGCACAACTCTGGTGCAAGATAGGTATTATTTTGACTTCCATTTAACAGATGAAGAAGCAAGTTGAGTGTCTTACTCAAAACAGTAAGTATAGAATGCAAGTGGTAGAGCTGGATCTGAATAAAGTACATTATCAAGTCCCCTGCTATTTCCATTTCACAAGAGTAAAAATACTTCACCTTAAATAGCAAGGTGTATGTGTCAGGATTTTTTTTTCTTCATCTTGTTTTTTTTTTTTTTAAATATCTGTCTACTACATCCCTTTAGGGGATGATGGTTGGTCAAGTAGTATTTCAGGAAGTGGAGTTTTGACTTCATATTTATAAGGTATACACTGGAATATCTAATTTTACATCATATTTCAGAGTAAGGAGTAAGAGATATTAGTGCCACAAGTCCAAATAAGGTTCAGACCTGATAATCAAACATACTTGGTTTTCTTAATGCTTGAACATAAGAGACTA
The DNA here is from genome assembly GCF_027475565.1 of Acinonyx jubatus. Taxonomy (NCBI): domain Eukaryota; kingdom Metazoa; phylum Chordata; class Mammalia; order Carnivora; family Felidae; genus Acinonyx; species Acinonyx jubatus. The sequence continues at coordinate 51,527,243 of NC_069387.1, forward strand.
CAAAATATCGTAATCATTTTACTGTTTCAAGGTAATAAATTTATCACTTGTATGAAAAAGCTTTACTGGTGAAGCTGGTTATGGTGGTCTTGATAATCTTAATTCTGAAATGACCCCTTGTTGCCTTTTAAGTTTTTTTTTTTTTGAGTCCTTTTAAATTTGGGAAGGAATCATAGTTCTTATGAACTGTCCTGCAGATTACACTAATCTATGTGGATTTTATAAATTGATTTCATGGTAGGAGGTGTATATTTTTGTAACCGATGGAAAGATATTGTGGTTTTAAAGTGCTTTTAAAAAACTTGAGGCATTCCTATCAAAATGATTTTATCATTAGAATTTACTGTTTCTTTTAGAATGCCATTCAGTTTTTCTCACTTTGAAATGAGATCATGCTTTTGAGTTTATCTAGCATACTTTAGAATTTGTTGAAATATCTTAAATATTTTTGACTGTAAGTGCTTCTTTTTAAGAAACATTTAGATATAAAGACTTAGATATGAAAGCTCATGATCCAAAGTGTCAGTTTACAAGTGTGTACTCTAAGTGTTGTGTGGTGAAAAGTGACTAATTTATAAAATGAATAAATGACACTTGGTACAAAAACATTGGTTATTTTCCCTGTGAGAAAGTTATTCAAAACCAGAGTAAGTGTGTTATTAGTGTGTTTATTTTGATAAAGTTAGAAAAAGAAATGTAATTTCTTTTCTTTGGAGGAATATTGAGCTGTGCAAGACCATTAAAAACTAGTTTCTCTTTTACTTTGAACCTAAGCTTAAATACTTTTTAAAAAATTACCACTTAAAAATTATAACCTTTTGGGTTACTTTAGAGGCTAATTAATGTTTAAATAGAATTTTAGAATTTAAAATGTCTCTGAAATTTTTTTAGTTGACAAATTTTAGCTATTGAGTCAGATTATACATTGAAAATATTCTTACCTTCTTATCTGTATAAGTGAACTGATAATAACTTTTTTGTGGTTGTCTTTTTGTATATATGTCTATATATATATATTTTCAACTAGAATAGAAACCATGACTTATTTTGAAAAAGCCAAGACTACTTTTCAGCCACTTTTATCAGCCTTTCTGGGTAAGTCCAGATGTCAAGTAAAAGGGCATGTGTAAGGATGGGATGATAGGGAAGGGCATATAGTTTGAAACTTAATGATCAGGAAGGCCAGAGGCCCTTACCATTTTGTGGATCAAAATTTGGAATCCCAGCCTTACAGGTTGCAAACTTTGAGGTATAACTAACATTGCTCAGATGCTGGTGAGATAGACCTATATTGCCCAATTTCTCATTAGTATGATTTGGAAGATCTTGCGACATAGAGGCTAACCAGTCATTCATTCTTTCATTTATTTAGTTCTGAGAGATAACCTGAGTGTGGGGGGGGGGGGGGGCAAAAAGAGAGGGAGAGAGAATCTCAAGCAGGCTCCACAGTGTCAGCCCAGAGCCCAATGTGGGGCTCTTCTCTGTCTCTCATGACCAACCATGAGATCATGACTTGAGCAGAAATTAAGAGTCGGACACTTAACCGACTGAGCCACCCAGGTGCCCCTTGGACTCCCTTTTAAAAAAAAAATATTTATTTTGAGAGAGGGCTTGTGCAAGTGAGTGGGGAGGGGCAGAGAAAGAGAATCCTAAGTAGGCTCCATGCTGCCGGTGCGGAGCCCCACAAGGGCCTCCATCTTAAGAACCATGAGATTGGGACCTGAGCTGAATATTCAGATGCTTAACCAACTGAACTACCCAGGTGTCTCCATGATGAACTTTCAGTATTTGCCGCTTCAACTCTGAAGCAGCTGTCTATAGGCTCTGAAATCATTCTTTAAGCTACCTTTTTATTTTGATTAGGGAAAGAAGCTTGTAGTAGCTCTCAGTTTTCATTGATAATCTGTAACTCTCAGTTAAGGAAGGTATGGCTCTGTGCCAAAAACAAACCATGAAAAAAACTAGACTTCAGGGTTGAATTTATGGAGAGATTCTAAGGGGCCATTTTACCTTTAAGAAACATAAAGACTACTATGTTTAGTCAATTAGAGAATCCTGTGTGTAAGTTGACTTACTAACCAAACAGGTATTTACTATGTGCAGGACTCTTTACTGAATATTGTGGAAAATGGGAGGAAAAAATACTTCCCACTTCATGTTGCATATTGCTGTGAGACTTAATTCCAACTGTAGGTTTTGCTCTAGTTCCTAGCACAAAACTTCATTGGCTCTAATGTAAACAAAGTCAAATTTCACACCTTGCCAATTGTATTAGCTGTTTATTGCCGTGTAATAAATTTGTCTCAACTTTAGCAACTTCAGGGAACAGAATTTCTTACCACGTGTGGTTTCTGAGAGGAGTGGATAGGCTTAACTGGGTGGTTCTGGCTCAGGGTTTCATGAGGTTGCAGTGAAAATGTTGGCCAGCATTGCAGTCATCTGAAGACTTGACTGGGGCTAGAAAAGTGTTTCCAAGATGGCTCACTTATTGTAGCACTTGGCAGGATGCTTCAGTTACTCACCAAGTCAATATCTGTTTGTGTGTGCTCCTGACATAGCAGCTATTTTCCCTCAGAGTAAGTGATCTGAGACAGCAGGAAGAAGCCACAAAGGCTTTTTATGACCTAAATATACCTGCTTATGTTTTATTCTTCCTGTCTTTTTATTCAGCAGAGAAGTTTTTCCTATTTTTCTTTTCATTCATACCCTGTTACACAATAATTCTTTCAGATTTTTTCACTGAGGCCACCTTTTAAAACCCATCAAAATGCCACAATGAATCCTTTCCTGGTTTTCATTTCTTTTTCCTTTTAGTTCTCACATATGTATTTTTTGTCTTTTTTCTCTCCCAGCCTATGGCTCTATTCTATAGGTGGAGAGGTGTAGAATATTTCAGTATTAAGAGCATGTAATCTGAGTTAAAGGAAACAATTCAGATCTTTGTATTATGATTTTAAGTAATATCTTTGAGTCTTAGTTTCTTAACTGTGAAGAAAGTTTAGCTTTTACTGTGAAGATTTTAAGAGTCCTGTGAAATTTTCTGAAGAATCCATGCTATTTGAATGCTTGCTTTATCCTTTTTTGTTGTACAGTGGTATTTTTGAGAACAGGGACAGTTCAGTTCATTTAGATCTTTATTGTGTCTAAACACAGTATCTTGGATATAGTGGGTACTCAGTTATTATAATTAAATGGAAATGCCAACAATAGAATTTGTATAAATAAAGACTATAAACTGAGGGCTAGGAATTAGTGCCTTTGGTTGGATCATTGTATTGTGGTATTGATAAATTTAAAAGGGTATTGGGTCAGTGTACTCCAGTAAGGCCATTGAGGTCATATGCAAAATTTTATGTGTCTCTGAGAAGATGTCAACAACTTCTATCAGCTTTTCAAAAGAGTTTGGTCTAGGTTAAGAACTACTGCTGGCTCAGTTGGTAGAACATATGACTCTTGATCTCAGGATTGTGAGTTCAAGGCCCATGTTGGGACTAGGGTTTACTTTACCAACCCCCCCCCCCCAAAAAAAAAAACCCTGCCAACTTAGAGGAGGTCCAGAGGTGCATGATAAATGTTTATTAAGTGATCGGACAATTCTGAAATTGTGAATTTTTATAAAACACGTTTTTATAAATGAGTATGAGTATGGAAAATCCAAAATGGATAGTCACCAGAGGGTTTTTTCCAAATCATTGTTAAGGCATTTATTGTATAAAAATGCTTAACATTTTATTAAAGTTAAATGGAAATTTTGAAGTTAAGGAGAAAGTATAAGGAGTAGTGGTTTAAGTCTGTGATTTGAGTCTGAATGTGTGGTTTGAATTCTGGCTCTCACTTAAACTGGTGACTATGAGACCTCACGAGGAGGGGAGACAGACTGCACAAATGAACTAGAAATAGCTAGTAATGATCTTTTGTTGTTATGAAGCAGTATAAGATCTGAATGCCAAAAAGTGCCAGACCAGCTGTTAAATGTGTGGCAAGTATCTGTAAATGAGTGCTGCAGAAACTTGCAAAAGGAAATGCCAGGTCAAATATTTCATTACAAAATCTACATTTTAATCAGCTTTCTTTAACATGTATATCTATTCAGTGGTTGACCTAAAAGGCCTCAATACTTTTTAATGGTTTTTAATATGTAAGCGAAGCTGCTGACCTATTACTAAAAGTCTTTGGGGTATGTTTTCTAGTAATGGTAATGGATTTGCAGTGATCTAACCACATGTTGAGTTCATTTTTATGACTGATAGTTTGCTTTTGTGAAAATAGTGGTTATATTGGCCTTAGAACTAAATGGACAATTTTGGGCATGGATCAGAGGGATGGATGGATGTTTAAAAAAAAAAATCACATTTTGAGCATTTACTCTGGTAGTTAGCATGGTGCTCTGTTTAGTGGTAAGAGAGAAATGTGATAGCGCCTCCCCAGATACTTCGTTTTTATTTTAATTTAATTTTATTTTAAAGTAGTCTCCATGCCCAGTGTGGGGCTTGAACTCACTACCTTGAGATTAAGAGTCCCCTGCTGGGCAGACTGAGCCAGCCAGGCACCCCTAGATACTTAGTTTTTAATGAGAAGACTAAAAAGATGACTCCGTTGTTTTTCCTAGTTTTTCTGTAAATTGTTTGTGACACAGTACATTAAAATAAAAACTGGAGAGTATTGTAGTCAGTGATTAAAGTTTTGGTGGGGAGAGGGCTGAGTTTTAGGGTTAGGTGAGTGATGAGAAATTTTTAGAAAGCCTAAATGAAACAGAAAAGAAAGAGCCCACCATGTTCACGAGGCTTTCTGCCTAGATCAGAGGATTCACATTGGAACTGAGAAATAAGAATGGCTAAAGTGAGATTTTGCATGCCAACACAGATGTGGGCATCTTGTCAGTATAGGTTTGTGAATCAGATTCTTTTTCCTCACCCCAACTTCTGTTTTTGTCAATCCTAGTCACATTCAGATCTTATCTCAAGCATTTTCTCAGGCAAACTATTCCTGATTCTATGTTAGTCACATTGCTAGCATTCCCAGGTTCTTCCTTGACCTTGTTAACAATTTTATTATTTACTGTTTATCTCTCCTGCTAGAATGTATGCTCCCTGAGAATAGGAATTGTGTCTCTTGATGATTGTTCTATTCACAGCACCTGGCACAGTGCCTGATGCTTATTTTAGGTTTTTTTTTTTAAGATTTTATTTATTTACTAAAAATTTTTCTTTTTATTTTAGAGAGAGAGAGAGAGAGAGAGTGAGCAGTGCGGGGGTGAGGGAGAGGAGCAGAGGGAGAGAGAATCCCAAGCAGGTTGTACCCTGAGCAGTTCCCATGATGCTGGGATCGTGACCTGAGCCAAAATCATGCCCCTGACTGAGCCACCCAGGTGCCCCAAGATTTTATTTTTAAGTAATCTCTACAGACCTAACATAGGGCTCGAATTTATGTAACCCTGAGATCAAGAGTCACATGCTATACTGACTGAGGCAGCCAGGTGCCCCTTAGGTATTCTTGAATGTATTTTGGATGAATGATGAAACTGCTGTGTTAAAGGAAAATGTGGCAAAGGTCGGAAATTTTGGGAGCTGGGAGACCAATTAGGAAGTAGTAGGAATAGTACAGGTGTGAACTGAAGAGATTTGAGCTGGGGTAGAAGTTGGAGGAAAAGTCATGCTTGGGAAACAGAATCAAAGGAAAGAAAAGCTAATTTCCTGAGTGCCCTGTAAGAAAAATATTATTATTTCTGAGTAAAAAGCTTTTTTCTTGAGGATTTCTTTGGAACAATAGCTTGCTTACTTTTCCAGACATATCCAGCACTAAAATAACTAAAAGAAAAGTTGGGTAGTGAAAGAGCATGAACCTTAAGTTAGAAGGAATTATAATTTAACTTCTTAGAAGTTGTTTCCCTGCCTGCAAAATAGAATACCTTCGTGTTGTGATTAAATGAGATGGAATATGTAAAGGGCCTAGGGCTCTATTTAATTCAGAGTCATTTATCCTTCCCTTTCTCATGCCTAGAGATGTGAAAAGAAAACTCTGGTGAAAATAAGTGATTGAAATTGTAGTACTGGCTTTACTAGAGACTGCTTGTAATCATTTCATTTCTTTGAACTTCAGATTGATTCTTTTTCTTAAAAGTGAGGGTTTAAACAACATAAAATAATTTGGAGCTCAAATACGATAATTCAGATGTAGACTTGGCAAATATTCTCTTTTATCCTTTAGACCCAGAATATTGCAAGCATGGCTTTGCTTTATCCAGGATCTCAAAGATACTTTAGATAGGTTCTTCTGGGTTCAAAAATCACCGTAATTTATGGTGTTGTATTGAAGTATTCATTTGTGTTTGTCTTGTCTAGGCTGTAACATTTTTTAAGAATTAAAATCTGGTTCTATTTATTTTTATACTTCCTTTACTTCAGCTGCACTCACTCACCTATTGCATTGCCTATCTTCAGAATTCAGGGATTGGTTGAATTTAATTGCATGTGGATGTACTTGATACACAATTTCTTCTTTCTTACTATCAGGACTATAAGAAATAAGGAGAACTGTTTTGTGCCTTATATCTTCCCCAAAATCTTTTCTTTTTAAGTTTTTTTTTTTTTAACTTAAGTAATCTCTAAACCCATTATGGGGCTTGAACTCATGACCCCGAAATTGAGTCACGTGCTCTTCTGAGGCACCAAGGCATGCCTTCCCCCCCATTCTTTTTAACAGCATATATGGAAACAGTATTTGAGAAAAACCATGATGTTTGAATTATTTATTTTTTGATTTTTGAATTATTTAGAAAGTGGACCTCCCATATTTTGTTTCCCAACAACAAAAAATAAATGCATATGCTATTTTAGGAGAAAACTGCGAGTGTCTATTTTGCTTATGAATCTGAGACTCTTGAGCTAATTGAAAAGATTTTATGAACTTCAGTTCACTGCATCCTCACAAACCGCTAATGAGGCGAGAAAGCACAGACATAACTTGCCCAGAGTTACACAGCTCCTTGAGAATGCAGGCAGTCCTGGCTCTGGATGTGGTCTTAGCTACTATATTGCCTAAGTGAGTCTTATAACCAACCTGGACTAGGAAAGTTTAATTAAAATAGTATTAAGTCAGTGGCTATTTTAAATTTCAACCTGTTTCTTTTGCAAAGAATAACTTAAGTACTTGAGTTCATTTACATTTCTGGGCCTCATTTTCATTTGTAATTATAATATACATAGCCTGTATCTCTTTTAAGACTATGAAATACAAAAGTTGATATTTAAGTGTTGTAGTTTTTCAGTCTTTAGGGGAATAGAGAGTCTTTATTGGCATTTTATTTCTTTAATTTTAATGCTTTTCTAAGTCCCCGTCTTTCTGGTTTTCATTTATGTTTCAATATTCTAGAAAGGTGAAGTGATACTAATTAGAGAAAACAGGGATTTTAGAAGGACATTTGTATTTCTCAGTAAATACATTTACTAGTTCATTTCTTTTTTTTTTCCTTCTATGTACTGATGTTGATATAAACTAGCATTGTAATGTATTCTTTTTTTTTTTTTTTAAAAACTCGAACTCGCAAACTGTGAGATGATGACCTGAGCTGAAGTTGGTCACCTAACCAAGTGAGCCACCCAGGCGCCCCAAGTTCATTTCTAAATTATAAAACTTAATGTCATTGCTTTTTATAAATACTTGTTAAAGTTCTGATAGTGGATGAATCAGCTGTGGAATTTTTTAGTGCTTTAAATTCATGTTGACAGTCATTTGAAATGTCTTTTGAGGTGTTGAGGACTACTAGAGGCATTTTTGTCAGAAATGTGTGTACTGAAGTCATCTGATAAAATCATATTTATGATTTAAAACTAACTTAAAAAAAAAACAAACCAAGTAATGATTGCTTCTGTATAAAATGGGTGTTATCCTTCACAGCAGATTTTTTTACGTACTGTCTTTGCATATAGACATTTTCCTGGAAATCTTTTTAAGAAGGTAAAAGATAACTCCTTGTAATGTAATTATATTGAAATAGAATGTTTCTAGTATTACAGTGTTTTTGAAGATAATTTCTTGCTGATCTTGTCTTAAACTGTGAAAAATGTGGGTGGAGTAATCTTAAAGAGCAATAGACTAGACTATTGCTTTCTGGACTAGACTAGAAATGAGAAGGAAATTTAAAATGATGTGCACAGTGCATAGTAGTGATATAAGAATGCAATCTACTTGTTTTCCATAGGCTATATTTCATCATTGTTGCATAAAGTCCCTTTTGACCAATTTAGTGAATGCTGCTGGGTCTTAAGGAAAAAATCTTTTGTTTTTATTCAGAGAAATAATTGTAGGGATGGAGAGTAGTCTTTTTCTTGATTAGAAAAACCCATTTTAGCTTTTTAAATTACAGTGATAATAGCTTGTAATTACAGTAACAATAGTAATAATAATATCTTGGTTTTGGCTAATGATTTTTAGTGTGCCTCCAATTAATTTTTATGATTATCTCAGTGTGACAAAGCCATATATTTTCCTTGCCTTAAAAATCCTACTTAAATTTGTCACTAAAAGTATGTGAGCATTTACTGTGTGCAAGGCACTGCACTACCTAGATTTAGGAGTTTACTCAAAATGAGAGGCTTATAGGTGATTCATAATACTACAAATCAACCAGATCATAAGGAAGCAGAATTCTTTCCACCTTAGGTGAGTAGGGAGGGCCTTAGGGAGATGTGACTTGAGCATGTGTAGCACATATAATAAAACAAGCACTTGTCTTTACTTCTTTTTTTCTTTCTTACTTATTTTTTCTAATTGCTTCTGAGTTTAGAGATCTAAAAGCCTGTGGTACCATAGCAGTTTGGAAGACAAAATCAGATGGCCTTACAGAAATCTTATGTGATCTAAATTCTTTAGTCCCATTTACGACCAATTTCATAATTATTTGATCTTTTTTAAAAATTTTTTTTAGTGTTTGAGAAAGACGGAGTGTGAGTGGGGGAGGGGCAGAGAGAGAGGGAGACACAGAATCTGAAGCAGTCTCCAGGCTCTGAGCTGTTAGCACAGAGCCAGACGTGGGGCTCAAACCCACAAACCGTGAGATCGTGACCTAAGCTGAAGTCGAACGCTTAACTGACTGAGCCACCCAGACCCCCCCTATTATTTGTTCTTGATAAAGAAAAATGAAAGTGACTTCCCCTTTATCTCTAAACAAATTAATATTTGGAGTTGGATTTTATGTTGACTTTGTTAGGCTCCTGTTCTAATGGTCTAAGTTCTAAATTTGGGACAAGTTCTACCTGAGGATTGGGTTGCTTTCTGTGACCTTGAATTACTTCTTTTATGAAACTAATTGACTTGTAGGAATCAAATTTAATAGTTTATCTTGTTATCAAAGCTATCTATCCGCCTAAATGAGTCAAGTTATATCTAAGTCTTAAATATCCTTTGTGTGTGCTATATAGGTGTGCAAAAGCAAAGAAACAACTTCTTGTGTGTGCACACCAAGTGAAACTGTCAGTTATTTTGATGTATGATATGGGTTGTATTTCAGTATTTCTCAAATCTGTGATTTACTCAGATTTTTCCTATGTGTAAGTCTGGCAATCCACTTTGGCATTAGTGTTTTATATTTGTCTGACTTTGGGCAAGTCATGTAATTCTGTGTCTCAGTCTGTTTTATTAAGATGAGGATACTAATAGTACCTACCTGATATGGTTGTTGTAAACATTAAATGAGTTACTACATATCAAGCCTTCTTCTAGTTACTATGGCTGCATGATAACCAACTCCCAACATTTAATGGCTTAAAACAGTCATGTTGCTTATAAATCTAAGATCTGAGCAGGGCTGGGTAGGGTTAGATCATTCCTGTTCCACTTGGTGTCAGCCTAGAACAGCATAAAGGCTGGGGACTGTAGTCACCAAAAAACTCACCTACTGACATTATCAGTCACACGTGTGGTGCCTGGGCTGAGAAGACTGAAACATCTGGGACTCCCTGGTATCTCTCTCTAGGTCTGTGTACTTTTCTCGTAAGATCTCTTCAGCATGGTGGCTTCAGGGGAACCAGATTTCTTTACATGGTAGGTCTGGGCTTCCAAGCTGTGTGTCCTGAGAGAGTCAGCTGGTAGCTGTAGTATATGACCTTACCTTGGAAGTCTTGCAGTGTCACTTTTGCAGTAGTCTTGGTCTTGTTCAGATTCAAGGGTAGGTAATATTGAGTCCCATCCCCATGCCATTTTGAAAGAAGAGGATGTGGAAAGTGTATATGGTGTGGCTGTCTTTGGGAAATAGACTCAGTAAGTATTGGCAGTTATGATAAAGTATAGGAAGTCAGATTTAGATAGGCTATCTTGTTTTTGTGATACAAATTTTGATATAGTAAGTTACATGATCCCTTTTTTTCCTTAACAGAAAGTTATAAAATGTAACAGGCAGGCAATTCATAATTTTCTTTTTTTTTAAATGTTTATTTATTTTGAGAGAGAGTGTTTGGGGGAGGGGCAGAGAGGGAGAGAAAGAATACCAAGCAGGCTCTGTGCTGCCAGGGTAGAGCCCGATGTACTGGATCTTGTGAACCATGAGATCATGACCTGATCCAAAACCAAGAGATGCTTAACCGACTGAGACACCCAGGAGCTCCCATAATTTTCTTGAACTGCCTGTTTCTGTCTTTTTTGTTTTGTTTTGTTTTTATTTATTTAAGTAATCTCTACACCCAATGTGGGACTTGAACTCACGACCCCAAGACTAACAGTGGCACGCTCCTCTGACTGAGCTAGCCAGATGCCCCTTGAAGTGCCTGTCTCTTTTAACTGGTTTAGTTTTGGCTTTTAATCTCATTGTCAGTGCCTAGAATAAGGAGCAGGGCACAAAATTATAGTCTATTCCAACAAATGGAGGTGAGGAATGGTAGAATTTCACTCTTAAAGTTGTATATTATTAATATAATATCCATATAATATTAGGTATACAACTTCATACTTTTGAAGAAGGCTTGTCTTAAGTGCTTGGCACTCTTGAATTTTAGCCTTTAATAAATTTGATTATAAGTATAGAAGAGACATAATCATTCTACTAGTAAGTGGCAATTTCATAGATGAAAGGAACGTCACCCACCTGTTAGCCAAATAACAACTTACCCTGCACTATGATTACATTAGGAATCCCTGATGTGTGGGTATAATGTTTACCTATAATTTGGTAAATACTTTGAAACTTTATATAGTATACTTATTTCTACACAAAGTTTATTACCAATTACAAAGTTAAGCTAAGTTTATAATGCTTGATTTTACCTTGTTAAATGTAACTTATAAACCTGTAGAATTTTTGTTTCCTTTTATCTCATGCCACTTTCTTCAGTCCCTATGGAGGACCATGTTCCATTCTTTAAAAATGAGAATTATATAATATTTGGTTTTTTTTGTTTAAAAAATTTTTTTTTAATGTCTATTTATTTTTGAGAGAGACAGAGACAGAGTGTGAACAGGGGAGGGACAGAGAGAGGGAGACACAGAATAATCCAAAACAGGCTCCAGGCTCTGAGCTATCAGCCCAGAGCCCGACGTGGGGCTCGAACTCACAAGCCATGAGATCGTGACCTGAGCTGAAGTCAGACGCTTAACTGACTGAGCCACCCAGGCTCCCTGAATATTTGTTTTATAATAATTCAGATGGAAGCTATGAACCTAAGACTTCCTAAACATATAGTTTTCATCAGAGAACAAAAATAAAACCGCCTTGTTTCTTTAGAGATTAGTGAGGTTCTTTTGTGGAACCTCAATCAAGAACTTCCAGATCCTGAAAGAATTGGTTAGATGCCTTGATCATCCTTTTTTCCTATTAAATTCTTTTTTTTTTTAAGATTAAAAAAAAATTTTTTTTTAGTGTTTTATTTTATTATTTTTGAGACAGAGAGAGACAGAGCATGAACGGGGGAGGGTCAGAGAGAGAGGGAAACACACAATCTGAAGCAGGTTCCAGGCTCTGAGCTGTTAGCACAGGGCCCAACACAGGGCTCGAACTCACAGACTGTGAGATCATGACCTGAGCTGAAGTCAGACACTCAACTGACTGAGCCACCCAGGCGCCCCTTAAGATTTTATTTTTGAGTAATCTCTATACCCAGTGTGGGGCTTGAACTCACAATCCCCAGATCAAGAGTCACAGGCTCCAACTGAGCCAGCCAGGCGCCCCTTGCTACTACATTCTTTAAGTTTATGGTACCTTTTATCCTTGATGTCTCTTACTCTGTATGTAATACAGCTCTATGGTTTTTTTTAACTTTTTGTTTGTTTTTAATTTTTTTTAAAATAGGCTCTACACCACCAGGACCCTGAGATTATGAGTTGCATGCTCTACTGACTGAGCCAGCTAGCCTCCCGTTTTCTCACTTTTTAATGTAAAATGCCATTCATTTCATAGTTAGTAGTTTCATAATTTTAAGGACTGTTGTTGAGAACATAAACAGTCTAAACAATTTACAGATTGAGTAGTGGATGAAATTTTTTCCCCAAATGAGTTTTTGTGTGGAACTCCAGTGCCTGAGACATGTTAAAATGGTATTTTATTAGTATTTAGTTTTTGTAATCTCAAAAATTTTACATTAATTTATAAAGTTACTCAGAACAGTATAACTTTTTAAGTAAATTTAAATTCCAAGTAGGGTTTGTGAATGTTACAAATATATGTCAATATTCAAACGGAATTTCCTTGTTCTATTTTGGCTGCTTAGTCTTGAAAATTTGACTTGCAGATATGGGCAGCTTGTCTTTCAGTCTCCATGTACTACACTTTAGTTCTGCTGATCAAGAGCTATGAAAGGGGATTACTAGTATGCAAATTTTGTTTGAAAAACACCATTACCTAATGATCTTAATTGTCTTTATATCACAAATGCAAAAGTGACTAGAACCTCAAACTTAAGCTATAAAATTCTTAATAATTGTCTTATGTCAGCCCTTTAATTTGTTATTGGCTCCCCAGGAGAGGAGAGCACATAGTAAGTAACTGGTCTTCTTGGAAGGTGTTTAATTGGGTAAGGCATAAGGGTATGATTTACAGATCTAATTTTTTATAAATGGACATGTGGAGGCCTAAATTAAGTCTATAGTACAGACCTGCAACTTTGCTAATGAATGACATATTTATAGGAAATTCTGATGTTTTAATTTTTTTTGAGTGAAGAGAGTAAATTATATTTAAATTCAAATTATACACCCATATCCATTCGGGTCTCTGTTCCTAACTCTCCTTTAAAGTTAGACATTTTAGGGGGGCACCTGGGTGGCTCATTCGGTTGAGCGTCCAACTTCGGCTCAAGTCATGATCTCGCTGTCTGTGAGTTCAAGCCCTGTGTTGGGCTCTGTGCTGACAGCTCAGAGCCTGGAGCCTGTTTCGGATTCTGTGTCTCCCTCTCTCTCTGCCCCTCCCCCACTCATGCTTGCTCTCTCTCTCTCTCTCTCTCTCTCTCTCTCAAAAATAAACATTAAAAAAAATTAAAAAAAAAATAAAGTTAGACATTTCAGAGCCTTGTAATTAAGAGCAGGAGAAAGAAAAGGACCCAAAGATACCAAGGAGAATCCATAGTACAAATGAATTTCCTCACAGGTAACTGAAAAGAAGGCTCCTGATAAGGCTTCTCTACCCATTGGACCTCAGATTCAATTTCGAATTCAGGAATTAAACTCCAAATAAAATAAAAATATTCCAGCTCAGAAACCTACTCTTTCCAGTACATTTTAGAGAGTCATTTAAACTTTGCACCAGAACAGTGGTTCTTGAACATTTTACTTTAAAAAACCCCTTTGCTTTCTTAAGTATTTAGGAATATGAATTATATCTCAATAAACCTGTTAAAGTTATTAAAAAAAATTAAAGATCTTTTGTTTATGTGGGTTATATTTATCAATAAACTTATAGGATTAGAAATTAAAACCAAGAACTTCAGAAACATTAAAAATAAACCAATTATATGTTTCCTTCCTCCCTCCCTTCCTCCCTTCCTTCCTCCCTTCCTTCCTTCCTTCCTTCCTTCCTTCCTTCCTTCCTTCCTTCCTTCCGCATAGGCTTCATGCCTAATGTGGGCTTGAACTTAAGACCCTGAGACCAGTAGTTGAATGCTTTACCAACTGAGCCAGCCAGGCACCCCTACATAGTATTTTCTTAATGTAAAATAACTTTTACTGTTAAAAAAAATAGAAGAGTGATGTTGTTTTATATTTAACATCTTTAATATCTGACTTCACAGCTAGTTTTTCATATCTACTTCTGCATTCAGTCTGTTGTAGTGAATTGATTTGGTTGAACTATGTGAAGACTACATACAAATGTTTTGCTTGACAGTAATTTGAGTTCTCAAAGAAGGGTATATTCTTACATGTGTTGGTTGGCCCTTGAGTTCCCAGAGGACATAATTTTTTTTTTAATGTTTATTTATTTTTGAGAGAGAAAGCAGAGTGTGAGCAGGGGCGGGGAGGGGCCTAGAGAGAGAGAGAGGGAGACACAGGCTCCAGGCTCTGAGCTGTCAGCACAGAGTGCAATGCGGGGCTCAAACTCATAAACCGTGAGATCATGACCTGAGCTGAAGTCGGACGCTTAACCGACTGAGCCACCCAGGTGCCCCCAGAGGAAATAATTTTCATAATAGCAATGTAGTTTACTCTAGATGTTATGGTAGAAATGGCTGGTGTGCCGGGTAGTTTCTTAAGAGGAAAAGGGTCCATGGAAAAGAGAGAAAATGTTGTTATGTTGAAAATCCTTCCTTTCCTTCCCTAAATATTGCGTGTGAATTTCTAACATTGTGTGGGATTTTCTTTTTTTTTTTTGAAACTTATGGATTATGTGTTGTCACAGGATGTGTGTGTGTGTGTGTGTGTGTGTGTGTGTGTCTTTTTTTGTGTATGCTTTAGTTTATATCATTGTGCAGTATCAGACACACACTTCATGAGATAGTCTGACCTGTCTTACTTGGGTAATAGTAAAAGATCTTTTAGTCTTGCTACTCAAAATGTTGTAGCAGTAGCATCAACAAGTAGGTGCTTATTAAAAATACAGTATCTCAAAAGAAAAATACAGTTATCTCTGGTCCTACCCCAAAATTCACTAAATTGGTATCTGCACGTAATAAGATCCCAGGTGATTGTTAGAATATTAAATTGAGAAGCACTGCATTAGATTATTGTAACTATCTGAATAGTAGGAGTGCTTTTTTCTGGCTTAAGTTTCCTTCCAATTACTAGGCTGCTTTTGTTCACATTTTACAGAATTAGTAGGTGTTCACTGGGAAGGAGAACTAAGTGAATGAAAAATGTTAATATGTAGGATCCTAGGAATATTACAGGATCAGGTGGAATGTCTTCTTCTAGTTCAGATCATCTTGTTATCTTACTGTTACAGGAGGAAGGACACTGTTTTCTATGGGATCTATATCTAGCTCAGTGTCCTGTCAAAATAAAAAATTAACTATAACTTGTCTCTTTTGCTCTCCCACGTCAGGACTGTTGCCTTTTTGTCTTAGGAGTGGAGAAAACCATAGATTCCAGCATGGATCTAGGGCCAAAAGGGATCCTGGAGGCTTAGGATTTGGACATCTCCTAGAATTTGCAGGAGCCTAAGAGGGGCTACGCAGTAGGACTCCATTTGGCCCTGCTAGGCTTTGGGAGGCTCTGTGGTATGCTGCACATATGTGAAGGTCTCTTGAGTCTTCTAGGGCATGAGGTCTGTCCCTTACCACCTCTGCCACTGCATATGCAGCTCAGTTGCCAATGATAGACACAGTTCATATTCTTAATATCAGCATTATACTGTCTTTTTGTGAGGATCTGTATCCACATGAAGGCTTGTGTTTCAGTGATACTGCACATAGACTGATTACATGATCTTCAGTGTATGTGGATGTTTGCAGTTACAAGGTTCCCCTTCTATGGTAAGATCAATAAACAAAAGTACATTAAGCACTATGTAGATAGACTCTATATTGCTGGTTGGATTTATTATGAGTCTCTTGGCCTTTCTTTGTCCAATTTAAAGAAAATTGGTTTTATTTTCAACTAAGTTTGGACTTTTCCATAAAAGCAGTACAGGTATGTGGTTAAAAGTGATACAAAAAGGTATTTATAGTGAAAGTTTCTCTCCTTCTGATCCTCCATCTGCCCCTCCAAAAAAACATGGATGATGTTTTGTGTATCCTTCAAAAGAAGTTTTGCCTTAAAAAAAAAAAAAAACAACAACAAAAGTTTTGTCTTGAGAGAACACCCATGTCTATATCTGTCTCCCTCCCCGGCCTAGGTATGGATATGGAAATTGGAGCATTACTACCGTGTGTGTGTGTGTGTATGTGTGTGTGTGTGTGTGTGTGTGTGTGTGTGTGTTACACTTTGCTATACCTTAGAGATTGCATTGCAATAGATCATTGAGATTAATCTCTTTTCCTAAGATGGTTTATAATTTGAGTGTGGTTGGTTGTCCACTGAAAACTATTAATATTTTATTTGCCTTTGGTGTTAGTATGGTTTATAAAAGTATGAGCATTACAGTTAAAATGTTTTAAAATCTATGAAATCTAGGAAAATAGGTGATTGTTTCATGGGTTAAGGGCCTCATGAAACTTGAAATTCCTAGGACCCAAATAAAAATAATGTATTTCTGTATAGAAAAAACGCCATCGTCACAATTTATTCCTGCAAAAAATATGACTAAGTATTCAGATAACCAAGCTTATTTGCATTTGAGAATTTAATAGAGATTACAGAAAAATTTTTTAATATCTACACCCAATGTGGGGCTCAAACTCACAACCCTGAGGTAAAGAGTTGCATGTTCTATGGATTGAACCATCCAGGTGCCCCAAGATTACAAAGTTTAGAATGAAGTTTTAAAGTTCTAATTTAGAACTTACATTGACTGGTAGATAGCCAGATGAATTTAAGCATGTGACTATTCTTTAAAGGGGAATCAGACATTTTTTATGTCTGAAGCATCCTATTAAAAAACATTTTTGCTAGCTCTTTTTAAATGGGTGCATTGGATGTTAGACACTTTTTTTTTTTTAAAGTTTATGTATTTATTTATTTCAAGAGAGAGCCCTAGCAGGAGAAGGGCAGAGGGAGATGGAGAATCTCAAGTCGGCTCCATGCTCAGCTTGCAGCCTGACGTGGGGCTCAAGCTCATAACCCTGGGATCACTACCTGAAATCAGGAGTCTGACGCTCAACTGATTGAGCTACCCCCAGACACAAATCATTTTTACTTTAATAAGTTAAACTTTATTTTGACTCTTACATATAAGCAAATGAAGTTGTGATTATAGATAAATGTTCTTATTTTTAGATGGTGTGTGCTGAAGTGATTGTGGTTGAAGTATCACGTTTGCAACTTGGAGATGATTGAGAAAAACAAATTACATATAGCAAGTAGGACAAAGTGTAAACTAAAAAAAAAAATTTATTTTAAGTGATCTCTATACCCAACATGACACTTGAACTCACAACCCTGAGATCAGGAGTCGCAGGCTGTACCGACTGAGCCAGCCACGTGTCCCCAAAATGTAAATTAAGTTCAAATTTATGTAACTTTTCTGTGTCTTTGAAATTTTCTGTAGTAAAAACTTGGAAGTCGGGAAGTTAATATAATTTTCATAATTTATTGGTACTTAGATTGCAAGCAGATAAATAAATAGCTTTTGATGGATTTAATGTGCAAACATTCTTACTTACTGTTGAGCCCTCTGGTTGAAGCTACTTTCTTGTAGTCTCTGTTGGGAAGATACTGAAAAAAATTGTTTTAATGAATTGCTTTTAATTTTTTAAAAATTTTATTTTTATTTTTATTTTATTACAAATTTTGTTTATTTGTGAGAGAGAGAGAGATAGAGTGTGAGCGAGTGAGGGGTAGAGAGAGGGAGACACAGAATCCGAAGCAGGCTCCAGGCTCTGGGCTGTGTCAGCAGGGCTTGAACTTTTGAACCTTAAAATCATGACCTGAGCTGAAATCGGATGCTTAACCGACTGAGCCACCCAGGCGCCCCAAAAAGATTTTATTTTTAAGTGATCTCTACATCCAGCATGGGGCTTGAACCTACAACCCTGACTGAGATCAAGAGTCAGATGCTCTACTGACTATGCCAGCCAGCCGTCCCCTTAAATGAATTGCTTTTGAAAGGAAGGCTTTCATTTCTTTTTTTTTTTTTTTTTACTTTTATTTCTACTAGTATGTAATTTTCTTAGTAAATAAAAGGGTCACTAATATGTTATACTTTAGTGAATAAAAAATAAAAAAGATTGGCTTTTTCAGTCCTTTTTTTGTGGATAGAAATTAGCAAAAAAAAAATTGAGGTCTAGAAAAAGACATTTTATTTGGACTTTGGTAAAATTGGAGAAACTTTTTATTGCACCCAGTTTTCTCTCTTCTGCTTGTTTAGAAGGGAAAATATTGCACAATTTCCCAACTTTTTTGAGATGGAGAGAAGTAGGATATGACAGCAGTTGTATTCTTAGATTAGTGAATAGAGGAAATGATTATGGATTAACAAGTGATTTGCAGAATTGTAAACATACTCTCGGTTCTGAATTATTTATAGCTGGACACTATAACTCTATTACTTTATTGTGCTTCTCAGAACTATGCAAGGGCTGAAATTTGATGAGCTGTATGTATGGGTGTGTGTGTGTGTGTGTGTGTGTGTGTGTTTGCTTTGCTTTCTGTAGGTTATAGTATTGAGTTCATGTCTGCCAAAAGTTACTTAAATTATCCCATAACTGGTTTTGAGGTACCAGCATTTTTTTTTTTTGCCTTGATTTGCACTTTATTGCCAACTAAATGATTTCAAAGCAGTGTTGTTTTCTAATAGAAAATATGGTTTAGTATGCTTTGTATGGAGCAGAATGTCAAGTAGTAATCTTAATTAAGTATAAGATCATATTCATGTTAGTGAATTTCTAGGAATAACACAGCCTTTTTTCTTCTTTTGTAGCATAAGCAGTACTATAATGGATGTAGACAGCACAATTTCCAGTGGGCGTTCAACTCCAGCAATGATGAATGGACAAGGAAGCACTACTTCTTCAAGCAAAAATATTGCCTATAATTGTTGTTGGGACCAGTGCCAGGCTTGCTTCAACTCTAGTCCAGATCTGGCAGATCACATCCGTTCCATACATGTAGATGGTCAGCGAGGAGGGGTTGGTTTTGTCATTTCTTTTTTTCACTCCCTGTTTTCATTAGTTTTATTAATTTGTAATTGCTAGCTAGGCTTTTTTTTTTTTTTAAAGTAATTTGAGATTTTTTTACACAGGCTTTATTTTTTTCAATTTTTTTTTCATTTATTTCCCACATAACTTGATAGGATCAAATGAACATATGTGTTGGATTTTAATTTGCTCTTAGAAGAGATTAGACTTTCTAAAATACAGTGCGAAGAAATTCAGTTTTCTAAAATACAACGGTAATATTAGACTTTCTACAGGATTAGTATAAACAGTTCTGTTAAATGACGGCTTGCAGTCATTATTTGTGAATGAGAATTGATCATCTTTTCCCAGGTCTTAACAGAGCTGGCTTAGATAGGAAGTTCTGGTTAGTGAGTATTGACCTATACCTTTTTAGGAATAAATTTAATTGTGTCAGTCTATATAATTTTTATTGGATAGTGATTTAAGAGCTAAGCAAATTAGGTGAGTCAAAGTGTAATGGATCAAAGTATTATAATGTTACTTACAACTTTTTTCAATTTTATCTAGGTTTGTCTTGAATAGTTAACCACACTTTAGTGCACTTTCCAGAAATTAATGTCACATTGTTAAGTACAGATAATCTTTAGGCCACGTATTTCCTATCAGCTTGCCATCACTGTTGAGATCTACTGATACTAAAATGGTTTAGGATCATTATGGTTTAAGTGAGTGGGTAGCTGTTTCCAAGGTTGCATTGATAGTTAGATTGCATTGATCTTTTTCAAAACATGCAACCATATAAGCACCTCTCACGTTGTAACCAGTGGTATTTGTGCATTGAAATCTTTTAAGAAATCTTTGCCGTTGTCACAGTATGTTGTAATGTATCAGCAATTTTTTGATTACTGAAATTTGATAAGTAAATACTTGTCTTACTAGATTTGAATTTTGTGATGTCTAGGTAGACAACAGATAGTGTATTAAAGAAATTTGCCCATCATATGGTATTTTCACCGCTTAACCCAACCCAGCTCAGTGGTTAGGTTACTTTTGTAATAGTCTTTTTTCCCTGCTTACATATATCAGATTTTTATTGTGACCTATGTTAACCAAGTTGGTTTCCTAGTTATTATAGAGTTGTTTTTTGTGAGCCAGTGCTTGATATCATTCGGTATATATCACTAAGATAGTCTTTTGAGCCATGGCATGATGCTTTTTTAGTCACTTGATTTAGCAACTATATATAGGATCATGAACTATGTAGAAGGTTACTGAGCTTCGTGTAGTAGGTGTGGGAAAATCTCACATTTCTAAGTCTTAGATCTTACACATTGAGGAGTTGGTACATAGCCTTATGAGAATGTTTTCAGCTCTTTAAGGATCTACAGAAGGAATCGAGGTGCAGACTGAATCTATCATGTAGTCACGGCAGCTATATTTACCTTATGTCATAGAGCAAGGCATGAAGTCTTGGTATTTCTACAATAAGTATAAACTTGTTGAAATGACCCCCCCCGTGTCATTTCTCAAATACTTACTCATAAAATTACTTTATTAAAAATAGGATTCTCTGGCTAATTTTAAGCTTAATGCTGTTTTGACCACAGAAAGGAGGCCTGATCTTTGAAGGACATTAATTGCTAAACTACAAATATTAGAGAATAGAGAAAATACACTCAGATTATTTTTACATATCAGTCATTGGCCTATAGATCAAGCTTTCAGTCTGTATACCGATGAATGCATGAAACTTTGAAAACTATGTACAACTATGTAACAGGAAATCTTGATCTGGTTTTGTGCTTAAAATAGAGTGGATGTTGGTTGGGACATCTTTTTTTTTTTATGGCCTCTTTGAAGGGAACTTTAAAAAAATAAGCATTTTTAAGTGTAGAGTTCATTGACGTTAAGTACGTTTATATTGTTGTACAACCATCATCACTGTCTATCTCCAGAATTGTTTAATATATCAAACTGACATCTGTACCCATTCAACAATAATTCCCCATTCCTCCCTTTCCTCAGCACCCCAGTTCTACTTTCTGTCTTCATGACTTTGTTCTAGGTACCTCATACACCTGGAAAACAGCTGATTTTCATAACATAATTTTTGTTTAGATTTCTTTTCTTTCTACCCCAAGTGTTAAACTGTCTTAATGGAACAGAAGCAAATGAGGAAAAAATTGGTAACTCTAGAGGACTTTATGCTTCTACTTACTAAAAGTTGACGGTTTTATTGGAGTAGTATGTTAGCAAGATCTGAATACTATATTAATTCCTGTTCTTTTTCTCATCCCACTCTAATCTTCACCCTGGGAAAACAAAACCATCATATAATAGCTTAGAAACTTCTCTCTCCCCCCATCCCCCCTTTAAGCTTTTTATATTTCCATGTCACATGGACTTTAATTATATTTGGAGGCTGAAATTGGGTAGAGTTTGGGTCTTCATTGACCTTTTCATATATCAAAGTGGGTAGATTCTTCTATTTCAGAAGTTAAGCTAACCACTTAAACACCAGATTGTGAGTGTACCTTTTTTTTTAATTTTTAAAAAATACCTTTTTAAAAAAATGTTTATTATTTTTGAGAGAGAGACAGCATGAGTGGGGGAGGGGCAGAGAGAGAGGGAGACAGAATCCGAAGCAGGCTCTAGGGTCCTAGCTGTTAGCACAGAGCCTGATGCGGGGTTCAAACTCACGAACTGCAAGATCATGACCTGAGCTGAAGTCGTATGCTTAACTGACTGAGCCACCTAGCTGCCCCAATTTTCTTCTCTTCTCTTCTCTTCTCTTCTCTTCTCTTCTCTTCTCTTCTCTTCTCTTCTCTTCTCTTCTCTTTTCTTTCATGTTTATTTTTGAGAGAGAGAGTGTGCGTGAGTGAATATGCCTTTTAAGGAAGACTCATGAAAGTACTTTTTCCTATTTAAAACACTAAAAGAGGCAAAACATTTTTTAACTTTTTTTCATTAGGTATAATAGAATCGGGTTCTGGGGTCATACTTCTGTGCATGATTGGATTTCAAAAACTAGAATGAGGTATTTTATTAATCACATTTCAAATCCCAGTGTCCTATTCATATACACTGAAGTCTTGGTAAGCAGGAAACTTTGTCTTCTAGGATTTCTGTGGTTTAGTAACATCCATTAGTGTTGTGTTCTTTCCGTCTTAACTGTTTCTTATTAAAAAAAAAAACAGATTTGCCAGAAAGAAACCTGTTTGTGTTTCTTGATGCACGAGTTATTTTACACATGTCATTTTATTAAGTTCATTTTTGTGTATGTTCTTTGGTCTGTTTGAGGGCAGAGGGCCTGAAGGAGATTTTGGGGAAGGGATGGTAGGGTATTATTCAAAGGCTTGAATAAGATCAGTTACCTTTATATGTTACATAAAATGACACTCAGGGTTAAATTGGAATGAGACTAGAAAGTGAAATCAATCTTAGGAGGTCACTTTGAGTTTTGATTGCCTATCTGATAGCTCCTAAAACATGCATGAAATTGGTCATAGATTTTGTAATAAAGGAAAAATACTTAATTCTTGTAATTTGAGTGTTCCATTAAATATTTTTGTCCTCTGTTTTATTAAATTTGCCCTCTGTTCTTTTAACAGAGAAAATTGAAAATGTTCATTTAATGTGGCTAAAAATAATAGGATATAAAATGATAGCTGTTGTTTTAGATCTTGGAAGAACAAACTGATTAGAAACAATAATTACATGTAAAAATACTTTATTTCTCTTTTGTTCGCATTTTGTAAAAGAGTGAGCTGGGTTTTTTCTAAGTAATATTAAAGCTTGGGGTGCCTGGTAGCTCAGTCAGTTAAGCATCCGACTTTGGCTCAAGTCATGACCTCACAGTTCATGGGTTCAAGCCTCGCGTTGGGCTCTGTGCTGATAGCTTGGAGCCTAGACCCTCTTCACATTCTATGTCTCCCTTTCTCTCTGCCCCCCACCCTCAAAAATAAAATAAAACATTAAACAAAAAAAGAAATGAAAGTTTAAGGGATCCATAAAAATCATCCAATCCCTTCCTGACTTTAGATGGTATTATCTCTTGCTTTATACAAAATCTTTTTGTATCATTTTACTGCAAAAGGAATCTAATTCCTTAGTAAAGCCAGCCCCTTCCCCCACTCCTGCATGTAAATTATATTGCCTTCTGGCTCTATTTAGAATATATTTGGCTGATTTTAATTTACCTTACTACTAACTGAATTTTCCTTATGCATACTTAGATTCTGTCAGGTTACATTGCATTTTTTTTTTGCAGTAGATTTTACAATTTACTTACAGAAAATTTTAATGGATCATTTGCACACTTTAGTGTGAAATGTTAGTGACCAGATAAGTACAAGTATCTTTATACTGTCACACAAGCTGTCAAAGGTGTAGGCCATGAATAAATTCAGAAAAATACGTTGCTGCATTTGGTCAAAGAAATTGATGAAAGTGAAGAACACTTAACACTACTCTTGGTTCTCAGGTTTGTACCAGTCTTTTCCATTTTGGGCATTTTGGAGGAGTTGCCTTAAAGTTGACAGTTTGAATGAGTGAGGATTTCTGAAGGACTTCTCAACAGAAAGCCCAAACTTATAAAATTGAAATTTTAGACCTCTACATCTTTTGTTGGGTCATTGTAAATTTGAAGATTCTTTGGTAGTCCAAAAATATTCTGATTTAATTTAGTTTAGTTTAATTTAATTTAATTTTAATTTAATTTAATTTAATTTAATTTAATTTAATTTAATTTAATTTAATTTAATTTTGTTTGAGAGAGAGCCAGGGAGGGATGGGGGTTGGGGGAGAAGGAGGGGAGAGAGCGAGAGGGAGAAAGAAAGAGAATCCAAAACAGGCTACACGCCCAGCATGAAGCCTGATGTGGGTATCCCTGAGTTGAAATCAGGGAGTCGATCGCTTAACTGACCAAGCCACCCAGCCACCTCCACAAATATTCTTTTAATAACTGTGTGTTTTGATTTGATTTTTAAAGATAGTTTGGCAGAAAAATTTATTTGGTGGCAGTTATTTTGAAAAGGGGCCTCCAGTGTCTAATATAAACCCAATTTTTCTGTTAAATAGTTTAGAGTATCATCTTGCATTTTCATTGTATTTTGGAGTTAGCAAATGTGTGCTGGTAGTGTCTGTTTGATGAGAAAGGAAATAGACGCTTAAAGAAATGATTCTTCCAAGATTACAAAGCTGCAAAGTATGAAAGCTCTGTATACAATTCAGGTCATTTACTTTGTGCTATTTTTGTTACATCTAATAACCTAATATAAGTCTGTCTATTATGAGAGACTAGACTATGTACCTATGTGCCTCAGTATTCTGATTAGTATAGCTAGATCTTAATTCATTTTTTTTTTAGAACTTAATTCATCTTAAGGTATTATAGAGGAAGCATGATAGATTTTATCCTTGAATAATTCCTTTCACATTTGGATTAGATTCCTGTGGTGTTTGGTTTTCAGAGTTAATTTTTACAATGAAGAAGTTTCTAAAAATTGATTATGAGAATGTTTTTCATATATTGTGCATCTAAAAACTCTCAAGTTTGAAGAAAGACCCTTCTGTCAGATTTTAACTCTTTATCAAAGGGTGTCCTAACATAGATTAGGGAAAGACATTCAGCTTTTAACAGTTTTGTGATTTTTGTGGATCCATGGTGTGGAGTTTTAGTGCCTGTTTTGTCTTTGTGCAAGTTTAGTGCTTCCTCTCCCCCTCTCTCCAAACCCCAAAATTATTTTCTAAATATTTCACCCCAGTATAGCTAAATATAGTTAGCTTTGGTCTCTTTACACTTATTTCCATTTCCTATAAAATTCATTAGGTTGAAGGTTATGGTTTTTCTTTGAACCTGAAGGTGTTGCTCTAATAGCGTTACTAGACATTATTTCACCTAGAGTCTGGACCATAACTACTCATCTTGAAGGCTATTATCTGGTGGAATTACAGTCTGCCATTGTCTCCATATTTGTGTTTATTTCTAGGAAAAAAAAATTGCTAGTCAGAGATTGTTGTTTCTTTCACATATAGTGGTTGGCTAATGTAAGGGGCAGTGTTTGAATATTTATCTTCTTGTTTCTTTGAGAGTAACTCAGCACAGAGGTTACTTAAGAGTTAAGACAACAGAATTCTTCACTGTTTTAAAAATTATTACATAAATGACGGTAGATTTGTTTGCAGTTACTTTAATGCATCTCTCTTTATGTGGTATGGCTTGTGAGAGAATTTTAAATCAATCTCTGATTCCTATTTATTGCTTGAACATTTAAGATTCAGAGTTGTCAGGAAGTTGATAGATAGCACTACTGATTATCTGCATGTGATTATTAAACATTATTGAATTAATTTCCACAACACAATTCATGTAGTTTTGAAAACATTTTTTCCTTTTTTTGGATTCATTTTAAAAAGTAGCTTTGAATTCTGGGAACTTGTGGAATCATTTTATAAACACAAACTAGGGTCAAGGATTTTAAATATGAAGGAGGAAATGTTTTGATTTCTATGTCTGTTTAATTAAAAGAAATGAGCCAATTTATAGAGGAATCAGGATACATGATAACTATAAACAGTCATATCAAACAGCAATAGCAGTATTGCCTTGTTAGACCTATCTAATATAAAATGACTTTGGTTTTGAGTAAAAATTCAGTTACTTTAGACTGTTGATTTTTCTAGGCTTTAAAAAAAGTTTATTTTAAACTGTTTAATGATGCTTCATTTTTGCATGTATCTTCATTCTATTCTACATGTAGTATGTTACAGTCTTGAAAGTATGGCTCTGTTTATAATTACTCTTCCCTTAGAAAAGAACAGAGCTTATATATAAGTGGCTCTTTGAAGGCTATAACTACAGTGGATTCAGACTTCTTTTACTGGTGTTGGGAAGCAATTTTAAATGTTCAGTTTGATGGAAATACAATCAGTTAGAAACTTGATATGTCACTAGTAAGAAGATGATAAAGATTAGATTGTTAGTTGTTAGACTGGTATTTTCCAAACCCAGTCATACTCAATTACCTGAATCCAAGAATGTGGATCTGTTATGATAAACAGCTTGTGCCCATTGCTTTTACAACTGTATTAATTTAACATTTTGTATTAGATTTTGTTTCATAAGATAATGGGAAATAATTTTTAAAGAATAGAACAGTACAAAAATAAGTATTAGCATGCATATGAGAATAAGGAATCTGGAGCAGAAAATTTTAACTTAGTAATTTAATTACTATACTCATTTTCTGACATTCATCTTCAGAGATTAATATTTGAGTATTTTGATTTATTTTCATTATTTCTTTATACCATTATATTTTCCTGTTATAAATAATACATGTTAGTTCCCTCATGCAGTAAATACAAAATAATGGTGTATAGTTCTGGTTCCAAGGGTATATTGTTAATATTTTGAATTTTGCCTTCTGAGTGACACTTTGGGATTGGTTTTTCAGTCCCCATTGAGGGAATTGGACAGCAGCCTTAAGGGGAAAGGGTTGACACTGTGCTTTTCATACTGGAAGTTCAGAAGTTTAACTATGTTAAGCATTTTGATTGACTCCTACATTAATGGCTCTTTCTGTCAGTTAAAGACTTGCAGCATGTTCATTTGAACTTACAAGGAATAAAACTCTGTTGAAATAAGTGATGAAAATTATTATGCCTCTTCTTTTAACAGGTATTTGTTTGCTTATGGAAAGGTTGTAAAGTATATAACACTCCATCAACCAGTCAGAGTTGGTTACAGAGGCATATGCTGACACACAGTGGAGACAAACCTTTTAAGGTAAGTAAGTATATGTGAGTTGTTTTTAACCTTTAGTTGATGTATTTCTTTAAAAAAATTTTTTTAAACGTTTATTTATTATTGAAGGACAGAGAGAGTCAGAGCGTGAGCAGGGGAGGGGCAGAGGGAGAGGGAGACACAGAATCTGAAGCAGGTTCCAGGCTCTGAGCTGTCAGCACAGAGCCCGACGCGGGGCTCAAACTCACAAACTGCGAGTTCATAACCTGAGCCGAAGTCAGACGCTTAACCGACTGAGCCACCCAGGTGCCCCTGGTTGATATATTTCTTAATGGGCATATTTTTGCCCTTCTAGCAATGTTTAAAAATATTTCTGTAGATACATGGAATTTAAAAAAGCAATGGAGGTAAAGATAATTTAATCCAATTTGTAAAATTTGGAGAACAGAAAAAAGTCACTGTGGAGGGTGGATTGAGA
Organism: Acinonyx jubatus; assembly: GCF_027475565.1. Taxonomy (NCBI): domain Eukaryota; kingdom Metazoa; phylum Chordata; class Mammalia; order Carnivora; family Felidae; genus Acinonyx; species Acinonyx jubatus. The sequence continues at coordinate 51,554,598 of NC_069387.1, forward strand.
ATAGCTAATGGGCAGACCTGTTTGAATGCATGTCTTTAAAATTGGAGGCTTTTAATACCTTGTGATGTGTGTTTTCACTGCTATAGGTTTCAGCCTTTTTATTAGCAAACAACACTGATTATTAATAATTCCAAAAAGTGAAATTGTACAACGTTAAGGGAATTGATTGCTTTGACTCAGGTTTGAGGTCATGGTACTGAGTTTAGTTGTAAATTACTGTGTCAAATAGATGTATTCTGAAAAATTGTATGAAGAACCAGTTCTGTAAAAACCGTTTTTCCATTTATCTTCATTAAAAATGAAAATATTTTGGTTTGTAATTATGGAAAGCATATACCATAGAGGTTAAAAGTTTGTGTTTAGAAAACTTTAATAGCTGTTAAACCCATAATTTACTGGTATGTAAATACCGTGCCAGAAACTTCCCTTGGGTTTCATTAGAGAAGGAGGTAATTCTTATGGAGCTGCTTTTTAAAAAATTAGTTTATTTTGAAAAGACAATCTTTAACAAGTTAAAAAAAATTTTTTTTAAAAATTTTTAATGTTTAATTTTGAGAGAGAGAGAGACACAGTGCCAGCAGGGGAGGGGCAGAGAGAGGAGACACAGAATCAGAAGCAGGCTTCAGGCTTTAAGCTGTCAGCACAGACCCCAATGCGAGGCTCAAACTCAGGCACCATGAGATTATGAGCTGAGCTAATGTCAGACTCTCAACAAACTGGGCCACCAGGCGCCCCAAGTTGAAATAAATTTTTAAGGAAATTATTTATGTAGAGAAATCTTGCTCCCTTTTCTTCTTTCCTTCTTCCCTCTTCCTCAAATATGTAACCACTGTTACTAGTTTCTAGTGAATTCTAGTATTTCTTTATGAACCAATATATGTAGTTTCATTCTTCTTTCTTACACAAAATCCAGTAAACTATATACTGTCTGTACTTTATTTCTAACTATTTTTTTAAAATGTTTGTTGGTTGGTTGGTTGGTTGGTTGATTGATTTTGAGAGAGAGTGAGAGACAGCGTGCACAAGCAGGGGAGGGTCAGACAGAGAATCCCAAGCAGTCTCTACACTGTCAGTGCAGAGCTGTATGCAGGGCTCAAACTCAGGAACCGCGAGATCATGACCTGAGCCAAAATTAAGTCGGATGCTTAACCAACTGAGCTACCCAGATACCCCTGTAATTTTTTTTTTTTTTTAATGATTTTATTTTTAAGTAATCTCCATACCCAGTGTGGGACTCAAACTCAAATCTCTGAAATCAGAAGTCGCATGCTCTACTGACTGTGCCAGCCAGGCACCCCATATACCTTATTATTTTTTTCTTTAATCAACCTTTTATTTTAGAGCAGTTTTAGATATACAGTAATATTACAAGGATTATAAAGTTCCCTTATACCCTATGCCAAGTTTCTCCCACTGTTAACCTCTTTCTTGCATGTATGTGTACCTTGCTTTTTAAACTTACTGTATTCTAGAGATCTTTCTATATTTGCTCCTAGAGAGTATTCTTTCAGTTTATTTAACCAAATTTGTATAGACACTTGGGTTATTTCTAGTCTTTGGCTATTATAAATAGTGCTGCAGTGATAAATCTTGGAATATACGTGTCATTTTGTACATGTGTAAATATATATGGAGGAAGAATTCCCCGAAGTGACATGAGTGGGTGGATCAAAGGCTATATAAGCATTGATGATTTTGATAAATCTTGCCAAATTGCCCTCCTTAGGGTTTGTGTCCTCATCATTGTTAGAACGTCTGCCTTCTCAGTAGCTGTGCTAAGATAAGAAGGTGTTCTCAAACTTTTGGATTTTTGCCAATCTAATAGATTAGAAATTCCATCGTTGTGTAGGTTTTTTTCTTGTTTTCATTCTAATGTAGTTTTAATTTGCTTCTCTTTCATTATGAGGAAGTTTGGATATCCTTTTTTCTTTTTCTTTTTTCTTTTTTTAATGTTTATTTTTGAGAGAAACAGAGGATGAAGAGGATAGTGGCAAAGAGAGAGGGTGACACAGAATGCGAAGCAGGCTCCAGACTCTGAGCTGTCAGCACAGAGCCTGATATGGGGCTCGAACCCACTAGCTGTGAGATCATGACCTGAGACGAAGTCAGATGCTTAACCGACTGAGTCACCCAGGCGCCCCTGGTTATCTATTCTTATGTTTAACTATTCGGGTTTATTTTTCTTTCTTTTTAATTTTGTCTATTTACTTAAAAAATTTTTTTTTAATTTTTATTAAGCAAGCTCTGTGCCCAGCATGGGGCTTGAACTCATGATACTGAGGTCAAGAGTCTAATGCTCTACTGACTGAGGCAGCCAGGAGCCCCTCTTTATTCTTTTTTAAATAAATGATCTCATTGACCTTTCTGTTGGCATGTGGGTCTTATAACTTTAACACCCTAGTCTTTCTTGGGGTCTTACTATAGATCCTACCCCTGGTATGTTCTGGAAGTGTATGATCTGGGGCAGTTTTTAAACTTCCCATTAAGATGTAGCTAGTAAGAATAGTTACCTCATGGAGCCATACAGTATGTATCCAATAAACATAAGAGATTATTGTTGTTAAAGTGAAAGAATCATTTACTTTTTTACTGTATTTCTGTATGTTTTTCTTTAAGGCAGCAATCCTCCTGGTTGATTGTGATGTGCAGATTGATTTCAAAGCCTGTCAAATGCTTTTTTTCTCCCAGATCCTCCTTTTAGAAACTGTAGAAGATTCCCATTGGAGAGGGGGAATGAAGTTGTCTTTAAAAAAAGATAAAAGTTGGGGCGCCTGGGTGGCTCAGTCAGTTAAGTGTCTGACTTTGGCTCAGGTCATGATCTTGCTGTTCGTGAGTTCAAGCCCCACCTCAGGCTCTGTGCTGACAGCTCAGAGCCTGGAGCTTGCTTCAGACTCTGTGTCTCCTTCTCCCTCTACCCCTCCCACCACGTATACTTTTCTCTCTCTCCCTCAAAATAAATAAACATTAAAAAAAAAAAAAAGACAGAAGTTAAGGAGTATGAATTAGTGAGGCATTGTTCTGTAAGTCATAGGAATCATTTAAATTCAGAAAGCATTTATTGATATCTATAGTACATGGCAGTGTGCTAGGCACTTTGGAAGCAAGGTAAATAAGATCTAAATTTAAGTAATGAAATGTTTTATGTGCTTTAATAGTGACGTATGAAAGGTTCTATGGAAACTTAGATTAGGTATCAATTAAATACTATAATAGGGACTGTGGAGGAATAGTAGAAGGTAAGTGGGAGTCAGCTATAGAAAGAAGGTCATGAGTTGATGATGTTTGAGGTGAGTCTCTTTTTTTTAAAGTTTTTACTTATAATGTATAATAAAGTGTCTTAAGTATACTTAAGTGTTCAACAGTGTAAAGATATGTTTCATATGTGTGTATGTACCTGTGATGTATGCACCTGTGTCACCACCACCCTGATGAAAAATATTTTTTAGTAAAATAGAATTTCTTTAATGACCCTTTCCAATCTATTCTTCTCCTGTCCTCTGTTTTTCCCCGCAGGCCATATTATGATTTTCCAGTCTATTCTGTCCTCTGTTATTCTCCTCAGGCCATATTAGATTTCTGTCATCTGGTTTAGTTCTGGCTGTACCAGTTTATTTATTTACATTTTAAATGGTTATTTATTTTTGAGAGAGAGAGGGAGGTGGAGAATCCCAAGCAGGTGCTACACTGCCGGTGAGGAGCCTGACACAGGACTTGATCCCATGAACCATGAGATCACGACCTGAGCCAAGATCAAGAGAAGGATGCTCAACCGACTGAGCTACACAGGCACCCCAGAATAGGGCATTTTTAGCTTTGGAAATGACAAACTCTTCTCCAAATTGGTCATATTATTTACATTTCCACCAGCAGTGACTTAGAGTTTTTAGTTGCTCTATCTTATATTATCAAATGTCTTTTAATTTTAGCCATTCTGGTGGATATATAAGTGGTATCTCATTTTTGCTTTCATTTTTATTTCCCCAGTGAATAATGATGAGCACATTTTCATGTGCTTATGGCTATTTGAATTTCCTGTTTTGGGGAAGTGCCTATTTGAACCCATAAACCATGAGATCATGACCTCAGCCAAAATCAGATGGCTTAAGTGACTGAGCCACCCAGGCGCCCCTATTGGATAAATTTTTATATATTTTGGATATAAGTTCTTTGTCAGTTATATGCACATCCCTTCTGTGTTTGGTTTCCTAATGGGATTTTTTGAAAAAGTTTTAAATTTCAATGAAATCTAATTTATCAGCTTTTTTTTTTTTTAAATATATGAAGTTTATTGTCAAATTGGTTTCCATACAACACCCAGTGCTCATCCCAAAAGGTGCCCTCCTCAATACCCATCACCCACCCTCCCCTCCCTCCCACCCCCCATCAGCCCTCAGTTTGTTCTCAGTTTTTAAGAGTCTCTTATGCTTTGGCTCTCTTCCACTCTAACCTCTTTTTTTTTTTTTTTTTTTCCTTCCCCTCCCCCATGGGTTTCTGTTAAGTTTCTCAGATACCATATGGTATCTGTCTTTCTCTGTATGGCTTATTTCACTTAGCATCACACTCTCCAGTTCCATCCACGTTGCTACAAAGGGCCATATTTCATTCTTTCTCATCGCCACGTAGTACTCCATTGTGTATATAAACCACAATTTCTTTATCCATTCATCCGTTGATGGACATTTAGGCTCTTTCCATAATTTGGCTACTGTTGAGAGTGCTGCTATAAACATTGGGGTACAAGTGCCCCTATGCATCAGTACTTCTGTATCCCTTGGGTAAATTCTAGCAGTGCTATTGCTGGGTCATAGGGTAGGTCTATGTTTAATTTTTTGAGGAACCTCCACACTGTTTTCCAGAGTGGCTGCACCACTTTGGATTCTCACCAACAGTGCAAGAGGGTTCCCGTTTCTCCACATCCTCTCCAGCATCTATAGTCTCCTGATTTGTTCATTTTGGCCACTCTGACTGGCATGAGGTGATATCTGAGTGTGGTTTTGATTTGTATTTCCCTGATGAGTAGCAACATTGAGCATCTTTTCATGTGCCTGTTGGCCATCCGGATGTCTTCTTTAGAGAAGTGTCTATTCATGTTTTCTGCCCATTTCTTCACTGGGTTATTTGTTTTTCAGGTGTGGAGTTTGGTGAGCTCTTTATAGATTTTGGATACTAGCCCTTTGTCCAATAAGTCATTTGCGAATATCTTTTCCCATTCCGTTGGTTGCCTTTTAGTTTTGTTGGTTGTTTCCTTTGCTGTGCAGAAGCTTTTTATCTTCATAAGGTCCCAGTAGTTCATTTTTGTTTTTAATTCCCTTGCCTTTGGGGATGTGTCAAGTAAGAGATTGCTACGGCTGAGGTCAGAGAGGTCTTTTCCTGCTTTCTCCTCTAGGGTTTTGATGGTTTCCTGTCTCACATTCAGGTCCTTTATCCATTTTGAGTTTATTTTCGTGAATGGTGTGAGAAAGTGGTCTAGTTTCAACCTTCTGCATGTTGCTGTCCAGTTCTCCCAGCACCATTTGTTAAAGAGACTGTCTTTTTTCCATTGGATATTCTTTCCTGCTTTGTCAAAGATTAGTTGACCATATGTTTGTGGGTCTAGTTCTGGGGTTTCTATTCTATTCCGTTGGTCTATGTGTCTGTTTTTGTGCCAATACCATGCTGTCTTGATGATTATAGCTTTGTAGTAGAGGCTAAAGTCTGGGATTGTGATGCCTCCTGCTTTGGTCTTCTTCTTCAGAATTACTTTGGCTATCCGGGGCCTTTTGTGGTTCCATATGAATTTTAGGATTGCTTGTTCTAGTTTCGAGAAGAATGCTGGTGCAATTTTGATTGGGATTGCATTGAATGTGTAGATAGCTTTGGGTAGTATTGACATTTTGACAATATTTATTCTTCCAACCCATGAGCACGGAATGTTTTTGCATTTCCTTGTATCTTCTTCAATTTCCTTGATAAGCTTTCTATAGTTTTCAGCATACAGATCTTTTACATCTTTGGTTAGATTTATTCCTAGGTATTTTATGATTCTTGGTGCAATTGTGAATGGGATCAGTTTCTTTATTTGTCTTTCTGTTGCTTCATTATTAGTGTATAAGAATGCAACTGATTTCTGTACGTTGATTTTGTATCCTGCAACTTTGCTAAATTCATGTATCAGTTCTAGCAGACTTCTGGTGGAGTCTATCGGATTTTCCATGTATAATATCATGTCATCTGCAAAAGTGAAAGCTTGACTTCATCTTTGCCAATTTTGATGCCTTTGATTTCCTTTTGTTGTCTGATTGCTGATGCTAGAACTTGCAACACTATGTTAAACAACAGCGGTGAGAGTGGACATCCCTGTCCTGTTCCTGATCTCAGGGAAAAAGCTCTCAGTTTTTCCCCATTGAGGATGATGTTAGCTGTGGGCTTTTCATAAATGGCTTTTATGATCTTTAAGTATGTTCCTTCTATCCTGACTTTCTCGAGGGTTTTTATTAAGAAAGGTTGCTGAATTTTGTCAAAGGCCTTTCTGCATCGATTGACAGGATTATATGGTTCTTATCTTTTCTTTTACTAATGTGATGTATCATGTTGATTGATTTGCAAATGTTGAACCAGCCCTGCATCCCAGAAATGAATCCCACTTGATCATGGTGAATAATTCTTTTTATATGCTGTTGAATTTGATTTGCTAGTATGTTGCTGAGAATTTTTGCATCCATATTCATCAGGGATATTGGCCTGTAGTTCTCTAGCTTTTATTTTTTATAGTTAGTGCCTTTTGTATTGTTTAAAAAATTTTTGCCTACCTTTAGTGTGTGAAGATGAGGAGGCTCTTACAGAAAAGCTGAGTTTTATTTTATGGTTATAGGAAGATCATTTCAGGTATATATTTAAATAAATTTTCATCCTGTAAAGTTTACCCAAGTGTACAATTTAGTAGTTTTTTATAGTGTATTCATAGTGTTCTGCAGCCATCACCACTACTTAATTGTAGATGGAAGTGCCTTTGGGAGAAAGAAAAGGAAACAGAAAAGAATGAGTGGACTATTTAGGGAGTAGTATGTTTCATATATATAGATGGTACTTTATTGTGGGAATTTGAAATATTAAAACATTTTTTTTTAAGTTTATTTATTTTGGGGGGAGAGGGAGAGCACAAATAGGGGAGGGGCTAGAGAGAGAGGGAGACACAGAATTCGAAGCAGGCTTCAGGCTCTGAGCTGTCAGCACAGAGCCCAACATGGGGCTCGAACCCACGAACCGTGAGATCATGACCTGAGCCAAAGTTGGACAATCAACTGACTGAGCCACCCATGTGCCCCTTAAAAAGTTTTTTTGAAGTTTAAATTATTTGTTTTGAAAGAGTGAGAATCCCAAGCAGGCTCCACCCTGTCAGTGCAGAGCTTGACATGGGGCTTGATCTCGTGAATCATGAGATCATGACCTAAGCTGATATCAAGAATTGGATGCCTTGATCTCATGGTTTGTGAGTTTGAGCCCCACAACCCCCACATTGGGCTCCCTGCTGTCAGCGTGGAGCCCTCTTTGGAGGGCTTTGGAAATGGAATATGTCTCCTTTGGAATATGTCTCCTCTCTGCCCTTCACCTGCTTGTGTGTGTGTGTTTTCTCTCTCTCTCTCTCTCTCTCTCTCTCTCAAAAATAAACAAACAAAAAGAGTTGGATGCTTAACCAAGTGAGCCACCCAGGCACCCCTGAAATATTTTCAGACCTAGTTCTGTAGACTGGTGAGCCTGGACTATCTAGAAATTAAATGTATAAGCAATTGGTTTCATAAGTTTTTCATATTGGGATGCCTGGGTGGCTCAATCAGTTGAGTGTCTGACTTTGGCTCAGGTCATGATCTTATGGTTTGTGGGTTCAAGCCCCATGTCAGGTTCTGTGCTGACAGCTCAGAGCTTGGAGCTGCTTCAGATTTTGTATCTCAATCTCTCTTTTCCCCTCCTCCATTTGTGCTCTGTCTCTCTCTGTCTCTGTCTCTCTCTCTGTCTCAAAAATAAACAAACATTAGAAAAAAGTTTTTCATATTGAATGTTTGAGTATTTGTTGTATAATGAACAAGATGAAGGTAAGGGTCAGAAATAATCATGATTAGCAAAGGCTTTAATAATGCTACTTTGTGGCTTGCACATTACCTACATATTTTATTGTATTACCTATTTTAACTATCTCTTGAAACAATTCTGTGAAGTAATTACTGTTTTGCCCTCATTTTATTTATTTATTTTTAAAGGTTTATTTATTTTTGAGAGACAGCGTGAGTGGGGGAGGGGCAGAGAGAGAGAGGGAGACACAAAATCAGAAGCAGACTTCAGGTTCTGAGCTGTCAGCACAGAGCCCAATGCAGGGCTGGGACCCATGAACTGGTGAGATCATGAGCTGAGGTGAACTCAGACTCTTAACCTACCGAGAAAACCAAGCGCCCCTTATTTTATTTTTTTAAAGTTTATTTATTTAAAGCAAGCAGGGAAGGCAGAGAGAGACGGAGAGAGAAAATCCCAAACAGGCTCCGCAGTGGTAGTTTTAAGCAGCCCCATGTTGGTGTCGATCTTATGAATCGTGAGATCATGACCTTCCAAAATCAAAAGCCTGTTGCTTAACCGACTGAGCCTTCCCAGGTGCCTGCCCTCATTTTATACATGAGGAGATTGATGTTGGAAGAGAAGAAATATTTTCTTTTTTTTCTCTAAGTTTTGGTTTATTTTGAGAGAGGGGATGCAGAGGTGGGGTCAGAGAGAGAATCCCAAGCTGACTTCACACTGTCAGCACAGAGCCCAATGCAAGGCTCTAACGAATGGTGAGATCATGGCCTGAGCCTAAACCAGGAGTCAGACCCTTACTCAGCTGAGCCACCCATGCGCCCTGAAATGAAATATTTTCTAAGGTCATGGGCAGTTAGTGGCAGATTCAGGACTTCAGAGGTAGTATAAATCCAGGGTCTGTGTCCTTAACCATTTGTACTCTGGTAATTTATAATGCAGAATGGCTTTTGTGTAATATATGTATTGTATATTTGTGTTTAGATTACTGTTATTACCTCTCACTGTATGTTAGCTTAGAATTTGATTCTAAGGAGTTTGCATTGTATATTTTGGCCTTTTTCATTGTGTTTATAATATGCTTTAAGCATTCACCAAAAAAAATGGTTTTATTCATACCTTAAAAAAATGACAGTGTGGCTGCTCTACAGTTGTGCTTTGTGTGTGGATAATTGATTAAATTACCTTGGGGCACCTGGGTGGCTCAGCAGCATAAGCCCCTACCTCGGCTCAGGTCATAATCTTATGGTTCTTGAGTTTGAGCCCCGAAGTGTGCTGCTCTCTGCTGTCAGTACAGAGCCCGCTTCAGATCTTCTGTCTCCCTCTCTGTCTGCCCCTCCCTTTCTCTCTCTTTCAAAAAAAATTAAAATAAAAAAATACATACATAAGTAAAAATAAAAATGTTTTTAAAAATTGATACGGGTTTTTTTTAATGTGTACTGTTTTTGCTAAAAATATTTAATTCTTTAGGATGAAGTCTGAATAAAGAAAAGGGATGGAGAATAGGGAAAGGAAGGGCTTAGTATATAGTACCTAAATTTGCCTGACTCTGACAGACCTTGGAATTTCACAACCAGCAAAATTTTTTCTGAATTCCTAGTAGTTGCTTGGTCTTCCACTCTGTCACATGGAAATAAGTATAACAAATGTAATACTTGCTACTACTAAAGAATTTTAATTCTGAAAAGCTTCAGGAAGATAGTATAACTTTAACATCTATAGAAAACCCTTGTTTATTTTTTAGTACTTATTTGATTTCTTAACCTGTACAAAGCAAAGAAGTAAATGGAATCATTTTGCACCTACATGTAACTTACCTTTTCATTTCTATATTGGACATTGCTTCACATTTATAAATTTATTACTTTTTAATTGTTGTATAGTATTCCTATGTGATAGTTTATCATATTTAATAGTCCTTTCTTGATGGATCGTTTTTTGCACAATTATCCCCAATGTAAAGAACAATGTAATTAACATTTTTATAAACTGCTTTTGGGAGCTAATATAAATCCCTAAAACCTATGTTACTAGGTCAAAGAGTATGTATAGGCTTGATTTTTATTGTTATTTTTAAGTTTATTTATTTTGAGATAGAGCTTGTGTGAATGGGGGAGGGGCATGACCTGAGCCTTAATCAAGAGTCGGACACTTAACCAACTGAGCCACCCAGGCATCCTGGATTTTTTCTTTCTGATTTATAAAAACCTTAATATTGGGCCCTAGGTGGCTCAGTCATTAAGCATCTGCTTCGGCTCAGGTCATGATCTCACGGTTTGTGAGTTTGAGTCCCACATCGGGTGAGCTCATGCCCCACTTTGGTTGATCTGGAGTCCCCCATCTGGTGAACTCAAGCCCTGCTTCTCTCTCACTTCCCTGTCTGTCTGTCTGTCTGTCTCTCTCTCTCTCAGCTTGCTCACTTGCGCCCTCTTTCTCTCTTAAAAAAAAAAAACCCAAAGCTTAATATAAAGTGTACATGTTTGCTGTAACAGATATTTTGGTCTAGCTTGTCATTTCTCATAAAATTTTGTTTGTTCTGCCATCTGGAAGCTTCTGTATATTGATATTGTACATTTCTACATATATACATGTAGTTACACACAATGTAAATGTAAATACATGATTACACAATGTAAATATGTTTCTATATATTTTCATTACCTTTCTTCCTGTATTATTTATGTAATTTTAGGTTGGAAATCTTATTAATCTGCTTAAAAGTAGGAAAAACATTTCCCTGCTATGATAGGAATTAAATATTTTTCTTATTTTGCCTTTTTTTTTCCTTTACTTTTTATGGTGCTTTTTCTAAAATGCAGAGTTTTAAAACTTAATTTTGAAGTAATTTCAACTTGCAGAGAAGATGAAAAGCTCCCATATATTTTCTCTCTCTCACATGAATGTATAAATTCCATATATCCTAACCCGGATTCACCAATTAACTTTTTACTACATTTGTTCTATATTTATCCATCATCCGTTTCTTCATCTGTCTACCTTCCTTCCCTTTCTCCCTCTTTCTCCTTCCTCACCTACCTACACACACATTTTTTGGAAAACATTTGAGAGGAGCAAAATCCCTAAATACTTCAGTGTGTACATTTCCTAAGAACAAGGATATTCATTTACGTAACCTTAGAATAGTTGTCAAGACCCAGAAATTTAACATTGATGCTATTAGCTATTGAAGTTCACTAATTGTCCCACTAATGTCTTTTGTAGCAGGTTTTTTTTTTGTTTGTTTGGTTTTTTTGTTGGTTTTGTTTGTTTTTAATTTTTTTTTTCTCCGTCTGCTTAGAATCCAGTTGGGGATCTCATATTGCATTTAGTTTTCATAAAGTTTTCTCAGCCTTTCTGTATTTTTCATGGCACTGATATTTTTGAAGAATATAAACCTTTTATTTTGTAGTATATTCCCTGTTTTGGGATTGTTGGTAATGATGAGATTGGGTTTATGAATTTTTGGAGAAAATACAACAAAATTCTCACTATTATGTCAAGGGATACTTGATGACAGTTTGTCCCATTGTAGATAATGTTACCTAGATAGATCACTTGATGAAGGTGGAATTTGCCAAGTTCTCCACTGTAAACTTATTCTTTGTCCCTTTATAATAGTTTTGGAGAGATACTTTGAACGTACGTAAATAAGTTGTTTCCCTTTGGAATTAGTTTTAGTTTCTATTGATGATTCTTGGCTGAATCAATTATTAATATAAGGATTACAAAATGAGTATGTTTTCTGCTTCTCAATCTAAACTTTTTGGTAAGCATTCTACTTATAGAGCCTTCTTTGTTCTTTATATGTCTGTCTGCCAGTTATTTATTTAGGAATGGACTTGTGGTTTTTTTTTTTGTTTTGTTTTGTTTTAATTTTTCTTAGTGTTTATTTTTGAGAGAGAGAGAGAGAGAGATGGAGCGTGAGTGGAAGAGGGGCAGAGAGGGAAACACAGAATCTGGAGCAGGCTCCAGGCTCTGAGCTGTCAGCAGAGAACCCAAGCTGGGGCTTGAACCCACGAACCATGAGATCATGACCTGAGCCGAAGTAAGATGCTTAACTGATTGAGTCACCCAGGCGCCCCTTAACTTGTGTTCTTGTTTTATTCCTTGGTTTGTAATTCATGACTATTATTATTTTGATGCTCATCTAATCAGATTTTAAAATATTGAATATATCTGAATATATATATCTGAATATATATGTAGTTTCTGGGGCAACTGTCTAAATATTTGAAGGGTAGTAGTCTCCATTGTAGTGTTGGCAATGGCAGAGCCTTGAAACTGAAAGTCATTAAGACCTAAGTAACTTGTTATTAGAAATAAAAGAAAGTCGTGGATGTGTCATTAGGTTTAAGGCTAGTTTTATGTTTCCTAAACTTAATGTCTGATAAGAAGATAGTATCATATGAAAATAATCATGTTAGCTTATGAAACTTTAGTTTTGTAAAATCAATGTACTCTTAAAATGCAAATACAGTTTCTTTGCCAAGGGCTTTTATGATATTTATATTTGAGAATTAAAGTACAAGGATTGTTCCTAGATAAAATTCCCCCACCTCACGTTCACTTTGTCGGGTATATATACCTGTGCTTTATATATACATTTAGACTTTGTGGGAAGGGGAGTTGCTGCTGCCATTTTGTTAAATGTAGTGAAATATTTTAGTTAGGTTTGGAAAACATTACATGTGTTGGAATGCCTGGCTGGTTCAGTTGGTAGAGCGTGGGACCCTTGATCTTGGGATTGTAAATTTGAGCCCCACATTGGGTGTAGGGATTACTTAAAATCTTTAAAAGCAAACAAAACATTACATGTGTTCACAGTAGTAGAATATGGCAATATTTTAAACTATTCTCTTGGTCTTCTTTTTTTTTCCTTTTCAATTTAAATTTGATTCTTGTTATCTGGTGTTAAGCTTTATCAGAGCCAAGTGGCTTCAATACCACCACACTTAGAAATACATATTTTGCCTAACTGAAGAAAAAAAAAAAGTAGTTATATACAGCATGTTTGGTGATTCTTTTGATTTCCTTTATTGCTAATGGGGCAGTGGTTTGTCTTGATGGATTTGTATATGTTTGAAATTATGTAGTTATACTTTTTATGAGATAAGCTCGATATGTAGTTTTGCTTCCCTTACATGTTTCTCCTTACTTTGAACAGAGTATAGTTATTTAATTATCTCGGGTTAATTTATTTATTGTGACTTTTCCTCAGCAAATAGCGTCCTGTAGCTCAATATGATTGACTCCATTTGTAATATTGACACATTTGAATAACTTCTCATTGTGTTAGAGTAGTGCTTGAAAACTCAGATTTTCTTTCAAGCTTGATACATAAAGTAACCATTCTTTTTAGGTGTTTTGGAATCAAAACCCTAGCCTACATTCTTGATAAAGAAAAAATTTTTTATCAAACCATATTTAACCTATGATAACTTTACAGTTGTGCATTCAGGCAGTTTCTGGTAATTTGTTACATAGTGAATGATACTGGTATTCACTGTGGTGGATGATGAAATAATTTCCTTCTCATGTTCTTTAATGGACCTGTTTTGTAATGATAGTTGATTTTGATAATTTTTAAATCGCTTGCTTTTTTCCCCCAGGTTTTTGAGGTATAATTGACAAATAAAATTGTAAGAAATTTAAATTATACATCGTGGTGATTTGATACGTGTATACAGTTGTGAAAGTATTCTCTCCATCTAGTTAACTCATCCATCACCTCATATATATATGTATTTTAATATATATATTTGTAAGAATCTTTTTATTTTTAAGACACATTCTCTGTAATAATATGAAGCTTTAAATACCCTGTTCTGCTATCTTTAATTCTTTGACATTTTGTATGTCTGTATTTGAAGCTCCCTAGCCTTGGGGCGCCTGGGTGGCGCAGTCGGTTAAGCGTCAGACTTCAGCCAGGTCACGATCTCGCGGTCCGTGAGTTCGAGCCCCGCGTCAGGCTCTGGGCTGATGGCTCAGAGCCTGGAGCCTGTTTCCGATTCTGTGTCTCCCTCTCTCTCTGCCCCTCCCCTGTTCATGCTCTGTCTCTCTCTGTCCCAAAAAAATAAATAAATAAACGTTGAAAAAAAATTTTTTTTGAAGCTCCCTAGCCTTGGCAGCAGTGCTTATTAGGAGGCTCCTGCTGACCAAACATGGAATTATTTGACTATAAATAAGAATAATAACTGCATTGGTCATCATGATTCTAAAAGACAAAAAATGATTCCCTTTATTCCCCCAAAAGAAAAACGAGTTGGTCACCATTGGACAATGACAGGGATCTCATTATTTGGAAAGCTGTTAAGACTGAAGTAGTTCTTCCTTTACTGTATGAACTGTGCTACTGGCTGTCCAAATCCTGGTGCTCGAGTTGCATCCAAGACTAGTTAAATCAGAATCTGGGGCACACAGCCAGACATTTTGCTATGTTTAAAAAAATTGAGGGGCACCCGGGTGACTCACTCAGTTTAGTATCCGACTCTCACAGTTCGTGAGTTTGAGCCCTGCACTGGGCTCCGTGCTGACAGCGTGAGCCTGGTTGGGATTCTCTCTCTCCCTCTCTGTCTGCCCCCTTCCCTGCTTGCTCTGCCTCTCTCTCAATAAATTAACATTTTAAAAAAAAAGTTAGGTGATTTGGATGTGTGCTTAGGCTTCAGAATTACTGTTCTACAAGATATTTCTCTTACCAGGTACTCTATACTAACTAAGCAGCATTTCTGTGGTAAATGTGACTGCCAGTTCAATGGTCTTTGAAAGGGGGGGAGAAAGCATTGAGGGGAAAAAGATATGCTGTGTGTACTGTGTGCATGTCACATTTGGGATCTTATTTTTATTGATGTAACCTTTCTTTTCTAGGCCTCTTTTATACCACACTTGCCTATTCTTCATCCCTCCAACCTCTATTTCCAAAGCCATTGGCTGCTGCTCCTGTCTAGTCAGTTTTGCTGATCTCTGCTTGGTATACCTGACTTCTAAATGTTGGAGAGTGCTCTCAAAGTTCTTACCCTAGGTGTCCTTTGGTTTTAAATACTAGTAAATACTTTTTATATTCTGATTACTCTCAGATGTTTATCTCTAGCCCTAACAATATTCCCTCTTGGATTCCAGAATGGAATATTTGGCTTGGATGTCTAATAGAGTATCTTGAACCTAACATGTACAAAATCTTGAGGTTTTTCATTTCAAACATGGTTCTATTCTAGACTCGGTAAATAGTAAGATCAAGGGCTCTGACTTTAAGAGCCCTGTATCATTCTTGATTCCTCTCTTAACTTCTCCTGTACTCCTGTAAATACATTAGCAAATCCTGTCAATTTGACACTCTGTATATTAAAAAAATTTTTTTTTAACGTTTATTTATTTTTGAGAGAGGGACCAGAGCACTAATGGGGGACAGGCAGAGAGAGGGGGAGACACAGAATCCAAAGCAGGCTCCAGGCTCTGAGCTGTCAGCACAGAGCCCAATGTGGGGTTGGAACCCATGAACTGCAAGGTCATGACCTGAGCCAAAGTCAGATGCTTAACTCTGAGCCACCCAGGCACAGATCCTCATTATATTTTGAATATGACTGCTACTTCTCACTCTACTCTTTTATCCCCCGTTTATCTTCTGTGGTTCTGTTAGTCACTTAGTTTGAAATCCATGATAACTTCTCTTTCCAAATTAAAATCCCTATTTCTTAGCATGATGCATAATAAGATCTTCATACCTGTTATTTATCTGCTTCATGACTCATTTGTTCCTTACTGTAGTGTTCCAGCCATAAGAACTACTTTTAGTTCTCAAATGAATCACAATCATTGTGGCTGTGCTTTCTACTTGGATTTTTTGTTTGTTTGTTTGAGAGAGAGAGAGACAGCAAGTGTGTGGACCCATGTGAACAGGGGAGGGGTGGAGAGGGACAGACAGAAAGAGAGAATCCCAAGCAGGTTCTGCACTGTCAGTGCAGAGCCCACCATGGAGGCCGATCTCGGGAACCGTGAGATTCTTGAGCCAAAATCAAGAGTTGGACGCTCAACTGACTGAGCCACCTAGGCATCCCTCTACATGGAATTTTTAAAAGCTTTTTATTTTGGAAAAATGTTAGATTTACAGAAAAGTTAAGCTGCAGAGATATAACAGACTATTCATGTGCCTTCACCTAGTTTGTTCCCCTTAGTGTTGCCTCATTCATATTACTGTGATACATTTGTCACAACTAAAAAAACCAACATTTCTACCCGCCCGGAATTTTTATTTTTCTTTAGATTACCTACTTTATTAATAAATACTACCATGTCTCCTGTGAAACTGATGTTTTGTCCTCGGTGTTTCAGTAGCCCCTTGTAGATTTTCATAGCACTTCTGGGAATATATGAATAAGGCAGTCTTAGTACTAGAAAAGACATTGTTAGTATTGCTTAATTTGAACATGTTTGGGGCAAAAAATAAAAACAGTGATTCCACATTTTAGAACAGCTGCTTGACCACAACAGTAGTCAGTATATAGAGAGTATTTCAGTGGATTTGGGAAATAGATCATTTAAAGCATTTGGTATCCAACAACCAGATTTTCCCCTGATTGTTGAAATCAGGACATCAATGTGGTGGCTTGAATTCATGGATCATTGTATGTGTTGGGGAAAAAATGAATCTTTGAACATTAAAACCACATTCACCATGAAATGCTCTTGTTGAGAGGAATGAAAGTCCACTTGAGGCAATAGCTGATTTGTCTCTTACCTTGTTCTCTGTGATATATACATAATGGATGGAATTTTCATTAGATGATGCGTAAAATTATTTTCTAGGGTAAAATTTGTATTTAAGTGAAAGGTGTGTGATTCTCGTATTTCTTTTTAATAAAGGACTCTCTTCATTTTAAATTCTCATTGTACTTTTAGGTTTTCTTTTTTAGATTTGTTTATGATTCTTGATGGATGAATGATTAAAAGCAAAGATAAAACTATTTTCTAGTAGAATTCTCATTATTCGTTTCCAGAGCATTGAATCACCACTGATTAAAATACACTTGTGATATTTACTCAGTTCTAGATGCTTTCAGGGCCTATTCGTTGCAGTCTTGAAGGATTCTGGGACAAAATGTATCTGCTAGTGTATTGGGACCTTATAATTAAGGGTAATGCTGGATGGAATTATATCACAAAATCCTTCTGAATTTAAACCTGAGGGCTTGGATCTGAAACTGTTACTGTCATCTCTGCCTTAATTGTATTCAGGTAGCTATTCGGAAGTTTGAAATGTGATGTTTTTCCAACAGATTTGTTTGAATAACCAATATTAAACTGGGAATTCCAGGGCAAAGACTATCTTACTTACATTGTATTCCTTAAAGTATCTGACACATGGGCCACCAAAGACAATTAATGTATGTTTTTAAAGTAGATGTTAGGAAATACAGGGATGATATCTTCTAAAATTGAAAAGTAAGAAAAATAAATACTCTGTGGCTTTATTCTGTGCAGTACTGTGTACCACAAATATGTGTGAACCAAATATATAATTTTAAATTCTCCAGTGTTTCATTAAAATAATTGAAATGGGTGAAAATAATTTAAACAATATCTTTGGCTTAACTCCTTGTATTGTTTCAACATCTTAGCAATATACAGAATTAATGAAAGTTTTTGCTTTTTTGGGTACTAAATCTTCAAAGTTCAGTGCATATTTTATACTTAAAATATTTTTTAAGAAGAGCCATATTTCAAGTGCTTAGTACTATAGGTATCTAATGATTAAAATGTGTTGGACAGTGTAAAACTAACCCATGAGGGTAATTTTACTTAAGCCTTCTCATTTCAGATGCTGAATACTTGATCTTTATTTAGATTTCAAAAATTTGTAGTTGGAGAGGTAGATTCACATAGCAAGCTATTGCAGATACATTTAAAAGTTTTTCAGTAGTGAAATTGAGTATCAGGTATTTAATTGGAAATTAAAATGGAAGGGCTGGCCTGAATGTTAATAGTAAAAGATTACTTTTTTTTTCTTTTTTAAGGTTTTATTTATTTATTATTTATTCTTTTTTAATATGCAATTTATTGTCAAATTGGTTTCCGTACAACACCCAGTGCTCATCCCAACAGGTGCCCTCCTCAATAAAAGATTAATAAAATAAACTGAAAATAACAAGTGTTGACAAGGATGTGGAGCTAGCTGGTGGTTATACAATGTTGTGAATGCACTAAAGACCACTGCATTATACACTTTAAGGTAGTGTGTTACATGAATTTCATCTCAACAAATAAAAATTAATTTAAATAAAATTAAAATTTTGTTTCTTAGTTACAGTTGCCTTAAAATGTTAAGTAGCAACATTTGGCTAGTGGCTTTTGTGGACAGTGTTGTTCTATGGCAGTGTGGTAATCAATAGGAGATGGAAACTTTTAAAAAGCATTATTTTTGCTTGGCACTTGAAATATATATATTTTTTTAATATAAATTTTTTAATTCTAAGAATTCAGTAACCATTAGATGCTAAACTTTTCATCGCCAGAATCTGTAGCTGAACATTCTTGATACAGGCTGAGGGTAACACTATTGATAAGGTCATTGTAAGACTTGAATGAGGAGCACCTAGGTGGCTCAGTTGGTTAATTGTCCAACTTTGATTCAGGTCATGATCTTGTGGTTCTTGAATTCGAGCCCCACTTGGGGCTGTCTGCTGTCAGCACAGAACCTGCTTTGGATCCTCTGTCCCCCTCTCTCTCTGACCCTCCCCTATGTGCACTTTCTCAAACTGACTGACTGTCTCTCTTTCTCTCAGAAATAAACATTTAAAAAAGTATTAAAAGAATTGAGTGAAATACTTTGAAGCACTGGATATGGTTAATTGCTCCTTTTTAGGGTTCCCATAGCACTCTGCCCCCTAAGCCTAACTGTAGTTCTTTAAGGTGTCATATGCCTACTGACATATTGTAAGCTCTTTCAGGGGGGTACTGTGTATTATTCATCCTTATACTTCTAGCATCTTGCATGGTGCATAGTACATAGAGTAAATATTTTTTATTTTATTTTGAGGGAGAGAGAGCTCGCGTGTGCAAATGGGGGGGGGAGAATCCCCAAATAGGCTCCGTGCTTGAGCCTGACACAGACCCGATCTCACCACCCTGAGATCATGACCTGAGCCAATACCAGGCGTCAGATGCTCAACTGACTGAGAGCCACTCTGGTCCCCCTGCCCCGTGCCCTTAAAAAAAAATTTTTTTAAATAAGTATTTGAACTAAAACCTTGAATCATTCCTCTGCCTCTTAGTGTACACCTTAGAATGGGCAAAGGTTTTTATTAGCAATGCTGAGTGCCATTAAGCCCATAAAAGGTCTGTTGTATACAGAATAAATAGAATATTTATGAATGGCACTGCCTAAGGGGCTTGCTCTGAAATGTTTCAGCCAGCATCAGTTTTACCAGAATCTATAAATAGTTGAGTTCTTCAGGTATATTTAGAAATAGCTATGATTTGCAAGGTGGTTCTGGATACACACACACATATGTATACGTATATATATTCATAAAAGTATGTTCTTGCCTTCAAAATACATGGAGAAAGGATTAATTGCGATACGTAGATAAGCAGTCTGAAAGTGTGAGGGTATCTTCAAAGGAGGATGAGTTTTTTTTAATTATTATTTAATTTACATCCAAATTAGCATATAGTGCAACAATGATTTCAGGAGTAGATTCCTTAATGCCCCTTACCCATTTAGCCCCCCCCCCCCATCCCCTCCAGCAGCCCTCTGTTCTCTATGTTTAAGAGTCTCTTAGGTTTTGTCCCCCTCATTTTTATATTATTTTTGCTTCCCTTCCCTTATGTTCACCTGTTTAGTATCTTAAATTCCTCATATGAGTGAATTCATATGATATTTGTCTTTCTCTAATTTTGCTTAGCATAATACCCTCAAGTTCCATCCATGTAGTTGCAAAGGGATGAGCTTTTCTTAAGTTGGGTAGATTTAGAGAGACTGAATAAAGATATGATCCCTAGTAGAGAGTTGAAGTGTAAAATGGTAAAGTTGCCTGGATTGAAAGAAAGAGCCTGGAAACATGTACATTTTTTTGTGGTATTATCTAGATAAACTCTATTGTACGTTGAACCACCTAGGAATAATGTGATAGATTTATTTGGTGTTTGACATGATTTGGCGGATTTGGATGCTTGGAGTTTGGTTGTCAAGTCAGAATCTAAGTAAATTGGCTTAGTTACCAATAGAAGAGCCCCTGGAAATCTAGCTATGCATTTTGCTGTGGTGATCATTTTGTAAATGGCATTTGTTTTAATTACTAACATTCACTTGTTAGATGTCATACACTTTGTACTGTAGCTAATTTGTTTATTATAATTTTAATGATACCTAAACGTTCTGCATTCATTGTTGGAGTAGCAGATCTGCCAGGTGACTTGGGTAGTTATCTCAGTCTTGGCAAGTGCTGAAGGCTAAAGAGGCAGGCAGTATTTAATGGAACTTAACGAGTTGGGTAAAACCAACCCTGAGGGTAAGTCTTCTCTGAGTGGCTGGATCTAATTGTTTAAAAGTCAGTATCACTGTATTTCTTCCCTGTTACAACAGGGTAGAACAGTAGGGAGGCTGCTGAATGTATTGAAGTAGTATATATGGTTAAGATAAAAATAATTTTAGAAATCTAGGAGTCCCCAGGTGCCTCGGTGGCTCAGTTAGTTAAGCATCCGACTCTTGATTTCAGCTCAGGTCATGATCTCACATGTCATGAGTTTGAGCACCGCATCAGGCTCTGTGCTGACAGCACGGAGCCTGCTTAGGATTCTTTTCTCTCCCTCTCTCTGTGTCCTTCCCATGCTCATCGCGATCTTGTGCTCTGTCTCTCAAATAAATAAATAAACATTAAAAAAGAAATCTAGGAGTCCCAAGTAATTGTCAGGATATGTAATTCTCTGATTTAAAAAAAAGTTACTGTTTTTCTTAGCAAAATGATTAATTCAAAACCTGATTTTTCTGGGAAGAAGATCTCACTATCTTTGTCTTGTGTACAGTGGGAAGAGCAGTAAACTGGAGAGTCGTGACACTAGAGTTTTATTTCCCAGCTCTGCCACTGCCTAATGTGTATTATTTGGGGCACCTTATAAAAAGAAAGGGTGTAGTAATCTCTCGTAGTTTCTATCTGGAATAGTTCTATAGTGTTACTCATTTACTTCTGAAAATTACAGAATATTCACTCCTTCATATACTTGTGCCTTGCATGGCATCCCTGACATCCTTTTTTATCTTTGTCTAGTGTGTTGTTGGTGGCTGCAATGCCAGCTTTGCTTCTCAGGGAGGGCTAGCTCGCCATGTACCCACACACTTCAGTCAGCAGAACTCCTCAAAAGTTTCTAGCCAGCCAAAGGCCAAAGAAGAATCTCCTTCTAAAGCTGGAATGAACAAAAGGAGAAAATTAAAGAACAAAAGACGACGTTCATTACGTAAGTTTTTCACTAAAAATCTGTATGTAGTAGATAGCTTTTGTTTCTATGTTGGGCTTTCATGCAAATTCAGGTTTTACTGTTCTTTAACTCTGTGTATTTTTGTTAACAGTAATAAACAGATGGGATCCCTTGGGTGTTAGTGTGAGAGTTCAGTGATGTATGTTTTGTCTTAGCTTTCTAGTTAGAGAGGGTAAGTATATGTGGCCTTAGAATACAAAGTCTGTAAACAGTTAGAGTTTGAGGGGTCCTTTGATTCTGTTGTAAAGCAAGAAAATTTAAAATACGGCGGTGTTGATATTTTAGAAAATTTGAACATGTTAAAGGTAATAATGAAGTAAAAGTAACCAATCTGCTGCAGAGTGGTATGTGTGAATAGCAAAACTATTGGTAGTGTGTGTCTCTGTACTTAAATGTGTTGTAACACATATGTTAATATGTTTAATTACCAGATTATGAAATGTATTCTCAATATTTAGGATATAGTCTAGATGATAAGTTTTATATACGCGGGGAGCAGGAATTGATGTTGAAGCTCCAGAGCCTAGCACTCTGCCTGGTTTGTGGTGTCAGCTGGCTGATTCAGCACATCCTGAATGGAGAGCGAGAATTGACTGAAGCTGTAATTGAAAGGGAGTCCACTGCAAGGGTGAACTAGATAGAAAAAAAATAGATTATACCTTACCTTTTCTCTTGGGATTTGATTAGAATGTAGAAGAGACTCCAGACACTAATCCAGACTACAAGGCTTGTCTCTAAAATGTTCAATTTTTTTTTGTTAGTACAAAGCTACAGTGGACAAATGAACAAACCATGGGTGACAAACTTTTCTAAGCTCTCTTTTAAGTTTCTTATTTTTGAAATAAATGTTTATTTTTCAAAGTTGGCTATTGAATTTAGGTTATGGATCCATTTTCCTTTTGACTTCCTTTTAGAAAAACAGAAATTACGACTGTTGTTTTTTTTTTTTTTTTACTTGAATATTGATGTGGTACTTGCAATCACACAAAGTTGGGAATCACTTTCCCGCCTCTTTGACTCAGTAGCCTCATTACTATTTTCATCTCTGTGTATACGTAGTAATCAGTTAAACTTACTGACTGTTTCGTATTATTTGGTAGTATCTATGCAATTTGCTAGTTCTTTTAAAGAGAATGGGTTAGTTAAATATCTAGTTCTTTCTTAGAGAAGGAGGGACTGGTGCCTGCTTAAGTATATGGCCTCTTTTGAGAGTGTTGTTTTTTCCAGTATTAACTAGTAAAACAGGCTGTGTAGGGAGAGTGGTGGGGAAAAACAATCTTTTTGTTTCCTGTTTTATGGGGGGAGAATAAAGATAATCCTGAGTATATGAGCTTTAAAAGATTCAGGAGCTGTCGTTGTGAGCAGTCACTATTAAGATTTGAATGCCAGGGTTGCTGCTGTTGCAGTCCATTCCTTCTTTAAAAATGTGCCTATCTGTAGCAGTGTAGTAAAATCATCACTTTGCTAGTGCCTTCCTCATGTGATTCAGAAAGGTCATTTTCACTTAACTGGGAGAGAAGTATATCAATGAACAGTAGAACTGCAGCTTAAGTCATTTTCTCTTTGATACAATTTATAAAATTTATTTCAAAGCTTTTCTGTTTTAACATACTTCAAAGTAAAGTGGAAAGAAGAGTACAATAAATACTTGCATATCCTTCATTTAGAGAATATGCCATATTTGCTTTATCTCCCTATATATGTAGTTTTTTTGTTCTGATTACAACATAGATTGTAAGAATGCATCTCCTAAGAATATTCTTTTACATAACTATAGTACTGTTCTTGGGAAGGATACCCATAATACCATACCTGAAGGGCAAAAAAAGAAATCAGATGGTATGTTTAATTCTGAACCACAGGAAAATAGAGCCTCTATTTTTGTGGTCTCCAGAAGTTTTTGATTGTACAGCTCATCAGTTAGAAAAAAAAAATGCTTGGGCACCCTATCCCAACATGTACTTACACAGTACACACAGGTAATGCTGCTGATGCAAGTTATAAAACAATTACCAAGAAGTATATATGAAAAAAACATTGAGATGGAATAAAAAAAGTAGTGATATTGTTTTCTTCCCTTACCCTAATGGATCATGACAAGACCTGCTTTGGAGACTATTATTTTAGTTTCTATTTTTCTTAAGTGCTTATCATGCTCAGGAAAAAGCGTATTTGGAGAGCATGGACAGAATAGAGTACGCTTTATTTTCCTCCCAGTAGCCACAAATCTAACAGGAAGGGAATTTGTTTCTCAGTGTTTAAGTAAAATCATGACTTTTTTATTCCATAAATGTCAGATATTTTTTTCTTACTGATTTCCTGTTGCATTCCTAGTGTTGTGGGTTCTGCTAGTTTATTACTTGATGTTGTTTTGCTTATTTTCTTTTGAAGAAAGATCCAGTAAAAAAAAGAGCTATTTAGGTTGTTGTATTGAGTATGCCAACTGGTGAAACATTTCCCCACAAAAGCTCTGGTGGATTTGTGTAGGTGTTCTGAGAACTCCATGATTAGTAGAGGAAAATCCACTTCATATAGTAGTAAATCAGAATAATGTGGTAAATCAGCATACATGTAATTCAGAATATGCTGTAGCAGGAAATCAAGCCCTCTCTTTTAATGTCAATAAAATGTAATTCTTAATTACATATGATCTTGAAAAATTACATGTATTAGTAAGCTCCACAATTGTAAAATAAATTCATTTTCCTTGTTGTGAGCAATGTTCTTATTAGGAATAAAAATAGCACAATTTATAATAATACTAGCGGGATGAAAATAGAAATTTAAAAAATGTTCTTACCAAATTAAACCTTTAGTGTATAGTTTTGTGATTACACTAAAGCTTACTCTAGGTTTGTGAGTTTATTTTTAAAAGTAGTATAAGCTTATTAATATAAACTGCTTTGTGACTTATGAAGGCATTTTTCACATGCATTTCTTTTTCCTAAACTATAGCTGTTGTTATCTCCGTTTCACAAATAAGGAAACAGGCCACGTAGATTAAGCAGTTTGCCTAAAGTTGCACAGCTAATAACTGGTGGAGTTGGGAGTTAGAAAGAATTTTGGCGGACTCATTGGCATTCAAGGATGTATTCATAATTTTCTTAGATTGTTGTTGGAAGAGTTATTTACAGTCAAGAAAATAATTGTCAAGAACTCCAAAATAATATTACCAGTTTGTCAAATTTGGAATTTTTTTTTTTAAGTTTATTTATTCAGATAATCTCTACACCCAGCGAGGGGCTTGAACTCATGACCCTGAGATCAAGAGTCGCATGCTCCTCCCAATGAGCCAGCCAGGTGCCCCAAATTTGGAAAATTTTTGATTACATGTTTATAAATATAGAGTGTTCCTGACATACATGTTATATGTTTGGCTGTGGTGAATTAGATCTCAGTGTGTTGATAGATGGAGATACTCATCAGATTGTTGAAAATGCAGGACTGGTGCTCAGGCAAGATGCAGGAGTAAAATATGAAGTTACATGGAAAAGATAGCGAAATGTGGAATCATGAGGTCTGAGGTTACAACCTCCCACACCAAATGGCACAATTAAGCCACATTTACTCATTAGCTTTTGTATATTCTTCTTGTCAGCTAGAACCCATGTTCTGAAAGCAAAATAAAATTTTTTATTTAAACACCAGATATTTGTTAATTGTTTTAACCCTTACTTATTACATTTTTTGTAGAAAATGGACTATTTGGCTGTTTGGCAAATTGTTACATTTTTCTAAATATTCTTTACTTCTTTTGTGTTGACTTTTAGCACGACCACATGATTTCTTCGATGCACAAACACTGGATGCGATAAGACATCGAGCCATATGCTTTAACCTCTCAGCTCATATAGAAAGTTTAGGGAAGGGACACAGTGTTGTTTTTCATAGTACTGTAAGTATTTGTTTTTGTTTTTTAATTATCTATGTAGGTCTGCAAGAACATGTATTTTGACTTTCACAATCACATTTCTAAACTGCTCAAAACCTTAGAATATATATTTTAACAAAATCAAAAAGTTCTGCTTTATCAGTATTTTAAAAATTACTTGTATTGTTGGTTGTAAAACAAATACAGTTAACTCTTAAGCAACATGGGTTTAAACTGCACAGATCCACTTACATACAGATTTTTTTCAATAAACATAGTAAAGTACTGTAAATGTATTTTTTCTTCCTTATGATTTTAGTGTTTTCTTTTAGTTTACTTTATTGTCAGAATGGCGTATATAATACACATAATGTACAAAATATGTGTTAATCGACTGTTTATGTTTTCGGTAAGGTTTCTGGTCAACAGTAGGCTGTTAGTTTTTGGGGAGTCAAAAGTTATATGTGGGTTTTTGACTGGGTGAGTGGTTGGCAGCCTTAACCTCTGGGTTGTTCAAGAGTCAACTGTATTCCCCACAGTTCAACATTTTGATGATTCAATTGAATATTTTAGCCTTTAATTTGAGCTATTTAGGAATATTAGGGTGACTTTTGGGCTTGTAGGCATTTGCAGATCAGGCTTTGACCTTATAATTAGGTGTCTTTTCTGGTTTCCTCATTTGTAAAGTTAGAGTATTAGACTTCTTTTAAGTCTTATCCCTGAGTGCTTACATGCTTTTCCTTCAGCCTCAGAAACACATCTAAAGTTGGTATTAAACAGAAATAAGATAATGGCCATCAAATTAAAGATTTATGAAAGAGGGATTTTTTTTTAAGTTTATGTATTTATTTTGAGAGAGAGACATGGAGACATTGTGAGTGGGGGAGGGGCAGGGAGAGAGAATCCCAAGCAGGCTCTGTGCTGCCAGCACAGAACCCACCATGGGGCTTGAACTCATGAAATTGTGAGATCAGCCTGAGCCAAACCAAGAATCTGATGCTTAACTGACTGAGCCACCCAGGTGCCCTGAAGGAGGGAATTTTTATTTATTTATTCTACTGATGTAGCCCAAGTTTCTGTAATTGTTCCTGACACACAGTAGTCCGTTTATTTGCTGAATGACTGTGTTGTTCAATATAGGAAAATTTGAAAAAGCAGTAACTATTTTTGGTTAGCTAGGAGGTAACAGAGTTGTTCTTTTTCCCGGGCCCTTTGCTGTTTTATTATGCAGTCATCTTTATTATTTTTTTAAGTGTTTTTAAAAAATGTTTATTTATTTTGAGAGCAGGGGATGGGGGTGGGGAGGAGAGGAGCAGAGAGAGAGGCAGAAAGAGAATCCCAAGCAGGTCCCATATGCAGTGTGGAGCCCAACGTGGGCCACGCTTGGTTTTGCGAACCGTGAGGTCATGACCTGAGCTGAAATCAAGAGTCAGATGCTTAACCAACTAAGTCACCCAGGCACCCTGAGGTAAATTTTAGGTCAGACCTTGTTGATTTGAATCTCTGGAGAAAGAGATTGTTTTGACTCTTGAAATATAAAATATACTAAATTTAGGTTTTAGTATTTAGATCAATCAGAATACACAAGGATAAAATACAAAAGATCATATTGATACCAATTTCTCTGCTGGTTTGAATATCTGTTTTTTCCATCTCTTGTAACCTTGAGGTTTTGTTGCATTGCATTTTTACTTTTTCATTTGTGTATACTTCAGTGAAAAATTCCCAGTTTTGACTATGATTGCCAGAATTAAAGGCAACAAATGTAGAAGATTAGACACAAAGCAAGGGAACCATTGCTCTGAGATTGGAGCACATGAGAGGTGTGAGTTTGGGTTTGAGGAAAGGTGAAACTGTATATTCTCTATAAAGAAAAATTGGATTAAAAAAATATTGGAGGGGCACTTGGATGACTCAATCTGTTAAGTGTCTGACTTTGGCTCAGGTCATGATCTCATGGTTCGTGAGATCAAGCCCCCCCCACGTCAGGCTTTGTGCTGACAGCTCAGAGCCTGGAGCCTGCTTTGGATCCTATGTGTGTGTGTGTGTGTGTGTGTGTGTGTGTGTGTGTGTGTGTGTGTCTGTGTGTGTGTGTGTGTCTGTGTCTTTCTGTCTCTGTCTCTCTCAAAAATAAATATAAAAAAACATTGGAAATATAGTTACCTAAATAAGAATAAAAGGATTGAAAGGAAAAACAGATTTTGTGAAGACTAAAGTTAAAATGGCTGTAAGGGGAATTTTGTTGGGATTCAGCAAGATCAGGGGCTTGTTCAGCAGTGATGGTTGAAGTCCTCCTTTGAAGTTGGTAACGTAGGCTTATGATTTGGTCTATAATTGTTCTTCTTTTCAAAGGTCAATAAGTAAGTTGTGGTCTCCAGACCCATAGTATGGCATTAGTACTCATTTGTCCATTCACTTAAATACTGAGCACCTGCTTTGTACTAATGTTACAGCAGAGAACAAAACTGATTAAAACAAAACAATAAACTATGTCTAGTGGAAGAGACATGATAAGATGAAATAGTAGAGGAAGTGAGGGTATGAACCATTCAGTTATTAGGGGGATGAACATCATCGCTAGAGGGAAAATCAAATATAGAATTGCAAAGTGGGAATATGCCAAGTATGTTTGAAAATAGGCCAAGTATGCACGAAAGCAGAGAGAGTAAGAGTTAAGTCAGAGTGGGGAGAACCTTGTTTGACTAAGACTGTCGGCTTTTATTCTTTGTGTGATGGGAAGCCGTTGAAGAAATTTGAGTAACCATGGTCTGATGTTTTTTTTTTTAATAATAATTTTTATTGAGGTGTAATAAATAAAACTGTACCCACTTAAACAGTTATCTGTTGTACTTACCTGTGAAACCACTACTGCCGCCACAATTAAGATACAGAACGTTCCCATCACTCAAAGGTTTCCTACTGTAATTTTATAGTTCATCTCTGCCTCCATCCCCTACCCTGGTGAACTCACTGATCTCTTTTCTCTTGTGGATTTTTTTTTTTTAATGTTTAGTTCTGAGAGAGAGAGAGAGTGTGTTCAAGCAGGGGAGGGGCAGAGAGAGAGGGAGACACAGAAGCTGAAACAGGCTTCAGGCTCTGAGCTGTTGGCACAGAGCCTGACATGGGGCTTGAACTCACAAACCCTGAGGTCATGACCTGAGCTGAAGTTGGATGCTTAACCGACTGAGTCACCTAGGTGCCCCTCTTTCATGTGGATTTTAATGTGCTCACTTGTTTTGTGTGTTGAGGACAGAATGTAGGTCAGGGTGGGGGAAAGAGACATCAGCCTTTTTATCTCAGGTGAGAAAAGGCCAGAATGGTTATGGTGGAGATGCTTAGAATGGTTAGATATGGAGAAGGGCTAGATTCTGGATATCTTTTGAAAGTACTACTAACCAGAATTATGATGGATCAGATGTCAGGTTTGGTAATGAAAGTAAGGGATGCCCGCAGTGTTTCTGGCCTGGGCAACTGGGCAAAGTAGTGGAGTTGCTATTTAATAGAGGCTTTGGGGAAAGCAGATTGGGGGAGAGGGGAGTGTCAAGAGCTATAATTTTGATACATTCAGTAGAGAATCTACTCCCTCTTTAACTTAGGCACACGGATGTAAGAGTTTGAGCTCAGAGAAGAAGTATGGCCACAGATACAAATATGTAAGTTTTCAGCATATTAGTGGTATTTAAAGGAATCAGACTGGATAGAATCATGTAGGAACTAAGTATAAATAAAGAAGTCTAAGGAGTGAGATTTGGGGCTTATCACTGATTTTAAAGGACAATAAATCTGATGAAATAATGGTTTGGTAATGAGCAAGTATCTCTACATATTAGGGAATAGTGGTGACAATGATGAGTACAGTTGTGTTTTAAGAAATGAAGCATCAACATTCACATGCTTTCATTAGAGCATCTCCCTTGTGATGAAATCCTTAGGTTCACCATGGGAGGAATAGTTATGATCAAAAAAGTGAAGGACCTAAAAATAGTGGTGATGATATTAGGAGTCTGGAAAAATTCTTTTTTAATTTACAGAGACAAAACCATTTATGAAGATGAAAATAAGCTTTTTAGCTGTAGAAAACATTTGAGAGATTTTAAGAATATACCTATGTTTGTCATACAAGGTATGACAAGTTTTTTTTCCATAAAAACTAA
This sequence comes from Acinonyx jubatus, assembly GCF_027475565.1. Lineage (NCBI taxonomy): Eukaryota > Metazoa > Chordata > Mammalia > Carnivora > Felidae > Acinonyx > Acinonyx jubatus. The sequence continues at coordinate 51,584,130 of NC_069387.1, forward strand.
GGAGTAGGGATGATTTGCATCTCAGGTGACCTTGTGGAAGCACAAGTACCTTGACTAAGGAAGAGCCACAAAAGTAGAGTGTAATCTTGAGAAATGCTTTTTGCTGAGGAAAGTGGATGGAAGAGGCATCAGTCTGGGAACAGGTCTTCGTGGACATAATAGAAAAGAAAGGAGTGGGGCACCTGGGTGGCTCAGTTGGTTAAGCGTCCGACTTCAGCTCAGGTCATGATCTCACAACTCTTGAGTTCGAGCCCTGCATTGAGCTCTGTGCTGACAGCTCAGAGCCTGGAGCCTGCTTCGGATTCTGTGTCTCCTTCTCTCTCTGCACTTCTCCCACTCACGTTCTATCTCTCTGTCTCTCAGAAATAAATAAATGTAAAAAAATTTTTAAAAAAAGAAAAGTAAGGAGTTAGGTGGACAGGTTCACCCAAGTTCCATGACTAGAAAGGTTTTGATGGAGGTGGTATGTGTTAAACAGAATCGCTTCTTTTAGCAGTCAGATATTCAATATGAAGTGCAATTTTAAGTTTCCTTAGTAATCAAATAAGCATTTATAGGAAATAACTGTAGATAATGAAACGGTTTTGCAGAAAAATATATGTGTGAGGTGGTACTGTGCTATATGCAGTTTGCCTAATTTGTCGTCTTTAATTGAAACATTTTCTTCCGAGCCTTCTCCAGAAGAGGTCAGCAGAATCCTAGTTACTAGTCAGTTGGTTTGCATTGTTTTTATATTATAATTTTTTGTAGAGGTGTTTTGTTTCAGCATCCTCAGATTTGTCTTTAGTCTTTTAAATTAATCTTATTATCAAGTCTAGAATTAGAGTACCTAACTATTGATTTTTAAGTAATGGGAGTTACAAGTTTTATTGATGTATAAAGTGCTGTTTTTACTTTAATATAATGCTTCAACATATTTTGAGGTGGCTGTTTGCAGCTTAAAGTTGGTGAAAATACTGAGACTTCGATTATGAGAACACTACAGTGCTAATTTTGCTAATATGGAAGTTGTAAGAGTTACAAAATACCATTTTGGTCAGTTATTATTTAAGCATCATCTTAATTTTCAGAATCTAGTAATGAATGACCAGTATATTACCCTTTGTTAAAAATGTTTATTTTTGAGAAAGAGACACAGCATGAACCGAGGAGGGTCAGAGAGTGAGGGAGACACAGAATTCCAAGCAGATCCAGGCTCTGTGCTGTCAGTACAGAGCCCTACGGGGGGCTCGAACTCACGGACCGCGAGATCATGACCTGAGCTGAAGTTGGGCACTTAACTGGCCACCCCAGTATATTCCCTTTTTTATACTTTATGTTATGTAGGTCTTTTTAATTTAGGTTGATCTGTACATTCCTTATAATTGAACCTAAACACTGATTGGCTGTTTCATTTAAAGAACACAAACCAACCAGCAAAGAAAAACACTCAAGCAAACAACAAATATCTTAGTCATAAATTATAGACTTCTCCCATCTCCTCAGTGCTTTTTTCTTTACCATCTTATTCTTTAAAAATATTTCAACTAGGGGCATCTGGGTGGCTCAGTTGGTTGAGCGTCCGACTTCGGCTCAGGTCATGATCTCACGGTTCGTGGGTTCGAGCCCTGCGTCGGGCTCTGTGCTGACAGCTCAGAGCCTGGAGCCTGTTTCAGATTCTGTGTCTCCCTCTCTCTCTGCCCCTCCCCCACTTGCACTCTGTCTCTCTCTGTCTCAAAAATAAATAAACATTAAAAAAATTAAAAAAAAATTTCAACTAATCATTGTTGGTTGGCAGTCTAGCTAATCTTCAGACTTTAATAGTAAAATAAATAGCATTTTTCAGTCCCTTAATAAAGATAATATGGTATTAATATTTGGGCATACAAAATTTTTTCAACTCCTTTTTTCTCTGTTTCTTTTGTGAAAATATATGATCAAAAGGTGAAGCTGCTATTAAAGCAGGTCAGAACAAAATTCTGTGTTAATATCTGGTCCAGAATATGAATACTTAAAAATTCTTAATTAGAATCAAAACTGCTTTTTATTGATGCATTAAAATAATGTTTTACAAATCATTTTTATGATCTCTTATATCATTACTAGGTAATAGCTAAGAGAAAAGAGGATTCTGGAAAGATAAAACTTTTGCTTCATTGGATGCCTGAAGACATGTAAGTATTTGAAATACTGTATAATTAATAGACTCTCTTATTTTCTTTAAAAAAATTTTTTTAATGTTTATTTTTGAGAGAGACAGAGAGTGCGAGCTGTGGAGGGGCAGAGAGAGAGAGGGAGACACAGAATGCAAAGCAGGTTCCAGGGTCTGAGCTGTCAGCCTAAAGCCCAGTGTGGAGCTCGAACTCACAAACCATGAGATCATGATTGAGCCAATGTCAGACGCTTAACTGACTGAGCCACTCAGGCATCCTTCTTATTTTCTTTTTAATGTTTATTTTTGAGAGAGTATACAGGTGTGGGGGTGGGGCAGAAAGAGAGGGGACAGAGGATCTGAAGTGGCTCTGTACTGACAGCAGAGCTGAAGTCAGATGCTTAATAACTGAGCCATTCAGGTGCCCCATAGACTCTCTTATTTTTATTATGATCTTACACTCAAATATTTACTGTGTTTGAATAGTTACTGTGTTTGAATATAAAAGAATTACAGAAATTAGACTGCAAAACATTTTGACCTGTCAGGGTTAAAGAATCTGTGAAAGTTCTTATAGTACCTGACTCAAGTTACAACCTTTACAACTAGCTGTTTCTGTTTTCAATAAAAGTTGTTGTAGCAATTTTTAATCATTTTTAGAATGTAATTATTTTTATGATTTTTAGATGACCCTCAGGCAGTATGCCAGCAGCCTTAGTTTTGCCTGTGTTTGAATCATTTAAAAAAATTCTAAACATTTTCTAGCTCACAGTGATAAAGAAAAATCATTTGGCTTGTTTTCCAAAAGCATTATATTTTTCTGGCCCTGAAAATCCTTAGGTTTTTCATGTTTTTATGTTTAATTTTCCTTTTATCTTTTTTTTTAATGTTTATTTATTTATTTTGGAGAGAGAGCACAATTGGGGGAGGAGCAGAGAAGGAGGAGGAGGGGGAGGGGGAGAGAGAATCCCAAGCAGGCTCAGCACTGTCAGCACAGAGCCTGATGGAGGGCTCAAACCCACGCACTGTGAGATTGTGACCTGAGCCAAAATCAAGAGTCGGACGCTTAGCCGACTAAGCCGCTCAAGTGCCCCTCCTTTTATGTTTTTATTAAAATTCTTTTTGTTAGAAAAGGTAATAAAGGTATATAAATCATAGAAGTTTGGGGTAAAATCAATGAATACCAAGAATAGAATAAATGAATGGACTCTCATTGTGTATACTTGGTTTTTCAGAAATTAATAGTATGTGGTTAACATCTTTTGTTACTCAGTATTTTTCTACAGTATTGTTTCTCAGACTTCATTCTAAGGAGATGTTAATGTGATGTGAATTAAGAGTTCTTCAATAGATTTGAGAGTTTACAATACATGTTAGCATATTAGTAAAGAAATCTAGCTTTTTTTTAATCCTGTGACTATCAAACTTCCATTAACGTAGAACATATTTTCCACACACATCCCCTCCATCCAGGTTTTGTGGAAATGCTACTGTAAAATATTTTGAAATGGCTGTGTAAAATTTATTTAATGAACTCCTTTTTTTGCTGAAACACTAAAGGTCCCCGTTTTTCTCTACTGTTAAAGAGATATTAAGATCAGCCAGTACACAAAATATGCAAATTATTGATGGGTTTCAATACACATCGCCTTCCTGAAAATTTGTGCCAATTATAATCCTACCCACTACATTAGAGAGCTTATTTCTCTGGTTATTAACACTGTTATCATTCTTACATTTTATATTTCTTTGATTACAAATAAGATAATTTTTAAACTGTTTTTATCTTTGGTGAATTGTTGGTTTGTATCCTTTGTCTATCGTGTTCCTTTTTCCCTGATGAATATTCACCTGTTTCATACTGATTTGTAAGAGCTCTTTTTATATTAAGGTTATAAACAGTTTCTTTAAAGTATAGTCAAATATCTGTGTATTTTTAGTATTTTGGATATTGATCAGTATAAATATCAATCAAATTGTTTTTATTTGAATTTCCCGATAGGATTGAATTTCTTTGAATTCAGGATTTTGGTCATGTGCATTTTTTTAAAGTACAGTTTAATCTACTTGAGTGTTTACTTATTTCTCAACTTGGTGTTACCATAAGGAATATAGTCAATATTACTATAATAATATGATATGGTGAGAGAGTAATTTTTGGCATTGTCGAATTACTATGTTGTATACCTGAAACTAATACAGCATTGGATGTCAACTATACTTCAATAAAAAAAAAAAAAAAAAAAGAAAAACTCCATCAAGTCAAGCTCAAGTATGACATTTACTCATTGAACTAAAAGACAAGGCAGTGTTCTATAATATGTGTTTCTAAGTTTGATATGGCTTTGCCACCAAAAATTCCTAATTCATTCCCAAATTCATGCCTGAAATTTCACTGTCATTTTTTTACCTGGGACTCCGCATCCCGTTGCTATTTCTTTGGCTTCTGAGAAGGTTGTTAATTTCTGTGGCTCAGTCACGCTAACAGAAAAGTCTGGGTAATGTGAAGTTATATAAAGGGTAAGTTTAAAATGAATGCTTTTTCATTTATGACTTGTTTTTTAATTCATAGTCTGCCTGACGTGTGGGTGAATGAAAGTGAACGACATCAATTAAAAACTAAAGTAGTTCATTTATCAAAGCTACCCAAAGATACTGCCTTGCTTTTGGATCCAAACATATACAGGTAATTTAATTCTTGATTAGATGTTTTAATTTTTGAATCATAATCTTAAATTTCCCTAAACTTTTTGGATATAAGGTTAGGACTTAATTTTAAGTACTGAATTTCAGTACCAAGCATAGCTTGCTTTCTGGAGCTTTGTATATGGAAATTACATCACAAAAGCTTATAAATTGTAGAATCCAGAAAGATAATTATTTTGGTAAAGTTTATATGCCAACTTAATTCCAGATTTATCTTACGTAGCTTAAATTCTAATGTACATACTATTTTGAAAATAAGTGTCTTTTGTTTACATACGTAATTCTTTTTACAATACCAGACTTTTATGGATCTGGGAATATACCACAAATGCCCTAAAATACCATAAATGATGAATTTTTAAACTTCTACTCTACCCAAGCCTTTAGAACAGTTTAAATATTGTTGTGTTTGTTTTTAAGAGGTAGCTCAGTGTTCACATTGCTAATAATTTTCTGATCTGACCTTTGTTTTAGTGTGCTGTGCTTATGAAGGTATAGGGGGGGAAGGAGAAGAGACCAACATTTCTGACTATGTGCTGAGTCACTTTGCTAGGTGCTTTACATACACTTCATCCTCACAGCAGCCTGTGAAGTAGGTGTTACTATCTCTGTTTTACAGATTGGAAAACTGAGGCAAGAGTTTAAATAGCTTGCCTAAGGTTACACAGATAGGGTATGACTGAACTCCACACTGCCTCCATCCAAATGACGTATACTAGGGTGATTCAGAAAGTGGGGAAAATGCTTAAAAGGCACTCTTTATGAGCAGATTTTTATGTTTTAAAAATCAATTTCAACTTGATATGTATTTTGCATAGGAATAGGTTGAATAAGAATAAGATAGCATATAATAATTGATAATCCCAAGTGTGAATTTTAGCTGTCATAAAGAGACTCTGTCCCTATGTCAAATCCTGTAGCAGTTAAACACTCTGAAGGTTCTGTTTATTCTATGACTCAACTTTCTGGAATGTAATTCAGTATAATAGGATTTCTATAATTTAAGATCTCTTCTGAGGGAAATTCTCACATAATGAATGGGACTTGCCTTGTGGAAACCCCAAGATTCTTAAGTTTTCCCTATCCCCCCCAAATTATTATTTTTTAAGTTTATTCATTTTGATTGGAGGGGGAGGGCAGAGAGAGGAAGAGAGAATCCCAAGCAGGCTCTGCATTGTCACCATAAAGCCCAACTTGGAGTCGATCCAACGACTGTGAGGTCATGACCTGAGCTGAAATGAAAAGTTTGATGCTTCCGACTGAGCTACCCAGGCACTCCAACCCCGCAAATTGTTTTAAAGATCTTCTAGTGCAGATGCTAATAATAAGTACAATAAAAACTTGTTTTCTGTGTGATGGAACTGTGTTCTTGAGAAATTAACTATTAACTTTTGAGAAAAAACGGTGAAATTACCTCAGAGGAGAGATTGAGGGAAATCCACTATCAAAAATACGGGCAAGTCATGATTTACCTTTTTCTTTTTAAGAAAAATAATTGAATATTCTTTATTTACTGGTACTTAATTTAGGGTTTATTTCTGCTGACTCTTTGAAGGGAGTAATTAAAATTAGCATTTTAAAAGAGTGATATTTGGGGAGAGCCACCCTGCTATTAGAACTGGTTGTAAACATCCCTTAGGCAGAGAGTTGACAAAGGGGCATGAATCTTAATTATAAGATTCAGACTAACTTTGTGTTTCTGCCCTGCATTCTACTTCTCCCTCTCTGAGGCTCTTCCTTTTTCACAGACAGCTTATTTTTGCTATTTTGTGTATATAGGAAGCAATTTAGATATTAGTGAAATTAACTTAAAAAAAAAAACCATTTGGGTGCAGAACTATTGCCCAAAAGAGCATAGGAATTGCATTGTATGTTCTGAAAAGTGTTAAGTCTGCAATTCTAAATTGATGTCACTCTTGGGTAATGAAGGTGTTCTTAAGACATATTAAATGCATCTGTGGAGTTAATTTTCTTTAACTGTATTACTGCCCCCTGCCCCGGTCTTAACATTTAATTTTGACTCTAAATTTTCATGATTCTGCTATTCTGGAATTAGAATGGAGTCTTTCCTAAAGTGGTACAGATTAATAGAACTGGCTACATTTGCTGTGGTGTAACATGTGAGCGAGGTCTGGATTTTGATTTGGAGAACTTGTGAAATTAAGTAAAAAGAATAAAGTGATTATTCAGACTTGTTTTAGGAGAAATATTTTGTGGCTTATACACATCTCAAAATGAAAGCATGACAAACCTAAAAATATATTAACTTCAAAATGAAACTAAAAAGAACATATTTATTCAAGGTTTAAACATCAGTTTTAAAAGTCCTAGTTGGCTAACATACATGTGTTAGGCATGATATTCTTTTTTAGAATCACATTAGCCTACATAAAAAGGATTTATTAAAAAGCTATATTATATAACTGAAATTTGCATCCATTAATGTATGAATGCTTTGGAAATAAATTTTAATGATCAGTGATTATCACACTGCCTATATCTTATTAATGTTTTTAATGTCTCTTTTGAAATACTTAATGTGTTTTTGATTCAGTCCAATAAAAGAATATTCCTTTTTCTCTTTTTCTAGAACAATGCCGCAGAAGAGGTTGAAGAGGTAAAAAATAAATAAATACATAAAAAGCAAACAAGCGGGGACACCTGCAGTCTTAGTCACTGACAATGGGTTTAGTAAAAGTTGCACATTAGAGTCATAACCCCCTTCCTTTTTTTTTTCTTAAATCCGGTATTTAGAGTAATATTTATGCTTAGTGTAAACATTCTGTGAATGAAGTAGGCTCTTCTGTGGAATATATTAATATATTACTGTATATCCACATTTTCATGGAATGGTACTGTGGGAGACTGAGCAAACACTCTTCTGGCAACTTAGTGGAACAGCTTCTTAAAGGCTTTGCATGCTTGCTGCTTTAAGCTGCTTTTTTTTCCCCCTTTAGCAATTACAGTAGTTTATATTGGAAAAAAAAACAATTACAACATGTGCCCTTAAATTACCAAAAGCACTGTAAGGATATTTGTCTTGACAGTGTCTGTTGAGTTGAAGTCATATTAGGAAATATTTAGACAATGAAAATTATCAAGAGATAATTATGATAAATAGATGTGATTGGTTGCCATTTGTGTTCTTTTGCAGAACTCTGATAAGAAAAGTGTTCAATTTGTATTTAAGCAAACAGTGAACGACATTTGCAATCAACTAAAAATTCGTCTATCGAATTAGGGCTGAAAATTTCTGTTAAAGAGTGTTGCAGTATGTCTGGTGGCTCCCTTTTCAGGACTAGGGTTTTCTCATGGAGTACAGTATGTTAATATTTACCTATATAACTAATCTGTTAACGGTTTTTGAAAAACCTCGATTTCAAATTATTTGAATAATCCTCATATTTTCATTTTAACCTATATAAGCCTCTAATTTTTTTTCTGAGGAAAGCATTTGGTTTATGAGCTGTTTTATCTTAACATAAGAAAAATTGTATTTTTTTTTCTTTTTTTTTAAGTATCTTCAAACTGAATCCTTTATGCACCAAAGTTGGTTTTGAAAAGGAAAATAAAATCACTTTCTTGCTTGGTAAGCAAGAAGCCATATGGATTTTTTTTAACTTACAGAAATGGAAATATGTGTAACTTGTTAGTATTGTATCAAACAAATGTTGCATAGAGATAATAGAACATTGCTTGTAAATAATTCAGCAGATTTGTAATATATTTTTATATTATGAAATGTACTGTAGATGTTTTTCTAGAGGCATGAAAGTTAAATGTATATATTATGGGTAGAAATAATATTGAAGGATATTGTAATTCACTAGTGCTGCCAGAGGAATTGTTAATAAAGCACCTTCTTTAACAATAAATGTCTTTGCAGACTTAAGGGACTATGTACTACTGTTAATATCTATAAGAACAAAACACATTGAACATCCTTCCAGAAAGTCTTTGAGGGAGGACCTATACCCATAATAGAATTATGGCACTCATTTCTGACAGTGACCGTGAAATCAATTATTTCCTTACTGTTGGAAGGACATATTGTAAAGTATATGTGGTTATATGCAGTCAAACTGCAGAAAAATACTCCTGATTGAGGAGTTTTCACTTTACTACAGTGATATAAAAACCAGCAGTTTTTACACTAAATTTTTTAAAGAAAAGAATAGACAAAAATATAGAATTAAGCCTTTGGTTCCAAAATGGGAAAGGTTCCATGATACATAAATCATTTCTCATTTACTTTAAAAAAATTTTTAAAATAATAAAAATTATGGGAGACTTTATTCGTTAACAGTGGGGTAAAGAGCTATCTATATACATGAAATGAGTCATATAAAATTAAATGAAGTGCAAATAAAAGCACTGCTACTATAAGACATTCTGGAATGGTTGTTTAATAAGGGTATTATCCATTTGATCTGTAGCAAATGTGATTTATTTTTTAAAAAGAAAAGGAAAGCAGTGTGTTTTACTTTTTTTGTTTTCTTTTGCTTAAGCACTTCATCAATTGCTTTATTCTGTATCTACGAAGTAATCTGCGATCTCCTTTGTTCTTTTAAAATTTTGATTTGTTATAAAATTGCCAAATAGAAGTGTTTCAGATATATAGTTTGTACCTGTATTTTTTATTTTATTGCCTCATGTTCTTGTAAGTCATTCTTAATTGACCGATGATTGTAGACCTTGCCTGAGTATTTTTTCTAATAAAACAAAGCAAATCACATTTAGCTTCAAAATTGTAACAATTCAATTGAATTTTAAAACGACATCTGAAATATACATCTCATTTTCTTTAGGGGCACAGCAAATAAATTAATTTTTTCGTGTAGAAATATTTAGATGTCAAAACCTAATTTCATGGTTATTGATTAGCTAGCCTCTGAGTACTGAATCTCTCATGGTACTTTGCTGCTTATCTGACTTCGGTCTGATACTATATTAACACACCAAAAAGAATATGGAATTGAAATAGTTTTGTAACTTGTATATATACACACATACAATTAAGATTGGGAAATAAGTGTGAAATTTTTAACTTATAATAGTTCATTTAGTGATGTTTACTATTTTATATTGTTCCTCCTGACCCCTATATGTGACATATTTGTAATATGGCACCTGAAATAATCTCTTACTCAAAATCCATTGTCTAGTTCAGCAGCAGACAAACTGCAGCCCACAGGTATATCCATTCAGGAGAAAGTATGACTGCTTTCTCCCTGTAGTAGCAGAGTTGGGTAGTGAGAACTTAGGGCCTGCAAACCTAAAATATTTACTCTCTGACCTTTTAAGGAAAAATTTGCCAGTTCCTGGTATAGTTGATAAAATTTTTGGAAAAATAAACCTAAACCACACAACTTAATCTACATTTTGATTTGATAATGTTAATTTTGGTAATACACCAGTACAGTAAAGTTCAGTACAAGTTGTTTATACTTTTCAGTAAATATTGCCATATTAGGTATCTGCAACAAATGGTGTTTTTTAAAAAAATTTTTACATTGAATTTCTCAATTTCACCATTTGTGTTTTTGTATCTTTAGGACTAAATGAGATTTTGTAAGTCAAGTTTATGTTTAAACCATAAGGCACATTTGCTCTATACAAAAGAATTTTGGAAGTGGAAAATATTGTAAAATTTAAAATTGTTTATTTTTCTAATAAACTTTTTCATATATAAATCTTCCCTAAAGTGGACACATGACTTCTGAATTTCAGATGAAAGGAAATTAAGATGGACAATAATTAACTCTCAATGCGTATTTTAAGATTTGTTTAACTCTGATTGAAAGCATTGATAATCATGTCAGTAAATCTTTGACTGTAAAACTTTTTTCCCTTTCACACCTTAATAAAATGTTTTAAATATGCAAGTACTCTTAAAAGGATAGAATTTGCCACAATTACTTAAAACATCTTTTATTGTTTGCTATTTGAATTCTTGTTTTAATAATATATGATCAACAGAAGTGTTAGATACTCGGATAAAATTTTAAATGGAAAAATATGGTTGGAGTCTGTAAAATAGTTGGGTGCTTTCTGTATAAACTTTTTTTGTTGTTGTTGTTAAACCTTTAATACCACTGCGTAGTTCTCTAAAAGGCAGACACAAATTCTTGGTTTAGGTAGATTCTCAGTACGAAAAACTGATACTTATCTGTAAAGAAGGCCTAGGGTTGTAGACCTACAAAGAGATGCTAATATACATACATAGTCTTTTTTAGAAAAGTAGTTAAGTCATATATGTTATTTGAATTTTTTTTTTAAGATTTTGTTTTTAAGTAATGCCCAGTGTGGGGCTTGAACTCACAACCCCAAGATCAAGAGTTGCATGCTCCCCCGACTTAGCCAGCCAGGCACCCTGAATGTTGTGGGTTTTTGAGAGAGGAAACAGTACATTTCGAAAATTAAAAATATTTTTCTAGACAATTAGAGACTATTTCTTAAAAGGATAAAATTTGTTAGAAAATTTCTTACATGTTTTTCTTTTTTAATTCTTAAAGAATCTGTGACCTGGTAGAAGGTTATATAATTCTAACATTATAGCTTTAATATAAATAAGAGCCTGCAGAATTCTTTTTTCTTTTTAGGTTAGAGTATTTTGTCATTTCCAGTGGTTATGAGCCTCAGAGCCTTAAAAATGTAATGAAATGCTGTATTCTTATTTTTAATTAAAATTTTTTTTAACATTTACATACTCCAATCAGATTTTTCTGAATCAGTTTTGCATGGTACATAACACATAGTTCTATTACTCTGAACATAAAAAGGAGTTGTTAGTGGTTAGGCCAGGAATTGCAACCCACATTTTTTTCTACATCAGTATTCTTTTCACTATACCACACTGCTTTTCACAATGTGAGAGAGGAAATAAATGTACAATTGCAATACCACTATAAAGTTGTTTTCAGTGTTTCTGCCACAGCCAGTCCCTAGCATGATACATGGCACAAAATAATCTGTAAAGGATTTGTTGAAAGAGTATTATAGGTGAGTACTTGTTATAGTAACATATTTTGGAGAATTCTGTCCATAAAACACTAGTAGGGTTGAAGCAGTCAGCTTAAACCATACTGTGATAATGTTATGTACTTTTATTTATAAACCTATAAAGGGAATTGTAGTTTGTTTAAACATGCTCAGTGTAAAGGATTACTGATGCTGTATTTTTATATATTCAGTTGTAACCATTTTTGGTTTATTTAATTTTGTGAAAAAGGTGCTTAATTTAGTTTTTGGTAAAGCCCCATTTTTTTTATTACAATAAGACCTCAATTATATTTATGATATGAGTAATATGTTTAAGTAATAGTATTTTGAAGGAGTTATCCAGCACTTGATTTCTTTATTTAAATGTTTTGTTGTCCCAGAGCATTGTCCCCACTCAAGGACCTTTTTCTCTCCGATATTTATATGCTTCTGCTAAAGAAAAATCTTAATGAATTTATGTGTCTTACAAATCTTATGAATTTATTAAGAAATTGCCAAGGATTTATATGTTTATTACAACCATTTCATGAATCTATGCCTAACAGCTCTTATATTAGGTTTACATTTGGGGTCTTTTTCCTTTTAGAAAAGCAGAAATAATTTTCTGGAGAATATGTAGCAAAGGAATAATAATAGATTGTAAAACATGAGCATATTTACTCTTAATAGCTGGGCCCAGTGTGGATAGTTTTATATAAATGTCATTGAGTGTTGCAGAAGAGTGGGTCAGGAGATTCCCAGGTATGTCTTCTTGAATTTCAGAGATTAAGAAAGCCTAATTGGTTATCTTCTTATTACCTAAATATCTTTTTAATACCTGCATAATGCCCCTAAAAGATTGTAGTAAATGTCATTCTTTATAGAAGGTAAGAAAGCTTAGTTAAGTTTCTGTGAATCTCTTTCACTGTATGTTCTTCCCTAAATCAACCAAAATGTCTAATTTTCTTTTTAAATGTAATTCAGAACAGTTGGCAGTTCATTCAGAATTTGTCTTTAATATTGATAGTCGTTAAACATATATCTTAGTTTCTTTGTTATTAAATTATATTTGCAAAAATGAAGAAATTAACAGTATGAGAAATAGGGATAAAAGTGAAAGTCATTACCTTCAACTGAGCACGCTTTTCCTGGTCTCCAGATAAGTACTTTGATAATTCCTTCCCAACCTTTGTGTTTGCTTCTTAAATTGTTATACACTCAGTTCTAGGGTTTGGCTTTTACTCAAGACATCTGTATAGATCTCATTCTTTTTTTATGGCCAGGTGTGATACACCTTAAATTATTTAGCCATTTCTTATTGGTTGACATTAAGATTGCTTACAAATTTATTGTCATGTAATTAATACAGTAGCATTCTTGAAAATATAGTTGAAAAGATTTCTGTATTGTCATTTCCTGGAAGGGAGTATTAGCTGGCTTAAAAGAGTTGTGAGTTGTGTCTATTTTAAGTTTGTTATTACTGAAATGTTTTTCTGAAAGGGTGGTGCCAACATAAACTGGATGTGAATGCTTTTTTCCCTGCCCTGTACCAATACTTGAATATTACCAACCTTTAAATTTAGTCATTCTAAGGTGGAAAAGTGAGTTAAGAGAATCGCTTGTGTTTGATTCTCAGTTCAGCTGAAAACTGTGGTTTGGGGGAAGTTGAACCCTCTATGCCTGCTTTTTTTCATTTATAAAATGGCATGCTATTATTACCTAAGAGGATTTGTATAGTCCTTGTTTTGATGAGCATGGTTTGACGGTACAGTCTTAACCTGTTTATCTTATCCTTTCAAACCCACTTGAGATATATGGTCTTTTCTTGTCATTGGAAGAAATCTATGTAGGTTCCTTCATCTTTCTGATTATTCTTGGGGAATAAAAAACTCCCCAGTCATGGGTGATCACAAAAATAATCTTAACTAACTTCAGTAAGTATTTTGTCTGTCAGTCAATCTTAATTGTACAGTTAGGTGAGTTTTGACAGATGCACCTAACTTTGAAATCAACAGTTAAGACAGAACGTTTCCATCACTTCCGTAAGTTTCCTCATGCTTGTTTGTCCTTCTCTTACAGCCCAGCCCAGGCAACCACTGAGCTCTAGTCTCCATGTAGATTGGTTTGCATTTTCTAAAATTTAAATAAACAGAATCATACAGTATGTACTCGATTGTGTTTGGCTTTCACTCAGCATAATGATCTTGAAATAGATTAATAAATACTGTAAGTATTTACATTTTCTGCTGATCTAGTGATACTGAACATTTTTTGTTATTTTCTGTTCATATTTTAGGTAGTGGGGGCACAAGATTTCTGAACTCTTCTGACTTCAGATGATTATTTCAGATCATTATTTCAGATTTACTATAAGTACAAGAAGACTTCTGGGATGTGATTAGGCAATGTTGAAGAATGAATTATCTGTTTAATCATAATTTATGTCAGTTTTTAGGTTACTTGTGTGGTTTCAGATGGAAGTCTAAGTATTTATACTGGAGATTTTAGAGCAAATATTTCTAGCAAAGAAATTTGTTGCTGTTGTACTAGGGAATGTCATGAAGTTAACTGTTAGCCTTCAAATTTAATAAAAGATTAATGGAACGCAAACTCTTAGGGCATTTGCATTGTGCAAGGCGCTGCTCTGGATGCTACGGGTTCAAGCAGTGAACAAAATAAAATATTCTTGATCTCATGGAACTTATAAGTGTGGGGATGGGAGATGACAGGCAATATGCAGATGAGTAATACATATAGAGGGGGAAAGGTGGTGGAAATTCTGTGAAGGAAAACAAAGTGGAGGGAGGGATAGGGAATTCGTGATGTGATTTAAGTAGGGTAGTTGGTAAAACCTTATTGATCGGTGACATTTGAGCAAAGCCCTGAGAGGCTGAGTGGGAAGTCATGCAGGTATCTGAGGGATTAGCATTCCTGGCAGAGAGAACAGCAAGTGTAAAAACCCTTGAGGCAAGATCATTTATTTAAATACACGAGTTTCCTACGTTGTCCTACTAGGATTCCAGGTACTGGTGATGCTGCATTCAACAAAACATTAAAAATTCTAGCTGCTTGGAGCTTACATTACATCATGCATGGTGTGTTGTAGGGCTGGGGTTGATGTGAAAGGACTTTATCTTTGAGCAGATGGGGAGCCATTGGAGGAATTTGAGAAAAGGATCTGGATTATGTTTTTCAAGAGTCACCTAGACTGAAGAATTGACTATAAGGGAGCAAAGGCAAAAGCTGGAAGACCATTTTCTTTCTCTTTTTTTTTTTTAAGTTTTATTTAGGTAATTTCTACACCCAACATGGGGCTCAAATTCATGACCCTGAGATCAAGAGTACATGCTTCTCAACTGAGCCAGCCAGGCACCCCTTGGAAAAGCATTTAAAAACTGAATGCTTATTCAGGAATTCAACCTAAGACCTAGTAGAGACAGATACTATTTGATATGCTTATCAGCTGCCAAATGGTGGTAAAGAATGATCAATGGTTCTAGTTACTTGTGATAAAAAATTTAGGTACGCTAAGACAACTGCTTATCCCTTACAGCCTGTGTACCAAACACCAATTTAAATGAGTCACTTTTTTTTAACCAGTGTGGCAACGTTTTATTTTTTATTTTATGTTTCAGCCAGAAATTTTTTTAATTGAAATCTAGTTGCTAGACAATGTTACATTCGTGTCAGGCGTACAACATAGTTATTCAACAGTTCCGTACATTACATAATACTATATTCTCTACATTGTACTTGTCATCCACATGACTTTATAACTGGAAGTTTATATCTCTTGATCCCCTTCACCTGCTTCTCCCACCACCCCACATCAGTTTCTGCTCTTTATTTATGAGTCTTTTTAAAAAAATTATTACTCATTTGTTTAGATTCCATATATAAGTAAAGTCATAATATTTGCCTTTCTCTGACTTACTTCACTTAGCAAAATACCCTCTAGGTCCATCCATATTGTTGCAAAAGGCAAGATCTTTTTTCTTATTGCTGATAGGTATTTCATTATTTTTACATATACATAATATATGTGTGTGTGTGTACAATATACAGTTATATACATGTTACAATACAATATATATACATATTAATACATAATATATATTAGTACATACATAATATACATATACATATACATTATAATATATACATATTACAATACATATGTATATATATTGTATATTTTACACACACACATACACCATACTTTATTAATGGACACTTGGGCTGCTTTCATATCTTGGCTATTGTAAATAATTCTGCAATAAACATAAGGATGCATATATCTTTTTGAATTAGAGGTTTTGTGTTTCTTTAAACACCTAGCAGTGGAATTACTAGGTCATATGGTATTTCTATTTTTAATTGTTTGAGGAATCTTCATACTGTTTTCCACATTGGTTGCACCAATTTGCTTTCCCACCAACAGTGAACAGAAGTTCCCTTTTCTCCACATCCTTACCAACACCTTTTATTTCTTGTGTTTTTGATACTAGCCAGTGTGACTCAGGTGATACCTCATTATAGGTTTTTCTGTTGTTTTGTTTTGTTTTTTATTTTAGAGGGAGTGTAAATGGGAGAGAGGGGCAGAGGGAGAAGGAATCTTAAGCAGGCTCCATGTAGGGTTCGATCCCACAACATGATTGCAATCATGACCTGAGCCAAGAGCAAGAGTTGGATGCTCAACCAACTGAGCCATCCAGGTGCCTCTTCATTGTGGTTATGATTTGCACTTTCCTGATGACTAGTGAAAATTGAGCATCTTTTTATGTGTCTCTTAATCACTGTCTTCTTTGGAAAAATTTCCATCAGGTCATCTGCCATCTTTTAATTGGATGATTATATTTTTTTGGTGTTGAGTTGTAGGAGTTCTATATATATTGTGAATGTAACCCCTTAATTGGATATATAATTTGCAGTTAAGTGAGTCATCTTACATATTTTTCCTTAATAATGTGGGTTAAGTAGGCATTAACATTATCGCTTGGAAAAATAGGAATAGTGAACACCAAGTACCAGACTCTGTTCTTAGTACATTAACTCATTTAATCCTTACAATAACTGAAGTTGATATTACTCCATTTTATGGTGGAGGAAGCAGCTGCAGAGAGGGTGAATGATGTTTCCAAGATCATGTAAATAACAAGTATTTGGAGAAATTTCTTACAGAATTTGTGAGTGATATCCCAGAGAAAGCAACTTTGAAACTGGACATAGAAGGGGCATTTGGGTGGCTAAGTCGGTTAAGTGACCAGCTCAGCTTGGGTCTTGATCACAGGGTTATGAGTTTAAGCCCCACAATGGGCTCCATGCTGGCCGTGAAACCTACTTTAAAAATAAACTGGATGTAGGACATGGTGAAATTTGCCAGAGGAAATGGCATGTTCAAAGAAGACAAAAAGATTAGTACAATGGTATAAATATTTAGTACCCAACACAAACTTACTACTTTGAACAAAAATGAATACGTTCTCTTTATGCTTTGCAGACTTGGGAGTAGGGAGAAGTATGTGTAACATAATTTCTGTCCAGTGTGAAGTGTCACGTCGGAGCTCTGTCTGGAGCATGGTGGAAGCACAGAGAGCATTTGGCCAGTCCCAGAGCATCAGGGCGGGCTCCCCTCAGAGGAGAACCCACAGTTCCCTTTTAAAGATTATGACCAACTTAGTGCTGGAGAATGGAGGGGGACATGGGGTGGTTTAACATAGGATCTCCATGTGCCGCAGCAAGGAACAGCCTGGTGTTTAGGTGGAGGGGTTGCCTGATGGGTGTGTGGGAAGTCTGCAGAGGTAGGGAGGGTCCCCTGCTGAGGGTCTGGTCTCCATTTGTCACAGTTTGCACTTTACATAAAAAATTAGTGTAAGTAATTTAAGGTTGCAAGAAGGGAAATGACGGTCAGATTTGTTTGGGCCACCCTGTCTAGTAGTAGATGCAAAGCTGGGCCTGGTGAAGAGGCAATGGAAATACCAGTCCGAAGGCTGCTGCTCTGTCTTGCTTTCCAGATAGCAGGAAATAAGGAGTAAATCAGGAAGCCTGGGTGGCTTAGTCAGTTGAGTGTCTGACTTGATTTTGGCTCAGGGTATGATCTCATGGTTCGTGGGATCAAGGCCCACGTTGGACTTTGTGCTGACAGCACGGATCCTGCTTGGGATTCTCTCTCTCTCTCTCTCTCTCTCTCTCTCTCTCTCTCTCTGCCCCTCCAATGCTCATTCTCTTTCTCTCAAAAAATAAACATTAAAAAAAAAAAAGTAAATCATAATTTTCAAAGTTTAAATTTTACTGAAAAGTAAGTTCCCAAGATTTTAAAATAATAGAATTCATTACTGGGAAAGTTAAGATCCGGTGCCTTGTTTTGTTTTGTTTTGTTTTAAATGTTTATTTTGGAGAGAGAGAGGGCAAGAGGAGGAGGGGCAGAGACAGAGGGGAACAGAGGATCCGAAGCAGGCTCTGCCCTGATAGCAAAGAGCCCAATGTGGGGCTTGAACTCATGAACCATGAGATCATGACCTGAGCTGAAGTCTGATGTTTAACTGAGTAAGCCCATTAGCACCCCTAATATCAGGTTTTAATCAAATATACTATCAAATTCAGACTTGCTTTGGAGTGAGGTAAGGGGCTAGAATGAGTGTCCTTTTTAGCTCTGTGATGCTCTGATTGTACCATTACAGGTTTTCTTTTAAAATGGGATGTAAAAAAGTAATGGCATAATACAGAACAACGCGTTGCTCCTTTTATCTTTGTGAGAGGTAAAACATCAGAAATGTCCTTAAAGCACTTAAAAGTGGGTCTTGCCTTTATGGTATGTTATATTCAATCTGGCAGACAAGTCCTACCTAGATGCATTTCCAAATAGGGAAAAATACAGCCTTGTTACCATAGGACTGAACCAAAAATTATTTGTTTTTTGCCTTCAGCATTATGACTTATTTTGGCAAACCACTTAGGAACTTAGCAACATATTTCCTGAAGTAGAGAACAATATTTAGTATGGAGAAGATAGTTGATAGTTATAGTTTGTAAGGAAATTTGAACACAAGACAAATTCAAAGCAAATTTAGGTAATATCAGTTGAAATTTTATCTTCTTTGCTATGAAAAAAAAGGGCAAAAGAAAATACAGAAGTGATTTATAGTAAGCAACATAGAGTATGTAGCAGGCATTTCCTGTGGCTGTTAATATGGGCCACTGGGTCTACCTAGATGCCATATTATGAAGTATTGGAAGTTGAGATATTTTGTTGTTGGTTTATTTTTGAGAGAGCAAGTGTGCATGCACAAGTGGGGGAAGGGGCAGAGAGAGGATCCCCTGTCAGCTGTCAGTGCAGGGCAAACCATGAGATCATGACTTGACCCAAAATCAAGAATTGAATGCTTAACAGCCATCCAGGCACCCTGGAGGTTGAGATACTTTTAAAATGCCCTTCTAGGATCATTTCCTCCATCCCTTAGAGAATATACAAAACTATTGGTTTGTTTCTTACCTTTTTAGTTCCCCTCTTGTTTTCAAAGGTTTTATACTATCATGAAGCGATTTTATTAAAAAAACTAATAAATGTAAGATGTAGGAAAAATTTTAAAATAAGGTACAGCTGGAGTGATGTCCACAAAATGCATGCTCTGGTATTTTATATATTTACTAGACGTTGGCTATAAAATTGTTACCTTTAAGCTAGTTTATGAAGTTAGTGTAAACAGAAAGTTACAAGATTTATAGTGTTTACACTCCATCATTAAGCCTTAGCCAATTGTCATTGGCTGGACAGAGAGCTAGGTTAATTTGCATGTCCTTCACATTTAATCCTTACAATTAATGTACAAAATATGGGTTTCACTAATTTTGTTTTATGGATGAGTTACTTAGGTAACTTTCCCAAAACTATATAGCCAGCAAGTTGCTGAGACTGGAGTTTGAACTGGTTTTGCCTGATTTTAAACCCAGAGGCCTTACTACTATGCCTTTTTGATACATGGTTAATTATTTGGATGTATTTGTCAAGGCTGTTTTAAAAAACTTAAATAAGGGGTACCTGTTTGGCTCAGTTGGTTAAGTGTCCAACTCTTGATCTCAGCTCATGCCTTGATCTCAGAGTCTTGAGTTCAAGCCCTGCATTGGCTTCCACAATAGGCATGCAGCCTGTTTAAAAAACAAAACAAAACAAAAAAGTCTTAACTAAGCATCTCAGAAAGAAAACAGTTTTAACCAAGTTTTCCTCTTCTTGTCTGCTTCCAAGCTATTTCCACTTATTAATTTTTTTTTAATGTTCATTCACTTTTGAGAGACAGAGACAGAGCGTAAGTGGGGGAGGGGCAGGGAGCGGGGGTGGGGTGGGGGATGCAGAATCTGAAGCAGGCTCCAGGCTCTGAGCTGTCAGCACAGAACCTGATGTGGGGCTTGAACCCATGAACCGTGAGACCATGACCTGAGCTGAAGTTGGATGCTCAACCGACTGAGCCACCCAGGCACCCCTATTTCCACTTAACTGATACAACTCTGATTACCTACAGATCGAAATTACTTGAAAAAACTGGGCAGGGGGGCGGGGGGGCGCCTGAGTAGCTCAGTCGGTTAAGTATCTGACTCTTGATTTCAGCTCAGGTTATGATCTCACGGTTCAAAGGATTGAGACCCCGCATCAGGCTCTGTGATAAAAGCACAGGGCCTGCTTGGGATTCTCCCTCTCCCTTTCCCTCTGCCTCTGCCTCTCCCTCTCTTTCTCTCCACCTCTTCCTCTCCACGCCCACCCCCCCTAAATAAATAAACATTAAAACAATTTGAAATTACTTAAAATAACGTTGTTGTTGTTGTTTTTTTTTAACATTATTGAGAGAGAGAGTATGGGAGGGGCAGAGAGAGGAGACACAGAATCCAAAGCAGGCTCCAGGCTCTGAGCTGTCAGCACAGAGCCCAACGCAGGGCTGGAACTCACAAACCACGAGATCATGACCTGAGTCGAAGTTGGATGCTCAACCAACTGAGCCACCCAGGTGCCCCTGAAATTACTTTTAATTTGCAACATATAACAAGGTAAATATGGCAAAAAAAAAAAAAAAAAAAAAAAGATGTGAGTATTTCAACCTCTCTTATTCTCTATTGCTCTTCCTTTATACAGATCTGAGCTTCTGACCTATATCATTTCCTTCTCTCTGAAGAACTTAAAAAAAAAAATTTTTTTTTAACTTTCATTCATTTTTGAGAAACAGAGCATGAGCAGGGGAGAGGCAGGGAGAGAGGGAGATACAGAATCCGAAGCAGGCTCCGGGCTCTGCGCTGTCAGCACTCGTGAACAGTGAGATCATGACCTGAGCCTAAGTGAGGGGCTTAGGCTGAGCCACCCAGGTGCCCCTGAAGAACTTAAAAAATATATTTTATTTATTATTAATTTTATAAGTAGGCTCTATATAGGCCCAACATGGGGCTTAAATTTATAACCCTGAGATCAAGAGTCACGTGCTGTACCAACCGAGCCAGCCAGGAACCCCCTGAAGAACATCTTTTAATATTTCTTGCAAGGCAGGTTACTGGTAACAAATTTCCTCAATTTTTGTTTGCCTGAGAAAGCATTTCTCCTTTACTTTTTTTTTAAATTGAAGTGTAGTTGACATAGTAGTATCAGGTATGCAACATGGTGCTTCTATATACACACACATACACACAAACACATTCACATACACATTATGAAATGATCACCATGACAAATCTAGCCACCATATGTCACCACACAAAATTGTTATCATATTGTTAACTATATTGTCTCTGCTGTACATTTTATAACTGGAAGTTTGTTTTTAATCCCTTCCCTCTATTTCACCCATCCTCCCACCTCCCCTCCCCTCTGGCAACCGGATTGTTCTCTGTATCTGAGTCTGTTTCTGTTTTGTTCATTTATTTTGTTTTTTAGACTCCACATATAAATGAAATCATATGGTATTTGTGTCTCTCTTTCACTTTTGAAGGATAATTTCACAGGATACAGAATTGTAGCTTTTTTTTTCTTTCAGTACTTTATTATTATCTTTTTCCCTCAACACTTTAAATATTGCATTCCACTTTCCTTAATTGCATGGTTTCTGAGGTGTTGTCTGATATTGTTCTTATTTTTGCTCCTCTATATAGAAGATATTTTTTGCCTCTGACTTCTTCCAAGATTTTTCCCTTATCTTTGATTTTCTGCAGTTTGAATATATGCCTAGTAGTAAATTTTTTTGTTTGTTTTTATTTTTATCCTGCTTGTTCTTTGAGCTTCCTGTATCTGTGGTTTGCTGTCTGACATTAATGTTAGGAAATTCTCAGTCTCCTTTGCTTCACATATTTCTTCTGTTTATTTCTCTCTTTTTTGTATTCCCATTACATGTATGTTGTGCCTTTGTAGTGGTCCCACGGTCTTTGGACATTTTGTTCCTTCTTTTGTTTGTTTGCTTTGCTTTTCAGTTTTGGAAGTTTTTTTTTTTTAATGTTTATTTATTTTGACAGGGGGCGGGGGGTGGGAGGGGAGGGGGAAGGGCAGAGAGAGAATCCCAAGCAGGCCCTTTGCTGTCAGTGCAGAGCCTGACAAGTGGCTCAGTCTTATGAAGTGTGAAACTATGACCTGAGCCAAAATCAAGAGTCAGATGTTTAACCAATTGAGCCACCCAAGCATCCTAGTTCTGGAAGTTTCTATTGATATACCCCAAGGTCACAGATGCTTTCCTCAACTGTATCCAGTCATTTACAGTGTTTTTGATTTCTAGCATTTTTTTTAAATTTTTTTTAATGTTTTATTTATTTTTGAGACAGGGAGAGACAGAGCACGAACAGGGGAGGGTCAGAGAGAGGGAGACACAGAGTCCGAAACAGGCTCCAGGCTCTGAGCTGTCAGCACAGAGCCCGACGCGGGGCTCGAACTCACGGACCGAGAGATCATGACCTGAGCCGAAGTCGGATGCTTAACCGACTGAGCCACCCAGGCGCCCCTCTAGCATTTTTTTTTTTTTGATTCTGTTAATTTCCATCTCTCTGCTTCCATTACTCTGTTCTTAAAGGTTGTCTACTTTTTTCATTAGCATATTAATCCTCTCTTACCATATTAAGTTTTAAAATTTCTTAGTCTAATAATTCCAGCATGCCTGCTGTATCTCAGGGCTTACTCTGTGTCTTTAAAGTGTGCTTTTTGCCCTTTAGGATCCATGTAATTGTTGAAAGCAGGACATGATGTGCCTGGTACAGCATGCTGTGGTGAATAGGCCTGGGCAGTGTGGTGATGAGGTATTGGGGGAGGGCAAGTGGTCTATAGTCCCCTGATTAGGTGAGCATGTGCCCCGAGGCTGTGACCTTCACAACTGCTTCCTGTTTCTCCTTACTCAGGCGGGGCAGCATGGCTGGAGGAGGCTGGAATTGGGTATTGACCTTCTCCCACTGGAAGACTTCTCCCCGGTCAGTTAGGCTCTCATAAAACCTTGTAAATTTAGGTTCTGGTAAAATAGTTTCCTATGAGGGCAGGTCTTGTTAAGAACTGATGAATGCTTTGGCCGTATTTCAAAATGTCTACTTTCTCTCTTCTGCCAAAAGCAGGAAAGGGCTTTTTCTGTCTTCACTATGAGATTTGTTAGAACTCCTGGAGGTAAAACTTAGAAAATTATAGGAAGCCCTTCCCTATGACTGGGTCCCCTTGGAGTTTTCACTTCTCAGATTTGTCCACATCGAACCTTGGCAATTAGCCAATTACAGGTTAGGTTTTTCTACCCCAGTACTGGTTCCCATGGAGATTTCTGCCCCAGGTAAGTTGTGATTCTGTGTATCCAGCTGTCTCTCTAGTTTTGGGAGCAGGGGTTGGCCATGTGATCTCAATTCTCTAATAGATCTAAGAAGAGTTGTTGATTTACAATTCAGCATTTTCACTTGTTCCTAGGACAGAGTGATGATGTCTTCCAAATTCCTTCCATGCCGGACTAGAAACCAGAATTCAAACTGTTAGAAATAAATAGTAATCTGCTATTGATTCATCCATTTCTCTGGCTTCATTACTGACAATGAGAATTAAGCATATACAAGGATCAGGGATGTATTTTCAGATGGCCTGTTATATAATTTACATCCTCTTACATTAAGCATTCTCAGGCAGAATTACAGAATTTTTGTTCTTATGAGTTTTAAGTTTTGTTTTTCCTCTACCCTCTATTCAAAATAAGGGAACTCGAAGACAAAAAAAGGAATCAAATGAGCAAAAAGGAAGGATCAAATGCGGATCAAAAAAATTCCATTTGTTCGGTACCTACTGAATTCCTGCTATGTGCAGTGTGCTGGGCATACAGGAGTGACTGGAACAAAAGGCCTGCACTCATGGAACTTACATTCCATGGGGAAGCGAGGGATGACCTATAGGGGTCACTCCTAAGGGCCATAGAGAGGAGTAAAGCAGAGTGAGGAGCTAGAAATGTCGGACGCTATTTTATTGGCACAGTCAGGGAAGTTCTCTTTGTGGTGGTAATGTGAGCAGAGAGGCCTGATCTATGTGGGGCGTGTGGGAGAAGCATGTTCCGGGCAGAGAGTGTAAGTACCGAGGCCTGAGGTGGGAGTGGGCTCAGCATGCAAGAAGAAGCTCACCAATGTGGCTGGAGCACAGCGAGTGAGGGGAGACCAGAGGCACATCAAACTTCTTTCAGTAAAAATATTTGGGTGCTTTAAGGTCTCTGTCATAGCTGCTAATCTTTGACATTGTAGCAGGAAAGCAGCCACAGGTGTTACATGGACAAGTGGGTGTGGCTGTGTTCCAGAAAAACCTTTTTTTAAAAATTTTTTAATGTTTGTTTATTATTGAGAGAGAGAGAGAGAGAGAGAGAGAGAGGGAGAAAGCGAGCGAAAGCAAGCACAAGCAGGGGAGGGGCAGGGAGAGAGGGAGACACAGAATCCGAAGCAGGCTCCAGGCTCTGAGATGTCAGCACAGAGCCCAATGCTGGGCTCAAACCCATGATCCATGAGGTCATGACCTGAGCAGGAGTCAGATGCCTAACCCACTGAGCCAGCCAGGTGCCCCTCATAAAAGCCTTTTTTACAAACACAAGCAATGAGCCAGGTTTTGCCTGTTGACCCTAGTTTGCTAACTAGTAATTTAGGGTCTCATAATCTGTTGGAGAACACTCTGGGTTTTATTCTGAATATGACCAGAGTCACTGGAGGGTGTTGAGTAGGTGAATGGGATAGGACTTACCTTAAAAGGATTACTGGTTGCTTTATGGGGAACAGAGTGTATTGTTCACACAAGAGTAGAAGCAGGGAAAGCTATTGAGGGTTTTGTATGAGTCAACTGAGGTAGCGGTACTGGCAAGAAGGGGTTTGGCAAGAAGGGGTAGGAGTTGAAGAGAGAGAGAGAGAGAGAGAGAGAGAGAGAGAGAGTGTGTAGAGGGGTGACTGTAACGATATTTGAACAACTGAGTAAAAGGTGGAACACCTTACTAGTTTGGGGAAGAATAAGATTTGGTGGAGCAAATGAGTTAGGTTAAATTTGAGATGCCTGTTTAGACATCTGAGTGCCGGAAGTGAGTAGGCAACTGGATGTATTCCATTCTCTCTTCCAGGAAGAGAGACAAAGGTGTGAAAATTATCTGGAAGAGTGAATGGAATAAGGAAATGTAATAGCACTGAGCTAACATGAGGTTTATCCTAACTTATTTTTTTAATTTGAATTTTTAGTTTAGACAGAACACAGGCATGAGTGGGGTGGGGGCAGAGGAAGAGAGAGAGAGAGAGAGAATGAATCTTAGGCAGACTCCATGCCCAGCATGGAGCCTAACTTGGGGCTCAGTCCTACGATGCTGGGATACTGACCTGAGCCAAATTCAAGAGTCGGATGCTCAACTGACTGAGCCACCCAGGCCCCCCTGTCATCCTACCTTTAAAGTGAGAGCAGATACCATTACTATGTACATTTTCCCTCAGCCACAGTGAACTATGTGGGTGCAGGTGTGGAGTTAGTGGAAGGTTGGTTTTAACTAAAAGTTGGATTTTACTAGGCAGGTAGAATGGAGGAAGAGATTCCTAGGAAAATATGTGGTCTGTGGAATCCAGTTTGGTTAGGGAATAAAATATCAAGAGATCACATGTTCTGGTGGGGTTGAAGAACTATTGGACTCATTGTCACTAGAGGAAATTAACTGGAAAGGCAGGAGTTTGGTCTGAGCAGACTGCTTGAAATTAAGACTTTGCTCATGATGCATTAGTTGCTAAGCTAAATATCCAACAGATCCCGTTGAAGAGTGGGTGATTGAGGTGAGAGTGAGGATGTGATCATTGGATGTAAGGAAGTCCAGTAACTGAGAGGCTAGAGTGTGCCATTAATCCTTTATATGCATTTTGGAATCAGAATGATCATAAGAATAGTAGCGGAGATCAAGACTATGCATGGAGGCAAGTGTCACATAAATCATAAGTACTCTAAAATCATTATAACTGACATGCATCATGTTATATTTGTCTCTATTTTAGTCTCTACCATGTTTTATATTTTGGAAGATGTTCAATAATTGTTATTGAATGAATATAAAAGACTTCCTAAAATTAAACTGCTTTTTCAGAAGCAGTTTTTCACCCTTTATGTGAATACAACATGATGAAAGTAGAAAATAATGGTTCTAATTGGCATATTTTGCGTAAAGTATGTGCCATTTACTAATTTTTTATATGTAAATAATTCTAAAGGGTATAACGTCTTTCTGTTAATAAGAATTTTGTAATCTGTAATATTGAACAACCAGTGTGTTATAGCTAAAGTATGTTTATAATAAGATATGATCAGGGTTATTTAAATCTCAGTTGGGTCAAATGCAGGAAAATGAATTTATTTCTGATAATGTTTGCAATTTGATCTTTACTCTTTCAAGGATTTCAGTCTCAGATGCAGGTATTTCTCGTTTCCTTTAAGTAGCTCCTAAAAAGTAATCTGTAAAGGAGTTTTATTTATTTATTTATTTATTTATTTATTTATTTATTTAAATGTTTATTTTTTGAGAGACAGAGACAGAGCGTGAGCAGGGGTGGGACTGAGAGAGAGGGAGACACAGAATCTGAAGCAGGCTCTAGGCCGTGAGCTGTCAGCACAGAGCCCCACGCGGGCTCGAACTCACAAGTCATGAGATCATGACCTGAGCTGAAGTCGGACGCTTAACTGACTGAGTCGCCCAGGTGTCCCTAAAGGAATATTCTTTAAATCAAGATGCTCACTTTTCATTAAAAATATAGAGGTATCTAGGGGCGCCTGGGTGGCTCAGTCAGTTGAGTGTCCGACTTCAGCTCAGGTCATGATCTCATGGCTTGTGAGTTCAAGCCCTGCGTCGGGCTCTGTGCTCATAGCTCAGAGCCTGGAGGCTGCTTTGGATTCTGTGTCTCCCTCTCTCTCTGCTCCTCCCCTGCTCACATGCTGTCTCTCTCTCTCAAAAATAAACATTTAAAAAAAAACAAAGAAAAGTATCTATTTATTCCCATTAAAAAAAATCAATCCAAGAATAGGACCAGGCATAGAGTGTATATAGAAGTATATTGAGTTTATAGACTATTTAGAAGGCAGCAGGAAAAAAAAAAGCCTTTATCT
This sequence comes from Acinonyx jubatus, assembly GCF_027475565.1. Taxonomy (NCBI): domain Eukaryota; kingdom Metazoa; phylum Chordata; class Mammalia; order Carnivora; family Felidae; genus Acinonyx; species Acinonyx jubatus. The sequence goes on from NC_069387.1 coordinate 51,611,519, forward strand.
ACATATGTGCTCAAGAAGTATTTGTTAAGTGAATGAACGGTGATGTTGTTGTGATGTTAGATTTGTCTCTAGAGTTCTTTTAAAATTTACAAATCTCCTAAGAACCGCTAAGGGCATTAGTGATCAAGAATGGAGATCATTTCCCTGTGAAAAGGGCAGTAGAGTGCAGCTGGGTTTGGAAAGGCTAATGGCTTTGACAAATTTTATTTGCCTACTTGGCTTAGGCAACAACTCTCATTTACAGCCATAGTTTGTACAGACTGCTCCAATTTTGTGGTTGTAGATTTCTCCCCTTTATCTAATGAAAAATATCTGAACTCGTTTTTACTAGGTGCCATATAACTAGCTGAGAAATGTTCCTTTGGCCATGATTTACAGGAGAAATTGGGAGAGTTTTTGCTTTTCATCTAGGACTAGCCAGATAGAAGTTAAGAGGAAAACTTAGGATATTTGGAAAATTGATGAAGAAACCTCTTAGTTGTTTGCAGTCTTTTATGTACACAGTATGGAAGAAGGAGGTTTTGGTTTTAAATCAATTACTGTCTCAGTGACAAGACCCAGAGACTGGTGGACCCCACAGGAGATAGTATGTCATGTCCGAGGGTAGCCTTCCTTTTAGGTTACAAGATTAGCTAATTCATAAGGAGGAAATATGTATTGAATCTCCATTTAAGTTGTGTTCGCTTTACTTTTGGGAGGAGAAAACAGGTAGAAATTTCAGAAGAAACTGGAACACTCCAGATAGTTTTCATTTAAAATAGCAGGATAACATACAAGGAAAAATGGTGACTTCATTTTGAGCATTGTTCATTTGTGTTTCTTTTTACCTGAGCCTGTTGGTAAAAGAACAAAAAATTGGGCACCTGGGTGGCTCAGTTGGTTAAGTATCTGGCTTCGGCTCAGGTCATGATCTCACGGTTCCTGAGTTCAAGTGCCACGTTAGGTGAGCTCAAGCAAGCCCTGCTTCAGGTGAGCCCCACTTCTCTCTCTCTCACTCTCTCTCTGCCCCTCGCTCACTGTGTCCCCCCCCCTCAAAAAACAAAACAAATCAAAAGAACAAAAAATTAGAGTAATTCCTAGCCAACAAAGTACATTTTCTAAAGTCTGAAATAGTCTCCTTGAACATTTTCTAAGTATGAAAGTAACATATTCTATGTAGAGAATTTAGGAAAAACTGACAAAAATAAGCAAAATTTATGATCTAATTGGGGTGCTTGGGTGGCTCAGTCGGTTAAGCATTCGACTACAGCTCAGGTCATGATCTTGTAGTCTGTGAGTTCGAGCACCTCATCGGGTTCTGTGCTGACAGCTCAGAGCCTGGAGCCTTCTTCGGATTCTGTGTCTCCCTCTCTGTCTGCTCCTCCCCCGCTCATGCTCTGTCTCTCTCTCTCTCCTTCAAAAATAAATAAAAACATTAAAAAAGAATATGATGTAATCATGTTTTGTTAATATATTGGGTATCAACGTATTGAGGATGTTTTCTTCTATCTACACAGATTTTTTTTTTTTTCAGGTTAGGTTGATAAAGGATCGTGGATAAGTTGAGCATCTTCGCATCATTGGACTTCTAGTGCTGATGTAATATTGTATTGTATGTGTGTGCTGTACTTCAGTGGGCAGGTCACCTGTCCTTTAATATTTCAGTTTCCAGTGTCTCACCAGTATAAATAGTGCTTTCATAAACATCTTTGAACTGAAAACTTTGTGTATTTGGTTACTTCTCTAAATTAAGTTCCTGCAATGGGAATTACTTTCTCAAAGAGTAGAAGCCTTTTTTTAGTTCTGGTGTCTTTTGTTATTTGCATTCTAGAAATGATATGTGGCATTGTTTTTAAGTGCTCTTCCAATCCTGAATATTATCATTAAAATAAAAAAAAACATTAAGAAGTATAAAGGAGAGCTCATTGTTTTAATTTACATTTATTTTACTACAATAAAACCTGGGTATATTATTATGCTTATTAGTCAATTATATTTCTTAAAAAAAATTTTTTTTAGTGTTTATTTATTTTTGAGAGAGAGACAGAGTGTGAGTGGGGGTGGGTCAGAGAGAGGGAGACACAGAATCCGAAGCAGGCTCCAGGCTCTGAGCTGTCAGCAGAACCCGACATGGGGCTCAAACCCATGAAACGCGAGATCATAAGCTGAGCCCAAGTCAGACTCTCAACTGACGGAACAACTCAGGTGCCCCTGGTCAGTTATATTTCTTATTTTATTATTCACATATCTAAGAACACTAATCCTTTTGTATGTTGTAGGCAGTGTTTGTCTAACTTTTGTTATTTTTAAACAGATTTTTAATCAAATCTCAATCTTTTTCATTGTTGATCTTTTCTTGTTAATGTATAGACAGTCCTTTCCCATCTAATATCAGAATAAGTTGTTTACCTCAGATTATTTCTTGGTTTCATTAAAAAAAACAATTATGTGAAATTTGAACCATATTTAAGAGTAGAGAGAGGCATAATGAGCCTGTGGTACCTATCACTCATTTTTAGCAAATATCAATATATGGCCAATCTTATTCCATCTCTATCTGCCTCCAGACCCTCTTTGGGCAGTTTGGAACAAATTCCAGACATCTGAATATCATTTAATCTGTTGATATTTAGGGTTTCACTTTTTATTTATTTATTTTTTTAAATTTTTTTTCAACGTTTATTTATTTATTTTTTTGGGACAGAGAGAGACAGAGCATGAACGGGGGAGGGGCAAGGAGAGAGGGAGACACAGAATCGGAAACAGGCTCCAGGCTCTGAGCCATCAGCCCAGAGCCTGACGCGGGGCTCGAACTCATGGACCGCGAGATCGTGACCTGGCTGAAGTCGGACGCTTAACCGACTGCGCCACCCAGGCGCCCCGGGTTTCACTTTTTAAACATAACCACAGGATCACTTATAACACATAAAGAATTTAGGGAAAGAACCTAATATCCGTCGTTCAGTGTCATTTTCCTAATTGACTTATAATTGTTTTTAAAAATTTGAAATTAGTTATCAAGTAAGGTCCACCCATTGCTTTTGTTTGATACATATTGAAGTTTCTTTTAATCTGTAGCTATCTCCTCCATATTTTCCCCTTCCTTCCTCCCCTTATTTTTTGTTGAAGAAATGGCATAAAATTTTTTTTGACTCTGTAATGCAGCTGATTTTTTTTAATGTATATTTTGAAGCTAGGGTTTACTTCTTGCCCTTTGCTTCTAACAGTTAACCAATACCATTCTTTTTTATTAAAACATTTTTTAATGTTTATTTATTTTTAAGAGAGAGAGAGAGAATGGGGGAGGGGCAGAGAGAGAGGGGGAGACACAGGATCTGAAGCCAGCTCCAGATTCTGAGCTATCAGCACAGAGCCCGATGCAGGGCTCAAACTCACAAATTGTGAGATTGTGACCTGAGCCAAAGTTGGAACTTAACTTATTGAGCCACCCTGGTGCCCCTAACCAGTACCATTTAAAATATAATCTTAAATTCTTCATTAAAGTGCCACTTTTATAATACAGGAGTTATTATATAAGAAAAGTGTCATTTCAAATGAATGGAGAAATACAGTATTCTTACTACGTAAGAATTGACATCTTGACAGTATTGAGTTTTCCTACCTGGAACATGTATCTTTTTCATTTATGTAAGTGTTCTTTTGTTTCTGACAATGAAGTTTTGCTTTTTCTTCACTTTCTTCTTTTTTTTTTCTTTGCATTTTGTCCTGTTTGCTTTTCCGTGACCACCTTGGCATCACGCACATATATTTTGCTGAACCACTTGAGTGCTCTTTGTAGACATCACCCCTAAATACTTCAGCCTTGTCTCCTAAGAAGATACAATTAATCACTTCCAGAAATATAATGTTAATGCAACAGTATTACCTAATTATGTTCAAATTTCCCCCAGTTGTCCACGTGAACTTAATAGTTATTATAACAAAGACCCAATGAAGGAACAAGTGATACATTTATTTGTTTTGTCTCTTTAACTCTCCTTTAGGCTAACCAGTATAGTTTAGTAGCTTTATTATTATTATTATTATTATTATTATCATCATTATTATTGTCTTTCATGACACAGTTTTTGAAGTGTCCAGGTCAGTTATTTTACAGAATAACCCTTAATTTAGATTTGTCCAATATCTTTCTCGAGACTGATCTGGAACATTTACTTACAGCAATACTTACAGTAATATGTAGGTGATGTTTTGGTCACTTAAGTGCAATACATGAGGAGGCACATAATAGCAGTTTGTCCAATTATTATTGATATTTGATCTTTTGGCAAGTAGTCTGCCATGTTTTTCTAAATTCTGTTTTCCATCAGTCTTTTATCCAGTGGTTTCAATATCCATAATTATAGCCTGAGTCAATTATGACGATGGTATCATAAAATGATAGTTTTCAATTTCTGTCATCTTTAGGTATTTATTTGTTGGCATTCTTCTGTCTTTTCCCTTTCTTTTTTGATGTGTCCCCATTTGGTGAACCCTTCTTTCCTGGCACAACGAGTTGTTCTAGACTCAACTTATACTTGCTTTGTTCACTTTGCACTTTCCCTGAGCATTTTTCTAAGGAGCCCTGGCTCCATTTAAGGGAGAGAACATTTAGGAACTAAGATCTAGGCCTGGGTATGGGACATTTCCATCACCCCAAGAAGTTCTCTTATGTCCCATTCAAGTCTGTTCCTTTACCCTCAGCTCAGCCCCAACCAACTGCTTACCACCTTCCTGCCACCATAAATTAGGTAGGATTCTTTTCTAGGGTTTCATATAATTGGAATCATGTTGCAATTTTTTGTGTCAGACTTCTTTTGCACGGCTTATTAATAGTTTGTCCCTTTGTATTGCTGTGTAGTGTTCCATTGCATGGATGTACTGCAATTCACCTGTAATGGATGGACATTTAGATTGCTTCCATTTTTTGGCTATTAAGAATAAAGCTGTCACGAGTATTTGTGTCAAAGTCTTGTGTGGACATATGTTTTCATTTCTCTAGGGTAAATACCAACATGTGGAAATGCTGGGATATATGGTAAGTGTAAGTATGTTTAATTGTATAAGAAGAAATAGCCACATTGTTTTCCAAAATGGTTGTACCATGTCTAGCATTAGTGAATAAAAGTTCAGGTGTTCCATATTGTCATCAACACTTGGTATTGTTTGCATGTTTATTTATGTTAATTTTTTAAAGTTTATTTATTTTGAGGGAGAGAGAGAGAGAGAGAAAGGATGAACGGGGACAGAGCAGAGAGAGAGAGGGAGAGAGAGAATCCCAGGTAGGCTCTGTGCTGTCCACACGGAGCCCAACCTGGGGCTTGATCCCATGAACCTTGAGATCATGACCTGAGCCAAAATCAAGAGTCAGACTCTTAACTGAGCCAGCCAGGTGCCCCTGTATTGTTTGCATTAAAAAAAAAAAATTTTTTTTTAATGTTTATTTATTATTGAGAGACAGAGCATGAACGTGGGAGGGGCAGAGACAGGAGGAGACAGAATCTGAAGCAGGCTCCAGGCTCTGAGCTGTCAGCACAGAGCCCGATGCAGGGCTCAGACTCACAAATCACAAGATCATGACCTGAGCCGAAGTTGGATGCTTAACCAGCTGAGCCACGCAGGCGCCCCTGTTTGTATTTTTAATTCAACCATTCCAACTGGTATCTGGTACGCAGTATAGTATTATCTCTGTGCTTTTATTTTGTATTTCTCTGATGACTAATGATGTATATATATTGGCTATTTGTTTCTTTGAAGTTTGTGTTCAAATCTTTTGCTTATTTTTTACTTAGCTTCTTTGGTTATTTTTAAATTATTATATTGTAAGAGTTTACTATATATCGTGGATACACTTTCTATTTGGTCAGAGATATGAATATATGTAATGCAGTTTGCTATTTTATCTTTTTTTAAAATCTGTTGAAAAACAAAAGTTTTCCATTTTTTTGAAGTGTAGTGTATTAGCTTTTTTTTTTAAATGGTTGGTTTTGTATGTCCTAGCCAAAAAGATGTTTGCCTACCTCACGGTAATAAAGATTTTCTCCTATGTTTTCTTGTAAAGTTTTATAGTTTTAGCTTTACAATTAGTTCTGTGTGCAAGCATTTTATGTTTTCATGCTTGTTGCAAAATGTAAATACAGTAGTCCACCCTTACCCACAGTTTCACTTTTTAAGGTTTCAGTTAGCCGTGGTCAACTGGGATCTGGAAGCAGATGACTCTTTCTGAGGTATGGTCAGAGGTCAATAGTAGCCTAATACTACGTCCCAATGCCTACATCATTCACCTCATTTCATGTCATCACGTAGGCATTTTATCATATCATCACAAGAAATGTGAGTACAGTTCAGTAAGAAATTTTGAAAGAACATGTTCACAGAACTTTTATTATCATATATTGTTATAATTCTTTTATTGTTGTTAATTTCTTACTGTGTATGAGATTGATGATAGGTATGTATGTATAGGAAAAATCATGGTATATATAGGGTTTGGTACTATCCACGACATCAAGCAGTCACTGGGAGTCTTGGAACATATTCCCTGTGGATAAGGAGGGACTACTGCATAATGTACACATTATTTGTCCTTTAGGAAAATATTATCAAATATTGGATAAGGTCAAAAGACAACAGCAGCAGGTTATTAGTCCCATTTGTCAGACACAAGGAGATGTAGTAGATACAAGAATGACTCATTATTATTTCCAATTTTGTAGACACGTGGACCACTCACCACTGTTTCTTCTCTCCTGCTGAGTGGATGGTGGATTATATTTCACCTCTTTGTATTACAGCTGTGTGAAATATGAGTGGAGATAACATACACTCTCAAGTAAACATTTAAGGAAATGTTTAAAGGAAACATTTAAGAACTGCAGCAAAATTTCCCTTTCTCTCTATCTCCTTCTCACTGCTGCTGTGACTAGCATGTTTCAGATGGTGGAAATAAAAGAAAGAAATCAATCGTTTTAAACTAGTGACAATAGGGGCTATCTCTTGCTGCAGCCCAAGCTAAGAGAGGAGACTAATATAGGAGAAATATATTAATTTCATGGTGAATATTCGAGGTTAGGGCTTCAGGGACACTGAACCAATAGTCTCCAAGAACAGATAGATGAGTTAAATTTGGGGCCGTAACTAGTAATTAGCAACAATCTGTCTAAACAGCGAACAAGTTATTACAATATGGATTTATTGCTGTGGGAATGTAAATGAGTTTATAGTTTCTTATGATGGGAAGGAGCCTATGGAGAGGACAAGGTTGAAGATACAGAAATGAGGGAAAATGATTGCTAATATGTCCTGCAGAAGGCTGGAAAAGATGGGATCTCCAGAGCACCAGGGGAGGAGAGGAGTTACCTTTCTTATAGCAGGAAGAGGGAAGGAAAGTTGGTGGGTGCAGACACAGGTGGGTTTATAGATGTGCTGGGGAGGTTGAGGGTAATAATTACAGCTGCTGACAGTGCTTCCCACCCCACTTGCTGATCCAAGTGCTTCACGAATTACAACTTGTTTAATCCTCGCAACACTGCTATGCGATAGATACTATTATTATCTCCATTTTACAGTTGAGGGAACTAAAGAAGTTCTTTTTTTTTTTTTAATTCAAATCCAAGTTAGTTCACATAAAGTGTAATAATGATTTCAGGAATAGAATTTAGTGATTCATCACTTCCATACGACACCCAGTGCTCATCCCAACTAGCGTCCTCCTTAATGCCCTTTGCCCATTTAGCCCATCCCCCCCGACCCAGCAGCCTCCCAGCAACCTTCAGTTTGTTCTCTGTATTTAAGAGGCTCTTCTGGTTTGTCTCCCTTTCTGTTTTTATATTATTTTTGCTTCCCTTCCCTTATGTTCATCTGTTTTGTATTTTAAATTCCACATGTGAGTGAAATCATGTGATATTTGTCTTTCTCTGACTGACTTATTTTACTTAGCATAATGCACTCTAGTTCCATCCACGAAGAAGTTCTTGATGGGTGAATTCACTTTCGTCTTAGAAGTCTGAGGTAGGTCATCTGCTGAGATTGAAGGTAGAGGTGAAATGGGAGTAGTTTTTCAAAATTCATCCATCCTCACCCCTAAAATTACTTCAAATTGGAAAAAAAACTATTTGACAAGGGCAGTGGATCTTATATGAAACTTAAGTAAATTATAAACGAAAAGACTTTTTTTTTTTTTAACTTTTATTTAATTAAGTAATCTCTACACACAATGCGGGGCTCAAACTCATGACCCTGAGATCAAGAGTCACATGCTCTTTTGACTGAGCCAACCAGGCACCCAAAAAATAACTTTTAAGTAACTTTGTTACTTCAGTTGACATGTTACCAAACAATCTAAGTATCAATTGTGAGACTCTGTGCAAATTCATCTCTGGATCATTCTTTTAGCCTCTTTACCAATTGTGTTGCTGCTTCTAAGTCTCTCTTATAACAACTCCTGAGTTGGTCCTGGTGGAGGAAGTGTGGAAATTTGGAGCCAGGAAAAACCAGTGTCCCTCTCACCCAGGCCAGGAACACCCAGTCCCTATCTTTTTTTTTTTTTTTTTGTCTAATTGAATTTTTAATACTTTTTTTAAAAATTTAATTTAATTTTTTATTTTTTTAAATTTATATCCAAATTAGCATACAGTGCAACAATGATTTCAGGAGTAGATTCCTTAGTGCCCCTTACCCATTTAGCCCATCCCCCCTCCCACAACCCCTCCCGTAACCCTCAGTTTGTTCTCCATATTTATGAGTCTCTTCTGTTTTGTCCCCCTCCCTGTTTTTATATTATTTTTGTTTCCCTTCCCTTATGTTCATCTGTTTTGTCTCTTAAAGTCCTCATATGAGTGAAGTCATATGATTTTTGTCTTTCTCTGACTGACTTATTTCACTTAGTATAATACCCTCCAGTTGCATCCATGTAGTTGCAAATGGCAAAATTTCATTCTTTTTCATTGCCGAGTAATACTCCATTGTATGTATATACCACCCCTTCTTTATCCATTCATCCATCGATGGACATTTGGGTTCTTTCCATACTTTGGCTGTTGTTGATAGTGCTGCTATAAACATTGGGGTGCATGTGTCCCTTCGAAACAGCACACCTGTATCCCATGGATAAATGCCTAGTAGTGCAATTGCTGGGTCGTAGGGTAGTTCTATTTTTAATTTTTTGAGGAACCTCCATGCTGTTTTCCAGAGTGGCTGCACCAGCTTGCATTCCCAACCCAATCCCTGTCTTTAAAGCTGTCTGTCCCTAGAAGTTTTTGTAAAACTGCCCATCTTTGTAAGAAAGGCCACTCTCTTCTCAGAAATCTTTTTCTTCCTGGAAAGTCAAAGCTCCCCTCTCTTGGCATCAAAGTTTGTGGTTTTTAGGGGCACCTGGGTGGCTCAGTCGGTTGAGCGTCTGACTTCGGCTCAGGTCACGATCTCGCGGTCTGTGAGTTCAAACCCCGCGTTGGGCTCTGTGCTGACAGCTCAGAGCCTGGAGCCTGTTTCAGATTCTGTGTCTCCCTCTCTCTGACCCTCCCCCGTTCATGCTCTGTCTCTCTCTGTCTCAAAAATAAATAAATGTTAAAAAAAATTAAAAAAAAAGTTTGTGGTTTTTAGGTGCCCATTTTTTCTTCTTTTATTTCTTCTCCTTCACGATTTTTTGGGGTTTTGATCTTCTGCCTGAGCAATTATTTTTTTAGGAATATGGGAGGTCCCATTTTCCTCCAACTAAATGGGTCTCGTGTCAGTTCACGGAGTAAACAGAGAAAGTGAATTTTGGTTGTAGCTTTATGGTGATTTAGACTGATCTGAATATCCTCCTTAGCATAGGTTGATACTGCTCTGCACAAAGATACTGGTGGTGTCTGTTGTATGTATGTGCAGGGATGGGGGCTGTGGGATGGGATGTGAGTCACTCCTGGTGATTTAGACAAGCACTTGGTTTCAACCATCCATGAAGGGGATAGGAGGTGGAGACTTAGCCTGGGTGGTTCAGAGAGTTAGAAATGAGATCCTCGCATCAAAACAGGACTCCTGAAGGCAGTTGGAGAGAAGTGTCAAAGGTTTAATGAAATATGCTCAAATGAGACATGAGTGAGAATGAGTACAAATAGCCATGGCAGCTAAGATCACGAGGGAATGAAAGTGAGTTAATGTTTATTTTTTTTGTTTTTTAGTTTATTCATTGATTTTTGAGAGAGAGAAGGAGTGAGTGGGAGAGGGGCAGAGAATATATAGTGTTTTCATTCAGTAATTTCCAGATTTACAGGGAAACCAGATTATTCTGGTCTCTTTTTTTCTCCCCCTCTATCTTTGGACAGAGAGGTCTCTCTGTCATGTTCATTTGCCAGGTGATCTCAAGTGACCTGGCAGAATAAAGCCTATCAGCAGTGTATTTATGTATTTAGGTATTTATTTGTTTACTTATTTGCACTTTTATAGTACCTATTAGTTACATGCCATATAAAGCTAATAAGCATTTACTTATAAGTAAAATAAATAAATAGTATAATATTCATTATAGTTGTATTATAATAACAAATAAATAAACGCTTATTAAAAATCTTGACAGGTCTTGGCATATGGGTTTTGTGGAGTTTCTTGCTTCTCTACCCTCTTATCTTCCCTATGTGAATGTTCAGCTGGTGGAGAGAAGCCATTTTGGACCAGTTTCCATTCTTTCAACGCTCCCTGCCCTCTTGTGCTTTGGTGCCTTTAAATATGCTGCTCCTTCTACCTGGAACAGTGTCCACACCTTTCTACCTGAATCCCTGGTCTTGAGCATTCATCCTCTGATCTTGGCTTGAGCATCACTTCCTCAGAGCAGCATTCGTTGGTGCCCCTCTATCTCACTTAGGCTCCCCTGTTTTAGCTTAGGTCCTGTGGTACCAAAGTACCGATCGTGTTCGTGTCCATCTGTGCCCATGTGTCTTCTTCACTAGACTGTTAAGTTCCATGGAACCGGTGTGTCCCCACTTCTGGTGTTTATGTTGCCTGGTACGTAATGGACACAAAAGAAACTGGAGTCACAAATAAATGTTATTTTCACATGTATTCTTGGGTTTTGTTATGGAGACCTTCAAAACTCAGTTTCTAGTTACCATGAGCCATAGCAGATGTTTTCTGAGTTGTAAGACAAAACTAGAGATAGGTGTGACCCAAGTCTTGTTAAGAAGGATGGGCTGCTGGGGCACCTGGGTGGTTTAGCTGGTTAAATGTCCGACTCTTAATTTTGGTTCAGGTCACGATTTCACAGTTCGTAGGTTCGAGCATTGCATTGCACTCTGTGCTGACAGCTCAGAGCCTGGAGCTTGCTTTGGAGTCTGTGTCTTCCCCTCTCTCTCTGCCCCTCGTCTGCTTGGTCTCTTATCTTTTTCTCTCTCTCTCTCAAAAATAAAAAAATAAACATTAAAAAAAATTAAAGGAAAAAAAAGAAGAAGGATAGGCTGCCATTTAATTCTTAGTTCATTGCATGTGAGAAGTTCATTGATGAGAGAACTGGAGCTAAGCTCCCTGATCACTTGAGCCGAGATAACAGTACTGTTGGAAATCCATTATTAGTTGCTGTGATGGAAAAAACCAATTATGTCTAACTGGTGTTCGGTCTTTATTTGGATACAATATATGTTGGTGTCATGTGAGTATCTAAAGAACTGGTTGTTCTATTCCTCCATCATGGAATTATTTAGGAATTTAAAAGTCAGGGTGTCAGCCTTGATTGGGAGCTTGTTAAAAATGCAGAGTTTCAGACTCCACCCTAGACTTACTGACTCAGAATATGCATTTTAACATGATTCTCAGGTGACTGGTAGGTCCTTTAAAGTTCAGGAGGCACTATTTTAGTATGTATATATTTTTAAAAAATTTTTAATGTTTATTTGAGAGTGAGAGAGAGAGAGAGAGAGAGACAGAGTGTGAGCAGGGAAGGGGCAGAGAGAGAGAGGGAGACACAGAATCCAAAGCAGGCTCCAGGCTCTGAGCTGTCAGCACAGAGCCCCATGTGGGGCTTGAATTCATGAACTGCAGGATCATGACTTGAGCTGAAGTCGGAAGCTTAACCGACTGAGCCACCTAGGTGCCCCTTAAATTTATTTTTTAATGTTTATTTTTGAGAGAGAGAGAGAGACAGACTGCGAGTGGGGGAGGGGCAGAGAGAGAGGGAGACACAGAATCTGAGCAGGCTCCAGGCTCTGAGCTGTCTGCTTGAACCCATGAACCATGAGATCATGACCTGAACCGAAGTCAGACACTTAACCACCCAGGTGTCCCACGGTTTTAGTATATGAATAACATCACAGATGGTCGAGAGGCTCTAAGCAGAACCATTTGTGTGTGTGTGTGTGTGTGTGTGTGTGTGTGTGTGTGTGTGTGTGTTTTAATTTTAGAGAGAAAGAGAGAGCAGTTAAGAGGGGCAGAGGGAGAGAGAGTCTTTTTTAAAAGTTTATTTATTTTGAGAGAGAAGCAGGGTGCGCAGAGAGAGGAGAGAGAGAATCCCAAGGAGGTTCTGCACTATCAGTGCACAGCCCAATGTGGGGCTTGAACTCACAAACCGTGAAATCATGACTTGAGCCCAAGTTAAGAGTTGGATGCTTAACCGACTAAGCCACCCAGGTGCCCTGAGAGAGAGAGAGAGAAAGTCTTAAGCAGGTTCCATGCTCAGCATGAAGCCTGATGCGAGGCTCAATCCCATGACCCTGGGATCATAATCTGAGCTGAAATCAAGAGTCGGCCAGCCCCTCAATCGACTGACTGAGCCACCCAGGCACCCTTAAGCAGAATCACTTGTAAATATTCATGTATCAATTCTTTCATCCACAAAACAAATAACCTTTAAGCATGTAATTTTTATTAGGCATTAATAGTTTTGGCAATAATAACAAGAATAATGTAGTAGACACTTTACATAATGCATTGTTTCTAATTCTCACAACAACCTTGAAAGGAAGGTGTTATCTGTTCCATTTGACAGTGAAGTCGCTGGAGTTTGAGTAGCATGTCCATGATATCTCAGCAAGTGGGGGACTGAGCCCGGTCCCATCTGAGAAGTCTTAATTTTTCTACCTCTTTGTCCTAAAAACAGAGGGTGTAAGATCTTATTTTTCGAAATCCTTCATAATCTTATAGCTCATTTTTGGTGTGCATAAAAAAAGTGAAACACGATCTGGTTACTGATGTACTTAACTTGATACAGCTTCTCATGGGAAAAGGATGTGGAGAGGAGAAAAGCAGAAATTCCTAAATAAAAATGTTATGCTTCTCTGTGCACAGCAGATGTAGTAAATGCAATAATATACCCAATGTGCCTTACAGTCTTAAGTGGAGGACTAAAATTAATTTCAAACCACTGAGTCTGAAAATGACCCGGAGAGCTGCATTTCTTGATGTTTTGCATCAAATCTTCTGTTTGACCTCAGAAGCCCACTAATGACTTCAGGTAAAAACCAGGAAAGGGATGCGTCTGCATGGCTGTGAAGGGGCTTACTGATTTCTTTGAATCTCAATACACAACATTAACTAGGTGAATAGACAGGGAATACCACCTGTGGTGTGGGGCAAGAGAGCCATTTTTATTCTTGCTCACATATCAACTTGCTTGTCGTCAGCTGAATACTGCCTGAGGTCTTGCTCTGTGTCTCTACCTTGTTTTCTGTCTGGAGAGAGATTCCAGCTGCCAGGCAGTTGACGCCACGAAGTGCCTTTGATTTCTTCTCCATAGTATTGGGACATGCATGTTTGCTGGGCCCGTAAACATAGTTTTTAGTGTCATAGTCATATTTTCCAATGCAAGAAAGCCCCTGTATGATTTTAGCACCAAGAAGCAAAGAAACTTGTTTCCTTTTCTGCAAAAAAAAAAAAAAAAAAAAAAAAAGTACTATTTCAAAATAGTGACCAATTCAGGCAAAGCAAGGAAGATGTTTGAGGTGGTAAATCTACTTCAGGCTTTCCCAAAGCTGGGGAATTGGAATACCCACCTGTAGCTTTGTTTAGGATTGCTATAGGCTCCACGAGCTCACTTTCTGTTTGTGCAAGAAAAGTTGCCTTTTGAAGGAATGTGGTACACACGCTCTTAATATAACATGAAAGGAAAGGTTCTTCGTGCCAAGAAATCACTCACATGGCATGGAATCCTTTTAAACAAATCTGGCGGCAAGCTTTTTTCTGGAAGCTTGACGGGAGAATGAAATAATTTAAAATTTTGTTCACAGAAGTCACCCTCGACCTCTCATATGGAGCTCTCAAAGCTGGTCTCCAAACACAAACTCGGCCCTTGCAGCTCTTCTGTGCAGCCCAAATGGGGTGCAAAACCTGCTATCACTAATTGGGATGGCTTTCAGGTGGTGGTGATGATTTTTAGATTTATGGCAAGTTCTACATATGACTAGAGACACAGCACATTTGGAAGAATGAGGTGTAAGGGCGCCTGGGCTGGGAGGAAGCAGCCAATGCCTCCCAGGGTGATTATGTTCAAGTTCAGAACTGCAAATTCAGCAATGAGAGAAACGGGCTTTTTTGGAGGTTTCTGTTTTCTCTACAGCCAAGGACTGAACTTTTCTTTATTACGTTTGGCTCAGTACCTTTTTCTTTCTTTTTTTTTTTAACATTTATTTTTGAGAGACAGAGTGAAACAGAGCATGAGTGGGGGAGGGGCAGAGAGAGAGGGGAGACAGAATCTGAAGCAGGCTCCAGGCTCTGACCTGTCAGTACAGAGCCCGATGCAGGTCTTGAACTCACTGACCGCGAGATCATGACCTGAGCCAAAGTTGGCTGCCCAACCAACTGAGCCACCCAGGCGCCCCTTGGAACTTTTTCTTAACCAGTCATGTTTTCCTTAGGACAAGTCATGTTTTGTCCTTAGGACATCTTTTTTTTCTCTAAAATTTTCTAATGTTTATATTTGAGACAGAGCATGAGTGAGAGAGGGGCAGACAGAGAGGGGTAATTGAAGCAGGGTCAGGCTCCGAGCTGTCAGCACAGAGCCCGACACGAACCTCCAACTCACGAACCTGTGAGATCATGACCTGAGCCTAAGTCGGATGTCCAACTAACTGAGTCACCCAGGCACCCCATTCCTTAGGACCTCTTGATGCTGCTGGAAGCAGAGGAACTTTCCACCTTTGGTCCCTGAGCCTCAGTTAAACTCCACTCATCTCCATGTTTGCAAATTTTTCCCATCCCGTTAACATTCCTCTTTAAAATGGAAACACACTGTTTCCATCTCAGCCCTGCTTGCTTGACCTTCCCTATCACTGATGATTTGTAGAAACAGAAAAGGCACTGCCGCCTTTGCATTCTTTTCCCGATTTGAGGCTCTTCTCCATTTGGAGAGACGGCTGCCTGTTGTTAGTGAGGCCCCTCTGACCTAAACCTTTGGAAAATATTCAACCAAGGCAAGGACTCAGCCAAGAAATTAAACTGGATCAAACTTCTGAAGATTGGACAAAGCACAACGTTGGAGCACATATCTTCCCGAAAAAGGACCCAAATCCCCCCTGCAAGTTACTTCCCTTAGCAACACCAGCGTGATAGGAAATATAAGGATGTTATTACCTTTTTATTTTTCTTTCTAATAAGTAATCTCTTAGGGTGAAAAAAAGTACTTATTTTATTCATAATGGAAGTGGTAGCCATCATAAATCCCTGTTCTCTTGTTCTTTTGTCTTTTTTCTGACTCAATAGAATACGACTGTTTGAAGTTTGTTTGCTTTTGCCATCATCAAGGGCAGAATTCAACCCTCTTCCCAAATACGTGAGGATTGTTTTTAGATTTATGATGAAACCTAGACCTGCCTATGGTAAAGAATGGATATTTATTTCAATATGAAAGGCAGTCTCTTGAGAGCTTTGTGTGGGAACCATGCTATTTAAATATTTTTATGTTGGAAAGTCTGTCTTTTTCAAATCATTCTTGGCTTCCAGCCCTGGAGAGTGAAGCCTCATCCAGAGGGACAGGAGAAGAATCCTGGGTTAGAAATCAAGAGATGTCCACGCCTTAGCTCAGTGTCTACTCTGAATTTTCTCTGTCATCTTGAGCAAGTCATTTGTCTCCCTCTCTGCCTTGGTGGACAGGTGAGTGGAATGATGTGGTTGAACCGAGGCAGTGAATTTGAACTTTTTTTATTTTATGTTTTTCATAGCAGTGTCCTCTTTGCAAATGTAATCTTACATAAACTCTAGTACATAATGTAGATAAAAGCTATATTTTACTAGATAATTGATGAATCCTAAATTACCACCTTTATTACAAAATTAGGGAATGAGGGGGCACCTGGGTCTGTGAGTTCGAGCCCCGCATCGGACTCTGTGCTGACAGCTCAGGGCCCGGAGCCTGCTTCAGATTCTGTGTCTCCCTCTCGCTCTGCTCCTCCCCCAGTCATGCTCTCTCTCTCTCTCTCTCTCAAAAATAAACATAAAAAAAATTAAAAACAAATAGCATCTAGCTACCACAGCTGATTACAACTAAATTACATTTGAAGATGTTTAATTAATGGAAGGTTTTTGGTTTTTTTTTAAGCACAGAAGTTATTTATATTTTAATTTGAAATATATGTAGTAGGACCTTATCTTGGAACTCCTAAAAACTTCAGTGTAAAAACATACATTCAGGAACTTGCCACCCTTATCGTTAAAATAACTCTGAGAAGTCCGCCTAAGTTTAAAGACTCTGCCTCAATAAATTTGGTCAATTTTCATGCTTATCCAACTCCTTTCACGATGCCGTGTAGACCATTATTCTACACGGATGATGACCACAAGCATGTTTCAGCAACTGCTTTTATCTGAGCACCAATTTCTATGTCATCGGAGTAGGTATGATACACTTTTGACAAGTTATTTGATGGTATATCATAATCTAATCTAAAAACCTAATTTTTTCTCCAGTCATGTTTTATGTAGTAAGTCTTCTATGTGCTCATTAAAAAAAATTTTTTTTAACGTTTATTTATTTTTGAGAGAGAGAGTGTGAGCAGGGGAGGGACAGAGA
This sequence comes from Acinonyx jubatus, assembly GCF_027475565.1. Classification (NCBI taxonomy): domain Eukaryota; kingdom Metazoa; phylum Chordata; class Mammalia; order Carnivora; family Felidae; genus Acinonyx; species Acinonyx jubatus. The sequence goes on from NC_069387.1 coordinate 51,628,464, forward strand.
GAGGGAGACACAGAATCTGAAGCAGCCTCCAGGCTCTGAGCTGTCAGCACAGAGTCTGATATAGGGCTCAAACTCGAACTCACAAGCGGTGAGATCATGTCCTGAGCTGAGCTGAAGTCAGGTGCTTAACCAACTGGGCCACCCAGGCACCCTGTTTGTTTGTTTGTTTTTTAAGTAATCTCTCCACTCTATATGGTGTCTGAACTCACGATCCTGAGATCAAGAGTCTCACACTCCACCATCTGAACCTGCCAGGTGCCCCCTCCCCCCATTTTAAAAGTATTCCTTGTTTCATTTGTGTGACTTTGTGTAAAAACAAGCAAAACACAGACACCCAAAACTCCATATTTTCATTGGTCTGAATCGTAAAACCTAAACTTTCAAGGAGTTTGCCAGATGTGTACTTTCAATGTCCAATTTGGGGTTAGATCAGTGATGATAACCAGCATGGGATGGGCTCTCATAGGTATTTGGAAATTTGGGGGGACGTTTTTGGTTGTCTTGATACCTAAGGGCATCCTTTCTGGAGCCAAGGATGATGCTAACTGACCTCCACTTGTCTCCCTTAAATGCCAGCAGAAAGGAAGGGAGATTATGTTTTTGTAAACATCTGCTTGTTGAACATAACCCGGGCTTTAAAAAGCTCTTTCTGGTAGAATTTGTCTTTTCCTCACTTGTGACTTTGGATGGGCCTGTTAAGGAGCTTTTATTGTCTAAGTTTTGTTCATAGGAGATTTTTGTTGATGACACTAAGTAGTTCAGTTAGGCAGGAGTGTCTGAGTTGCTTGTTTTTGGAACTTTTGTGTTTTGTTTCAAAATCATGTAATGTAGCAGAACCAGAGATTGGAAGATTTCACTGCCTGAACTATAAGAAGCTGAGCAATTTTAGTCACACTAAAATGAATGAGACTGGGTGACCACTGTCATTGTACTTTCTTGCCTTCAAAAACTTTCATGTGAAACGTATATAGGCACTTGTTTTCTTTCCATCCCCCCCCCCGCCCCAATTCTTATTTACATTCTAGTTAACATATAATGTAATATTGGTTTCAGGAGTAGAATTTATTGATTCATCACTTGCATATAACACCCAGTGCTCAACACAAGTGTCTTCCTTAATGCCCATCACCCATTTAGCCCATCCCCCCCTTCCCTCCAGCAACCCTCAGTTTGTTCTCTATAGAAATCAGAGTTTCTTATTGTTTCCATCTCTCTTTTTTTCCCCCTTCCCCTATGTTCATCTGTATTGTTTCTTAAATTCCACATATGAATGAAATCATATGGTATTTGTGTTTTCTGCCTGACTTATTTCATTTAACATAATACATCCTAGCTCCATCCACGTCATTACAAATGGCAACATGTCATTCTTTTTGATGGCCAAGTAATATTTCATTGCATATATATACCACATCTTCTATAACTATTCATCAGTCGTTGGACACTTGGGCTCTTTCCATAGTTTGGCTATTGTTGATAATGCTCTTACAAACGTTGGGGTGTATGTGTCCCTTCAAATCAGTATTTTTGTACCCTTTGGGTAAATACCTAGTAGTGCAATTGCTAGGTCATGGGGTAGTTCTGTTTTTAATTTTTTGAGGAACCTCCATACTGCTTTCCACAGTGGCTGCACCAGCTTGTATTCCCACCAACAGTGCAAGAGGGTTCCCTTTCTCTGCATCTTCAACATCTGTTGTTTCCTGAATTCTTAATTTTAGCCATTCTGACAGGTATGAGATGATATTTCATCTTGGTTTTGATTTTTATTTCCCTGATGATGTGTGATGTTGAGCCTCTTTTCATGTGTCTGTTAGCCATTTTCTTTAGAAAAATGTCTATTCATGTCTTTTGCCCATTTCTTAAGATATTATTTGTTTTTTGGGTGCTGAGTTTGGTAGGTTCTTTATAGATTTTTGGATACTAACCCTTTATCTGATATGCCATTTGAAAATATCTTCTCCGATTCTGTAGGCTGCCTTTTAGTTTTGTTGACTGTTTCTTTTGCTGTGCAGAACTTTTTTTTTTTTTTTTTTATCATCTTCATGAGGTCCCAGTGGTTCATGCTATTTGCTTTTGAGACGTGTCTGGTCAGAAGTTACTCCAGCCCAGGTCAGAGAGGTTGCTGCCTGCTTTCTCCTCTAAGAGTTTGACAGTTTCCTATCTCACATTCAGGTCTTTAATCCATTTTGAGTTTATTTTTATGTATGGTTTAAGAAAATGGTCCAGTTTCATTCTTCATGTTGCTGTTGAGTTTTCCCAACACCATTTGTTGAAGGGACTGTCTTTTTTCCATTGGATATTTTTTCCTGCTTTGTCAAGGGTTAGTTGACCATATAATCATGGGCACTTGTGTTCATTTCATGTATTGTTGTACGTGCTGTGGTTGATCATTAGTAGAACATCACTTAGTACCAAATTGGCCCTTTTCATGATGAGGTACAATCATATTTAACATATTTTCTCATTAAGCTTAATTTTTCAACCAATGACTCATTTCTACTTTTGAAGGTAATTACTTCATCTCACTAGAAATTTTTCAAAAAAATTTAAAGAAAACGTATCCAAAACTCACCATAAATCCTAAGCTTAAATAATTATCGTGACATATGTTACTTGTTTGCTGCACAGCTTTCTGTGGCTTTTTGACAAGAGCAAGCCCTGGGCAGAAGCATCTGAGCCTCGTCAGGCATTTGACAAATTTGATTAATGTGTGCTAGGGTTAGTCTACCTCCCTGTATCATTTTACAGGAGAGGCCATGTGCAAGTCTGGATTACAAAAAACAAAAACAAAAAACCAGCAACACTGGTGCAGAATTACTACCTATTTAGTGTATTTTATATATATCCCAAAGATGACTAAAAAAAGAGAAAAAAAAGTTATAGTTCAGGGTCCCATCATAAAAATGAAGAAACCTGTGGAACGCCTGGGTGACTCAGTCAGTTGAGCGTCTGACTATTGATTTTGGCTCAGGTCATGATCTTATGGTCTTGAGATCAAGCCCTGAGTTGGGCTCTGCACCGGGTGTGGAGCCTGCTTAGGATTCCCCCTCTCCCTCTGCCCCTCAATTTCTCTCTCTCTCAAAAAAAAACCTTAAAAAATATAATAAAATGAAGAAATTGGAATAAATGTTAATATGATGGTGGTCTCCAGTGTTTTAAAATAAACTTCTTTTTAAGGAGGTGCCACACTTGTGGGGCTTGAACTTCCGACCCTGAGATCAAGATCTGAGCTGAGATCAAGAGCTGTATGCCTAACTGATTGAGCCACCCAGGCACCCTTCAAAGTTGGTGTATTTAAAAAAAATATTTTTAAGTTTATTTAATTATTCTGAGAGAGAGAGAAAGTGTGAGTGGGGAACGGGCAGAGAGAGAGAGAGAGAGAGAGAGAGAGAGAGAGAATCCTAAACAGCCTCAGCACTATCAGCACGAAGCCAGATGCAGGGCTCAAACTCATGAACCATGAATTCATGACCTGAGTGTAAATTGGATGCATAACTGACTGGGGTGCCACCCGGGCACCCCAAAATTGGTGCTTTTTTTTAATGTTTATTTGTTTTTGAGAGAGAGAGAAAGTGTGTGTGTGTGTGTGTGTGTGTGTGTGTGTGTGAGTGGGGGAAGGACAGAGAGAGAGGGAGACACAGAATCTGCAGCAGGCTCCAGGCTCTGAGCTGTCAGTGCACAGCCCAATGAGGGCCTGAACTCACAAACCGTGAGATCATGACCTGAGCTGAAGTGGGACACTTAACCGACTGAGCCACCCAGGCGCCCTGAAAGTTGGTGTTTTTTTTTTTTTTAATTTTTTTTTTAATGTTTATTTATTTTTGAGACAGAGAGAGACAGAGCATGAATGGGGGAGGGGCAGAGAGAGAGGGAGACACAGAATTGGAAGCAGGCTCCAGGCTCTGAGCCATCAGCCCAGAGCCTGACGCGGGGCTTGAACTCACGAACCGTGAGATCGTGACCTAAGCTGAAGTCGGACGCTCAACCGACTGAGCCACCCAGGCGCCCCGAAAGTTGGTGTTTTTAATGACACTTTAAAAATAGTTATAATGTATACTGGCTGATTTCGACCTGCCTGGACTCTCAGTCTGCCTAACAGTATTGCTTGCTCTGGTCCGAGCTAGCTCCATCCTTTTCTTTTTCCTCAATCCAATCTCATCATTTCTATGTCAGCTTCAGTTTAAACAATTCTGGTGCAGACACGGGCCCTTCTCAAGATTTTCTCTTTTTCCCTCACCCAGCTCCCAATTCTAAACCCCCAGGGGCTGACACAATCACTGTTTGAGATAGTGGAGGAGGGGACACGTTATTTCTTGGTCTTTCCTTGGCTTGTTTCAGTGGCGAGTGAATGGCAAGTTAGCCTGTGTTTATTGAATTCACAGCAAACAACTTGGCACACAGGATGGCTCTCGAATTTAGCTGCGTTCTCTTTTACTTACGTCAGGAAGTCCATGCCTTAGCTTTGTAATATGTGTTCCTTTTCCCTGCAGATGGCCTCTAGGCAGGTGTACATCCATGTCTACCCACATGGGGCCCGTGGAAACTTCTGGATCTCCTTCATCCCCTTAGGAGCTGCAGGGAAACCCAGGGGCTTGTTTTCAGCTCCTCTGTGGTATGGATAACGCCTTGTTGCCTTCTCTGCTGTCTTACCCCCGTAGAGCCCAGAGAGATCTGTAGGCTGTGACTTTCAAAATACTTCAATTTGGAGCTGAACACATGTTCTCTTTACCTTGGGATTTCCTAGTTTACAGGTTTTCCATATAGTCTTCTCTGGTGACTGGCTCCTGTTTCCTTCTCCAAAGCTCTCCTTTTATGCTGTTTCCTTCTCCAAAGCTCTCCTTTTTCTTTCTCCCTTCGAAAGCTTTAAAAAATCTATTTTTGGTGAGGGGTGGAGGAACAGAAGAAAATCTCTCGGTTTAGATCTACTTGTAATATTTTGTTGTCTTTCTCTGGGTAGAGGTGGGGGAGGCAATTTCCTGTTGACCTTAGAGATGAAGAATGTGGTGTCTTTCTCTCTCTCCTTGTTTTATAGCAAAAGATTATGCTGTGGCGGGGGGCGGGATCAGGTGAGCAGGTAGGAAAGAGCACACCGTTAAGACTTTGAAATGTCATCATGCCACAAAAATTAAACAAACACAATGAGCACCTTAAAAATCAACCATTTCTTCTTCTTTGAAATTTATTTGAAAACAGCTTGTCTACAAGATGTAGACAGTTCCTTCAAAGAGGAAATTCTTCAGTTTTCTGTTGCTGAGTGATGATGACAATTATACTTTGATTTCTCAAGGATTAACACAAGCACGGCAGAGTCATCCCCTTAAACACTGGTGATGGTGAGGAGATTTTCTTTGTAGAGAACATGCGAACTGGTGGTCTCAAGGAAGAAAGGAAGGAGAAGAGAAATCATTGAAAGGTGAGAATAGAGGTAGCAGGATCCCTGTTAAAAGGAAGAAAAAATTCCCTACCCACAGAACACTTCTGACAACACATGTGTGGGGTTTTTTCCCACACCAGCCCTTTCAAAACCAACTGGGTGTCCTATGCTTCAACTGATGCTATCCAGAATTAGCAGAGACCCCAGAGGTCAAGGGATCCCAAGACTGCCCCCAGTAGCAAGCCCCAAGTTGTCACCTGTACTTTTGACCAACAGGCTATAAATCAGGGGCTCCTCCAACCCCCTCCTCTGGTTCAGTAATTTGCTATCACGGCTCACATGACTCAGGGAAACACTTATGTTTACTGGTTTATTATGAAGGATATCATAAAGCATACAGATAAACAGCCAGGTGAAGGCGTACATAGGGAAAAGTCCAGAAGGGTCCTGAGCATGAGGGCTTCTTTCCCCTTGGAGTTGGGGGTGTGCCAGCTTCCTGTCACATGGATGTGTTCATTAACCTAGAAGTTGTCTGAACCCTGTAGTTTTGGGATTTAAAAACATTTTTTATTTTATTTTTGAGAGAGAGAGAGAGACTGAGCAGGGGAGGAGCAGAGAGAGAGAGGGAGACACAGAATTTGAAGAAGGCTCCAGGCTCTGAGCTTTCAGCACAGAGCCCAACGTGGGGCTTGAACTCACGGACCGAGAGATCATGACTTGAACCGAAGTTGGATGCTTAACCAACTGAGCCACCGAGATGCCCCCATCTAGCCCTTTTCTTAAGTAGGTAACAAGGAAAAACCACTCTGGCTAGTAATTCAGGTAAAAAGTTTACTACATAGGTGAGTCTCAGTCTCTGACTAAAAGTAACATTGAGGGATTTACAAAAAAGGAAAAAGGTCCTGATGGGGAAGAGATTGTACAGTAAAAACTTCAGTATAAACCTGTGCTGTTTTTGAAGGCCCAGAGCTGGGGTCAGAATCACATAGATGTGGATACTGTTTCTCCATCCTCAGAAGTGAAGAAATGTCTCTTATGATACAATTAAGGGAAACAAGTTAAAGTTGCAAATAAGAGAGAAATACTCTTGAGGAAAAGCTAGACGAACTTCTTCGTCTTCCTACCTTCATTCAGATCTACTAGCCCACCTCCATTTGTACACATGCTCTCTGCCTTTTCTCACTTTTTAATGCCCCTGCCTCTGTCACAACCAACTCCTTCACCTATATTCCAGATTCCTGTCCCTCTCATCTTCTCCTGGACTCTCCTGCATCATGATGACCCTGTCCTTCCAGGACTGGTTCTCTCAGCACATAAACACCTAAGTGTCTCCCATTGGTTGACCCCATGGGTCTTTCCTCTGTTTCCTCATTTCTCAATTTATTGTTTCTAACCTTCTTGAAAGTGTTGTTTATAATCATTGTATACTCATTCACTCCTCCTATTCTCTCTTAACTATCTCCAGGCAATCATCTAAAATAATAATTAATAATATTCAGTTGTTTACTTTTTTGTTATTGGTGTCATCCTTCTAGAATTTAAATGTATTGAAAATAAGGTCTTTTTTTTTGCCTTGATCAATGTTGGATCCTGAGTTTCTAGAATGATGTTTAGCACATGGTTGGCATTCACTATTTAGTGAGTAGTAATAGAACATCAGATAGTTCTTCAAAGCCAAACTTTGAGTTCCAGAACCTAATGTTTACTGGGCCAATGCATTCCTTCACTGGTAATATTACCTTTTCTCACAATGACTATTTAAAAATTTTATTTTTATTTTTATCTTTTTAAAGTTTATTTATTTTCAAGAGAGAGAGAGAGAGTGAGTGCGATCAAGGAGGGGCAGAGAGAGAGGGAGGCACAGAATCTGAGGCAGGCTCCAGGCTCTGAACTGTCAGCACAGAGCCCAATATGGGGCTTGAACTCATGAACGGTGAGATCATGACCTGAGTTGAAGTCAGACACTCAACTGACCGAGCCACCCAGGCACCCCACCCACAATGACTATTTTAAAACTTTCTAATCTCTCTAGAATTTTAAGTACTTCTTGGTCCCTCTTTCTCACTTTCAGAAAATATTTTATACTCTACAAATCAAAAGGGAGCTATTTCTAGGTCATTATGTCTGAAGATGAGGAAGTGACTTATGTGTGTTCTACATTGTTTTTTTATTTATCTTTATTTATCACAACCTTTTTAAGCAGAATGTAACTTGAGCACCACATTTCCATTCATACAACTTGGTCTGAGTTATTTTTCAAATACCTTTGCAACATGCCTAGGTAGGCTCATAATTTTGCTGTCTAAACAATACTTTTTCTTTAAAAAACAAGCCCTATGGATAGTTACTCCCACCAAGTTGGATCAATTTAATGTACTAATTTCCAGTGGACCACAGGGGAGAATAAAAGACACAATGTAATTTTCTTTTATTACATTTTCTGCATATCTGGTGAAACTTCACTAAGTTAAGATGCTAACAATCCTCTGCTTTTTTACTTGGTTTATTTAAACTTCTTTCAAATTAGAAGTGAAAAGGAAAAAGTAACGAATTGAGTGAATGGCCAGAAAACCTCATTGTGCAATACTTCAACCTGTCCCTCTTTATAGCACTTAAAAAATTATTTTTTATTTTTTATTTTTACTTATTTATTTTTTTAAAAGTAGGCTCTATGCCCAACTCAGACCTGAACTCACAACCCTGAGACCAAGAGTCGCAGGCTCCACTAACTAAACTGGCCAGCTGCCCCTGGAGATTTTATTTTTAAGTGATCCCTACTCCCAGCGTGGGGCTTGAATTTACAATCCTGAGATTAAGGGTAGCATGCTTTACTGACTGAGCCAGCCAGGAGACCATATTGGCACCTTTTTGTAAAGAGCTAGTATCTCTTAGCTTTGTAAAAATTTATTTGCCCGTGAACTGAACTCCTTTATACCCTGCATGACCAATGTTCATAAAAACAGTTAAGAGTTAACTTCATTCATTGTTTCCATGTACTGTCTTTCCCCTCTTCAGCTGATTCTAGTTTAACTTCTAGCCCACCACTGCACTGAATCTCTTCTACCAGTGAACTCCATGTTCTAAATCCAAAAATTTATCAATCTTTATTTGTAGACTCTTTATCAGTATTTATTTATTTATTTTTTAATTTTTTTTTTAACGTTTATTTATTTTTGAGACAGAGAGAGACACAGCATGAACGGGGGAGGGATAGAGAGAGAGGGAGACACAGAGTCGGAAGCAAGCTCCAGGCTCTGAGCCATCAGCCCAGAGCCCGACGCGGGGCTCGAACTCGCGGACCACGAGATCGTGACCTGAGCCGAAGTCGGACGCTTAACCGACTGAGCCACCCAGGCGCCCCTCTTTATCAGTATTTAACACTATGGACTCCTTTCTTCTTCAAATGCCCCCTTCTATTGTTTTTATGACCCTCCCCTCTTCTACCTTTCTTCCTGTCTCATCAATTTTAGCCTTGTGGGCTTGTCTTTCTTTATCCTTTAAATTGGCAATTTTTAGGGTTCTATCTGGAGCTGTCTTCCTGGCCCACTTAACATGTTTCCCCTCAATAATCTCCATTTTCTTGGTTTCAAGTATTTTGTATGTCGACAATTCCATCCCTTTTTATCCTGAGCTTCAGACCTATATATCTGCCTAATCTGTTAACATTTCCATTCAGTTACCTAGTCTGAATCTAAATCCATTGTCTTACCCACTAGACCTTCATTTTCCTGAGTTCCCATCTTCATGAAAAGTACTTTGTTCAGCCAAAGCCAAGCTTGACAAAGCCAAGTTTTTATTCCAGAATCTTGAAGAATATCAAGATTCACTCACACCCATGCTGTGTCTTAACAACACACATTTTCTCTAAGCAAGTGAGGAAGAATAGAGGAGAGGCTTAACCAGTGTCTACTAATTTACAATTATAGTCTCAAGCTAAGTATTTTTAAGACCCAGATGTTAACCTAACAAGGATAATAGGTCAGCAGGACTATTAAGTGTAAATTGAATTAATGTACTCTTTATGGCCAGAGTTCTATTGTGTATTGATGGTTTGGACATTTGTTAATCTACCTTTCAATGATTTCAAAAGATGTGGCCTAAAGAGTTGTTGTGGTGATTTCTGGGGAGATTTTGAATCTAAACCCGGGGTACCTATATAATAGTCAGGTCCACTAAAATTTCAGTGAAATACTGTACAAGAAAGAAGAGTCTTCTATGCTAGAGTAAAATGATGTTAAATGAAACTTTTCCTTTTGTCTTAGGTTTTGGCTGAGGTCCCAGAACTGGGTACTATGGTTATTAAAATCCCACATTAAAGAGATATACTGGACCCATTTACTAATTTTCATTGGAGAGAGAAAGAAGTTTACTCAAAGGATTTTGTAGTAGAGTTTTGTGAAATTTTATCTCTCTGGCCCTTATAGAAGAGGAGTCTTTATCCATGGGTCCCTTAAGCCACGTGATGGGAGGATTTGGAACCAGTGTCACAGGGACTGAACCAAACAAAGTGCAATTACATCATGCTTAGGGGGATCCAATGGTTTCCCTGGGGGAAGTGAGACTGGTGCTTGGGATTGGGAAGTTGTGTTGGATGAGTGAGTTTTAAATTGGATATATAATAGAGTTTTAAAAAATAAAATTTTATTTTAGAGTAGTTTTAGAAAAATACTTGTGAAGGCATTCAGAGTTCCCACATATCCCACACTCAATTTCCCGTTATGAACATCTTATATATTAGTATGATAGAGTAGTCACAAACAATGAACCAGTTTTTTTAGTTTTTCCCTGAACTTTTCAGAAAGATACATAGGAAAAAATAAAAGATAGCCAAAGTGTATATAATAGAACAAATAAGGTATATAAGAAGTATAGTGAAGATATAACATGAGTATTCTCCTTCTCTTTTCCATCCCACTATTATACACAGTTTGTCCTGCAGCTAGGAATTTATACATAGCACAAAAATTAGAGAATACTTCTCTAACATAGTTGAAAGAATTGTGGGTGAGAACATGTTTGTTAAATGTATGTTAAGCCATTGTGTCATAGGTCACCCATTAATTAGAGTGTTAACTATTCAAAGAAGATTCATAAAAAATTAAAAGTGGTGTGCTTATCTAAATATGAGATTCCTTTTCCTTTTAGAGGCACAGATAAAACTTCTGTGCAATGAAAGTAAAAGAAACAGAAATGGCAAATATGTATGGTAAATGATCAAAGCCTGATATCAAAAATATTTATAAAGAAAAATATTTTTAAGGAAATTATTAAGTTTGCAATGGAAAAGTGGACAATGGCTATGGTGATAGAGAAATTGCATACAATGATATACAAATATTCATTTAACATTTATAAATTGTTGAAAGGAAAGCAAGCTAAGAATAATATAAACAAAAGTTTAAAAATCCATTGATAAGATTTGGGAGAAATTGGCAAATCACGATTTCTTGGAGGCACTGTTAATTGGTTCAACCTTCTTATAAAAAAATTGTTTTTTTAAATGTTTATTTATTTTTGAGGGAGAGAGAGACAGAGTGTGAGCAGGGGAGGGGCATAGAGAGAAGGAGACATAGAATCTGAAGCAGGCTCCAGGCTCTGAGCTGTCAGCACAGAGCCTGATGCGGGGCTTGAACTCACCAACAGCGAGTTCATGACCTTAGCCAAAGTCAGGTTCTTAACCGACTGAGCCACCCAGGTGCCCCTAAAAGCTTTTATTTTTAAGTAATCTCTACATCCAACAGGGGGCTCAAAATTTACAACCCTGAGATCAAGAGTTGCATGCTATACAAACTGAGTCAGCCAGGTGCCCCTGTATACATTTTATATACATAGAACAAAAGAGTTGTATGTATGTAGCAAAAGAATTTTAAGTAAAAAAATTAAAAGATAATTTTTTATCAATAAAGATTATGTAAAAATAATACATTTTGAAAAAGTCATAGAAATGTAATCAGTAGGGCTTACATAAACTGGTTATCAGTACAATTTTTTAAAAGAAATTTTAATAACAAAACTGTCATTAAACATTTATTACTTTGATATTATTAATATTTTTAAAAAGATAAATTGACGGATATATTTTCTTCCTGAGAAGAACAAATAGGTATTATGGCATCAATAGATATGGTAGTATCATATTAAGTATCTGTCCAAATAGTGAACAAAACCTAAGATGCTTTTATTTCTCTTCCCTTTTGTTTAATTCTTTTCCCTTTTGTTTAATCTATACATATTTCAGAGAAAATTTCATCCAAATCTCAGATTCATCTTTTAATTCGTAAGAATGCTGATTTGGAAAATTCGGTGTTCTGTGTTCAAGAATCTTATTTATTAGATATTCAGTGTTCTCTTGTTTTGGTGACAGAAATCACAATTAAACTTTCTATGGTTCTGTTTGGGAAACCATGCCCCCTTTCCTACCGATAAAAAGTGCCATGACACATTGTAAAGGCATAATGTGCTAGTTACAAGCTTATTGAATTTTTATGAAGAGAAAAGGGTCAGAGCAAGTTATGTAAGTAGGTCTCATGTGAAAAGAGATTCTATAATCTGGAAAGCAATAAAAATAGAAGTTATAAAACACAACTCATTAAGGCCTATGAACAATGAAGGGGTAGGTTTATCAAGACCATTTAAAGAGGTGAATTGAGTCTTAATTTTGGCTTAATTAGCAATTAATACCAGATATTTACTTCTTTTGCAAGGCAAGGAGCCAAGGCAAACCATGCAGTTTGTTCAAAGCTCATAGTTTTTTTTCCTGTGGTGCAAATAATGGTAATATAATTACCAGAATACAGCTCTATCATCCATTTATTTATTTATTTATTTATGTATGTATGTATGTATGTATTTATTTATTTATTTTTTATGTTTATTTATTTTTGAGAGAGAGAGAGAGCGAGGAGGGAAGGGGCAGAGAGTGAGGCAGACACAGAATCCAAAGCAGGCTCCAGGCTCCAAGTTGTCAGCATAGAGCCCAACGCGGGGCTCAAACTCATGGACCGCAAGATCATGACCTGAGCTGAAGTCAGACGCTTAACAGACTCAGCCAGTCAGGCCCCCCTCTATCATCCATATTTATATTTTTCCCTAAATTTTGATACTTTGGCAGGCAACACTGAGTAAGTACATTGAATATTTGTGTGATATGACACATGATGACGTTTAAACTGAAAATGTTGAATTTCATTAAGTTTATTTAAAAATTAACAATGGTACGACGGTGAAAAGGACACTTTCCTCCCTCTTCTGTCTCATTTGTTCACATAAATAAAATCAGACTGTCGTCAAATGTTTTCCCTGCTAAGATTTTAATACATACTCATTTTAAATGACAACAGTTCAGTTTAAAAGACTACAAATCCTCTGGTGTATGTTTCCAAAGAATAAGATAGTTGTTGCAGAAATGAAGAAAAGCAGATGATGGCATGTTTGTAAATCTGCTTGAGAATGAATCATCAAAAGTTTTTGAGAAAAAGTGCCTTTTTCAGGGTCCTTCAAAGGATCAAGGAATGATTTTCTAGATACCTCCATTTTGGGTAGCTTTATTTATTTATTTCTTTTATTTCTTTTTATTTTTTTATTGAAAAAAAATTTTTTTTAACGTTTCATTTATTTTTGAGACAGGGAGAGACAGAGCATGAACAGGGGAGGGTCAGAGAGAGGGAGACACAGAATCTGAAACAGGCTCCAGACTCTGAGCTGTCAGCACAGTGCCCGACGCGGGGCTCGAACCCACGAACTGTGAGATCATGACCTGAGCCGAAGTCGGTCGCTTAACCGATTGAGCCACCCAGGCGCCCCACTTTTATTTTTTTTTAATATAATTTATTGTCAAATTGGCTTACAACACCCAGTGCTCATCCCAACAAGTGCCCTCCTCAATGCCCATTTTCACCCATTTTCCCCTCTCCCCCATCCCCATCCCCATCCATCCTCAGTTTGTTCTCTGTATTTCAGAGTCTCTTATGGTTTGTCTCCCTCCCTCTCTGTTTTTCCCCCCTTCCATTTCCCCCATGGTCTTCTGTTAAGTTTCTCAAGATCCACATAGGAGTGAAAACATATGATATTTGTCTTTCTCTGATTGACTTATTTCACTCAGCATAGATTGCCATGCACAGTATAGCTGTTTTAAGGCTTCGCTTTCCATAGCATTCTCCTCACCTTGAAAACAACATATGGTCTCCAGACCTCCTTGCCACCTGAAAAATGACTGTGAACAACAGCCAGATCTTTCCTGTTCTTTATAGAATTTTTTTTAAATGAACGTTTCTTTCTCCTCCATCAGCCTTTTCTCGTCTGAAGTTTTATATGAAGAGAGACATTCTCTAAATCATTCGTTCAAATAAATTTATCAAAAATTGCCTCAGACATACCACATAGTCATAAACATGTCGGCTCAGAAACTCTATATTAACATCTAAGAAATTGCTGCCTCTGCTCTTTTGAAAGAATAAAATAGGATTTAATATCACGTTCAAGAATAATTCTGAGATGTAACTGATGGGGAGAACATAGGTCTGTCTGTTCAGCCATTTTGTTTGAAGGCCTCGATAGATTAGGAAGGCAGGAGAAATGGGTTTTAGAATTTTCTCTTCATGAACTTACTGTGTGGCCTACATTTTCTCTCCTGGAGTGAGGAACACATTAGTCTAAAATAGATGATCTTTACAGTGTTTCCAGTCTTATGACCTGACTTTGTTTTCTATATTATCATCATATACTATGTTCATATTGTCACCTAAGAATTATTTCAGTTATTTATTGCTGCATTACTAACCACCAAAAACTTAGTGGTGTAAAAAAATGAACATTTTATTATCTTTCATGATTCTTTAACTTGGCTAGGATCACCTGGGTGATTCCTCTGGTCTGTGGGATGTTTACTGGGGCTCTTGGCATCTAAAGGCTTGAATGGGCTAGAATATCTAAGATGTCTTGTCAGTTGGTGCTGGCTGTTGGTCTGGAGCTCAGCTGGGTTCACTGACCTTGATTCTCCTCAATTCAGCTTCTCCATGTGGATCAGGATTCTTTTTTTAATTTATATATGTATTTAAAAAAAATTTTTAAATGTTTTATTTATTTTTGAGACAGAGAGAGACAGAGCATGAGTGGGGGAGGGGCAGAGAGAGAGGAAGACACAGAATTCTTAGCAGGCTCCAGGTTATGAGCTCTAAGTACAGAGCCTGATGTGAGGCTTGAACCCATGAACTGTGAGATCATGACCTGAGCTGAAGTTGGCCGCTTAACTGACTGAGCCACCCAGGCGCCCCTGGATTGGGCTTCTTACATCGTATTCTAACACAGTTTCAAGTGGCAGAAAGTGTGAGTAGCCAGTTCTTTCAAAGTTTGGGCTTGTAAGTCCCAAAACATCATCTATGTTTCATCCTATAGGTGAAAATATGCACAGGATTAGCCCAGGTCCAAAGAAAGGGGAACTTACCCCTACCTCTTAGTGAGCTGTGGCATATGTACAACAGGAAGGGAGGGAATTGATGGTGGCCAGATTTGAAAGCTTTAGTGCCTCTAAAAGAAGAGGCCAGAGAGCTAGCTAGCTTGCTCTCTTCCAGCCATGGGAGATCTAATGAAGTCAGTCCTCTGAAACCCAGAAGAGGGCCCTCAATAGGACTTGATCATGCTGGCATCCTGATCATGGGCCTCCAGCCTCTGGAACTGTGAGAAACAAATTTCTGTTGTTGATAAGCCACCTAGTTTATGGTGTTTTGTTATAGCAGCTTGAGCTAAGCCAAAGTGTGGCCAGGATTCTTTGGTGTAGTTCCTTAGAAGGAAAGCCATGTTAAAAAAAAAAAAAAAAAAAAAAAGACAAATGGTCTGACACGTATCCAGCACGTAATCATGGGAGAGGGATAGGGTAGCCACAGGGACAACTCTGTTCCAAAAGGGGGCAGAGAGGAGGTGTATAGCAATTTTGGAATCAAGTTGGCCACAAGCCACCATTTCTGTTGACTCAGAGAACAGGAAGTACTCTTTAATTAGGGTTCTGCTACTGGAAAGTAATTTTCTGTGGCTTCTGGGTCTGCCTTCTGGGTTCTGGGTCAACCCTCTAAGTCACACTATGTTTCCCACAGGAAATGGCACATGCTTGCATCTCAGTAGCACTCTCAGCTTGATTTCTGCTTCGAAGCCTCTTTTTATTTTGAACTGTCTTTGACCCATTTAGCCAAAGACTTTGTAAGCTTCCTACATACTTCCTATGTAACTTGTGTTTCTACACAACTGTATTTCAAGTTAGGATCTGCTCCTTTAGATAAAAGCCACACTTACAAACCCCCCTTCTACCTTGTGCTGAGACACAGAGTGCTATAGGAGGAATGCTTTTAAGATTCTTAGTAATCTTATGGTCTCTCAGAAGATCTATGAGGAAACAACTTCAATATTTCTGAGTTTAACGAAGGGTCTTATAGCCACATTATTATTTTATTTTATTTTATTTCATTTTATGTTATTTAATTTTAATTTTGTTATTTTAATTTTATTTCCAGTGCAGTTAACATACAGTGTTTTAAGTGTACAATGTTAGTGATTCATTGCTTACGTATAACACCCAGTGCTCATCACAAGTGCCCTCCTTAACACCCATCACCCATTTAACGCCCCCCCACTTCCTTCTGGTAATCCTCTGTTGTCCAAAGCTAAGAGTCTGTTTCTTTCTTTGCCCTTCTCTCCCCGCCTACCCTCCCCCCCATTCATTTGTTTTGTTTCTTAAATTCCACATATGAGTGAAATCATATAGTGCTTGTCTTTCTCAGACTGACATTTTATTTAGCATAATACTCTCTAGCTCCAACCGTGCCATTGGCATAGCCACACTCTTAATCCAAACTTTAGCCTGAGGCCGCATTTTACTGGCAATATTATTATCTCATTTTAAAGACGAGGAAGCTGAGGCTTAGAAGGTTATGTGACTTCCAAAAACACATACTGCCAATTTCCTCTCTTCCTGAAATCCAAAATCGAATAGGAGGAGCCAGAAATAGAGAGGAAAAATAAAAAGAAAATAAAAAAATATAAGGAAAAGTCTGTCTCTAATACAAGTTCAAAATGCTGAGACCCATGAGGGAGAAAGAAGATCAGACAGGCTTCTTGAAAAAGGCAGCACTGGGTTTGGACAAACATGAAATGGGAGGGAAGGACACTTCAGGCAGAGAAACCAGAAGGGAGAGGATTGGATGTGATGAGGAAGAGAGTCTACTACTGAGATGCAGGGGCCTTTCTGGGATGGATAGTGGCCATGGGGATGATAGTGAGGTATAATGAGGCATATGACTGAACGTGTAGGGTTGGGTGAATTTTGGAACTTGGACTCCTAGACTGAAGAGGTTGGATTTAACAAGAATTCAGGGGTTTTCAGCATGATCTGTTGGTTCTACTTGTGTACATTATCATTCACACATCTTTACATGTTCTTTTCGTAGTCCAGTCTGAATAACGAATATGAAAAGAGTTTAAATGGAAGCAGTGTGGCATAGCAGTTGAGAGCCTGAATTCTAGACTCAGGCAGACCTGAATTAAGACCAAGTCTACCACCTACCATTTGTATCTCTTTGGGAAATGATCTTAGCTTCTAAGCCTCCGTTATCTCACGTTGAACTGAAATACCTATCTCAGAAGTTTGCCATGAATATCACATGAGATAGTATGTGTAAGCCACTTAGTATAGATTAGGGCACGTGGTAAATTATCAGTAAATATTGTTATAAATGATTTTCATTGGGGAGCCTGAGTGGCCCTAACCCCCAATGTGACTATATTTGGACATAGAGCCTTTAAGAATGTAATTGAGGTTAAGTGAGGTGAGAATGGTGGAGCCCTAATCTCATAGGACTGGTGTCCTTATAAGGAGAGGAAAAGATACTAGAGACTTCTCTCCACACCTGCACACAGAGGAAAGGCCATGTGAGGTCATAGTGAGGAGGTGGCCATCTACAAGCCAGAATGAGAAGCCTCATCAAAAACCAATCCTGACGGCATTTGGTCTTAGCCTTCCAGCCTCCAAAGCTGTGGGAAAATAAATACTTGTTTAAGCCCCGCGGTCTGTGGCATTTTGTTATGTTAGCCCTAGCAGACTAATACACTGGTTAATGAAAATGAACTCACTAATAAATAAAAGAATGAAAAACTGTATTCTTTTGTACTACACTTGATCTTAGCCAAAAGGCCGAGAATCGATGAAACTATTCTTTTGTATTCTAACAATGTCACAGAACTTTCCTTTTAGCAAGACAATAAAGATTTTTTTCCACCAGCCTAGACAATGGTAGTTGAAGCACAAATATTTCATTGCAGCTTTAGAAGTTTATTACAAAATCTTATGAAAACTCATGTTACAAAATTTAACATAGCCATATGGTGTTAATATGCTGTGGATTATGTGTTTGTTGGGGATGAGTGTGTGGTGAGGAGAGAATGGTAAATAAAATATGATAAACAATCTCTCTCTTTAAAAAAAATTTTTTTAATGTTTATTTTTGAAAGAGAGAGAGAGAGACAGATTGCAAACGGGGGAGGGACAGAGAGAAAGGGAGACACAGAATGCAAAGCAGGTTCTAGGCTCTGAGCTGTCAGCACAGAGCTCAACGCAGGGCTCAAACTCATGGACTGCGATTTCATGACCTGAGCCGGAGTCAGCCGCCCAACCAACTGAGCCACCCAGGTGACCTAACAATCTCTCTAAGATGTGTACTTACTTTTCAGGGTGACCGTATATTCAGTTATGAAATGTTTCAGCAAACCCAAGAGGCCATGGATTATATGAGATGCACTGTTATTTTATACATAATATTTAGAAAGAAAATACAAACCAGAATGCTTATTATATCAAATGTAAGATATATTAACATGTGAAAATAAAAGTTCATTTTAGGATCTGGGAGTATAGTGGTTGACTATTAAATACAACAGTTAGGGCGCCTGGGTGGCTCAGATGGTTAAGTGGTGATTTCAGCTCAGGTCATGATCTTATGGTTGTGAGATCAAGCCCTGCATCAGACTCTGTGCTGACAGCATGGAGCCTGTTTGAGATTCTCTCTCTCCATCTCTCTCTGTCCCTCCCTCTCTCTCTCTCTAAAGAAACTAATATTAAAAAATAAATGCAACAGTCAAACTATCTTAGATATGATAAAAACTCTATAGTTCTTTTTATAGGAGTTGCTGCTAGAGAATTTGTGTATGTAGACATTTTTGTATGTGATTAATTAACTGCTCTGCTCTATGTAGAATAGTACTAGTAGGTACCATCTTTTAGATAACTGATTTAAAAACTCATTATTCAAATAATTTTCTGTAGGACTATAGGACTTTGTTCTCTTGTAGAACCTCTGATTGAAAAAAGCTGCCAGAGAGTAATGAAGAGAAGAATCTTTAAGAGTTTAAAGTTTCTCATTAAGTAGATGAAAAACAGCCAGTCGGAAAATGGTTATTTTATTTCCACAGGAATCTATACTACTTTCTGAACACCATTCTGGAAGAATGTAATCATGGAGACCTCCAGACTCCACCTCCAGATATCATATTAGTAGTAGTATCAGGACCACATTTATCTTCTTTCAAGTATAATAGTCTGAACACTTTCATTGCAAACGACAGAATCCAAGTTGAATTCCATAACAATTTTTCCAGATCTTAGGTAGAATTGGATTAAACTTCTCAAATTTTGCTGTTAGGAAGCTCTCCATTTATTTGCTTTGTTTTTCTTTAACTTCCTTCTCTAATAGTCTCTCTTTTTGTGGTGGGAAAGCTCGTGCTTGGCAAGGAGGGGTTTTGTATGGTTCCTGCAGCTTAGTATCTCATTAGGAGGAAATTATCTCTCCTCTATAATCTACAGGGAAGAAACACATTGGCCCTTTTTGGCCATATTCCTGGGCCATCATTGTCATGAAGGGGTCAGGTTCTTAGATTGTCCAGTTTGAGTCATATGACTTCCTTTGTGGCTTAAGGAGTGGGCCCCTAGATTGAAAGTCATTACAGATATACATGGAGTGTAGGAGGGGGGGTACAACTTGAAAAATGGGTACAGGGCAATAGAAATAACACATATGCATTATTTTTTTTTAATTTTTTTTTTTTAGATTTATTTATTTTTGATAGAGACAGAGCACAAGTGGGGGAGGGGCAGAGAGAGAAGGAGACACAGAATCCGAAGCAGGCTCCAGGCTCTGAGCTGTCAGCACAGAGCCCGACGTGGGGCCCGAACTCACAAACCGCGAGATCATGACCCGAGCCGAAGTTGGACGCTCAACCGACTGAGCCACCCAGGCGCCCCCACATGTGCATTATTTTGAGCATGGCCCTTGAACTCATGCTGTAGCTGGTGGCATAAAAGTAGGACTTCTTACATATGTGTAGGTTGTTCACTGT
Organism: Acinonyx jubatus; assembly: GCF_027475565.1. Lineage (NCBI taxonomy): Eukaryota > Metazoa > Chordata > Mammalia > Carnivora > Felidae > Acinonyx > Acinonyx jubatus. The sequence continues at coordinate 51,648,214 of NC_069387.1, forward strand.
ATAAGAGTACTCTGCTTAGGGAGTAAATGGAGACAGATATCTAGCCTGTGCCTTGCATACCAAACCAGGGTGACCCCATGATCCTCCCATAGGTGGCCCTTTAACTAATTCCTACAAATGTCCCTAAGTGGCCCTGCACAAAGGACTTCTAAGACCTCTCAATGAAATAGAGTATATAAATACCTCTTTTGTATCAGTTAGCATTTGATGCATAACAAATCATACTCAGTTTTGTGGCTTTAAAGAATCATTTATTTAGCTCATTGATTCCATGGTTGGTGTTCTGGGCTGGGCTCAATTAGCTGGTTCTTCTGCTGATCTTGACTGGGTTCACTCATGTGTCTCTAGTCACTTGTTGTGTTGGCTGCTTTTTAACTGAGGTGACTGGGTCACATGTCTTTTATCCTCCAGCAAAATAGTCCAGGTTTGTTCCCATGGTGCCAGGGTTCCAAGAGCAGCACATGACAAACTCCAAAGTTAAAGTACTTTTATTTTTTTAATTTATTTTTGAGGGAGTGTGAGCAGGGGAGGGGCAGAGAGAGGTGGGGACAGAAGATCTGAAGTGGGCTTTGTGCTGACAGCAGTGAGGCTGATGTGGGGATCGAACTCATAAACCGTGAGATCATGACTTGAGTGGAAGTAGGACACTCAACTGACTGAGCCACCCAGATGCCCCCGGGGTTAAAGTACTTTTTAAGCTTTTGCTTCTAAGACATTGGCCAAAGGAAATCATATAACCTACCTAGATTCAAGAGTGAAGAAACAGAACCTTTTGGTTGGAGGAAAAACATTTGAGGCCATTTTTGCAATTTGTCATGCTTTTTCTGACCTTCTAAAATCACAGCAGAGCTACCTGTAATTGAATAGTCACAGAGCTATGTCAATCTAAGTCTTACTAGAGCTGCACATAGTTATGAATCTTATGTTAAGCCTATCTTCAAATTCCTTTTTCACATGTCACTAATGCTGCAAATACTTGCTTGACCTTATTTTCTTGTTTATTCAGGGCTTGGCAGGAAAGACCTTGAATCAACTTCCAAAGAATAATTCATTCTTTATTGGTTGTTAATCGTGGGAATTAACTGCTGGTTTCACCAGTAAAGATATCAGTAGAACCATGAACATTCAGAGATTCCTAGAGCTGATACATTGTCCATTTCAATGGAAAATAGAGAAAGCTCTTTTGGTTTTCTTCATTAAGAAGAAAATCAGCTGACTCTTTTGGCTTTAGGCATTTCAGTATAATACCATAGAGTTCCAGAATGCCATCTTCTCCTGTATTCTATGGGTGGGGGTGTGGATAGAATCTCTGCCAGGAAATAAATTCAGTTTCCAAGAATCCTTCTTCCTATTCAGGGTGACCAAGGCCTCTCTTGAAGCTGATCTGCATTTTAAGGGATTTTAAGACATGGGTGGATTGATCTTGGAGTCTGATACCTTCTCTGAGGTCAAACAAATGGTCTAAATAGAGTCACTAAACTTGCTGGAATTATCACTGTATTTTGGATTATATAGCGTGTACAGAGAAACTTCTTTTTTAAAAAAATTTTTTAATGTTTATTTATTTTTGAAGGAGAGAGAGACAGAACGTGTGTGGGGGAGGCACAGAGGAGAGAGGGAGACACAGAATCCGAAGCAGGCTCCAGGCTCTGAGCTGTCAGCACAGAGCCCGAATAGGGGCTGGAACTCACAAACCGTGAGATCATGACCCGAGACTAAGTCGGAAGCTCATCCACGGAGTCACCTAGGCGCCCCAGTACAGAGAAACCTCTTGATGCAAATATTTTGCAAGCCCCCCCCCCTTTTTTTTTTTTTTTTTGCTACTAAAAGCTTTGTTTCCATTTGGTCCGCATTACTTGGAGAGGGCTCCCAAACTGCCTCAGTGGCTGTAGGGACGGGCTTATGTTGGCTCCTTGACACCAGTGGGATGCCAGAGGAGCCCCTCCGAGGCCACTGAGCTCTGGAGGCTTTCCAAGGGGAGAGACACCGCGCAGTCTGCGGAGGCGAGTCAGGTGATCGCCATCTTCCTGATGAGTTTCACCTCCTTATGCAGGAAGTGCTTCTGCAGGAAGTCACAGAGACGCGTGTCTGCGCAGACAGAAGCGGGGGCTCGCAGATGCAGAAGGGCTGGGTTCAGGTTCTCCTCCAGCACCCTGGCAGGTTCCATGGTGGTCAGGGCTTTACCCCAGTCATCTTGGCATGGCTTCTTCACTTGCGGGGAGAGGCCGCAGCCACTGCGGGTTTGGCATTTTCAAGAGAAGCTGGTGCCCTTGCGCTTGTGAGCTAATTCGCAGAAGCGGCCTACGCCCTCTCCAAGCCACACGGTCTCAGTGCAAATAGAAGCCTGGAAAGAGGTAAGTGTAAGAGGCCCGCAGGTGCAGATAGACAGTGGCGAACACCAGTGGAATAATTCTGACAAAATTGAGAGCTCATGGTTGATCGGCAATGAGGAGCTAAACTCAAAAAAGTACTAGCCGGCCCTGGGGGCAGAGGATGGCAGAGAAGGTGGTCTTGGAGGCTGAGACTGGCTAGTTGGAGGGTGGTCAGAGGCTGCAATAGGGGGCGACTAGAAGAGGGAGCATTTCTGAGTCTCTTCTGTCCACTCTTTTTTCTTTTTAAGTTTATTTATTTATTTTGAGAGAGAGAGAGAGCTTGTGCAAGCAGGGGAGGGACAGAGGAAGAGGGAGAGAGAGAATCCCAAGCAGTCTCCACCCTGTCCGTGCAGAGCCCAAGGTGGGGTGCCATTTCAGGAACCCCAAGATCACGACCTGAAGGAAACCAAGAGTGAGATGTTTAACAGAGTAAGCAGCCCAGGTGTCCTCTTCTGTACGCTCTTGGACAGGGACAGATCCATGGGATTTCTGGGCACACTGTGAGCTAGAATTATTCTTGAGAAACATTCTGAAGTCTGGTCTCACTTATACAGCGCAGGAGGTATATATATTATATATATTTGGATAGATTTATATATATTATATATATTTGGATCGATTTTTGTTTTCTCCAGTTGTAGATGACATACCCCCTTTTTTGTTTAAGCTTATTTATCTTGAAAGAGACAGAGCATGAGCAGGGGTGGGGGCAGAGAGAGAGAAAGTGAGAGAGAAGTCCAAGCAGGCTCTGTGCTCTCAGCACAGAGCTGGACTTGGGCTCAAACCATGAACTGAGAGCTCATGACTGGAGCCAGAGTCAGACACTTAACCCACTGAGCCACCCAGGTGCCCCTGTTAAACCCTTTTAGGAAAGATTTCTGCAGAGACTTTTAGAATAGGCTCCTGTGTAGTAAACACTTTTTTTTTTTTTTTAAAGAGAGAAAGCAAAAGCAGGGAGGGGAAGAGAGAGGGAGACAGGGAGAGAGAGAGAGGGAGAGAGGGAGTCCCAAGCAGGCTCTGCACTGTCTGCTTGGATCCCCATGTGGGGCCTGAACTCAGGAACCATGAGATCACGACCTGAACAGAATTCAAAAGCCAGACACTTAACCGACTGAGCCACCCAGATGTCCGTCCCTGTAAACACTCTTTTTACTTGATTTGAAAAGTGCTTCTATCTTCTTTCAGAGAATTGTTGAGGATTCTTTAGCTCAAATGTGTGGTTTTAGCTTTCTCTTCCACAGGGCGGGCCTCTCACAATACCCCATTTTCTTCACAGGGTTTATTGGGGATGGGAGAATTCAGTTGGGCCAATCAGAGACTTTCCTTGACTTTTTTTTTTTTTTTTTTAAATGAGTGGAGCTCCCTCTCTCTTTTCTCTATGATCATTTAAGGATAGTGCTGAGTTACTAATGTGCAACCATTTAATATCTAGAAACAATAAACTTGTGTTTTTTTGCTTCTCACTTCCTTATGTTATATTCCCCCATTACTCCCAGGCATTCTGATTACTTTGAGAAGTGAGCAAGAAATAACAGATTATTAGGGTTTAAATTTTTTTCGTCCTCCAAATGGGGTTTGGAGAGCCAAAAGAGAGGACCTGAGAGAATCTAGACACAGAATTTATGCTGTAGTTATAGCAGGAAACTTGAGGAAGAATGAGATGGCCTCCTCTGTATCCCTGAGGAGACCAGTGGAGGACCCCTGGGCTAGGAGGGTGCAGTCTTACTTGTAGGAGACCAGAGTTGGAGGGTGAGAAGTCTTCACCTGGGAGGTCAGCATTAGGAGCCTGATGAGTTTCACTGGTGGCTGTGTTGAGGAAGATGATGAGAGCCAAGCTGATCCTTGCAGATCATTCATCACGCTTCATGTGTGCCAGGTATGGATTATACACCAGAAGGTCACCAGTCCATACTGAGACTTTGACAAGCTCTGTTGAAATTATCTAGTCTGTACATTTCAAGGGGCTAGCACACTTCTCTCCCTATTTTCCTTTCTTCTCTCCAATAAGATGAGGGAGAGGAATCATAAGATCCAGAAGAATGATTTTTTTTTTTTTGCCATGCAATGAATGGTTTTTCTCATTTTCATCCAAGAATCTATTCTTTTCCCATTAATAAATCACATATAAAATTTATATATATAAATGGGCATGCCTCTGGCAGGCTACCATTTAAAATAACAGGCCTCAAACTTTCCTGCATTTTCCATGAAAGCTGAAGGGTAGAAGGAAAGGAAGGTGCTGTGGAACATACCTACACTTTGTTGATGGCCCGAGATGGGCCACACAGTACTGGAACTGCAAAACTCATCTGCTGAACCTCATAGGTTTTTAATATCTGGTAGGCTGCACAAATGGAACTTTTCAAATGTGAGTAGAGACACTTGGGGAATTTGGCAGAGTAGGGTTATATTCATGCTACTCAGTTAAAAAAGAAAAATAACCTGGGCAATAATGGGAACAGAACAGATGGATCACATTGAAATTTCTGGAATATTCTGAGAACATTATAGATTAAATAGGATTTTATGAACTGGCTAGAGAGCTGATGATTGTTTTAATGAAAAAATGCATTCCAAGTTTCAGCTCAGGATATCTGGAACACATCTTTGTCACAACTCCGGAAGGATTCACAGGAATTTCACTTTCCCTTTATTCTGATCTCGGAGATGGGAACTATACTCTCTTTAAGCTGAAACTCCATGGATAGAAGCAGGAACAAGTGGGTGGGAATGTTGGTTTTTATCTCCATGGATAAAGGGAATTTTACAGCAATGAGAGCAGGGTCTCTGATGCCAGGGTCATATCCATACATATCTTTATGAAAAGTAAAGCAGCTTAGAAAAATGTGGGACCAGAGCCCAGAACCCAGGATTTGGTGGGAAAGCAGGCCAGAACTTCCTTCCTGCATGTGAACCCTTGACTTCTTCATGTGCTGCTTAGGGTGCAAATAGCCGATAATGTCACTGAAGCCTAGACTATCTTTGAAGCCTGCCTGGCATGCAGTGATACCGATGTAGTATCTCTTTTTCATTCTGGGGACAGCTGGGATGGACTTGGTGCCTGGGCATACCTTGTGAACTCATGACATGGGAGGGGGCCAAGCGTGGTCAGCACCTGAATGGTTCTGTCTGTAGAACTAGGGAACATGGTTTCTCACTGATTAGATTGGAACATGAGACAAAGATAGCCTTGATCTGTCTTGTACAGATTTGGTTTGAAAAAATCTTAAAAAGACACTGAAAGCGACTAAAATTTTCTACTTTTGCCTGGATAAAATAATTTTGTGCGGAAATATATAGATTGACATCTAAGCATAAAGAAATGGAGGTATTAGGTGTTACAGAAAAACAGATGAATCACCTCTCTTTTCCCTCTACCTCTTCTCTCTCTTTTCCCCATTTTCTCCTTTTTAATAGTTAATTTAATAGATAAAGTACATCTTTAAATGACTATAAAAATAAGGATTATGTTTAGACAGTTTTCCCAGCTGGAATGCACTGTTTAAAACAGTCTGTTTTCATGGTCTGCACTGTTTATTTTATATTCAGAGATGTGGGCACGTGGGAACGGTTTGGAGAAAATATCTGTTTGCTTCTGCGATTGATATAATACAGAAGCAGAGGGTAGAGGTTCAACAAGCTGTCTTTCTAAAGCCAGATGTACAGTCTTTTCTTTTATTGCTATTGGCAAGTAGCTTTATGAGAAAAAAGAAAAAAGAGGAAGTCATGGAAAATTGTGAAGAGAGAAATCCATTCTGTCTCTGAAAGTGTAACACCCACGATTTACAGAAATAAAGTTCTCAGTGATCATTTGGGGTCTCATTCTGGTGGAAAAGCTCAGGGCTATTTCACTACTTGTATTGAAAAATAACAATCGGTTATATAAACATGGTACCTTAGTTTGAACTCTCAGCACATCTGCTATCAGTGATCAATTGCAAGAGCCTTCCAACCTATCTCTATATGTTCAATTTCACGTTTTCACTTTCCCGATCAGTCCATTCTACATCCTGCCACCAGGGAAACCTTTAAAATTGTGGATCTGACCGTGGCTGCACAAGGTCTTAAGGTTTTATAATGGTCGTTCTCTGTTGCCTCTAAAAGAGGTAAAAACTCTGGTCTGTTGGCTGAAACCAGTTTTCAAGCATATATATAATATTTTTTGACCACATACCATGAGCCTGGAGAAAAAAAAAACCCATGTAATAGTTGCCAACACTTAAAAATTAGAGAATTTGACAGAAAAGTCTGGATATTCTGCTATTATTAAAACACTGGACTGGCAACACTAGACTTATATTTTGTGTAAAAATAATTGAACTGTTCCATTTGGAAGGGCACAATTTCCCCAGTTTCCCACAGGGTTGTACACTTCCTGTCTATTTTCTCATTTACATGATTTCGTTTTGCTCATTTGCACGATCTCTTTGGCATTTACAGGCATTTAAAATTTCAACTCCTGGACTATGGGCTTAAGGCCAGCTTTTTAGCCTCATATATTAGGACCATCTGACTCTTATTAACTTTTTAGGCTCATTTCTCACATTTTCTCCTCTTGAACTCTATACTGCAAAAATACAGGTTCCCTTAAGACCCTGTGTAGTTTTACCCTTTCCAGGCCTTTCCATCTATCTGAAAAGCCTTCCCTCCTTGCCAAATATATATTTTTTCTTCTGGAAAGTGTTTTCCTGATTTCCTTAGAGTTAACCATTCTTCTTGGAGTTTTTTTCTGAGCACTGAATGTACTTCCATGATTGATTATACTACTCTATATTTTACTAATTGGTGTAAAATAAGGAGAAACTTTCTTTTACAAGCAGCAAGTATCAAATTGCTTGCCGGGAGGGCCAATCTTTGAAGAGGGGAAGCTGTGATAAACTTGCCCAGGAGCTGAAGCTGAGCCCCTTGGACTCAGGGACCCAAATAAGTCTCTGCACCCGTTCCTCCTGGGGAAGGGGAACTGGTAAATTTGAGAAGACAGAGGCAACTTGGAAGGAAGACAGAGATTTCAAATGGAGGATTTTCAAGTGAAAACCACCAGAAGAACTAAGTCCAGAATTAGTTGAAAAGAAGGAAGGAGGCTGACCTTCCAGAACATACTGGGAATGGAAAGCAGGTGCGGGGGAGGCAGTTACTTTTTACCACAAGCCTGTACTGTTTGAAATCTAGAAATAAAATTCATGTAATAGTTTGATAAAAATTTTTAAAACTATATTTAGGAAAACTACAGTGTAACATTTGATTTTATATGATCCTTTTCTATGGTCCTATAAATTGCCATAAAGAATTCAAATAATCAGGGGTGCCTCGGTGGCTCAGTGGGTTAAGCATCTGACTTTGGCTCAGGTCATGATCTCCTGGTTCGTGAGTTCAAGCCCTGTGGTGGATTCTGTGCTGACAGCTCAGAGCCTGGAGCCTGCTTTGGATTCTGTGTCACTCTCTCTTTGTGCCCCTCCCCAACTCATGCTCTGTCTCTCTCCCTCTTTCAAAAATAAGTAAACATTAAAAAAAAAAAAAAAGAAGAATTCAAATAATCACCAAGTTTGGGGTGACATTTTTTTTTAAAGGAAACCAGTAAAGAAGCTGGGTTCTAAGCACTGGCTTATGTGAGACCAGAAGTGGCAGCGTGTAACTGTTAGAGAACAGCTCATATCTTAACGACATATATATTTTTCTAAATAGAATATTTGAAAAATTTGAATTTCATTACATTTTTTCTATGTCTTTTTATTTATTTATTTTTATTTTTTAATTTAATTTTTAGTTTTTTAAAATTTACATCCAAATTAATTAGCATGTAGTGCAACAATGATTTCAGGAGTAGATTCCTTAGTGTCCCTTACCCATTTAGCCCATCTCCCTTCCCACAACCTCTCCCGCAACCCTGTTTGTTCTCCATATTTAAGAGTCTCTTATGTTTTGCCCCCCCCCCGTTTTTATATTATTTTTGTTTCCCTTCCCATATGTTCATCTGTTTTGTCTCTTAAAGTCCTCATATGAGTGAAGTCATATGATTTTTGTCTTTCTCTGACTGAATAATTTACTTAGCATAATACCCTCTATTTTCATCCACATAGTTGCAAATGGCAAGATTTCATTCTTTTTGATTGCCGAGTAATACTCCATTGTATATATATACCACCTCTTCTTTATCCATTCATCCATCGATGGACATTTGGGCTCTTTCCATGCTTTGGCTATTGTTGATAGTGCTGCTATAAACATGGGGGTGCATGTGCCCCTTCGAAACAGCATACCTATATCCCTTGGATAAATACCTAGTAATGCAATTGCTGGGTCGTAGGGTAGTTCTATTTTTAGTTTTTTGAGGAACCTCCATACTGTTTTCTAGAGTGGCTGTACCAGCTTGCATTCCCATCCTATGTCTTTTTTAAAAAAACATTATTTAAATTCAAGTTAGTTAACATACAATGTAGTATTGATTTCAGGAGTAGAACCCAGTGATTCATCACTTGCACATAACATCCAGTGCTCATCCCAACAAATGCCCTCTTTAGAGCCCATCACACATTTAGCCCATCCCCCCCACTTCCCCTCCAGCAACCTTCAGTTTGTTCTCTAATACAATATATTTTAAAAAGATTTTTTTAATTTTTAAAAATAATCTCTGCACCCAATGTGAGGCTCAAATTCACAACCCTGAGATCAAGAGTCACATGCTCTAATGACTGAGCCAGGCAGGCGCCCCCGTAAATACAATATTAAAAGAATTTATCAAACTAATACATGTACTTGATTAAAAGATATTACAGAATGTGTAAGGAAAAAATCATGGTCCCTACCCTACTGTTGATCAGCCCCAGTTCCATCCTCCAGGGTTGACTTCTCTTCTTTTATTTTTTGAAAATGTTTTATTTTTGAGCGAGAGAGAGAGAGAGAGAGAGAGAGCGCGCAGGTGTGCGCAAGTAGGGGAGGGGTAGAGAGAGAGGGGAACAGAGGTTCCTAAGTGGGCTCTGTGCTGACAGCAGTGGGCCACACACATGGGGCTCACACGCGGGGCTCAAACTCATGAATCGAGATCATGACCTGAGCCAAAGTCGGACGCTCAACTAACTGAGCCACCCAGGCGCCCCTCTTAATACTTTTAAACTGACTCTAGATTTAGCTCTTTTGGTGGTTACCTTAACATCTCCAAATAATATGCTAAGGTCACTGCAGCAGATTGCGTTTTCTAAAGATGATCAAGAGTGTGTCTCCTATCTCGCATAACTGCCTTTTAAAAAACATTTTATTATGAAAAGAACACTTAAGGTGAGATTTACCCTCTTAACTTTTCAAGTGTAGAGTATACTGTTGACTGTAGGCACAGTGTTCCACAGCGGGTCTCTGGAACTTACTCATCTTGCTTGACTGAAGCTTTATGCCCATTGATGTGCACCTCCTCATATCTTCCTCGCCTCACACCTGGCAGCTGCAATTCCACTCTTTGAGTCTATGGATTTGACTATTTTGGGTACTTCATATGAATGGAATTATGCAGCATTTGTCCTGCATATTTTACTTAGCTTTTCCTCAAGTCACATAACTTTCTAGAAACTTGCCATTCTCCTATCAAGAGGTAGCGTTTCTGTCTCCTCCCCTTGAAGTTTGAAGGGCTTTATTTTTCTTCCCCCAAATCAAAGTGTTTTTATTTACATTTATAACTGAAATTTCCATCTGTATATAGGCAAGACTGTCACGCACACTGATGTCATTAAAATTTAATTATGCAAATAAATACTTTTCAAATATTGATAGATGTGTTACCATTTGTACAACTTAAAATTTTTTTTAATGTTTATTTGTGTTTTTTTTTAATGTTTATTCATTTTTGAGACAGAGAGAGACAGAGCATGAACGGGGGAGGGTCAGAGAGAGAGGGAGACACAGAATCCAAAGCAGGCTCCAGGCTCTGAGCTGTCAGCACAGAGCTGGACACGGGGCTGGAACTCACGGACCATGAGATCATGACCTGAGCTGAAGTTGGACGCTCAACCAGCTGAGCCACCCAGGCGCCCCTGCCATTCTTACAGTTTTATATTTGAGAAAATGAGTAATGTAGTTAGTGTGTAACCAGAGCACAGTTCTCTACAGGTTCAGACTTAGCTCTGCCTCCTACCTGCCCCAAGCACAGTGGAGTCACAGAAGCTCTTCTTGCCCCCCTATCAACTACTGCTTCCTGAATCAACAGTGTCATGCAAGCTTTGAGCAGGGTATCCTGGCCGTGAGCAGTGCAATTCTCTTTGGACATTTAAACGTGGCACGGAAGAGTTGTCATGAGCCGGGAAGTTCTGTCGTGGGCTCTGCTAAACAAAGTGATTGAACCTCTGGCCTAAGCCTGACTGGGCCCCACTCTCAGAATGGACTTGCAGAGGCTGGCTGCACTCATTCACTGTACCGTCCCTTGAACCAGTTAATAAGAACGGGATCCCTCCACTGGGGTGATGCCGGCAAAGTAGGTAAAAGGAGAGAGAACACAGTGCCCAACACAATCTTCTGTGCACATGTTAGGTGCTTCACAGATGTTTACTTGTTGATCTATATGTAAAAAAGTACAGAAACTTGGTAAATTGCCCCAGGGTGACCACATCTTGTAGCCACAGTTCAGATCAAGAAATAATACTATCAGCAAACTGGAAGCCTCCCCAGAGCTCCCTGCAGTCAGTACCCCTTTTTTCTCCCCAAAGGTAAACACTATCCTAATTCCTAACATCACAGTTTATTCAATTTTATAGTCACGGCACCTTACCCTAGGGAAACAATAAAATTCTCTAGCACTGTCATTTAGATTTCTCTGTTTTTGAACTTTATAGAAATGGAGTGGTAGCATGTGTATGTTTGTGGGGTTCATCCATGTTGAGGTATATAGTTGTATTTGACTCCTTTTTAACTTCTGTAATCAGTCGGCTGTATCTATCATGATACATACATGTACCTTTTCTACTCTTAAAAGATAGTTAGATTGTTTCCAGCTTTGGACTGTTGCAAATAACGAAGCAGTGAGCATTCTTTGGCATGTCTTTTGGGACATATGTATGCACTTCAGTTGGGTATATATCTGGGAGTGAATTGCTAGGTCTTAGGGTATATGTATTTTTTTTTCCTTTTCCAGTTTTATCGCACTATAATTGGTATAAAACATTGGATAGGTTTAAGAGGTACGGTGTGATGATTTGATACATGTATATATTGCAGAAATGATTACCACAATAGGATTAGTTAATACCTCTCTCATCTCATATCATTACCTTTTTTTGTTGCTGTTGTGAGAACACTTAAAATCTACTCTTTTAGCAACTTGCCAGTATATAATGTAGTATTAACTATAGTCACCACGTTGTACCTTAGATCCACAGAACATATCATCTTATAACTGAAAGTTTGTACCCTTTGACCAACATCCCACATCTCCGCACTCCTCAGTGGCAACCACTTTCCTACTTTTTGTTTCTATGAATTAAGTTTCTTTAGATTCCACATATAAGTGAGAACATACAGTATTTTGTCTTTTTCTGTCTTGTTTCACTTAGCATAATGCCCTCAAAGCCCATCCATGCTGTTGCAATTAGCAAGATATTATTCTTTCTCATGGCTGAGTAATACTGCAGTGTGTGTGTGTGTGTGTGTGTGTGTGTGTGTGTGTGTGTAAAATCTCTTCTTTATCCATTCATCTTGTAACGGACACTTGTATTGTTTCCATATCTTGAATTTTGTGGAGAAAGCAGCAGTGAACATGGGAGTGCAGATATCTCTTGAAGATTCTGGTTTCATTTCTTTTGGATTGTAATCCCATTGCTGGATCATATATGATAGTTCTATTTGCAGTTGTTTGAGGAACTTCCATGCTGTTGTCCATAGTGGCCATGCCAACTTCCATTCCCACCAGCAGTGCACAAGTGTTGCCTCTTTGCCACATCCCTGCTGACACTTGTTATCGCTTTGTGTTTTTGATAATAGCCATTCTAGCAGGTGTGAGTTGATAGCTCTCTGTGGTTTTGATTTGCATTTCCCTGATGATTGGTGGCGTTGAGCGGCTTTTCACTTCCTGCTGGTCACCTGTATGTGTTCTTTGGGGAGGACCTTTTTTACAGTCTTGACCAGCAGAATATTGTGAAAGTGATATTATGTGACTTCGCAGGGTAGGTCTAAAAATGTCATGAAGTTTCATTTGCATGTCATGAAAGCAGAAGGAAACAGAGTCAGAGAAGATACTACCCACATGTTTTGAAGATAGAGGAAGGGCCAGGAGCCAAGGAATGTAAGGAATGCATTTCCAAAGGCTGGAAAAGGCAAGGAAAGGATTCTCTGCTAGAGCCTTCCAAGGGAGCATAGACCTTCTGAACCTTAATTTTGGTTCAATGATACTGAGTTTGGACTTCAGGCCTCTAGGACTAGGAGAGAATAAAATTCTGTTGTTTTAAGTTACCGAGGTTGTGGTAATGCACAGCAGCAGCCATGAGAGGCAGGATGGCAAAAATTATATGAAAAGATGCTCAACATCATTAGACATGAGGGAAGTGCAAATTAATAACAGAATGCAATACCACCACATACTTATTAGAGTAGCTACTATTGAAAAAATAACAAATAAACTGACTAGGATGTATTGTATACTAATTTTAATGAGTAATGGAACATGCAAATATATTTTCTTGCATTTATGTAAAAGCTTTAATTTCTTTGGATATCCAAGAAATTAATCAGAGAGGTTACCTTTGGGGTGGGAGTAGGTGGGACCTGGGTGGGTGGGGAAAAGCGAGAGTATTTAAACTGTATTCTTTTTATGTAATACTTGATTTTTGATTCTGAACAAAATCTTTTTTTTTTCTTTTTTTTAAAAATGAAGACTTACACAATAGAAAATGTGATTTTGGTGGATGTGAATGAGGCCTCTTTACTGGCAGGCTTCATCTGAAAGTGCGTGGCCAGGGACCCTGTTGTGAAACTGGGATCCCTAAGTTCCAGAAGAATTTGTTGTGGTGCCACAGCATTGCCACTGGCCTCTCTGGTTCACCCCTGATGGTTAATCTTACTTCTTTGGAGAAAAATCATTTTTATATTCCTGGGGGTGGGGGGATGGGGAGGGACTGGCTGCTGAGCACCAGGGGGTAGGGATTGAGAGGAAGCCAGACTGTGCCCATTCAGTCGTTCCAGTGTTCAGCCTGGTCCCTCACTTTGGCTTCCATGGTAATCAGTGTTTCTGAGTTTCTGGCCCTTCTGTGGCTCTGCCGGGCAGACTGTCTCCATCCTTATCCACAGCCCTTTCTATGTGTATACCAGGCTGTGATTTTCCCTCCTCCATCAGTTACAAGTCTTCTACCTCCTAAGAGGTAAAGAAAAAAAAAGAGGTGAAGAGGAAAGAAAGATGGGCTGTCCCCCATCTTGAAAAGAAACTAGTACATTTACTGGTTGTTTTCATTTCCTAACTGGTCTGTGAGCTCCTGGAAGGTAGGAAAGTTTATTCGTTTTTATATACCCAAAGAATATGAGTCCCTGTCCAGTTAGAAAATAGAAACCATACTAACGATTTCAACAGAGACAATTTAATCTTTATTTATTTTTGACAGAGAGAAACACAGAGTGAGAGTGGGGGAGGGGCAGAGAGAGAGGGAGACAAAGAATCCCAAGGAGGCTCCAGGCTCTGAGCTGTTCTCACGGAGCCTGACACGGGTCTCAAACTCACCAACAGTGAGTTTATGACCTGAGCCAAAGTCGGACGCTTAACCAACTGAGTTACCCAGGTGCCCCTCAACAGAGAGAATTTAATATACAGCATTGTTTCCATGGGTGGTTGGAGGAGAGAAAAAACAAAAGGGGGCACTGAGCTAAAGTGGAGATAATTACCGAAGAGGCGGCTACCAACCCCCTCCTGGGGAAACAACAGAGAAGAGGTTTGGGTTGTCAAAAGCTAGAACTCCGAGTAGAGGACCTGCAAAGCTGGGGCTCAGGCCTCTGAGGAGGGGTTATGACCGGGTTGCAGCTAGTAACTCTGATGGCCTGAGATGAGGTCGGTTAGGGGTACCATTGGTACTTGCGCTGGGAACTGGGTGTTGCAGCTGGGACTGGTGCTACTGACAAGAAGACTAAGCAAAGGGAAGGAGAAAGTTGCTTGTCTGCTTGATCTGCTTTCCAGTCTCTCTCTAGTGCAAGTCTTAGCAGGAAGCCAGCTAGCAAAGGAGCCTGGGAAATGTATTTTGCAGAGTCTTTGTCCCAGCATCACAAAGCACAGTACAGAATTGGATTTGGAGTTGAGAGACAAAAGCTAAAAAGAAAAATGGCATAAAGGATATGTATATACATTACAAAAAATGTTTTATGTATATAAAATAGATTCAAAGAGTGTATTTCTAGCCCAGATCTCTTTTGAAAGTTCTCTTTCTTTTTCGTTTCGTTTTCTTTCCTTTCACTCATTTATTTTGAGAGCAAGAGAATGTGAGAGAGAGAGAGAGGGAGGGGCAAAGACAGAGGGAGAGAGAGAATCCCAAGCAGGCTCCGCGTTGCCAGCACAGAGCCTGACATGGGACTTGATCCCATGAACTGCGAGATCAGGACTTGAGCCAAAATCAGGAGTCAAACACCCAATCCATCGAGCCACCCAGGCACCCCCAGGCTTGTATATCTAACTGTTTATCAGTCACCCCCCCCCCCCTTTGTTTGTCTCATGGGGATATCGAAGGCAAACACAAAAAATTAACTGCTAAACATAAATCAATTTCCCCATACTCATTGTACCTAAAACATACTACACGTCAACTTTAAATTGAATGAAAACAGAAGCAAAGGGTTGTTTTCCAGATGAAGAATATTTACCAAAACTCAATGAATTACGTTTCTATCAAAACTTGCCCTTCCTCCTGTCATCCTGTCTCATAAAGGACAATATTGCCCAGCTACTAAAGCCTAACTCATGAATGATTCTCTATGTCTTCCCTCAACCCTCCCTTCCCAGACACAGAGTCTTGTCAGTGTTACTACTTTGGGTCTCTTGACTCTGTCTTCTCTATGTTGCTTCTGCTGTTGCCTCAGTTGGCCCTGATGATATTTTCTGTGGGGCAGTGCAATTGCTTCCAAACTGGTTCCCAGCTACTGTCTTATTTTTCTCTACCCATTCATTTGCTGATGACTACAGTGATTTTTTAAAAAATAGACAAATCTCAAGTAAGTACTAGAGACGTAATGGATAGCATGATGACTCTAACGTCATCATATGTTGAGAGTAAACCCTAAGAGTTCTTATTATAAGAAGAAATGTATTTCTTGCCTCCCCGATTTCTTTTTATTGTATCTGTATCTGTGTGAAGTGATGGATGTTAACTTATTGTGATTATTTCAGAATCTGTGTAAGTGTAAGTCACACCTTTATGCTGTATAGCTGAAACTCACAGAGTGATGTATGTCAATTATGTCTCAGTTGAACTCAGAAAAATATATGAATCTTACCAGATCAATGTCAAGTTTGTATCATTGAAAGGATAAAGGTGTTAGTAAGGTATAATTTTTAAAGACCGGCCTAAACTGGGGAGGGGAGAGCAGTGTTCACCCAGTGTCAGTAACAGAAGGTAGACAGAAAAGAGAGCTGTGCATGCTCATGACCCTGTTTGAAATTACTGAATTCCTGTTTTGTGCAAGGGTTAGAGGGTGATATGGAGAAATAGAGGAAAAAGATTGATCTTGAGGCTTAGAAATTGAAAAGGTAAGATAAAAGGAACATGAGGTAAAGATTAGAAAGCGAAGAGAGAAGAATAAAATTGGAGTCATAACTTTTGTTTCTATTGAGTTGGTAAGTAACAGAATTTTTGCATTAATGTGAAGGAAATTATTATAAATCCCAGAAGCGTCTGTAACAGTTCCCTAAAAAGATGTAAAGAAAGGGACCCCAACTGATATTGTAAAGGAGAAAGAAAAAAATAAAAAGGGAATGATGTGGTTCTTTTTTGAAGTTCAGGGGAAGACCAAAGAAAGTTACAAAAACTTTCCGAGTTGCCCCCCCCCTTTTTTTTTTTTGAGTTTAATATCAAGACAGCCACCACCATTTTCATGAGTCTGGAAAAGGATTTTCTGACATCTGCCAAATGATCCTTAAACAAGAGCAGGGCAGGTCTTGGTGCGGCATAATGTGTGGTTGATGGAGTAGGTTTGCTTTCTAAATGGTTAAGTCTGGTATATCCTCTATTTGAAAACAAGAGAGTTAAAGATATCATAAGAAAAATTATGGAAAATTGGCAGCTGGTAAAAAAACAGTATGCTCACATCTGTTAGAGCTGTGGGTCACCTTGTTAAAAAAAAACAAGAAACAGAGGCAGAGCGGGGAAATCTGCGTTTTCAAGTGAAAGGGAAGACTTATGGGAAAGAGGTGGTAAATCTATCAAAATTGTATTGCATAGTGCTGTAAGCATTTAAAGATGATTGCGATAGAAAGGATAAGAGAGTAGTTAACATAAAATAGCTATTTCATTGGGATATGGGTAAAAATATTGCTGCCATCAGAAGCTTCCTCAGTAATGCTTTTGATCTAAATATGTTATAAAAGGTTAAAAACAAAGCCAAAGGGGACCTGGGTGGGCTTAGTCAGTTAAGCGTCTGACTCTTGACACAGGTCATGATCTTGCAGTTTGTGGGTGCAAACCCCATGTTGGGGCTCCATGCTATCAGCTTGGGATTCTCTCTCTCCCCCTTTCTCTCTCCCCCTCTCTCTGCCCTTCCCCTGCTTGTGTGTGCGCTCTCTGTCTCGCTCTCTCGCAAAATAAATGAATAAACTTAAAAAAAATGTAGAGGCACCTGGGTGGCTCCATTGTTGGGCATCTGACTTCAGCTCAGGTCACGATCTCACGGTTCGTGGGTTTGAGTTCCACGTCAGGTCAGCTCGAGCCTCACTTCCGGTGAACATGAGCCCCATTTCGGGTGAGCCCTGCTTCTTTCTCCCTTTCTTTCCCTCTCTCTCTTTCTCTCTCTACCCCTCGTGGGAGTCCTTCTCTCTTTCTCTCTGTCCCCTTCTTACTTGCACTCTCTCTCTCTCTCAAACAAAACAAAACAAAAACAAAGCCAAGAAAAGCATTTTTACAGTATAGATATGTAGTAGAGTTAGTAAAAGAAGCTCTATGTAATTTAAAGGCAAAATCAAAAGGAATCCCTGAACTTCACTTTACTAGAAGGGTTCTAGGGAATTGCAGTGTGTGATTGGGGCATGTGCTTTATACAGACTCACCTGCTAGGAAGGAGTCTTTTTCTGATTTGCTGACACAGAGGAAAGAACTTTTTGTGATTCATCCACCCAGAGGGGGTGCTTTTCCCTAATTTATTCAAAGTCCTGAGCAGAGTTACTATGAATAAAGACCAGGAGTCGACCTTGGATAGGTGTGATAGAACATTGGTCTAGAAATATGTAGACCCAAGTTTAAGTACTCCCTGCATTACTAACAGAGAGTGTGACCTTGCCTTCTCCGTCTTGATTTCCTCATCTGCAAAATCACCTAGATTACCTCACAGTATCTCTGTGAGCACTAAAGGTGATAATATGTAAAAGTGTTTTGTAAACTATAAAATACAGTTCAGTCTTCACTCAGTAAACACATACTGAGCACTGCTATGTGTAAGGCACTTTGTTAAGCTTTGTAGATACAAAGCTGAAAGTCCTTGCTTACCCTTGGGGAGCTAGCAATCTATGGAGATGGCGGATGGACCCATAAGTATAATGCATTGTGATCTGGAATGTAAAAATTGCTCTGGACTTTGAGGATTGAGGGTCCATCCTAAAGTAAGGACCCCTTGTGCTCCTCCTCAGTTAGATGACGTCAGTTCTACAGTACTATGTATATCTGAATAGGAAAATGAATACACAGGCAGAGGGCCACCTCTAGCACATACTATCTCGTGCAATTTAGAAAGCAAAAAACAAAACCCCTTTAGACAGATAAATTGCAAAACGTGCCCCCCTTCTGCTAAGACCAGTCAAAAAAAGGCATGCCTCTGGTGGACCAGATCAGCCCTGGGCAGGGTGCAAGTCCTGGTAGGGCGCTGGATTGGAGCAGTCTCTTAGGGTGGCCCCTGCCAGGGGATTCTGTCCAGCCAAACCTGAATCATTCAACATGGTGGCCTGATAGGCGTAGGTTTTTGTAGGTCTTGCTTTTGAAGATTACAGTAAAAACAAAAGAAAACAGGATACAGCATGTGCACTCATCTGTGCATGCAATTTAGGGGACAGATTTAATTTTGTGAACTTGGCCTCCATGGACAGACTGATACACTCCTGGGGGGGGGGGATGGGAGCGTTTTGTAGTAACTGGGGCAAATACTCATCAGCTTTCCCATGTGAACTTGAACAGATTTTGAAGAGATGTGTCAGGGCCTACCAGGAACACGGAAAGCTGTCTGAGTAGTTAGAGACGTTGAACGCAGGAATTGGTTGCACAGGTGTTGGAATTACTGAGAAGTCGAATAGGAGATGGTGAGCCAGCTCTGATATTGGCAGTGGAGGGAATGTCCCTTGTGGGCCGGGGTGACAGACAGAAGGGTGAATGTTACTGAGGCCTGGAGGCCGGGCACGCTGTGGAAAAGTGAAGGCACGGTGGGCCTGGCTGGTCTGAGCTGGCACTACAGAGGGAGAAGATGAGCCCCAGTCTGTTGGCGATGCTGCTGAAGATGGGCAAGGAGGGGAGAAATGCCCTGGGTTCTTCTTTTCTCCATGTCTCCAGGCTCCCTCCTGTACCTTCCCTGGCTGATTTCAGATCCTCCAAATACAGGGAACCTGAGGAATGTAGCCAGTAGGGCTCAGCCCCCTTGCTCTCCAGAGCAGGCCATGGGACACGAGAGGAATGGCATCTGAGGGCTCACAGGCTCAAGGGTGGTACAGTGAGAGAGAAGAAAATATGAGACTGAACTGAATAACCAAGAACTGTACAAAGTTCTTTTTATAAAGTTGCTTAGAAAGATGAGCTTAGAGGAAGAGGGGTTCGGGTTTGCAGTTAAAATATACCGTGGCCGACTGTATACATCAAATGTGCAGTGAGTGGCACATAAAACAAACATAACCATTTAAAACATGAAAGTTTTCATTTGGCTGGGGCGCCTGAGTGGTTCAGTCAGTTAAGTGTCAGGTCATGATCTCGCGGTCCGTGAGTTCGAGCCCTGCCTTGGGCTCTGTGCTGGTAGCTCAGAGACTGGAGCCTGCTTCGGATTCTGTGTCTCCCTCTCTCTCTGCCCTTCCCCCTGCTCATGCTCGTTCCAACTCTCTCTCTCTCAAAAACACACATTAAAAAAAAAAGAGAGAAAGTTTCATTTGGTATTATTTAGACTTGGTGAAGTGGGCCTATATTATGTTATTAAAGAATACACATTTCCCAGAGGACAATTTTTCTCCCTTCATTTTCTAACAGATGTCAGCTATGTGAAGAACAACCAGCGTGAAAGACTATGATGGTCTCATTCCATCATAGCCCAGATGAACCTGTGATGAGCTGTGACAATAGCACCTGCCCAAGTCTTTCCCTCTAGTTCAGGGGAAGGACTGATCCCTGAGGTCTCTCAAAAAATGCCTGTTACCCCTGGCATGAGCCCCTCTGGCGTTTAGGATGCTGAGGTGAAATGAGGTTACTCTAGTTTGTGAATCTGAATACCTGGTGTCAAAATCAATAATCCTGCTATTTGGGACTTGAATGCTTTTCTTCCTTCCTTCCTTCCTTCCTTCCTTCCTTCCTTCCTTCCTTCCTTCCTTCCTTAAATATGTTTATTTTTTATTTATCTATTTATCTATTTATTTATTTATTTAAGAGAGAAAGCACACAAGTGAGTCGGGGAGGGGCAGAGGGAGAGAGAGACAGAGAGAGAGAGAGGGAGACAGAGACTCTAAAGCAGGCTCAGAGCTATCAGCGCAGAGCCTGACTTGGGGCTTGAACTCATGAACCATGAGATCACAACCTGAGCTGAAGTCAGCCGCTTAACCAACTGAGCCACCCAGGTGCCCCTTGAATGTTTTTCTTTATAGTATCCACTTGGCTCTGTCTTATGTAAGCATCCTTTAAGACTGCTGTCCAGTAGAATTTTCTGTGACGATGGAAATGTTCTATGTCTGTGTTATCCAATAGGGCAGCCACTGGCCTACTTGAGTACTCGAAATGTGACTAGAGGAACTGAATTGAAAATTCTGTTTGAATGTAATTATTCACAACTCAAATTTAAATCTCCACAGGTGGCTAGTGGCTACCATATTGATAGTGTATGTTTATGGTATTGAGACTGAGCCTTTGGATTAGCTCACTAGTTTATTTCACAAGAGGGAACAGTCTTTCCTTTGCTTTCCACATAATCAGAGGAATTAAGCTGATTAACTCAGACCATCAAGATAGACTGAAATTTCACTGCAGCCTAAGACTTTGTTCATAATTCTATTGTTTGTGTGTCCAGTGCCCCATGCGTCCAGGAGACTCCAAACCTCTCTTCCTGATTAATCAGGGGAGACCAAAAAACAAAAACAAAAACTTGGGGAAAAATTTCTTGGCCAATTGAATCTAGGAAGAGAGGGCCTAAGGCTGCACTCCAGTTGTTTATGGCCACAGAGTGGTGTGGGAAGGCATCTGGAAGTTCCCCCCTCCTAAGGAGGCATCTATGATCTCTCTCAGAGAATGCCACCAAAGAAAATTGCCAAAAACAAGACATGACAAAAATAGCAAAACCAGGGTGAGATTAGTCCCAAAGGATGCCAGTGGAAGACAGAGTTATGACTGGACCAGAAGCCTTCTTGCCATACAAAACTAAGACTCCTCATGATGCCACCCGGACTGCATTTTGCCCTTTTAAGGAAGAAATCGGAGATGAAAATCCTGAATTGACTCAAGCTCAGATCTAAACTGAGAAACTTCAGGGGCGCCTGGGTGGCTCAGTTGGTTGAGTTTCTGACTCTTGATTTCTTCTCAGGTCATGATCTCACAGCTTGTGAGATTGAATCCCACATTGGGCTCTGTGCTGACAGTGTGGAACCTGCTTGGGATTCTCTCTCTCCCTCCCTCCCTCTGCCCCTCTCCTGCTCTCTCTCTCTCTCAAAATAAATAAATGAACATTAAAAAAAAATCAAACGTGACTGAAGTTACTCCCCAGAAAACTCGAGTTACAGAAAATAATAGACTGTTTCTTTCATATGCTTATCTCAGGTGTACTCAAGCATATTAATATAAAAAAGATTAAAACAACAAAATAGACTGCCATCAGTAGAAGAATGCATCATTTGTGGCCTTGCCATACAGCGTAGCCTGCACTGTGGCAAACACTAAGGAAGTACTGCTCTATGAGCCAGTGTGGAAGAACTTCCAAAATACTGAGTAGAGGAAGCAAGTCACAGAAGAATATATCAAACATTATGTAAGATAATAAACAGGCAAAATGGAGTAATCCTTGTCTTTGGGATTCACATGTAAGTGGTAGCAACTATAAAAACAAAGAGAGGAATAATAAGAACGTCAGTATAGGAATTATCTCTGGGAGCTGAGGAAGAGGATGGAATCAAGGGGGCATCCGTGGTAATGGAAATGTGCTTTTCCTTAAGCTGTGTGGTGGGGACAAAGTTGTTTACTTTTGTTATTACTATTAATAAAATAACCCATATGCCAAAGGAATAGTATATGTATAGTGTGATGTCATTTCTTTTTCTTTTTTATTTAAAAAATTTTTTATGTTTATTTTTGAGAGAGAGAGAGACAGAATATGAGTGGGGAGAGGGGCAGAAAGAGAGGAAGACACAGAATCTGAAGCCGGCTCCAGGCTCTGAGCTATCAGCACAGAGCCCCATGCAGGGCTCAAATTCACAAACTATGAGATCATGACCTGAGCTAAAGTTGGACGCTTAACCGACTGAGCCACCCATGTGCCCCTGATGTCATTTCTATAGAGCTTAACATCATATAGAACTAGAAAAATAAAAATCATACAGAATTATGTCTCGTTTCTAGATTCATATTAAAATGATAAAATGCACCCAAATCCAGGATAGCGGTTAACTCAGGGAAGAGAGAAGAAAATCGTCAAGCAGGGCTCACAGGCGCTTCAACTTCTAGAAATCATTTCCATTTTTATTTCTATATGCCTAAAATTTTTCACCAAAACTATGAAAAGCAGAAGCCAACGTGGCTTCAGTAGAGAATCTTCAGGGAGTGCAGCCTCAGAAGAGCAGATTGACCAGAGAAGAAAGGACACGAGGAAAGACAGAGGCCGCATTATCTCTAGGTTCACGACAATGAGTGCTAGAGATATAAAGAAGTCTGTAGAAAACCCATGTGCAGAGCAGGGCGTACAAAAGGCAAGCATTAGGCCTGTTGGCTGAGAATAATTTGATGTGAACAGCTGTGAGAAAACAGAGGCTCCCAGTATTTCATTCATTCCCTCAGCCCAGTTTTATTGACTGTTTCCATTGAGGGCTTTATTCTCATCTCCTGTTTTGTGTGTCTTCTTCAACAAGTGGAGAACAAATGGAAGGGATTGAACAATTCAAAAACTAATCAGTGTCAAGTCAGTAAGGGGTTAAGAGGCTATTTAGCATCTTGCATTTCTGTTTGCTTGGTTGCTTATTTTTGAGAGGTAACCTAGGACAGGAGTTTGGGTATTTGTTCTTGAACCAGATTGCTTCAGTTCAGATTCCAGCTTCACCAGTCGTTGGCTGTGTGTTCCTAAGCCAGCTGCTTAACCTCTCTCTGTCTTAATTCCCTGGTCTGCAAAAACATGAGTGGCTGGATTTATCTCATGGAGCTATGAGGATCAAATGAATTAATGTTTGTAAAGCCCTCAGGACACATGCCATATAAAGGTTTCCTAATAATTCTAGCCTCCTTCAGTTTTTTCAAGTTTCTAGGGTGAAATTAATTACCATCTTAGAAACAGTGTCAGAAATTGTCACACTGATTACTCAAGAAGACAGGAATAGAGTCAAGTATGGTAGGGCTGGGGCAGGGCAAGATAATCACGTATGTCCGGGTAGTAGAGGGTCAGACCACAGATAAAAAAATTTAAGAATCATTAGGATGCAGGTTTCAGTGATTGATCTTAAAGTATGTCTTAAAATTCCCCAGGTGACACTGGATACCCCTCATTGTGAATAAAAACTGTCCCCACTTCTGTCAAGTGACAAGTTTTATCCTGTTTCATTGCTCCCATTTACTTTCCTCCTAGGATGGCATTAGTCTGTGGTCCTGTCTTTTCTGGTGTAGTCCATTTTCACAGCGATCAAATGGACAGTGCTAGACATCAGGGAGGGAGGAGATAATGGTTTGTCATCTCAAAGAGCAATAGCAGTCATGAAACCATATAACACATTTTGAGGGGCGCCTGGGTGGCTCAGTCGGTTGAACGTCCGACTTCGGCTCAGGTCATGATCTCGCGGTCCGTGGGTTTGAGCCCCGCATCGGGCTCTGTGCTGACCGCCCAGAGCCTGGAGCCTGTTTTGGATTCTGTGTCTCCCTCTTTCTCTGACCCTCCCCTGTTCATGCTCTCTCTCTGTCTCAAAAATAAATAAATGTTAAAAAAAAAATAAAAAAAAAGAACATATAACACATTTTGGAAAAGGGATGCAAACTCATTTTGAAAAAGAAAAGGAAAACACAGATTCCAGTGGGATTTAATTATGACTCATAACAAAAAACTTTATAGGCATTCAACCATATAGTTCTCTGCTTTATTTGCTGACAGTGAGGCCCAGAAAACATATTTTTGTTACTTTCTACCATGTTTTTATCAAGTTTGCTTCAGTAACTAGAGAGCTGAAAATAGTTATTTTTGAGGTGGTTCTATACAGTGTTTCTTATATCTGGGATATATGGGTTTTTATTTTTTATTTATTTAATTTTTTAAATGTTTATTTTTGAGAGATAGAGAGATGGAGAGAGAGAGAGAGAGAGAGAGAAGGGGAGGGTCAGAGAGAGAGGGAGACACAGAATCGAAAGCAGGCTCCAGGCTCTGGTCTGTCAGCACAGAGCCCAATGCAGGGCTCGAACTCATGAACTGTGAGATCATGACCTGAGCCGAAGTTGGTTGTTTAACCAACTGAGCCACCCAGGTGCCCCTTATATCTGGGATATTTTAATGTGCTAAAATACGTCAATTCTAGATGCATATGTTACCATGCTGTGGACCATTCAAAGCAGTGTAAGTTGATGTTTTGCTCAGTAGGGCTTGCTGGCTATGGTCTGTGTCAGAGGCTTGGACTTTATTATTTATGCTCTTTAGGAATATGGGCAGCTTTTTCTAGCTCTTCAGGCTAAGGATTGAAAATTAAATTTATAGAGAAAAATAACCCTTGGATAATAATTTTGGAGAATGACTAAACTTTCTGTCCTGTGTATTTATTCAGTTCTTATCAAGTGCCTAATTTGTGCCAGTCATATTGATGCTGAAGATGCTGGATCTAATGATAGACTTTTTATTTCAGAACACTTCATTAAAGTTCTAATTTGGTTGGTTTCCTGTGCCACTGTGTTCATTGTCATTGACTTTCTCTTTATGCTTATTGATCCCTTGGACTACATATGCTTTTCCCCATAATTGTCAGTCTGAAGTGGTTTTCTTCTCATAAGAAATGCCAGGTCACTGTTGGGGAATGTTAAACAACTTAACGGTGATTGTATTCTCAAAGTAGTCACTTCGTCTTATTTTGCTTGGCTTGTTTAGCATTTGTCTTTGTCTCGCAAGTAAGAAATCTTAATATCCATCTTAGTGTGTGGTCTCAAGTTTGGAAGGAATTGCTTGTCAAGACTTTTAGAAACATTAAGAGCTCCTTTGGATCGTGTACCTATCAACACAATGGAAAAATGGCCACAGACTCTCTCCGAAATTGCAGTTAATTTATATGAAAAATGAAGAATCTACCAGGAGAGCATTTTACTACTTGGTGATAATTTAGCTTTTAAACATTGTGTTAAGAGAGAAATCACTAAGCACAGCAATAGCAGCCATGTTTCTACCATAACAGACATTTCTAATTAATTCTCTGGCCATTAAACCCTTCAGGCCAATCTGCATGAGCAATAAAAAGGCAGAGAGAGGATGATGGAGAAAGTTTTTCTTTTTTGACTGTCAGTTTTGCCAGTCATATTTTTTCATTTTTCTGAGGCGCACATGAGGAGCTGCAGAAATGGCTAGGGAAAAATTTAAAAGCATCAATGGACTCTCTACATAGCTATTAAAATAAAAATGCCACCTGCATATAAAAGAATTAAGTGATTCTGTGGAACATATTAGCTCTTAGTATTCCTGCAGTAATTCTTTTGTTACAATAACTTCCTGCAAAGAAGACTCAGTGACAGTTGCTGAACTTGTCTAGAAAGAAGCAGTGTGACTCTGATTTTTTTTCCAGAAGATGATTTTGAAACAGGAAGATATATTTTCCTTTGGAATTGTGTACACAGTTATTTCTCCAAGAATGCCAAACTGAATGTTTTTCATCTCTCTCTTCCTTCCAGTTTCAGGGCATACAATGTTTGCCTTCCACAGCTCCAGATGGGTAAAGGCTTACTGCTTTCCCTTAGCATCTTTCTTTAACTCTATGCTTGGATGAATCTTAAGCCAAATTTGAATAGGGATTCACTGTTTTGCAAGTAGCGGCTAATGAAGCGACAGTCTATTGCTTCCACATTAAATGGTGTCTAAATTTGCTGAGGTCGAGTATCAGCACCTTCTACTGTATAGATAGGAAATATCCAGGACTGGCTCCCTGCCTGCCTGAGGCAACGGCTGAATGTAAGTGCATAAAAACAATGTCTGACTTTTGTCAATTCTTTACAGTTTGTGAGTTACGTTGATGTACTTTATAGCGTTGCATCTTGACAACCCTTTGAGGTAGGCACGGCAGGGATTATTACTGTGTCCTCTTTATAGGATGAGGAAATCAAAGTTTGGAGAGATTAAGAGAATTCTCTCAGGTCACTCATTCAGTAAGCAGTGGAAGCAGGACTGAAACTCAAGCTTCTGAAGCTCTTCTAGTCTTGCCCCTGCCCACCCCCCCTCCCCCTCCACATTAACTCTATGCCACGTTGCCCTCAAGCTATAATGGGGTTTTCAGATACTCAGAAAGACGCAGCAGTAGCATAAATTGTAACAACAGATTAGGGAATGAGAGGATGAGAGCTGAAGGTTTAACCCTGCTATTTCTTACTGACCTTAGACCTTTTAGTCAGGTGATTCTGCTTATCTCCAAGAGGAGTGTTCCCCCCACCAAGAACCCCACAGTGGTATAGTCCAGAGTTTCAGAAACATTTCTTTGACTTGTGGGTTAGAAGCTCTAATTTGTCTTATCACTATTCTCTTACGAAGAACTTGATAGAGAATACTGGCCAGTATTATTTGTCAAGAAAATCATGACTTCAGTCCCGTAAAACACTTAGTACCCAATGAATGGAATGGTTATTTTCTGTATTTGAAATTCTTTTGGCCCTGTAAGGTTTTAAAACATTTTTTTTTTATTTTTTAATGTTTATTCATTTTTGAGAGACAGAAAGAGCATGAGTGGGGGAGGGGCAGAGAGAGGCGGAGACACAGAATCGGAAGCAGGCTTCAGGCTCTGAGCTGTCAGCAAGGAGCTCGAGGCCAGCTCCAACTCACGAACCACGAGATTATGACCTGAGCTGAAGCTGGACGCTCAAATGACTGAGCCACCCAGGCGTACCATACCTTGTAAGTTGTTATTGTGATAACTTCATTTTATAAATCAAGGAGCAAAAAGGAATTGGGACTTCCTAATACACTCTAAGTTCAATACAGTAGCTCCTAAATTAAAAAAAAATTTTTTTAAATCAGTGTGAGCTGGGGCAGAGAGGCAGAGGGAGAGGGAGAGAATCTTTAAGCAGGCTCCATGCATACCGTGGAGCCCAACATGAGTCTTGATCCCATGACCCTGGGATCATGACCTGAGCTGAAACCTAGAGTCAGACACCCAGCTGACTGAGCTACCCAGGCACCTCTAAACTTTTTTGATGAATTCATATTCTAGTACAATACACAAAAATCGAAATTCCAAAGAATGAGGCAAAAAATATAAATAGCATTTTCCGTGTTTTCTTTTTTGTTCCCTGGATTATGTGCAACCCTCACTGGAAGTTGCTGTTCTAAAGAACAAAGAAAAATATTAATGACAGACTATATTGAACAAGAACGTATGAAACCTTGTCACGTGTTCTATAACTCATTTTCTCTGGTCCTAATCAAATGCCGATTTCCAAGAGCACATGTTAAGAATTAGAGCTTTTAGACATGCTTCATTCTAAAGAGAGAATTGATACAATGAAGTAACTTGAGAAGATTAAAGATACTATACTAAACAATTATGAGCTACTTTAAGGGACAGCATATAGACAGAATCCCTATGTATTAGACTGTGACAATTGTGAGGTTCTAAAACTTTCTCAGGAACTGCTTTAATGACATCCATATATACATGAAAGAAAGTATCCAGGAGAACATGGAGAAAATTAAAATTTTGTAGAGAATGAAAGCAAGCCCAGGGATAATTTCTAAGCACGTACATAGGATATTTATAGCCTCATTGTCTTATTTGTTCTTATCACAGCTCTGTGAAATAGGTGTTATTATTCCAAGTTTTTAATAAGAAAAACAAAGTTCAGACTAAGTGACCTGCCTGAGATCGCTCACTCACTGAAGGTGGTATCAGAACTCCCAGCCCACCTGCTGATGTCCTAAGACAGGCTGCCTCACTGTCTGCCATACACCTGAGTATAGGTCTCTTCTTGGCATTCCTGAAGTTAACAATGATGAGAAGAAGCTCCTAAAGTGAGTGTCAACCTACACAAAGAGGTAAAGGGAGGCAATAAGGTGCCTTGACTTACCAGGAAGTGAGTTTATTTGGGGAATAGCAGAGGAATTGCAATTTGGGTCACGAACTATAGCAAGCTCAAGGCGCGTCCTGAGGGTTTTGGGGCAGGCCATGTTTACGGGCCACAAGTGCAGAGAAGCGTTA
The DNA here is from genome assembly GCF_027475565.1 of Acinonyx jubatus. NCBI lineage: Eukaryota > Metazoa > Chordata > Mammalia > Carnivora > Felidae > Acinonyx > Acinonyx jubatus. The sequence goes on from NC_069387.1 coordinate 51,676,531, forward strand.
GGTTAGCAGGAGTCTAAACAGCAAGTCCATTGGCTTGAGGATGGGGATAGGTTCTTGGTGGCTGTTCATTGATTGAGCGATAAGTTTCGGTTTGCTGTAAATTAAGCATTTATGGGAAACTAGTCTCTTGGTCATTGAGTTTGTTTTCTTGAGGACACGTGCTTGAGATTCTCCTTTTCTATCCTTGATTCCATTTTATATTGAAATCATTTCACACGAGGAGGTTGCACACTGCTTTCCTGCAAAGGACTGAGGCCAGCGGCAGGGCTAAGAATCATGGAAAACATGGTGAAAGACAAGTTGGAGTCAAAACAAAATTAGAAGAAAAAAACGTATGGAAGACTCAGCAAAAACTTGCATAAACAGAGAAAATATTAACCATATTTGGCAAGAAATATTAACCATGTTTTGAAAAATAAGCTTTTTTTTCAATTCTAGGTAAAAATGCTAATGATCTGAAAGAGGACATTAATGAAGTTTACTTATCTGCACAGATGGGAGAGTAGCCATATATACTCTGACTTCTCTTTGCTATTTTTCGTTTATTCTTTTACCTCCACATTTTATTCACATTTTCCTCCTCTCATCCATGAGCACCCCCTCTGATAATAGTGCTTACTGTGTGCCAGGCACTTATTCGATGTGTTCAGTATATATCCTGTTTCTGGTTGTATACTTAGAATATAACCATGGTTTTGCATACATACCCTCCCTGCCCCCCCCCCCCCCCGCAAACATTTTATTGCGAAAAATTGTCAAAATACAGAAGAGTTGGAAGAATTGTGCAGTGAACACCATCTAGATTTTACCAATAACATCTTGGTATATTTACCTGATCGTATATTCATTCATTTTTCTTTCTTTTTTTTTTTTTAATTTTTTTTAACATTTATTTATGTTTTGAGAGACAGAGAGCGAGCATGAGCAGGGGAGGTGCAGAGAGAGGGAGACACAGAATCGGAAGCAGGCTCCAGGGTCTGAGCTGTCAGCACAGAGCCCGACGCGGGGCTCAAACTCACGAATCGTGAGATCATGACCTGGGCTGAAGTTGGTCGCCTAACCGACTGAGCCACCCAGGCGCCCCATATTCATTCATTCTTTCATCCCTGTATCCATACATCGTTAATCTTAATTTCTAGATGCATTTCAAAGTAAATTGCAGACATCGGTGCCCTTTACTTCTAAAACTTCAGCATGCATGTTATTAATTAGATTTTCATATTTGTTTATAGTTGTCTTAGTTAAAATTTACAAGCAGAGAAGCGATTGACTTTTGAGGATACTCTTCAGTGAGTTTTGACAACTGACATGTAAGTATTGTTAATTTACATGGATGTTAGTGTGTTCTATGGCTTTTCTGTTTTTTGTTTTTTTGTTTTTTTTCTACTTTTTCTCACCAACCTCTGTGTATAGGATGTGTCTTTGCTGTCATGGTATACCTAGTCAGCTGCTGACCATGCCTACTTTTAGAGTAGTAGTGACTGTTAGAAGTAATCCATTTAAAATATTAAGGAGTGCCCTTCTAAGGCATTAGATGACCATGAAGGTTTTTCATTCCTTCCACATTTACTAAGTAGCTATTCAGTGTCTGCGGTGTGATGGCATTGGATTCACTGTGATGATCTGTTTTCTGCCATCAGTACTCAGAGTTTTTTGAGGAGATAGGCAGTTAGCAGTAACTCTTTTTTTTTTAATTTTTAATGTTTATTTATTTATTTTGAGGGAGGGATGAAGGGAGGGAGAGAGAGCGAGAGAGAGGGAGAGAGAAATAGCACACACAGGGGAGGGGCAGAGAGAAGGAGAGACAGAATCCCAAGCAGGCTGTGCACCATCAGTGCAGAGCCCGATGCAGGCCTTGAACTCACGAACTGCAAGATTATGACCTGAGCTGAGATCAAGAGTCAGATTGCTTAACTGGCTGAGCCCAGGCACCCCAGTAGTAATTCTTTTTTTTTTTTTCAAGAGTAAGTTTTATGTTTCTTTTCACACTGATGTAAAACTGAAGCTCCTTAAAATATGCAAAGGGAACATTTAAAATGCATTAGCTTGTTAGAATTAATAATAAATATGGAAACCTGCTTAATGGAAGTATAATGCTAGTTTGGTGTTTAGAGGAGATAATAAAAGAGCTAACACTTATTGAGCCCTTAGTACATAGCAACCACTATGCTGAGCATCTTAGAAACATCTCACTATCTACCTCGCAGGGTTGTTGTGATAACTTTCCTTCATTTTATAGATGCAGAAAACTAAGGTCAGAGGGGTTAATAAATTGCCCAAGGGCAGATAGAATAAAGGCATTGTGGAGTTTGGATTTATAGCCTTCTGTCTTTAGAGCCAGTGCCATGAGCATTTGTATACCGAGAATCAGTGGAGAAGAACTCCAGTGAGTGGCAAATATTTTGACCTAATGAATCCTGGTAGATTGCCATTTTTGATTCTGTGGAAACTCTGTTTCTCCTCCTCCTCCTTCTTTTTAATGTTTGTTTATTTTTGAGAGAGAAAGAGAGAGAGAAAGAATCCCAAGCTGTCTCCACACTGTCAGTGGGCTTGATCCCGTGAACCGTGAGATCATGACCTGAGCCAAAATCCAGAGTTGGACACTTAACTGACTGAGCCACCCAGGTGCCCCAGGAACTCTGTTTTTTCAATGCCCATATAAATTGACAAAACCACATGATAGAAAACCGTGTGGATATTGCTGCTCTCTTGTGCATTTTGTGTGGAGGTGCGTATTGCATTTTCTGGGCCTGAAGTTCTAGCATACTCAGATAGAAAGGCCAACAGAACTAAGATGATGGTGTCCTTCTTAGTTTCTGAAGAGGGTGGATTAGAATGGAGGGGCAGAAAAAAACTGGTAATAGGTCATCTGAGGAGGAGGTGAGAGTTCCTAGTAGTTGCTGGGATACTGGTGCAGGGGTAGCTCTCTGGAATTCTTCCCAGTGTTTCTTAATGAGGGATGGATTATCCTCACAGACAGTTGGAAACATATAAGGGCTTGCAGTTGTCAGTGATTTAGGAGTGCTGTGAAATTTAATACCCAGGGTCAGAAGTGATAAATATCTTACAATGCCTGAGTCAGGTTTACACAGAGCAGAATGGTCTTTCCTCAAATGCTAATTCTACTCCTGTTGGGATGAGGAATGGGAAAAAGCACAAAGAAAGCTAGAAAGGATTCTGGGAGTAAACTGGATGTATCTTTTTTTTTTTTTTTCCTTTTTGGTGAGAAAATTTGGATTTAGCCAGTGGGACTCAGTTTAGATGATCCCAATTTTGTTGGCAACATCCAAAGCGTCATAGTTGGGAGCCAGTTGAACATATGCATTCTTTTCTCCTTCAGAGTGAGGCCTGATCAGTGTTGACCTTGGCCATGTCAATGTCATAGAGCTTCTTCACATCCTGTTTGATCTGGTGCTTGTTGGCCTTGACATCCACAATCAACACAAGTGTGTTGTTGTCTTCTATTTTCTTCATGGCTGACTCAGCAGTCAGGGGGAACTTGATGATGGCGTAGTGGTCAACCTTGTTTCTCCTCGGGGATCTCTTTCCAGGATACTTGGGCTGCTTTCAGAGACACAGTGTCTTGGGCTGTTGCAATGTAGGTGATTTGTGGATCTTCTTTTTTTTATGACTGTGGATGCCTTTCAGCACCACTTTCTTGGCCTTCGGAGCCTTTGCTTTGGCTTCGGCTTTGGGAGGGGCAGGGGCTTCCTTTTTCACCTTCCAAGCCATCTTTGTGAAAGGGCCCGGATGTATCTTTGATATGTTTTATTCATATGGTCACAGTGTGCTTCTGTGTGTGTGTGGTGTGTGTGTGTGTGTGTGTGTGTGTGTGTGTGTGTGTGTGAGAGAGAGAGAGAGAGAGAGAGAGAGAGAGAGATGGAGGGAGAGATCTTGGAGAGTTTTGTGTTACATTGGGAAAATTATTGAATTCCCTCATGCATGTTGACATTGACATGACCTGCTAGTGATTTAAAAATTGGTTATGATGAATTGTTCTTTTAATGCACTGCCAGAATTTATTTGATGTCATTAAAAAATGTTTTTATCCTTATTTATAAATGAAATTTCTTTTTGTTTAAAAAAATTTTTTTTAATGTTTATTTATTTTTGAGAGAGAGAGACAGAGTATGAGCAGGTGAGGGACAGAGAGAGGGAGACACAGAATCTGAAGTAGGCTCCAGGCTCCAAGCTGTCTGCATAGAGCCCGATGTGGGGCTCAAACCCACAAACTGTGAGATCATGACCTGAGCGAAGTTGGACACTTAACCAACTGAGCCACCCAGGCGCCCCTGGAATTTCTTTTTCTGAATTATATTTATTATATTATGTTAATAAGAACATGATAATGCATAAAATAATGCATTTGGTTGAGGATAGATAAATTAGGAATTATTTGCACCTTAAAAGTTAGGTGTAATTTGGTTGTTATATTGTCTAGGTCTAGTGTTTTTCTAGAAACAGGACCTTTGCTATCCAGTGTAGTCTGTGATTATTAATGTCTTTGAACTTTTTATCTACTATTTGGTCAAATATAGTATTTTTTTATTTTGGTGAAAAATCAGCATTTCTCTAAATTTTCACATTTATCACTGTCTTAGCTTGGGATTCCTAGAACACAGAGGCTGAAACAAGGCTTTAGTGCTAATGTTTTATGGGGAGATGCAATCCCAGGACAGTGAAAGAGAGGGAAAAGGGAGCCAAGGAAGGATGGGAAGCAAAGGCAAGTTGGTGCATTACGAAACTTTCCAGTGCTTCCTCAAGGGTAAAGGGCATCTCCAGACAGGTTGTATGGAAAACATGTTGTAATAGTCTGTTGGAGAGAGGAAGAGAGGTGGATTTATGTGCGAGTGAGCTCCCATCTCCTTTCTCTCATTGGTCAGTGTTTGCCCTGTTGGGAGTTTACTCTCTGGCCTTCCAGACTGCAACACCCGGCCTCTTTGCTGTGGAAGCTGGGTCCCATTTCTGTGGAATGACAGTGTTTCAAAGCCCTCATTGGAGTCCAGCGTGGTAGGAGGAGTCAGAGCTTATATGGAACTCATTGAGTGGTGCCGAGGGGACCTACGCTGCTGTGGTTTCTGTCATGATGGGAAGGTGTGGCGGGGGGGGGGGGGGGCATGTTTCCAGAGCCTGGCCCAGGAGAGAACGAGAAGGTCAGGGGTATCTGCAGATGAAGTGTTGGCGACCAAAGCCGTGGCAGCTGTGTGGTTGAGGAGTCCAGGAGATGGGTACATTCTTGAGAATCTGAAGTAACCCTTGAAATGTGTCTGAAACAATTTCCATAGATTTGCATATATATTTTTTATGATTTTTAAATCACTTAAAAAATCTGGAGTTTTATCACAATCAAAAATAAATAAAAAGGGGCGCCTGGGTGGCTCAGTCAGTTAAGCGTCTTGATTTCAGCTCAGGTCATGATCTTGCAGTTTGTGGGTTCGAGCCCCGTGTTGGGCTCTGTCCTGGTGGTGTAGAGCCTGCTTGGGATTCTCTTTCTCCCTCTCTTAAAATAAATGAACAACCTTAATAAATACATAGATAAATAAAAATATCTGTGGTTATCACCTTTTTTATCTTAAGGTTGTATATTCTTGGTCTTTTCTTTTTTTCCCATTAAACGGGCTTGCTGGGGGTTTGTGTATTTGAAAAAATATTTGCAGAAAAAAGTACTTGCAGAGAAACAGTTTTACATATTTCTTATTTCTTATTGCATTCTGATAAAATTTCGATTTTAATTTCTAAAATTATTTCCTTGAGTTTGGTATTTTTTGTTATATTTTTAATTTCTTACATTTACTACTTTTTAAAATATTAACATATATTAAGGCATTTATTGGTACAATTTTGCCTTTGAGTATCGCTTTACCTGTGGCACATGAATTTCGACATCAAGTAGTCTCCTTTTTATTATTTTTGAGACAGTATACAACTATAATTCTGAAATCAACAGGGTCCTTCTGGAGTGACAATTTCTGACCCAAGGAGTGGCACTACAGTTTTTTAAGGAAGATTTGGGTGTATTTGTAGGTCTTTCCTGAGACTCTTGACTCAAACTTTCCCCTGAGAATCATTCTAAAAATAATTTATAATAATGATGATTTAAAAAAAAGTGCTTGACATAGCCCTAATACAGTTCTGGGTCAATAGACATGGCAAATCAACTTGGCATTGCTCTTCTTTGGGGAAATAGTCACTTGTGTTGTCTCTCACATTCACAACAATTGATTCCTTCACAGTGATCTTGGTGTTCTAATCTCATAGCTATTTTCACCTTGTAGATGTTTTGACTTTGTATACATGAAAATGCACATTTTAGTCAGACTTCTACAGACATTGGTAACCTTTCATTAATAAAATAGCTTTTGGAGTAAAGTCTATTAAGCAAATTAAACTCTTGTCCACTCCACCATTACTGCTTATTGTGATTAGCGAGCCACTCCTGTCTCTTGTGATTGACTCTTTTGGTCTCTTCCACTCTGGGATCCTATAATCTTTATTGAAATAATGGGACCTATTCCAAAGGTGGCTTTCCCACATATCTTGATTCACAGGGTTCAACCCTCATAGTGCTTTTCAAAGACCTCAACATTTAAATATTTATCAGTGCTGTGTAAAGACCTGGGGCCTTCTTGGGAGACATAATTTGGGATAGATAAATGTATATAATAATTTTTAGTTTATTATTTCTGTCTCTCTGGCTCTTTGTATTTTTTTCTGCTACATTATATAATCTGGTATCTCAGCCTCATTTAGCATAGGCCACCATCAAGTCCAGATGTGAGTTAAGCAACTAAGAAAACACTTGGAAACAACTGGGATTACCTAGAACTAGTACATTGGATCCAGCATTTTTGGCATTTGTTTCCATATTCATAACCTGAGTAGATCTAAAGTTATGTTCTTCTCCCTCTAACATCCTCAGAATTCATTTTCACCTTATTCTCCAGATTTCTGGTAATAGAAATTAACCAATTAGTGTCATTTTTCTTATTGTAGATTCATGGTTTGACTTTGTAATTTGCCTCAAAGGGCATGCTGGAATATATCTCTACTTTAAGGTATAGAAGCAACAAAGAAGAGGACATGGGGAGAATTAGCGCCCCTTGAGAAATAACTACATTAGGTGAGGTATTTACAGTCAGGGCTTCTGTAGTAAGTCAGGAACAGACTTAGTGGAAGAGAGAACTACTTCATCTGGCAAGGAAGGATTAATGTTTTTGAAGGTTTGGGGGTACCACTGGACTCCATGCTAGCTCTTAGGGCCTTACGCTTTCTCAGTTGATACCCTAACTTAAGAGAAGGGCTGTGAAATCAACCTGCCTTGCAATTGTGCAACTTAAGGTCACACTCTGTGTTTGATTTTAGTGATCTCAGCCAGTCAACTGCAAGATACAGGAGACTCTTTTTTAGGATAGTCATAGAAACTCTTTATTTGATAATTATGCCTGAAGTTAAGAGTTTTAAATATCGAGCTTGGCATTTTCTTTCTTGAAGCTTTTTTTGTGAGGAAGCAGGGATGATGCAGTATTGCCAACGATAGGTTCTGCATTCCAGGTTACTACAGGTGATCTTCTGCCCGTGTAAAAATGAACTACCAGTCCTTTAAAATCATGAGATCTTCACTGCCTTCGAACCCAACCCAGGAAGAAAATCAAAGATTCCTGTTTTGTTGTGTTTTGTTTGTTTGTTTGTTTGTTTGTTTTGAGGCCATGCTGACTGCAAACTCTTTGACCAGTTACTCTGGCTTATTCTTCTTAGTTTGAATCCTCTCTTGCTAGTTAGAACAGAAAGGGCTTTATTAAAGGGCATTAGGTAGCTCACAGAATCTCTGGGATGGCCAGATAATCGGGCCTTTACATTGGAAATACAAATAAATTTCAAGTTGTACCAATTATATCTAATGGGAATTCTGTCTATCCCGACTATCACGGCCCTAGTATTGTTTCCTTTTACCCTGAAGATAATTTCCACTAAGATTGTTTTGCAGAAATATGTATTCAATAGTTTCCTTAATCCTTTTGGCTCATGTTACTAGTATAAAAGTCAGGCAAAGATATTAAAAGTGAAAGGTAAATCCTACCCTCGCATTTAATTGGCAAGGAAACACTGCATTAAACGTTTTATAAACACTATGCTGTTACAAGGCCAGCGACTGATGCATTGGTTCTTTCTTCTGCCTAAAAAGACCGGCAGTTGACTCTGATTTACCTTTGGGTGAACTTTTGTTTTTGATAGTAAGCAGATTTTTTTTGCTCTGAGGTTACAGAATTAGTGCTTTTACTTTTGTTTTTTAAGGAAAATAATTACCCTAGTGCCTTTTGATTTTCCAGCTCTGTTAGCTGTTAGTAGAAAGGTAGAAACCCAGTTTCTGTTTTATTAAAGCAGAATCCTTCAGACAATGAACATTGACAAACGACTGTTTTCTGTACTCTTTCAAAATGCCTATGGGTCTAGTGTGTAGCATTTTCGAATTAAAAAAAAAAAATACCCAGGTAATTAATGATTTTAGCTGAAGTGACCAGAGTCCCAGCATTCAAAATCTTTCAGGCAAGGGAACGCTTGTTTCATTTTTTGAAAAATCCTTCAATATCAGAGAAAACAAAAGTGAAAGGAAGGCCCAACTATATTAGCTGTTTATTCTGGCTATGTTGATCAGAATTTCTCAGTTCTCTCCTTCTCTCCTTATTTGTTGTTCTCTTAGAAGCAGACCATCATTTTAGAAAATGTATACAGTTCAGGAAATTTAAACTCATGCAAAATCGTTACTTAATCTGCCTTGAGTTGAAATCCTGTGATGTTCCATCTCTCTCCAGGAAATCTTTCAAGAGACTGATCTCAAGTAACTGTTTATACACCCTTTAGTGACTTAAAAAATTCCTAATGGTGAATAATCATTAATGGATTAGTCTGAAATTTGAGATATGCGGGAGTGAAGTGAGGAAGGAAGTTGTAAATAGCACGTGACTCTTAGGTCTAGACTCCATTGCAAAGTGCTGGTGAGAATCCTGTGGATGTGCAGATGCAAAGACTTTCCCCATCTCAGGTCAGGTTCCCAAGGACAGACTCTGAGACTCTGAGCTTTCTCTGCAGGAGATTTGTTGGATGGTTTTCTCATAAATGCCTGTTAGGGAAGTGAAGGAAGCAGGATACAGTAGAGAGAGGAGTTCAACTATGATAGCTTTTTAAAAAAATTTTTATATTTCTTTTTTTTTAAATATATTTTTAAATGTGATACAGAGGTTTATTTTCTTTCTTTCCTTTCTTCCCTTCTTTCCTTCTCTTCCTTTCCATCCTTCCCTTCCTTACTTCTTTCTTTCAAATTTTAATTCCAGTGTAGTTAACATACAGTGTTGTATTAGTTTCAGATGTGATTCAGCAGTTCCATACATTACTCAGTGCTCATCAAGATGAGTGCATTGCTTAATCCCCTTCACCTATTTCACCCATTCCTCCCCCCACCCCCTCCCCTCTGGTAACCATCACTTTGTTCTCTATAGTTAAGAGTCTGTTTTTGGTTTGTCTCTTTTTCCCCCCCTTTCTTTTGTTTCTTAAATTTCACATGTAAGTGTAATCATATGGTATGTCTTTCTCTGACTGGCTTATTTAGCTTAGCATTTGCAAATGGCAAACTTTCATTCTTTTTATGGCTGAATAATATTCCACTGATGTGTGTGTGTGTGTGTGTGTGTGTGTGTGTGTGTGTGTGTGTGTATACCACCTCTTTTACCATTCATCTGTTGATGGACACTTGGGCTGCATCCATAGTTTGGTTACTGTAAATAATGCTGCAATAAACATGGGGTGCACATATCCCTTCAAATTAGTGTTTTCATATTCTTTTGGTAAATACGAAGTAGCGTGATTTTTGGATTGTAGGATAGCTCTAATTTTAATTTTTTTTAAGTTTATTTATTTTGAGAGAGAGAGAGAAAACGCGTGTGTGTGTGTGCAAGTGGGGGAGGGGCAGAGAACAAAGGGGAAAGAGAATCCCAATCAGGCTCCATGCTATCAGCGCAGACTCTGATGTGGGGTTCGTTGTCACAACTGTGAAATTATGACCTGAACCAAAATCAAGAGTTGGATGCTTAACCAACTGAGCCACCCACGCACCCCCTAATTTTAATTTTTTGTGGAACTTCTTACTGTTTCCCACAGTGGCTGCACCAGTTTGCATTCTTGCCAACAGTGCATGAGGCTTCCTTTTTCTCCACAGCCTCTCCAACACTTGTTGTTTCTTGAGTTTTTGATTTTAGCAATTCTGACAGGTATGAGGTGGTATCCCATTGTGGTTTTCACTTGCATTTCCTTGATGATGAATGATATTGAGCATCTTTTCATGTGTCTTTTTTGGTCATCTACATGTCTTCTTTGGGGAAATGTCTGTTCATGTCTTGTGCCCATTTTTTAATTGGACTGTTTGTTGTTTTGGTGTTGTGTGAAGTTCTTTATATATTTTGTATGAGAGAGTTTGAGTGGTGGCTTTGGTAATTCAGTGGGTAACCAGGGATTTAGAGTGGCCATTTGGTTATGTTTCGAATTGAGGCAAAGGCTCAAGCCTTTATACCCCATCATTGAATGCAGGCTACCCCTAGGAGAGGGGGAAACTTTGGGTAAGGCAGATTCCTTCTCCTGAGGGCAATTCCTAGAAAGTGACACAGGCAAGTGTCCTGGCAACTGGGAGAATGACTGTGTTGGTGCTGCAGTGGGCAAGTCTGGGCAGGGCAACCCCAATATACACTATACACCACTTTTTTTCCATGACTGTATTTGCCATTGCATTCTATTCAAAACAGTAGTAGTCTTGGGATTTTATTTTTCTGAAACTGAAAATATTTCAGCTTTTGTTCAATCATCTTAATTTTTCTAGAAGACATGACAAATGGGAAAGCAACATGTATCATAAAAAATGCAAAGGGTCTGAGATTTTTGCCCTACTTGTTAGCTTGTCACAGATTCATAGAACAACAAGTTAGCTTGCCACAGATTCATAGAATCTGGAAGAAGACATGAGATTCCTGGGTCAGAGACAAAGAACTTTATTAATCATGGCACAACAAACAATATGAACTTTATGCTCACACAATTCTTGTGCTCCTAAGTCCCACAGAGGTGATGTGGAGCAGCCTATATGGATATTGTATATGGAATGGGTTTGTGTTCCAGCTGAGGAACTCTTAGCTTCAGAAATTCAGAATTTAGGAGGCCTTGATATTTCTTAGTGGGCTGCAAGCTAATCTGCTCAAACGTTACCCTGCATAGATAAACACAGGTAAATCTATAATGACTTCTCATTAGTGCGTGGTTTTTGTTACTTAAAATTTGGGCTCAGATTCTTAGGATGAGATGTCAGAAGCTTGTGTCAGTTGTTGGATTACTTTATTACTTACGGTGAAGGTAGATGTGAGGAAGGGGAGGTTTGGGAGAGAAGATGGAAGTGTTATTCAAATTGTAAGACATTCTGCAGTTGTAATGGCATAACTGATGGGGGTGGTTGTTCGGGCTTTCATCTTCTCTTTAGCTATCTTCTGGCCAGGGCAGAGGGTTGGTAACAATAATAGTCACTCCTGGTCACCACCACTATTGTGATTTCTAGATGATACCTTCATCTCAGAAACACCAGTTTGGACACAGGTCTGGCCCTGTCTCTTTTGTTGGATCATCTGAGTTGACCGTGGCTATACAGCAGCACTTAAGACTGGTGAGTCTATACTTGGCAGCTGCAATGTGCACAGAGGCTGAGAGCATCAGACTTTGTAGAATGCTTCAAAGCTGTGATTCCACATTACCAAACCTAGGTCAAGGACACCCGCCCAGGCTTATTTGTATTTACCTTGGAGGGCCAGGTGGCCATCCCCTTCTGTTTAGAGATGAATTGTTCTGTTTGACCAGATGCACTATGAAGCCTTGGCAATGATACAGACATTTCTAGTTAATAGAAAATTTGAAGTTATTTGTTGGCATTGTCACTTGAGTCCAACAGTTTAGATTTGAGCCTTGAAAAAATTTAATCTTTAATCTTACCATGTCTTATTATATAATTCCCTTTATAGGAATTGCTGTTAGAAACTGTACATAAAAAGTGAGAGATTCCTTGGGTTAATTTCCTAGGTTAGTCTATTGTGGCTTCACTTTGTAAGTTCTTGGGGATGTGTTTCAATGAGATATAGTCCATAATGGCCATAGGGGATTATGAGAGGAGATTCTGAAAGTGTATGTATGTAACAAGGAAAAGTCTAGTGTGCACATGAAAATGACTGTGTATTAGCTCTGTTTTAAAGATAGAGGAACTGTTGTTTAGCAAAGAGGGATAACTTGGCCAAGGTCATAGAACCCTAAAGCGACAGAGTTGAGATTTGAACGTAGCTCCAAGTCCTTGTTTTAAACCACTATAGTATAACCTCTGCCCTTGTGCTTTGAGATTGCTTCCCATTCCATGGAGCAGCAAGAATTGTAATGGTAGTGATTGAGCTACCGTTGAATGACCCTTTCACAAAACTTGGCAGAGCTCTGTAGAAGCTCAGGGCTGCATCCATAATGCCACACCCCTGAGTCCATTAGTTAGTAGTAGAAATTGTTTTTCTTGAATTGGTTTGAAAAGCTTATGGCTCACAACTTAAGTTAATAAATTTTTATACCAATCACATAAGTATGTGTAAGGCACTGTGTTAGGCTTTTTGGAAACAGAAAATAATGTATAATTTAGGCAAATGATACCAGCAAATGAAAAAATAAACAGTTGCGTACCTAAAGATTCACCCATTCTTCGAAGATTTTCAGGCTAATGCAGCCCCTTAAGGGCTGCTCTTACAATTAGCAAAATAATATAATTATCCACAGGGTATAGATGCGAGAGGTGTTCTGAACACACAGGTACCCCAATCCCACAAACTCCCAAAGCTTTGTGATCTTTTCTGAAATGTAATGTTTAGAGATTAATTCTTTTGAGGTACATGTAGTAGCTTTTTAGACTTTCTGAGTGATCTGTTAAAGTTCCAGACTTTGACTACATGGAGGTGAACACCAAGGGAAGGACACCTTAAAAACTTTGCTGATACCCAAGGGAAGAGAATTGGCCCCTCGCTGGGAGCAGCACCCTTTGGATTGACACTGACTAGGCAGTAGGGACAGGTAAGGTTCTCTGGGATGGAAGATACCTCACCTTCTAGCTTGGAGCCCTTGGCTTTGCCCTTCCTAAACGCATCTTATGCAAGCTCCAAATTTTCTAAAATTTTACTATAGAATATATTGTTTGCTTTTCACATCTGTTTCCATATTGCCATATAATTGCTCCCTTGCTCTGTTGAAAAACATGTCTTTGTTGCAGACGTGCACATGTGCACCCATCCCAAACTCCACAGCTAATGCAAGATGATCTCTTGGACTTCATTGTCTATTATGGCACTGGTTAGAGGTCAGGGTCAGAATCAGTGAAGTTTATGTCTTTTCTTGAATTATAACTTAGTAACATAGTGAGGGGATTAAAGAACTCTGCAAATGAAGTGGCAGAGTTAAGTGTATCTGCCTCAAAATACAGCACTTTGTTCCATACCCAAGAGCCTCTCTGTTTTGCTTTGTTAAAAGGAAACATGAGCATCAGAGCCCAGAATATAAGCTTTTCCTATTCCATAATTCATCTTAGTTTGTCCCTAAGTGTGTAATAAAAATGGAACCTTAGTTTCCTTCAGGATATTCTGATTTCTGAATTCTTCTGGAACTCTCTAAGGAGAGCATTCCAACTGCCTACAGATTTGTTTATCTCAGGATCTCTAATCCCTTCTGAGACAGTAGGATTGGGCAGCATGGTGTCAGAAAGGCTAAACATTCTTGTCCACTGTAGTGTTTTGAGGGAATGCTGTTCTTCATGGATTGAAACCACTGCACAGGAGCCCCTTGGGACCAATAGTATTGGGTCGTAGGGCTTAAATTTGCCATTGCTAATATGTTGGACTTTTCAGGTCCGTAACACTGTGGCGTGATTTTCCATTTTATTTGATATCTGTTCACTTTTGTAATCACTTGATGTTGCTTTTGCTTAAAGAGAGAAATAATTTACCACCACGCTAATTATGTTGCAGCGGGAACTGTGTAGGAATGCCAGCCTGGTACAGTTTTTATTTATATTTTGCTTCTGTTCTTCCCATGAGTGTGTTATCAGGCTCATTCACCGTAATGATTTAGAGCACCCAAGATTCAAGTGTTGCTTTGCTTCCCTGCCTTCACCCCGCTCCTTCTGTCCTTCCCCTCCATTGTCCTTTTTTCTACCCTTGTTGAGTCTTTAGACTGAGATTGGAGTCATACTGGTTAATGTCTTTCTGCAGATGGATCTCTGACTACATTTCACAGTGAAATTTCACAGTGAAATCGAATCTGAGGGTTTCACAGTCTGTTTAATCTACAGCTGCTCTTGGCTGTTACTATCAAAATGAGCATTAAAAAAAATTGGTCAAGTATATGACATGAATTCAAGATTGCCATCCAGCCGAGGGTTCACTCAGCCTTAAAAAAATACCTTACTTGCTAAAAGAGTTTCCATTTGAATACCAGAAAGCACCAGCGATCTTTGGGTCCTATGTTAATTTTGTATTAAAAGATCAGTCTCCACACTGTCTCATTTTATTGAGGCCCAGATGAATTCCATCTCCATGACGGGGGCTTGCATTCCAGGAAAATTTGCATGCCTTTTCTCTTTTTCCTGCTTTTTCATGGATATATTTCAAAATCATTGTGGTCTAAATGTTTAAATCTGGAAGAACCAAAGTGATAAAGAGCTGGAATTGCTTTATATTCTACCATCTGTTTTACCATTTGTCTCGGGTAACGAGAGCATTGAATTGAACTTCCCTACCTATTTCTCTTTAAGGCTCTGATTTAGTGTATACCAGAAAGTGATGAACCATATGTAGGTCTTTCTGGCCAGTAAGAGTTAGTTGACAAATATTTTAGGATGACCTTCTATTGAGCAGTAAGTTATATAGGAGGGCAGTTCAGTGATCTTTATTTCCGATCTTTGTACAGGTTATATAGAGAAACATTTATAAATACACCACGTGATAAAAGGAAGGTACTTCCTGCATAGACTTAAGGCTGCATTTGGAATGGATTCCCTTCTGTTTGCTTATTTGGGTACTATCAAGCTGGTTAATGTTTTAAAAATATTTTAGAAGGGACACAGAGGAAAACTTATAAAAATCTCATTTCTAAGCCCCTTACTTCACTAGGGACATACAGCAGGCTATGGATTTTGACTCTAGGCATATAAACACCAAAAGAAGACAGCTGCTAGTTGCTGTAAAATAGTTAAATTCTCCATCTGGTTTGCAATATGGGTGAAGATTTGCTGCAAATCTGGATTGAATGCCATGCCCCAGTTAGTTTACAAATATAGTACGTCCTTTAGTTATAGAACATGAAGTGTGGTCCTAAGTGCCAAAGAATTAAACTCTGTTACAGGTATTCAGCAAAAAGGGAGTAAAGATAAAAGCAGTACTACTTTATGTAAAATTTGCTCTACTTAACATCTAAAAGTGACTTTTTACATCCTCAGGAATCTGACAAAGAATAGAAAAATCTTAGGCCTAGTTTAAACTTGGGCAGATAGTGAAATGAGAAGAAGCACAAAGGTGTTTGTGCTTGATGTTTAGAATTGAAACTGGCCCAATACATAAGGCAACACTTTGAATCCGGTATTCCTTCCTTTGAGAAAATTATTTTTCTTTAACAAAACAACTCATATTTTTATTTAAAATATTTTTTTAGATTTCTGTTTTTTATTGAGATATAATTGATATATAGCATTATATATGAGGCGTACAACATAATAATCTGACAGTTGTATGTGTTGTGAAATGATCACCACAATAAGTCTAGTTAATATCATCCATCATTGCACAATTACCAATTTCTTTTTCTTCTGATGAGAACTTTTAAGATTTCCTTCCTTAGCAACTTTAAAAAAAAGGGTTTATTTATTTTGAGAGAGAGTGCACACGCATGAGCACATGGAGAGAGGGAGAGAGTGAATCCCTAGCTGACAGCACAGAGCCCCACACAGGGCTTGATCTCACAAATGGTGAGATTATGACCTGAGCCTAAATCAAGAGTCAGATGCTTAACCTAGTGAGCCACCCAGGTGCCCCTCTTAGCAACTTTCATTATACAATATAGTATAATTAGCTATAGTCACTGTGCTGTATATTACATCTCCGGGACTTAATTTTATAACTGGAAGGTTTTATCTTGACTCCCTTCATCTATTTTTCCCATCTTCAACCTCTCTCTGCCTCTGGCCACCACCAATCTGTGAGTTCACTTTTTTTTTGTTTTTAAAGATTCCACATATAAGTGAGAGCATACAATATTTGTCTTTCTTTGACTTCTTTCACTTAGCATAATGCTCTTAAAGTCCATACATGCTTTTGCAAATGGCAAGATTTCCTTCTTTTTTTTTATGGCTGAATAATATTTTATTGTATAAATACACCATGTTTTTTAAAATCCATTCGTCCATCACTGGACACTTAGGTTGTTTCCGTATCTTGGCTACTGTAAATAGTGCTGCTGTGAACACGGAGGTGCAGATATCTTTTTAGAGTTAGAGTTTCTGTTTCCTTATGATAAGTGCCCAGAAGTGGAACTTCTGGATTGTGTGGTAGTTCTGTTTTTAATGTTTTGAGGAACGTCCACACTGTTTTCCACAGTGGCTGCACCAATTTACATTCTCACCAACAGTGTGCAAGAGTTCCACATCCTCACCAAAATTTGTTATTTATCTTTTTGATAATAGCCATTCTAGGAGGTGTGCATTGCTATCTCATTATGGTTTTGATTTGCATTTCCCTGATGATGAGTGACATTGAACACCTTTTCATGTACCTGTTGGCCATCTGTATATCTTTGGGAAAATGTCTGTGTAGGCCCTCTGCCGATTTGTTAATTGGTTTGTTATTTTGGTGTTGAGTTATATGAGTTCTTTATATATTTGGTATATTAACTCCTTATCAGATATACGATTTGCAAATAATTTCTGCCATTTGGTAGGTTGCCGTTTCATTTCTTTGATGGTTTCCTTTGTTGTACAGAAGCTTTTTAGTTGGATGTCATCTCACTTATTTATTTTTGCTTCTGTAGCCTTTGCATTTAGTGTCAGTTCCAAAAAAAATCATTGCTGAGATTGACGTCAAGGAGCTTACTATGTTTTCTTCTGGGAGTTATATGGAATTCCAGTCTTATGTTTAAGTCTTTAATCTGTTTGAGTTAATTTTTGTGTAGGGTATAAGGTGGTGGTCCAGTTGCATTCTTTTGCATGTGGTTGTCCAGTTTTTTGAGCACCATTTATTGGTTAGACTATCTTTTCCTCATTGTATATTCTTGGCTCTTTTGACATAAATTGATTGACCATATATATGTGAGTTTATTCCTGGGCTATTTTGTTCTTTTAATCGATGTGTCTGTTTTTATACCAGTACCATAGAAGTTTGAATTCTATAGCTTTGTAATATAGTTTGAAATCAGGAAGTGTGATGCCTCTAGCTTTGTTCTTCTTTCTCAAGATTGCTTTGACTATTGGGGCCTTTTGTGGTTCTATACAAATTTTAGGATTGTTTGTTCTATTTCTGTGCAAAATTCCATTAGAATTTTGATAGGGATTGCGTTGAATCTGTAGATTTCTTTGAATAGTGTGTCCATACTAATTGAACTAATTGGTGCAATACTAATTAACTAATATTAATAGTACAATACTAATTCCATAAATATGGAATATCTACTTATTTGTGTCTTCAGTTTTTTTCATCAAAGTTTTAGAGCTTTCAGCATACAGGTTTTTCACCTTCTTGGTTAAATTTATCTCTAGTATTTTATTCTTTTTTTCTTTTTTTTTTTAAATGTTTACCCATTTATTTTTGAGAGAGAGAGAGGCAGAGAGCGTACACAAGTTGGGGAGGGGTAGAGAGAGAGAGAGAGGGAGACACAGAATCTGAAGAGGGCTCTAGGCCCCGAGCTGTCAGTGCAGAGCCTGATGCAGGGCTCAAACCCACATACCATGAGATTGTGACCTGAGGTTAAGTTGGGCACTTAACTGACTGAGCCACCCAGGCACCCCAGATATTTTACTTTTTTCCTGTGATTGTAAATAGGATTGTTTTCTTTCTTCTTTAAAAAAATTTTTTTTAACATTTATTTATTTTTAAAGACAGAGCAAACAGAGCATGAGTGGGGGGAGGGGCAGAGAGGTGGGGGCGGGGTGGGGTGGGGGGACACAGAATCCAAAGCAGCACAGAGCCCGACACGGGGCTAGAACTCCTGGACTGCAAGATCATGACCTGAGCCGCAGTCGGACGCTCAACCAACTGACCCACCCAGGTACCCTAGGATTGTTTTCTTAATTTCTCTTTTTGATAGTTCATTATTAGTGTATAGAAAGCAAAAGATTTTCACATACTGATTTTATATCTTGCAACTTTACTGAATTTATTAGTTCTAACAGCTTTTTGGTGGAGTCTTTAGGGTTTTCTGCAAATAATGAGTTTTATACCTTTTCTGATTTCGATGTCTTTTGTTTTCTTGAGTAATCACTCTTGCTACAATTTCTAATACTTTTTGAATAAAAGTGATGAGAATAGACATTCTTGTCTTGTTCCTGATCTTAGAGGGAAAAGTTTCAGCTTGTAGCCATTGAGTATGTTGTTAGCTGTATGGTCTTTATTATCATGAGATGCATTCTCTCTGTACCTACTTTGTTGAGAGTTTTTATCATAAATGGATATTGAATTTTCTCAAATGCTTCTTCTGTGTATTTTGAGATGATCATATGATTTTTATATTTCATTTTGTTAGTGTGTTGTATCATATTGATTGATTTGCAGATACTATCTTTGCATCCCTGGAATAAATCCCACTTGATGATGGTGTATGATTCTTTTAATGTATTGTTGAATTTGGTTTGCTAATATGTTGTTGAGGATTTTTGCATCTATGTTCATCATGGATATTGTCCTGTAATTATCTTGTGTTTTTGCCTGATTTTGCTTTTAGGGTAATTCTGGCTTCATAAAATGAGTTTGGAAGTGTTCCCTCTTCCTCTGTTTTTTGTAAGAGTTTGAGAAGAATTGGTATTAATTATTTTAAGTGTTTGATAGAATTTACCAGTGAAGCCATCTGGTCCTGGACTTTTGTTTTTGGGGAGGTTTTTGATTACTGATTGAATCTCTTTACTAACAGTTGTTCTGTTCGGATTTTCTATTTCTTTATGATTCAGTCTCAGTAGGTTTATATTTCTTAGAATTTATCCAGTTCTTCTGGGTTGTTCATGCTTAGAATATCCTGTGCCTGTAAGTAAGGAAGTGCTAAAACAATGATGGAAACATGTCAGAAAGAAATGGAGTCCAGCTTGAATGACTCCTATTAGTCAAACTGGGGACAATCTTAGCATTAAAATAAATACTGATAATAACAGGTATAATTCATTAAATAAGATAAAATTCTGTGAGTGATATTGATATAAATAAATGGGTAAGAAGGAAAAAGTTTTCCTTATAATAGTTTTCCAACTAATAAATGAAGGCGGATGGTAACCATCATTGTAATAATTAGGTAAGGCAAAAATCATCAATGCATGCTAAAACTAATGATGGAAGTTTGATGAGGCATTGGTTATTTACATAGTCTTAAATATGTTTTTATTTTTATTTTTTAAAAAATATTTTTTGAGAGAGAGAAAAAGAGCAAGCATGGAGGAGGGGCAGAGAGAGAGGGAGAGAGAGAATCCCAGGCAGGCTCCATGCTGTCTGTGCAGAGCTCGACACAGGGCTCGAACTCACGAACGGTGAGACCATGACCTGAGCTGAAATCACGAGTTAGATACTTAACCGACTGAGCCACCCAGGTGCCCCTCAAAGTATGTTTTTAAAAATTTCTAATTACAAAGGGCAAAGTGATAATCTTATGGTGGAGAAACATGGGATCAAAGTTAACCTTACCAATATTGGACAAATAGTATCCTGTGTCTCCTGATGTGATGCCCTGAGGAGAACCAACATCAATTCTGTTGTATTTCTTTAAAAATTCATACCCCAAATCCAATTATGAAGAAACATCATGATTACCCAGCATCAGACAAACTCTAATTGAGACACATTCTACGTAATATTTGGCTTATATTCTTCAAAAATATGAAGGTCAGGAAGGACAAAGAGGGATTATAGAACTATTCCAGATTAAAGAATACTAAAGAGTCATAACAGCTAATAGCAATTTGTGATCATGGCCTCTGGACCAGGTGCATGTTCTCTGTCTCTCAAATATGTACAGTGTACTAATGTTGAGTCAGTGTTAAAATCCTGATTTTGATAATTGTACTGAAGTTATGAAAGACAAAATTTTTGTTACCAGGAAATAATACTGTGAAATATTTAGGAGTAAAGGGGCATGGTGTCTCAGCTTATTCTCAAATGATACATGAAATGCACACATACACACATATATAGAGAGAGATGAAGAAGCAAATGATAGTAATTGTGGAATGTGATTGAAAGTCATGGAGAATTTCTTGCAACTTTTTGTAAGTTTGAAATTATATCAGAATTATATAAAAACCCAGTGTAGCACAGGTCAGAGTAAACAGGCAGTGGGCATATTTGTGGCCAGAGCCTTGTGGAATGTGTGGTCCCAGGGTAATGGGCAGAATGGACCGTCGTGGAGGGCACTTCCTCAACAACCTGGGTCAGTGAATGAACAGTACAGTCAGTCAAGGAGGAAGTGAAATCTTCACTTGTTTCAGAAAGTTGAGATAGGAGGATGTGATTATCACATCACCTCATGGTCCCACATTCAGGAGAGGTGGTCACTACACAGGATATGGTAAGATGAGCTAGGTCAATATGATTAGAACACTTAGAAAGCTAGGGAAGGGCTTTATTCGCTGTATAATTTAGGATTTCTGATATGTTTTACTTGTCATTTGGTTTTCTCATGATAAAGAGAATGTCTGTTGACCAAACTAAAATAAATTTATTTCAATAAATAAATAAATTAGTTTAAATGATTTTAATTTTATTGACCGTTCCTTCTCCCCTAATCTCTGGCAACCATTTATCTTTTTATTATGTTCACAATTTTGCCTTTTTCAGAATGTCATCATACAGTATGTGGCTTTTCAGATTGGCTTCTTTCCCTTAGTAACAGAGGCACTTAAGGTTCCTCCATGTCTTTTCATTGCTTGTTAACTTGGTTTTTTGTTTGTTTTTTTTGTTTTTGTTTTGTTTTTGCTCAAAAACATACAATCGTCTGGATGTACCACGTTTGTTTATCATCCACCTGCTGAAGAACATCTTGGTTGCTTCCAAGTTTTGGCAGTTCTGAATTAAGCTGCTATAAACATCAGGGTACAAGTTTGGGTAGGCATAAGTTTTCAGCTCCTCTGAGCAAATATCAAGGAACATGATAGGAACATGATTGCTAGGTCATATGGTGAGTGTATATTTACTTTTGTAGGAAACTGCCAAACTGACTCAAAGTAGCTGTATGATTCTGTATTCCCACCAGCAATGAACGAGAATTCTTGACCCTCTGTCTGCCTCCTTATCAGCGTTTGGTGTTGTCAGTGTTTCAGATGTTAACCATTCTAATTGTTGTTTGGTAGGGTCTTGTTTTAATTTTCAATTTCCTAGTGATAAGTGATTTTGAATATTTTTGACATGCTTATTTGCCATTTGTATATCTTCTTTGGTGAGTTGTCGGTTCAGGTCTTCTGCCCAGTTTTAAATTCAGTTGTTCATTTACTTATTGTTGAGTTTAAAGAGTTCTTTTTTTTGTTTTTTGTTTTTTGTTTTTTGAGAGGGGACAAGTGAGTGAGGGGCAGAGAGAGAAACTCAGGAGGGGCAGAGAGAGAGAGAGAGAGAGAGAGAGAGAGAGAGAGAGAGAGAGAAGTGGGGCTCATCCGTGGTGGGGCTTGTGCTCACCTGAATTAAAGAGTTCTTTGTATATTTTGGATAACAGTCTTTTATCAGGTATGTCTTTTGCAAATATTTTCTCCCCATCTGTGACTTGTCTTATTCTCTTGAGTCTTTATGCTTTTTATCAAATCAAAATGCAAAGAAGGAAACTTGATCATACACCACAGTGTCTATTAGATAAAAGAAATTCAATTTCTCAAGGAGAAATGTAATGTTTCTGCCTTTAAGAACATAAAAGTATTTATTGCAAGATCTTCCATATAGAGGACTTTTTTGTAATATAATGAAGAAGGGTACTTTTTGCAGTCTTCTCTCTCCTATTCACTAAACCATGTAATGACCTTATCTTTGTTTTGAAGGGACCTCATAATATTGACCACTGTGTATTAAGATTATGAAGCAGGAAGATATTTCTAGAAATAGAATGTGTATAAGTAATATAATCAGACATTTGCAAACATTTAAAATGAAGGTTAAGGGAAGGGCTTTTGTTAGAAATGTCCAGACGTGGAAGAATAATTAGGATGCTGAGAAACTGCCTAGAGAACCATTAACTGGAGCAGTAAATAGTATGCACCTGTCAAAAGGGACTCTCACAGTGCAGCAGTGGCAACTAGGTGTCCTTACCTTACCTGGAGCTGAGGCAATGGCAGCTGATTCAGAGAGTCACAGCATCTCACTAGCATTTGTTACCCACATCACAGATTCACACAGTTGAGCAAGTCATGCCAAGGTGGGTAGCTCCAGAGACCATTTCTTATGTTCCATAAGGAGTCTTCTTACCATCTATTCCTGCCAACCAAGCCTTCAGTATCCAAGAGGCGTTCTACGACCATGGAGTTCTTCCCTCTCCCTCAATAGTATAGAGCTTCTCTCTTTCCTTTTCCGTTATTTCTTTGCTTTTTGTGTTTATACCCCTTCTTTCCCCCTTCCTCTCTCTTTCCTCCCTCCCTCTCTCTTTCCTCCTTCCCTTCCTTCCTTTCTTCCTGCCTGCCTGCCTGCTTGCCACTTCTGTTCTCCATATTTAACTACTGGGAGGTGAAGGGAGAAGAAATAGACCTTCTTGCTGAAAAGTTATTTCCAAAGTCTCTGCCTCTGTGTTTTCTCACCTGGCTTCCCAACTGGATTTAGTCTAAAGCTAATGGATTGGAATTCTATTCAGTCATTGCATAAAATGTGCTCACTCTCCCAGAAAGCCTTATAGTAAATAAAATTCTAAATTATACAGATCAATGCCTAGTGATCTGTTAAGACAGATGATTAAAATCACATTAATTAACATTGAAAACATCTTATAAGGCAATTGTCCTTGCCTATGCCAGCCATCATGGAAGGCATCTGCTCTGGAAGGGGATTCCCTAAGCGAAGGGAGAAGGGTGCTTTGCCCTGGAGATGGGGATTAGTTTATGTGTTATTTGGTGCTATGGTGAGTTTGTAGCATGTACTGAAGTGGCCACAGTTATGCAGGGGTAATGAGAGATTATTAAGAGTAAGGGAGAAAGTAGCTGGGAGCAAGAGATATGGCAGTTACATTTGTAAGGTTCAGAAAAACTCCTTAAGAAGTTAGCTACCCCCTGGAATTTGTAATAGAAATCACCTTGCCGAGAATTTGCTCTAGAGGTGAAGCAAAGCTGATGTGCACCCCCATTCTACTGAATTCATAACTCTCACGATATACTTTGTACCTTTGGGGAAAAAAGGAAATCGAAGTCCTAGGTTCAGTTTACTTTTTGTACTTCTGGGTGCCGGAGCTTTCATGGGAGATGTAGTTAGGGCATTTGTGGTGAACTTTTCTGGAGGGAGAAGGACGGAGGGCTTTGTGTGATGAGTCACAAGCATGCCTTAAATAGTGATGTGTCACTGCTTGTTCTCAAATGGACCATCTGGATAACACCCTCATACTTATTCCTTTTTACAAGCATGAGGGTGCTCTGTGGAAACTGTGTTCTCACTAGAGTAGAAAACCAGGTAACTTTGTCAACACAGAAGTCTATTTTCTCCCTTCTTCCTGCAACCCTGTGGAGTCATGGGAAGTGCAGAGAAAAAATGAACATCTCTGAATACTGGATTAAACCAGGAGACTGTAGTGCTGCTGTTTTTGATAACTAGAAGAAGGGGCCATGTTATTCAGTCATGTTGCAACTTCTGGTAAGTTTGCCTACTTAATCAGGGGCTCAGAAATGACTGTCAGTGTCCAAAGGCCTAGCATAGGGCCTTCGGGGTGGTATGTGGGTCAGCAAATGACGTAGTATTAATTTTCTTCCAGCTTATGTTTATAGTTATTCAGGAAGTATTTTGATGTATCTGACAATAATAAATCTCCTGGGCTTTAATATTCTGTAATAATTAACATCACTCACCACCATCTTGTTCAATCTGCAGGTAGAACATAGATTCAGAAATGATTCACTGAATCTTTACCACGAAACAACCAACCAACAATATCTGTAGCTGTGCAATCCCCTTCCTCCACCTTCTGGCTTCCTGTCACCTCTCAACCCCAAGTTTCTGTCTATAGTGCAGTCAATGCCCGATCAGATACCACTGGCATAAGAAGATAGTAGACATGGGAAAGGAGTGAATTTAGTTGCTTAACTCTCAGCACCAGAGGGAATTTCCCTCCTATGAAATTAATAGAACCAGAAAGAAATTGTAAAAATGTTGTAAGTCATGCTAAGGATATAGACATTGCTTAGTTATATTGAATATTCCCTTGAAATGATATGGGGCGCCTGGGTGGCGCAGTCGGTTAAGCGTCCGACTTCAGCCAGGTCACGATCTCGCGGTCTGTGAGTTCGAGCCCCGCGTCAGGCTCTGGGCTGATGGCTCAGAGCCTGGAGCCTGTTTCCGATTCTGTGTCTCCCTCTCTCTCTGCCCCTCCCCCGTTCATGCTCTGTCTCTCTCTGTCCCCCCAAAAAATAAATAAATGTTGAAAAAAAAAATTAAAAAAAAAAAAAGAAATGATATTTGTTTCTCCAATACAACCGTCCTTAGTGGAATATGATTTTTGCCTACAATGACAAAATCAGTGTAAATAGCATGCAGCTAGCAGCGTCTTGAGTTCCATTCAAAGTAGGAGTTAATCAGTTGACTATTAGTAGGATGTATGGAAGCCTCCACTTTTAGTAAAGCCCCAACTTTTCCTTGTTGGTAGCCCCTTAAGCAGAGAAAAGGTACATGTGGCCTTGAAAAATGTGCATATCATCTGTTCTCTTCCTTCAATCAGGTTGGAATGTGCCGACCTTGCCTGTGTCTGTTGAGTCTTATGAAGTATCTCCAGGGATTTTTAAGGCCAGACAAGAAAATGCTCTGAAGGTAGATGAAAGGGAAGTCTGTGCAGCGAGCCCCAGCACAAGCCAGAGAAAATTTTCTGAATCTAAAGCAATCTGCTTTGTTGCATCTGGACAAAGCTCTGAGAGGAAGGAGAGGCATGTGCTGCTTTCCAAATGGACAGGAGCGTCATGTCAGACTCTTGCTGGCAGGTGCTCTTCATTGGTAGAGCTCCTCCCCAGCCATGAGAAAACAGATGGATTGTATAGTCTTCTGAACTGGAACTCTTCACTGTTACCTGTCTCTTGCACAAAGACCTTCATTTTTAGGAGATTTTGTGTTTCATCTAGAAATCAATTGTCAGGATATTGTACTTGGAAATATTTGATCTATATCCTTTGAAAATTTAAAGGTAGAGGATTGACTGGCAAGATTCTGAGAAGAACCGTATAAGCTTTATGAGTAAAACAAAATGCCTTGTTTGAGTTCAGTAAACACAGACTGAGTCTCTTCAGTGCCAGTTAATGAGCCTACCTAGATGAAGATGATCCTGTCATGATGGATCCTTCAGTTCAGTCCAGTATAAAAAGTATATAATGGGGGCACATACAGTGTGTCCCTGGCAGGCAGGGGTGAATGTACCTAAAGAAGATTGGGAAAGTGTCTAGTAGGGTGGATGCCATTGCTGTTGTTCACCACGTGCAGAAGAGGGGGAGGGACATCACAAGCAGAGGGATGGATGTACACAAAAGACAGTGGACTGTGTGCACATGACCTGTGCTGGACCAGTAGGGAGGTTTGGATGGCTAGAGCTTCTTTAAAAATTTTTTTTTAATGTTTATTTTTGAGACAGAGAGGGAGAGAGAGGGAGTGAGCGAGCAGGGGAGGGGCAGAGAGAGATGGAGACACAGAATCCGAAGCAGGCTCCAGGCTCTGAGCTGTTAGCACAGAGCCCAAGTTTGGGGGCGGGGTAGGGGGGATGGGGACTCGAACTCACGAACCGTGAGATCATGACCTGAGCCAAAGTCACACACTTAATTGAGCAACCCAGGCACCCCAACTGGCTAGAGCTTTATGGTAACGGGGCCTAAGTGAGTCTAAGATCCGCTGGGGTTAGTTGGAGATGGGAGGTTGAGCGTGTGGAGATAGGGTGGGTGTCACTAGGGCGTTCTTAAACTGGAAGCAGGAGGGGGTTGAGACATAGGAGGCAACTGCTACCTGAAAATAGCTTGTATGTTGCATGAGCAATATATGTTAAGATGTCAACAAATCACAATTTATTTTTTGTCTCCCACTGAGCCTGTGTAATTTATTTAATGGGGTAAAATACCCCATCAGTCTTCATTCAGTACAACTCTTCTTCATCCACCCTATAGCCAGGGTCTCCTATGAGCTCCTTTCTTCACTATAGCCTCGTCTGAAGCAAGTGGGAGAGAGCCAGTGGTGTCTGAAGGGGAAGCAAGGTCAGGTTCTTCTGTTATTCTCCATCCTCCCCCACTCTCTAGATGCCGGTTTGACCCCGTTAGAGGGTAAGGGCTTTCTGTGATGGGATAGCTTCACTCTCTCTAGAGGCCCGACACGTTTAATGCTGGCTCTCTTCCTTGCGGGGAAACCAGGTCTGAGACTTTGCATTTGTAAAGTTTGGACATGATCAGCTGGCACCTTTCTTTGAAGTTTTACAATTGTTATTTTGAGGAATCTCTGCAGAAATGTTACTTTTATTTTTCTGTTAAGTGTATAATAAACGTCTGGGGGGTTGGGATATGGAAAGCTGGCTTGGAGATATGTTGGGAAGAGGGAGGAATAACAGATAGCTACAATTAAACAATAGTGAACATTTATTGAGAATGTATAATATGTTAGGTGCTGTAGGAAGCCCATTATACAGAATAATGCTCTTAACTGTCATAACTCTGTGAGGTAGGTACTAGCATTTTCCTCATTTTATAGATGAGGAAATAGAGGTACAGAGAGGGTTAAATAACTTACCCTAGGTTGCAGAGTGAATGGCATTCCTGGGATTCCAACCCAGGCAGTCTGACTCCACAGATTGCTCTTAATCACTCTGCAGCATTGACATCAACAAAATGTCCGAAATTGTACCGAATACTTTACATAGAGTCTGTCATTTAACCGTTTCATTAATTATGTGAGGCATGTTTTGTTACAATTCCTATTTTAGAAATGAAGAAACTGAATCTCAGGTTAATTTACTAAGGGTCATATAACCAGAGCTCAGATACTAATCCATGTCAGATTGATTCTTAGGATTTTGCTCCTAGCTGCTGCACTACTGGATTCCTCGTGGAGAATGCAGCATGACAGGCACTGATGTGTGATATTTTGGGATAGAACAGGGGTTCAGAGTGCAGGCTCTGCACCACGACCTCCTGGGCTGAGGTTCTGAGCTCGCACTTCCCAGCTGGGGGATGTTGACCATGTTCTGCTCTGCTCTGTAGAGTTCTTACTGCATGTCTTGTTCAACCTCATCTATAAATGGGGTAATAATTGTACTTACATTGTAGAGTCATTATGATGATAAAATGAATTAATGTGGGTAAAACACTTAGAAGGTGCCTAGTGCATAATAAGTGGTCTACAGATGTTAGCTATTATTACTATGTTAATTCAGAATAGAACCTGGAGACTTCACGGTAAGTGTGTGCCTGCCTGTTCCTAGGCTATTAATAAATAGGAAATACAGATTCAGGTTGCAGAAACAAGGTTCTGCTCCTCAGTGTTTTCCAGGACTAAGAGCTTTGGGACAGAAGTAAAATTGCTTTCTGTCAAGGTGGTAATAATTTTTAGGTCCCTTTTTGTTTCCTTTAACAAATTCCATCTTGTCACTTGAGTACACCCTTGAGCAATTATATAGGAATACAGGACTTCAAGTTTTCTTGGAAAGAAAAAATTTGAATAGTCTGCCATCTTGCTCTAATCAAAAGCTAAGCTGACATTTAAGGCCAGGATAGGGTTTTGCCCTAAGCTCATCATATGAATCCAGTCTGTTCTTATGACTTCAATGGATTCTTTTACTCAGAAACAAATGATTCAGTGCCTTTGATGTTTAGGACAATTCTAGATACTAGGAATATAGTAGGGAACAAATGGACAAAAATACCTGCTTTCAGGGTGCTTATGTTCTAGTGGATGAGATAGGCAATGAATAAATAGGTGAAATATATAGTAAGTCAGATAGCAATGAAAGTAATAGAGAATAAATAGGGAAAGAGAAAGTGCTGGGGGACATTTTGTTTTATTTTATTTATTTTTTAATGTTTATTTGAGAGACAGTGTGAGCAGGGGAGGGGTCAGAGAGAGAGGGAGAGAGAGGAGCCCAAGTGGGCTCTACACTGTCAGCACAGAGCCTGACGCAGGGCTCTATCTCATGACTTCTCACACCATGAGATCATGACCTGGGCCCAAACCAAGAGTTGGATGCTTAACTGACTGAGCCACTGAGGCACCCCTGGTGGATTTGTAATTTTAAATAAAACGTCAGGTTTAGGTGTGATGATGTAATTGAGATTTTGTTGAAAAAAAAAAAAAAAAGAGCCTTTATCATTTGGACATGTATACAGACATATTATGATGAAGTATACTGAGGTATTATGATGGAAAAAAATACTTGAGATTTGCTTTAAAATAATCCAGAATTGGGCATGGGGCATCAGGAAGATCTCGGTGGAACAAGGAAGATAGGTATTGAGTGTTGAAGCAACGTGACAAGTATGTAGGCGTTCATTAACCTTTTCTCTCTCTATTTATTTGAAAATATCCACAATAAAAAGTTAAAAAAATAAAAATTACAACATCTTACACATGTACTAAATTCAAACAATAGGATTCCATTGTGAAAACATAGACCTGTGGGGCGTCTGGGTGGCTCAGTCTGTTAAGCCTCCCACTTTAGTTCCGGTCATGATCTCGAGGTTTATGGGTTTGAGCCCCATGTCGGGCTCTGTGCTGACAGCTCGGAGTCTGCTTGGGATTCTCTCCCCACCCCCTGCCCCTGCCCACCACCCCCCCCCCCCCGCCGTCCCTCTCTTGCTCATGTTCGGTTTCTCTCTCAAAGAATAAATAAACATTAAAAAAAATAATCTCATTGAAAACGTAGACCCGAAACCCTAAACCTACAGATACAAAAATAATTAACAAAGTAATTATTTAAATTATTAAGCTTGTGGGGCGCCTGGGTGGCTTAGTCGGTTAAGCGTCCAACTTTGGCTCAGGTCATGATCTCACGGTCTGTGAGTTCAAGCCCCGCATTAGGCTGTGTGCTGACAGCTTGGAATCTGGAGCCTGCTTCAGATTCTGTGTCTCCCTCTCTCTGCTCCTCCCCCTGCTCTTGTTCTCTCTCTCTCTCAAATAAATAAACATTAAAAAACATTAAAAAAATGAATAAATTATTAAGCTTATGTCAAGAACTTATATAAAATTATTAAATTCAAAATTAACAAAATAATTGAGTGTCAGGGATGGCTTTGCTGAGAAGGGGCTTGTCCAAGTGGAGACCTGATGGGGTGGGGCTGGGGGTGGGGATGAGGAGACTGGTAGGGTGGGGATGAGGCAGTGAGCCCCGGGAGTTCTGGAGAAAAGCCTTTCAGAGCAAGTGATCCAAAGTGTGAGTCAAATTCGGATTGTTGTGAAGGCAGGGGCATTTCCCGTGTCCTGGAGGCAAATGGTCCATGATGATGCCCTTCATGTGTAATGCTCTTTGTAGTTTGGGAATCTCTTTACAAACTTAGAAGGTAGGGCCATGTCTTACTCATCACTGCTTCCCCAGTGCCTAACAGAGGTCCTGTGCTCGTTGAGTGTTGAACATTCATTTTCTCATATCTTCTTCTGTAACAGACCTGTAGGGTAAACAGGGAAGAAATCTTTACTCCCCTTTAATGCAGATGAGGTATCATTTGCTATCATTAGGAGTCTTAAATCATGGAACTGTTGCTAAATGGTGGAGCTGCTTGATTTCAAATCCTGTGAGCCTTTTCCCTCTACCACATACATAATGTATTAAGGGACCCAGTCTCCTGAGACAGAGGAATCGAGAGATGATTAAAGTTTTGGTGGTACAGTTTATTTGAGAGGCAAATAGAGCACCTAGTGCTTCATGTGTGGACTCTTAGGGCCAAATTTAATTTCCTCTAACCGTGTGTGGCCACAGAAAATAAGAAATCCTGTTAGAGTATAAACCCAGGCATGAAACTGTTGCTCTGAAACTCAGTATCACTTAACACTAAAAAAAGTAAAACAGAGCAAGACTCACAAAAGGCATTTTACAGGCGGCTTAAAAGTTATACACCCAGGAAATTATGCGTGGTGTCTGTATGCACATACACTGAATTTCAAGTTCATTGGTTTTAAGCTTTCTTTCCCTATGTGGAATATTTATAACCAGAAAATAGATGAGACTTTGGGGTTTAATGAAAAGATTTGTATGTAACATATGTTTCCCTTTATAGGAAATAATCTCTTAGCCTCTTGAATATGTCTGAATTTTTAAGTCCTATGGAATAATTTTATTTGACTCTTAAATCATATAGTTTTCTTCCCTTTTTTTGGTGTGTCCTGTTTCCTCTAAGGGTCTTAGGTTTAATTCTGGAGGCATGTTCAGAGTAAGAATACGGTAGTCTTTTGTATTTTTAGTTGATTCTATGTAGATATGTCTTTCACAAATGTTAAAATAGTGCAGGTGTTAGGCAATTACGTCAGGAGTATATTTAGAATTGTAACTTCATGTTCTTTGTTTCATCTTTGGGGGACAGATTTAATTAACAACCTAAATGAGTTTCTTGGCTCTTAGAAGAACATGCTTTAGGGAAATTAGAGTAAGAGGCAAGTACGCATTTTTTTTTTTTTTTTATCTTTAATGTCATTTGGGAGAAATGGTTTGAGTTAGTATGAAGTTACTCAGGGGGATTCATTGTCTTTTAAACACACACTTTAAAGAGCTTGTAAGTTTGTAATAGAACGTACCACAGGGTTTGATTTTTATATTTTAGGCTCCCCCTGGATGCACCTGAAGGTCTGCAATAATGTGTCTCCCACAAACTTTTCTAAAGGGTCAGCTGTTTGAGATTTCTGTGGAAACCAAACTAATTTAGCAGAAATAATTAAACTCTGGCAAGGTCTATGGCTAGGCATAGTAATACTTGTATGCAAATAGTAACTAATGTTGGTATTAAAAAGTTTACATTAGAAATGTAGGTGCTAACCTCAAAAGCACACAGAAAGACCCTCTTCTGAAGTTATAATTAAAAACTGTCACCTGGGGGTGCCTGGGTGGCTCGGTCGATTAAGCTGACTCTTGATTTCAGCTCAGATCATGATCTCATGGTCTTAGGAATTGAGGCCAGACTTACTGTACAATACATACATACATATATATATATATATATATATATATATATATATTTATGGTACTTTTTAAATTACAGAAGTATCTCATGAGCATATGAAAAATCTCAAACTATATAGTTGAATTTTTAAAATATTTTCTGATGACTTGAAAATTGATGATTTATCTATTTTTAGTAAATAGTTATATTTACTGTGTGTGTGGGATACTGTATGTGTGTATTTCTAGGAGTTTCTCCGTAAATTTCCAGAAATTATTGCTTTATTTATTTACATGCTAGGTTAGTGTCAACGTAGGTTGTGACTTTAAACAAAATAAAAAGACTTCTTAAAAATTAACAACACTTATATGTATTAGTGGAATATCACGTTATGGCAATATATTTTCTCTTTCTGTAAAAATATGTGATGGCCTGCCCTAACTCCCTAGGCAGTATAAGAACATATTTCTTATGAGATGTTCAACAATCTCATTGTGATGAGTTGTTTTATCCACTCTGCACATTATGAATAGTTTGGATCGTGTGTAGTTAGGGGCAAGGGGAGTTTTTCAGAGGAGAAGTGATGTGTCCTGTGGGAGGAGACACTAGGTTCCAACTTCCATGTGAGTCTCTGGCATTCAGGGGCAGCTGATAAATGAACAGAGCTAAAAGTTCTCAAGAGAGACCTACCTTACTGTTAAGGTTACGGGCTCAGTGGTCAGGGTTGTACTCCTGGATGGAGAATAGGAGATATCTGAGGCATCTCCTGTTATCCCTCGGGTGAGTCATTGGTGCTACAAAATGAGTCCTTGGAAGGAGAGCTTGGAGTATGTTTTTTTGGCAGAAGTCTGCTGGCAGAGTGTGGGGGGTACTTTCTGCTCTGAAAAGAGCCTTTCATCTTAGGATTGTTACTGATATGGGGGAATAGGGATATTTACCACATTGACATTTAGAAGATGTGTGCATTTAGGTAAATTTGGACTTCTGTAAACATTTGTTTATTCTTTTCTTCTAAAATATGTTTTTGATACTAGCATTGTGATCATTATTTAGGAAAATGTCCTATTAGGGCCATCCAATGGTAAAATTTTTCTGCGATTTCTAAGAGCAGTTTCTCAGCCAAATAAGATATGAAACCCCCTTGAAATAAAATCACATGGGCCTCTTAGACAGGACAGCCACTCTGTCCATGATTTTTTGGTACCATGGATATTTTCCTAGTGTTTGAAGTCCAGAATTCAATTCAATTCTCTTTGGATTTTCAACATATGAAATGGCATACCTGCCATCCAAAGGGTTCAACCTATAGGCGTACCCACTGTGTTTAAAATCTGGGGTAGATGAAGCCAGCTTTATTTAAGACAGACCAAATGGGTATTGAAAATCTTAATGAAAGGACGCTTGATGTTATTGGCTCATTTCCTACCTTATTGAGTTTCTGTCACAGTTGCCTGAACAATGTTCAATGACTTAATTTAATTTACTTTTTTCTTTCTGGGGGACAGGTGGACAAGAAATTCACACAGAAATAGCACGACCTTACAGCTAAGCAGATGTGTATAGACAATTAGAATGTGGGATGGGAATTCTGAGAAAATTATACTGAAATAATGATTGGATGTTGTAAAAGGGATTGGCTCTCTTGATAAATTTACTTGCAATTATAAATACTTCGAAAAATATGTTGAAGAAGAGATGATTTTGCAATCATAGCCTTCTAAGAAAGAATGCCAGCCAAGAACTAGGACACTTGTTTGTATTTTCAAAAGTCACGTCCCTTTTCACCTGTAGTGTGGTGTTAACTTTATGGGATCTGGATCCAGGCCCCTAGGATTCTTACTTTAGAGTGACTATTTCCTTCCTGTGTGACCTTGGGCACTTTGCAGGATCTTTTTGCAAAGTGGATATGATGATGGTAGCCCACCTTATAGGCTTTTTGTAAGGGCAAAATGAGTATTTGAAATGCTTAGAAGAATGTCGGGCACATAGTAAGTGCTCAGTAAATGTTAGAGATTATAATTTATGAGTAGTTTAATTTCTCTAGATCTCGGTTTTCTCATTTGTATAAGAATATATTTTTTCTGAGCTTATTGGTATGGATAATAAGAAAGGACCATTTTCCTGAAGGAATTTTGTCTCCAGGAGGAGAGAGAAATGTACTCAAAGGCCAAGGTCTCAATGCAACATAAACAACATCAGAGGTCACTTTGGATCTGGGCAGAAAATGGAAGGCTTCCTGGCCAACGTGCCGGTTGAGTTATGCTTTAAACCAATGGTTGCCAAGTTGGGAATAATATAAAGTGATAACATCTAGAAAACACCACTGGAAGCAAAATACAGATGCCAGACTTTATTTTGGTAAATAATGGAGGGGGGGGGGCTTCTCTCATCTAATGTAACCATAATTTTATGAAAGAAAGAAGGTACTTAAAGATGAAAGGATTCATCCCTGTCCAAGGATAAATTCACCATATGTGCTTTTATGGAATTTCATCACATTGTCATTTTTCTCTTCTCCTTGACTTAAGTACAGTTTCATCATGGAGCAGGCAATCTACCTACCAAGTGTGGGAAATACTACCTTTAAGGATGAGAAGATGTCAATAGCCAGAAATCATGGATGGGAAGAGAAAAAAGGAATTGAGCATGTAAACAAAGGTAGAATATTGAGATAATTCATATTAGCTGCTTCATTAGGTGAATCCCAAATCCTAGAGGCATAACAAAGTGTGTTTACTTCTCACTCACATGAAGTCTGATATGGGTCAGACTATCTTTCTTTACCTTGTAGCTATGCCATTTGGGACATGAGCCCTCCAAGGTGATTGGCAGGGGAGAGGAGACACGGAGGTACTCTTGGCTCTCAAGTTAAAGTTTTGGAGCAGAGACTAATATCAGACCCTTCTTAAAGAAAATAAAAGCTAACTGTTGGAAGTGGTAGATTTAAGGAGAAACAAGAGCATAAATGAGGGTAGTCATTCTAAAGTTAAATGTGAACAACATTGTGGGAATAGAGTTAATAGAAATTCTTGGCAACTTCTTAGATACAGAGGAACAAAGGAAACTAAGCAAGGCATTGAAGGTAATTCTAAGGTCTCTTTCCTTGGAGATTGCATGGATGACGGTAAGTGAAGCGGGCAGAACATCATATGAAGAGGATGATCCAGATGGAGATGCACAGAAGACAAACATTTAGGTTTGGACACAAGGTAGACACTGGGCTCTCGATTTGGGAGAAGGTGGCTGGAGTCAAGGAGTGAATGAGATCGTATAGAAGGAAGTGCAGAGATATAAAGAGAGTGGCAGAGAAAGAGTCATTAAACACTACATTTTGGCCCTTTTGCTACTGGGGAGAAGAGAGAAAGTTGACACAGTGAAGAAGCCAGAGGAGTGATAAGAGGCCTGGGGAGAACCAGGAGCACTTCCCACTCCATTGTGCTCTCTAGGAAGGGGTTGGAGGAGAAAAAAATCCAAGCATGTGCTGACAGGTACCATTTTTCAATTTGTGACTTCAAACTTCAAGGAAGCCTTGGAACTTTCCAGAAATCCTGTTGCATTATCCCTAAAGAATTCACCTTCCCCATTCCAAAGAGGAGTGTTCTACACTTTCTCCTTTCGCACCAAACCTTCAACACGGCCCGCATCTCCTCCCTCTGGACAGATGAGTTTGCTCCTTGTTTCACTGAGAAAATGGAAACGGTCTGAAGGGAGCCTCATCTCTCCACACCACATCCAGGCGGGGCCCAGCCTCTGGTCTGTCTACTGGGCGTCTCGTCTCTTTCTGGAGGGGCTGTCCCTGCTTCTCTCTGAGGGCCTTTTCTTCACTTGTGCAATGGCTTGCCGGCTCACTTGCTTCTGCTCCTGCAGCTGTTCTCCCCCTTTCTCCCATACCACCGTCTCCTTCTTCCTCCTGGGTTGCTTCTGTCAGCACCTAAATGTGCCGCAGTACCTGTCCTTGAGCTCTTCCTAGAATCCCATTTCCCTCCAGTTTCTGCCTCATTTTTCTGCTTCTCTTTGTAGCAACGCTCAGCAGGCCGTCTGTGCTCAGTGCTCAGTGTGCTCAGTGTCTTCCCCCGTGTTCTCTGTTTTGTTCTAATCAGCCTTTCCCCCGCGTTGTGCCAAGGGTGCCCTTGCCAGCATTAGCCGTGACGCTTCTCTTGCTCAACCTGACGGCCGGTTCTTGACACTTATTTACTTGAACCCTCAGAAGGTTTTGATAAAGTTCACCACTTCCTTCTTACTGAAACACTAACTTTTGGAACACCTCACTGCTGTGGTTTTCTTCCTGTGTTGGCATGGCCCAGGGCCTAGGCCCTGGGTGTTTATCTGCATTTGCTCCTAGGTGATCTTATTCAGCCGATTGCTTATAAATATTATAAATACACAGGACTTCCCACTTTCCTCCAGTGCTGACCTTTCCATTGAGCTTTAGATTTGTGTATCCATTTGCCTATTGACATCTGTAATAGAGCAACTAATAGGAACTCAAATCCAGCTGCCCCAAACAGACCTATTGGGCTCTCCCTCACCCTCCCAGCAAACAACCACCTGCCCCAGTCTTCTGCTCTCCATCCCTCCTGCACTCCAGGCCACCACCATCCTTCCACTGGCTTTGCAGCAGCCACCTGACTGACCTCTCTGCTTCCACTGTGCTTCTCCTCACCCCAAACCCAGCATATACTCTGTACGGCAGCTGGAGTGATCTAGGTTGAAAACTGAAATTAGACCATGTTACTCTTCTGTTTAAAACCCTCCAAATGGCCTTCCTTAACCTTTATGAGAAATCCTGGTACCTTTCCCCATGGCCTGTAAGATCCTGGAAGGCCCATCTCTCTGCTTGCTCCTTGGTTTGCTTACCCTATTCCAGTCACGCTGGCTTCTTTCACCTTTTCCTCGAACAAGCCAAGACTGTGTGATAGGGTTTTAGCCTTCCTTTCCCCTAGGTATCTGGGTAACTCACTCCCTTGCTTGCTTCATCAGGACTCTGCTCAAATATCACTTCCTGAGAGAAACCTTCCTCAAAGATACTGTGTGAAGTGGCCACTCCCTGTACCCTTTCTAACTCCTTTGCCCTGTCTTATTTTTCTTCATAGTCCTTATCACTACAAATTTATATTGTATGCTTGTTTACTTTTTACTCATCTATCTCCTACACTAGAATATAAGATCAGTGAGGGCAGAATCCATGGTATAGAAAGATGTTTTGTCTGCCCTGGTCCCACTGTCTGCTGTCAGCCACCCTGCTAGGAGACGGCGCTCCTATCCAGTCCTGGCCACCATCATACTTTTCTGCCACACAGTAGGGAGTCTGTAAGTGTGTATGAAGGAACGGATGAATAACTGACACGTTTTCTTGTGCAGAATCTTGCAGGTGATGGACTAGGCTGTGTGGATGACAACCCACACGTGTGCTGTCTTTGGCAGAGATGTGGTAGCTGGAAATAGGAGATTCTGCGGACTTCTGGCTTCTCCATTTTCCATACGTTCATCCTCAGTGACTCTTCTCTCCCCTTTCAGCTTCTCCTCAGCACTCCCTCAGATAATTCAACCTTAAAATTCCTTTGGATTGAGAGAACTGTGGGATTTGGGAAAAGGCAGTGAAGTGTTAGAGATTATGCTGCCATCTAAAGGACAGAAGCGGTAGGAAGCCTGTCTTTGCAAAACCGAGAGCCGAGATTGGAAATTTTGTCGGCAGTGGGGGCAGCTAAGACCAACTCCGCCTGCTCAGAAAACGTATTGTTCTATCTGGTGAAAGTTGTTGGGGAATTAGCACAAATGTCTGCAAAAGATTGAAAGTCATAAAACCATTTCATATCTGTTTTTTTCCTCCCCTCCTTTAAAATACAAGTGTGTGTGTGTGTGTGTGTGTGTGTGTGTGTGTGTGTGTGTGTAGTGGGAAAGGAGGACTTTTTTTCTTTTTTTTTTTTGGCTGAGAGAAAAGATCCCAAAATGTCGGCACTGGTTGTCTTTGGGTGATGGAAATATGGTATTTTTTCTTCTTTGTTCTCTTCTCTGAAGTGTCTTCAAAGTCCATTATTACTTAAGTGATTTTTTTAAAAAAGGATTTTTTAAATTTAAATGGGGGAATAAGCAAGGTTGAGCTGGAAAATGCATGCCTTGTGAAGATGAAATGGAAGGAAATCTTTAATCAAATAAAAATTATGTTGAAAGAGTCATATGATATTTTGTGTTTTCCCTCTTTGAAGGGGCCTGTTTCTTAGGCTCAGACTTGACAAAATGCAAAGGCTTACATTTGGAGAAATAGTTTAATATTATTAAAAGTGACCATTAGGATGAGTAGGCAAAATTGTGGATAATAGTTGGATAGTTGAATTGTCTCTGACTTTTACAGGTAGAAGGTGAAAGAGGGATAATTTGGTTTGTGGAGGAGAAGCAACTTCAGAAATTTCAGAGGACTGCATTTTGGTTAAGAAGCAGGAGAGTTTGGAAAAGAACAACACATGTGCTAAAGGTCAGAAAAATCCTGCAAAGGAATCAGCAAAGTAAGCATGCCTGGTCTGCAAAGATTATGGTCTAAACAGAGTGATTATTTATCCCATGCTACCTGAAAGCATTTGAAAGCATTCATGGGTCCTCTACCCAGACAAGATCATCTGAGCCGGATGAAAATGTTTTTAAACTGTGAAAGCTATCTCACAATTTGAGTAGATCAGCAAAGGAACTTTGGGATCCAGGCTCATTAGAGATTTTTTTTTATGTTTATTTATTTTTGAGAAAGAGAGCATGAGTAGGGGCGGGACAGAGAGAGAGGGAGACAGAGGATGTGAAGCAGGCTCTGTACTGACAGATACGGTGCTTGAACTGACAAATGGTGAAATTGTGACCTGAGCTGAAGTCGGAAGCTTAACCCGACTGAGCTATCCAGGCACCCCTCATTAGAGCTCTTTTAAGGAACTGGAGCAACCATTAGGAAGAAGCTTGGCTGGGATGTGTGTCCAGAAGAGAGAGAACTAATGTCTAATGTGTGCTTAAGGGATGTAAGAGTTCCAGTGCTAGGGCACTTTCTAGAGGATAATTGGAAATGCTGTCCATTATGAGCTGAGGTTTGAATTAAGGGTCAGTGTTTTCGTGCCTACCCACAGAAGCCCGGGGAATGACCTGAAAGGAGGATTAGAGAAAGGTGAGGAGTCTGGCAGGATAAGACAGATTTTGGGAGTTTCTTCTGCATTATAGGTCTTGGGTTACAGTTTGCAAATGATACCTGCTGTGTAATAATAATAATAATGTTGAAGAGTTACTGTGTGTCAGGAACTATGCTAAGTGGTTTGTGAATAATATCTCAATCTTGTCCTAAATTAGGTGATATAGGTGCTTAATATGACATCTTAAAACAAGAGCGACAACCCCCAGACCAGGGAACTCCATTTAAGTAATTGTCCTCAGTTCACACAGCTAATAGGTATGTACAGTATAATCTGAGGCCTTAATTTAAACGACTACCCTTTATTGCCCAAGAGCCGGTTTTGAAATTTTGCTCCTGTGACCCCTAAAGAGATTTCAAACTGGCCAACCTCTGCCACTAGCCAGTTCTTTGTTCTATCTCCTGTTGGTCCAGGAACCCTCTTAAGAACCCTCACCGATACATTCACTTTGGTAAACTTAACGGCAATAGCAACAAAAAACTTGAAAATCGAAGTTAAAAATTACATATGTTTTTCTGTGACCGTAAGGTTTATTATGTTAAAATATTTCTGTAGCATTGAATTTTCACTATGATTATTAATGGTCTACAGTTGCTCAGAGTTGTATAGATGTATTAAAATATTTGATTGTTATTTTTATTTAATTTTTTTAATGTTTATTTATTTTTGAGAAGAGAGAGAGACAGGCAGAGTGCAAGCAAGAGGGGCAGAGAGAGAGAGGGAGACACAGAATCCGAAGCAGGGTCCAGGCTTCGGGCTGTCAGCACAGAGCCCAACGCGGTACTTGAACTCATGGACTGCAAGATCAGGACCTGAGCTGAAGTTGGATGCTTAACCAACTGAGCTACCCAGGCACCCCTTTGATTGTTATTTTTTGAAAAAGTGAAAATAGATGGGAAATGCATCTTTTAGTTAGACTGATAGAGGAGTATGTATGTGAAACTGTTTCTGAGGCTTTTAAAAAAGGAATTACCAAATTCTTTTTGGTTCTGGACCATTTTAACGTTTGAGATGGGTGAGAGGTAGACTTTTCTTTTGTAAATAGGGAGAAAAGTGACTTTGAGAAGAGTGTACTCTCAGACCAGTTATAGGAAAAGTACCTGTAAGAATAGAGGATCTGCAAATCAATTCCTTTACAACTGTCTGTGACCTCGCACCCATTCTAATATCTTCACACAGGGCAAGAGTACCTCCCTTGGAAGACTGCTGTCTGTCTGTCTGGTTTTTATTTTTTATTTATTTATTTACTTATTTATTATTAAAAAAATTTTTTTTAACGTTTATTTATCATTGAGAGACAGAGAGACACAGAGTGTGAGCAGCGGAGGGGTAGAGAGAAGGGGAGACACAGAATCCAAAGTAGGCTCCAGGCTCTGAGCTGTCAACACAGAGCCCAATGTGGGGCTCAAACTCACAAACTTCGAGATCATGACCTGAGCCGAAGTCAGTCGCTTAACCAACTGAGCCACCCAGGCGCCCCTGTCTGTCTGGGTTTTAAAGTGGCCTGTTTCTCTCAAGTATCTTGGTGGCTGACCTGGTTTGGACTTGGCAGATTTGTCAGACCTCTGGCCTCTGCTCTTATTCCTGGCTTATGTTAATTTAGGCCCATGGCTTCACTCTGATCTTTGGATTCAGTGTCCATCCTGGGTCTGTCTTGCTGATCTGTCTTCTTTTTCACATCTGTCCCAGCAATGTCCTTGGCTTCCTAGCTTTGTAACTTAACAGCTTGATCTTTTGTTCTACACATTCCAGAAAGGCACCTCAGGGGTGTCTGCCTGTCAGTCACCTTGCTTTCACGAGGTCTCTGTTAAATTAAAAAGTACTTTGTCGTCCTCCTTGGAAATCTGGCTCCTTTGCTTCAATCTGCTTCTAGTATCCTGCTTTATTCCTATTTACTTTTTGGTCTTTGCTCCTTTAGGCTTAATTGCTTCTCACATTTCCTTCTGAGGTTTTAATTTGTTCTAGTGCGTGATTTTTCTAAGTGCTAGCAAAGATCAAAACTATAAAAAATGTCAGAATTTACCAAGTTTTAGAGGTTGAAGGAACAATGTAACTTGTGATTTCTGTGTGAAATAGATTTGGGGACTGCTGAAGTCATGGAAGCGTAGGAGGTCTGAAGCTGTGTGAGGAGAGTTTGAGGACCAGCATTCCTCCAGGTCTTCCCAGTCAGTCTGCGGTAGCACATGACGTACGCGCTTCCTTCGCTCTTTCCATCTTGCCAACCAATGTTCCTGACTCTGGAGGTTGAAACAGGAGGGAGGGAAGAGAGATGGGGGAAGGGGGCAAGGAGGTTCGTGACTGACATCTTATAGAAAGGGATTTGCCAGTATTCGAAATGAACTCTTTCTCGCCTGCGATGCTTTCTTTTGTTTTGTGGACATGCACGTTGCCTCATGATTGGGGGTTCCTCATCTGTAGTTCCCTTGTTCCAGTTGTGTGTTCTTGCTCATGCTCTCCTCAGACTCTCGCTGTTTTGGTGGTCCATCTGTGGCTTCTGTTTGCTGAGATCCCATGAACCTCTGCAGGTGGCAGTGTGGAATCCCTGTGTTGGTGTCCCTCTCTCTCATGTATGTCCAGAGCTCACGTAGTGCCATTGCTTGCCCACGTGGTGCTTTTGTGTTTATCAGAAAGGAGTGCACATTTCTCAAGACACTTTGTTTCTACCTGTCATGAAATTGTGACCATGTGTACTGGGTTTGTTAGACCAAGACCCTCTATTGCCCTGTGCCAGAAGAGAAACATTCCTGTACTAGCACATACATGCATTCCTCCCAGCATCCCCCCCTCCCCACCCAGCAGAGGTTGTACCCTTGAGAGCACATAACTTGCACACTATCTATGGTGGCTCTAGGCTCACATATGGAAATATTCTTTGCTTAGATTCTGGAAATGAATACTGATTCCAACACAGCAGCAAAGTCTTCTTTGCCCTGCTGCCAAATCAGTTAGGATTGTTTTACTCTGAGAGTAGTCTTCTTGAAGCTCTTTCTTGCCACAAAAGAGGGTCAGCCTTCCCCTGCAAGCCCAGTGGGACACTGAAGATGGGGATTCACAGAGGAGCAACAGCTACCTCCATAGGAATGTTCTTCACAAAATCTCACCAGTATCTAACTGTATGACTTTTTTTTTTTTTAAAGTAAGCTCTAGGCCCAACACTGAGCTTGAACCTATAACCCTGAGATCAAGAGTTGCAGGCTCTAGCAACTGAGCCAGCCAGGCCCCCCTTTGTCTGACCTTTTATAATCTTAATGTTCATAAAGAATTTCAAGAGTCATGTAACAGGTTTTTGTAAATTTTGCAGGTGGTGCCATACTGCTTTTTTCATTTGGTATCTTGGTCTGTCTGCTGGAACTTCTACTTTAAGTTTCTATTATATAAATTAAAAAAATGTAAATATTTCTTCAGAGGTGATCAGCACCTTTCATTTTACTTCAGTGAGAATAACTTAGCATTGATCGAACTCATCTTCGCTGGAAAACCAACATTTACCAAAGAGTCTTCTTTGTAGATTTGCTTGTAGGAACATGGCACATTTCTTTCAGTATAATTTATTAAGGAGGAGTTTCATGAGAGTTTTTTTATTTTTGTTCCTTCTGGAAGGCACAGAGGATCATGTGAAAGAGAGATCCCTGAGGACAGTTTAAGAGGAGATGGGTTAAAGCTGCAAATAGCAAGATTTAAGGTTAAGTATGAAGAACTTCCTAACATAGAATATTCTTGAGCACTGGCATGAAATATCAAAAACCTTCCCCCCAAAGCTAGCCACCAAACCAACTTTGTGGAGTTATGTAAACTGCTTTATTTTCTATAAGTGTTCATTGATCTCTTCAAGTTGATGAAGGTTGATTTTATACTTAGTCCTTGATTAAACCAGGAAAATTCTGCTGAAAAGATCTATTTATAATTTCTCTTTTGACACATATGTAGAATTATCTAGCCATTTGAACCCATATAAACGAATACAGTCTTGTGATCCAGTTTGTGTCAGTGACATATTAAGAAAAAAACAGAACAAAAACAGTAACTTGCTGGGTCGTCAGAGGCTTTGGTTTTCACATCTGTAAAATAGTGTTAGAGAAAATATATAATTAAAAATAATTCAAAATCTTTACTTGGTTTTCTCTGCAAATATACAAGGGTAGCAGGTGGTGGTGAGTCTTGGAGGACAATTTTTCATGAGTTTCTCACATTTCTGCAATTCTCGCGAAGGAAATCGCTGACTGCTCTTTGTTCTGGACTGTCTTTTCAAAGATGTCTGTATAGCTAACCAACAGCCTTGGAAGATGGAAGATCTTATCTCCTTCTGGAACAAAGAACAGGTTTTCTTGTAGTTTTGTGTGGTAGGCAGAACTGTGGCCCCTCCAGAGATGTCCATGCCTTCATCCCAGGAACCTTCGAATATGCTACTTTATAGGGCAAAGGGGAATTAATGTTGTAGATAGAATTAGAAAGGCTAATCAGCTACAGGGTCTGAAAGTAAGGAGTTTATCCAGGTGGGTGCATTGTAATCATAATGATCATGTAAAGTGCGAGAAGGGAGCACCTGGGTGGCTCAGGCAGTTAAGCGTCCGACTTTGGCTCAGGTGATGATCTCACAGTTTGAGTTCAAGCCCTGCTTTGGGCTCTGTGTGGA
Source organism: Acinonyx jubatus (assembly GCF_027475565.1). NCBI lineage: Eukaryota > Metazoa > Chordata > Mammalia > Carnivora > Felidae > Acinonyx > Acinonyx jubatus. The sequence goes on from NC_069387.1 coordinate 51,719,885, forward strand.
CAGCTCGGAGCCTGGAGCCTGCTTCACATTCTGTGTTTCCCTTTCTATCTGCCCCTCCCCAACTCTCTCTCTCTCTCTCTCTCTCAACAATAAATAAACATAAACATTTTTTTTAAAGTGCAAGAGGGAAGCAGAAAAGCAGGTCAGTTTGATTCTCTGTGAGAAAGACTCAACTTAGTCTTCTTAGTCTTGAGGATGGAAGAAAGGGGCCATAAATCAAGGAATGCTGATGGTTCTTAGAAACTGGAAAATTCAAGGACATGGATTCTTCTCCAAAAGGAATGCAGCCCTGCCAGCACCTAGATTTTAGTCCAGTGGGATTCCGTTTGAACTTCTGATCTCCAGAACTGCAAGGTAATGCACTTGTTTTCGTTAAGCCACCAAATGTGTTTAAGCCTTTTTAGACCTCACTATGTGGTGTCTTTGGGGAAATTTTGTCAGTCTCTCTGGTTCCCCTTTTCTCTGATGCAAGACCTGGCTCAGTTGTTAGTTTGGTTCACCCATGCTGCTTTTCTCCGTGCCTCCAGAAATATAACTGTGAAATTAAAGTGACTGCTTTACAGGCTGGCGGTGGCCAGAGAGATTGGCTTGTGAAAGAATTTGGGAAGAAGTGTGCAACTGTGCTTATAATTAGCTCAAGAAACAGTTAAAAAAGCAAGTTAACAAGAAACAGTTAAAAAAGCATTTATAGTTAAATGTTTAAACAGTTAAAAAAGCAAGGCAGTCTTCTAGGTCCTGGGACAGTGCTGGGAGTGAAGACCAGGAAATGGAGCTCCCTGAGCAAGGTTGAAAAGGACCTTGTTGGGGAAGAACTTGAATGATGCATATTCAGGGTCTGGATTGGGAAGAAGTTTGGGGATTCTGGGGAAGGGGAATTTTTGGGGGGTTCATCACTGAAATTTTTGCCAGGAACATGTCATTTTTCCCAGAGCCAGAGGCTTCACTTAAACATTTCTTCCTCTTCATTGGTGTAGTAAGAAAATCTATAGATTTGTTTTCTTTTCCAATTCTTCTTCTTTGAGAGAAATAATGAAAAAATATTACTGTTCATGCTCTTAGAAGTCACTAATAAATAATATAGATCAGAGCTTTATCCATTCAGCAGGGGACTGATTGAATTCTCCTTGCCTCTTCTGAACTGGATGTCTAAAATGTGTCCTCCTTTTGTTCTGAGATCTATGAAATCACCAACTCCTTTAAGAGGTTTGGAAGAAACTGAGGGTTACCAGGTTGGTTAATGGATAATTTTCATGTATTCTGTGCAAAATACTCTATGCATAATATATTCAATTTTTAAGGAGAGACAGTTGGGCATGCAGAATTTTGGTACCTAAAAGAATCCTTTCTTGATTGGAAAAATGTAAGCAAAGAAGTGCATGTTGGTAAAGGTATGTAATCTATGCTTTTGTGAATTTTTGATAAAGTCATATAATCAATGCTTTTCTGTTCTGACCACTACAAAAGAAAAAAAGCTTCCACGTGTAGCAAAGATGCATTCCAAAATCAGGAGACCAGTCAACCTCACTTCTACCTGCCCACTCTTCAAGCATGAGGATGGTGTATTTAACAACAAAAGATGCTTCAGAACAAATTATGAGTCCTTAGGAGATAAATTAAAGTCTTTTTTATTAGTTGTAAAGGAACGGTTATTGCCAAATATGTCCTGTAATGGGGTTACATCCTGAGGCTGTCTCTCAGGCTGAATTTATGTATAGGAGAGAGACCACGTAATTCACTGACTGATAAAACTATAGGTGAGAACAAGTATGATTTCTACCATTTAATGAGAAATAAAAAGATATTTGGATTTAGGAGGAGTTTATATTTATTGGTTGATATTTACCTAGTTAAGGTGATTAACACACAATGTTTTTAAAAAATGTTTGTTTTTTGAGAGAGAAAGAACATACGTAGGGGAGGAGCAGAGAGAGAGAGGGAAGGAGGCACTGAATCGAAGCAGGCTCCAGGCTCTGAACTGTCAGCACAGACAGCCGACATGTGAGATCATGACCTGAGCTGAAGTTGGATCCTTCACTGACTGAGCCACCAACACCCTGACGTCCCAACACACAATATTTAAAAAATCTTCCCTCATGGGCACCTGGGTTGCTTAGTTGGTTGAATGTCTGACTCTTGATTTTGGCTCAGGTCATGATCCCAGGGTCATGAGATCAAGCCCTGCGTCAGGTTCTGCACTGGGTGTGGAGCCTGCTTAAGATTCTCTCTCTCCCTCTTCCGCCATGTCTGCGCATGCTTTCTCTTTCTCTCTCTCTCAAAACAAAAACAAAAACAAAAACAAAAACACAAAAAACCCCAGAACTTCCCTCAGTAGGCAACAGAACAATACTTATAATCTAATTTTTATATGAAGACATTTTTCTAAAGAAGAAATATATATTGTGACTCACATATCCCTTCTTGGTGTTGGCATGGCCTTTTGACCTACCAAGCTTAAGCCAGGCACCACTGTTCACCTGGTGACTCTTTCTCAGTGGTTAGAAAGATAAACTATTTGGGATTATACTTTATAAGCCTGTAAGTACTGGTAACATTGAATAAGGAAGTTAGGGAAAAAATACTTTCCACAGATCAGCAAGATAAGAAAGCAAAGAGCAGGATAGAAAGAATTAAGAAATAAGTAAAAATGCTGCATTTCCTCTCATGGGATAGATTTTTCAACAACTCCAGACGACCAAAATATAAACTTTGACGTCTCAAGTTCCTTTGTGGTTCTGTTCTAAGAAGTAATTACATCCATTTAATATTGTTGTCTTTGCACAACATTAATTTATTCCTATTTTGACCTTAAGAGTTCTGGCAGAATTTATGGTTTATTCATTTGCCTAAATGTGGATTGTGTAAAAACAATCTTTAAATGACTTGGTACATATATATGAGACACTTAGAGGAGGGTCTGGTACATGTTTGCACTGCAGAGTGTTAATATTTTTTCAGAAGAGGAAAAATCCTACGAAGAGTCGAAAAGCATTTAAACTGTTTATGGTTAATCTTTGGAATGCCTTTTGGTTAAACTTTCCACAGCTCAGCACGACATTAGATTGAATGCATTTGCTTGTTTCCCAGATGGTTGGATGACATTTTTGACTTTTTAGGATGACTTTTGAGGCTGTCTTTGTCTGATGGTTTATGTCAAAGTCTGTCTTTTCTAGTCCCTTGAGTTTTGAAGAGCAACTAGAGATGTTTTGAACCATTAGATGTCGCTTTCTTCTCATTTTGGTTTATGAAATCCGCCCAGGGTTTAAGCTTTTTAGTTTTCTTATTTTTTTTTAAATGTCTATAAATAGTCTTTATGTCAAAGCTAAATGGGAAATTTAATTTTAGATTAGGAGATAAGAGGCACAATACTCAACTCCTTGGAATGATTAAACTTTGTGCCTGTTTCAAGTGACCTGACTCAATGTCCCTAGTTGACTAAATTTGGAAATGCAGTGTGTGTGTGTGTGTGTGTGTGTGTGTGTGTGTGTGTGTGTGTGTGTGTTTCTTTTCTTTTTTCTTGTCAAGGTTAGCATAACACTGTTTCTACACTGACACTTTTGCATGGGTATACCTTTATGGAGGTCAAAGTTCATGGGTTTTTATCTAGTGATCAATGGGTGAAAACTTTATTCCTCAGATACCCATTTAGTATCACTCTTTGAGAAAAGCCTCTGACTCCTCTTCCCCACCCAAATCACTTAGGAAAAGCCTTGTACTTATCACTTAGTATTTAGCCTCATGGAACCTTAAGTAACCTTGAGAATGTGGACTCTCTTTTTCATTCTTATTACATGCCCAGTTGTTGAAGGAGGTCATTAAGAGGACGTGACTGTTAGTTGACCCAAGGGCTGGACCCAGGCGACCAGAGGCTCCTCATCCCCTCCCCTGCCCTTGGAATGTATCTTCTGCCCACTGTTCCCACAGTAGGAGCTATTTCAAGGTCATGGCCTTGAGAGAGTAAGGGGTCATTGAGACTATCTGTATAGTATACATGTTTTAACTCTTAAAAAATTTTTTTGACGTTTATTAAAATTTTTTTTAACGTTTATTTATTTTTGAAGGAGAGAGAGAGAGACAGAGCTTGAGTGGGGAAGGGGCAGAGAGAGAGGAAGACATAGAATCTGAAGCAGGCTCCAGGCTCTGAACTGTCAGCACAGAGCCCAATGGGGGGCTCAAACTGACAAGCTGTGAGATCATGACTTGAGCCAAAGTTGGGTGCTTAACGGACTGAACAACCCAGGTGCCCCTAATTTTTATTTATTTTAGAGAGAGAGAGAGAATGCGAGTGGGGGAGGGGAAGAGAGAGAGAGGGAGACACAGAATCCAAAGCAGGATCCAGGCTCTGAGCTGTCAGCACAGAGCCTGACACAAGGCTCGAACTCACCAATCGCAAGATCATGACCTGAGCCGAAGTCGGTTGCTCAACTGATTGAGCCACCCAGGCTCCCCTACATGGATTAACTATGAAGATTATGGTGGGCAGGTGCAGCGACCTACTCATTTGTAGTCACCCAAGACAAGCTGTGTACGTTCCCTTGCTTATTAAATCTGCCACCTACCAGTCTGGAGTGGCCTGCCTCTTTGTTCAGTCTCTCCTTGCTTTTTTTTTTTTTTTCCCCAACATAATAATTAATTTTATTTTTTTTAATTTACATCCAAGTGAGTTAGCATATAGTGCAACAACGATTTCAGGAGTACATTCCTTAGTGTCCCTTACTCATTTAGCCCATCCCTGCTTCCCACACACCCTCCAGTAACCCTTTGTTTGTTCTCCATATTTAAGAGTCTCTTATGTTTTGTCCCCCTCCCTGTTTTTATATTATTTTTGTTTCCCTTCCCTTATGTTCATCTGTTTTGTCTCTTAAAGTCCTCATATGAGTGAAATCATAATGATTTTTGTCTTTCTCTGACTGAACAATTTACTTAGCATAATACCCTCCAGTTTCATCCACATAGTTGCAAATGGCAAGATTTCATTCTTTTTGATTGCCAAGTAATACTCCATTGTATGTGTGTGTGTGTGTGTGTGTGTGTGTGTGTGTGTATCCATTCATCCATTCTCTCCATTCTCTATCCATTCTCTATCCATTCATTCATTGATGGATATTTGGGCTCTTTCCATACTTTGGCTATTGTTGATAGTGCTGCTATAAACATTGGGGTGCATGTGCCCCTTTGAAACAGCATACCTGGATCCCTTGGATAAATACCTAGTAGTGCAATTGCTGGGTTGTAGGGTAGTTCTAGTTTTAATTTTTTGAGGAACCTCCATGCTGTTTTCCAGAGTGGCTGCACCAGCTTGCATTCCCACCAACAATGCAAAAGAGATCCTCTGTCTTCTCCTTGCTTTCTGTGTTTAGGGACCAATTTCAAATTTCACCTGGGAACTCTCGAACTCTGGAACCAACACAAGTATAATGCACAAAGTTCTATCAGGTACATCATCAATAAGTATTTGTTAAATGAATGAGTAACTAATTAAATGGGGCAAGAAAGTGACCTGGGGATGCTTTGATCTTGCGCCTGCTGTATATTCAGTAGTTTTCTTTTCTTATCCTGGAACCGACTGTGCACACACTTGTTTCAAATGTTAAGTCACGCTTTGGATGACATGAAGCTAAGAGGGCCTTTCTTCAGCAAGAGGCAGAACTTGGCCTCACTGGTCTTGACTTGGCTTAGGCTTCTTCTGTCAATCTTTTCTCTGGGCGTTTTCTTGAGTGGCACACAGTGCTAGCTTCTAGATGTGTTGAAGAAAATTTTTTTTCACGAATTGCTCATCAAAATAGTTTCTTGGAGCCTTGAAAAAACAGGAACTTGAACAGAAAGATGAGGGTAATATTAAATTGATGTGAAATCTTTACTTGCAGTTTAAGTAATTGTTTTATTGCTGCAATTTGCTGTGTCTGGGAGGCCTGGCCTGATGCCTGTGATGGCTGTATCCCTGGAGAGAAAGAGTATCACTTAAAAAACTCATAATGTACATGGAAATTATTTTCTAACATTTGAAGAGGATGTATCCCAAACCCTTCTGTAAATCTCAAGTTTAGAAATACTACTAGTTAATATCATTTCCCTTATAGAATTCAATAAATTAAAACACAGTGTCAGTGACCTTCATAGATCTCCAGTGCTAGTAATTTATAAGATTAAAGTAATTTATAAAGCTGTCAAAATACACTGTGCCACATTAAATAAAATCCACAGCATGGGCATGTTATAGGACTTTGTTGCTATGCCATATGTGTGTGTGTGTGTGTGTGTGTGTGTGTGTGTGTGTGTGCGCGCGCGTATAATGTACTTTATATATTTACATATAAAATTTGAATTCTTCTTTGGGGTAATTGTACCATCTTACTGGTTTCCTCATTTATTAATGAGTTAGATATAGCCTTTGAATGTTCATTTTATATTTGTATGAGAGTCATTATGCTTTCAAACAAGTGAGTTTGCCTTTTAACAAGTTTACTGTTCTTGCCAGAGTTTCCATGCTGCCCATGGGTGCATATGCAAGTTTTAGATCCCCTGAATGCCATACACAACTAATTGTGGGCAACCGGAAGTGCTGTCTTGGGCTCATTTAACTAGTGGGACATGCGGGGCATGGGAGTGGCAGTGTGGATGTTCTTGGGCTTTTCTTCCACTATTTTTTCCCCTAGGATTCCTATCAAGCTGTGACCTGGGAGGGTGGTATATGGGCCCAGATTTCTTTCTTGGGGTCCCAGACAACATGTTGCCCTAGTCTTTACCCTTCCAATTTTTTCTACTTTTCACTGGCTACTTGAACTTCGATTTCCTTTTTTGTGCATGAGAAAGCTGTTTTGATGTCACAACCTGCATTCTTTCTACCTTATGTCTTATAGTAAAATTCTATACTCAGGACTTAAAAGTGTGTTAATAGGAAAAGAAAGATCTTAGGATTTAAAAATTCACCAAAACAGATTATCCTAGCTGTATTTAAATATAATCTAAAACAAAGTTGATTTAATATTGACTACTTTTAAGCAACTAATACCATTGATTTAAATGTATATATATTTTAATGTTTATTTTTGAGAGAGAGAGAGTGAGCAGGAGCTGGGACGGGTCAGAGAGAGAAGGAGACAGAGAATCCCAAGCAGGCTCTTCGCTGTCTGAACAGAGCCCCATGTAGGGCTTGAACTCATGAACCATGAGATCATGACCTGAGTTGAAACCAAGAGTTGGACATGTAACTGAGTGAGCCACCCAGGTGCCCCACTAATACCATTGATTTAATATGAGGGAGGGCCTTGGGAGAACTGGGAACTAGTTATTATTGGTGTGAAAATACATTGGTGTGAAAATACATTTATATCTAAAAATATTATCCTCTTTTTCTTTTAAGTATTTTTAAAAATATATTTTGAGAGAGGGAGCTTGAGCACGAGTGGGGGAGGGGCAGAGAGAGGGAGAGAGAGGATCCCAAGCAGGCTCTGCGCTATCAGTGTAGACCTATGTGGGTTTCAATCTCCCAAACTGTGAGATCGTGACCTGAGCTGAAATCAAGAGTCAGACACTTAACGGAATGAGCCGCCCAGGCACCCCCAAGTATTTCTCTTAAAGCAATTTTAGGTTTACAGCAAAACTGAGAGAAAGGTACAGAGATTTTCCATTTATTCCATGCCCTTACACATGCATAGCCTCCCCCATTATCAACAGTACTAAGATGGTACATTCTTTACAAAGAATGAACCTACATTGGCATATCATAATTACCTCAAAGCCCATAGTTTACCTTAGGGTTTAACTCTTGGTGTTGTACCTTCTATGGATTTGCAGAAAGGTATAATCAATGACATGTATCCATCATTATAATATCATACAGAGTATTTTCACTGCTGTAGAAATTCTTTGCACTCTGCCTGTTCATCTCTCTTATCCCTCCACCTCAGACAACCACTGATTTTTTTTTATTGTCTCCATAGTGTTGCTTTTTCCAGAATGTCATATAGTTGGAATTTTACCATATGTAGCCTTTTCAGATTGGCTTCTTTCCCTTAGTAACAAAGGCATTTGAGATTTCTCCATGTGGTTACATGGCTTGATAGCTTGTTTCTTTTTAATGCTGAATAACATTCCATTGCTTGGATGTACCACAATTTATATATCCATTCACCTGCTGAGAGACATCTTGATTGCTTCCAAGTTTTAGCAGTTTTGAAGAAAGCTGCTTTAACATTCGTGTCGGGGTTTTTGTGTGGACATGTGTTTTCAACTCCTTTGGGTAGGTAACAAGCATGTGATTGCCAGCTCATATGGTAAGGGTATGTGTTTAATTTTGTAGGAAACTGCTGAACCTTGTTCCAAAGTGGGTGTACTATTTTACATTCCCAGTAGCAATGGATAAGAGTTCTTGTTTCTCCACGTCTTTGTCAGGATTTGGTGTTGTCAGTGTTTTGGATTTTGGTCATTTTAATAGGTGTTTAATGGTATCTCACTGAAGTTTTAGTTTGCATTTCCCTGATGATACCTGATGGGATGTATCATGATGAAGCATTTTTGTCATATGCCTATATTTTCTTTGGTGAGCTATTAGTAAGCTCTTTAGCCCCCTTTTCAGTTTTTTTCCTTATTGAATTTTAAGAGTTCTTTGTATGTTTTATTGGATACCCGTTCTTTTGTCAGATATGTGTTTTGCAAATGTTTTTTCCCAGTCTGTGGCTTGTCTTTTCATTCTCTTGACAGTGTCTTTCACAGAACAGAAGTTTTAATTTTAATGAGGTCCAGCTTGTTAGAATTGGGGTTGTATCTAAGAGACATCTTTGGGGGTACCTGGGTGGCTCAGTCAATTAAGCATTCAACTTCGGCTCAGGTCATGATCTCATGGTTTGTGGGTTCGAGCCCTGCATTGGGCTCTGTGCTGTCAGCTTGGAGCTTGGAACCTGCTTCAGATTCTGTGTCTTCTTCTCTCTCTGCCCCTCCCCTGCTTGTGCTCTGTCTGTTGTGCTCTCAAAAATAAATAAACATTTAAAAAATAATAAAAGACATCTTTGGTATTATATATTCGGTGTTATATCTAGAAAGACATCACCATACCCAAGGTCATCTAAATTGTCTGCTATATCTTCTTCTAGAATTTGATAGTTTTGCATTTTTAATTTAGATATATGATTCATTTTAAATTAATTTTTATGAAAGGTATAAGGTCTCTGTCTAGAGTGACTTTTTTTTATATGTGGATGTCCTCTTGTTCCAGTACCATTTGTTGAAGAGACTGTCTTTTCTCCATTGTACAGCCTTTACTCCTCTGTCAAAGATCAGCTGACTATATTAATGAAGATCTTTTTCTAGTCCCTCAATTCTGTTCCATTGATCTGTTTGTCTTGTCTTTTATTAATACCACACTGTCACTGTAACCACACTGTAACTTTACTGTAAGTCTTGAAATCAGGTAGCCTCTGTCTTCCAATTTTGTTCTCCTTCAATACTGTGTTGGCTATTCTGAATCTTTTGCCTTTCTATATAAACTTTGGAATAAGTTTGTCAATATCTGTAAAATAACTTGCAGAGATTTTGATTGGGATTGCAATGGATCTATAACTGAAGTTGGGTAGAACTGATATTGTGACAATATTGAGTTTCCCTGTCCAGGAACATGGAAATTTTTCCCATTTATTTAGTTTTCTTCAGTTTTATTCATCAGAATTTTGTAGTTTTTCTCATATAGATCTTGTACATGTTTCCTTAAATTTCTTGATTTTCTGTGATTTAAAAATTACACACCTCAGTATAATTTTTTTAGGCATGTATCCCACTTCTGATGTTCCCTGAGCTTCCTGGATATGTGGTTTGGTGTTTGACATTAATTTGGGGAAATTCTAAGTCGTCATTGCTTCCATTATTTCTTCTGTTCCTTTATCTCTTTTTTCTCTTTCTGGAATTTCCATTATGTGCATGTTACACCTTTTGTAGTTGTCCCACAGTCCTTGCATATTCTGTTCTCTCTCTCTCTCATTTTTTTTTTTGGTCTTTGTTCTCTTTGCTTTTTGAATACATCATTACTATTATTTTGAACAAAAAGTTATCTGTTAGATCAGTTAAGAATAAGAAAAATAAAAATAAAAATTTTTTTTGATCCTCTAGCTCATAGATTTTTTCCTAAGCTGTGTCCAGTTTACTAATTAGCCCATCGAAGGTATTCTTTATTTATTTTACAGCGTGTTTTTTTTTTTTTTATCTCTAGCATTTCTTTTAGGTTCTTTCTTGGGATTTCTATCTCTTACATTGCACATCTGTTCTTGCATACTGTTTATTTTATACATAAGAACCCTTAGCATATTAATCATAGGTGTTTTAAATTCCCAGTCTGATATCTCTAGTATTTCTTCCATGTCTGGTTATGATGTTTGCTCTGTCTTTTCAAATTAAGTTTTTTGCCTTTTGGTATGTCTTGTAATTTTTTCCCTGATAGCTGGATGTGAGGTACCAGGTAAAAGGAACTATTGTAAATAGCCCGTTAGTAATGTAGGTATAAGCTGTGGAAGGAGGGGTCCCAGTCTTTTAGTGAGGGTTTGCCTCTCCACTGTGAACTTAGCAAGTGTTGGTCAGTACTGCCTCCTGCCTTGGTGGGACAGAATGGTTAGAGTAGGCTGGAGTTGGGTATTTCCCTTTCCAAAGTCAGTTATATTCTGATAATACCTCAGGAGTTGAGGCTGTGGTTAACTAGATTCCCCTGAGGGCAGGCCTTGTTAAGAAGAACAGAGTGCTCTTGTGTATTTAAGAATGTTTCCTTTTCTCCTCCCTCTGCCAGAAACAGGTGATTTTTCTCACATGTTTATTGTAGGAATCTGGTAAGTGCCTCAGGTACATTTTATAGTATTATGGAGGCCACCCTGTGACTGAGTCTCCCTGAAGTTTTTAACTTAGACTTGTCCACACTGAGCCTCCACCAATTGATCAAGTATATTCAGATTTTGTCACCCCGCACTGGATCCCATGGTGGTTTTTGCTGGTGAGTCTGTACTTTGGTAAGACGTGACTCCCCGTGTTTGCCTGTCTGCCTCTCCAGTATTAGGACACAGGGTTACCCTGCGTCTTCTGCTATCTGATGGATACAAAAAGAGCTGTTGATTTTTCAGTCTGTTCAGCTTTTTACTTGTTGTTAGAACACAGTGACAACTTTCAAGCTCCTTAACATGTGGAAATGGAAAACCACTATCATCCTATTTCTAGGACTAGGAGGTTTTTTTTGTCTGTAGTATTTGTGGCAATATGTAACCCAGTGTGTTCTTTGGCATTGGAGAAAATGCTTCCATAGCAACATGTTCAGTTAATGCTGTATCTCACGCTTACTTAATATTCTGGGAGAAAATGCTTTGTTAACACTTTGAATCCACCTTTATTCTTAGCAAAGGTCACTCTAGTACCTGTGGTTCTTACTTCTTCATTGGAACTCTTTTTTTTTTTTTTCTTTTTTCTTTAAAGACTTCTGGCTTTTTCCTCTAATCACATTTATTTCAAGGGTCATCTTTTTTTAAAATAGTGCATCTCTTCATTGTATAAGTTGATCCCCTTATTTTTAGTAGAGTTTGATTTCTCCTATATCGGCATTTTTTTGCACTTGGTTGGAAAAATCCTTGAAATAGTTTAAAGAATTGCTTTTTGTTGTTGTTGTTGTTTATGTATAGAGTATATGGAGAGCTTTATATTCTATATCTTGGCTACCGCTGAATTCACCCTTTGGTTTATCCAAAACTTATATTCTCTGGCTTACCCATTTTTTTCCCCCATGGAATCATTTACTTTAATATTTTTTTTTACATAATCAGCCAACTTTTTTTTTTTTTTTTTTTTTGAGGAGGTGGAGCGGGGCAAATGGGAGGGCATTTTCCACAGAGAATTAAAGAAATGTTTATTACTCAATAAGAATAATTCCAGAGCGAGGACTGAAGGAAGCCATGTTGAACTGTAGATTTTGGGCCATTGTCTAGGGCCAGTCATTAAAGTACCCACCTTGCATTTAATTCTTTCCTTTGCAAAATTAGACATTACTAAGATGTTACAAAGCTTCTGTGTTTTTCCCATACAGTTAAATCCATGGATCCTAAATCCTTGAATGTCAAAACTGAAAGTAATACAGAGTTTACAAAGTATGCTAGTTTAGTATGCTAATTTTAGAATCAGTTACTTACAATTTTATCTAAGTTTATTTATTTTGAGAGAGAAAGCACAAGTGGGGGAGGGGCAGACGGAGAAGGGGAGAGAGAATCCTAAGCAGGCTCCACACTGTCAGCACAGATGCAGGGCTTGAACTCATGAACCGTGAGATCATGACCTGAGCCAAAATCAAGAATAGGATGCTTAACTGACTGAGCCACCCAGGTGCCCCTAGAATCAGTTATTTTCATGACTTAGCATTAATCACAATAATAGCTAACAGCTATGTAATGTGCCCTGTACACTGAGTCCTGGTCTTAATGTTTTCTGTCTATTAATTACTTAAATTTCTTAACAATCTTTTGAGGCAGGTAATATTACTTCATTGTATACAAGGAACTGGAGTTATAGGGAGGTTTAGAAACTCTTTCAAGGTCACAGTTTTAAAGTGTACCTGGGATTTGTTTTAATCTGGTATGATAAGAAGTGCAGATATGGAAATGATTGTCATGAGGAAGAAGTTTTTATTCACATGTTGCTTAGAAATAGGAGGCACAGCACATCATCCAGGGCCACATGGGGAAACACCAGGGTCCACTAGAGTGCAGGAACAGCTGGGGGAAAGCATGGACAAGAGCCTTTATTGTGTTTGTGGAAAGGAATGGGAGAGGCAGGGTAAGCAGGTTTAGGATTGAGTAGTTTGAATAATTTCTGTGGGCTGTGGGGCATAGGGACTTTGCCTAGTTTTCTGGTACCTGGCCATGAGATGATTAGGGCAGAGGAATATTACCCCTTGCAGTGTAAAAGCCAGATAGAAAGATTAATTACCAGTATGGACTCCGGATTAGTTGGTTTTCATATGAAAGGCACACTTGAATTGGCTATTCTTGGGAGGGGTAGTCTCTCCCCTATTAGTGAGGCCCTAGTTGCTGGAGCATCAAGGATACAGAAAATAAAATACAGTCAATCTAGTTACATAGCTAGTAAATAGTGGAGCAAGAATTCCCCAGCAATATTTTGATTTAGGATGCTCTGAAGTCCTCTTGGTTGATACTAATGGATTCTAGACAATTCTGAAATATGACAGATGGATTAAGCTGTCTGTCAGTGTAATTACTGTGCTCCCACATAACTGAATGAAGAGCTTCAAAAGAGATTTAATGATGCTGCTCTGAAGCTGTTATTTGACATTTACTGGGTCCCATAAGTGTACTCAGTACATTCTTCTATACTGAGGCAGAGGTAGCAGCTGGTGGTACTTTGCAGACTTTGATTGACTTTGGTCGTGATCATCAGCCTGGTCATAATGGACAAAAAGCTAATAGATTCACAGCACTTTAACATTGTGGGACCATGATCCTGACATGTATTTTAATGCCAAGACAGAATCATTTGTAAAATAGCCTTTTTTTAAATGTTTTAATTTATTTTTGAGACACAGAGAGACAGAGCATGAGCAGGGGAGGGGCAGAGAGAGAGGGAGACACAGAATCCGAAGCAGGCTTCAGGCTCTGAGCTGTCGGCACAGAGCCCGATGCGGGGCTCGAACACGCAGACTGTGAGATCATGACCTGAGCTGAAGTTGGATGCTCAACCGACTGAGCCACCCAGGCGCCCCTAAAACAGCCTTTTTTGAATTTACTTGACTTCTAAGCTAGAATATTTTTTATTTATATTTATTTATTTATTTATTTAAGAATTTAAAATATTTATGCTTTCCCTAGTTCTGTGCATGACGATGTAGGAGCCACCCCCTTTAAAAAAGTTTGTTCTAATTTGTCCCCTAATTTGGGATGAGGTTAATCAGGTTGTTTCATACCATTGAGTTTTAGTTATCTTATTTGTAAAATTAGAATAATTATACTTAATTTCTAGTATGGCTATGTGATTTAAGTAAATAGAGAGCTGGTTTATAGTTATGAGTCAGTGAACATGGGCTACTATTGTACATGTATCATACATAGTGTGTGTGGGTGTATATATATGTATATATATATGTATATACATATGTATATACACCCCTCCCCCCCCCCCCCCCCCCCACACACACACACATACAGATCTATCAGTCATAGATAGTACAGCTTCTAGGGAGTTAACTCTTTTTCCCTTCTTTTCTCCCTCTCTTGCACTTTATCTTCTCTTGCATATCAATAAGTAAGACTTCTTTCTGAAGCCACAGTCATTCTAAATTCTAATTCTAAAGAGTTGTTATAGATACCTTCTATCCCATAAGGCAGGACTCAGAATGATAAAATTACAGATAGACTCATTTTTTGTCTTATTAAGAAATGCAGTAGCTATTCTGAGTCGTTGTAGATGGAATCCTATTGGTTATATTGGAGGATTGGCACTACTGTCTTGACTTTTCGGAAAGGTCTGTCTTATCAGGTAAGCCCCATCTTCCTGATTCATCACAGGACAGGGTACCTCCTTGGGTTCTGAGGATCTGCTAGATCAGAGACTCAACGTAGTGTACCAGAAGGGACTTGGACTCCATGAAATTATAGCTAGGGGTGTGTGTGTGTGTGTGTGTGTGTGTGTGTGTGTGTGTGTTTAAACCTTTTTTTATGTGGTAAAAAATAACATGAGATCTACACTCTCAAATTTTTAAGTATATGGTACAGTATTGTCAACTGTAAAGCACAATGTTGTAAAGCAAATCTTTAGAACTTTTTCATCTTGCATGAATGAAACTCTATACCCACTTGAACAGTAACTACCCATTTCCTTCTCTTCACAGTTCCTGCCTACTACCATTCTACTGTCAGTTTCTGAGTTTGACTGCTTTGGATAACTCATCTAAGTGGAATCAGGAGGTATTTGTCCTTCTGTAAGTGGATTATTTCACTTAGCATAATGTCTGCTGCAGTGGAAAGTGATATGCAGATTCCTCAAAAAATTGGAAATAGAGCTACCATATGATCCAGCTATCCCACTTCTGATTATTCAAAAGAATTGAAGTCAGGATTTCAAATAGATATTTGCCTTTCTATGTTCATTTCAGTGTTCTCAGTAACCAAGAAGTGGAAACAACCTACATGTCCATTGATGGATGTATAGATAAAGATATGAGACACACACGCGAATATATATATACAATGGGATGTTATTTACCATAAAAAAGGAATCCTGACATGCTGCAACACGAATTATAACCATGTTTTAAGGGAAAATTTGGGGGAAGAAGTTTGTAGCTTTATATCATTTTCTCAAAGTGTTTGAAATCCAAACAAAATTGAGATCCTGCGTTGGGTCAAGTCTAATGCTAAACAAACTTGGGATAAATTAAATTTGTCTTTGTCTTCCATGTTTGTGTTTACTCCAGATACTTAATGTGCTCATAACAATCATCTCCCTGCCCCCATTTTTAAAAGTCATCCTCCGTAGTTGGTCCTTCCTAGATAGAGCCCTAGTAGAGGCACTACTAATCTATCCTTTGAGAACACGCTTGTCCCAGTTTCTCAGAGCACTACTCTTTGCTAGGGAAATGAAAATGAACTGAGCGCAGATGTAATGGCTTGCCTTTCTTGGATATGAATATTTCCATGGGGAATTTCATGATGAAAGCTGAAGAAAGCAAGTAGTGGAGATTTGGGGCACAGGGCAAATTAGAGTGGTGGCAGAGAATGTGACAGGGTGGCTCTTCTCAGCTCTTTCAGGTCATAGGACATACACACTTTCCGCATGCAAGACAGCCTCCTGTCTTTCAGCCCACTGAAAGACAAACAAAAAAGGGAAACATCCTTTTAATAATGTCATCTAATACTCATTTTTGCACCTTCCAGAAGGTCTCTTTAAAATTATTATTTTTGGTAGTAAATGTATCCGTCAGTATAATTGCCTTGGGCCCAATATTTTAGTGATTAAGAGTTAAGAAGTTCTGTTGGTTTTTCTTCTCTGTAAGAGCTTGTGGCTAGAGGTTTCTATGTCACATATGATTGAAGAATAAATCTCAGTTGAAAGCTTAGCTTTTTTTTTTAAAGTCATTCTAGTTGCTTCTCAGGGATCTAATTATTTCTGAAGCATTCTTCTAGTAACACTATGGGAAGGATTTGGTAGCAAAAAAAGAAGTTCCAAATTTATTTGATAGTTCCCACCTGCTAAGTTTTATCTTTTTTAAAGGGATGCCTTATCTTTTACATGATCCTTAATAACACGTATATAGTTCATATATGAAGACTGCTAATATAAAGGTTATATTAGGAAGCTTGTATACTTCCTATAGGTTTTAAGTACTGGATAAACTCAGGTATATTTCATATATATTCTGTATTCCACATAGAATACTTTCTTATTAGAATTTAAGTCACTTTGTGATTTAGAAACTAAAAATAAGTCTATAATCATTGGCTTAAGGATTGATTTCCAGTGGATTTGTAGAAACAGTGCTTCCTATCCCAACTTCATTCCCATTTTACCCTCATTTTTTTTCTTAAAACAGATGTGACATTTAAACATTTCTCTAATGTTACTGGAATAACCAACTTTGTCAAGGAGGCATATGGTTTATGCAAACACAGAGATTATCTTGGAACATTGACATATGTAAGCTTAATTTTAAAAAGCCTGTGAAAATAGTGAGAAACAGATGGAGAGTTGCCATGGAAATCACTTACATGTAGAGGAAGAAAAATGTTACTTTACAGTCACCGTCATTTCCAAAGGACTGGTCAGACTTGCAAAGGGTTTTTTCCTACCCAACTGTAATAATAAAAACAGTTGTTGGCATGCTGTTATTTTTTTTCTTTGCGTATGATTTTATAACGTTTTTATTGTGCTCTCAAGACATTACAAGTATGCATATTTTCATCAGTAAAGATTTTTTGGTAGTAGGAGAGAATTAATCCAATTATTCACCATTATGTTAAGTTATTCTTTTGCATTTTTTCTTAATGCAATTATAACTTGTGGCTTATTAGTTTTTGTTCTCTCTATATAAGTTTTTGTCTTGGTATAACAAAATGTAGTCTCAGAATTACATAGTCTTTAAAAGAAGATGACTCAAATGTGCATTT
Organism: Acinonyx jubatus; assembly: GCF_027475565.1. NCBI lineage: Eukaryota > Metazoa > Chordata > Mammalia > Carnivora > Felidae > Acinonyx > Acinonyx jubatus. The sequence goes on from NC_069387.1 coordinate 51,737,014, forward strand.
ATGGGTTAATTGCATTAGCTATCAAAAATAGAGACTGAAGTCTGGATAGCTGAATGAAAGTAATAAAAAAAATTGCTTAGGCCAGATTTGTTATTAGAAATTATAATTGCTAAATGCTGCTCTTTACTATAGCTTAATCATAAAGAAGCTTAAAAGCCCTAAATAGGAAGTCATTTGCATTGCTCATTCCCACCTGATTGTTTTATATATTCATTACCATGCCCTTTGGAAAAGTCAATAACTAAATTCTAATTCTTTCTCCTTTCTTCTGAGGCAATTTTAGTTGCTGTGGTTCTGATGGAAGAGACTAATCAAAAGTGGGAGAAGAATTAAATTGGGGCCATGGGGGATTTGGAACATCAACATAACATTTAATAAAATGTGAAGTTGAATTAATGCTGGTTTTGACCTTGAAAATGGAGTATGAAGAATAAAGGATAAGTATCTCACAATTCTTACAATTTGTATTAGGAATTAATAAAACTTTGTTTTTTTCCCCCAAAATACTAAGTTACACAATGAAAATCAATAGGAATTTAAAATGAGAATGCAGGAACCAGAGTAAAACCATGCTAAATTTTTAAAAGAATACAGATGGGTTAGCGTCTAAATAATTAATTTTTGTGTCTTCTTGCTAGATTTGGATGGCAAATTGCATTTCTGCAATTGTGTTATGGCTACCATTGTGATTAAGAAATGGAAAATGAATTTCTGAGATCCAACAAAGTCTGGTCTCATCAACATCAGAGCCATGTAAGGAGAGGAAAAACAAAACAGAATTAAGAGGGTGGCAGAAGAGAAAGACCAGCAAGAATGGGAAAATACTCATATGTGGGGCAGCTGAATCTTGCAAATAAATTAGCCTTATGAAAATTGCAGCCTGAGACATCTGTCATTTGTGAATGGGCAATGGTTTAGTTGGCTTCCTACCTGAGCTAGGAGTTCTTGAATTCCTTCATTTGTTAGGGGCAAAGAAAAATGAACATTCTATTTTGTGAAATGTTTTGGGAATTAAAAGAAATAAATGTTTTATTGAAGTATAACATACATACAGGAAAGTGCACAAATCATAATGCATAGCTCAATCAATTTCCACAAAGTGAAAAGCCAGTTCCACCTAGAATGAGAAATACACTATTACCAGAAACCCATAAGCTCCCCTGGTCTCTATTGTCCCAATATAACTACCACCCTAACTTCTAAGTCATAGAACAGTCTTTGTTGATTGAATGTTACATTCGTGAGATTTATCCCTGTTGTTGCCTATAGCAATGCCCTGTTCATTTGCAGATCTCTGTATCTTTGTAGTATTCTTTTGTATGAAAAGTCCACAGTTTTGGGCTACTGTTAACAGTATTGCTATGAACATTTTTATAAGTGTTCTTACAGGGAACAGAGGTGCACATTTCTTTTTGTATATAACTAGGAGTGGAACTCTTGGATCATATGGGAATTGTTTTTAGTGGAAATGGCTCAGTAGTTTTTCTTTTTTTTAAGGTTAAAAAAATTTTTTTTAATGTTTATTTTTGAGAGAGAGAGAGAGAGAGAGAGAGAGAGAGAACAGGGGAGGGGCAGAGAGACAGAGGGAGACACAGAATCTGAAGCAGGCTACAGGCTCTGAGCTGTCAGCACAGAGCCCGATGCAGGGTTCGAACCCATGAATCGTGAGATCATGACCTGAGCTGAAGTTGGATGCTCAACCAACTGAGCCACTGAGGTGCCCCTAAGATTTTGTTTGTAAGTAATCTGTACATCCAGCATGGAGCTTGAACTCACAACCCCAAGATTGAGTTGCATGCAACATTAACTGAGCCAGCCTGGAACCCCTGCTCAATAGTTTTTCTCAAGTGGTTTATGAAAGTTCTGTTTTATTTGCTTTTCATCCTTTCCAAATCTTGGTATTATCAGTCATTTTTATTTTTAGCCATAATGGCACATAGTAGTAGTATCTCATGGTGATATTAATTTGTGTTTCAACTAAAGGAGTTGAGTACTTCTAGATATGTTTATTGACTCCTTGGATATCATATCCTCTTTGCAAAGTGCCTGCTCATGTTTCTTGCCCAGTTTTTCTTTTTGATTGCCTGTCTTTATCTTACAGATTTTAGAAGTTCTCTTGATTCTGGATCTTTTGTCAATAAGATGTATTGCAAACACCTTCCACTGTGGGGCTTTACTTTTTCACTTCTTAATCATGTCTTTGATGAATAGACGTTGTTAATTTTCATATGGAACAGTTTATCAATTTGGTTACATTTATGGTTAGTGCTTTTTATATTTTGTTGAAGAAATCTTTGCTTATCGAAATATCATAGAAATACTCTTATATGATTTCTTCTGGAAACTAATGTTTTATATTTCACATTTAGATCTATAATACATCTGAAACTGATATTGCCATATGGTGTATGGTTGAGGTTCAGGATTCAAATTTTTTACATGTTTTTTTTTTTTTTTCCTTTCAATTTTTCAATACAGTTGACCCGGTAACATTGACTAAAAACCATCTTTTCCTAATTCATTGTGTTACCTTTGTCATAAATCAATTGGATTCTTTGAATATTTGAATCAGACGGTGGAGTTCCTCAAAAAATATGCAGCTGGGATTTTGATAGGGTTTACCTTGAATCTGTAGATCAGTTTTGGAGGATTTGTTATTTTTGTAACATTGAATCTTCCAATCTGTGAGTATGGGATATATCTCCCAATAATATTTTGTAATTTTAGAGTATAATTGTTACACATCACTCAGTAGATTTATTCCTAAGCAATTGATGCTTTTTAAATGCTATTTTTAAAATTTGATTTTCTGTTTGTTTGATGCCAGTGTCTACAATTGCAACTGATTTTTGTATATTGGCTTTGTATCAAGAGACTTTTTAAAATTCTAGTAGTTTGTAAGATTTTGAATTTTGCACATATACAATCATGTTATCTGCCAATGATGAAAGATTTACAGTTTTATTTCTTCCCTTCAAATACTCATTCCTTTTATTTTATACCTATTATTGTTTTCTTGCCTTTTTTTGCACTGACCAGGTCCAAGCACCCCAGTGTAATGTTGAATAGAAGTGGTTATAACAGGTTTCTTATCTCCTCTATCTCAGGGAGAAAGCTTTTGAAATTTTATTAAATATGTTTTTTGTAAGTCTAGAAAGGTCTTATGTAGAAATATTAACTTGATTATGTAAGAATTTTATTTTCTATTTTTTAATTGAGGTAGAATTGACATATAACATTATATTAGTTTCACATATACAACATAATGATTTGATATTTGTGTACATATTTCATGATCACCACAATTAGTCTAGTTAACATCCATTACCTTAAATAGTTACAAAATATTTTTTCCTTTCTTGTGATGAGAATGTTTGAAGTTTTACTCTCTAAGCAACTTTCGAATATGCGATACAGTATTGTTAACTGTAGTCACCATACTGTACATTACATCCCCATGACTTATTTTATAACTGGAAATTTGTATTGTTTGCCCCTCTCACTTATCCCCCTTCTTCCCCCCACCCCCCACCTCTCACCTCTTCCTCTGGCAATCACCAGTGTGTTCTCTGTATTTAGGAGCTTGGGTTTTGTTTGTTTATTTGTTTTGTTTTTTAAGATTTCACATGTAAGTGAGATTATCCACAGTACCTGCCTTTCTCTGGTTTATTTCACTTACCATAATATCCTCATGGTCTATTTATATTGTAAATGGCAAGATTTTATTCCTTTTTTATAGCTGAATAATATTCTATCACGTGTGTGTGTGTGTGTGTGTGTGTGTGTGTGTGTGTGTATTTATCCACTCATCTATGAATGGTTACTTAGGTTGTTTCCATATTTTGGCTATTATAAATAGTGCTGCAATGAACATAGGTATGCACATATCATGTTGAGGTTTTTTTTGTTTTCTTCAGATGAATCCCCAGAAATGGAATTGCTGTATCATATGGTAGTTCTATTTTTAATTTTTTGAGAGCCCTCTCTATTGTTTTCTATAATAGCTGCACCAATGTATATTTCCATCATCAGTGCACAGGAGTTCCCTTTTCTCCATATACTGACCAGCACTTGTTATTTGTCTTTTTTTTTTTTTTTTTTATAATAGCCATTTTAAGAGAGGTGAGATGAGATATCTCACTGTGGTCCTGATTTGCATTTCCCTGTTGATTAGATCAGCAATATTGAGCATGTCTTCTTTGGAAAAACTATTCAGATCTTCTTTTTGACCATTGTTTAGTAAGATTTTAAGTGATTTGAATTTGTTGTGATATCTTCTTTCTCTCTCTCTTTTTTCAATTTGAGTGTGGTTGACCCACAATGTTACATTGGTTTCAGGTGCACAACTTGGTGATTTGACAGGTTTATGCATTGTGCTATGTTCCCCACAAGTATAGCTACCATCTCTCCTATTACATTGCTATTACCAAATCATGACCATATTCCTTATGCTTTTCTTTTCATTCCCATGACTTATTCCATAACTGAAGGCCTGTCTCTCCCTCTCCCCTTCACCTGTTTTGCCCACTCACCTCTCCTCCCCTGACAACCATCAGTTCGTTCTCAGTATTTGTAGTTCTGATTCTGCTTTTTGTTTTATTCATTTTTTTTAGATTCCATTTATGAATGGAATCATATGGTATTTGCCTTTCTCAGTCTGACTTATTTCACTTAGTATAAAACCATCCAGATCCATCCATGTTGTGTCAACTGGCATGATCTCATCTGTTTTTATGGCTGTGTAATATTCGCATGTGTTTATGTACCACATTTTCCCTGTCCATTAATCTGTTGATGGTCACTTAGGTTGCTTTCCTGTCTTGGCCATTGTAAATAATACTGCAATAAATATATATCTTTTGAGTTAGTGTTTTTGTTTCTTTCTGGGTAAATACCCAATGGTGGAATTATTAGGTCATATGATATTTTTATTTTTAATGTTTTGAGGACCTTTTATATGGTTTTCCACAGTGGCTGTACCAATCTACATTCCCAGCTATGGTGTATGGAGGTTCCTTTTTCTCTACATCCTTGCCAACACTTGTTATTTCTTGTCATTTTGATATTAGCCATTCTAACTGGTGTAAGGTCATACCTCATTATGGTTTTAATGTGCATTTCCCTGTTGTTTAGTGATGTGGGGCATCTTTTCATGTGTCCCTTGGCTATCTGTACATCTTCTTTGGAAAAATGTCTATTCAGGTCCTCTGCCCATTTTTAATTGTATTATTTGATTTTTGGGTGTTGGGTTGTATCAGTTCTTTATATATTTTGGATATTAACCTCTTATCAGACATACCATTTGCAAATATCTTCCTCTATTCATTCAGTAGGTTGTTTTTTTTTTTTTTTTGTCGTTGTTGATGGTATCCTTAGCTATGCAAAAGCTTTTTATTTTGATGTAGTGTTTAGTTATTTTTGCTTTTTTGTTTCCTTTGCCCCAGAAGACATATTTAGAAAAATATTGCTATGGCTGATATCAGAGAAATTATTGCCCATGTTCCTTTTTAGGATTTTACGGTTTCAGGTTTCACATTGAAGTCTTTTTTTTTAATATGAAATTTATTGTCAAATTAGTTTCCATACAACACCCAGTGCTCACCCCAACAGGTGCCCTCCTCAGTGCCCATCACCCACTTTCCCCTCCTTCCCACCCCCACCACCCCTCAGTTTATTCTCAGTTTTTAAGAGTCTCTTATGGTTTGCCTCTCTCCCTTTCTAACTTTTTTTCCCCCTTCCCCTCCCCCATGGTCTTCTGTTAAGTTTCTCAGGATCCACATAAGAGTGAAAACATATGGCATCTGTCTTTCTCTGTATGACTTATTTCACTTAGCATAACACTCTCCAGTTCCATCCATGTTGCTACAAAAGGCCATATTTCATTCTTTCTCATTGCCAAGTAGTATTCCATTGTATATATAAACCACAGCTTCTTTATCCATGCATCAGTTGATGGACATTAAGGCTCTTTCCATAATTTGGTTATTGTTGAGAGTGCTGCTATAAACATTGGGGCACAAGTGCCCCTATGCATCAGCACTCCTGTATCCCTTGGGTAAATTCATATTTTCTGCCCATTTCTTCATTGGATTATTTGTTTTTCAGGTGTGGAGTTTGGTGAGTTCTTTGTAGATTTTGGATACTAGCCCTTTGCCTGATATGTCATTTGCAAATATCTTTTCCCATTCTGTCAGTTGCCTTTTAGTTTTGTTGATTGTTTCCTTTGTAGTGCAGAAAGCTTTTTATCTTAATGAGGTCCCAGTAGTTCATTTTTGCTTTTAATTCCCTTGCCTTTGGAGATGTGTGAAGTAACAAATTGCTGCGGCTGAGGTCAGAGAGGTTTTTTCCTGCTTTCTTCTGTAGGGTTTTGATGGTTTCGTGTCTCACATTCAGGTCCTTTATCCATTTTGAGTTTACTTTTGTGAATCGTGTAAGAAAGTGGTCTAGTTTCATTCTTCTGCATGTTGCTATCCAGTTCTACCAGCACCATTTGTTAGAGACTGTCTTTTTTCCATTGGATATTCTTTCCTGCTTTGTCAAAGATTAGTTGGCCATACTTTTGTGGGTCCACTTCTGGAGTCTCTATTTTATTCCATTGGTCTATGTGTCTGTTTTTGTGCCAAATCCATGCTGTCTTGATGATTACAGCTTTGTAGTAGAGGCTAAAGTCTGGGATTGTGATGCCTCCCGCTTTGGTGTTCTTCTTCAATATTACTTTGGCTATTCAGCGTCTTTTGTGGTTCCATTGTTCTAGCTTCGAGAAGAATGCTGGTGCAATTTTGATTGGGATTGCATTGAATGTGTAGATTGCTTTGGGTAGTATTGACATTTTAACAATATTTATTCTTCCAATCCATGAGCATGGAATGTTTTTGCATTTCTTTGTATCTTCTTCAATTTCCTTCATAAGCTTTCTATAGTTTTCAGCATACAGGTCTTTTACATCTTTGGTTAGGTTTATTCCTAGGTATTTTATGATTCTTGGTGCAATTGTGAATGGGATCAGTTTATTTGTCTTTCTGTTATGATTCTTGGTGCAATTGTGAATGGGATCAGTTTATTTGTCTTTCTGTTGCTTCATTATTAGTGTATAAGAATGCAGCTGATTTCTGTACATTAATTTTGTATCCTGAGACTTTGCTGAATTCATGTATCAGTTCTAGCAGACTTTTGGTGGCGTCTATCGGGTTTTCCATGTATAGTATCATGTCATCTGCAAAAAGTGAAGTCTTGACTTCATCTTTGCCAATTTTGATGCCTTTGATTTCCTTTTGTTGTCTGATTGCTGATGCTAGAACTTCCAACACTATGTTAAACAACAGCGGTGAGAGTGGACCTCCCTGTTGTGTTCCTGATCTCAGGGGGAAAGCTCTCAGTTTTTCCCCATTGAGGATGATATTTGTTGTGGGCTTTTCATAAATGGTTTTTATGTGTAAGTATGTTCCTTCTATCCCGACTTTCTCAAGGGTTTTCATTAAGAAAGGATGCTGAATTTTGTCAAATGCTTTTTCTGCATCGATCGACAGGATCATATGGTTCTTATCTTTTCTTTTATTAATGTGATGTATCACATTGATTTGCGAATGTGGAACCATCCCTGGAGCCCAGGAATGAATCTCACTTGATCATGTTGAATAATTCTTTTTATGTGTTGTTGTATTCGATTTGCTAGTGTCTTGTTGAGAATTTTTGTATCCATATTCATCAGGGATATTGGCCTGTAGTTCTCTTTTTTTACTGGGTCTCTGTCTGGTTTAGGAATCAAAGTAATGCTGGCTTCATAGAATGATTCTGGAAGTTTTCCTTCCCTTTTTATTTTTTTGGAACTACTTGAGAAGGTTAGGTATTATCTCTGCCTTAAAGGCATGGTAGAATTCTGCAGGGAAGCCATTTGGTCCTGGACTCTTATTTGTTGGGAGATTTTTGATAACTGATTCAATTTCTTCTCTGGTTATGGGTCTGTTCAAGTTTTCTATTTCTTCCTGTTCAAGTTTCGGAAGCGTGTGGGTGTTTAGGAATTTGCCCATTTCTTCCAGGTTGTCCAGTTTGTTGGCATATAATTTTTCATAGTATTCACTGATAATTGCTTATATTTCTGAGTGATTGGTTGTGGTAATTCCATTTTTATTCATGATTTTATCTATTTGGGTCATCTCTCTTTTCTTTTTTGAGAAGCCTGGCTAGTGGTTTATCAATTTTGTTTTTATTTTTTCAAAAAAACAACTCTTGGTTTCACTGATATGCTCTACAGTTTTTTTAGATTCTGTATTGTTTATTTCTGCTCTGATCTTTATTATTTCTCTTCTTCTGCTGGGTTTGAGGTGTCTTTGCTGTTCTGCTTCTATTTCCTTTAGGTGTGCAGTTAGATTTTGTATTTGGGATTTTTCTTGTTTCTTGAGATAGGCCTGGATTGCAATGTATTTTCCTCTCAGGACTGCCTTCACTGCATCCCAAAGCGTTCGGATCGTTGTATTTTCATTTTCATTTGTTTCCATATATTTTTAAAATTTTTTCTCTTAGTTGCTTGGTTGACCCATTTATTCTTTAGTAGGGTGTTCTTTAACCTCCATGCTTTTGGAGGTTTTCCAGACTTTTTCTTGTGGTTGATTTCTAGTTTCATAACATTGTGGTCTGAAAGTGTGCATGGTATGATCTCAATTCTTGTATACTTATTAAGGGCTGTTTTGTGACCCAGTGTGTGATCTACCTTAGAGAATGTTCCATGTGCACTCAAGAAGAAAGTATATTCTGTTGCTCTGGGATGCAGAGTTCTAAATATATCTGTCAAATCCATCTGATCCAATGTATCATTCAGGGCCCTTGTTTCTCTATTGATTCTGTGTCTAGATGATCTATCCATTTCTGTAAGTGGGGTATTAAAGTCTCCTGCAATTACCACATTCTTATCAATCAGGTTTCTTATGTTTGTGATTGTTTTCTGTATTTGGGGGCTTCTGTATTTGGCGCATAGACATTTATAATTGTTAGCTCTTCCTGATGGATTGACCCAGTAATTATTATATAATGCCCTTCTTCATCTCTTGTTACAGCCTTTAATAAAATCTTGTTTGTCTGATATAAGTATGGCTACTCCAGCTTTCTTTTGACTTCTAGTAGCATGATAGATAGTGCTCCATCCCCTCACTTTCACTCTGAAGGTGTCCTCAGGTCTAAAATGAGTCTCTTGTAGACAGCAAATAGATGGGTCTTTTTTTTTTTAACCATTCTGATACCCTATGTCTTTTGGTTGGAGCATTTAGTCCATTTACATTCAGTGTTATTATAGAAAGATATGGGTTTAGAGTCATTGTGATGTCTGTAGTTTTCATGCTTGTAGTGATGTCTCTGGTACTTTGTGGTCCTTGCAACATTTCACTCACAGAATCCCCCTTAGGATCTCTTGTAGGGCTGGTTTAATGGTAATGAATTCCTTCAGTTTTTGTTTGCTTGGGAAGACCTTTATTTCTCCTTCTATTCTGAATGACAGACTTGCTGGATAAAGGATTCTCGGCTGCATATTTTTTCTGTTCATCACATTGAAGATTCCCTGCCATTCCTTTCTGGCCTGCCAAGTTTCAGTAGATAGGTCTGTCACTAGTCTTATCTGTCTCCCTTTATATGTTAGAGCATGTTTATCCCTAGCTGCTTTCAGAATTTTCTCTTTATCCTTGTATTTTGCCTATTTTGACTATGATATGTCGTGCAGAAGATCGATTCAAGTTACGTCTGAAGGGAGTTCTCTGTGCCTCTTGGATTTCAATGCCTTTTTCCTTCCCCAGATCAGGGAAGTTCTCAGCTATGATTTGTTCAAGTACACCTTCAGCCCCTTTCTCTCTTCCTCTTCTGGAATTCCTATGATACAGATATTGTTCCGTTTGACTGCATCACTTAGTTCTCTAATTCTCCCCTCATACTCCTGAATTTTTTTATTTCTCTTTTTCTCAGCTTCCTCTTTTTTCATAATTTTATCTTCCAGTTCACCTATTCTCCCCTCTGCCTCTTCAATCTGAGCTGTGGTCGCCTCCATTTTATTTCGTACCTCATTTATAGCATTTTTTAGCTCCTCATTACTATTTCTTAGTCCCTTGATCTCTGTAGCAATAGATTCTCCTCTGTCCTCTATACTTTTTTCAAGCCCAGTGATTACTTTTATGACTATTATTCTAAATTCTTGTTCCATTATATTGCTTAAATAGTTTTTGATCAATTCGTTAGCTGTCGCTACTTCCTGGAGTTTCTTTTAAGGAGAATTCTTCCGTTTTGTCATTTTGGATAGTCCCTGGGGTGGCGCGGAACTGCGGGGCATGTGCTGTCTGGAGTAACTTGTGTTGGTTGGCGGGCTGCAGTCAGACCTGATGTCTGTCCCCAGCCCACAGCTGGGGCCACAGTCAGACTGGTGTGTACCTTATCTTCCCCTCTCCCAGGGGCAGGACTCACTGTGGAGTGGTGTGGCCCCTGTCTGGGCTACTTGCACACTGCCACGCTTGTGGTGCTGCTTCGATGGGATCTGGCCAAGGGAGTATTAGCTGGGGTGGATCCTCAAGGTGCATGGGGGGGTGGTGAGGAGGGTCAGGCTTAGCTAGCTTTGCCCTCGTGGTCCCCTGCAGCACCGGGAGGGAGGCAAGCCCGTTGGAGGGATGGATCCACAGAAGCATAGCATTGGGCGTTTGCGCGGTGCAAGCAAGTTCGGTGACAAGAACTGCTTCCCTTTGGAATTTTGGCTGGGGGATGGGAGAGGGAAATGGCACTTGCCAGCACCTTTGTTCCCCAGCCGAGCTGAGCTCTGTCTTCCAGGGCTCAACAACTCTCCCTCCCTGCTGTCCGAGAGCAGAGCTGTTGACTTTTAACATTCTAGGTGTTAAGTCCACTGGCTATCAGAACTCACGCAATCTGACTTTCCGCTTTTGCAAGTCAGACTTTGGGGCTCTGCCTTGCCCGGCGGGCTGCCCCTCCACTGCCCCGGCTCCCTCCGGTCAGTCCGTGTACCACTCACTGCCTCTCCACCCTTCCTACCCTCTTCTGTGGACCTGTTGTCTACGCTTGGCTCCAGAGGGTCCGTTCTGCTAGCCTTCCGGTGGTTTTCTGGGTTATTTAGGCAGATGTGGGTGGAATCTAAGTGATCAGCGGATGAGGTGAGCCCAGCATCCTCCTACATTGCCATCTTCTCACGTTCCCTCTCATTGAGGTCTTTAATCCACTTTGAATTTATTTTTGTGGATAGTGTTAGAAAGTGGTCTAGTTTATTCTTTTACACGTAGCTCTCCAATTTTTCTAGCACCAGTTCTTGAAAAGACTATCTTTTTCTCATTGTACATTCTTGCCTTCTTTGTCATAAATTGATTGATTGTATAAATGTGGCTTTGTTTCTGGGGTCTCTGTTCTGTTGATCTTTGCATCTATTTTTGTACCTGTATTATACTGTTCAGATTACTATAGGTCTGTGGTGTATATTGAAATATGAAATTTGATAACTCTAGCTTTGTATTCTTTCTCAGGATTGCTTTGGCTATTTGGGGTCTTTTGTGAGCCCATACTAATTTTAATATTATTATGTTCTAGTTGTATGAAAAATGCTGTTGGTATTTTAATAGGGATTACATTGAAGCTGTAGATTGCTTTGAGTAATACAGACATTTTGACAATATTCTTTCAACCCGTGTGCATGGACTATCCATTTGTTTGTGTCCTGTTCAAATTCATTCATAGTATGTTACAGTTTTCAGAGTACAGATCTTTCACCTCTTTTGTTAAGTTTATTCCTAGGCATTTTGTTCTTTTTGGTGCAGTTGTAAATGGTGTTGTTTTTAAAATTTCTCTCTCTGTATTCATTGTTCATGTATAGAAATACTACTGATCTCTGGATATTAATTTTGTGTCATGCCACTTTACTGAATTAGTATATTACTTTTAGTAGTTTTTTGGTGGAATATTTAGGATTTTATATATATAGTATCATGTCATCTGCAAATAGTGACAGTTTAACTTCTTCTTTACCAATATGGATGCCTCTTATTTCTTTTTGTTGTCTGATTACTGTGGCTAGGAGTTCTAATACACTATTGAATAACGGTGGTGAGAGTAGACATTCTTGTCTTGTTCCTGATCTTAGAAAACTCTCAGTTTTTCAACATTGAGGATGATGTTAGCTGTGAGTCTTTAATATATGGCCTTTATTATGTTGAGGTATGTTCCTTCTAACCCCATTTTGTTGAGAGTTTTTGTCATGAATGCATATTGAATCTTGTCAAATGCTTTTTCTGCCTCTCTTGAGATGATTTTTCTTCCAATTTGTGAAAGAGATATATGACATTGATTGATTTGTGAATACTGAACTATCCTTGCATCCTGGTAATCCCATCTGATTGCAGTGAATGATCTTTTTAATGTATTGTTATATGTGGTTTGCTAATTTATTGAGGATTTTTGCATCTATATTCATCAGGGTTATTGTCCTGTAGTTTTCTTTTTTTGTGATGTCTGTCCGGTTTTGGTATTAGGGTAATCCTGGTCTTGGAAAATGAATTTGGAAGTTTTCCTTCTTCTGTTTTTTGAAATAATTTGAGGAGCATAGATATTAACTCTTCTTTACATGTCTGGTAGAATCCACTTGTGAATCCATCTGGTCCTGGACTTTTATGTTTTCATAGTTTTTTGATAATCAATTCAATTTTGTTACTTATAATTAGTCTATTCAGATTTTCTGTTTCTTCCTGGTTCAGTTTGGAAACTTTAGGTTTATAGAAACTTTCCCTTTCTTTTAGATTGTCCAGTTTGTTGGCATATAAATTTTCATAGTATTCTCTTATAATCCTTTGTATTTTTGTAGTGTCAATGGTTACTTCCTCTGTTGTTTCTGATTTTATTTATTTGGGTTCTCTCTCTCCCTCTCCCTCTCCCTCTCCCTCTCCCTCTCCCTCTCCCTCTCCCTCTCCCTCTCCTTGAGTCTGGCCAAGGGATTGTGAATTTTGTTTATCTTTTCACAGAACCTTGAAAAGTTTCAAAGGAGACTCTTTGTTTCCTTTTTTTCCCCCTTGTGTGTGTGTGTGTGTGTGTGTGTGTGTGTGTGTGTGTGTGTTCATCTCTATGTTATTTCTGCTCTGTTACTTATTTCCTTTCTTCTGCTCACTTTGGGCTTTTTCGTTCTTCTTGTTCCTTTAAGCATAAGGTTAGATTGTTTATTTCTTCTTTCTTGAAGTAGGCCTGTATTGCCTCATAGAAGTGCTTTCACTATGTCCCAGAGATGTTGGATCATTGTATTTTCATTTTTACTTTCCTCCATGTATTTTTTGACTTCTCCTTTGGTTGCTTGATTAACCGAGTTGTTGTTTAGTCTCCATGTGTTTGTGTTTTGCTAGTTTTTTTTTTTCTTGTGATTTCTTTCAAGTTCCATATCCTTGTGGTTTGAAAAGATGCATGATGTGATTTCAGCCTTCTTAAATTTTGTGAGGCTTGTTATATGGTCTAATATGTGATTGTTTCTGGAGAATATTCCATGTGCACTTGAAAAGAATATGCATTCTGGTGTTTTTGGATAGAATGTTTTGAATGTATCTGTCATGTCTAATGTACTGAATGTATCTAATCCAATGTGTCATTCAAAGGCATTGCTTTCTTATTGATTTTTGCCTGGATGATTTATTCATTGATGTAGTGAAGTTTTAACGTCTTCTACTATTATTGTATTACCATCGATTTTCTCTGTTTATGTCTGTTAACATTTGCTTTATTTTTTTTTTTTTATTTGAGAGAGAGGGTGCAAATGAGCGAGTGGCAGAGGGAGAATCCCAGGAGGGCCAGAGAGAGGGAGAGAGGGAGAGAAAGAGAGAGAGAGAGAGAGAGAGAGAGAGAGAGAGAGAGAGAAAGAGAAAGAGAAAGAGAAAGAGAATAGTGGGGCTCACCCAGGGCTTGTGTTTTACCTGAAGTGGTTTCAAGCTCACCTGGAGCAGGGCTTGTGCTCTCCCAGTGTGGGGTATGAGCTCACCCAATGTGGGACTCGAACTCGTGAACAGTGAGGTCATGACTGGAGCCAAAGTCAGATGCTTCATGACTGAGCCACCCAGTCGCCCAGTATTTGCTTTATGTATTTTGGTGCTCCACTGTTGGGTGTGTAGGTATTTACAATTGTTACATTCTCTTATTGGATTTGTACTTTTATCATTATGTAATGCCCTTCTTTGTCTCTTGTTACAGTCTTGGTTTCATAGTGTGTTTTGTCTGATATAAGTATTGTTACCCTGACTTTGTTTGTTTGTTTGTTTCCATTTGTATGGTAAATGTTTTTTCATTCTTTCACTTTCAGTCTGTATGCATCTTTAGGTCTGAGGTGAGTCTCTCTTAGCAGCATATAGATAGGTTTTTTTTTTATCCATTCTGCCACACTGTATCTTTATTTTTGAATTAATTAATTTATTTTGAGAGAGAGAGTATGTGCAGAAGAGTTAGAGAGGGAGAGAGACAATCCCAAGCACACCCCACACTGTCAGTGCAGAGCCCGATGTAGGGCTCAAACTCACAAACTGTGAGGTTGTGACCTGAACTGAAATCAAGAGTCAGATGCTTAACTGACTGAGCCACCCAGGTGCCCCTCCATTTGCATTTAAAGTAATTATTGATAGGTATGTACTTATTGCCATTTAAAAAAAACTTGTTTTCTGGTTGTTTTTGTAGTTCTTTATTATTCCTTCCTTTTTCTCTTTCTTTCTTTGTTATTGATGAGTATCTATAATGTTTTGTTTGGCTTTGTTTCTCTTTTTTTAAAATTATTTTTATTTTAGAGAAATAGAGACCACGAGTCAGGGAGAGGGGCAGAGGAAGAGAGGGAGTCCCAAGCAGACTCCACACTGAGTGCAGAGCATGATGCAGGCTCAGTCTCATGACCTTGGGATCATGACCTGAGCCAAAAATCAAGAGTTGGACACTAAACCTTCTGAGCCATTCAGGCACCCCTCTTTTTGTTTTTTGTGTATCTATCATATGATTTGGGTTGTGGTAACCATGACATTCACATATAACATCCTAAGTAAATAGCAGTTCATATTAATTTGATGGTTGTATAAGTTCAAACACATTCTTAAAAAAAACAAAAACAGGAAAAGCAAGTTTTCTTTCTTTTTCCCGTTCTCTTTTTTTACTCTCTTCTCCACATTTTATGTGTATGTTGTCATATTTTACATCTTTTTATTCATGTTTTCCCTATGTCTAATTATGGCAATTACATTTCTTTCTTTCTTTTTGTTATTTTTATTTAATTTATTATTTTTAATTTTATTTTTTTGTTAAAATTTTTATTAATAGAAAATAAACACTTATTCCAGTTTCAGTTGTTATACTTCAAGTTGCTAATAATAATAAAAAAAGAATTTAAAATAATCACTCAGTCATCCTGTTTTGACTAAGACAATGAAGCTGTGGCTTAAAAAAAAAACGTATTCAGCACCATTTGCTCATAGGCCTTTCAGAATTTGTTCTTAAAGTTTTGGAACTTTCCTGTCTGCAAAGTACAGGAAATACTGAGCTACAAGAGGAGGCTTCTTTAGGAAAACCAACGAGAAGTTAAGCAATCGTCGTAAAAGGAATCCACGTACATTCAGCATGGTAACTTGGACTATACAATGATCCCCTCCCTTCCAAGCTCAGGAGGGACATGCTTTAAGCACTGAGGTTTGAAGAGTCAGACTGTTATTTGCTGTTAGAATTAGCTAATAACAGTAAATCTCTGGCAAGGATGCTACAGGTCCTTAACATCCTGTGATTTTTAGGAAATTCTGTAAATAGTTTGGATTTAATTCAATTTATTCAGAAATTAAACCTGTTGAATAAGGTTCACTACTCTGCCAGAGTATCTGCTGGTTTAGTATCCTTATAAAATACATTAATATGTACAGGTAAATCATAGTATTAAAGTATACTTAGAATACTGCATATTCAAACCAAAACCTAGGTCAACAAAATGCCTATAATTAAAAGCAGCTGGTGGAATGAAATCCAAAGTTACGACAAGGGAGACTCACCCTCCCTAAGCTGTGTTGCTTAGAAAACTTATGAAAGCACGTGCCCTTAAAGCCGTTTAAGGATGGGTAAGGAGACATCCTCTCCTCATTCTTTACCATAGGATTCTAATTGAAGATGAGCCAGAAATGAGCATTTCTAAATATTCCAGAAAAGGCCACAGAATTGGTAAAAAGACTTTTAAAATGCCTGTCTTCCTGAATCTGTGAGTAGTAATGCTCATCACAATTTTCTAATAGCACAAAGACAAAGGCAAGTCCATACACTTGCTCATGTTAGAAGAACGGGAGGTATACTGTTAAGACCATCCTTAGCCAGAGCTTCTGTGGGCTTTTTACTATATGCTGATCACAAGTGATTCAGGTGGACTTTTGTGAGAGAATAGTATTTGGTGGCCAGGACCTCTTTTGGGCATTTCTTTCTAAGTAGAATATGCAACAGGTAAGGGAGTAGGTGAGGTAATATAGGGAAGCTACTCTTTCCAGCTCAGGAGTTGATGAAGCCCATATATGCATTCAAGAAGCCCATGGGATCCGCTAACTGTGGATAGTGGCTAATGTGGTCATCCAAAATCGACACTGTGGACTGTGGCAGAGTTTTCCTGTACAGCTCCAAAAACTCTGGATAGAGTCTTGGTAAAAGATGCGCAGTCCCTTGTAGGTGAAAAATTTGCCTGATGACTTACAGGAGTGAAGAGCAGGGGAAAGGTGGAGGGTGGGGTGGGATATGCAGATAGGCCGCAAGCAAGGGCACAGCCAGTAGACCCACCTGTACCCACCACTCCCTTATCCTGGGCTACAAGACTCCATGTTTGGGGGAAATGGTTATGCATGCGCTTCCTGAGACTAGAGGTTCTTAATTTATTATTATTTTTTTTGAAATTTACATCCAAGTTAGTTAGCATACAGTGCAACAATGATTTCAGGAATAGATTCCTTAATGCCCCTTACCCATTTAGCCCATCTCCCCTCCCACAACCCCTCCAGTAACCCTCTGTTTGTTATCCGTATTTAAGAGTGTCTTATGTTTTGTCCCCATCCCTGTTTTTGTATTATTTTTGCTTCTCTTCCCTTAGGTTCATCTGTTTTGTATCTTAAAGTCCTTGTATGACTGAAGTCATATGATATTTGTCTTTTTCTGACTAATTTTGCTTAGCATAATACCTTTCAGTTCCATCCACGTAGTTGCAAATGGCAAGATTTCATTCTTTTTGATTGCCGAGTAATACTCCATTGTATATATATACCACATTTTCTTTATCCATTCATCCGTCGGTGGACATTTGGGCTCTTTCCATACTTGGGCTATTGTCAATAGTGCTGCTATAAACATTGGGGTGCATGTGCCCCTTCGAAACAGCATACCTGTATCCCTTGGATAAATACCTAGTATTGCAATTGCTGGGTCATAGGGTAATTCTATTTTAAATTTTTTGAGGAACCTCCATACTGTTTTCCACAGTGGCTGCACAAGTTTGCATTCCCACCCACTGTGCAAAAGAGATCCTCTTTCTCCGCATCCTTGCCAACATCTGTTGTTACCTGAGTTGTTAATGTTAGCCATTCTGACAGGTGTGAGGTGGTATCTCATTGTAGTTTTGATTTGTATTTCCCTGATTATAAGTGACATTGAGCCTTTTTTCACGTGTCAATTGGCCATCTGGATGTCTTTGGAGAAGTGTCTATTCATGTCTCTTGCCCATTTCTTCACTGGATTATTTGTTTTTTGGGTGTTGAATTTGATAAGTTCCTTATAGATATTTGAATACTAACCCTTTATCTGATATGTTGTTTGCAAATATCTTCTCCCATTCTGTCTGTTGCCTTTTAGTTTTGCTGATTGTTTCCTTCACTGTGCAGAAGCTTTTTATTTTGATGAGGTCCCAATGGCTAATTTTTGCTTTGGTTTCCCTTGCCTCCAGAGACATGTTGAGTAAGAAGTTGCTGCCGCCAAGGTCAAAGAGGTTTTTGCCTGCTTTCTCCTCAAGGATTTTGATGGCTTCCTGTCTTACATTTATGTCTTTCATCCATTTGAGTTTATTTTTATGTATGGTGTAAGAAAGTAGTCCAGGTTCATTTTTCGGCATGTTGCTGTCCAGTTTTCTCAGCACCACTTGCTGAAGAGACTGTCTTTATTTCATTGGATAGTCTTTCTTGGTTTGTCAAGGAAAAAAATAATTGAAGAAAAAAGAAAAAAACAGAAGAGGAAAATAATAAAAAAAAAGCGAGAAAGTAAGATAGAAAAGAAAAAAGGAAAAGAATATTAAAGGTAAGAAAGAAAAGAACAAAACCAAAAAGAAAAAATAAAAACAAGACAAAATTTTAAAAAGTAGAAACAAAACGAAACAACCCAGAACCCCAAAAGCACAAAACTGTGGTTTGTTTTCTGTGACCCAGCACCAACCACCGTGTGGCAGGTATGGGCTTGTGGACTCTGGGCTTGCTGAGGTCGTGAGCTCACTGTGAGCCAGACCCTGCTTCGGTCTAGGCTTTCAAGGTAGTGGGGGAGTTCCCACAGTTCCTTGGCCCTTTTAAACACCAGCTTCTTTCTCTGTGCCCCAATGTGACTAGGGCTGGTGTGGGCTTGTGGACCTGGGGCTCACTGAAGTTGCAGGTTCACTGAAATTACTAGACTCACCTGTTAATGGTGTCTGGACACTGCTCCCGTCTAGGCTTTTAAGGTAGGTGGGAATATAAACCATGTTGTTCTCTAGCCCCTCTGACCTGGAGAGCTGTCTTGCAGCTCCTCTACCACTTGGCAGAGTTCTAGGGTTGTCTCTTTTATATGTCAGTTGTTCTTTTAAACGTTGACTTTTTTTCTATGCCTAAGCACAGAGGGATGGGTTCCTATCCCTCCCCACTGTGTTTGTAGTCTCAGGGGTGGGATTTTCTTTTGTTACTATGTTTCCATCTCTCTTGCTGTTTTCTTGTCATTTTCTCTATCTTTGGTTGCTCAGTAGCTACTCAGTCAGCTCTCAGTTCTTTAGGAGTTATTCTATTAATGGGTGTAATTTGGTGTGTTCTGTGGAGGAGGTGAATTCAGAATTTTCCTTTGTCACCATCTTGAACTCGAACTCTACTGATCCTTCCCTTTGATAACCAGAGAGCATTTGTCATTTCTATTCTCACATGAAATTAAAAAAAAAATGTTTCTAAGATTCTAGATAATATGTGCAAAGTTATCTTCAGGGATGTTTATATTCTGAATGAGGTCTGAAATTCTGGCAGCTATCAGGTTAAGGTGGTACCTGGGTTATATCATTTGGCTAGACTTTTACCCTAATGTCAGTGTTTGAGAAAGAATGGAGAGATTATATTATCTGGTTGTGCTTTTTTAGGAATGGATTAGGAATGGATTAAATTAATATTTAATAAAGCATAAACATTATTTATTTTAATGTATTTAGATTAGATATTTAAAATAAATCTAATTTTTTCTAATTGATAATGACATACACATTTAAAAGGTAACAATTAGAACGACACCTAAAACCTTCAACTGTTTTCAGTCTCTGCCTAGTCTAATTATGGTTCTTATTTTGCTTTGAGCAAAATCATATAACAGTTGCTCTTTTGAAAGGTTTTTAATGGTGGAAGATCCCTAGGCCTGTGCAGATCTTTTCAAAGTGTGCCTGCTGGTTCAGTCAAAAGAGTGTGCATCTCTTGATTTCAGGGTTGTGAGTTCAAGTCCCACGTTGGGTGTAGAGATGATGTAAAAATAAAATATTAAAAAAAAGTTGCTACAATTTGCAGCTGTTTCCTGTTATATATTGACAGACTGTTGGTGACATACTGATGACCGGTGGCCAGCTCTTTATAACTATGACTAACATTTGTATCTTCTCTTCCTTTTAGCCTGAGGCAGAAATTATTTTTTTGTGCAGTAAAGTCTATAATTTTCTTCTCTTATCAGGAAGAGATTAGGAGCTCCATTCCCATATCTGCCCCTCTTTTTTTAATTAGAAGATTTCTTTTCCACTCACCTCCTCTGTCTCCCTCACTCTGGTCTTGAAAAAGTACAACTTGTATATATAATATTTATTTTATTTTAGTATATATATGTCCACTGAGTGACCTAAGATTACCTTTTAACCACTTTTCTCAAACTATGATTGGGATCTACCTGCATGAAAACCAGGTGCTTGTTAAAAATGCAAATTTCATAGTTCTGTTTCAGGGCTATGAATTAGCAGTTCTGGAGATGGGGTTCAGAGACTTTGTATTTTAAAACCATCATGCCTGTTAATTCTTGTGCACAGTAAATGTAAACATTTTTATTAAGCATTTGTGCATGCATCTGGTATATTCCAAATATATTATATATTTTTCTAACTTACAATTCTTTTTTTAAAAATTACATTTCAAAATATAATTTTTTGGAAGAAGTTCATGAAGAGCATTACAGAAAATGTAGTTTAGCTGAGAGTCCAGCCCTGTGGGGTTGATAATGGTTTATCTTTATTCTGTGAATGTTATTTTATCAATCTCCTATCCATGGGATGTGTCTCATCTGTTTGGCTAAGGGCGGGGTAATAGGTGGTGTTAGTTTTGGTCCCTGTGTGACTTTCAGCCTAACTTTGCTTGCTCAGTCAATGACAATGGAGCAGTGATGTATTTCTTTCCCTATTCTCTGTGAAGAAAACCCTTGCTGTTTGCACCAAAGACTTAATACAAAGTATGTCTACAGACTAAACTGAAAAGTATTAAAAATAAAAATTGGCAAGTAATTAAAAATTACATTCTTGTGAATGGCTTTCAAGATCAAATGATACCAGAGCATTTTGGAAATGCTTTCTCTTCTCCTTGGACTGCTTCAAGATGAGGAAGGGAAGCAGAGTGAGGGGCCGTAAAGGCTTTGCTTTTACTCACTATATGATGGTAGGAATGTCTCACAACCCACTAAGTCCAATTTCTTCATCTGCAAAATGGGAATAATAAAAGAACCCATGTATAGAGTTGTTGGAAGAATTAAGTAATGCATGTAAAGTGCTTGCCATAGTACGTGGCAGATAGTAAGTAGTAGTTTTTATTATTGTATGTAAGATTTGTCATGTATCTGAATCAGATTTAAGAAAATGCCTGCCTCAAGTAGCTTATGTGCTAGTTATGAAGATAGTGCAGTGCAAGGAAATGATGGAGGACTCCAGGATGGGGGTGATGACTTTGCCTGTGTGTACAAAGGCTTTCAGTTATATCTTTCTGTGTTATTATTATGGCGGCTTTGATGCTAGTGACATTGCCCCCATTTTACTAGTCAAGGAAACTGGGACTCAGAGATTTAGTGACATGTTTATTATCAGAAGCTAAAAGCAGCAGGGGCAGCACTCAGGCCAAGGATAGTTGACTTTAAGTGTAGTATTAGCATCCTATCTACTGCCTCATCCACTCCTCATAGCTGGATTGATGTCCTTATACATTCTAAGGATCCCGTCTGATATGGAGGTGCCAGGATATGGTCTCACTTACTCTGTCTGAAATTCCAATTAATTCAGGCAACTTAGGGAAAAGGGCTCACATTTCCTAGGCTCCTGAGAAATTGCATTATAATATTATTCATTACAACCCTCTGTGAAAGGGCTATCGTGTGAGATTGTCACAAGAATCAAGAATTCTCCTTTGTCTTTCTGATGAAACATTATTAAAGGAGAAGTACATGTATTAATTACATACCTTTTAAACAGACAAAAATGACCAGTTGTTGGGAAGCAGTTTATACTGAATGGTCAAAACTAGAAACATGAAGAAGCCGTAAGAAGTGCCATTTAAAGGACTGGAAATAATTCCGAATTAAAATTCATGCTTCATTTTAGTGGTGAATCACTCCATAAATATCCAGTGCTTGAAATGGAGGAAGTGAGAGATAATAATTTTTTTTTTTTTTTTTTTTTTTGGCAACCTAAAAACTGCTGGTTGTCTACTGATAAATGCTTTGGCTTAACTCTTCCCTTCTTTTTTTTTTTTTTTTTGGTGAAGCTAGGTGAATTGGATGGGTGATATGTGCCAGATCCTCCTTCACAACCGAGAAACTATTCAGCTATCAGCTGCCCTCTGGTGAAGAGAGCCACCTTAGTGAGTTCTCGACCCCTAATGCGGGGAGTATCCAATGACAAGTTGGTACCAGGTATAAAGACCCAAGTACCTAATCCCAACTCAAAACAACTCTGAAGAGCTATTTCCAGCTTCAGAGGTCCCTGTGCATCAGCTGAAGTCTTTCCTGAGATGGTATCTTAGTCCCAGTTTCTCACTGCTAATCCTGCTTCATTTCCTTACCCACAGGTACCATGCCCCAATCAACTCCCTGAATGCTAATCTCTGACTTAGACCCTGTTTCCCATGGAATCCAACCTGCAACAGTGGGGATTTGAGAAGGCTTATTCTCATAGTTGTAGGGTGGTAACCACACGTAGTGTACATAGTGGGTGTTAATACTACACACAGTAGTAATTTTGAGTTGTAGGATAGCAGAGAGAGTCTAGAGACTTCAGAAGTTATTTAGTTCAGTGGTTCCTGCACTTGAAGGACATGTGTATCAGAATCTCTGGGATTTTTTTTTTTAATTTGACTTTCCAGATTTTCTGAGTCACAATCTTTAGCATTAAAAAATTTGTTCCATAGTAATTTTGATGAAACCAGTCTATAGATCAGCACTTAAAAAGGACTGACCAAGAAAAAGTTATTTATAGATGATAAAAAAAAATTCTCAAATGCCAATGCCCTAATTTTTGCTGTATTTATTTTTAATGACTGAAGATCAAGGTTTTACAGAATATGAGAACATGTAGAAAGTTTGGGTAAATGAGATAAATGAAAGAGCAAGCCTGTCCTTTACCCAGGGGTTAGTGATTACCACTCTGTAGAGGTAGACATGTCTGATAACCCATGGGACATTTCAGTGAATATTAGCAGACTCTCTGTGACCACAATAGGGAAAAACCCCTGCTAGAGCTGTCCTGTCCCCCACCTCAGTTTGCCACAAGAATAGTTAGTTTTCCATCATTTGAGGCCATTGAAGCAAAGTATGGCCTATTGTGTCTGTAGTGGAGATTTCCGCACAGAGTGGTAAGTTTAGTTAGATGGTCTGGACGAGTATGTTCTGCAAGAAGCAGAGGAAGAATTTATAATCTTCAGAGAAAAGAAAGGACGATTTCAGAGGGATCGTTTAAATAAAGCCTGAGAATGGTTAGCCTGGATTAGAGGCATGACTTTTACTGGGGCTACAGTCAAAGATGAATAAATGTTGTGGTATTTTTCCTATCTGTAAAAAAAAAAAAATTAAGTCTGGACAGTCTTAAATGGAAGGATATTACAGGAATGATGTGTGTGTGTGAGAGAGACACAGCACAAATGGTCTTTCTCCCACCCTATGCCTTGGAAAGTTCACAGTCAGATTCCTCTGGGACTCTAATTGGAAGGGCAGAGATGTTTTTCTTAATGAAATTCAATCTTTTTGCTCCAGAGATGAGCTCAGAACAAAAATAAGATTATATTGTCTTATAGAACAACTCAATATAGGTCACAGTGGGATAAGTTTCATATACTTAATTGAATCTTTTTACGAATGGCATTTCTTAATGAATTTTTTATAGAAGATACAGTGTTTTCATTTACTAGCAACAAAAGGGAGAATTGCTTTATAAACATTTTAATAGAGAATTTATATATTGAAAGTAGTGCTGCCTATTCAAGTGACTGTTCTGTGGATGTTCTCAAAAAGCAGATGGTCTATCAGTATGTGGCCTCAAGGCATTATCCTTAAAGGGCTCCAATGTTAAGAATTATGTGAATGGGCATGTGTGCTGATGTATATGTATATGCATATGTATATGTATATGTATATGTATATGTATATACATATGCAAAACAGACATGCACACATATATACATGCATAATATTTATAATATATAACAAATATACATTATATATACTACTTATTTATCTTCTAAGGAAGGAAAATCGTTTGGGGAGGAATGTATTAGGGAAATTTTTGAAGGCAAATACTCATTCATTTTGATTTAAGCTCAGTGATCAGGAGTTAATTCCTAAAGTAGTAGGGAGAGTGATAAGGCAATAATTCTGATATTGATGTCATTTCTATCATCTAGATGTGCGATCATCAACAAATCTCTTCTCCTTGAGTACTGGAATTTCATCTCTAAAATGTTGGGATAGGTGACCTTCAGGGACACCTTCAGTTGTAAAATAGCAGCTCATAGTATGTGAGTTTTAGGAGTTACTACTAGCAAAGCTATTTTGTTGGTTTTGCTACATGTAGATGAAAAACCATGGATCTATGTTCTTAACCACTACTACAGGTAATAATATCCATGGAGTTACTCTGAAAATTAAAATGAGATAATATATTTAAAGTAATGAGCATAGTATCTACCTATAGCATAGAAAATGTACAATAAATAATATTTTTTATTGTCTTATAAATTATACTACTTTGACAAGATATTCCCCTCACCTCCAAATCTGTATATTATTTAGGCTTATTAACCATAGTGACAATGAACCTATGTGTTTTCTAGGCTTAAATTAAAATTCCTAAGTGGACGTTTCAATTTTTTTGGTAGTTATGACTGATATAAAATTACGGCTAAGGTCTCCCATTTTTCAAGGCCATATCTGAAATTTGGTGGAACTTCTCTGATCAGGGATAAAATATATTAGCACTTATGTATACACATAAAATGTTTTTATTCAAAATTTTTTCATTATAAAGCTAACATAAAATAAAACTTAAGCTATAGGGAAAAATTCAATGCTAAAAACACAATTACTATTAACATTTTATTATGGTTCTTAAATTATTTATTCCATATTTAATTTTTCTAAACCTAGAATAAACAATATTATAGGAATAATGTGAAATTCTGTTTTTATCACTTATTGTTATATTATGAGCATGTCTCATGTAATTTGGTATTTTTACAAACATCATTTTGATGGGTAACAAATATTTTAACTGTTCTAAATTTTTATTAATTTTGTATTTTCAAATGATTTTTTATATTTTTATAGGTATACAGTTATATGACCCAAAAATGTTGATATTACCTTTTCATAATTTCACATTCTTCTCTTATTTCTGTAGTATATTACGTTGCATTGTCCAGTGCTCAAGAATTAAAAGAGATTTAATATAGTTGAACAGAGACAGTGTAGGGTGGCAGTAAGAGATAACACAGGAAAGATAACTTGGATTTATGTCATGAAGTGTCTTGAATATTATGCTAACAATTTTGGACTTCATTCTGTAGAAATGAAAATGTGTGAAAAATGAAATTAGATCCTTACTTTACACTGTTAAGTTTTATGTGGATTATGGAGTCAACATAAAAGACAAATATGTAATATACTTGAACAGAAAGACTATCTTTATGACTGCAACATATGAAACAATTTCTAAAACAGACATAAAAAGCATAATCCATACATTCTCATCCACAAATGTTTATTGAATGCTATGAAGGCAGGCAGTACTCTATTTGTGGTATATTGGTGGACAGAGCAGAAAAGATAATTCCTCCTCTTACGGGATTTTATTCTTCAAGTTTGTAAAAATAAACACAATGTATTATAATTTATATAGTATATAAGAAAGTGGGAAGTGGTGTCTTCTCCTGGATCATTCTCCAAAACTCAATCCTAGTTGGTCTTCATTTTTCTGTCAGACTCCTTTCCTTAGTGATCTCCTTGTAGTTACCTGGCTGTAAATACCACCTACAGGCTGATGGTTCCCACGTTTTTGTCTCTGGCCCAGAATTCCAAGTTTATATAACCATTTGCCTACATGACACCTTCACTTGGATGTCCTGTAAACATCTTAAACTTCACATATATAAAACTAAACTCCTGATTTCATCCAACAAACCTATTCCACCAAGTTCTTCTTCATTCAACTGATACCAATTCCATCCTACCAGCTGCTTGTAATTTGGCTTCCTGTTACATTCAGGCTCCATTTCCTTTTCTATTTCCTATACGTATATTGTTTTCCACAGCCTCATTTTTTTCCCTATTTATTTTTAGTATTATTTATTTATTTTTAATGTTTTTAAATATTTATTTTTGAGAGACAGAGCGTGAGTGGGGGAGGGGCAGAGAGAGAGAGAGAGAGAGAGAGAGAATCTGAAGCAGGCTTCAGGCTCTGAGCTGTCAGCACAGAGCCCTATGCGGGGCTCAAACTCATAAACCGGGGAGATCATGACCTGAGCCAAAAAGTTGGATGCTCAACAGACTGCGCCACCTAAGTGCCCCATATTTTTATTTTTTATTAGTGAAGTCATTGGGCTCTCTTTTGTTGGGCAGACTCCCACTGAAGGGTTGACATGGTTGTTCCTTCTGCCTGGAGGGCAGCTATCTACATGGTCAACTCCCTCCCCTTTTCTGGGTCTTTATACAAATGCTGTTTTTCTCAGGGCAGCCCAAGTGGACTACACTATGCAACTTTATAACCATTGATCAAATAGACTCATTGTTTCATGAATGGTTTTAAATGGTGATATTTTAATTCTATAAATACTTATTTGTTTATTGGCTGGAAAAAATTTTTTTGGTAAGTTTTTATTTCAAAATTATTTCCTGCTCACAGGCTAGAACACTTTAATAAAAAGGAATGCTTCTTTGGCAATTATTTGGTTATCCTGAGGTATAATTATACAACACCTGTGGGATACATGCTTCTTTTTATTGATTGAATGCCTGTTTATATAAAAAAAAGTTTATTTATTTTTGAAGGAGAGAGAGATAGAGCATGAGTGGAGGAGGGGCAGAGAGAGAGGGAAACACAGAATCCAAAGCAGGCTCCAGGCTCTGAGCTGTCAGCACACAGCCCAATGCAGGGCTTGAACTGACGCTGTGAGATCATGACCTGAGCTGAAGTCGGCTGCTTAACCGACTGAGTCACTGGGGTGCCCCTGATTGAATGCCTTTAATTGATTGCAGGATCATTCATGTTTTAATCAATGTTCTTTCAAGTTATATTCTAGTTTGTGTTGGATTTTATTTCTCTATTAAGTGTTAATCCCATAAGCTAATAACCATAAATATTATTTGTATTTTATATTAAAATATTTTTAAATTTATTTTTTTATTTACATTCCAAGTTAGTTAGCATGTAGTGCAACTAATGATTTCAGCAGTAGATTCCTTAATGCCCTTACCCCTTTAGCCCATTTCCCCTCCCACAACCCCTAAAACATTTTTAATGTGCACAGTAAATGGCTGATTTTGTCTTTTAATAGAATGGGTAATTCTATTTTCACTTACCGTAATTACTACTGTATTTGAATTAATTTTTGTCATCTTAATTTGGGCTTTTTATTTAGCCTTGCTTTTTTACTTTTTTTCTTCTCTGTTCTTGTCTACTTTAAGTTGCTTTTCTTTATTCTTATTTCTCCCCTTCTAAAAAGGATACATACACTTAAGTCTTTTTGCAGTTACCCTCTTGTTGGACAACATAAAGACTTAGAATGTTCAGATTTTGATCAGTGTTTTCTATTTTTATATTTTAACTGCCACATTTGATGTTGTTATTATTGATTTATGCAACACTTTTCCAGATTCATTTCATGTTTACCATTTTCTTTGGTTACTGGCATTTCTTACATCTTAGCACTTCCCTAAGAATTAGTTTATTTATTTTTTATGAAATAGTTTACACATTTCTCTACTGATGGCTGTTGGTAATAAACTTTTTGAATTTATATTATTTTGTAAATGTCCTTATTTCAACTTTATTCTGGAAAGACAGTGTTGATGAGAATACAGTTCTGTCTGAAATCACTCTCTTAACCATTTTGTAGATACTCCACAATTTTTCTAGCTTCCATCGTTGCTTCTAAGAGGTGAGTCATCAGTCTGCCATTCTGTTATAGAGAATCTGTTTTTTCTCCCTGGTGGCTTGTAAGATCTTTTTGTCTTTGGTTTTCTGTAATTTCACAACAGTGTGTGGATTTCCATTGGTTTATTCTTCTGTTGGGTTTGTTGCCTCAATTGTGAGGATTTATATAATTTTTCTTTACTTAAAAATAAATTCTGGAAAATTATCAGCTCTTAACCTCTTTAAATATTGCTTTTCCTGTTCTCCCTAGTTTCTCTTGAAACTCTATTTATATCATCTTATACACTCTGCTTCTTCAACTCTTTTATTTTCCATCTCATGGTCTCTCTGTGATGCATTATATTTATTCTTTCATTCTGTTTTCTTAGTTTCTTAATCATTTTTTCGTATTTTATTGAGAAGTTTCTAGAAGTATTCTATTGAGAATAACTTTTACAAAAATATTTTCCTGCTCTCTAGTTCTCTCTTCAACTTCTATATCTTTAAACCAACATAAAGTTTCTAATTTCAATATTTTTATATTTAGAAGTTTATCTGATTCTGTTTTCAAATATGCATGGTTAATTTTGATAGTCTCTTATTTCTTCATTTATACTTTCAGTACACTATTTTATTATTTATATTATTGTAGTATATCAATATGTTATTTATACTTATCATTTGTATTCTTTTTTAAAAATTTTTATTTTGGGAGAGAAAGAGACAGAGACAGAGCACGAGCACAAGCTGGGGAGGGGCGGAGAGACAGGGAGAGAATCCCAAGTAGGCTCTGTACTGTCAGTGCAGAGCCCAACTCAGGGCTCCAACTCACGAGCCATGAGATCATAACCTGAGCCGAAATCAAGAGTCGGATGCCTAATGGACTGAGCTACCTAGGTGCCCCTTACATTCTTATTATATAATTATTCAGATTCTGATTATTTTAATATACCTAATTGTTTCATGGTGATTCTTTATCTTCTTGATTTTGCTGATTTTTGCTCCTAGTCACGTTTCTCCTTTTTTTGTTTGTTTGTTTGTTTTTTGATTGTTTTCATTGTTGAGCTCCTAAACCTGGAGTTTTAGTTTTGGAAATTACTTGAGAAGTGGGTTTAAATATGTTTCTCCAGAGATAACATGTGTTTACTTTTGCCAGTGCCTGGGGGCACTACTGACCTAGGATTACTTTAAGTTTATACCTAGGACTAATTTTAATTTGGAGTTTTTCCAATGACAGACAATATGAATTTCCTTAGTGATCCAACCCAAGGGAAGGCCTAAAACTATGGGTTCTCTGGGGAGAATTTCTGTCCCCCTTCTCTCAGAGCCAAGGCTATAAGAAGATATGTATTACATCTCCCTGTGATGCTCTTCCCCTACTTCACTCACTTATCCCTTTATGCAGTATTCCTTGATCTGATTCTCTACTCTGTAAAGAATCCAGGCTTTGTGTCCTTTTACTTGTGTGTGAGTCCCATTAAAATCTAAGCTCCAGGCTACCAGGGAGTAATATAGCTGGATTCCAACTTTCATGTGAATTTTGGCTTCTTAGGATTTGTTTCTTTCTTTTTCTTTTTTTTCTTTTTTTGGTTTAGCTCAGTCATGTATTTTATTTTTTTATTTTTATTTTTTTCAAGTAAGCTTTATGCCTAGTACAGAGTCTGGTGTGGGCTTGAACTCACAACCCTGAGGTCACGACCTGAGCTGAGATCAAGAGTTTGATGCTTAACTGACTAAGCCACCAAGGAACCCCATTAGTCATGTATTTTAAAATATTATTTGCATTTCATCTAATTAAAGTTGACATGGAAGAAGTAACAAATCTGAATAGATGAGAAACCATGCAAGAAATGTATATTTTAAAGAACTACCTTCAAAAATGAGTTCTAGACTCAGAAGATTTTATGGGTGAGTACTTGGAACTGTTATGGAATTGATAACTTCTCAAGTTTTATAAAAATTTCCAAAGCCTAGGAAAAATAATAACTGTTATATAAAACCCAATGAAGATAGTTTTGTTGAAATTTGTGGCTCAGTCTCATTTGCACATACTAATTTATGAATCTTGAACCAAATACTATCAAGCAGCATATTAAAAAATAATATTTTAAAGTAGGGTTTATTTCAGGAACATAAAGATAGTTGATTTTAAGGGAATCTAATAATGTAGTAAATCAAAGGATAAAATCTGTATGATCATCTCTCAATAGATCCTGAAAAAGTGTTGATTATATACATACATTTAGCATAAATGCTTAGTACTGGGAATAGAAACATTCATAACATAATAAATTATAGTTACTGTGAAACCGATAATTAACATTGTTTCATTGTAAAAACTTGGGTTTAGAGCCAAAAAGAAAGTGTCAAATTGATGATTTTTTAAAAATTCAAGTATAGTTAACAGTGTGATACTAGTTTCGGGTATACAGTCTAATGATTCAGCAATCATATACATTTCTCAGTGTTCATCAAGATAAGTGTATTATTAATCCCCTTGATCTGTTTCACCCATTTCCCTCACCTACCTCCCCTCTGGCAACCACCAATTGTTTGTATTTAAGAGTCTGTTTTTTTGTTTGTATCTTTGTTTGTTCATTTGTTTCTTAAATTTTACATGAGTGATGTAATATGGCATTTGTCTTTCTTTGACTGACTTATTTCACTTAACATTATACTCTCTAGTTTCATCCATGTTGCTGCAAATGGCAAGATTTCGTTCTTTTTTATGGTTGAGTAATATTCCATTGTATGTATATGCCACCTTTTTTATCCATCTGTGGACATTTGGGTTGCTTCCATGTCTTGACTATTGTAAATAATGCTACAGTAAACACAGAGGTTTTCTTTAGGTACATACCAATTACTGGTTCATATGGTAATTTTATTTTTAATTTTTAGAGAAACCTCCATACTGTTTTCCCTATATAGTGGTTGTACCAATTTGCATTCCTACCAACAATGCGTGAAGGTTCCTTCTTCTCTACATCCTTTCCAACACTTGTTATTTCTCATGTTTTTGATACTAGCCATTCTGACAGGTGTAAAGTGATATCTCTTTGTGGCTTTAATTTGAATTTTCCTGGTGATTATGGATGTTGAGAATCTTTTCATGTGTCTGTTGGCCACCTGTATGTGTTCTTTGAAAAAACGTGTACTCAGGGCTTCTGCCCAAATTTTAATTGGGTTATTATTATTATTTTTTGAGTTGTGTAAGTTCTTTAGATATTTTGGTTCTTAACTCCTTATTGGATATATTGTTGCAAATATCTTGTCTCATTCAAGGCAAAAAGTAGATTGCTCATATTGTTGATGATATCCTTCACTGTGACAAAGCTTTTTATTTGCGTGTAGTCCCAATAGTTTAAATTTGCTTTGGTTCCCCTTACCTTAGAAAATATATTTAGAAATTGCTACCTAATGTATTATTATAGGAATTTTATGGTCTCATGTCTCACATTCAGATCTTCAATCCATTTTCAGTTTATTTTTGTGTATGGTGTAGTAAATTTTCTAGTTTTTATTCCTTTGCCATAGCTGTCCAGTTTTCCCAGAACCATTTGTTGAAGAGGCTGTCTTTTCCATTTTATATTCTTGCCTCCTTTGTCATAGATTAATCTATCATATAAACGTGGGTTTATTGTTCTATTGATCTATGTGTCTGTTTTTGTCCCAGTACCATACTGGTTTGATTACTACTGCTTTGTAGTATATTTTGAAATCTGTAATTATGATACCTCCAGTTTTGTTCTTCTTTTTCAGGATTGCTTTGGATATTCAGAATATTTTGTGGTTCCATACAAATTTTAAGATTATTCTAGTTCTGTGAAAAATACTGTTGGTATTTTGATAGGGATTGCATTAAATCTGTAGATTGCTTTGGGTAGTATGGGCACCTTAACAATATTTGTTCTTTTCAATCCATGAGCATGGAATATCTTTCCATTTTTGGTGTGTCATCTTTAATTTATTTCATGAGTGTTTTATACTTTTCAGAGCACAGGTCTTTCACCTCCTGGTTAAGTTTATTCCTAAGTATTTTATTATTTATGGTACAATTATAAATAGGATTGTTTTCTTAATTTCTCTTTCTGCTACTTCATTGTTAGTGTATGGAAATGCAACAGATTTTTGTATATTAATTTTGTATCCTGTGACTTTACTAAATTCATGTATCAGTTCTAGTAGTTTCTTGGTGGAGTCTTTAGGGTTTTCAGTATACAGTATCAAGAAATCTGCAAATAGCGACAGTTTCATTTCTTCCTTACAAATTTGGATGCCTTTTCTTTTTTTCTGTTTGATTGCTGTGGCTAGGACATACAGTACTATGCTGAATAAAAGCAGTGAGAGTAGACATCCTTGTCTCGTTCCTAATCTTAGAGGAAAGGCTCTCAGTTTTTCACTATTGTGGATGATGTTCGTTGTGGGTTTTGCATATATGGCCTTTAGTAGGTTAAGGTATGTTTCCTCTAAATCTACTTTGTTGAGAGTTTTTATTATGAATGGAATGTACTTTGTCAAATGCTTTTTCTGCATCTATTAAAAGGATCATATGGTTTATTTTTCCTTTTTCTTGTTATTGTGATGTATCATATTGGTTGATTTTGTAAATATGGAATTTACCTTATATCCCTGGAACAGATCCCACTTGATTGTGGTGAATAATTTTTTTTAACATATTGTTGGATTTAGTTTACTAATATTTTGTTGAGAATTTTTGTATCTGTGTTCACAGATATTGGCCTGTAGTTTTCTGGGGTTTTTTTATTGTCTTTATTTTTAGTATCAGGGTAATTCTGGCCTTGTAGAATAGATTTGGAAGCTTTCCTTCTATTTTTTGGAATAGTTTAAGAAGAATAGGTATTAAATATTCTTCAAATATTTGGTAGAATTCGCCTATGAAGCTATCTGGTCCTAGACTTTTTTGTTTGTTGGGAGTTGTTTGATTACAATTAAATTCTGCTAGTAATCAGTCTACTCAAATTTTCTTTTCCTCCCTGATTCAGTTTTGGGAAGGATATATGTTTCTAGGAATTTATCCATTTCTTCTAGGTTTACAATTTGTTGGCATATAACTTTTCATTATATTCTCTTATAATCCTTTGTATTTCTCTGGTGTCAGTTGTTATTTCTTGTCCTTCATTTGTGATTTTATTTGAGCCCTCTCTCTTCCTTTCTTGATGAGTCTGGCTAGAGGTTTATCAATTTTGTTGATCATTTCAAAGAATCAGTTCCTAGGTTCATTGATCTGTCCAACTTTTTAAACTCTCTATTTCATTTATTTATGCCCTTTTTTTAAAAAGGAATATAATATTTTAACTTGGATTCCATCAACAGGATAAACATGTTGTTTTTAAACTTCTTCAATTTATACACCAATCAATTATTTTTATTCTTGATATGCTACTCTCCCCCACTCTTTTGCAGCTATTACAAATTCACAAAGTAAAGATTTTTTTTTTTGAGTAGGCTCCACATCCAACATGGGATTTAAACTCATGACCCCAAGATCAAGAGTCACATGCTCTACTGACTGAGACATTCAGGTGCCCCTGTTTCATTTATTTCTGATCTCATCTTTATTATTTATGTTTTTCTACTGGCCTTAGGCTTCTTCTTTTTCTAGCTCCACTAGGTATAAGGTTAGATTGTTTATTTGAGATTTTTCTTGCTTCTTTGGGCCTGGATTACTACACTTAGAACCACTTTTGCTGCATCCCAAAGATTTCGGACCATTGTGTTTTTATTTTCATTTGTCTCCATGTATTTTTTGACTTCCTCTTTGATTTCTTGGTTGAACCATTCATTATTTGGTAGTGTATTATTTAGCCTTCATGCATTTGTGTTTTTTCCAGATTTTTTTCTTGTGGTTGATTTCTAGTTCCATACTGTTATGGTTGAAAGAGATGTGTGATAGGACTTCAGTCTTTTTGAATTTATTGAGACTTGTTTGGTAGCGTAGTATGTGATCTATTCTGGGGAATGTTCCATGTGCAGTTGAATGTATGGTTTTGGATGGAATGTTTTGAATATATCTGTTAAGTCCATCTGGCTCAATGTGTGTTATTCAAAACCACTGTTTCCTTGTTGATTTTCCGTTTGGATTTATCCATTGATGTAAGTGGAGTGTTAAAGTTCCCTACGGTTATTGTATTACTGTCAGTTTCTTCCTTTATGTCTATTACAGTTGCTTAATGTTTGAGATGTTCTCATGTTGGGTGCATAAATATTTACAATGTTATATCCTCATGTTGGAATGTTCCCTTTATCATTATGTAGTGTCCTTCTTTGTGTCTTGTTATCATGTCTGTTTTAACGTCTATTTTGTTCCAATATAAGTATTGCTACCCCAGCTTTCTTTTTGCTTCCATTTGAGTGATAAATGTTTTTCCATCCCTTTACTTTCAATCTGTATGTGTCTTTAGGTCTAAAGTGAGTCTCTTGTAGGCAGAATATGGATAGGTCTTACATTTTTATCCATTCACTCACTCTGTGTCTTTTGATTGGAGCATTTATAAGTTTTACATTCAAAGTAATTATTGATAGGTATATATTTATTGCCATTTTGTTACTTGCTTTATGGTTGTTTTTGTAGCATTTCTCTGTTTCTTTCTCCTCTTGCTCTATTCCCTTGTGGTTATATGGCTTTCTTTAGTGATATGCTTGGATTCCTTTCTATTTATTTTTTGCTTTATTTTTCCTTTATTTTTACAAGTATAGTAAAACCTTGGTTTGCGAGCATAATTCGTTTTGGAAACATGCTTGTCATCCAAAGCACTTGTATATCAAAATGAACTTCCCCGTAAGAAATAATGGAAACTCAGGAGACTCGTTCTGCAACACAGAAATATTTATATGAAAATGATTATAATATTGTAATATAATATAAAATAATAAAGAAAATACAAAATATAAAGAAAAACAAATTAACCTGCACTTACCTCTGAAAACCTTTGTGGCTGGTGTGAGGGAGACAAGAGAGGAGGGTTATTGTGTAGGATAACTTTGACTATCACTAACAGAATCACTGCTATCTGTTGGCTCAATTGAATCTTTTTCTTTTTGTACAGTTTTAACAAGGAATGTATCCAATGAAGCAAAGCATTCTGAAGCTTACTCTTGTATGGAAAAATAAAGGACTGTCCATAGGTGCTTTGAAGTGATAAAAAATACACTAGTGCCAGTTGTGGGCACCTTCCAACGTTCTGAAAAATCAGTGATTTCTGACAAACACTGCAGCCTGAGACTGAGTTTCTGAGCATGGGGGATGATCACCCACAATCCCGCAGTGAGTGAGTGAGAGAGGGAGAGAGAGAGAGAGGGAGAGAGAGAGAGAGAAGAACCCTTGGCTCTGTTGTGATCATGTGGCATCACGTACTACTCATATTGCAAGACATCGCTCATTTATCAGGTTAAAATTTATTAGAAATGTTTGCTTGTCTTACGGAACGCTCAGCAAACAAATTACTACAATCCAGGGTTTTGCTGTGTATGATTTGTGGTTACCATTAGGCTCATATTTAACATCTTAAGCATACATGGTCTATATTAAGTTGATGGTTGCTTAAATTTGAACCCATCCTAAAAGCACTGAAGTTTTACTCTCTCCCTTACATTTTATGTATATGATGTCATACTTTATATCCTTTTATTTTGTGGATTCCTTGACTGATTTTTGTAGATATAAGTGATTTTACTGTTTTTGTGCTTTAACCTCTGTACTGGTTTTATAAGTGCTTAATCTGTTACTTTTATTAAATTTGTATTTACCTGTGAAATTTTTGCTTTTCCTTATTTTCTTATACCTGCTGTCCTTTTACTTCTATTAAAGAATTCCCTTTCTGATTTAGTGGTGATAAACCTCTTTAACTTTTGTTTGGGAAACTCTTTATATCTCCTTTTATTCTGAATGATAGCTTTGCTGAGTGGTTGCAGGATTTTTCCTTTCAGCACTGTGAATGTATCATGTCATTCCTTTCTGGCCCGCAGAGTTTCTGCTAAAAACTGCTTGGTGATGTTGCTGAGTTCCCCTAACCTATTCTGATTTATTATTATTACTTTTTTTTCTGTTTGCTATTCAGCTCTGTTGCTTTCCATTACTCTATCTTCCAGCTTGCTGATCCTTTCTTTTTGCCTCCTCTAATCTATTATTGATTTCTTCTAATGTGTGTTTTAAAGTTTATTTACTTATATTTGAGAGGGAGAGGGACAGAGTAAGAGAGAGAGAGAGAGAGAGAGAGACAGCTAGAACGAACAAGTGAAAGAGGGGCAGAGAGAGAGGGAGACAGAGAATCCCAAGCAGGCTCCGCACTGTCAGTGCAGAGATGGATGCAGGGCTCAAACTCACAAACCATGAGATTGTGACCTGAGCTGAAATCAAGAGTCAGATGCTTAAGTGACTGAGCCACCCAGGCGCCCCTAATGTATTTTTAATTTTAGTTATTATGTTCTTCATCCATGATTGGTTCTTTTTATATATTCTGTCTCTTTGTTGAAAGTCTCACTGTGATCCTCTATTCTGTACTCAATCCAGTAAGTATCTTTATAACTCTTACTTTGAATGGCCAATCAGGCATGTTGCTTTTCATTTCATTTAGCTCTTTTGCTGTGATGTTGCTGTGTTCTTTCATTTGGGACATATTCCTGTCTCTTCATTTTGTATAACTCTTTTTGTTTCTGTGGGTTAGAAAAGTCTGCTCTGTCTCTTGATCTTGAAAGTAGTGGCTTTATGAAGAAGAGGTCCTGTAATACCCTATAGTGTAGTGTCCCCTGTTCCCCAGAACTTCACGCTTCAGGGGTGCCTCCTATGTGGGTTGCATGAACCCTACTGTTGTGGCTGAACCTCATTTGCCTTTAGTCTAGCTGGCCCTAATGGTCTACGCTGCCTGTCTTGGGTCAGGTTTGGTTCTTGTGCTATTAAGAGCACAGTCTGGGGCTGTTGTGGGCTTGTAGTTGGGTGATGTCAGCAGTCAGACCAGATGCCTGCCCCCAACCCATTTGTCAGGGCTGTGATGACCCCAAACTGCAGAGCTCTCTCATTGTGTGGCCCCCTGAGAAGTTTTTGTTGTTGGGCAGGGCTGACAGTCAGATAAGATGCCTTCCCTCACTACATGTGCTGGAAGTGCAGATTGGCAGGGCCCTCTCTCTGCACTGCCAGTTATAAGGTTTGGCTGCTGGGACTGTAGTCATACTTGTGTGTGTTGTTATCTTCCCCTCTCCCAGGACAGGAGTCATTTTGGAGTGATGCCAGTCCCTGCTGGGGCTGCTTGCAGGATAAAATATGGGAGGAACCACTTTGGAGGGACTCCTGGCAAGTGGAATGAATTGGATGGAGTGGATCTGCAGGAGACTGAGAGGGTGGGGTGTGCAGTGTTAGCAAGGTACGTGGAGAGTGTTCCCACTGTTCTATCTAGGGTGGGGTGAAGGAGAGAAATGGAGGCCACCACGTCTTTTGTTCTTAGAGAAGTCTCCTAAAGATCCCTGCCCCTCCAGCATATGTTCTGAGATTAGCAAATAAATCTTCATGTATACCTGAAGCACTTTACAAACTGCTGCTTCTGTGCCAGGTTGCTTATTATGCCATCTCTTTAAGAGCAGGGATTCAGTTTCCTATTGCCCTCCAGCTCTCCCAGGGCTAAGCCCACTTATTTTTAAAATACCTGGAGTTAAGTTCTGCTGGTTGTAAAAACTCATAAAGTTAAGCCCCAGTGGTTTTCAACTGGGATTTGTCTTCCAAGTCCTGGTTCCCTGTGTCTGGGGTGCCTGGTGTGGGGTCTGTTCCTCTCCCTTCTCTGTGCTTAAGGTGCCCTTCCTGTTTGTGGTTAGTCTCACCAAGAACTTGATTCCTGACTGACCAAGTCCTACCCTATTTGGTGTGGCCTCCTCTCTACAATTAACTGGAAAGTATGTTCTGCCAGTTTTCAGGTCATTTTTTGGATTAGTTGCACAGATGCGGGCATTATTTAGATGTGTCCATGGGATTAGATGAGCTTAGGATACTCCTACTATGCCATCTTCCCAACCTCCCCTGGTGACTTCATTTTCAGAATCATAGTTTTCATAGTTCAAGGTGGGGAAAAATGGGATCACTAAAAGAGAGCAGCATCAGAGTTGGAAGAGAAAAGAATCAAGAACAGAACTTAGGGAGTTCCGGTACTGGGTGGGTTGAGAACATGTGGTTAATGAGTTTGATTGAGAACCTGGGCAGTACAGCTTTTTGGAAAATGTAATGAGGAAAGAATTTTAAGAATAAGACAAGACCAAATGATATAAAACACCACAGGGTGGTTGAAAAAGAAAAAGAGTAAGGAAAGGTCATTGGATTTCACTATTAGGAAGTCATTGGTGACTTTTCAGAGAGGTGTTTCAGTAGAGAGTTATGGATGGAGTACAGTTTATAGTTTATTGAAGTATGGACTCAAAATGGAATAGATATGGTTAGTATGTACTTCTCCACATTGTTTGTTGGTAAAGAATAGGAGAGGAACAAGGTGGCACATTAAAGAAAAAAATACACTTTGAGATTTGATTTTTGTCTTTAAGTAAGCAATGGTATTTATAGACGAAAAGGAAAGAAAATTTTGTATGGAGAGATGAAAGACTTTGATGGAATAATGTTTTGGATATTAATAAACTCAAAGGAAGGAAACTTTCAGATGGAGAGATTAAAGACTTTGATGAAAGAAATACTGTTTTGGAGAAGTCACAAAATCATAACATAAAAAACTAGTAAGAATTAACCTTGATATAGAAAGAGATGCTTTTCTGAGAAAGGAAAGAAAAAGTATGTGTGAGCACACAAAGAAACTTAGGAGTGGGAAGGAGGAGGTGAAGAGAAATAATGTTTAGTCTTTATTTCAGTGAAGTAAGATCATTTAATGAGACTAAAGATAGTATGAGTCCACTTTCGGAGACTTGAAAAATGGAAAAGTTATTGAACTTTCTTTGAGGATGTTTGATAATAAGTTAATCAGGAATGATTAAAAGATAAATTAGAAGTAAGAGGTGAGATGAAAGAACATTAATTTATAGATAAGAACCTTAAAATGAAGTGTTTCCTGAGATTTATTTCCATTATTGTGTAATTAAAAATGTTGCAGATCACGTTGCCCACACAGCAAACTCTGAGATAGAAATTTGAAAACAGGAAGTTTATTGGGGGAGTGCTCTGGGATCAACACCTATGGGGAAAGAGAAGGAAGCAGGATTAGGCAAAAAGATCTGATAGACTCTGATACAATCTCAAAAAGGCCACTACTAACTCCACAGGGTGGAGGGGGGTGCCCTCAGAGCTGTCCTGCATTGATGTGAGGGGCCAGCTGCTATAACTCTGTGTTGATCTGTCACCGATGCAAGCAGCCCCTGGTAAGGGGATGTGACCTTGGGCAAGGAGACTCTCTTTAGCTTAGGGCAACTTCTAGAAAGTCCTGACAACTGAGGGCTATTAGCTGACAACACTTCTGTAGCAGGGGAGCTAAGTCTTCAGTCCTGAAGGGACTGGAGTCCGTATCATAGCTTCTACTTCAGTTTACTCCTTTTGCTACTCAAATCTGATTTTTCACATAACTTCTGGGAGTGAGTCCTCCAGGAATCTTCTAGACTACTTTAAAAAAATTTTTTTTAATGTTTATTCTTGAGAGAGAGAGAGTGTGCAAGGGGGCGGGGGAGAGGCAGAGAGAGGAGGAGACAGAATTCGAAGCAGGTCTAGGCTCTGAGCTGTCAGCACAGAGCCCAATGTGGGGTTCAAACTCACGAACTGTGAGATCATGACCTAAGCCGAAGTCAGACACTTAACTGAGCTATCCAGGTGCCCCTTCTAGACTACTTTCTATGTCTTCATAAGAGGACAGCAACTTCTTCCTCTTTATCTGTTATATGTCCCCCTCATTGCCAGCTTGCATCTCTTCTGGTCTAGGTTTTATCATTAGAGGTACCCAGGCCTTCATTTCTGACATATTTGAGCCCCTGGTCACCATTTCGGGCTATGGCTGCTGCATTCATCAGTTTACCTTAATATTTGGGCAAAGAATACTCAGAAATGACCAAGTGTATCACCTGGATGCCAAATATATTCCTCTATGCCCTACCTCCTCCTGATGACCAGCGTCAATAATCCTTGGCAGGATGATTGTTGTTCTTGCATCCTTTCTTGGCAAAGGAAGCCAAAGTACTTGAGCATCAGCCATAGATTGAAAATTACCGGGTCTCTTTCGGGAGTCAGGACCTCTCACTTGACTGAAACCAGAGCTGCCAGAATAAAGTTATAGGGGACAATTCATGCAGCCATAGGGTGAACTGACTTCAGTAAATAGGTGAATAATAGGAGGAGCAGGGGCACAAGCACTGTGTCCACTGGCCCTGCTGTGCCCTGGACTGGGATTACCATTTCCATCTATTTCTGGGACAAGACAGTAAATACATACTGCTGTTTATTCTGAGCGATTGAGAATGCCTTCTTATTCTCCTTTAAATAACGATAAAGAGAACACATTCACCATGTCAATAGCTTCATACCACGTACTTGAGGCATGTTAATCTGCTCCAGCAGATACCATATCTGGCATAGCAGCTGCAATCAGGGCTGTTCTTTGAGTTTGGCAGCTTTTAGGTTCTTTCTAGCATTTTTAGGAACTAGACTGGTGAATCAAATTGAGACGTGTTGGTGGAACTACAGTGGTGAATTAAATTGAGACCTTCAGAATGGTCTTTAACAATGCACTAATCTCTATTATTCTCCCAGGGATGTGATACTTACCAGCACATATTTTATTCCTTTGGTAAATGGAGTAACACTTGGACCCTTCCATGGAGAATAGTTATCTGGTGGGTTTTCTGACTTAGAGTTTATCCTACTCTATTATCTTCACTTCTCTAAGCTATGTGATCCCTTTTATCACCATCTACCATGGAAATTCTGACAGCTTTACTCTGCTGGTAGGGGCCATCACTTTCCATATTCCTCTTAGAGTCATGCTAGAAGCATATTAGCACCATGCCCAAGGGCATTGCCAGGATAGTAACTCTTACAATACGTGTTTTCATACAATATGTGGCCTTTTCTGTTTTTTTTTTCCACTCAGGATGAAGTTTTCAAGGTTTATCTATGTTGTAGCATATATCAGTGCTTCACTCCTTTTTATGATTGAATATTATTTCCCCATATGGATATACCTCATTTTGTTTATCCCTATATCAGTTGATGGACATATAGGTTATTTATACATTTTGGCTGTTATGGATAATATACTGCTGTTAATGTTCATGTATAATTTTTTTGTGTGTGGACATATGTCTTTTATTATTTTCCTTTTTTTAAATTCAGATTTTAGTTAACATACGGTGCGATATTGGTTTCAGGAGTAGAATTCAGGGATTCATATAACACCTAGTGCTCATCACAACAAGCGCCCTCCTTATACCCATCCCCATCTAACCCATCTCCCACCTACCTACCTCCATCAACCCTCAGTTTGGTCTCTATCATTAAGAGTCTCTTGTGATTTGTTTCCCTCCCTTCTATATGTTTTTTAATGACATTTCTTTATTGGTGTTGTATGTTTGGTTTCTCTGAGATGCACACTCTTGAGATTGCGTTTATTGTTAAGGGTGTGCATTAGGGAGTTCCCTTGGGGTCAAACCTGTGCAAGAGAGAGGTGGGAGAAGCAGGGTTAGGTGCAGGAGTCCAGCTATGATGCAGGCCCTGCCTGGTAGCCTTTGCTGACCCCATGGGGAGCTCTTAGCCTGTCAGAGATGTCCCACATTGGGCTAAGTTTTCCAATCCTTTATGCCTTGATCAGTCATTTTCTGCGGACTATCCCTGGAAGGGTGGGACTTTGGGTGAAGGGGCTGTCTGTGGCTGAGGCAGAGGCAATTCCCGAAGAGGCCAACAGTGAAGGCTGCACCTTCTACAGGTGGGACCATAAGAGCTTCCTTGTGACTTTCTCAACATCATATCATAAGTGGTAAAGAATCTAGGTTTTCTGATTCTTACTTAGGAGGTTTTTCCTTCTTTACATGCTACCTCTCACCTCATCTGACTACAGTGTGACTGGCACCATGCTTGCCAGTATGCTCTCTAAGCCTCATTCTTGGCTGCATGAAGTTGTGTGGACTTCATGTGAAAGTAATATTTTTGAAAAACCTCAGGTGGCCTGAGTTTAGCAGAGTAAGCTCCAGGATTGGCTGAGGCACAGCATTCCTGGCAAGGAGTCATTGCTAATTCACCAAGGTCCCTCAGACAATTTATTATAAATCTGAAGGGACACTGAACCAGCCAGCTTGCTTCCCATTTTTGTTCATTTCCAGGGTGGATACTGAGCTTGGCGTCTCACTGGCTCTTTTTGCTGCCTGAATATGTCAGTCTTGCTCTAAAAATAGCCCTAATCCTACTGGGGTCATTGTGGGTTGCCTAGGCCTCAAATTCTCTGCAACTCTGAGGAGGTTGGAGAGGAAGATGAAAGGAGTCATTAAAGAAAAGGAGAGATTTTATTTAGTGTATAACATAGAAAACATAAAGCTTTGAGCTATAGAAAACACAGTGATTGCTTCATGAAGTCTAGGTTAACATGAAAGAGGTTATCTAATTAATCTTAAGAGAGCAAGGGATTGTTATGTAGCTGTGCAGGCACAAGAGGAGAGAGAATGATTGATGGCATCGAGGTAAAACAAAGAACATAGTGTAAGAGTCAAAAGCTCTGGGTTCTAATTCTGATTCTACCACTTACTAGCATATAAGTTTGGGTAAAAGTCTTGCCCTCTTTTGGTTTAATGTTTTCATCTTTAAAATGAGTCTGGGGGTGCCTGGGTGGCTCAGTCAGTTAAGCGTCTGACTTCGGCTTAGGTCATGATCTCGTGGTCCATGAGTTCAAGCCCTGCGTCGGGCTCTGTGCTGATGGCTCAG
Source organism: Acinonyx jubatus (assembly GCF_027475565.1). Classification (NCBI taxonomy): domain Eukaryota; kingdom Metazoa; phylum Chordata; class Mammalia; order Carnivora; family Felidae; genus Acinonyx; species Acinonyx jubatus. The sequence goes on from NC_069387.1 coordinate 51,779,748, forward strand.
AGCCTGGAGCCTGTTTCAGATTCTGTGTCTCCCTCTCTCTCTGACCCTCCCCCATTCATGCTCTCTCTCTGTCTCAAAAATAAATAAACGTTAAAAAAAATTAAAAAAAAAATGAGTCTGATTACATACAATTTGTTCTATTTCTTTGCTCTTTACTTGGAGCAAATAATAGATAGAAATGTGTGAAGTTCCATATGGAAAATAATAAATTTCTGGGGCCCTCTCACATGAATTTTGAGACTTTGGGTAATTCTTGAGACTCTGGGATACATATGAAGTGGATGGTAGAATATGGAAGATCATAGATCTTGGAGGTCCTAATTATCTTGGGAAGTGTGGTTTAGAGGAGGAGGACTAGTTTAGTTCTTTTTTTGTAGCTTCAGGGAGTCTTGGCTCATCTATTCTTTTGGAAGTCCTCTGGAAATTGAAAATTCGCTGCGCCCTTATAGGTGGCTTTAGTCTTTTTGGCCCTGTCTCAAATCTCTTGGACAGAATGAGGTTCTCTTGGAATAACTGAAAGTTCAGGAAATGAGTCAGAATGATTGGTGTAACATGATATGGATCCAACAAAAATATATTCTTGATGTAGAAGTTTGTTAAGGTTTGAGGAAAAAAAAACCCCACAACTTTTGTGAGAACTGAGTCAAGTAGTGATATTTTAGAATGGATATTCTCTATAGATTCTTGATGAAGATACATATGTGAGGATACCATAATATTTCATGGAAGACATAGCAGAAGCAGGACTCATGGTCTGTTGAAGTAGTCTTCTGATTCATCTTACTAGCTTGTTTTGTTCTGGTCCATTCTTTACACTGTCAAAAGAATTATCTTTCTAAATCTGCTTGTGCTACTTTTCCTGTTTAACTCTGAAGCTCGTAGACTAAAGTCCAAATTTCTTAGCCTGATATATACTAAAATCTGGGGCAGGGATCTTATCTGCTGTGTTCACTGCTGTGCCTCATTGCGTAGGATAATTTTTAGCATATATTTAAGTGCCCCCCAAATATTTGTTTATTAATTAATAATGGACATTTGTGATTCGGCTTTTACCCTGATTTTCAATTTATTACTTACCTTTCCAGTTGCCTGTCTTCCCTAGCTCTACTTATTGGGGACAGGTTGTTCACTGTTCCCAAAATCAGTTTGCGTATCTCAATCTGTGTCTTTGAAATACTTTTCTTGCTGACTGGAATAACCATCCTATGTGTCTGAAAAACAGTCTATTGATTCTTTGATATTCGCCTCAATTGACACCACTTTTGTGATTACTTTCCTGACCCTCGTGGTGTCTTTCTGTTTCCATTCTACTTTGTTCTATAGTGGTCATAACTTTGAATGCTGGAGATTAATTGTTTTCACGTCAGTCTCTCTCATAAGATTTTTTTCTTATTCATCCTTGTACTATTCTAGTTCCTGGACATAATAGGTACTTAATTAATTGTGTTGAATGATCAAATGGATGTATTTTGTGATGAACCAGATAGGTTTGGTTTGTATACCATGTTCTCCCCATGGGCTATAATTAAAGAACTGGAAGGAATACTGAAAGGTCAAACAGTAGGTATTATGCCAAAACATATTCCTTTTGTTCTGGTTTTCAAGATGAAAACTAGCAACACGTTTCAGAGTCATAAATCTGGGCTCAACCACTAATCACAAGTTTAAACTCTGGTGCTTAATGAGGTTTGTTCTTCCCATGAAATACCCTCTGTCATTTGGGGAGAAAACTCTTTTCTCAGGGCACTGACTGCACCACCAAGCTCTGGTTCAATATTTTATACATTCCCAAAGTGGACCAGTAATAACTCAGTACAATTTTTTACTCCTATTGCAGAAATAATTTAAAATGTATATTAGAAGGTAGCACTTTGTGTAAAGGACTAGATTATGTAATATAATGACTAAAGCAAAAATAACATGATTTATTTTATGACACAGTACCTAATAAAGCAGCATATTAACTATTAAATTGCCTTGAAAATGAATTCTTACTTGCCTGGATCTTTATTGGAGAGGGACACTTATGGCAGATGTTAAAAACAGAGACATATTTCAAAGTTAGGCAAAGTGCTGGAGAATCATTTTCATTTCATTTCTATTTTACGTGTTTCACATTTACTAATCTCAAATAACTCTCCAGTTTGTTAGAACTACTTTAATGATAACCAGGACACAGAATTGATGAATAACCGTTAGTGTTGCGAAGGCTGGGAACAAAACAGGGTACAAATGCCACATGTAATGCCGAATTTCGATAATGTGACTGTGGGTGTGGTATATGCAGTTAGTTTAAGACTAAGTCCTCTAGTTTCTTATCACCTCCCTGGTTAGCTATATAATGACAGTATAGTTAATTTGTAGTTCCTTCAAGGTAGATTGTTCAAGTCTGCTGTTTCACTCCTGGTTTTTCTATCCTAGTCTGTGTACTTGTATATAGGGTCTCGATTATCTGTTTGTTGTAAACTCTCTGGGTCATGGGAACTCATCTCTGTTGTGAGTGCTCCAATGTTGTCCTTATTCTCCGTCTGTTATATCTTTTGTTTCTGTAAATGCAATTAGAACAGTCCACCTAATGAAAAAAAGGTACTATTTCCTAAAGGTTTGTTAGGAGCTTTCTACATATGTCATCTAATTTAATCTACACATAAGTCTTACGAAGTGGATATTATCATCTGTATTTTGTAGAAGGGAAATGAACTAAAAGATTTTGTTATTTGCCAGACTATAGTATTCAGTATTCATTCATCCACCAAATATTTACTGAGCTCAGTGTTAGACGCTGAGTTTATAGTTGTGAAAAAGTGATTCTTGCTCTAATGGAGCTGATATTCTAGAAGAAGTCAGTTACAGAGTCTTTGACTTCAAGACTGACATATAGCGGAGCACCCCATACTATAAGATCCTTGAAAATAGGGATCATATCCAGGGACTATGGCAATTAAGTTACTGAATTGAGTGGAATTCTGACAACCAGGATGTATTCTTATTTGTCATCCCTTGTTTTCTCCTTAGTGAATATTTGAAAAGCTAAGTATGTTTGCATAGGTAAAATAATGGATAACCAACTCCAAAGCTGATTTACTCCAGTGACTTTTCTCTCCTTCAAATCTCCACAAGTGGTTGCTTAGCTGAAGGCACTAGTTTCTGGCTCCCCTTAAGAAGCTTCAAATATTTATGGTATGGGAAACACATAAACTAATAACCTGTTATTATTATCTCGGTACAGATTAGCTTATCAGGTGAACAGTCATGGCTAGATGGGCCCAAGTCTGAACCATATACCAAGAAAATAGAGTCCAGGCAGGTAGGCTGTTCTGACTGAGGCCATTCCTTTTTTTTTTTTTTTTTTGCAAGGGAAGTGGGCTAAGGCCTGGGGCAGTGGGGGTGAAGATGTAGACAAAGCGTTAAGGATCTTCAGTGATGCACGAGAAGTATGTGTGTGTGTATATGTGTGCGTGTGTGTTTCACAGCTTTGCCTGAAGCATAATTCCTATCTAAGAGATGCCATTTGTAACTACAGAAATGATAGCACTCGAGTGAAACTTGTTTCTCTTTGGTTTTGGCTGCTAAAAGACTGCAGTTTATGTAGTGCTTTCATTTCCTGGGACACCACATAGTTCTTCTGTTAGGCTGGGTTGGAAATACGTTAGAAGGTCAGTACTGTCTATTATTCATTATCTAAGAGGATGCTCCCCATCATGTAATACCATGGAAGTACCCACTTCTCCACCCTGCCCCTCATTCACTTAAGAGAAATTAAAGGAAGAGCTCGAGCAAATGGTGTTTGATGGATGCTGTTGTTTCATCTAAGGTGTCAGTGTAGCTTTGTTGTCTTAATTTAAAACCTATTATACAGAAGAGATACTTAGAGGTGGAAAATAAGAGGTGTTCCACACAGCTAGCTAAACTAAATGAGGATGGGGTTCTTAATGACTCTTGAGACAGTGCTGAGGACAATAAGGATTGTAATATTTTTGAAAAGCAGCCTAAAAATCCAGTAAAGGAGGAGAAAAGATTTCTCATTTTCTTATTTTTGGAACCAGCAGGATTTCCAGTTGCATGTAATTTCAGGAAGTGATGTGAATATTCAGTAATACTTTGCACGTTTGCTGGTAAATGATGGAATCACTGATAAAATTACAATAGCTACTGAAATATATGTCGTACTATTTGCCAAGTGTTATTTCTTGTCTGTTTAGCCATATCCATTTTAAAGTGAAAGTAAATTCTTGGTAAACACTTTATTTAGGCATATTTTCCAGGAGTAAAAAATGTGTTGTCAAAATTTAGATCACCAAAACCAACCAAATTAAATAAATACTTATTGAGTGCCTACTATGTGCCAAACATGAAGCTAGGTATTGGGAAAACAAAAGGGAACTTGCCTTTTCTGAAATCATGGAGCTTGGTGTCTGTAGGACAGATATTTAAACAACAAGGCACATAGGTCTACATGAAATTACTACATTGATAAGTGCTATGCAGGAAAGGCAGGTGGTGCTGTGAGGACATCTGAGCATTCATGGAAGGTTCTACTGGAACCTTAAACCTGAGATCTAGAAGATGATTAGGAGTTTGCTAGATAAAGACTAATGGCAAGAGTGCTCAAGGATGATAGACAATGTCTGCAAAAGCCAGTGGTGGAGGGAGCAAGAATGTGGCTGGTGGGGTGGTGGGGAAAAAGCTCATAGTACAAAATAAGCTGGAAAATCAGGGGTTAAATCCCATGAGGTTTCTAGACTATGTGAAAAATCTTTGTCTCTATTTTAGAGCCATGAGGTCCTATAATGGGGATTTAATATTAGGGATGAAGGTGGAGAATATGATACAATCATATTTCTGCTTTAGAAATATTACTCTGTCTATACTGTGGAGGCTGGATTGTAGAGGGGCAAGAGTTTGGGTGGTGAAGCAGTTTTCAGGCTCCCACAGAAGTCCAGGTGAGAAAGAGGGTTAGATAAGATTGGATGTGGACATGCCTTATGGTTTTGCTTAAGATTAATTTATCATCCCTTCATACAGATTTTTGGTCTCTGCTCATACCAGCGTACATCCATGAAGCTGACGGTTTGTAAGATGTTTGAGAACCTGTTCTTCAGAGTCCAGTCCTTGATTGTCCTCTCTTGCTCTACATCAAGGAAGACAAATGGATTTTTTTACTTTTATTTTTAATTCCGGTACCAACTCTGGTTGATTGGAGGTAGATGCTGGGAGAACAATAATGAGAAGGGCTCTGAAGTCACATTTGGGCTTAGCAAGAAAGAACCCTCCAGTAGTTTTGTGAAGCTTTCCCTGGGCACAGAGCTGAGAGTGGTGATGTGTGTTTGCCTCTATATGCTTTCATTTCCTACCACGTCTTCATTATTCACTTGGTGCTGAATATCAGATCTGTACCTCTAGATGAGTTCACTTTCTTGAATTGTAGATAATGTTTCCGTCTCTCGGAAGAGATATCCTAGAGTAACTCAGACTTTGTGTATCTCAGAATCTACTGCACTGTTTTCATTTGTCAACGTGACGATTTCTGTAATGTTCCCTACTATAGTTAATAGTGCCACCATCATTCCTAAGCTAGAAACCTAAGCTTCATCCTTGCCTCCTTACCTTCCCTTTCACCCTTATATCCAGGTATAAAAATATTCCATCAGTCTTACCTTATAAATGTCTCTGGAATCCTAACTTTCCTCAATCCCATTACCTTCAGTCTCTGTTTTTTCTCATTGAGATAAGAAAATCTCGGTCCCCTAGCTGGATTTCCATTACTATAGTTTACTTCAATCCTGGTAATCTTTTATACTACAACCATATTTTTCTTTCTAAATCTGACCATGTCATTCTCCTATGGAAACTCCCTTCTTGCATACAATGGGCAATGCAGTCTCTCTAACATATAAAGCCTTTAATGGGTAGACCTTGAACTTCTCCCCAGTGTGATTTTTTCACCCTTCTCCAACTGACACACGCTATTTGTTAAACCCACTGAGCTTCCTGCCACTCTTCTGACTTGCCACACTCCTTCATGATGATGTATCTGCACAAGCTCTACCTTCTGTCTGGGATGTCCTGCTCACGCTGCTCAAAGTTGTACCAGTCTTTTAGTATTCAGTGTAAACATCAGATCCTTCTTCTTGATTCAGTTAATTTCTCCAAAAGAGAGTCCTTTGATCTCATGTTTGGGAGTAGTAGAAGTCATCCCTTTGTTTGTAATATGGTACTTCTTGTCCTCCCTCCGCTGTGCCTTTTTAGAGCCTTTTTCGTTCACATTCTCCATAGTAGACTTTCTTTCTTTTTCCAAGGTGCATGAGGGGTACTTGCCACAGCCCTCATACCCACTTTCATAGCTATTTGTTGCCTCTAATTCCTATGTTTTTCTTGGATTCTGCAGTGCAGCTGGTCATGGGTCATATTTGTTTTTCTTCTGAATGCCCTCAGCCTTCTCACATCTATTAAGTCATTTCACCATCCATCCATTTGCTTTCCATCTTGTTAAATGTTTTTAACATCTCTCATTTGCTGTTGTATCCATTCTATGCTTGTCCTATGGATTGTATATTTTTATTAACTATACTAGTGGGGTTTCATTTATTCAGTCTTCTATTTGTCCAGTCTACCATGTTTAGTCAGAACCTGTACAGTGGTTTTCTAACTATGTACTTTGGAATACACTTATTTATCCTTGAGGGGATATGTAAGTATCAGAGACTATCAGCGAATAATTCACATCCTATATTTTTCAGGGCAAGTGGCTTTTGGAATTGTTCCAGTTCTGTCACTCACCATACCTCCACATGCACACTGTCAGTGAGTCACATCAACCTACTTGTAGTTTACTGTTTCAATACACTTTTCTGAGGGTGACTGTTAATAATCTTCTCTAGGGTTGGAATTCCCTTCAACCTGGCTAAAATCTCTCAATGTTTAAAATTTGGTTCAAGTACGCTTTATTTTGGAAATGTTTCCCTATTCAAGCCAGGGGTGAAATTCATATTCTATCTCTTTATTCTCCATCTAAATGCCTCTGCTGGGCTTCCATAATGTCTTTTGCTTTCTTGATTATAATATTTATCAGTGCATCATAATATTTGATTTTCTTGGCTAGTCTATAAACTAGGCTGAGCTCTTTGAGGACAGGGTCTGTGTTTATTTATGCCCTGTCTCCATTCCTGTACCACAAATTAGGCACTCAGTACCTGTTTGTTTGAGTTAATGATGGCAAGGAACCCCGCTCTTAGAAGTGATCTATTTTCCTTATTTTGGGAAGTTTGTCTTACCAGGGGTGCTTTTTTCACAGTTGTAGCTACTCTATGGACTCTAGTGATCAGGAAACAGGCAAAGAATACATGTATATGTGAAACATGGTGGTTATCAAGGGTCAAGTGCATGTGTACGTGTGAGTTATTGTGGCACAGGGCAGCTTGATGAGCCTTGCAAGCACAATTTAGAAATTCTCCATTCCATATACTGCAGGTGAAATACGTTTTATGTTGAAGCAAGTGGCTAATTATTGAGATGTGGTTGATTTGATTATTAAAGCAATGTCTTCTTGTTCAATCTCTGTTGATGATGCAAATGGAAAACACAGCTAAAAATATCACCAATTATCTGAACAAGTGAGTCCAAAAAAAAAAAAAACACCAAAAAACAAAAAACCCAAGCAATTAGCTTGAACAGCTGGAAGCTGTTTTGCCAGGATTTGTATTTATCAACATTTGAGTAATATCGCTTCACTATTTATTTCTTTATTTCTTTATTTCTTTATTTCTTTATTTCTTTATTTATTTATACTGAGGGTAATATCATTGCTCAAATCCTCGAGGAGGAATATTTCCTTATGCTAGAGATTTTCTAAGCATTTCCTTCCTCCCTTCTTCTTCTTCCTCATGTCTTTAATCACATACTTAGAAATCTATAATATGGAATGTCAAATAATTTCAAGGACCCGGGAGAGAAAACAGGGAGGCAATATAGTAAGTCATATAAAGCACAAGCTCTGGGCTTAGATTGCCTGTTTGAGTCCCAAATTCAGTGGTGACCTTTGGAAAATTACTTAAGTTCTGTGTATCTCATTTGTGAAATGGGTTGTAAAGATATATCTTGGTGTTGTTGTAGGATTAAATGAGATAATGCCTGTAAATTTCTTGAGAAATGCTTAGCATGTCCTAAGCAGTCAATTATTGCTATTATTCTCATACACTCTTGAGGCCAAATATGTGTTAATCTTTTTTCCAGGCATGATGCTAAACTTCATTTCCCTCCCTTGTACAGCAGAAATCGTGCTGACCTATATCAGTAACATAAAGAACTAGTGCCCCATATGTGCTTTGATTAATGCTTCTTAGTGCTTGTAATCCTTATCTCCATTTTGTTTGTTTGCTGTATTTAAGAGTCTCTTATGTTTTGTCCCCCTCCCTGATTTTATATTGTTTTTGCTTCCCTTCCCTTATGTTCATCTGTTGTGTGTCTTAAAGTCCTCATATAAGTGAAGTCATATGGTATTTGTCTTTCTCTAACTAATTTTGCTTAGCATAATACCCTCTAGTTCCATCCATGTAGTTGCAAATGGCAAGATTTCATTCTTTTTGATTGCTGAGTAATACTCCATTACACACACACACACACACACACACACACACACACACACACACCACATCTTCTTTATCCATTCATCCATCGATGGACATTTGGGCTCTTTCCATACTTTGGCTATTGTTGATAGTGCTGCTATAAACATTGGGGTGCATGTGTCCCTTTGAAACAGCACACCTGTATCCCTTGGATAAGTACCTAGTAGTGCAATTGCTGGGTCATAGGGTAGTTCTAGTTTTAATTTTTTGAGGAGACTCCATACTGTTTTCTAGAGTGGCTGCATCAGTTTGCATTCCCACCAGCAGTGCAAGTGAGATACTCTTTCTCCACATCCTCGTCAACATCTGTCATTGCCTGAGTTGTTCATGTTACCCATTCTGATAGGTGTGAGGTGGTATCTTGTTGTCGTTTTGATTTGTATTTCCTGGATGATGAGTGACGTTGAGCATTTTTTCACGTGTCGGTTGGCCATCTGGATGTCTTCTTTGGAGAAGTGTCTGTTCGTGCCTCTTGCCCATTTCTTCACTGGATTATTTGTTTTTTGGGTGTTGAGTTTGATAAGTTCTTTATAGATTTTGGATACTAACCCTTTATCTGATACATCGTTTGCAAATATCTTCTCCCATTCTGTCGGTTGTCTTTTAGTTTTGCTGATTGTTTCCTTCACTGTGCAGAAGGTTTTTATTTTGATGAGGTCCCAATTGTTCACTTTGGCTTTTGTTTCTCTTGCCTCTGGAAACGTGTTGAGTAAGAAGTTGCTGCAGCCAAAGTCAAAGAGGTTTTTTGCCTGCTTTCTCCTCGAGGATTTTGATGGCTTTCTGTCTTACATTTAGGTCTTTCATCCATTTTGAGTTTATTTTTGTATGTGGTGTAAGAAAGTACATTGCCTTTCATATATTTCAATGAAAGAAAATTTCAGCCCCATCTTGATGAATTTGATAACTTCCAAGAGTTCAGAGTAAAAATTAGTGTTTATGTATGCTTCTGCATAAACATACCTATACTTGTTAAAAAGCCACAACCTGTGGAGACTTCTTTGTTTATAGGTGAAAACACTGAGCTCCTATTATTTGTAAAAATATACTGTACAAAAACAAGCAAGTAAAGCTGGTATTCCAGAAGGAACCATTCAGATGTCAGAGAGGCTGGTAAAATCTATATTAACGGATCAACTCAATGAACGAACACTTTAACAGGGTAAGTCAATTAGGGAAATGTGATATGATTAATGTATGAAAAATTTTTTTCTGAATGAAATTACCAGGTCTGTTATGGGTAAAAGTAAAGTTTAAATTCCTCACGAAGACTTTCAGAAACAATTTGGAAATATTTTAAAATTCAGCTATCATAATAGCCACTGTGGAACTGGAAAAATGTTTTGTACTGTAGAGAGAACTGGCTTGCACTTCGAAGGTAAATAGTAGGTGGAAACAGATGCTTCTTTAGGTAAAGAAAATTAATAGTGTTATATGCTAAGATTTGGAGGAAGGGAGTGAAAGGATGTACATACCAAGAAGCAGAGAAATGTAAGTCCATTTCCAAAAGCCATCTCCAGTTGTTGAGCTAAGCGTAAGTAGGACAGCAAGCTGCCAAGGGAGTTTGCAAGTACTCATGCGTTGTATTCCTGAGGGGTAGGAAGTGGAGTGCTCCGGGGTATTGCTCCGTGATTATTAGGGAGGCTAAGAATCAGATATCTTTAGGGAAGGCTCCCTCCTCAATCATTGGCCGTTGGAAATGTGTCACTGTTTCAAACAGCAAAATCCACCTTAGCTTAACTGTGCAGGAAAGAAGCTTATTAAAATATATTTGGCTCATCAAAGAATCTCCAATAGACTGGACATGTCCGGTTCAGACACTGAACAACTGGAAATAACGCCCCCAACAGACCTTAGTGGCTGCTTTAGCAAAGGCACCAATGCTACCACCACTTAGTACAGACACTGCAGTTTGTCCTGGACATTTCAACTTCACTGATGATACTGGACCGGACCCTGGAAGTTCTGGGACTTCTGACCCCAGAAAGCCAGATATGTCTGCTGCCACGCTTACTGAAGGATGCATTACATCTGCATCTACTTTCCCATGTCACCAGCTTCCCAGACTGAAGTCCTGTGTGGGTGGATCACATACTTTTACTCAGCTGCGAAAGCTAGATTGGCGTTCTGGCTCAATGTTGAAGAGACATTTAAGAATGTGTGAAAATGTTCAGACAGAAAAAAGAGTGTACAAAAGATGCTGGATTGCCACAAACATGACAGACATTCACCAAACCCCCAAAAGCAATAGAGGGGTGTTAATGCCTTCGTATCATTTAAGTAATGCCGTTTTGTATCGGTTAACTATATTAATAAAATAGTGAAGTATGAATATGTGCTCTGAGAGTGGGACAGAAGACGATGAAAGCTAGAAAAATGGCCAAACTATTTGCTTGCTCCTTAAATCCCAATATACTGGAATAACAGTAAAACTTCAAAAACACTTTGAAGGCCACTAAAAGATGAATATGAACATATAGTTTACAGTATTGAACTTGTAACTCTCATTTGTATAAACTTGACAGTTTACTCTTCATTGAACCATGTGCATAATGCTACCATAAGAATTATAACCCTGTATTCTGCATATTTCCACCCATATCTCTCTCTAACCCGTATTATACATTACTTTGTACTAGTACATGGTACAAAATAAAACGTTTGCTGAATAAAATAATGGTAGCAACTTGCAAACAGGGATGTCTGGGGTATGCTCGTAACTTTTTGGAGACAGATATCATTATGAGCAATGTTCTTCCCAAACATATCCTTTGGTGCTACAGTTGGTGGGAGACAGCTGTAGACGGGACAGCGAATTGGCCATGGATAGGAGCAAGGCAAAGTGAGGGCAACGACACAGTGTGTAGGATGTAGGTGAAGGAGAGGTTGGCATATCTAGTCTGGCCAAGAGAAAGTCTCAGTCCTTGGTTTGGTTTTGCCTTTGATTAAATGACTGGTGGAATGGTTATTTAAGACTAGGGTAAAGTCGACATGTTTACCTGAATCTAGACAATTTTAGTTATGCCGTAGCTAAGAATGCAGTCGAACACTTGATATAGGACATTCTCAAATTTGTGGTAAAAGTGTTTTGATTGATTCAGAGCATGTTACGTGTTCCAATCTGTAGCATGCAAAAACACACTGACTACCTATTTTAATATTTTGGGGTATTAAAGACATTGTTTTTAAATAAAAGGAAGCATTCTGTTTCTAACTCAGACTTTGTTACAACCAATGAAATGAATCCTCTAGATTAGAGCATTATAGGATAGATTATTATGGTTTTATTAAAAACACTTGCTACCAAATTGGACTGTTAAAAGGGCCTATCTCTTGAGATTACACAGATCTCCAACTTAATTGTATTTGTATTTAATTTCACATAGTGGAATATGATTTATCATAGGATTGATGCCTAAAAGATTCCCAAAGAAAGCTACTGAGTTTTTATTATTTTTTATTAAAAAATTTTAAATGTTTATTTTTGAGAGAGAGAGAGAGAGAGAGAGAGAGAGAGAGAGAAAGCAAGCATGAGTGGGGGAGGGTCAGAGAGAGAGGGACACACAGAATCTGAAGCAGGCTCCAGGCTCTATGCTGTCGGCACAGAGCCTGATGCGGGGCTCAAACCCATGAACTGTGAGATCATGACCTGAACCGAAGTTGGACGCTTAACCAACTAAGCTACCCAGGTGCCCTAAAAGCTACTGAATTTTAAGATAACCAGTTAAAGTTCCTGCTCAATATATTTCATGAGGTATTTTATATAAGAATTTGAATGATACTAAATTCCTGTTTAGTTATAGTTCCAGGAAAAAAGAACTGTGCATAATGTGTTTTCTGTTGATAGAAATTGGAACTTCCTACTCTATTTTTGCCTTAACTTCCAGAAAACTAAGAGCCAGATAAATTGCCCAAGTGCTAATCCTTGATCAACTGAGGTGCCTAGGAGCACTGAAGCCAATGACCCAGTCAAAGCATGTCCTAGTTTATTGCTGTGTTTCAACTCGCATTGTGTTACTTTAAACAAAATTATTTTTTTTGTATGAAAACCCAAATGTGTATTCATTGCAGAAAATATAGAAAAGCATACGATGGAAAAAGTCAGTAATTTCTAATACAGGTATAACTACTTATTACATGTTCTTCAGTGTCTTTTTATATGTGTGTTATTGACTGTGGATTTACCAAATATGCTCATTCACAAATATTGCCTTAATTAGGATCATATCTATCATATTTCTTATAAATACTTTTCCCATCAATATATATCAACATATATTAATACATCAAAATGTACCTAAGGTAATTTCTCAAATCATAAACTCTTTTTCTAAAACCTGATTTTTCTTGGCTGCATAGTATGCAATTGTAATGAGACAAACATTAATTTTAATTTTATTAATTTAGTATAGGTAGACATACTGCTTCCATTATGTGTTGTAATTAACTTTAATAAGTCAATTAACTATAACTTATAAATAGTTATAACTATAACTTTAATAAGTTAACTATAGTAAGAGTTATAAATTATTCTGCATGCATTTTAGAAATGGGATTATTGGATGAAAGGGTATGGATATTTGTATATTCTTAAGGACATATCTTTGTATCATCTATATCTATGTCTTTATATCTAAATTTAAATGTTGAATCACTTTACTTTTCCACATGCTGCTTATGTAGGTAGTCTGTTTTGTTTCCTCATGCTCTTAAATATTTTTGTTTTTTTAATTTTAAATTTTTAAGTTTTTATTTATTTTTGAGAGAGAGAGAGAGAGAGAGCGAGAGAGCCCAAGCAGGGGAGGGGCTGAAAGAGAGGGGGACAGAAGATCTGGAGTGGGCTCTGCTTGGACAGCAGAGAGCCTGATGTGGGGTTCAAACTCATGAACCATGAGATCATGACCTGAGCTGAAGGCAGATGCTTAACCGACTGAGCCACCCAGGCACCCCTGTTTCTCATGCTCTTAGTAATTAAATTCTCAGCAGCACTAAATGGTGAATTATAGTATCTTGTTTAAATTGAAAATTCTTTGATTACTAGTGTATTGGCCACATATATTTTTATTTTTACCATTGTGATGAATTATTCTGTATTCTTTCACATTGTTTCAATCTGCAACCCTAATGGACTCAGGGTTACAACTGAGTTCTAGTCTTGGGTCTGCTAACTAACTGTGGGAACTTGATAAAATATAACCTTTTGGAGTTTCTGTTTTTTCATCTAGATAATCTCAAATATATTTTGGTACCGATAAATGAGTTTGATATATTCAAAAAACAAAGGTTTCATTGGTGTCACTCAAGTTTTTTCACTCCTTGCTGACATCTTCTGGTCTAGAGAGAGCGGTCTACTTTGGGCACCTGTTCATTGGCATTTCTTGCTGTGTGTGGCAATGTCAGCCATTTGGCTAATAGATGAATTCCATCAACAGAGTCTGTGATATTTCTGGCAGACACCAGCATTGTGCTTCATTGGGTTATGTCAATCTATAGTTTATGGTTTAGGGTTTACTAGTATATTATTGACAAGTTCTACTGCGGTTTTAGTCTTAGGGTAAACATTACTCAAGTGGAGAAACCTCATAGCTGTTTACTAATGAAAAATTGCATCAATGATTTCAATTTATAAAATAGCCTGCCTTTCTCAGAGGGCATCTTGAAAAACAAATGAAATAATACATGAGAGAATATTTTGTTATGGAGTGTGATACAGATCTAAGTTGCTTCTGGTCTGATACTGGTCTGTGATAGTTTTCAATGTTGAGTAAGTATGAGGAATGGCATGTTTTACATGAAGTAATTTCCTCCAGGTTGTCTATTATCATTAGCTTGGTGTAAACCCGTGAGTGGTTCCTGCACTCTGATGGATGCAGTCCATTATTTGGGGCTCTGTCATTCGTACTTTTGGCAAGTACTAGTTTGGTGGAGACTGGCAAAGTGACCTAAAGACTTTGTCAGAGAACAAATGCAGTATGTGAGCCTCAGACAGCTGCATTCTTACATCCTGGTACCAGTGATGAAACATGTGTGAAGATATGTCACTGACACTAACTTTGATCATTAAATAGTTTTAATCCAGAATACAGACTGTGTGTAATCTGTAGTGTAGCTTACTTACACTCATTCATAGTTGTACATGGAGGAAGTAGTGTGGTTGATACCATCTTTCAGCAAAAGAACAGTGAGTATATTGTGTTTTTTTCATATGTATTTTGTTTATGTCCCTGACTAAATTCACTTAAAATATACTAGTTAATTGATACAATATTTTAATAATTGGTCTTTCCCAAACAACCTCACAGCATGGCATCATGAGACCTTTATAAACACCTTTAGTGTCCCAAATTAGTGAATTGTCATGAGATGATCTTCATGATACAGGTAAGGCAGAAAATTAAGAGGCATGCCAAGGATGCTAACCAGTGTGCTAGTTCATCTCTTGGTTTCTTGGCAATACTGAATCTCATTTATGTAGAAAGATTGTTTTCTTCTGGTTAAATGCTTTATGCATAGGAAGTTTGGTGTACTTTTTTGAATAAAAAGTATTCCAGTCACGTCATACAGATCCTTAGATAATTTCAGGTTTGTGCTAAGCAGTTATCCAACATTTTAGGCAATGGAATAGGTTTTCCTGGGTTCTTACACCATTATTGGTGTAAGTAATTGGGATGTTTCATTTTTATGTGAGACATTCTCTGAGCAGCTCCATTGCTATAAAGGGTTGTCTTAAAAGAGAATATGTTCTGAAGGAGATTTTGAGGGGATTAAGAGGAATAAGAATGAATTTGGAGGCCCTGATGTTAATATCACAGCACCTCATGAAGGAAAGAGTTGGTAAGTGCTTAATTCTGGCCCTCATCTGCCCACTGATGCCAGGGTGCAAGCATGAAATGATGGTTATATCAGACAGATGACTTCATCTTAACTGTGTTTTGTTTTTTCCTTATTTGAAGCCTGTTAATAAGCTTCCTCCTTTGTTGCTGTCAAACTGATGAAACTTTTGACAATTGACACTATATCCTACTGCATAAACATTCCAGATATTTTAGCTTTCTTAAAAGCTCTTAAGGAAAGACTGTCTACTTACTTTATAACCTAAGCTTATAGCTTCTTGATGTGGTCAATATTGTAGGTTATGATGAAAGTAAGTAGTTAGGTAATTCAGGAATAATACTTTGTTCATATATTTTGTGTATTTTGGGCTTTAGGACAAATGATTTTTCTCTTTAGGCTCTATATATCATGTTATAGAAAGTTCAGAGCTTTCATGAAGCAGATGTAGAGTCAAGTTTTAGCAGTTATTTGTGGAGTAACTTTTTTATTGTATCGTTAGAAAGACTTGTTTAGACAATTTAAGCCAGCAGATGGCACTCTTACCTTTGTGCGTATGTGAATTGCTGTTTGGGCTTATGGAGACACAGAGCTCGATCTCAGAAAATGTTGAGGATTGCATTTCCCTATTTTTATTCGAATACAGTTTTATAATAAAGCAATAAAGTTATTTTTACTGTTATGGAGAAAAGTGGATGAATGGGCAAAATCATTTCTATACATAGGCCGTTTAATTATTTGTTAGCACGTGAAATGATTTAAGATCCATATGGATGAAAAATGTACTTCCTCCAAGTGCAAGTTCTGTATTGTATCAGTGTCTTTTCTTCCTTTATTTATAACTCACAATCTTAATCTGATAAATCCAGCTGGGTGGACAATAGAGTGAGAACAATTTCTCTCTTTTCCTTTGTTTTTGGGATTTCGTAATATCTTGGGATCAATTTTAGTGCTGCCAGGAATCTTAGGGATCATCTTGTTGAATACACAACTTTTAGGTGAGGAACCGTGGCCCACAGAGGTTAAATAATTTGTCCAATCTGAAGTTAGAAATACTTTCTTTTTTAAAAATCTTATTTAAATTCAAGTTAACATGTAGTGTAATAATGGTTTTAGGAGTAGAATTTAGTGGTTCATCACTTACATATAATACCCAGTGCTCATCCCAACAAGTGCCCTCCTTAATGCCCATCGCACATTTAGCCCATCCCCCCACCCATACCCCTCCAACAGCCCTCAGTTTGTTCTCTGTATTTAAGAGTCTCTTATGTTTTGTCCCCCTCCCTGTTTTTATATTATTTTTTCTTCCCTTCCTTTATGTTCATTTGTTTTGTATCTTAAATTCCACATATGAGTGAAGTCATACGATATTTGTCTTTCTCTGACTGACTTATTTCGCTTAGCATAATACACTCTAGTTTTATCAGATTGCTGCAAATGGCAAGATTTTATTTAAAAAAAATTTTTTTAATGTTTATTTATTTTTGAGAGAGACAGAGTGTGAGTGGGGAAGGGGCAAAGAGAGAAGGAGGCACAGAATCTGAAACAGGCTCCAGGCTCTGAGCTGTCAGCAGAGAGCCTGATGTGTAGCTTGAACTCATGAAGCGCGAGATCATGACCTGAGCTGATGTTAGACTCTTAACCGACTGAGCCACCCAGGTGCCCCAAGATTTCATTATTTTTGATAGCTGAGTAATATTCCAGTGTGTGTGTGTATGTATGTATATACATATATATACATACATACACACACGCACACCACATCTTCTTTATCCATTCATCAGTCGATGGACATTTGGGCTCTTTCCATACTTTGGCTATTGTTGATAGTGCTGCTATAAATGTTGGGGTACATGTGCCCCTATTAATCAGCACTCCTGTATTCTTTGGATAAGTACATAGTAGTGCAATTGTTGGGTCATAGGGTAGTTTTATTTTTAATTTTTTGAGGAACCTCCATACTGTTTTCCAGATTGGCTGCACCAATTTGCATTCCCACCAGCAGTGCAAAAGAGATCCTCTTTCTCTGCATGCTTGCCAACATCTGTCATTGCTTGAGTTGTTAATTTTAAGAAGTGCTCCTGCTTCTCAAGGTGCTGTGAGAGGCCAGTATGCAGGTATCTTCTGCTCCTGGCTTCCCACCTGCCATGGACACCATCACCCCCAGCTTCCAGTCCTGGGACATCCAACTCTCTTCAGGGTCCCTTGGGGCAAAACCCTTCAAACCCTCTACCTCTGAGCACATAGAGCCTAATCTACCCCAGTGGGTCTGAACCAAAACTGGTTACTTCTCTTCCCAGGGCATGGAGAACACAAAGGTATATCTGGGGGAGGAGAAAAAAAATTTTTTTTATTCTTTTGGCCGATGAATGTTGGGCAAGAAAGACAAATTTTAGTTTTTCAGTAATACGGTGTATTTCATAGGGCCGCACTTTATTCTAACCAAACATTTTAGGATTGGTGGCAATATTTGAAGAGGTGAAAAGAAAATTCAAATTCACAGCGGCTGCTGCTTCTAGTGTAGACTATCCAGGTCCTCAAGCACCTGCTGGGTGAAAAATAGGTTGAGTTTAAGTGGAACAACTGAATTAAGACTGGAGTGTATGGGGAAATAAAGATTGGTTGTTTTTCCCAGAGGAGTGGGCCTCTTCTACTCTGCAGCTGAAAAGGATTACTGCCGCTTAATGGTTCTATTGCCCAACTTGATTTCTTCTCAGAAGCTCTGAGCTTCCTATAAAATGGAATTCACACTTACTGCCTACTTACTCCTTAGGGAGAATTGAGAATTCCCTAGGTTAATTTATGCTAAGTGCTTTTTTTTCCTAGTCAATAATAATACCAATCAGGGTTCTTAAGATGTCATGTGGACCACTGAGCACACCCGTAACTCCCCTCCACTTTTTAAAGTTGTTCTTGATATATCTCCTATACCAGGATCTGAGATAATTGTCCACTACCAGAAAACTTTCCAGTGAGGCAGAGGAAAAAAAAATGATTTTGATACCCACCTGCCTCTCCAAATGTTGGTGTAACAGCTGAACCTTGGGGCTGTGTGTACCTCATCTTTTCCATCAGTCTTGGTGTCTGTGTCTGGGTATATTGGAGTGGGTTCATGTGAGCTTCTGAGAGCTGATTGTGTGCCTCTCTTTCCAACATGGTGGTGGAGGCGTCATGGTGGTAGCTTGAAATCAGTCACTTTAGGAATATTTAAAAGGAGAGATGGGGGCACCTGGGTGGCTCAGTCAGGTAAGTGTCCAACTTTGTCTAGCTAGGGTCATGATCTCACGGTTTGTGAGTTTGAGCTTCTGATTCTGACTCTGTGTCTCCCTGTCTCTCTGCCCCTCCCCTGCTCATTCTCTCTCTCTCAAAAATAAATAAACAGTATTTTTTTTTTAAAAAAAGGAGGGATGGGGGCGCCTGGGTGGCTCAGTCAGTTAAGTGTCCGACTTCAGCTGAGGTCACGATCTCACGGTCCGTGAGTTTGAGCCCCACGTGGGGCTCTGGGCTGATGGCTTGGAGCCTGGAGCCTGCTTCGGATTCTGTGTCTCCCTCTCTCTCTGCCCCTCCCCCGTTCATGCTCTGTCTCTCTCTGTCTCAAAAATAAATAAACTTAAAAAAAAAAGGAGGGATGAAGACTACAAATGATAGCTGACTGATAACATTTATCAACACATTACTACCTAAAAACCACATTTGGAACCAGTTTATGAGATAATTTATTTTTAAAAAATGCATAGGAGGAACCTAGAGGTTTTTCACTTCACACTTATGTGAAAAGAGTGTCTATAGAGATTCTGGGTGATTTGTAATGGGACGACTATTCATTTCCTCCCCTTCAGTGTACATTGACTGCAATTGAAAATGCCACCACTGTGTTTAATACAAGTTAATTGTGTGCCAGTGACAACACGTCTTTAGAGTGTGCCACAAGTTCACTCTCTAAAAAGAAAAATATAAGAAAGTAAGCAAGAAAATCTTTTGAATCAATGTTTTAAAAAGGTGTGTCGAGAGAAAATAAGGAGAACCATTTGGATTTTATTGCAGGAAACCTCTGGTTTTAGGAAGAGCTATTTGTACCTTAATTCTTATCATCCCCACTCCCACCTTCCTTCCCCTCAGCTGTGTCCAGGTATGTCGTGTTCAACCCAAAGTACTTTGACAGTTATCACAGATTTTCAAGAATCTTGTGCTAAGCCTCAGGGGACCCAGGGTGGATGAAATGGAATGATGAATTAGTGGCTGCAAAGTATTGTGCTATTGAAAAAAAACGATTCCCCTCTTCTAAATGCCACCACCTCCACAAACAAAAACAATCCTGTGCTTGACTCCGTAATGTCTTTATTTTCATTAGACACTATTTTATTTTATTGTCAAGTGTGTCTTTATTTTCATTAGAACCATGGTGAAGGCAAAGAAATTATTTTCTGTATAGTGCTATCATATTTCACAGCAGGATTGCTAGACAATATATATAGATATTTTAGTCAGGAATTCTGTTAAGTTTCCAAGAAGCTCAGGTATCAAATACTGTTTGGCGGCGGAGGGGGGAAGGCCTCCATGGGAAGTTAAATAAAATGGTAGAAGGCCTTCCATTGCCTTGCATGATTATTAATGTTCACACTTCAGGGACTCTAAGCTACGGAGCCGTGGATTCACCAAGCAGTGTCCCCAAGACCCTGAAGTCATCCATATAGTTTTCTAACTTTAGAAATAACCTTATGTTGGCTTCATGCAAATATCTCAGGATCCAGCGTGAACCACAGGTACCCTGGAGCCCTGAGCCTCCAACCAGAGCCCAGATGGCACTCTACAGATGTCCTCCTCCACACATGTGTCTGGCTCCACCCCTCTATCATCACTCCAGGGATAGAGTTTGATTAGAGTACCAGAAACTTATCATGAAGTTTATACTTGATAGTCTTTTTATGTCTTCTCTCCATAAAATGGTTATCAAGAAGTTATCCTTCATTTCTTATATCTTATTAGGACTGAAATTGTGAGTATTTGAGCTTAGAGTCACATCAGTGCCTGGGTTTTCCTGTGAGCCTGAGCATGTCAGATCTTAAAGTTCATGGATGTAGGCACACATGATCCTTAAGCCAATGCAATTCTCTAATCTACCTAACCCAATACAATATAATAGAAATGCTTATTTAACATGCTTATTTAATATGATTATTTAACAGACATCTATTGAAACCAAAAATACATCTATAAAATGAATCAAGACATATTTGAAACAGCAAAGAAACTATAAATAATAATACCTACCATTTACTGTTTTTCCTGTGCCAGGAACTGTGATGAGGGATTTTAAGAAATTACTCACAGAGAAAATCTAGAACCACACAGCTTAAAAGTTTTAGAGCCAGGTTATGAGCATAACTGGTTTGAGTATGTGGGCTTACCCCTCTGCAATCCATCTATCACATTGTATAAAATGGTATAAATGGGCACCAAGGGGATAGCTGCAGAGTGATTGGAGAAGGGAAGACTTTCTTGAAAGACATAAATTTGGAGCCAATTTTTGACATATGTTCTGTGGCTTAATGCCACTGATATATTAACAACTTAAAGTGCTCAGATTTACAAATTTGAAGATCATTTAAAATTTTGGAAGGAGCAAATGGTACATGTACTAACTTAAATTTATAGGCACAAAAAATTTATCACCGTTTCCCACCCCTTTATTTCTACAATCCATCATAACACCACTGCCAGAATTTTCATGAACTGTTATTTCAGCTCAAATGCCTTTCCTCCATCACCATCCCAAGCTTTGATCCACAAATTCATATTAGTGACCTTTTTTCACTGTTGGTCAACAGAATACTTTTCATGATCTTAGCCCTTGTCATGGTGTCTGGCTTATCATAGATTCTTAGACATACTGGCTGAATGAATTCTAGTGAGAAGAGTATCTCATTTTTGTCTTAAATTCTCTTTCTTGTTTTCAAAGCCACATTATTTTTACTAACCAGACTTTCTCATTACAAACTCCCTCCTTGGGCTGCCTTGGTGTCTCAGTCCATTAAGCATTCGACTTCAGCTCAGGTCATGATCTCACGATTCATGAGTTCAAGCCCCACATCTGGCTCTGTGCTGACAGCTCAGAGCCTGGAGCCAGCTTCAGATTCTGTGTCTCCCTCTCTCTCTGGCCCTCCCCCACTTGTGCTTGCTCTCTCTCTCTCTCTCTCTCTCTCAACAATAAACAAACATTAAAAAACAAAACAAAACTCCCTCTAGTCTTCTCCTTGCAAAGAGGGAAAAATACATAACATTGAGCTCTTAATGAGAATGAGAAGGGTAGGAGAACCTTTCCAAGATTTTTGCTATAATACAAATTCAATTCCAAGACAGGAGTCCAAAGCCTCTTGAAAGATAAAAAGTTCAATTCATACAGAAAGGCTTCCTGATTCTCGTTTGTGTGTAAGTGGTACATGTTAGAAGGTTGTTCTATCATTAGCTGCCAGATAGAATCTGTTGACGATTTGACTCTGGGACTGTTCAATGGAATGCCTGTACAAGTGGTCAGGAATAAGCTAACTGCTTCTTTAGACTGGACAAACATTTCTTTTTGGACTACACTCATGCCTTTCCCAATGGGACATTGTCACATAATGTTTGCACAAGTGCTTCCTATTTGTAACTTTGCCAGGACTGTGTCCTGTGCGATTCTGCTTGTGTACCCTAGACGCCCCCAGTTGCCAATATTCAGACATCATTAATGACCTTACTAACGCCATTTGATAAAACATTTACATCATTGCTTGCCTTATATCTTATTTTTGAGACATATTGGAATGTCTGTACTACATTTCCCCACTTCTTTCATTTACCACATATTTGCTTGATGGGGTGGTTTTGAGTCGTTGTGTTCTGGTACTTTTAATTCCCTTTTGGCTAGAACCTAAGTGTTTGGTTTGCAGGTCATGAGCCTTGCACCTTGGCAAGAAAAACACTGGTAAAGGCACAATAATGAGGAGTATTGCTTATTAAGAGGTCTCAAGTAGTTCATCTCCCTGCTGTACTGTTACTTAGGGAAAAGTTCCTTTTCTTCTCTGTACTTCTATAAAATGAAGAGTCAGTTTGACCTGAAGGGTATCTGCAACTGGTGTCCTGTCTTGTACCATTTCTACATAATTTCATTTCCACAGTGGTTCTCTTCCATAGGTTCTGAGTTACCTATCCTCTGGGATTATTTACTTACTCTTTTTTTTAAAGTTTATTTATTTTGAGAGACAGAAACAGAGACAGAGACATGTGAGTGGGGGAGCAGCAGAGAGAGAGAATCCCAAGCAGGCTCCTCACTGCCAGCACATGGCCCAATGTGGTGCTCTAACCCATGACGCCATGAGATCATGACCTGAGCTGAAACCTAGAGTTGGAAGCTTACCAACTGAGCCACCCAGGCGCCCCTGGAATAACTTCCTTTCTTAATAGAAATAGCTTCTGCCTCAGATCATTGTCACCTCATGGTCCCCTGATACTGACTTAAAAAATCTGTTTAGATTCCTGAATGGCAACTTTTATCTTGACTTCTGGGCTATATGGTCCTTAACGTTGGACTTAATGGACCTCCTGTTTTATCTTGGTGTAGTGCATTTATGTCTGACCTATCTTAGAAATTCCTGTGAGAATATTGGTCTGGGACTGGTAAAGGGGATTTTGTCCTTAGTGCTTCACTCAGGGGTTAGGCTCTTCCTCTTGTTCTGTTTGCTGTGATCATTCTTTATTAAGTAGCCAGCAAAAACAACATTAATTCACTTTATTTACTGTTGAATGTCTAATATGCACATGTACCATTTGGACATTTAAAGGGATATATACTGTGCAGCTGTATCCACTACAGTATCTATTTCTTGGTTACCTTCTAAATATCCCCATCCTCAGCTTTATGGGTGCATCCTAATTACTCTGAAGTGGTGTTTCTCATCCCTGGCTACATTTTTTTTAATCATCTGAGGTGTTCCTAAAAAAATGTTCCAGTCCCACCCAGATATAAGTGAATTAGAGTCTCTGAAAGTGGGGAACTTGGAGTTTTAAAAATTGCTTCCTAAGTGTTTCTAAAGTACAGCTGTGATGGAGAACCATAGTCTCAGCCAATCAATGTGTTATGACAATTTCCCTGGTGGCTGTTATTGGTGAACTTCTTGTGAGAAGGAGAATATTCAACCTTAAAGTCAAAGTGAATGAGGAAATATGTGGCCCCCGTTACTGATGGCTATCATTTCTTGACGAGTCTTAGGATGAAGGTGATGTTCTGGATAATAAAACAGAGAAAGTGATCTTTGATGACATCTTTGAGCTATTGAATTAATTGATCCTGAAGCGTGCCTTACCTTTGGACTCCTGTTATGTGAGAAAATAAACTTCTAAGTCAAGGAAACTGGTATTAGAGAGATTTAATGATTCATGGAAGAAATGAAAACCCAAGACTTGAGGTTCAGTGTTCTTCCTGTACATTCTATGAAGTTACCCTCTCAAGAAATTGGTGAATATAGAAGAGATGAGAAAACAGTACCTGCTCCCAAGAAAATCACAGTATTTTTGAGGGAGATAAACCACATTACAGAAATCTAACCAAATGACCATTGTAACAAATGCCAGCAGCACGTTCAAGTTTACAAAGACTTTCAACATCTATTGCCTCTTTTTATCTTCTCAATAAACTCTTAGGCAAGGATGTTTTTATACCTACTTTACAACTGAAGAGATTGAGTCTCAGAGAAGATGTACTATTTGCCCAAGATGATCCAGTTGGTAACTGAGCTAAGAACTGAACCCAGATCTCACAGCCTCTTGCTGTTAATGACCTTTATGTTTTGGAATTCCATTAGCTATTCCTTACCTGGATATAGAGACACAAGGATTCAGAAGAAAGTAATGCTCTACTGTTCTCAGCTGCAGTGACTTGGTATGCATCTGGATTTACTCTACATGGGGAGTTGTGGATTTCTGTTCAATCTGGAAGGTGGATGAAGTTTATAGAAATTGTTGAGTTCAAGGGAGGGAAATTTTATTTTGGGAGATTAGAGTGTAGGGTTTCTGCGGAGGATTTAATCTGGTTAAATGTCTCAAGATTACCCATCAATGGGATTTGGGTTCAATTGTGGGAGCAGGTGGCATACCCCTGTTTTATTTCTATATTTGTTTTATTGCCTCATTTTGTGCACTTTTGCTCATCCTTTTCTGGGTACAACAACCACATTCTTGATAAGCACAGAATATGTGGAAGTTCCTGCAATCCATGTTCTAGAACTTTCTACGCTTTCCCTGAATCCCACCAAATTCAAGGTAAGCTGATTGCCTCCATCTGTAAACTAAGCTTTTTTCTGCAACTAGTTTTCCCCTAACTTCCCACAGGATAAAAAGAACAGCCTAGCAATCTTCCCTTTGTATTGCTCATAATTCTGAGAAGATAGCAAACCAATTAAATAGTGCAGCTGTACAAACATTCCAACTATAATCTATGAAGTTCAGATCGTGAACACATTTTCATTGTCTTCTTTCCCCATATGGAATCTCATTGTTTCTTTTAATTATATTTTAAAAATGTGTTTCTGTAAGTTGGAATGTTCTTTAGCCAAAGTAAATTTAAGCTACACTTGCAATGTTGAAATGAAAATTTTGAGGGGAAAACATTTTTGGGAGAAAATTTATTCAGAATAAATAAGGGTCTTTGGGAATGGAAACAATTGAATTTCTGAGTCTAGTTTAGACTAAATCAGCAGAAGATTTCCTTTTGTGTTTTTCAGCAATTACCTAGTGGGATCACCTTTTGGGATAGGCGCCTAACTTAGGAACCCAGGTCACTCTGGTAAAGATAGAATCATTGCACTGAACATTTAAGAGCATTTACTATAAAGCAGAGCCTACTTCAAGCACTTTGTGTGAATTATGCTTTTTAATCTTCAAAATGGCCTAATGATGTTCTCTTCGTTACCACCCCCATTTTGCAGACAAGGAAACAAAGGTATAAAGAGGTGAGTAAATTGCTTTTTATCATCACCAAGCCAGTGTTTAAACCCAGGCATTTTGACTCCAGATCAATGCTTTTATTTTTTAAATTTGTAATTAAAATGTTTATTTTTAATTAAAATGTGTATTGAGTTCTCATTAAAAACAAGGCATAATATTTGCTTTGAATCTGCTTGAGAAGATATGACACATTTATAATAAATGATAACTATCGATAGAATAAAAAATGTATTTTGGCCAACTCTTGGAGGTATATAGAGAACCAGAGGTAGGGGATAGCCACAATTCTGTTAATGTGGTTCCTATGAGTTATAACTTTGGGATAGATTCACATCAACTGTTTTAGACTGTTTGAGAGATTCTACTTTATGGTACTGTTATTTGTGGGTAGATCCATGAGCATGCATCCTTATATGGCAACCCACACACATATACACCTACCCCCCCACCCCCATACGCAAAAAAACCACACACACACACACACACACACACACACACACACACACACACACACTGGATTTGACAGTGTACTCTGTCCTTCCACGAAAAGGAATGGGAAAATAGCAGAGAATTTCCTCCATTGTGTGTGAATGTTAAGGCCCTCTAAATGGCTGTTATCCAGATCAACATTTTTAATCACAGTGCTTAAATACCTTCCTTCAAAAGGAAGCTACCTATTTAATTGGTTTTCCTTTAAGTGGCCTCTTTGGTTTTAGAACCACTAACTGGTTGGCCAACTAACTAGTCAAACAGTTTTCGAGTGACGGTAACACAGTTTTCTGTATCTCATTACCAAAAGGCAAACTGGGAGAAATCATTTCCTGGAAGCAATCAGAGAAAGAGAAGTAAGTTTTGCAGCTCTATTTTGAACATGTGGACAAAATTACCTGTTAGCTTTTGTTTCTTTCACTTCATGATTGTTGAGACGTTTTCACTTTGCATGTAATAAAAAAATAGAACCATCTGTTGAACATTCCATATTCCTTACTTTTGACTTTATTACATCCTCCTAGAAAATACTTCATTGAGTCTCAAGGACAAAAATCATTCTTTTTTTTTTTTCCAGTTCATACTTGTAACCCTCTAGAAAGTGACATATTTTCAAATGAATTGCCTCAACTGGTTGCTCATTGTTCACATGCTCTACTGTATTAGGAATGTAGCTTTGCTCCTCCTTGGAAGACAAGTAGTGGGTTAGTGCTGGCTAATGATGAAAGGAATACACTTCTTCTAGTTCTTGATATTTCTTTCTATAAATCTGACTTTTCCCATAGCATTTTTAGATACTTTAGGGATGGGACGCAGAAGAAAAATGACTTTTCAAAGGTCATGTGTTTGGAGAGCCAGAGCTGGAGTCACTATCTTAGCCTAGACCACGTCCAGCTAAATTTCTCCCCCTCTGTCATCTTGATTGCTTCTTAATCATGGTAGATACTAGTCAAGCACGAAACTGTGCTTTCAAGTGTGCTTCCTTAAGAATTTGCTATTTGTATATATTTTTGGAAATGTACCAAATGTAAGACCTGCCATATTCTGAAGACCTGAGGAACTCCTGCTCTGGCTTCTGTCCAATTCTGTTGATCAATATAACCAGGGATGATAAAGCTTTAAGAAGTTGAGTCACACCAGTAAGGAGAGAGAATGCTTGACAAATGGAGATGCTAACTAGCTAATTTGCCCACTTTGACCTTTTGTTAAGTACTGCCTCCATTGAGCCATTATTCCTATATTTCTTGGGAGAATGCTATAAGAAACATCCTTATGAAATCTGATACTACATTTGCATGTTATTAAGGGGGATGCTATTAAGGAAGTTGCCTATAACATGGATCAGTGCCCCATTAGGTAAGTCCCATGTGAGAATTTGCATTTAGTTCTAAATGCAAAGAAAAGTCCTGCTTTCTCTGAGCAGCCATTTCATCTTTGTTTCTCCCTTTTTAACAACAAAAGTCAATCATAATTTCCTTATCTCTTTGGCTAACTTAGAGAGAAAAATGAATTATATAAACACTTATGATCTGAATGCTCACTTAACTCCCTCCCTACACATACCTTAAATTTTTCCAAGAATGATTTATTATTATTATTGATAGTTTACTATTTTATTAGATGTGTTTTTGTTGTGTGTTGCTTAAAATTCTTTGTAAAATCTAGTTGGGGTATAAAATATCTATTAAAAATGTATAAATTGTGAGAATAACAACTGTATGAGGAATGGGTTTTGTCCTTTATCTGGGAGAAACTTGATGAAACCAGATTTCTTCTTATAAAAGACATTCTTTTTATTTTTTCTATTAGTGAAGAAAATTTTTCTCTACCCTTTTAGGTTGCTGATTGGAGGCCTGCTAATAAAACTGATAAAAGATCAGGAAGAGAAAAGACAGGTTTTTATTTGTATATGTGCATGGGTGTTCGCAGAAAATGTGACTCAGGAGGCAGTTAGAATTGGGGCTTATATACCATCTTAATAGGAGAAGGGGAGAGGGAGAAAGGTTCTTCTGGGAAAACAAATGCCTTTTAGGAAAGATAAATGAGCCTTTAGAAGAACAGATGGATGATGTGATAGTTTTGTGATAATGTCTGTTTAGGCAGTTTCTTATCCTGGTGCCATATCTTGTCTCTGGTGATAGGAGTCAATCTTCCCTGGTTATGAAAGTTCTGAAGGAGTGGGTTTATGTCAGATGAATTCTTTTGGGAGAGTAGGCTTTTATGCAGGTAAGGGGAATTTAGAAAAAAAACCCAAATATTCTTCACAGTGGTATGTTCTGGATTTCTTTGCTTCAAAGATCATTGCCCTCAGCAGGGAAAGTTAATTGGGTAGACCATTTGATGTTGCAAAGTTTGTGGGTTAGAGTGGGCTCCAGGTATGTATTTCTCTAGGTTTTAGTCAAATCCGATAGTTTAGCACATCCTTTCTTAGCTGGTTATTGTACTGTATCCTCTGATAGAATTTCCAGGGTGCTTGTCTTACATTCTGATTTTCTCAAACTCTTTTCTCTTCCCCAACTCACCACACAGACCTTCAGGATTATGGAGTTCCTAACATCTCATTTTCTGTTTTTCCAGTTGTAAATGTATTCTCCCTTATTGCTTCAAATGACAGATTTGTGCTCATTTTGTATGAGTTAATGCCTTTTTCAAACACCAGTACTACTTAGCACTTCTCAATAGGGTAGAGCAGCCATTGTATTGAAGGAAGTCTATATCAAAAGGAGCCCTTTCTTTGTGCACTTTTACTTTGCTTTATACTTACTTTTGGTCTAACTAGGTTCAAGGCTCCTAATTACTTTATTCTTGACAGAATTGGAGAGTTAAGTACTAATAGGGGTAGAAGTTGATTGAGATATGTAGAATTTGCTCAACCAAAAATACATAGTACTTTATAAAATGTCCAAAGTACATTCCTAGTCTATATACTTCTTTTAGTCTAAACTATTATACTGGTTTTTACACTGATTACAAATGAGTTCCCATTTGTACTGCAATAATTTCCTAAACTATGACTTTGCTTTCTTGTATCTCTTTCTTGCACCCCAATCCATTTGTCCTGTAATGTGGACAATGTGGTCTCTTAAAGGTAAGAGAGATTATTAAAGGTCCAAAACCTTTCATGGTTATCCACTGTCCTTAGGATAAAACCCCAACTTCTCAGCATAGCCCACAAAGCCCAACATGACTTCGGCCCTGCAACTCACCTTGGGCCTCATTTCATATCATCTCCCATTGTTCATTGCTTTCAGGCCAAACTGGCTACCCTTCTTTAACTGCAGTTCTTGCCTAGGGCTTTTGTACAAGGTGTTTCCCTTTGTCCAGATTTTCTCATGGTTGGTTTTCATCGTTTGAGTATCACCTTCCCAGAAAACCTCTCTCTGACCACCTTCTTTAAAATCGCTCTCTCTTACCCTACTTTCTGTCACTTCCCCTTGTTTTCTTCCTATCACAACCTCTATCTGAAATTCTTTCTTGTCCATCCCCTCCACAGAATGAAAACTCAGTAGGATTAAGACACTGTCTACTTTATTCTTTGCCATGATTTTATTACCTTCATTAATATGTACTCATTGGTGATTTATTGAGTGAATCATGTCAAATAGAAAAAAATGATTATATTACTTTCTAAATCATTAGAATGATCTTTCCTAATTAAATAGTAAATTAATGGAGCAGATGTGGAAAATTGGTTTTGAATTTATTGTATATGAATATTTTGAAAATAATTTCACTCAAATGCTTGGGAAAGCTTTCATAAAAATTTTTAAAATTTTGAAATAAGCATAAACTTTCAGAAAGAAGTACAGTACCAGAACTATCTTTTTTTCAGAATCATTTGGTAGGTAGTATTGTTATTTATTCCTGAATATTTTTATGTGTAATTCATACTTAAAGGATATTGTCCTATTTAACCGAATTCAACCATCAAATCAGAACATTTACATTGATACGTGACTCTGGTATTTTTTTGGAATTCATTCAAGTTTCATGGTTGTCCAATAATTCCACTTACAACTCCTCCCCTACCCCAACACCCCGAATCCAGTAGAATCCCTTGCTGCACTTAGTTGTCATTTCCCTTTAGATTTCTTCACTTTGGAACAGTTCTTTAGTCTTCTTGACTCTCATAATCTGGACACTTTTGAAAATAAAAGGCCAATTATTTTGAAGGATGTCCCTTAACTTGGGTTGTCTGATCTCTGCTCAAGATTAGACTCAATTTTGAATTTTGGCAAGAAAGTGCCAGAAGGGATGCTGAGTTCCCTTCATTACATTTTATCGTGTGACATATGATTTTCAATTGTCCCATTGCTGATGATCGGCCCAGTAGGTGTGTTCATTGTTATTGAGATGTCATTGCTTCTAGGCTTTTGCAATGGGCAGATCTAAGGAATAAAAATACATGTAATACACATATTTATATATTTCTATATGTATGAATATATCAGTCTGTGTATCAAAACTATAAATTCACACACTTCCTTCAATACCAATCTTCTTTAACCATTTCCTAATCTTCCTCATTGGGTGAGTTTACATGTGATGACTTTATCGGCCTAACTGTATCCTAAGTCTGGTCTGATTTTTGAATGCAAGAAAAAAAAATCCACAATGAGTATTTGTATCCATTCTCTGAGAAAAACTGTGGCTGGGCAGGAAATCTTGGGGCAAGATGTAGGGGAACATATTGAGAAATGTATACTAAATATTAAATGAATATATAGTAAGTTTTTACATGTATCATACTTTTTGTTAAATTTCATAATGTAACAATTTTTATTGTTTATGCTATTTGCATTCAGGGAGTCACTGTTACTTTTGCTGCCTTTTTTTAAAAAATGGAGATAATCTTCTCAATACTCTTAAAGTTTGACTAGTTTGTTTGCCATATATATATGTATCAGTAAAAATGGGTAAGTATGGTAACTGTGAAGGAAAAAAGGACTGGCATTGGTAGCATAAGAGCTAGTACATGGAAAGAGCTGGAAATGCTGCAGGCTTCTTTCCCTGAAGGTAGAGGATAATTTATGTTGAAGGCAATGTGAAAACAAAGTATCTTGCCAATTAAATTCCCATTTTGAAGTAAGATTCCAAGTTGGTCTGTTGAAATGAAGGTCAGTATGAATTTAAAATGAAAACATTGTACCTGTTGCCCTTAATAACACATTCCTTTTGGTACCCATATCTAAATGCTCATTCTTTTTGGCTCTTGCTATACAACTCTCCAGGAGAACCTGAAAAGCAGTTGTGTTTCCTGGTTAGTAGGAAAAAAAGCTAAAAAAAATAGTATTCACATTGAAGTTTTTGTCTAACTTTTAATCTCATTTTAAAAAAAGAAGCAAAAAGATATTTATAAGAGAAATAAACCTGAAAGTTTAAGATTTGCTGTTATTTTATTTTCATGATTTTAATTGTGATATAGGTCATTAGTTTTCTATTTTTTATTACAGTCATATTACTTTATAAAATAATGCTATTAAACTAATGTTCTACAACACAAAGGGGAATTGGTTTAATCTGGCTTTCAACGTTTCTAGAAAGATTAATTTTGGTAAAACCATTCTTTTACTTCTTAATAGTACTAGGGCTTGAAAAATAGAGAGACCTGGTGGAAACATCCATCTTGACTATAAACTTCGTTTTATTATGAAAAAAAAAGATTTGTTTCAGATTCTTTGCTCTTTTGATTATTTTTGTTGTTGTTAAAATGCTATTGTAAGTGTTGGAAATGGCCATTATCTAGAGTTCAGTTTATTCCTTTTGATATATGAAGATGGATGAAAGGTAAAGTCCCAATATTGTCAACGACCCAGTAATGTATTGATTCCTCTTTGCCGCTAGATGTCCCTATATAGATGCTCCTTCTACCTGAGAGGCTTTAGAAAGATGCCAACAAAATCAGAGGGACATTTGCTACTCCTAAACCTTTTTACGTACTCTGCTTTAGCACTCTGGTGCTGACTAGATGCTTTCTCCTTTTGTTCTGGAGGATTAATATCATGGGACAAGACAGGACTTGTACTAAACAAAAAGTGACCAAAGTTAGGCTTGCACATTGGTCTGAACATATACATATTAACTATTCATTCTGGAGAATATAAGAATCTCAACAGATATAGTTTAGCTTTATAGACAGATTTCAATTAAGCATGCTAAATGAGGAGGGGCTTAGGTTTGAGTTAGATAACCAAAATGGAAGATAATTTAAAATTATAGTTAGTAATAAAATAGGTTTATATGTGTTTTGAATATGAGTGTGTTTGGTGTCCTGGGAATTTAACAAAATTTCAATAATAGACATACAGATAATATTAATCTCCGAGGGAACTTGGAGTTGATATTTCATATACAGCTTATTTCATAATTGTTCTTTGTTTTTCATACTTGACAAAGATCAACAATGCTAGCTGTCAGAGCAATGTGACATGATAGTTAAACCTGAGCTCATTTCTTTATAAGTTTTTTAAATTCTAGTTCTCAGTTTACCTGCAAAGGGAGGGAATAATTCAGTGTGTTGATTAAAAATGTCTTTGCTCAGTTTTGGGTTGTATAAAATCATAAGGCTGGATGAAAATCATAATGAGATCCTTTGTTATATTCTGTTTTGAAATGATCAGAATCATTCAATAAAGTTTTGGCAGTAAAATGCAATGTTAATAGTCTTTCTACTTAAAACATGAATTTGATTAAAAACTTTTGGGGGAAATAAGTATTTATTGGAACCACTGGATTATTTCAAAAGGGTTATATCCTGCATTTAAAATACTATAGGTATTCATTTATCATTTGAGTATATTTTATCCAATTTTATGGTTAATTTTATAATCCTGATTTCTATTTTATGACATGTTACTATAATTCAGTATAGGAATAATATAGGGAAATAAAAGATTAAAGTAGTACTGAGTAACCAAAATTAATTCAACTTTTTCTTTTTTGAACAAAGGATCTATATTTTGGGATTGTTTTTATGCAATTTTTTTTTCTCAGTATTGAAGAAAAAGACACAAGTGGATAGTCTTCTGTTGCCCTCCCTACAAAAAGATCTTTGAGAACTGGTGATATTTGGGTAAATGTGGGGGATGGTAATGAGTGCAGGAGATTGATAAAGACATTTGTTATCCTGTCTCTTAAAAATAAGAAGAGGGGCGCCTGGGTGGCGCAGTCGGTTAAGCGTCCGACTTCAGCCAGGTCACGATCTCGCGGTCCGTGAGTTCGAGCCCTGCGTCAGGCTCTGGGCTGATGGCTCAGAGCCTGGAGCCTGTTTCCGATTCTGTGTCTCCCTCTCTCTCTGCCCCTCCCCCGTTCATGCTCTGTCTCTCTCTATCCCAAAAATAAATAAACGTTGAAAAAAAATAAGAAGAAAGTTTTTACAACCTAAAACCTGGGCAAAATTCTTGAAAATATCACTGAATGAAGTTTGCAAGGTCTTTAGAGAAGGAAAAGATGATTATTAAAAACAAGTGTATAGAATCAAAAAGTCAGATAAGGGTTAGGGAGAATGTGGAGAAATAACCCTGATACACTATTGGTAAAAATATAAAGTGGTGCAGCCAGTTTGGAAGGCTGGCAATTCCTCAAATGATTAAATATGGAGTTATGGGATGACTCAGCAAACAGTTGGTTATATATCCAAGAGAAATGAAAACATATGTTCACATGAAAATGTGTACCCAAATGTTCCAGCAGCATAATTCATTATAGCCAAAAGGTGGAAAGGTAGAAATGTCCATCAGCAGGCAAATGGAGAAACAAAATATGCTATATGCGTTCAGTGAAATATTGTTTAACCATATAAAGGAATGAAGTACTGACACATGATGAAAGGTGGATTAACTTTGAAAACATTATATTAAGTGAAATAAGCCAGTTACCAAAGACCATGTAATAGTATGATTCCATTCACATGGAAATCCCAAATAGATGAATCCATATAGACAAAGTGGATTAGTGGTTACTTGGGGCTGGAGGACATGGATAGATCAGAGGGTGATAGTTAAAGGGGACAAGGCTTCTTTTGAGGTGATTAAAATGTTCTAAAATGTGATGATCTTTGGACAGCTCTGAATACTAAGAGTGAATGAATTGTACATTTTATGTTAGTTTTTAAACTTTGAGTATAGTTGATACAATGTTACATTAGTTTCGGGTGTACAGCATAGTGATTCAACATCTCTCTAAGTTGTGCTCTGCTCACCACAAGTGTAGCTACGGTCTCTCACCATACAACATTATTATAATATCATAGACTCTCTTCCCTATGCTGTGCCTTTTGTTCTCTGAATTGTACACTCTAAATGAGTTAATTGCATGTTATGTGAATTATATCTCAATGAAGTTGTGAAAAAAAAGTGAGATGCTGAAATACACTACAACATGGATGAACCTTGAAAACATTAGGCTGAGTGAAAGAAGTTAGGCTCTACAGATGGGTTCCAATTTGGTATTTATTGTTCTTCCAGCCAGATGCAGTCTACCAATCAGAGATCATTTTCACTGTAAACAAAGTTGCCTTATAAAATATACGGCATGCTAACTTTTACTGGGCTGCCAGGGGAGCAGAGCTAGAAAGTTCACTGAAGGTCAAATTGTCATGTAGAAGGTGAAAAGGGTAGCTCTTTGCCCTCAGCCACATATTGAACTCCTTACACTAACTTATTATCCATTCAGATTCTATTTGTCTTGGCTTACGTGATTTCCATCTTATTCTTGGAACAATCAGTACTATTTATACTAAAAGACTGCATTTTTATTGTTGTTGTTTTTCCTACTTTTTAACTCTACCCATCATCCTCTTTCAGTTAACTAAAAAACCAATTGTGAGAATACATGATAATTAGTAATAAGCAGTTGACATTGCAGGAAATTATAGGCATTGCCAGAGCATCGATTTTTCTCTATTGGTATTATAGAGAGAGCTCCTTCTATGCAACTAGAATAATTGGGGGGTAGATATATCTGAGTGAAAGTATCCTGGGGCACAAAGTTTCTAAATAATGACAAGACTTTGAAATGATGACTACAGCTGACATCCCCAATATAACTTGCCTGCTTTTTGTGGAAATGCGTGATATAAACATGTTGGTGTACCCTCTCACATGTAGTCATATTCTAAACGTACTTTCCTTAAGTGGATTACTTCTGTGAAATGAAACACAGGAAGAGATGATATATAATGTAGCTAAAACCAGTTATTCAATCAAGGTCCAACGAACAGCCAATTAGTGATTTATTTGCAAGTTCCTACCTTTTGGGAAAGGAAGGTAAATCTAAAGGCTGTTTAATTGATGTTTGTTGTTTTTTTAAGGGCTAGTAGCAATTCAAGTTTCTCTTGTAGAGCATAGAAAAATGATAAATTAGGCTAAGGTTATTCTTTTGATTCATAGGGCTTTTTTTTTTTGAAAATAAGTTCATTGATGTTGATAGAAAGCAATGATTTTCAAATTGTTTCAGCCAAATGCGTCCCTCAAATAAAATCTAACATGGAAGTCAATATGTGGAACAAATTAAAGTGTAGCTGTTTAGTTTGAAATGGGGAAAGGATAATGGAGTCTGGTATCTACAGCAAATTGCTAACAATCTTCCGTAACCTGAACTAGCCTTTGAGGCATTTCTGGAGATCCCAAGAGTTGTAGAGAATAGAGTTGGAAAATCTCCTGTATAATGCAAAGGATATTAGTTGGACTTCTAGACTCATCTTCCTCACTAATTACTTAGGCAACTCTAGACAAGTCACTTTATCTTTCTGAGTCTTTGTTTTCCCTGTATGGAAAATAGGGCATGGAATTAAATGATTTTTAAGGTTCTTATTTGTTTTTGTTTTTTGTTTTTTTTACAATTCTGATACTTTTGGGTTTTAAACTAAGACCCCTTATTGAAGACAGGTACACAAAATATTAGATTGAAACTAGAATTTGGCTAAAGGCTCATAGCTATGGCCAAATTAAATTTTAATTCATCGGTCAAAATAGAAATATCTAGAGAATGATTTTTTATTCAGTTTTTAAGTTATAGAACTGTAAAACTCTATTAAATATAAGCCAGGTTACCAGCTTTGATATTTAAAAACTTGATTTTAATCTCCTTATGCTTGGGGGAGTTAATTGACAGCATATTTCTGGGGTTTGATATTTTCACCTTTTATAATCATTGAGTTTTAAATTTTATGTCACAGGCTATAAACAAAGGAAGAAAGTTACATATTTGATTATTTTCAAATGACTTTTCATTTATGCTAACAACACTGCATTTTTGAAATGATGCAGTGCTCTACAAGTCACTATGACAAGTGCGAGTAATCTCAGAACCCAGGAGAGACACTTTCTTGGATGAACTTTCCACCATGTGCTTTATTGAGGTCGTATAGTAAAATGTTCTGGCAGCACCCCAAAGTAAGGAGCAGATGGATGTGCTGTGGGTCTGAGCAATAACCTAGAGACCTCAGTCTCTAGAGTAACCAGTAACCTAGAGTCCATAGGTGGTCTTCCACATTATTGCTATACTCCTGCCATTCAGTGTCTAGTGTTTGAGTAAGTGACACAGAGGTATGAGGATGTTTTCCTTACTTACTACAACGAAATAGGCGATGCTTTTTTTTTTTTTTAACAAATGTCTATTTTAATTTTTTTTAATGTTTATTTATTTTTGAGAGAGAGACAGATCGTGAGGTGGGGAAGGCAGAGAGAGAGGGAGACACAGAATCCAAAGTAGACTCCAGGATCTGAGCTGTCCTCACAGAGCCTGACGTGGGGCTCGAACCCATGAACCACAAGATCATGATGTGAGTCAAAGTCAGATTCTCAAACAACTGAGCCACCCAGGCACCCCCAACAATGTTGTTTTTAAAAACACTTAAAAAATTATATTCCAGGGGCAGCTACTTCACCAGGGCAGATATTTTTGTTGAATTGTATATCCTGCTTGTGGGCCTGGAGGTCTAACTTATGCCAGCACTGGATAAGATGTGGCTGTTTCTTCCACCTGTCTTAAACCCTGCCATGACAGTAAGAATGATACAGCCGGGCACATGGGTTGCTCAGTTGGTTAAGTGTCCAACTCTTGATCTCAGCCCATATCATCATCTCCCAGTTTGTGGAATCAAGCCCCACATCTGGCTCTGTGTTGCCAGCACAGAGGCTGCTTGGTATTCTCTTTCTTTCTCTCTCTGCCCTTATCCCACTGGCTCTCTCTTTCTGTCTCTCTCAAAATAAATAAATAAACTGAAAAAAAAAAAGAATAATGATACACCTAATGTATTGGACACACTTGACTCGAATGGTAGAGTCAGAAAGGAACTTTTTTTTTAAATTTCATTGTTCCTTTATGTTTATTCAGTTAAGTTGGTTCTTTCCTAGACCCTGAAAATGTATGCAATTTAGTGAATTTTCTGGGGAATCTTAAGTGATTCAAAGAGTCTAAATCCAAAAAGCAAAATGTCCAGTCCCATGTAAGAGCCATCAATTTTCATTAAAAGGCACAACTTGATTTAAAGTTGAAGGTAAGGCGGGCACTTGTGATGAGCACCAGGTGTTGTATGTAAGTGATGAATCACTGAATTCTACTCCTGAAACCATTATTGCACTTTTCAATTTAAAAAAGAAAAGGAAAAAGGGAAAAAAGTTGAAGTTCCTCTTCCTCTTGAAAGCTTGTGTCCCCAGACAGGTGGGATCCCAGTAGCTATGTGATGGGTTCTTGTTCTCATGCCTGCCTAACTTTCAGTTGCTCCTCTCTTCTTGCTAACTTGTTTCTGATCTTTCTCATGTTGGTGGCAGGGGGAGGAAGGAGAGGGTGGAGAAGACCGGGGCATTTTGCTTGCTTGTCACTGTGGAGGTGATGGTGACGTGCTCTGGTATGGTAGGCATTAAAGCTGATTCTTGTTTGCATGGGCACATGTGTGATGATCCCCATGTTACAATTCCTGCAATTCCTCTGACATGAGCAAATATTTTTATTTAGTCTAGTTGTTCATTTCCTCTATTGCTTCTAGGAATGAAAGCCCTTGCTTCTTTCTGTGGATGCTTGTTCTTTGTCCTGCAGGCACTCTTAGTATATACAATTCCCCATACAGTTCTCTCTCCTACATGAGACTCACATTTGGTCCATGAGAAACACTCATACATCCTTTGCACTGATAAATTCCCAGAAAACAGTTCTGTCCTGCTTAGGCTACTTTAGTCAGCCTCTTGCCCCTATATTCTTAACAGTCAGAACATTGCCTCCTTTAAAGCTACTGTCTTTTGGACTTAGGTGAAGGGTTAACGATTCTTTGACATTCTCTTTCTTTCTTTCTTTCTTTCTTTCTTTCTTTCTTTCTTTCTTTCTTTCTTTTGTTTCCTTCCTCCCTCCCTCCCTTCCTTCCTTCCTTCCTTCCTTCCTTCCTTCCTTCCTTCCTTCCTTCCTTCCTTCCTTCCTTCCTTCCTTCCCCCCCCCCCCTCTGAAATTCTTTCTTTAAAAATTCCCCTCTGGATTTCTGTAGTGCTGGCAATGATCTGTTTCTGGATATGTGGTGTTGGATGTTGTATGATGCTTACTTAATACACTGTGTATTACATTTACATTTTTTAACTTTTCTGTGTGTTAGACCTCAGTAATACTAGTTAAGAAAAACAATAGTCCAAATAATCTCATCCAGGTGCTGAAAATATACAGCAAGTCTCCTCCTTCATAATCTCCCAACTCCCAGTCTTTATAACCTGTGAATTCAGCATCTTCTCTCTGGTTCTTAGATTCTTTGAACAGTTTTGGACTTGTTCTAGTTCCTCATTTTAGGAAATGTTCCAAGTGAAACTTGTATTTTCATACCTGTATGTTTATTTTAACTATGACTTCGTGAATATTGATATCAAATACTGTTGTTAAGCCTTTTAACTATATCAAGAAATCTTGCAGACTCAAAAGGTTAAGAATTGTTACCATCATTTTACAAAGAAGACACTAAGGCTATAGGGGTCCAATAACGTGCCCAAAGTTGCAAGACAAATAAATGACTGTACCAAGATTTGGACCAAATGTTTTCTGATTTCAAAGCCCATGCTTTTTCCTCTGAGACTATTTTCAATCTCAGAATAAGGATTGTCAAATGTGTGACTTGAAGATGACCACAAAACATGCAGTGAAGGAGTAACTGCTCACATGTCAGGTTTCCATGTTTCTCCCATTTGCTGGAGTCAGAGAGCAGCTGTTTATTCACTTGAGCTCTGATGAACAAAGCCTGCTTGAAACCAGAAGAAATTGTCTGGAGAGGTGAGTGGGTCTTGTGATGGGCAAAGCTGTGTCTGTCCTAACCTAAACAAAGCAAAAGAATGCAAAAGGAAAAGAGGTTGTCCTCAGAAAGTTACTTAGCCACTGTGGTTGGTTGTCACAGTTTTATCCTCAGGATAAATTATTAGTGGTCTCAGAACTAAGACAATCTGTGTGTATACCTCAGAACGGTAAATAATGTAGCATTCTGTCATGGAGGCGGACAGCAGTTGCCCATTAGGCCAATTTCAGTAAACAGAACTTGTTCTCCAGAAGGACTAGATATCAGGTCGAGTGATAGCAATAAAGTGAACTGTGGAGCTGGGGTGTACTAAGTGACCAGGTGCTGTTTTGCAGAGTTTTGTGGTGCTAGAGCATGGGGCCACACAGTGCTGAGGCCCCCTAGT
The DNA here is from genome assembly GCF_027475565.1 of Acinonyx jubatus. NCBI lineage: Eukaryota > Metazoa > Chordata > Mammalia > Carnivora > Felidae > Acinonyx > Acinonyx jubatus. Next base: position 51,819,322 of record NC_069387.1, read on the forward strand.
TGATAATTACTTTTACTCTTTATTGAATAAAATGTGTAAGGTGCTGGAGAGTCTGCTAGTGGTATCTATCTATTGGAACCAGAGTTTTATGCATTGCTTTGCCTCACTTTCTTGGTAAACTCAATCCATTGAATTCAAAATGTATCCTGAAAGAATTTTGCCTAAAATATAAGTTCTACTTTTCTCATTAGAAACATAATAAAAATTCACGATAGATAATTGGAAAAATTAAAAGGATAGTGTAATTACAACTTGACCATTCTAAGATATGCATTTCAATCATTTTTCATTTTCATTTCAGTCATTTCAATCATTTCAATGATTTTTTCATTTCAATCATTTTTTTGGTATAGCTGAGCTCAGAGTGAATAAGCAATTCCATTGTCTTTCTCCCCCACACTTAGCTTTGTTTGTATTTATTTATTTTCATTAGGTTTTGAAATTCCAGTATAGTTAACATATGTTCATTTATAACATAAGCCCTCTTCCTTCTTATTATGAAATTATTTTTAAAACATACATGTTTCAATATTAATATGGTGTTTCATCATGTGGCTAAATCACGGTTTACTCAAACTTGCCCCCGTTTTTGGATCATTAGTTTTTGTTTCTGTTTTCTGTGCTAGTAAGGCTGCAACAAATATATTTTTGTATAAATTTTTGGTGGGATATTTTGGCATGTTTCTTAGGTAGTATTCACAATGGTAGAATTATTGGGCCAAAGGGTAACTACATTAAACAATTTTTTAACGCTGTTTCTCAAGAAGTGGAAGAAATAGATTATAATATAGAGACATGCATCCAAAATAATCATTTTCTTAAGAACAAGTAGTTAGAATATAAACTGTATTTATCATTCGTTCCCTTATTATGCTTTCTTTTTAAAATAAGGAGATGCAGGGGTGCCTGGGTAGCTCAGTCATTTAAGCATCTGACCCTTGATTTTGGCTCAGGTTATGATCTCATGGTTCGTGGGTTCGAGCCCTACATCAGGCTCTGCTTGGGATTCTCTCTGTCTCCCTTCTTCGCTGCCCTCCCTCCCTCTCTCTTTCTCTCACATAAATAAATAAGCTTAAAAAATTTAAAAAGTTAATGGAACTTTGGATCTCCTTATATTTTTTAATAGATCAATTAAAAACAAAACAGATCAATAGAACAAAACACAAATTCTGCCAACTAACCCACCTGTAATTTATGGCAAATGTGCCACTGCAGAGCAGTGGGGATATGACAGTCTTTTAAATAAATAGTTTTGAATTAATTAGAGAACCATAAGGGAAAAATAAAACTTAAGCCCTACTTAACATGCTACTCAAAAAATCAATTCTTTAAAAATTTTTTTAAATGTTTTTATTAATTTTTGAGACAGAGAGAGACAGAGCATGAGCAGGGGAGGGGCAGAGAGAGAGGGAGACACAGAATCTGAAGCAAGCTCCAGAAGCCTGATGTGGGGCTCGAACTCACAGACTGTGAGATCATGACCTGAGCCAAAGTCGGACGCTCAACCGACTGAGCCACCCAAGCACCCCCTCAAAAAATCAATTCTAGGTGAAATCTATTTCTAAGTGTAAATAATGAAGCACAAAAGTTTCTGGAAGATAACATTGGAGAGTATTTTCATGACCTTGGGGTAGGGAGTGATTTCTGAAAAGGGGGCACAAAAAGTGGTTGTTATATATATTTTTTATTTTAGAGAGAAAGAGCACGAGCTGGGTAGAGGGTCAGGGGGAGGGAGAGAGAGAATCTTAAACAGGCTCCGTGTTTGGCATGGAGCCCGATGTGGGGCTAGATCCCACACCCTGGGATCATGACTTGTGCCTAAATCAAGAGTCGGATGCTCAACCGACTAAGCCACCCAGGGGCCCCAAGTGCTTGTTATAAAGGAAAGTATTGGCTACTCAACATCAAAATTAAGGTCTTTTGTTCATCATAAGATATAATAGAAGGCATGCCACAGAGTGGGAAAAGATATCAGCAGTACATTGAACTGAGAGAGGGCATATAGCCAGAGCTTTAAGAATTACTACAAATCAGTAAGATAAAGACAGATAACTGAATATAAAAAAGGGGCAATTGACTTGAACAAGCACTCTAAAAATTAGGATATCCAACGAGTTGGTAAAGATAAAAAAAGTATAGGTGTATGTATGTGTATTTTACCAAAAGACATATACAAGAACATTCATAGCAGTTTTATTTGTAATAACCAACAACTTGATATGATTTAAATATCCATTATCACAACGAAGGATAAATAAATTGTGTTATATTCATGCATTCACACAGTGTAATACTATAAAGAAATGAAAAAGGATGAACTATAGTTACGTGCAATAACATAGATGAATTTTACAAACTTGATGTTAGAGAAAGCCAAAAATAATATGTATAATTTCACTTATATAACATGAGGACCAGGCAAGGGGAGTGGCGATAGAAGTTGATGATAGAAAGTGTTTATCCCTAGGGAGGAAGTTGATAGTGGTTTTGGTACTGGTGGTTTTTGGGTGCTGGTACTATTTTATTGTTATATGGGTGGTAGCCACATGGGCAAGGTCACTTGGTGATAATTCACTGGGTTGTAAGTTATGATTTGTGTACTTCGGTATGTATGTTCTGCTTCAGTAGAAAGTTTTTTTAAAAAAGCCAGTTGCATTTCTAAATAGTTGTGTAATAAATCTAGAAATAAATGTAACAGTGTGCAAGTTCTATAGGAAAAAAAACATTAACCGTCTTTAAAGATATCAAAGTTATTCAAACATATGGGGATATTTACCATGAGGTAGCAAGATTCAAGACTGTAAAGATATTAAGTTCACATATAGTTATCTGTAAACTTAATAGAAGTTAAATAAAAGTCTCAAAGGGTCTTGGAAATGATTCTAAAATTCATGGGTGGGAACAAAGGGCTAATAATAGAATACGAATGAAGGAAAAAAGGCAAGGTATGGATTGACTCTATGAGATTTCAAGAGATTACTAATGAGGAGAAACTGAAATTCTTGTAATTATGAAGCTATAGGGATTATGACCATGTGGTGTTGGCACAGGAACAGGATCCTCAGAAATTGAAAGGCACCAATGATATATGATGTAGTGGTATTGCAGATCAGTGGGGAAAGGATGGGCTCTTCTGCAAATTGTGGGTTCCTAATGTTTAATGACAGAAAAAAATAGCACTAGATCCCTTATACACTGGATCTTGTCATGAATGATACCTAGAGGACAGAAGAAATAAACCTGAAAGGCAAAACCATAACAATTTTTAGAAGACATAGAATTTTTAAAATATCATGATCTCATGGTGGGAGGAATTTCTCAAAATGCAAAATGTAGAAACCATAGAAGGAAAGATTTATAAATCAAGAATTCCTATTCATTGACAAAGGGCATAAAGTGAATGAAAACAACAAGAAACAGCAGTAGTAGAGAAATCAGTAAAAAGATGACAAAAGAACAGGCAAAAACACTGTTAGGCATTTTGGAGAAGAGGAAATGCTAATGGTTCATAAACAGCTGAAAAGGTGCTCAAACTCATTATAACCAGGAAAATCCTATTTACTGAGGTATTTTCCACTGTTGTAAAATTTTTGTAAGTATTAAACATTTAGATAAATAAGTTGTGGTATGTGTATATACTGGAATGCTATACAGCATTCAAAATTAATGAACTCAGCTATGTGTATTTGTATGCTTGTATTTCAAAAGACATTGCGTGGAGTAAAAGAAACAAATCACATAAGAACGTATATGGTATGGTACCATTCATATGTGGTTCCAAAAGAGACAAAACTTTTTAACGGATTCACAAATTTGTGAAAAACTAAGTGTAAAACAAGGAAATAATTAACCTAATTCAGAGTAGTAGTGACCTGGGGTTTGGGGGAAAGGAGAAAGGAGAGGGGTGTAACTGGGGAGGGGGCCCTAGGTAGCCTGTAGTTACCAGCAAGGATCTGTTTCTTAAGGTGGCAGATATTTTAAAAGTGATCATTTTATGATTTCTCTCTGGGGTGTAAATGAAGAATTAACATAGTCTTTTACATATATGTTGTGTTTCATAGCAAAAATGTAAAAGAAAAGTAAATAGAAAGTCTTTACTATTGTTAAATTATTAATTATAGCATAATGAATTATTAAAGGAAAGAAAGTATAATAACCACTGGTAAAGAGAAGAAACTTGAAGTTGGAGATTGGTATCTTGACAAATCTTTGAAATTTCCAGAGAGAAAGTTTCATTTTCATAAAAAATTTTTCCAGTAACCAGTAGACACAAAAGGTTCCATTGCACAATGAGAAAATCAGCCCCAAAATGGCAGAAGAAAATTCACAGGAAAGAAGTCTACAGATTGAGCATGTCTTACCAAAATACATTGAGAAAACTTTTAGAGCCAGTGGTCAAAGGTTACACAAAAGGGCAGTTCATTTTTGTATCCCGAGTTCATATAAAAATATGCTTCACAGATCATTAGTCTGCCCATACAAGCAAAAGTAATGTGTATTGCCGTTTTAAACAGACACAGTAAATCTCATTTGGTGAAAAGTCCTGAATGAGTTATTATAGAGAATTGTTTGTAGAAGGAGCTTCAGGAAGAAGGACGTGATCATTTTAAGAGAGAAAAGCTTTGTCTGCAAAAGATGCAGAGATGGTATTCTCCATTTGTGATGAGAGAGATTTGAGAGAAGACCCTGTCCTGTAAAGGGAAACAAAGGTGACAATATAGAAAATGAACATTTTGGAAATAGAAATGTTGATTTCCATATATATATATTGCAGCCCATTTTCAGTGATTCTAGACTTAAAAATCCAACCTGATCATGCAATGCACTTTTACAAAGTTAATTTTTTTTAAATAATTAAAATAGTGCTGATCACCAATGGAGAACAGTTATTAGAATTTATTTCTCTAGAGTTTTCTGTGAGAATTTTAACCTGGCAAAGGTTTATTCTTAATACTAATTTTTATTGTTTCTATGTAGTTTTCTTATTCTTGGTCTCAGGACAGTTCCTTTTTTACTAGTGTGCAGGTGAGCTACATTTGGAATACTAACAGTTAACAGTCAGGTATAGAGCTGCTTGTTGAGAAATGAATTTGGAAAGTATCCTGAAAGTGTCAAGGAAGCTGTTGCCTTTGAGAGTGAATAGGATTCTGGGAATGAGCAGAAGTGGCTCGATGCAGGTGTGATGGCAGGCTGTTCTCTCCGTTTTGGTTGAGATCAGTTTGGAGAGTTTGCTTTCATCATTTTATATGCAGAAAAGCCACAGGAAACATTCCGATAAGGCAAAACATGTGCAACAATTTTATTTTAAAAATATTGAAGCCAGGTGGTTTTTTGTTTGTTTGTTTATATTTAAAATTTGCCTAGAATGGGTATCACGCTAGAAAACTTAACAGAAGTGCTCTACCATGGAGTATATGGCTGGCGAACTGCTAAACCCTTTAGTTCATTCATTCATGGAGCAAATTATTTAGTAAGGGCTGTGTGTGCATGCATGCACATGTGTGTGTGTCCGTCCCTGGGTCCCTGTGAAAAAGCCTGGGAATAGAGCAGGCAATAGGACAGATATATAGCCCTACCCTTAGGTAGCCTAGTTTATGACCTCATGCAGCAGAAAGATAGTGAACAGTTACACAGGAAACATAAAGGGTGTGATAAAGTGATAAAAGAAAGCATCTAGTCTACTCTGGAGATGAGATTTTGTTTAGGCTGAGAACATAGTAATTATGGAAGAAATAATTTTTGATTGATTTAGTGCCAGTAGAATTATTGCAGGCCTCAGGTTTTTGAAAATTCTTTAATCCGTAAAGTTTTACTTGTAAAATTTCATCGTTTCCTGGCTCTCTAAATAACCAGCCTAAGAAAGAACAGACATCTGCCTCTAACAAAAAACCTAAGAAATGCTTCACAAACCCAAATCCAAGGAAAATATAACTAAAGGAAATAAAAAAAGGTGGGGTCAAATGTGATAACTTTCTTTTCAACTGCTGCCTTATTTTTATTTTACTGGAAGTCTTTGGTTTTGAGATTCACATTAACGTGGTTGTTTTATATATAATTGTATATTTTAGGAATAATTTTGTGAGCCTTATTTCCTCTGTACAAATCAACTGGTTATTATTTAAATATATTTGGAATGAGAAAGTTGATGTGGAATCCTGGAATTTGTGGCCTGTTGTGTGAATTTGGGTAAGTCTTACTTTTCTCATCTGAAAAATAGGCATTTTTAAAAAATTATTGCTGTCAGAATTAAATGACATGTTGAAATTGCCTATTACAGTGTCTGAGACATGATGGTTTCTTAGCAAGCATGAGACTTCTCAATTTTTTCAGTAGTGTTACATGTGAAGTGCTTAGCCCATAATTGGTGCACAATAAATGTCAATTTGTTTTTTTCTAAATTTTGTTAGTAAAGAATAGCTATTATTTAAGGCATTCTTTTGAGAATTCCAGAGAAAGAGAGAATTACTCTACAGAACGGGACAGGAAAAACACAAAATCAAGACTGCCTCTCAAGGGAAAATATCTAAGGCATCAGTAAGATGTAAAGTGTTTGGCATGATCACTAGGAACCCAGTTTTTATAAAAATTGTTTACCATTTGAATTTAAGTTCAAGATGTCCTTGAACAATAGAGGTCAGTCCACTGTGATAGCTCAGTCTTTCAGTTCTCCTGCCTTGACTGGAAGTTATAAAGCTTTATAGATTAAGTATATGATATATGTACATATAAAAAATGATATGTTATGTTCTGGGTCTGGTACTTGATACATATATATGTGGCTTATGGATTGTATCCTCTAAGTATTACATCTTTATTCTGCATTAAAAAGTGACAACTTCCAGGTGTGTGTGTGTAGATGGATTTTGGAACAGAATTAAGAGAACATCAAATTGATAATGACAATCAAATGATGAGCATAGTAATTCCTTGTATTCGGTAATTTTTATACTTTTCAAAAAACTTTTTTCTTTTTTAAAAAAGTTTTATTTATCTATTTTGAGAGAGAGAGAGAGAGCGAGCGAGAGAGAGAGAGAGCACGCACAAGCAGGGGAAGGGCAGAGAGAATCCCAAGCAGGCTCTACGCAGTCAGTGAGGAGCATGGCGTGGTGCTCAATCTCAGGAACTGTGAGATCATGACCTCAGTGGATATCAAGAGTTGGATGCTTAACGAACTGAGCCACCCAGGTGCCCCCCAAAAACTTTCATATAATTAACTTTTTGACCCTCATAGCAATCCATTAGGGTAGGTGTCTTACAGTTTTCTTCTCTTCCCTTTCTGCCATCCCCTTCCTCTTTCTTTTCTTTCTCTTTTTTCTTTTTCTTCTTTTTATGAGAATATGGAGCCTTAGGGAAAATAAAGGACTTGCTCCAGGGCACATGGACAGGAAACAGAAGACCTGGGGGATTGAATACAAGATTGTATAGACCAAGGTCAATTTATCCCCTGCTTGCTGTGTCTAAGGGAAATGAGTCATGTGCATCAATTCCCCACATACTTTCTTCATGAAAGAAGACTGTGCCTAATATTAGTCTCCTCCGACCTTCAAAATCAACTTTACGTTTGCCTTTGGAACATTCTCTGGATGGAAAGCACTGAGGATGAAGGTACTTTGGCCTGAACGCCCTATAGTTTAATCAGTAGCCTGCAGATATGGCAGCAGCAGCTTAGAAAGCCAACTCACAGGAGCTTTATTCCTTTCGCTTCCTGTAATCTTGGGCCAGATGTGCAGAGAGGTGCAGTGAAGGCAGGCCTCTGTTTCTAGAAGAGGAACTCTGACGTAAATACTTCATGTATCAAGCACTTAATGAGTCTTAAAATTGGTGTCATTTGTAGTGGTCATCCACAATGTTTTATTCTCGCCATTTCGTAATTTGCTCAGTTAGTTGTTGCTAATTATGATCTTATTAGGTCACAGGGAATTTAAAGTGACCTTGTTTTAAAGAGGGAGGGAGGAAAACCATTAGAGACGCTTAAATACAGAGAACAAACTGAGGGTTGAGGGGGTGGGGGAAGAGGGGAAAATGAGCGATGGGCATTGAGGAGGGCACTTGTTGGAATGAGCCCTGGGTGTTGTATGTTAGTGATGAGTCACAGGAACCTACCTCCAAAACCAAGAGCACACTGTATGCACTGTGTGTTAGCCAACTTGACAATAAATCATAATGAAAAAAAATAAAGTGACCTTGTTTTCCTATACCCTTTAAGAAAGAATAAGAAAGAAAGAAAAAAATAAGATTCATCTTAAAGAGAAAAAAAAACATTAAGAGTATGGAGCGCAGTCCATCACTCTTCCTGTGAACTCTGCACATGATAGACCTGATTTCCAAGGCTGCATTTGGAGTAAGTCTTTGGGTCAAGTTCCCCGTACTGTTTTATACGTGCTTTTTTGTTATTAATTTAGAATGTTGAAGTTATGACTTTGGGTGTGGATGAACCATGCTTAATTTCAGTTTTGTTTTGTCTATGATTTAGAATTCAGTCATTGCTTTTCTCCACCTCGTTAACCCATTAATCAAGAGTTGACTGCATAGATCTGTTGGTTGGAAAAGTTAACTGCTTCCAAACCATAGAGATGACTTCTCTGTGTGACTTCAAATGCTAGTTTCAAGTATCAAAGAGTGTCCAGGCAAGCCAAGATGTCCTTGAACAATAGAGGTCAGTCCACTGTGGTAGCTCAGTCTTGCGGTTCTTCTGCCTTGACTGGAAGTTATAAAGCTGGAGCCAGAACCAAGATATTATGCCTCCTTCAGAGAAATCCTAAGTATAAATTAGTCAGAAATTAAATAAATTCCATTTGACAAAGGCATGAAAAATGTACTAGTGTCTTGAATATATTTAAATGCCATAAATGGTGAAATTTTCAGCTTATTAAATGTGAAGAAATGATTTAAATAATAAAACCCCAAACTTCAAACTCACCATTTTCTTTTCCCACCTTCAATTTCCAGCCAGGAAATAGTGTCATAGTAAAACAATCTTGTGGTTCAACTCCCTGCTGCAAAAGAAGTATATTTAAGTTATCTTAAACTAATTCTTTCAAATGAGTGTCTAACTGATGTTTAAAAACCTCTGAGGGAGATTCCATAAACTACTTTGGCAAACTCTAGCAATGTTTGAATCACCTTGCAGTAAAAGAGGGTTCCCAATATTTAAACTGACCTTCCTTGTTGATGTCAGAATATCATCCATGAGTTTGTTTTGTGACTATTAGGAATGGAAAAGACCTGGAGACAACATAAAAAGTACGTAAAACAACATTTTTACATTTACTAAGTTATTTCTTGAAAGAAGCTTTTTATTTTATTATTCTTTCAAATATGTTGAATAGCTTTTAAATTTGTTCACTTAGGATTCTTATTAAATAAATTATATTTATGATATATAATCTTTATTTATGGTAGTATGTTGGTTTAGAAGGGTCTGAGGGCACTTTCTATCCTGAGATTTTGTGATTTTTTTTTTAGTTATGTTTGTGAATGGTAGTTATTCAAAAAACCCATTTTACCCTAAATGTTCTAGTTCTGTTTCTTGGGCTATAAATAGGGTAGATAAGATTTGGGCAAGCCTGTGAACTTTCCATTGACTTTATTAGAACAGTGTTTTCCACTGGTTATTCCTGAGGGGCAAGGTTGCATCTGATATGAGATTGGCTCAGCACAAATACTGTGTATACAGAGTAAACATGAGAATGAAAACCAGAACAAGAGAAATGACAGACATTTGTAGGCCTGAAATAATATTTGTGGATTCATACCATGGTTGCCTGTCTAGTTTGTGTATATACGTGTTCCTTGAATGAACTTGTCCATTCTTGAAGTTTTATATATCATTTTCATGTTATAGATTTCCAGATTTTTTTTTGTTCTTGCCTAAACTACCCTTCTGAGAGTGTCTCTATTTGGATTTTTAGGAGTACCCAATACTCTACACATCCAAAACTGAATCCTTCACTTAAACCTGCCCTTTCTTATCTTAGTGAATGATGTCATCATTCATTCTTGCAGTTGCTCAAGCAAGAGACTTTTTTTCCATTTCATATACCTGTGCCAGTTAGGACTAGGTTTTACTCTGAGTCACAGAACATCCCAATTAATAGTGCCTTAAGTGATACTGAAGTTTATTTTAGCTGCACATAAAAATCTGAGCTGGACTAATAATTAGTTGTACTGATATGGTGCTCTATAACACAAGGACAAAAGTTCTGTATATCTTATTGCCTTGTCATGGATGGTGACATCTGAGTTCCAGGAAGCAGGTTGGAGGAAGGGAGAAAGAAGAGAGCAAAGGGCATACATGCCCTGTCTCATCAAAAAGATTTCCAGAAGCTGCTACCTAAACACTTATGCTTATCATCCCACTCATCAGAATTTAGTCTTTTGACTATACCTAGCTGCAAAAAGAAAGTGGAAGCTACAGTCTCTGTTCTGGGAAGCCACAGGCCAAGCCCCAAACTGAAGTCTCTATCACCACTGAAAAAGAAGGAAATGAATATTGGGAGACAACATTTTGGACTCCCAAATATCTATGAATATACCGCTGTTCATTCATAAAACACCATCCGTTCCTCCATAAGGAAGATAACTCCCAAATTCCATTAAGCTACTCATCCAACTAAAAGTCCATGATCTCTAGGTATGCCTGGGTCAGGTGTAGCTTTCTGTGGTTTGGTAACCTGTAAGCCAAGACACTCTGCTTCATAAGCCCTCATAATCCAATGGTAGAGAACAAATAAAAAACTGCTATAAAGTTTCTTATTCAGAAAAGAGGGAAATGAGAAAGGCATAGACCTCACTATCCATAGCAGCTATCGAATTCTGCTGGACAGGAATTACGAAATCTTTCTTTTTTGGTATTAGAAAACCTCCTTCATTAGTCTCTCTGGTAGCTCTTGCCTTTGCTATCTGAGAGGAATTCCCTAGTGCATATTCTCTGTGACTCCTGACTTTGTCCTTTGGGAGTTTCATTTTTTTTTTCCTTTTTTTTTTCTTTCCACCTTAGAATGAATTGATTGATTGATTGATTGATTTCTTTTTGGGAGCTTCATTTTAACTTCATCCTCCTCCCCGGCTGCATTGTAATGCATGCTCCTTGGAGATACAAAGCTTTCATAGTCCCTTTCATGTTGGGGCAGATTAGGAGCCCTGCGAGGGCTTTGTGGGCAGGATGGGGTAGTGAAAAGATGCATAGCAGTGGATTTGACCAGAAAAAGCTGTAAAAGTGAGAGAAAGGAGCCAATGAAGGTATTCCTGGGAACATCAACATTTAAGAATTAGATGGAGAGAGGAAAGAAAGTGATTAGGAATAGAAGGAGAACCATGAAATTATGAAAATGTGATGTCATATAAGTCATGAGAAGAGAGAATTTCTAAAAGGGTGTGTTTCAAAATACATATATTTTATGGTGGTCAAAAAATTCATGCAAGTTGAAATGTCCATAAGGTTTGGTAATGGGTCCTTTGAGACCTTGTGATGCAAGAGTAGTTTTACTAGAGAGCTGATGGGGTAGGAGTGTAAGGAGGAAACAGATAGCAAATTTGAACTTGGTTATAAAGAGAATGGGAGGTATGGGAGAAAATCAGAAAGTTGAGGTTCACTGAAACCTTTGTAGTTTTTTTTTTTTGCTTTACATTTCATTATTTTTTAAAAATTTATTTATTTATTTTTAAAATTTACATCCAAGTTAGCGTATAGTGCAATAATGATTTCGGGAGTAGAATTCAGTGACTCATTCCCTACACATAACACCCCATGCTCATCCCAGCAAGTGTCCTCCTTACTGCCCCTTGCCCATTTAGCCCATCACCCACTCACAACCCCTCTAGCAACTCTCAGTTTGTTCTCTGTAATTAAGTGTCTTATGCTTTGTTCCCCTCCCTGTTTTTATATTATTTTTGCTTCCCTTCCCTTAATTTCATCTGTTTTGTATCTTAAATTCCACATATAAGTAAAGTCACATGACATTTGCCTTTCTCTGACTGACTAAATTTGCTTAGCATAATACACTCTAGTTCCGTCCATGTAGTTGCAAATGGCAAGATTTCATTCTTTTTGATTGCCGAGTAATACTCCATTATATATATATATATATATATATATATATATATATATACACACACACACACACATACACATACATACATCTATCTATATCACATCTTCTTTATCCATTCATCCATCGATGGACATTTGGGCTCTTTCCATACTTTGGCTATTGTTGATAGTGCTGCTATAAACATGGGGGTGCACATACTCCTTTGAAACAGCACACCTGTATCCCTTGGATAAATACCTAGTAGTGCAATTGCTGGGTCATAGGGTAGTTCTATTATTAATTTTTTGAGGAACCTCCATACTGTTTTCCAGAGTGGCTGCACCAGTTTGCATTCCCACCAGCAGTGCAAAAGGGTTCCTCTTTCTCTGCATCCTTGCCAACATCTGTTATTGCTATGTTATGTTGTTAATTTTTGCCATTCTGACTGGTGTGAAGTAGTGTCTCATTGTGGTGAATTCTCATATTTTTTAGGAAAGTAGAATGTCACCTTGCAGTACAATAAGGGAGATATGATGCATATTCTACTCTGTTCCATTTTTTGGCTGTAGATGAGTAGATGTGCTTTATTGTGGCAGGTGGCATTGACTGGGAATTTAGGTTTCTTTTTCCTGCAAGGTATTTGGAAGATTTGAAGAGGAGAGCCTTGGCCGTAGCTCAGGTACTTTACAGACTGTGGAGTAAAATTGAAAGGCTTTGATAGCCAGAAATATTTATTGGAAAGCATTATGTTGTAACAAGATCAATTAAACATGACTATTCATTATGTAGAAGGCACTGTGCCTGACACCAATACAATGAGCATTCCTGGGAAAAAGAAACTATCGTAATTCAGACTCTACTGGTATACACAGTCAAGTTTGATGAAGTGACTCATTTAAGTCCCTGATACGATGATCCATGTAGGAAAATTTCCCTAGGATTTGGTAGTGGCATTAACTAGATCTTTCATGAAAATCTTTACTTGTCTTTTCCTTCTAGGTAGTAATACTGGAGAATACACATCTCCTGTGCACCATGCTATGCCAAACACTTCACCTACATTTTCTCAGGATATTTTCACAATGTGTCTTTGAAGAGAGTACTGTCATAATTCCACTCCGGAGGTTAAATAACAGACCATTACATTTTGCTCTCTTTTTAGCTGCCAGGAAGCATAGAGCAAGATTTGAAACCCAATCATAGCAACTACACTGACTTCTTTTTTGTTTTTTCTTTTACTGTAGAAGACATTTATTTTGCTTTAGGTTATTATCATTCTTAAACATTCAGATAGGAATGGCTCAATATTTTTTAAAGTTTATTTATTTATTTTGAGAGAGAGAGGGACAGTGTGTGGGGGAGGGGCACAGAGAGAGGGAGGGAGAGAGAATCCCAAGCAGGCCCTGCACTGTCAGCGCAGAGCCTGATGTGAGGCTCGAACACACAAACCATGAGATCATGGCCTGAGCTGAAATCAAGAGTTGGACGCTTAACCAACTGAGCCACCAGGCACCCCTAGGATGGCTCAATTTTACTTTAGGGTTGCTGACTTTAAATACACACACACACACACACACACACACACACACACACACACACGTCATATGTGTAATTTGCATATATGTATATAGAACGATTTTTCACATGTTTAAATTTTTTCATCCTTAAAAAAAGTTGTATTTATCATTGCTTAGTGATCAAATATATACATACATACATATATATTTTATATATTTTATTTTTTTTATATTTGAGAGAGAGAGACAGACAGACAGACAGAGCTTGAGCAGGGGAGGGGCAGAGAGATGGAGACAGAATCTGAAGCAGGCTCCAGGCTCTGAGCTGTCAGCACAGAGCCTGATGTGGGGCTCAAACTCACGAGCAGTGAGATAATGACCTGAGCTGAAGTCGGCTGCTCAACAGACTGAGCCACCTAGGTGCCCCAAATATATTTTTAAGGAGAAGCAGGTACAAAAAATTACATTTTACATTTAATTGCATTCATGTAGTACCATTCTATTACAATTATGAATTGAGTTTCTAATTTGGGACTTAGACTTTTGGTATTTTCACTAATTAAGTGATGATACAACATCTATAACTTATGCTTCTTAAGGCCAAGTTTATCTCTTTATACATATAATAATATTTGTAACCACATAAGTCATTTTACATGTATGTTGTTAGGAGAGAACTAGTTAAAAATGGATATTTAAAATATCCATGGAGGAAACAATTGTGAGAAAAAATGATGTTTATATATTAATTTTCCTGGTAGATTTTAGTCTGGGGAAGCTTCTCTCTGGTTGTAGACATTGAATAATTTTCTTTGTTGTTAAAATATGGAATTATGAAATAGTTTTTAAACTGTGCATTAAAATTAACACTTTGGCCTTAATTATTATGTTTTATAGAATTTCCATTCAGAAATTTTAATAAAATATTGCATAACATAACCTACATATGACTTTCAGGCTGTCTATATGCATACAACTATTTGGCTGATTGTACTTGGTCAACTTTAATAAATGTAATTCACTACCTAACAGATTTGGAAACTAACCTAATTTCCTCAAGTTTGAATTTAATTTGGACACATGCAATATGAATAATAATTTATAATATAGGACACTTTCTCATATCAATAGTTATCCATTATAGGATAACTAAGGATGAATAACACTTTCAAGTTTCAGCATCACATGGATTATTTTTGAGAAGTTGAAAATAGAGATAATTGCCTTGAACTTGAAGGTTTTCCCAATTTAAAATAAGTTGGTACATTTTTCTCAATTTACAGTAAACTGGAAGGCATATGTATTAGATTGGATTGTTAATATTTCATACAACTGCATTAATTAACCACTGTTCCCCTAGGAGGGAAGACCCATATAGATCTCCAAAGTGTAATTCCAGAACTAAATGACCCATCACTCAGATCACTCTTCATGAATAAATGTGTAAGCAACTTTCTCATATACTTACTTTAGCAGTAAAATACATGAACAAATAGCTCATTCCATTAATATTTACTGAGTACCTTCTATATGCATGGTAGTGTGTTACACTTAGGGGATAAAAAGATACATCAGACTTAAATTCTGCACTCAAATAGCCATCAGTTTAATGGGGAAAATTAGACCTGTTCATAAAATATATAAGGCCCTAATAATAGGAACAGATAAAGGGCCCTGGGACTTAAGAATTTATATATCCCTAGGGAATGTGGATGGCTCAGTCAAAGGAGCATGCAGCTCTTGATCTTGGGGTTGTGGGTTCAAGCCCCATGTTGAGTGTAGAGATTACTTAAAACATATATAAAATACTGGGGCACCTAGATGGCTCAGTTGGTTGAGCTATCGAGTCTTGATTTTGGCTCAGGTCATGATCCCAGAGTTGTGGGATTGAGCTTCACACTCAGTGCTGAGCCAGCTTAAGATTGTCCCTCTCCCTCTGCTCCTCCCACACTCAGTCGTTCTCCCTCAGAAATAAAAATTTAAAAAAATATATTAAAAAGGAAAGAATTTATATATCCTGAATCAAAAATTGTTTTTGATCTGACCAAATTAAAAGCGATTAACTATAGAGTTTGAAAACCAACAAACAGAAACAAATACAACCCCCCCGCCACATGATCATGATAGCACATTTAAAAACATGACTAGTTTATTGAATACTGTAAACTTGGTGGGCTACAAATATAAGTGATTTTATTTTCTCCAATACTTCTGTGTCATGATGAATTCCTTATCTACATTGCTTATCAACACCTTGTTCCTATCCCATATTTTCCAGTCACTTTCCATTATTCAACATTCTGCATGGCCCAGGGTGAAGCATTGGTCTCATTTTCAATTCCATAAATATCTCCTTCTCTTCCTTCAGCACCATACAGGTTTAGGCCCTAAAGACTCCTCCCCTACCCCAGTAGGGAGTAGAGATAGGATGGGAGGGACATGATTTGCCTCTGGGTCACCACCTCTCCTTCCCTTTCTTGGGTTTCTGACTGGTTTGTCAGGTGTATTGGGTGAGCCAGGAGAAGGTGTAGGAGAAATTGCATTCTTAAATATGTTCTGTTGGGAGGGCAGCCCAGTCTGGCAGTGGCTCGGTCTGGTTCTCTCCACTGCTAGTCACTTCCATTCAGGGGGCAGTTTCTCTAGAGATTGTGGGTATTGTTTTCTTGGGGAGGTGTTTGGCTTCGAAGGAAAGGGGCATCTTTTTTTTTTTTTAACGTTTGTTCATTTTTGAGAGACAGAGACAGAGTGCAAGTGGGGAAGGGGCAGAGCGAGAGGGAGACACAGAATCTCAAGCAGGCTCCAGGCTCTGAGCTGTCAGCACAGACCTGTCTCATGGACCGTGAGATCATGACCTGAGCTGAAGTCGGACGCTTTACCAACTGAGCCACCCAGGTGCCCCCAAGAAAGGGGCATCTTTGGGCTCCTTTGGGAGCTGTGGTGCCAACCTCTTTTGCTAGTGGGGAATCTGGCAGCTTCACAGCTCATGTCTCCACCTGTGTGCTCTTTTTTTTCCTTCAAATTTTTAAATCCTGATTAGTTAGGATATAGTGTAATACTGGTTTCAGGAGTAGAATTTAGTGATTGATCACTTACGTATAACACCCAGTGCTCAACGTAACAAGTGCCCTCCTTAATACCCATCATCCTTTTTAGCCCATCCCCCCACCCACCTCCCTCCATCAATCCTCAGTTTATTCTCTGTAGTTAAGAGTCTCTTATGGTTAGATTCTATGTTTTTAAATAGGTACAGTATTACTCATTACTAGTACTTTCACTGTGTCTCATAGGAATACACCCAGTTTGTTGTTTTTCCCTTTTTTCTCTCTTTTTATTTCTGTCTGGGTATTCTCTACCAATTTATCTCCAGTTCAGTGAGAGATAATCAACAAGTAATTTTATAGTTCTAAGAGTTTTTGTTTGATTTTTCTAAAAATACCTTCTAGTTCTATTGTCACCTATGTGCTTTATCACATATCACTCCTGGAAACCTCTACTGCGGTTCTCTGTGCCTCTTGAGGGTGCGTGAGGACTGAGTGTCAGGTTGCTGGCCATCTTCATCTCAGTCACACTATGTCTGTCTTTGCTTTGTGGGAACCAGTGTTATGGCATGCCTCCTTGCTTTGGAAATGTGTAGTCCAGAAGTAGGCCAGAGTGTCTAAGTTCATGTATGCCCCCAAATACATCATGCTCCCTCAAGAAGTCATTGTTTCACTCCAGTGGTAAGATCAGCATGAATCCATAGATTCTACTGCCCCAGAAACACCCAGATGATAACTTCCTTTCCGAGGCAAGTGATTCTCTGGGAATTCCTTTTCACTTGGCTTCAGGGTTCAGAAACCCCATTCACCTTGAATAATTCAGTCCTAATAACCTGGGTCGTCTCTTTATTTCTTTTCCTTTCTCTTGACTGTCTATTTGACTTAGATAAAATAGTGATGGGGTGAACGTTGAATGTCAGAACCAGCTCAGCTTCTGTTTAATCAACCCTGAGCTTGTGTTTGGGTTTATTGTTTTTGATCTGCTTCGGACGTTTTATTTAATTAATACGTTTGTTCTAAATTTTGGATCCTGATTGTTAATTTTAGGGCAAAGGAAAATAAATCTTCATCAACATCATGTTACATAGACATGTTACATAGAAATGTCATCTAAGTTTCCATACCTAACTGTGGATGTGTCTGTTATAAAAATTTCTTTTTTTAATCTTCGTCATTTTATATATAATGCTTATTCAACTTTTGGTGTTGATATATGTGTGTATGTATGTATTTTCGTCTTTTCTGCCCTCAGAGAGTCCCCCTTAAAATTTCTTGCAGGGTTGGTTTAGTGGTCATAAACTCTTTAAATTTTTATTTGTCTGGGAAACTTTTTATCTCTCCTTCTAATTGGAATGACAGTCTTGCTGGATAAAGAATTCTCGGCTGCATATTTTTCTGGTTCAGCACATTGAATATATCCCGCCACTCCTTCCTGGCCTGCCAAGTTTCTGTGGATAGGTCTGCTGCAAACCTGATCTGTCTTCCCTTGTAGGTTAGGGACTTGTTTCCCCTTGCTACTTTCATGATTCTCTCCTTGCCTGAGTATTTTGTGAATTTGACTATGATAGGCCTTGTTGGTGGTCGGTTTTTGTTGAATCTAATGGGAGTCCTCTGTGCAATGCTTATTCAATTTTTTATCCTGACTTTTTCCAATTAAAATTATTATAGGGACACCTGGGGGCTCAGTCGGTCAAGTGTCAGACTTTGGCTCAGGTCATGATCTCACGGTCTGTGAGTTCAAGCTCCATGTCGGGCTCTGTGCTGTCAGTTCAGAGCCTGGAGCCTGCTTCAGATTCTGTGTCATGCTTCTCTCTGCCCTTCCCCCACTCATGCTCTGTCTCTGTCTCTGTCTCTCAAAAAATGAATAAATGTTAAAAAAAAATTTAAAAAATAAAATTATTATAAAAAATCATTTCCATGTGTTATAATAAACTATTTATAAAAATAATTTTCTTTTTTTCAATGTTTATTTTTGAGAGAAAGCATGAGTGGGGAGGGGCAGAGAGAAAGGGAGACACAGAATCCGAAGCAGGCTCCAAGCTGTCAGCACAGAGCCTGACGTGGGGCTTGAACTGGCCAAACGCAAGATCATGACTTGAGCTGAAGTTGGATGCCTAACCAACTGAGCCCCCAGGCACCCCAAAAATAATTTTCAATGTAGAAAATTATTCCATTGTATATTTGGTATTTATCATTTCACTTACTAATTAATCATTTCACAATTTTAGATCATTTATATGGCTTCAGATAAAAAATATTGTGAATAAAACTGAGAAGAACATCTTTGGGCATACATTTCCCCCCCTTTCTATGTTGGATTATTCCATTTGTATGAGCAATAATACCTACTTTTATGAACAACAGAAGTTACTGAGCTAATGTTTCTCAGAACTTTGGAGGACATTTTGTATTAAATATAGGTATAATTTGGTGTTGGTTATACTTTCTAAATGGTATTACATCTGGGGCGCCTGGGTGGCTCAGTCAGTTAGTGTCCGACTTTGGCTCAGGTCATATCTCATGGTCCATGAGTTTGAGCCCCACATCGGGCTCTGGGCTGACAGCTCAGATTCTGTGTCTCCCTCTCTCTCTTCCCCTCCCCTGCTTGTGCTCTCTCTATTAAAATAAAAATAAAAAATTTAAAAAAATGTTATCATATCTGACCCTGGAAAACATCTTCAAATTCTTTCTTTCGTTTATAGCTAGTTTCTGTCTCCAAGTTGATTTACTATTTTGTTTTCATGGTTTGGCAGCAATTGATATATTTATTTCTGCTCTGGGATTTTGGCAGAAGCTTTCTGTGAATCTCAGAATCATGACAATCAATTTATACTCTGCCATGCAAGACCATGATCACTTCCCTGAATCTGAACAACTTGGTAAATTTTGGGGAGCTTCAAGAATGTATTTTCTGGAAACCCTGTTGGAAATCATGATTAGGCTCTTTTTAACGAGTTCTTCTAACATCATAAACTTAAACATTTATAATTTTCTGGAATGCGCTTATGCCTTTTATTTAATAAATGCTTTCCTGTCAGAGTCTGAAGTGAAATGAAACAAAGTATTAGGAAAAGATAATGGCACAGCTTTCTCTTCCTTTGCACATATGGCCCAGCAGGTGTGTATGGCTTATCAGGGAACTGAAAAATTGGGCTAAATGGACACATTTCTGGAGTGTGAACTGCACAGCAGGTGATCTCTGAAGCAGACAGCCAGCAGAGTGGCCTTTTTACTCCAGATCTCTCCCCTGTATGGCTAGGAAAAAAAAAGAGAGAAACCTAAACACTGAATACAGCAAATGGATTTCTGAACCACGTGTCTCTTGCAGCAGGTATCTATTATTAAAGTGGATTAGAAAAACTAACCTATGAAGATCTTTGTCATTGAATTCCTTTGCAATTTATTTCCTAGGGATTTACATTCACTTAGTTGTGGTTTTACTGATGATAAGGAAATGTACACACTGGCATTATTATGCAGCTTAGTAGGTTAAAGTTGCAGTTGAGGGGCACCTGGGTAGCTCAGTCAGGTAAGTGTCTGACTCTTGATTTTGGCTCAGGTCATGATCCCACAGCTCATAAGATCAAGCCCCACGTTGGGCTCTGTGCTGATAGTGCAGAGCCTGCTTGGGATTCTTTCTCTCCCTCTCTTCCTTGCCCTCCCACCCTTCAAAATAAATACATAAACGTTAAAAAAAGTTGCAGTTGCTGGTTGAACAGACCAAATTTAAATGAGCCGGGTTATGGCCCAGGTGGACAGATCTTGGAAGATACCTGACCAGAAGGACCTTCATTAGAGAGTGAGTCGATTGAAGAGAGCTGTCATGGATGGGTGTGGGTAGTGACTGGGAATGGTCTGATGATTTGGATCTTCAGTCAGGATACTTGGCTAATGTTATTTCCTAGGACTGTTGGTAGAGGGTGGATAGAATCATGGGGATTGTGCAACAGCAGGCTGGGTCCACAGGGAAAGGGTCCAAAAAGAATAAACAAGAGGCATAATGAGAGAAAAGTGCAGGAAATTAGAAAAATCAATGTTATGGCCCAAGCCCAGAACACGAACTAGGTTCTTTTCTCATATAGCTTTGTGTTTCTCTTTGGGAGAGTGAAATAGGGAAGGAGAAACCTAAACTGAGCTGTTTTACTGTAGTTTGAGACATTTTGTGGATCATATAAATCTCTTAAGTTGAAGGAGCATCATCTCTGCATTCAATTTTGATAAACTAAATAGACCATACCACTTAATGATTTTACTGTATGTTTATGATGTTACCCAGTTAAAGCAGAGCTGACTCAATTAAGACAAAACAAAACAAAAAACCCTCCTCTCTCCCCACTCTATCAAGGATCAACTCAATTCTTTTGAGCTTATGTCTCATAATGAGGGAAGATAATGAAGAAACTAATAGATTGGAGGCTCCTTCTAGAGGTCTGCCAAGAAGGGCGAAGACTAAGCTAGAAATAAGTTATCAGAATCAGGCTGACGTAGAAGTGGTGTTGTAGAAGTCTGATTATGGTCGCTGTGCTTTGGCGTCTTTGATAGAAATCTGTGGGTGGGTTAGCCACGCTCAGTCCAGGCATGTTGATGAAGCCACCTTCTCTTACTATAATCTCTTGCCCAATTTGGGCTTCTTAGATTATGGTCAAACTCTGAATTTTAGAATGGTGAGCTCCTCACAGAGAGTTGGGACAGTACACACTCTATCATGATGACCATGGAGGAATATATTTAGAAAACAAATATTACAGAAGGACGCCTTTTGCTAAGTAGGGGTGAAGAAGGTGATAGAACTACAGGGGTGGCTCCAGGGACAGCTGAAGGATCACAGACCTCCAATTGTCCTGGTAGCATGGTGTGTTTGTCTGTATTACCACCACTTTGCCTGTGCTGTCAACCTGCCATCATAAAGGCAAATCATGACATGAAATTGAATTAAAATTTAAGAAAGGAGTGGGGCACCTGGGTAGTTCAGTTGGTTAAGCAGTTTCAGTTCAGGTTATTATCTCACGGTTTGTGGGTTTGAGCCCCAAGTAGGGCTCTATGCTGATAGTTGCGGAGCCTGCTTGGGATTCTCTCTGTCCCTCTCCTTCTGCCCCTCCCACTGCTTGCTTTCTATCTCTGTCTCTCAAAAGAATAAATAAATAAACATTTTTTAAATTAAGAAAGGATAAGAGAAAAATTCGATTGAATTTTCCACAAAATGCAAAACAAGTAAGGATTATATTAAAAACGAGATAAAAGATTTTACAAACCTAAATAAAGAACAACCTAAAAGAAATAAGCATGAAGTTTTTATAGGGTTTATTGAATTTTAAAACAAAGTAATAATAAAAGTTAAAGAGCATGACAAAATTACAATCTTTTTTAAATTTTTTAAATGTTTTTATTTATTTTGAGACAGAGAGATACAGAGCATGAGCAGGGGAGGGGCACAGAGAGAGGAAGACACAGAATCCGAAGCAGGCTCCAGGCTCTGAGCTGTCAGCACAGAGCCTGACGCGGTGCTCAAACTCACAAACCATGAGATCATGACCTGAGCTGAAGTTGGACGCTTAACCGACTGAGCCACCCAGGTGCCCCCAAAATTATGATATTTTTAAATAATGGTAAATAAAAAGTAACGATGAGACAGAGGCTGATTAGCAGAGAAACAAAAATTATTAAACATAAAAATGTATGATTTAAAATAAAAGCTAAAAAAGACAAAGGTAAAAGCAGGATGAAGGGAGATGAGGAAGGTGAATAACAAACATGCACCAGGAAAAATAAATTTAGCATAACTGAGTAACAAGCTAAAGCCGTGCTGAGCTGCAGAGAAGAGATGTTTTTGTCAAAAGACAAAATAAAACCTGGAGAAAATGAGACAAGATATTAACTGACCCACCAGTGGAAGCCAGCAAGTGGCAGAGTCTTAGCAGAATTCTCTGAGTTGGAAACAATTTTCCATACTGTGAGGCCCCATTTAATAGAGTGGCTAATGGGTGAAGAACAGAGAGAGGAGCGGGCACTCATACTCCTGCCCTTTAGCACACCTTGGGCACCAGCGCCCACGTCAGTGTTGCTCAGCAATTAGGAGTGCTGGGCAGGGCCCCGGGGACCGGCAGCCTCAGCCCTGTGTGTGGGCTCCTGGGCTCTGCACCCCCCACTGCAAATTTAGGTGAAGCAGCTGTAGTTAATCCTTGATTATCCATCAGTTATGGAAGAAAGCATAGCATATGTAATTTAAAATGATTTTTATTTGACCCCTTGGATGTGTGGTTTTAATTAAAAACAAAAACAAAAACAAAAAAACAGAAACAAAACCAAAAAACCCAACTCATCTCATCCCACATCTCTTCCCTTCCCTCTCCCTAGAGGTCACTGCTGCTAACACTTTTCTGTTTCATTCTTGATGTTTCTCTCTGGATTTAAGACACTTATACGGATAGTTGTATAGGACTTTGGACATAAA
Organism: Acinonyx jubatus; assembly: GCF_027475565.1. Classification (NCBI taxonomy): domain Eukaryota; kingdom Metazoa; phylum Chordata; class Mammalia; order Carnivora; family Felidae; genus Acinonyx; species Acinonyx jubatus. The sequence continues at coordinate 51,842,360 of NC_069387.1, forward strand.
CGATAATCATAACTAACTGTTAAATGTTTACAGTATGTTAAGAACTAGAGCTGTATTATACCATGCCATGGTCTTTACTCATTTAATCCCTGCAGCGTTATTTTGATTTTGCAGATGTGGAAATTGAGGCCAGTGAGATGAAATAACTTATCCAAGGCCACCCAGCAAATGAAGAGTGGAATGAGGATGTGCACTTAGAATCCCTGCTCTAAGGTATTATGATTTTCTGCTTTACTAATTGGGAGGGATCATCTTGTGCCAGTTTTATAGAACTTGTTTTTTTCCTTCAGCAATATATCATGGTGTTCTTTCCATGTGAGTATATAGGGATCTACTTCATTCTCTAAATTGCCATAGAGTATTCGGCATATATCAAAACTTAACTAATTATCCCCATTTATGAGCATTTAGGTAGTTTCTAATTTTGAGTACTGGGCACATTTATTCTTTTTAATAGATATTTATTGAGTACCTACTACATGCCAGGAATTCTTCTTGGTGCCAGGGAATCAACAGTAAACAAAACAAAGGTCTTGCTGCCATGGATTTATTTTCTAGTGGGGAAACAGACAGTAATCAAATAACTATATGACCTATATCAAACCATGTAAATCTGTCAGCTCATAAGGATAGTGAAGTGGAATAGACAGAATAAAGGGATATATAGTAGGAGGGTGTCATTTTATACAAGGTGGTTAATGACCTATTTTTTCTCATTTAAGAAAAACTTTGAATTTTGAGATAATTATAGACTCACTGGAAGTTGCAAAGTAGTACAAATAATACCTTACCCAGATTTCTCCATGGTAATATCTTGCATGAGTATAGTGTCATATCAAAATGAAGAAAATGATAGTGGTGTAGTCTATAGGCCTCATTCAAATTCTCCCAGTTTTTACGTGTACTCACTGTGTGGGTGTATGTGTGTACAGTTCTGTGCAGTTTTATTACATGTATAGATTCAGGTAACCAGTTATCTACTTTCAAGTTGCCATTTGAATGAAGCCTAAAGGATGCGGGGATGCCAGGCCAGGGCATATCTGAATGCAGAGTACTTTAGGCAGGATGTACAAAGGCCCTGAGATAGGTGGGAAGCAAGTGTGGCTAAAGACGAGTTTTGACAGGGGATGATCAGAAGGGAAATGGGCTGGAGGAGAGAACTCAAACCATCCAGGTCTTTTAGGCCATGATGAAGACTGGTTTTTTACTCCGAGTGACATGTGTAGCTGTTGGAATGTTTTGAGTAGAGGAGTTATAGAATCAGACTTCTGTTTTAATTGGATCACTCTGGCTGCAGTGTGGAAGCCAGTAGACCAGTTAGGGGTATGAATCTATGATTATTCATAGTCAATTTCTCCCTTTTCTTCTATAAACAAGGATTATACATTCCTACTTTCTTGCTATTTGGTATGCAATGCCGCCCTACGGAAGTATCTCTGTGTCCCTTCTCCCCACCATTACCCATCCACCCAGTTGTCAAGCTGGATCATACAACTGGCTTTGGTTTAGTGGAATGTGTGTAGACATGAACTACTAAAGCCCTTAAATCAGATTGCATGGTTCATTTCAGCCCTTTGGTTCTTCTCCCTGCAATGAGAGAATCAGCTGGGTTCTTGGAATGAAAAGACCTGTGAAGAGCCACAACCCATAGCAAATTTTCAGCCCTTATATAACCAAATATAACCACAAGTGTGAGAAGTACACATTTGATACTGTAAGCTATGAAGATATTGGGGTGGTTTGTTATTGCAGCAAAGCTGACTGATACAGACGTATATTGCAATAGGCCAGATAGTGGCGGTGTGGACTAAAGTGATAGCGATATATGTACAAACACATGAATTAGGATTTCTGTGGTGTAATTGCTGGGTTGAAGGGCATGTGCATTACTGTCAGTTTGTCCGTCTGAATGATTGTGTCAGTCTATACACCTACTGATTGTGCAAGATAATGCTTATTTCCTTACATCTTAGCAAACAGTGGATATCTATCTTTTTCTTTTTTTAATGTTTATTTATTTTGAGAGAGTACATGCATGTGGTGGGGGGAGGGGCAGAGAGCGAGAGAGAGGGAGAATCCCAAGCAGGCTCTGCACTATCAGTGCAGAGCCTGACATGGGGCTTGAACTCACAAACCACAAGGTCATGTCCTGAGTGGAAATGAAGAGTTGGACGCTTAACCGAATAAGCCACCAAGTGCCCCTCTTTTTCCTTTTTTTAAGAATCTGATAGCTAAATATGTTATTTCACTATATTTCACTATAGCATTTCCTTGATTACTAGAGAGATTGCACGTCTTTGCATATTTCTTTTTATTTCTTCTTTGGTACTAAATTAGGTTATCTAATCCCAACCTACTAATTCCAGCTCTTTTCCCATTTCTGCCGTTGTTCCCCAGTTTGATAATGTATATAACTGAATGGCTGTGTGCCAGGAAGAGCCCTAAATCTTTCACATATATTGCCCAGTTTAACTCTCACAATAATTTTTTGAGATAGGTGTCATGACAATAGATAGTATTACCTCTTATGCAGGAGGGAGCTGGGGCCTGGAGCTATAATGTGACTTGATAAGAGCCGTACAGCTGGTGTTACAGTGGAACTTGAACCCAGCTCTACTCAAGACTCCAGCATTTTTTCCAATTTTCACATGGCCCCTGGGCATTAGCTCCTCCTGGACTATTTATGGTTCCCTGAACAGGTTTTGCTCTCCCTGACTCTCCTTTATTGTGCAGATGACTTATGTGTTGTCCAGATTCTTTCCAGTTCCCCTCATCTTTACAGATCTTACATATTTCTTTCCTAATCATTCAGTTCTATCAGGAATTTGGCAACTGAAAAATGTTTTCAGGAAGGCTATGTACTTGGGAATGTCCCGAAGGACATTAGCTCCCTCACCTAGCACAGTGCAAGGAACCTCATAGGCAGACGGTATTTGCTGAATTGCCTTGAACACAACCCTTTTCATATTATTTTATGCAGATTTTTAGTCCTTTAGTGTGTTTTAAAAATTTTGGTTTCTGTTTTATTCACCTTTTCTAATTTTTTTTTTTCACAACCAGTGGCAGCACCCTTCCTCACCATGTTGTGGTTTGCCGATTGGATAAGGAAGACTTCCAAGGCCCCTTCTGTGGCCTCTCCTGTCCACAGTCTGCACCTGTCCTCTCATTGTAAGGAAGGGCACTTGCAATGAGACAGAGTGGGTGAGATACCTAAAATAGAACACAGGGAAATACATGCAACACTGAAAAACCTTCCTTGTCCTATTGCTGACGTATACCACTGCATATACCTTTCTAACGTGTCCTCTTCCCATATTGTAAAGTGCAAAGACATTCTTGTCACAAAAGGTTAATAGCATATTATAGACTTAAAATAGTTTCCTTTGCCTCTCTCCTGTTGAGTCATTGAAAAAAACATGTTTCCTTCCTCCTACAAGTTTAGTTGAAAATGGGCAAACAATAGGCTTAATTTTTTCTTCTGTGGGAGTGTGTCTGCAGCAAATTCATATTGCTTCCCCATTCAGTGGCAGTAGGACTGATTCCTCCCTCCCTCATTTCTTTGTGGTGTCTACATTGTCTCTGAAAATATGTGTTCCAACTTCATTTTCCAGTGTGGTGAAACAGAGAAGTGTGTCTAACATAAAGTGAACAGGAAATAAGAAAGTGTTTTTATGCACAGAGAATGCAACTGCTGTCCAAAGTCAGTTAATTAAAAAACATCAATCTATGCAAACATGAAGAAATGGTCCAGAGGGAAATTGGACCAATTTGGAATTTGGTAAAGTCTACTTATTTTCAACGTGTCTCTAAATTTGGGGAAAACATCTTGGTTGAATGCTTACATAATCATGTGATGGGATATTTCTTTAAAAATATTGTCATTATCCCCAAGCTAAGTATTTATTCTTTTGTTTAGAATTTACATAAGGTAGTAACCTATGCTTTGGAAATCACACTAGAGGGGCTCCAATTCTTTTCTGCATCTAAACTCAATATGGATGAATCTTGGATTACTATGGTATTTTACTTTTCGGATTAACATGGTGAAAAAGAATTTAATAGCAAAGAGCAAAGGTAAGCTCTAAGAGAATTTGGGTGTTTGGATCTGGTTGCTTCTTTTTAAAAAGAATTAATATTAATTGCAAATCCTTTGGTGATCAGAAGTACAAGGGAAATGTAATCACATTGTTGGTACATGGTTCTCACTAGTGTGAGTCAAATAATGTTCTCACAAACAATGGCAGTTTATTTATCTAACCTCATTGTTCCTTATAATGACTTTTTGGGATAATTAAGGCAGATTCCATTAATCCCATAAATGTTTTTAGGAAAAACCTTTCTAAAATATATGGCAAACTTTCTTTTTGTTAAACTTATTGAAACTAGATGAAACTTCCTAATAGTTAAGAGAAATCTTCTCATAAGCATTCATTATTCTGTGGTGCTGGAGAGTCAAGAGCGCTAAAGATACAACAATAACAATCATCTTCATAGTAGTTACCATGTGTAATCATATAGGATATTGTGTGCAGGAACATTTCTGAGTACTTTTTTCATATTAACTCATCCCATTCTTATTAGAACACTATGAAGTAAGAACCAGTATCGTTCTCATGTTGTAGATGAGTTAACTGAGACAGGGGCCCAGGAAAGTTCAGTAATTGGCCTAAGGTGGCTCTGCTCACAGTGGGTAGAGCCAGGATTCACGTTCAGGAAGTCTGTCCCCAGAGCCTAGCCCCTCCGGCTTTATGGTCCCTAAAATAAGCATGAGTTCAGGCTCACGTTCGAATTTTGGCCCTGCCACTTGGCAGTTGAGTAAGGAGGTTAAGTTTGCCTAACTTTTCCAAGTTCTAATTTCCTTATCTTAAAATGAGGATGATAATGGCACTGACATTACACGTTGTTGCAAGGAGAGAATGAAATAGTGCAGGCAAACAGCTTGGCACTTAGGAAGACATCAAGAAGTATTAGCTTTTTGTTGTTGTTGCTCTTTTTATTTCTGGCACCAGAAATCTCAGGTCCACTGTTGACTGTTGTAGCTGATTATAGGCAATCTACCCCACTTCTCCAAGCCACAGTTTTCCTTCTATAAAATGGGGATCTGTATGTTTAATAAAACAGCTCCATCCAGTTGAAAATATAATACTGTCATTTTGTGATCTGGATAAGAATTTTAAGAAAATATATCTTAAGGTGCCCTCAATATAACTTTGCTACCATGTGATGTTTTCCATTACTTTATTTCCAAATTTATTTACTTACTTTAGTGTTTTAAATTTTGTCAGAACCAACTCATTCATTCCTTCTTATTTCTTTCAAATGCTTGATTGCTTTTGAATGTCTCCTGTGTTTGTCTTTCATTTCTTAGTGCTGGCAGATTTGGTGTATCTGTTGCCATCAGTTGGGGTGGTTTGGCGGGAAAGGTTTCCCCATGGGAGAAAGCCTTCTCCATCTCTTTTATGGGGAAAGCACATTGGCTTCAGTTACCTGTTTTTGACACATTCATATTGTTGAAATTGATTTTATGGATCTTTCTTGAAACAGTTACAGCTCCTTTGTGTATTTTCCTTATGCTTTTGATGCAAACCTATTTCTTCTGGTTCTTTTCTGTACTCGCATATTGTTGCTATATAGATATGAATGCATACTTTCAAAAGGAAGGTACTACACTGTGCTTGGGTGAATTGTTAGATGTGAGAACAACAAGCTTACATCAGGTTTTAAGCTCCTTCTCTGCCTGTGGTAAAGGCTCCTGAGTTTACAAATCAGTCTTTTTGCTGGTCAGGAGAAATGATGTGGAGGACACTTCCAAGGAAACTGCCATTGTGAAAACAGCCATGTCATAGAAAGAAATCATAAAAAGGGTATGAAGCACAAAATCTACCAATAGATCTTTCATCTCCATGATGTCATTTTCAAGGGCTCTCAGTTTTCAATTCTTTTTAGTTTTTAAAATATGGTAATTATTTTAATCATCTGTTGGCATGTTAATTAGGCATTAAACTTTTTGAATAGGTGATATTTTCATATGGTTCAAAAAAATAATATTTAAAGGGTAACATGGAGAAGTATCACTTTTGCCTGTTTTTGATCACTTCGTTTTTACATATTTGCCTCTTTTATTAGCTTCATACCTTTGAGATATACAAGCAAATATAGATATATATTCTTTATCCCTTTCTTACACAACTTTTTTCTTCTTCTTCCTCTCCTCCTCCTCCTTTTTCCCCTTCTCCCTCTCCCCCTCCCTTCGTCCCTTTTCCCTCCTCCCCTTCTCCTCCTCCTCCTCCTTACTCTATAACAATATGTTATTGACATCTTTCTATATCAGTATCTAGAGGTAAGTGGATATACTGTGTATGTAACTGGTCTTGCATAGATACACATTTGGGTTATTTTATTTTTATTTTTTATTTTTTTTTGCTGCTACAAATAATGCTATGGTGAATAACATTGTATGTATGTCAACTAGCACATGGGAAGTTTATCATGGATAAGTTCCTAGAATTGAGATTGCTGGGTGGGGGGAAAATGAATTTGGAAGTTTTAGTTATGGCCAAATGGCTCTCCACAGGACATGGTACCTGCCAGTCAGCAAAGTAGGAGGTGCCTTTTTGCCCCCAGCTTTGCCAGCAGAATATGTTATCAATTGCTAGGCTTCTGAGAAATGGCATAGTGTAGTTTTAACTTGAATTTGGTTTATTGCAAGTGATATCAGGCATTTTGCACAGGTTTAAGGGTGTTGGTCTCTTTTCCCACAATTCCTAGGAGTTTTTTTTTTTTTTTTACATATTAAGGGAAATTAGGCTTTTGTTTATGGTGTGAGTCACAATTTTTTTTGGCCCTTTTATTATTTATTTTTTGGCATTGCAAAGTATCTAGTAGAAATAAAAATAAATTGATGTAATAAAGTTGTCAATCTTTTTTTTAATGGTTTTTGGACTTCAATCTGCTCAGAAATGTCTTTCTCTGTCCAAAGTTATAGAGGAACTTGTCAGTGTTTTCTTCTACTAATTTTATAGTTTCATTTTTTTATATTTAAATTTCTGATTCCTTTGGAACCAACATTACCATTTTTCCAGAATATGATTCATTGTCACAGCACCATGTATTTTATTATTATTTATTTTCCATTTTTGAAAACATTTTCTCAGTATAATTAACATACAGTGTTATATTAATTTCAGGTTACAATATAGTGATTCAACAATTCTGTATTAGACAGTGCTCATCTTGGTAAGTGTATTCTTAATCCTCTTTATGTGTTTTACCCCTCATCCCTCCACACCCAGTACCATCTGTTTGTTCTCTAAAGTTAGTCTGTTTTTAGTTTTTCTCTTTTTTTCTTTGCTCATTTGTTTTGTTTCTTAAATTCCACATATGAGTGAAATCATATGGCATTTGTCTTTCTCTGACTTATTTCACTTACCATTATACTGTCTAGATCTATCCAAGTTGTTGCAAATGGCAAGATTTAATTCTTTTTTTCTTTTTATAGCTGACTAATATCCATTGTATATATAGACCACTTTTTCTTTATCCATTCATTTATGGTTTGGTATGGGCTATTTCCATAATTTAGCTAATGTAAATAATGCAGCAATAAACATAGGGATACATGTATCCCTTTGAATTAGTGTGTTTGTATTTTTTGGAAAATTGCCAGTAGTGTGATTCCTGGAGGAGCATAGGGTTGTTTCATTTTTTTAACTTTTTGAGGAAACTTTATACTGTTTTCCACAATGGCCAACCAGTTTGCCTTCCCACTGATAGTGCATGAGGGGTCCTTTTTCTCCACAGCCTTGCCAACACTTGTTTCTTGTGTTTTTGACTTTAGCCATTCTGACAACTGACAAATATCACATGATATTGTGGTTTTGATGTGCATTTCTCAGATGATGAATGATGTTGAATATCTTTTCATGTGTCTATTGGCCATCTGTATCTCATCTTTGGAGAAACGTCTATTCGTGTCTTCTGTCCATTTTTAATTGGATTTTGTTTTTTGGGTGTTGAGTTGGATACTCACCCTATATCAGATACATCATTTGCAAATATCTTCATTCAGTAGGTTGCCTTTTAGTTTTATTCATTGTTTCCTTCATTGCCATGGCCAATGTCAGAGAAATTACTGCCTGTGCTCTTTTGTACGATTTTTATGGTTTTAGGTCTCACTTTTAGGTCTTTAATCCATTTTGAGTTTATTTTTGTGTAAGGAAGTGGTCCGGTTTCATTCTTTTGCATGATGCTAGCCAGTTTTCTCAACATCATTTGTTGAAAAGACTGTCTTTTCCCATTGGATATTCTTCCTGCTTTGTCAAAGAATAATTGACTATATAATTATGGACTTATTTCTAGGTTCTTTATTCCGTTACATAGATCTGTGTATCTTTTTGTGCCAGTACATACTGTTCTGATTACTGTAGCTTTGTAGTATATCTTGAAATCTGTGATTGTGATATTTCCAGCTTTTCTGTTCTTTTTCAAGAGTGCTTCGGCTATTTGGGGTCTTTTGTGGTTCCATACAAATTTTAGGATTATTTGTTCTAGCTCTGTGAAAAATGCTATTGACATTTTGATAGGGATTACATTAAATATGTGGATTGCTTTGGGTAGTATAGACATTCAAAAATTTTTTTTTATATTTTTTGGTTTTTTTTAAAGTTATCTTTTAATTTATTTTGAGAAAGAGACAGAGAGAATGAGTGGGGGAGGGGCAAAGGGAGAGGGGGAGAGAAAACCTGAAGCAGGCCCTGCACTGACAGCAGCGAGCCCAAAGTGGGGCTCCAACTCACGAAACTTGAAATCATGGCCTGAGTTGAAGTCAGATGCTTAACTGACTGAGCCACCCAGGTACCCCAAGACACTTTTTTTAAGTTTATTTCCTTATCTTGAGGGAGATAGAGTGAGGGAATGTGAGTGGGGGAAGGGCAGAGAGAGAGGGAGAGAGAGTCTCAATGCAGGACTTGAACTCATGAACCATGAGATCATGACCTGAGCCAAAATCAAGAGTCAGACACTTAACCAACTGAGCCACCCAGGCGCTCAGGTAGTTTGGACATTTTAACAATATTTGTTCTTCCAGTTCATGAGCATGGAACTTTGTTCCATTTGTTTGTGAAATCAATTCCTTTTACTGTTGTTTTATAGTTTTTGGAGTATAGGTCTCTCACTTCCTTGGTTAAGTTTATTTCTAGGTATTTTATTATTTTTGATGTAATTGTAAATGGGATTGCTTTTTATACTTTATTATTAGTGTATAGAAATGCAAAGAATTTCTGTACATTGATTTTGTATCCTGTGACTTTACTGAATTCATTTATCCGTTTTAGTAGTTTTTTGGTGGTCTTTAGGCTTTTCTGTATATAGTGTCATGTCATCTGCAAATAGTGAAAGTTTTACCTCTTTTGTATCAATTTGGATGACTTTTATTTATTTAGTTTTTTGTTGTCTGATTGCTGGGGCTAGTACTTCTAGTACTATGTTGAATGAAAGTGGTGAGCATGGATATCCTTGTCTTTTTCCTGATCTTAGGGGAAATGCTCCCTGTTTTTCACCATTGAGTATGATGTTAGTTGGGTTTTTCATATATGACCTTTATTATGTTGAAGTATGTTCCTTCTAAACCTACTTTATTGAGGGTTTTTGTCATGAATATGTGTTGTACTTTGTCAAATGCTTTTTCTGCATCTATTGAAATGATCATATGCTTTTTATCCTTTCTTTTGTTGATGTGATATATCATGTTGATTGATTTGTGAATATTGAACCACCTTTGTATCCCAGGAATAAATCCCACTTGATCATGGTGAATGATTGTTTTTAATGTATTGTTAGATTCAGTTTGCTAATATTTTATTGAGGATTTTTGCATCTATGTTCATCGCAGATATTGGCCATCTGTTTTTGGTAGTGTCTTTATCCGGTTTTGGTATTGGAATAATGCTGGCCTCAGAGAATGAATTTAGAAGACTTCCTTCCTCTTATATTTTTTGGAATAGTTTGAGAAGAGTACGTATTAACTCTTCTTTGAATGTTCGGTAGAAGTCATCTGTGAAGCCATCTGGTCCTGGTTGGAAGTTTTTTTGATTACTGATTTAATTTAATTGCTAGTAATAAGTCTGTTCAGATTTTCTATTTTTTCATGATTTGGTTTTGGGAGGTTATATGTTTCAAGGAATTTATCCATTTTATTCCTTTCTGGTTGTCCAATTTGTTGGCATATAATTTTTCATATTATTCTTTATAATCCTTTGTATTTCTGTGGTGTCAGTTGTTATTTCTCCTCTTTCATTTCTGATTTTGTTTATTTGAGCCCCCCCCCCCCCTCTTTTTGATGATTCTGGTTAAAGGCGTATCAATCTTGTTGATCTTTTCAAGGAGTAAACTACTGCTTTCATTGATCTGTTCTACTTTTTTTTTTTAGTTTCTATTTCATTTATTTCTGCTCTAATTTTTATTATTTCCTTCCCTCTGTTGGTTTTGGATTTTGTTTTTTTCTTTCTTAAAACAATTTTAGGTGTAAGATTAGGTTGTTTATTTGAAAATTTTCTTAATTCTTTAAGTAGGTGCGTATTGCTATAAACTTCTCTCTTAGAACAGCTTTTGCTGCATCCCAAAGTTATGGTTTTATTTTCATTTGTTTCCATGTATTTTTTATTTTCCTTTTTGATTTCTAGTTGACCCATTCATTCACTATTTGGTAGCATATTATTTACCTTCCATGTGTTTTTGCTCTTTCCAGATTTTTTTTTTCTTGTGGTTGATTCCCAGTTTTGTGGTCTGACTTCAGTGTTTTTGAGCTTGTTGCAACTTATTTTGGGGGCCTAATGTGTGATCTCCTCTGGAGAATGATCCATGTGCACTTGAAAGGAATGTGTATTCTGCTGTTTTAGAATAGGATGTTCTGAATATCCATTAGATCCATCTGGTCCAATGTGTCATCCAAAGCCATTGTTTTCTTGTTGATTTTCTTTCTGGGTGATCTATCCATTGATGTAAATGGAGTGTTTAAGTCCTCTGTTATTATTATATTACTATTGATTACTTCCTTTATGTTTTTTATTAGCTGCTTTATGTATTTGGGTGCTCCCATTTGGGGTGCATAAATATTTACAGTTGTTATATCTTCTTGGATTTTTCCCTTTATGATTATATAGTGTCCTTCTTTATCTCATTAGTCTTTATTTTAAAGTCTATTTTGTTTGATTTAAGTATTGCTACCTCAGCTTTCTTTTCACTCCGTTTGCATGATAAATGCTTTTCCATCCTTTCACTTTCAATCTATATGTGTCTTTAGGTCTGAAGTGAGCCTCCTGTAGGCAGTATATAGATGGGTCTCATTTTTTTTTTTTAATTTTTTTTTCATCCATTCTATCACCCTTTGTCTTTCGATTGGAGCATTTATTCCATTACATTAAAGCAATTATTGATAGGTGTGTATTTATTGCCATTTTGTTACTTCTTTTACAGTTGTTTTTGTAGTTCTACCCTATACCTTTCTTCTTTTGCTCTCTTCTTTCATGGTTTGTTGGCTTTCTTTAACGATATACTTGGATTCTTTTTTCCTTAGTTTTTGCATGTCTATTTTTTTTCTTGAAGATTTTTAAAAGAGTATATTATATATATTTTGAGAGAGATAGAGACAGTGTGAAGTGGGAAGGGGCAGAGAGAGAGGAGGACAGAAAATCCCAAGCAGGCTCTGTGCTGCCAGTGAGGAGCCCAATGCAGGGTTTGAACTCACAGAACAATGAGATTATGACCTGAGCCAAAACCAAGAGTCAGATGCTCAATTGACTGAGCCACCCAAGTACCCCTAAAGATTTTTTTAAGTTTATTTATTTATTTATTTTGAGAGAAGGAACGAGTGAGAGAGAGAGAGAGTGGAGGAGGGTCAGAGAGAGGGAAATAGAGGATCCTAAGCAGGGATTCATACAAGGTTCATACAAGATACGAACCTTGAGATTATGACCTAAACTGAAATCGAGAGTCAGATGCTTAACCGACTGAGCCACCCAGGCATCCCTATTATCAGTTTTTGATTTGTGGTTACCATTAGGTTTATTTATGACATCTTATGCATATAGCAGTCTATATTAAGCTGATGGCCACTAAATTTGAACCCATTCTTAAGGCACTAAATTTTTACTCTATACCACCCTTCCACCTCTATACCCATTTTAGGTATATGGTGTCATACTACATTCTTTTATTTTGTGAATCCCTTGAAACTTCTGTGCTGCCTACTTTTCTTACTTTCCTTTCCACTCCTCGTCCTTTTTTTATTTCATACAAAGCTAGTTTAGTGGTGATGAATTTCCTAAACTTTTGTTTGTCTTGGAAACTTTTTATCTCTCCTTTTGTTCTGAATGATAGCTTTGCTGGATAGAGTATTCTTGGCTGCATTTTTTTTTCTTTCAGCACTTTAAATATATCATGCCACTCTCTTGGGCCTGCAAAATTTCTGCTGAAAAATCAGCTGAGAGCCTTATGGGGTTTCCTTTGTATTTAATGGTTTTCTTTTCTTGCTTTTAAAATTCTCTCTTTATCACTACTTTTTGCCATTTTAATTATTATGTATCTTGGTGTGGACCTTCTTTGGTTGATTTTGTTAGGGACACTTCGTGATTCCTAGATTTGGATGTATGTTTCTTTCCCCAGATTTGGGGAATTTTCAGCTACTATTTCTTCAAATAATTTTTCTACCTTCTTCTCTCTCTCTTTTCCTTCTGGGATGCCTGTATTGTGAATGTTGTTATACTTGATGGTGTCACTGAGTTCCCTTAATCTATTCTCATTTTTTATTATTCTTTTTTTTGCTCTTCAGCTTGATTGCTTTCCATTACTCTGTTTTCCAGGTCACTGATCTGTTCTTCAGCTTCCTCTAGTTTATTATTTATTTGCTTTAGTGTATTCTTTTTAACAAATCTATACCTCTATTTAATTACTTTTCAGTAAGTTTAAATACTTGAGGGCTACAGTATCACTTGGATTCTGTAGCCAATGGCTTTAGTAGGAAGGTTGCTTCAGAATTTGTCATGAACCATGCCAGTTTCCTTGAGCATGGCTTACTTTTCCCTGATTACCTTGTATTTTTTTTTGGTTTGCCACCAGTAGTCACTGTATTGTTCTTTGCTTTGTACACATAAGCACATCTCTTGCCTAGATAGAATTCAGTGTCATTTCAAGCATAAACACCTTCCATTTTAAGAATCACTGTATGCTCCCTCTGGTTCTGGAAATGCTGTGTATAGCTAGCAGTAATGACCTTGGACCACAGCCTTTTAGACATATTCGTTGTTTTAGGAGTCCTTTCCCAGCAAGCTTCCACAGGCTCCAAGATGGTGGAAGGAGCCCTTTAGTGTATTTTTAATTTCAGTTATTGAGTTCTTTACCTCTGATCGTTTTTTCTTAGGGGTTCTGTCTGTTTGTTGAGGTTCTCACTGAGATTCTCTAATCTTTTCTCAAATCCACTTAGTATCTTTATGACCATTCATTTAAATTCCCTGTGAAACATATCAGTTATCTTTGTTTTGCTTAGGTCTCTTGCTGTGATTTTCATCCTGTCCTTTCATTTGGGACATATTCCTCTGTCTCCTCATTTTGTCCAATTCTCTGTGTCTGTATGGTGGGAAAGTCAGTTATGTATCCTGATCTTTAAGTAGTGGCATTATGAAGAAGATGTCTTGTAGTGCCCTGCAGCGTAATCTCCCTGTTCACCAGAACCTGGCATTGTGGGGGTGTCTCCTATGGATGTTGCCCGTTCCCTACTCTTGGGGCTGAGCCATATTTGCCTTTAGTTCAGTTGTCTGTGATGGATCTCTTTGCCATTTGTGGGCAGGTTTTGGTCCCTGTGTTGTTAAAGGGCCAATCTGGGGCTGCCCTGGGTTTGAACTGGGTTAGACCAGGCATTTGCTAGAGCTGCAATTGCATTGAACTACAGGACATTCTCCCTGTGTTGTCTCCTGAGAAGCTTTTGCTGGCAGGCAGGGCATGTAGTCGGACTAGATGTCTGCCCCCAGCCCACTGCTGGGGTCACTGTCAGACTGGTGTGTGTGGTTATCTTCCCCTCTCCCTGGGTCAGAAATCACTTTGGGGTGGTTCTGACTCCTGTTGGGGCTGCTTGGACACCACTGCTGTGCTTGTGATGCTACTTTGGATAGACTCCTGCTAAGGGTGTGTTGGAGGAAGTGGGTCTGTAGGATAGTGTGGATATGGAGGTGCATAGTGTTAGGAAGGTTTGTGGTAGTCTGGTCTGTTGTGAGAGGGGACCTGGAACTTCTTTGGAAAACTCTTGCTAAGGCTGTGTTCAGGGAAACTGGTCCAAAGAAAAGCATGGGGGCAGGGTGTGCTATCAGCAAGCTGGGTGGAGAGTGTTCATGCCATTCCTGCAGGTGTTTGTAGATCTAGGCTGGGGAGGGGAAGGAAATGGTGCCCGTCAGCTTTTTTGTTTTTGGACAATTCTCCCAAAGATTCCTGCCCCTTTAGCACACACTCTGAGATTTGTACAGAAATCTCCCTCATTTAAACCCCAGGTGTTTTTTCTCTTTGTTTGTTTGTTTGTTTGTTTGTTTGTTTGTTTGTTTTACTGCTGCTTCTATGCTGTGTTTCCATGGAGTTGTTTGTTGTGCTGTATCTTTAATGGCAAGGACTCATTTTCTTATCTCCCTCCAGCTCTTCTAGAGTTAACTTGCTGATTTTTAAAGTTCCAGATTTTAAGCCCCAGTGATTCTAAGAACTCATAGTTCTTCAAACCCTCTGGTTTTCAAAGCCAAATGTTTTGTGGATTTGTCTTCCTAGTGTGGGTCCTCTGTGCCTGGGGTGCTTGGTCAGGGTCTTTCTCTCCTCCCTCTGTACCCACAGCATATCTTTTTCCTGCAAGCAGTACTGCAGTTCAATCTTTAAACCACATCTCTGCCCTTACTACCCTCTTCAGTTGTGGCCTGTTCTCTACATTTAGCTGTGGAGAGTCTGTTCTGCCAGTTTTCAGGTTGTTTTCTGGGTTATTTCCACTGATGTGGGTGTTATCTAGGTGTATCCATGGGATGAAGCCTAGTATCCTCCTATTCCACTATCTCCCTTCAGAGGACCATATATTTTAAAAAGCTATCTTTCCCTCACTGATTTGAGATGCTGGTACATATTTGGCCTATTTTTGAACTTTTTGCTCTATTGACTTCTATGTTAATTTTCATGGCTATAACATAGAAGTTTCTTTTTCATGAAGTTCTAAATAATTTAAAAAGGTGTAGAAGCCAGTCAACCACAGGTCCCTTACCTCTTTAGATAAAATGATCTGAACTTTGACATACAATAAGAAGCAATAGAATGACCTAAGAACTTAGCTCAAAAATTATAAAAATATTGAAAAGGAAATTCATAGATTTCTATGGGAAAGAATAAATGAAGGTAAAAGAAGTTTTTCTCCAATATTTTGATCAGTTTCTATATTGCCTAAGTTCTCCATTGAAATTATAAAATAAAAACTGATGTTAAAATCTCGTTTTTAAAATAAAAAAAATAAATAAAAACATTCCAATTATTTGACATTGTAAATCTGTGATATTTGGGAAGCTAATTATTCTGAGTAGAAACAAAATACTTGTATGGATACAGTTTATTATCTGTTCTTGACTCCAGTCTCGCCCTCCTCACCTTCAGTTTTGGTATTGTTGCCAGTGTGACCGTTCGTGAAAATAATCATGCTGACCTCTTATGTTAATGGTTCAGTGACTCTTCATTGGCTGTGCGATAGACTGAAGCTACTATTAATGGCAGCAAAGCCACCTAAAAGTCAAAAAATAATTTTTGAGCACTGAGTTTTATACAGAAGTGATACATACAGGAAAGAATGAAGCAATGCTTATCCCTGACCGCATGGGTTTTATGGTCCAGTGGGAAAGGCTGATAGGAACCAAGTGATTAAAGGGAAATATGATGTAGGCTGTAACAGAATATTAGGCTAACTGTCTAGACTTGTCAACTCCAAATATCCTACTCTTCAGCTATGACAAACTATTTGCAGTTCCTGGAGTTAACCACTATTGTTTGTCCATATGCTTTTGCATTTGCAACATTTTCTTGGAATACCTGGGTACATTTGATTGAGTCCATCATGACTCATTTGAAGCAGCTTCTTTCTGAGAAATTTTCTTGTATCCTCTGCCCTTTGCTAGGAATGGGCTCAATGCCCCCCCCCCCCTTTTTGTGCTTTCATGTTACTCTGTGCATACTTCTCTCATTCATTTGTCATATTATATTGAAGCTGTCTGTGTTTTTCTATCTTTTCTTCTAAACAGTGAGTTATTTGGGGACAGGGATGGCAAGGATGGGTGATCTTATTCAAATGATAGTAATATTGTGTATAATCAAATCTATGGAGGAGTTTTGTTAAGTAGAAGTGAGACAGTAGCTGGAGGCAAATGGGATTACTATGCATGTTATTGGATAGTAGGAATGATCAAAAGAGAATGCAAATTTGATATTTACTATGATGTGTATTTCTTGCTTCCAACACCAGAAAAGCATGGAGATAACTGTTTCATCTATTTTTTCCATGGTATCCAACTATTTATTTTAATTAAAAGGAAAAATGTAATTCTATCTCTTCTATCTCAGTAACTTTTCTAAAGGTGATAAAGCTTATAAGTGTCATGTATGGGATGCACCTCAGGTTTTTTTTTTTATACCACTGCAACTACAGGTGGGTGACCTAGTGGCTTGGACACTGTATTCAAAGCATTCTCAGCAGTGATACACTCAGAAGAAGCCTAAGATATTTTAATTAGTGGCCTACAGAACTTGTCTAAGGACATATTCTTTTAGATACCTCGTTGTCTGAATAAAGGGATCAAAGTGAGTTAAAAAAATTTTTAGGGGCCACCCGGGTCACTCAGTCAGTTCAGTGTCTGACTTTGGCTTAGGTCAGGATCTCACAGTTTGTGAGCTCAAGCCCCACGTCAGGCTCTGTGCTGACAGCTCAAAGCCTGCAGCCTGTTTTGGAATCTGTGACTCCCTCTTTTTCTGCCCCTCTCCTGCTCATGCTGTCTCTCAAAAATAAATGTTAAAAAAATTAAAAAATTTTTAAATTGAAATACAGGTGACACCCAATATTACATTAGTTGCAGGTGTATAACATAGTGACTTGACAACTCTGTACATTATGCTGTGCTCACTGCAAGTGCAGCTAACATTTATCACCATAAAATGCTACTACAGGGTGAGTTTTAAAAAATCAAATTTCCACTAAGAAAACTACATAAGGGGCTCCTGGGTGGCTCAGTCAGTTAAGTGCCTGAGTCTTGATTTTGGTTCAGGTCATGATCTCATGGTTTGTGGGATCAAGTCCTGTGTTAGGCTCTGTGCTAACAGTGCAGAGCCTACTTGGGATTCCCTCTCTTCCTCTCTCTCTGCTCCTCCCCTGCTGATGCTCTCTCTCTCAAAATAAGTAAATAAACTTAAGAAAAGTTATTTAATATGATTAATATTCAAAGTTCAAAGTGATTGTGATAATAAGGAAAATGATTCTTTGAAATTAGGGCAAAGGGCTCTGTAGAAAAAAGAAAACAGCCCAAGCTTTGAGCACCAAAGTAATATTATTTAAGTGTAAGGGTAAAAGAAATTTCTTGAAGAATCCATTTCTTTAAAGAAAATGTTTTTTAAGGTTTATTTATTTTTGAGACAGAGGGAGAGAGAGCACGAGTGGGGGAGGGGCAGAGAGAGAGGGAGACACAGAATCTGAAACAGGCTGCAGGCTCTGAGCTCTCAGCACAAAGCCCGATGCGGGGCTCGAACCCACGAACCGTGAGATCATGACCCGAGCTGAAGTCGGACGCTTAACCGACTGAGCCACCCAGGCGCCCCAATTGAAGAATCCATTTCAACATGTTCAGTAAATGTTATGGCAGTATTTTAGTAAAAGGAAAGTTGATTTTATAATATAATAATGGGATATTATGTTTAAGACTCAGGAAGTAAATCATTATCTAGATGGTTAGTGAAAAAGCCACAATTAAAATATTGCATCTCCAGAGGAGGAGTTAATTAGACTGAGAAGGAGGGGGACCCTGGGTGTTCCTCATACCTCAAACACAGCTGTATTGAGGTCTGATTACTTGGAATACCCAAGAAATCAATCTGAGGAGCAGCAGCAGGATATCCATGGTTGGAGGGAGATAGCTTGGCAGGTGTGAGGTATATGGATGTGAATTGGGGGAGAGAAAAACAACTGCGCCATGGAGGGGAGGGAACCCTTTCCATGGCGAGACAAAAGGGAGAGAAAGAGAGCAGGGTTGAGATAGTGCAGCATCAAGTTAGCACAAAAGGAAAACCTCTCCGGACCACAGACCAGGGAGCGAGAAGTAATGAGTGTCCTAGTTCTTTTTTGCAAACAGCTTTTGGAGCTCAAACTCTGAGGTTTTGGAAGTGCACAACTTTCTCCAGAGTGGAGCTGTGGTGTGCGCTCCTAAGGAGGAGGGAGCTGGCCCTGGAGTGCAAAATGTGGTGTGGCCAACTCTGGGACTCTCTGGGAAAGAACAGTCCCCTTCCTGGAGTACTTTTGGAAGAGGGTTTATTGCCTCCCCCGGCACAAAAGACCCTGCAAAAGGCCTTTGATCAGCAGGGTGGAGAGGTTGTACTCGGGAGGAAGAGTTGGGGCGCAATGCCCAGTCCTTTAAGACTTAGAGTTTTGAGTACCAGCTGCGCGCCAAAGAAAAAACACAAGAGAGTTTTGGTTCAGGCTGAACTGTTAGGGCTCACTATTCTGTGAGGGCTGCCTGAACAGTTAGGGGTTGAGATCCCTGGTCTGGGGACAAGAGATTGGGATGGCGACATTTTCCCCTCAACACCAACATGGTGGGACTTCAAAAAGCAACACAGTGAAGGTAGGACCCTGCTCCCCCCCCCCCCACCCTTCCCTCTGTATTTGGTAACTGCTTATTTACTGGGGCAAAACTGACTCTGAGCCAATGCAGCCAGCCTCTCCCGACCAGCACAGCCAGCAACCCCCTGTGCACCAACAGACAACTCTTTTTTTTTTCTTCTATTTTTCCTCCTTTTTTTTTTCTTTTGAAATCAGGCTTATAGTTCCTCATTTGCTTTTGTTTTTGTTTTTAATTTCCTTTTCTCTCTCTTCTTTTTTTTGATGAGGCTTTTTTATTCTTTTCTTTTTCCTTCTGCCTCCTCCCCCCCCATTTTCTCTTTCTTTTTCTTTGAAATCAGCCTTTTGATTCTCTGTTTTCTTTTGTTCTTTTCCCTTTTCTTTTTTTTTTCGGGGGGGGGGTTAGGCTCCACCCCTTTTTTTCCAAGGTTATTTCAACAAACAAATCAAAGCACACCTAGTTAAAGGTGCAAACACTCCCCACTGCAAGCAAGGAGGAGCTCTTCAGAGGATTGGCCAGTGAGAAAGAGCACCAAAACTCAAACAAAACTCAAGAGCAAAGTGCACACAGTATATACCATGAACACTTCCTGGAGTGCCAGACTCTGGGAAGTGTATGATCTCTTTTTAATATAGCAGTGCTATCATACAGGAAACAAAACAAGCTTTTCAAATATGCAAAAAGCCAGAAACTTAGCCAAAATGACAAGACAGAGGAATTCTCCCCGAGAGAAAGGTCAAGAAGAAATCACAGCCAGGGACTTGCTCAAAACAGATATAAGCAATATATATGAACAAGAATTTAGAACAACAGTCATAAAACTACTAACTGGGCTTGAAAAAAGCATAGAAGACACCAGAGATACCCTTGCTGCAGAAATCAAAGACCTAAGAACTAGTCAGGATGAATTAAAAAATGCTATAACTGAGATGCAAAACAAACTACCTATAGTGACAGCAAGGATTGAAGAAGCAGAGGAGAGAACAGGTGAAATAGAAGATAAAATTGTGGAAAACAATGAAGGTGAAAAAAAAGGAAAGGAAATTACTAGATCACAAGGGGAGACTTAGAGAACTGATTCCATGAAATGAAACAATATCCTTATCATAGGAGTCCCAGAAGAAGAGCAAGAAAAAGGGGTGGAAGCTTTATTTGAACAAATTATAGCTGAGAATTTCCCTAATCTGGGGAAGGAATCAGACATACAAGTGCAAGAGGCACAGTGAACTCCCTTCAGAATCAACAGCAAACAAAGGCCAACACTATGACATACCATAGCAAAACTTGCAAATTACAAGGATAAAGAATTCTGAAAGCAGCAAGAGACAAAAGGTCCTGAACCTAAAGGGGTAGACACATAAGGATAGTAACAGACTTTTCCACTGAAATTTGGCAGGACAGAAGGGAGTGGCAGGAAATACTCAATGTGATGAATAGGAAAATATGCAGTCAAGAATCCTGTATCCAGCAAGGCTGTCATTCAGAATAGAAGGAGAGATAAAGCCTTTTCCAGACAAACAAAAATTAAAGGAGTTTGTGACCACTAAAACAGTTCTGCAAGAAATTTTAAGGGGGACTCTCTGAGTGGAGAAAAAAAGAAGCCGCAGCAGCAAAGGCTACACAAAACCAGAGAACATCACCAGAAACACCAAATTTACAGATAACACAGTGGCACTAAATTAACATATTTCAATAATTACTCTGAATGTAAATGGACTAAATGCTCCAATCAAAAGACATGGGGTATCAGGGTGGATAAAAAAAACAAGATCCATCTATATGCTGTTTATAAGAGACCAATTTTAGACCTAAGGACACCTATAGATTGAAAGTTAGGGGATGGAGAAGCATCTATCATGCTAATGGACATCAAAATAAAGCTGGAGTAGCCATACTTATATCAGACAAACTAGATTTTAAAGGTTGTAACGAGATGAAGAAGGGCATTATATCATAATTAAGGGGTCTATCCATCAAGAAGTTCTAACAATGATAAATATTTATGCACCCAACTTGGCAGTACCCAAATACATAAATCAATTAATCACAAATATAAATAAATCCATTGATAATGTAATTGTAGGGGACTTCAACACCCCGCTTACAACAATGGACAGATCATGTAGACAGAAAATCAATAAGGAAACGATGTCTTTGAATGACACACTGGACCAGATGGACTTAACATTTTATATTCAGGACATTTTATCCTAAAGCAGCAGAAAACACATTCTTCTCGAGTGCACATGGAACATTCTCCAGAATAGAACACATACCACATCACAAATCAGTCCTCAACAGTTATAAAAAGATTGAGATCATACCATGTATATTTTCAGATCACAATACTATGAAAATTTAAATCAGCCACAAGAGAAAATTTGGAAAGCCCTCAAATACATGGAGGTTAAAGAACATTCTACTAAAGAATGACTAGGTTAACCAGGAAATTAGAGAAGAAATTTAAAAAAATACATGGAAGCAAATGAAAATAACACAACAGTCCAAATCCTTTGGGATACAGCAAAGGCAGTCCTAAGAGGAAACCACATTGCAATTGAGGCTTATATCAAGAAGCGAGAAAGGTCCCAAATACACAACTTAACCTTATATTTAAAGGAGTTAGAAAAGGAGCATAAAGTAAAGCCTACAGCCAGCAGAAAAAAGGGAAATAATAAAGATTAGAAATAAATGATATAGAAACAAACAAACACAAAACAGTACAACAGATCAATGAAACTAAAAGCAGCAGTTTTTTTGAAAGAATAAACAAAATTGATAACCCCTTAGCTAGACTTCTCAAAAAGAAAAGAGAAAGGACCCAAATAGATAAAATCACAAATGAAAGAGGAGAGATCACAACCAATACCACAGAAATACAAAAAATTATAAGAGCATAGTATGAACAATTATATACCAACAAACTGAACAATCTGGAAGACATGGACAAATTTCTAGACACTCACACACTACCAAAACTCAAATAGGAAGAAATAGAAAATTTGAACAGGCCCATAACCAACAAAGAAATTGAATCATTTATCAATAATATCTCCCAACAAATAATATCTCCTATCCTGGGCTAGATGGCTTCCCAGGGGAATTCTACCAGACATTTACAGAAGAATTAATACCTATTCTTCTTCTCAAACTGTTCCAAACAATGGAAATGGAAGGAAAGCTTCCGAACTCATTCTATAAATCCATCCTTACCTTGATTCTAAAACCAAAGACTCCACTAAAAAGGAGAATTACAGCCAATATCCCTGAGAAACCTGGATGCAAAATTCTCAACAAGATACTCTCAAATTGAATTCAACAGTGTATTAAAATAATTATTCACTATGATCAAGTGGGATTTATTCCTGGGCTGCAGGGCTGGCTTAATATTCACAGATCAATCAATGTGATATACCACATTAATAAAAGAAAGGATAAGAACCATATGATCCTTTCAATAGATGCAGAAAAAGCATTTGACAAAATACAGCATTCTTTCTTGATAAAAACCCTCAAGAAAGTGGGGATAGAGGGAACATACCTCAACATCATAAAAGCCATCTATGAAAGGCCCACAACTAAAATCATCCTCAATGGGCAAAAACTGAGAGCTTTTCCCATTAGGTCAGGAACACAACAGGGATGTTCTCTCTCAGCACTGTTGTTCAACATAGTACTGTAAATCCTAGCATCAGCCATCAGCCAAAAAATAAACCCAAAAAACAAAAACAAAAAACCTAAAAAAACCCAAAACAACACAACAACAAACACCACCGAAATGAAAGGCATCCAAATTTGCAAAGAAGATGTCAAACTTTAACTCTTTGTAGATAATATGATACTCTACCTGGAAAACCTGAAAGACTCCACCAAAAAACTGCTATAGCTGATACATGAATTTAGCAATGTTGCCAGATACAAAATCAATGTACAGAAATCGGTTGCATTTCTATACACAAATAATGAAACAGCAGAAAGAGAAACCAAGGAATCAATTCCATTTACAATTGCACCAAAAACCGTAAGATACCTAGGAATAAACCTAACCAAGTAGGTAAAAAGATCTGTATGCTGAAAACTATAGAAAGCTTATGAAAGAAATTGAAGAAGACACAAAGAAATGGAAAAGCATCCCATGCTCATGGACTGGGAGAAAAAAAATATTGTTAAAATGTCTATACTACCCAAAGCAATCTACATATTCAATGCTATCCCTAAGAAAATAGGACCAGCATTCTTCAGAAAGCTAGAACAAACCATCCTAAAATTTGCATGAAACCGCAAAAGACCCCGAATAGCTAAAGTAATTTTGAAAAGGTAAAGCAAACCTGGAAGCATCACAATTATGGACTTTAAGCTGTATTACAAAGCTATAATCATCAACACAGTATGGTACTGGCACAGAAACAGACATGCAGGTCAATTGAACAGAATAGGGAATCCAGAAATGGACCCACAAATGTATGGCCAACTAATCTTCAATAAAGCAGGAAAGACTATCGAATGGAAAAAAGACAGCCTCTTTAGCAAATTGTTCTGGGAAAACTGGACAGCAACATGCAGAAGAATGAAACTGGAACACTTTCTTATAGCATACACAAAAATAAATTCAAAATGGATGAACGACCTAAATGTAAGACAGGAAACCATTAAAACCCTAGAAGAGAAAACAGGCAGCAACCTCTTTGATCTCAGCCGCAGCAATTTCTTACTAGATATTTCTCCGGAGGCAGGAGAAATAATAGCAAAAATGAGCTATTGGGACCTCATCAAAATGAAAAGCTTCTGCACAGAGAAAGAAATAATAAAACTAAAAGCCAGTGGATTTGTATGATGAAATGGGAGAAGGTGTTTGCAAATGACATACTGGATAAAGGGTTAGTATCCAAAATGTATAAAGAACCTTTCAAACTCAGAACCCAAGAAAACAAATAATTCTATGAAGAAATGGGCAGAAGGCATGAATATACACTTTTCCAAAGAAGACTTTCAGATATCTAATAGACACATGAAAAGATGCTCAACGTCACTCATCATCAAGGAAATATAAATCAAAATCACAGTGAGATACCACCACACACCAGTCAGAATGGCTAAAGTTAACAACTCATGAAACAACAGACATTGGCGAGGCTGCAGAGAAAGGGTAACCCTTTTGCACTGTTGGTGGGAATGCAAACTGGTGCAGCCACTCTGGAAAACAGTATGGAGGTTCTTCAAAATATTAAAAATAGAGCTGCCCTATAATCCAGCAATTGCACTAGTAGGCATTTATCCACGGGATACAGGTGTGCTGTTTCGAAGGGACACATGAACCCCAATATTCATAGCATTATCAATAGCCAAATTATGGAAAGAGCCCAAATGTCTATTGACAGATGGATAAAGAAGATGTGGTGTACACACACACACACACACACACACACACACACAATGGAATACTACTTGGCGATGAAAAAAGATTGAAATCTTGCCATTTGCTACAAGTGGAAGGAACTGGACTATTATGCTAAGTGAAATAAGTCAGTCAGAGAAAGACAAATATATGTTTTCACTCATCTATGGAATTTAAGAAACAAAACATGTGTCGTTGAAGTAAAGGGGAAGGAAAGGAAAAATAAGATAAAAACAGAGAGGGAGGTAAACCATAAGAGACTCTTAAATACAGAAAACAAATTGAGGGTTCCTGGAGGAGAGGTGGGTGGGGGGATGGGCTAAGTGGGTGATGGGCATTAAGGAGGACACTTGTTGGGATGAACATTGGTGGTATATGTAAGTGATGAATTATTGGGTTCTGTCCTGAAACCAGTACTACCCTGTATGTTAACTAACTTGAATTTAAATAAGTAAAATTAAAAAACCCCAAAAACACACAAACAAAATATTACATCCACTTTGGGTCACCACACTTTAGACAAATAATGATGAAACTAGAATCACATTCTGAGGGTACTGACCAGAGTGAAGAAGAGAACACAGCACAGTGTAATATACTGGGAGGCCTTCAATGAATTAAATCTTAGAAGAGAAATAAAGTTTTTTTAATGGCGGAGGATTGCAAGGAAGGAAAGTTGGGGAAGAGAACCTAACTGTATGAAGGTAGGAGATCTTATTAGATATCTCCTGAGGTTCAATGGGTTTGTCTAGATAGACCATCCATCCATCCACCCATTCACCCACCCACCCTTTCATCTATCCATATCTCTCTAATTCAGATTACATTATCTATTAAACAAATGTTATTCCTAAAATCAATAGCTACTATTTATTGAGGAATATGTACTAGATTTTGCTTTAGGTGCTTTAACTGTCTCAATGTTAAAAAACAATGGGTAGGTAATAATTGTTGTATTTTATGTGGGAGAATACTGAGAGTTATATGCTCATTATCATATGGAAAGTGACAGAATTAGGAGTGGTAACACTGCGCAGATTTTGGACACTTGTTCTTTATATTTTAGCCAATGTGGGACATTGGTTCTTTCAAGGAACCTTCAGAATTCAGGACTCCATGGCTCTTTTTAAGATTTTTTTAATGTTTATTTTTAGAGAGAGAGAGGGGGAGGGAGGAGCAGAGTGAGAGGGAGAGAGAGAACCCCAAGCAGGCTCTATACTGCCAGCGCAGAGCCCGATGTGGGGCTTGACCTCGCAAACCTTGAGATCATGACCTGAGCTGAAATCAAGAGACTGCTGCTTAACTGACTAAGCCATCCAGGCACACCCAGGGTTCCCTGGCTCTTAACTCTCAAACACTATTCTTTCCTCTCACCCTCCCTTCTTTCCTTCCTTCTTTGTCAGTGTTTATTGAGGCTCTGCTATATGTCAGGCCCTATGCTACAAGCATGGTGTTCCACAATTGTTGAATCCTTGTTTTCACTGTGTACAAAGGTGCCTTGCAGTGCATGGGGGGATACAAGAATAAATGAGCAAGTTCTGTTTTCAAGGAAACCACAGTTTCTGGAAAACCAACTGGTGGTGTAAGGGAGGAAACTGGAGTGAAAGGGATCTAGCATAGCATGCTCGGAATCCTGTGGAATGGCCTATAGCACATCAAACAGGGAGTTGGTGTGATTAGGTAGATCATCCCTGGTGGATATGTAGAGGGGAGATTTGAAGATTATGAGATTGGACAAAGGGAGAGAAGTTTGGATACTGTGGCAGTATTCCAATGAAAGGCCATGAGAACTTAAACCCGAGTAGTGAGACTAGAGAGTAGGTAGGAAGGGAGACTGGAGAACCATTTTGAATGTTAGAATCGCAGGACTTGATTAATGATCAGATGTGGAAGTGACTGAGGCAAAGGTGGATTTCAGAGACGGCTAGCTGCTCATTCAAACATCCTGTCAAGAATATAGTGTTTCTTGCAGAATCACTGATGTTGAGGTCCGTTAGCCAGTCTTCATTGTTGTCTGTTCCCTGCCTTGGAGTCTAAAGCAGCACAGCCAAATAACAAAACAGTTTTCCCCAAACACACAAATCCAGCTCTTCGTTGTGCTTGCCTACTGTTAATATCTATCGAGTGCTCACTGTGTGTCAGGTGACTAAGCAATTTACATGGATTAACTGATTTATTCTCACAAGAACCCTATGAAGCAGTTGGTGGTTTATGTTTGTTTTTACAGATGAGACAACTGAGGCACTGAGTAATTAGGTAATTTGCATGTGACAGTCCCTGCTCTCCTGTTAGTAGTGGTGGTTGGGCCTCAAAACCCAAGCAGTTTGCCTTCAAATCTTGTCATCTTAATCATTATACTTTATGAATGGACTTGTTTTCTTCATTTCTTCTTCAGATTGTTTATCGCTGGTGTATTAGAAACACAAGCGATTTTTGTTAATCACATACCCTGAAACTTTGCTGAATTTGTTCATTAACTTGAGCAGTTTTTCTGTGGGTTCTTGTGGGCTGCTGCCTCAGAATTTTGTTATATATTTTTTTCTTTCCAAAACAGTTTCTATTGATTTAATCTAGAATATCTAAGACCTTAAAAATATCTTGTATTTTTAAAAAAGGTAAAAGAAAATTTTTCTTTCTTTTTCTTTCCTTCCTTCCTTCCTTCCTTCCTTCCTTCCTTCCTTCCTTCCTTCCTTCCTGTATTGTCTGGCTTAGAGAATTTGTATGTTAGAAAAGACGTAGAAGTGAAGATAATATTCAGCAACATTTTCAAAAATGTGTTTATTTATTTTTGAGAGAGAGAGCAAGTGAGCAGGAGAGGGGCAGAGAGAAAGGGAGACAGAGGATCTGAAGTGGGGTCTGTGCTGACAGCAGAGAGCCCCATGCAGGGTTCAAACTCACAAACTGTTGGATCATGACCTGAGCCAAAGTCGGCCACTTAACCAACTGAGACACCCAGGTGCCCCAACTTTAGTAACATTTTTAAGTGCTAAAGAAATAACATTCAGACCACCATAAGGTTCTGTGGATTGATTTGTTTTGGTTGGAGAAATAAGTGGAGTTACAGCAATATCAGTTACTATGATCAAATGACCCTCATCTAATTAGGTAATTTAGATAGCCCACTCATCCTGGCAAGTTGTGGCTGCTCAAATCTGTTCTTGATTTGAAGGAAATGTGGCTATTTAACTTCCTTCATAGTAAAAAAATAACTTGTTACTCTCTCCTTGCTAATTTATGGTTCCTTGAAAGTCTTGACTCTTTGTTTCCCAGATGGCTCTTCCCCTACCCTGCCCCATTTCTATTTTGAGTTTTTAAGTTAATATCCTTTCATTTTTATTATCCACTCCTAAGACATATGTTGAATTTTATTAATGTTAATATAAGATGCTAAGACCACATTCTTTTCCCACCATTTTAATGTCTGACCCAGACCAATGCTTCCTGCTAACACAGCCTTGACCTTAGCTTTGGGGTTATGATGGATATACAACAAATGGAGCATATCATAGCATCTTAGGACTCAGAGGGACCTTGGAAGTCACTTTCTGGTGAGAAATTGTAACCCTCACTCTACACTCCTATTTTCAGGATTTCAATACATCTTGGAAATGTTACAGTACAGTACAGTTCTTATTCAAAGTGTCAAGATAGAAAAATAGAGACATTTACATCCAAGTTAACAGAGAGGAATAAATAGCAACTAATTACTTATATTCAGATACAGTGCTCTGGCTTCTTGTTCTCAAAGACAGGAAAGGAAAAAGCAGAAACCAAAAATCACAGTGAAGGAGAAGGCTTAGGAATTTGACATCACATCATTTCCAAAGACCTATCACTGAATTCATGACCCCTTGAGTTCATGTCTGTGCACTAGGTTCCCTCTGACAACATCATGGTTTACCCCTTTACCTATAAATTCATATGTAGAGGCAACCAAGTTACAATATCACAACATCCCTCACATATTCTTACTGACATTGTAGTCTGTGACTTCCCTAGTATTTCACATGTATTTATATTACCTTATGATTATCTCTGCAGATTTACTTTCTGTATACTTCATAAATTTTAATATTAAAGTAGAAAAACTAATGTTTCTTGTTTTATAATTTTTTAAGTTTATTTATTTTGAAAGAGAGGGAGTGAGTGAGTGGGGTATGTGGGCAGAGAGAGGGGGAGAGAGAGAATTCTAAGCAGGCTCCATGCTGTCAGCACAGAGCCTGATGTGGGGCTCGATCCCACAACCCTGGGATCATAACGGAGCTGAAATCAAGAGTTGGCCTCTCAACTGACTTTGCCACCAGGCACCCCGATGTTCCTTATTTTAAATTAAACTAAGATGTACTTAAAGATATCTGGGGAAGAAAATCCATTGGTGAGTCCATTGATATCATTCAACTTTTTTCTATCTTGTATTTTATTCAACTTACAGTATTTTGCTGAAGTCCATTTTGTTGCATTTGAAAGCCCCATAACCTCCTACCTTCTTTTCTTAGGGTTTGCTAGAGGTAGTAGTCACGAACTTATGCTCTAATTATAGTATAGTGTAGAGAGAATGTTTAGTTTTAAATATTTAATATTTAGTTTTAAAATAATATTTTATAATTGTGCTCTCAATGATTTAAAAACATAGATTATTTCTGTAGCTCTGGGACCTCAGTGTAACAGGAAGGAAGTTGTATGTAGTTTATTGATATTTCAAGATACATGTTTTCCCCAAATGACTTAAATCTCCTAAACGAATGGAAGGAAAAGTCATTGTTAGATGTTTCAGCTTATATATTTCCTTGGGTTTTGGGCCACCTTTGGAGGTTGAGATGGCCCAAAGAGGTTCTGAATGATGAAACCTGTGTGCTTCCATTCCTGCTCTATGCCCCAAGCCTATTCTCTGGCTCTTGCATTTGTCCTGCTGCATCCTACCTGAAGGCCTTTGCACTGCTATATTCCTTACCCCAGGAATGCCTTTTCTTTTACCATTATCCTGCCTAAGGTCTTTTCAAGATTTAGCTTGGATATTACCTTCTCAGGAAACCTTTTTCTGATCCTCTGCTCCAGCTACCATATTTGATCCTCCTTGGTTTACTCTCATGAGTATATTTCCAGAAAAGCACCTCGAATTGTAATTAAATTCTTATTTTTCTTTTCATGTTAGTCCGTAAATCCCAGAGGGTTCTCTCTCCCTGGTATGCCATTGACTCCAAGAGGTTATGGAATGTGTGTTATTCATCAGTATATCCCAGGACGTTTCAAAATATATAGACACAAATAAATACTTGCTGAATGAATAGGTGGATAAATTAATAGTTTATGTACTTCAGGGAGTGATGAACTACAACTTTTTCCCTTGGCTTCCTAAAATGATTAAAACCTTTTCTGAAAAGGGTACATGTGCAGCGTGCAGGCAAAAGTGAGAAGTAGCTGGCACCCAGTAGAGTAGAGGCTCGGTGATTATGGTTATGGTGACATCAAATATTCTGAGAATATGGAAGATTTTAGAGCACCTTCTCAGTTCAGGTTTCTATAAAGGTGATTTTTAGATTTGTATTGGCATCCAACACCCCAGAGGTAAAAGACGAGTAAGTACAGTGACTTTCTTACCTTGTTATTAATATTATTTCAACTGTGACTTTAAGTTTACCTAGTTCATTATTGATTCTTTTTTTAAAAAAATATAATTTATTGTCAAATTGGCCTCCGTACAACACCCAGTGCTCATCCCAACAAGTGCCCTCCTCAATGCCCATCACCCACTTTCCTCTTTCCCCCACCGCCCATCAACCCTCAGTTTGTTCTCTGTATTTGAGGGTGTCTTATGGTCTGCCTCCCTCCCTCTCTGTTTGTAACTTTTTTCCCCCTTCCCCTTCCCCATGGTCTTCTTTTAAGTTTCTCAAGATCCACATATGAATGAAAATATATGGTATCTACCTTTGTCTGACTGACTTATTTCACTTAGCATAATACCCTCCAGTTCCATGCATGTTGCTGTAAATGGCCAGATTTCATTCTTTCTCATTGCCAAGTAATATTCCATCATACACACACACACACACACACACACACACACACGCACACACACACACATACACACCATATCTTCTTTATCCATGCATCAGTTGATGGATATTTAGGCTCTTTCCATAATTTGGCTATTGTTGAGAGTGCTGCTATAAACATTGGGGTACAAGTGCCCCTATGCATCAGGACTCCTGTATCCCTTGGGTAAACTCCTAGCAGTGCTATTGCTGGGTCATAAGGTAGTTCTATTTTTAATTTTTTGAGGAACCTCCACACTGTTTTCCAGAGTAGCTGCACCAATTTGCAGTCCCACCAACAGTGCAAGAGTGTTCCCATTTCTCCACATCCTCTCCAGCATCTATAGTCTTCTTATTTGTTCATTTTAACCACTCTGACCAATGTGAGGTGGTATCTCAGTGTGGCTTTGATTTGTATTTCCCTGATGATGAGTGTTATTGAGCATCATTTCATGCGTCTGTTGGCCATCTGGATGTCTTCTTTGGAAAAGTGTCTATTCATGTTTTCTTCCCATTTCTTCACTGGATTATTTGTTTTTTTTGGGTGTGGAGTTTCGTGACTTCTTTATAGATTTTGGATACTAGCCCTTTGTCTGATATGTCATTTGCAAATATCTTTTCCCATTCCATCAGTTGCCTTTTAGTTTTTTGATTGTTTCCTTTGCAGTGCAGAAGCTTTTTTTCTTGATGAGCTCTCAATAGTTCATTTTTGCTTTTAATTCCCTTGCCTTTGGAGATGTGTCAAGTAAGAAATTGCTGCGGCTGAGGTTGAAGAGGTTGTTTCTTGCTTTCTCCTGTAGGGCTTTTTTTTTTAAAGGGATTAATATCTTTAATATATGAATAGCTTATATAGATTAATAAGATATATACAAGTTCTTTAGGTGAATAAATCACTGAAAAATAATTCAAGTGACTTACAAAATCTCTGGGAAAAACAGATTTCCTTATTGTCATAGAATGTAAATCTGTGCATAACAGTATTTATTCAAGTGTAATTTGTATTAGAAAAAAAAAACAGAGATAACCTAAATGTATAAATTGAAAGAATGATTGCAAACCAAGAAACAGACGCTTAACTATAGAGAACAAACTGATGGTTACCACAGGAGAGATGGATGGGGGGGATGAGTCAGATAGGTGATGGGGATTATGCAGGGTGAGGAGCACCAGGTGTTGTATGTAAGTGTTGAATCACTAAATTGTACACCTGAAATTTATATTATACTGTATGTTAACTAACTAGAATTTAAGTAAAAACTTAAAAAAAACTGTATGGTATATCCATATAGAAGAATATTAAAATGCCATGAAAAGAATCCGGTTTTGGAAGAATAGTGACATGGGAAAATGCTCATAATGCAACATTAAGAGAAAAAAATGGGTCAGAAAACTATGTTGTCATATCTTTGTCATGATCCCATTAAAAAAAAAAAACTTTTACAGAGAAAACAGACTCTTTTGGCAGAAAATTTGATCAGAACTAACATGAAGCTGTCATATTTCCTATTACTTTTATAGGCAAGAAAACAATACCAAGAACCTGATTTGTAAAAGGCCTTCAGAATAAAGCAAAAGTTAATTAGAATTTTAGGTTATATAAGGGCGCTTGGGTGGCTCAGTCGGTCAAACATCCGACTTCGGCTCAGGTCATGATCTCACAGTTTGTGGGTTTGACCCTCACATCGGGCTCTGTGCTGACAGCTCAGAGCCTGGAGCCTGCTTCAGATTCTGTGTCTCCCTCTCTCTGTCCCTCCCCCACTCACACTCTATCTCTCTCTCTCTAAAAAAAATAAATAAATAAATAAAAAGAATTTTAGGTTATATTAATATTCCAAAGTAGTAACTATTTTTAGCACAATATATACACCTTTTGAGATTGTATCCATTCCCAGAATGAAATCAATAAGCCTTATTTTAATATAAGTAAATGATAGGTTTTAAAGATAGATTTCTTTCTTATTGTATTTTATTTTATATTTATTTATTTATTTATTTATTTATTTATTTATTTATTCATTCATTCATTCATTCATTTATTTTACCATTAGCAAGTGAAGCAAGCAAAGGTGTCCTAGGTGGGCTTTGCCTTTGCTTTTTATTTTATTTTATTTTATTTTATTTTTTTAAATACATGAAATTTATTGTCAAATTGGTTTCCATACAACACCTGGTGCTCATCCCAACGGGTGCCCTCCTCAATACCCATCACCCACCCTCCCCTCCCTCCCACCCCCCATCAACCCTCAGTTTGCTCTCAGTTTTTAAGTCTCTTATGTTTTGTCTCGCTCCCACTCTAACCTCCTTTTTTTTTTTTTTTTCTTCCTTCTCCTCCCCCATGGGTTTCTGTTAAGTCTCTCAGGATCCACATAAGAGTGAACACATAGGGTATCTGTCTTTCTCTGTATGGCTTATTTCACTTAGCATCACACTCTCCAGTTCCATCCACGTTGCTACAAAGGGCCATATTTCGTTCTTTCGCATTGCCATGTAGTACTCCATTGTGTATATAAACCACAATTTCTTTATCCATTCATCAGTTGATGGACATTTAGGCTCTTTCCATAATTTGGCTATTGTTGAGAGTGCTGCTATGAACATTGGGGTACAAGTGCCCCTATGCGACAGTACTCCTGTATCCCTTGGGTAAATTCCTAGCAGTGCTACTACTGGGTCATTAGGGTAGGTCTATTTTTAATTTTTTGAGGAACCTCCACACTGTTTTCCAGAGCGGCTGCACCAGTTTGCATTCCCACTAACAGTGCAAGAGGGTTCCCGTTTCTCCACATCCTCTCCAGCATCTATAGTCTCCTGATTTGTTCATTTTGGCCACTCTGACTGGCGTGAGGTGATATCTGAGTGTGGTTTTGATTTGTATTTCCCTGATGAGGAGCGACGTTGAGCATCTTTTCATGTGCCTGTTGGCCATCCGGATGTCTTCTTTAGAGAAGTGTCTATTCATGTTTTCTTCCCATTTCTTCACTGGATTATTTGTTTTTCAGGTGTGGAGTTTGGTGAGCTCTTTATAGATTTTGGATACTAGCCCTTTGTCTGATATGTCATTTGCAAATATCTTCTCCCATTCCATTGGTTGCCTTTTAGTTTTATTGGTTGTTTCCTTTGCAGTGCAGACGCTTTTTATCTTCATAAGGTCCCAGTAGTTCATTTTTGCTTTTAATTCCCTTGCCTTTGGGGATATGTCAAGTAAGAAATTGCTATGGGTGAGGTCAGAGAGGTCTTTTCCTGTTTTCTTCTCTATGGTTTTGATGGTTTCCTGTCTCACATTCAGGCCCTTTATCCATTTTGAATTTATTTTTGTGAATGGTGTGAGAAATGGTCTAGTTTCAATCTTCTGCATGTTGCTGTCCTGTTCTCCCAGCACCGTTTGTTAAAGAGACTGTCTTTTTTCCATTGGATATTCTTTCCTGCTTTGTCAAAGATTAGCTGCCCATATGTTTGTGGGTCTAGTTCTGGGGTTTCTATTCTATTCCATTGGTCTATGTGTCTGTTTTTGTGCCAATACCATGCTATCTTGATGATTATAGCTTTGTAGTAGAGGATAAAGTCTGGGATTGTGATGCCTCCTGCTTTGGTCTTCAAAATTACTTTGGCTATCCGGGGCCTTTTGTGGTTCCATATGAATTTTAGGATTGCTTGTTCTAGTTTCAAGAAGAATGCTGGTGCAGTTTTGATTGGGATTGCATTGAATGTGTAGATAGCTTTGGGTAGTATTGACATTTTGACAATATTTATTCTTCCAACCCATGAGCATGGAATGTTTTTCCATTTCTTTATATCTTCTTCAATTACCTTCATAAACTTTCTATAGTTTTCAGCATACAGGTCTTTTACATCTTTGGTTAGATTTATTCCTAGGTATTTTATGCTTCTTCGTGCAATTGTGAATGGGATCAGTTTCTTTATTTATCTTTCTGTTGCTTCATTATTAGTGTATAAGAATGCAACTGATTTCTGTACATTGATTTTGTATCCTGCAAATTTGCTGAATTCATGTATAAGTTCTATCAGACTTTTGGTGGAGTCTGTCGGATTTTCCATGTATAATATCATGTCATCTGCAAAAGTGAAAGCTTGACTTCATCTTTGCCAATTTTGATGCCTTTGATTTCCTTTTGTTGTCTGATTGCTGATGCTAGGACTTCCAACACTATGTTAAACAACAGCAGTGAGAGTGGACATCCCTGTCGTGTTCCTGATCTCAGGGAAAAAGCTCTCAGTTTTTCCCCATTAAGGATGACATTAGCTGTGGGTTTTTCATAAATGGCTTTTATGATTTTTAAATATGTTCTTTCTATCCCGACTTTCTCAAGGGTTTTTATTAAGAAAGGATGCTGAATTTTGTCAAATGCGTTTTCTGCATTGATTGCCAGGATCATATGGTTCTTATCTTTTCTTTTATTAATGTGATGTATCACAATGATTGATTTGTGAATGTTGAACCAGCCCTGCATCCCAGGAATGAATCCCACTTGATCATGGTGAATAATTCTTTTTATATGCTGTTGAATCAGATTTGCTTGTATCTTGTTGAGAATTTTGCATCCATATTCATCAGGGATATTGGCCTGTAGTTCTCTTTTTTTCCTGGGTCTCTGTCTGGTTTAGGAATCAAAGTAATGCTGGCTTCATAGAATGCGTCTGGAAGTTTTCCTTCCCTTTCTATTTTTTGAAGCTTGAGAAGGATAGGTATTATCTCTGCTTTAAACGTCTTGTAGAACTCCCCTGGGAAGCCATCTGGTCCTGGACTCTTATTCGTTGGGAGATTTTTGATAACTGATTCAATATCTTCACTGGTTATGGGTCTGTTCAAGCTTTCTATTTCCTCCTGATTGAGTCTTGGAAGTGTGTGTGTGTTTAGGAATTTGTCCATTTCTTCCAGGTTGTCCAGTTTGTTGGCATATAGTTTTTCATGGTATTCCCTGATCATTGCTTGTATTTCTGAGGGATTGGTTGTAATAATTCCATTTTCATTCATGATTTTATGTATTTGGGTCATCTCCCTTTTCTTTTTGAGAAGCCTGGCTAGAGGTTTATCAATTTTATTTTTCAAAAAACCAACTCTTGGTTTTTTTTATCTGCTCTACAGTTTTTTAGATTCTATATTGTTTATTTCTGCTCTAATCTTTATTATTTCTCTTCTTCTGCTGGGTTTAGGGTGTCTTTGCTGTTCTGCTTCTATTGCTTTTAGGTGTTCTGTTAGAGTTTGTATTTGGGATTTTTCTTGTTTCTTGAGATAGGCCTGGATTGCAATATATTTTCCTCTCAGGACTGCCTTTGATGCATCCCAAAGCATTTGGATTATTGTATTTTCATTTTCATTTGTTTCCATATATTTTTTAATTTCTTCTCTAATTGCCTGGTTGACCCATTCATTCTTTAGTAGGTTGTTCTTTAACCTCCATGCTTTTGGAGGTTTTCCAGACTTTTTCCTGTGGTTGATTTCAGGCTTCATAGCATTGGGGTCTGAAAGTATGCATGGTATGATCTCAATTCTTGTATACTTATGAAGGGCTGTTTTGTGACCCGGAATGTGATCTATCTTGGAGAATGTTCCATATGCCTTGAGAAGAAAGTATATTCTGCTGCTTTGGGATGCAAAGTTCTAAATATATCTGTCAGGTCCATCTGATCCAATGTATCATTCAGGGCCCTTGTTTCTTTATTGACCGTAAGTCTAGATGATCTATCCATTTCTGTAAGTGGGGTGTTAAAGTCCCCTGCAATTACCATATTCTTATCAATAAGGTTGCTTATGTATGTGAGTAATTGTTTTATATATTTGGGGGCTCCTGTATTCGGCGCATAGACATTTATAATTGTTAGCTCTTCCTGATGGGTAGACCTTATAATTATTATATAATGCCCTTCTTTATCTCTTGTTACAGCCTTTAATTTAAAGTCTAGTTTATCTGATATAATTATGGCTACTCCAGCTCCCTTTTGACTTCCAGTAGCATGATAAATAGTTCTCCATCCCCTCACTTTCAATCTGAAGGTGTCCTCAGGTCTAAAATGAGTCTCTTGTAGACAGCAAATAGATGGGTCTTGTTTTTTTTATCCATTCTGATACCCTATGTCTTTTGGTTGGAGCATGTAGTCCATTTACATTCAGTGTTATTATAGAAAGATATGGGTTTAGAGTCATTGTGATGTCTGTAGTTTTCATGCTTGTAGTGATATCTCTGCTACTTTGTCTCACAGAATTCCCCTTAGGATCTCTTGTAGGGCTGGTTTAGTGGTGATGAATTCCTTCAGTTTTTAGTTGTTTGAAAAGACCTTTATCTCTCCTTCTATTCTAAATGACAGATTTGCTGGATAAAGGATTCTCGGCTGCATATTTTTTCTGTTCATCACATTGAAGATTTCCTGCCATTCCTTTCTGGCCTGCCAAGTTTCAGTAGAGAGATCCGTCATGAGTCTATCGGTCTCCCTTTATATGTTAGAGCACGTTTATCCCTAGCAGCTTTCAGAATTTTCTCCTTATCCTTGTATTTTGCCAGTTTCACTATGATATGTCATGCAGAAGATCAATTCAAGTTACGTCTGAAGGGAGTTCTCTGTGCCTCTTGGATTTCAATGCCTTTTTCCTTCCCCAGATCAGGGAAGTTCTCAGCTATGATTTCTTCAAGTAC
The DNA here is from genome assembly GCF_027475565.1 of Acinonyx jubatus. Lineage (NCBI taxonomy): Eukaryota > Metazoa > Chordata > Mammalia > Carnivora > Felidae > Acinonyx > Acinonyx jubatus. The sequence goes on from NC_069387.1 coordinate 51,879,315, forward strand.
ACCTTCAGCACCTTTTCCTCTCTCTTCCTCCTCTGGAATACCAATTATGTGTAGATTATTTCTCTTTAGTGCATCACTTAGTTCTCTAATGTTCCCCTCATAATTCTGGATTTTTTTATCTCTCTTTTTGTCAGCTTCCTCTTTTTCCATAATTTTATCTTCCAGTTCACCTATTCTCTCCTCTGTCTCTTCAATGGTTGTCTCCATTTTATTTTGCAGCTCATTTATAGCATTTTTTAGTTCCTCCTGGATGTTCTTTAGTCCCTTGATCTCTGTAGCAATAGATTCTCTGCTGTCCTGTATACTGTTTTCAAGCCCAGCGATTAATTTTATGACTATTATTCTAAATTCAGTTTCTGTTATATTGTTTAAATCGTTTTTGACCAGTTCGTTAGCTGTCATTATTTCCTGGAGATTCTTTTGAGGGGAATTCTTCCGTTTCATCATTTTGGATAGTCCTTGGAGTGGTGCGGAACTGCGGGGCACTTACCCTGTCCTGTCTTGAATAACTTGTGTTGGTGGGCGGGGCCGCAGTCAGACCTGATGTCTGCCCCCAGCCCACCGCTGGGACCACAGTCAGACTGGTGTGTGTCTTCTCTTCCCCTCTCCTAGGTGCGGGATTCACTGTGGGGAGGCGTGGCCCGTCTTGGCTACCTGCACACTGCCAGGCTTGTGGTGCTGGGGATCTGGCATATTAGCTGGGGGTGGATCGGCAAGGTGCACAGGCGCGGGAGGGGTAGGCTCAGCTCACTTTTCCTTCAGTGATCTGCTTTGGGAGGGGCCCTGCAGCACCGGGAATGAGTCAGACCCGCCGCTGGAGGGATGGATCCGCAGAAGCACAGCTTTGGGTGTTTGCGCGGTGCAAGCAAATTCCATGGCAGGACCTGGTTCCCTCTGGGATTTTGGCTGGGGGATGGACGAGGGAGATGGCGCTGGTGAGCGCCTTTGCTCCCCGCCAAGCTGAGCTCTGTCGTCCGGGGCTCAACAACTCTCCCTCCCGTTGTCCTCCAGCCCTCCTGCTCTCTGAGCAGAGCTGTTAGCTTATAACCTTCCAGATGTTAAGTCCCACTTGCTGTCTGAACACATTCCGTCTGGCCCCTCTGCTTTTGCAAGCCAGACTCTGCCGGCTCTGCTTTGCTGGTGGGCTGCCTCTCCTTCCCGGCTCCCTCCTGCCAGTCCATGGAGCACACACCGCCTCTCTGCCCTTCCTACCCTCTTCTGTGGGCCTCTTGTCTGCGCTTGGCTCCAGAGAATCTGTTCTGCTAGTCTGGTGGTTTTCTGGGTTATTTAGGCAGGTGTGGGTGGAATCTAAGTGATCAGCAGGACACGGTGAGCCCAGTGTCCTCCTACTCCGCCATCTTCCTCCTCAATCATCTCCTGTAGGGTTTTGATGGTTTCCTGTCTCACATTCAGGTCCTTTATCCATTTTGAGTTTATTTTTTGTGAATGGTGTAAGAAAGTGGTCTAGTTTCATTCTTTTGCATGTTGCTGTCCAGTTCTCCCAGCACCATTTGTTAAAGAGACTGTATTTTTTCCATTGGTTACTCTTTCCTGCTTTTTCATAGATTAGCTGGCCATACATTTGTGGGTCCACTTCTGGGTTCTCTATTCTATTCCATTTGTCTATGTGTCTGTTTTTTGCCAATACCATACTGTCTTGATGATTACAACTTTGTAGTGGAGGCTAAAGTCTGGTATTGTGATGCCTCTTTGTTTGGTTTTCTTCTTGAATATTACTTTGGCTATTCCATACAAATTTTCCATACAAATTTTAGGATTGTTTGTTCTAGCTTTGAGAAGAATGGTGGTGAAATTTTGATTGGGATTGAATTGAATGTGTAGATTGTTTTAGGTAGTATTGACATTTTAACAATATTTATTCTTCCAATCCATGACCATGGAATGTTTTTCCATTTATTTGTGTTTTCTTCAATTTCCTTCATAAGCTTTCTATAGTTTTCAGCATACAGATCTTTTACATCTTTGGTTAGGTTGATTCCTAGGTATTTTATGGTTCTTGGTGCAATTTGTAAATGGGATCAGTTTCTTTATTCCTCTTTATGTTGCTTCGTTATTGTTTATAAAAATTCAACTGATTTATGTACATTTATTTTGTACCCTGCAACCCTGCTGAGTTCATGTATCAGTTCTAGCAGACTTTTGGTGGAGTCTATCAGATTTTCCATGTATAACATCATGTCATCTGCAAAAAGTGAAAGCTTGACTTCATCTTTGCCAATTTTGATGCCTTTGATTTCCTTTTGTTGTCTGATTGCTGATGCTAGGACTTCCAACACTATGTTAAACAACAGCAGTGAGAGTGGACATCCCTGTCGTGTTCCTGATCTCAGGGGGAAGCTCTCAGTTTTTTTCCATTGAGGATGGCAGTAGCTGTGGGCTTTTCACAAATGGCGTTTATAATGTTTAAGTATGTTCTTTCTATTCCGACTTTCTCAAGGGTTTTTATTAAGAAAGGATGCTGTATTTTGTCAAATGCCATTATTTGGTTCTTAATGTATTGTAATTTTGTGTGGATCTGTGCCTCCTATTATGATGTATTAACTTCATTATGAGTTAAGAGCAATAGTGTTAAAATTCTATTGGCATCATTTGGCTTTATTTTAAACAACTTATCAATAAAGCCACACCAGTGTTAAGGAGCTGCCTCTGGGTGTGGCTCTGAATAGTATATCTATAAATGAATATGGAATTTGAATCCTGTGATATTGCACTCAGAGAATTTGGGGCTGAGCGTCTTACATTTTCAAAGGAAGAGTGTAAAGCAAAGAAAAATATATAACTGAGATGATTCTTGTTACACTTATAGTTGAAAAAGACAGAGAAATAGATAGAACAGAAGAGAGAAGTAGAGATAGCTCTAGCCTAACTTGTGTCTGGTTGTTGAAAGCAATGGCATTTTCTTGGGGACTGGGAAAGAAAAATATTAATTGATACACATGGTGGTTAAATTTATGTGTCAACTTGGCTAGGCCACAGCACCTAGAAGTTTGGCCAAACACTGGCATAGATGTTGCTATGGAAATTTTTTAGATGAGATTAATATTTAAGTCAGTAGATTTTGAATAAAGCAGATTATCTGCCAAAATGTGGGTGGGCCTCACCCAATCAGTTGAAGGCCTCAAGAGAAAAATGACTGACTTCTCCTGAGGAAGAGGGAATTCTGCCAGCAGATTGCCTTTGAACTCAGGCTGCAACACCTACAAGTGTTATCTGAATTTCCAGACTCCTGCCTACTCTACAGAGTTTGGACTTGCCAGCTCCCACAGTCATGCAGGATAATTTCTTAAAATCCATCCCCCTCTCCCTCCTCCTCTCTCTATATGATATATATTATATATTATATATATATTTTTATTGGTTCTTTTTTCCTGATCTTCTCTAATACAGTAGCTATGTTTAAAATGTCATCTCTCACCCTAGAGGAGAAAGCAGGAAAAGATTTCTCTGACCTCAGCGGTAGCAATTTCTTACTTGACATATCCCCAAAGGCAAGGGAATTAAAAGCAAAAATGAACTACTGGGACCTTATGAAGATAAAAAGCGTCTGCACTGCAAAGGAAACAACCAATAAAACTAAAAGGCAACCAATGGAATGGGAGAAGATATTTGCAAATGACATATCAGACAAAGGGCTAGTATCCAAAATCTATAAAGAGCTCACCAAACTCCACACCTGAAAAACAAATAATCCAGTGAAGAAATGGGAAGAAAACATGAATAGACACTTCTCTAAAGAAGACATCCGGATGGCCAACAGGCACATGAAAAGATGCTCAACGTCGCTCCTCATCAGGGAAATACAAATCAAAACCACACTCAGATATCACCTCACGCCAGTCAGAGTGGCCAAAATGAACAAATCAGGAGACTATAGATGCTGGAGAGGATGTGGAGAAACGGGAACCCTCTTGCACTGTTAGTGGGAATGCAAACTGGTGCAGCCGCTCTGGAAAACAGTGTGGAGGTTCCTCAAAAAATTAAAAATAGACCTACCCTAATGACCCAGTAGTAGCACTGCTAGGAATTTACCCAAGGGATACAGGAGTACTGTCGCATAGGGGCACTTGTACCCCAATGTTCATAGCAGCACTCTCAACAATAGCCAAATTATGGAAAGAGCCTAAATGTCCATCAACTGATGAATGGATAAAGAAATTGTGGTTTATATACACAATGGAGTACTACATGGCAATGCGAAAGAACGAAATATGGCCCTTTGTAGCAACGTGGATGGAACTGGAGAGTGTGATGCTAAGTGAAATAAGCCATACAGAGAAAGACAGATACCCTATGTGTTCACTCTTATGTGGATCCTGAGAGACTTAACAGAAACCCATGGGGGAGGGGAAGGAAAAAAAAGAGGTTAGAGTGGGAGAGAGCCAAAGCATAAGAGACTCTTAAAAACAGAGCAAACTGAGGGTTGATGGGGGGTGGGAGGGAGGGGAGGGTGGGTGATGGGTATTGAGGAGGGCACCCGTTGGGATGAGCACCGGGTGTTGTATGGAAACCAATTTGACAATAAATTTCAAAAAAAAAAAATAAATAAAATAATATGTCATCTCTCATCAGTTTGTGTATTTTTCTCTTTCTAACTGTAATCTTAAAACCTTCAGCCTATTCTGTAGGCTCTCATACCATTCTGTGCTAAAGAATCAGGGTGTATCATTACAGCATAGCAGACAAGATTTTCTCCTGCTAGATTATAGAGGATCTATGAATTGCAGCCCTGAAAATTTCCCCTGCCTGCCAGAAATAAGCATGAAGAAGTGGAGAAAAAATTAAAGATGAGAATTCTATTTTCAGACCCCGGTAAAGGAGGTTCCAGTTTGAGAGAAGCTATGGAAAAAAAAAGTGACTGAAAAAAAAAGAGACTCAATAACTGAGTCTTCTGTCATTCAGCTTGCTTCCAGTTAACGCCTGCCTCGGCTAAGGCAGGGATGCCACCAGAGCCCAGGTTTAGCATCCGTATCCTCCTTTTCCATTAGCTGTCATACCAACTCCTCTTTTACATGGGCTCTGCTTTATGCTCTTTGTCCCTTCCCCTCTCCCCTGCCAGCCCTGCAACTCCCCTCTACCCTACCCACCCCCCTCCCCCACCTCAGGTCTCTTTATTCCCTATGGTCCTGCTGGAAGACTGAGATACTATAATAAAAACATTTACAGAATGCTTTTTGTGTGTTCATTACTGTTTTAAGTGCTGTATACATCTCAAGCCAATAAACCCTCATATAGACTCTAGAGAGAAGTACTATTATCCTCCCAATTTGATAGGTGAGAAACATTAGGAATTTAAATAAGTTGCCCGAGGCCATATATGTAATGGCAGAGCACAGATTTGAACTAAATTAGTCTGAGTGTAGAGCTTATATGATTCAGCTCTACACATGACAATTAATGCTGAGGTGTAAATGAATGCTCCTAGCTTAGTGTGCCATCCTTTCTGGTCAGATCTGGATTTTACGATGATTCCCAGATATGGTATTTCTAGATTCTAGAACCGGGGGAGGGTATCCAAGAGGCACCCAGGCCTTTCATAATAACCCTCCAGACATATCGTTAGATTGCGTCTTCCTTTCTTTCTTCTATTATTTCGTTAATTGTCAAATGACTTGCTTTTATTTTATTTATGGCAGCATTGCTTTCATCTATACAACAACTCTTTCTGCTTCTGAGTTTCTAACTTATGATGAAGCTGGTATTTCAGAATTAGGGAGGATGTTGTTGCTAGATAGACAAATTTGCTAGCCGTCATTTAATATATCTGTGTTTTCTCAGCCCTATTGGCCTCATAGAAGAAAGCAGAGACTTACCCATAGTCACCAGGGATGCACACTAAGTTTGAAGAGATTTATCCTGGAAATTAATAATGACCTCATATTGCAGATGAGAGCTCTGAAGCTAGAGAGGTGAGATAATGTATGTAGAAGCACATTCCTGTTGAAATTTGCATGTAATCTTAAAGGGTGAGTAGGAATGAACAAAGTGGAGAAAAGTAGGAAGAACATTCCAGGAAGGAGCAAGGAGATTGGGGTGTGTAAAGTGGCTGGGGAGTTGAGAGAACTGTGAGAAGTTCAGTCTGGCTAGAGGTGGGGGGAGTGGTTGGGGTGGCTCAGGAGGCCGGGGCAAGATGACGATATACTTTACTCTGAAAACTAAAGACAGCTGTTAAAAGATTTTGGAGAGGCCAAAGGGTGGGGAAGACTTGTCTACTCCTGACTTGGAGAATGGATAAATGGGGGATAAGGTGAGATAAAGAGAGATAAGGGACCATGGTTGGTGTCAGTTTGTCTGCTTGGTTTCCCTTCACTACTGTTTTGGTATCAGCATCTTTGTCTTTTTGTCTGAGGTTTGCTCCTTTCCTACTCCTGTGTTTTTGGTGAGGCTTTCAGTCACTTTCCTGTGCCCCTTATCCTGAGTCAGAGAGATGCATACATTTCCTAGGCATTAGCATCCCATGCCCATCATGGTATCCCATCCCTGGCACTCTGATCTGTCCAAGTATAGGCACCTGACTCCAGTTAGGTCAATAAGATTCTAGGACTAGAGTTTTACATGCACTAATAAGGAAGATGGAAGCATTCTTTCTTCCAGGGTTCCTAAATAGAAGTGATGGAAACTCCAGTCTGCCAATGCCCATTGTTTTAGTTTCCTAGGGTTGCCATTAACAAAATTCCACAGACCGAGTGTCTTATAACAATAGAAATGTATTCTCCCTCAGAGAATTGTATTCTCTCCCTCCAGAGAATGTATTCTGGAGGCTGCAAGTCCAAAATCAAGTTTTTGGCAGAGCCACGTTCTTTCTGAAGGCTCTAGGGGAGGATCCTTCCTTGTCTCTTCTAGCTTCTGGTGGTTACAAGCACCCCTTGGGGTTCTTTAGCTTATCAACACAGCACTCTGGTCTCTGCCTTCATTGTCATGGGGCAGTCTTCCCACTGTGCATCTCTGTGACTAACTTTCCCTCTTATGAGGACAGGAGTCATTGAATTAAGGTCCACCATGATCCAGCATGACCTTATCTCAACTTGATTACATCTGCAACGATACTATTTCCAAGGAAGGTCTCGTTCACAGGCTCTGCGGTGGGGGGGGGGGGGGGGGGGGGAGATATGAATTTGTGGGCAGAAGCACAGTTCTACCCAATACAGCCGTATTCTTTGATGGTTTGATTCCATAAGCCCATGCAGTATGATAGAAAAAGGCCATGGCTCACAGTGAGACAGATCATAGGTGGAGAGAATATTGGCAGGGAAGGAGTCCTGGCTTCTGGTCTCTAACTGCCCTATAATTGTATTGAGTTCCCAAGGTTATTCTTCTGACGTTGGCTACCCAAATTTCCTTCCTTTCAGAAAAGTGCCTTCCGCCACATTTTTTTTTTCTTTGCTTAGGCTACATTGAGTTAGGTTTTGATCTCTTCCTACTAAAACAATTCCAATAAATACAGAAATTATGGCAGCATTCCAGGTGGAAAGAGAAGCAGATCTGAGCTATGGCAGTGGTGACAGGAATTGGATGGAAAGGAATTTATTAGGTGGAATCGACGGGGCTTGCATTCTATTTAAATTTGGATTATGGGAGAGGATAAATCTCTAATGATCATTGGTATGAATGAGTAGATGATAGGATCATTCTCTGAGAAAGAAAATAAAAAGGAGTATAAAAATGCATGAAATTTGTGGACTGGGTGGCTCAGTCAGTTCAGCATCTGACTCTTGGTTTTGGCTCAGGTCATGAACTCACAGTTCATGAGTTTGAGCCCTACATTGGGCTCTGGGATGGCAAAGTAGAGTCTGCTTGGGATTCTCTCACTCTCTCTTTCTCTCTCTGCCCCTCCCCTGCTTGCTATCTCTCTCAAAATAAAATAAACAAAAAAATTGCATGAAATTTGGTCTTTGTGAACTTCTCTAGACCATGATTATTTATAAGCCTTCTGAAGACTTTGCTTTCTTGAAGTCAGGGAAACATTCATTTTTATATATATGGTACTTAATGTAATATAGTGGGCACATGGCAGGTGTGCCATAATGCTTATTCAGGTAAATATAAAAATTGAGATCTTGAAAAACACAATTTCTCGTTAGCCAGTGGAACATATGACATATGTTCTTTGGCCTGGAGATGTATTGATGCTCAGTGCCCCGGAGTGTCCCTCATTGTGTGTAGGAGACTGTATGCCAAGGTCACTGGAATTGTATTCATGGGACAGTCAGTAAACCGTTTGAAAAAGAGGGAAAAAATTAAACTCATAGTATCATCAGTGGGGAAGCTGAATATATATTAAATATGTTAACGTAAAGTTGAAAGATGCCTTCTTCTTAGGACAAACAGGTTTAAGTGTTTTGATTCCCCCTACCCACATTTCTTGCTTTAAGGTGTGTAATGATAGAAACTCCTTGAGGCAAAAATCAAGTTTTCAGCTGCTTATGGCGACTGCTTATGGATCAATAAATTCTGGCTCAAAAGATCTGCTTGGACATCATGATAACATGGGGACGTTGCCAAGGTATCTTTTTAAGGAGTTCATAATATATCAGTATAGTGCTTAAATGTTGATAATATCTGGACATCTCAGAATGTACATTTAGAATTCATAACACCCTGAGCGACAATTTGGAACGAATACATTTAGTGATAAATGAATATGTTTGCGTGTGAACTGATCAGCAGGTCGAAAGTGTTGTGGTTTTATTTTTTATTTTTTGAGGGTGGCAGTAGTATTGCAGATGGACATTGAAATCTTTTTATTCACTGATGAAATCAGGGACTACGTTTGTCAGTCTGAAGAAGAGACTTTTGGATCCAGACCTCCACTAATAGTGCAGGGAAGTGTATTTACTATTTATTTTGCATAACACAGTTGTAAAGGATTTTTAAAAATACATCTCTAGGCCAACAGATGAATTACTGTTTCCATTCAGGATGGCCATAAGGAAAATAAAATAGCTGTAGGACATAAAATCAATTGTTTTACTGAATCTGACAACTTTATGTACTTTGTGAAAAATCATGTGAGGTGAAATTTAAACTCTTAACGTCTCTGTTGTATGGCTTTCTCTGTCCACTCCATCTTGCAATTACTTGGCTCTTCTTTCTTTCTTTCTTTTTTTATTTTATTTATTTAATTAATTTATTTTTTAATTTACATCCAAATTAGTTAGCCTATAGTACAACAGTGATTTCAGGAGCAGATTCCTTAATGCCCCTTACCCATTTAGCCCACCCTCCCTCCCACCACCCCTCCAATAACCCTCTGTTTGTTCTCCATATTTAAGAGTCTCTTCTGTTTTGTTCTCCTCCTTGTTTTTATATTATTTTTGCTTCCCTTCCCTTCTGATCATCTGTTCTGTGTCTTAAAGTCCTCATATGAGGGAAGTCATATGATATTTGTCTTTCTCTGACTGACTAAATTTGCTTAGCATAATACCCTCTAGTTCCATCCACGTAGTTGCAAATGGCAAGATTTCATTCTTTTTGATTTACTTGGCCCTTCTTTAAACCCGAAAGCATATTTATGAAAGCCAAGGTATGTATATTTCAGCAAACTCTTCTTGAAAATCATGTGTTCTAATAGGACTTGAGAGCTTGGAAACTACATGGGTTAATTTAATAGGCTAGATTGGGCTAGTACCCCACTTCCACCCTACCTTTTAAACATTTTCTTTCACAGGCCTTGGCTTTTTTTTTTTAATCTCATATTTCTATGACAGGGTTTCAAAATTAGATATTTTTAAATAATTTCCTTAAGATTACAAATAATGTGGTAAGTAAGATAAAAAAATTCTTGTGTGCAGCACTTTTTAAAATGAGATGACTTCCTATGGCGGAATCACTCAAGTGCTTCAGGTTACATAAGTGACTCTCTGGGAGTCAGGCACCTAACGAGAGACATTCGCTTTCCAGGCCAGTAAGTACCATTTAAGGAAAGCGCTGTGGTGATTTGCCATACAATAAAGGAGAATAGTGCCTTGCGGTTTTACAGTTATCTTTCTTCCAAAGAACTTACAGTGTTTTTACATAGACCATTTCCTTCATCCTGAAAACAATTCCTGGGTAGTATTCTGTATTATATATTGTTCCCAAGGCTCCCAAGTAATTTATTTAGTGGCGATTATTTGAGCTCCCACTGTGTGCCAGGCTGTTATTGGGTTAACAAAGCAGAGTTTCGTGCACATCTCTGGGTAGCAGAGAGATCTGAGCAATTATTATAGCAGAGAGTGCGGCTAAGGATATGTTAGGCGTGAATGCAAATGCCCTGGGGTCCCAGAGGGTAGAGTAACTACCTGTGCTTGGAGGATGAGGCTGTAAAGCTTTTAGAGAAGAAACTATTGAGGACAGTTTCAACAATACGAGAAAACAAGGATGGAATCTCTCTCTGTCCAACTTATTTTCCAGGCGGAGATACTCTCCATGTTTAACTTACTTCCACAACCATGAAAAGTGGCTTAGGGGGTGGGGGGAATTTGGGAAGGAAGTCAAGAGAGGATCAGAATAATTCGAGGGCCTTTGAGGAAAAAAATTTTATGTATCTTCCAGAGATTCCGTCCTCTATTCCCTACTCCTTTTTGTGAACCATTGTTAAGGATGGGAGTGGGTACCAGTTCGTTTGTTCTGTGCAGAAAAATACTGATAGCTTCTGCCCTAGGGTGTAATTTTGTCAATTGGAAGAGCGAGCTTTATATGAAGTTATTTTTTATGAAATCCTCTTCTTAAAATTATTTGTTCTATAAAATGTACCTGTTATGAATTCATGGAATCTTCAAATGCAAAGAAAAAGCGTTCTATAAATGAGACGTGATAAATGACGTGTAGCTGAGTGAAATTCCTCCTCCTCCTTGGCCAACAACCTGCTGGTTGTACTCTTCCTCCCTGAAGACAGAACTGGTTGGGGCTGCAATTGGTTGGATTCAATCAGAATTTAAGAACTGCGAGGCAAGTTGTTGAGGAGAATTATGGATTTCCTGTCATTTCTATGACAGCTGCGGAGTAGGAGAAATCTTTCTTAGAGATGAGGGCTGATCATGGTAAGGTCCCTGGGTGAGCCGTCAGAAAATCAAAGTGCTGGTCGTGGCTCTGAAAATACTCCTGTCATTTAACCATTCAGAGCTTCAGCTGCTTCATCTACAAAATGGCTTGTTTAGATTTAATGATATCTCAACTCCTTTAAGGAATAAAATTTTATAATTATGTGACTGCATGAATGAACGTTGTTACAAGCCTTTTACATTGGAATATTCCTTTGTTCAAGGAATTCCCTTTGTTTGTTATGTATTTTCCCCCTCTCCCCTGCCTGAGAAATTGCTGTGCATCCTTCAAGGCCCTGGGAACAAATGAAAGAACTGGTATATTTTGAGAACTGATGTCTGTGTGCTAGGTAGGTATGGTCATAAGTAGGGTGACCGTATGGGCAGATTTTGCCTGTTACCCTGGGATAATTTTTAATAGTGCTTTCTCATACTCCCAAGAGTGTCCTGGGTTAGACAACAGATTACCTGATTTTAAGGGTTTTACAAACATTAATAATTCTCATAGCAGTTCTGTGAGGTGGATATTATTATCCCCATTTTCCACGTCAGAAAAGCTATAATTTAGAGAATATTGAGGCATTTCTTCAAAGCCTCATTGCTTTTAAGCAGTAGTTATGTCCTGGTGTTCTGACTTCAGATGTCTTTCACTGTACCTTGATACCCAGATCAAGTAAAAGCTATTGCTGGCTCACATGCATCCCCCGCAGACTTTCCCGTAGTGCCCCCTACGTTTGTTTTTGCTACTGAAAATTCTCCTCATGTACATAAGCATGTGCATGTCAGAGGCTTCTCTCACTGGACTCTGTTCCATCCTGAAAGCAAAACCCCTGTTTTATTTACTACTGCATCAGCAGCATTTAGCGCGCTTTGCCTGAGTCCATGTTTACATGCGCCATGGTGTATTTACTAGAGGACTTGCCAACATGTAAGATCAGGAGCCTTCCTTTCCAGTTCAGGCTCCCCAACCTGGCAGCTTATGTGACTTTGAGCAAGTTTGATTTTTTTTTTTCTGAACCAGACCCAACTAACTTCCAGAGGCCGTGAGGATCAGAGTGGGTAATGTATGAGAAGAATTAACACTTATGGGGTGTTTCTCTTTCTTAGGCATCACACTAAATCCTCCAGGAGATAGATGATCTCATTTAGTGTTCACAAGAGCTTCCATGATAGGGACCTTACTAGATTTAAAAATGTTAACTGCTCGACCCATGAGTTACAAAGCTAGGGAGTAGCAGGTGCAGGCAGGATTCCAACCCACCTACCTGAAACACGGTTTTTCTCTTGTAAATCAGTGGCCAAAGGCAAGATAATAGAAATAGTGAAGGAGTCTTGGGAATTCTCTGCTAAAGGGTCTCAGAGTAAAGTATCAGGATTGTAGTTTGTGTTCTGCCAGGATTCAGCAGCTATCTTAGTCCCTTCGTGTAGGGCCTTGCTCTCTGAACCTGCTGGCCACAGCAGTAGGCAGGTAGATATCTGCCTGCGTGGCACTCTGGAGCCCTCCTCCTGACTGTGTGCTTGGGTTGTATAGCTAGAGGCGATGTGGTGTAAGATTTGGGTCAGACTTTGGAATGTATAACTGATGATACAGTCTCCACTGAGTCAGTGAGGTTTTTGTAGAAACTGACCCCAAATTGCATCATTAAAAGTTAACATGTTTTCAGGGTCACCTGGGTAGCTCAGTCCGTTAAGCATCTGACTTTGGCTCAGGTCATGATTTCACAGTTTGTGAGTTCAAGCCCTACGTTGGGCTCTGTGCTGACAGGGTAGAGCCTGCTTGGGATTCTCTCTTTCCCTTTCTCTCTGCCCCTCCCCTGCTCATGCTTGCTCACGCTGTCTCTCAATAAATAAATAAATAAATAAATAAATAAATACACATAAAAAAATTATAAAAGTTAACATGTTTTCTGAGCCTGCAGAAATCTTTCTTTGAAAAATAAATATAAAAAGTTAAGCTTGAGCAGAACAACAGTAATGAACAGAACGCTTTGGTTGCAATAATACTATTATAAAGGGAAATGCTGCCCCTTATCCAAACCTGGTCTTAAATTGTAAGGTTCTGCTGAGACCACCTAGGGGTATAGAGCATTTTGTATAGTGCCTTGTATGAGGGTAGGTGCTGAGTAAGAATTTACTGAAGGAGAATAAATCTGTGAGTGTTAATGATTCGAACCGTTTAAAGTTACTTTGTTAGATGACATTAGCTCATTACTAGAAGAAAATGCCCTTTATTTCTGGGATTCTTAATATGCGGTCCATAAATCGTTATAATTCTGCAGATGAGTTTCACGAAGCTCAAAAACTCCTTCACACCTGTGAAATTGTGCATATAATCATTTTTATAGGAAACAAGTTTATAATTTTTATGATTCTCAAAGGTATCCTGTCCTCATTCTCGCTTTAGCTGCCTGCCTTACAATTTCATTGTAAAGGTACTCTTTGGGCATAAGAGGCAGACCAGAGGACAAGCAGAGGCCTTTATTGAACCTCTGAAGTCCTGTTTGAGTTGGCATCTGTCTCCTTACCTACATCTAAGAGAGTTTCTAAATTTTTTTTCACTTTATTTTTGAGAGACAGAAACAAAGCATGAATGCGGGAGGAGCAGAGAAAGGGAGACACAGAATCAAGCAGGCTCCAGGCTCTGAGCTGTCAGCACAGAGCTCGGTGAGGGGCTCAAACCCACGAACTGTGAGATCATGACCTGAGCTGAAGTCGGATGCTTAACTGACTGAGCCACCCAGGCGCCCCTAAGAGAGTTCCTTTATGACATAACAAGTACCATGATCATAGTGCTAAATGAAAGAATAATTTATGTAGGCTGTCCTGTGCCATTCTCTTGGTATTTGTCCTTACCTCTAAGATACTCTAAAATCATTGTAAATGTCACTGCTGTATCTCTGAAAAGTTTCTCCAAGTATTTCCTCTTTTAACCACGTACAGAACTTGAGCTCACGTGTCAGCCTCTCCATAGATAAAATGGAATGTATTGGCTGGTTGCTCGTGAATGAATTATCTCTTTATGGCTAGAATGATTCCCCTCAGCAAAAGGTATGCTGGGCTTAGGTGAGTAAAATTTGGAAGCTGCTCAACTTTAGGTGATAGAATTTTTAGTCTCTACCATTCAACAGTTTTGTAGAAATACTCTTCTGCTGGGAGGCTTATAATTATAAGCAGTTCCCATAAAGAAACAGAAAACTTAATGCCTGTGATTATTTCAGCTATGTTAGTTTATAGCAAAAGTGCTCTATTTTTCTGTTCACTTTGGGGTTGAACAGGAAGTATTTAAAGGACACAACTTAATAGCATATTTTTATCCTGTTTCAATCGTTAATATTTTAGTCTAAATATTTCTCTCTGGACATGATCAGAGGATTGTTTATAATTTTAAAACCACTTCAGAATAGTATCAGGATTAATTAATTGGGTTTGTGTATTAGATTGCTTTTGAAACATGCAAGCTTTGTTTGAACTTTCTCCCCCACTCCGTGCATGAGAAATTTTAAGAGTGTAAGAACAGTTGGCATCATTTGCTCCTTCTTGAATTCAGTTAAGCTTATCGCAAACTATGTCATGGCCAGAGCTTAACGTGTTGTTCCCCTTCCAGAAAACCATTTGCCAAATGCAACACAGTTCGGATGGTGGGAAAGCTGTAGAGCATTCACATTTAACCGAGAATTCTCTCCCTCGTATACAAATTTGGGGCTGAAGAAAACATGCTGATAAATCATACCTGACTATATTGTCTTTCCCACTTCTGAAAACCACAAGAACAGAAACAGCCATTACTGGATCCTTCACATGGAGTTTTTCTGCTCAGAGCCCATTTGGAGCTGTCAGTTAATAATACGAAACAACATGGGAGGGTGAAGGGTGCCTGGATGGATAACCAACAAATGTTATAAAAAACATGATGGTGCCTGAAGACTTGTAGCCTAGATATTTGGCCCCGAATACGGAGTCTTTTCCATATTCGTCTCATTTGGTAATTAGCACACTGACCCTGTGCAGACTAGAAGCATAGAAAAACATTTTGAAAAGTGCAGAGGAAGAAGTAGGATTAAGACAAACATTTATATAACCAGGAAAAATGACCCAGGGAAGACGGGAAATCTGGTGACACTCTGTTTACCCACAGCAATGTTAAAATAGTTTGCAAGTGAAACAAAGCAGAGCCCCTTGAGTAAATCACTAAGAAAGTATAAGGATAGACCAGCAGCTAACAGCACATCACAAGCTACCCGTGTGATATGGTTCTGTCCTGTTATATCAGACAGATAGCTTTCCTTTGAATATTGTCCCTTTTTTTTCTTCTCTCCAGTTAGTCCCAACATGGGATCATGTGAAACTGTGGGCTGCTATGAATCAGTATTGGAAGTGGATGAAAATAGCTTAGGTTATTAGAAAAGGGGAGAATATCAGAATGTTTGGCTATTGGGTTCTAATCAACATGCAAACGTTAGTCTAAATCAGAGACCATTTTATAAACCTTGTATATCTGGGAAAAAAACTCCAAAAAAACAGCAACCGAAAAAATAGCAATTTCATGGCGGGTAAAAATCTCTCTTGTGTTTGCAGATCACATGCCCTGTGGGAAGATTTGCTCTTCCAGGCTTAGCATGCTTGAGGCTAGTCTCCGTCCAAAGCCAGAAGCATAGAGCTATCAGAAAGTAACTGAACTTTCTTAACTTGTATGTAAGTGGCTTTGGTTCAGTGCCAGGTAGTTTATCAACAGGGAGAGATAAGCTCTTTTGCAAACAGGTCTCAAAAGTTTGCTGGTCGGACTGCTTGCCCGTCAGATGCTAAGAGCCCTAACCTGGTATCATGAAGATGCCTGCTGATGTGTAAACCATACCCCTACGATCAGGATCCTACAGGATGTCTGTGGAATGATCTATGTGAGCTTTGCATTCACGCATTCATTTATGAATGCTCCAGGTGTGGATGAACGAGACAGAGAAGCAGTTAAGAGTTCTTTGCCCTCCTATGCTTTGGTTCATAAGAGACTCTTAAAAAATGAGAACAAACTGAGGGTTGATGGGGGCGTGGGTGATGGGTATTGAAGAGGGCATCTTTTGGGATGAGCACTGGGTGTTGGTATGGAAACCACTTTGACAATAAATTTCATATATTTAAAAAAATAATAAACGTTAAAAAATTTAAAAAAAAGAAAAAAAAGAAATAAAAAAAGAAAAAAAAAAGAAAAGAGTTCTTTGCCCTCCAGAAGCTTATCTTCTATTTGAAACGTCACAAGTGAAATAATCTAATGAATTGAGGAAGCACAAAATATGAAAAAGGCTGTGTCCAATGACAGATAAGCATTTTAAATAATAAGCGCCCTGAATTCAAGGAAGACAGATTGGACGGGCTAGAATAATCAGGAAAGTTTTTGTGGAAGATAGGAGTACCATACCACCTCTCATTTATATATAGTGCTTTATTGAAACAGGTGGATTTTACATACTTCATCTTCTCAGTGTCACATTATTACCGCCATTTTAAAGCTGAGGAAGCTGAGGCCTTGAGAGACAAAAACGTGGCTACCACTTGCCCGGGTAGAAAGGTGTCCTCACACCCAGGTTTTCCACTTAAAGTCTAGGACCAATTCTGCTACTCTCTGGCTTCCTTGATGAATAGGTAATACATTTAATCCTCGTTATTCTTGGATTCCATAATTGAGAATTTGCCTATTTGCTAGAATTTATTTGTACCCCCCAAATCGGTACTTGTGGCACTTTTGCAGTCATTTACGGACAGGAACAGAGTGGTTGAACATTTGGCTCCCCCAACGCATGCATGTTCCCAGCTGAGGTGGAACAAGGCAACATTCTGCCTTCTTGCTTCAGCTCTCACACTGTAAACAAGTGTCCTTTTCGTGGTCGATTTAGCTGGTGCTTTTGCTCTTTAAAAATGGCTCTCAAGTGCAGCGTTGAAGTACTATCTAGTGTTCCTGAATGCAGGAAGGTTGTGATGTGCCTTATGGAGAATATATGTGTGTTACATAAGTTTCATTAAGGCATGGGTTATATAGTGGTGTTGGCCATGAGTTCAATGTTAATGAATCAACAATGTATGTTAAATAAGGTGTCTTTATTTAAGTTTTAAGTACTTTATTTAAGTATTAAATACTTTATTTAAGTATTGATTGATTGACGAAAATGTGACTGGAGGCTCACAGGAACCTAACCCTTTATTCCTCCTAAGAGCAGTGGTTCAGTATTGCTTCCTTCAGTGTGCATGGTGATTTTATAGAACATAACTACGGAAAACAATTGGAATCAACTGTGCTTTAGTTGAGTGAAGAGAAAGTGGAAAGATGTTGCCGCAGTTAGAATAGCATGAACAGAAGAACAGGATTGGGGAAACTCATGGTTGTGTAAAGAATGGACAATAGATGATTCTAATTGGCCTCAAGGCTGAAAAGCAATTGCAGTAGATAAGGTCTAGGTGCCAGATTGTGGAGGGTCCATTATATGTAGCTGATGAATTTGGACTTAATCTTACAAATGGATTTGGGGCAGGGATGTTACAAAAACCTCTTGGGAGAAGAGTATTTAGTTGGTTCATGCAGGAAGAATGGGGCTGGAAAAAATGGGGTACAGTAAGGGGAGTTCTCTTTCTCTCCAGGCACTTGCCTCAACTGACAGGGATTTATCGGTAGAACAGGAAACCAGGGCTCTCCAGGTCTTGATGGTTGATATTGAAGGCATAGAGTGAAGAAGGAGCTGACAAAGGTGAAGGCGTCCCAGGGACCTGGAGGAAGTTCAGGAAGAAAATTCAAAACAACTAGGAAAGCAATTTAAGAAGGATCCTTAACTGAACAAGGAGCCAGTGTAAATTTTGGAGTCTGTGTGTGGTGTGGTTTTCCTCCCTCATGTGTGTGAAAACAGGGTTCTGAGAAGACTCGGCAACCCCAGGAGTAGGCATGGAGACTGTGAAAAACAATTCCAAATATGTGTATTTGGTTTCAGGAGCTGGCTCATCTGGATCCCTGTGTCATTTAACAGTTACAGTACACTCCTAAGGAACGAAGAATAGGACTGTTCTTTGTTAGACTTGTTACCTTTTCTCAGGACTATCATATGAAGTTCATTGTGTTCGCATTCAGATTCAAATCTCGTACCAGTGCATGTGCACACACACTTGCGCACATGCACACGTCCATGGTGTCCTGTTGCACTCAATGACCCATGACAGTACAGTGCATAACTGGTAAAAAAAAAGTCTGTGGCTGCGTTGGAATAACAGTCGCCATGTCTGATGTATTGAGAGTGGCAGATTCAGATTTCTGAGGCCGGCTGCCCTGAAGCCATCTCTTAATATTTGTCTTGTAATATTTCTGTTAAAATTGACTTTCAAAATAAGTGGAATGAAACTATTAGTGAGTCACTGAGGCTTTATTTTTAATAGACCTGGCTATGGATGCCTTTCTGAGTTTTTAATTTCAGAAGAATTAGGCATCAAGATAAGTTAATATGACACTCATATTTTCCCTCTACCACTGATGGTTATTCGGCCTCCTCAAGGAATCTCACACTGCTAACGTGAAAATAGGGCTCTCAAAATTGAGTTTCGCCCAATCAAGTAGGATTCTCAAACTTGAATGCGATTTCCTCAGGGAAGCCTTTTCTTTGTCCCCATTTAGAATTGACCTATTCCTTCCTTAAGCTTTCTCAGCTCTTGCCTGCATCAGACATGTATATGAAAGTTTGATCCTGGGCCTATAGGCATCCACTTGATATGGTAACTCCCTGGGCTGATTGAATGTGTCTTAAGGAAGTATAGTAAAGATACCTTTATGGGGACATAAAGTTATATGATGTCTTTAGCAGAATTGAGACCTTAAAGCTCATCACTGCTCTCAGTATCCCATTTCTTCCCCTTTTATTGTTCCTTTCTCCCAGAGAGTGAACTCTGGTTCCTGTAATCATGGGAGACTATCCTTAATCTTCACATTCCTCTATACTCTTTGGTACTGCCCTCTACTTGACTTAAGTCTTTGGATTATAGTTATTCCTAAACTATGATACTTTGCTTAGGCTGAAAAAACTCCCTGCTAAAACCTTAATTTATTAGTTTATAGTTCTCATGATTCAAAGAACTAGACATTATTTGACAAAGTATATCTTTTCTGTTACAAAGAAGGGAATAGGAAACATTCCTTCTCAGTACTTGCAGCCTCAGTGATAGTTCTGACAATGAGTAGCTTCTGCTTGGGCAAGTTCTCAGTGGGTTCATGGAAGAGAAAAGTTTTGACTTGGGTCTTGAAAGAATAGAAGAAATTAAACAGAAGGGAGAAGGAGGGCATTCTAGACAGGCGAAGGTGTGAAGAAAACATGGAGAAGGGAATATATGTGGTTTTTTTCTAACCAATGGAGTTGACCAGTCTGGCTGGAGTTTTCTAGGGAATAGCAGAAAGAACCTGACACATAATAGGACCTCAGTATGCATTAGCAAATGAATGATTCAACGGTTCAAATTGTAGGACATTGAATTTCAAGCTAGGGAATCTGGGCCTAATTCTGTAATACTTATTAACTGAAATATTGAAAATGGGGTGAGTTATGCCCTCCTGTGCCCTCCTATGTTAGTATTTTATTCTGCCTGTGTAGTTGGTAAAAAAAAAAAGAGGGGGGAGCATTAAACTACAAAGGGGAAAATATTTATTTTAGTAAATATTAGAATTTATTAGTGATATTACAAAAGCTTCTTATTTGCACTTATTCCATGTTACTATAATTCCCAAATGTTGAGAGAGGGTCGTAAATAAAACAGCACAGTAACAAAAGCCCTCAAGCTTCAAAATTGTGATTCTTAGAGAAGTAGTGAGTTTGGCATTTTTAAAAAAATAGTCCACATGGTATAGAATAAAATAATGAGCCTGGGGAGTAAGTAATACAGACATAGTCAAATGGAAAAGAGATAAAAATAAAATATTTTACATTACATACTTAAATATACCTCTGAGAAGAGGTTTCAGATATTGTGTAGATGAAAGAAATTTCAGACTCAGGAGTGAGAAAGTATAATATTAATCAACTTAATCACCAAGTGCTCTCCTTCCTGATATAGAAAAAAAAATCTGGGAACTTTCTTAGTCTAACCAGGTTTGTATTTCACTTACTTCCCTGGTTCTCTCTCTCTCTCTCTCTCTCTCTCCCTCTCTCTCTCCCTCTCCCTCTCCCTCTCCCTCTCCCTCTCCCTCTCCCTCTCCCTCTCCCTCTCCCTCTCCCCGCTCCTCTCCCTGGGATAATTCTATCAGCTTTGATCCCTGTTGTAACAACTGAGATTTCTCTAGTGATGCCTTAATGAGAACTTATGTCCTCTTTTGCCTAATTCTCTCCCAGTACCAAAAGATCTTGCTTTACCAACATCTCATGAAATCCAAGCCTGGGGGGCTCTTTTCCCTTCTATCACAGAATCAATCTGATACATTTTAGCACTGCATTTAACAGAATCCTCATCTGATAGAGGAAAAAGCTGTATCTCCCTACCTTACACTTCATACCTTGGAAGTCAAGATGTTTACTTCTTTTGCCTCTTGCTGTCGCTTGGCAGCCTGACTCTCTTCTCCTGTGGTCCTGATGTTACTCCTGCTGTCTGTTTTATACTAGCTCTTTGTGTTATCAACTCCAGTCTACTATCAGGGTCTGGATTTGAGATTACTGCTTTTACTTGATGGTTTGTGTCTTAGTCTGCTTAGGCTACCATAGCAAAATAACCATAGACTAGGTGGTGGAAACAACAAAAATGTGTTTTCTCACAGTTCTGCAGGTTAGGAGTCCAAGATCAAGGTGCCGGTGGGGTTGCTCTGTCTTTGAGGCCACTCTCCTTGGCTTGTAGATGGCCACCTTTTTGCCATATCCTCATGTGGTCTTTCCTCTGTGGTGTACATCCCTCATGTCTCTGTGTGTTTAAATTTCCTCTTGGGGCTCTTCGGTGGCTCAGTTGGTTAAGTATCTGACTTCGGTTCAGGTCATGATCTTGCGGTTCATGAATTCGAGCCCCATGTTGGGCTCTGTGCTGACAGCTCAGAGCCTGGAGCCTGCTTTGGATTCTGTGTCTCCCTCTCTCTCTGCCCCTCCCCTGCTCACACTCTGTCTCTCTCTCTATCTCAAGAATAAACATTAATTTTTTTTATTAAAAAGTGAAACTCCTCTTAAAAGATTGTATTAGAGCCTACTCTAATGGCCTAATTTCAACTTAATTACCTTTTTAAAGATCTGTCAAATACAAATACAGTCACATTTTGAGGTACCAGGGTTAGGGCTTCAACATATGGATTTTGAAGAGACCTAATTCAATCCATAAGAATTGGTTTTAGAATTCTTGACCCAAGATGAATTCTTGATCCATCTCTGTTCAGAGCAGCTTAATTAAAAAGACCTATATTCCTCTCATTGAAAAGAATTCTTAATCTGTGTCTTTATAAAGAACCCATGTGCTATGTTATATACCTTACATTAAAGGGTTGTATTTCCAATAGTTAACATAATACACACCAAAGATTAACCTAGGTTGTGTAATGGTAGATTTTCCCTTTCTTCCAAAGGAATGGATTATTGCCAAAAGAACACCAGATTTACTTGGTTACTGCTGCAATACCATACACCAAATCCCTTTTTCCAGAAGATAAAATTAATGAGAACCTTGTTGGAACAATACACATGCTTTTTAAAATGCTCACTTGTATGAACTTATCATCAAGTAAGAAACAATTCGACAGATGATCTTTAAAGGCCAGGCTGAAATTGGACAAGATCCAAAACCACTATAGGAGGGGGCAGTATTTTTATATGTATTCTCATTTTCCGTTTAGGCTGTTGAAGAAAAACAAAGTCTGAGATTCTAGATCAAAGGGGCCTTTCTATGGGGACTCTTCTAAGACAGGTGAAGGACGGATGGGGCTGCCCCTTCACTTTTAACACATCCTGAAATCAGCTTCCCCTTTCTGTGTCAGATAAAGTGCCTTGGAAGTGGGGTGGGGGAACTTTGGGGATGATAGTAATGATAGGAAACAGTATAACAAGAGCCACATTGACCAAGGGAACATTTTCATTAGACAGCTCATGACTTGAAAACAGTCACCATTTAATAACCCTTTATGCTTCTCCCCAGATACCACTCTCGCCTCTCTCCCCTCAAAATGCACGTTTTGAAGTTATTTCACTATCCTGATTTTACCCTTACATTAAAAAAAATTCATGACAGGTTTAAATTGTATTTTTGTGAAGACATGGTTGATCGAGTGCAGGTTTTCCAATTGCTGAGTTCAGGAAATAGAGTCTAAATAGCAAAAGCCTTGGGTCATTTTCCTCTAACAAAGCTCTCACTGTTCTACTTTTCCTCAGGCGAAAGGCAGCGTCCTGTAAGACGGAGGCCAGGAGAATGGGTGTTCAGTTGAGTGCAGCCTTGTCTCCCTCTCTCAGCACAGAAAAGGAGGAACTTAGTATGACTTTGCCTTTTCTATCATAAGTGTTAACTTGATGACTCAAATAATAGAAGCTTCTCTTTGAACCACTGAAGTTGTAACGTTATGTTCTTTGCTGTTGAAGCAGACAAAGCCATCAAACGATGTTCATGTGAAACCATCTTCCAAGTGTTGTCATTGAGAATCCACACTTTTCCCTCTCATGCCCATCATTTCCTGTTTGTGCTTCTTACAAGGACTGGCAGATGAAGCTTGCAGCACAGCGAAAAAGACTGTTCCTGTCATCTCTGTTTCAAAATCCAATAGGAAGGAGTATTTTTCTTGCTTTCTGTGTGTGTGAGTGTGTGTGTGTGTGTGTGTGTGTGTGTGTGTTTTCTTTCTTTCTCCCTGTCTTGTGGTTTGGCTTTTCAAAAAAAAAAAAAAAAAGCTTGGTTTTTAACAGATCCAAGAAGTTCAGATGAGATATTCTTTCCTGTCAAACAGGATCCCAAAACCTTTTGAGGTTTCTCAAGGACTTGTCTCCATAAGCCGAAAAGTCTGTTCTCTTTCTTCACTGTTGCCAGAAAAGTAATTAGGCCATTTTTCTAATTATAGTAATCTTCCCCAAATGGCATATAACTTCAAATCCAAATGCCATGTAAATTGGCCAACAACACTCTGCCGTGAAGCACTTTAACAAGACAGTTTGAATGTAGGAGTTTCACTTTGTGCGAAGCAAAATGTGTTCTCTGTCCCAGTTACAACCAGGTTTTCTTTCTCAGTGTCCTGCCCACGAGGTTCCACTATTTTAGTGCAAGGAGCATGGATGGTAATTGCTCCTGTCACTGGCATTTTGTGAGGAGTTGTGTCTGTGTTGGATAAGTTAACGTCCTTTTGGAAAAAATGTTTATCCACAGAAAAATTGAACAAGATTAAATTGCACTCATGTTGTTATAGCGACTAAAAATCTCTAGATAGTTAAGAGTGAAGTTCCCTGTGTCACAGAACACAGAACTAGATTTTTCTCCCTCTAAGAATAATCCTCTTGTCTTTGGTCTCTATTATGCTAACCAAGGGGAAATTAGGTCCTGCTGGTAAATTTTGCGGTCCCAAATATGTTCACAGTAGATTAATTGCTACCTTCTCTTGCTCCATTTGTAAACAAAACAAAACAAAATACAACAACAACAACAACAACAAACACTTTTCCAAATAATATATCTTGTAGATATTTGATTTTTCATTGTCTACCCACCCTCCTGTGTGTAGACTGGGATAAGGGCACTATGGTGAAGTCTTTAGAAAATGGAACCGGACACTGAAAATGAGGAGTAAATAAGGGCGGATTTCTCCAGGAAATGATGGAGTTATGTTGATTGAAAAAGGAAGAATAAAATTGGATAGGAATTTAAGAACATAAAAATGGAGTGAGCATTTAAGGGTACAATAAGGTACAGTTAAGGTACAACGGGTTCCTGAGTTATGTGTGGATGATGCTTTGAGACACTAACCAAAACTACTTTATTTCCACAGAAGTGCGATTCAGCCATCAAAACTTGGGTATAAGGAGAAGAGAATGCGCCAAGTGGATATTCCCAAGTGTTAGATTGGATTGGATTCTAATTTACTAGTGGTTCCATTGTGTTTGTGAAAAGTACAAATTCCTGAATTATTGTCTCAGAAATTATATTTCATAGGTCTGAGGTAAGGCTTTGGAATCTGCATTTTAGCAAGCTTCCTGGGTGGTTCTGATGAAGTGGTTCTTAGCACTATAATTAGTTGCTTATTAGCTAACACTATTAGCTATCATGCATATTATTTATTAGACTATTGGTTGGTTATTAGCCAACACTATTGCTCTGAGAATTTTAAGGGACATAGGCTGGCAGATAGCCCAGAGCACTGACAGCACAATTTGGAGCCAGTACTAATAAGGGAATTCAAATAAGTGAAAAATACCTTGTAGGCAAGAAAAGTGTGGAATGAATTAGAAAGTTTTTATTTTTTTTTTTTCCAAAGCTATTCAAAGGGTGGAATAATGACCTGCTAAAGTGAAAATTAGGTTGCGAAATTTTGCCAAGGCATGGATTATTTTAGGGGGATGGTTATTGGGGCTCCTGGGTGGCTCAGTCAGTTAAGTGTCCAACTTTGGCTCAGGTCATGATCTCACAGTTCTTGGGTTCAAGCCCCGTGTTGGGCTCTGTGCTGACAGCTCAGAGCCTGGAGTCTGCTGCGTTTCCCTCTCTCTCTGCCCTTCTCCCACTCACACTCTGTCTCTCAAAAATAAATAAACATTAAAGAAATAAATAAAGGGGAGACGGTCATTTAGATTTTGAGTGGAGAATATAATGAAAGAATGTGGAACTAGAAATGTTTTTTAGGGGATGGGATATAAAAATGTACATTTAAAGCAAAAGATAGGAAAGGCCTTAAGCCTTATTGTACAGGGGTGCTGGAAAAATATTAGCATCAGTACTTGCCATTTCCAAAAGTAAGGACATTTTTTTGAAAATAAAATTTCTGTTACTTATTTCTGTGGAACATCACCACACACTATACACACGTCTTAGGCCATTGTTTGAATTCCCGTGTGTGTTCTTTGTGACTTCAAGATAATCTCTCTTCTGGATTATTTACCTGAAGTGCCTTAAAAAGCCAAACAGGACAAGGATGCTCTTGTCAGTGAACCAAGGAATCTCAATTGTTTGATTGCTTAGAGTGAAAACGCTGGGGGGTGGGGGGCACGGAATCTTGAATTTATTTAAATTTGAAATATGCTTTGGCATAAAATAACTGCTCGACAAACATTTCTTGTAATCTGTTTGTGTGGTCACATGTAGTAAATTCCTCTGTGATAGAAACTTTTCATAAAGATTCCTTTGTTGGCAATGTTTTTATGCTCGGAAGCACCCTTGTGAGAAGCCAGGTTTTAAAAGGGGCGTATAATCTCATAATGAAAATGCTACGGAATCCTAAGGACCTACTTCTTCCTTTAATCCCCCAATTCCCTGCTTATCACAACCTCATTAGTCATCAGAGTACTCCAGTGAGACTGGTTGTTTTTTAATAGTGTAATTGTAATTTGTGAGGGGTCAAAAGGGGATTTGAATATAAAAAGATTTTAGTCTGTTTGGAAAGTCTGCTTTGGCTCCATTGTCTTCACCCCTAATTTACCTTGAAGGGCACTAAGGGATCGTAATAGGCTGAATAATGGCCCTCCAAAGATACCAGGTTTTAATTCCTGGAACCCATAAGTATTACTTTATAAGGAAAAGGGATTTTTGCAAAGGTGACTAAACTAAGGGTCGTGAGATGAGATGATTGTCCTGGATTATTCAGGTGGGTCCTAATTCCAATCACCAGTGTCTTTATGGGAGAGAAGCGGAGAGAGATTTGGTGTGCACAGGAGAGGAGGCAGTGTGACCAGGGAGGCTGAGATTGGAGCCTTGTGGCCCTGAGCCCAGGAATGCCTGCAGCTGCCAGAACGTGGAAGAGGCAGGGAGCAGATTCTCTCTTAGAGCTTCTGCAGCAAATGTAGCCCTGTGGGTACATTGATTCTGGCTCAGTGAAACTGATTTCGGACTTCTGATTTCCCGAACTGTGAAAGAATATATTTTTGCTGTTTTAAGATTTCAAGTTTGTGGTAAGTTGATATGGTGACCCTAGGAAACCAATGCAGGCGGTGAATTTCCCCCAGTCACTCTTCTTCTGACATACACTCTGGTTTGCAGCATAATAATCATCCCAGGAGCTTCTTAAAAAGTTTAGAGTTCTGTGTCTCATCACAGACGGAGGGAGTCAGAATTTCTCGGAATGGGATCCAAGGATCTATATTTTTAACGGACTGCCTTTATGATTCTGATGTGCATCAGGTTTGATAAACATTTCACGGGGGTGTTATATTAGTTTCCTATTGCTGCAGTAAAAAATCACCACAAATTTAATGGCTTAAGACAACACAAATGACCTCCTTTTGGAGGTCAGAAGGCCAACAGTGTCACTGAGTTTAAGTCAAGGTTTCAAGACCCCTGGTTCCCCTTGGATGCTGTAGGAAGGAAAGCACTCCCTTGTCTTTTCCAGCTTCTGTTGGCTGTCTGTATTCTCCCAGTCCAAAGCATGTCACATTAGTCTCTGCTTCTGTCATCACATCACCTTCTCTGACTCTCACTTCTGTGGGAGGACCATTGTGATTGTGTTGGGCCCATCCAGATAATCCAGAATAATCTTCATGTTACGATCCTTACCTTGATCGCATCTGCAAAGTTCCTTTTGCTATATAAAATAATATTCATGGGTATTTGGGA
Organism: Acinonyx jubatus; assembly: GCF_027475565.1. Taxonomy (NCBI): domain Eukaryota; kingdom Metazoa; phylum Chordata; class Mammalia; order Carnivora; family Felidae; genus Acinonyx; species Acinonyx jubatus. Next base: position 51,906,065 of record NC_069387.1, read on the forward strand.
TTGGGATGTGCATATATTGGGGGGGGGGCGCATTATTCAGCTTAGCACAGACTGCATGATAAAATCTCCTGTAGAAATCATAGATGTAAATGAAGTTCAATAACAGATTGTCATGCTTAATTCATTGCCTGTTCACCTCCCTTTTTTGTGCTTATTTTTCCAAATAAAAGAGACAGAGCACGGGCAGGGGAGGAACACAGAGAGAGAGAGAGAGAGAGAGAGAGAGAGAGACAGAATCCAAAGCAGGCTGCGGGCTCTGAGCTGTCAGCACAGAGCCTGAAGTGGGGCTCAAACCCACGAACTGCTAGATCATGATCTGAGCCAAAGTCAGACGTTTAACCAACTGAGCCACCCAGGCACCCCACGAGTCAAAACATTTTCATATGGCCATTATTATCTTTGACACTTTGGTGGCAGATAACAAAGCATACAAAGCCAATTGATTTCACAAAAACATTAGGTTTTTAAAACGTTGCAAGTTAATTTAATTGCCGAGGCAAGGGGGTGCTCAGATGGGGAGATTTTGACTTCCCCTAAATCTTCATCAGCCCCTTCACAGACAACCACCAAATAAACATAAGGTTCTACGTAAAGATACAATTTTTGCTCTGCAGATATAGGATCAAGACATCTCAAATGGAAATTCACATAAATAAAACTTGGGCATTGCTATCCAAATGTGATTGTAAAGAAAAACCTTCATGGGCTTCTTTCCAACCCTCTCTAAGTATTTCTCTCTAGCACTTCTGTGCTGCCTCTTTCATCTTGTATTTGCTGATAATATTGAATTCCGGATTTGAAGTAAGTTTGTTTGTTTGTTTGTTTGTTTGAATTGAGAGAAAGAGGGCACAAGTGAGCGAGGGTGGGAGAGAGAAAGAGAATCCCATGAGGGACAGGGACAGAGAGAGAGGGAGAGAGAGGGAGAGCGGGAGAGAGAGAAAGAAGTGGGACTCACCCGAAGCAGGGTTCATGTTTACCCGAAGCGGGACTCGAGTTCACTTGATGCAGAACTGGAACTCAAGAACCATGAGATCACGACCCGAGCCAAAATCAGATGCTTAACCGACTGAGCTACCTAGGTTCCCTGAAGTAAGTTTAATTAGAAGCTATAGAATGGTAGTACATAGCTACTTAAAAATATGACAAGTGTGTTTATCTATCACCAGTGTTTATTGACCAACTGGCACATTTATTTGTTCTTGAGCCTGCTTAATTGTCTTATGCTTGTTGTCATTGCTCAAATTAAGCCTTTCCATCTGCACGTTAGGGTGACTGCAGTCACTGAATGATCCCTGATCTACTATTCTCTCTCTCTTGCTTTTCAACACCCATTCCCCCATCCAGTATCTTCTCGCTTTACTGCCACTATTATCTTTGAAGCCCATGGAATTGATTCTATCCCTCTCCCACTTAAAATCTTTAATAGCTTCCCACAAAATAAAAGTTGAAACTAGACGTGCCATTTGAAGACATGGCACTGGAGTCTTCTATGATCTTAGCCTGTTATTTCCTTTTCATTGTCCTCTATACACTTTCACACCTTGTGTTCCACTCCTTTTTTTTCCCAAAGAGTCATATTCAATTTGAGAGGTGTTCTAGGAGAAAACATTCTTTGATTAAATAAGTTTGGGAAATGCTGTATTTTTCATACTCTTCTGGGAACTTCAAAATGCCCATTCATTTATCAAATGGTCTGAGAAGTCCTATATAAATAATAATAAAGATATATAAGATATATATAAAGATATATAATAATAAAGATATATATAAAATAAAGATAACTGTAATGCAATTTGTAAATTTTTATTGCAGTAGGCAAATATATAATAAAGTGCATAGACCTTACTTAGGTCAATGAATTTTTGTTTTTGTTTTTTAAAAAATTTTTTAATGGGGAGGAGCCAAGATGGTGGAACAGCATGGAAGCTTTTTGTGTGTCTCGCGTCCATGAAATACAGCCAGACCAACACTAAGCCATCCTACCCACCTAGAAAACCGATTGGAAGATTAACACAACAATCTGCACAACTTGAAACACAGAATTCAGCAGGTACATGACACGAAGAGCTGAACTTGGGGAGCAAGAAACCCCGAAAGGTAGGGAACCCCTTTTGAGGGCCGAGAGAGGACGGAGACTGGGGAGGGGGGGAGCATATGGGAAAAGCACCCCTCCCCAAAAGCAGCTGGAGAGAAAGTGGAAAATTGGAAACAGCAGGGACTAAACTAAAAAGGGAGAAAGGAGAGGGTTTAAATTCCATTAAGACTGTAAACAAGGGGAGCGCAAAGACTGCAACTCCGCAGCTCGATATCTGGCGGTGCTCTGGTGGGTCCGGGAGGTTCTCGGGCCATATGGGGAAAAGCGGTTCCACTGCTGGAAGGACATTTGGTAGAGACTGTTGAAGCCACCTGGTCCCAGCAGACCCCTGGAAGGCAGCCACATTCACTGGTGCTGGGGCAAGGTTGTTGAGGGTGAAGCCTGGTGCCAGATGTGTGTTGCAATTTTCCATGGTCCCTGAAACGCTGAGGCTACTCTGTCTCACGATTTTTTTGGGAGGTGGGCTGGCACCTGGCTGCAGTCTCCGTGCACTGGCAACAGCAGGATCCAGCAGGTGTTCCTGGGTGCAGCCGACATTTGGCCATTGCTCATTCAGCCATCGTTTGGTGAGACCCTCCTGCAGAGGGGCAGAGCCGGTCAAAGCCGCAGTCCTTTGGAAATAAGGGGCAGGGAGAAACAGCCGCATCTGAGACAAAACTTGGGAGAGAGGTACTGCCTGGGGCCTGGTCACAGAGAGTGGAAAAGCGGGGAGTGGACGAGACCTGAAGATGGAGGACCGGTGCGCGACTGCTGATCCGGGAGAACAGATTGGGTGGCTGGGTGGCGCCATTTTTCACCGCTCCCGTGTATGCGTATGCACACTGACAAGCACTGCAACAATCCACCCCAGTAGTCTAGCAGCACCATATATGGGAGAGCGGAGCTGTTACACCAAGCCCTGCCCAACTGAGCCAACTTTGCTCTTCAAGAACACAAACTTCACTGCTGGCTTAATCTATGGACTATAAAGACATACATGGACTGACCTCTAGGGGAAAAGAAAGCAATTCCAGTCCTACTTCACTCTGTTAGCAGGTTCATCTATTCAATTTTTTTCTCTTTTTCCTTTTTCTCTTTTACAATTCTTTTCTTTTTCTTGAATACAGATAGAGAAAAAACTCATTTTTATTTTCAATTTTTATTAAAAATATCTGTCTTTAATTTTTATTACTATATTTTTACTTTTGTGTAAATTTTTTCAAATTCTGCTTTACTTCCATCATTTTATTTTAGTCTACCTCATTGTACTCACCTTTTCAAATTTTCAAACAACTTCCTTTTTTTCTTTTTCTTTTTTCATTTCTTTTCTTTTTCTTGAATGCAGAAAGAGGAAAAACTTAATTTTTACTTTCAATTTCTTAAAAAAATATTTTTATTTAATTTTTATTACTATATTTTTTGCTTTTATGTAAGTTTTTTCAAATTCTCTCTTACTCCCATCATTTTATTTGTCTACTACAGTGTATTCACTTTTTCAAATTTTCAAACAATTTCTTTTTTTCTTTTCCTTTTTTCTTGTTTTATCTTTTTTCTCTTTTTCATTTCTTTTCTTTTTTCTCAAATACAGAAAATGAAAAAATTCATATTTCTTTTTAATTTTTATTAAAATATTTTTCTATAATTTTTCTACTATATTCTCTACTTTTGTGTATTTTAGTCTACTTTAGTGTATTCATTTTTTCAAATTCTCAAACGATTTCCTTTTTTTCTCTACCCCACACTTTTTTTGTTTGTTTCTCTAATCTGTCAAACCACTTTCTACACACAGACTAAAACACACCAAGGATCTAGCATATCTATTTGATTTTGTGTGGGAGTGTTTTTAATTTTTAATTTTAATATTTTTTTAACTTTAATTTTTTTAGTTTCAAGTTTTCTACCTCATTAATTCCTTTTCTCCCTTCAAAATGACAAAACGAAGGAATTCACCCCAAAAGAAAGAGCACGAAGAAACAACAGCCAGGGATTTAACCAACACAGACACAAGCAAGATGTCTGAACCAGAATTTAAAATCATGATAATAATACCAGCTGGAGTCGAAAATAGATTAGAATCCCTTTCTGCAGAGATAAAAGAAGTAAAAAATAGCCAGAATGAAATTAAAAATGCTATAACTGAGCTGCAATCACGGATGGATGCAGCGGCGGCAAGGATGGATGAGGCAGAACAGAGAATCAGTGATATAGATGAAAAACAGAGAATAGTGAAGCAGGGAAAAAGAGGGAGATTAAGGCAAAAGAGCACAATTTAAGAATTAGAGAAATCAGTGACTTAATAAAAAGGAACAATATCAGAATCATAGGGGTCCCAGAGGAGGATGAGAGAGAAATAGGGGTAGAAGGGTTATGTGAGCAAATCATAGCAGAAAACTTTCCTAACCTGGGGAAAGACACAGACCTCAAAATCCAGGAAGCACAGAGGACCCCCATTAGACTCAACAAAAACCGACCATCAACAAGGCATCTCATAGTCAAATTCACAAAACACTCAGGTAAGGAGAGAATCATGAAAGCAGCAAGGGAAAAAAAGTCCCTAACCTACAAGGGAAGACAGATCAGGTTTGCAGCAGACCTAGCCACAGAAACTTGGCAGGCCAGAAAGGAGTGGCAGGATATATTCAACGTGCTGAATTAGAAAAATATGCAGCCAAGAATTCTTTATCCAGCTAGGCTGTCATTCAAAATAGAAGGAGACATAAAAAGTTTCCCAGACAAACAAAAATTAAAGGAGTTCGTGACCACTAAAACCAGCCCTGCAAGAAATATTAAGGGAGACTCTCTGAGGGGACAAAAGATGAATATATATATTCATTCATATATATATTTGGTATATATATATATATATATATATATATATATATATATATATATATATATACCAAAAGCAACAAGAGATTAGAAAGGACCAGAGAATACCACCAAAAACTCCAACTCTACAAGCATCTTAATGGCAATAAATTCATATCTTTCAGTACTCACTCTAAACATCAGTGGACTCAATGCTCCAATCAAAAGACATAGGGTAACAGAATGGATAAGAAAACAAAACCCATCTATCTTCTGCTTACAAGAGACCCATTTTAGACCTAAAGACACCTACAGGTTGAAAATAAGGGGATGGAGAACCATCTATCATGCTAATGGTCAACAAAAGAAAGCCATAGTATCCATACTTGTATCAGATATTCTAGACTTTAAAATAAAGACTGTATCAAGAGATGCAGAAGGGCATTATATCATAATCAAGGGGTCTACAGACCAAGAAGACCTAGCGATTGTAAACATTTATGCGCCAAATGTGGAAGCCCCCAAATATATAAATCAATTAATCACAAACATCAAGAAACTCATTGATAGTAATACCATAATAGTAGGAGACTTCAACACCCCACTCACAGCAATGGACAGATCATCTAATCAAAAAATCAACAAGGAAACAATGGCTTTGAATGACACATTGGATCAGATGGACTTAACAGATATTTTCAGAAAATTTCATCCTTAAGCATCAGAATATACATTCTTCTCCAGTGCACATGGAATGTTCTCCAGAATAGACCATATACTGGGACACAAATCAGCCCTAAGTAAGTACAAAAAGATCAAGATCATACCATGCATATTTTCAGACCACAATGGTATGAAACTCGAAATCAACAAGAAAAAATTTGGAAAGGTAACAAATACTTGGAGACTGAAGAACATCCTACTAAAGGATGAATGGGCTAACCAAGCAGTTAAAGAAGAAATTAAAAAGTATATGGAAGTCAATGAAAATGATAGCACCACAACCCCAAACCTCTGGGACGCAGCAAAGGCGGTCATAAGAGGAAAGTATATAGCAAGCCAGGCCTTGCTAAAGAAGGAAGAAAGATCTCAGATACACCACCTAACCTTACGCCTTAAGGAGCTGGAAAAAGAACAGCAAATAAAACCCAAAACCAGCAGAAGACAGGACATAATAAAGATGAGAGCAGAAATTAATGCTATTGAAACCAAAAAAACAGTAGAAGAGATCAATGAAACCAGAAGCTGGTTCTTTGAAAGAATTAACAAAATTGATAAACCACTAGCCAGTTTGATCAAGAAGAAAAAGGAAAGGACCCAAATAAGTAAAATCAAGAATGAAAGAGGAGAAATCACAACCAACACAACAGAAATAAAAACAATAATAAGAGAATATTATGAGCAATTATATGCCAACAAAATGGTAAATCTGGAAGAAATGGACAAATTCCTAGAAACATATACACTACCAAAACTGAAACAGGAAGAAATAGAAAATCTGAAGAGACCCATAACCAGTAAGGAAATCGAATTACTAATAAAAAATCTGCCAAAAATCAAGAGTCCAGGGCCAGATGGCTTTCCAGGGGAATTCTACCAAACATTTAAGGAAGAGTTAACACCTATTCTCATGAAGCTGTTCCAAAAAATAGAAATGGAAGGAAAAGTTCCAAACTCTTTCTATGAAGCCGGCATTACCCTGATTCCAAAACCAGACAGAGACTACACTAAAAAGGAGAACTATAGGCCAATTTCCCTGATGAACATGGACGCAAAAATCCTCAACAAGGTATAATCCAACTGGATCCAACAATACATTAAAAAAATTATCCACCACAACCAAGTGGGATTTATACCTGGGATGTAGGGCTGGTTCAATATCCGCAAAACAATTAACATGATTCATCACATCAATAAAAGAAAGGACAAGAACCATATGATCCTCTCAGATGCAGAGAAAGCATTTGACAAAATACAGCATCCTTTCTTGATAAAAAAAACCTCAAGAAAGTAGGGATAGAAGGATCATACCTCAAGATGATAAAAGCCATATACGAGAGACCCAATGCTAATATCATCCTCAATGGGGAAAAACTGAGAGCTTTCCCCCTGCGGTCAGGAACAAGACAGGGATGTCCACTCTCGCCACTGTTATTCAACATAGTATTGGAAGTCTTAGCCTCTGCAATCAGACAGCACAAAGAAATAAAAGGCATCCATATCGGCCAGGAGGAGGTCAAACTTTCACTCTTCACAGATGACATGATACTCTGTATGGAAAACCCAAAAGATTCCACCAAAAAACTGCTAGAACTGATTCATGAATTCAGCAAAGTTGCAGGATATAAAATCAATGCACAGAAATCGGTTGCATTTCTGTAAACCAACAATGAAGCAACAGAAAGAGAAATCAAGGAATTGATCCTATTTATAGTTGCACCAAAAACCATAAAATACCTAGGAATAAATCTAACCAAAGAGGTGAAAAATCTGTACACTGAAAACTATAGAAAGCTGATGAAAGAAATTGAAGAAGACACAAAGAAATGGAAAAAGTTTCCATGCTCTTGGATAGGAAGAACAAATATTGTTAAAATGTTGATACTACCCAAAGCAATCTACATATTCAATGTAATCCCAATCAAAGTAACACCAGCATTCTTCCCAGAGCTAGAAGAAATAATGCTAAAATTTGTGTGGAACCAGAAAAGACCCAGAATAGCCAAAGCAATCTTGAAAAAGAAAATGAGGCATCACAATTCCAGACTTGAAGCTATACTACAAAGCTGTAATCATCAAGACAGTATGGTACTGGCAGAAGAACAGACACTCAGATCAATGGAATAGAATAGAGAACCCAGAAATGGACTCACAAATGTATGGGCAACTAATCTTTGACAAAGCAGGAATCCAATGGAATAAAGACAGTCTCTTCAGCAAGTGGTGCTGGGAAAACTGAGCAACATGCAGAAGAATGAACCTGGACCACTTTCTTACACCATACACAAAAATAAACTCAAAGTGGATGAAAGACCTCACTGTAAGACAGGAAGCCATCAAAATCCTCGAGGAGAAAGCAGGCAAAAACCTCTTTGATCTTGCCCGCAGCAATTTCTTACTCAAGACGTCTCTGGAGGCAAGGGGAAAAAAAAACAGAAATGAACTACTGGGACCTCATCAAAATAAAAAGCTTCTGCACAGTGAAGGAAACAATCAGCAAAACTAAAAGGCAACCGACAGAATGGGAGAAGATATTTACAAATGACATATCAGATAAAGGGTTAGTTTCCAAAATCTATAAAGAACTTCTCAAACTCAACACCCAAAAAACAAATAATCCAGTGAAGAAATGGGCAAAAGACATGAATAGACACTTCTTCAAAGAAGACATCCAGATGGCCAACCGACACATGAAAAAATGCTCCACATCACTCATCATCAGGGAAATAGAAATCAAAACCACAATGAGATACCACCTTACACCTGTCAGAATGGCTAACATTAACCACTCAGGCAACAACAGATGTTGGCAGGGATGCGGAGAAAGAGGATCTCTTTTTCATTGTTGGTGGGAATGTAAGCTGGTGCAGCCACTCTGGAAAACAGTATGGAGGTTCCTCAAAAAACTAAAGAGAGAACTTCCCTACGACCCAGCAATTGTACTACTAGGCATTTATCCATGGGATACAGGTGTGCTGTTTCGAAGGGACACATGTACCCCCATGTTTATAGGAGTACTATCAACAATAGTCCAAGTATGGAAAGAGCCCAAATGTCCATCGATGTATGAATGGATAAAGAAGATGTGTGTGTGTGTGTGTGTGTGTGTGTGTGTGTGTGTGTGTGTGTGTGTATTACTTGGCAATCAAAAAAGAATGAAATCTTGCCATTTGCAACCACATGGAGGGTATTATGCTAAGTGAAATTAGTCAGAGAAAGACAAAAATCATATGACTTCACTCATATGAGGACTTCATCAACAGATGAACATAAGGGAAGGGAAACAAAAATAATATCAAAACAGGGAGGGAGACAAAACAAAAGAGACTCATAAATATAGAGAACAAACTGAGGGTTGCTGGAGGGGTTGTGGGAGGGGGGATGGGCTAAATGAGTAAGGGGCATTAAGTAATCTAATGAAATCATTGCTTCACTATATACTAATTTGGATGTAAATTTTAAAAAATAAAAAATAAAATTAAAAAAATGAGAAAAAAAAATTTTTAATGTTTATTTTTGAGAGAGAGAGAGAGAGCACAAGGGAGGAGCAGAGAGAGAGAAAGGGAGGCACAGAATCTGAAGCAGGCTTCAGGCTCCAAGCTGTCAGCACAGAGCCGGAGGCAGGGCTTGAACCCATGAATCATGAGATCATGACCTGAGCTGAAGTCGGATGCTCAATTGACTGAGACACCCAGGTGTCCCAGGTCTGGGCATTTTTCTAAAGTGAACACTATTTGGACAGTGTAAACACTATCCAGACCAAGATAGAGACCATTTCTTGTGTTCCAGAAGCCCTCTTCACACCCGCCATACCATTCAGACTTCTAACACTGTAGAAGAGTTTTACTTGTTTTCAAACTTTCTATAGTGGTATGTTTCTATAGAGTATGTTTTCTTTTGTGTCTGTTGTCTTTGTCCAGTGCTTCACTTATGATATTCACTCATGTAGTCATATTGCTCCATGCTGTGGGTTGGCATAAAACTACTCACAGGCTTAATACAGCCCACTACCTATTTTATATTGCCTTTGAGCTACGAGTGATGTGGATAATTTTCAAGGATCGTAAAAATAAATACGAAATGCAACAGAGAACCTATATGGCCTGCAAAGCCTAAAACATGTATGATCTGTTCCTTTACAGAAAATGATTGTCAATTCCTACTCTGTGGTGTTCCATTGTATGAATGTACAATTTACTTATCTTTTGTACTTCTCTTATTTAGGTTACTTCCTGTTTTGGATCTTCACAAATAGTGCTGCTATGAACATTCTTGTACATGTCTTTTGGTGAACATATGTACACTTTTTTTTGTTGTTGTTGTTAGGTTGCTGGACCATAAAATTTGTGTTTTTTTGGTAAAGTGCTAAAACATTTTTTCACAACAATCCTACCAATTAAAATTTCCATCATATATCAGTGAATGAGAATTCCAGTTGCCCCACATTCTGAACATTTGATAATGCTGGATTTTTAAAATTTTATCTCTTTTATTATGTGTGCAATAGTATCTTGTGAGTTTAATTTGCTTTTTCTTGATGAGGTATAATATCTTTTCGTGTGTTAATTGGACGCTTGGATATCCTTTTTGTAAAGAGACCTGCTCGTTTTTTTGCTCATTAAAAGAAAAAAAAACCAAAAAAACCCCAAAACCTGGTCTTTCCTTCTCTTAATTGACTTATGTACGTTCTTTATATTATGCACGTAAATCCTCTGCCAGATGTATATTGTAAATATCTTTTTCTGCTCTGTGGCTTGCCTTTTTTCTTATTTATGGCATCTTGTGATAGTTGGAAGTTCTTAATTTTAATGTACTTCAATTTTTTAAATCTACTTAATGATTAGTGCTTATTTTTTCCTATTTAAAAAATCTTTGCGTACCTCCAAAATATAAAAATTCTTCTCCGTTTTTAAAATGTTTATTTATTTTGAGAGAGTGAGCAAGCACGAATGGGCAGGGGCAGAGAGAGGAAGAGAGAGAGAATCCCAAGCAGGCTCCGTGCTGTTAGTGCAGTGCCCAATGTGGGGCTTCACCTCATGACCTATGAGATCGTGACCTGAGCCCAAATCAAAAGTCAGATGCTTAACCAACTGAACCACCCAGGTACCCCTAAAATTGTCTTCTAAGTTATCTTCTAGAGGCTTTATTGTTTAATGTTTTGCATTTAGTTTGTAATCCATCTAAAAATGATTTTTGTGTTTGGTGTGAGGTAGTAGTAAGGGCTTATTTTTTCCACATGAAATTTCAGTTGATATTCTTGGGAACCCTGTGAGGCTGCAGAACACAATGGGAATTGTCTTCTAGTAACAATCCTGGTGAGGCCAAATCACTATCATAGAGCTTAGAGCCCCAGGAGATCACTTCTGGGAAGACTGGTACCCTTGCAACATGGCCTGGCTTTCTGAGAACAACAGACTTTAGTCTCCCATCCAATCCTTGTGTCTTTGGAAACAAGGCTAAGTTTGTCCATATGAGACCTGGCCTGGGCCTGACATTGGGAGAGATTTTCAGAGACCCTGGTTACACTGCTGTTTTCCAAAGGATAGCTTGGTGTGGCAACAGGTAAGGCCATAGTGCCTGGCTTACCTTTAAACAAACATCATGGGGCACCTGGGTGGCTCAGTTGGTTAAGTGTCGGACTCTTGAATTCAGCTCAGGTAATGATCTCGGGGTTTGTGACTTGGAGCCCCACTTTGGACTCTGTGCTGACAGTACAGAGCCTGCTTGGGATTCTCTCTCTCCCCCTCTCTCTGCCCCTCCACTGCTTGTACTCTGTATTTTTCAAAATAAATAAATAAACATTTTTAAGTAAAAAAAATCAATATCTGCCTTTATTTGTTGAAATGTCTGTCCCTCCCCTGGTGTGCTGTAATGGTACTTTTAATGTAAATCTGCTGACCACATATGTGTGGGTCTGTTTCTGAATATTCAATGTTGTGCCTTAGGATTTTCACATCCATATGTAAGATTGAGATTGGCTTGTAATTTTCCTTTTTTATTACGCCATTATCATAGTTTTGTGTCAAGGTCATGATGCCTTCATGAAGTAAGTTTCTGTTCTCTCAAAACATTTGTTAAAACCTGTGTTACATTGATTAAATACTTGGAAGATTTTCTTGGTAAGTTTATCTGAACCTGCAGTTTTCTTTGGGACTATGTAAATTATAGATTAAATGTATTTAATGTATTTGTGAATGTTCAAAAGTTTTACTTTGTCTTGTGTCAGTTTTGATAAGTTGTATTTTTTAAGAAATATGCCCATTTCATCTAAATTTTCAAATTTATTCTATATTTCATAATGTTTCCTTCTAATTTATCTTTATAATATATGTCATATCTGTAGCAATGTCTCCTTTTTTTCATTGTTCATATTGATGATTTGTGTTTTTCTTTTTTCTTAAATCATCTTACAGGCTGTATTCTGGGAACTAACTACCTCATTGTAACCCCCAAATTTTAATATGTCTCATTTTTATTATCAATTTGTTAGAAATATGTTCTGTTTACATTGTTTCTTCTTCGACTCATGAATTGTTGATAGTTTATTCTTATTGTTTATTTTCAATCCCTAGTTTACCAAGTGTACTTTTAATTTTTAGAGACTTTAAATTAGTATATTTTTTCCAAAACGATCCTGGACTTTCTTTTGTGTTGTAATTCTTTTATGCTACAATTGTTATGTATTTTAATAAAAAAATTATATTTCCCTGGTTATAGAATAATGCCTTAGTTTGTGTAGCACCCTAGTAGGGAAGACAGAAGAACAGGTATACATCATTTTTAGTGCTTGAATATGTGCATAGATTCACCACCAGCTTTTTGAAGTCTGTACCCACTCTTTATAGATGTGTTTTTAGGTAGCAACTAGCTCTGCATAGAGCAACTAGCTCTATGATAGAAAAGGTAAAAAAAAAAAAAACTTTAGGGTTTTACATGATTTTTAATGCAATCTGAAGTTAAAAACAGAACCTTAATAATACATGACACAACAGAAAGTTTTTCTCAGTAAATGCTTTCAGAATAAGAATTTCTGACTGTCTCATGTATTCACATACTTAGCTGCACTACAAGAGTCTAAAGCCTGTGTGGGTGGTATCTTCCAGGGAATTATGATGACTATATAGGATCATATGGGAGTGGAAATATTAAAGGCAGCTAAAACCTTGAGTCTTTTTTTTAATGTTCTGTATTGTTTATATTTATTTATTTATATATTTTAATGTTTAGGATAATATACTGCAAAAGCATTAGCCACAAATGTAGACGTACCCCATGGAAAAACAGAAAATGATCAGAGCCTGCCAGATACCCCTAAACTTTCTCTAAGAGAGTTTCCAAACCATTGTGAATGAGGGTCGGGGAGAGAGGAGGAAGAGAGAAAGAGCGAGCCAGCGAGGAAGAGAGCAAGCACTGTGTTTTAATAACTAAGAATTGAGTGTGAAAAAATAAGTAGCAGTGTTTACATAGGAATTGAGTGACTCGGATTGCTTCTGTGAAGTGTTAAATAGTATCTAACCTAATTTTCCCGTATTTAATAATTTGCAGCTAGCTCATTCATTCAGCCCATTCAGTTACACTATCACAAGTCATTTAAAGACTGATTAGACAGCTGAGAAGGGAGGTGATGCTGGCAGGATGTGAGCGTGGTCCAAGCAAATATCACAAAAAGGGAATAAGTGAATTGGCACCAGAGAGTCAATATTTCTCTTTGGCTTAATGCAGCCTAGCATTACGGGGACGGAAGGCTGATGGTCAAAAAATAATCCTTTTATCAGTGTGCCTTGGTGTTTAAGTATTTACTTTTCCATCAGGAATTGACGAAAGCTAAATTTATATTTTACAGTTTACAACTTTCCGATAAATTCTCCTTGAGCACAAGTAAGCGTGTCCTTTTTAAATTTTTTCCTAAGGCTAGAGTGCTTTGTACTTACAGTTGGTTGACACATGCCTGGCCTTTTGTTGGAATACATGCCATATTACTATATGCAGTTTAGAAGTAACAGGACCTAGTTGTGAATCAGCTTAGACACTGGAGGAAAAACAATCAGTCATGGCAGCGATAATTAGAATTCATCAGATTATATTCAGATTCTGTCCTGTAACTTCTTTATCCTGATAGTCTCTGAAGCCCATTACAAGATAATCAGAGAAGAGTGGTTCCATTCAACTAACATGTGGTTACTTAGAAGCCATTGAACCACTGGTTCTCTGGTAGTTTGTAAGGAAGATGTTATAATGCACACAAACGTTGTGTATATACCTTTAAATATGCATTGAGGCCCATAGGATATATTTCAATATGAATGGGAATTTTGTACATTAAATTACCTTGTTTCCACGGATTTAAGCAAGAAAAAAAAATTCAGGAAAGTAACAGCGCACATCAGTCTTCCCATCTGATCCTGGGAATTTTGAAGTATTTAGTCTTTACTAATGGCCAGCTAGAAGAGTGGAAGCTGACTTCTATTTTTCTATGGTAGATTTATTTAGAATCAGCCCAGGAGCAACTTACGACTTTTGTTTTTTGGATGAGAGGTTCCCATGACAGTAAATTAAGTGAAGTGTGAAGGTCTTGGGTGCTGAAGTCGGGTGTCCTGCTGTGGGGCTGAGTTTGGTTGATATTGCTGAAGAAACTCATGCCAGTATAATAAATCAGTTGCACAATGTTAGGCCAAAAAGGGCTGCAAAAACCAAGACACATGCATGAAAAGACTCAAGGAGAGAAATAATATGATTTGATTTTGATGACCAAGATAATACGTACAGAAGATGTTAGCTGCACATGTTACAGAAGATGTTAGTGCAGATGTTTGCTGCACAAAATTGACACACGACGAGGAAGGGAGATGGAAGGATGGAGAGATGGCTGGATTCCTGAATAAGAAAAAGAATAAAAAGAGGCAAGACATTTGAAATGGAGGTCTACTTGAGATCTTACACATAAAAACATGTTTTTTTGGGAACAATCTGCTGCTTGTGAATACATTTGTCAGTGAACCAAAAATGCCCTGTGGGTTAAAGCATTTCCTCACCCATCAGCAACTGAGGATAGCAAAGTACATGTGTAAAAAGGAAATTAAGTTCAATAGCTTTTGCTGTGTTTGAATGGGAACATACATCATTTTTGTAAAGCTTCAGTGATATTCTTTAAACTGACAGCAGGTCTGACCGCATTTCCTTCAGTTTCCCATAATGAATGAACTTGTGAACTCCTTAGCCCCGTCTGGCTTCAGACATTTCAATGGTGTTTGGCTCCTTTCAAACCTTCAACTTGGAGGAATTCTCGTTTATTTTGTTTATATTATGAAATTTTGATTATTTTATGTAGTCACTCATTTTGGGGGAGAGCAGTGGAAAAAGTTACCATTGAAACAGCCTTTTGGGGTTGAGCGATGCCAATCTTTTAGTCACCCAGCATTGATTAGGATAGGAGGGAGAGTGTCGGAATGATACTGTGAGTCACGTATGAGCTATGGGACCAAGAAGATGAATGGCTTGCAGGTATGCCTGTGCATAGATCCAAAGTGAAATTAACATTTTATTTATTGTCAAAAGAAGGATTGTGTTATTGAGATGCGCTGGATGTGTTTCTCACCTTCATGTGGCAATCTTACAAGCTAATATATTAGTTTGGGGGAAATTCTGTTTATTTCTGTATGGAGCTAATTCTTGGCTATCGATGCAAACCAAGAATGACTTTCTGTTCCTTTCATTTTAAACCAATATTCTATGTGATAATTTAATGAATAGATGTATTATCATTTCAAAAAAAATCACCAGAAATATTTCAGATCACTATTTATTATGTGTGGAAGTTCTTTTTTTCCACTGTACAATTCCAAAAAATACATATATATGGCTTTTGATAATGCTGAGCATTTTTTGATATGTGCTTTTGTCATATTTAATGCAGTTTTGCCACACAAATAATCATGTGTTAGGAAGTTGTTAAAAACAAGACGTCATTGGAATACCTACTGTACACTTGGGTCTTTACATGGACTATCTTACTTAATATCCATAAAAACCTGAAGCGATAGAAATTATCATTTTTACTTTATAAATGGCTGCATGACATTAGGTGATTTATCTATTTTTTTAATGTTTATTTAATTTGGGAGAGAGCAAAGGAGGGGCAGAGAGAGAGGGACAGAGAGAGAGAGGGAGAGGGAGAGAGAGAGAATCCAAAGCAGGTTCAGTGCTGTCAGTGCAGAGCCCGACATTGGGCTCTAACCCATGAACCGTGAGTTCATGACCTGAGCTGAAATGAAGGGTCAGATGCTTAGCTGACTGAGCCACCTGGGTCATGTGACATTGCTTGCCCATTGCTTTCAGTGCAGTAAGTCTTTGAACCACAATTTAATAAAGTCTTCTCTTTTCTCAATGTCTATAAATAAAGATTAAAATAAATAACTCATAATGTCACCACTGAAAGGTAAACACTGGCAGCATTTTCTTGTATATTCTATCAGATTTTTTCTAAGCTAAGATATATCTCCCATCTCATTCCCTTACAGTTAGGGTCTCTGTTGGCAACATAATTCTACTCAGATGGCTTCACCGAAGAGACTTCAACGAAACATGATTTATGTAAGTGTGGTTTTGCCAACAAGGAAGGTTGAGCCACTTGGAAACTAACACTGGCAGCCTGTTACCTCCCCAGCCTGAGAAGGTCAGGAAAAAAATACAGTTCTAGGAGCCCAGCAAAAGCTAGCCAGGAGAAGGGGCTTTTTATCAGTGGCTATAGTCCAGGAGGGTTGTGACCACTGCTATAAGCACAGGGCGATAATGGAAAAAGAAATTCACCTCCGTCTCTTCTTTCTCTCTTTCCATTCTAGTCTTTTTTCTTTCTTTCTTTTTCTTGTGACTTCTACTTTATCGGTTTTTTAAAAAAGTTTTAGTATAGTTGACACACAATGTTACATTAGTTTCAGGCATACAACATAGTGATTTGACAAGTTTATACATTATGCTATGTTCACCACTAACTTAGCAGCCATCTGTCCCCTTACATCATTGTTACAGCAGCATTGACTGTATCCTTTTTATGCCTGTGACTTATTAATTCCATAACTAGAAGCCTGTATCTCCCACTCTCCTTCACCCGTTTTGCCCAACCCCTCTCCCCCTCCCCTGTGGCAACATCAGTTTGTTCTTTGTATTTATAGGTCTGATTCTGCTTTTCATTTATTCATTTGTTGTTGTTGTTTTAGATTCCACTTATGAGTGGAATCATATGGTATTTGTCTTTCTCGGTCTGACTTAGATACATCCATGCTTTCTCAAATGGCATAATCTCATCCTTTTTTATGGCTGTGTAATATTCCAGTGTGTGTGTGTGTGTGTGTGTGTGTGTGTGTGTGTAACACATTGTTCTTAACCTTTCATGTATGGACACTTAGGTTGCTTCTATATCTTGGCTATTGTAATAATGCAATAAACAGAGGGGTGCATATATCTTTTTGAATTACTGTTTTTATTTTCTTTGGGTAAATACCAAGTAGTATAATTATTGGATTATGTAGGAGTTCTATTTTTAATTTTTTGAGGAAACTATACTGTATTCTTCAGTGGCTATATCAACTTACATTCTCATCAATAATACACAAGAGTTCCTTTTTCTCCACATCTTCGTCCACACTTGTTATTTCTTATTTTGATACTAGCCATTCTAACTGGTGTAAGGTGATATCTCATTGTGGTTTTAATTTGCATTTCCTTGATGATTAGTGATTTTGAGCATCTTTTTACATGTCTATATGTCTTCTTTGGAAAAATGTCTGTTCAGAGCCTCTACCCATTTTTAAATCGGATTGCTTGGGTTTTTATTCTTCTTGTTTGTTTTGTTTTGTTTTGGTGTTCAGTTGTGTAAGTTCTTTATGTATTTTGGACACCAACCCCTTATCAATATGTCATTTGTATGTCTTCTTTCATTCAGTAGGTTGACTTCTAGTTTTGTTGATTGTTTTCCTTCGCTGTGCAGAAGCTTTTTATTTTGATGTATTCCCAAAAGTTTATGTTTGCTTTCCCTTGCCTCAGGAGACATATCTAGAAAAATGTTGCTATGGCCAATGTCAGAGAAATTATTGCCTGTGTTCTCTTCTAGGATTTTTATGGTTTCGAATTTCCCATTTAGGTCTTTAATCCATTTTGAGTTTCTTTTTGTGTATGATATAAGAAAGTAGTCCAGTTTCATTCTTCTACATGTAGCTGTCCTGACTGGAGCTGGGTCTGGACACCATAACTAGCAGATCTGGTACTCACAAGGAGCTTGCCCAGGGTCCACAAGCCCACCACAGCCCTGGTGGTCCTGGGACACAGGGAAAAAAGCCAAGCCTCTCTTTCAAAAGAAAAAAAAACTAAAAAATTTAAAAACTTTTATTTCTTAATTAAAAATTTTGTCTTGTTTTACTTTTTTGTTCTGCCTTTTGTTTTTTTCTTTTTCTTTTCTATTATTATTATTATTATTATTATTAATTTTCTTCTTTCTATAAGAAGCCAGTTTAAAAGGGTTACATGCATATACAGCCACAGCTCCAGCCAGCCATCAAATTACCAATCACACACTGTCTGAATAGGGGACATTATACACAATACCACTCCTTCAAATTTAGGAGATGAGCCATTCTTCCTACCCCACAGAAACAGAAAGTCAAGCAAAATGGAGAAGCAGAAGAATATGCTCCAAAAAGAAAGAATAAGAAAGAATCTCAGAAAAAGAGCCAAATGAAAACAGAGATAAATAATATGCCTGATAAAGAATTTAAAGTAATGACTGTAAAGATACTCACTGGGCTGGAGAAAAGAATGGAAGATCTCAGTGAGAACTTCAATGAAGAGACATAAAAGAGATATTTAAAAAAGACATAAAAAGAGATATTCTTCAACCAATCAGAGTTGAAGAATACAATAACTGAAGTAAAAAACACATTAGAGGGAATCAGCAGTAGATTAGAGGACATTGAAGAATGAATCAGTGATCTGGAAACAGAATAATGGAAAGCACACAAACTGAACAGCAAAAAGAGAAAGGAATAAAAAAAAGGGTAGATTAAGAGATTTCTGGGACAACAAGTGAACAGACATTCACATTGTAGGGTTCTGAAGACAGAGAAAGGTGTAGAAAACTTACTTGAAGAAAAAGTAACTGAAAACTTCCCTAATGTAGGGAAGGAAATAGACGTCCAAGTTTATTCTGGTCTTCTAGAATACAGTGAATGCTTTTTGTTGGCAGAACTCAGCTGGAATCTAGCCTTGAAGGGAGCCCAGGTGATATGGGTCGTGGGGGTTAGTCTCTTGGGGCATAGGTTAAGGGTTGGGAAATGTGGAGAAGAACAAACAGGAAAAATCAGAACGAGATCTTACTATGCATAATCATTTTCCATTTTTTTAACTTAACATTTAAAAAATGGCTTTATGGCAGCTTGTCACATGGATATGGATATCCTTACAATCAAATAATTAGATTATTTATAATTTTTATTATTGAAAATGCTACAATAAACATCCCTGTAGGAACATTTTTGTACATATCTTTTTTAGTTTCCTTAGAATAAATTCCAAGAAGAGAAATTGGAGTTTGAAGGTCTGTACATGTTGAGGTGCAATCTAATGCAATATTCCCTTGAGGCGCATGGACTCTTGAAGACTTATTTTCTGTGTTCAAATTCCTGTTCTGGAATTTGAACCAGCTGTGTGACTTTGTTCAGGTGGATTAATCTCTCTGGCACTCAGTGTTTTCATCTTTACAATGGAGCTGATAATAACCATATTTCATAGGATTTTTTTAGGATAAGTTAATAAACACAGAACACTTAAAATTTCTATGACTTATAATAAACATCATATAAATATTAGCTAGTATTATTTGTAAGGCTTTTACATATCTTGACAATCTGTTCTCTAAAAAAGTCTGTACTAATTTCTGTTCCCTTAATAGTATTTAGGGGGCCCATTTCCCCATACCTTCATCATTTCTCTTAATCTTTGCCAGCTTAATAGACCAGACATGGTATCTCATTACCATTTTTATTTTCAGTTGAGATTTGATTTGGAGATGAATTTATTTCCTTTGATAAGAACGGACTTCAAAATCATGTGATAGTTTAGGGTCATTATGACCATCAGTTGTCATGGTACTGTGGTTGTACACGAGTAATGGTTAAGATAGAGTTCTGGGTGAGAATATTGGCTGCAGCGTCTAACAGCTTAGTAACTATGTCAATAAGGTACACTAGTGAATATTCATGAAATATTTAGCTCAGCGGAATGAATGCACCACCAAAGGGGTTAAACGAATACAAAGATTTTCCATAATGAAATGCTGGATATATAACAGATGTACAGTTCCATTGTGGGATGGGCCCACTACTGTTTCCAAACAGCCATCACACAGCTCGAGAAACCATCCTTGCACCTGCTCATGTGGCGTGCATCTGTGCTTTGTTGGCAGTCAATGTAGGAGATAGAACTAAACGTGATTGCTTTATATCTGTAGTTGTTAGTGCATGGTAAGATACTTCTGCTGGTAATTTTATTTACTGCTTCCTCCTTAGTGACCTCATATCTCCTCTCTGAAATTACTTATTCAAATGTGTCACTGTCATCATGTAGCAGGCTAAGCAATTCGTCTACTCTTGAAAACATTTTTCCCAAACCTGAGTGTAGAGACTCTGGACTAAGGTTTAATGATGAAATTTCAATTGCTCTTCTCGAAATATAAGGGGGTCAGTGCTTCTGATCTGACTCACCTCTGGCATGTCTGTGATGAGGTGGTAACCATGGAGAGGGATGGTGTTTCCTCTTGCTGGCAATTCAGTAAAGGTTGCTAACACAATGAAGTTATCTGGTGCACGTTAATTTTTGTGGGTGTGTAATATGATGTCTGAGGGAAAGGAAACCCAGGAGGTGCACATCTTCATGGAACAGACAGGTTAGATAATTTTCTTATGGTTAGTTCTTTTGGTGTTTTTCTTAAAAAATCTTCACCTAGCCTAAGATCATAAGTATCTTTTCTCTTAGAAGTTTAGAGTTTCAGGTATGGTAGTTAGGCTAATGGTCTATCTCAAATTAATTATTTGTAATTGGGATGAGGTAAGGTCTCAAGGATCCTTTTTTCCACTTCTTTTTCTGGTTATTCCAGCTTCATTTGTGGAAAAACTTTTTTCCCCTGTTGATTATTCTGGTGACTATTGAAAATCAATTGAACATATATGTGTGGGTATATTTCTTAAATCTCTATTCTGTTTCATTGACCTATTTTCCCATCAAAATGTTTTTCAAACTATGGTCCACAGACCCATGGGGGTCCCTGAGATCCTTTCAGAGGGTTTGTGAAGCCCAAACTATTTTCATAATAATACTAAGATATTATTTGCTTTTTTTCACTGAATTGCTGTTTGCACTGATGACATAAAAGCAATTCTGGGTAAAATTGCTGGTACCTTAGTGTGAATCAAGGCCGTGGTGCCAAACTGTGCTCACTGTCATTGCATTTCTCACTGCCATACACTTAAGTCCATGATGAAGTGAGAAAAATGAACTTATTAAATCTGTCTCCTAAGTATACATTTAAAAATATTTCTATTTGACGAAAGTGGGAAGTAGGCATAAAGCAGTTCAATTACATGCTGAAGTTCTGATGGTCGTCTAGAGCAAGAATTGGCAAACTTTTTCTGTACAGGGCCAGATAGTAATATTTTCAGCTTTACACACAAAATCCTGCAATTTACTCAACCCTGCCACCATAGCATGAAAGCAGTCATAGACAACATGTAAATGAATGGGTATGGCTGTGTTCCAATAAGACTCTATTTACCACAACCCATGTGAAACTGGATTTGGCTTTCTTGGTCATAATTTGTGGACTTCCAGTCTAGAAAAAAAGCACCTGTGAAATTGTTTGATTTGCAGGTTGAATTAAATGCTTTTTTTTTTTCTTTCTGTGAAACACCATCATTACTTGACTGGCAAACTATGATTGTTCATTCAGATTTGAATATTTGGCAGATATTTTCTCAAAAATGAACAAAGTGAGCCTGTCATTCCAAGGAGATAAACTGACAGCCTGTTGCCATGGATAAAATCATGATTTTGCAAAATATGTATCTGATGCCATGAGCTTGATCACTTACCAATACTTAAAGACATTATTGATAACATTGATGGTGATAGTAATGAATGTGATTTTAAAGTATTTTATAATAAAATGTGTCATCATATGGAAGATACGCTGAACTTGCTGAATCAGTTATTTTCCCAAGGACCTGTACGAGTTACAAAAGCATGCATGGGTAAAAAAATCTCACAGTACAAGACAGACCAATGGAGCATGTACACTTCATGGTAAGTTTTCAAGTGCTATATTACTACTAACCTTTAAAAAGCTACCACTTGATGAATTTTGTTATGTAATCTTGAAACTTTGTGAACATATTCCTCACTTTCCCGATGCGTATCAGTTTATTGCTTGATTTTCTTCATCTGCTTCAACCTAACCAATATAGCAAGGGATTAAATGCAGAACGAGATATGAGAAGCCTTAATTCAGTGAAGTCACTTATTATTTTATTTTATTAAAAATTTTTAATGTTTTTATTTATTTAAAAAATTTTTAATGTTTATTATTTTTGAGAGAGATAGAGAGAGACCAAGTGCGAGTGAGGGAGGGGCAGAGAGAGAGGGAAACACAGAACTGAAGCAAGCTCCAGGCTCTGAGCCATCAGCACGGAGCCCGATGTTGGGCTCGAACTCATAGACCGGGAGATCATGACCCGAGCCTAAGTCAGACGCTCAAGGGACTGAATCACCCAGGCGCCCCTGTTTTTATTTATTTTTGAGAGAGAGAGACAGAGTGTGAGCAGGAGAGGGGTGGAGAGAGAGGGAGACACATAATGTGAACCAGGCTCCAGGCTCTGAGCTGTCAGCACAGAGCACGACACAGGATTCCAGCTTGTGAACTGACCGATCATGACCCGAGCTGATGTCGGACACTTAACTGACTAAGCCACCCAGCCACCCCCAATTAAGTCACTTATTAAAGAGCCCGCTTAGGATCCTCTGTCCTCCTCTCTCTCTGTCCCTCCCCTCACTCATGCACATAATCTCTCTCTCTCTCACAAATAAACATTAAAAAAAAAAAAGATTTTCAAAAATGTAAAACAATGCTAATTTTGTCACTGATTTTTCTTTGTTTTAGAGAAGTTATTTTTCTTAAAATATTTTTGTTAACATGTAGTTGGTTTATTATTTTTAGATGAATTAAAAAAACAGTTTTGAAAATTTCTGTTCTATATCAAATATGGTAAATATAACCCATATAAACAAAAGCTCATTTGCATCTTCAGTAATTAGCAAGCATGTACAGGAATGCTTAGACCAAAACTCTTCAGAGCTTCTGGTCTGCCTTTTAAATCAATACCCCGCTGTCTTTTTTAATTTTTAAAATTTTTTTTTAACGTTTATTTATTTTTGAGACGGAGAGAGACAGAACGTGAATGGGGGAGGGTCAGAGAGAGGGAGACACAGAATCTGAAACAGGCTCCAGGCTCCAAGCTGTCAGCACAGAGCCCTACGCGGGGCTCGAACTCACTGACGGCGAGATCATGACCCGATCCCAAGTCGGACGCTTAACCGACTGAGCCACCCAGGTGCCCCAATACCCCGGTGTCTTAATTATAGCTCCAAAATAAGTCTTAAAATCAGGTAGTGAGTTCTTAAAGGTTATTTTTTTCAGTATTTTTTTTTTTTTGCCAATTTGGGTCCTTTGAATTTTCATATAAAATTTAAAATCAGTTTATCAATACCTTTTTATTATTTTTTCCAGCTTATTGAGTTATAATTTACATACAGAATTTTAATACAGTGAACGTGTAAAATGTGATAATATGATATGGGCTATATTGTGACATGATTCCCACATGGAATAAATGAACACATCCATTACCTTATATAGTTACTTATTTTGTTTGTTTTTGTGACAACTCTTAAGTTCTACTTAGCAAATTTCAGTGATACAGTGCATTATTATTAACTATAGTATGATGTAATCCATTAGATTCTCAGACTTTACTAATCTCATAACTGAAAGTTTGTATCCTTTCACCAACTTCTCTCATCCTCACCTTCCCAGCCCCTAGCAATCACCATTGTACTGTTTCTGTGAGTTTGCCTTATTTTTATTTTAAAAATTTTAATTCCACATATAAGTGATACTGTGAAGTATTTGTCTTCATCTTATTTTACTTAGAAAAATGCCCTTTGGATACAGGAGTACTGATGCATAGGGGCACTTGTACCCCAATGTTCATAGCAGCACTCTCAACAATAGCCAAATTATGGAAAGAGCCTAAATGTCCATCAACTGATGAATGGATAAAGAAATTGTGGTTTATATACACAATGGAGTACTACGTGGCAATGAGAAAGAATGAAATATGGCCCTTTGTAGCAACGTGGATGGAACTGGAGAGTGTGATGCTAAGTGAAATAAGCCATACAGAGAAAGTCAGATACCATATGTTTTCAGTCTTATGAGGATCCTGAGAAACTTAACAGAAACCCATGGGGGAGAGGAAGGAAAAAAAAAAGAGAGTGGAAGAGAGCCAAAGCATAAGAGACTCTTAAAAACTGAGAGCAAACTGAGGGTTGATGGGGGGTGGGAGGGAGGGAAGGGTGGGTGATGGGTATTGAGGAGGGCACCTTTTGGGATGAGCACTGGGTGTTGTATGGAAACCAATTTGACAATAAACTTCATGTATTGAAAAAAAAAAAAGAAAAATGCCCTTTGGGCTCATCTGTGTTGTCACAAATGGCAGAATTTCCTTGCTTTCCCTTGCCTTCCCTTTCCTGACCTTCCCTGCCCTCCCCTTCCCACTTAATAATATTCCGTTATCAATATGTATATACTACATATTCTTTATCTTTGAAGGCCTTGTAAGATTTTTTCTATACATTGGCTATTGTGAATAATGCTGCAATGAACATGGGAGTGCAGATACTGCTTGAGATAATAATTTCATTTTTTTGGATATATACCCAGAAATAAGAATGTTGGACCATTTTTAATTTCTTGAGGAAATTCCATACTATTTTCCATAGTGACTCTACCAGTTTACATTTCCACCAGTAGTGCACAAGGGTTCCCTTTTCTACATATCCTCACCAGAATTTGTCATCTTTTGTCTTTTTCGATAATAGACATTGGGACATGTGTGAGGTGATATCTCATTGTGGTTTTGATTTGTATTTCTCTGATGCTTAGTGATATTGAGCATATTTTCATATACCTGTTGGCCATTTGTATGTTTTCTTTGGGAAAATGTCTATTCAGGTCCTTTGCTCTTTTTTAAATTTGGTTGTTTCTTTGTTGTTGAGTTGCAGGAGTTCCTTGAATATTTTGGATATTAACCCCTTATTGGATTTGTGGTTTGCAAATGTTTTTATTTACATTCCAGATGTTGCCTTTTCATTTTGTCAATGGTTTTTGTTGCTATGCAGAAGCTTTTCAATTTAATGTAGTCCTACTTGTTTATTTTTGCTTTTGCTGTCTTTGCTTTTGGTGTCAAATCCAAAAAATCATTGCCAAAGCCAATGGCAAGAATCTTATCCTGTGTATTCTAGGAATTTTAAGGTGTTATGTTTAAGTCTTTAATCCATTGAGTTGATTTTGTGTGTGGTGAAAGATAGGGGTCTAGTTTCATTCTTTTGCATATGGGTATCCAGTTTTTCCTGCACCATTTATTGAAGAGACCATGCATTACCCATTGTGTATTTTTGTTGCCTTTACAAAAGATTGGCCATATATGTGTGGGCTTACTTCTGGGCTCTCTACTCTGTTCCATTTATCTATGTGTCTGTTTTTATGCCAACACCATACTGCTTTGATTACTGTAGCTTTGTAATATCGTTTGAAAGGTGATGCTCCCAGCTTCACTCTTCTTTCTCAATATTGCTTTGGCTATTTTGTGCTTCTATACATATTTTAGTATTTTTTTTTTATTTCTTTGAAAAATGTCATTGAAATTTTGATAGGGATTGCATTGAATCTGTAGATGGCTCTGGGTAGTATGGACATTTTGACAGTATTAATTTTACCAATCCATAAGCATAGAATATCTTTCCCTTTATTTGTGTCTCCTTTAATTTCCTTCATTAGCATTTTATGGTTTTCAGTGTACAGATCTTTCATCTCCGTGGTAAAATTTATCCCTAAGTATTTTATTTATTTTTTTATACTATTTTAAGTGGAAGTGTTTTCTTAATTTCTTCCCAATAGTTCATTTTAGTTGACTTATTTTAACTGATTTCCGCCCCCCCCCCCCCAATTTATTGAGTTCCTTTAGGTAAAAGGCACTATATTAGGCATGTATAGTTACATGAGTGTTCACATGTTTTTTAGATCATTTTAGGTGTTAGCACTGAGGGAAAGTAAGTGCCAAATACTGAACACTTTTGGAGTTGATTTCTATGTTCCTACTCTCCAAGTCTAGGTGAGGAAGTAAAAACCAGGCATAGGTCGGGGCAACTTGTACATGAAGATATATATTTTTTTCATGTAAAATACCTGGTTTAAAGGCTAATACTTTGGCTATTTTCCACTGGTGGCTTTCTCCTTATTTTATATGAATAATCCTTTCCTAATGGGAATTGTTTATATGTGAAGTGAAGTAGAAAAGGGCCACTGTTTAGTCATAGATTTTATTTTTAAGAAAAACAGTGAACCCTCCTACAGTAATGAATATACATCTTGAATAAATGCTTTATTCACTGTAGTCATGCTTTCTAGCTTTTATAATGTTCACTTTTTCCCAGAATTTAAAATAAGATAATATTCTAGAAATTGATTATAAAAAGAGATGAGAAGAGATTAATATCTATTAATAGGAAGTAGGCTAAATAGCTTTGATTGGAGTCCTTTATGGGACTTACCAATTATGGTGTAGATTCAGTGGTATAGAAACACCTCTAATCCACATTACTGAATAAAAATGTAGGTTATACACAGGATTGTATGATTTCATGTATGTGAAAAGTATTTATGTATATGTATCGGAATGATTAAGATAATATTTACAAAAATATTCACAATGTCTGGGTAGTAGGATTTAAGGTTTTCTTTTTAAACATTATACTTTTATATGTCCTTGGGATTTTCGAGGTCATCTGTCATCATATTTATAATCCTCATTTTGCAGAAAAAGCAGATAAATTTGCCAGTTTTGTATAATTATGTTACTTGTTTTACAATTATTCAGATGCTATGTTACATATAATTTTGATGATATATTATCCATATTATTTCCTTGGTTTTATTCATTTCAACTCAACACATTTTTATGTGGTGCACCTGCTAACTGGTATAACGGAAAGTATATTGCATTAATTATTTTGATCTGGGTTAAAATTCAGACTCCACCGCTTAACACCTGTGTGATGCTAGCTAGGCCAATTCCATATTCTCTTCCTGCCTGTTTACTCGTGCTTCAATCAAATCTACCTTACAGGATTATTGTCGTCACCAGAGATACTATTTAAACAGTTGTGAGCAGAGTAGCTAGCGCTTATTGGGTTCTCCAAAGACAGTATTACGTTTAGTAATTACTAGTTTAGTAATTAGTAGTTACTGTCACTACTGCTGGTGTCATGCATGCAGTTAGATGCCCAGCACAGTAATGTGCTATGCAACAGGAATTCAAAGGTAAAAACTCCCTGGCTTCTCTCCTCTGCCCTTGGGAAACTCATCATCTAAGTGGAGAAATAGAAACATGAGGAAAACAGGTCTTATGCCACAAGATTTGCAGAGTGTCTGTGAAAAAAGGAACACAAAATATGTGAGCAAATGGAAGGGACTTTAGCTGGAGGGACCAAGCAACCTAAAGGTTTCTGTTTTTAACAAATAAACTTTCTCTCTGTTTTCCCTCTTTCATCTCTCTTAGAGTTCTAGATTCAAGGAGTAAACTTGGCAGGAAATATTTTGAGTGTTTATATTAGTGCTCTTCTGTGTGCTAGGAATAATTTCATATTTATGAGTTGTCAACCTCTTCCCATTACAGAGAGGCTGGGGATTTTGCATTTTGTGAAAAATTGGGTTAAGTAGCTTCTAAGTTCTCCAACTTTACTGATGAACAATTTCTATGATTAGCTTCTAATATCTATCTTATATCTTAAAAAAATTTTAATGCTTATTTATTTTTGACAGAGAGAGAGAGAGAGAGCACGAGCTGGGGAGGGGCAGAGAGCGATGGAGACACAGAATCTGAAGCAGGCTCCAGGCTCTGAGCTGTCAGCACAGAGTCCGATGCAGGGCTCGAACCCACAAACCATGAGATCTTGACCTGACTTGAAGTCGGACGCCCAACTGACTGAGGCACCCAGGCACCCCCTGTTTATATCTTTATTGTGTATATAAATAAGCTATAACTTTCAAACAACCTAACAGTGGTAAGTTTCACATAAAGAAAACATACTATTATATAGCACCAACCTTCCTCTGCCATTGGGACTGTGATACAGGCTTTATTGTGAGTAGCCTGGATAACAACCACTCTTAAGAGATTCACTGCAGTCAAGATCAGGAGCTCATTTTAGAAAATCATTTTCTGTTCTGGCCTCCTTTATAAAAATGTTTACTTTTGAGAGAGAGAGAGAGAGAGAGAGAGAGAAAGGGAGAGGGAGAGAGAGCGAACACACAGTGGGGTGGGAGGGGCAGAGAGAGAGAGGGAGACAGAGAATTCCAAGCAGGCTCCATGCTGTTCAGCAGCACAGAGCCCAACAGAGGGCTCAAACACAGGACCCGTGAGATCATACCTGAGTGGAAATCAAGAGTGGGACATTGACCTACTGACTGGCCTCTCTCGCTCTCTCTTTTTTTTTTTTTTTGAGTTACAAGCTGAGTGTGCCTAGTTTTCTCAACCTTGTCATTTTGGATCTTGATTCAGGAAGAATTGATAATCACAAAAGGAATTAAAGGATTTTTGCTGCATGAGTACTTTTGGAGTTGACTTGATGAGCTCCATTCTAGAGTAATACTTGGCTGCACTTTTGGTGAGCACAGCATAACATACAGAGAAATTGAATCACTGTGTTGTATACCTGCAACTATTGTAACATTGTCAACTATGCTCAAATTAAAAAGATGGAAAAAAAAATCAGCACTTGGCTTCATACTAAGCCACTGGGGTAGCTTACTCAAAAAGCTGTCTTATGGGCTGGAAATAGTTGAGAAAGTGAACGTGATATTGAAAAAAAATCAGAATCACAAAGCTTCTATTTGAATTGGTGTCTCCTAGACGATAGTTTGTTTCTTTGGTCTTTCTTTCTGTGCTTACTTCTTTTTTCTTATGATACCCTATATCCTATAATAGGTGACCTTTACTTAGGAGTGAAGAGAAATTTGGTTGCTTTTGTTGAAGCAAGGGCATGGTTAACCTTTTTCTCAGTTCCCATTATTATTGCTTTTTGCTACTGTTACTCTGCGAGGCTCATTGAGACTCTCTATATAAGGCAGCTAAATGGAGAAGAATGTCCTTTTCAAGTAAATTTTAAAACATGTTGAGTTACAGAATAAAGTAAAAATGGGTGATGGTTGGGGAAGGGAAAGATTTTCCAAACTAGATCTGCAACAAAATTTTGATCTTATAAAAAGGAGAGAGACAGTAGTTAAGAGAAAATGAGACAAAACAGAAACCTTATGATTCACACCTGAAACATACCCTTTTGCAAGTTTTAAAAAATAAAGAATAACTTTCACCATCTTATCTTCCATTTCTTCACTTTTTAGTAATGCAGCAAACAGAAAACATGCAGCAGGAAGGACTAAATAGCATATCTGAGAAATAGCTTATTTCTAGCCAGGTTTTTTGAAACTCAGGGATTTCAGATATACTGGGTACATTCAAATGTTGAATTCAGACTGGATTCTTACTCTAAGGCCCTCCTCCAAATGATGAGACCCAAGTTGTTGATTCTAATAATAAAGGAAGAGAAATAAGTAATTGGAAAGGAGAAGGAGAAAAAAATAAATAAGGATTTCCAGAAGAAAATAAGCCTTCGATGTGCCTTACCCGGGCCTCCCTGCAAAGGGAGGAGAGGGAATGCAACCTTGTGCTACATCAAGCACTCCAGGGTAGTTGATGAATATCTATGTCTTATGTTACCTACTCGACACAGTGTCTTTTTGAAAGAAAAATGTTGGTCACATTAATGAAATTCTATTGTATGATGGCCAACGAAGGTGATACCGAGGTACACGATGGTTTTGCTTTTAATTGGCAAACTCTGCTTATCATTGTATATGTGCTCCCTCCCCTGCAAATTCTGCTTGAGATTATAATTGATTAATCAATAAGACACTTAGTAAAATATTCCCATCCGGTACATATTTGATGTTGATTCTGATCACCTTACTTTGATGAACCTCAGAGCAGTGATTAGTCATTTTAATTCATGGACATAATGACGTAGTTTCCCTACATGGAGGTAATGGGGGAAAAAAAAGGAGAAGAGCTTTTTAAACTGAACTTGAATCTTCATCTCTGATTTATACCGCATAGTGTCCCGGGCGCTTGTTAAAAACACAGATGCCCAATATCTAGGCCAGTTTCGCTCAATCAGGAATCGTGGGGATGGATTCAGCCCCCACGTGCTCCCTGAGCGCCCCAGGTGTAGAGGCTGGGCAGGTCTGCGCAGCTGGAAATGGTTAAGGGTTCTCCCGTGGCAGCACAACGGATTCTATTCTCTGAGATGTGTTTCCTTCAGCCAAATTTACAGCCATCTCACCAATGCTTTATATTCCTTGGCTTTTCAACCGGGCCCCTCCTTACTACCCAGAAAAGTGTCTGCTCCTCAATTGCCTGGGGAACGGAGACAAGAGATAAGACACCACCTCATGGACTCGCTTCTGTCAAGGAAGGGGTGGAAGAATATTCCGGTATGCCTTGTTGTTATCGTCTTTTATAAAACCTACCGTGCTTCTCAAATCAGTACAAGCAGCGCAGCCTATAGCTGAATTCGAGGATTGAATGGTGACAGCCAGAAAGGCTTCTCAGCTACCTCGCTCTTTATCTTTCTCGGGCAATAATGTAACAAGTGACAGCTTCGCATTTTAAGACCTGGTCCCAGGGAGGAAATTCTCACTGGTAGCTGTTGCCAGACAAGAAACCTCTTGTGCCAGAATGTTTTATAGCCCTCCTTGGCGTTCTGACCACTCTTGAGATAGAGCCAGCATTTTATTCTATTTTGACTTTGACTATAACGATCATTTCCTCAACCAGCAATTATAACATTGTAGGCTAATCTTCTTAGTTTTCAGCAAATGTCTTTAGCTCTTGCAGTGCTAGTGAAGGTCTGGGTATTTTATGATAAAAATAAGAATTAAATATGCAACTTGCCCATAAGGTGTTTATAGGCTAATAAATAAATCACTTGTTATTTGCCAAAACTGAATGGCGAAGGTAATTCATTGCAGTAGGGGAGTAAAAGCTGTTATGGGAAGTTTGGGTGGCATTGTGGGCTGGTTTGTGGATTTCACCTTGAAAGATACCTGGGTGGGGACCTCTGGAGATGGGCCTGTTGGCAGAGCAAAATGGAAAGGCACAGAAGTGGGAAAGTGTGAGGCTCATTATGAGGGGACAGTGAATAGTTCAGATTGGTTACTGGAAACTGGGGTCAGGTTAAAGAGAACCTTGACTGTCAGGTTAGGGCATTTGGAATTGCCCTTTGGCTAATGAAAAAGCAGTAGAATTGTTTAAACTGGGAACCGTGTTCTTCACTAAGATCACGGGAAGTGGCAGTGGGAAGTAAAAGTAAAAGTGACCAAAAGAGTAAGAGACTGGAAAGAATGAAGACTTATTAGGGGTAAACTTTAGTCTTGCTTTAAAATTAAGAGCACCTGTTATATCTCTATGATGTTTAAAATTCATAAAGCAGTCAAGGCATGAGCCCTCCTGTGGAAAATTCCATTAGTGACAGACTCTGACAAGGAAACATGAAAGCATGTTTGAATTTGAAGGCTGTATCAACATAATGTTTTTGCTACTACTGGATTTTTCTCTGATACCTTTAGCTCTTTAAGGTATTTTTACAATTAATGTGGAACTGCGGCCTCATTTTAACAGCACGTACCTAATCTGGAAGCACAGCTCTGATCTTGCAACCCTCGGCCTTTCCCTCTTGTTACTGTCTTCCCTACTTTTATCCTAGTCGAGTGAATGTGGAGTGCTGGCTCACCTCAAAAACGGTCATTGAATCGCATATATATCCTCTTTCTATTCATTTAAGGGAGAGATTTTCCTTGTTTATACAACCACAAGTTCTACATTTTATTTCAGGAAAGCAGAACTCCTGCTTTCTTGAGATGGTAAAACATGGTTTCAGAAATGTCCGCGAGATGCCAAATGAAAAAATTGGTGAGTCGTGTGAAAAGCGACTGTTCCTCTGCTTCTGTGTTTCTTCTCCATCTATCAGCTTTGTGGGTTTAAATGGGCCTCCAACAGCGTCTAGCACTGGCAGATTTCAATGCTGGCGAGATAGTATTTGAACTGATCTTTTTCTTCCTCGCTGTGCCTAATGGATTACTAAATTTAAGTGCTCAGGGCATAGATTTGCCCTCCTTTGTGGATACATGGCTCTTATTGACGTCACTGGGAGCCCTGGGTCTCTGCAGGGCAGAATTTGGCACTTCCAGTAGAATAGTTTTAGACTATAAAATTGAATTACAAAGGTATTGCATCTGCTTTTTATATAGACATTGTTTGGTTTATTAAAGAATGCTTCATACATCTAGCCAATTGTGCAGGACCTACATATTTAGCTCAGTGAACTATTTTTAGAAGTTATATAAAAAGGAGAGTGAACTTTTAATTTAAAATCAGGGTTGTTTAGGGCTGGATTTATAGAAATCAGAATGATAATGTAGTTAAAAGGAAGCTTATTATGAAACCATACTTATTTTTATCAGGTGTGCTGGTTAGTAAAATTTAGTTTTATGAAAACACAAATGAAAATGGTAAACAATGTATTAAGCAGATCCTGCTTTTTTTTTCTTTTTCTGGTATTGGTAGAATTTCATGGAACCTATTTGTTTCTGCAGAGTCAGGATACAGGTAACTGAGGGTTCTTTCCTCTCTCTCCTCTGGATCCCATATCTGTAGCCAAAAGTTGATGTTAAACCTCTTTCCTTCTACCTCTTCACTTGCCCTGTCTCCCCTCCAGCCCAAAGATAAGGGCAGGTGTTTGTGAGGATAGTAGTGGAGCCAATCCTGCGTAGTGGTTAGAGAATAAACTAGAACCATTCGACTAAACCTGTCCCCAGTGATGGTTGCTACAGTCCCTAAGTCCTGATTCTGTCTCCTAAACTTGTTTTCTGAGCAGGAACAATGCCAATTTTTTGTTTCTTTACATGCATTTGTTGTGTGCCTGAGTAATTTTGATTGTGCAGTCTCCTAGATGATGTGTCAGGACTTCAACACTGACAGGTCCGCAACGCTTTTCATCCTGAAAGTCACTGGACACTGTCATCATTGCCAGACGGAATCTCAGACTCCTCGATATCATTCTAATATTGCAAAATGGAATTCAACCCACGAAAAGTTGTTTTTTTGAGGTATTGCTTTGAAATGAAGAAAAGAACTCACGTATAAAATATTTGAGCTTTTAAAAACAACAACAACAAACCCTAAAAAGAGTAAGATATTTGAACTTTTGCTAGCTGTTCAGTTTTAGCTCTGTTGGCACATTTGCCCTCTGAAATAGAACAATGTTCAGAATTTTAAGAGTATAGCCCTTCAGTATAATCTAACGAATATCTCCTGGGGATAATCACGTATAAATTCGAACACAAAAGCCTGGGGGCGAAATTGGTGCCATTGGCAGAAGTACTGACACTGGCCAACCCCAGCTCCTGATAGTGATGCATTATCTTAAGAAAGATATAGGAATTCCTCATGACTTTGTACTTTATTGTTTCAAGTCTGCTTCTTTGGAAAGCATGCCAGCAAGAGGACACTGGGGAGAGAGCCAGACATTTCTGTGATCCCAGCATGTTTCAATGTTGCTACGGTAGACATGAAAATAAACAAAGATTTCTTCCTCTCCCAAGTGGAAACATTTCACCTCTCTAACTACAAAATTGTAGAGCCCAACAGGACACAGTAGGAGATATCATAAGTCAGTAAGACCGGGAGCACTTGGAATCCCTGAGCTTATACATCATTTTGTTCACCTCTTCCTTTTATAGATGAAGAGATGGTGAATGGGAGAAATTAAGTGATAATTGCACAGCTACATAGTGACAGGTTTGGGACTGAAGCCAAGTTTCCTGGTTTATTATTCCAGTATGGTTTCTTCTGCATTGGGACTAATTAATTGTTGGAAAGTTGTTTTGTCCCCTTGCCCTGCCTTTCTTCATGCTTCCCACACTCTTATTTTTTTTTCCCCACACTCTTATTTCCAGCATGTATTTCTGGTGGTGAGGGGATGGGGTGGTAGGGTTGTTAATAATTGCACAGTCTCTCCATATGAGAGATTGCTGTCCCCTTCCCCACCCCCCATTCCACTACTTTTCCCATTTCTGCCATCAAACAACATCCTGATGTGGCACTTGGGCCTGTCCTTCCTGGGCAATATCCAGACTCTGGATTTTCTAAACCTTCCAATAAACACTTGCCATGTGTACCATTTCTTCAAATGGTAACTTTGGAACACCTGAAAAAAATTGCATTTTACTGAAGTACTTCCTGTACCCAAAAGTTGGATTAAGAGTGGAGATTTCTATGGGCAGAAGACAGGAACAGACGTTGCTCCAAAGAAGACATAGAGCCAACAGACACATGAAAAGATGCTCAACATCGCTTATCATCAGGGAAATGCAAATCAAAGTTACGAAGAGATACCGCCTCACACGTGTTGTAATGAGTAAAATAAAAAACACAAAAACAACAAGTGTGAGAGGGTGTGGAGAAATAGGAACACTTGTGCACTATTGGTGGGGATGCAAACTGGTACAGCCATGATGCAAAACAGTATGGAGGTTCCTCAAAAAGTTAAAAGTAGAACGACCATATGATCTAGTAACTGCACTAGATCCTGTTTACGTCCCCCTGCCAAACTTAAAACCACTAATTAAAAGGGATACATGAACACCTATGTTTATTGAAGCATTATTTATAACACCCAAATTATGGAAGCAGCCCGCATATCCATTTATAGGTGAGTAGGTAAAGAAGAGGTGGGGTATATATATATACACATACATACATGCAGTGGAATATTAGCCACAAAAAAGAATGAAATCTTTCCATTTGCAACAACATGGATAGACCTAAAGAGTATAATGCTAAGTGAAATAAGCCACTCAATGAAAGACAAAAACCATATCACTCCTATGTGAAATTAAAAACCAAGACAAATGAGCAAAGGAAAAAAAAAAGACAAACCAAGAAAGAGACTCTTAACTGTAGAGAACAAACCGATGGTTACCAGAAAGGAGGTAGATGGGGGATGGGTGAAATAGGTGGTGGGGATTAAGGAGTGCACTTGTTATGATGAGCACAGGGTGATGTATAGAATTGTTGAATCACTATATTGTACACAGGAAACTAATATAACAGTGTATGGTAACTATACTGGAATTAAAGTAAAAAAACTTAATTAAAAAATAGAAGGGACATTTCTTGGATTCTTTCAGATTGGTGGAAAGGACTTTGGGGAACAGTAATCTTTTGCCCTAACACAAATTACAACAAAAGTTACTTTTTTGCTCACTTGTAGGTCAGATGTTGGTTCTGTTTTTCTCTGCTCTAATTAAACAGGGAGGGACATTTCTGCTCAAGAGCATTGCAGAGTTTTAACATGAATGCCATTGTTGCATAAAACCCATGGAGGACCCATGTGCTCTTAACCATTATTATAATGGAAGGTCTTAAGTCTAAACACTTTAAAACTGGATTTTAGAGCTACTGAAACAAGGTGAACTTATAGATACATTTTTTCCCTTCCTTATTGAGCTATAACTCACATAGAGTGAAGAGCACCCAATTTTACACATTTACACCTCCATTCAACAACCTCCCAGATTAAATTTTAGAATATTTCCAGCACCCCAGTAGACTTGCTTATGGAGATACTTACAATTTTCTCATAGCCCTTTGTGACACCTCTAAAGACTTATTTGGCCACTGGTGTTATCTTGGTAGCCATATTTTCTACTTCATCTGCTAGACTTAAAAATGTGCATTTGTTATCAATAATTAGGACAGCAGATAAAGCCCTTAGACCTGAAATTCCATAATCCATGAACCTTGGTTGGCAATAAGAATTGGGCCTAATTCTCCTCTGGATACTGTTCTGTTCATTGCAGAGGACTTAACCTCAACATGTTTCTAATCTCTTGTCTTAGTTTTTTTTGGCTCTAATAACAAACTGCCACAAACTGGGTGGCTTATAAAAAACAGAAATTTATCTCTCATGGTTTTGGAAGCTGGAAATCTGAGATCATGATGCCAGTATTGTTGGGTGAGAGCCCTCTTCAGGGTCACACAGACCTCTCCTTGTATCCACACATAGGGAGCTCTTTAGAGCTTCTTTTAGAAAGGCATCAATCCCATTTATAAAGCCTCTTCCCTGTGGCCTAATCACCTGGCAAAGGCCCCACCCCTCCTAACACCATCATACTGAATATTAGGATATAACATTTGAATTTGGTGGGGGGGTGGATCACAAACATCAAACCACAGCATATCACAAATTTCTTCACAGGCATTATTTAAAATGCAGAGCAAGTACGGGGCACCTTGGTGGCTCAGTTGGTTAAGCTTCTGACTTTGGCTCAGGTCATGATCTTGCGGTTCATGGGTTTGAGCCCTGCGTTGGACGCAGAGCCTGGAGCCTGCTTCAGCAGGCTCCCTCAAAAATAAATAAACATTAAAAAAATAAAAAATAAAATATAGAGCAAATATAGGGACAATAGTAATATCCTGATTTCAAATTTTACTTGCCCCCAAGGAACTAAAAAACTCGGTATTGTATCTGTTGTCAGTGTTTTTTGGATGCCTAGAAGGTATGAACAAAGAGAATTTAGTTGTATACAATTAAGGGACTTATTTAAGACCATAAAGAAAGGCCAGCCTAAAGCATACTATAATTTGTTCCTTTTGAGAAATGAAAACATTTAAATATTAAAAACTGGAAGTTCAGCCTTTCAGGCCTTCTGTCAGTCTTCCCTTGACTTTAAAAATCTTGACCATTTTATTTAGCAATGAGAGAAACACAGTTTGGGGTTGACTGTATTTAAGATTTGTGCAAGAGCCTTTAACACCTCCCTACTTGTTCTAGATAATGACTATTTCTTCTAGGAATTAAGCAAATATGACTTGTTTCAGTGGTTTCCTAATAGTGAGGAAGGACTTTAAAAAAGAGATAAAGTTTTGTTTTCTTTCTTTCTTTTTTTTTAATAGAAAGAGGGAGGGAGGGAGGGAGAGAGAGAGAGAGAGAGAGAGAGAGAGAGAGAGAGAGAGAGAGAATGAATATGAATCTCAAGCAGGTTCCATGCTTAACACGAAGCTTGAAGTGGGGCTCGATCCCACAACCCCGGGATAATGACCTGAGTTGAAATCAAGAGGTGGAGGCTTAACTGACTGAGCCACCCAGGTGCCCCAGTTTTGTTTTCTTTCCTATTGAACAATTCTTTTCCTTGAAATATTGTAAAATAGTATGTCAAGGTATAAACATTTGTCTGGATTTAAGATGTTGTTTTGTTTTCTATTTTGGGGATAATCTTTGCTTTTGTCTTCTTTGCTTGAACTTTTTTCCCAACAGCAGGAGAGGAGTATCTGATCTCATATTATGCTCATTAGCATCTGAGAGTGTTAAGTAAATGAATGGATTGTGTAACTAATGAAATGTTTTTGCTTTAGATTATTTAGATTATAAAGTTGAGCTGATTTTCTTAAAGCAATAGGCTTTCTTATAGCATAATTTAAGATTTTGAATTCTGGGAAGAATTGGTGAGGACTGGAAATTGGTATTTCTAATGGCAATGTGCTAATTGTATTTAAAAATCCTGCTTTTTTTGTGGAATGGAGACTTTCAGGTATTAAATATATATAAAAAAGGAAGGCAAAGGTGCAGTGAGGTTATGCCCTTTTCTCAGATTATTTTTACTAATGGGACATTCATATTAAGGGGTAGCAGAATATGCCACCCCACAATATGTCTCTTTGGCATAAGGAATATTCTGAACTGATTATTTTGAAAAACTGTAGACACAGAAGAAGCTCTGAAAACAGACTGAAAGTTACCCTTTTTGAGGGAAATTTACCTTAGAAAGGGGCCTGTGCCAGAAACAGAGCTATTACCAGAGATAACTTTTTTTTTTAATTCAAGCATAATTGACATACAATATTCTATTAATTTCAGGTGTATATCATAGTGCTTTGATATTTTTATATATTGCAACGTGATCCCTATGATAAGCCTCATTACCATCTGTCTCTGTACAAAGGTATTATAATGTTACTGGCTATATTCCTTGTGGTTTACCATATATCATCATGATTTAGTTGTTTTATAACTGGAAGTATGTACCTCTTAATCTCCTTCACCTATTTTTCCCACCTTCATCTTCTCCTCACTCTGGTAACCAGCAGTTTGTTTTCTGTATCTGGGACCCTGTTTTTATTTGTTTATTTTGTTGTTTAGATTCTACATATAAGTAAAATCATATGGTATTTGTCTTTTTCTATCTGACTTATTTCATTCAGTGTAATATGCTCTAGATCCATCCATGTTGTCATGAATAGCAAGATTTTATTCTTTTTTATGACTCTTATTCCATGTATATATATATACATATATACACCACATCTTCTTTATCCATTCACCTACTGATAGACACTCGGACTGCTTCCATATCTTGACTATTGTAAATAGTGCTGCAATAAACATAGGGGTGCACATATATTTTTTTTAAAGTTTATTTATTTTTAGAGAGAGGGTGCATGTGAGACGGGGACAGCAGAGAGAGAAGGGGAGAGAGAGAATCCCAAGCAGGCTATGTGATGTCAATACAGAGCCCGACAGGGTCTCGATCTCACAAACCATGAGATCATGACCTGAGCTGAAATCAAGAGTTGACCACTTAACTGCCTGAACCACCCAGGTGCCCTGGGTGCACGGATCTTTTTGAATTAGTGTTTCTATTTTCTTTAGGTAGATATCCAGAAGAAAAAGTGCTGGATCATATGGTACTTCCATGAACATTGTGTAGTATACAGAATTGTTGAATCGCTATGTAGAAACTACTAGTTTTTTTTTCTGTATTTATGAGTCTGTTTCTGTTTTCATTCATTTTTCAGATTTCACATGTAAGTGAAAATACCATAGTATTTGTCTTTGTCTGACTGACTTCACTTAGCATAATACCCTCTATGTCCATCCATGCTGCTGAGAATGGCAAGATTTCATTCTTTTTTATGGCTAAGTTGTATAATTGTATAAATGTATGTATATATATACATATACACACACACACACATATGGTCTGTATATATCTATGTGTGTACCTGTGTACATATATACATAAGGATATATATATGTGTATGTGTATATATGTGCATAGATATACACATAGATACATACATACTACGTCTTCTTTGTCCTTTCACCTATTGATGGACACTTAGGTTGCTTCCATACCTTGACTATTGTAAATAATGCTGCAGTGAACATAGGGTACATATATCTTTTTGAATTAGTGTTTTCATTTTCTTGATAAATACCCAGAAGCAGAATTACTGGGTCATATGGTACTTCTATTATTAATTTTTTGAAGAACTCCTATATTTTGAAGAACCTCTACTATATTCTGTAGTGGCTGCACCAATTTACATTTCCACCAATAGTGCATGAGGGTTCCTTTTTCTTTACATCCTTGCCAGTACTTATTATTTTTTGTCTTTTTGAAGCTAGCCATTCTGATTGGTGTGAGGTGGTCTCTCATTTGGCTTTGATTTGCATTTCTCTGATGATTAGTGATGTTGAACATCTTTTCATGTGTCTGTTGGCCTCAAAGAATGAATTTGGATGCATTCCTTCCTCTTCTAATTTTTTGGAATAGTTAGAGAAGGATAGGTATTAACTCTTCTCTAAATGTTTGGTAAAATTCACCTGTGAAGCTATCTGGTCCGGAAAGTTTTGTTTTTGGAAGTTTTTTGATTACTGATTCCACTTTGTTACTAGCAGTTGATCTGTTCAGGTTTACTATTTCTTCCTGATTCTGTCTTGGAAGATTGTAAGTTTTTAAGTTGTCCAATTTGTTGGCATATACTTTTTTATAGTAGCCTCTTAAAATCCTTTGTACTTCTGTGGTGTTGGTTGTTTCTTCTCCTCTTTCATTTCTGATTTTAGAGTCCTTTTTTTTTCTTGATGAGTCTTGCTAAAAGTTTATGGAATGTCTTTTTCTTCCTTTCACATTCAGTCTGTATGTGTCTGTAGGTCTAAAAGGAGTCTCTTGTAGGCAGCACCTAGATGGCTCTTGTTTTTTGTTTGTTTGTTTTTTTGTTTTTTTGTTTTTGTTTTTGGTCCATTCAGTCACCTGTGTCTTTTGATTGAAACATGTAGACCATTTGCATTTAAAGTAATTACTGATAGGTATATACAGTCTGTCAGTTTGTTGTTTTCTGGTTGTTTTTATATTTCTTTCCTGTTCTTTTCTCCTGCTCTTGCTCTCTTGTGATTTGACGAGAGGCACCTTCTCTTGTGATTTGTTGGACAGGCTGGGTCCATAGAAGAACACTTGGGTGGGGCAAGCTGTGCTAGCAGGTAGATGGACAGTGTCAGAACGAGTTCCCCAAACATCTGGCT
Organism: Acinonyx jubatus; assembly: GCF_027475565.1. Lineage (NCBI taxonomy): Eukaryota > Metazoa > Chordata > Mammalia > Carnivora > Felidae > Acinonyx > Acinonyx jubatus. The sequence goes on from NC_069387.1 coordinate 51,946,524, forward strand.
AGCTATGCTGAAGGGAGGGCAAGAGAAATAGCACCCACCAGCACTTCTATTCCCAGAGAAAGCTTTCGTAAATCCCTGCCCCTCCAGCACACATGCTAAAATTAGTCAATAAATATCCTTTATTGTATAGTCCAGGTGCTTTTCAAACTGCTACTTCTGTGCTGGATCTTGGCCCAAGACATAATGTACTGTCTCTTTAAGAGTAGAGACTTGTTTCCTATAGCCCCTCAGCTTTCCTAGAGCTAAGCTCCGCTGATTTCCAAAGCCAGATGTTTTGGGGGCTTGTCTTCCTGGTGCAGGTCCCAGAGCCAGGAGTGTCTGATTTAGGGTTTGATCCGCACTTCCTCAGGGAGTGCCTCTACACCTGTGATATCCCTCCCACTCGTGGGTCACAACCACACCTCGAATCCAGTTCCTTACTCCGTCTCTTTGAGTCCTACCTTTCTCAGCGTGGCCTTCTCATTTGCCTTTAGCTGTGGAAGATCTGCTCTGCCAATCTACGGTCATTTTCAGAGTGAGTTGTATTACATGTAGCTATTGGAGTGTCCATGTGAGGAAGTGTGCTTAGGATCCTCTTCCTTTGCCATCTTCCTCTCTGTCCTATTTTTAATTTTTTTGAGGAACCTCCACACTGTTTTCCACAGTGGCTGCACCAGTTTGCATTCCTGCCAACAGTGTATGATGTGAGGGTTCCCTTTTCTCCGTATCCTCACCAACACTTCGTTATGTTTTGTCTTTTTGATTATAGCCATTCTGACAGGTGTGAGGTGATATCTCATTGTGGTTTTGATTTGCATTTGCTTGATGATGAGTGATGTTGGGAATCTTTTCATGTGCCTGTTGGCCATCTGTATGTCTTTGGAAAAATGTCTATTCAAGTCCTCTGCCTCTCTTAAAATCAGGTTGTTTGTTTTCTGATATTAAGTTGTATAAGTTCTTTATATATTTTGGATATTAACCCCTTCTTGGAAACATGACTTGCAAATATGTTTTGTTTTTCAGTAAGTTGCCTTTTCCATTTGTTGATGGTTTCCTTTGCTGTACAAAAACTTTTTAGTTTAATGTAGTCTCATTTGTTTAACTTTTGTTGCCATTGCCTAAGAGACTGGTCCAAAAAATACTGCTAACTGAGCTTGCTGCCTATATTTCATCCTAGGAGTTTTGTGGTTTCAGATCTTATATTCAAGTCTTTCCTCCATTTTGAATGATCTGCATGGCAGAGAAATCTCTGTTGATCAAATATTTCCTCTTCTCACCTTCCCATGAATTGCCTCTCCTGCCCTTTGATGCTTCAGATCTTTATCCCTTTCCTCTGCTCAGGATAATGTATAAACTTCAATCATGTCGTGGTTTTTGGAGTTTCATGTCCTTGAGGGGCTTCTATACATATGTACATAATTCAGGTTTTTTCTCTGGTTAATCTGTATTCTGTCACTTTTATTCTTAGACCAGCCACACAGAACCTAGAAGTATAGAAGGGAAAATTTTCATTCTCTACAATATTATTTGGCCTGTTGACTGCCAACCACCCCCCCCCCCCCGCCCCGCCACTGTTACCAGCTCATTGAGTATGGCAACCAAAAGAGGGAAGGTGATTTCCCTGCTATATTTTCCCCTGATAGGTTTGACATTCCCCTGATAGGAATACAATTGTATTCCTTTTAAAGAGTCACACTTGAAAAAGCCACTCATGGGCAAGAGACAGACCAAGAAGATGAGAAAGTTAAAATCCTATGAAGTGGTGTAAAGTCCTATTTGTAAAGTCCTATGAAGTGGTGTAAAATCCTATAAAGTCCTATGAAGTGGTGTAAAAGAATCTAGACATATGCAGCCTTTAAAAGAGAAAACATAAAGCAGAGTTGTAAAGTTATTTTTAAGTATTTAAGGGGAAGAAATGGTAATAAGCACATTCAATTATTTATGACCCCCAGGACTGGTGCTAGAATTGATGGGTGAAGCTAAAGGGTGACAGATTTTTGACTTTATGACGTTTATTTTTAATAATCAGAACTTTTCTCTGACAGAATGGAATAACTTGGAAAATAGAGGATTTCTAATCAAAAGAAGTACTTGAACATCTGCTCTGGATCTTTTTGATAGTCAGGAATGTTAGAAAAACAAGAGAATTAATCGTTGATTGGATGTTTGACTTGAATTTTTTCCACCTGCTGTTCTATGCCTTTTTTCATAAATCTAATTCATAAATCAATGAAACCTGATTGGTAAAGCATGGCACTTTGACCAGCTTTCTCAACTTTGTAATAAGATTCATTTTCTTTGTGTACCGTATTTTGCCCACTACCATGACTTTGAAGTATCAGTCTCTTCATTTCTGTTAAGATATTGGACATAACCAATATGAATTTCACTTAAATTTTCTTTTTTACTTGTAGTTTACTAATCTGTGGGAGAAGCATACCTTTGGAGTATAAATTTTAATTACTAACAATATTAACAAAGATCATGATTTAAAGAAGCATTATTAATATAAATTGACTTTTTTAACCCCTTGAAATAATGTTTTTGAAATTCTGAGGATAGTCATTCTGTTTTAAAGGTAGGTTGTCTCCATTATCTGTTTCCTTTTTAAATCTCATCCTAAAACAAGCCTAATGCTGATGAGAAATATAGCAGTGGGAATATCAGGGGTTTTGTCTTTACTGTTTATTCCTTTGAATTTATGGTTTAGGAGAAGGGGAAAGAATGCCTTTTCCCAAGGTTTTCCAGAAGTTAATAGTAATTCCCTAGAGAAGTAGATGATGCCTTAATGTTTTAGATTTCATAGTATTATTTTGGAAAATTTGAATATGAGTATACACATCTAAAAGATAATATCTGGAATACAATTCTGTCCTTTACATTTAATACTGGAAACTTTGACTACATGGAGAGGGGAAGTTCCTTTGAAAAGCAAGAGAAATGATAAGACCAACCTTAAATAATCTAGTAAATGGAAATGGAATTGAGTTTTAATTAATTAAATAAAATGGGAATCAACACAGAGGAAAATATCGTGTGTAGAAATAACAGGAAAAAGACTTCATGTAGCACATAAACCTTGAGCTAGATCTTGAAGGGGAGCTGGGCACTAGATTGGGAAAATGCACATTGAGATGTATGTATGAGTGGGAGAGGGTATAAGCAGCAGGAATGATATAGCAGAGACGGATAAGAGCATAAGTGGACATGGGAATGAATCTAGCTGTTGTTGGTCCAGGTTGGGGAGACAATCTCATGAAAATACAGATGGCATGTTGGAATCAATAAGAATATTTATCAGAAGATTAAGTCAACAGAGAGGACAGCTATGAGGGGACTTAATAACTGGGGGGCAGAAGTAGGCTTTGATGTATTTGGCACTGGGTACACATTACACTTCATGAGTCAGGAATGCAGAGATATTGACAGTTCTATTTAAGATTTATCATGAATCTTGTGCTTTGCTTCAGGCTGTAAAGATTTCTGAAATGCCAAAAAGGGGACAGTTTGGAATATTGGTGTATAATTGGGCCCTAATAACTAAATAACTTCCTTTTGCAGATCAGATACTATCTAATTCTTTGCTCTCAACACATTTAAAGGCAATGTATTGGGTAGTGAGAGGAGCAATAAGGTACCAATACAAGTCACCTTCTAAAGGAAAAAAAAATGGGCAGAATTTTGTATGGCAGTGAATAGAAGAAGCGATACCCAAGCTAGTGAATTGGAATATGCAAGAAGACCTCCAAGTCTTCCAGAGATATTCTTGCCCTTTGAAATCTATTCTGCTTACCATCCTTCTAATGATTTTCCCTAGCTTTCAGGAGACAGCCTGAAGACCTGTACCAATACTCTATCATAGCACATAAATAATTTCACTGCACTGTCTTCCTGTGTGCCGTCTTTTTTTGTTTGCCTTCACAGTAGCTATATATCAAGCATTAAAAAAATATTTATTCACTGAATGAATAAATGAGAGGGAAATGAGAAACTTATTTCCCACATCAAATTTTATTTACTAAATCATTTGGTTCTTATTCTATAATGTCTTTCACTCCTTTCTGCTTCAAAGCTAGTATTCTAGTTCACGCCCTCTTTAATACTTCCTGATCTACAGTAAGGTCTCCATTTGTTTCCTTGCTTTGAACAGCTTCTCCTTTCAATCCAATCTGCACATTGTTTGCAGCTTAATATTTCCAAAGCATGGTTATAATTGTAGTATTTCCCGGATCAAAAACTGTCATGTGGCCCCTTTTGTAGGAGTATTCTAACAGGGTACATGTTAGACACACAAAGAATTACCCAGAGACACATGAAGATTTCTCAAAAACTTTCCAGGTAGTTTTTATGAGCATTAGTTTTCAGATCCTCCTTTTTTTCAAAATTATCTGCCTGCTGTGGAGTTGGGATACAAACTGGGTTTTCCTTTCCTACGTTTTTTGTTTTTTTTTTAAATAGTTGTCCTTCTCTTATGTGACAGAAGTGACTGCTTCACTCATTCTGAATCTTATACACTGGTTCAGACTGAGATTTTTGAAGTATCAAAAAAGGACAGTTTAAAATATTGGTGGTGATTGGACTCTAATAACATTCTCTTGTTGATCAGATAATGTCTAATCCTTATTTTGCATAAAATTAAGGTGGATCTAATCAATTTGCCAGATGATAGCTAAAAATAATTTTTGATGATAGATCATTGTGATTTTTGACATATAACTCAAGAATTCAAAGAATTGAGTGGTATTTTTAATAACAGAACTCTTTTTTCTCTCACATACTTATTTACATGACATTTATAAACATCTCTAAAAGAAAAAAATAGAGTTGATGCTGAATCTGCTTCTGTATAAATGATATTCATCCACTGATGCACAGAACAAGTTTTTAAAAAAAGTCTCATCTATTTTATTAAGGGATACACTTCCAATAATAATTTCTACATTTATATTTAATAATATTTATAAAAATTTATAAAATATTTGTTTTGATCAATTGTGTGCTGATAATCATGGTAATAACTTAATCTGGAACATTTTTATAAAACACAGCATTTTGATAACAAGATTTAAACAAACTAAATTTCATTTATATATTAGGTATATGTTTTCTCCAGAGAAGTATAAAAGCTGGATCTATAAAGACTTTTAAGAAAATTAGGATACAGCACCTGGATGGCTGAGTTGGTTAAGCATCTGGCTTTGGCTCAAGTCATGATCTCATGGGTTCATGGATTTGAGACCTGCCTCTGGCTCTGTGCTGACAGCTCTGAGCCTGGAGCCTGCTTCAGATTCTGTGTCTCCCTCTCTCTCTGCCCCTCCCCTGCTTGTGCTCTTTCTCTCCCTCAAAAGTAAATAAATAAACATTAAAAAATATTTTAAAAAGATGGGGCACCTGGATGGCTCAGTTGGTTAAGCATCTGACTCTTGATTTCAGCTCAGGTCATTGTCTCACAGATCATGAGTTCAAGCTCTGCATCAGGCTCTGTGCTGACAGTGCAGAGTCTACTTGGGATTCTCTCTCTCCCTTTTTCTCTACCCCTCATCTGCTCATGCTATCTCAAAATACATAAATTAATTAAAATATATATATATAAAAGAAAATTAGGATAAAATTATGGAGGAGAAAGAAATAGAAGCAGGAGTTCAAGAAACAAAAGGAAACAATGTTGAATTTCTGATTATTTAAGAAGAGTATATGCATATATTTTTCAAATCATTGATTCTGAATTCCAATGGATAGATTAAAAGAATGTTATAAAAATGTCTTAAAAATTCAGTATTTATGATATTACTAGAAATTATATTCTTGTCACTAAACAATTATATCATAATGGCAAAGAAAAATTGTGCAAGGAAGTATACATTCTTTTCAAAATTCTTTTGCATTTACCTGGGCAAAGAAAGACCTTGGAATAGAACCCAAAAGCTTTAGAATGACAGTGAGAGTTCCACATACCTTCCAACTTTCAATTTTTAATTATTATTCCTCACCAACCTTAAATATTTGTAAACTGTCCGATTTCCTACACTATTCCTGGAAAATGTTCTACAGTTTTCATTGTTCGCCCCATGGCCTCCACGTTGAATACTCTTCTTTTCCTATTATCCACTCTAAAAATTCTATCCACCTCTCAAAGTGCATCTCAAGAACTTCTCTTCTCTGAAACTGTTCTTGGTTTTATCCTCTGATACTCCATAGCAGTTTTCCTTTTAATCTCATCTGTCATCCTCTAAGGTGATGGTATGCTGGCATTATCTAAAATGTGCTGAAGTTAAACTTTAAACTGATGTTTTGCAAAGATTTAGTTCTTCCAATCCCTGTAAGCATGTGCCACTCCTCTCTTCCCAGATGGAATCTATTTGTCCTATGCTTCGGTGTCCGCTGACTTTGTGACTGACTTGTTTTTACAACAAAATGGGGCAGAAATGAAAGTGTGCCAGTTCTGGGTTTTAAGAATTCTCTGATGCTCTTTTGAAACCTGGAGCCACTAGGTAAAGGGGTTGCTCCAGGTCTGATTGCCGAGCACATGGAAAGAGAGAGACATAATCAGCCTCAAGCCCTTTCAGTATCTCAGCTATGTGCCAGGCAGGTGGGGAAGCCATCTTGGATTCTTAAGTCTCAATAGAGCTCCAATGCCCATCACATGAAGCAAAGAGGAGGCTGTCCCTGCTAAGCCACTAATTGTTGTGGCAGCCTGTTATGCAGCAGTAGATAACTGAAACTGGTATGGAGATAAGGGTAATACACAAAGTGCTGGTTGAGAGATGGGTTCTCTGGACAGATGAGGAAACCAAAGGTCTCATCTTAAGAAAGGGTTCTAAAACTGGGACCAGTTATCTTAGCAGTTGGCTAATCAGTGTCTCATGGAAGAGGTATACTGAATTGAGTGGAAAATTACTTTGAGTTGGTTACTCTACTCTAGGCATCTCCATGAATAACTTCTCGTGTTTAGCTGTCTCAGGAGTCTTCTCTCCTCAGCACTTTATGGCTATGTGCAGCGTCCTTTTTTTCCTTTTTTTTTTTTTCTTGATGTTACGGGGTTGCAGAGGAAGGAAGAAGTTAATACCTAGCTGCATAGGGAGTTTCAGCCATTGTCTGTTTTTGTAAATTTGGATTCTGCTTCTAGTGGCTTAGGTAAAATGATTTACTACAATGGAGACTTACAAGAAAATTTCGTAGTCTGAAATCATTTTCAAAACTATATCAGGCTTTTAGGAATTTCTGAAACCATATCATATAGGCAACTATGTATATACAGGGTCACCCTTGAATGTATATGAAATGTACATCCCTCTTTTTTTTTTAATTTTTTATTTATTTTTGAGAGAGACAGAGACAAAGTGCAAGCAGGGGAGGGGCAAAGAGAGAGGGAGACACAGAATCTGAAGCAGGCTTCAGGCTGTGAGCTGTCAGCACAGAGCCAGACGTGAGGCTCGAACCCATGAACTGTGAAATCATGACCTGAGCGGAAGTCAGACGCTTAACAGATGGAGCCATCCAAGCGCCCCAAAATGTACATCCCTCTTAAAATGGCAAAATCACAGACATTTTATAACATAATTGAGGTTCTACTGATTTCTTTGAAATATTATGGCCATAAATGTTTATTAAAATTGGTCTATTTTTATGTTCATAAATTATTAAAAATTTATTGATAATCTTTGTCTCTTGTTTTATCTCTGTATTAGGGCATTGTGGTATAAAAATTAAAAAGTTGGGTTCTTGGGGGCGCCTGGGTGGCTCAGTCGGTTAAGCCGACTTTGGCTCAGGTCATGACCTCGCCGTCTGTGAGTTCGAGCCCCGTGTCGGGCTCTGTGCTGACAGCTCAGAGCCTAGAGCGTGTTTCAGATTCTGTGTCTCCCTCTCTCTGACCCTCCCCCATTCATGCTCTGTCTCAAAAATAAATAAACGTTAAAAAAAAAAAAGTTGGGTTCTTCAACCTTGGCTAGTTTCCATTCTGTATTTGAAATTCTGGTATTCAATATTCAATTTAGAACAAATATCAGTGACTTTTAGTATTCCAAATTATTTCATATACTGATATTGAGGTCTTGCTTTCTTAATTTCCTAACCAAAATATTTTTCCTCTAATTCCATGAATTAGAACCTCATACCAAATAGCTTAACTACATTCTTTCCCTCTATTACACACTTACTGCTAACAAAGATTCTTAATCTGGAAAAAATCTATTTGCACCAGATAATACACCAGCTGTGTCTTCTGTCTTACTGATGACGTATTACTCTGTAACAAGGTCCTACTTACTCACAAAAACATTTAGATATATTTAGTGATGGGAAAAACCTAAATTAATTTAAGAGTGCCAACTATTTTTATGCAAAGAGAAAGTAATATTTTATATAGAAAGATCTGAAAGGGAAGACATTTTAGAACTTGATGTGCTGTAATGAATTTGGATCAGGGTAATGTTTAAATAACAAAACAAGATGCAAATGAAAATAAGATGCTGTGCAATTAGGTTGCCTCAGACATAAGAAAAAAAAAACCCGTATTTACATATTGCACTTGCCCATAGAGAGGCGCATTCACTTGTTTTGGACACAAGTTCTAATTGGTTGGGATAAGCAGCAACATGGGTGAGGAGAGACAGAAGTTACTAGACAGTGAGGTCCCGGAGGGCAGGAGCTGGGACGACGACATCATCATCATCATTCTTTTTTATAGAAAGCAGACATTACATATTTTACCTTATTTGTTATAATACTTACAACAGTTTTGCAAGGGAGATGTGATTATTCTTATTTTTACTGATGATGAAACTGAGTCTCAGAGATGTAAAGTAACTTGCCCAAAGTGATATCTTAGAAATGGTAGATTTGGGATTCAAACCCAGACTTCTCAAATACCTTACAAAATTATGGAATAAACAATGGTGGGCATTCTTTAAAATATTATTGAATACAATAGAATCTTTGTGACAGGATAGTTAGAAGGTTCTCATAGACGTTAGTTAGGGAAAGAGAGGGTTCTAGAGAAATAGTAACAATAAAGGATAACTGTCAATAGTTTTCAGATCAGATGAAACCCAACCCTTGGGACCTTGATGGGGAGAATTCCTAAGTTTCTCTCAGTGAAGTTTTCTTGACCTAGACTAGGTGCATGTAAAGGAACATGGCAGTTTCAGGGAAACAAGTGAGAAAGAGGCATTTCCTTTGCTTAAAGGAAAATGGTTTGGCATATTCCATCTGAAAAACAAAATTCAAGAATAATAGCATTTGGACTAGAGACAGCTTGCATTTATCATATATAAATTGGGTGGCTTCCTGATACACAGTCGTTCCTCCTTGGTTTCAAATTCCTTGGTTTCAAATTCCTCATATTTGAGACACCTGTTCTGAATGGGACTGGCCATCTTTTTTATGGTTTTGCTTCCTGTCAAACAGTACTTGGTAATTGTTCAAGGGTAGATAACCAATCCAAATTGGTCCAATCATAGATAAATTGACCATATAATTTATTACTCACATGGGGTCAATTTCCCCTGATTTTTTTTTGAAAAGATTTAAGACCTATAGAAGCATCAGAAAATAATACAATGAATATAATATATTGAGTTATCTAGATTCAATAATAGTTAATATTTTGTGACATTTTACTCTGCATCTCTTTTGATCTATCAGTGTAGCCTTTTCCCCCTGAATCATTTGAAAGCCAAGTGCAGACATTTTGACCATTTCTCTTAAATTATTCAGCATATATATCACAGAGTCAAAGACATTATTCTACATAGGCACAGTACTGCTATCCCTCATGCTATTCCCCTATATAGGTATTGGGTTTTTTTTTCATAGGTGTTACCCTACTCCCTAGGATCGTGCATTCATTGGGTATCATGCATTCATTGGGTTATCATGTTTTGTAGTCTCATTTAATCTATCTTAAAGTTTTTTTGAAGTGTCCATGATGACTGTAGTATAGAATGTCCCACCATCTAGATTTTTTTTTATTGTTTCCTTATAATTAGCTTCAGATTAAACATCTTGGCAAGAATAATACATAGAAAATGTTATGTAAATTGGGATGCTTTAGAGAGTGAAAGGTGTACTATTAGTCTTTATGCTGAGACAGCAGGCATAAACTGGGAGACTTAGCTATCCTAATCATAGAACCCCATCTTCAGTCCAAGTGGCTAGTCCAGGAAGGCATGCATAACCTAAACTGGGCCAATCAGAGTCCTTCCCTGAAATATTTTATATTGATCTGAAGAAAAAAGGCTCTTTCAGACTGTTTGCTAAGCTGTTTGTCTGAAGTTAAGAAATATTGAAATGTAGATAGAAAACAGGATAAGTAGGTCCTGATAACATTCATCCTCTGGTTCCAGTTCTCTCTCAAATTAGGCTTATCTCTTCTCTTTAAAAAAAATATTGAGCATTTATTTTGTGCCAGGCTATTTTCCAAATGCTTTACATGTATTAAATCATGTAATTGTCTCAACAGTTCCATGTGATAATTTTTATGTCTGTCCCCATTTTGTAGGACCCAGGGAAGGAAAAGCTTAACTCTCTTGCCAAAGATTGCATAGCTAAAACAGGACGGAGGCAAAATAAGAACCCATAGTACGTGATAGGCCATTCACAGTGATAAGACTCCATCCCCTGTTGACACGTGTGCTTAAACTAATTAGCTTGGATTTCTGTCACTTGCACTCCTAGAATCCAGGCTAATACCCATATGACCTGTAATTCTCTAGGAATTGAAGAATCAAATCAAGTCTGAAAAGATCTGAATGGGTAACGCCCCCTTCTTAGGTCCTGTTTTTATTTATCTTTCAGACACAGGCCTTTAGTACCATCAGGGTGTGCTCCTGATTAAGAATTTTCCAACAACTTGTTTTTAGGGGACTACAGGATGTTACTGTAATGGGTACATTAATAATGAAAGAATTTTGGCAATGACAAGGTTGAAGCTTTGATAATTGGTGTTTAGGCAAACCAATTAAAATGTTTAGGACATCAATTAAGAGGAAATTGTCTTCCACACTGTATTATCCCTCTCAGAGCAAATTGTTTTAAGAGGCTCTTCTTAACACGTTGGATGACTGTGTAGTCAGTTTTAAAATACAAAACAGAAGTTATTATGAAGGAAGTGGTCTTCTTGATGACAATGACAGATGACAGAGTATTGTGAAATTTTAATATGTAGCGTGATTGGTTGTAAATTGCTTCCATGTTTGCTGAGGTAATTTGCAAATAAGAGATGAGTCAGATCTTCCAGTGGTATCATAGGACGTTAGAATGAAAAAGTGCAAAAGTGAACAGAGATGGGGTTTAACTTTGACCTACACTGTTGTTAACTCTTAAATATCAAATAAAAGTAATTCAGTTCTTATGAGTCTTGATATAAGTTTTTGGATATTTATTTTTTTTAAGAGGGAGAAAGAACACGAGTGGGAGAGAGGGGCAGAGGGAGAGAGAATCCCAAGCAGGCTCTGCATTCAGCATGGAGCCCAAAGTGAGGCCTGATCCCATGACCCTGGGATCATGAACTGAGCCAAAATCAAAAGTCAGATGTTCAACCAACTGAACCACTCAGGTGACCCTGGATATTTATGTTTTTTAAGATTAAACGTCACACTAGGATATTGTCTACAAGTGTAAGTTACTGTGACCTTTTTTATACTATCAGCTGTGCCTATATATTGAGGACCATTATGTGTCAGTCACTGTTCTGACTATTTTTAACACATGAATTTGAAATCAGAGTTAGAATAAGAAGCTTAAAGAAAAAAGACAAGTATGGACTAAAGGAAAATATGTTTCTATTAAGTCAGATTTCTTAAATCGTTGTGAAGGAGCGGTTATGACTTCTATTTTACAGAAGGAAAAATTGGGCTGTCGAGTTACTTGTTTAAGGTCAATTCATTAGTAAATGGTGGTTCTGAGACAAGAACTCAGGTCTTTCTCACTGCAAAGAATAAGCTCTTCCTTTCATCACATGCTGGTGTTCAGAAAATAATGAATGATGTTGAATGAATAAAAAAAATAGTCATGAATATGTAGGCTGGGATTTGAGGTAAGCCTTGACCTACAGTATTTGCCCAATGTGATAAATATGCTGTGTATTTTAACAGACAAAAGTATGTATGTTTAAGGGTTAAACACGTGATCTTCCAATTATTTAGGTTTGATAGCATTTATTCATTTATATGTAAAGAGAACCAACATTAATACTGATGGACATATATATAGGTCAACCATATTTAACAAATATAAAATTGGACTTCAGTATATTTGTAATGCTATCACTGTAGAATGTTAGAGCTTAGAATAGTTTTGCACACATTTTTTCCCCCAGCTTCTGTAATTTCTTGGGCATAGAAGAATGAAGTATTATGGTGCAAGGTTATATTTTCAATTTGTAGTGACTTTTTTCTCTGACTGTAGGCTGAGATATTTTAATCAGACTGCATTTTTTTAGGACTTAATTTACTAGGCCTACACTAATTTTCAAGAGTAGGTTGAGTTATTTTTCATATTCATGTCACAGACACATTTCCCTCTTATCTGTTTTTCCCTTGGTAGAAACACTGTGTCCTTCTCTTTTAATGCCATGAGAAATATACATTTACTAACCTCCCACACTCTCCCTATTACGTATACATGCAAACATGGATTTCATCTTAAATTAATCCTTCAAATACTGCTATCAGTGAAGACATTTTCAACTGTCATAATAAGAACTAGTGGGTGACAGCAGACTTGGAAGAAGGCTAGAGTATGGTTCAACCATTGTTAAAAGTTCATGTTCCTATCATTACATTCCTGTTTCTAATTCCTGTGACAAGTCAGCAGTGATAGATTAAAATATGAGTTATTTCTTTGGGTTGGCAAAATCTCAATTCAAGAAGACATAGTTTCCTTAGTTATTTTTAAAGTATACTGTTTATAGTGCTTTATATAGTTAGATGAAAAAAAAAAACACTCAAACTTTTTTTTAACTGAAACAAACTCTTGAGATAGTTACATAACCCTAATGAAATATTTTCTTTCTGCATGACTAGAGGTTATTCTGATTGGATCTAGAACTAAACATGACATAAATTTCTAATACATTAAACATTCTACAAGATTGTATGCATTTAAAAATGTGTTTACAAATGCTATGGATTCTCCCTTGTTACATGTATATAGATGCACAAGCATATTTTGCTTACAATTAAAGTTGTTTGAAACTTTTGATGCTTATTCAAGGATCCAGATTAAGGGTGCCTGGGTGGCTCAGTCAGTTAAGCCTTTGACTTTGACTCAGGTCATGATCTCACTGTTTATGAGTTTGAGCCCTGCATTGGGCTTTCCGCTATTGGCGCAGAACCTGTTTGGGATCCGCTGCCTCTCTCTCTCTCTACCCCTCCTCTGCTCAATCTCTTTCTCTCTCTCTCAAAATAAATAAATAAACTTAAAAAAAAAAGGGATCCAGATTAGACAAACATGGTCCACTAATAGTTTATGAAGTTGCTATGTAATTGTTGAATAGTGTATACAAGTCACTAAAGTTGACACCTAAAGTTAGAGAGCAATTTGGGATTTTGGCTCAACCCTGATTGGAGTGTGGAGAGGGAGGGATGTATGTGTTTGTTCTGTACTTGTACCAAGCCACTTCATTATTCATTGGCACTAAACACAGGGCAGATTTTCAATATTATTCCCCATCATAGTTGCCTTTATTGAGAAATATTGTATGAATGGCAATAAGTAAAAATATGACACTTCATAATCCTCTGATTCCCATAATCACTTGGTACAAGTAAGGGCCTTTCTGGTTTTGCTTGGGTTTTCAGGGAAGGTTCCTTCTGTTCCATCAAGCTCCCTCTATCCTACCTTAATCTCTTTCCCTGCATACAAAATTGGAATATTTACATTGATATTTACAGCTTTTCTTCCTTTTATTATCTAATGAGAAAAGCTGTTGCTATGTCAGTGGATGGAAGAAATTAGAATTTGCAGCTACCTACAAGTTATTAGATAAAGGACTACATTATTTCTCTATTTCCTTAGGGTAAAGGGAGTGTTTGGGGGTAAATAAAATATGGCATATGAAGCTGGACAACAATAACAAAAATAACTACAACAAAAGCTTTAGAAATTAAAGAACTTATTCACAGTTCCTCTAAAAAGTACCTAAATTCATCCATGCATTCAAATATTAAGAAATAACATGAACAATAACTGATATATTTGAAAAAATTACCTACTGAGTTCAGGAAGACCTCAGATATTTTTATTCTCAAAAAGTCCAGAATTATTAAAACACCTTGACATCAGTCTTCTGTATAATGGTGACTACCTAAAGGAAAAATAATCACATACAGTCTTTGGCTGTGAACTCTTTTCATCCTTGAAAAAAAATGTATTAAGAGCTTGGAAATGTGGAACAGATCCAGTGTCGTTAAAAACTCAGAGTGGTTGAGTATGGTAATTGTTGGCAAACAGAGCTGAGGACCAATTCTGTGCATACAAATTAATGGTACAGGAAAGCTTTGCAGACATGCAACTGAAATTCCTGATGGAGTATTTCACTTTAAACTCTACTGAATTTCAGTACTCCCACAAAAGAATCTTCAGTCTTGCTTCTGTTGGAAAGAATTATTAAAGGCATTTCCAGTTGAAATGATTATGACAAGCCTGTCTCATAACTACGTGGTGAATGTCTAGACATAGCTCTAATTGGTCTTATTTTAATGCATTTGTTGTTTAATTGCTTGTGCTAATGATTTACTCTTTCATAGAACTGAGATTAATGGCAACTGGCAACTTTATTGGCATTGCTATCAGAGAAATGGCCAAAAGTCTCAAAATAGAATTGAGAAGACAGATTCTAGGCACAGAGGAATGTCAGACTAATATAGTTTTACGAAAACTGTGTTTAAAAAATATTTACTACTTCAATAATTTTGTAATGTGTCCATTAAAATCATTTTTGATTCTTATTTTTTAATGTATGAGGTTGAGACCATACTATGGCATTGAATATAATTGCCTTTTATAAAGTATAGGACTGATATTTAAGACATGGATGAAAATCCAGCATATAAAACTATTAATTTGAACCCATAAACTCTCTTATATCCTCTTTATAATAATACTTATTGGTAGGAGTTTGGAAACCTATGCAAAAGTATAGTGTATTTTATGTAGTCAGTCATGTTGGATTGCTCTAAGCCTTTTGTGTATATTTGCAATCTATCTAATATTTGTATAAATTGTGTGATTATCATTTATATATTTTTTCATCTGTTGCAAGGTAGACCAAAAAACTCATGTTTCCTTTTATATCCATGTTATTGTTGTCTGTTCTACATAAGGTCAGGTTTTTGTCTTAACTAGCTTTGGAGGGTATGGTTAGGGAAGACTGCCATTCTATATATTGTGGGGTTTTTAAATTTTTTCCCCCAATCTATAAATTTACTATTACAGTATAAATAAACATGATGAGAAGTCACACATTTTCCAGAAAATGAAATTCAGTAATATAGGAGGATACATTTAAGTGGGAAAAATAATTTATAAAATACAAAAATTCTATAAAATCTATTTGGTATAACAGAATGAAAACTTGTTTCAATGAACAAGAGCCTAGATATCACAAAAAAATTATAGTTGACCCTTGAACAATGTGGGGGTTTGGGGCATCAACCCCTCATGCAGTAGAAATCTTCATATAATTTTTGGCTCCCCCAAAACTTAACTATTAATAGCCTATTGACCAGAAACCTTACTGATAACATAAATAGTTGATTAACGTATATTTTGGATGGTATTGTATTCTATAGTATTATGCTAAGATAAGGTACAGAAAATGTTATTAAAAATAATGAAGAAAAATATATTTACAGTACTGTATTTATAAAAGAAAATCTGCCTACAAGTAGACCCATGCAGTTCAAACCTGTGTTGTTCAAGGGTCTGCCATAGTAGTCTTATTTTGTTGTTTTGTTTTGCTTTGCTTTGTTCCTTATTGTAAAATATACTATGTATGTAGAAAAATTTATAAAACAAATATTTATCATGTGAACAAACAGTTCTGTGGTGAACATTGTGTAGCCACCACTGAGGTCAAGAAATAGAAGCTGGCCAGCTCTTCCAGAATCTCAGCCCTTTTTGTCCCTCTCTAATCAGAATCTTACCTCTTTGACCTGGAGGTATCCATTCTGTGTTTTCTTGTCTTAGAACTGTAAAGAAAAGAAAAGAGATTCTTTTTGAGAGAAAGAGAGAGTCCATGCATGTGTCGGGGGAGGGGCAGAAGGAGAGGGAGAGAATCTGAAGCAGGCTCCACAACCAGCACAGAGCCCACACAGGGCTTGACCTCACGACCCTGAGATCATGACCTGAGCCAAAATAAAGAGTCAGATGCTTATGTAACTGAGCCACCCAGGTGTCCCTAAAAAAAGGAGATATTAACACCTATATATACATCTCTAAAAACTACATTTTAGTTTAGCTGCTTTTTAAAAACTGTTTGAATGGAATTATATCTTCCTTTTTGCCTAGCTTTTGTATCTCAATATTATATTTGTGAAACGTATCCACATTGTTGTATTTGCTATAGTTGTATATAGTTCATCCATTTTCATTGCTGTATAGTATTTCATTGTATGACTCTTACAATTTATATGTATCTTAGTGTTGGGGTATATTTAGTGTATTTCCAGCTATAACAGTCTTCTACTTGTTTTCTAGTATATCTATCTATCTATCTATATATCTCTCTCTATATATAGATAGGTAGATATATAGTATATCTACTATATACTATATACTACACACACACACACACACATACACACACACACCAGTTTCTCTAGATGTGGAATTATTGAGTTAAAGGAAGTATAAATCCTCAATTTTACCAGATAATGTGAAATAGTTTTCCAGTTGTATATCAGTTTTCATTGTCACATCCTCACTAATACTTAGTATAATTAAACTTTAAAAAATTTTGTTAGTCTGATGGATATATAATGGTTATGGAAATTTGCATGACCCTCACTACTAATGAAATTGAGATTCAGTTTTTATGTTTATTTGGCATTTGAAGTATTTTTTCCCCTTTGCTTTAAGTTAAAACTTTTGCCCATTTTCTATTGAATTATTTTTTATTTTATTTTTATGTTTTTTTCCTTATAAATTATTTGTAATGAATGTTACTGTATTTTTAAAAAAATCTATTTAAAGAGTTGTTTTTTTATATTCTAGATACTAGTTTCTCTTTGTGTTTTTACATAGCAGATGTCATTCTATGATTTGTAGTTGCATTTTCTTTATAGTTCTTTATTTTTATTTGTTTTTAATTTTTTAAAAACACTAAAACATGTTTAATGGAGAATCTTTTTTAAATTTTTTAAAATTTTATTATTTTTTAATTTACATCCGAATTAGTTAGCATATAGTGCAACAATGATTTCAGGAATAGATTCCTTATGCCCCTTACCCATTTAGCCCATCCCCCCTCCCACACCCCCTCCAGTTACCCTCTGTTTGTTCTCCATATTTATGAGTCTCTTATGCTTTGTCCCTCTCCCTGTTTTTATATTGTTTTTGTTTCCCTTCCCTTATGTTCATCTGTTGTCTCTTAAAGTCCTCATACGAGTGAAGTCATATGATATGTCTTTCTCTGACTAATTTCACTTAGCATAATACCCTCCAGTTCCATCCACGTAGTTGCAAATGGCAAGATTTGATTCTTTTTGATTGCTGAGTAATACTCCATTTTATATATATATATACATATATATATATACACACACACACACATACACACACACACACTCCGTTATATATATACCACATCTTCTTTATCCATTCATCAATTGATGGACATTTGGGCTCTTTCCATGCTTTGGCTATTGTTGATAGTGCTGCTATAAACATTGGGGTGCATATATCCCTTCGAAACAGCACACCTGTATCTCCTGGGTAAATGACTAGTAGTGCAATTGCTGGGTCGTAGGGTAGTTCTATTTTTAGTTTTCTGAGGAACCTCCATACTCTTTTTCAGGGTGGCCGCACCAGCTTGCATTCTCAAGAGAGAGAGAATCTTAAGCAGGATCCACACTCAGCACAGAGCCTGATTTGAGGCTTGATCCCATGACCCTGGGATCATGACCTGAACCCAAATCAGAAGTCAGATGTTCAACCGACTGAGCCACCCAGGCACTCCTATAGTTCTTTAAATAAACAGATGTTCTTAATGTTATGTGGAAGAATTTATCAATCACTTTTCTCATGGACAATTTTGTTTGTGTTTTATTTAAGAAACCTTTCTCTATGCTAAGTTCGTATGGATATATTTCTCTATTGTTTTCTGAAGATTTATAGTTTTAATATTTTCATTTTAGTCATTATCTGATTGATTTAGTATTTTGTGAATAAGAGACTGATTTTATTTTATCTCACCTGGATATCCAATTTTCCTAGCATCATTTATTTAAAAAGCTTCCATGTCTACACTGACAGTGCTACTTCTGTCATATGTAAGTTCCCATGCCAGTGTGGCCTGTTTCCTAGGTCTCTGTCATTGAACTAGCACCAGGCTTTACTATTTACTTGAGCTTTAAAATAAGTCTTGATGTCTGTTAGAGCAAGTCCTCCCACCTTGTTTTTCTGTTTTGACTATTCCAACCTCTTGAAATTTTGTATATATTTTAGAATCAGCTTGTCAAATTCTGCAGAATGACTGTTTTGAGCTTTTGGTTGCAGATGTATTGAATCTATACAGCAGAGGAGAATTGACCTCTCTAAAATAGAGTACAGGGGTGCCTGGGTGGCTCAGTCGGTTGAGCGTCCAACTTCAGCTCAGGTCGTGATCTCGTGATTTGTGAGTTTGGGCCCCGTGTCAGCTCAGAGCCTGCAGCCTGCTTCGAATTCTGTGTCTCCCTCTCTCTCTGCCCCTCCCCTGCTCATACTCTGCCTCTCTCTGTCTCTCAAAAATAAATAAATGTTAAAAAAATTTAAATAAAGACAGTACAACTCATGACCATGTTTTCTGTTTTTGTATGTTTGGACCTTTTTAATGTTTCTCAATTAATCTCATAAGTTCCTCTGTAGAAGTCTTATACATATTTTTATAAATATAAATATATATAATTTATATAAATGTACATCTTAGGTAATTTATATTTTTGATACTATTGTAAATGATACCACTTTAAATGTTATTTCTTATAGGAATAAATTTTTATATTGATTTTTGGATCCAGGAACGATGCTAAATTGTCCTCACTAAAATTATCTGTAAGTTCTTTTGGATTTTATGTATTCATAATTATTTTTTCTCAAATAATGACAGTTTTATTTCTTTCCAATTCATGTACCTTTTATTTATTTATTTTTTACCATATTGCATTGACCAGAACCTTAAATGCAATGCAATTCACAATTGTAACAGTGGGGAATTTTGTATTGTTTCTGTCTCAGAGGAAATGGTTTCACCATTAATTGTGATAAATACTAGGATGTTTTATAGAAACCCTGTAACTCAGGAGTTGGCAGTCTACAGTCCATGACCCAATCTGGCCTGCCATCTGTTTTTGTAAATAAAGTTTTATTGGAACACAACCATGTCCATTAATGTAAATATCATCTGTAAGTGCTTTCACACCACAATGACAAAGTTGAATAATGTAACAAAGATCATGTGGCTTGCAAAGCTGAAAATACTTATTATCTGGCTCCTTAACAAGAAGTTTGCCAAACTCTCCTTTCCCAGATTAAGATGTTCTCTTTTAGTCTTTTTTTTACTGAATATTTTTTTACGATGAAAAAATATTGGATATTATTAAATGTTTTTCCAGAATTTTCTGCATTGAGATAATATGATAAAGTTTTGAGTTAAATTAGTTGCTTTTCTTATGTCAAACTGAACATACTCTTGGAATAAATTCTCCTTTGTTAAATGTACTATCCTTTTTAAACGTTTTTGGATTTAGTTGGCCACTACTTTGTTGAGGTTTTTTTTTTTGTTTTGTTTTGTTTTTTTTTGCATTAATGTTTATAGTTCAGTTGACCTGTAATTTTCTTTTTCCTACTGTTCCTTTGGGTTTTGGTATCAAAGTATGCTAGCTTCTTAGAATAAGCATGAATTATATTTGGATAACTGGCTAATGGAACCATTTGTGCTTGGAGTTTAGTTGTGGGAAGACTTTTCATTATTGATTCAGTCTTTTTCATGGCTCTCAGATTATTCATATTTCCTCTTTCTCCTTGAGTCATAGTTATATTTTTCTGGGAATTTATCCATTTGTCCTAAATTTATATTTATTGTCATAAGCTGTTCATAATATCTTCTTAATCTCTTTAATGTCTGCAAGATGTTCCTTTTGTCATTTCTAATATGGGTGTGTCTTCTCTCTCCTTGTTCACTAGTGGTTTATCAGTTTTATTTGTCTTTTCAAAGAGCCAACTTTTGGCATTGATCCCCCCTCTATTGTGTGTATACTTTCTAGTTGATGAATTTTTCTACAGCTATTTAGACTTTCTTCTATTTTTTGGTGTTCTTTAATTTATTGAAATTAATGTTTAGCTCATTTTTTCCTAGCTTTCTTCTTCTTCTTCTTCTTCTTCTTCTTCTTCTTCTTCTTCTTCTTCTTCTCCTTCTTCTTCTTCTTCTTCTTTTAATATATATTTCATTTTTGAGAGAGAACAAGTAGGGGACGGGCAGAGAGAAAGAGGGACAGAAGATCCTAAGCAGGCTCTGCACTGATAGCAGAGAGTCTGATGTGGGGGTCAAACTTACAAACTATAAGATCATGACCTGAGCAAAAGTTGGATGATCAACTGATTGAGCCACCTAGGCGGTCCCGTTTTTTTCCAATATATGCCTTTAAGGACTATACTTTCTTTAAAATAAACAGATGTTATTAATTTTGGTATCTTCTATTTTAAATGTTTTCATTTATACTCTTTTCTGATTTCTGACATGGTTCTAACCCATAGGGATTCTCTGATATTTAAAAAATACTGATTTATAGATTAATTGCATTAAGTTCATAACATATTCTCCATATAATTTTCTTAGAAATTTTTTTTAGAAATTTATTGATAGTTGTTTATGATTCAATATTTGGTCAATAAATGTTCTATGTGCATTTATAGAGAATGTATATCCTGTAATAGACAGATGCAGAGATATATATATTAGGCTAAGTTTGTATATCCCCTTGTTCTACTGTTCTTTATCATTAATTTTTTGTCTACTTGTTCCATCAGTTACTGAGAAAAAGAAGCTAAAATTTTCCACCACAGTTGCAAGTGTATATATTTCTTTGTTCTGTTAATTTTTTTTATTAAAAAATTTTTTTTTTACATTTATTTATTTTTGAGAGACAGAGAGAGACAGTGTGAACAGGGGAGGGGCAGAGAGAGAGGGAGACACAGAATCTGAAGCAGGCTTCAGGCTCTGAGCTGTCAGCACAGAGCCCATGCGGGGCTTGAACCCAGGAACCATGAGATCATGACCTGAGCTGAAGTCAGATGCTTAACCAACTGAGCCACCCAGGTGCCCCTGTTCTGTTAATTTTTGCTTTAAATATTTGAGGTCATATTATTAAAGGAAAGCTAGAAGAGAAAAGAAATGAGGTTTTCTAGTAGAATTCCCTGGAAAACCTTAAAACCAAAGTTGATGATTTAAGATGATAATCATAACCCTTTATAATTGCTCAAAGTGCTTTCAAATATACTCTCCAATTTCATAATGATCAGATATGTGACTTAAGACAGGTATTATTAACCAAACCTGAGGATACTAAGGCAATAATATCACCCCAAATCACACACTACTTAATTACTGAGTCAGGTTTAAGAAAACGAATTTCTTGGAGCACCTGTGTGGCTCAGTTGGTTAAGTGTTGGACTTCTGCTAGGGTCATGATCTTGAAGTTCCTGAGTTTGAACCCCACGTCGGGCTCTGTGCTGATAGCTCAGAGCCTGAAGCCTGTTTTGGATTCTGTGTCTCCCTCTCCCTCTGCCCCTCCCCTGCTTGTGCTCTGCCTCTCTCTATCTCTCAAAAATAAATAAACATTAAAAAAAAAAAAAAAGAACTGGGGCACCTGGGTGCCCCAGTCAGTTAAGCATCCAACTTTGGCTCAGGTCATGATCTCAGAGTTTGTGAGTTCAAGCCCCGCATTGGGGCTCTGAGCTGTTAGCCTGCTTCGGATTCTGTGTCTCCCTCTCTCTCTGTCCCTCCTCGCTCATGCTCTCTTTCTCGAAAACAAATAAACATTAAAGAAAAATTTAAAAAAAGAAGAAGAAGAAGAACTGACATATGAACAGAGGTCTACCTGTCCAGGTAGTGACCACTAAATACAAAGGCCTGAGAGTGAAATGCCCTTGGTGAGTTAAAGACACAACAAGAAAACCAGAATACCTGAATCAGAATGTGCTAAAAGAAGAGGAATAGAACTGGCTTGGGAAAGTATTCAAGAAATTCATTTTCTTTTATTTTTTTTAATTTTATTTTAATGTTTATTTTTTGAGAGAGCATGTGCAGGGAAAGGGCAGAGAGACAGAGGGAGACACAGAATCTACAGCAGGCTCCAGTCTCTGAGCTATCAGCACAGAGCCTGACATGGGGCTTGAACCCATGAACTGTGAGATCATGACCTGAGCTAGAGTCAGACACCTAACTGACTGAGCCACCCAGGCACCCCTATATGTGGATTATTCAGAGAGACTTTTCCTGATCATTCTGATCATTCTCTATTCCTTTAGCCTGTTTTATTCTTCAGAGCATTTAGCAATATCTGACATTGTATTATCTACTGGGGTATTTAATTATCATCTTCCTCCTTTACAGTATGTTAGCTTCAAGATTCCAGGGTCTGTACTGAATTCACTGCTACATTTCCAGTCAAATGGCTGACACGTAGTAAGTGTTGAACAATTTTTGGCTGAATAAGTGAATGAGTGAACTAATCTGTCTTGAAATAGTTTTATTGGCCAAGAAATAATTATTGAGACTTTCTAGTTTCAAGAATTCTTTCAGCTTGGTAGAAAGCTACAAGCAAGAATAAAATAAGATTGCTGGCTTCAGTTTGTAAGCCACTTGGAGATATAAGATGTATACAAATGATAGAATCTGAAAGTGACATATAAAGAATAGTGATATAAGGGATATTACAGGACCATGAACAGTTAACAGCCAAATATATTATTTAAATAATAAATACTGTGGGGATGCCTAGGTGGCTCATCGGTTAAACGTCCAACTTCGGCTCAGTCATGATCTCACGGTTCATGAGTTTGAGCCCCTCATCAGGCTCTGTGCTGACAGCTCAGAGCCTGGAGCCTGCTTCCGTTTCTGTGTCTCCCTCTCTCTCTCTGCCCCTCCCCGCTCATGTTCTTTCTGTCTGTCTCTCACTCTCTCTCAAAAATGAATAAACATTAAAAATATTTTAAATAATAAATGCTGTGAATTCAATGCAAGGGACATTACTAGATTCTTAGTAATTTAGAAAACTATAAATTTTAAAAAGTATGATCTGGGCACCTTATTGGTTATTCAAGGATGGCCTTTTATTTGTTAAAGGAAGCAGAAAAAGAGTAAGAAGTATATAGTTATAAAGAAGAGAGGTTAGCAAGACCTAATTTGTTCCCTCCACCAGACTGAGTATCTCTAGGGCAAAGACTGTATCATACTTATATCTTATCTTCAGGCCCATGTGAAGTATTCTATTAACTTTCAGTGCCTGAATTTGAGAATAAATGAAAAACAGGTAATAGGAGTTGATAAGAGACCTGAATAAAAGGACAGACATGAGTTAGAAAGTACAGTTGACCCTTTAACGCAGATTTGAACTGCACTGCACATGTCCACTTACACATGGATTTTCTTTTGCTAAATACAATATAGTACTATAAATGCATTTTCTCTTCCTTAAGATTTTTAATAATAATTTTTTCTACCTTAATATATAATGCACATAACACACAAAATATGTATTAATTGATTGATGTTATCAGTAAGGCTTCCAGTAAACAGTAGTCTATTAGTCATTAAGTTTTTGGAGAATCAAAATTTATATGCAAAATTTCGACTGTGCAGGGGTCAGCACTTCAAACCTCTGTGTTGTTCAAGGATCAGCTATATCTATATATCTCTGTGTACATATTCTGTCTATCTGCCTGTCTGATTAGTGATTGACAATGCAACATCAGGATGTAGACGTTTTGTAGTCATAGTACTTTGTAAAATATATTGGTAAATTTAAGAGTAGGCTGGTAGGTTTAGTTACCATTATATCCTAAACTATCATTTTGCTTTTCTGCTCCATCTTTCTCTGACTGAGAGACAGAGACCCTGGATTAGAGAACATGTTCAACAGATCACTTTGGTCCCCTAACAAACCAAGAATGGCATTCTTTTTCTTAGGATTTAGACTCCTCTTGCTTAATCTGTACATGTCTATTTCTTAGTTTTCTGCACATTATAGTCAAGAGAATTTCTGTACTTGGATTCCAAAGTCATATCTTATAGAAAAAAAATACCCTGGTGAAAACATATTTTATATTAAATTTTCAGTGTCATGGTGGATACAAAGAGGATTTATTTTGTTCCTTATTACTTAGTTTTTATCACTTTTGACTAGATGATTGGTAGTTTTCAGAAAAATGATGCTTACATATTTTACACCTTAAAGTAAAATTCTACTCACAAATTTTCCATTCTTAAGTAAATCTGTAATAAGAATTCCATCATCAATATCAGCAAACTCTACAGCTTGAAATATTTTAGTTGGTTGAACTCTAAATTATATATTGGCTTTAGGATAAAGTTTTCTTTAAAAACTGAAGCAACTAAAATACTACATGTATTCTTCCTCTAAATTGATCATATAATCCTCTTTTTTTTTTTTGTTTTTATTTTCTCTCTGACCTGAGAACATACCTAAAACTATAAGGACTTCTGGTTTCTTAGGGAAGAAACAGATGTCTACGGAATCCCAATAATCTCTTTTCCTATTTATTTATGCTTTTGATAAATGTACCCTTTCTGTTAGTTTTTTTATGGTTTTTATTTCCATTTGTAAACTCAGTGCCTTGCATTTTTTAAAATCTTTGTCCTAGACCTCTCTCTTGCGATTTAAACTACTTTTCCAAATTCCTGCTTACTATAGCCATTTAGATAGTCCACGGGTGCCTCAATCTCCAACTGAATTATTCTCCATAGACTTTCTGGTTTCTTATCCAATCTTTTTCTAACTAAATGCCATAGTCAAACACTCAAGGCCCAATTGGAAATGTGGGACTTTTCTTAATTTTTCCTATTTACAAAATGTTGCTAATGTTTTCCTTAGGTATTTGTTGAAATATTTTTTCCCCTTAATATTTCTTGAATTCCTTCCCCTCATTCTCTAAGCTTTATTGCTTACTAGCTTTATTACTGTATTGTTGTATTCCTTTTAGGCAAGTTACCTATTTTCTATCCTAGTTTCCTTATCTGTAAAATGAGGATAGTAATAGGTTTTACCTTATAGGATCTTTGTGAGCATTAAAGGAATTAATAGCTGTTAACTGCTTAAAATAGTGCCCAGAAACAGGGCCAGTGCCACAATATGTTAAAGCTATTATTATTGCTACCAGTACAACTACATTCAGGTTCTGATCAATTGCCCTCTGGATTATTTCATCAGCCTAGTAACATTCCTTCTGCATCTATTCTTACTGTCAAATTGGATTTTGACAATGCCTCAAGTTACTCTGTTTAAATCATAAGTTGGACTTTTTGACCATGCTACTTAAAATCCTCTTATATCTTATCCAAAGGGTAAAGTCCAAGTTTTTTATCCCAGTATATATACAAAGTCTTCTATGAATTGTCCTATTCTACTCCAGCTCAGACCTCACCATGCTGTGTCTTAACTTTCCTTCTCCACTAAGTCTGACCTGTGCTAATTCCCCTGTCCATGCACACTGTCCTGCTCCAGTGTCTTTGCTCATACTGCCTGTGTTCATGGAACTCTGTATACTGCCTTTTTCTTACTTCCTTGGACCGAATCAGCTTTGAAAGCTCACCAGATGACTTAATTCCTCCCACCCCATGGATTCCTATAATTCTGTCACCTGAGTTGGGCTAAGACTGCACCTCTGACTTCCTCAGTCCCTCCTGGATGAGAAACAAATCTTCTAAAACATCTCTGTTTCTCCCACAATAAATCAGATCATAGATCACATCAGATCTTGCTTAAAACCCTCCTATTGCTTCTCTTTGTGAATGGAATACAATTTAAATGCAATATCATGTTTCAAAGGACCCTAGTTTCTGTCTCTGAACCCACTGTCTATGATTCTCCACCAGATTCCCCACCACCTACCCATAATTACTCATGACTGTCCAGCCACCTTTTCTTTCTTTTGCCCCTTAAACGTATAGAGCTTTTTCCCACCTGGGGTCTTTGCCATGGCTGTTTCCTCTGCTTGGATTCTCATTTCCCACATATTCACATGGCCACTTTCTTCTCATTCAGATCTCAGTTTGAAGATTACATCCTCTATGTGACCTTCACTGACCCAAGCTGCAATACTCTTTATCTCCTGTGTTCTTTTACCTAGTTATGCTCTATCCCATTTCCACTTGATCAAACTTAGAACTATCTGAAATTCTTACCTATTTATTTGAGGACATTTTTATTGTCTGTTTCTCCCACTAGAATGTAAGTTGTAATGAGGACAGGGATTTTATCGGTCTTGTTCACTTCCACATCCACAAGAAGTGGCAGGTTTTTAATAAACAGTTACTGAAATGATTCAGTGAAGGAGCAAATGAATAAAAATGTTTCAGATATCAGGGTGCCAGGGTGGCTGAATTAATTAAGTGTCTGACTCTTGATTTTGGCTCAGGTCATGATCTTAGAGTTTGTGGGGTCAAGCCCCACGTGGGCCTCTGTTCTGACAGCGTGGAGCCTTGTGTGCACATGTGCATGCATGCTTTTGCTTTCTCTCAAAAATAAATAAACATTAAAAAAAGGAAGGGAAAAAAGTCTCAGATATGTAGATAGCAGATTTTCAACAAATTGTTTTTGAATTATGAATAAGTGAATGAAATAACTGAACTTTTATTTGTTGTTATAATGGCTTGTAAGTTTTCAAGTTTTTTACTGTATTAATTATTTTTACTCTATAAATTGTTTTATTTACTGATTTTTCTTGGGTCTCTGTCCTTGGTGAATTTCTGTCACTCAACTTGCAATTATTATTACTTTTTTACTTTAAAGGCTTTGCCTTTAATTGCCCCACGCACCTTCATTTCCCAAATTTGTGAATGGATGTACTTTTCCAACATAATTAGTTTCACTCTTGATCTTCCTTTCAATGTGTGGAGAAAAGAACATCACACAATAATGCTGTAATCATGTTGGTAAGCACAGTGTGGTTTCCTCTCTATTGTTAACTATGTTCTGATCTACACTAGATGTACCTTTCTTCTTTGCTTCAGCTAATTATCCACCTGAATATTTATGTATGCAAATCCCAAGGAAATAACATTCTAATCAGTAAGTGACATCCAAGGTTGGTCATTCGCCAAACTCTGGAAAAGCCAAAAGTTGGTGTCCTCTACTTCCTTCTTCAGTGCTCTTCCTCTTTTTCTTTCACATTTCCCAACCTTTTGATATAACCCAAGGAAAGACTTCCTCCCGGCTGCCTGCTAAAATAGTTTTTTCTAAAGTTAGTGAATGACATGTAGTGTTGACCTTGCCTGGAATGTTTGCATTTTGACTGGAAAATTTTGAGACATGAAATGCTGTATATGGCCAAATGGATATTCTGTTGGTAGAATTTAAGCCATGGATACTAGGAAATATCTTGGCAAATCCTGGAAAATCTCAAATCATAATGAAAACATATTTACAAAGTTGGCCTGCATTTTTATCCAATGTGAAGTCCTATAGCTTGCAAACTTTAAGAATATAGCTTGGTTTAATTGTCTTACTTCTTTCTGCAGCTTACCAGGGATATAAGAAAATGACCAGAGAATGAAGGAAAAACAAAACAAAACAAAACTGAGTGAAATTAAGAAAGAAAACTTTGGTCAAAAATTTGGAAATGTCCTTCAAATAAACATGCCTCTTATTGCAATTTATCACAGTGAATTTTATATATATATATATATATATATATATATATATATATATATATATATATATATTCAGCTCAAAATAGGTCTTGATCAGTTTTCTCCCATGTCTTCACTGCCTTCTTCCTTTAGTCTAATCCATTGTTATCCCTCCATGTACCACTGGAAGAACTTCCTAATTGGTCTCCCTCTTTCTACCCATATCCCTCTGCAATCTGTTCTCCATACCAGTAATCATAGTTATTTATTTAAAATGCAAATAGGAAAATAGGGCGCCCGGTTGGCCCAGTCGGTTGAGCTTCTGACTTCGGCTTGGGTAATGATCTCGCGGTTCATGAGTTCGGGCCCCACATTGGGCTCTGTGCTGGCAGCTTGGAGCCTGGGGCCTGCTTCCATTTCTCTCTCTCTCTGCCCAGCCCCTGCTTGCACCCTGTCTCTCTCTCTCAAAAATAAATGAACATTAAAAATTTTTTTTAATGCAAATAGCATCATGTAGTGTCCTTGCTTATCATCTTTCAAGAGTTCCCCATTGCTAAGGATAAAATACCCTTAACATCATCTTTGAGGCTCTGTGGGCACCAGCCCTGCCTCTGTCAGGCTCATCTTGCATCCTCTCTTATTGCTCACATCCAGGAGGCACAGCTGGCGTCCTTTTAGCCCTAAGGACAGTAGCACCAAGCCCTTCACTCAATCAGGACTTCATTCATGCTGTTCTTCTGCCTGGTTCACTTTACACAACTCATTCTTCAGGTTGTAGTGGACTCAGGCCACTCCTTCAGAGACACCTTCGTAGATACTCCAAATAAATTAGCCTCCCCTTGTTCCTTTTTCTCATCTATGAGAACCCCTGATCTTCTTTGCAGGAGTGATCTCACTGGTAATTATGTGTATTTATTATTCTTATGTCACCCAACTCGGCTGGATTAGACTGTCTTTGTTTATACAGTTAACTCTTGACTGAGTCTTTGGTGACGGATACTTTTGTGTGTTTTTCTCCATTTCAACACTTAAACTTATTTAATTATTGGTTTTTCTGTTTATCCCACTAAACCTTAAAATACACTACTAGGCTTTTTTTGTTTGTTTGCTTGTTTAATGTGTCACCAGATTCTTTGCAGGTAGTACTCAATAAATGATGATAAGTAATTAAGTTATGCTGATGTGTATACCTTACTGCCTGAGTGACTGGTGGTGAAAGGATTGAAAGAACACAACACGGAAACCAACAAGATTCCAGAGGCTTGAATATATGTCTGTCCTTTCAACTGTGTGTGGTATATACCTGTACATACGGGATGGCATAGATTTGAATTTGAGAACAGTACCAATTTCAGGTACCTTCATTCTTATAAAGGAAGTTAATTCTTTAAATGAAAAATTGCCTATGATTGAAATTTTATGTTTTCTTAACTCATTCACATATCACTTTTTTTTTTAAAAAAAAAGGATAAAAAAACTCTAATCCTCACCTGAATTTCCATTTTTGTTTCAGGACTATGGGCATGTTATTTATGCCAGCAAAAGGAAATTCAAACACCAGATTAGAAAGGTCATTAAGAACAGACTTGCGCAAGATACTCAGTTTCCAGCCCTCCACTGGAGTGAGGTGTGGTTGAGAGAGGCGGTGGGGGGGGGGGAGTTGGGGGGGAGAGGGAAGGAAGGAGGGTGGGGGGAAGTAGGGTAGGGACCTGGGGAGGTGGAAATAATAGGGAAGTTCAGTCTCAGAAGTAATGTGCTTTGGAGGAGAAGGAGTTAGTTAGTTAGTTAGTTATATTTATTTAATGTATATATGTATGTATTTATTTATTTATATTTTTGAGAGACAGAGGGTGAGCGGAGGAGTGGCAGAGAGATAGAGATAGAATCTGAACCAGGCTCCAGGCTCTGAGCTGTGAGCTGTCAGTGTGTCAGCAGACTCTGACACAGGGCTCGAACTCACGAGCAGTGAGATCATGACCGGAGCCGAATTCAGACCCTCATCCGACTGAGTCACCCAGGTGCCTGGAGAAGGAGCTTTTTAAATGTCTGATAAGAAGTGACCCTTCATTAGTTGTTGGACTGTAGACATGTCAATTAATGTCTCTGGGTCTCAGTTCCTTTTCCTTGTAGATGAAAGGACTTACCCCAGTAGAAATACTTCCCTGCCCTATCATTCCTTGATTCTTATTTTCTCTATAATGGTGGGAGCACAAGAAAGAGGATATCTGAGAAAAGGAGAGGAGACATATGACTAATTGTTACAGAATAGAAAAATACAGAAGAGAGACATGGATGGTGGTTATGAAAGGGAAAGTGTATGAGAAAGTAAGGATTCAGATCTTCCTCCTCCCCTAGCTTATTTACTTAACGAGTATTTATTCGTACTAATAAATACTCATGTAGCATCGACTCTGTGCCAGCTATTGTTCTAAGGGCGTTACGAAGATGAATTCGTGAGACATGTAGGAGATAAGCGTTATTATCACCCCTGCTTGATGGCTGAGGAAATAAAGCACAGAGAGGTGAAGCAAATTAACCCAAGCCACATAACTAATAAGGGCTGGGGCTGGATTTCAAACCCAGGCAGTCTGGCTCCAGAGTCCATGCTCTTATGGTGCTTATTTTACTGTTAGAATTTACCATACGTTTTCCTCAATGAAAATCTCCACATCAAAGACAAAAACTTATTGAACTGTAACAAAAATAATAAATCACTCCAGACATATTTAGGCTAACACATACCCTATTTGTTTCTGTGTAATTACACTTTCTCAAGAGCCTGCCACATTTGGTATCACTGTTTTCCTACGAACTCTTCAAGCAAGACTAATGCAAAATGGGGAGGATTGTTCTTTGTTCAGCTGGGAACCAGGTGGCACAAAGCACAGAGAAGGAAACCAGGCTCCAGAGAATGTGTGAAGGGAACCAAATGCAGTCTCAGGCAGGGCTTGCATTTAGAGGAAACGTTTTCATTCAGATGCTCGAAACTTTAAAAAATTTTAACTTTATGTCATATTTTCTTTCCACCACCCTATTTTAAAATGCAAACAACAAAAACTCCGAAAAGCCTGGCTAGTAAAATAAAATGTAATGGTTGTTTGGTTTTGCCATTAGGAAACGGTTCATCTCAACGGATCTTGTGCTCCAGGAGGCAGCATCTCATTAATAAAACAATGACCATGGGTCCCCCCCCCATTTTTTTCAGCATTGTGACTATGATCGTAATTCCCATTCTCTAATATAGCTTGGTTGCTGTTCAGAAAGTAAAAGACTTAAAGAAGGGGATCCAATGATTGTTGCTGATTTATTTATGTAACATACCCTACTCCTTTCCTATTTTTTTGTTAAATTTAATTTCTTGTACTTGTACCCATGACATTTAGTATTTAATACCTTGGAGTTGGAAGGAAACTAGGGGATGGTTCTCTTGGCTTAATTTGCTCATTTTACAGACATGGAAATAAGAGCAGAGTAGTTAAATGGCTTGTCCAGGACAGCTAGTGTCTTGGCCAGGACTGGCTTCCAGGCTTTCCACTGCTGGTCCTGGGCCCTGCACACAATACCTAGCACAAGTGTTTGCTTAGTCTGGGATTCAAACCCATGTAACATGCTCTTTTCTCCTCCCCAACTGAAAACACACATCTTCCACGACATTGCCCTTTATTTTCTTTCTTCCAGTCCAATTTGTTTGAGAAGAAGATAAACATGAGTATCTGGGGAGTTAATGTTGATGTCTAGAGGGCTGTTCAGATTTGCTAAACTTCAAGCACTGGAATGTCTAGAGAGCCATCCATCATAAGTGCCTCGAGGGCATGCCTGCCAGAAGGCCTGACTGCTGGGGTCCAGGCCTTCCCTTCTCTCAGGGAGCGCACTTGTGCTGTCAGTGTGTGTTAGAACTCAGCTTATGCCTCTGGTCCTCCTGCCCTGCCATCCCCCGACCCCCCTTCCCCCCCATCTCCTTTTCATAGTCTATTTAAATATGCATGTAATTTGGATTAACATCATTGTTCCTGTATTTACACTCCTAAGATTTAGAATTGGTATCCCAGGATAGACCCTGAACCCTCCCTCTCTCCAGAGCCCATTTGATAAATTCCTGCATTTACGTCTTTTCAAAAAAAAAAAAAAAAAGAACAAGAAAACACCAAAAAAATGATATATTTCATTTATCAAATTTCAGTCTGAACACCCCTGGCCTTCCTCTAACCCAGAACTTCTGTTTCCGTAGTTCTACCGTTTAGCAGCAGAAAGTCTGGCCTGTGCACCTACATTGTAACCTTTTCCAGGACTTGGTGTATCAGTCTTGCTGCTGAGTGTAAGGTACATAGGGGATTAGCTAACCAGAGCCCCTCGGCTGCTTCTTCTAATCCTTCTTGCTGCCCATCGTGGGACCAAATTACCACATTGTGGTTAACTTAAAGATTTCAGAACACTGATTTAGTCACATTTACCAAAGAGTGAGTGTTTGCTAGAAGGTCACCCATGAGTGTGGACCTTTCTTCTCTTTCTTCCAGGTGGCAAACTGACCCAAAAGGCAATTTGGCCACCTCACTCTCTTCATTTATAAGAGCTGGGGTAGCTGCCTAATAATACAATTGAGATTTGGGGTTAGGTGAAGAAAGAAGATTTTCCTTAGGCCTTAAGCCCAATCTATCATATAGTTCTGCACTTGGGCTTTGGATACAAGATGAGCCAAAAATAATTGTGTCTCCTTAGCTTCTGTCTCTCCCTGTGAGATTTTTATGGAGGGATAATGTGTCTGATGCAAGGCAGGATTTGGGCATTTTGGACTACTTTGTAAAAGTGAGCACATAAAGATTGAAATTTTAAAAACTTCCCATGATGTATTTATTTGATACCTGGAAGTTTGTACCTGTTCACCTCCTTCATACTCCTATTCCCCCAACCATGCCACTGGCAATCACCAATCTACTCTTGTTATCTATGAGGTCTTTTTTTTTTTTTTTTAAGATTCTACATATAAATGCAATGATACAGTATTTGTCTTTCTCTGTTGGACTTGTTTCACTTAGCATAGTGCCCTCAAGTTCTAGCCATGTTGTCACAAATGGCAAGATCTCATTTTTTTTTATTCGTGTGTGTGTGTGTATACACACACACACACACACACACACACACACACACACACTGCATTTCCTTTATCCATTCATCCTTAGATGAACACTTAGATTGTTTCCATATCTTGGCTATTATATCTAACTTTATAATGACTGAGCCAAGCGTATGGTAAATCTGGTTCAGAGGAGTATGGTAGAGAAAAATATTTATAGTGACTGAAAGAATGAATACTGAGTAAAGGATTGCCAAGTTAGGTACAAACTCAGTTAATGTCCTAAAGAAAGATTAAAGTGTCATATTTGGGGTTATCTTTTTCTTTTTTAATTAGGCAGGAGTCATTTTTGTCTTTACTAGATTAAAATCTCAACTAGAGAAACTTTATTTTTATTGTTATTGGACAATAACCATTTACATCATTGTAAGTTCTGTGCAAGTTAACATTTCTCCACAGAGTTGTAGAATATTCTTTTTTTTCTTAAATGTTTATTTTTGAGAGAGAGAGAGAGAGATAGGGAGAGAGAGGGAGAGAGGGAGAGAGAGGGAGAGAGGGAGAGAGAGGGAGAGAGAGAGAGAGAGGGAGGGAGGGAGGGAGGGAGGGGCAGAGAGAGAGGGAGACAGAGGATCCAAAGCAGGATCTTCCCTGACAGTGCAGAGCCCTATGCAATGCTTGAACTCATGAACTGCGAGATAATGACTTGCACCAAAGTCAGATGCTCAACCAACTAAGCCACCCAGGAACCCCTAAAATATTCTAATTAATAGTAAATAGTAAGTCAAACAAAGGTACGTACCCTAGAGAATGAAATAGATCTTGGATATGTTTGTTGCCAATTTCCAGCATGACACTGAAAGAAAATACAGTCATCCGTTTGCCTATTTTCAAGTTTTGGATTTTTTTTAATACCCCCAACTTGTAATCACAAATAACCTCCAAAAAGAATTCTTGGTCACAATGCCCCCTCCTCCAGTGTCACTGTGCTTTGGACTGATTCATTTACAAAATCATACAAAACATGAATTAACCTATGTAAGCCACATTGTAGTATGGTCAGCAAAATGGAGACTAAGTTGAGTAACTACTATGGCCAGAAAATTAACTTGTCTCTACAGGGTTTACAAGGAATCAAGATTGTATTTTTAATAGGCTTTATTCAGACATTTGGAAACATTTGTTGAAGCAAAATTTCAAGCGTATGCAAAAGTTTACTCTAATGAATTCCCCTTTACTTATTTCCTTCAATAATTATCAACCCCTGGCTAATCTTATTCTTTTATAGTCAGCCCACTCTCTCCCAATGCTGGTTTATTTTTAAAGTTTCTTATATCTTTACTGAGGTATGAATGAGTACAAGAAAATAGTTTATCAATTGCTGAGTTGGGGATAGGCATTAACATCTCCAAATTTGATTGTAGAATTGTGTATTTCTCCCTTTAATTCTGCAATTTTAGGTTTATACATATTCATGATTTTTATATCTTCCTTTATTATTATTTTTATTGTCTCTCATAATGCTCTTTGCTTCCAAGTCTAACTTATCTGATACTACTACAGGTACTTTAGCTCTGGTATTCTGACTTTTGGCTTGGAATATATATTTAACATTCATTTTATTTTAACTTCTTTCTTTCTATACAAACTATCTATCTCAGGGATAATAATAATTTATCAGGATGTTTTGATTACAGCAAGGGAATGTATATTTTACAAAATTCTCCTTATTTTGATAATTCTTTCCCCAAATCCTGAAGTTAGGGCATGGAAGTTTTTATTTTGTTTCATTTGATTACTTATAGCAAAAGTGAGAAGACACAGAGGATTATTTCCCAAGGGCAATTACGGAATTTCTTTCCATTACAAGAGAAATAGCAAATCATCTGGTTCAAATAGGACATTGATGTGGCAGAACACAGTGCATCCAGCCAGTTCCTTGAGGTTCTTTCTGGTTTATGAGTCTCAAGGTCATTAGAACGGTTACTTCTGAATGCATTTCTGCTGAGCAAACACAGAAGAAGCCACAGAAAGGGGGTCTCTTGAGTTTTCTTGAATGAAGGTGTAGGATATCATGCTAAGCAAAGGGTGAGGTTGAGGTCAAAATTATTTGGATTAAAATTGCAAGTAGTACAGGGGTGCCTGGGTGGAGGGTCAGTTAAGTGTCTGACTCTTGATTTCGGGTCGGGTGATGATCTCACCGTTCGTGAGTCTGAGCCCCGAATGGGGCTCTGTACTGACAGTGTGGACCCTGCTTGAGAATTTCTCTGCCCCTCTCTCTGCTCCTCCCCTGCTTGTTCTCTCTCTCTTTCAAAAAATAAATAAATAAACTCAAAACTATTTAAGAAATTGTAAACAGTATAAATGTTTAAGTTTTGGGGAATTTAAAAATTAATTGGTTTATTATTGCTAATGAACCTGAGACCTATGTTCTAATGATAGAGTAGCCCTGGCATTTTGAACTAGTCACTTGTCTTCTCAATTCCCCAGGCTCCTTATCTGTAAAATGAATGAGTTGGGATAAAGCTTAGCCTTCAAATGATGTTATAGCAGGATTCTTCTTTGAATGAAATAGGAAAAGAGAGTTGAATATGTCAAACAGGAGAGAAGGGAATCTTCTTTGGTTGAAGAAGGCTCAGTGTTGTCTGCTGGGTTCTCCCTATTTTTTCTTTTTTTGTTGTTGTTGTTTGATTTGTTGTTGTTGCTGTTGTTTGAGGCTTGGATTAATTTATTCATTTGTTTACCTACTTCACACTGATTGTGCTTGGCTGGTCACTAAACGTATAAATATGAGTCAGACCCAGACGTGTCTTGAGGATTTCAAAGTCTAGCAGAAGAAACAGATATGTAGGTAAATAATGGCAGCACAGTGACAAATCGTATACAAGAGAAGCACCAAAGGGCCTGAGGTAGGCTTCTTCTTGTTTTTAGGTTAGCTCCTAAGGCATCCTCAGAAAGAGGGCTTTCCTCATCCCATTCTGATGTTACTGGTCTGTGGGCTGCCATTATGAGAACCATTGCTTTGAGTTCCCTTCAACCTCCAAATTCAATGAATCTTTTGTTTCTGAGTTGGGTAATACCATAAATTTAGGGTGGGGGGAAATTCCACCATCTACTTCTGTTTACTAGTTGGCAAATAAACATTCCTGAGGAGTAGATATCTCCACTTCTCTGTAATTCTGATTTCTTAATCTGTATGCTGCCTCCTTCAGTATTTACTTCATCAATTATTTCCTCTCTTTCCTGTGTCTCAATTTTCATTGGTTTCTTTCACATGCTCAAATGTCTTTCACACCACTTTTTTCTCTCTCTGTCCCTCCCCTCCACCAAAGCAAAGGAAGCAAGCAAACAAACAAAACGCCTTTCCACTGACACTTGATCCTCTTTTAGTTACCACCCTAAAGAAAAAATATGTTTTCTGTCTCTATTTCCTCACTTGTTCACACCTGGATCCATACAACTTGGCTTTGACTATCTACCTTATACTGAAAGTTTTTTTTCACTAAGTTTACCTTTTAATTTTCAAATCTAGTGAAAATTTTCTGGTTTTTCTTTTACCTAACACTTTGGGTTATTCAACACTCTCTCCTCACATTTTTAACCATAAGTCTACTGTTCTGTGATGTATTTACTGGTTTCTTTTGTGGGCTCTTTTTTCTCTGCCTCTGTTTAGTATGCACTGTTTCTCTTTGTCCTTGGCATCTTTTCTCTTCAAAGAGCTCATTTTCTTTGGACAATTTCATCCATGCTCAAGGCTCTATCTGCCACATATCTGTTGGTAGTTCTAAAAATCTGCACCTCTACTCAAACCTCTCTTCAGATTTCAAAGACCATTATCCAATAAGGGTGTTCCCAAAGATACCTCAAACTCAAAATTTCTGTAATAGAATTTGCCTTCTTCTTGTACATAATGTACCAGTTTTCAATTTGTTGCTTCTCAGCTCTAGATCCACTCTTCACTGCCTTCTCTGTGATCATAAAGTTGGACCCTGTAAACATCTCTCCTTTGCCAGCTGTCTTTATGTTAAACTTTGTCAGAACAGATTGTTGAAGTGTCCTACAGCGGGGAGGAGTGTTTCTTTCATAGCTCCTTCCCTATGAGAGGCTCCATCAAGACTTCCCCATGGGCAGCTTTCTTCAACCACCCAGGGGTAGCTTTCTAGTGAATTCAACTGTGTGACGTCTCCCCACAGCCAACTTCCTCCAAAACCTCAGAGATTGGAGTCCCAGTGTGTTCTGCTGGGGTGACATCTCGGCAAAATACTTGGTCATCATTGGGCCATGGCTACTCATCAGTTTCTGGAATTTGACCTTGGTGGCAGACAGGGGCCTCTTCCAGACTTGCTGCTTTCTCAGATGTTTCACCTGGACAGAAAAGAGGTAGAGGCTGCTCCCTATATCTGCCATGTCTGTAGCCTTGAAAGTTCTTTTTTGTTTCATAGGTTAGCCCCTGTTTTAGTTAGTAATTCTGCATCGTCACCTTTCTCTGTTCAAATTAGTGCACGAATTCCATCTTTTCATTGAACCCAAACTCATGCACACAGTTCCTTCTTGCATTCCTCATCATGGAGCTGTTTCTAATAGCACCCCTTCTCATTTCTAATATCTATCAGTCAGCAGATCCAATGTATTCATTCTCTTACATACTTTTCTTAAGCCTCTTCTCCACCTCTATGGTTTCTGTCCTTGAGTAGATACTTGGACTTTCACATAGTCTTCTCTTCAATATCCCTGAATCTTCTGTCCACACACTTCAGTCAATCATTATGTCATTAAAATTAGCTTCCTTGGGGTGCCTGGGTAGCTCAGTCAGTTAAGTGTCAGACTCTTGATTTCAGCTCAGGTCATGATCTCATTGTTTGTGGGTTCAAGCCCCATGTTGGGCTCTGTGTTGACAGTGTACAGCCTGCTTGGGATTCTCTCTCTCTCCCTCTTTCTCCTCCTTCCCTGCTCACATGCTCTGTCTCTGTCTCAAAATAAATAAATAAAGTTAAAAAAAATAGCTTTCTCACACATACATCTGATATCCATTCTTTCTGTACTCCTGTTTATGGTATGAAACCCCTTTGTGATCAGATTCCGAATGTTGTCTGTTTGGACTCACATTCCATCTCTCCTCCGATACACTCTTTTACTCCAATCATGTTTATAGTTCTTACATTTATAGTTTCAACCTCTGTGCTTTGAAAATTCTTGTTGTCTCTGAAATTCTCCTGACTGCCTGGAAAGCACCTACTAGTGTGAGCCTTGCTTAATTTTTCTGAAAAAAATTCTTTATCTGGAATTCAACTATACTTTGTGAAATCCTCCAGTGTAACAATTATTTTGGGCTATTGCAGTTGTTACTGGGTCTGTGTCCTCATTCAATTTTGAGTATCTTAAGGAGAAAGACGTGTTTTTTCCTGTATTTGTGCCCTAATAGTGCCTGGGGCCTTTTACGCCTTTCATAAATATCTGCTAACACCAAATGAGTAACAGTGGCATTTTTATAAAGGGGATTTCAAAATCCTAATTAAAGTTTCTTAACTTTCCTTAATGTAGATTGTTTTGACACAGAGTTCTTTAGGGACTGAAAACTTTTAAAAATGGTATTTATTACTTTTCATCTTACTTTCTGTACTCAGAATACAAAAGAGAAAAAAAAAGGTGTATAATGTCTTCTTTACTTTTTGGCTTACTTCTGCAGATTTAAGAAAGGACATCCCTCAAATGATAGTAAAATTCCAGCTCTTTGGGTTCATAGCAATAGCTAAGGGGTAACATTTTTTAAAAAAAAATCTTACCATGTGCCACACACTCTGCTTAGGCCTATCCCTGCATTATCTCTGTCACCACCATTCTCTGAAGTAGGCAGTTGTAAGCTTTCCATTTTACAGACGAGGAAAGTAAAGTGACACTGAGCATTTAATGACTTATCCACTTGCACTGTTACTGAACGGGGACCTGGGATTTCGAACCAGGCATTCTAGTATCAGAGTCTGTGCTTTTAACCATTAATCTGTAGAGCCTAATAGTAGAGTAAATAGCTGCTCCAAAAAGGAATATACCTAAGGACCTTCACAGTAGATGATCTCTGTGAAGCTCCTTCACTTTGGAAAGGCTTGTTCAAAGTTTTGTGTGTGAATTGGGGTGTAGTTGTGACCACAATCATTAGCCAGAAGACTGGATTATTAGCTCCAATTCTGGGGCTGTCCCCCTAGGATGGCAGACACATCTTCCTTATTTATCCACCGTGACCTTTATCATCATCTTCTCTCTTCTGATTTCCCTGTCTTACTTAGTGTAATTCATAAGTTTGCTTTTCCACTCTTCAACTTTATTTTACCCCCCAATGTATATTTAACATTTATAGTTAACAATCTTTTCTGTCATTGTTTTCAGCAATATATAGGGATTAATTTATGTATGTGTGTATGTAACATTTTAAAAATAATACATTTTGTCTAATTTAAACTAGTACAAATATATTTTTATACCTTAAAAATTCTATTCACACTAATTAATATGCTCAAATTGTATCCTTAGTACTTACCAAAAAGAGGTAGAGTAACAGAAAAAAAGGACAGAAAAAAGGCTAAAGTCCTCGAGTGTAAAGTTGGTCCCAAATCTCCAAACTTTTACTGCATTAGAGCTAATTCTAATATAATACTCATTTAGTATTTCTCTTACATTAATGTTTTAAATTATACTTATGACAATGTATACCTATTTTCTCCAGGACATATTTTATGCTAGATAAAAACGATTCACTTTAATTTTATGTATTTATTTATTCATTTCAATTTTATGCATCTAAATTGTTATGCAAGATTTACTTATGACTGGTAAGATCAGTTGTTTGGAGCTCTGATAATGAAGTGTTGAATTCATGCCCACATGAACTGTTTCATTTTTCTTGGTAGCAACATAACTCCGTGGTGAAGAGTG
This sequence comes from Acinonyx jubatus, assembly GCF_027475565.1. Classification (NCBI taxonomy): domain Eukaryota; kingdom Metazoa; phylum Chordata; class Mammalia; order Carnivora; family Felidae; genus Acinonyx; species Acinonyx jubatus. The sequence goes on from NC_069387.1 coordinate 51,986,564, forward strand.
TGCTCTGAAAGGAGCCTGCCTGTTTTGAATCCTGGTTCTGATACTTACCAGGTCCTATATGTCCTTGAGCAACACATGTATCTTTTCTGTGCTTTAGATTTCGTCTTTAAAATGGAGATAATCAGGGGCGCCGGGTGGCTCAGTTGGTTAAGCGTCCGACTTGGCTCAGGTTACGATCTGGAGGTTCATGAGTTGGAGCCCCAGTTCCGGCTCTGTGCTGACAGCTCAGAGGCTGGAGCCTGCTTCTGATTCTGTGTCTCCCTCTCTCTCTGCTCCTCCCCCGCTCACTCACACATGCATACGCACTCTGTCTCTTTGAAAAATAAATAAACTTTAAAAATAAATAAATAAAATGGAGGTAATGACATCACCTATCTCATAAAGTTGAAATGAGGATGAGATCAGTATTTTTTGTTGTTATTGCAGTTATTCAGTAACAAAAACTGTATTTTTCAACAATGTGTTTACTGCTGTTGCTACTTTCCGTATTCGAAATGGATGATGGTGACGATGATGATGGTGTGAAATGCAAGCAGTCATTGCTTTATGCTCAAACTCACTTCTGGTATCTTGACAGTGGTTCATAGAACCCTGTACTGACAGGGATGGGAAACCAATGAGAGAGTGTGGATGGATTAAAACAAACTGATCACAATCGCTGGAAAACCAGCTCAAAGAGCACAAAGGGACAAACACGGGTGCAGGTTTGGAATACAAAGGACTTTTTTTTCCTCAGAAAAAATTGATCAGATAGCCTACTGATTTCTGTCTAGCCCCAAGTCTTCGGTAGCGTACTTCTTTTACTGTACTAGATGTTTTCTATTTTCCAATATAGGGGCACGTGGTAGTGCATGCTACATTTCATCCTTAAGAGCTCCTCTCCCTGCAAAAGCTTTCTCATTACTAGAAACACTTCTGGGCGGTTAACAGAGAGTTGCCCGAGTTCATCTACTTGACAGGGATATCATTAATTTTTTTTGAAAAGTTAGCTAGAGCTATAATCATTTAATTACTTAGCATTTGTCAAAAAATTGCTGATTAGCCTTCTAGCAATTCCAGATACTTTAATGACTGACAGCAAAGCAAACAGAGAACACTAGCACAACATCTGTCCACATGAAAATTACTTACTGGAAATAGGCCTTTTTAACCAGCTTTTACATGGCCCATTCTAGCACTAGAGGAAAAAAGTCTATAAGGAAAGCTATGAAAAAAAAAAGAGCAGCAACAAGCACAACTGTACTTCAGAAATTTCTTCATAATATGAAGGTCTTTGCCCTTTAATGCATTTAATACATGTATTTGGTTAAAATGTGATATTTGATATTTTATTAATACCTGCAACTTTAAAATATTTGACATTCTAGAATTTTCTTCTTTGTGTATTTTCAATCATCTCCAAATGGTAGGGCTCTTGAAGATTGAAGGACTCATGTGGCTCAAATATGTTACATTTCCATGGGAATGTGGGAGGGTTAAGAGAACATGAGGGGTCCTGATTCCTCATAAGACATACTTGTCAATAAATGGCAAATGCAAAGCAGGTTTTTATAAAGGTGTTACCAGTTTTCATTGTCCACCTAGTCTAGTAAATAGTTCCCCTGGGTGAACAGTCATTCCTTTTAGTAAACTGATAAAAAGACCAATAGAAAAATCCTACTTTGTAACATCTGCTTAGTGTATTTTCTCTGGGTAAGAAATGTGTTTGTTGTGTGATGTGTATGTGTGTGTGTGTGGGGGGGGGAGGGGACCGGGTCTCAAAATTTCATGTAGATGAGGATTATTCAGGAAGCTTATTAAAAATTCAGAGTTGTGGATTCCATCTTCAGAAACTGACTTAGTAGCTTTGGTCTAGAGTCTGCAGACAGTTCTGATGGAGATCAGCACAATGTTCTTTGGGAAAAAGAAATGAAAACTGGTTTATGGGCTAGAGAGGGGGAAACTGAATAATTCAAATAAAAAAGAAAAGTGATCATCTGACTGTTTTGAGGATACAGTGCTAGGTCCTAAGGATGCAAAGATTAATAAAATGTCTTTACAAAAGAGGTACAGTTTGAACTGTGTTCACTTAAAAAAAATATTTTTTTAGGTTTATTCATTTTTTGAGAGAGAGAGAGAGAGAGAGTGAGCAGGGGAGGGGCAGAGAGAGAGAGAGGGAGACACAGAATCTGAAACAGGCTCCAGCCTCTGAGCTGTCAGCACAGAGCCGGAACTGGGGCTCGAACTCACGGACTGCGAGATTGTGACTTGAGCTGAAGTCGGATGCTTAACTGAGCCACCCAGGTGCCCCTGAATTGTGCTCACTTTTAAATAACCCATAGAGTTATTTAGTAAAAGCAGAATAATTCCAGAGGCTCTTTTATAGGATATTAAACAGTGCTCTTCAGTAATATTGTTACCTCTCCTTGATCAAGGTTGTGATGGATTTTAAAATTGTAGGCATTTTATATGTGTAACACCATGTTGAACACAATCACTATAGGGTGACTGATGAATTTACCTGATTTTGTTATCATATTTTATGATATGATTACATACCATAATGTATGTTAATGCCTTGTGCAAACTTATACAGAAATAAAACTAATATTTTAAGCCAAGAACACTATTCCCCTTTAAAAAAGAGTTAAAAGATTAAATGAAATGAAGTCCAAGAAAATGAACATCAGGGAAACATATGAATGCCACATCTGCTCTCCTTCTGGAGAAGTTTCTCACAGGACTGGAGAGCCATTACAGGAGTTCTTGGTATGGAAATGTGACCTGAAAATTCAAAGCAGTACTCCACGCTGTCGTCAGAGTTCGACAAGCATGCAGAGTCAAAAAATGTTTTTTAGTTGGCTGCGGACCAACATCTTGATGTTTTAAACTTACTTTAAAAATTAAAGATTAGCTATCTACACATTCAATGCAATCCCAAATCAAAATTGCACCAGCATTCTTCTTGAAACTAGAACAAGCAATCCTAAAATTCATATGGAACCACAAAAGGCCCCGAATAGCCAAAGTAATTTTGAAGAAGAAGACCAAAGCAGGAGGCATCACAATCCCAGACTTTAGCCTCTACTACAAAGCTGTAATCATCAAGACAGCATGGTATTGGCACAAAAACAGACACACAGACCAATGGAATAGAATAGAAACCCCAGAACTAGACCCACAAACGTATGGCCAACTCATCTTCGACAAAGCAGGAAAGAACATCCAATGGAAAAAAGACAGTCTCTTTAACAAATGGTGCAGGGAGAACTGGACAGCAACATGCAGAAGGTTGAAACTAGACCACTTTCTCACACCATTCACAAAAATAAACTCAAAATGGATAAAGGACCTGAATGTGAGACAGGAAACCATCAAAACCCTAGAGGAGAAAGCAGGAAAAGACCTCTCTGACCTCAAGCCGTAGCAATTTCTTACTTGACATATCCCCAAAGGCAAGGGAATTAAAAGCAAAAATGAACTATTGGGACCTTATGAAGATAAAAAGCTTCTGCACTGCAAAGGAAACAACCAACAAAACTAAAAGGCAACCAATGGAATGGGAAAAGATATTTGCAAATGACATATCAGACAAAGGGCTAGTATCCAAAATCTATGAAGAGCTCACCAAACTCCACACCCGAAAAACAAATAACCCAGTGAAGAAATGGTCAGAAAACATGAATAGACACTTCTCTAAAGAAGACATCCGGATGGTCAACAGGCACATGAAAAGATGCTCAACGTTGCTCCTCATCAGGGAAATACAAATCAAAAGCACACTCAGGTATCACCTCACGCCAGTCAGAGTGGCCAAAATGAACAAATCAGGAGACTATAGATGCTGGAGAGGATGTGGAGAAACGGGAACCCTCTTGCACTGTTGGTGGGAATGCAAATTGGTGCAGCCACTCTGGAAAACAGTGTGGAGGTTCCTCAAAAAATTAAAAATAGACCTACCCTATGACCCAGCAATAGCACTGCTAGGAATTTACCCAAGGGATACAGGAGTACTGATGCATAGGGGCACTTGTACCCCAATGTTCATAGCAGCACTCTCAACAATAGCCAAATTATGGAAAGAGGCTAAATGTCCATCAACTGATGAATGGATAAAGAAATTGTGGTTTATATACACAATGGAGTACTACATGTCAATGAGAAAGAATGAAATATGGCCTTTGGTAGCAACGTGGATGGAACTGGAGAGTGTGATGCTAAGTGAAATAAGCCATACAGAAAAAGACAGATACCATATGGTTTCACTCTTATGTGGATCCTGAGAAACTTAACAGAAACCCATGGGGGAGGGGAAGGAAAAAAAAAAAGAGGTTAGAGTGGGAGAGAGCCAAAGCATAAGAGACTCTTAAAAACAGAACAAACTGAGGGTTGATGGGGGGTGGGAGGGAGAGGAGGGATGGGTATTGAGGAAGGCACCTTTTGGGATGAGCACTGGGTGTTGTATGGAAACCAACTTGACAGTAAACTTCATATATTGAAAAAAAAATTAAAGATAGGAAAAAGAGAAATAATGAATGAGATTTTATAGCTGGTGAACAACCTTCCAGGAAGGTTGATAGTTTTATTCTTGTCTTTTGAGAAAAGAGGTCTGAAATGCTCTTCTCCATTTTCTCTGTCATTTATTCTAAATATTACATATTTGTACTTTTTTAAAAGGTTATTTGTTTTCCGAGGGAAAGAGAGTGCAAGCAGGGGGAGGGGCAGAGAGAGAGAGGGAGAGAGAGAATCCGAAGCAGGCTCTGCACTGTCAACGCAGAGCCTGTCACAGGGCTGGAACCCATGTACTGAGAGATCATGACCTGAACCAAAAATCAAGAGTCAGATGCTTAACTGACTGAGCCACCCAGGCACTGCTACATATTTATACTTTTTATTGAGAAAAGAATCCTGTGTGGCTTAGTCTTTTCATTTCAACAAATGTATATTTCCAATTGAATTTCATTCTTCCTAAACCAACTAAGATAGAAGTCAACTTGACTCAAAAACAGCTCTCAGAGCCAAAGCATGAGAGACTCCTAAAAACTGAGAACAAACTGAGGGTTGATGGGGGGTGGGAGGGAGGGGAGGGTGGGTGATGGGTATTGAGGAGGACACCTTTTGGGATGAGCACTGCGTGTTGTATGGAAACCAATTTGACAATAAACTTCATATATTGAAAAAAAAAAGAAAAAAAAACACCTCTCAGTACATTGAGCTTATTCTCCAGGATAATTTGAGTCAGAGAGAGCACCATTTACATATGGTGTATGTATCTACTTATGAGTTAATCAGTAATAACTTATGCGGTATTGACTATAGTCTCAATTCTGTGACTGACTGACACAAAGAATGTAAGTATTTATGTTTTCCAACTATTTATACTTAATTCAGCAGGAATCCTGTGTAATGTAAAAAGTAACAGTTCACTAAAACAATTGCCAAACACCAGATGAATGATGCACATGATAAGAAACCACACTTGCAGGGAGGAGAAGGCCAAGGAAGATCTGGAAATATCTGAGAACACACAGTAGAGCAGTAGAACACTTGACCCCCTCCTCAAAAGACAAATCAGAGTTATATATGTGGAAAGAGGTTTGCAAGGAAGGCTTGGTATGGAAGAAGACCTTCTCAATAGATAACAAAATATGAGAATGAAGCTGAAATTTTATAAGTGCAGTCCACAAATCAGAGATGAAAACGTAAAGTTGCGGAGAATTAAGTAGGGACAGACTGAACGTAACTCTGAATACTCTGCTAGTAAGTTTGGAATTTATTCTGTAATATAAAGATATTAAAGATTTTGGAATAGTGGAGTGATAGAAGTATACTTGTGTTTGAGGAACATTAATCTAGAACCCATGTACAGGTTGCATTTGACCATAGCCATTGTAATTAACTACTTTTCAACTTAGTTTCCATAGCTCTATAAATATGTATCTTTTGTGAGACACGATTAAACAGTTACTTTAACCTGTAGTAAATATTTATTGAGTGTGGTGTTCCAGGCATTCTTCTGGCAATTGCAGTGGTGAAAAAGATAAAGTCCCTGCCCTCATTAAGCCTACATTCTATTTTTTTTTAACATTTATTTATTTATTTTGAGAGAGAGAGAGAGAGGGAGAGAGAGAGAGAGAGCGTGCTTATGAGTCGAGGAGGAACAGAAAGAGAGAGAGGGAGAAAGGAATCCTAAGCAGGCTCCACACTGTTAGCCTGGAGCCCAGCGTGGGGCTCCATCTCATGAACCATGAGATTATGACCTGAGCCAAAATCAAGAGTCATAGCTTAACTAACTGAGCCACCCAGCTGCCCCTAAGCTTACATTTTAATTGAGGGGGACAGACTAGATGAAAATAAAATCATCATACAGGATATAGCATAACTTTAGTAGTGTTAAGTGTTATAAAGAAAACAGAAAACTTGGAACAAAAGAGTGACAGGGTTGGAAGGGAACAATGAAGATGGGGCAGTCAGGGAAGGGCACTCTGAGGATGTGGTGTCTGAGTGTATACCTGAACAGGGAGGAGGAGGGGGTCATGAGACAAATTGGGGGTCAAGTATTCCAGGCTTTTGACTTCATTCTGTGTGTGATAGGAAGCAATCGTTGAGCTTTGTTCTGTTTATTTTTACTTATTTAGCAGGATGGCATATATTGATTATCACTTTAAGAAGATCATTCTGACAGCTTTTAGGAGAATGAATTATGTGGGAGTGTGTGTCGGGGGGAGAGTGGGGGGATAAGAATAGGAACAGGGAGAACAGTTTGGCTGGTCTTATAAAAGCCCATTGAAAGATGGTGGAGAATGGAGTTTTGTTTTGTTTTGTTTTGTTTTGTTTTGTTTTTAATGTAAGGCACATAAGACTCCCTGATGGTATATTTGGAAAGACATGTAATTTTATCAATCAAAGTGGGATTGTTTTGAGCATAAAAGGGGCACTTTTAATAATTACACCAGGACCGGTAGAAGATGGCACTGTCTCAGGCAAACCAGCACATATAGTACGAGTTAAAAAAGGGGAAGGAACCAAGAATAATATATAGGTAAACAGTAGCAGGGCCACATCTAGGATATGTAGGGGCCTGGACCAGTATTTTTGTGTGGTCCTGTCTGTAGCAACTACCTGGTTAAAAAATTTATTATAAATTCATGGGTCCATAAGAGTTATAATGACTTACTAATGAGGATTTAGAATAAAGAGTAGAGAAGAGGTATATTTCCTTGTTTATTGTCCACTAAGTGGATGTGTAGATTCTTCTATAGTGTTTAGGCACCACCTCTTCTTGTTCAGGTTCAAGAACCATCGCTTTAATTTCTTTATTGTCAAACATGGCTAATTTTCTATCTCCTGTGTTACGTTCTTATGGCTGCTAGAACTAATTACCACAACTGGGTGGTTTAATACAACAGACATGTATCTCTCACCGTTCTGGAGGCTAGAAGCCTGAAATCAAGATGTTGGCAGGACCATGCTCCTTGAAGGCTCTAGAGAACACTCTTTCCTTCCTAGCTTCCGGCAGCTCCTAGAAGTCCTTGGTGTTCCTTGACTTGCAGTAGATGCGTCGCTTCAATCTCTACTTCCATGTGTATGTGGTCTGTCTTTTCTTTCTTTCTTTCTTTCTTTCTTTCTTTCTTTCTTTCTTTCTTTCTTTCTTTCTTTCTTCCTTCCTTCCTTCCTTCCTTCCTTCCTTCCTTCCTTCCTTCCTTCCTTCCTTCCTTCCTTTTTCTTTTCTCCCTCCCTCCATCCCCCCTCACCTTCTTCCTCTCCCCTTCCTTCTTTTCTCTCTCCCTTCCTTCCTCCTTTCCTTTCCTTTCTCTCTCTCTTTCTCTCTTTCTTTCTCTTTTTTGGTGTATCTCTGTTTGTCCTCTCCTCTTCTTAAAAGGACATCAATCACTAGACATAGAGCCTGCCCTAATTCAGTGTGGCCATATACTGACATAATTAATTATATCTCTGAAGACCCTATTTCCTAATAAAGTCACATTCTGAGGTTCTGGATGGATGTGAATTTTGAGGCACACTATTCAACCTACTACATTTACCATGAGAAAAAGATAGCAACATTGTTATTGTTCAAAGTGCCATGGCTCTTGGGATCCTGCTTGTAGTAAAACAAAATATGTCTTCTTGCCTTTGCCTGCAGTTCCCTCATATCATTTATTTAGTGCTGGTTACATCATTGCTTATGTTTCTGTATCATCCTCTGTGAATACTGGGTTCCAACGACTCTATTAAAGTTGTTACTGTGCTTTGTTGATGATAACCACAAATGCAAGCCTTATCCAGAGAATGCAGTAAAATGTCAACAATCATTCATTTTCTAGTCATGTTAAATTTATTTTTCAGAATTTTATAGTGTAAATGTAAAATACACTGTCTTCCAACTCTATCTTCTCTTGAACTCTTCAGGTTATAACCATTGTATTCCTAGAATGTGATATCTCTCTCTCTCTCTCTTTTTAAAGATTTTATTTGCTTCCATCTTTATGGACATATGATTGACAAAAATTACATATATTTAAGATATACAACAGATGTTTTGATATATATAAGACTCATAATAACAGAGTACAATGGTGGTTACCACCAGCTGGGGACTGGGGGAAATTGGGAGATGTTGGTCAAAGGGTACAAACTTTCAGTTATAAGATGAATAATTTCTGGAGACCTAATGTGCGGCATGGTGACTATAGTTAACAATATTGTATACTTGAAATTTGCTAAAAGACTAGAGATCTCAAGTGATTCCACTGTAGAATGTGATCTCTTTTGACACTGACCACATCACTGTGTTGCCAGAATTGGGGAGAAGAGGCAAGGAGCCTCCAACTGCAGTGAGAAGGGTGATTCTATTCACACAAGGAGCCTCTGTCCCTCATCCACTATGGCTTCAGCCTGACCTGGGGGAGCATGGCATTACCACATTGACTAGAGGCAGGGACATCAATTGCAAAGGTCTGCTTAAGTGTTGCCGAGCAAAGGTCTTGAAACCCCTCAGAAGACATACATGCAGATACCACCAGAGGAGTGTTGATCCTGCAGAGGGTGGGAGTGACAATCCTGGGTGCCAGCAGTAGGTGAGGGTAAGCACAGAGTTAAGAACATTTGTTATTACTCTACCCCTGCTACTACCCAGTGTTATTGAGCAGAGACAGCATCATGGTCAGAGGATATGACGAGAAAACTCCTATACATGGATCCTCACAAGTCTCAAGCTCAAGACACTTTTGAATCTTGAGGTTTGGGGAGAGAATGTGGAATGGTAGCCCTGAACTGGCCTCCATTGCTGACATTCTGACATTCGCACTCTTGAGGAATCACCACCCCTGGAATATGGGTTGCGCTCACTGACTTGCTTTAATGAACAGAATATGGCAGAAGTAATAGGATGTGACTTCTGAGGTTGACTTCTATAAAGACTATAGCTTCTGTCTAGGGCACTCTCTCTAGCTCTGTCTCAGAATTTTTAGCCTGGGGAAAATCAGCTGCCACATTGTGAGGCAGCCCTAAGGTGGGGCCCATGAGGTGAGGGAGCAAGGCCTGCCAACAGCTATGTGTGTGAGTTTGGGAGCAAATCCTTCAGCCCCAGTTAAGTCTTCAGATCACTGCAATTCCAAGGGAGACCTTGAGCCAGAGGCACTCTGCTAACCTGTCCCCAGACTCCTGGTTCACAGAAACTGAGATAATTAAATGTATGTTGCTTTAAGTTTCTAAATTTGGGGGTAATTTGTCACACAGCAATAGATAATGAATATAGATGGAGATCAAATTTATCAATAGTATTCAAAATTCTGGGGCCAGATGAAATATCTAGGGAAAGTGTGTAATTACAGAAGGTCAATTACATAGCCTTGAGGCACCAAGGCTATTCATATATATGTGTATATGTATGTACATATACATGTATGTATATATGTACATATATACATGTATGTATACATGTGTGTATATACATATATATATATATATATATATATATATATATATATATATATGAGTGACAGAAAGAGAGCAAGCTGAGGAGGGGCAGAGAGAGAGAGAGGGAGAAAGAATCCTAAGCAGGCTCCATGCTGTCAGCACAGAGCCCGATGTGAGGCTTGAACTCCTCAACTGTGAGATCATGACCTGAGCTGAAACCAAGAGTCAGACACTTAACTGACTGAACCACCCAGGTGTTACCCCCTTATTTAAAGAGGTGGAAAATGATAAGGATTGAGAATTATTATTTTTCTTTTGGCAAATGGAGATGGTTGGAGACCTGGACAAGAGCAGCTTCAGTAGAGTGACGAAGATGAAAGACTGTTTCAAGTGGGTCAGGAAAGAACGAGAGGGAAGGAAATGGAGAGTGCACAGAGAAATAACACACTCCAGGGATTTTGCTATGATAGGGAATATAGATTATAGAAATACTGGCTTATGATAAGATAATATAGCATCTGGGTGGGGCATGGGTTTAAAGGGGAGATTTAAAGACAGACATATGATAGCATGTTTAAACTCAGATGGGAAGGAGTTAGTAAAAAGGAAAAATTAATCTAGGAGAGAGTGGAGGAGGATGGTTTCACAAGCTGGTGATTTAGCTAGTGTGGGCAGAAGAGGATGTGTCCAGAGAGCAAGTGGAAGGGTTGGCTCTCAAGAGGGGAAGTTATTATTTATCCATTTTTATGAGAGAGCAGACTGATTATAGACACACATGTACGTAAGCTGGTATAAATGGGAGGCGGGAAATGGCGTAATTCCCTTTTGGTTGATTTTATTTTGTCACCGAAATAGGGGAGATAGGTAAGGAAGTGCTGATTGTTGTTTGGAAAGAAGGAAGGTGTGAAATAGGTTGTTGAGGAGGAGAGCAAACTAATCTGGAAAAAGAAAATGTATTGCTGAGAGTTACAGTTGAGATGTAAAGCGAGGTGAGTCTGCGTGGTTATTATCGCTAAGATCATGCGTGTTTGTGTTATTTTCCTTTGGCTGAGATTCAGCTGCTCTGGTGCAGCCACGGAGAAGGTGTAAGATTGGGGAGAACGAGGGTTTGGGTTTTGCTGTGGAAACACGGCACAGGAAGAAAGGGGCAAGGCACTGGAGGGTGTTCATAAGCAGTGATTCTAATAGTGGCTTACAGTATGTAAGCTGGGTAAATTAGGAGAGAAGGGAGAGTACGAGTGGAATGATGGACAGAAAAGAAATAGTGAGATCACTATTTGGAGGTCAGCAGAGGGTCTGCACACCTGTAACCTTGTCCGTAGCCCTTCTCCGGACAATATCTCCTATCATGTGGTCACAGACTTGCAGCAATCTGGTCGTACGATCTGCTGTTCTCCTAGGTGGATCAGGCTATCAGACACTTGCTGTTGTGTGTTTGCATATGCTTTTCCCTCAGTGTAGAACACCTTACTCCACTTTTAATCTGACTGTTGTTTCTTGTGTTCTAACCATCACTTCCTCCATGGCACATCTCTAGCAATTATCACACTGTCCTGTAATTATTTTCTATTTAGCTTGTTTCCCTAATTAATACGTGAATCTTGTGAAAGCAAGAGACCATGTATCATTCAAGTCTGTGTCTCTGGCATAGGTCGTTCGTGCGTCTGGCAGAAATGAATGTTTGGAGAACTGTTGTAAAGACATTAGAGGAGGAATCTTCTCACAGAATATTTCATATCCATTCTCATCCCCTTCTGATTTTAATATTCTTGTGAGTTCAAGTTATATGCTATTTCTTTGAGAGTAAAAAATTTTTAATAGTACCTTCATGTAGCTTCCTTAATTATTTATTTTCTTGATTTTCATATCAGCTAATATCATTTATAAATGGTAATAAAATGAGAATAAGAATAGGATACTTTGGCTAGATCCATACTCTCCTTCATTGTATGTAGAGGAGAAAGAAACTTCTTGATGACTCCTAATTTATTCTTTGTGGACGAGTAGGTGAGTCCATTTGAACATGTGCAATCACTACAAGGGTACAGACTAAACTTCATGAGAAGCTTGTTGAGGTCACTCTATTATTTCATATTTATTCATCCAAAATTCCATCCACATTTCTTTATAATGGTGAGGGGATGTGAACGAATGACTCTATCAGCTCTTCTAGTAGAATCCTACATTGACCGCGCTCTGGTAAATTGGGTTTCTCTTTTGAAGGGCAACTCTTTTGCATTATGTGGTTACCTGTGTAACAGCCGATTAAAGACAAGTAAGAGGGTCTCCTAACTCTCCTGTAAAAATCTTTGCAAATGTTGCAGACATGAAGTGAAAACAATCCTGAGAGTATCTTCTTCACCAAGTTTGGGTTATTGAACACAAAATGTTTGGAGAGATAACAGACAAGAGCAATTCTGGTTAATTAAGAGTAGTCTTTAAAGATGGAAGTAGTAAACCGAGCCAGAGAGATTACCAGTGAAAAGTTTTCAGACAAAGAGGGAGAAACAGGTAAATAATTAAATGTAACATATACCGTGTTTGTAATGAATAGATAGGTCACAACTCACTAGGGCAAATAGTATCATGATAGTCTACACCCAGGGGAGAAAAAAAGTCTGAAGTCTTAGTTTAGGATCTATTTTTTTAAGCGCTATTACAATGCCCAACAAATTTCAGCACAACCAGTTAGTTTTAGCAGTTCCATAAAGTTTATTGGTATAGGGTTTCTAGAAAAATAGAAACATAGAATTGTAATAGGTACTATTGTTATTTTGTGATTTAATGACATGAGTGAAATTAGCCTAAAATTAAATAAAGAGCATTGAATTAAAAATTCTATTTGATATTATTCCTAATTGACCTTGCTGTCATGGAAATAGGACATTGCTAATGGTGATAATAGAAGATGTTATGTGCTAGACCACGCCTCCAGCCCGCACCAGTGCCTCCCTGTGTCACCCGCTTTGGACCTCTGCCCTCACCTCAGCTTGAAATGGGCCCCAACTGCCCCTGCTCCGCAGGTGGTTCCTGCACCTGCGCCAGAACTGTAACTACAGTGAGTGCTAATGCACCTGCTGCAAGGAGAGCTGCGGCCCCTGCTGCCCCGTGAGTGGTAGGTGTGCCTGCCAGGTGTGCCTGGGGCTGAGCTGCAGGGAGGCCTCCGCCCAGGGCAGCTGCTGTGCGGATATAGGGAGAGCCTGTTCCCGATGTAAAGAGAGCAACATGCACAAACCTGCAGTTTACTTTTATTTTTATTTTTTTTAATGTTTATTTATTTTGAGAGAGAGAGGCATGAGCAGGGGCAGGGCAGAGAGAGAGTAGAGAGAGAATCCCAAGCAGGCTCCACACTGTCAGTGTAGAGCCAGACCCAGGGCTCGATCTCATAAACCGTGATCGAACTGAGCCCAAATCAGGAGTCCAACGCTTAACCAACTGAGCCACCCAGGCGCCTCACAAACCTTCAGTTTAAAAAGATTTTGTTATATTACTGTTTGCTGCATTCCTGTTTCTGTGAAATACATGAATTATAGTAAAAGTTGGTGAGTTAAAAAAATGTTATGTGCTAGAATAAAAATATTCTTCCGTGTAATAAACATGCATAGCGTCCTTTACAATGATCTAGCAGAGATCTTCCTTCTCTTCCTCTCCTTTCTCCTTCCACTTTTCCTTCCTCTCCCTCTCTTCTTCCTCCTCCTCCTCCTTCTTCCTATTTATTATTATTATTATTCTTGAAATAAACCAGGTTTGAGATTTATTTTGAAAGGTGAATGCATGAATTAAAGTTTGTTTCCTAATTAATTTATACCTTCTAGTATGCCAAGAAAAACCTTGGCCACTCTGGAAATTCTTAAAAAATTAGGAAGTGGCTATATTTGTAATTTACTATTAAAATTTATTACAGTAGATAATATTCTGATGAAAGTAGAGAATTTTTTTTATTACCACATACATTAGGAGAGCCTTAATTTTGGGGTGGGTATACTAAAATTTCTCTAATAAGGCACAGGCATGAAATGGTTAAACACATTAGCAGTTAGAATTGAAGTATATTCTATTTTCTAGAATCCTCATGAGTAGTTCAGAAATGCTATCACAGCACATTAAACGTTATTATACTGATTATTTATCACACGGTTAATTATGCCTAATGCAAAGTGAGGGTTTAGTGCAACTGATTATAATTGGATGTATTTGGCTGCAGTTAGAATTTGTAATGGTGCAAGGTTTATACTTTAGCCTGGCGTGAGAAAGGAAAAAGCTTTAGTAATGAATTTATAGCAATTAGGTCATGGATTTTACTGCTAAAAGCATCACAGTTAAACAATTCTATATATATCTCTCAAGGCTAAATGCATATACATATTTATCTGCAAAACATATAACCAAAGACAAATTGCTTATGCAGATTAGTTTTCTTTTGCTAGTTGATTTTTGTATCGCTCTTTTGAAGGTTCTTTGAGATCACTGAATTGAGAGGTGCGACTAGAAGTCTTTGTGTGTATTTGAAATTATGGACCAATTGGTATTGTTAGCAGACTAATATCAAACTTAGTTACATATTATTATTAGTGTGGGCATCTAGGCAAGAGAAGGCCTAAGTAAGCCTATCTGATGGGAAGAATTACAGAATAATGGATCTTAAATTTCCTTGCACAGCACAATAAATGCTTTCCATAAGGATGTCAGCATACCCCTTGTCCTTCAGCTTTCCTGTAGTCAGTAAGGTTTTTTTAAAAAGTGATTTTCTCAGGTTGGCAATTGTGGATATTGCTAATCCTATTATACTTTTATCCTCTTAGACACAGGGAGTAAATTCACCTCAAGATTCACTTCATAAAATATATTTGGAATTTTAATTTTTGATGCATAATTTAAATGAGATTTAGCATTTTTATCTCATATATTTAAGTGCTTAGATTTTGTCACAGCATTTTGCCCTTCACCCTGTCCTGTTTAGTATTTTGATTTTTGACTTGGTTAATGGGAAGGATGGCTGAGAGCTGGAGAGGATGGCTGACATCTCAAATGGCAAAATAAGCACACAAAATTCGTACTAGGCAGGAATCAATATTTTGTAATGTAACAAGAATAAATACAAAGTCCATCAGTTAGTCTAAAGTTAACAGGAATATGGTGGAGAGTTTTAACTTTACAGATAAATGTTGAAAAATACCTTCGGGTTTTAGTGAACCACAAGTTTCAGAGTAGCCAAATGACACTAACAAATTAAAACTAAGAGAAATGAACTTAGGTCAAGAATAGTTGTATGAGACCCTCGGCTTCCTGGTGTGTCCTGTCCTGTGCTAGGGCCTGAGTGCCACAGGGGCATTCTGAATCTAGAGTCCATCAGGGTGAGATGGGGAGAGAGGATGTAGGAGGCCTTCCAGGGTGTAGACCAGCACAGCTGAGAGAGGGATTGGTAAGACCTGGCCTCTGAGGGAGAGTTTGGGTCACTGCACATGCTTGGTCCAAAGAAGGATAGACTTAATGAAGACTAAACTATGTACAAACAGTTGAAACTATTATTTAGGAATGGAGATGAATTTATTTTTCACTGTTCTGAAGAACCTAGAGGTGGAAGTAATAGGAAATTTCATATTATTTCAGTAAAAGAAACTTTCCCCAAAAGGACAACACTGGGACTATCTACCTTACAGTTACTGAGTTCCTTGACATTTGAAGTATACAAGTAGGAGCTAAATCTTTAAGGAATCATATGTAGAGGGGAACTTGGTTCTTATGAATTCCCAAGACCCTAACTTCTTCATGATTTGTTAATTTTTCTGGGCATTTTGGAAGGCATATTTTATTATTGTGTTCAACTGCACATAATAGCATTCTGAAATTAATCAGTATTCCATCTGGCAAAAGAGTAACAGAATTGTGAACTACTCAAGGCCAAAAAGTGTATAACAAATGATAGAGATTTTTGTCTTGAGATTCCTCTATTTAGTCCAGTGTACAATGCATATTTCTGCTGGTGATTATTCTCACTAGCAACATTGTAATTTATAGAACTGGGTGGAAATTATGAAATAGGGAGAAAGAAAGAGAACTCAAAAATGTTAGGATCCACATGAATTTTAATGATTTATTAGCATATGCACAAAGCTTGAATGTTAAATAAGGCAAGCACGTTGATTGATTTGAGGCAAACTTCCAAAGGGGCGAAAATGTTACTTTCTCTCTCTCCTTCAGTTAACATCTGTTATGTAGTGGAGATTCCAGAGAGGAAGTGGGAGGGGCTGAGTCTGCACCATTGACATGGAGGAAGTAGGCTACTTAGGAATCAAGAACAGGGGATGGAAGGATGCTCCAACATGGTGAGCATGAATAGATTTTGGTCCTTTTGAGAAAGAGAACGTGGGCTGAATTTCTGTGGCCCCTGCAATTGGTGGGGTGTTGGAGCTGGGAAGAATCACCCATGGAGCCTAAGGATGTGGAAGGAGAGAAGTAGTGAAAACCCTTCCTCCAGGAGAATGTCAGGGAAGGATCATTTGAAGGGTGAAGGATCAAGGCCTTGGTGGCACAGATGGGGGCAGCTCAGGAGGTGGCAGTGGATAAGCTTGCTTGGTAGGAATTACTATAAGGAAAATGTGTGAGTGGAGGTATTAGCAGGTGGAGAATCTCAGACCTAAGCTGTATATGGTGGTGTTTCTGACCACTGACAATAGAATTAAAGAAAACTTGGGAATCTGGAGCTTCATGAGGATCTGTTGGGGAGCAGGTAGTCCCTAGAAGAGAAGGAGTAACGGTGCAGTCCTATAGTTGCTTGACCAACAGCTGTCAGGTAGCACTGTGTGTGTGTGGGGGGGGGGTACCCTTTAGAAGGATTGCTTAAGGAGTACCTGTAAACAAAACAAAACAAACATTATGAAAACAATAGAGCAAGTATTCTCCTATCAATGTTCTTGAGGAAGTGTCCCCATCTCCGTTATCACCCAGGCATCTCCATTAACATTGCTCCATTCCCCAAATCTGTCCTTATCGCAAGCCTGCTGTTTATCAATTCCTTTTGCCACTCTCAGATTTAGGCCACATCCTCTCTTGACAGGATTGTTGCCATGACTTCTAATTGATCCTTTTTAATTTATTCTTTACCCTGAAGCCAAAGTAATCTTTTAAAAAAGCAAAACAGATCATGCCCTCCTCATTCTTAATGTGCTTCAGTGGTTTCTGTTTTCTTCTGAGAGTAAAGACTAAAGGCCTCACCATGGCCTCCAAGACCTAATGTAATCTGGCATCTCTATTCTTCCACTTCATTAGTGCTCCTCTTTTATTCTCTGCCTCCTCCTACAGTAACTGCTGTAGGAACAGCACAGGTTGGATTCAACTAAAGGACATGGAGAGATTTGGAAAGAGGGAAGACCTTATAGAAATGTGGAAATACAAGATGAGAGAGATCATGAGACAGTATTCCTGCAGCTTAAAGGAAGGGGAAGGGCCAGCAGTACAACTGCAAATAAGAAACATGGGATTCCTTCAGGGTTTGGCTCTTCATTAAAGCCCAATTTCAGTATTAGTTGCTTTCACCCTAGGTTTTCACTGAAAATTCTATGAGGCCCTGCCTGTTCCCAAAGATTATGAGATTCCTTTTATGACCCTGGTGAGATTCTACAGAGTAAAGCGTTGATCAGAGGTAAACGTCCCTCATGAATTTTCATCAGAATTGATTTTTTGGAAACCAAAGTTGCTCACAGTGGCATTCAGGTAAATGATAGGAGAACCAGAAATTCAGCATTCTTTTTGAAGAGTTGTGAGTGAACAAGTTTAATTTATCTGAACTTGGAAAGAAGGTTTAGTGTTTGAGGATATCTGTGAAAGGATAATTGGATGGATTTCCTTATTGGTTAAAATAACACTAGCTGCAGTAATAGAAAAATCCTGAAAATCTCAGTGGATTTAGTACAATAAGAATGTGTTTCTTGCTCACACAAAGTCCAAATCAAATGTTTTTGGGTGGCTTTACATGCTGTGATTCAGTGACTCAGGCTTATTTCATCCTATGTCTTTTCCATCCCCCTCCAGACCTTGGAGTCCTACAATTTCAGCCAGAAAATGGAGAGTGCTGGGAAAACATATTTGCTATTTAACCACTTCAGCATGGAAGTGATTGATTTTGGCACACACTGTATTGGTCAGGCCCAGTCACATGGCCCCATCTAAATACAAAGGGCCCTGGTTAGGCAAATGCTTTCTGAAAACAACTCAACACTGGGAAAGAAGAACATACATCTTTAATAGAGATCTGGCTATCTTTGCTATGAACAGGGAATGAAAAATCATGTTTCATGTGTTACTTCTATCCATTATCTTACATATTGTTTTGTCCCTTAGCAATTAGTACTAATTTTTGATGTATTTGTTGAACAAATCTAAAAACACCTGAACTCTCTCTAACAGGAAGGGAGAGGCTCTAAGACTTTCCTTTATGACACAGTTTGCTCCATACAGTTTTTATCTACTGGATAATGAGGGCTTCCATTTTTCTCATTGTGGTAATAACTGATGAGAATCTCATTTGCTTGAGATCTGCCTTGTCCTTCTGCGTTGACCCAAGTTCACTGACTTACAACATTTTGTAGTTGTCACACACATAGTGCAGGGGCTTGGTGGAGATACTGTTTACAAATAGGGATTTTTGTGTGTGAATATTTTATAGGAGAAGGTAATGCCGTTGAGTATGTAGTCTTCTTTTCTCTTATACCTGAAAAAAGACAATTTTATTTCTGTAATCCACCTAATATGGGCAGAAAGAATGTTAAACAAAATGCTTTAGGTTGGGGATGCCTGGGCGGCTCAGCTGGTTAAACGACTGACTTGATTTTGGCTCAGGTCATGATCTCATGGTTCATGAGATAGAGCCTGTGTCAGGCTCTGAGCTGATAGCGTGGAGACTGCTTGGATTCTCTCTCTCTCTCTCTCTCTCTCTCTCTCTCTTTCTGCTCCTCCCTCCTCTCAAAATAAATAAACATTAAAAAATAAAATGTTTCAGGTTGAAGTAGAAGTTAAGAATGCATAGGGGAAATTTCGGTATTCTATTAAGAAAGAACTGTCTTCCAATATAGGAGGCAGACCAGAGAAAGTGAGTGGTTTCTACAGGGAAGATTAGGAGGATAGCTACTCTTGGTGGATGCAGAACCTGTGAGTTTATCTTCTGACTTTCATTGTTCCCTTTCTTCAGAACATCCAATTAAATAGACAAAAAAAAACTTTAAGAAAACACCTCTTCCTTCACCAGTGCCCAGAAGGACCAGCTCAAACAGCCATTTGTCTGACACTGTCTTAGTTCTTCATATTTGAGCTATTGGAGGAAGAGAGAAAAGCAATAAATTAAGAAAAGCAAATGAGTTTTCTGTGACTAATGTTTGGGGATGGGGGAGAAGGAGGGAACAGGGTGTCCACTATGAAAGAAAGTTAAGAAATACTGATTCGTGAATTGAAATTTTATTTAATCCTATGTACCTATCTAGGATGACATTTTAATGACTGATGCAAATTCCAATAATGCTTTTCTGAGATATTTTTCTCAAATTAGAAACAGGCAAAAGGATCTTATCCTACTGTCGGGACCTACTTTCACATTTAGCTCAGTCTTGTGGAGGTTGTATATTTGCCATAAAATATAAGTGAGCAGAACAAAAGACTGTCCCTGAGATGTAAAAATTGCAAGATTAGGCTGTGATATCAAGATGGTTCTATGTGAATTCAAAGGCTGTATTTCTTTTGATACAAGGTGTATCTGCTGAGAGGAAGTCATCAGGGTGTTGTATGTACTCTCTGAGAGTTTTATTATTCTTGAGAACACAGAACTAGAGCCAAGTAGTAGGAATTAGCAATAGGCACATGTTTATAATTATTGATGGCTAAACAAATGGAAACATTGAAAGTTGTCTCAGAATGGAATAGGTCATCTTATATTTTGGAGTTCTCCATTATGCTGTACAATGGCCAGGGATTAAATATTTGTGTTGGGATTTGCACTAGATGACTTCTGAGAGACTGGATATGCAAACAGACAATGGCCAGGCCATGTATAAAAAATTGAACTCTAGTTCACAGCCTGAAGCAACCAGCCCAAGAAATGAAGACATTATCTATAATGATGAGCTCAGGAAGGAAGCCTGCTATCTGTAAGTCAGATTTGTAAGAAGTCAGACCCCTGTATTAAGCAATAATAACTCCTATAATAATCAACAAGTCCCAACAGCTGGGACTTGATTAGTAACTGACAACCTCCCTAAATTTTATCTCCTCTTCCAACTTAGGACCAACTGGAGAAAGCTCACTATGTACCCCTAACTAATCACGTAGAACACTTACAACTTTCCCATGCCAACGGCCTCCTATTAGGGCATATATGAAAGTCTCTTTTTTCTATTAAAAAGCTTTCCTACTCCTCTGACTGCCTTTGGGTCTTTGCCAAAACACAAGTGATGATGGATGACTCCCTTGCTATAGGAAGCTCTGAGAGATAGCTTTTGCTTGTTCTCATTTGGGTGGTCTTCATTTGTTTTCACACTTCTAGTGATTTTCTGAGTTAGATTCTAAAACTCTGAGTAAAGGGAATCCTAATGACAAATCAATATACCACTCGCCCTTTCCAACTTCTCAGTATTGTCATTACTTTACTATTTTCAGGTTTTCATGCTCACAGCCCTGGAGGCACTGGTGGCAGTGGGAAGAGCCCAGGTCTGGGGTGAATGCCTGGGTGTGGCTTTTGGCTTGAACACTTCCTGTCTGTGTGACTCCGACCATGCCTCCAAGACTCTCTTCCCATTGCTAAAATGGCAGCAGGACTGCCTCATAGTGTTGCTTGTTAGATGATATCAAATGTAATGTATGGAAGAATATAAGTCAGTGCTTAAAAAGCTTTAAAAAATTGTATTTGGGGTGCCTGGGTGGCTCTGTCAGTTAAGCGTCTGACTCTTGATTTCGGTTCAGGTCATGAACTTACAGTTCCTGAGTTCAAGCCCCACCTTGGGCTCAGTGCTTACAGCCTGGAGCCTGCCTAGGATCCTCTGTCTCCCTCTGTCTCTGCCCCTCCCCTGCTCACTTGGTCTGTCTCTTTCAAAATAAATTTAAAAATTTGTGGTTGTTTTCAGTTTCACAGAACACATACTCACATAGCATTTCCATACACCAGTTACTATTCTAAGTACTTGACAAATAATAACTCAGTTTTTAAAACATCCCTATGTAGTTTGTATTAATATAATTTTCATTAAAAATTTTATTTTAATGTTTATTTATTTTTGAGACAGAGAGAGACAGAGCATGAATGGGGGAGGGTCAGAGAGAGGGAGACACAGAATCTGAAATGGGCTCCAGGCTCTAAGCTGTCAGCACAGAGCCCGATGCGGGGCTCGAACTCACGGACCGGGAGATCATGACCTGAGCTGAAGTTGGCCGCTTAACCGACTGAGCCACCCAGGCGCCCCAATATAATTTTCATTTTAAAGGTGAGGGAACTGAAGCTTGGAGCGATGAAGGAACTTTCCAAAAGTGACACAAGTGGTGAGTGTTTTGTGCTAGGCTAGGGATACAGTTTTCTCTTTGTTCTTCTCATACCTTGTTCATTATAAGTTCTGAGATTATTAATGGAATACATACCTTGCCTCCACCACTTTCTTTTTATTTAGGCACAGTTTTGGCCCAGATTCTACCAACCTCTCACATAGATAGCCACCACATTCTAAGTTGCACTCCTCATTTATAGTCTCTTTCATCAGATGACAATAAAAATAAGATTTTTTAGTTTCATTATAGGTAACTTATCAGATACTCCCCAGTACTACTCAATTGCCCTTGTTATCAAATTCTAAAAGGTGTGCCCCGAAAGCATCTAGTAATTAAAACTAAAAATGCATTGTGTGTGAATTATGTGCTAGGCTTTGTGCTAAGCACATGATATGGATGAACTCATTTAATATCCACTGAGTAGGTGCTATTATGAGTCCCATGTTTCAGATGAGGAAATTGAGACTGAGAGAGTCCAGATGGTGAAATACTGGCCAGTAGATTTAGGATGAGTCTATAAAATTTCAAGAGTCCAGGCTCCTCACTTCTATGTCCTTTTTCCCTCATTGCCATTTACTCTTCTCTTGGTTAATTTTGTGTAAAGCTACTTATTTTATTTCCCACTCCACTCTTTTAAGGCTGGTTGGGATGTATTATGTTTCATTCTTGAGTTCCTCCTTCTCACTCCCTTTTCCCTCTTCTCACTCAAATCAAATCCTTGACCTCCAAAATGTGGCTCTTATCTCAGCTGTCTTGTGAATGAATTCTTCCCAGGGTAATGCTTCATGTGTATGTTCAGTGTTGCTTTGATGCATTCTTTTCCAGTGTTTTGTCATTTAATTTACATCTGATCTTTCTGTAGGCATTCTGTTTATTTTCTTTGGTTTCTCTTCTCATTAATCTGTACCAGATAGAAAATAGTAGGAACATCAGGAAAACCTTTGTCAAGCAGGGGAATATTTTCATGAGTCCTTGTAGTTCTGAATTCTACATTCTAAAATCATACGTATTCCTGATAGTCAACAATTGAAATATTTGTATAACAGATGATGTGAAAGCACTGTCACTAATTTCTACTAATTCTTTTCCCTGTGTGAGAGGAAAACAAAAAGTTGGCTTCCTTTTTGACTAGGTTCATGTCTTTATCTTTTTTGTTGCCTGCACTTTGGTACTTGACTAGGAAAAGAGTACACCATTATATACTCTGGCAATCATAGCCCATTCCTTTTATTTTGCCTTTGCCTTTCCCATATATTCTAATCACAGTGTTTATATAAGCTGCATAGAGTCACATTTATTTATACACAGCCTCATGCTCACCGAAATATGCCATTTATTGATATATAGTTCTATAAAAACAGAACTGCTCTCACAGATCCATGGATATGCAGTCATTGGATGAAGGAGGAAGTGGCCAGTAAGATGACAAGATGCATGGTTTAGTAAAGGAAAGAGAGTTAGAGCAGGTCCAAAGGAGCCTACTTCTTTCTCTCCCTTCTCTTAGCATTGAGTCCTCCTTTGGCCCCCACATTTTATTGTTTCAACTTAATATCAACTTCATTCTAGTCTGTTTTATATCAAAATTCTCTGTACATCTCTCTCTCTTATGGTTTTATAGGTATATGCTGTCCAATATGATGGCCACTAGCCACATGTGACCACTGAGCACTTGGAATTTGGCTTATTAAACTGAATATACTGGAAGCCTAAAGCACGTTCCAAATTTTGGAAAGTTGATAAGAAAAAAAGAGTGTAAAATATCTCATTAATTTTTATTTTGAGCATGTTGATAATATTTTTGATATGTGTAGTTTAAAAATATATTCAAAATTTTACCTATTTCTATTTACTTTTTAAATATAGCTGCTAGAAATATTAAAACTACACATTTACTCTTAAGGACACTTTAAACTCTTTTGGAAGGGATTTTGAGGACCTTCCAGAGCATATGTTCAGTGGACAGAGTGACACCATCATTAAGACCATCCCTTCAATTAAAAAAAAAAAAAGAGTCCACATTTGCTTTCACTTGTGGCTGTCATTATATTTTGATTGGATAGAGCCATTACAGATGGCAGTGACTGTATAATTTTCAAACACATAAAATGTTACATCGTGTTTTCAGGCAGTTGAAGATAAATATTTGTTGAAATTGAGAAAGTAGATTGGGAGCTTGGTGAAAATAAATGAGTGAATGGGTGATAAGTAACTCAAAGGGTTTGGTTAATTCACAGAGCTAAAATGTCCTGCTAGACACTCAAAAATGTAGGTATTATTAGATACACTGAAAACAAGGAGGCAGGAACCTCATTACAAACAAATGCGTGTGATGATGAAGGCATTCTTAAGATAGTCAGTAAACATTTATTGAGGCCCTATCAGATGCCAGGTCCTGTTTAAGCAACGGAGATACAAAAATGATTCTGCTAGTGTACTGTATCCACGCTCCAGGAGCTAGAGTGAAGGCAGAAATGCATACAATAAGTTATCATCCAGTGTGGTACTTAGAGCAGATGACATTTGCCATAATGCCATATACAGAATACAATGGAGTAAGTGAACCAAGGTTTAGAAAAACCTAGGGCAGCCAAATGGCAATGAGATGGGAGTTTAATCATGTGATTGGGAAATGAGACCCCGACAGAAGTTGTCCTGAAGTTCTTATCATTTGTTTTGCTTGGAATATTTCCATGGGCAACAGGCTTAAACAGAAGGGAGCTCTGGAAGTATTATCTGTGAGAGTTTGTAACTGTTTATCAGTCGCACTTCTGGCAACAGAAAATGTGTTAAGTGTGGGTGACTGTGCATTTTAAGCATTGGCTGAACTGCTCACTGCCTAACAACAGCAAAACAAGTACCTCTAAGATATACCAGGCATTCCCTCTGCATGCTTTGTGTGGGTTTGTGTGTTTTTGTTCGGGAGAAGAACCAATTTTCAAGTTAAAGCAGGCTCACCAGCATGTTCTGGGTGATGGCTAGGCATGTAGGTAACCATAGTTACTGCACCCCTGTTGTATTTCCCAGCCCCCAAAGTGATGTCCTCAATTGTGTACCAGGCAACAACTGTACCATTATCTCATTTGGTTTTGTGCCCTTTCTAAATGTAACCTTTCCTTCAGCAACATTTCCAAACTTGTTCATGTGATACTCATTAAAGTCACACGGCTAACATTTCTCCCTACTTCATTTGTGAAAACTAGATAGAGAAAATCACTTTGCCTTCTTTCAGAAGAGATATAAAACCAACATCTGGACCACTTGTGGCTATTGAAGAGGCTCTGTGGTCTCCTGCTAGGGTGCTAGCCATCTGTGGTCTCATGTTATTGGCTGCACTCTCCTGGAAAATCAAAACATTGCCTAAATTATGCTCACACAGAGTTTTTCTTTGAACTCACAGTTCTGAATTCTATAAAAATGATACGATTGTCCCCATTTAACAAAAGAAGAAATGGAGATCCAGAGACATGAAATACTGGCCCGTTTTTGCCCAGATGAGTTGTAAATTTCTAATTTGATCTCAGAATTTGGGATATTAAAGCTAATACCTTCCTCCTATACCATGCAGCCACTTGCTAATTGAGGGTGTAGGAGGGCTTGTTAGATTAAATCTTGACTTATGTCAACTATGACATTCATTTTCTTAGTGACTGAGTATGTCACTTAGCTTTCCACATGCCTTCAAAAGGAGAAAACAAGTTGCTCCTTTTGGTGAAGAATGCAACATTTAAAATAATTTCCGAT
The DNA here is from genome assembly GCF_027475565.1 of Acinonyx jubatus. Classification (NCBI taxonomy): domain Eukaryota; kingdom Metazoa; phylum Chordata; class Mammalia; order Carnivora; family Felidae; genus Acinonyx; species Acinonyx jubatus. Next base: position 52,011,725 of record NC_069387.1, read on the forward strand.
ATTTAGAAAATTTTTTATTTTACACAGTGTAAAGGGGAGAGGGGTAGAGGGGCAGGGAGGCGGAGGGGCAAAGGGTCAGAGAGAGAGAGAGAGAGAGAGAGAGAGAGAGAGAGAGAATCTCAAGCAGGCTCCCAACGTGGGGCTGGATCTCACAACCCTGGGATCATGACCTGAGCTGAAATCGAGTATCTGATGCTCAACCGACTGAGCCACCCAGATGCCCCAATAACTTCCTATCTTTTAGAATAGAGAATGTAATGGCTAGAATATGTCCCTGAAAAAACTCAGATCTTTTTCTTTATAAGAAAACACACAATATACACCCTGCTATTTTAAATCTACTTAAGATAGAATCTATATAAGATAGAGATTGAACCTGGGAAGATGGTGGCATAGGAGGACACTGGCCTCACTTCATCCTGCTGATTGCTTAGATTCCACCCACATTGGCCTAAATAACCCAGAAAACCACCAGAAGACTAGCAGAACAGACTCTCCGGAGCCAAGCGTAGACAAGAGCCCATGGAAGAGGGTAGGAAGGGAGGAGAGGCGTTGCATGATGCATGGACTGGCAGGAGGGAGCCGGGTGGTGGAGGGGCAGCCTGCCAGGCAAGGCAGAGCCCCCAAAGTCTGGCTTGCAAAAGTGGAGGGACCGGACTCCGTGAATTCTGACAGCCAGCGGGACTTAACATCTGGAATGTTAAAAGTCAACAGCTCTGCTCTTGGAGAGCAGGGAGGGCGAGAGGATGCCAGGAGGCAGAGTTGTTTAGCCCCAGAAGACAGAGCTCAGCTCGGTGGGGGGAACAAAGGCTCTGGCAAGTTCCATCTCCCTCTCCCATCCCCTGGCTGAAATTCCAAAGAGAACCAGTTCTTGTCACCGAACTTGCTTGCACTGAGCAAACGCCCAATGCTGTGTTCTGTGGATCCATCCCTCCGACGGGTCTGCCTCCTTCCTGGTGCCACAGGGCCCCTCCCTCAGGGGACCACTGATGGCAAAGCAAGCTAAGCCTACCCCTCCTGCCCCTGTGCACCTTGTGGATGCACCTTGGCTAATATGCCAGATCCCATTGAAGCAGCACCACAAGCCTGGCAGTGTGCAAGTGCCCAGACAGGGGCCACACCACTCCACAGTGAGTCCTGACCCTGGAAGAGGGGAAGATAAGGTACACACCAGTCTGATTGTGGCCCCAGTAGTGAGCTAAGGGCAGACATTGGATCTGACTGTGGCCCTGCCCACCAACACAAGTTACTCCAGACAGCACAGGGGAAGTGCCCTGCAGTTTGGAGCTACCGCAGGGACTACCAAAATGACAAAATGGAAGAATTCTCCTTGAAAGAAACTCCAGGAAGTAGCAACAGCTAATGAATTGATCAAAACCGATTTAAGCAATGTAATGAAACAAGAATTTAGAATAATAGTCATAAAATTGCTGGGCTTGAAAAAAGCATAGAGGACAGCAGAGAATCTATTGTTACAGAGATCAAGGGTCTAAGAAACAGTCAGGAGGAGCTAAAAAATGCTATAAATAAGGTGCAAAATAAAATGGAGGTGGCCATAGCACAGATTGAAGAGGTAGAGGAGAGAATAGGTGAATTAGAAGATAAAATTATGAAAAAAGAGGAAGCTGAGAAAAATAGAGATAAAAAAATCCAGGAGTATGAGGGGAGAATTAGAGAACTAAGTGATGCAATCAAACGGAACAATATCCATATCATAGGAATTCCAGAAGAAGAAGAGAGAGAGAAAGGGGCTGAAGGTGTACCTGAACAAATCATAGCTGAGAACTTCCCTGATCTGGGGAAGGAAAAAGGCATTGAAATCCAATGAGGCAAGAGGCACAGAGAACTCCCTTCAGATGTAACTTGAATCAATCTTCTGCATGACATATCATAGTGAAACTGGCAAAATACAAGGATAAAGAGAAAAGTCTGAAAGCAGCTAGGGATAAAGAGGCCCTAACTTACAAAGGTAGACACATAAGAATGGTAGCAGACCTATCTACTGAAACTTGTCAGGTCAGAAAAAAAATGGCAGGAAATCTTCAATGTGATGAACAGAAAAAATATGCAGCCAAGAATCCTTTATCCAGCAAGTCTGTCATTTAGAATAGAAGGAGATATAAAGGTTTTCCCAAACAAACAAAAACTGAAGGAATTCATCACCAATAAACCAGCCCTACAAGAGATCCTAAGGGGGATTCTGTGAGTGAAATGTTGCAAGGACCACAAAGTACCAGAGACATCATTACAAGCATGAAAACTACAGACATCACAATGACTCTAAACCCATATCTTTCTATAATAACACTGAATGTAAATGGACTAAATGCTCCAACCAAAAGACATAGGGTATCAGAATGGATAAAAAACCAAGACCCATCTATTTGCTGTCTACAAGAGACTCATTTTAGACCTGAGGACACCTTCAGATTGAAAGTGAGGGGATGGAGCACTATCTATCATGCTACTAGAAGTCAGAAGAAAGCTGGAGTAGCCATAATTATATCAGACAAACTAGACTTTAAAGGCTGTAACAAGAGATGAAGAAGGGCATTATATGACAATTACAGGGTCTATCCATCAGGAAGAGCTAACAATTATTAATGTCTATGTGCCAGGTACGGGAGCCCCCAAATACAGAAAACAATCACAAAAATAAGCAATCTTATTGACAAGAATGTGGTAATTGCAGGGGACTTTAATACTCCACTTACAACAATAGATAGATCATCTAGACACAGGATCAATAAAGAAACAAGGGCCCTGAATGATACATTGGATCAGATGGACTTGACAGATACATTTAGAACTCTGCATCCCAGAGCAACAGAATATACTTTCTTCTCGAGTGCACATGGAACATTCTCCAAGACAGATCACACACTGGGTCACAAAACAGCCCTTCATAAGTATACAAGAATTGAGATCATACCATGCACACTTTCAGACCACAATGCTATAAATCTTGAAATCAACCATAGGAAAAAGTCTGGAAAACTTCCAAAAGCATGGAGGTTAAAGAACACCCTACTAAAGAATGAATGGGTCAACCAGGCAATTAGAGAAGAAATTAAAAAATATACGGAAACAAATGAAAATGAAAATACAACCATCCAAACGTTTTGGGATGTGGCAAAGGCAGTCCTGAGAGGAAAATACATTGCAATCCAAGCCTATCTCAAGAAACAAGAAAAATCCCAAATATAAAATCTAACAGCACATCTAAAGGAAATAAAAGCAGAACAGCAAAGACACCTCAAACCCAGCAGAAGAAGAGAAATAATAAAGGTCAGAGCAGAAATAAACAATATGGAATCTAAAAAAAAACTGTAGAGCAGATCAATGAAACCAAGAGTTGGTTTTTTGAAAAAAAACAAAAACAAAAACAAAAAAACAAAATTGATAAACCTCTATCCGGGCTTCTCAAAAAGAAAAGGGAGATGACCCAAATAGATAAAATCATGAATGAAAATGGAATTATTACAACCAATCCCTCAGAAATATAAGCAATTATCAGGGAATACTATGAAAAATTATGTGCCAACAAACTGGACAACCTGGAAGAAATAGACAAATTCCTAAGCACCCACTCACTTCTAACACTCAAACAGGAAGAAATAGAAAACTTGAACAGACCCATAACCAGCGAAGAAATGGAATCAGTTATCAAAAATCTCCCAACAAATAAGAGTGCAGGACCAGATGGCTTCCCTGGGGAATTCTACCAGACATTTAAAGTAGAGATAATACCTACCTTTCTCAAGCTGTTCCAAAAAATAGAAAGGGAAGGGAAACTTCCAGACTCATTCTATGAAGCAAGCATTACTTTGATTCCCAAACCAGACAGAGACCCAGCATAAAAACAGAACTACCAGCCAATATCCCTGATGAATATGGATGCAAAAATTCTCAACAAGATACTAGCAAATCGAATTCAACAGCATATAAAAAGAATTATTTACCATGATCAAGTGGGATTGATTCATTCCTGGGCTGTAGGACTGGTTCAACATTCGCAAATCAATCAACGTGATGCATCACATTAATAAAAGAAAAGATAAGAACCATATGATCCTGTCAATCGATGCAGAAAAAGCATTTGACAAAATTCAGCATCCTTTCTTAATAAAAACCCTTGAGAAAGTTGGGGTAGAAGGAACATACTTAAATATCATAAAAGCCATTTATGAAAAGCCCACAGCTAATATCATCCTTAATGGGGAAAAACTGAGAGCTTTCTCCCTGAGATCAGGAACACAACAGGGATGTCCACTCTCACCGCTGTTGTTTAACATAGTGTTGGAAGTCCTAGCATCAGCCATCAGACAACAAAAGGAAATCAAAGGCATCAAAATTGGCAAAGATGAAGTCAAGCTTTCACTTTTTGCAGATGACATGATAATATACATGGAAAACCTGATAGACTCCACCAAAAGTCTGCTAGAACTGATACATGAATTCAGCAAAGTCGCAGGATGCAAAATTAATGTACAGAAATCAGTTGCATTCTCATACACTAATAATGAAGCAACAGAAAGACAAATAAAGAAACTGATCCCATTCACAATTGCACCAAGAATCATAAAATACCTAGAAATAAACCTAACCAAAGATGTAAAAGATCTGTATGCTGAAAACTATAGAAACCTCATGAAGGGAATTGAAGAAGATGCAAAGAAATGGAAAAACATTCCATGCTCATGGATTGGAAGAATAAATGTCAATACTACCCAGAGCAATCTACACATTCAATGGAATCCCAATCAAAATTGCACCAGCATTCTTCTTGGAGATAGAACAAACAATCCTAAAATTTGTATGGAACCACAGAAGACCCCCAATAGCCAAAGTAATATTGAAGAAGACCAGGGCGGGAGCCATCACAATCCCAGACTTTAGCCTCTACTACAAAGCTGTAATCATCAAGACAGCATGGATTTGGCACAAAAACAGACACATAGACTAATGGAATACAATAGAGACTCCAGAATTGGACCCACAAAAGTATGGCCAACTAATCTTTGACAAAGCAGGAAAGAACATCCAATGGAAAAAAGACAGTCTCTTTAACAAATGGTGCTGGGAGAACTGGACAGCAACATGCAGAAGGTTGAAACTAGACCACTTTCTCACACCATTCACAAAAATAAACTCAAAATGGATAAAGGACCTGAATGTGAGACAGAAAACCATCAAAACCCTAGAGGAGAAAGCAGGAAAAAACCTCTCTGACCTCAAGCCGTAGCAATTTCTTACTTGACACATCTCCAAAGGCAAGGGAATTAAAAGGAAAAATGAACTATTGGGACCTTATGAAGATAAAAATCTTCTGCACTGCAAAGGAAACAATCAACAAAACTAAAAGGCAACTGACTGAATCGTGAAAGATATTTGCAAATGACATATCAGGCAAAGGGCTAGTATTCAAAATCTACAAAGAACTCACCAAACTCCACACCTGAAAAATAATAATCCAGTGACGAAATGGGCAGAAAACATGAATAGACACTTCTCTAAAGAAGACATCCTGATGGCCAACAGGCACATGAAAAGATGCTCAACGCCACTCCTCATCAGGGAAATACAAATCAAAACCACACTCAGATACCACCTCACGCCAGTCAGAGTGCCTAAAATGAACAAATCAGGAGACTATAGATGGTAGAGATGATGTGGAGAAACGGGAACCCTCTTGCCCTGTTGGTGGGAATGCAAACTGGTGCAGCCGCTCTGGAAAACAGTGTGGAAGTTCCTCAAACACTATGACCCAGCAACAGCACTGCTAGGAATTTACCCAAGGGATACAGGAGTGCTGATGCATAGGGGCACTTGTACCCCAATGTTTATAGCAGCACTCTCAACAATAGCCAAATTATGGAAAGAGCCTAAATGTCCATCAACTGATGAATGGATAAAGAAATTGTGATTTATATACACAATGGAATACTATGTGGCAATGAGGAAGAATGAAATATGGCCTTTTGTAGCAACGTGGATGGAACTGGAGAGTGTGATGCTAAGTGAAATAAGTCATGCAGAGAAAGATACCATATGTTTTCACTCTTAAGTGAATCCTGAGAAACTTAACAGAAGACCACGGGGGAGGGGAGGGAAGGAAGGAAGGAAAAAAAGTTAGAGAGGGAGCCAAACCATAAGAGACTCTTAAAAACTGAGAACAAAGTGAGGGTTGGTGGGAGTGGGAGGGAGGGGAAAGTGGGTGATTGGCATTGAGGAGGGCACCTGTTGGGATGAGCACTGGGTGTTGTATGGAAACCAATTTGACAATAAATTTCATATTAAAATACACACATACACACACACAAAATAATCTATATACGACAGAAACTTATATAGCAGGATGTTTTAAAATATTTATATACTTTTGAGAGAGAGAGAGAGAGAGAGAGAGAGAGCAAGTGAGCAAGGGGGGGAGGGGCAGAGAAAGAGGGATACAGAACATCCGAAGCAGGCTCTGTGCTGAGTGGAGAGCCCAATGTGGTGCTCCAACTCACGGACCGTCGGATCATGACCTAAGCCAAAGTTGGTTGCTTAACCAACTGAGCCTCCCAGGTGCCCTTTATAGCAGGTTTTTTTTTTTTTAACTAAAATCTTTTAAGCATACCAACACGAATTATTCTGAAGTAGTATACCAAGCACTTCAGATTTCTCTAGAGAGCAAAGTGTAAAACCTCTACCGAATTCTCATTCACCTTAAATGAGAATGGCTCAAAATAGTGGACTCTTGCCTTTGGTACCTTTCTAGTTTTTATTTTAGCACCCCTATTCTAGCTAGAATTTCTGTCTCAAACAACTGATAACTATGTGTCACCAGCTTAATAGAAAACTATTGTGCAGATGTCATTAATTAATAAGAGTTTACAAGTAGAGTTTGCAATTAAATGAAATAATCCCTAGATGAATGATCTGGTCAAATAATTCATAACCACTTACTACATTTTTTTAAATGTAGGCTCTGAGATTATAAGCCCTTGGGAAACAAGGACATATACACCATGGATCCTGCCCTCAAGTGGGTCATCGTGTTGTAGGTGGAGAAAGAAGTGAAAACAAATACTATATGATAAACATAAAAGGCATAGCCAAGAGGAAGTATAATTTAATTATAATGGGAAGGTTGCAGGGCACCTGGGTGGCTCAGTCAAGCATTAGGCTCTTGATTTTGGCTCAGGTCATTATCTCACAGTCGTGAAAGTGATCCCCTTGTCAGGCTCTGCACTGAGTGAGCTTAAAGGCTGTTTGGCATTCTCTCTCTCCTCTCTCTTTCTGCCCCTCCCCCACTCATGCACACATGCGCTCTCTCTCTCTCTCTCTCTCTCTCTCTCTCAAAATAAATAAACATTAAAAAAACAAAAAATATAATGGGGAGGTTGAGAGGATTCATCAGAGACTTCACAGAAATAATATCTAAACCACATTTTGAAAGATTTGGGTAGGCTGGGTTTTTGTTTTTCCTCAAGTTTCCTCAGTGTTTTGGATTAACAAAAGGGATGACACAAAATATTTTTGTAATATTTGATTGGAATATTATATTGCAAAATTTGTTTCTATATTATTAATATATTTCATTATCATTTATTTGAGTTCATGTGACATATAGCATTCCAAAACAGGAATTAGCCTTAATTAGGCATTCTTGATGATGTTGCTGTTGAACTCAACAAGATATCTCCAGATAACCTCTTAAGAAAAAGTAGATTTAATAGAAATACTACAATAAGAGTGAATACCACCTTGACAAGTCTTAGCAGTATCTCTGAAAGTGGAGTAGGAAGAAGATTTACGGAATGTTAAGGTCCGGTCTCACATTCTTTAAGAAAGAATCTTTTAAGATGGATCTGGTTGGGACTGGGAAACGTCTGTTTCCCGTCTGTGATATAATAGGCTTTATAAAAGATAGAAAGGCTGGGGCACCTGGGTGGCTCAGTCAGTTAAGTGTCCAACTCTTGGTATCAGTTCATGTTGTGATCTCGCAGTCATAGGATGGAGCCCTGCATTGGGCTGTACACTCAGTTTGGAGTCTGCTTGGGATTCTCTCACTCTCCCTCTCCCTCTGGCCTTCCTCTGCTTGTGCTCTCTATCTCAAAATAAATAAACATTTTTTAAAAATAGAAAAGGCTAAAGGAAAATGTCCAAACTCACCAAATCATAAGAAAATATGCAGTTTATTCAGGAATTTATAGGAACTTCTTGATGTACCACAAATAAAAATAACTTCCAATAATGTCCCAAAAATATCTTGTAATTTCTCATCATTAGAAACTGGTGAAATCGGTCTGGTTTCACTTTTTTTTCTTTTGTCACCCAGGTGTTTCTTATTTTGTCCTGTTTGTACCTTGCTGCTTTAGTTTCAACATGGTCTGGTCGACATAGTCCTTGAATCAGAGCACATGTTAATATTACAGGAAATTCTTAGGATATAATTGCTTAAAGATAAAATTTTCTTTCTTTTTCTTTTCTTTTTTTGCTTTATAAACAGTAGAGTTTTATACAAATATAAAGTTACACACCTTCAAAGCTATCACTTCAGTAAAGACACTTATTCAATTAAACAGGTTTAAAAATTTTTCAACAGTGTATAAATACATTCACAAAATAATATGTTGGTTAAAAGACTCCAACGAAGTTTATAGAAACTACAACAGAATTTATAGCCTTCTACAAGAGCTTGTAGATTGTTACATATATTGTTTTAAGAAATACCACTAATACAAATGCATGGTTTGCAATATCCCCATTATAGCAAGGAAGATTCATCAAATAAAAAGCCTTTTAGGCATTTATTATGCCAACTATTTAAATGATTATTCTTACTATGACATAAGAATAATACTCTTTTAGTGATAAACAATAGATTTCATTAGGCCAAGGACCACCGAAGAGCTTCCAGAAAGTTCCAAAGTAAGATCTGGCCATCCCTTTCAAAAAATAAATAGAACAGTAGCAATCTCTAGGTATCCCCTAAACGTAAATTATGAAAATCCCATTCCAAATTAGTTGGGCATTAAGTACATGACTTACTACGAATAAAAATAAGCAAAATTAACAAACTATTTAACCACTGGCTCAATTTGGGTTTTTACCTGTAAGTACCTAAAATAAGAAGTTTCATCACAAAGAATATATTAAGCTGTAAAATTACAATTATTTCTAACTTATGCATAAACCAACTTCTCACTCTTAATCACGGAAGCAAAACTTTCTTCTGACAATAATCTACAGAAATAATATGTATACACCTAGAGTTCTAAGACAGACTAAGAACATTCTGTATTCTGTGGATCAAAACGCAAAGCTCTCCATTACATATGTACATGAGTGCACTTTCATTAATTTGGGTTATATGGACATTACATGACTATGTACATACATATATAGACATGAACCAATTTTGACAAGGTTTTTAACAATACCATACTTTCAAGTCCCAATGCTAGAAAGAAAATAAAAACTTAACATGAAAACTACCTTTTCACTTTTTTTAATGTTGATTTCTTTCTTTAAAAAAAAATTTTTTTTAACGTTTATTTATTATTGAGAGACAGAGAGAGACAGAGCATGAGCATGGGAGGGGCAGAGAGAGGGGGAGACACAGAATCCAAAGCAGGCTCCAGGCTCTGAGCTGTCAGCACAGAGCCTGATACGGGGCTTGAACTCACAAACCGCGAGACCATGACCTGAGCCGAAGTTGGATGCCCAACTGACTGAGCCACCCAGGCGCCCCAATGTTGATTTATTTCTGAGAGAGAGAGAAAGAGAGAGAGTGTGAATAGGGGGTGGGGGGGGGTAGAAAGTGAGGAAGACACAGAATCCAAAGCAGGCTCCAGGCTCTGAGCTGTCAGCAGAGCCCAATGGGGGGCTCAAACTCACAGACTGTGAGGTCATGACCTGAGCTGAAGTCCCACGCTTAACTGACCGAGTCACCCAGGCGACCCACCTTTCCACTTTTTAAAGTAAAATTTAAACTGGAAAAACAACCTCAGCACTCCTCTTTGCAACATGTACTGAGTTCTAAAATTTTCAGGGTCAAGAATCTCTTTAGTTTGCTGGCAGTGTGACAGAACACTGGAGCTTTCTCTCACTCTCTTCAGGAAGTCTGATCATCTCCAGTGTTATGTCTTAAAAACTGCTTTCTGAGATAACATGGTTAAATTCTTTCTGCTGCCTGCTCTGCACCTGATGTGCATACAGGTTGGCACCTTGTAGCACCACGCCCGTGATAACCACCGCCAACCATTTCACTCTGCAGAATATCACCCACAGCAATGGATAGGCAGTAAGTCCTAACCAGAAGATTCTTGACTCAGGAGTAACAATTTTACTCTTGTGAAGATGCCTTCCTGAACTCAAACACCCAATGGCTTTTTCCATGTTCATTGATGTGCTTCTACCAATGTAGACCAACCATGAGTTTACTGTGACATTCTTGACTGCCCAAAAGTCACATGAAAACAAGATCATTGTCACCAAACAGGTGATAAAGCTGCTGCTGAACAATTAATAGAGAAGATAGACTACAGTTGCACTGACTTGAAAAAATAAATGAAAAAAATGATGTCACTGTGTCTCATTCTGGACTTTCTTTCTTTCTTTCTTTCTTTCTTTCTTTCTTTCTTTCTTTCTTTCTTTCATCTGTCAGTTGTCTCCTCCTCTTCTGTGTCAAACAGGGAAACATCCTCAGTGTCATCATTACTGCCCTGGTGCAACATGGCAGCCCTCAGTGGTCAAATTTTCAAGGTGGAGTCTTAATAATCTGTATTTAAATGCATCCGCTACTCAAAAATAGCCAGATTTCTTTCCTGGGAACTATTACAGTTCTTTTCCAGTTGATATTTCTAGTTCTGTTGTCTTTGTTCACTAAAGAAGGGATAGGTTTCATATTATTGTATTGTTATAATTTATTTAAAGATATTTAAACATTCATAGTGTGCTATATAAAGTATATTATCTATCTCTTAAAGTTAGCTAAATAATATTTAAAATACCTATTCAGGAATGTACACTGCTATTAAACCAGATTGGAAGGTTCTAATTCAGTGGTCCTTGACTTTATCTGTAAATTGGAATCACCTAGGGAGGTTTGAAAAACACTGATGATTACATCCCACCCCCTAAAACTCTGATGTTATGGGTCTGGCATGTGGTCTGGGCATTGGGATTTAAAAACTCTCCAGAAGTGATTCTAACATATTGTTATAGTTGAGGACCACTGCTCTAACTAGACCCCAATATGCACAGGTTGCTAAGCTACAACTATTTTTACCTGAGGTCAGCTGTAGAGTATTTATAAGTTAGCATATAGCTTTCTTTTTCACTGATGAAATGAGTGGTATTCAAGACAAGTTGATTGGCTAGACATACATAGTCATCTCAGCCTCGCTCAAACAGGACCTAAGAATCAGGCCTGAGCTGCCTATACTCTGATTCTAAACTCCATCAACCTCACGTCCCAAGATCTTTGGGAAGATTCTGTTACCTGATCCAACCAGAATAATAGCTGACTTCTTCTGCCAGAGCCTATTTCTACCTAAACCTCTATGCAAAGTGCTTGTTATCAAAGTGCCAAAAAAGACAGAGGGCTGGGACTTCATTGAACATACAGAACAGTTTGTTTGATTGTATTCATGGTCGCTTGCTAATAGATGTTGGTATGTGTTACTAGATTCAGTCTAATACCTGCTTTCATTATAACACCCCTCCCAGAGGTGAGATGGCTGGGGAAAGGCACCCATAGCTCTCACCTGTAACCATTGGAGATTACAGATATGTACCCCCCAAAACCCTAATGGCTGTAAACAAGCAAATTAATTTAGGACAGTTTGCAATATGTGCATCCTTCTGATGGAACTATTTTCCAGGTCAACTTCCATGTACAACAGAATTCCTCATAAGCAGTGGGGACACCATTAAACTGGAACTTCTCATACAGGATATTAAAATCTACTTTGGCAGAGCTTTTGAAATAGGTCATTTGGACTCTATTCTTATGTTACCCAATAATACGACAATTACTAGGAAAAGTGTCTTATAAATCTAACATCTAATCCTAGCTCTTCTATTTTGTCTACATGAATTTATTAAAATATCATCTCCATAGAGTGAAATGCATATATTTAAAGGTACAGTTCAACCAGTATTTAAAAACAGAATATATCTGTGTAACCCACATTCCTAATCAAGATATAGGCCGTTTCTATCACTCATGCCCCTTTCTGTTTATTAAGCCTCCCTTCCTACCACACCAAGCAATTTGATTAGTTTTACCTAATCTGGTACTTTCTTTCAGTGGAATCCTACAACACAAATTCTTTTGTGTCTGGTTCCTTCTCCTCAAAATAATGTTTTTGCGATTCATCCCATGTTCTTTTTTATTGTTGAGAAATATACCATAAATAAATACCACAGTTTGTTTATCTGTTCTCCTGCTGATGGACACTGAACTGTTTTCAGTTTTGGGCTATTATGACTAAAACTGATGTAAACATTCTTTATACAAGCCTTTCCGAGGGCATATGTTTTCATTTCTCTTGAATAAATATCTATGAGTGGAACTGATGTGTCAGAGGGTGAATGTGTGATTGTATCATTTAAACTTCCACTAGCAATGTATGGGAGTACTGGTTGCTCCCCATCCTCATTGATATTTGTATTCCCTCTTTTTCATTTTAGCCATTTTAATGGATGTTGTCATTGTGGTTTTAATTTACATTTCCTTGATGACTACTAGTGTTGAGCCCTTTTTTACATGCTTATTGGACATTTGTTTATCTTCCTTCATGAGATGATTTTTGCCTATTTTTAAATTGGGTTGTCTACCATTTTGTTGTGAATTTTAGAAGTCATTAATGTATTTTGAATTCAAATCTTTTGTCATTTGTATGAGTTGTGAATGTTTCTCCCAATCTGTGGCTTGCTTATTTCTTTTTTTTTCCAAGTTTCATTGGCATTTTTATTTTATTTTATTTTATTTTTTTTTAAATTCTTTTTTTAATGTTTATTTTGAGAGAGCACTCTCATATGGGAGGGGCAGAGAGAAGGAGACAGAAGTTTCACAGAAGGCTCCATGCTGACAGCAGGGAGCCCCGTGTGGGCTCGAATTCATGAATGCAAGATCATGGCCTGAGCCATGTCAGAGGCTTATCAGACTGAGCTACCCAGGTGTCCCAGAATTTTAATTTTAATTACCATTGGATCTATAGTTTAGGAAGAATTCCTATCTTGAACATATTGAGTCTTTTTACCCAGTAATGTATCTCTCCTTTTAGATCATGTTTTTGTTGTTTTGTTTTGTTTTTACTCAAGTATAGTTTACATACAATATACTATTCGTTTCAGGTGTATATCATAGTGATTCAATATTTTTTTTAAGTTTGTTTTTATTTATTTTGAGAGAGAGATAGAGAGCCAGCAGGGGAGGGGCAGAGAGAGAGAGAGAGACAGAATCCCCAGGAGGCTCTGCAGTCAGCATAGAGCGTGATGTGGGGCTCAAACTCATGAACTATGAGAACATGACAAAGTCAAGAGTCAGTCGCTTAACTGAGACACAGGTGTCCCGTGATTCAATATTTTATACATTATGGAATGATCCCTGTGATAAGTCTATTTTCTTTTTTTTTCCAAAATTTTATTTAAATTCCAGTTAGTTAACATCCAGTGTAATATTAGTTTCAGGTGATTCATCACTTTTGTACAGTACCCAGTGCTCGTCACAGTGCCCTCCTTAATCCCCATCACTCACTTCACCCATCCCCCTGCCCACCTCCCCTCTGGCAACTTTCAGTTTCTTCTCTGTAGTTCAGAGTCTGTTTTCTGTTTTGCCTCTCTTTTTTAAAATCTATTTTCTTAATAGTATTTTTTTGATGAAAACAAATTTTCAGTTTTGATAACTAAATTTTAGTAATTTTTTTCTTTTATAGGTAGTGCTTTCTCTGTCTTATCTAAGAAATCTTTCCCTCTCAAGGTTGAAAGATATTCTCCTATATTTCTTCCAGAGTTTTTTTAAAAGTAATTTTTAAGTTTATTTATTTATTTTGAGAGACAGAGAGAGACAACACAAGGGGGGGGGGGGGGACAGAGACCGAGAGGGAGAAAGAGAATCCCAAGCAGGCTCTGCATGGCCAGCATGGAGCGCTACATGGAGCTTGAACCTACAGACTGTGAGTTCATGACCTGAGCCAAAATCAAGAGTCTGTGGCCCAACCGACTGAGCCACCCAGGCATTCCTCTTCCAGAGTGTTTTAATTTTAGATTCTACCTTTGGCTCTATGAGCCCATCTTGAAATAATTTTTGCATGTCAACTTTCATTTTCCCATTGTATTAGTTTGATGCTCTTGTTAAAAATTACTTGACAGTGAGGGGTCCCTGGGTGGCTCAGTTGGTTGGGCATCTGACTTTGGCTCAGGTCATGATCTCACAGTTCGTGGGTTCAATCCCTGCATCCGGCTCTGTGCTGACAGCTCAGAGCCTGGAGCCTTCTTCGGGATTCTGTGTCTCCCTCTCTCTCTGTCCCTCACTGCTTGCACTCTGTCTCTCTCTTAAAAATAAATAAACATTATTTTATTTGCAGGCGCAGGAGGGGGCGGAGCAGCGGGAGCCTGGGAGCCGGGGAGCCGGAGCCCTGGGTCCCAGCGACCAGAGCCAGCTTCCCCGGCGGCGTCCTGAGGACCCGGCGTCTGTCTCCTCCAGCCCCCGGAGGCTGGAGAGTGGATGCAGAGGGGGGTGGGGTGGGGGCAGCGTCGGAATTCCGAGGACAGAAGGCAGAGGCCGTCCCCAATCCGTATTACTGGAGGGGAGAGAGACCCCCAGTTTGGGGAGGGGGAGAGCTGGGGGTTGAGCGCCCCACCCTCAACGGCCACTGCCCTCAGCCGAAGGGTATCTCTCGGCTCTCCCCTCCTACCGAGACGATTCGAACGACCAAGGCCAGGGACCCCTGTCCTTCAGCCTCTGCACCCCCTCACCCCGCTCTGGGGCTGGCCCAGGGAGGAGACCCTGCCCGCCTCCCGCCTCTGCCCTCGAGAGGGACTGTCCTTTCACGCCCCAGAGTGAGGGGCCCAGGCCCCAGGCTGCCTGTGCCCCGCTGCAAGGGCAGGGTCCCTCTGTTGAGGAGGAAGGGCCTGGCCAGTCGCAGCTTCTTTCCTCCTGAGCTCCCCGTCTCTGTCGTTGCACCCTGCAACTCCCACCCCTCCATATTTATTTCCCTGGCCCCCTGCCAGCCCCTGCATCTTGTTCTCTGGGATTCAGGCCTCCCTTCCGGACATGGAGAGTAACCTGTCTGGCCGGGTGCCTGCCGCCAGGCTGGTGCCTGCGCTGCCTCCCGCCGTGACCCTGGGGCTGACTGCGGCCTACACCACCCTGTACGCCCTACTCTTCTTTTCTGTCTATGCCCAACTCTGGCTGGTGCTTCTATATGGGCACAAGCGTCTCAGCTATCAGACGGTGTTCCTGGCACTCTGTTTGCTCTGGGCTGCCTTGCGCACCACCCTCTTCTCCTTCTACTTCCGAGATACCCCCCCATCCCAGGCCCTGCCACACCCCCTGTGCCAAGTTCACCTGCCGCTTCTTGCCCAGGATCATGGGAGGCTGTGGCTGCCTCTTCCCCTGGCCAGCTCTTTGCTACTCTTGTCGTAGTGAGCTTGTGCTGTCCCCTAGGATGGGGGGCATGGCCCTGGCTGCCAGATGCCCTACAGCACCTTGGCGTGACCTGCCGCCTCTGCTTCTACACTGGAGCCAGCTACCTCTCCTGCACCTGCGGCTCAATAAACAGTGTCTGTGCCCCTCAAAAACAAAACAAAACAAAACAAAAAACATTAAAAAAATTTTTTTTAAATTATTTGACAGTGTATGTTGTGCTAGCCCTTCTCTTTTGAGAAACAAATTTAATAGTCGTGAACTAAAACAAGAATGTGCAATTAAGTAGTAAATTGTGTGCTATAGATTCTCAACAATAAACATTTTTTTTTCTTTTTGGTTAACATAGCAGCAAACATCCTGTCATACTTTCTTCAATTTTTCATTAAAAAGTTCAAGAAATATCATGAAAACACATAAAATGGCAACAAAAATAGAAAATAAAACAAAAGTTAAATGCCAAAATTTAGATATTATATATTAATTGAAGGAGTAAACAAAATAGTTTGTTTTGTTGTTAATCTTTTTCCATTTATTATACTGGGCACTTGGTAGTGACACTTTCATTCTAGAGATTCATGTACTTTGGTTATAGAAAATTTTCTTGTATTATTTTTTGACAATTTCTCACCAGCAACATTTTATCTGGTCTCCTTCTGAGTGAGTCCATTAGTTGTATGAAATATCTCTTAAAGTAATCTTCTTCATTATATTCTCTCTTCTATTACCTATCTAATTGGTTTTTTGTTTTACTTTACAATATTTCCACAAGATTGTTACCTAAATCTTTGATTTTTATATTGCAAAAATCCTACTTTAGAACTTTAAGAGCTCTTTTTCAAAATGTTCCTCTTTAAAATCATGTCCATCTCCTATCTCATTGATACAGTAGCTTCTTTGATTCCTCTGACATGTTATGATTATTACCTGCGCTGCCTGTTACCTTCATTATCCATTTCTTCCTGCTATTTTATTTCCTGTTTGTTCATTTTCCTAACTATATTTTATGTTAAATTTGCCCCTCAAATATTCAGTCATCCCAGGCTGTCCATTAATTTTCATGAGGAGCTGAAAAGCTACTTGGAGGGTCTTTGGGTAGGAGTAGGCTTGTGCACTGGTAGCCTTCATTCTGAGGGTAGTCAGAGGGCTAGTTAGCTTTGTCATTAGAGGATCCCAAATGTTAGTAGCTGTAGGTCTTTATCTCTTTATTTTCTCTAGAAGAGGATCTTGCAGTCACCTGCCTGGAGACATCAGCCTAGCTGCAGCCATTCTGGAGATAGTGGGAAGGGTTGGGGGAGTGATCCAGTGGTTCAGTATGAAGACCTAATCACCTGTTTCCGGAATGGCTTTTCCCACAGTCCCTTCTCTATGCCTCGAGTGTAGGTGCCCTAATCATTGGGTTGTCCATAGAGCAAACCTTTGGTCTCTTGCTTTTCTTCTAGAAATTTTACATTTTTGCCTGCGGATCTAACTGCTTCTTATAAGGATTTTTGAAAAATCACCCTGCTTTATGCTATTTGCTTTTTCTTCCTATGCTATCTAATTTTTGAGACCTTCTGAATTGTCGCTTGCATTGTTGTTCTGAGGTTCTGCAGGGACAATCATTTGGCTTTTCATTAGTTTCCACCTTTTATAGTCACTTAGGTTTGACTCTTTCTTGCTAAGCCATCTTTATATAAATAGTTTTATTATTCATGTCTCCTTTGTACTGAAGATGGAATTGGTTTTATGTTTCTCATTCTCCTCATTATTTGGGGGTAATCATTTGAGAGGAAAAAAATGTCATCACTCTTCATTTTGAAACTACACATATAATTGAGTTTAAAAAAGAAAAAAAAAAACTCTCTCAAAGTAACATAATTACAAAAGAAGAGCAAACACATGTACCCTACTTTATTCTCTTTGTCAAAAAAGCAAAACCACTAAGATACTTGAGTAAAATCTTCCATGAAGGTAGAAGTCTGTAACCTGTATATGGAAATGAGTGTGAATAGCACTGACTTGTTTCTGATGTCATTGAATGATTCATGTGGTGAACGTAAATAGGTTAAGGTCCTAACTCATAATAGAAGACATTCTTATTCCTATCTGTTTCTCAGATCAGATATTTTGTATCCGTGTTGCATTTTATACTGTATCTCATATAGATAAGCATTCCTATGTTTACTACCACAACACCTTTACTTCCGCAAAAATAAGAAAAAAAACTGTTACCTGGCAGAAAAAGTTTGTTCCTTATTGTACCTGTGTGTACTGAGACAACCACTAGAGACGGTATCTGGTGGCTCACAAGATTTATTTTCTGAAATGGAGTCCTTGTTATATCATATAGTGAAGTAATTCTTGAACTACTTCAAATATTTTTCCACTCTATTGGAGACTTAGTATGCATTACCTTTCAAATGTGCTATAAATCAGTTTAAATTAAAAAATACTTTTATGCTAGCAGTTGGATTTCATAATTTACAAAAAGAAAGGTCTTTTTAAAAAAATGTTTATTTATTTTGAGAGAGAGAGAGGGAGAGAGAGAGAATGCATATATGCACACACAAAGTGGGGGCAGGGCAGAGAGAGAGAGGGAGAGAGAATCCCAATCAGTCTCTGTGCTGTCAGTGCAGAGCCCAACACGGGGCTTGATCTCGTGAACTGTAAGATCATGACCTGAGCTGAAATTAAGTGGGAGACACTTAACTGACTGAGCCACCCAGGCACCCCATGAAAAGTCTTTTATTTTACCTAAAGAATGTATTTAAGTGGTAGTTGGAAACTTACTGCCCATGAGAATAATATGGATGATGCTTTTATTTAGCTATCAGCCCTTTCCCTCTTATCCCATTGTTCACTAAGAGAATTGTTGGGCTACCAGAATGTCTTGAGAACCAAGCCCTGTCTCCTGCAAATAACAACAGAAACTGGTGGGGTGGGAGGGCAAGTAGATTATCATTGGAAACTTTTTGAAATGATGTGGAAGAGATACAGCAGCAATCCTTTAACATTGCTGCAGCTTATGCTATGCTGTCAAGCTCTAATCAATCAAGAAAGGAGATAAGCCTGGCATCGTGGTATTAAAATCTAGCAAGCTCAGCACCCTATGCAGCATTAGGTGGTTTTTCTCCCCCTTTTTTCCCCCAATTCATCTCCCTTAAAACATTAGAAAGTAGAGTAGGAGGGGAGAACACTAGCATTTAAAAGGAGACGTTGCAAATATGGCTGTGAAGATCCTATGCTCCAAAAAACATTAGGTCAACCTAATTTTTCTTGCATGATGTAGGTTAAAAAAAAAAAGACTGGGGTGCCTGGGTGGTTCAGTCAGTTAAGCATCCAGCTTCAGCTAAGGTCATGATCTCACGGTTTGTGAATTTGAGCCCTGTGTTGGACTCTGTGCTGACAGCTCAGAACTCGAAGCCTGCTTTGGATTCTGTGTCTCCCTCTCTCTCTGCCTCCTCTCCCACGGCTTGTGCTCTGTCTGTCTGTTTGTCTGTCTCTCTCAAAAATAATAAATAAACTTTAAAAAATTAAAAAAAAAGACTCCTGGCAAAGAACAATTGAACTCACCTTAACGAGCATATGGGATGGATCATTAACACACTGTGTATCTACAGCCATAAACAAGAAAGGAATTATGATTAGAGTTTGGATGATTTAAGATGAAGAAAAGCTACAGCCAAAGATAATTCAAATTAAGCTTGGTATGTTGTTAAAACTCACTGCATATTATTTTAGACAATTTTTATTATAGACCATAACAGTGATAAATTTATTTTGGAAAGTAAAAGGAAAGAAAAATTACTCAATGGTCATCATGCATTTATAAAGAGTTACTGAAATTTTCTTTTAAGATATTAGTATAGCCAGTGGTTATTCAGCAGACAATGTAAAGTACCTGATTAAGTTTTCTAAGATTTTTTTTAAATTTAATTCTGTTACTGCATTAAGAGAAATTCAATTAGCTTAATGCTTTGCAAATACATTTTATGAGGGTTTTATTTTTTGTTTTTGTATGTCACAATATTTGAAGAGGACCAAAGTGATCTGTGGGGGGGGAGCTATCAGTCTGCTGATTCCTTAAAGGAGTAAGAAATGCCCATTGACTTGAAATCAAGTTTTAATTAAAGTATGGCAAGTTCATTTAACAGTTTTCCAACATAGTATGCCTGGCCATTGAATTTTGGAGAATGAAAAATACACAGTAGCAAGAAATCAATACTAGTTTACTGTTATTTAACTGTGATATTTTTCTGTCTATGGAAGAAATTCCTAGAGATGTGACAGCCAGGACATCCAGTAGCATCGTCCATGAGAGCATATGAGAAAGAACAGCCATCCCATCTCCCCTGACACTGAAAATGGTCAAGGGAAATAATTTAGAAGACACCTATAGACAAAGAAGTTTAGAATTATGTGAACACTTAGAGATCAGCTATCAGCCAGTACCTCTTAGCTCTTTTCCCTTCTAAAATACTATAGTCTTTATCCATTTAAGTGATAAACAAAATACAATTAAATACTTCTAGATGCTACAATTTACCCTTACCACATGCATTCTAACAAAGATACCTTAAAGAAGCATATCACGCTCACTTTTTATAAACTTGATCCCTAAGGAGAAAGATCCTTCCTCCTTTCAAAGTTTTACTTTCAACTGTACTATTTTTTTTCATCTGGTTTTTGATATTGCCTCCATTAATTAACTTCTTTTTCTAGACCAACACACATGTTCAGTCTTCTCTCATCAACTTTGAATTCTTGCCCCTTATTCTCTTTTGTTATGAAAATTCTCAGAATGCTCTATTTGTTTTTGCACTTGTTTTGTTTCCACTTGGTGCAAAATACATACATTCTTGATTCTCTCCTCCATTATCCAATGAAAACAGTCTTCTAAAAGCTCCCGTTTTCTATTCACCAAATCCAATGACCACTCTCTGCCCTTATCATATTCTGATGTCCTGCAGCAGCCTGTATTTCCAAATGACATTCAAATCCTGTTCGTGGCACATCCTTGCACCACGTTAGCCTTTCATAACCTACCTTCAAGCTCCTTTCTTGCACTATCCCTGCACCATCTGCAAATCCACCACTCCTGTGCTCCAGCCACTCCAGGCACTTCCTTGCACATGCACAGTTATGCCTTGCTTTGTTATGCTGGCCTTCATTTGTACTGCCTTTTCTTATCCCTATCTCTCATAGGACCCTGAAATTTTATTTTATTCATCTTATTCCTCTTTAAACTCCAGTACCATTTTCCCCAGAAACCTAACCTTCCATCCTTTAATTCAAAATTAATGGCCCTTTCTTGTACACTTTCGGATGTTGTATTTCATTGTAGCTCTTCATGCATTCATTTATTCGTTATGCTGGGTCAATAAGACACATAAATGCCAAGAACTCACACCTTGGTAAAAAAAAAAAAAAGGAAGAAAGAAACAGATGCTCAAAAAAGATTTTAAAATGCAGTCAAGTACTCTCCTAAGAGTATTCACATTTGCTCTCGGAGCATAAAGGAGGGGCTGACAGAATTGTCTTGGGAAGCTGAGAAATGCTTCTTGCAAGCAGGAAACATGAATCAGAATTTACTTAGCAGAAATGTGGGAAAGGTTTTCCAGGGATTCATTCATTTAGTCAGAAAACATTTACATGACACCTCATATGTGTTGGGAATGGTGCTGTATAACATAAAACAAACAACAAGAACAAAAGTCTAATGATGATAAAAAAAAAAAAACACTCTTGGCCCCTTCTTTTTTTTCCTAAAGAAGACAAAGAACATCAACACCAAAAAAATCTTTTCCTATGTCTCAGGACAAACACATTGAGTGTCAACTGTATGCCTTTCATGTGCTAGAGTTCATGTATTGGCATGTAGTAGTAGGCATCAAAAATAACTGTTGAAAAATTGAGAAAATGAATAAATAATACTTAGCCATCAACAGCTAACAGTCCAGTGGTGACTTCAGCCATATATTTAAACAATGTTTTGTGGGGAAAAAAATGAGGCTAATAATAGCATGAGTGCAAAAGTCTTAACCTAAGAACCTAAAAGTGCTAGCGATAAGGATTAAATAACCCAGCCTTGGTACAGCCAGAAAAGGCCAAAAGAGGCAGGAAGGGATGAACAGAGTTCTAAAGAAAAAGTATGAGTTTCTCAGGTAAAGTTCATTTAAAACCAAAGAATCACAAATACCGTAGTATATTTTGGAAAAGGTTAAAAACTTGGCACGGCTGGATCATGGGGAGAATGTGTGTGAAGATTCGCTGAAGGTGAATTCTTGGTTGACATTGCTATTGCTTATGGATTCTTTCACCTGAGCAGTTATGTCTGTCCTCTCACCCTAGAGCCCCAGATGCTAGTGAGTAAAGGGTTTAAGGATGGTGTGAGATTTGTATTTTGAAATACTGACTATATTGTGGTGACTAGATCGTAGGCTGGAAAGGGAAAGGGATTCTGGGAAAACAGGAGACCATTGTGAACTATTTATTTATGGGAGAGATGTATGTAGCATAGCCTGAGGTGAAACCATTGCAAATGTATTTAGGAGACAAAATCAACAAGGCCGCTGTTGGATTGGATGTGTGGGCTGAGGGCAAGGGAGATGTCAAAGATGGCTCTTTATGTTTATGGATGGGCCTGGATAGGATATGGATGTAGGATATGGTACAACCCCTGAGATGAAGCATATAGGAGAAGGAATTGGTTTGAAGAGAAGATCTTAAGTTTTGTATTAGGCATGTTGGTTTTGAGGTGTTTGTTTGTTCTTTGTATCCTCAGAAGTGTAGAGTTATCAAATTCTTGATGGTAGTATTTTATGCTCAAAAAGTAGCATATAGTAGGTGCCCACATACAAGAGTTCCTCTGTCAATGCCATTTTTTGTTTGCACCGAGAGAATACTTCTTAGCCCTGGTGCTGAATTATGGTTACTCAACACTGGGACTTAAATATTTCTTCTATTATTTAAAATATCTTAGTTTCATTATAAAACATTGGTATTTGAAAGGGAATTTTCCCTTTGATTTAGCCCTTGTTTTCCATTTATTTTGAGTGGTAAAAATAAGAAAATTAATTACGAAAACCTGTAATTAATTAAGTTTAATCCAAGATCATGATTTAATGAAGCCCAATTAGTGAGGAAAAGAGAACATTTTAGAAGTTGGGGTACACTAATTAGGTATTTAATCTAGAGTTATTTTTACCAGTTTCAATCTTTTTCTCTATTCATAACACAAATTCAATAACTGAGAAACATAAATAATGTTGAGTAAACAACAAGATATTGTCCCTCTAAACTAAGGCAACAGAAGTTTCTCGTATTATTGATTGTCTCTCTGGCTGGAACGCTAATCTCTTACAGATCCAGAGCCCACAGCTTCCAGTGACGCAGTTTGAAGATACACAAATAAATCCATACTAAACCCAAGGAAATCAATGGCACAGAGGTATCTCCTGGTTGGCACAGAGCAAGGACATTCTAATATTTTGTTGCCAACAATTAGTCACCTGACTCCTTTTATGGGTGGCTGCCTAGTGACGTAATGGTAGGAGTGCATTATTGTAATTGACCATGTGTTAGGGAGCCACAGGATCCAGAACTTGGACAGAACAGATTGGGAGAACTAAGTAAGACAGATGAAGTGCTGGGTAAGAGAACAGTGATGAGGGTAAAATTGTCATATGGTTATATCTGAGGAAAGGCTGTAATGAGTATGTTGACTTCAGGAGCCATGTATGTTATATGGCTTAATAATGCCATGTATGTTCATCACATCTCTCATTCACTCTCCTGTGAAACATTTCCTCATACTCTGGAGTAAGTCTCTGGCGCAATTATCATTTCTTCAGTAATGCCGCTGGGAAGGATTTTCTGTGTGCCTGTGGAAATACATATGTTGCCCCTCCTCTTCTGCTTTACCTAGTATTCTAGTACTACATGACCCTGCTGCTGTTTACAAAAGGGAGAGATATCTTTGACAAAGACCACCAGGATGATGAATGGAATTTAATTTATGCAACATTGATGTAGGGGTGAGTCCTCTCGGTAAATCACCATGGTAGCACTTCCTTCTCCCCCTCCATGTTCTGCTTGGCTGACTCAACAGCCTCAGAGAAGCTTGACACTTAAGGTTATGTAAGCAGTGCGCTGATGTTCAAATATTCATCACAAGAATGGCCACATGAAAAGAAAAAGAAAACAAAAATGGAAGTAGGAGTCTGAGGTGAATAGCTACCCAGATCAGCTAGGAGAAACCAAAGAATTGAAAGGGATTGGAGACCGAATTTGGAATTAGGGATTTACTCCCTGAGGTGATTAATAAAATGGATTTGAGCCATGTGTTTAGTGCTGGAGTGTTATTGATTGGCCTTTAGCCCAAATTGATTTCAGCCCCTTTCCCCTGCTACTCAATAAAACCAAAGACAATTACTTTTGTTTCATCTTAGAAAAAATAATAGTTTCTTCTCCTTATAAAAAATTAGCTAGTTATTGTCACTTCACCTATATTTTTCTTTCTTATTCACATTCCCACTCATTCATATTGTAAATTACTAACTCTCCAGGAAGGTTTTAGCAATGATCAGAATCAGGGTAGACAGCAAATGCCAACTGTGGGTATGAGAGAATTATTGAATGGTTTGGGCCTGTCTGCAGAGATGATTTAGGATAAAGAATCTGTTTTACTCATTTTACAATGAGGAAATATTCTAGCTATGTGACTAAGCCCTTCATAACCAACAAATAAATTAATAAGGGATTTTTCTTTGAAATGAAAAATTTTAGTTTGTGTCATATTGCATGCATTAATTTCATTTATGGTTAATGTTACCAAAGAATCATCCATTCAACAAAGAATTATAAATGTCTAAGTATGCTCATTTTCTTCCTTTAACAAATTGATTGGGAGATAGAGTAAACTTTATCATAATGCTCAAAACTACTTGGGCATATCAGCATTGATATTTTCACTGATATAGTGGAGGAATAGTGCTTAGTAAAGTTTGGGAAAAAACTTCGAGTCTTAGTTTAACTTTTAAATTTTGATCAAGTTTATAATATTGTGGACTTGGAGCCATGTTGCTTATTCGTATAAAATGATATTTAGTTCACAAGACAAGAAAGGGTGTAAATACACTACATTTTCTCATGAACTAAAATCATGATTCTCTCACTATACAAAATAACTTGACTCTTTTAGTTCATTGAAGATAAATGGTGCCTATCTTTTTACCATTCTTTTCAATCTCTCATATATACTGCCTATAAAGATGGCATTTTCAGGACAGGCAGAAAAAAGTCCACTTGGAAACAAATGAAAACAATGTATAATTTTCATATTACCTACTTTAGGTCTTTTTATATGGATAAAGAATTGTGAGCAAAAAAGAGGGACAAAATATAAGGCTGTTTTGCTAATATAAAAACACAATGAGATATACTCAAGGTTGAAATGGAGCGGGAAGTGTCCATTGTCACCTGCCTCATTCAGGCCATTTGTATCACTTACCTGGAGTATAATTGATTCTTAATTGTTCTCTCTGCTTCTAGTCTTCTTTCTTCCATCCACTCTCTACCTCAAGCTGATGATTTTTTTTTTTTGAACTGCAAATCAGATCTGATTGTGTTTTTCCCCACTTCTCACCCTTCAGTGACTACTCACTGCACTTAGGATACAATTCAAATTTTTCATTTCCTGCAGCCCCCTTTTGCAGGTTTATCTCTGGTCTCTCTCCTCTCACTGGGCTCTAGTACACTAATCTCTCACTTTTGGGAACACCCTGGGTTCTTTTCTCCTTAGGGCCTCACACAAGTGTTGGTTCCTTTGCTTACACTGTTATTCTGGAAATCAGCCTTGTCAAAGTCACCTTCTCCAAAAACCTTTTCTTTCTTTTTGTTTTTAAACATTTATTTATTTTTGAGAGACAGAGAGCATGAGTAGGGGAACAGTAGAGAGAGAGGGGGACAGAGAATCCCAAGCGGGCTCTGTGCTGACAGCAGAGACCCTGATGTGGGACTTGAACTCACCAACCATGAGGTCATGACCTGAGCCAAAGTCAGACACTCAATGGACTGAGCTACCCAGGTGCCCCTGGTGACCACCATTTCTGAAGCAAATTCATGCCTCCTTATCTTTCCCATCCTCCCACTGTCATTATTTGGTACCAAGAAAGATTTTGTAGCTCTTATTACAATTTTGAAATAATTATATTTATAGGTGTTTGTTTTTTCCTTCCCACTAAACTATATGATCTTAGAGGGCCTTGTACTGTCTTGATATTGAGTATTGAGAAAAAAAGAGAACAAGAGAGGCAGAGAAGAGAGAGAAAAGAAAGTGGTAGAGAAGAGGGACAGGAAAGACAAACACACAAAATTACGGGCTGCATTTTTTGTATGTGATATGTCCAACACTGAGTTTTAAGAGCTTGCTGATGGAATAAATCACAGATTTAAAAGTAGCTTAAAAAAACCATTGCATATATATTCTTTGAATATCTTCTTAGCAATGGAAATAATCAGAAATTAAAACAAGTGAAAAAAGAGATGAATAATGACGAAGGCACATTGAAACAAATTTTGAAAGGATCCAACATTATGGATGCTTATCTGATTCAAATGTGCAAACTCTCTGAGTTCAGTCATCACTCACAATTAGGCTGACAGCAGAGTTCCCAAACATTGTCTGACCACCATCTGGATCAACACTTTCAATCACTCCCTGGAATTTCATTTAGTGCTTCCAGGCATTTCAGTGGGTTACTTACTCATTTCTGCAATTCCTATTTGAAATAAATTGCAGAATCTGATGAGCAGATCCTTTTAAAGGAATTTTCTCAGGGCAAACTAGGGGAAACCATTGTGCCATTTCTTCTTTTTTAAAGCTCGTATGATAAATGCCCCATTGAATTTAACATTATCATGTAACTATTTTGGGAAACGTATGCTGTGTTCTCAGACTCAACACATATAACTGTTGGTTTAATGGCAATTCTGTGGATTTTTCATGGTAAGAAAAGGATGTTTAAAATGGAGCTTGCTGATAAATACGCAAGCAATTGCCCCTTTGGTTCTCACACTAAAATTATTTATCATTGTGACACATCTAAAATAATACAGCAGATAACAGTCCTGACAATATCTTAACTGTTACCAAGTAGAACATGTTAAGTAGTTCGATTAGTGTTGGAATTCTTAGGTTATGACTTAAAAAAAAATCTCTTTTAGTTGATTTAAAAATCTTTCCTTTTCACATCACAGGAATCATTAGTCTTCCGGTCCCTTAAAAAGTTGGCCAAAAATGACTTATGTATGGCAATAGCTGCTCTTCTATTTTCTCAGAAAGGATTATCTTTTTCACAGAAACCTCATTCATTATTTGCCCTTAAATTAGTATTTTTGCCTTTAGTTTGGTAGAATAATTTGTTCTCCAGATGATTGATGAGGTTCTCACACTGTGGTTTTTTGGTGTTCTCTCTTCCTGTCTCCATCCTCTACTTCCATACTTGCCCCATAGCAATACGGGGTTTGAGTATATTTCCCATTTTAGTAACACATTGGCTTACATCCTTCTGCTACCACTTTTCCACCACCTTCAAACCTACTTGGCTGCTAGTCTTTCAATGAGAGTTAATAGTTAAACTTCTCAACTAGCATTTGAGATTTTCAGTTTCTTTCATTGATTTGCCCTGGAGCCATACCTATTCACAACCCCCCCCCCCCCCCACCTTTAGATCAATATGAGCAATCCCATCTGCTTTTGTGATGTGGCTCTGGCAGCACCAGTGGAGAAAAGTCACTCAACTATGTAAATTGATGCCACTACAAACTTATAGTTTCCAATCTCAGTTGGCCCTGCAACACAGGTCGATAATCCTTTTCATAATCTCTGGTCAGTTCCCAGGCTCATTACCTCAGCTGGCATTCCAAACTTTAACCCCTCTTCTCATGCTTTTTCAGATCCCCTCCACCATGAAAAATGACCTTGCCTAACCACCTTAAAAGAAAAAAAAAATTAGTCTACAAACTTGGTTTTTACATTTTTATGTATTTAAATATAATTTTCTATTTTGTGTTCATGTTCTACGAAGGTGGTAAAAACAAATCTCAGCCAAACAGCAAGGCCCACTGCCTTCCTTACTTTCTCCTTGTGTTGTGACTGTATTGTAGGGAGAGGGGTGTGTATGAAAGAAAGAAAGGGCTTTCTGTCTTTGATGTCATCTGGCCACGGAGGCATCTTCTGAGCTGTCTACCCTCCATCTTGTTCTTGATCAGTCATTGACACGGGCTTTCATACAGACATTTGTTTTTTTTGGAGTCAGGGGATCACTCCACTACTGCTGTACAAATTGGGCCCACGTTGGGCACACTTTTTGTTTCTCAGGCAGCCAACAGGCATGTTGGGGGGATTTCTCGGGGATCCATCTGTATAGACCCGCCATTCTTGGCCTTGGCTGAAAGGTAAGGATCGCATGAGAAGCTTCAGTGCTGCCAATATCTGGAGAATATATATATATTTTTAATACCTTGGAGGTGATTCCAATTCTTGCCCTGGAATTTGATAACCCTGCCCTGGCTTAGAACCTGAGTTATTAGTATAGTTCCCAGGCAATTTCAGTGTTTGACCAAGGTTGATAATCTTCGGCCTAGAAATACCAGGCAGCCACTACTTTTTTGCATTTTGCCACCTCAAGATTTTGCTGGAAGAATGGGACATTACATTCTACCGGATTTAGAACCCACAAGCATATCTGGGATATTGCTACCTGTCTGCATTAGCTCAGCAAACAGGGTACAGGACTTCTCTCTATATCCTACCAATTTCCTACCATTTTTTTTTCTGACACTTTTCCTTCTCCTCAGCCCAGATAATCCTTTTCTTCTCTTGGAGAATGAAGCTGAGGAGAATAACTATCACCATTACTCATGATGCTTTCCTTGAAGTGGTTTTTTTTTTTGTATTTTTTTAATATTTATTTATTTTTGAGAGAAAGAGAGAGAGAGAGAGCACAGAGGAGGGGCAGAGAGAGAGGGAGACACAGAATTGAAGTAGGCTTCAGGCTCTGAGCTGTCAGCACAAAGCCTGATGTGGAGCTTGAACTCACAAACCATGAGATCATGACCTGAGCCGAAGTTGGACACTTAACCGACTGAGCCACCCAGGCTCCCCCAAAATGGTTTAATATAAGCCATGAGTCCTTCCTTGGTGTTCTCTCAAGGACCTAGGATTTTGACATTCAAAAACTAGGCAGGAACTGTCTCCTCTGCCATCCGTCCATTTTCTGCTTTCAGAAACTCATGTGTGCAGGAAAATTAGGTTTTTTAATTTTTATGTTTCAGTTAAATATATAATTTATGTTTCCATTCCTTAAGGTGGTAATTTAGTTAATTTCAGTCAGTCAGTTTAGGAATCCCCAAAACTTTACCCTGGGTGGTATATAGGCTTTTCCAGAAGGGAGAGGGGAAGTGAGGGAAACTTAGGTAATGCCAAGTTGTTGCTAGGGTGAAGAAAGTGGGAAACCTGAAAGAGCTGTGTGGAAGGAGAATGAGGAATATTTCCTGAGGGATCTGTATGACATGCTTACATGGAACAGGATAGAGACATAATGTTTTGGTAGATACCTGCAAGGCTGGTGAAATTAAAGGCTATATGTTCTCAATTTTCTCTCCAATATCTTGGATTTTATTAGTGTCCCAGTACCTAAGGTGCAACCCCCTGGAAAACAGTGTGGGAAGAGTCACTGAATTGAAATATATTAAGCTTCTGTGACTCTTGCCACTCTAGAGCTTGAAATAGAAATTCAGGTAAGTAAGAGAAAGGTGGAGAAAATTACATTACCCAGATTTGTGGGCTGCTGTTTGTTCCTGCTATACCTCTCTGCAATGGTTTTTATCACACTAACATTTTTTTCAAGTTTACTTATTTATTTTGAGACGGGGGAGGAGCAGAGAGAGAAGCAGGGAGAGAGAGAATCCCAAGCAGGCTCTGCACTGTCAGCAAAGAGTCCGTGTGACTCAAACTCATGAACCACAAGATCATGACCTGAGCCAAAACCAAGAGTCAGTGGAGCTACCCAGGTGCCCCATATCACACTAACTTTTTAAATATCAGTTCAATAATTTATTTTGAAATAATTTCACACTTACAGAAAAGTTGAAAGTACAGCAGAAAGACCTCTTAGGTGTCCCTTCATAAGATTCCCCAGCTGTTAACATTTAATATATATTTTTTCATTGCCCCCTTTTCAAAGAATACCACCATTACCATTAGTCTTTTTCTGAAGTATTTGAAAGCAAGTTGGAGACATTACCCCTAAATATGACAGTGTTATTTCTCCAAACATGGACACTTTCCTATATAACCTCCATGAAACCCTTCAAATAAAGAAGTCATTAGTACAGCACTATTGTCTAACCCACAAGTCACATTCATATTTCTCTAGCCCTTTCTTCACAGCAACCTTTCCTATTACCTTTAAGCCTCTATTGACAACTGTCCACACCACAAACCATTATCATGCTTGCTAAATGTCGTTTTTCTCTACTGTCCACATTTATTTGTTGGCGTTCCACAATAAAGAAGAAATTTCTCTTCTCATTTAATTAAAAAAATTTTTTAAATGTTTATTTATTTTGAGAGAGACAGTGTACACACAAGCAGGACAGGAGCAGAAAAAGAAGGAGAGAGAGTATCCCAAGCAGACTCCATGCTGTCAGCACAGAACCTGACGCAGGGCTTGATCCTACAAACCATGAGATCATGACTTGGGCCAAAATCAAGATGCTTAACAAACTGAGCCACCTAGGTGCACCTATTTATTTTTAAATTTAATAGACTCTCAAACACTGGTTTGTGATCTGTTATTGTCTTTTTCATGTTGTCATTCAAATATATTCCAACCATGACTCCTATTCAAGATGGTTCTTATGACTTTTTGTCATGTCCTCATTATTCTTGAGAAACTTTTTTACTTTCTGTCCCAAAAAGATATTCCTGCTTGGATTCTGGAATCATTATATTTCCAGCAAGTACTGGTTCTAAGATCTGGGCTTGCAGTGTGTTCATTGCTAGTGGGATACCATTGCTTCTCAGCCCTCTTAGTACGTAAAACTATAGAATAGAAGTCTATGTATACTATTTCTCTATATATAAATGTGAGCTCATATGGACATTTTATTTCCAGGCAGCACTTCAGGGTTCCTTCTAGACTTCCTTCCTTCTAGGTATGAAGTACCTTTGTCTATGAGAAACCTGGCTCTTGTTGTTCTTAATAATTTATTTTTTCAATGTAATCAGTTTACCAAATACTCCTGCCCTCTTCACCTGTAGGCATCCACTCCATGTGCCCTGCCTCCTGAGATGTCAGCAGGCACACTGCCTCTGATAGAGATGGATCTGTCTTCTGCTTGGGTCCCTCCTTTTCCATTTCTCACTTCCTCAAGTGTCTGTGAGCACACTGCCAAAAGTTCTCATGAGCTCCCCTCTACCTTCCATGATGTTATGCAGTTGGCCTGCTTTGGGGAAGAGGAAGAAAAGGAAAGTGGTAAGGAAAAGGTTCACATTTATTTCAATCATTTTTTGGCAAGTTGTTTCCTCCCCTTTGAGACCTGAGATTCTGGAAATTGAGGACAGAAGTTGGAATTATATCAACTTTGTATTCCCTCTCCTTTATAATCTGCCTTGCATGCAGTAGACATCAGTAAATTGTTGGTGAATTCCTTGAAATTCATAGTCTTGGCTCACTGTGGACATTTCCATTATTCCCACTTGTAATAGTCATCTAGAAGATCTTGCTGATGACTATTTTCTTTTGAATGTTGGTTGATGAGCATACCTTGGGTCCAGATGCCTGGAAGAACAGGAAGAACCATTACAGCAGAATGGAAGGATGAATCGTTTATATGAACTCCAGGCTCCTTTCATGTTTTCTTTGAGGAGAAGTACTTTCAGAGTCCTCTGGGTTTCCTCCAATGAGATGTAAATGTCCAGCTTTAGGATAATCCCATTCCTGATTCATTGATTTAGTTTATTTCACTGAAGGATTTTGGAGTATTTCTGCCAGGTCCTTAATTTAAAAAGTGATTTTTCTCAAATTAAATAATTTCTGGTATAGCCACAAATTGTGTACATCATTGTTTTGTGCATGTTAAATTGTCCTGTGTAATCATGTTAAATTGTCCTGTATTCCTGTGGAATATTTGATCTTTTCTATTAAATCATAATTTTTTGAAGACAGAGACCAAATTATGTTCATTTTATTTATTTTTATTTTTATTTTTTAAATGCTTATTTATTTATTTTGAGAGAGAGACAGAGCAAGCAGGGGAGGGACAGAGGGAGAGATTGAATCCCAAGCAGGCTCTGCACTGACAGTGCAGAGCCCAACACAGGGCTCTATCTCACAAACTGTGAGATCCTGACCTGAGCGGAAATCAAGAATTGCATGCTTAACTCGCTGAGCCATCCAATGCCCCCAAATTATGCTCATTTAAAAATACACCACAATAACTGCTTTACTTTTGCCTAATACTTAGAATAGTGAAGTTCACATTTGATAAAATGGCTGATTATCTAATTTGTGTTATTCCTACTAATAGGATACATTCTCTATTCTTAAAAATTTTAGGTATTTCTGTTCTAGTTAATTGATAAATGAACTTCTGTTTGTTTGTTTCTTACTTCAAGTAGAGCAATACATTGGGGGAAGATACTATGGATAATTGTCAGAGTAATAAATAAATCAGATAGTTTGGAAAGTGATAGTATGGGGGAAAAAAAGCTCCAGCACCTGCGGTAAAGTAGATAGTAAAAAAAAAATCTAGGGGTACCTGGGTGGCTCAGTCAGTTGAGCATCCAAATTTGGCTCAGGTTGTGATCTCACAGTTTGTGAGTTCAAGCCCTGCATCCAGCTCTCTGCTATCAGTGCAGAGCCCCCTTCAGATCCTATGTCACCCTCTCTCTCTGCCTCTCTCTCTCTCTCTCTCTCTCTCCCTCTCTCTCTCTCAAAAATAAAAAATAAACATTAAAAAAGTCTAGAGTATTTATGTTGTTGGGATGAGCACTGGGTGTTGTATGGAAACCAATTTTGTCAATAAGTTATATTAAAAAACAAAGGGGTGTTGAGAAAAAAAAAGAAAAACTTCATTTATTTGGCTTTAGTAAATGAAAAAGAACTGTAGTCTTATATTTAAATTAGAGTTGATTTCAAGAACTCATACTATAAGTAGGATGGTATATTTTTTGTGTTCTACCCATTCCTATCCATGGCAGATATTACTAATCAATTATAGCATTCTTCCTTTTTGATCTTGAACTCTATCTCCAAAGTTTTCTTAATATAATGTTCCAGATAAATACTAGCAATAAGTTGGAACTGGTACTTGAATTGAAACTTTTTGCTTTGCCTGCCATAAAATTATTGAGTGAAAAGATGTTTCTGCCCCCACTAAACTTATATTTCTTCCCCATCAGATCTAGAATAAATATCACTAAAAACCCTGTGTCTACCACAGAACATCTCAATTTCATTATATAGTTTTAAGTCCATACTAACGACAACTTTCTAATTGCTGAAGTTTCCAGGCTTGATAGATAGCACAGCTTTTGGTGTTAAAAAAAAATATTGGGAATGCAAGCTGGTGCAGCCACTCTGGAAAACAGTATGGAGGTTCCTCAAAAAACTAAAAATAGAACTACCCTACGACCCAGCAATTGCACTACTAGGCATTTACCCAGGAGATACAGGTGTGCTGTTTCGAAGGGACACATGCACCCCCATGTTTATAGCAGCACTATCAGCAATAGCCAAAGTATGGAAAGAGCCCAAATGTCCATCGATGGATGAATGGATAAAAAAGATGTGGTGTGTGTGTGTGTGTGTGTGTGTGTATGTATGTGTGTGTATGTGTATATATATATATATATATATATATATATATATATTACTCGGAGTAATTACTCGGCAATCAAAAAGAATGAAATCTTGCCATTTGCAACTACATGGATGGAACTGGAGGGTATTACACTAAGTGAAATTAATCAGAGAAAGATAAAAATCATATGATTTCACTCATAAAAGGACTTTAAGAGACAAAACAGATGAACATAAGGGAAGGGAAACAAAAATAATATAAAAAGAGGGAAGGGGAGAAAACAGAAGAGACTCATAAATATGGAGAACAAACTGAGGGTTACTGGAGGGGTTGTCGGAGGGGGGATGGGCTAAATGGGTAAGGGGCATTAAGGAATCTACTCCTGAAATCATTGTTTCACTATATGCTAACTAATTTGCATGTAAATTTAAAAAATTAAAAATAAAATTAAAAATACACACACATATAGTTATATATTCTTTTTTGTCTCTCTCCATTCTCTCCTTTAATACCATCTGCAAAAACTCTAACATCATGATTCAATATAAGGCTTTTCATATTTAATCATTCCAAATGTTGAGTTCTAATAGATCTTGAGTAATGGTATTCATGGTAAATCTTATTTTTAAATGTGTATTCTGACCATTGAGTTGATTATGCAGGTATAAACAAAAAATATGTTTAAACATGCTATGTGGTTTTGCTTTTTGCCTTGTCTTTTGGTAGCATCTGGGATCAATCAAACCAGCATGCAGCTGTGT
The DNA here is from genome assembly GCF_027475565.1 of Acinonyx jubatus. Classification (NCBI taxonomy): domain Eukaryota; kingdom Metazoa; phylum Chordata; class Mammalia; order Carnivora; family Felidae; genus Acinonyx; species Acinonyx jubatus. The sequence continues at coordinate 52,045,985 of NC_069387.1, forward strand.
AGAGGTAAAATGTGCTATGCAGTCTCCCACTTGGCAATATTGTATAGAAATGATTCTTTTATTATTTATCATCCTAATCCAAGAGAAAACCAACTTCTCAGAAGTAATACTACTGACTCTTGGACCATAATAAATGTAGGTAATGTCACTAAGTATTTGTCCATTTAGGTCAGGCTGACCAATCACTAGTTAAAATCAATTAGCTAAATTGTATTGCATGTTTGCACAATTGAGCTTTTAGAACTTTCCATATAGTGACAGTTATTTTTTCCAACTAGAAGCTAGTTGTAATCAATGGCCAGAACACGGTTCCATATTAGAATGATAAAGTAAATATAATGCTCTTCATCTACTTTAATCAAGGTTCATGGGGCTGCAGAGGAGACAGTTCCTCACAAGAACATCTGGCAGCCAGAGTGGTAATGTAGCTCGGCTTCAGATGTGAATGCTTAGAATTACTTTGCTGGAACAGCACAATGTGTCAGCATGAACCCACATAGAATCAGAACAGTTCCTGTTATGTGCAGGGAAACTGGATGACTGAGAACCACACGTTAGCCTCCATTTTGTGGCTGGAATCCCAGAAATGCCAATGGGAACTGTAGATGTTGACCGAAAAGATGTGACCTATCCATTATATTTGAGTTCCAAAGCCTCACTTGGTAGGTCTGGCACACTTTAAAATATAATTTATGTATTGATGAGATGTTTTTCTTTAAAACCAGGATAATGCTGATGTTCAATCAGTTCTTTTATGAAAAACAAACTAGCGAATATGGTTCTATGGGTTTTTGTGTTTTTTTTTTTTTTTTTTTTTACCAAAAGTAATTTGTCACAAAATATTTTAATGATACTTGTTTTAATAGGTATTTTTCTAGCTAGCAGTTTAAGAGGAAAATGATTGCTTAGGATGCCATGGGGACCTGCTAAACAATCTGGATATTTGTTTGCTTGTGCTCTCAGGTTGCAGCAGAGGTCATCCATAACTCTGAGGCCTGGTTTACTCTTAATCCTGCATTGATCCGAGGAAATTAAAGAAAAAAAAAGGTGAGGTAACAGGAGGAATTAGGACATGGGTTTAAACTTTTAAAAAGTCAATATATGAGATTGATAAAGATTGAGGCTTTTGGAGATATAAGCCTCAATAAAAAGCTTAGAGGGTCTTTCTGATTCATTCTTTGTCTTCAGAAAGATTCTCTTTGCTTTGTTACTGTTTAGTGTTTTTTATTTGTTTTGTTTTGTTTTTTGTTTGTTTTTGTTTTGTTGTTTTCAGATTATTTTATCTCTTACCCATAAATTTTCCTTTGTTGCTGACTCAGTTAATATTATGTTTAACTATATATACTAGAAATCTGATTATAGTGCTTTACCAAATAGAACTTTTTTTTTACATGTTGAAAGAAATCAAGAGTTAGGCAGCTCAGGATGGTACAGTAGCTTGAAGGAACCATCAAGGGCCCAGATTCCTTTTTACTTCCATGCTATCGTCCTTTGTGTATGGCTTTATCCTGATGCTCACAAATACTTGCTCCATCTCTAGGTATCATATTCCTGTTTCAGGCAGAAGCAAGGGATGAGGTTGAGCAGAAAAGCATGTGTTCACTGTGTATTTTCCTTTTGAATTAGGGAAACAACAGATTTTACCCTTCCCACTAGACTTCCTCTTACATCTTATTGGACGGAACTGTGGTCATATGGCTTTAGCTTCAAGTCTGTCTTTGAAGGATGAACATTTTTAGTTTAGCACATGCTAAACTAAAGAATATTGTAATTCTATAGGTAGTGATGAAAGGGAAAATAGATGCTACATAGGCAAGTAGCACCATCTGCCACAGTTGTTAACTAAAGTCAGCTTCAGAACTCCTTTGCTTGTTTTTCCATCAAGGAAGTGGCATATATAATATTCCAAATTATAATAATCTCTTAGCCCAACCAAATCATTCTTGATGCTTCCACAAGTTCTAAACCACAGATCTGATGAGGTCACTCCCTTTGCCTTTGGGAAGCAATCTGGATTTCTTTAACACAGCTTGCATGATCTGACTCTGCTTCTCTTCCCAGCTACTTGCCCTGTTACTTGCCTGTACGTGCTCTCTGTGTACCAGGCCTCCTAAACCACATGTACTGTTCTTTCATGTCCCCATGTATTTACATGTGTTGCTTCATTTGCTTGCATTATCTGTCCCTCATGAGTGTCTACTGTTAATTAAATACTGGGTTTTGTTGTTGTTGTTGTTTTTGCAAGGCTCTGCACCACTGTCCCTCCTGACATGTGGGCCTAGTTGGCTCCTGCTTCCTCTGTCATCCTACATCGCTTTGAACATGAATCTGTTACGCTTTCTCTCACTCTTTTAAAGTTGTTTGCCACTCCCACTATACTGTGAGTTGAAAAAGGGATCGTATCTTATTAACTCATTTCTTATTCATATGATTAATGCATCAGGTAAGCCCTCAATAAGTGCTTCTTGGATAGTCGAATGAATCAACTGATCAGCAGTGCACATCACTGTTTTAAGGATCTCTGCCTCCATTGAAAAGCTTTTACCTTAATAGTAAGACCAGAGTAAATCTACATAAATGCTCTTCATTTCCATGTAATTGTGATTATATACCATACTATAAATTTTTTTCTATGAGGAAGACATCTTGTATAAATACCATATAATGCTTTCAAGACCTATTCTTTAATGTTTTGTATAGCACATGTTTAAAGATGTAAGACATAATACTTAGAACCTACAGTGGTTATGTAGAACATGGAGAATGCAACCTAAGGCTGACATTAGGAATGCCTGCAGAAATCCCAGGTTCACACATTCCTAGGCCCGAGGATTGCAAAAGTATTTGCTTTTCTTGCAGGAGTTCTGAAATGAAGCAGCAGAGATTGAGTAGAAATTCCACAATTGACTACTCTACTTAGAGAAAGTCAAATGTTCATTAGGTTTTCAGTAGGTAGCTATTATTTATGTACCCCTTAGGTATTATTGTGAATTATGTTTTAAGGAAGTGTGTGCCCAGAATTATTAAAGTCCTCCATGTCAGATATTGCTTTGAAATATTTTTACCTTCACCATTCTGGAGAACAGCCTCATATGAGGTGTCTTTTATGTTCATATCTAAAATATCATCTAAAACTATTTATCACTGTGTACATTTGTGTTTTAGTTCAAAGTTACTTCTTTTTTTTTCCCAAATTTATGCCATAAATGTATTCACATTATCCTATTACCTTTTTAATCCTTACAGGTTTTTTTAATTTTTAAAAAATTTACATCCAAGTTAGGTAGCATATAGTGCAGTAATGATTTCAGGAATAGAATCCAGTGATTCATCCCCTACATATAACATCCAGTGCTCATCCCAGCAAGTGTCCTCCTTACTGCCCCTTGCCCATTTAGCCCATCCCTCCACCCACAACCCCTCCAGCAATCCTCAATTTGTTTTCTGTATTAAGAATCTCTTATGGGGTGCCTGGGTGGCTCAGTCAGTTGAGTGTCTGACTTTGGCTCAGGTCATGATCTCACAGTTTGTGAGTTCAAGCCTTGCATTGGGCTCTGTGCTGACAGCTCGGAGCCTGGAACATACTTCAGATTCTGTGTCTCCCTTTCCCTCTGCCCCTCCCCTTCTCATGCTCCATCTCTCTCAAAAATAAATATTAAAAAATTTTAAAAAAGAGTCTCCTTATGTTTTGTCCCCCTCCCTGTTTTTATATTATTTTTGCTTTCCTTCCCTTATGGTCATCTGTTTTGTATCTTAAATTCCACAAATGAGTGAAGTCATATGATATTTGTCTTTCTCTGACTAATTTCATTTAGCACAATACACTCTAGTTCCATACATGTTGTTGCAAATGACAAGGTTTCATTCTTTTTGATTGCTGCGTAATGCTCCATTGTGTATATATACCACATCAAGAAGTCACATCTGTGTTTTCATTTACATTTTCATTTATGTAAGAGATACATAAATTCAAGTAAGATTGTAATAATAATGAGTTCACGGTTTCCAATTTTACTTTAGGAGGCCATGTTTGGAAGGAAGGAAGGAAGGAACGAAGGAAGGAAGGAAGAAAGGAAGGCAGGCAGGCAGTATTTAGAGGAAGGAAACTACAAGGATTTGTTTTAATGGAAGAGAATTCTGTATTTCAGAGTCTCGAGTTTCTGGTGGCATTGGATGCATATGGCTCACATGGACTTTGAGATATTTTCTCAGGAATAAAGTTTTGGTATAATGTGTTATATTCAGTGTTCACGTGCTGTGAATGGTAATATTTGAGTAATATTTCTGTCTCTCTCACTGAGCATAAACTTGACTTCAGAAGAGAATGTGGGAGGCAAAGAAGTTCTCTTTCTTTTTGCACACATGAGCAGCAGGACATGATACCTGGAAACAAAGAATTAAGCAAAATGTTTTACATTTTTGCATTGTAACTATGTCAGGTTTCAGAACTTTTCTTTATCTTTCTTCTTTTAATGCTAAAGTTCAAGTTTTTCCAGCCTAATTGATTTTCTTCCTGTAAATTCCTATAGTTCCAGATTTATATCATACCTTTAGTACTTTTCATGGATTGCTTTCTATTATTTTCTGGTTGTTTCAAATTTTGTCTTCTTGATAGTTTTGAATGTTAGAGACAAAATAAGGCTGGTTTCACAGTGGACCTCTTTTCTTAAATACATCCATTCATGGGAATGAGACAAATTACTTAATGACTTTAATGCATAGTATTTCTGTAATGTTCACGTCCAGAATTTCAAAATGCTCCTTTTTTTACAGAAATAAAGATTGTATTTCTTTAATAAACTTTATTATTAACCATATTTGACAGAGTAACAGAGATTGAAGCTATTTGCCTTTGATCATACAGCTAGTGTTAGAAATGCAAGAAGCTTCAATTTTCTTGATTTTCTAAGCTAAACCCACCTAGCAACAGCTTTGAGAGTTACATGAATTCTCTTGAGCAGGTTTCAGACTAGCTCTGGTGCCAGCTCAATGCCAAGACCGATAAACAGAGTCACCTCCACTGTGGTTACTGCCAGACATGGTAAGATGAATGTCTCCTGGTCTAAGCCTGAGGATGGTTTGGTGACATTCAATTTGTACAAGGATTTTTGGTGCTTGACTTGATAAACACACACACACACAAAAGAAAAGTAAACTTTGGCCAATTCTATTTCATAAAATAATCCTCAAGTCAACAAACTACAAGAGAAAGTAGGGTTTTTTTTTTTTTTTTTGAGTCTTCCTGTCATGATACTCCCAAGAGGTATCCTGGTTTTCTGTAAAATTCCATGATTTAGATTTTCTCTATTCATTACAAAGCATCTAATATAGTTGTAGTATTCATGAAAATGCCAATAATTAACAATGCTATTCAAACACAATGCCAACAATTAGCTTAACACAGATCACAATTTCAAACTAACTGAACCAAGAATCCAAGGTGGAAAGACAAACAAAACAAAACAAAACACTAAAAAAACAGTGTACTTGGCTTTAAGAAATTATCAAACTAATAGAGAGTCCTTCTAAGTTGAGTAACCTTGAAATAATCATTGTTATTTATGCACGATTAGGGTGCTTTCTGAACATACACAGTATGACTTAATTGTTACATCTGGACTTCACAGCTTGAAGAGAATTTCTATAAATGTTTGCATTTGTTTTGATCCTCACACACATAGGGAGAGGTAGATTAACTATTAATATCTCTACTAATGGATGGGGAGAAACAATTTCTCAAGACCAAATAAGGGGAGTAACTGTGTTTGATGCTTTGTTTACCCTGAGATTTATTCAGTCTCAATCATTCCACCTTCCTTAATTTTTCTAGTCAATATATTTCGCTTCTATATGAAGATAGACTCTCTGCCTGTTATGTCTGTTGCATTGTCTCATTGTTTATACTTTCATTATTGAGTGCCCATTTCCTATTTATGTCTTAATCTCCCATCTGCGAAATGCAGATAATAATAGTGCTTACCTCAAAGGCTTTGAGAAGACATAACATAAAATACATGAAGCACTGTACACTAATACTGTGAGTAATTTCCACATTTGCTTCACATGCATGCATATCAGGCATGCACAAGACACACACACACACACACACACACACACACGTTCATACCTCACTTCAATTACCAATGGTACTACTATGGCTAGGTAGAGCCAAGATTTGGTTTATCCACAAGAGGTACAATAACACCTGCAAAAGCACTTCTCAAAGTTTTTGTCTCAGAAAGCTTTTACATTTTTTTTTTTGGTTTGGGTTTTGTTGTTGTTTTTACAGTTTTAAACATTATCAAAATTCTTCGAAGTCTCTTGATTTGGGGGGATGGTATCTACCAATATGATATATTAAATATTAGACATTAAAACAGATACTTTTTGAATATTTATATTTATTTATAAATAACAATAATAAGTCTATTAGTTAACACAGACAAAAATACAACTATGGTTTTTGAAACAAAAGAATTTTGTAAGAAAATCTGGCTGAGGCTTTCTGAATTCTATTCTCTGTCCTCATCAGGGAGGAGGCAGTGATACTTGGCTGTGATACTTTTACTTAAAAAAAATTTTTTTTAATGTTTGTTTATTTTTGAGAGAGAAAGAAAGATCCAGTGCATGAGCCAGGGAGGGACAGAGAGAAAGAGGGAGACAGAGGATCTGAAGCCAATTCCAGACTCTGAGCTGTCAGCACAGAGCCTGATGCAGGACTCAGACCCACGAACCATGAGATCATGACCTGAACCAAAGTCGGATGCTTAACTGACCAAGCAATCCAGATGTCCTTGCTGTGATACTTTTAAACATGCAAAGACAGAGATATCACCCACAAATTTGTTTATGTGATTAGACACACACCTCACAACTATACAGATGAAGCAGGTGGAACTTGTAAATGGCATTTTATGATTTATTTACTCTAGCAGTAAATCACAGGGAAGACTTCCTCTGACATACTTTTGATTTAATATCCTTTAACTGAATTTTAGATTATAATGGTGATTATAAATATAAAATTACTGAGAAATGGTGCTTGTATGAATCAATAACACCAGGAATATGACAAGAATATTGAAATAGAAAGTGTTTTATGGTAGTAAATTGTATTTCAAAGAAACTGATAGATATTGGTATTCTTATGACATAATAATAATGGCTTGTATTTATTTACTATATGCCAAGTGCTGTTTTAAATACTTTTCATGTTTTAACCTATTTTAATCCTCATAATAGCCCAATGAATTAGGCACTATTATTACCCATTCAATAACCTTGAATAATTTCTTTAATCTTTCTATGGATAATAAGAGTTCCTACTTCACAGGATAACAAATGTAAAGAGTCTAGCAGATGTTCTAGCACAGAATAGTTGCTTAACAAATGGTAATTATTATTATTCCTTGTTCCTTCCCTATTTTTCAGTATAGAGCTGTCCAAGCAAGCATTAAGCTCTCATGAAAGCAATGCTTCGATAAACTCACATTGAAAGGGAAAAGAAAGAAGAGAAAATAATGCACAGATTTTTTTCCAACCTTTTTTTTTTTTCTGCTTAGCTCTTGATTTCTTTTGGGTCCATGTCCCTAGAATTGTGTTAATTTTCCCAACTCTTGGTGTAAACATATCTTGACATCTGTGTTGCACAATCACAAGTACTAAAAAAAAAATCCCTGCATTTATTTCATTTATAGAGACTGATCTTTCCTTTGAGAATATAATTGCTAACGTTTGGAATAATTCTTGAGAATTTCTGCAAAGCTGCTTGTATTTAAAATATTTTTCAAAAACATATGTGCATGTTTGCTTAAGCATATGCTGTATTTTTCTTTATCAAAAGCTGTTGATTAATATTTACATAAATATGCAAAAATCATTCATTTTTCTGTGCTGCAGATATGCCTAGGAAAGATCATTTTGTTTTCCTTGGAGCATGTTAACTATTGGCAGAAAGATAGAAAAATCTGTTTGACTTCTGTGGATTTAGGTGCCTCTATTGGTGAGCAGTCCACATCACTATATGACTTAATTTAGAGTGAGTTTATGTTGTCCAAAGCACCAAATCCCCAAATAGTTCATTTGATATTTTGAACTTTTTGAATGGCCAAAATTTGCATGCAGTTCTAGTATCCATGCAGAAATTACATACTAGAAAATAGATTGATAGAATGAAGGATTTGGTTTGGTTTTTAAGACCTGGTATCTGATATTTTTCGGGTTCAGACCTCAGAATCCATTTCACTAAGTGTTAAAGCCCTCTTCTTTTCCGTGAGGGCTCTGGCTATAGTGTCATGTGGAGCACATTGTCACCAGCAGACTCTAAGTCTTCATTCATCCCATCTCTATCTCTTAGGAAATTAAATATACACGACACTGACAAACATTCAACAGTCTCTCAGTTGGACACCTGTCTGAATTTCCAACACTTGTGCTGCTACTCCCTGTGCTGTAGTCAAACATTACCTCTCACTTTTTCTCAGTCATATAGTGGGTTTTATGTCCGTGCCTTTTATGTCTGTGCCTTTGCATTTTCTGATTCCCACCAAGATTATAACCTTTGTGAAGTCTGTCTCAAATGAAATGCATTCTTTAAAGCTTTTACTTATTCCCCTCACCTGATGTAATTACTCCTTTCTTTAAACTACTAGATCTATTTTGGTACAATGCTCTCATGACACCTATTATATTTTTCATTATTGTGTAATTATTTACTCATTTGATTTCTTCTACTAAATTTCATATCCTTCCAGAATATGAGCCATGTGTTTTCTCATCTTCAGGTTAGCTAGAGGGGCCAGGGTAAAACTATGCTTATTAGAGAACACAAAAAAGATTCACCCAATTTTTGTCCAATAAATAATCCTCATTCTGGCAAAGCCGATTCTCAGGCAATTCCCTAAGTAATTCTGATTCATTAGATTTAGGTAGAGGATCAAGAATCTATACTTTTAGAAGTTTTCCAAATGGTCTGATGATTAACTGAATTCGAGGAACATTAGGTCAATTGGTTAAAAATTTATATTTGTGGAAATATATTTCCAATAGTATTCAGGAAAAGGAATATTTCTCAGAAAGGCTAGGTGCTTTTTTAAAAAATTTATTTAAAGAGAAAGACTAGGTTCTTAATGTGTTTGTTTATGGAGGAGAGCTTATTAAGCAAGTTCTGCATAGGTAAATGGGATGTTATAATTTGCTAACATCTTCACTATGAAGTTCTCTAAAACAAATGGTCTTTGTTTTGGTTTTTGTAGTATTTATGAGACGGCATTTTGCCACAATGGCATTTGATTAGTTTGTTGTCAGGATCTGAGTCGTAAAGGCCAGAATGAGAGGAGGAATTTTGGGGCTTGGGGGAAATGAGGATCAGCTACATCAGGGAGCGTGTGAAGACTATTTCTCTAGAATCACACTTGCCCTGTGGAGCAATGCGCACCCTGGAGTGAACTCTGATTTGGCAAAAAGGTCCATAGCCCTAGATCTTTCACTGACCCCCACATGGCAGTTTAAGGCTGCTGGCAAGTACTTTGTAGGGAGGGCCCATGATGTCCTGCCCTCCAAGTGATTACTGCAGGCTTTTCTCTTGGTGCTGCAGCCCGCACCAAGTGGGTGCTGGAAGCTGTACCTGCTGAACATAGTACTGGCCCTGGCTCCCTTGGCTAAAGACGTGAAGAAGAGGTTGCTTCTTTCCTGTACAAATGAAAGTGTCCAATAATTTAAGACAACAATGGGAATTTCCTTTATAGACACAGATTGCAAAAGAAAGCTCTAGGATTAATGAGTATAAATGGTCTCCCAGCAGTAAATTTTCTGAGCATAACTTGTGTAATGTGTTTGGACACAAATCTGTTGGATGAAAAGAGATCACTTTAATTTAATTGGCCCTACTGGCAAGGATCCTACTAATGAAGCCGATGCCTTTTCCTCAGCTTTCCCGAACGCTTTGATAGCAAGCAAAATTTCTTTTCTTTCATCAGAAATGGGGGAGTTAATACATGTTCAGGAATTGTCCTGCTCCATTTTCTAACAATGTTTTAGTGATTGTTTTTGTTATTAGGCTTTTTTTGTGTGTGTGAAAAAGAGGTTTCTGTTGATGTGCTGTGCCTTGAGCAGTGTATGTCTCAATGTCTCATCCTCTTCAAAGACTCCTAAGGAAAGGTAAATGGTCTGCAACCTATAGGAATGTCTCCTAATTTAAGCTTGTATTTGGATATCCACAAACATTCCCTCAGGAGTCATGAACTGGTGTGGGGAAAGGGGAAAGGGCAGGAGCTTCAAGCATGGTGGAGCTGGGCTCATATCCTGAGTGACTTTAAGGCAAGTCATTCCACCTGACTGGGACATAATACATGAAGACAGTCAGTACTCAATTATTTGGGTTATTTTGGAAATCCAACCCCACAACATTTGCAAAAATGTCTGATGTCTATTTTGTGCCAAATGATGAAGGATAGTCCCTGCACTAAGGAACTCAAAAACACGAGGGAAGATCAAGATAGAAAAAAAATCCAACGTGGGTGCAGAGAAGGCATCTATATGCTCAGAATTACCAAGAATGGTAACAGCAAACTCAGTAGGAGCAGAAAACAATCCTAGAGCATCTAGGGTTCAGTAAAAGAAAGGTATAGTGCTTTAACCTAGCCAAGAACTTAAAGCAAATAATTATAACTCTCAAATGAAACATTTGCAGTACTTAAAATAAGTCAAAGGTAAAATAAAATTAATAGTGTACAATTTTTAGAATAATAGAATATGTTATTAACTACATAGAGAAAAAAAATTAATGCTTTAGAGATGAGTTTTAGGTTTCCAACAACTTCCGAATACTAAAGCACTTCTGTTTTTACATATAAACAAATTGTTTATCATGCTTATTTTGCAATTTTTTGATTACTTGTTTGCTTCTGGGACACTTTCAAAACAGCTTTGTCTAGTGACACCTCTAGGTTTTATAAGGGTATTGTGAATAGAGTGATACCAGTTCAGAAATTCAGGACTGAAATAAGCACAATTGGTCAATTAACAAAGTGGCAGGGCTAGGATTAGGGTGTGGAGAATGAGGTAGGGTCATGCAAGGGCAGGGTCGGACCTTGTCCATATTCAGCAGAAAAATGTCCCCCAAGTGTTTCTAAGACCCAATTTCTGGAACCTGTGAACATGTTACCTCAATAGCAAAAGGGACTTTGCAGATGTGATTAGGTAGAGGACCTTGATATGAAGAGATTTTATTGGATTATCTGGGTGGGTCCAACATAATCATAAGGGTCCTTAAAAGTGGAAGAGGGAGACAGATCACAATAATGTATTGTGAGAAGTTCTCAACCCACTCTTGCTGGCTCTGAAAATAGAGGAAAGGGACCATATGTGAAGGAAAGCAGGCAGTCTCTAGGAGCTAGAAAAGCAGAGACATTGATTCTCCTCTAGAGCCTTCAGAAGAAACATATCCCTGCTGACATCTTATTTTTAGCCTCGTGAGATTGATGTCAGACTTCTGGTCTACAGAACTGTAAGATAATAAATTGGTGTTGTTTAAGCAACTATGTTTCAGGTAATATGTAAAGAAGCCATAGAAAACTAATATACTGATTATTTAAACTTTTGGGATTTTGTTCATCATGGATTTTTGCATTAGTTTTGATTTTTAATGTTATTTATCTTAATTACATTAAGGGTGAGGTTTCTGTACCCAAGGTGAGTGCCTCACTTTCCTCCACGTTGTCTTGGTCCCTCACTGGGATGCATCATTGCTGCGTCATGGGTCATGTTGGTGCTGGTCTCATGTAGAGAAATAATCGGCAAATTTGCACACTATGTCTCTCTTCATTTTGTCCAACCTGAAGAATGTCTTATATTCTTATCTGAGACTACAATGAGGATTTAACTTTGACTCTGACGAACTATCATGGATGAATATTAGCAGCAACATAGCAAAGAGTATATATTGAAGAATCATTCTGTGGCATACCTTTATTATTCTTGGAGATCTTAAAATTGAATACTATGGGTGTGTTTCTGATATTGAATTTTACAGCTCTTTTCAGTTGCCTGTATGAAGGACTTTTTAAAGTCAATTTCAATGATTTACTTACTCTATCTGGGAATAGTATCTTCTGTTCTTGGGTAACCCTATGATTAAATTCTAGACTTGTGTCATAAACTGTCATCCTACAACTACAGAAAGATCAAGTTTACGTTTGTTTTTTTTGTTTGTTTTTTGTTTATTTTTTGTTTTTTGTTTTTTATCTGTTATCATAAGAGTACCATAGTCCAACACAAAAACCTGTATAGCAACAACAGGAGTGATAATAGTACCATTTATAGAATAAGTATTGAATTTTCACATAATCCTCACAATAACTCTGCAAGGCATATTCTATTATCCCTGTTTGCCAGATGCGGAAACTGAGACTCAGAGAGATAATAATAAATCAGAACAGCTAACACTTAAATAGAAGTTACTATATGCCAGGCATTCTTCTATGGGCTTTACATATATTGACTCATTTGACTTACTATAGCCCTAAGAGGCATTATCCCATTTTACAGATTAGAAAATGGAGGTATAAAATGTCAAGCAACTTGCCTAAGGTCATATGTCTATTAAATGGAGAAGGTAATTTACTTGCTTCAAGTGATGCTGGTGGTAAAGAAATTGAGGAACAGGAATTCAAATCAGATTTATCTGATTTAAAAATGATGTGCTCTTTTTACTATGCGAGTTGCCCGCTAGAACGTTAGACCTAACGGATCTTCTAACCTTTGTCACACTCTTCTTTGCCATGAAATCCCAGGCACAGCTGGGGCCAGCTCCCTGCGTTTCCAGACTCACTACATCGCTGCCCAGGGCTCACAGCAATGGATGTGAACACACACCCTGCTGGCGTCCTCTGCCTAGGTTCCCTTGTTTGCTTCTAATCCCAGCAAAACACGTGGCAAAGGGGTAAACTGCTTTTCTCAGAGAGGATTTACGGTTCTGACAGCATGGCTTAGGCAAATCTTTATTGCCCTAGTGCCATGGGAAAGGTATTATCTGACTTGGGTGGGTAGTTGATAATGCTGTTACATCAATAGAACCTATCATAGTGTTAAAGTACAGTCAGTAGGGTTTGTTTTACTCAGCAACGCTTAGAAAGAGCTTTAAAGGAAACCTTCAAAGTGAAGATTATTTTATTTTATTGTATTTTATTAAGATTTATTTTTATTTTTGAGAGGGAGGACTCAAGCCAGGAAGGGGCAGAAAAGGGGGGGGACAGAGGATCCGAAACAGGCTCTGTGCTGAGTGCAGTGAGCCCCATGCAGGGCTCGAACTCATGAATTGTGAGATCATGACCTGAGCCAAAGTCAGGCTTCAACCTACCGAGCCACCCTGGCACTACCAAAATGAAGGTCATTTTAAAACAGGTATCTGAAGATATCTTCTACAGGTTGCATACAAACATGAAAGGTTTTTTGAATCTTAAAAAATAACTGATTAAATTTAGGTACTGTAGGGGGACCTGAGTGGCTCAGTCTGTCAGATGTCCGACTCTTGATTTGGGCTCAGGTCATGACCTCACAGTTCCTGAGTTGAAGCCCTGCATGGGACTCTGTGCTGACAGTGTGGAGCCCATTTGGGATTCTCTGTCTCCCTGTCTCTCTGCCCCTCCCACTCTCTCCTTTTCTCTCTCAAAAATAAATACATAAACATTTAAATTTAGGTACTTTATTTCATGAAGTATTTTTAATCGTTCTATACCTAGTTGGCGGTAAACTTAAGTTTATTTTGAAGGGTGCCTTGTAGGCTTAAAACTTTTGTCAATTTAGATTGTAAATTAATATAAAGCTAACCATGACCTTTTCTCTGAGGTCAAACTTAATACCATATATCCTAGGCTGCATATTTATTTTATATATGTATCAAAAATTCGCTTATTTGGATGGTTCTGTTTTTACACATATATTTAGCATTTATTAATTAAGGGTAGAAAGTATCAACTTTATTCCTGAAAACCATGATAATACGAAGACTGGGGAAAACTCTTGAGCAGGAATCCAAAGACCTGATTTTGTCTCACCCATCACTAGCTATGAAATTGAACTTCTCTGGCTTTCAATTTCTTCTTTAAAATGCAGTTGTTAAGATATATCCTTCCTACTTTAGAGTAGAGTGAGGAATAAAATGAGGTTATGTAAAGATAATTTGAAGACAGAGGCGCCTTGGTGGCTCAGTCAGTTAAGCGTCCAACTTCGGCTCATGTCATGATCTTGCAGTTTGTGAGTTCAAGCCCTGTGTCGAGCTCTGTGCTAAAGGCTCAGAGCCTGCTTCGGATTCTGTGTCTCCTCCTCTCTCTGCCCCTCCCGTGCTCATGGTCTGTCTCTTTCTGTCTCTCAATAATAAATAAACATTAAAAAAATTTGAAGACAAATAGTAAAGCATATTCTACATAATTCAAACCATTGGTGTTTATTTTTAAGGTAATTGTTTTCTAGGGACTAAATACACTAGTTTCTCATTCACATTTAGTTGTGTCTTAATATGTATCATGTATTGTGTTTTTTCATTTTTGCTGTATATTGAACAAGTGACCATGAAATGAAGAGCATCTGACTTCAGAAGAAAGTTTGATGTTTTGAGAAGCTTTCTGAACTAGCCTTTGGGGCTATGGCTTTGGGTCCATGCTATGCAACAGCTAGTGGCTGCATCCTAGCCTTTCATTGTTAAGAACTCATTTTACCTCGCAAGGTTTTAGTTTTCTCATAAGTGGAAGAAATGGAGATTGTATGAAATAATGTCCAAAGTCCATTCTAGATCTCTTAAGTTTTTCCTATTGCCTTAGATTTTAAGTTTGAATGGCGGTTTTGGCTATCAAGGAGTTATTAAAGAGTGAATGCATTATATCTCTAGAATTATACTTTAAAATATAGCAAGAAGACTGACTCAAGCCAATGTATTTGAGTGTGCTAATAGTTTCATAAGACTCATTCACAGAATTTAAATTTGACATTACTAGTCCTATTAAACTCATGTTTATTATTGTTTAAAAATAACTAACATTTATTAAGTCTTCCTTTGAGCAAGTCACTTTAATGAACACTTTTTAAAAAAAATGTTTTTTAATGCTTATTTATTTTTGAGAGAGAGACAGACTTTGAACAGGGGAGGGGCAGAGATAGAGGGAGACACAGAATCTGAAGCAGGTTCCAGGCCCCTCGTTGTCAGCACAGAGCCCAACGTGGGGCTTGAACTCACAAACTGCGAGATCATGACCTGAGCCAAAGTTGTATGCTTAACCAACTGAGCCACGCAGGCACCCCAATAAACACTTTTTGTACATTGTATTAGATAATCCTAAAAGTAATCCAAAGTAGTAAGTGTGACCATTACCTCTATTTTATTTTATTTTATTTATTTTATTTTCCATTATCTCTATTTTGGAGATGAGGACATTGAGTAAGAAAAAAGGCTAAATAAATTTTCAGGGCCACACAACTGTTAAGGGTCATTTAGAGTTTGAATTGAGAACTTTGCTTTACATTCTATCGTGCAAGAGAATAAATTCTAGTTTGAGGCATTCTGTGAATTATCTAAAAAAAGAGGCTTAGATTAAGCAAATACAAATTCTCTGTTTTAAGATACAAAGGGCCATCTTTGAACACCTGGACCTAAATTCATCACCCAAAGATTTGACTAAAGAAAGAATTTAAAAATCCTGACTTTGAAGTAGCAATGATACCTGTTTGGCTTTTTTGTTTTTGTCTTTTGTTTTGTTTTGTTTTGCTATGGTAGTTTTAGATCTTCCATGTTAGCTTTGAAACAAATTTACCTTAAACGACTAATTATAGTCAGATATTATGGTATGCAAAATAAAAATATTGTTACTTTATATGCCATACTCAACATGGACATGAAGAAAGCAGTTATGCAGCACAGTCAGTCCTATGACATTTTTCTTCTATGGCAAAATTAAAGATGAAGATAGAATGTTAGCTTAATCGATTCAGGTCTCCATGTCTCCGTGGTCACATGGAACCAAAAATTAAGGCACATATACTAGAGTAGGTTTTTAATACTACTCAGTAGAGGGAGATGATATAATGGCTATTATATTGCCATTTTTAATTTTATATTTTTCATAATTTCCTACAGTATTCTTTTATTTAATATTTATTTTTGAGAGAGAGAGAGAGAGAGACAGAGAGAGACAGAAACAGAGTGTGAGTGGGGGAGGGGCAGAGAGAGAGGGAGACACAGAATCTGAAACAGGCTTCAGGAGCCTGATGTGGGCTTGAACTCACAAACCGGGAGATCATGACCTGAGCCAAAGTCAGATGCTTAACTGACTGAGCCACCCAGGTGCCCCTCCTGTAATACTCTAATAGGTAAAATCTTGGATAAGTGAATGTTTTGATACTTTAAAGACTATAGACATGATATGAACTTAGTTATGGGAAATTAAATGTAACTTATTTGAGTGGAATAAAAATAGTGAAGTATTTCATTTGTACTTATGGAAACAGATCAAAGAGATTCTAAAATCATTTCACAGGGTATTTAAAGAAAGATTCTCTTAATATACAGCATGTTGACTCCAGCTAATAATACTGTATTGTATTACTGACAGTTACCAAGAGAGTAGATCTCAAAGTTCTCAACACACACACACACACACACACACACACACACACACGGTAACTATGTGAGGTGATGGATGTGTTAATTAACCTTATTATGGTAATCATTTTCCAATGTGTACATATATTGAATATGTATACATATATGAATACATCAATTATATCTCAATAAATCTAGAAAAAAAGATGTCAAGAAAAATTGGTGGCATTCAGAAGTACATTGTTTTCTTTATTCTAGTGTGGACTCTGGCAACATATGAGGGTTTTTAACATATAATCTGGATTTACTGGCTTTTTCTTTGAGGATTAAAAAGATAGATTCATTTTATCAATTTGTGTAACCAGTATATAAGTTTAAAGTTTCAATAAACTTCAGGTTATATTGAAAAAGCAAAAGCAAAATATCACTTTACTATTTAATATCTTAAAAAAATTAACCACATTCATTTTATGTTATCATAAGGTAGAGATTACAAGTATGGTGGCTATGTGGTACTTGGTGACTAGCATGATTTCCCCTTCACAGTGTGGAAAATGATTGCCTTCAGTCAGGATTCTTTATCCTTGAAATCAATGATTAAATGTAATCCAATGGTAGGTTTTGGACTAATAGTAATACTTATTTACCTTTTTAAAAATCTAAATTTCTTATGAAAATTGTAAGTTTTCTTGAAACAAAGTAATATTGAGGTAGAAATGCTATAATTCAGAGACGTAGAAAGACATCAGTATGCTCAACCAGAGGCAGAAAGAACAAAAAACTTTGAAACTATTCGTAAACAGGAGTTGGACATCTTTCAAAATTTTGATGAAGTGAAAATACCACAGATAGATTCCTGATGTGAAGAAGCTTGTTTTTTTTTAGCCAGTTAAAGAATTGTTCTCGTTTTTATTATTTTCTTGTTGTTTTATTTAATAAGTAGATTTTTAGTGTAATGTCAAGATGAATAATTTAAATGTTTTCTTAAAAGGCAAAGAAAAAATAAATAAATAGAAGTAAAATAAATAAAAATAAATAATAATAAATAAAATAAATAAAGATAAAAGATAAGAAACTCTAATCCTAATTAACCCAATTGCAACCATTTGGTTAACTGTTTCAAATACATTTAAATTCTCCTCGGCCATCCCTGTTTCTCTTTAGTAAAATGCCCTGACACCTTCTTCAACCCGAAAATGCAGCAAAACCAGTACTGTTAATGAACAATCCTCAATGTTGGCCAACAACTGACTTTGGTACAGATTGCAGATTGTCTCTGAATAGGGGCCTGTGTGACTTCTAGAACATCCTAGAAAAATGTTGGTGGGGGTATAGGGCACGGATGGCACCTGTGAAGGATACTCAAAAACTGGGGCTAACACATTTAGCATATCTCAGCTGGTACTACAGCTTGAACATTTTATTTTTCTGGCATTTCTGTTTCTGTACAAAGCTACTATGTAGAGCAATGATTCTCAAATTGGGGTAAACAGACCCCCAGAATTTCACTAAGATACTAAGATATTGTCAACATGATCTTTACCTTCCCGGGCTGATTCTACTTCAACTTTGGGTTAACTTCCAGTGGCATCTCAAAAAGATCTAATCACCCTTAGGCATGTTATGATTTTTTTTGTTTTAATGAGAATTTTTTGAGTCACTGGAAGTTTTTATGTCATATAGCAGATAGGATTTTACTCAAGCATGCTCATCAAATATAATTTTTCTGGAATAGTTTTTTTGTCTCTTTGTTTTCTTGTTTTTTTTTTCTTTCTTTTTGGTCTTTTATTTCAACAACCAGAAACTTTCTCTCATATCCTTCTCCCCCAAGAGTGCTTCTATTGTGTCAAAAACAAATTAATTCATTTCTTTCCTCTTGAAAAGTTATTACTGCTATTATGATGCTCATTAACATTTCATTAAGTTTATGCTTTTCATTGAGTTTCAGTGTTTTTTTTTTTTTTGTAATTCCTGGCTTTAACCAACAGTCCAGTGTGAAATGTATGAGTAAACATATAAGCAAAATCTATTCACCTCTACATTTATTGGCTTAGCTAAGGATGACTAGAAATTAAATACCTGAAAGGTTTTAAGTTAGTATCCAAACAAAACAAACAAAGCCCTCTAATTTGGGGGTAAGTTCTCTTTGTAAGACTAGTTATTTTTCCCCCATGTAAATTTCAATTATTTTTCCACTTTCTATTAAATTGTATTGTTCAAATTATGTCTTAAATTATGTTACTTTGCCAGTTTAAAAAATGAATTAGAATTTTTAAAACTCAACAATGCATATTACAGTTTTAGCAAATTTGATTTATGACATGTTTCAGAAAAAATGTTTGGAATATATCTAGATTATGCTGAAAGATAAAGTGTAACAAAGAAATTGGCACATGCAAGGGACTTCTGAGGATGCTTAGGCAAAGTCCAGTTAAAACTTTGATCAAATCTCTTGGTTATAAATATTTTTTTAGTCTTTTCATTACTTAATGAATTCCTCCTTCTCTTTCTTATTTTGTACTTTTTATATTCACATTGTGTTACATAGCACAGAACTATTTCCTTCCAGTGCTAATTAACACCACTTAATGAATGCGGTTCTCCGTGGATATTTCAAACTGATTTATAGTGCTTTCTTTCTCTTTCAAAGCAATCATGGAGCAAAGTCCAGGGAGCTTCTTCTCATTGTTCATAAACATGGGCTTCCCTACAATACTGAAAAGAGCAAATAACTAGAACTCAAAAGATGCAGGGTCTAGGCTTTATTCCACTAAACATCCTGCCTCCCTGAGATTCAGTTTCCTTTTCTGTAAAATGAGATTGACAGTGCTGGGCCCGCCTTCTTAAATTAAGCTCAGATGGAAGAGTTGGTTGTAAATTCTAAAATGCTTTATTATCATAACTTCAAATTAAAGGAAGCATAATTATCATGCTTGTCTGATCACCAGGAAAGACTCACACAATAATTTCACACTCTTGATAAAAACCACGATTTTTTCACCCTGTATACTTCTAGCAATGTTCTGTGAGCTAGTGATTTTGAACAATTTAAGGAGTTTTGCCATCATTTCCATCATGAAATCAACACAGCATTCTCAAATTTGCAAGTGGACATGCCCTACTTCAAATTCTGGCTTTAACAATTATTAGGTATAAGACCCTGGAAAAAATTCTTAATCTTGTTAAGCCTCTGTTTTCTTTGGAAAGGGGATATTAATACCTTCTTAATAAGGTGGTTAGATAATTAAATGAGATGTATTTTAAAAAGCAGAAGACTTCAATGAATGGTGGCTGTTTGATGTTGATGATGATGATGATGATGATGATGATGATAATGCCTAAGAGGAAGAAACCTTCTGATGCTGACACCTGACCCAGGCAGTATAGTTATCAGGCGGACATGAACAACTCAGTGGGATACAGTGGAAAGATTTTACATGCCAAATGCATATAAATTGAGAAATGTATTCTTTTGTTAACAACGGCAGCTTTCAACATGAGCAAAAATGTGAACAGAATATTTTTCTGACTTCTTTAAAAATGATTTTGAGGGGCACCTGGGTGGCTCAGTCAGTTAAGCATCCGACTTCAACTCAGGTCATGATCTCACAGTCCGTGCGTTTGAGCCCCGCATCGGGCTCTGTGCTGACAGCTCGGAGCCTGGAGCCTGCTTCAGATTCTGTGTCTCCCTCTCTCTGACCCTCCCCCGTTCATTTTCTCTGTCTCAAAATAAATAAACATTAAAAAAAATTAAAAAAATAAAAATGATTTTGAAAATGTCACGATTTTGTCCTTGAGATGACAATACATAATGCTTAAGATACCTGTTTCACTTGCAGGGTGATACTATTTGTGGCCATTCCTAAATAAATAATCTAGAGAGGAAGGTGTTAATCTTTAAAAATGCAGTTACTGGGGAGTGACATCATGAACAGAGTATCTCATTCCTATGGTCAAAGGTTATCTTTTCTTTTCCCCTCTGGAGACTTTCATAATGCTTAAACATTTAGAAACTAACCCAATATGATTTTTCTCAAATATGGGCAATATTTGCTCCTTTGGGAACTTGAAATCTTCTGGCTCTTGTCTTTGTTTTCTTATTTGCCTGTCTTTGGGAGCATTTTAACAGTCATTAGTGTGACAGTGACAGGGTGGGAAGGAAACATGAGATCAAAACTAAAATCAGTCCGACAGACTCGTACATCAACCTTATGATGTGAGTCATAACGTTTTTATAAGAAAACATAACAGCTTCAAAACTTTTTTGGCAAATTCTGCAGCTACTTCTAGCTGTAAAAGAGGTATTTTACAGAGTGTTGGGAGAAGAAATAGATTAGGGTATCTTATGAAATTGTGGGGGTGATTTTTCAAACTACATAGTCATCTCCAAAACTGAGAACCTCAGGGCCAGAAAGAGAAAGAAAGTAGCAGAGAGAATGAAAGAGAGAAAGAGCAAGAGAGAAAGAAGCCGACTTGTGGGCTCTGGGGACATGATTGTCCCACAAGCACCCTCTTATGAAGTCAGTCTTTTCCAGACTAAACCATATGGGATTTTCTGAAGTAGAACCACGCTTAATAGGGGTGAGCAGGGAAAAAGCAGTCTGGAGGAATAAACAGGAAAAAGCAGGAGAAAATCCATGGTGTAGCACAACTCACGGTGCTGGCCAACTATGCTCCATAAATGTATGTTGAAAGTGCGGAATGAATGATTTGCAACTTCAAGTAAAATAGAGAGAGACCACAGAAGAGGAACTAACAAGTTTAGGAGAAAAAAAGGACACGGGGAACTGGAGACACACAAATTGGTGATGTAACCGTAAAAGTGTAATAATGCAGCGTCGTAGGAAAGCAGAGGGAATCCATAAATCTCTGGCAAGCACATACAGTAAACATGGAAAAAGAAAGAAAGCAAGCAAGAAAGAGAGAGAGAAAAGGCAAACTATGGAAATGGAGAGGACTAGCAACAGATTGAGATGTAAATTTAGCCATCGGGGATCAAAAAGTGATCCAGAGCCTGTTAGGGAAGGAGGTGTGGGTCTCAGTTGAGGGCACAATTGCTAGAAGGAAATTAACATATTAGTTGTAATCCTTAATTTCAATGTTTAGTAAATTGGTGTATTGTTTTTCCACAATATATAATTGAGTAATAAATCCTTTTTTTTAGTTTAAAGTTAAACCTAGCAATCACATCAAAAATAGAGAATCAGCGGGGTATCCTTTATTTTTCTTTGAATCTGCATTCTCCTGCGGTGTTTTTGAATGCAGGGTTTCAACGAGTGTTTGTTGAATCGAACTAAATTGAAAAAAGAATTTCTCAGCTTTTTCCCCCCTCTACCTTTGGTATCTACCTAACTTTTAACTTTATTCTCAGATGCTGACTAGCTCACTCAGCAGTGGGGTCAGCTGGGTCAGATGCTCAATGTGGGAAGTTACATCGTTTGGAACCCTGGAATGTGTTGTTTATGCTAATGAACACGCGGCTATCTTCTCCCACGCAGTGAGATTGCCTTTCAACCTTCAATTAGCGCTTGTCTAGCAGTCCTGCTCTTTATGTGTTTAAAGTCTCTAGATCCATCCTGAGTTCTACTTCTGAGGCCTCGCGAGCCCTCAATAAGAGTCAGTTACGTTTGTTTTTTGTTTTAAATGATGTCCTCCATTTTCTTCTTATGTAGGACCGAGCATAATGTTTTCCTTATTTCCTATCTCTTAGATAGGGTTCACCTGCTTGCCAACAAGAAATTATCAGAGCCAGTAAACAATATCCCTATTTAGCTTCCCCTCATGAGTTTGTTTTCTATCAAAGAGGTGTCCTGTTACAGACAGATTGACATTGCTACAAGGCTCTTTTACCTTTGATAGCTAAGGGAAGTGGTGTAGGGAAATTGAAGAGATTGTGCTTTTAAATTATTTACATGAGTAATTTAGAAGTATTTTACCAGTCTGTTAACAAATGCTGTGAATTAAACTAGGCAAACATTAAATATATTTCTATGTTAGACATGGTGGATCTTTACTATCATGTTCTTTCTTTCAGAGTAGGATTACTTTTATTATACTCACCCAAGGAATATTTAACTTTTGAGCTAAGGAGTAGAGATTAGAAAATGGAAAGAATTCAGAAGAACTCTTCCATATGCCCCCGCATCCAAGTAAAGGAATCTATCTGCATTTTATATGAGTATTTCACTTTTCTTTCAATTACAATAAATAAATTGTATATAATTTTGTTAAGGGGCACCTGGGCGGCTCAGCTGGTTGAGCATCTGACTCTTGATTTCGGCTCAGGTCATGTTCTCATGGTTCATGGATTTGAGCCCTACGTTGGGCTCTGCACTGGCAGTGTGGAGCCTGCTTGGGATTCTTTCTCTGTCCCTCGCTCTGCTCCTCCCCATTCACTCTCTCTGTCAAAAATATTAAGAAAAATAATTCTGTCTAAGGATGTCTAGATCTAATTCTCTACTCAGGAACAAAGGCTGTTGCCCTGACTCCTGCCTCATAAATTTCCCTTCTTTATTGTATGATATCTATTAGTAAACATGCTGCAATATCTCTCACTTAGAAAACTTGTCTTGTTCCATTTTACATACTGTGAAAAGATGATTTTCTTTTTTTAAAAAAAGTTTATTTATTTTGAGAGAGAGAAAAAGGGAGAAAGTGCAAGCAGGGGAGGGGCTGAGAGAGAGAGAGAGAGAGAGGGAGAGTGAGAGGGAGAGAGAGAATCCCAAGCAGGCTCCACATTGCCGTCACAGAGCCTGACATGGGGCTCAAACCCATGAACCATGAGAACATGACCTGAGCCAAAATCAAGATTTGGACACTTAACTGACTGAGCCACCTAGGCACACTGAAAAGATGACATTAAAAAAAAAGGTGAAAGCATGTTTCTCCCAGAAATACAAACTGAACAAACATTAAGAGGGAGGGAGACACTGAATCCGAAGCAGACTCCAGGCTCTGAGCTGTCAGCACAAAGCCTGACATGGGGCTCAAACTCATGAACAATGAGATCATGACCTGAGCTGAAGTTGGAGGCTTAAGTGACTGAGCCAGCCAGGTGCCCCTTATTTAACTTATTTTTAATGAGAGAATTGGTTAGATACTACAAGAAGTCAAAGAAGAATCCAACCACCTCACACTAATTAGGATGGTTAGAAGAAGGAAGGAAGGAGAGAGAAAATAGTCAGTGTCGGTTAGGATGTAAAATGGTATAGCCTGTATGGAAGACTGTAGTTGATTCTTCAAGAAATTAAAAATAGAATTACCACATAATCCCACAATTCCACTTCTGGGTCTGTTTCCAAAAATATTGAAAGCAGAGTCTTGAAGAGATATTTGTACATTTATGTTCAGAGCAGCATTACTCATAATAGCCAAAATGTAGACGCAACTCAAATATTTGATGGGTGAATGGATAAACAAAACATTTTTGCATATATACAATGAAATATTATTCAGCCTTTAAAAGGAATGAAATTCTGACACATGCTACCACATTGGATGCACCTTGAGAACATTGTGCTAAGTGAAATAAGCCAGTCACAAAAGGACAAATACTGTGTGGTTCCACTTATATGAGGTATCTAGAGCAGTGAAATTCGTGGCAACAGGAAGTGAGATGGTGGTTGCCAGTGTGTGGGTGGGTGGGGGGAGGAACAGGAAGCTAATGTTTAAGAGGTACAGTTGCAATTTTGCAAGATGAAAACGGTTTCATTTTGGAGATGGATGGTGGTGCTTCACAGCTGTGTGAAGGTACTTAACACCCCTGAACTGTACACTTAAAAATATTTAAGATGGCAAATTTTTATGTTCTGTGCATTTTACCACCATTAAAAATAAATTTTAGGGGTGTCTGGGTAGCTCAGTTAAGTGTCGGACTCTTGGTTTAGGCCCAGGTCATGATCTCATGGTTTGTGAACTCGAGCCTTGTGTCGGGCTCTGTGCTGACAGCATGGAGTCTGCTTGGGATTCTCTCTCTCCCTCTCTCTGCCCCTCTCCTGCTTGTGCTCTCTCTCTCTCTCTCAAATAAGCTTAAAAAAAAGAATAAATTTTAAAATAGTAAGAAAAAGGAATTCAAAGAACGGACCTATTTATAGATAGGAATATTTTAATGTGCAAATGGAGACAGAGAGGGAGGGAAGCTAATAGAGCCTGTAGGGGACAGAATTCCTTTGCATGTTTACAGACAAAAATCATTTTGCCTTGCCATCAGTTACCTACAGTTTACAGAGTTATAAAATAGCCCCCATAAAATCAGAAGTAGATAGCCTAGATGAGTATGTTCTATGTAACACATAGCTTTCCACTGAAGCACATTTTTTTTCTACAAGCTAAAGTCTTAGAGTAGACTACAGTTCGTGTCTTTCCTATCTATGGTAGAGTAAAAATGGCCATTATTTTCAACTCTTTCCATCCAGAGATGGAGTCTATTTCTTGACTTCTTTAATCTGACCTGTCCTTGTCCTTTTTTTGAATTAAATGTGGCAGGAGTGACATGATGCAAATTCTATAAATCCCTAAGAGGCCTAACAGTTTTTACTCTTGCTGTTCTGGAAAGCTGCCTCTATGTGAGTAAGCCTGAGCTAGCCTTCTAGAGAGGCCCCATGGACTAAACAAAACTGCCAACCCACAGAATCTTGAACTAATAAGTCACTTTTAAGCCACCAAGTTTTGGAGTGTTTTGTTACAAAGCAAATGTTAACTGATAAACCATTTCAATAAATAGCACCTCAATTTTTCCACCTCTTTATGTCTTAAACCTTACACCTACTTTTACTATTCTTTTTATTTTTTTAAAGTTTTTATTTAAATTCCAGTCAGTTAACTTACAGTGTGATATTAGTTTCAGGTGTACAATTTAGTCATTCAACACTTACATACAACACCTGGTCCTCATCATAAGTGCCCTCCTTAATCCCTATTACCTATTTAGCCCATCCCCCACACCTGCCCTGCAATAACCATCAGTTTGTTCTCTATAGTTAAGAGTCTGTTTCTTGGTTTTGTTCTCTCTTTTCCCCTATGATCATTTGTTTTGTTTTTCTAAACAGTGAAATCATATGGTATTTGTTTTTTTCTGACTGATTTATTTCACTTAGCATAATAATCTCTAGCTTCATCGATGATTTTGCAAATGGCAAGATTTCATTTTTTATGGCTGGGTAATATCCCATTGTGTGTGTGTGTGTATGTGTGTGTGTGTGTGTGTGTAAATATCACATCTTCTTTATTCATCAGTCTATGGACACTTGGGCTCTTTCCATAATTTGGCTATTGTTGATAATGCTGCCATAAACATAGGGGTAACATGTATCTCTTTGAAATAGTATTTTTGTATTATTTGGGTAAATACCTAGTAGTGCAATTGCTGGATCATAGAGTAGTTCTATTTTTAACTTTTTGAAGAAACTGTACTGTTTTCCAGACTGGAAAGTGTCATGCAAAAGAATGAAACTTACTATTCTTCTTTTATCTGACATCTGACCTATTAGCAAATGCTCTCAACTCTTGCTTCAAAACATACCCACAGCCTAATCAGTTCTCACTACATTGGCTTGTTCTAAGAGTTAAAAATTGGGGTGCCTGGGTGGCTCAGTCGGTTAAGCGTCCAACTTCGGCTCAGGTCACGATCTTGCGGTATGTGAGTTCGAGCCCTGCATCGGGCTCTGTGCTGACTGCTCAGAGCCTGGAGCCTATTTCAGATTCTGTGTCTCCCTCTCTCTCTGACCCTCCCCCGTTCATGCTCTGTCTCTCTCTGTCTCAAAAATAAATAAACGTTAAAAAAAATAAAATAAAAATTAACATGAAAGCCCTTATGAATTAGAAAAAAAATCTGGTCCATTTACTTTAATTATACATGTTTTCGTTATATTTATAATACAACATTGTACCAGATTTTTTTGTTTAAATGTCTATTTTCCCCAAAGACTATGAACATTTTGCAGACAGCAACCACATCTTCATCATTCAACCACACTGCATTTTTATTAGCAATATTATGCTGGGTACATAGTAGGCTTTCAAGGAAGCTCTACTAAATGAATGAATGGATTAATACAAATGATGAAAGATAATCAATAGCCATGAAAAGTTTTATTAAGACTTTATGCATTTTGGGGAGCACCTAGGTGGCTCAGTCGGTTAAGTGTCTGACTTTGGCTCAGAGCATGATCTCATAGTTCGTGAGTTCAAGCCCTGCACTGAGCTCTGTCTAAGAGCTCAGACCCTGGAGCCTGCTGTGGATTCTGTATCTCCCTCTCTCTCTGCCCCTCCCCTACTTACTTTATTCTCTTTCAAAAATAAGTAACATTTAAAAAAAAGACTTTATTCATTTTTCTCAAAATTGATTTTTCTAAACTAATAGTGTTAGCCTATCCTTTAGAAAGACTTTGCATAGCATTAGGAATAGTCTCATTCACTTTTGTAGCTTTTGGCAGTTTTTTGAATGTTTACTTTTTATACAGACTCTACATTCCTTGAAGGATTCACCTTTGTATCTCCTATGTCACTGAGCATAGTAACTCCCATAGAGTAGATGGTAAAATGTATTTCTTTACTATCACTGAATTTAACTCTGAACTCAGTGAGGACAGCCTCATAAGAGGACAAAGTATTTTCCAAATACTTGAATGCCATATTGAAAATAGGAAAGACATTTTAGCCAAATACATGTACCTACACATGTGCAACAAAAACAAGCAAATAAAATCCAAAACTAGCACAAATTTTGTTTTATTTTTTTTAAGTTTATTTATTTAACAGCTGGGAGCCTGCTTGGGGTTCTTTCTCTCCCTTTCTCTCTGCCTCCCCCTTCTCAAAATGATTAAATTAACTTAAAAAAAATAAAGACTTGATATTCATAGGTCTTGCAAAATGATCATCACAATAAATCTAGTTAATGTCCATCACCACAGATTTGCAATTTTTTTCCTTATAAGAACTTTTAAGGTCTACTCTTTTATTAACTTTCAAATATACAGTACAATATTAATAACTGTGGTCTCCATGTTGTATATTATATCCCCAGAACTTATTTATTTATTTATTTTATAACTGGAAATTTGTACCTTTTGAATCTCTTCACGCATTTTGCCCACCCCACCCCTGCCTCTGGCAACCACCAGTCTGTTCTCTGTATCTATGTTTGGTTTTACTTTATTTTATTTTATGTATAATTTTATTTTATAGGTTCCACATGTAATTGAGATAATATAGTATTTGTCTTTCTCAGTCTGACTTATTTCACTTAGTGTAATACCCTTAAGGTCTATCCATATTGTTGCAAATGGAAAGACTTTTTTTCTTTTTTATGTCCAAATAATATTCCACTGTATGTGTGTGTGTGTGTGTGTGTGTGTGTGTATGTATCACATTTTCTTTATCTATGTATTTATCCATCAATGGACACTTAAGATGCTTCCATGTCTTGTGTATTATAAATTATACTGCAACTAACATGGAGATACAGATATCTTTTTCAGTTAGTATTTTTATTTCCTTTGGATAAATACTTAGAAGTGAAATTGATGGATTGTATGGTAGTTCTATTTTTAATTTTTTGAGGAACATCCATAATGCTGTTCACAGTAGCTACACCAATTTACATTCCCACCACGATGCACAAAGATTTCCCTTTCCGTACATCTTTGCCAACCCTGGTTATTTCTTGTCTTTTTGATAATAGCCATTCTGACAGGTGTGAGGTGATAGCACATTATGATTTTGATGTGCATTTCCCTGATTAGTGATGTTGAGCACATTTTCATATACCTGTTGGCTGTCTGTATGTCTTCTTTGGAAAATTGTCTATTCAGTTCCTCTAACAATGTTTATTTATTTTTTAATTAATTAATTTTAAAAAATGTTTTATCTTATTTTTGAGAGAGTGCAAGCGGGGGAAGGGCAGGTGGGAGGTGGGACAAAGGGTCTGAAGTGTACTCTGTGCTGACAGAAGAGAGCTCATTGTGGGGCTCAAAGACATGAACCCTGAGATCATGTCCTGAGCCAAAGTTGGACGCTTAACTGATTGAGCCACCCAGGTGCCCGCTTCTGCCCGTTTTAAATCAGTTTTGTTGTTGCTATTGCTATTGAGCTGTATGAGTTTTTTACATATTTTGGATATTAACCCCCTATCAGATATATGATTTGCAAATAATTTCTCCCATTCAGTAGGTTGCCTTTTCTTTTGTTGGTGATTTCATTTGCTGTGCAGAAACTTTTTGGTTTGATGTAGTCCCACTTGTTTATTTTTACTTTTGTTGTCTTTGCTTTTCATATCCAATTCAAACAATAGCTCCCAAGATTGATGTCATGGGTTTACTGCCTATGTTTTCCTCAAGAAGTCTTATGGTTTCAAGTTTTTTCAAGTTTTTTAATCTGTTCTGAGTTAATTATTATGTATGTTGTAAGATAGTGTTCTAATTTCATTCCTTTGTATGTGGTTGTCCAGTTTTCCCAACACAATTTATTGAAGAGATTGTCCCTTTCTCACTCTATATTCTTGGCTCCTTTGTCATCAATTAGTTGACCACATATGTGTGGTTTTATTTCTTGGCTCTCTCCTCTGTTCCATTGATCTATGTATCTGTTTTTATGCCAATACCACCCTGTATCACTGGGAGCCTGCAGAGGCTTTCCAAGGGCTATGCTAACACAGAATTTAAAGATAATCAATATTCTGATTCTTACCTTACAAAAGGATTCTTTGCTGAAATTAATGAAAAAGCCCATGAGTTCTTTTATGATAGAGTGCAAGCTTTCTCCTTTCTCCTCCCCATTCACAATCTTTTTTCTCCTACCTTGCAAAAGACATGCCTCTCACATGGCCTGAATTAACAGATTGATTGTCCCATGGTATAAAATCCAACTAAGGAACAAGGGACTATTAGACTTTTTGGGGTTGATGTTGAGAAAGTATATAACTCTGGTGACTAGATAATATGTAGATCCTTTGCAAGATGTGGCAGTTTCTAATTCTTTGCTTTCTCTAGCCCACATCCCCCCTCCCATTAAACAAATAAGCAAAGAATAAATGGAAATCCCACTCTAATTGTTAACTGATCAATGTGTATGATTTTTGTCATCTAACCCATATAAAGTTCAAAGCTTTGACATTGCTCTTACAAAAAATTCTTCCATTCCCAACCACTTTTGAAAATTACAACTTTTTAAGATGTACAATGTAATAATTTGTGCTTGTTACCAAAATATCAATATTAATTTGGAAAGCAATGGTGGTTTTTGCTATTTCTTTAAACTATAGTACATGCAGTATTCAAGAAATGAGATTGAGGGGCGCCTGGGTGGCTCAGTCATTAAGCGTCTGACTTTAGCTCAGTCATGATCTAGCGGTTTGTGATTTCAAGCCCCATGTTGGGCTCTGTGCTGACAGCTCAGAGCCTGGAACCTGCTTCGGATTCTGTGTCTCCCTCTCTCTCTGCCCCTCCCCCAGTTGTGCTCTGTCTCTCTCTATCAAAAATAAATAAAATGGAAAAAAAAGAATAAAAAAAGAAATGAGATTGAGAAAAATCAGTTTTCCTTGTAGCAATCAGGGAACTCAAGACTCATCATGTGGAAATATTTTGTTTTAGAAAATTAATGGGAAGGGAAGAAGGACAATTGATAGAGTAATCGAATTTAGCCAATTTTCTTGGTAAACCAATTATATACAGAATGCTACATAGAAAACTGATAGCTAATTAAAAAGTATCTAAATGACAATTTAAAAATTTTTTAATGCAAAATTACTCCTTATGAGATGGTTATAATAAAATGTGTGCTATTTTGGAAATCTAAAGGACATGGCCTTGATTGATTATCTTTTGTACAAGAGGAAAGGAAATGTTGGCCCTAAGTAGTCCACATAAGATGAATGCAAAACTATTAGCTTTCATCACTGAAAGCTTCTATTTCACTATATCTTGTTGGTATCAAAGGCATTTGCAACCCTTGGTTATTTGTGTCAATGATGGTGTGGGAAGTGATTTTCAGTGGAATGGTCATGGTTGCCAAACTTGAGATCTTAGAAAAATTGTAAGTGGATGATATTTATTTCCACATTCTCAAAATTCCTTTTGACTGCCTCTCCACAGGTAAAACAGGGCAATTACCTCTCACCCCTCAAGCTCCCCTTTCCTCCATGCAATTGATACTCAGGTAAGGGATCTGATTATTTAAAATTCATCAGGCTATCTTAACTTATCCTCCAAAGAAAGGTGTTTAAGCTTGGGGGCAATGGATACTACTAGTGAGTTTACAAAACTTCATGATCTTTCTCTATCAATTTTGTGAAACCAGGTCAATAGCTTTCATTAAATACCATGATACAAAATATTTTAAGGATCACTGATCTAAATCGTTGCATTTGTGTATTTCTTCTTTATAATCGGCTTTATTGAGCTATAATTTACATGTAAAAATTCACCCATTCTATGGGTATAGTTCAATGAGAGTTAATAAGTGTGATGACCACCAAAATAAGGTAGGGAACACATACGTTACCCCAAAAAGTTTCTTCATGCCCTTTTACAGTCAGTGTCCTCTCCCAACATCTGTCCCTGGCAACCAATGATCTGCTTTCTGGCACTATGCTTTTGCCTTTTCTAGATGGTGGTATAAACAGAAACATATTGACTGCAATCTTTTGTATCTGGTTTCTTTCACTCCATGTTTTGGCAATTTGATTTATCTATGTTGCTGCATGTATCAATTGGAGTTTGTTTCTTACTTTTGCTAAGTGAGTAGTATTCTATTTCATGGCTATTTACCTGCTTTGGATTCAGGTTGTTTCCAGTTTATAGTTATTACGAGTAAAGCTGCTGTGAACATTTGTATGCAGGTCTTTGCAAGTATATGTGTTTCCATAATTCTGAAGTGAGATTGTAAGTGTATGCTTAGCTTTACAAGAAACTTTCAAATGGCTTTTCTGTGTCTTTTTTTTTTTTCATTTTAAATGAGGAGTTTCCTAGACTAAGAGAATGTTTTTTAAGAAAATGTGATAGAAAAATTTGAGGTAAGGGGATCTTTACCTCATCACTTCCAGTGAACAAACTTCCTTTGCAAGGTCAGGATCTAAGTGAACAGGCATATGTGGACAAAAGGGAAAGAAACTGGTGCCTTACCAAGACAGGCTGCCAATACAATTTTGAAGGATTGCCAACAAGCATCTCTGGAGATAAAATTAGTGGGATTCCACGTATAGAAGACTAGCCAGAAAGCAGTAGAAGGGAGTTATATAAAACTTGCTTATATAAGTTATATAAGAACATTGGGAAGAAATGTGAATTTATCATTCAAGGGAATATAATTTTATTGTAAAATGTAATTTTTCTGTTAATAGTCAAATAGAAATATTCATGCCTTAATCTGAAATTTAGCAAAAGAAACTGAAGAAAACAGCATTGGAAATTTTAACAAACAATTCACCTATTAGATAAAAGATATTTTTAATGAAATAATTATACACTTAGTTGGTCTCTTAAATACTGCTAGTGCATACTAGGTTTTGAGGGAGACTTTTGTCATAAAGTGTGTTCTCTGAGAAGCTGCTGTTTTTATTTTTATGAATGTTTGAAATGAACCTTTCAACTGCTTCAACATGAACCATCTTCAATCACTTTATTCAATGTTTTAAAAAGTGATTAAGAAAAAAAACATACAGGGGCACCTGGGTAGCTCAGTTAGTTGAGTGTCCAACTTCAGCTCAGGTCATGAGCTCGCAGTTTGTGAGTTCAAGTCCCGCATTGGGCTTGCTATAGTCAGCGCAGAGCCCACATCAGATCCTCTGTCCCCCTCTCTCTGCCCCGCCCCCACTTGTGCTCTCTCAAAAATAAATAAAACATTAAAAAAAAAAGAAAGAAGCATATATAAAGGGATCTTTTTCTGGATCCTTGAAAGAGCAAAGGGTAGGAAACTCTCTTCAATCTGTACAGTAATTATTTCTCTGTATAAATTTTCTACTTCCTGGCTTATCTTTACCACTAAGGAGTACTAATGAGAGGCTAGCAGTCTCTAGAAAAATATGTTCATGATCTAGTTAGGCACATTCATGGGGTTTTCCCCAGGTGGATTTGCCCCTAATTTTATTTTATTTTATTCAAAAAAATTTTTTTAACGTTTATTTATTTTTGAGACAGAGAGAAACAAAGCATGAACGGGGGAGGGTCAGAGAGAGGGAGACACAGAATCCGAAGCAGGCTCCGGGCTCTGAGCTGTCAGCACAGAGCCGGACGAGGGGCTCGAACTCACGGACCGCGAGATCCGCGAGATCATGACCCGAGCCGAAGTCAGCCGCTTAACCGACTGAGCCACCCGGGCACCCCTTATTTTATTTTTTGAAACTCCAAGTATCTTTATTTTATGCCTCACGAATCTAATGGAAGCAGTCAGATGGCAATTGTCAGCAGGAAAATGTTTTGGCCTAAGCCAGCCGCTGCTATAGTCCACCTCAGTGCAAGACCTATTCCTAGAGACTCTGGAGGCCTATTTAAAGTTACTTTCACTTTTCTTTGAGTCTGTCCTGACACCCTCAAGTTGAGTTAATATATGGATCATGGCCTCCATATAAGAATGAGTTGTGCCTCTAAGAGTCTTCACCTCCTTCAACCATTTAATATTTACACTTCAATTCTCATCTTAAGTCCATGCAACTATTATATATACATAAGTAAATCTTATAGGAAGATGTATATATACATTTACATACATATGCATGTAAAACCTTTCCAAAATACTGTGCTCCTGAGGGTTGCAAGCTACCTCAGGAGTAGGAGTAGTTGTAATGTGAATGTAAATAAAGTTATGTTAGCATCAGTTGGGCTGCTATGTTCCTCAGTTCCACAGGAATAAATATCTAAAGTTGGTAGCTATGTGGAGCTTAGAAATATATGAGTATGGCTGTTGGAAAAAAATCTACAACAGATATATTTCAAGACCACTCTTCTAGGCCTCATGCTGTTCCCCTGCACAAATTTGCTACTGCACAAAAGCTAAAACTTTCGACTCCTTTAAGTTTAAACCCAAGGTCAGGAAACCTAGCTGGTTCTTGATCCCCTCTCTTGTCTTGAGTGGAAAGGATGTCATCAAGATACTGTTCAGTGATATGGTTCCTCTGATTTCTGGATGAAATGTCTAGTCAAGTGTTACTCAAGTTGTTACATACACACTATGTTTTCCTTCTTTCTCATCCCTCCCTTACTTTCTGTAGATTATAATTGTAAAACAAGACTTCCCTTCCTTTAACTACCATATTGTCTTTTTTTAATGTTAATTTATTTTTGAGAGAGAGAGAGAGAGCATGAGCTGGGGAGGGGAGACAGACACACAGAATCCGAAGCAGGCTGTAGGCTCTGAGCTATCAGCACAGAGCCCAGCATGGAGCTCCAACTCAGGAACCCTGATATTATGACCTGAGCCAAAGTCAGAGGCTTAACCAACTGAGCCACCCAGGTGCCCCTAATATTGTCTTGTAATGAATACACTTTTCCAAACTACACCTGTCTCCCTGAAGATTCTGATCTCTCCTTTTTTCTTTCTTCCATTCTCTTTGAGCATTGCTGGTCTAATGTAAGATTAGCCAGCAAAACCATCATTCTGGAAAAAGTTCTTCCCTGCAGTTGTGGAAGAAATAATTAAATGAATGTAAGCACAGCTAATGTATGTACTTAAGTCTTCTAAACGGGTCACCTGAAATGATGTCACATTTCATTTCATCATAATAGGAGATAGCAAAATGGAGGCTCTGTTGATGTTTGTTAAGAGATTTCCTTTGTTAGCTGTATAACTAAGATTTTCTTTAAATAAAGGAGGTCACAGGGGGACAGTGGGTTATAAACTATGTGCATTTCTTGGACCACATAATGATTTACCGATTGAATTATATGTAGAGATTTTTATTGGAACTGTGGTTTAACACTCCTTTTAAAGTCTTTTATCACTGGGATATATCAGTGAAACAAATGTGCTAAAACACTTTCAGAGTTTAATCATTTACCTAGGTAATGGGGTAGGGGTAAATGGGAGCAGTGGGGAGGGCTGGGGTATTAATGAATGGTACGTCATGTAGAAAGGAGGATTGACTGATAATATCCTTACTATTTTGATTAGCAGGCTGACATATATAGTTGTGCAAGTTTTACACCGCATCATGCTAGGGGACGCCATTCACATTTATAGTCATCATGGGTATCTGTATTTATAATGTCAATTTTCTAACAGATGTTAGTACATTGTCTTGCAAAGATGTTTGGGTTAGTAGAAAGATTGCCTGAATATTATTAGAGAATCCTGCTACCACTACACTTACCTTAGGTAACTTGGGCAAAATACAATATTCCTGAAACTCAGATTCCTCATTTGTAAAATGGTTAAAAAACACATGTAAATGTAAGAATTGTTGTGAGTATATGAGAATATATAGAGAAAGTGACCAGCCCAGAAGCTATAAATGGAAAGTATTATTTGTTATAAATAATGCTAATGATTTGTTTTAAGCTAGTGAACTGATACATTTTATGCTGACCTTACAAAGAATTTTAGAAAATATCTATCTGAGTTTGTGATTTGCATATGACTACTAATTGAAATCTAATGAAATACACGAATAGTAGTTTTTAAAATAAATTTTCCGATGTGAATTTTTCTTTCCATTGTGAGATAATGACTTTCAAAAGGTAATTATTAGATAGATCCATGTCTGAGTTTCAGATATGTTCTTCTATACTCAGCTAATTAAAAATGCTATAATGTTGTAATAGTTATATGGTGTGTTTGTGGTATTAGGAAGGATACTTTCATATCACTATTGAACATCTTCAGTATATAGAGCATTTATATAATCTATAGAAATTAATTTTCTCTAAACTGAACAAGTTTTATTACTGATACCAATTGCCTATAAAAAAATTATTTGGTTGGCTGGGCAGAAAAGGAAACAGTTTCTTCAGTTATCCCAGCCCCACCCAGTCCCATTGCCTTTGCATATCAGATGACACTACCCCCACCCCCACCCCCATCCCAGGCCACATTTGATTGGGCCAAAGTGAAATGTGACAATGCTGAGACAACCAGATTCACTCTCTTGGTAAATTAAACTCAAAGCCCCAGAGACTGAGTTAGGTAGCAATGGACATTCCATCTATAAGTTAAAGAATTAGGGACAGGAAACTAAACACACTTGAAAAAGAACTGCATTGTAGAAGATGGTCTAGCTGAGAAGTAGAGAAGTTGTTATGAAGGGTGGAAAACTGCGTTAAGAGTTTTTCATTTTTATCAAAATGTAAATGTGTCTGCTTTTGGCTACTCTGAGATACCCTTGAATCTGTCTTCTAAATTCCTCTTTCATTTGAGCTGGTCTGAGTGGATTTCTATTACTTTCAACTGAAAGATCCTTAAGAATCTTGTCTTGTTGCAAGAAGGATTTCAGATGATGTGATAGGGTTATGCCTTTTGTGAGCCACTATGCTTCCA
Organism: Acinonyx jubatus; assembly: GCF_027475565.1. Taxonomy (NCBI): domain Eukaryota; kingdom Metazoa; phylum Chordata; class Mammalia; order Carnivora; family Felidae; genus Acinonyx; species Acinonyx jubatus. The sequence goes on from NC_069387.1 coordinate 52,082,037, forward strand.
ATGAAACACACACACACACACACACACACACACACACACACACACACACATCTTTTCAGATCAATTGCAAGAGGTTCATTGGGGGTGAGAACCACTCTCCTCCTTTTATTGCTTCTTAAAGACACTGATTTCTTTTTTTGGTTGAAGACTCAGTTAAAATTTTTCTGGTGGTTTCCAGATCTTTATACTGTGAACATTGGAAGACTGTTAACAATTTTTAGCCATTTTAAATATTTGGTTGTGATTTCCACTGAATAAGGGACTGGAGAATAAGGTGCTGGTGCCATTTGTCTTAAATTACTAGAATAGGTCTTGTGTGGCAATCTTTATAAGGTTCATGATAAAGCTTCATAGCTTTGCTGAGTAAGAATACTAAAGTAAAGGATACCTATTTTATTTCCTAGGACCTGAAAATTTAGAACGAATGATTCTCTTCTCTGGCTTACATTACACTTTGTGGAATTCAGTATAATTTTTTCTTTTTTTTTTTAATTTTTCTTAATGTTTATTTATTTGTGTGAGAGAGAGACAGAGACAGAGTGTGAGCAGGGGAGGGGCAGAGAGAGAGGGAGACACAGAATGTGAAGCAGGCTCCAGGCTCTGAGCTATCAGCACAGAGCCTGACGTGGGCCTCAAACTTACAACCTGAGCCGAACTCACGACCTGAGCCGAAGTCAGACGCTTAACCGACTAAGCCACACAGGTGTCCCCAAGTTTTTCTTTAATAATTAATGAAGCAATTGGTCAGTAATTTAACACATATCATTCCATCCCCATATGGAACTTACATTACTATTCTCATGGAAAATTTTCTAAGGTTAAAAATTTGATTTTAGGAACAATAAAATGAGGGAGCCTCTTTTTATAGCAAACTTTTAGACAATGGAGGAAGACTATAGCCTGGAAATAGAACAGATCTTACCAATTCTTGAAATTCAAATAGAAAACTACAGGCTGTCATTAAAAATAGTGTAAGATGGTGCTTTTATTGTATACTGCCTTTGCTCAAAACCATATACTATAAAGGCCATATGCTGGGTGATCTTTTGATTATCCCATCTGTTAGTATTCATTTGTCCCCTGCCAAAGGAATTACAGGTTGTGCATGGGGCATTCAATCTATCACTAAATGCAGTCACTTCTGGGCAAGAGAGCAGCTCTTGAACATTTACACATAAATTTGCTAGCAAGAAGCTAGGATTCTCCAACTGAGATAGCCAAATAGTTGGTTCTTGTGGTTTAACACATACTATGTGCTAAACTTCGTCTCTACAAAATAGACTCATTTTGTTGGGGTCATTTTCCAATTATTTTCTGGTCAGCCTTATGGTAATGGGATTTTACAGATTTCCAGGACATCAAGTCAAATTTTGTAAGTTCTATTTTAAGACTTAGGGGGCACCTGGGTGGCTTGGTCGGTTAAGAGTTCGACTTCCGCTCAGGTCATGATCTCACAGTCCGTGAGTTCGAGCCCCGCGTCGGGCTCTGGGCTGATGGCTTGGAGCCTGTTTCAGATTCTGTGTCTCCCTATCTCTCTGCCCCTCCCCTGTTCATGCTCTGTCTCTCTCTGTCTCAAAAATAAATAAATGTTAAAAAAATTTAAAAAAAAAGACTTAGAATTTTCTTGCCTTCACAAAAAGGAAAACGGAAATTTGAAGACAAAGAAAGCCAAGTTTTCCTGTTACAAAGATTACTGAAAGATGAATAAATGTATAAAATGTTTTTGGGAGGGAAAAATATAACTGATTCAACATCGTGAAGACAGAGACAAGCATGGTACAGTTAATGGGGAGGGATTCTGTGTATTTCATTAAAACAATAGAATACAATTTGGTATGTGAGAAAAATGCTTTTAAACCTGTAGTCACATAATGTCATTGGATTACTTAAAAGTACTACAGTAATCTGGATTTGTTAATTCACCCTGCAGGCTATTCCTAATTTAGTCACTTGAGAATTGAACATTGGAATTATGGAGGGATTTTAATTAAAGGCAGTGTCATGTTTTCTAAATGCAGAGTAACTCACACTTCTATAACATGGGACTTTGACACCCAAAAGTCCTGGCTGAATCTTCAGTAAAGATCAGGAAAAAGGTTAGCTATAGTGAACATAATACTTATGTATGTACAAATGGTGCTTCCTTAACTGGTTGGTCTCAGTTTGTCTACTCAAGTAGTTAAATCAACACCCTAAATTCTTGCTGTCTTGTTCAAACCTATAATTTGTGCAGAAAAACATTGTATAGAGTATAAACTAAAGCAGAAATTTATATCATATATAGTTTCAGCTAGCAGAAGTAAATTATCCAGGCATTACTCCAGTTCAGTAGTCCAAACCAACAGGCAGAAAAAGCAATAATTGTCAAGGTGAAAAAAAAAAAAAGATAAGTTGTTGATTTATTCAAGGTCATTGAGTTAGGTCGGTAGTTAAGGTTTTTCTTTTATCTCTGCCTCTGCTTCTCCAAGAGTTCTATTCTGATCAATCATCACCATAAAGCCACCCTACTGTGGACCTCACCCTATAGTTGAGCAATCTTTTTCCTCTCCATAATTATAGGACATTGTAATTTGCTACTAGATGTATTAACAGGACAATTTAGTTTTTCTAGATGTACAGGTGAATTTAATTAAATACAATAGAAGTGCCTCCTTAATGATAATCTCTAGAGTGGAAAATATTTTGAATTACAATAAAAATTTTAGATTTATAAAAGTTGGTAAGGATAAGGGGAAGAGAATATAATCTGATTTTTAAAAATGAGACAAATAAGGAAAATAAAAAAAAGCGAGCACGCAAGCAAAAAAGCAACCACAAAGCCATGCAAAAGAGTGAAAACAAATCGATCTTGCTGGCTAAATATTAATAGGTATCATAAACCCAGTGACAATTTTTTTGATAATGTATCAGCTCAAGCCCAATAAAAGTAGTTGATCATGTCAGGCTTCTGCTTTTTTTTTTTTTTTCCTTTTTATCCTTTTATGTAATGTCATTCATTCATTGTGATGGTGTTACCTGTACTTGAAAAAATTTATGGCTAAATAAACTAACTGCTGTTAACAACGATTTTGTCATGTGAAGCCCGAGGACTGTAAATAAATATCAAAAGAGGCAATTGTTCTTTAGATGACGTCTGTTTATAAGAGGTAAGAATTATGCAATGCAATTCAAATAGAAAATGTTTTATTATCATCATTCCATGTTACCTGAGTTACATATGTGAGTAGTATAAAGTTAGATATTTGGGGAGAAACAGTTCACACTGAGTCTTCGAGTATGATGCATTCTGAATTTGGAATAAAACTAAAACATAATTGTTAACCCGTTTCCAAAGAACTTGGTCCATGTTTGTAGTCAGAAAGTCAACACATATATAATGTTAATATATATAATAGTATGCTAAATAATATATATATTATATATACTTGTAATCAAAGAATTATATACAAAAATTTATGATCACTTTTAGCTTGAGTATTTATAACATTGCTAAAATTTTTAATGACATATTTGCTTATTTTTTGATTGTTAGTCTTGTGAGAAAGTTGACCTATATAATATTTAATTTTTAACTTGAATATATATATTTCAATATAACATTTCCAGAAACTTTTGTTAAAGAAATAATATAAATTTTTAATTTTAAATATGGTGTGAAAAACAGGGGCTAGTAGGCAATGAAGTTTGCAGTAGAAATGGAGAAATAGAGAAACTAATTTATTTTTAGAGGATCATAAGAACAAGCATAAGTAGCCACTGTATTTAAAACTATTTATTCATTTCACTGGTGATTATGACATTTTGTTTTTCCCTTAATTCATTCATAAACTCACATATTCATATGCTTCTTTGTTGAGTATATATTTTATGTTCTAACTTTTCTAAGTCATTTTAAATTTTTCTAATTATAGTAATGTCTTTATTATCAATTAATAGAATATTTCAAATGAATTAATTTTCCAGGCAGTTAAAGAGGCAGCAAATTATAAGCATTTTAACCACTTAAGTCATCATTATTTCTAAAATATATTGCACAGTTCCCTCCTAAAATGATAATCTGACAAAATTTAGCTTTTATCGTGTGGATCAATATAATCATGAACATGCAATGAAATATTTTTGTTGTCCTTTTACTTTTGGATTTTCATTTAACTTTTCAATTTCATGTCATAACCACATAGATATTCCATTGAGGGCAGGGGTCAGTAATAGTAAGTGAGTGGCAAATGTTTATGAGTGATATATTATGGGCTGAATTTTATCCCCCTTCCAAATTTTTATGTTGAAAATGTGTATGTCTTATTTATAGTAACTCAAAATGTAATATATTTGGAAATAGTGTCTTTAAAGAGGTAGCTTAGAATGAGGTAAATTAAAGAGGTAAGTTAAAATGAGGTCATTAGCATGGGCCCTAATCTAATGTGACCAGTGTTCTTATAAGAGAAATTTGGACATAGATACATACAGAAGGAAGATGGTGTGGAGATGCCGAGAGAAGGTGGTCATCCATAAGCCGAGGGGAATGGCCTTAGATGAAACCAATTGTGCTTATGCCCTGAGCTCAGACTTTTAGCCTACGAGAAAATAGATTTCTGGCTTTTTAACCACCCAGTCTGCAGTACTTTATTATGGCATCCCTAGGAACCTAATACATGATAATGCCATGGTGCCCTATGGGAGAATGAAATGTGGCAGCACAAGACTATGTTTTTGTTAATCTTACATTTGTTTTTTTTTAGTCTTCTGCCTTCTCAGTAGTTCTCAAGGTATCAGTTGCAATCTATTTCTAAAAAATGCTTGAATAGTAACGTGTTCACTTGATGCAGTAATTAAAACTCTCAAAACCATTGTGGTTGTTTTAATTTCTGAATTTTAAGTTGTCTTTTGAGCTTTCTCTTGTGGAACGATCATGGTAACTGGAGTTGGAGGACCAAGGGTTCTATTTTAAGCCTTTTTGCTGTATTAGCCTTATGACTTTGTCAAATATTACTTCTCCTTCTGTCAAAGGAGAGTAGTGATAATACTTTATCAGGTACCTGTGAGATTTAAATGAAATACTATACGTGGAAATCGTACTTTATAAATGGATCCATGTTGCACAAACACTAGTTACCATAACCAGATACTGGACAAGTATCTATTGGCAAGTAGGGATTTGTCGTACCAGCTAATTTATCATTTGTCAGTAATAAGTTATTTAAAACACTGGTGGCCTCATGTTAAGTCAAGACTATATGTAGTTATTTTTTTGTTTTTTTGGATGACATAATTTGGCAAATGGAAGTTCTACATTCATATTATGAAAAATATGGCTGGTAGTTTCTTACAGAGTTTATTTAAAGACTAAGGAGATCAGATTTTGTCTTTCCTCTAATAATTTCAAGTTATATTTTCCAGAGGTCAATATCATCACAAGTCCTTAAGTTCAAGTGGAATTTTTGTCATTGACAGTGCTTAGTTTAGATTTTATTTATTTTCTTGGCATATTAGTATTAGCCGTGCCTCAAATATGAGTCTGTTGCCCAGAATATCTTTTTTCCTTCTTAGTTATACTTTATGCAATTTAAAAATTAAAGAAATTATCTTTTAATTATATGACCAGTTGTACCCAGAGCTACCTGCTCTTGTTTTCAAATGCACGGATGTATATTACACCTAATGTTAGTCAGTTACACAATGGCAGCAGCCCAGTGGTGATTAGTACAACTAGTTTATCTGTTGGATTTGTCTGGGTACTTCATTATTCAATGCCTCCTTGTAAGGTCCAATCTGGTGCTTTCAAAAGAGGTACAATCTTTACTATTAAATTAGTTTCTGCTCTAGTCACTCTGCAACTCATCACCTCTCTTTTTCCATTTGAGTTTCATATACATGCCCCACCTAATTTTAGAACTTCATATGTTTCAAGAAGACTTAATGAACACAGACTTAATGAGGGGAGACACTAGCCCTTTTAAAAGGCCAAAACTTTTGAAATGATATTAATCTATACGGAAACCAAAGCCCTCTGCTTGTTAAATTTGAGAGGATAATTTCATAGCAAAAGCATCCTTTATGTTGGTTTTACTTTGGTGATACTCACATTTTGGGTCTGATGCCTGTTTTAGAGTCTGAAATATGAGGAATAGGAAGTATCTTGGTTTTTGTGGGTTTTTTTAAAATAATAAAATGTATATAACGTAAAATTCACCATTTTAACCATATCCCTCTTACCAGTAAGTGCTGTTTTTATCCTCAAATGTCCTGTACTATTAAGGAAACCACCTTTATCTAAATGACAAATAAAATTTATATTCTAATCCAGTTAAGTCCCAGGCCAGTGCTTCCATAATGGCCAATTTTCCTTGCCTTGTGCTCAGATGAGACCTGCAGGATCATACGAAGGCTCTCAGCTGCAATCACTGTATTCAGAATTCAGCCAATAAATTGCTTCATGCTCCAAACAGATGTTTCCCTTTTAGGTTAATGCACAGCTTCTGGACCACTTTTCCTTCCCTAGAGGAATATCAGCACGGCCATAAACTAGAAAGCTGCTTGTAAGTGTCCAAGAACCTATCCAGGAGTGGTGACAAAAGTAACAGGATGTGAATGTGGAGAAGCAGGGATAAATTTCTTCATGAGATGCCCGCCTCATTTTCATTTTCCACTCCCATCCCCCACTTTCTATGTCTGAGATCCCTTGAGGTATTATAGAATTGCCTATTTTAATTTTTATCCTAAAAAAGTTTTATCAGCTGGTTTATGTAACATGTTTTTAGTACAATAAGGTTTGAGACAAGGGCAAGGACACTCTCCAAACTGCTATGTGTAGCAAAGCATGCACTGAAAGCATCCCCTCCTAAACTGTGCCGGAATTAGAGACATTTCGGGTTATTAAAATGAGAGAAATAACCCCAATCTTAAAAATTTAGTAAGACTTTTCATGACAGAGAAAGAGGCACTTTTTAAGAGGTTATCATTCTCTGAAAAAGAAAAAGAAAAAAATGACCTGCTCCTTCATTAAAAGAGTGAAATTCCAAAAAATTTTATTCCTTCATTTGTGGTATTTCACTTTCCATGAAGGATTAGACTATTCCTTCTTTGTGTAGAGAGTAAGTTACAACGTAAACAAATGTGAGTTCCTTTTAATGGATGGTGGCGTTATTTTTTTATGGAAGGTGTGAGTATAGTTTATATACACAATTTTTCTCTCCCAGAGTGATAGTGCCATAGATATGCCTCAAAAATTAATGTCTCTACCTCTCTATTCAGTAGAGTGGAATGAAAGCTTCATATGCTGGTGTGAATGGGGAGGGTAGCAGAAGTGTGGGAAGTGTGAAGGCATTTTACAATTTGTCAAAGTATGACTTTGAGTACATTATTAAAAACTTTTTTAAAAAGCATGATTTACATCTCTGTTAGAAAACTTCCCCCGGATTGAAAAATCAAAGAAGCTTTATAAGAAGAGAATTTTAATAATTGCTTTGGTAAAAATGTAATATTTTGGACTTTTCCTTTTGCTTAGTGATCAAAGTACTTTACACTTATTTTTCAGCCAATCGAAGAAAAGTTTCCAAGCTTTTTATTCAATTTGTGTTAAATTTTCTTACTGACACCTAAATTCAAGACTCTGGATTTATTTTCAGATACTTAATATACCTGATGACTGAAAACCCGGTTTAAGTTGTTAGTGGACAAAAATGAATAGAATTCAGGAGTTGAGTAATTTAGAATTTATTTGTTTTCTTTTTAAATTATTTTTTCTTTAACCACACACACAAAAAGATTTATACAGAGACCTATATAGAAGCTGGCACAATCAGTGTTGTAGATCTGAATTGGCAGGGTAGAGTGAGGTTTCTAAAACTGAAATATTTTTGCTTAAGCAACAGTCTTAAAAGGATACTTACTTGTATGATTAAAGTCATACAATTCTAGGTGTATTAGACTTGCCTTAATCTTACTTTTTCTAAAATGCTACTACCTCTTTTTAAATCTACTAATGGATATAAACTAGAGAGAAAATTTACTCAAATTTGAAGTCATAGTCTAGAGATGTCAGACAAAACAGAGATGGATTACTGGAGTCAGCTGGATGGTTGAGAAATCTTTCTATTAATCAGTCAGCCCATCAACCAATTAATTATTTAGTCTATTAATATACACATTGAGCAAATATTTATATTGCCTCCTATATGCCAGGTATGATGCTGAGTGTGTAAAGTGAGCAAGTATTATTGTTGCTTTCAACTAGTGTGTGTATGGCCCCATAGTAAATAAGCCATTTACATTCTCTCCTTGAAGTTTCATAACTATATTATAAAGAAAGGATTATCGTACATTTTGCAAATGAGGATCCTGAGGTTTGCCCAAAGAGCCCAGCTAATAGACAGCCAAGCCATAATTACATGACACTCTTTCTGACTCTTAACCTGTGTTAAAATTTCTGAACAAGATTAGGCTTTAAAAATCACCTTCTTGGGGTGCCTGGGTGGCTCATTCAGTTGAATGTGCGACATGGGCTCAGGTCATGATCTCATGGTGATCTGTGAGTTCGAGCCTGGCGTCAGGCTCTGTGGTGACAGCTCAGAACCTGGAGCCTGCTTCAGATTCTGTGTCTGCCTCTCTCTCTCTGCCCTTCCCCTGCTCATGCTCTGTCTCTGTCTTTCTCTCTCAAAAGTAAACATTAAAAAAACTTTTTTCTTTAATCACCTTTTTTAACTTCCAAACTCAGTTTGTTTATATCTGTTTTGACTCATTTTCTAAATGAGTGAATTACTAAGCCTTTGTTAGGTGTCACTGGAAAGGCAACATAATGTAAAGGTTAACACCATGGGCTCTGTACTTGGCTTTTGGATCCAATTCCTGCTCCTCTATCAAGGAGCTGGGCAAAGTTTGAACTGTTTGTCTCCTTCCTGTTTGGTAAAATGCGAGCATTAATAATGCCTACTTCTGTCAAATGGGGATAATAATTGAACACGGAGTCAATAAGTTAATTCAATAATAGTTGAGAATGCACACATTGGAGTTAGACTGCGAGGGTTTTTATTCTAAACTCTATCACCAGTTAGCTGGGCAACTTTGCACAAGTCACTCTAAAATTTTCTTTTTATGTTTATTTATTTTTGAGAGAGAGAGATAGAGTGCAAGTGCGGGCAGGAGCAAAGAGAGAGGGAGACACAGAATCTGAAGCAGGTTCCAGGCTCTGAGCTGTCAGCACAGAGCCCCACATGGGGCTCGAACTGACAAACCGCGAGATCATGACCTGAGCCAAAGTCAGCCATATAACCAACTGAGCCACCCAGGCGCCCCTTGCACAAGTCACTTTAATCTCTGAGTATTAATGGGCTGATGTATTGCTAGGAATATATAGTGCTATGTGTGTTAGTTGTTATATATTCACATATAATTTTAGAGAAATTTGTTCTTCAACTTTCTTTTAATCTTGACATATAATGTCCATTTTCCAGGTCAGGACATAGAGATTAAGCTCTTTTTTAGTCTCCTAGTTTCCTATATCAGTGCTGTTATTTCTATTATAATACTACCATTTTGATTGATTTGTAACCCCCTCTTACATAAACAGTTACAATAGCCTGGTTTCCCTGACTCAAGTTTTTCTTCCTCTCAATTCATTCAGCATACTACTGTCAAATTATTCTTCTCAAACACTACTTTCATCATTTATAAACTAAACAGAACTACTCAGATGAGTCATGCTTTTCCATATCACATACTTGCCTTTTATTTTACTTCTCTGAATTTCTTTCTCCCTAATTCTGCTTGGCTGTATCATATTTCTGTTTTGGAGATTACATTTGTCTAATGCCACCTTCTTGAAGAAGCAGTCTGATACTGCCAGCAATTTCTTCTCTCGTTTCTCACATCATTGTATCTCTATCTCACTAATGGTAGAGATAAAACTCTCATTGTTGCATTATTCTCATGCAATAGCTGGGAGTCAGGAGTTTTAAATGGGCTAGAGTAATAAGAACTGTAACAATAAGAACCGGCTTTGTTTAGCAAAACATCTTGAAAAGTGATTTTTTTTTTGCCTTTGTATGTGTTCAGATTTTATTTGTTTCAAGTTTTTATTTAAATTCTATTTAGTCAATATGTAGTGCAACATTAGTTTCAGGAGTAGAATTTAGTGATTCGTCACTTACATACAACACCCAGTGCTCATCAAAAGTTCCCTGCTTAAGGCCCATCACCTCTTAAACCCATGCCCCATCTACCTCCCCTCCAGCAACTCTCAGTTTGTTCTCTATAGTTAAAAGGCTGTTTTATGCTTTGCCTCTCTCCGTTTTTTTAAGAAAGATCTCAGAACCTGTCAGGGATTAGATCAAGAGGTAACTAAATTAGAATTTATACGTATGTATAGGGATTTGTGAGAATTTGGAGCAAATGTGCTGGGAGGTGAGGGTGGGGAAGGGAAGTTATAAGAGAGAAAAGTGCTTAGCAATATAATGAATTTCTGGAGCCCTAGTGGAAGACATGAGGATGGATTTGAGGGAGGAGAGAAGATAGTTACTGAAAGACTTTAAAACAAAATCAATATACAAAAATCCATTGCATTTCTATACACTAACAATGACATATTGAAAAGAGAATTGAGAAAACAATCCCACTTACATTTGTATCAAAAAGAATAAAATACCTAGGAGTAAACTGAACCCAGGATGTAAAAGACTTGTACACTGAAAACTATAAGACATTAATGAAAGTAGCTGAAGTCACATATAAATCATGAGTTGGAAGACTATTGTTAAAATGGCTTTGCTACCCAAAGCAATCTACAGATTCAGTGCAATCCCTATCAAATTCTATTTTTCACAGAAATAGAGCAATCTAAAATTTGTGTGGAGCCACAAAAGACCATTAATAGCCAAAGCAATCTTGAGAAAGAAGAACAAAACTGGAGGCATCATACCTCCTGATTTCAAACTATATTGCAAAGCTATATTAATCAAAAACAGTTTGGTATTGGCATAAATAGTCATACAGATCAATGGAACAGATATAAAAACCAGAAATAAACCCATGCATATGCGGTCAGTTAATTAATGACAAAAGAGCCAACCCTATACTATGGGGAAAGGGCAGTCTCTTCAATAAATGGTGTTGGGAAAACTGGACAGCCACATGCAAAAGAATGAAATTGGACCATTTTCTTACACCGTACTCAAAATTGATTAGTGACTTAGATGTAAGACCTGACATGATAAAACTCTTAAAAGGAAATATAGTGGTAAGTTCCTTGACTTTGGTTTTGGCGATGTGTTGTTTTTGAATTTGGCAACAAAAGTGAAAATTAACAAGTGATACTATAACAAACTAAAAAGGTTCTGGACAACAAAGGAATTTTCATCAACAAAATGAAAAGGCCATGTACTGAATAGGAGAAAATATTTGCAAATCATTATATATGAAATAAGGTTAATATCCAAAATATATGAAGAAATCATACTACTCCATAGCAAACAAAACAAAACCAATCCAATTTAAAAATTGGTAGACACTTTTGAATAGACACATTTCTGAATGGATACTTTTCCAAAGAAGACATACAGATGGCTAACAGGTACATGAAAAAGTGCTCAACATCACTAATCATTGAGGAACTCAAAACCACAATGATATATCACTTCACACCTGTCGAATGGCTACTATCAAAACACAAGAAATAACAAGGATTGGTGAGATGTGGAGAGAAGGGAATGCTTGTTCACTGTTGGTGGGAATATAAATGGAGCAGCCACTATGAAAAATGGTATGGAGTTTCCTCAAAAAATAAAAAATAGAAGTACCATCTGATCTAGCAATTCCACTTCTGGGTATATTATCTGAAGGAAACAAAAAACATTAACTTGAAAAGATAGCTGCATCCCCATGATCACTCCAGTATTATTTACAATAACCAACATATGGAAACAACTAAAATGTCCATCATGGATGAATAGTTAAAAGATGGTGTGTGTGTGTGTGTGTGTGTGTGTGTGTGTGTGTGTATAATACATACATATAATGGAATATTATTCAGTTATAAAAAAGAATGAAATCTTGTCATCTGTGACATTATGGATGGAACTTGAAGGCATAATGCCAAGTGAGGTAAATCAGAAAAAGAAAAATGCTGCATGTTATCACTTATATGTGATATAAGAAACTAAAAGCAAAAACCAAGTTCATAGGTACAGAGAACAGATTGGTGGTTTCCAGAGGTGGGGGGGGGGTAGGCAAGGCAAAATGGGTTAAAGGTGTCAAAAGGGACAAACTTCTAGTTGTAAAATAAGTCATGGGGATATAACGTACAGTCTGGTGACTATAATTAATAATATTGTATTGCATGTTTGAAAGTTGCTAGGAAGTGGATCTTAAAAGTCATCAAAAGAAAAAAAATTTTGGTAACTATGTATGGTGATTGGTGTTATCTAGATTTATTGTGATCATTTCAAAATGTATACAAATATTATGTTATACATTTGAAACTAGTAAATGTTATGTATCAGTTATACCTTAATTAAAAAAAAAAGTAAAAACAAAAACCAAAAAACAAAACAAAAAACACAACTTTTAAGACCAGGCTATGTGATATTCAATTACACTGTGTGCTATAGTGTAATTCTCACTAGTATACCTTAAATATTTGGGAAATAACCTATTCTTCATTGTAACAATTAAGGTCCTGGAAAGAAAGAGATGGGTACTCAAACTTGGTAAAAGGAGTTCAAAAACATATATATTAAGAGGCGTGGACAAGGTTTAGGAAAACCAAGAAGTGATAGTGCAGTTGTCTATGACTAAAGCCATAAAGAGAAGAAATAAATACCAGCGAGAACCCAGAGACAGTAGCTCTAGTTGGCCAGTCACTTGATAGGAGTTGTGGAAGAGAAATGGAGTCAACATACAGCTAACCACCAGGAAGAGAACTGGAGAAATAAACTGCTTTACCTCACTTCACCCTCATGCTTTGATCTTGTTGGCTAAACAAGGTCTTTCCTCAGCTGATGTTCCATCAACTAAACCCAACCCGAAGTCAGTGGGCATAGCAGATCATGGAGCCAAACATACATTGCAGCCTCCCAGGTTGAGGGGCAAAATAGTGAGCTAGAGTGTTTTGGAGGTGCAAACAGAAAATATCCAGCACCTACAAGTTGTGTGAGCTTAAAGAAAAGGAAGCACGTTCTGTGTTGGGTTCAATACATGGTAGACAGAAGAGAACAGTGTCAGAGTCAAGACAGGATATTGAGAATTTGGCTAATGCTAGAATTAGAAGTAACTAGGCACAACGTCAATCACCCATCAAGAGAGGCTCACTAAATATTCTCAATTTCGATGAGGATTTCATTCAATTTTATTGAATCTAAAAGGCAGAGTGACTCAGCTAAAGTATGTTCTACATGCTTATTTGCACACATATCCTGCCTTCTCTACTTGACTATAAATCTCCCTGAAGATAAGGAACACTTATTGTCCATCTTTGTTTCATCCCACAGCCCCTGAGACAGTTTTTATATAGTATGTGTTCCATAATTATATGGTGAATTGATTAACAAATAAATGCAATTCTCATGCTCAGAAAGCTCCCATGGCATGCTGAAATTGTTTCAATGCCCCTAATAATACTGTCCCACCTACCTTTTCAGATACTCGATTGTTTACTTTTTACTTGAACATGCCTTGATTTTTTTATACCTCTCTGTCTTCGCTCGTTTGGTTTCCACCTGCTGACTCCAAACAACATACATGCCTTTAGGCTCTGCACAATTTTAATTTCAGAGGTAAATCCACCACTGACCTCAGTAGCTGTTTCTGAATGCTCCTAATATTTGATACCTTTCCACTGGTCTTGTGGAATTAGAAATATTTCAAACTCTTATCTTTGATTTGTCAGTTGAAGTAATTGAAACTCAGATGGGCTAAAGTGATTCACTTACTTAAGGTCTCTAGCTGACTTACCTTAACTCTCTTTTCCCTTTGCCCCACTGCTTCTTAGTGCTCTGTGTTTGTGCCTTGTTTTCCTGAGTCATATTCCTTAAGTACTTAGACACTTTCTTATACATCTTTGCCCAAGACACAAAAGGCCTATCTCAGGTATGTGGTATTTACACCAGTATTTACTGACTGGCTAATCAGTTAATTAAAAGTTTTTAGAACAGACACCAATGAAAAGTGTAAGTTACCTGGGAAGTCTCTAAAAATGTTTTTTTATGTGACAGTAGGCATCCCACTCACCTATCCCCAACCTGTTGGGATTGGGTGTAAATTGCTGATTGATCAGATGTATTATTCACTAATACAGGTCCTCAGATTAAAATAAAACAAAAAACAAGATAAAGGATTAACAAATATTGAGGTTATGTTTGTGTGGCAAGTGGATAGAAGGTAGTGATTTTTTTTCTAGGTAACTGAATCAGGAAGACAGAGCGTAGCGAAATTCTCTTGGCAGATTTGGATAGTGTATTTCTCCCAGTTTGATAATTTCCAATCATGTATAACTCGATCCCTAAGTAGTTCAAATCTTTAAGATTTCTCCCAAACTAATGAACTGCATGTGTTTACCCAAGGTAAGGCTGTATGGCCTAACTTAAATATCAAATTTCTGCTAAGTCAGTGTGGTATTAATTATGCACACATGTATCTTTGATTGACAAAATGGAGAGATACATGATTACAGAAAGCATCTAGTCTGTAGCAGTGGTTAAAAAAATAAGATGGGTGTGGTGTGTGTATTTGACTGATGGAAAGTTTGGGAAACACTTGTGATGAAGTTTGTAGGATATTTAAACCAAAGAAGACCTTAGAATAATTTGATCCAGTTCTTTGTTTTATCAAACTGAAAAGGAGACTGATTTCTTGCCTTAATTTATACAGAGGTAATGCTAGATTTAGTGTCTAAGTCTAATTTTAGGTATATCCTTTGTATTACCTATTCCACTCTAGAAGTTATTTAAAAATTTTTTTTAAATGTTTGTTTATTTTTGAGAGAAAGAGAGAGAGAAGCGGAGAGAGAGAGAGGGAGACACACAATCTGAAGCAAGCTCCAGGCTTTGAGCTGTCAGCACAGAGCCTGACACAGGGCTCAAACTCATGAACTGTGAGATCATGACCTGGGTTGAAGTTGGAGGCTCAACCGACTGAGCCACTCAGGTGCCCCTAGAAGTTATTTTTTTTAATGTTTATTCATTTACTTCAAGAGAGAGAGTATGTGTGTGCATGTGTGTGCATGAGCGGGTGTGAGACAGAGAGAGAGAGAGAGGGAGAGAAAGAATCCCAAGCAGGCTCCACACTTAGTGCAGAGCCATACTCAGGGCTTGATCTCACGACCACGAGATCACAACCTGAGCCGATATCAAGAGTCGGATGCTTAACCAACTGAGTCACCCAGGCGTCCCCACTCTAGAAGTAATTTTAATGTTAAGTGTTGGCGTCTAAAATTTCAAGTCTCTGAAGGGCCATGTTGTACGAGTAAGCTAGGCAGTAAGACTTGGATCTATTCCAGCTTGATCTGGTGTCACATTAACACTCCATGGTTGGTAAGACCAGTATTTCTAGGTTCTTGCTACTTGGCACACAGTGTAGGTAAACTTTTATAGTGATGTACAGATGGAAGCAAATATCATTGAGCTGGCCATAGTCCCGCAAACCCAGTTTAATTAACTATGCTTATCTGTTTAGAGAGACAATACCCACCTCCCCTGAGTTGTTGCTGGTTTTTAAAACTATGATAGTCCTTCTTATTCCCCAGTGTATTTCTATCTGAAACTATAATTATAATCATCACCAGCACAGCTTACATTTTTTTTTGTTTGGATTTCCAGTACATTTTAATAATATATAGGACTGTAATTTATATCAAATAGTTTACAAAATTCTGTTCTGTCAATAGGTATTTGAGCACCTAAGTTTAATATTAAATTCTTGATATCATCCATAATTTTATATACAAGAAAAACACTGAATAAACCACAGCTAATATTTGCTAGTGAACATGGTTGGAAAATTGCTAGAAAAGGTTGGAAAAAAAAGAGTCCTTTATCATGTTATGTAATTCATAGTAAAAAAAAACACCATGTTCTTCCTGAGATGAAAACCTCCTGTTAGTTTTCATCACATATACCTGATTTCAGCTCAAATGTAATACACATTGAGTAAGACCAGAGCCTATTTTTTTTCTTCATTTAGATTTATGCTTCTATTTCTACGGTTCATATTCGAAGAAGAAGAAAAAAAAAAAAAAACAACAGGAAATAAAAGTAGTCTGAGTCCTAAACAGTCTGAAAGGAAATGGCAAAGCCACACAATTCCATATTTCATGGTTTAGACAAAAGAAAACATTTGTTTTTTTAATAATATCTTCTTAAGAATATTTACACAGTCGATTTAACATTATATCAGTTTATGCCCTTTGTATGTTTTAGATAACATTGTTGAATTTCCTTTGACTTAACACGAGGTGAACTTACCAGTGTGGTGAGCCTGTGCAGGCAGGCACTCCCTCCTCTATCCCAACAAAAGCCATTTATTAAGCAGCTGTTATTAGTTTACAAAAGGTTTTTCAACACTGTATGCTTTGACTTCACCTCTCGGTTAGTTTTGAGGGAAACCACATTCTTTAGATTCTCCTCTCTTAACTCTCATTACGCCAACAAAGTACATTTAGAGCATGTTGTTTTGGAAACTTAGACAAAACTATAATATAAACATAATTTGCAATATTTCTGGCTACCTACAAAGCTTATTTTGATATCAGACACAGAAAATCTATAAATCTGAAAATAAAGGCACTTTGTGCAAAGTCATGTTCTTTAGGCTGCTTTCTATAAATCTCAGCAAAAGGAAAACCCCAAACAACTTTCGTGACCTGAATCTAAGTCTGCCAGTTTTCCCATTCCAAGGGGGTAAATGACCACCTTTTCAACAATCAGATATTCTTTGGGTCAGATAAACTATTGCAGAGAAGCAAGAGATCACCTGTCCCACTTGTGGACAAGTGCCAGAAGGTGTCTGTCCTTAGGGCCCAAATGGTCACAAATCAAATCCATTTGTATCTTGCCTTTTTGGCACCCAGCACTCTCAGCACAGAATGAAAGTGTATTTTGTGAGTCAAGACAAGTTGGGGAAAACAAATGAGTGCGTACCTAATACCTGATATCCTATTATTTTCAGTCACAGATCATATGGACTTAAGTTAGTTTTATTCAAAATATTTCAAAGCTAGTTAAATTTCTTTTAATGTTTATTTTTGAGAGAGAGAGGGCATGCGTTGGGGAAGGGCAGAGAGAGAGGGGGACAGATGATCCCAAGCGGGCTCTGCGCTGACAGCAGCAGGCCCAATGGGGGGCTAGAACTCCCCAACCGTGACATCATGACCTGAGCAGAAGTCAGACCCTCAACTGACTGAGCCACTGGGCGCCCCTATTTTTAATGTTAGTTACACTTAGATTGGAAAGTTATTCTCAAGTTTCCTCTCACAGTAAAAATACATCTTGCAGAATGTCTGTGGTGCATGTGTAGTTTTGAAGAATGTATATACAACATAGAGTCATGAATTTATGAATGATTATATATTAAGCGATTATTTGGAAAGCAATTATTTCAAATAAAGATTGTGTTTCCTCATAGGAAAGAATACTTAGTTTGTCATAGCAGACTTCCAAACCGCATTGAACTCAGACTAGGACTGCATAGTGATTGAGTATGGTTAATTACCTGCACTTATTCTAGGAGAAAACAGATTCTGGGTTACAAACAACTGAGGTATAAGGACTATGGTGGCGGAAGAAATGGGACCTCCTGTTTCTGTATTCCTTTCATCAGACTCCTCAAAGGTACTGAACTTATTGGGGCTCCAGGCTTAGTAGGGAAGGGACAGAAGTCTGCATCATCAGATGTCTGTGATCATGGTCAGGTGAAAAGTTTCGTGTTTTTTGGGGGTGCCTGGGTGGCTCAGTTCGTTGAGCGTCTGGCTTTGGCTCAGGTCATGATCTCACGGCTCACAAGTTCGGGTCCCGTGTCGGGCTCTGTGCTGACAGCTCAGAGCCTGGAGCCTGCTTCAGTTTCTGTGTCTCCCTCTGTCTCTGACCTCCCCTGTTCTCTCTCTCTCTCTCTCTCCCTCTCAAAAATAAACATTAAAAAATAAAGTTTGGTCTTTTTTAAGAGAAAATTATTTCCAGGCCAGAGTAACTGCCAAACTTTGATGAAGTGGGGTTTCCTTGCCAAAATGCTTACTAGTCAATCGATAACATTAGATGTGTGTGCTCATACCCAGGAAACAGTATGAAAAAATTTAAACTATTATCACGAAGTCTTTTTTTATTTAAGTCTTTTATTTTCATGCTTGTAGTATAGTACACAGAACATAAGGCATGAAGTAGTTACAGGAAAACCCAATCAAATACCGAATTAACACCACCAGGAGGGCAATTAATGGGTATGGGTAATACAAAGAGTATCATGTAGTTTCTGACTCAGTCTCTTGGGGGTTTCCTCTCTACCCAACCTGGTCCCCAATCAGGAGGTTTCTCTTCTCACTGAAGGGAATAGAATACATATCTTTGGAACAGGGATGGTCAGCAGAATGAATGCATGGAGAATATAAAGAACACTTGAATGTTGTTTGCAGGAGACATAAGATACCTACATTAGAGAGCAGGGCTCTACCCCTGAGCTAACTGAAGAGAAGTCACTTGAAGATAATGAATAATGATGTAAAAAAGCACAGACATTTTGTAAAGCATTTAAGGATGCTTGTAAATAAAGCATCCTTTGTAGTTCATATATAGAAATTTATATATAAAGTTAACTTTAAGTGAGTATATAACCAGGTAGGGGTTCCTCTCATAGTAATAAGGGTCCTGAAAGAATATGTTGTTCCAGTAGATACCAACAAGGGAAAAGAATTACATAGGACACACACAAAAAAATAACCAGGCAAGGACAGCAGAAAAAAGATCTCTAAAATTTACCCAGAGAACATTCCCTTAATCACTCTGGCTAAAGGCTTTCACTGGTTCCTTACATGGGGATGACTGGAAAAGGTATGCCAGAGCTCCCCTGGGGATTGCAGTGTGTTACTTGTGTTGAAGTTAATAAATTTCAGGACTTTTCATATGTTCTCACTAATCCTTTCTTCATAAATCCTAGAAATATGGACGCCTAATGAAATTGATATCTGAACTAGTCTGTCTCTTTGCGTCTATTATGGTTAGGATTTTGAGACACAGAGTAGGAAAAATCTGGTGTGTGGAGTTCAAATAGAATTTTGCTCTAGCAAAATTTGGTTTTGACAGTCTGTATTACATAGTGCATTTGTTTGCTACCTTCAAGGCTATGTTATTGACTCTTGCTGATTTTCCTATTATTATAATAACCAGATCCACTTGTGGATTTAAAATTAACATAGCTTTTATTGTAAATCTCAAGTTGTGATTATTTTCACCCCTTTTCTACCCAGCTCTCCATAACTGCTCTTACTCACATAATTTAGCAATATCCTCAACTTACCTTATTTATCTGGCCATTGTAGGAGTGAAGCCTGTTTAGGTCTGAGTCATACAAACTTACTGACTACACAGCTGGATGGCTCCAGATATTGTTGACTATATGAAATTAAAGAGGTATGAACTGGTAGAGATCTTAGGAAAGAGTCAGACTGACAAAGACAAATACCATATGATTTCACTGATATGTGGAATCTAAAAAATAAAACCAATGAATAAACAAACAAAAAGCAGAATCAGACCTGTAAGTACAGAGAACAAACTGATGGCTGCCAGAGGGAAGGGGTGGGGCATGGACAAAATGGATGAAGGGGAGTGGGAGATACGGACTTCTGGTTATGGAATGAATAAGTCACAAGAATAAAAGGCATAGCATAGGGAATACAGTCAATGATATTTAATAGTGTGGTTTGGTGGCAGATGCTTAGCTACACTTGTAGTGAATATAGCACAACATATAGAGAAGTTAGATAGTTGTGTCATATACCTGAAACGAATGGAACATTGGTGTGTCAACTGTACCTAAGTTGAAAAAAATGTTTAAAAAGCTAGTCTCGTTTCCCATCAAATTAAGGAATCCTTCTGTAGGATTTGAACTTTTTCTCTATGATACTGATGCTCCATTGTGAGACTGCTGCCTATATTAGGAAAGGCTCTTCATAGGTCCATCTAAGGTATTTTCTGTACATTCTCACAGTGGTCCTTATTTAGAGCCTTGGGAACTCAGAATAAACTTTTTCACAAGATAGGCCTTCAAATATTTGCAGATAACTATCTGGTTTATTCTTGTCTTCTGAGACTAAACACCAAGAACTCACAAATTTTGGGTCTACAGATATTCTTCAGTCTATTTCACCTGTTTGAAATAAAGTTCAGTTTGTCAATGTGGTTCATCAGTACTGTTCTCCACAAGTAGTCAGACTTTGGATGTTACAGTAAGGCGATCCTTCCCACCTCCAACAATACTTAGATTCAGACTCTGTATCAGTTAGTATAACCTAAAAGCACATTTTGTGTTCTTGTGGTCAAATGAACATCAATTGTGGTCAACCGAACTGTTCAATATTCTTTCGGAGCAAATATTTTCAAACCTGAACTGCCATATCCTGGAATACATAATTAAAAAGTTAAAGGCATCATTTTATATTACACATGATAAATTGCATCTCTTGGGTTAATTGCAGCATTCTATCAATTGGAGATCCTACCGAATCCAGTTGCAATGTGTTTGCTATCCCTTCCAGTGAGTTGTCATTTACAAGCTTGATGAGCCTGCCTCCATGCTTTTCTTCAAGTCACTGGTCAATAGCACATGGGTTTGACTTCTCTAGGTGATTAATGTATTAGTGTGCACCCATTGGCTTAGTTACTGCAAGAAATATATGTGTTATTGATATTTCTTCATTTCTTTTTTTTTTCAACGTTTATTTATTTTTGAGACAGAGAGAGACAGAGCATGAATGGGGGAGGGTCAGGGAGAGAGAGGGAGACACAGAATCTGAAACAGGCTCCAGGTTCTGAGCTGTCAGCACAGAGCCCGACGCAGGGCTTGAACTCACGAACCGCGAGATCATGACCTGAGCGAAGTCGTATGCTTAACTGACTGAGCCACCCAGGCGCCCCAATATTTCTTCATTTCAAAATGGATAAGAGTTTCTATCAAACACCTTCTTTAATTCAAATTACAGTATATCCATATTTCCCTATCCTCTAATAATCTTGTTTAAAAAGTTAATGAGGTTATTTTATCATGACTTTTCCTTTGGATACATGCTGGCATCACAATTTTTTTTTTAAAGATCTAAAATTGCAAACATCTACATCAAACTTACTATAGTTTGTGAAATTCATCCCTTCTGCTCTAAGAAGACCAGAAAAAGAATTTGTGGCATTCCTTCCGTTCTTCAACTTTCAAAGTTCCCAGACATTGGTTCTACAATCACACCTATACATTCTTTCAGTTTGCTGGGAAGGAATTCATGTGGGCCCAGAGAATGGAATGGAATGGAATGGAATGGAATGGAACGGAATGGAATTTATTTATTTATTTATTTATTTATTTATTTATTTTTATTTATTTATTTTGGGGGAGAGAGAGAGAATGAGTTGGGGAGGGGCAGAGGGAGGGAATCCCAAGCAGGCTCTGTGTTGTAAGTGCAGAACCCCATTGCGGGGTTTGAGCCTAGGAACCATGAGATCACACCTGAGCTGAAATCAAGAGTCGGAGGCTTCAACCGTGACTGAGCCACCCAGGCACCCTGGAATTTATTTAAATTAGGTATTCTTTGGCTGTCATTTCCCGGCTTTAAGTTCATTGTAAAACATACCTGCTCACCACTTTCTGGATTAAAGTGTACTTGATACAGAAAGTAGTAACAAAATAGAAGAGGAGTGGAAACTTTTCTCTCATTTATTAACCTATCTTCTTTACATAGTTCATCTGTTTCTTTCCTGATCATTATCTTGCTATACATATAAAATTACCCATATTTCTATGCTTTTTTTCATGATTTAAGTTTTTCTGGGTCTTTATAACTTTTCAGAAACAGTTTGGTAGGCCTGACATACTTTTGTATTCATCGTTGCTTATAGGTCTTCCTCTATAGCTTATATTTTTATACATCTCACCAGATAATCGTCTTTCTCATTTTAAATATTGAAAATTAGGTCGATAGATTGTGCTGCATTCATGTTTAATTTTTTGGCAATTAAAACACACTTTTTTTTTATCATTTATTTTTTGTTCTCAGCTTTTGAGCCTATCATACATGTAAGCCTGTGCATGATATTTCATTTGGATCTTTTCCTTGTTACTTCTCCTAGTAGTGTTCTCAATTCTAAGGTAACACAGGCACGGATGCCTAAGGATTCTATCATTTTCTCAGATGTTACTCTTTTTTTTTTTTTTTTTTTTGTTAGAGGTTAACTCACTTTGCTTCTCAAACATCAGCACCAGTTGGGTGGTACTGCCTGAACAGAAGTCTGGGTCTCAGCTCTGTGGTGCCCCTTTCCTTGGGTGTCTAGGGAAACACCACCAGTCAAACAGCAGCCCCTCAGGTGGTCTGCGTCCCAGCTCTTCAGACCCCCTCCTCCAGGCTTCTAAATTGTAAATATCTCTTCCTTTTGTTTCCTCATTTGGGGAGTGGTAGCTGTCTCCTGCAGTTTCTGCTTCCATAATACCTTGCCATAGTTTATATTAAATTCTCTCTGTTAAAATAACTGGAGGACTTCTATTTCTTGACTTATATCCCTGAGAAATACGGGCACCATTGACACAATCTCCAATTCACTCCCCATTTGTTTCTCCCTTGTTCTAAGTCACAACATTCAAAGGACAGTAGAAATGAACACACCTTTTATCTCCCATAGGCATTCAGCTTTGTATATAAAATATTCTGCCTTACTCTTAGATGCATTCTCAAGTATATAAATGACAGTGAAAAGCATCACTGAAGTCAATATGTTTTACAATGTTTATTAAAGTCCACTGATGCAATTTCTGCTTTTTTCCCCCCTCAAGCTCAGTCTTGCTTTCACCAAACTGGCTTTTGTTCTGTGGCCTCTTTGAATTCGTTTTCTTCTGACTTTTTTTTCCTGCATTATTTCTGTATTTATGTCAAAAGAAATTTATTTTTAAGATACTTCAAGAAAAAGGTGTATTTTTGTAACTTGGCTCCGAATTGCCAAGCAGGTATAGCAGTGTGCGCTTTTACTGAATATGATTGAACATAAATTCAGGAGAAACCAAGTATACTACCATTGACAGGTTACTCACATGGCATGCACATCTGCTAAGTCTCTGAACAATCTACGTCATGATGTTTTTCTGACTACTCACTCTTATGAAACTACCTCTACATGTGTCATAATCTATGTTTGTTCACAGAATGAGAGTAAAAATGATAATCCTAGGCTAAGACAGTGGTTCTCAAATATTTTTGCTTCAAGAATACTTTATACGTCTAAAATTTTTTGACAACCTCAAAAACTTTTGTTTATGCAAATTATATCTATCAATATTTACTGAGTTAGAAACTTACATTAAGAATTTTTAAAAGGGGTGCCTAGGTGACTCAGTTGGTCGGGTGTCTGACTCTTGATTTTGGCTCAGGTCATGATCTCACAGTTCTTGGGATCAAGCCTCCCCATCAGGCTCTGAGCTGACAGCATGGAGCCTGCTTGGAATTCTCTCTCTCTCTCTCTCTCTCTCTCTCTCTCTCTCTGCCCCTCCCCTGCTTAGAAATCAATCTCTCTCTCTCTCTCTCAAAATAAAGAAATAAACATTTAAAAAAAGAATTTCTAAAATATTGTAGTTTATTTTAAAATAATAAAATAACATCAGTGAAGCAATTTTATGAGAAATAATTATATGCTATTTATGATTTTTGCAAATCTGATTAATGCCTGGCTCAACAGGAGACAGCTGATTCTCTCATATCTGTTTTGCATTCAATCTTTTATAATATGCTGTTTTGCTTGAAGTCTTTGGCAAATGCAGCCTCACATAGATATCTAGTTTGAAAAGGGAAGAATATTTTTTTCAAGTTCTTTCTTTTTTTCTTTCTTTCTTTCTTTCTTTCTTTCTTTCTTTCTTTCTTTCTTTCTTTCTTTCTTTCTTCCTTCCTTCCTTCCTTCCTTCCTTCCTTCCTTCCTTCCTTCCTTTCTTTCTTTCTTTCTTTCTTTCTTTCTTTCTTTCTTTCTTTCTTTCTTTCTGTGTTACCCCCCCCCCTTTTTTTTATATTTAAATTTTAGTTAACATACAGTGCAATATTGGTTTCAGGAGTAGAATTCAGTGATTTATCAGTTATATACAACACCCAGTGCTCATCACGACAAGTGCATTCGTTAGTACCCATCACCCATCTAACCCATCTCCCAACCACCTCCCTCTGTCAACATATCATTAGAATCTCTTATGGTTTGTTTCCCTCTCTTCTCTTTTATCCCCCCACTTCCTACATGTTCATCTGTTTTGTTTCTTAAATTCCACACATGAGTGAAATCATATGTATTTGTCTTTCTCTTATGGACTTATTTAGCTTAGCATAATACATTCTAGCTCTATCCACAACATTGCAAATGGAAATATTTCAGTCTTTTTGATGGCTGAGTAGTATTTCATTGTATATATGTACCTCATCTTCTTTATTCATTCATCAGTCTATGGACATTTGGACTCTCTCCACACTTTGGCTATTGATGTTAATGCTGTTATAAACATTGCGGTGCATGTACCCCTTTGAATCTGTATTATTGTATCCTTTGGCTAAATGCCTAATAGTACAATTGTTGGATCATAGGGTAGTTCTATTTTTAGTTTCTTGAGGACCCTGCATACTGTTCTCCAGAGTGGCTGCACCAGTTTCCATTCCCAATGACAGTGCAAGAGGGTTCCTGAAAAGGGAAGAGTATTTTAATAACATTTTTAGATAATTGTGGGTATTCTTCTTTGACATTACACCAAAACTTGACAAGTGGTAGTTTCTTAAACTTCAGTTGCAATATGGGATCTGAAAGCATATTAACAAACTTTATGTACTCTATACATTGTAATCAATTGGTCTCTCTTGAACTTTTACCCATGATTGATTTTGTAAAATGATATAGTAGTCATTTGGAAACTCTTGATTCACTGAGTCAATGCAGTGCTTCTAAATGTTGACACATTTCATTATACTATATAAAAATTACTTTAATTAAAATAACAATGAGCTCATTTGAAAACTTAAGTATTGAGAAGCATCAAATTCATGATGGCAAACAGAAGTTTTCAAAAATCTAATTATTTTGCTCAAAAATTTACTTTTTCATTATTTACTTTTTATTAAATCAGAAAAGTCTGTTTTCCTTGAAATGATTGGCTCACTTTCTTTGATTTTGAAGAAATTATCAGCCAAATGGCTAAATTGCATAATGGTAGCTTGTCTGCCAATCATTCTTTCAAGTAAAAGTAGTGCTCCATGGAAAAAAGATGGCTAGATCTGTTTGCAACTCAGAAAAATTGCACATGCGCTATTGACTTGGAAACAATCATTGCGCTCCATTATGTGGCAGAAGTGGTTTATGTATACTGCCTATTACATCACATAGAATACAAAACGTGTCAAGATTTAAGGAAACTAACATGGCTTTTATTGTTTCATAAAGGAAATTCTTAACTGAAATCATTTTTTTTTTTAATTGCAAGTATGTAGAGATGGTGTTTAGTGCAGAGGTACCCGCTGTTTTACCTGCCTTTGCTTTTGTGTCATCAGTGCAAATGTCAACACAGTGAGAGAGGCAAGTAACACTTTGTTGTAATTGTAAACATAGTTTTGACCCCATGGATTCCCGAAAAGACTCCCCAGGGGTCTGCAGAAGATACTCTAAGGACCACCATACCAAACAATATGTTGATTCCACTCACCATTCAGAAACTCTCAAAGATAAAATAGTAATTCATGTCATTGGTTTAAAACACACACACTTTTTTTTTTCTATTCCCAACAGTTAGTTTAGCCAATTTGAATTTATCCATTTTTAGTAATAGTGACATTTATTTAATACTACATTTCATGGCTAAAATGGCAATAAACAACCAAAAATAGCATAGGAGAATGTAGCAAACATATTTGTTGTGGTCTCATCAAAAGAAAGCCTTAGTTCTAGAAAAATCATTTTCTATATCACATATTGTATATGCATACTTTGCACTGGAAATTAGAGAGCTTTTTCCCCTCCTTTGCATACATTTATGTTTGCCTCTTTACCACTTTTATGACATTTTATTACTAAAGATTTTTTGAATCTCATTAAAATCATGAATGCATATCAGTAAATGGTAGTCCTTTTGAGTCTAAACAAAAATGTACAAATTGCACTTCATTATACTTATGGTAGGTGGGAGACTCAAGTGCAGTCAGAATCTGTGTTTTTCTCAAAGAAATTCTCTTCACAAAAGGTAGTAAAGACTGAGCTTCTGTTTTGAACTTGCAAATTGTCCTTTCTTGACCCAGATATAAACTGCTATCTTAAATTTCATGCTTCTAAAGGAGAGTGTGCCAACTTACTCTCTCCCTTTCTTTACTCTTACTCCTACATATATAAATCTAATGTGTGCATGCTTTCCAGAAGTTTCTATACATTTCTCAGAATAGTAGTGACCAACCATGGACTAGACTACTGAAAAGACGGGGAATGTTAGTATAGTAGTTGTAATTCCTACGGTGCTGAGCGATAGCACCACATCGGAGAAGGGAATCTTCCCAGAATCAGTTTTATTTTAGATGAGAACAATCTTAGTAAATCTGATAAGTTAACAAAAATAAAACTCTCGTTACGTCAGATAAAGTGGAAGGAAAACAGGCTCTTTCAACTTCCTCTTATTTTAAGGAAAAGTCACAGGGGAATCATTTGGCTTTACAACTTTGATATACTTAGATGGATTTTCAGTACTTCTCATATTTTCATCTGAAAATTTTAAATCATTGTGAAGGAGTTACAGTGACCATTCACAGCATATGTGGAGAAAAACCTGCTTAGAAGTATGTAAAACACTAAGAATTGATATAATGTTTATATTTTAGATTATCTTTAGTTATTTGAGAATCTCATTAGAAACCACATGTTGGGTTATAAAGCTCTTTCGGCAGATTTCACCATGTAGAGCTGGTTACCCTTTGTTTCTTTGGCTGACCCCAGCAATATGCAGCATTGTCTAAAGCTGCCAGTGCACAACCAAGCTGTGGGCTGATGGAAAACGTCAGCCAAGAGATTCACCTAGAATCCAGCTAACAGGGCTGGGCGTCCCCTTTCACCCAAAGGCATCAGGAGACCATTAGTTCTTCTTTTTTTTTAATGTTTATTTATTTTTGAGAAAGAGGTGGGGGTGTGAAAGAGCACAAGCAGGGAAGGGACAGAGAGAGAGGGGGACAGAGAGAGAGGGGTACAGAAGATCCATACTGACAACAGGGAGCCTGATGGAGGGCTAGAACTCACAAGGCCTGAGATCAAGACCTGAGCCGAAGTCCGACTCTTAACCAACTGAGCCACCCAGGCGCCCCAGGAGGCCATTAGTTCTAGGGGCAAAACTGCCAAGTCTGACAGACCATGTAGAGAATGACTGTAGCCGACAAACCATAGGCAGCCTTTATCTTTCCAAGTGATGGGAGACTCTATTCACTTTTGTCTTTTTGGAGATAATAAAAAAATAGTGTTTGAAATCGTCAAAAGCATAAGATACACAAGTAATACGGTGTTAACTTTTGAATAGAAGAGGTTAGATAAACAGCTTCACAAAGAAGAGTCTCTTCTCAAGAGCTACCTTCCTAAAAATTTCATCGGACGCTAGTCTCTTGCTTTTACTACCTTTACATAAATCATGTTTGCATCCTGTCTTTCCTCACATAGGAAGGCATTCCTTCCCTTTCAGAGAGGAAAATAAAGAAAAATGTTTCCTTGCAAAATTCTTTTGCTCACTTCGTTTGTGTTGAGATGGCAACCAACCCAGCTGTCAGCAGAGGCTGCTTGGTGCTTCAGAAATGTGTATCAGCAGAATACACTCCATCCTGTGTGCGGGAGTAAGAAGACAGCTGGGTGATCACTGGTTTGGTGAGGACAGAGGAGTCTCCCTCAGCGATTCCTTTTCTATCTCTGCCCATCTACCCTTTCCTTCCTGCCTTCCTTCCTTGATCTATTCTTTCACCTTTCTAGGGTTTGTGCCACTGAACTTGGAACTAACCAGTGATTACTATATGAACTGTGATGTTCCAGTGCAACTCCTAATCTGCGAGGAAGATTTAGAACCTGCTCCTTCTTGTCCCAGGAGCAGTAGTTTTCAAACACTGGTGTGGTGTGTGGACCATCTGAGATATTGCAGATCCTGGGTGAGGCAGGGGATCTTTATGTGTATAAATATAAGGTAATTTCAACTAAAGTGATCCTGAGACTAATTCTGAGAAAAACGTTAAAAAACTACTTCCACTCTCTTCCTGGGGCATCATCTAACCTTGGGATAGAGTAAAGAGAAGTTGGAAAAGCCATCTGAAGAATTTGATTCAGCATCCATCTTTCTTGGCAACCATATCTCTAGACCAGGAGTTCCCAATCCTGGCTCTACCATAGAATCACTTGGGCAGGTTTAAAAAAAAATGCAAATAAATACTCAGACTGACCTCCCAAGATTCTAATTTACAAGGCATTGGTTTTTAAAAAACAAAAACAAAAACAAAACTCCTCAAGGGACTTTAATATCAGATCTAGAGTAAAGATTCTTGAAGTGTGGTCCCCAGAATCAGCATCACTTGAGAATATGTTGGGAAAATTCTTAGACTCCCCACAGACCTACTGGATCAGGAATTCCAGGGATTGGAACCAGTAATCAGTTGTTAAAGGAGACCTCCAGGTGATTCTAATGCATGCTAAAGTTTGGGAACCACTGCTCTAGACTAAACTTCAAATGTGAACATGTAAATACTGTTCCAGTGATTGATAAATCAGCTATGTTGTCCTTCTCCTCCAGAGTAGTATTTTTTTTTGCACACACCGCTCAGTGAAGAATCCAAAGTCATTCCTAACACGAAGGTTTATTTGCTAGAAAAACATTTAATAAATTACAGTGAGACAAAAGAACTGAAAATCCCTGAGAGATGTAGAGTCTAGTTAATTAACCCTGTTGCTCATTGGCATATCACTTAGAAGATCAATGTTTTTCTAAAATAAATGTAAGAAAGTCAAAGATGAATCAACTGCTGAAAGGCAGAAGATGAACCCAGATTTACATTATTTCTCCTTTCCTCCCCCAATATGACATGGAAAGGTTTGGAAATATGGAATTCAATAGAGTAAGCAGCCTCTTAAACATAGTGGATTCCTTTTGACTTCAAGCTTTAAAGTTTAATAGATGAGGTAGTGGCATTTTGGGGGCATCTATGTAATTAGGTATTTTTTATGTAAGATTCTCAGAGCTTTACAAGTATCAAATTATTTATTCTGTGCCACAACATTGGAAGTAGGTATGACTTTAATACAAAGAAGGAAAGCAAAGTGGGAAAGATGGAATAATTTGCCCAAGATGACACAGCTATAACGTGCCCGAGCCTGTTCTTTTCACTACACCATGTAGGGGGAAAATCACAGCTGCTGGTTTGTTTTTTAATGTCTTGAAACTTTATTTTGTTCAAAACCACTTTTTCTTCATGACCTCAATTTTTCTTCCTCATCTCCTAGTGTCTCGTTTTTGCATTTGTTTGTAATTCTTTTGTTGTTTCTTGGGGGAAACATTTTGTATCACTTCTATTTATGCCTTGCAATGTGATTTTTCTCTTTTTAATCAGTTGGGAAAAAATAACTGAAAAAAAATCTGCTCTTTCAATCACAGGATGTTTTGAGTCCTTTGCTTTAACTAAGTTAAGATATTCGAATAAGTAAAGAGAGGTGAACATAATTCACTTTCAAATTTTCCAAGGCAACATTAGCAGCTTCCTCTGCTGCTTCTGAGAAAGATGAAGTTGGCTATTTGAAGGAAATCCCCACCAAATTTAATCCCTTTCCCAGGATTTGTTTTTCATATTATTTATCACATTGATAGGTTTCTACATATTATGGGTTTGGCAAAGACTTCTGTGGAAGGGCCAGAAAACTAATCTCTTGATACTTCTGTGTCAAAAAAAGCACAGAAATTCAAGCTGTCAGGTATCAGAAGTCTGCACCTTATAAATTCTTCACCTGGCTTTGTAAACCTAGTGGCTTTGAATAAACATTCAATTTTCTCACTTATGATTAACAGTGTGGTGGTTTCTTGCACCATAGCCTACATTTTTCAGAAAAAGGAAGATTGAGAGCAAAAGGAGAGTGAGAGAAGAGTGGTGTTTTTTAATCCTAAACTGAGTACATAATAATTATGTGAAATATTGAAAGACTAAAATGAACTGGATAAATCTATAAGTAATAGGACTTATTTATGCTTCTTTCATACAGGATTGAGGATGGAGAAATTTATTTGGAGTTCTGATTGCAGTTAGCAAGAGTTGATTGATCTAAGACCTATATTTTCAACCTCTTTCACTCTTTATCACTCTTTATCCCTTTAGGTTTTAATTTCTTTTTACCTCCGGAAACACTTAAGTTTCTACAGGGCACTATAGTGCTTGGGACTAAGTCAGTGGACAGACTAAGTTTGTCCACCTTTTGGACAGATCCTCAGGAATTCACTACCCTCTGTCCTGGGTTCAATCCCATGGTGTTTGTGACAAGTCATGTCTACATCTTGGTAAAGTTGAAAGAGCACACAATTCTGGAAGGTATATTGGCTTGTGTGTAAGTCTTGACTGACAACAACTTTCTGTATGACTTCAGAAAATAACTTAGTTCTTCAAACATTTTTCATTTGTGAAAATAAAATACAAATATCTATTTTATAAGGTTGTTATGACTAGTTTATGATTAATAACAATAGTGGCAGCAAAAACAAGAACAGAGCATCATGATAGCCAAATCCCGTTCTGAAATGGTGATCATGGTATTAGCTCAATGAATATGAAGAGGAAGTTTTCCTCTTTAACTTCCTGAACTTCCAGCAAAAGAATAGTTTAGATATTTTGAAGCCACTTAAGAGCATAAAGTTGAACAGAAATCAAAATGGCTGTGCTAATGCTGCAGTGAAGCTTGATTTTTAAGTAATCTTTTTCCTCTTTCACAAACCTCTCCTCCTCCCTTCTGAGCCTTTTGTTTTGGAACCAGCACCACCCTGAAGACTTGACTGAAGGAGGCTGGTAGCCAGACCCAATCCTGGTGGAAACCAGCTAGATCCTGTAATTCCCTAGAAAACACCTCAGCCCTTTCACCCAGGGAGTTTTGCAGGTTTTTTTGAAGGCCCTAGCCTGCTGCAGCCTTCTTTGCCCTGCAAAGCAATAAACCTATTGTTCCTCTTTATCCCCAACTCTGTCTTCGTGTTATATTTTGGCTCCGAGCCATAGAGTTCGGTTTTTGACAACAATTTGCCCATGCCAGAGAAAGTTTTCTAAATAATCCACTATTAAAGAACATTCTCTGAACATCTGAGCTGGGTAAGGTTAACATTTTCCTCCGAATATGTGTTTTTGCAACCTCTATTAATTTCTAACGGAGTTATGCAAATTTCTCAAAGGACCGATCTGGCCTTAAATCATGAAAATGTGGGGATCTGTACCTTTTTAAGTATGTTTTGGTTTGACATTGGCTGTGCTTTGGGCTAGATCCTTGCTTCTCAAGGCATTGTGTGACTACATGCCTAACCTCAGTGAATGCAAATTGCCAAAGGCCTGCACATTGCTAGGAATTCTAATTGAGTATTATAATATGTAAAATTTTCTTGGTACTATCAACATTTCATCAGTAGTTGAAAAATCTGGTTTTTATCAATTCAGAAACACAGCTTATCTGTAGACAGCCAGCAAGTGAGCAGAATATCTCCAGAAAAACAAAACAAAACAAAAAACATTATACTTTCAGATTAATTCTCTCTTGGAAAACAAAAATAACAGGAGTTAGTAATTTATGGCCGAGGAATGCAAACACAAGAGAATCAGACTTTTGGGGGGAGAAGTAAAAGAATATTTAATTTATTTGTTCTTTGCCTTATTGTAAAATGGCACTTGATAAAGTTGTGTCTGGGACAGGCTTCTACAAGACATGCTTTACATTCAAAGTGATTTTAAAAAAAGGGTAAAAATGGGTTTTGTGTGTGTGTGTGTGTGTGTGTGTTCTTTTCAGTAGTTTTTCTCCTATTGTTTTGAAGCATTGAATGCTAGATATTACCACACATCTGCAAATGCAGAGTATAGAAGATTAGCTTACTTAGATCAGCCAAAAAGTCGGCAATGCACCCTGATGACCCACATCTGTTCTCTTCTTTGAGCCAATTCCACATAATGTGAATGAGTCAGAGAAAAACATGCTGGTTCAGTCAACAGCAGCTCTTTTTCTTCATTTTAGCAATGACTGGGACTTAGAGCTGGAAATGGCTTAAAAATATGTATCTAGTCCTTTCCCTGCCTGAAGGCAAGCATATGGTAGAGAGTATTTTCATCATGAACCATCTCCTACAAAAGAAATTTTACAACTTCCTTGAACACTTTCAAGTGTCTAGCATCCACACATTGTAATGTATCCATTCTCTTTCTTTTTTTAAAATAATTTATTGTCAAATTGGTTTCCATACAACACCCAGTGCTCATCCCAACAGGTGCCTTCCTCAATGCCCATCACCCACTTTCCCCTCTCCCTCACCCCCCATCAACCCTCAGTTTGTTCTCAGTATTTAAGACTCTCTTACGGTTTGCCTCCTTCTCTCTCTGTAACTTCCCTCCCCCTTCTCCTCCCCCATGATATTCTGTTAAATTTCTCAGGATCCACATATGAGTGAAAACATATGGTATCTGTCTTTCTCTGCCTGACTTATTTCACTTAGCATAACACTCTCCAATTCCATCCATGTTGCTACAAATGGCCAGATTTCATTCTTTCTCATTGCCAAGTAGTATTCCATTGTATATATAAACCACATCTTATTTATCCATTCATCAGTCGATAGACATTTAGGATCTTTCCATAATTTGGCTATTGTTGAGAGTGCTGCTATAAACATTGGGGTACAAGTGCCCCTATGCATCAGCACTCCTGCATCCCTTGGGTAAATTCCTAGCAGTATCCATTCTCTTTTTTGCCACTTTATAGTGCAACTGCTGAAACCTGCACTTCTTTAACTGCACCCCACTCCCAGTGGGAAGGGATGGTGACTCTTCCTTCCAAGTGCTTTAACACTGTCACTGGCTAGGGGATCTCAGAGAGCGTGTCATTAAAAAAAAATCATGGCAGTGTATTTGTGTTATAAAGGCTATGGGTCATATTAACTGTTATTTATCTCTTTATAAAAACATTTAGTGTCCTCCTTATGTGTCCTTGTACTGTTTTATGTCCTCCTCATGTGCTCTTGTATTCCTAGGAGTGTGTGCAAAAAAGAAGTACACGGTGGAAAGTAACAGATACTGCTTTGCATTTTTCTTGCTCCTTGGAACTAATGGAGCACTTCGCTAGAGTCTACCCTCCTTGATGTGACATAATCCCACAGTGTAGGAGTTTTGTAGCCTAGGGAGAGAATGCCTCCAACACCTTTCCTGAGGGCAGAAGTACAACCCTAAAGTCATTTGCTTGCTTTCCTGAACAAGACTCTCTTTTATTCGAAGGCTTTAAATTATTTAGTGAAAGAAAAAAAAAAAAGATGAGCAACTATGGCTATAATATGAGCATATAGAGGGAGACGAGTTTCCCATGCTGCAACATAGTTTCTGAATTTTACAATAAACTCACATTAGCAAACCCACTCAACATGACAAATGTGAAAATAATGTACTTGTTGGGGGTGAGAAGGTACGGTCTCAGTCACTTTTTCTTGTGTTTTTTGTTTGTTGCGTTCAACGTGTTCCTTACCCGCCTTGAGTCAATTATGGGAAGGACTAATGGAAAGTAAAGAATGCATTGAAAATGAGGCCAGTATACCAAGAAAAGTGTTTGCTCAGATCAGATTCCATTCTCATGAGCAAATATGCTGAAGCCTTCATTTCTTTGGCATTGAGTCTAAAATCACATTATGTCATGAAAATAAAGTAACATATATGTTTAAAGATAGCCAGCTTCTGTCTTATTTGTTGTAACTTCTAGATACAATTCTTGGTAAAGTTCTATAAGTGAATTAGGCTTTTGAAGTTTTCAAGGGACAGATTTAATTCAGTCTGGAGCTAAACATGAATTTATTAGCTCATATGACCAAAAATTCCAGGAGGTAGGTGTGATTTTAGGTGTGGCTGATTTGACATTTGTTTTACAACAGCGTCCTCCACGATCTCTCCCTTTTCTCTCTTGACTTTGCCTTCTTCTGCATGGGCTCTGCTCTAAGGAAGAATCTTTCCAGAAGTTAGAAAAAGGGAAACATCCCTCCAGTGTCACAGTGCCAAAGGAAGGAGACCTTTTGTTTGTTGACCTTCCTCTAAGTAGTCCTGTGATTGTGGCTTTATTGTCCTGCTTTGAGTCACATAACCATCCCTGAATATTTCAGTGGTTATGGAATATATCTGAATGAGCCCAGCTCCCCTTGTCCCAATCAGCTCAAGATGGTGATGATAGTTCTTAGCCTGTGTGGAATGAGGAATCTGCCAGGTGAGAAGATTCCTGGACTAAGAGACCTCCAAGACTTTTATCCTTTCATCTGCGAGAAGGGTTAACTTAACCACAGAGCTCAGGAACCACTTCTACTAGAATGTAAGACTAAAAAACCTCCCCAACAAACCATTACATTGATCTTACGTGTGGTTCCAGTCCCCAAACTCTTGTTGCATTCTACTTAGGCCATCTCTGTTTCTCGGTGCCTATACCAAAGCTATCGAATTTCTCTTTATCTGTAGCTACACTGCAGGACCTATGAATTTTCCATGTACTGTATGCAGGAGTTTTCCACATGCAAACACCTAGCTCTGGAGTACTGTATGAGATCAGCATCAAACAGGTAGTTAATTACCCATAGGTCAAAATACCCATAGAGTAAACAAAACAAAACAAAACAAAACAAAACAAAACAAAAAAACAAAACTCTAACCAGAAGAAAGGAAACTGGGAGGAAAAGGAAAGATATCTATGTCAGTACACGTTAATAATACTATTTGAAACTATTATCAAAGCCAATGTATTTTTATTATTTTTTTAAAGTGTAGTTGACAGGTAATATATTAGTTTCAGATGCATGACATAGTGATTCGACAATCATATATGTGGCACAATGCTCATCATGATAAATGTAGTTATCATCTTTCACCATCCAAAGTTATTACAATAGTATTGATTACATTTCTTATGCTGTACTTTTCACCCCTGTGACTTAGTTATTGTATAACTGGAAGTTTATACCTCTTAATCCCCTTCACCTATGATTCCTCCAACCACCAGTGTATATGAGTCTGTTTTTGTTTTTGTTTTTGTTTGTCTATTTTGTTTTTTAGATTCCACACAGAAGTGAAATGATATGGTATTTTTTTCTGTCTGACTTATTTCACTTAGCATGATACTCTCTGGGTCCATCCATGTTGTCAATGTCAAGATTTCATTCTTTATTATGGTTGAGTAGTATTCCATTGTAAATATACACTACATCTTTATCCATTCATCTATTCATGGACACTTGGGTTGCTTCCACATCTTGGCTATTGTAAATAATGCTGCAGTAGACATAGGAGTGCATATATCTTTTCAAATTAGTGTTTTCATTTTCCTTGGGTAAATACTCAGAAGTGGAATTACTGAATTATACGGTATTTCTATTTTTACTTTTAAAAATGTTTATTTATTTAGTTTTGAGAGAGAAGTAGAGGGAGAGAGTGCATTCTTGAGCAGGGGGAGGGCAGAGACAGAGGGAGAGAGAGAAACCGGACCAGGCTCAATGCTGTCAGCCCAGAGCCCAATGTGGGGCTCGGCCTCACAGTGAGATCATGACATGAGCTGAAATCAAGAGTCAGACATTTAACCAACTGAGCCACCCAGGTGCCCCTCTATTTTTAATTTTTTGTGGAGCCTCCACACTCTTTTCCATAATAGCTGCACCAATTTACATTCCCATTAACAGTGCACAAGAGTTCCCTTTTCTCCACCTCCTTGCCAATACTTTTTATTTCTTGTCTTTTTTTTTAAATATTATTCAAATATAACTGACATACAATATGTTTGTTTCAGGTATACAGCATAGTGATTTGACAATTCTGTACATTACACAGTGCCCATCATGATTGACTGTAGTTACCATCTGTCATCATATAATGTTATTACAGTATTATTGACTATATTCCCTCTGATGTATTTTCATCCCCATGACTTATTTATTTTACAACTGGAAATTTGTATTTTGTAATCTCCTTCATCTATTTCACCCAACTCCCTTTTGCCTCCCTTCTGGCAACCACCAGTTTATTCTCTGTGTTTATGAGTCTATATCTGTTTTTTGTTTATTAGTTTTTCAGATTCCACATATAAGTGAAATCATATGGTATTTGTCTTTTTCTGTTGGACTTATATCACTTAGCTTAATACCTTCTAGGCCCATCCATAAAGCTGCAAATGGCAAGATCTCATTCTTTTATATACATGAGGGTTCCCTTTTCTTCATATCCTTGCCAATGCTTATTTTTTGTCTTTTTGATGTTAGTTATTCTAACTGATGTGAGGTGACATCTCATTGTGGTTTTGATTTGCATTTCCCTGGTGATTAGTGATGGTGGTGAGCATCTTTTAATATGTCTATTGGCCGTCTGTATGTCGTCTTTGGAAAAATGTCTATTTAGGTCCTCTGCCCCCCCCTTTTTTTTTTTTCAAAGAAACAGGTTTTTTTTTTAACGTTTATTTATTTTTGAGACAGAGAGAGACAGAGCATGAACGGGGGAGGGTCAGAGAGAGAGGGAGACACAGAATCTGAAACAGGCTCCGGGCTCTGAGCTGTCAGCACAGAGCCTGACGCGGGGCTCGAACTCACGCACCGCGAGATCATGACCTGAGCCGAAGCGGGAAGCTTAACCGACTGAGCCACCCAGGCGCCCATCTGCCCACTTTTTAATCTTTTTTTTTTTTTTTTTGCTTTTCTGGTGTGAGTTGTATGAAGTCTTTATACATGTTGCATGTTAACCTCTTGTCTGATATATCATTTGCAAATATCTTCTCCCATTCAGTAAGTTGACTTTTCATTTTGTTGATGGTTTCCTTTACTGTGCAAAAGCTTTTTAGTTTGATATAGTCCCGATTGTTTATTTTTGGTTTTGTTTTGCTTACTTGAGGAGATAGATCCAGAAAAATATTGCTAAGGCCAATGTCCAAGAGATTACTGGCTATGTCTTTTAGGAGTTTTATGGTTTCAGATCTTACATTTAGATGTTTAATGCATTTTGAGTTTATTTTGGTGTATGGTGTAAATAATCTGGTTTTATTCTTTTGCATGTAGTTCTCCAGTTTTCCCAATACCATTTGTTGCATATTTTTCCTATTGTATATTTCTGCTTTCTTTGTCATAGATTAATTGACCATATAAGTGTGGATTTATTTCTGGTCTCTATTCAGTTCCATTGATTTATGTTTCTGTTTTTGTGACAGTAACATATTGCTGTTCTGATTACTATAGTTTTGTAGTATAGTTTGAAATCTGGGATTGTGATATGTGTAGCTTTGTTCTTGTCTCTCAATATTACTTTGACTATGTGGAGTCTTTTGTGGTTCCATACAAATTTTAGGGTTATTTGTTCTAGTTCTGTGAAAAATACTACTGGTATTTTGATAAGTATTGCATTAAATCTGTAAATTGCTTTGGGTAGTATAGACATTTTAACAATACTAATTCTTCCAGTTCATGAGCATGTATATCTTTTTATTTCAAGTTGTGATAATTTTTTAAAATTTTGTGTGAAATGGCAAAAGAGGACATTTTCTCTATATAAAGATATTTGTGACTAGAGAATCTTTTTGTTATAATGGATATAGTTCTTTATAAAAATATTCATTTAGCTGGAGGTTAATCTTTATAGGTTTGAATCTACTTTTGCCCATTTGACCTATGTTTATTGTTTCTATTGTGTGTTAGGCAGCGTTTTCTAGAGAAACACAATGAATATATATAGAAAGAATTTTAAGGAACTGACTTACACAATTATGGAAATTGACAAGTCCATAATTTGCAGAGTGGACTAGCAGGCTAGAGACCCAGAGAAGAATTGATATTACAACTTAAGTCCAAAGGCTGTCTGTTGCAGAATTCCTTCTTGTCCCTGGGAGAGGTCAGTCATTTGTTCTATTTAGGTCATCAGCTGATTAGACGAGGCCCACCTACTTTGCAGAGGACAATCTATTTTACTCAAAGTTCATCAATCTAAATGTTAATCTTATCCAAAAACAGCCTTATAGAAACATTGAGAATAATGTGCAATCAAAAATCTGGGAACTGTGGGCCAAATTGATACATAAAACTAGTTATCACATGATGTAAAGTATTGTGCTACAGCAAATCAGGTTTTATGAATTTTTGGTTATGTTAATGATCCAATGATTTGCATATTGTTTGGAATTTTGTGTTAGATTTTGTGACTATGAAATCTTCCTCTTCATACTTCCCTACGTGAGAAGTACATGGCATGTATTTGCTGTACAGCTGAATGAATTCAAATTAGTATTGTTATAAGAATTTGTTGAATATATTAGTAGGTGGTCTTTTGATATTTTTAAGAGAAAACCTGAGGTCTTCTAAAACCAACACTTAGAGTATGTTTTAAGAGCAAAGATTGTACAGTTAGTAATTGTTTTCCTAAAGTCAAAAATATTAAAGACATTGAAAATGAGCAGGAAAAAATGTTTCATGTTTCTAAGGATTAGAAGACTGTAAGAAAGGGAAAAGGTAAGCTTTGTGGTTCCCATGATGGTTTGATAATGGGCAGCTAAGCCAATTCATTCATCAAGTACAGGACACAATGCCCCTTTACACACTCATTCACATCACTCCCACTTCCTGCATATTTTCAGCAGGAAAATTTGCTATCTGAATCAATAGTTGCTGTTCTCAATATATTTCCTTCCAGAATTCCGGAACCAAAACAATTTGGCCCTTCACAAATTGGAATCAGTCCCAGGTTTGTTTGTATGTATGTATATATTTATGTGTATGTATAGCTATACATGTATAAATGTGTTTATTGTTTTCTTTAAAAGTGTCTATTCAATTTGTGAACCCTCACTAAAGAGAAGTGGAATGTGTAAAGCATTCAGACACACATAAGCCTGGTTGAGGTTTAGTGTTGTGAGAGGTAACGCACATTTGTTCTTACCCACTGCAGGTACCAAAATTTTGACTGTGGTAATTTGCTTGTCCAGATATCTATTTACAGCAATGCTTGGAGAGGCCTTGTAATCTTTACTTTAGGGAGATAATGAAAATCTTAGCTTAAAATGACTGCACACATGCAGTGGAATGGAAATGACATTTATTTTACTGAGGTGTGAACCTAAGCATGATGATACACAACACGGAAATGGTTCAGATAGATTCTCATTCTGTCCTAATTTTAGAACAGGGTGAAATATCCTTGACCTGTGTGGCTAAGAGAAATATTTTGGTTGTCATCCACATGCAGTTTGCACCCCCACATACTCCTTGTTTTTACATTGCCCTTTCTAACTTCAAACTCATGCTGTTCTGGATTAAGATGATGGAGTCAACTTGTGCCTCTCAGCCTGCCTTCTGCCTCTCACAAACTACCACGAGAATCACTGTCAATTTCCTTACTAAGAAGGTTCATTTCTGTATTACTCTTGACAGTTTCTGTTCTTAATTGCATGTGAACCTTGGGCTGCCTCTTCTTTGACAGGCTCCATACAACATTGTCTCTCATTTCTGTGATTTATGGATGGCACTACCCTCTGATTAACTGTGATACTGTATTCTGACTCCAATTCTCTGACACCCCAATTGAATTCTAATTCAATTCTAACACTAACTTCCTAGAGTTGGTACTGACCCCACAAGTTGAAGTTCTTCACAAGACTGCCTCCACTTCAGAGGCCAGTCACAAGTTTGGGGGTCTCCAAGCCACCCTCACTTCTGCCTGGTTGGCCAAAAACTTTAGGGCTTCCCAGAGCCTCCTCAGGTTTGATAATTTGTTAGAACAACTCACAGAACTCACTGAATGTGCTGTATTTACGATTGCGGTTTCATTAGAAAGGTTACAGGTCAGAAACAGCCAGATGAAGAGAGGCATAGAGCAAAGCTAGGTGGTGGGGTAGAATGCAGATCTTCCATGCTCTCTTCGCGTGGAAACTGGATACACCCCTCTCCCAGCACATAAATGTGTTCACCAATCAGGAGTCTCCACTGAGTCTCCGTGCCTAAAGTTTTTATTGGTGTTTCATTACATAAGCATAAATAATTGAGTGAATCATTGTTCATGTGATTAGACTCAATTTCCACGTTTTCTCCCCTTCCCACAAGTTGAGTTGGCCCAAAGTTCTAACCCTTTAATCACACAGTGGTCTTTCTGGTAATCAGTCTCCATCTTGAAGGTATGCAGAGCCTAGGGGAGTTACCTCATTAGCATAACAAAAGCACTCCTTATCACTCAGGAAATTCCAAGGATTCTTAGAACTCTGTGTCAGATAAGAGGGACAAAGACCAGATCTAGATATACATATAGATACAGATTTTATCATACAACAAATAGATTCTTCCCATTTCTGGTCTCTATTTGTGACATGATTAGGAAAAGTTAAATTGGCTCACTTTTGGTGAGAAAATCCTGCCTGGCTTCCAGGCTAAAAATGGTTCTCCCATTAGGTAGAAACATAGATGACATGACATTTCTACTGAAATAGCTAAATATTCTTCCCTAATAAATAGGTCAGGGACTTACTGTTTAACCCTTTCACAACCTACTGTCACATGTGATATAAAAGTACTTTTTGAAATTAAGTATTTATGTGGAGCCTTGGCTGGCCTAGTCAGTAGAGCATATGATTCTAGATATCATCATCATGAGTTCAAGCCCCATGTTGGGTGTGGAGCCTACTTAAAATAAAAGATAAAAATAAATAAATAAAATTAAGTGTTTATGTTTCCCTTTGTGATTTTCATATTTCCAAAAACTAACTAAAGGTGAAACCTTAACCAATATTTATTGAACCTCTGTTATGTACCAGACACTGTGGATGCACATTAAAATGAAAAAGACCAAGTTCCTTTTCTCTCTAGAAGCTCTAAAATATAAGTGCAAGAGCTGAATAATCATATATGTCAGTAATAACATATTCTCTTCTAGGCAGAGCTACTCTTGTTAAGAGTCATACTAAAACCCTTCATTGAAACTTGGGAGTTGGAACAGAGCACACATACACACAAATCACCAATGCAAGCTACATTATAAAGGATTTTGCAAGGTAAAACATGACTGGCTAAAATAACTATATCGATGAAGTGTTCTGAGAGTAGCGGAATGAAAAATCATAGGAAGCCAAAGTCCCTGCGAAAGCTACATCCGGTAAGGCAATAGAGTAGGAGAATGGAAAGCCTGTGTGATGAAGAGTGAGAGAAACCAAAGTAGGGAGCAGAATCTATTATTTGAGACACTATCGCTTGTTCCCTGTTTTAGCTGGAGCATAGGGTAGCTGTAGATGAGCAATAATTTATGGAACTGTTTTCTGTTTGGCAAAGAGGGGAATAGAAAGTTTTTAAGATGATGTCTTGTAGGATGAACTGGGACAGATGAGCCCTTCTGGCTGGAGAACAATTTCAAAAGCATTTGGAAGTGTTTTGGCAGATGGCAAAGATTCCAACCAGGAGTAACAGCAGGAATGGGGAAAATGGTACAGGAACATAAGTTAACTTTGAAAAGGGCATAGATACAGGACTTGGCAAGTGGAAATGGAGAATAATTTTGGTGAAAATACCAGAAGCTTGAGGAAAATGTAAAATCACCATCGGCTGAAATCAGACAATACCGTCTTCAGGCAAAATGGAGTCTATTAAAATGTGAGAGGCTCTTTTTTTTTAACAGTATTTTCAGGTTTACGCATTACTTGGAGAAAATTGCAGGGATTGGTTCATTGTTCACCTGTGCGTGTAGGTTTGTGAGAATATATAATGGCTTGAGAATGTATTGTAACAGTAATCTCCTGCATTAATTAATGTATTAATATAATTAATATCAAAGTACTCAGATATCAGTGTTACACACGGAAACAAAGATGTGACAGTTGCGGTGTAAAAGAAGGATGTCTTTTATGCCCAGTATTCTGTGGAGTGCTTAGAGCATTAAAACCACATCTGGACAATACTTGCCTTATAAAACCAATTAGGTATGTAAACACTGACTGTAATGGCATTTTAACAGCTGAAAAGCATATTTTAAAATAAAACAGGAAGGCCATTCTTGTTTTAAGGTCAACATTTTCAAGATGAACATTTATTTCAACATTACATTGAAACTACCCAAACTGAAATCTTTTGCACATTGCTCTAGAGCTGGCTACTGTGTCACACTCCTATACAGAGGCTGTCTACAGGAAGCCATTGGCTCAAACACTCTGGTCAAACACGTTTTTCAAGGCATTAGCTAATTTTTTTCAAAAGCAAAAATGTTCTGTGGGTAGACCCATTCACTGATGCACTAAACACACCACAGTCTGTGTATGCTTTCCCTTGAAACCTGAATAAATTGAACAGTCTGGTTTATTTATGGTTAATGATTAGAGGCTTTAGATTGATTACCGGGTTTTCATACCATTAATTCCCTTCACAAAGAGCTCTGCTGGTTGATTTACCTCATCCACCCATCAGTGCCACCAGTCGTCAGGCAACCAACTAGCACGGGACTTAGGTGAGGAACAGACAACTGGCTCCTTGGACATTTCTGATTACTTTCATCCTCAGGGGCATTTTTAAAAGATGACAGAAACTAACGTTCCTTCTACCATTTCTTTCTAGAAGAGTTTGAGATTGTCACTTGCATACAGTCTGTGTTTGATGGCTAAAAAACACTTTCCTGATTTTTAGACTTTGGATTTTTTTTTAACCGCTTATTTAGAGTTGACTGTTTATACAAACTGGTTTGATATTTCTGAGTGACTTGACAATGAGATAAGCACAAAGTCAATTTCTGAGTTCTTTCTTATTGGCTTCTGCATACACACGTCATGGCCATGCTCCTCTAGAACCCCCTTCTTCATCTGTGAATCCAAAACTTCCTTTGTAAATTTCTACTAGTCTCCCTGGAAATCTTCAGTGTGTGGAATAAGAGACTGAAGTTTTGTATTTTTGTGATTTTATTTTATTTTATTTTTAGTATTTATTTATTTTTGAAAGAGAGAGAGAGAGAGAGAGAGATAGAGAGTAAGCAGTGGGGGTGGGCAGAGAGAGGAGACAGAATCCCAAGCAGTCTCCACACTGTCAGCACAGAGCCTGATGCAGGGCTTGAACCCACGAACCATGAGATCCTGACCTGGGCTGAAACCAACAGTTGGACACTTAACCAACCGAGCCATCCAGGCACCCCTGTGATGGTTTGATGAGAAAGCAGAGAAGATACATTTTAGGAAGTATAAAATTTGATTCATATACATATGAATATGGTATGATATGATATAAAATGATATGATAGATATATGAGTATCTATATAGGTAGCTATAGGTATATATAAAATGCAAAATTGTTGACTACCATTCTTTGATGTATTAGGAACAATGTTGGCAGTGGTTTGGAGGTCAGGAGACCCTGAGGCCTGGCTCCGCATCTATGTGATTTTTAAGTGTCTATACCTAATATTTG
The DNA here is from genome assembly GCF_027475565.1 of Acinonyx jubatus. NCBI lineage: Eukaryota > Metazoa > Chordata > Mammalia > Carnivora > Felidae > Acinonyx > Acinonyx jubatus. The sequence continues at coordinate 52,125,865 of NC_069387.1, forward strand.
GTTCTTGATTCTTTTTAAATAGGTAAATTTATATCTTTGACCTAATGCTTAAGTGTTATCATTCTAAATTACATAGATTTGAAAGCAAGGTAAAGATCAAGAGTTAAACATTTTTTCTGTGGTGATCTGTTTAAAGTTATCATATATAAGGTGTCTCCTCAAACAGATAGGACCTCCCAAATGTGGGGCCACCTGATCAGGTGAAAGCCAGGTGGCATGTGTGGTGAAAGAATTCACCCAAGGCAGAACAAAGGAGTTAGAAGGTTATTGAATACAGCACAGGAACAACAGGCAGGAGAGCAAAGAAGAGACTGTCTTCCATGAGGCCATGGGTGGGGGCTGTATTTAAAGCAAGAAGGAAGGTGAGGAGGAATGGGGACTCATGGAACTTTCCCTTTTTTGGTAATTGTGCCTGGTTGAAAGTAGCCCATTGTTTAGTTAGACGTATGGATATTTTGAGGTGGGTTGCCAAATGGGCCTGTTTGTATTCAGCTGGTCCCTGTGGGCCCTTTCCATATTCCATTGCTCAAGCCTGTTACCTAAAAACAGACTACAATACACACTTAATAGAAGTAACCCTGGCAAACACAATTGCTAGCATGTAGTTTCTTTTCTTTTCCTTGAAGCCCATTAGAAGTTGCATGGCTGAAGAGACAGTTTGGAAACCATAGAAGTGTCACCTCTCCCCTCCACCGCCAACAGGGTTAATTTGTTTTTTTGAAGTGAAGAATAACATTGTTCACTTAAGCACAAATCTTTTTCTCATTCTAGCTCATCCTTTATTCCAGTTTGTAATCACTGTCACCTTGAGCACTGATATACCCTGAAAATTCAACAAAATGAGTTGTAATCAATAGTTAAATAAGCAAAGAAGGAATAAAGAAGATGGAACAAGAGTGAAGGGATGAATCTTATTGTCGTTGAGGCTGAGGACTGAGTTGGGTTCTGAGAGACTCCCTGTCTCCGACTGCAGTGTTAAAAGGACCTGAACAAAGTCTGCTTACATCTCTTGCTGTGAACCAGCAGAATTTTTGAATAGGTTTCTCCACATATAAAAATCTATTGTAAAAATATGGAAAATAATGGAGTGGAAATACAGACACTGAACTTTGGGCCTGAATGTCTCTTACAGATGTGTTTGGACCCTGAATATAGAATTCTCATGGAATTTTGAGATTCATCACATTGCAGTGTGACTCCTACCCCCCTTCTTCCTCCCCCTCCCCCAATGTTGGTGATTGAAGATCTTCTCTTATGTGGCATGAGTAATTGCTTTTTGTATTCAAACCTCGAGCCAGAGGCGGTATATAAAGTAGATAAATTGGAATGGCATCTTAAGCATTCTTATTGTTCAGGTGGTGGTGGTTTGAAAAGTGGTGCAGACTTCGGCAGTAACTCCCTCTTTGAGGACACCTATTAACTTATTTTATTATACATATTTCTTTCTATATGTAATTCCTAAATTTTCTTGTTCCTTTTAGTTAGCATTTGAAGACTGAGGAGAAATCTCTACTTGAAGTTCTAAGAACTGATGCAACTTTGATACTTTGAGAATTTATTTTCGAAATGTTGACCTAAGTAACGCTGTAGCTGTTTTAGTTCTTCGTTTATATTTTAAAAATAATTTTCTTATTATTACCGAATCAATATGTTTCTAAAGAAATCAGAAACTACCAGTAAGCCAGAGGGAGATACAATCACCATAATTTTACATCCATGATAACCACTGTAAATAGGTTAGTTTATCTCTCCAGGTGGTTTTATGTATACTTATTTATGTATATATATCTTATTTTCACAAAAATGGGATCATACTGTACATTCAGCATTGTAAACTACTTAAACACATCAGAAGTATCCTTTTTTTGTTTAAGTTTATTTTATTTATTTTTAAAGAGACAAAGATAGTGTGAGTGGGGGAGGGGCAGAGAGAGAGGGAGAGAGAGAATCCCAACCAGGCTCCACACTGCCAGCACAGAGCCTGAAGTGGGGCTTGAACTCATGAAACTGAGATCGAGAGTCAGACACTTAACCATCTGAGCCACCCAGGGGCCTCTCAAAAGTTATCTTCTTGTCAGTACAAGTTTTCTATTATCTTAAATGGTTGCATTGTATGATGTACCATCGTTTATTTAACTAGTCTTCTAGATGTAGCATATATAGGCTGTTTTCAGTTTTTCATTAATACAAAAATATTTTTGGTAAGCAGTTAAATCTTTATTCACATCTTATTAAAGTCCTTCATAACATGGATTTAAATCCATATAGCTCATTTTGTAAACCATTTTGTGTATGATTCTTCTGCCTTTATCTAGAATTTGTAACTACTTCTCTTGTATTTATACACTTATGTTTCTTTGTTTGTATAAATATGATTAAAATTGTCAGCTAATGTAAGGAAGTTGCTCCCCCCCCACCTCTGCTCCATCCATCTGTTGAGAAAAAGAGACAACACCAGGAATTTAGCCTAAACAAAAGAAAAAACTGGAGATGTTCTAGAGTCTATACACATTTAGCTTGATGCTGTATACCATGGGTTGACAAACTATGGCCCGTGGTACTATAAATAAAGTTTTTTATGAGCAAAATTTTATCAGAACACAGCCACTCTCATTTGTTTCCATATTTATCTGGCTGTTTTCATACTATAGTGGCAAGGTTGAGTGGTTACACTCATGTTCTACTTAGATATAGGCCATGAAGAAAAAAGCTTCTGCTCAAAAAGCTTACATATTTACTCTCTGGCATTCTACAGAGAAAAGTTTTCTGGCCCCTACCCTAAACCATGGATTCCCAAAGTCATTTCAGTATGTCATTGACCCAGTCCATCAATAGCACCATACACGTTTTTTCATTGGTGCTCTGAAGTTTTGTTTTATGGTGTTTTGTTTAATCAGCCCATTGTTTTATACAAAATTGGAATTGAAGTAACTTTAGTAGAGGAAAGTTACCAGTCCCATGCTTAAACAGTAGCTTTACCTAATTGTTACCCTTCAAGCATTATTAGAGCTTAGGAGCCTTCCTTAGTCATCTGAAATACTAATAAACTGAGGAGTGGAGGTCTAAGTAGGCACACTGTCTTTTTTGTGCCATCTATCAAAATTTCTTGTGGCAAAAGGAATATATGAGAGCCTTAAGGAATTCAGGTAACCCTGAACTAGAAAGCTGCAGTATAAACAGAGCTGCTGCTGTGTTTTTCTGCATGTAACATTCCATTCATTGTGAAACTTGAGGCAAGGAGCTCTGTCCAGAATACTTCAGAATCAAAGTTTAGAGTGGTTGCATTCAATTAGCATGTAACTGTGAATCATACAGAAATATTTAGTCATACTTTATTCTATTTACTATGATTATTTTTTATTATGATATTATGATCAATAAGTGATGGACAAAATGAAGAGATTTATTTGTACTTGGGATAGTAGTGAAGATGGGATGGTGCTGACAATTGTGGTGGAGACAGACAATGACTGACCACATACATGGACTTTTTAAGGTAGGTCTGTGGATTATTTAGGGTTTAGCTTATCTCTATATTTGGGAGGAAGGTAAGTGTTACATAATCACCAAAGCAATTTATGAACTATAGAAATGATCCCTGAAAGTATCCTCTTAACATCAAAGGAATTTAAAAGGGTGTGATAGATTTAATGGAGAGCATTAGGAATAAAACAATAGCCTTTATTCAAATGTTGCCAACTTAGACCTCTCCTGACCATCTACATAATATCTTCCCCTTATTCCCTATCTCCCTTCTCTGCTTAATTTTTTCTTCGTGGCCTATATCTAAGTAGAACATGGCAAACATTTTATTTTCTTTTTCTCTTTATTATTTATATTCCATTCTCAGCTCCCACTAGACTATGCTCCACTGAGGGCAGGTACTTTGGTTTCAGTTTTTGTACACTTTGTTCACTGCCGTTTCTCCAGGCCCTGCATGTAGTGGGTACTCAATAAATATTCGTTAAATGAGTGAAAAAAAAAAAAAGAGTGAAGGGATGAAAGAGAAGATGCCTGGTTGAGGTTAATTTCAACACCTACCATGTCCTTGGAATATAAGTATTTGGTATGAATTGCTACCCTTGCTCACAGGATCCAGTTATTGTGGCATTACACTTTTTTTTTTTTTTTTTGGCACCAATGTAATGAAAATGGTACTGATAATAGTGACAAATCCTTCCTTATTTCAGAAAATTTTTGTGCTAGTATAAAAAAAAACTAGTTTGTATAAATCTCTTCAAAAAAATATGGCAAACTTTTTGCAGAAAGAAAAGTATGTATCTATAAAATCTCAGAGAGAACATTTCTAAAGTAAGCAGACATTAAAATGTTTGCTGAAACAAGGTCTATCAAAATGACCTACAAAGCAAAACTTAACTTTGCAAGTAGTTTGATGTAATGTGCTTCTCTCTTTCTGGTGAGGTAGAGACTTAAGCAAGCTAATACATATAGCCTGAAAGTGAACATCACCTGGGTGATGAAATTTTTTTTTTCCTGAAATTGTCTTTGTCTTTTTGGTCAGAGAGAGAGGGAGAGAGAGAATATACCAAGCAGACTCCACCCTAGCAGTGCAGAGCCAGATGAGGGGCCTACCTCATGAACCATAAGATCATAACCTGAGCTGAAACCAAGAGTCAGATGCTTAACTGACTGAGACACCCAGGGTGTCCTTGGTTATCATTTTTTATGTCAAGAAATTTTACTCTACCCCAAGGTCAATGTGTTCGTTTCCTATTTGCTGCCATAAAATAAATCACCACAAACTAGTGGCTTAAAACAATAGGAATTATTACCTTAAAGATCTATAGGTCAGAAGTCTGACCAGGTCTCACTGGTCTAAAGTCAAGATGTTGGTAGGCTTCCATTGCTTTCTGGAGACTAGAAGTGAAAAGCCTTTCTATGTCTTTTCCAGCTACAGGAGGCTTCCCCCATTCCTTGACTTGTGGCCCCATTCTTCTGTCTTCAAAGACAATAATGGTAGGTTGAGTCCTTTTCACATCCCATCACTCTGATCTGCTGCCCTCTTCCACTTTTAAGGACTTCTGTTACTATAGTGAACTCACCTAGATATTCCAGAACAATAATCTTCTTATTTAAGGTCAGCTGGTTAGCAATTTGTTTACCTTTGTCAGGTAACCTATTAATAGGTTCCAGGGTTCTTCTGAAGGCCACTATTCTGCTTGTAAATGTATTTTAAAAATATTATCTTCTAACATGTCTTTCTTGCAATACCCATTTTTCATCCATCGGCATGTATTTACTGAGTATCTACCATATATATGGGGCAAAATATCAGGTTATGGGGACAGCTGGCAATAAATAACACATTACACACTCCAATTCTAGTGAGGAGAAACAGGCAAAATGGCAGTTGGTTTATTGCATAATAAACACTTGATAGGTGTTTCATCCACTCTTGTTGGTCATGGAAGATTTGGTGGAGGAGAAGGATGTGTCTAATCTAATATTTGAAAGGCAAAGGGTTTTAATGAATTTAATGAGTGAAGGAAGGAAAGGGGGTTTGAAACAGAAGGAACAGCACATGTACATGCTTAGAGGTGGGAGAGAGTAGGAGATGTTGGCCGCATTATAGGTGATTTGCTATGGCTGGAAGGAAAACTGAGGTAGGATAGTGTTGGAGATGCTTGATATGCACCTGGATAGTTAGGTAGGGGCCAGATGTTAGAGACTCTTGAAAAGGTGGTTGGCGAAATTTAAAGTACAATACATAAAGACACCTGAGAATTTTAAAAGGAGTGTTAGCAAGAACATTTTCTGCAAAAAGGGACTCATTAAGATATGAGAAATTCAAAGATTCTGCCTTAGCAATCAAAAACATCTTATTGTGTTATGAGTGTTTAGGGGTGCAGTCTGAATGATAGGAACAGAGTGATGCCCGACTATTTGAGAGCTGAAAGCAAGTCACTTACACTTAAGCCAAATACAGTTATTGAGCTTAATGACCTGCTAGAGCTCCAAGTTCTAGTAGTAATAAAGGAGTCATAAGTGGCCTTTTCCCATTGCTTATTTACACAGAACTAACACTTTAGAGATTCATAAAGTCCATTTTAGGAAAGAAGAAATTGTTTTCTGGCTATATTTTCCTTCAAGTTTATCAAGTCAAATTCTTTTCTAAGGGGAACTTGAATATAATAAGCAAAACCTGAGATTGATATGATGCTTTAACAAAAAAAAAGCTATTAGTTGGGGGGCACCTGGGTGGCTCAGTTGGTTAAGCATCCTACCTCAGCTCAAGTCATGATCTCGCAGTCTGTGAGTTTGAGCCCCGCATCAGGCTCTCTGCTGGCAGTTCAGAGCCTACTTTGCATCCTCTGTCTCTCTCTCTGTCTCTCCACCCCTACCCCACTGGCACACAAGCAGTCTCTTTCTCTCTCTCTCTCAAAAAAAAAAAGCTATTAGCTGGAAAAACAAATAATTTATGGGTCTACTTCCATCCTACTAAATTTAATAAATTCTTGAATAACTTTCTACTTTTTCTTTAAGTTGCTCTAGTGACTTTTCATACAATGAACTGATCTGCTGTTTGGTCATGGAAGAGATTATTTTGCAGAGTATCCGGGAACTTTGTTTCTCTAGCTTCATAAATTCATTTTAGTCAACAGGTATTTATTGAGCATTTAAATCTTTATTGTTTCTGCTGATTATTTTTCATTTACATAATAAAACACAAACTATGGGCCTGGCTCTCACAGCTCAATTAAGGAATCAGGTATAAACTAGAGGAACGGATAGGGGTCAGAAGGGCGTCAGGAATCATCAATACATTCACTTAAGATGCAGACAGCAAGAGAGGAACTATCACAAGCAAGCATTCATTACCAGTCATCTACCATCCATGCTTTGTGATTTACCTATTATATTCATTTATCTCCACTCTTCCTGCCTCTTATTAGGTAATAAGATAATTTCAAGTTTTGCTTTTTTAATCTTTTTTAATCTGCCAAGTTGCTTTCCATTTGTACTTGCATACTTAGGAAAAACTTTTTTAATGTTTATTTATTTTTGACAGAGAGACAGAGAGAGACAGAGGATGAGTGGGGGAGGGGCAGAGAGAGAGGGAGACAGAATCTGAAGCAGGCTCCAGGCTCTGAGCTGTCAGCACAGAACCCTACGCGGGGCTCGAACTCACAGACCGTGAGATCATGACCTGAGCCGAAGTCAGACGCTCAACTGACTGTTGGTGCCCCTTTAAAAAAAATTTTTTTAATGTTTATTTATTTTTGACAGAGAGAGAGAGACAGAGAGGAAAAACCTTTTAAATGATTTTTAAATCAAATCGTGTTCAAAAGTTAATCTTATTGTTTTCTTTATACGTGAAAAACTCCAATTCTGTATATATTTCAAGTTTCAAAATAAAGAGTTCTGTGTTATTACATCTTATGTAACTTATATAGAATACATAAGACTAGCTCAAAGCAGTTTTTCTTATATAAAGTGAATATTTAAATTACTGTGTCGTTTTCAGACAGCTTAATTCCACTAATCACAGTCATAGACTAATTTAATCCATTTGCTCAGTTACAGAAGAATGTATGCACATGTAAAATGATGTCACAGTTTGCTTTAAATTGCATCATTTATTATTCTACACAATTACATTATTTAGAAACCTGTGAGCCCTAAAACTACCATTTAAAAATATAGTTTTTAAAAGTTTCAGTGTTTAACAATGTTTTAAGGTACATTTTTTCTTTATGATATTGAACAAAGCCTTTCTAAACTAGGATAGTCAGGAGACCTTTATGTTTACTGAATTTCTTTTCCTTGATATCTCAATACATGAAATTTATAGACCTTTCAAAACAGAAAATAATTGGAAGTATAGTTAAAATTCATGGCTTTTACTTAGCAGGATAATTAATGTTACATCCTCTGTCATGGAATTTATGTGATAACATTGGTAGCACTAAGCTATACTTCTGCAATAAGAATTTTTGTTATGTTATCAAATGACAGTTTGCTTATTGAAGAAAGAGGAAAACCAAGAAAACTGACCCCTAGTATTTGTTCCTTCCTGGGATATTGTGGTGGTCAGCTGAACCTTGAGGGAAAAAAAAAAGAATTCTTTGTGACTGCTCTGTCACATTTACTTCGAGTATAGAGTGTGGGAAGAGGGAGTCTGTCTAGATGTTATCTGTGTATGCAGAAAATACAAAAATGTAAAACATTTTAATCACTATATCTAATTGTAATAGAAAATAAATCACTGAAAGCAACGTGAGAAGTATTTCAAAGCCAATCTAAACTAAAGAATGGTAACAAGAAAACAGGAAACTGGCTGGAACAGGATTTAGTAATAATTCAAGATGTGATTTAGGACCCATAGGTGCCAGCACTTTCCCTGCATGCGATTTCAGACCATTTAGTGAGGGTTTCTGGGCTCTAGTATTATCTACAGAATGTTAATAGTATAGGCTAATTTCTCTGAGCTCAGTGGGGGCTCTGTACCTCCTCACAGCTGATTCATAAGCAGTATGTTTTAGTGGAGACAAGTTGATTCTACTTGTCATACTTACTCACCTGGCTAGGAAGCACTACAATCAGATCACATACTTCTTTGACCATATAGGAAAAATGGAACTTTTACAGTTCTAAGAGCCTCTTCATATTTTCATGCTCTGAGAGATTTTCTTTATATCCTTAAAACTTTAATTATTAATTGAATAATTCTTCATCCAGAGTGTTTCTTTCCTGAGTCATTATTCAAATAAATATGATATTTGAATTTGCTTATAATTATAAATAGCCATGCTTACTCTGATAGCAGCCATGATTGTAACTGCTATAATGTAGAAAGTCTGGATGGCTAAGAACCAACTCTCCAGAAAGATGGGAATTAGCCATGAAAAGAGCATGATTTCAAGATAAGACCCAATGTCCTTTTTCATGATGGCTTTGCAAATCAGTTCTTACTTTATTTGGTCATGTAAAAAGAAATGAAATTTAAAAATTCTAGGACAACACACAGTAAGAGTCCTTGAATAAGACCTTAGCCACATATCCACTGCGAACTGGTCCATCACATTTGCCTGGTAAAATTTATAAAGAATTGTCTGTAAGGTATGTAGATTATGAGAAGCCTGGTTGGCTCAGTCAGTTAAGTGACTGACTCTTGACTTTGGCTCAGGTCATGATCTCACACTTTCGTGAGATGGAGCCCAGCCTTGGGCTTTGTGCTGACAGGGCAGACCCTGCTTGGGATTCTCCCTCCCTCTCTCTCTGCCCCTCATGTGCTTGTGCCTGCATGTGTGCACTCCTTCCCTCTCTCTCAAAAAAGAATGAACATTAAAAAAAAAGTATGTAGATTATAACATTAGTATCCACTGGTTTTAGTTATAAAAGCATATCAGGATACTAAGATAACTTGAATCTTATGTTTTCAACCTGTTTAATGTACCTGGCAATTAATTTAAAATCTTTTTTTTAAGAACATTTTATTATTTTTTTAATGTTTATGTATATATATATATATTTTTTTGTTTGTTTGTTTTTTCTTTTTGAGAGAGAGAGAGAGAACAAGCAGGTGGGGCAGAGAGAGAGATGGAGACAGAATCTGAAGCAGGCTCCAGGCTCCAAGCTGTCAGCACAGAGCAGGGCTTTAGCTCCTGAACCGTGAGATCATGACCTGAGCTGAAGTCGGACCAGTTAACTGACTGAGTCACCCAGGCGCCCCTAATTTCAAATCTTTGTTGGGTACTTACTACAATTCTTACCATATAGCCTTGAACTGTATAAAGCATAATCTCCTTCCTTAGTAAGTTTAGAACACTTTTGGAGAGAGAAAAAATTAAATAACATTGTAAAACATTGTGAAAATAGAAAAGCATTTTGTTTAGTAGGTATCTTCTGTCTTTCCTTATTTATTAAGAATGTTCTTCAGTTTCAGGCCTTCATCCCTGAGAATGGCACAGGGATTCCCTGGGCATATTTTTAAGTGTATGATTCTTGATGGTTGTTATTCCTTATGACAATTGATATCGTTTTGCCTTTCTTTGGAATATGAGATTTATTACCATAAAAGTCATATCAAATATTTGAGCTCAATTCTGTTTTGTATTCAACTCATGGAATAGCAAGATTTAGAAAGTATTATGTGTCATATCTCCCTAAGAAGATTTGAAATCAAATTCATAGGCATCAGTATAATAGAACAACTAATATTATCCACATTTTAACAACAGCTTAATTTAAAAAATCATATATTATGATACTGTTTGGGGAAGCTTAATAGGCTGTCTTTCCTTAGGTTATTCATAACCAAATTGTAAATGAAAAATTTGAAACCTCTTTGATCTTCTATTTACTAACTAGAATAGATTCTTCTAGAATCTAAGTATTTTATAGATAATTATATATAACTTTTCTCATAGTGGTGTGGATTTTAAAATTGTGTCCTTGGAACAACCTCAGGGAATAATGACAAGGAAATTCACTTTCACCAACAAGTCGTTATACATTCTACATTGTAAAATCATCAATGGCATCATTTAATGACTCTCTTTGTAGCAGATTGGCCTTTTCACTTGAGTCAGAGGACTGTCAGATTGGTTTTGCAGTGGTCCTTTGAAACCAGCAAACTGGTAACCAGAACTAGTATGTTTTTCCAGGTCTGTTGGCAACTGTCAGAAGTCCTCTCAAATGTCTCTAATGGCTGCAAGTCTAAAACATTAAAAGGTTTCACTTATTCTTACATAAATATCTGAGGATATTTTTCCTCCCCAGAATATAGAGGAAGTTACAATTTGGTTTAATTTTCAAATAGAATTTCAGGTGATTTATCCATGCTTCTAATTAAAAAAAAAAAAAAAAAAAAGCAAGAACAGTCTTCCCTTATTTCCAGATTTCTGTGTCAAGGTATATCATACTAGGTTGACCTCATGTGAAGGCATAATTATGTAAGCTTTTCTTTTAGTGTGAAAAAGTTCTGTTTAGGAGACCTGCCATAATATTTGTGTTGACATTATTACTTTTAGCAAGTAGAGATTAACAAAGAAATCATACAATTTCTAGGAACAGAGTTTGAGTCTGACAATTATGAGCACTTTTTTTTTTTAACTACTTTGAGTTCCAATTGCAGAGACATTCCCTAGATGGTAATGTCCCTTGCTTTCACAGTAACACTATTGAGTTCTCTGTGATAATGTGATGGTGGTATAAACTCACAAAACAAGGAATTCCTTTAAGGTACCTTTTTTTTATGGTGAATAAATAAAGATGGTGCAATTAAAATGTTAACTGGAGTTCTGAGAAAGATTGTTGTAGAATATATAGGCTTTTGTGCTTTCCTCTTCTTAATTACATTTGACTCCCCCATATAACAAATCCAGAGGAAATACAGAGAAGATAGGGATCTGTAAGAAAAAAAAAATCTCAAAATGTAATCATGTTCTTACTTCCCAGAGCACCAACAAATGGCAACAAGACTTAAAGGGGTTGCATATTCATTGTAAATTAGAGGTTACTTTTGCATGTAGTTCAGGGGAAAAAAAATGTGTGAGAGAAAATGAGACTGTCTTCCTAGTTCCCATTAAAGTCAGAGCACTGAATCTAAACAAACCAAAGTAAAAATTTAAAAATTTTTCCCAGGAGGCACCTGGGTGACTCAGTTGGTTAAGTGTCAGACTTGGTTTCAGCTCAGGTCATGATCTCACAGTTCCCTGTTCTGGCAGTGCAGAGCCTGCTTGGGATTCTCTCACCTTCTCTCGCTGCCCCTCCCCCACTTGCTCTGTCACTCTCAAAATAAAATGAAAATAAACTTAAAAAAAAAATGTTCAGAACCTATTTGGCTTTGGTCTTCAAAATCTTTCCCCTCTTCCTCCCTCTCTTCTTTCCTTCCTACTCCCATCCTTCTTTTCTTCCTTCCTCTCCTTTCATGAAACATTCTTCAGGGGCCCATCAAATGCCAGAGAGCAGTATACAAGGACACGAGGACCCAGTCCCTGTCCTCAAGGAGCTTATGTTGGAACTGAACTACAAATACATAAGATGACAATACACAGTGTTGAAAGCTCACATGGGATTGGAGAGACAGAAAGGTGTGGAGAGGATTAGGCAGGAGAGAGTGAGACTGTAGTCTAGACAGTAGGAATAAATTTACACTTAACTTTTAAGCAGATGAGTTTTCAGAAAGCCCTTGTCTACACTAGTTTTCTCATTTTTGAAAAGTAACTGTTTACTCCAAAGAATTTTAGGTATGCCAGAAATCACACGTAATTCTGTGTTTTCAAGATCAAACTAAACTGCCTGCTTGGTTGCAATTATTTTATGCACTTGTGTTAAAAATGTCAGGAGGCACTCATTCCCAGCTGGCATTTCACAAGACTGCAAAAGCTCCTTTTCCAGGGACAAACTATCTTGGTCAGGAAAACTTACAGCTATTGGTTCTGTTCCCTGGGTGAATTGATTAGCACCCTGTTGCTTTTATATAACTTGAAAGATGGATCCAATTTCAGCCGCGTAAAACTATAATTACATTGTCACGACTTGCATGTTATATTATCTCAAATAGTGAAGGCCTGGGGAAGAAAAAACCTAGTTCCATTCAGTGTTCTACAGAAAATGCCAGCTAAATATCAGTGTGACTGCAGAATATATAAGATTCTGGAACGGACTGGTTAAGATTAAGCAGCAGTTTCTGTACTTTGATTAGACACAATGAAGGGTGACAAATTTAATAAAAATGTTAACTCTATGGACATGGGCATAGTGATGTAAAAAAATTAAAAACAAAAGCCCAATATGTCCAGGGTCCTTAGGATTTAAAAAGTTGCTGAAACTTGTTGCATAATTATCTAATCTCCTGACTCTATCCCACCAGGTTACTCCAGTGGTGGTAGTTTTGGAGATTGGACAGTAGGCAAGGAGGTTGAGGATATAAGTGAATGTAAGTTCTGTCACTGAATCATCCTGTGTTACTTTCTTGTTAGTTATTTAAATTGCCTAAGTCTTCCTCTGATATCTATCTTTCTCATCATCTTCTATTTCCTTTCTAGAAACTAACATGTTGTTTATTGTTTATTGTAAATGCCTAAAACCCACAAATCATTCCATGGCTATTTAGACATCTGGGTAGTCTGAACAGACACTAAGCTGTGCTTCTACAACACTGAATTTCCCCTTCTGTCTCATTTATGTGATTCTGTTATAATTATTCTTTCTGCTAAGGCTAGGTGACATGTGTCTTTCCTTGCTCACTCATGCATCCCAGAGTCTAAAAGAACACTTGGCAATAATGAATTTCTGTTTAGTGAACAAATAATGAGTGAGTGATTAAATATGTTACCAATACACACACACAAAGTCCTAAGAATAAATACAATTTTTAAATGCCTGTTAATTCATTATAATGTTGTCGGACAAATTGTTTAATATAATTTTTTTAAAATCTAGTGGCTTATACATTGAATCTCATAGTTTCTCTTTTATGAAATTTACATTGAATAGATTATACTTTTTCCCTCCAGGGAACATTGTGATTAAAGAGTGTAGCAGATTTGATTTTTTAAAATATCCTATCCCTGTGTTTTGCTTAACAGCATGACATTAACATTTCTCCAATGAGAGGTGAGTTTTGTATTCCCACCACTGAATATGGATTGGCTAGCCTCAGTGACTCACTTCTAAGGGATAGCAGCACTAGAAGTAACTGAGTGACTTCTGCAAGACTAGGTCATTAAGGGTGAAACCACTTCCACCTGGCTGTCTCTTCTCTCTAAGATACTTGATCTTGGAACTTGGCCACCATGCTGTGAGAAAGCCCAGACTATGTGGCCAGGCCATGAGAAAGTGTTCTGGTCAAGACTTTCAGCAAAGGTCTCAGCTCACAGCCAAATATCCACTACCAGACATGTGACCAAAGGTGTCCACAGATGATTTTAGCCCCTTGGAGCCTTCCAACTGAGATCTCAGATGTCACAGAGCAGAGAAAAGCCATCTTGCCCTAGCCTGTTTGAATTCCATGACCATATTAAATTATTGTTTTTTACCACCACGTTTTGGGGTAATTTCTTTTCTTTTTAAGTTTATTATTTATTTATTTATTTATTTATTTATTTATTTATTTGAGAGAGCAGGAGCAGGGGAGGGGTATAGAGAGAGAATCCCAAGCAGACTCCATGCTCAGCGCAGAGCCTGACCCCGACGTGAGGCTTGATCCCAAGACTGTGAGATCATGACCTGAGCCAAAATCAAGAGTCAGAAGCCTAACTGACTGAGCCACCCAGGTGCCCCTGAAGTAATTTCTTCATGCAGACATAGTAATGGAATGAAGACTTAGCTTTTATTTATTTTTTTACTTGTTGAGATGATTTATTGAGATATAATTCACATATTCTAAAACTCACCATCTTAAAATGTACATTTCAGTGATTTTAGTATATTCAAAAAGTTGTACAACCATCACCAATATCTAATTCCTGAACATTTCCATCACTGTAGAAGAACCTCCATACTTGTTAGCAGCAGTTTTTCCCTTTTCTCCTTCCACACTAACCTGTGGCAACCATTCATCTACTTTTTATCTCTATGGATTTGCCTATTCTGGAAACTTCACAGAAATGGAGTCATACAATATGTGGCCTTTTGTGTCTGGTTTCTTTCACTTTGCATAATGTTTTCAAAGTTCATCCATGTCATATGTATCAGCACTTCATTCCTTTGAATAATATTCTGTTATATGAATATACCACATTTGTTTATCCATTCATCAGTTAATGGACATTTGGGTTGTTTCTATTTTTTGGCTGTTGGGAATAATGCTGCCATGAATATACATGTACAGGAAGTTTTTCTTTGAAAATATGTTTTCAGTTCTCTTGGGTATACAGTAGGAATGGTAACTTTCTGTTTAAATTTTTGAGGAGCTGTCAAGTTTTGTCCACAATGGTTGTACTAATTTATGTTCCCATCAGCAATGTATACATTTCTCCACATCTTCACCAATACTTATTATTTTCTAATACTATTATTATTACTTGTTGTTGTTGTGGTTGTTATTCAAGCGTGTGTGACATGGTATCTCATTGTGATTTGGGTTTGCATTTCTCTAATTACTTAATGATCTTCAGCATCTTTTCTTGTACTTCTTAGTTATTTGTCCATCTTCATAGGAGAAATGTCTTTTTATTTTTTATTTGTATATTATATTATATTATATTATTATTTTATTTATTTATTTATTTATTTATTTATTTATTTTTTAATGTTTTATTTATTTTTAAGACAGAGAGACAGAGCATGAGTGGGAAGGGGCAGAGAGGGAGATACAGAATCTGAAGCAGGCTCCAGGCTCTGAGGTGTCAGCACAGAGCCTGATGAGGGGCTCGAACTCATGAACTGTGAGATTATGACCTGAGCTAAAGTTGGACGCTTAACCAACTGAGCCACCCAGGTGCCCCTTTTTTATTTTATTTTATTTTATTTTATTTTATTTTATTTTATTTTATTTTATTTTATTTTATTTTAGAGAGAGATAGCACATGCAAGTGGGGAAGAGGGGCAGAGAGGGAGGGAGACAGAATCTAAAGCAGGCTCCATGTTCAGCTCAGAGTCTGACACGGGGCTTGATCCCATGACCTTGGAATCATGACCTGAGCCAAAATCAAGAATCAGATGCCCAACTGACTAAGCCATGCAGATGCCCTGAGAAATGTTTTTTTAAATCCTTTGCCCATTTTTAAATTGGGTTGTCTTTTTATTGTTGAGTTGTATAAGTATTTATATATTCTGGATATTAAATCCTTATTCAGATTTGCAATAATTTCTTATTGGATTATCTTTTCACCTTTTGATAGTGTCCTTTTATGTACAAAACTTATTAATTTTTGTAAAGTCTGATGTATCTGTTTTTTCTTTGTTCTTTGGGTGTCATATCTAAGAAACCATTCTCTAATCCAGTATCATAAAGCATTTCTGCAATGCTTTTTTCTAAAAGTTTTATTTCTTACATTTACATCTTTAATCCATTTTGAGTCAATTTTTGTATATAGTGTGAGTTTAGGGTGTCAAAATTCATTCTTTTGCCTGTGGCTATCCAGTGGTCTCAACAACATATGTTGAAAATACTATACTTTCTCCCATTAAATTATCTTGGCATCCTTACTGAAAATCTATCGACTATAGATATTAAGGGTTTATTTCTGGACTCTTTCTATTTTATTGATCTATAGTCTATCTTTATGCCAGTACCACACTGTATTGATTACTGTAGCTTTATAGTAAGTTTTGATATTGTAAAGTGTGAATTCTCCAGTTTTGTTCTTTCTTAAGATTGTTTTCACTATATTGAGACCCTTGCATTTCCTTATAAATTTTAGGATCAGCTTGACAATTTGTGCAAAAACAGAATTTTTATAAGAATTGCCTTGAATCTGTAGGTCAATTTAGAAAGTATTTCTATCATAACAACATCATCTTCCAATCTATATGCATGGAGTATATTTCTATTTATTCATGTCTTCTGAAATTTTTTTCAACAATATTTTATAGCTCTTAGTGTACAAATCTTGCACTTTATTGGTTAATTTATTCCTAGGTATTTTATTATTTTTGAGGCTTGCAATTGAAATGGATTTATTAATTTCATTTTTGGATAATTTCTATCAGTATACAGAAATGCAACGAATGTTTATATATTGATCTATAACCTACAAACTTGGTGAACCTGATGATTAACTCCAACATTTTCTTTTGTAAATTCCTTAGAATTTTCTATATATAAGACGATGTCACCTGCAAATAGAACTTTTACTTCTTTCATTTTAATCTGGATGTATTTTATTTTATTTTCTTGTCTAATTGCCCTACCTAGAACTTCCAGCATGATGTTGAATAAAAATGATGAAAACAGACATCTCATCTTGTGTTGGATTTTAGGGAGGGAAGGCCTTCAGTTTTTCATCATTAAATGTAATATGAGGTGTGGATTTTTCACATATGGCCTTTGTCAAATTGAGGTTCCTTTCTATTCCTAGTTTATTGAGGGCTTATATCATGAAAGAGTGTGGGATTTTGTCTAATACTTTTTCTGTGTCTATTGAGATGATGTGGGTTTTTTTTTTCTTTCATTCTATTAATATGGTATATTACAGTAACTGATTTTCCTATGTTGAACCAACCTTGTATTCCTGGAATAAATCCCACTGGGTCATGTGTTTTGTTGAGGCTTTTGTATTTACATTCATAACTTATATCGGTCTCTAGTTTTCTTATAATGTCTTTGTGTGGTTTTGTATTGGGATGATAATGGCCTCACAGCATGACTTGGGAACTGTTTCCTCCTATTTGGGGGAATGTTTGAGAAAGGTTAGAAAATAACATTTGACTCTAGCTGCCTTAAAGCGTTATTAGAAAAAACAAAAACAAAGTGATATATAAGCTGTGTGTATTAGTCTCTTATGGCTACCATAACAAATGGCCACCAACTGGGTGGCTTAAAACAACAAAAATGTATTGTCTCACATTTCTGGAGATGAGAAGCCTTAAATCGAGCTGTTGGTGGGGCTGCACTCCCTCTGGAGGACTCTAGGGGAGAATCCATTCCTTGTCTGTTCTAGTGTCTAAGGCCTGTTGGCATTCCTGATTTGGGGCTGTATCACTCCACTCTTTACCTCTGTGGTCACATTGTGTCCTCTTCTGTTTGTCTCAAATCTCCTTCTGCCTTTCTCTTCTAAGGATATTTGTCATTGGATTTTGCAATCACCTGAATATTCCAGGATGATATCCTCAAGAACCTTAATTTAATTACATCTACAAAGACTCTTTTTACATAACATTAACAGGTTCCAAGAATTAGGACATGGACATATATTTTGGGAGGACCATTCAGTTCACTACACTATGTGAGAGTATTTTGTGAACTGTAAAATGGTATCTATCTATATTATACATATATATTGTTATAACATATAATGTGAAGGTTCAAATATGTGAACTTTCTGTTAAAGGAAGATTTCAAAGTAATTAGTATGGATAGTATTGTAAATGTTTCTAAAATGATTCTATTTCATTTTTAATTTTTGTGCCCCTTTCTACTTCCCCTCTCATGTGTTTAGTCCCTCATGATATAGTTGGGAACTCAATCTAATGTTTCACTCCTTATTTTCTTCTTATTCAAATCTATTTTTTAATATTTATTTATTTATTTTTGTAATTCAAGAGCAATACAGTCTAGGTATTAAAAAAAAAAGTGAAGCATTACAGAAGTGTATACAGTAAAAAGCAAAAGTACATCCTTTGACCAGAATGCACATTCCCTTACCCCACTCTGCCCATGATGCCAACTTAGATCTAATGTGTTTAGATTAGATCTTAGATCTAGTGTGTTTCTGGAGGAAACCAGTCTGGTGGATATTCTTCCAGACCTTCACAACTTTGATGACTCTCTATGCCCTTCATTTAAAGGATTATACAGTGTTCCAGAGCATGGATAAACCTATGTTTAAACATTTTATTACAGTAGGCACTTAAATCATATACAATTTAATAAGATCAATCATCCTCAATATAGATTTGGTCAATGTTTTTATTTTTTCTTCTGTGATTGACAGAAGATTGTATGCTTTGTCCAATGTTCTACAGAGTTGTTACGTTTTTCTTATTGATGTCTAGGGATACTTTGAATTAGGGATATAACTTTCTCTATAAAGAAATACAGTCTAAGTTTAAATTCTAATTCCATTACTATTTCTGCATGCTGCTTTCCAATTAAATTTGAAAATAAAATAAAAATGTATAAGGGCTTTCAACTTACTGTAATTATGACCCCTTTAATTAACTACATGCAACTATGTATGTATATCATTTGTCACTATGATAGATGAAATAACTGAAGAGTCAAGTATTTAAAAATATCTGGATACCTTGATAATTTACATCATCTAGAAAAAATATAGAGGTAGTTCCATGAAGTAATTAATAGCACAGTCTTTGGTAGCAGATGAACTTGAGTATTGTCCTGAGCCCTGTAGTCTTGAGCAAGTTATTGTATCTCTTTAAAATTTTTTATTTTATTGCCTATAAAATGGGTGTAATTACCTATTTCAAGAGGTGGTTATGAAGATTATATGAAATGAACCGTGAATAGAATTTTGCACAGTACACAGCACACAGAATGCATGTAATAAATGGTAGCTACCATAATATTATTATTGATAAATGATTTAAACATAGTAAAATCTGCATACTTGGCTATAATTTTCAGTTTTCAAAGAGCACAGTTCACAGTTGTCTTTCTCTTCATCTAATCTCAGTAGAAGAGACTGACATGTCTGGAAATTAAAACTTCAAGTTCAGATCAGCTCTATCCTGTGACTGTGGCTTCCTTAAGTAGTATTTGCACCTGAACTGATGAGCCCCTGAAAGAAATACTCTTGTTACTAAGAGTACCAAATTACTAAATTGGTACCAAATCCCACCCTGGTCTTCTGGTTGTGGTAGTCAGACCAAAGCTGTGATCTAGTACCCTACTGGCTAGATAACAATCCCCTGAGCACTACCACAGATAGTCTAGAAGATTTCACTTCCGTACATCAAAGGAAGGGCTTGGGAATCTGTTTTTTTAAAAAGCGCCCTGATTCTGATAGGTAGTTGCTTTTGATAACCACTGTGGTAGAGCAGGCCAAAACTCCCTCCTCCTAGTCTATACTCTTTTCACCTTCCTATTGCAGTACCTGACTGCTAAACTTTATAAAGATTAGTGGAGGTGACCCCAGGAGAGAAAAAATACTGCCATGGGAGAGAAAAAATACTGCCTGAAGGGAGACCAAGAGAGCACTTGTCCCTATGTGTTGTAGGATTTTTTTTTTTAACTTCAATACCTGGGATTCATTGTCTCACCACTTCAAAGAATGAGACACAAAATGAGCAGCAGGCAAAAGTTTATTAGAATATAAGATTAGAAAGGAAGAGTAGTAGGAAGTCTCTCTTTGCAGAGAGGAGAGATTCAAAAGTGAATGCCAGACAACTATAGGCAAGGGTCCTTGTTTTATAAGGTTCTGGTCACGCCCACACCTTCCTCACTTCCCCCTTGTTCCTTCTCAGGTTCTACCCTTATGGGCTGGATAACTCTGGGTGTTGGGTTGTCCATTTCTGATTGTTTCATTTCCATGGTATGAGGGGTGGTCTATGGCCATATTTAGGTCTTTCTTCAAATTCCTGAGGGAAACCTGAGGGGGAGTAAGTGGCCTCTGTCACATTATTAAGAGGAACCTTAAGCCTGAGGGGGTTTGCTGTGGTCAGACACTCCCAGCATTGTTCCAAGATACGTGTTTTTCTCCACCCAGGGACCTCAGTCCTAATCCTTCCCTCTCTGCCTATTTTATCCTATCTGCCTAATTTCCTATTACATATGTACTTGTTATTCTCTTCTCATTAGGATTTGATCCCCTAACAAACTGTGTCCATTAAGTCCTTTCTCATCTCCAAAAATGAAGTAACTGTTTTTTTTCTGTGTTCACAATACGAAAGGGAGAAGTGCTTCAAACTCCTTATGGGTTTTGATGAGAAAATTAGGGACTACCAGGTTTAGCAATCTACATAGCCTGGGATCCGATTTCAGCAAAATGAAACAAAAATTAAAGTAGATGAATAAAGTCTTCCTCATTCATCCCTCCCCGTGCACAGAGAAAACAGCCCCCACTCTGCATAGTCCCATCTCTCTGGGCCTGTGAAATCTTAGAAGCTTATCTAAGGCTGACTGATTCTTAGGCTGCTGCCAGGGACTTAGCATTTGGAACCATGATAGGAACCACACCTATGACCACTGTGGGACAAATTGTTGGCAGGAGAACGACACTGGAATTTGTGGCTGATTAATCAGATAAAGCGTTTGAGATAATAGAGAGCTTCTTCTGGAGCGGGCACTGATGTAAGGACTTTACATATATTAACTCTTTTAATGCTCAGGATAGCATAGAAAGTAGATAACTTCTTGTCAGGAAATCTGTGAAAGCCACTGGAACTAAGAGAAGAGAGGTATATGAAAAGAATACACAAGTTCATTAAGATCAAATATTTTTAAAACATAATGCATATAATGAAACACATTTGAAAGTTTTCTCATTAGCTTTACAAAATGTACTTAAGTACCTGAGGAGGTTCATCAGTCAGATAAATGAAGCACTTAAAAAAAGAAGTAGAATGCAATTAATTGATAGATACAGATGTGAGGGAGGAAAAATAATTTTCCTTCTACCCTCCTAGGTTCTTGGCAGAGACCCTTTAATAAAAAGACAGATTAACAGGAGAAACACAAGGAAAAATGTTATAGTATGTATGTTTCCTGTTTACATGGGAGATACCCCAGAAAAGTAATTAACTACTTGAAATGACCCAAGCTCCAACCTTAGATATAATCTTCGGTTGAAGACCAAAGATGTTGGAGGTGGGTGGGTGGAGGAGGCCAGTTATGGGAGGTTAATCAGAAAAACACAATAAACAACCATAAGGTTGTTATGCAGATTTAAGCCTTAATGCCTTCTGCATTGGTAAGAGTTTTTGGAGAATCATTCTTCTTTTGAGGTATGAAGAGGAAGATGCCATTACAAATGGAAATTTCCCTTTTAAATGTAAATGTCTCTTATCAACACTGTGTAATGTAATGTTGTTTCCAAAAACCAACCAGCTTAAAATAACCCTTATGCCAAAAAGGCATACTTTAAGGTGCAGGATTCTGCTCCTCTTCACAGACTTGAAGATGTTTAGTTAATTATGTTTTAATGGAACATAAGCATTGTTTAAAGGCCCCTTAAAATTGTTAAAATTTGCTAAACTGTGAATCAAATGTTTTGTGTAAAAATGTAGTCAGAGCTTTAATTAATTAAGCAACTGCATTTAAAACCAAAGGGAAACCTCTGAATAAATTTGACGTCTTATAAGCTACATTCTTGGGCATCCAAAAACTCACATTTAACAAAAACAAAAGTGAGAAAGACATAAAACTGTGATGAAGGATTAAAGCTCCTACCCTCTTTCCCTTAAGGAAATGTTGTAGGAAGAATATGTGTTATGCAATCAGTGAGGAAAAGCAAATAGATGTCACTTACTCATGTGGTGTGTTACAGCAGCCCCCTTGCCTTCCACTGAGGTCCTTCCAGACCCAGCCTGAAATGAGAGTCCCTACTGTTGCTTCTCCAGAACTTAGAGACCTTCTTACCTGGCTGTGTTTTTTGTTATTGGTCTATGGTGGGACTCAAGTCCATCCATTTTTCTCTCCAGCCTAAAAATACTCCTTAGTATTTGGTACTCCAAATCTTACACCAAATGTGCTTAAAACTCACAAATGTGTAATCAAATGTTGTGGTGAAGGTGGCTTATGCAGTTTTTGAAATTTTAGTGCAAAGTTATAAAATGCTTAAGTAACAGAAGTAGGTGTGGTCACAAAGATCTCATTTCCCTTATTTAAAAAAAACGCATGCATATAAGACTAATTTTTAAAACATAAACTGAATATTTTCATTTTTTTATTCATTTGGCCCTCGTGGAAGAAATGATGCTTGTGACTACTAACATGGAAGCTACGGTGTTTGCAAAACATCTTTCACATTTTATATAGGCCAGGTTATGTATTAAATTGCAATTTTTTGTAGGAAACATGGTTAAATATAGGCAATTTAAAATGGTTCAATCTACTAATTAAGTAACCGCATGCTTACCAGTGTCTCTAAACAGAAATGTAGTCAAAATTATTATAATTAGTTTTTAAACGGGATTGGCAGCTCCAGATTACCTTTAGAGAACATTTTGAGATGCCCAAGGTTTATTGTTACACTTGGCAGATTAAAATGGCAAGATGACATCTTTTGGAAGCTTAAATGGCCCAGGAAATTAAATTTAAAGAATTACTCTTCCATTTATTCATTGTAAACTTGTAAGTCTGTCTCTGTATTAATTAGGGCTACATTTAACTGTGAGTGTCAGAAAATCCAAATTAACAGTGGCTTAAACAAAACAACTTTATCTCATTCACATAAAATGAGGTACAGGGATAACAGTGTGGGGCTTGTAGAATGGCTCCACCATCATCAGGAACTATGGCTTCTTTTACATCGTTGTTCTGCCACCCTCTATAGATGGCTACCAACTCATGGGTGCAACAGGCTCCTTGAACTCCAGTCATCAGACTTTTATTACAGACAGCAGAATGGAAGAGGAGGGAAGAAAGGCGTGCCCACTCACTTTACAGAAGATGGCCATCATATTTGTTTACATCCCACTGGCCAGCATTAAGTCATATGCTACACTGTGCTTTAAGCTGGGAAATGTAGTCTCATTCTGGGCAGTCATATAGTCATAGAGGTAAAATGAAAAGTTTCATTAAGGGTGAACATACTATATTGGGGGGATAACAGGCTTTTACTCTGGGTTCATAGATACATTTCATGGAAATTGTCAGTCTCCTACAGTTGGTCAAATTTTGTAGAGAAAAAGATATACAGCTTTTGCCAGATTCCTAAAGTTCTCTGTCATGCAAAAATGTTTAAGAATCAGTGTCTCATATATAAATTTAAATCTCTATTCAGTTTTAAATAAATAACATACAAGTAATGTCTATTTCTCAGTATACCTAATGAATTTTGTTACTGTCAATAATATACCTAAGCTCCTATTAGGTACATAAGTATCCTATGAAAGATATAAAACAGAATTTTAAAAAAAATTAAGCCTGGGAAGTGAACAAATATATTTAAACCCCAGAACAATATGTAAAGATAAGTGAATCACTTGTTTCTTGCTTATCAACTATTATAAGAGAGTATGTCTGCTTTTTGTCTCTTACAATTTATAACCCAAGTTGGATTTTAACTCAATGTATTTAGCAATCAAAGAAAAGCAAATTAAAAGGGCAAAGCAGTATTTATTTAAGTCAAGAAAATAAAACAATAACAACTCTAATATTTCATGGCAGAATATAATTGATGTCATTTTGGAAGACAGTTTGAGAATATGGATAACATAGACAAATACTTTGATTAAGATCCTTTGTCCCATGGAATTAAAACAACAACAGCAACAAAAAACTAAAAATATATAGATAAATATTTATTGCATTTTTGGCAGCATTTTTAAAAGTTTTATTTATATATTTTGAGAGACAGAGAGACAGAGAGAGAGGAAAAGAGAGAGAGAATAAGTTGGGGAGGGGCAGAGAGAAGGAGAGCCTGAATCCCAAGCAGATTCTGCACCATCAATGCAGAGCCCAACGTAGGGCTCAAACTCGCAAACTTGGTGTCATGACCTGAGCTGAGATCAAAAGTCAGATGCTTACTGACTATGCCATGCCTTGCAGCATTTTTTAATTAGCAGTTTCAGATGGGAAAGTATGCAAATATCCAACTATAGGAGAATATTTATGCAAATCATAATCTATCAGCAAAGGAAACACATGAAACTCTTCAAAGTGATAATTATGACACTTTTGTAAATAGCATTGAAAATTATCCTGTTATACTAAATTAAAAAGACACAATAGAGAATTGTATACAGATACCTAAGAGTTGACCTTTGAACAACATGAGAGTTAGGGGCGCTGACACTCCGTGCAGTCAAAAATCCATGTATAACTTTTGACTTTCCAAAAACTTAGCTACTAAGAGCCTACTGTTGACTGGAAGCCCTACAGATAACATAAACTGTTGATTAACATATATTTTGTATATTATATGTATTATATACTATATTCTTACAGTAAAGTAAGCTAGAGAAAAGAAAATTTTATAAAAAACCACAAGGAAGAGAAAATACATTTATAATACTGTTCTGTAAAAAATCTTCCTGGAAATAGAGCTGCAGAGTTCAAGCCCATGTTGTGCCAGGGTCAACTGTATAAACAGTAGCTGTGTCATAATATACAAAAGCAAAGGTTGCATTGATTTTTTTTTTCCTACATTTTAATTTACTGCAATGGAGTATCTTTAAACCTGATTGGATTGGATACATATATACTTCCAAATCACTAATGGAAGATCACTAAAGCATGAGATATACTTTCAAGGAATCTTACATAGTTTCATGTAATATCTGTACAACTGCTAAAAAATACATAAAAGGGAGTGTTGGGGCATTCAGAAGACTAGTTGAGCCAGGTTGAAATAATGCCATTAGGCAAATGTACTTCAGCGTTCTACTCTGTTGCAGAAGTTTTAATCCTGTGATATTTTAGGCTGGTGCTGTGGAATTCATCCATGCATAGAATTCTCTGTACTCTGACCCTCTCTACCCTTCCCATAATGATATTACTCAAATCAAAAAGTTCATAATGAGTACTTTTAGTCTTATGATTTGTTTAAGGCTTTCAATTTAAATTTCTTAAACAAGAGAAAAAAAAAACACAAGAAAAAAATTTTTTTTCCCGGATGTATAGTAACAGTAGCCCTTCCTAAGCTTGCCTATCATTCCTACACTCACTTTTCCCCCCATTTTTTTAATCATGGTAAAATACATATAAACAGACAATCTGTCATCTTAACCATTTTTAAGTGTACAGACCAGTGGTGCCAAGTACCTTCATTTGTATGTACACTTCAAAAAATTGCACTAGAAAGATTTTCTATGACCTTAATGCTTTGATAATTTACTCAGCAACTAGTTTAAACTACAGAAGGGTGTCAAAGAGTTTGGAACTATAAGTTCCCAAATATTAAAATGGTATTTGTCTCCTCTTATGTTGAAAATTCGCAAACTTTTTGGAGAGGTTTCTCTGATTCCTTATTGAAACTACTAGGCCAGTCCTCGAAAGGCAGTCATTCTGCTTTTACTGACTCTAGAAGAGCAAAGGTGGAAGTGTATCTTTTTCAGTCATGTCATTTAATAGCATGCCTACAATGTGCCAAACATTGTGTTAAGAGCTTTTGTACACATAGCAAGGGCCTCTGATGTAGGTGGCATCGTTTACATCTTACGGATGAGGAAACCGAATCTCTGAGATTTGAAGAGCCTTGGTAAGGCATGGCGGAACTAGATTACAATCCAAATCTTTAGTCTCCACGTCCACTGTTGGTCAGCCCAGTACAGCTGTCATCCCACATGCTTGCAGCATCTCTAGCAAATCCACACAGGCTGACTCCCAAAATGGCACACAAAGGAGAATGTTCCAGATACAACTATTTATCTTTTCTTCACCACTTTTAACTTGTTGGCATTTGTCACTTAAAAGACATCAACTCTAAGGTTCATGGTGGTTATATCTTAATTATTATATTTTAGACATAATTCCTTTCCAGATCACACTGTTGGCTATAGTAGGTATTTTTCCTTGTTTGATTGTGTGTCTGCTCAACCGAAGAGTAAGTATATAGTAAATAGGTATAAGTGTAGCACAGAGAGAATAGGTATCTATATCCATATTTATATATCCATACTGATACAGTCTAGATACAGATATATAGAGTGAGAGTATGTAGAGGTATATAGTGCTGATACAAGGCCTGGGTGTCCACAATTAGACTGCAGTTCCTCAGGTTCTAAAAAGACCAGTCTCATAGGGCTATAAGGATTCTTTAGGATCTTACATTAGTTGAAGAAAGACTGGCCTTCTCTTTCTTTTTTTATTTTTAATGTTTATTTATTTTTGAGAGAGAGAGAGAGAAAGAGAGAGAGAGAGAGAGAGAGAGACAGAGCATGAGTGGGGGAAGGGCAGAGAGAGAGGGAGACACAGAATCTGAAGCAGGCTCCAGGCTCTGAGCTGTCAGCACAGAGCCCAACACGGGGCTTGAACTCACGAATCGTGAGATCATGACCTGAGCCAAAGTCGGACACTTAACTGACTGAGCCACCAGACACTCTGAAAGATTGGAGTTTTCAATAGTTCTCTATATGTGTATACAAATACACACACACACACACACACAGAGAGAGAGAGAGAGAGAGAGAGAGAGAGAGCTTTGCTATCAGGGACTCTTAGCATATAGATCATTCAGAATAAAAATCTAGTTAGCTAAAGGTTGGGTCTTTCTAAAAACAGCCTTTCTTTCTTCCTTTCCTTTTCTTTCCTTCCCTTTCCTTTCCTTTCCTTTCCTGTTTTTTTTCTTTTATTTCTTTTCTTCCTTCCTTCCTCCCTTCCTGCCTCCTTCCCTTCCTTCTTTTCTCTCTCCTTCCTTCCCTTCCTCCCTCCTTCTTTTCTTTTCTTTTCTTTTCTTTTCTTTTCTTTTCTATTCTTTTTCTGTTTTGAACAAAGCTTAAAATATGCCACATATTTCCTTGTGGTTTTTTTTTTTTAACATTTATTTATTTTTGAGAGAGAGACAGAGCTTGAACGGGGGAGGGGCAGAGAGAGAGGGAGACTGAAGCAGGCTCCAGGCTCTGGGCCATCAGCCCAGAGCCCGATGCGGGGCTCCAACTCACGGACCACAAGATCATGACCTGAGTCAAAGTCGGACGCTTAACTGACTGAGCCACCCAGGAGCCCCCCTTGTGTTTTTTTTAAGCTAACATTTTTCAGAGATTATTATACATCTGCCACTGAGCTGAACACACCTCCTGCTCTTTCATTTAATTCTCACTCACAACCCATGAGGTAGGTACTATCACCGTCATTTTACAAAAGAACCTGAGGCCTAAAGAAGTCAAAAAACTTGGTCAGGTTCTCATAACTAGTAGGGAGTAGTGAAGCCAGGATTGAAATCCAGGTCCTCTGACCACCTTACCCCAAACTTTTTCAATCTTCTCACTGTACTGTCCCTCAGAATAATTTAAATTTTTGTGATGACTCTGCCTTCTAAAATTAAACATTGAATTCACCTGCATCATGCCAGAGTAAGACCATCTGGACCCAAGAATATAGTCCTACAATAACATAGATAACATATGCATTGTAGTATTGTAGTGTTGAGCCACTGAATAAAGTTACAAAGGGTCACCATGTACATCTATATTCAGTGGTCCAAGACTACAGTGTTTTGGGGGTTCATGACACTTAATTTTCTTCTCTTTTCTGTCCTCTTTCACTGAGTAGGTAGCCTTTTGTGGTCAAAAGCATGTGGTTTACAGAGGTAGGTATATTGAGTTCCAGCTCTGCTCTGACAGACACTAGCAGTGTGATCTCCTTTTCATCTGTAAAATGGGTGTGGCATTGTCTACTCTGGAGAAGATAAAAGGAGACAAAGTAGCTAAGGGTCTAACACGGTGACTGGCGGGCAGTAAGTTCTCAACCAATGGCACACTATTATTACAGCATATCACTGCTGTCAGGTGGCTAACCATAATTTCTCACTGCTATCAGTGTTCCTGTTATATCTGGCTCTTTCACTAATTTGTAGGGTCTAATCTGTTTGGGCTTTGAAAGCAGTTCCTGTATTGGTAACATAGCAGAATGGACTTGTGCAAGATATTGGCACTGACATGAGGGTGCAGAGTCAAGCCAGGAACAAAGCCGGGGTGGAAATGCTGAGAAAACATGGACAACATTCCAAAGCACAGTCCACGTAGTTGAAACAGAATCAGAGACGTGACTGGGGCCAGATACTAGGGTAGCCCAAGAGATACCAATGGGAGAGCCAAAGTCCATGGCTCAGTCTGGGGTCACAAGCTGACAGGAGCTGAGCAGAAGATAAAGCACAGGGGCTCAGAGAAGACAGGCCTGGCTTGGAATGTGTTCATGCT
Organism: Acinonyx jubatus; assembly: GCF_027475565.1. NCBI lineage: Eukaryota > Metazoa > Chordata > Mammalia > Carnivora > Felidae > Acinonyx > Acinonyx jubatus. The sequence goes on from NC_069387.1 coordinate 52,154,479, forward strand.
CCTTTCGAAGGCCTGGGGCTTTTCCCCATGGATCCTCGGATCTTTTTATAGGCACACCTCCCCAAGACGAACATCTCTTAATTAGATTATAAGCTTTTTTGTTTTAAAGTTAAGGAGCATAGACTCTGAATAAGGATTTAGGGAATATTTCTTTAAATAACAAGCAGGAATTTCAACATGCACATTTTGTTTGACTGACTCAGATCTCTTTTATTTACCAGTAGGCTTTTGACTAAGTAATAGATTAATGAATTTTCTTGACCGCATAGGGTTGCCAGGTCAAGTATAGGATGCCCAGATACATTTTAATTTCAGATACACAATGAATAGTTTTTTAGAATAAGTATGTCCCAAATATTGCATGGAATATACTTATGCTAAGAAATTATTCACTATTCATGTAGAATTAAAATTGAATTGGGATCTTGTTTGTTTTTGCTCATTCTGGAAACCATGGGTACAACTGACTATAGTACCATGAATGGTAATTAATAATTATTTAGAAGTTCCAGAATCAGTGATATTTTTACTGTACACTATTTGACCTCTTACAACAACTGATAAATTTGATGCAACTGTTGTTCTCCAAACTGTTGATCATCAGAGGAGAAGTGGGTGGGGGGACGGGTGAAATAGGTGATGGGGATTAAGGGATGCACTTGTTGTGATGAGCACCGGGGGTTGTATAGAAGTGCTGAATCACTGTATTGTACACCTGAAACTAATATTGCACAGTATGTTAATCGGAATTTAAATAAAACTTAAAAAAATCTATTGTTCTCATATTATCAGTCTTGAAAGATTAATTTCTAACAGTTTGCAAATGGCAGAGATAGAAATCAAACTTATATCTGTATGACCTGAGCCTTAAATAGCACATATACCTTTTTATTAATTTAAATCCACACACATAGTCTGAGTCTGTGGCTGAGAAGGCAAATACATGTATACTGGCTTTCCGTGATGTTTAGATATTTGGATTCTGGCTACCATCATTGTTAGTTACCCCTATGATATATTCATAAAATGCAGCCATTTCCTCTCTATGTTTTCTTCGATCAAAAAGGAAAACTCATTTCTGACTTTTCAAGCTCAGACAGGTATGTTACGGGGCTTACTCAGCAGGTGCTAGTTTTCCTGCACAGTTTGAGACTGCGTTCAGGTGACTCAAGTCTTCTGACCACTCTGTGCTGATGGTCCTGTAATACCTTGTAACAGCAATTTCACTTTCTTAATCCTTTTTGTTACTTCCCTGGCCTTCAAAACACTGCTGGCCAAATATAAATTTAATGTGGGCAGATTGGTCACTTTCCAGGAACTAATTGTTGGCGATGCTCCGTTGCCATTAAATATTAAGTATTACAAGTAGGTAAAGCTAATAAAACAACTTAAGAAAATGGATGTCATGTTATCACACCCACTGATAGATGTCTAAAGCTATGTTGGTGCCCCAAACTTCCATGTGTTTTTGGATTTGGGGATTTTTGCCTAATTACCACAAGTAACCTTATTTAAATAGTTACTTAATCACTGGAAACTGAACTGCTACAATCTTCATTGATTTTTGGAGAGTGTATTATCAAGAACCAGAATTAAAAACTATAATTTATATACCCCTGTCACTTCTCCTGTTGTTATTGACTTCTATTGACAAAACAGTCTGGAGGCATTTGCTATTAACATGACTAAAGCAATTACATAAAAGGCTTTCAAATAATGTCCAGCAAATATATGGTTTATTGCATTTGACATTAAGGATTTATGGCAATTCCAGAGCTCATTTTCATTAAATAAGATATCATTATCCCAGGAGATATCATTGAGAAACATTAATTTTGAAATACTTTTTAAAATGTGTTGCTATTGGGGCGCCTGGGTGGCTCAGTCGGTTAAGCGTCCGACTTCAGCTCAGGTCACGATCTCGCGGTCCGTGAGTTTGAGCCCCGCTTCGGGCTCTGGGCTGATGGCTCAGAGCCTGGAGCCTGCTTCCGATTCTGTGTCTCCCTCTCTCTGCCCCTCCCCCGTTCATGCTCTGTCTCTCTCTGTCCCAAAAATAAATAAATGTTAAAAAAAAAATTAAAAAAAAAAAAAGACTCACTCCAGGTTGTGAGACATGTATTAAAATAAATAAATAAATAAAATGTGTTGTTATCTAATTCCTCTAAAAACAAAAACAATGGAAAAACTTACTTGACTAAAAAAAGTCTATGCTTTTTGTCTGTATGATACATTTATACTCATTCAAGCCCATTCAATACTAAAGTCAATCAGTATTCCAGTTATCATTTTCTTGCTATTTGCCTATCTTTAAATAGACCACAAAAGAAAAATCAGGGCTCTAGTGTCATATTTAAAAATATATACAAGTAAAACATGTTATTTTCAACTAATTAAGTCTTATATAGAAACATTCAAATGATTCACTGGGTTATTCACTTTTTTATCTGGAGGTTTGGGTTTTATGACTGTACAGGCAAGCTTGAATTTACTGAGATAAACTTTGGCAAGATGCACCTGTCTCTCATATGACATCAAAGTGGTCAAAGGGAAATGAGTGTACTGGTTCCTTTGATGCAAACATCGGACTGGATCTGAAACAGTGATTGTGAAATCTTCAAAATGAGCCACCAAAGTATAGAATCTGGGGTTTCATGTTAAAAGAAAAATAATTTCTCAAATTCTTCAAGTAAACAAAAGTATCTGGAAACTTGTAGTCATGTTTATCGGGAGGTTGGAAGTACATGTAGGCTTATTATGATTGCCTCAAACACTGTAGAACACTTTACAAGCTTCTCAGAGGGCATCACTTACATTCTTTTTAAGGTGCATTTTTAAACTCACAAGACAATGGTGTTTGTACACTGAAGCACATAACATTTAGTTTCATCAGGTTAACTTGACACAATCCACTACAAAGCAACACTTTTTAATGATCAGTGTTTAAAGAGTTTAAAGAAAAACATTTACTAACCGGTGACAGCATCAGAAAATTGAGGGTTTCAATTTCTTCAACAAAAAGGAACACTAGTTAGAAGTCAGTGATAGAATCAGAGTCTTATTAGTGTATTCTGAGAGCTTACTACCTTTTCTAACTTCCCTGCTTTCTATTTTAAACAGTATCATTCTAAAATTTCATATTGAGGGAATGTATCTCCTGCCATGATCTTATTTTTTTTCAATGCAATATTTTTTTCAAGTTTTTATTTAAATTCCAGTTAGCATACAGTGTAACATTAGTTTCAGGGAATGCAATTTTTAAAAAACTTTTTAAAAATATTTATTTATTTTTGAGAGAGAGAGATAAAGTGCAAGCAGGGGAGGGGCAGAGAGGGAGGGAGACACAGATTCTGAAGCAGGCTCCAGGCTCTGAGCTGTCAGCACAGAGCCTGACGTGGGGCTCGAACTCATGAACTGCGAGATCATGACCTGAGCTGAAGTTGGAAGTCTAACCTACTGAGACACCCAGGCACCCCAGGGAATGCAATTTTTGTTTTTAATGACGAGGTTTTAACATACAAAGTATGTTTTATTTCACACTTAATGAATCAACATTCAAGAACTGGGAAGAGGGTAAATATACATACTTAATCCTAAATATCTTTATTGTCTGCTTTCATGCAGTCAGAGTAAATTTCCTCTAAACCAGCCATTATAAAATCTTAAAAAAAAATCTCTTATTAGGGAAAATTTTAAATATACGTAAAAGGAGAGAATTGTATAATGAACCCAATATACTCTTTGTCCAGCTTGACCACGTGGCAATATGTTACTGATCATTTCTTCTGTCAACTATTCATCTTCTCTCCATGTCCATTATGTTGGATCCCTGATATTATTTTGTTTCTTCTGTAAATATTTAATTTCTTTAATAATTCTATTATCACTCTATAAAAATAGTATTAATTTGCTGGGATTGTCAAATGTCTAGTTCACATTTATTTTTCCTTTTTTCTCCTAATTTATTTGAAATAGGGCCAATAAAACCTATATACTGTGGTGTGTTAATATGTCTATGTGTTAATATTAAGTTTTCTTAGTGTAATTTCTAGCATAATGATGGTCATGGATATATTTTCTTATATAGTGATCTTTGCCTTACTCTTACGGTAATTAAAGTAAAATACAATTTTTAATTGATATTTTCTCCCTGTAATACCAAGTAAAACAATAAGTAGAACAATCAGTTTTGTGATATCTGAGCCTAAGGATCATTTGCTTAAAAAATTCTGGTTTATTTATTTATTTATTTATTTCCTTTTCATTCAAATATTTTCTTATGGTGTATATGTAGGAAAAAACAGTAAATAGAAATTTAAATATTCACATATTTAGAGTTTTGGCATTGGTAGATATCTTTAAAAATATAACTTACAGGTTAAAATACTCAAAACCATAATCTATTGCTGTTGATACTTTATATGCCATAATAATTACACATTTTCTCCTACTTTTATCAGGATCTTTAATTTGGTTCATAGCTTATCTTGATTATGAATTAAGATTCTTTCTCTGAACCATGGAGACTGAAAATAAAGCTGTCAGAAGATATTCATGTACATCATTTAGGCATAATTTATATAATTAATTGCAATTGGGACTGCAGTTGTTAGAATCAGTTAAAACAAAATAACCCACTAATTGTTTTATTTACTTTTATTTAAAAAATCATCATTTATCCTTGGTTTTGTTCTAGATATGCATTTGATTTTAAAATGTCTTTTGATTGAGTAGTTTCTACTCACAAGGAATGAGTTAGAATCTTTTTTTCTCCTTGAATTACTTATACCCTGGATACAAGTATAAATTTGAAGATGGGATTTAAAAGGTGAATGATTTATACGATCTGAAGAGAAACGAGAGCATTGAAGATGGGATTTAAGAGTACCCTTTACTGTTTTTAATTAAAACAAAAATTTTTTAATGTTCCTTTATCTTTGAGAGAGAGAGAGAATCAGAATCGGAAGCAGGCTCTGAGCTGTCAGCACAGAGCCCAACCCAGGGCTCCAACTCATGAACTGTGAGATCATGACCTGAGCTAAAGTTGGAGGCTTAACTAACTGAGTCACCTAGGTGCCCCAAGAGTACCCTTTGTTAATGATGCCTTCTTATTTGCTAATGAGCATGAAAAGTGTGAATTTCAAGTAGATAATATTACTGCCATTATTGCTGAAAGGGGAACCTAATCTATGTAAACCAATAGAGATTTTGTTTGTTACATAAAGTGTTAAAGGATGCAAACTATTTTTCTCTTTTCTGAACAAACATGGTCTCTTAAATAATCCTGATTGTCCAAATAAATACATATATTTGCCTTTGTAAAGGAAATGAAATTGCAACATAATATCTTCTGTTGAATTTTCTAATATGCTTGGCAATTGAAGTTGCTTTCATAAATGTATTTTCTGTTAAAATTCTGAATAGGAAATAATAGAGAAAATAGTGATTCATGCCATCATTATGCCTTCTTTGTCTCTAAACAAAATTCCTGTGGGCAGTGGTAGGTCTTTAGGAACTCAGCTAATACTTATAAGGCATGTAATATGTTCTAGAAATATTTATAAGTATCTAATATACATTAATCTTATCCTTATAATGACAGGAAGTTACGATACTTATAATCTCCATCTTACCAATGAGGAAACTGAGAGATACAAAGTTTGAGTGACTTACAGAGAGTCACAAAACTAGTTTGCACCAAGGCATTCTGGCTCCAGAGATTTACTTTTATACATGACACCATACTGGATAACAAACAGAAAACCTATCAGTGGTTGCCTGCGATTGGGAAGAGGAATGAGTGCTATACGGAAGGAAGGAGTCAGTTATTTGTATAGTGGAAATATCGTGGACCTTAATTTGTGGTGGTAGCAACATGAGTGTATAGATCAAAACCCATCACACTGTCCATGTAAAATGGATACATTTTACCATATGTAAATTATACCTCAATAAAGTTAGTTTGTAAAAAATCATCAAGACTCACTTTATGGTCCACTATATAGTAAATATTGGCAATTTTTGAGTGTGTTGTTTTCTATATGACCTAATTGATATGTAGAGAAAATACTCCCCTTAAAAGTTACAAGCATATACATCCCTTCGAAATGCAAGAGAATAGGTTAGCACACTTTGCCATGCAGTGGATCATAAAGTGGGTCTGTCACTAAACATTAGTTTCAGGTCTTCTATATCCATACTGATTTTCTCTGCTTGTTTTATGACAACAAGGAGAGCTATACCAAACAGATCATGATTTTGTTTGCCCTTTTCATTCTGTTTCTTTTGTCCATATATTTTTGCCATTTCTCATTCAATCCATATAGATGTTTTAGCATTATTATATTTGCCACTGGAGTGATCTCTTTATCATTAATAGTCCCTCATGGTTTCTAGTCATGCTTTTTGACTTAAGTCTAAAAATTTATATGCCCACACCATCTTTTCCTAGTTAGTATTTGCATGACATATCTTTTTCTGGCCTTCTGCTTCAACCTTTCAGGGTCCTATATATATATTTTTAAAGTTTTTATTTATTTTGAGAGAGAGAGAGAGAGAGAACATGTGCACATGAGTGGTGGAGGGGTAGAGAGAGAGGAAGAGAGAGAATGTGTGCTGACAGCACAGACCCCAATGCGGGGCTCTATCTCACAACCCTGAAATCATGAGCTGAGCTGAAATCAAGAGTCAAATGCTTAACTGACTAAGCCACCCAGGCCCCTCAGTATCCTATTGTGGGTTCTTATCACGTCGGGGCCACCAATTGTGGGTTCGGCTTTTGGCTTTATCCAGCAAAACCGAGGACAGCAGAAAGGATAACTCAAGACTCAACAAGTCAAGAGAGGTAAGGAGGCTAAGGGAAGTCTACCCAAGGTGATCTCAAGCTCCCACATTTAGTAAGCATACATTATAGGGGAAACATTGTGCAATATGTCCCTTGGTAAATGCCAGTAGGGGCTATAGAAAGCCTTGCAAAAACAAACAAACAAACAAACAACAAAAAAAACAAGGTGTTCCCAAGAATACAAAAGAGCAGATGCTGAAAGCTGGGTGGAGAACAAGATAAGATATTCCTTTGATAACATGATCTAAGGAATTCTTGAGCACAGACCAGACCCAACCCCTATATACACATTAACTAGATACTGGTTTACTGTGTTTAGCAGGGCCAGAAAGCAGCGTAATGGGTTCCCTAATATCTTCTAACCCAGGATATAGCTATTTGATTTCCCACATCCTATATTTTATAAGAACATGCACTTATATTTGTTTTTGCTTTTGTTTTATTTTTCATATTCTGGGAATATTCATTAATTTTTATTTAATCACTGATATATTTGAGTTCACATTTACCATCTTCCTATTATTTTTTTTAAATTAGTTCCATCAGTCTTAAGTTCTTTTTTTCCTTTCTTTTATTTTCTTCTTTTTCATTGATCAGTTTCTTTATTATTCCATCTCTACCTCTTGTTAGTTTTATACTACATTACTATCATTTTACTGTTTACTTTGGGATTACAATATGCATACTTCAATACAGTCCATTTATAAAATATAACTTTTACCATTCCCCAGTCACACTAGGAATTTAAACCATTTAAATTCCATTTTACCTTTTCTATTTTTTATATATTATTGTTGTAATTTTAATTCTACATATTCATTTGAATCTAAAATAAATTACTATTTTGCTCAGTCAGTATTAATTTATATTTACTTGTTCTTTCCATTGTTCTTTATTCTTCACTCTGAGGTCATTTTGACTCCTCTGGGGTCATTTTTCTTTTGCTAAGGAATTCCCTTCAGTATTTCTAATAGTTAAGGTCTCCAGCAATACATTTTCTAACATTTTGCTTTTCTGCAAAAGCCTTTATTTTGCCTTCATTTTCGATTGATTTCCCCCCAACTGTTGATAGCATTCTAGGTGGGCAGGGTATTTACTCTGGATACTTTAAAGATGTCATATTGTTGCTTTCTGGCTTTCATCATTTCTGTTAAAAATTCACTTGTTGGTCTCATTGTTTGTCTTTTTAATGATGCACTTCCCCCATGCTTCCCCACTCCCCTACATCTCTGGGTACTTTTTAAATTTCCCTTTGTTTTGGGTTTTCAGCAATTTGATCATGATGTGTCTAGGTTTCATCCTGCTCGTATTTATCATAGAAGTGAGCAAAGGACTTCAGAGATCTGTGGCTTGATGACTTTCATCAACCATGTTCTCTTAAAATACTGTTTTTCCTTGGTTCTTTCTTCTCTTTTCTTCCAGAACTCCAATAGCATGTCTGACATGTAAACTATTTTTCTTATACACACTTGTGGACTTTTAGTGTTTTTACCCTCTGTGCTTTGGTATGAAAATTTTTGTTGATCTGTATTTCAGTTGACCAAATCACTATTTTTCTCTAATCGGCCACATATCTCATTTATAATTTTAATTGTTGTATTTTACATTTCTAGAAATTTCATTTGACTTTCTTTTCAAGATTTAGGCTCTGGTGAAATTTTTCGCATTTTCATCTATTTTCTTCATCTTTCTTTCTACTTTCTTGAACATGTTAGTCATGATATTGTGATGTCCTTATTTGATAATTCCAATATTGGGATAACCTGTGGATCTCTTTTTATTGATTATTTTTTTCTTGTGGTGTTAAGTTATGTAATCCTGTTTTTTGGTATGCTTGGTATTTTTAAATTTAATGTCTGACATATATGAAAAACTGAAGAGCTTTCTTCATATCATCTTCCTCAAAGAGTAAGAGGAGTGGGGGCTGATCCCTTTAGTCCACTCAGAAATTAAATTCCTGGCTGGATTGCACCTTTTCTAAGGCTTCTTTCTAGAGTCTCTCTCACTCTTGTTCCAAGAGTGTAGTTTCCAAGGAATTCCTATTTAGGACTCAGGATGCTCACCTGTGCCCCTATCTTCTGGTCTGCCAGAACTTGAATGCCTGTCTTCTAGTACAACTGTTAGACAGCCAAATCCTCTCTCTGCTTTTCAAAGACATTCTTCTTGGCTTCTTGGATTCTCTCCCCCCCCCCCCCCCATAGCTGCAGAAATCAATGTCATGAGGGGAAATCCAGCAGGAGTGTGGATGCTGTTCTCTGTCCCTACTTTCTGGATGGAATCCTAGCTCCTCAAGTCTCTAATTTGTGCTTCTCCAGCTTCATGGGATGGTCAAAAGTTCTGGTGGGGTTTCTACCTCTTAGCAAGGACATCTACTTGGCCTTTTTCCTGACCCCAGCCACTTGCTACATGCTCAGAACTGGCAAATGCACCAAGAAAAAAACAAAACAAACAGACAGACAAAAAAACCCCACTGCATCATGTCCATTTTCCTCCAGAACTATTTCTGTCCTCTTAGCACCCTGTGCTATGGCAGCCCTGGTTACCTATGGCAGCAATCTGATGCCCAGTCTTATTCTTTTGTTCAGCTTTCTATATGTCTTCAGCAGAGGCTTTGTCTCTTTCAAGATGCTCCATAATGCCCCACTATGAATCTTCATATCCCAGGTAAAACAACAGCAAAACCACAAATAACAATTCAACCCTTTTAAGGAGTGATATATGAGAATAGTAATAGTAGGAGGTTTATAACTCACTTCACACAAGAGGCAAATGGGAGAAATAAATGAGATACTGGTGAATCTAAATAACAGAATTAATTAAATAGAACTAATAGATGTACATTTGATTCTATTTAGTAATTACAGAAAATGTTACTCTCTTCAAGTCTCTATGGGTTGTTTCCCAAAATTGTCTAGAAGAGAACAAGGAGAATATCAATAAATATAAAAAAGAGTAACATTATAGACAATATTCTCAGATTATATTGCAGTAAAAGTAGAAACTTATAACAGAGATTGAAATAAGAAAATCACAATCTGAAGTTCTAATTTTTTTTTTTTAACTCTAAGAGGAAATCTAGGCCTAAATTTCATAGCTGGAAAGTAAAAGTAAGACTTTAGATCCAAAAATCTGTGGTATGTGAAAAGCTGTGGCTAGAAAAAAAATATGATAGCCAAAATCTTTAATTTTCTTTGAAAGAAGAAAAATTGTTAGCTATTCATATTAATATTTTAAAAAATAGCAAAAATTTAACTTAAAAGAAGGAAGACTTATTTTTTTTCCCCTTCCCTTCCCCCATGGTCTTCTGTTAAGTTTCTCAAATTCCACATATGAGTGAAAACATGATATCTGTCTTTCTCTGACTGACTTATTTTGCTTAGCATAATACCCTTCAGTTCTATCCATGTTGTTGCAAATGGCAAGATTTCATTCTTTCTCATTGCTGAGTAGTGTTCCATTGTGTGTGTGTGTGTGTGTATCTATATCTATATCTATATCGATATAGATATACACCACATCTTTATCCATTCATCAGTCGATGGACATTTGGACTCTTTCCATAATTTGGCTATTGTTGATTGTGTGAAGATCATGGAGGAAGGGAAGGAAAAAAAAAATTACAGAGAGGGACGCAAACCAAAAGAGACTCTTGAATACAGAGAACAAACTAAGGGTTGATGGAGGTGTGGGGGTGTGGGGGAGGGGAAGATGGGTGATGGGCATTGAGAAAGGCACTTATTGGGATGAGCACTGGGTGTTGTTATGTAAGTGATGAATCATGGGACTCTATTTCCGAAACCAAGAGCACACGGTATACACTGTATGTTAGCTAATTGAAAATTATATTTAAAAAAATAAATAAAACATCCTCCTGCTAAATAAATAAATAAATAAAGGGAGAAATAAGAAAGTCAAAAATTAAATGTAATAAAAGAGAAAAACATTAGAATAAATACATTTTATAACTGATTCTTTGAGAAACAATAACAATAAAATAGAAAACCTATTAGGCTAACTCTCAAAGAGAGCTGGAGAAGGCACAAAAACACAAAATTAGAAATGAAGAGGACATAAGAATAAGTAAATTATAAGAATGGCCAGTATTTTGCTGGAAAAAAACTATATTCTCATATTTCTGTATTTCTCATACTATTTTCCACATACTATTTTCTGATGCATCAGTAAACCTACCTGTCCAACCTTCTACATACAACCCAAATCTGACCACTTTTCCTCACCTTTCCCGGTACCTCTTTTCAGCCTCCACCATCTCACTTCTACCATTTTCCTACACAGTCTGCATTTAACACCTTGCTTATTAATTCTTTCTCCACAGAGAGAGAGAGATCTTTTTAAAATAATAGTTAAATCATGCCATTTTCACTCACAGATTTCAACTTTGGGTTCTCATATCTCCCAGAATAAAATGCAAAACCCATAAAATGCTATATGGTCCTTCTTGCTATGGCTTTTACCTACTTACTGCCTTCAGCCCCTGGTCTCTTGAGCATATTTCTCACTCAGGTCCTTTCCATTTATTATTCCTTTTTCCCTCACACCAGATATTGAAATAACTCACTCTCCTTTCATTCAGGCCAGAATTTACTGACTGCCCAATTTAAAATAACTACTTTATACCCCGTATAATTTTCTATTCTCTTATCTAATTTATTTCCTCTTAGTATTTATAATCACCTAACATATTGTATATTAAATTATTATCCTGTTCTTCTTCTTAGAACATAAGTTCCAGAAGAGTTAAGGTATTTGTCTGTTTTGATCACTGCTTTTTGTTTAGTGTTCTCATTAATACTTGGCACATATTAGTGCTTGATAACTATTTATTGAATACATTGATGAATGGTCTGATCAATAACTAGAAAGCTTCTGGAAAATCCATTGAAAAGCTCTTGCAAACAGTAAGAGAATTTGGCAAGGCAAATGGTTCAAAGTTAATATAACAATAAGAAAAAAGACAAAATAGCTAAAAATAAGTTTAACTATTAATGTGTAGGATTCTACTGATGGACATAAAGAGTTAAAAGAGTAGAGAAAAATACCTTACTCTGTGATAAAAAGCATCAATATTGTGAAAAGGTTCACTTCCCTTGATACGTGGAATTAAAATACCAGTAGGTATATTTTGGGGTAAATGGACAAAGGTTTTTTTTCTTTCCTTTTTTTTTTTTTTTTTTTTTTTTTTTTTTTTTTTTTTTTTTTTTACTGACGAGCAATCAGTTGACAATAATTAGAAACATTCTGGAAAGAAAAAGAGTAGTGAGCTAGACCATGTTTTATCAGATATTAAACTTGAAGTTCAGTTATCATAACCTAAAGGATATGAGACTGGTGAAATGGAGAATTGTGGATTAGCTTTAAGAAGCAAGGTATGGATCTAGATTCATGTAGAGATTTAGTAGATGATGATGGTAGCATTTCGGATCAGTGAGGAAAAGTCAATAAAGGAGGAAACACTTGCCTAACAATTTAAAGTTTAAAAGGACAGTAAGTTTGTGACCTACCTCATTCTTGTATCAAATAAATTTCAGATGGGTCCAAGATTTAAATGAAATTCAGAAATCAGCAAATACACAGTCATCTCTGTGTATCATGAAATAACCAAGGAAGGAAAAGATGGAAGATACATTGACTATTTACAAATTTTAAACTTTTGTATTTCAAAAATCACCATAAACAAAGTCAAAGAAAAATGAAAAAAATGGGAAAATTATGTGCAACACATATAGCAAACAAAAAGCTAATTTTTCTTACTTTTACACAGAAATGGAAAAAAATTAATAATCTCACATAAAATGGGCAAAGTGACTCAATGGATATTTCATCCAAAAAGAAAAGAGAGAAAAAAGTACTAGCATCCAGCAAACACATGAAAAGACCCTTTTCATTCTTGATTTTAAAATGCTAATTAAGAAGATAGTGTGATGTACATTTGCATGTTACATAAAATGACCTAACTTTTTAGAGACTAGCTTAGAAAAATCACTCAAAATTAAAGACACATAGTATTTGACCCAGGGAATTCCCTTCTAAGAGTTTCATAAATACTCCTATAAGTTTGCGAAGATAAATGTACCAAGATTTCGATTGCAGGGCCATATGCAAGAACAAACAAAGAGAAGCAATTTAAATATCTACTAATACAAGCCTGATTAATAAATACTAGTATATTTGACACATGCTACAACATGGCTGAAACTTGAAAACATAAAGCTAAGTGAAAGGTTGCATATTGTATGATTCCATTTATAGGAGATATCCAGAACAGGCAAGTCTTTAGAGACAGAAAGTAGATTAGTGATTGACAAAAGCTGATGTAGGGTAGAGGAACTGAGAGATGATGGCTAAGAGTATGAGGTTTCTTTTGGGGGTAGGAAAAATGTTCTAAAATTGTGATGATGGATGCCCAACTCTATAAACATACTAAAAAACCTCCGAGTTTTCTACTTTAAATGAATGAATTATATGAGCTGTGAATTCTATCTTAATAAAACTTGATAAAAATCATACCACCAAAAATTTTTTTTAAAAAAAGTAAGTAACAGTATATTGATGCAGTGGAATATCATGCCGTCAATAAAAGGCATGGGAAATGCATTGTTGAGGGAAAATGACAAAGATAGATTGTTAATAATAAAAAAAAAAGCATCTGTTAGCTTTCTTTCCAGCGGGCTGTGAGTGATGGGCATCCCTTGGGACAACTGGGCAAGACCAGGGGCAAAAGAAAGCCTTTCCACAAGGAGCAGAAGTTTGAGCTGGGACACACTCTGTTGCACTAAGATTGGCCTCTGCTGTATACACACAGTCTGACTTTGGGGAGGCAACAGTAATTACCATGCCTGGAGGCTGGATCTGGGGAATCTCTCCTGGAGCTCCAAGTGTTCTATGTACAAAGCAAGGATCATCGATGTTGTTTGCAAATGCATCTATCAATGAACTGCTTCACCAAGATTCTGTGAAGAACTATATGATGATGACAGCACACCTCCCAACCATGGATGAATCCCACTATGTACTGTCCCTGGATGGGGAGGAGGCCCAGCTGACTCCTGAGGAGGAAGAGATTAAAAAAAAAAGATCAAAGAAAATGAAGAAGAAATATGAGGAAAGGTCAAAGAATGCCCAAATCAGCATCTTCTGGAGGAGGAGTTCCAGCAGGGCAAGCTTCTTGTGTGTATCACAAGAAAAGCAGGCCAGTGTGGCAGGGCAAATGGCCTTGTGCTAGAGGGCAGGGAACTGGAGTTCTGTCTATCTGAGGAAAATCAGGGCCTGGAAAGGCAAACGAATCCTCTGTCCTCCCATCTTCGTTCATGTAATAAAGGTGCTTATTTTTAGAAAAAAAAAAAAAAAAAAAAAAAAAGGGAGGGGGGAAGTGCATGTGGCTGAATACTTTGTATATAGGAGTGCATTTTTTTGTTTTTTTTGGTAACAAGAATAAGCAAACCTAAGCTTATTCATGCATAGATAATTTCTGGAAACAAATACAAGAAGTTATTAGCAATGTTTGCTTCTGGAGACAGGACTGACATTCAATGATGGAGGAATATATTCTTTTTACTCTGTATTCCTCTATACCTTTTGTGTTTTTTTTTTATGAACACTTTGATTAAATTTTTCAAATTATCTTAAAATTATGTGACAATGCTAACGTTCAAGTTTGCTCTAATATTAATTGATCATTTATTTCCTTCATTATTATTCGTTCTTTAGGAAGAAATTTCACCTAATTAGGAAATTTCACCTTTTAGGAAGAAAGTGCACCTCCTGTGTGTGAAAGAAACCTGATTTAAAGATTAAAAGTTAGATGATGTAAATGGAGAGATATATTTCAAATTGTAGACTAAAGACTTTAACGTAAGACCTGAAACTGTGTGAAACTCCTAGAAGAAAACAGGAGAAAAAGCTCCGTGACATAGGTCTTGACAATGATTTATTTGGATGTGATACCTAAAGCACAAGCAACAAAATGAAAAATAAACAAGTAGGACTACATGAAATTAAAAAGCACCTGCCTTGCAAAAGAAATCATCAACAAAGTGCAAAGACAGCCTAAGGAATGGGACAAATATTTGCAAACTGTACATCTGAGAAGGAGTTAATATCCAAAATATATAAAGAACTCATACAGCTCAATGGAAAAAATCAAATAACCAATTCAAAAATGGGCAAAAGGTCTGCATAGACATTTCTCCAAAGAAAATATATGAAAGGCTAACAGGTCCCAGGACAGATGTTCAACATCACGGGTCATTAGGTAAATGCAAATCAAAACCACAATGAGATATCACCTCATGTCTGTTAGATTGGTCATTATGAAAAAGACAGGAAATAAACTCTGGCAAAGATGTGGAGAAAAGGAAAACCTTTGCACTGTTGATGGGATTGTAAACTGGCACAGCCACTATGAAAAACAGAATGGAAGATCCTCAAAAAACTTAAATATAGGATGATCATATGATCTGGTTATTCCGCCTCTGGATATATATGTCCAGAGGAATGAAACACTAAGTTGAAAAGATATCTGTACCTCTGTGTTTATAGCAGCATTATTTACAATAACTAAGACATGGAAACAACCTAAGTGTCCACTAATGGATGAATGGATAAAAAAGCTGTGGTATGTGTATACACCCACCCCCCCCCACACCAAATTAAATATTATTCAGCCATAAAAAATGACAAAAACATCTGCCATTTACAGCAACATGGATAGACATTGAGGACATTACGCTAAATGAAATAGGTCAGAAAGAGAAAGGCAAATAATCGTATCATTTCATTTACCTGTGAAATCTAAAAATAAACAAATACAAAAAGCCAAACTCATAGAAAAAAGATCAGATTTGTGTTTATCAGAGGCAGGGAGTAAGGGGAAGGAGAATCGGAGGAAGGTGGTCAAAAGATGTAAACTTCTAGTTATCAGGTAAGTAAGTACTAGGGATGGAATGTATAGCATGATGACTATGGTTAACATCTATATGATATATGTATATGAAGGTTATAAAGAGTAAATTCTGAGTTATCACAAGGAAAATTTTTTGCCTTTTTTTTTGCTTTCTCTCTTTTCTTATTTTTTAATTTATTGTATTTTTAAGTAAACTCTATACCAATTGTGGGGCTTGAACCCAAGATACTGAGATCAAGAGTCGCATGCTCCACCAACTGAGTCAGCCAGGTGACCCCCTTTTAATTTATATTATTTTTAAGTAAATGCTTTCTCTTTTTATAAATGCTAACTAAATTATTGTAGTAATCATTTCACAATGTGTATGAATCAAACCATCAGGCTATACACCTTAAACGTACACAGTGATGTATGTTAATTATATCTCAATACAACTGGAACAAATTAAAATTAAAACATTGTGATGGGGCAGAGAATGAGATCTGTTGCTCTTGTTCAAGTTTACACACATTGCTAGATGGTTTCAAAAGACTGGGTGTTCCCTAGGGCTTGTCCATTATTGTTATGCATGAAAGCAAGTTCTGAGTGCTGAGCATTAGCAAACTAAGATCTTTCATGGACTCAAGGTCCAGTAAAGATAGCTCTTGTTTTTATTGGAGTCAATAGCTGTGAGAGAAGGTTTCTCCCTTAATCGTTTGTTCTTTCATTCAACCAATATATATTGAGTGCTTGCTTTTACAACGTACTGGACCAGGCACTGGGTATATAGTGGTGACTAATAATAATCATACTTACATTTACTGAGCCATTAACCAGAGCATGGTTCTGAGTATGTTACAGAGATGATCTCATTTTCCTCACAAGAGTCCTCACAAGATATGGATACTACTATTACACTTTTGAACAGAAGAGGAAATTAGAGTTTAGAGAGGTTGAGTAGGTTACTCAAGATTACATAGCTAATAATAAGCAACGACCTTAGGGTTTGAACCTACGGAATCTGATTACAGAACATTTACTTCTTTTTTTCTTTTTTAATGTTTTTATTTATTTATTTTGAGAGAGAGAGAGAGGGAGAGAGAGCGAGCAGAGAGCATGGAAGAGCAGGGGGAGCTGCAGAGAGAGAGGGATAGACAGAATCCCAAACAGGCTCTGTGCTGTCAGTGTGGAGCCCTACATGGGGCTGGATCTCATGACCATGAGATCGTGACCTCAGTCGAAATCAAGTGTTGGACGCTTAAGTGATTGAGCCACCTAGGCACTCCAGAACATTTACTTCTAAACATTATATACTGCCTTTAAAAGCACCATTAATTTCATCGTGGGAGAAGGGAATCTTGCCATTCTATCACTCCCGCATGATAGAAAGGAATAGTTATCAATATTACTAGCAAGGAAGAACAAGACAGACATCTTTCCTGCACTCACTCAATTATTCAACAGAATTTTTTTTTTTTTTTTTTTTTTTTTTTTTTTAATTAAGTACTGGGGCACCTGGGTGGCTCAGTCAGATAAGCATCAGACTTCGGCTCAGGTCATGATCTTACAGTTCAGAGGTTTGAGCCACATGTCGGGCTCTGTGCTGACAGCTCAGAGCCTGGAGCCAGCTTCAGATTCTGTGTCTCCCTCTCTCACTGCCTCTCCCTTGCTCCTACTCTGTCTCTCTTTCAAAAAGAAATAAAACATTAAAAAAAAAATCTACCGTATGCTTAGAACTGCTCTAAGTCCTGTGGCTATAACGGTGAAAAAGACTGGTAAGATCTCTGCCCACAAGGTATTTACATTCTAGTAGATGAGAAAGTCTAAACAAGTAAAATGCAAAAAATAACCACAAATTGAGGTGAGAGAGAAATTGATTACAAGAGTAGAGTAAAATAGAAGTGAGCTATTTGCGATTAAGGGTCAGAGAGAAACTCTCTGAGTAAGGCAACAGTGGCCAAGATGGTAACAAGTACTCAAAACCATTTACTTTGCCTTCTGGGCACAGAGCTAAACAGCATTTCCCAGGCTCTTTTACAAATTGATGGAGCCAGTGGAATCTGGGCAAAATTGGCAGACTCCTCTTTGAGGCCTGGTGCTAAACCTCTGCTGTGATGCTCCACACATTCTTCCTTTGTCTTCTTGCTGGGCACAGACAGCCCAGTGAAGGACTCTGAGGCCTTAGAAAGTGATAAAGCCACCTACTGAGGAGGGACCCTGAATCCTCCTTAGGAAAGCTGGCTGTAGGAACCTGACATGAGCTGATTAGACTGTGTCATGACTGAGGGATAAACCTTTTTTTTTTTTTTTTTTTTTTTTAACAAGCCACTGAGATTTGGGGGTTGTTATGGCAATTAGCACATCCTGATACATTAAGCGCTATTGAAGCTAAATCTTGAGAGATGAGAATGATGTAGTGTGGGAAAGAGTGTTGCAGAGAAAGGAAATAGCATGTGCAAAGGGTCTGAGGCATGTGCAAAGGGAAGGAACTGCTGTGGACAACAATCTGAAAGGTGCCAGTATGCCTGCAGCCTCAGTGAGTGAGGGTGTTGAAGTGGGGAAGCGACACCTGCACCCCAAGAAGGCAGGTCTTTGCAGACCTTGATGTGAGGGCTTGATTCTCAATGCAATGAAAAGCCATAAATGTGTTTCAACCAAGGGGGTGGCATGATTCATGTGATAAAAATAACCTCAGTTGTTAGTGTAGAGCAAATTAGAACACGCAAGACTACATTTAGGACCAGGACAAGGTTACATATTTTGTGGGGCCCAGTGCAGAATGAAAATGTGAGGCCCCTGATAAAAAATTATTTAAAATTTCAACACTGCAACAGCAGAGCATTAAACAAAATACAGGGATGACTCCCAGGTCATCGCAGCGGGAAAGGGGGGCATTGGGTGTTTTCTCCAAGTGACGGGAAACTGGAAGAAGCACGGGTTATCCCCATGAAGTGATCATGTGGAAATGGCAACGGTGGATGGTAACTACCTACACCACTTAGGAGAAAAGAACAATCTTCACCTGAAAGGGCTGCAGGGGGAGCTGAGCCTGTGATGAGATGCAGATTTTAATTAAAGCAAGGTAAAGATTTGTTTACTAATCAAAGTATGGGAACTTTAGAGGGCACAGTGTGGTGGCAGACAGTGTGGCTGACCAAAGTGGCTAATGAAGGATGATACTCAGTTCCAGTCCTTCCTTCCTTCACTATCAGTGATGTGCATGGTGATGAGAATAGCAAAGAACATGTCCTATCAGATTACTCTCAGTTCTGTTCCTAATTAGAGCCCAATAAAGTGGCTTATAATAACTAAAGCAGAGGAAGCACTTTATTTAGGGGATCAGATTATTGCCAGGATCCTAGATGATGAGCTTACTTAAGGCAACATGGGATCTCCCATAGTGTCTGAGTCTTTCATATTATCAGCCTTTCTCAGTGCTTTGGTGGTAAGTGTCTCCTAGACCTCCGAGGAGTCTGTGGTTTATCCAAAATCTACTTTCAAATCTATTCTTAAAATGATTCCAAGCAGCCCAAGTTATTAATTTATAATCTAAAAGAAACAAAACAAAATAAACTAGATTATTTTTTTGAGCTAGCATACACCTTTGCTAATAAACTAACTCACAGTAAGGAGACAAACACATACCAACCCAAAGCAAAATTAAATATACAGATAAAATGCTGGTAAAATGGTGTTTTGCATAGATTTAAATATTGTAATTTGCTGTGTTTGTGAGGCAGGCGGATGCAGTTCATTCTGAAGTAGCTTTTGGGTCTTTTCACATGATTTGGCTATTCTTAGATTTCTGAGTCATTCTGTCCTCCATGCTAGTCGTTTTCAATTCCATATTCTCTATTCATGAGGGAGATACAACATTAACCAGTCCAAATTTGGCTATGTGGCTTAATACTCTGAACAAACAGGCTATATATTCATTCCTATTCTTAGCAATACCTTGGGACAAGTTGAATGTAAATAAAATATTTGGGCAATGCACTCTCACACTGTAGAATTTCTGGTAAGAGGTGCCAGGAAAACTTGGCATGCACATTATTGCATAATTGTTTTGATTCAATTTGGTTGTCTTCTTAATGACTAAAATCCCAAAGCAGTAGGAATACTTAGGAAAGAACAGAAATGTGGAGAACATGGGATGAGCCAAAAGACCCTGCCAATGTTTGATCCAACAGAAGCATCATATCCTAAACACTAATGCAGGAGATACATTGATATCTGGAAATGAAATTCTTTTGACAAATGGAAGATAGTAATAAATTCTTTATCCAAGGTGTCATCATGGGAGCTAGGAAGTGTGAGTATAAATAGACTGTAAGGGGACTGGGAATTGAAATTTGAAATTCCATCTACATGGGTTTGTGAATACAGCAGAGGAAGAGGGAGAGAATCCACCAGATAAATTAAGGATTCCCAATGTTTTACTGTATTTTTTATGCCCACCTGATGAAAGTGTCAGCTAGATTGTTGCTCCTTGAGGATAAAAACCATAGCTCTTCATCCTCATATCTCCATTGCCCCAAATAAGGCCTGGGACATAATGGACACTTGATGACTATTTGTTGAACTATAAGAAACTTCAGTGGCAGGGTAAAGCAGGCCCACACTTATTCTTCCACCATATTGTTCTAGGGGAGCCACTGTGTGTTAGAACCACCTCCTTACCCTCCAACTAGCTTTTAGCGCATAGTCTCATTAACCACTCTGAAAATTTCAGTGGAAGCAAAGTATTGACTCTGTCCTACTTTTTACCTCATCCTCCATTTTCCCCCATTTTTTCCATCAGGAAGGTTTAGGGAACCATATATGCCTCAACTGCAGTAGAATCCCAGCTCTGAATAGGAGACCTCCCAGGTGGAGAAGTATTAGCTCTGACATGCCTTGTCTGGTAAGGGCTATCAATCTAACTTAGGCCCCAGACCATCTTCTTTGTCTTCAAAAATTATAACCAACTTGAGATAATTCTTGGCTCCCTCATTGAACAAGTAGATATTAAAGACCAAAAGGCAGCATGTATATGTAGTTTTGTGTCACTTTGTACCAATATGTGGTACTCCTAAGAAGTTAGATATTATAAGTCACATGCAGATTCATATTCCATGCTTTTATGCGTGTTTGAGATCAATTTCTTTAGTACTCAATTCCACTGTTTCCTAAAAGGAGGCCAGAAGAAAGAAGTACCATACGCATCATAGGAAAGAATTCCAGGAAAAAAAAGGAATGGTCTACAGAGGCTTAGGCCACAAAAGTTGAACTAAAATAAATTCAGAAGAGTATCCATTGGAGCTAGTAATTAGGTCAATGACATTCTTAGTAGAAGCAAGTTCAATATGCTGCTCAGAACAGAAGCCAGTATTCTGAGGGTTGTGAGGTAAAGAAGTAGAAGCTGAAGGAGCTTGACCAAAAGAAGGAAGGAGAGAGGATTAAGTCTATAGAAGAATTTAGGATAAGTAATGAAAATGTTTTTAAATAGGGCAGACCTGAATGTGTGTAAAAGCTGTAAGAGAAGATTCAGTTTTGGCTAACTCCATATGTGGATAAATAGAGGCCAGCTAAGGCCAGGCCATGAAGTGGGTACAAGAACCAGGAAGCAGTCAGCTGGGTAAGGGATGGAAGGGCTGGCCTCTGGGCTGCAGAACAAAGGGAAAGAGTCCTCTGAGAGGAGAGATAAAATCAAAAGCAGGCCAACTTTTCAACTTTAATGAATCTAAAGGGAGACTCCTGATTTAAGGCAGTAAGGTAAAAACAGAGTAAATAAAGCTGTCATGAAAGTCATTGAAGCAAACTGTAGGAAGTAGATCCTGGAGAAATTGCCTATGCATTGGGAACATAGCCACCACTCTTGTAGAGCTCTGGTTGCCCTGCAGAGAAGGAAAAACTTAGGGTGCCAACCTGGCTGGGTAAATAAAGATGTCAAAGATACTGGAGAAAGAGTTTGTTACAGATAGAACAAGGTCCCTGAGGTCATGAAGTGTGTTGGCATCCTGACCATAGGTTGAGCAATTAACTTCATTAACATGCAAACCATACATGAGTTTCTGAGCCAAGAGGGAGAGTCAGCTTGAAGGCATTTTTTATGGGCTTAGATACCTGGGATCTAGAGCGGAAATTTCACTTGTGTTTAGACTCTGAGGGAAAAATACATGTGCGTATTAAAAAGTTTGCATATTGTGTTTTTACAATCCCCAGTATTCTTAAACATTCCAAAAACTATGGCCAAAGAGACGTCATAAGATATTTGTGTTTAAATAACCTTTAGTAGTTTTTACATGGTTATTATTCTTTCCATTTGAAAGGATATTTCTTAACCTAGTTTTCTCTGTACCGGTCCTCCAAAGTACTCCTCTTAATTTCCATTTAATGAAAATCTCTACATTTATGGGTTTGTATTTTCTTTGGATTTAAGTTAATCCTTCAAGAGGAGCGTTAACTCTCTCAAGCTACTGGAACTCTGCTTTCTGGAACTGTTAACATTTACTACTGGGGAGTGACTATGGCACCAGGGAGGAGTTGGCTCAGTACATTTTTTCAACCAAATTGCTAACATAATAATTTTTGAATCAGAATATTGGAACTAAAAATCTAGATTTAGAAAATTATTCACTATTTAAAGACAAAATAACTATGTTCATGATTTATATTTTGTTATTTCCAAGTGTTTCTCTGAGAAGTCCTTGTGCTTTATTGTGTCTGTTTATAGTCCCTCATTCTATGAAATCCAGTATTATTTGACATTAAAAATCTAGGATAATGATGAAACTATCTGGTTTGTTGAAATTTAATATCTAGATTCAGAAAGAAAATAAACAGGAGAGGGAGGACAAAACTCACACTAAGGATTATTTATTTTTCATGTCTTTCTTTTTGGATTAAAAATATTTTTTTAAAAAAGAAGGAACTTTTTCTTAAACAGCATCAATTGCAATGAATACCTGGTTATTAGATGCTCATGTACCTCAATTATTCATTTTTGGGAATTATTAGTTTACTAAGTGAAGCTCATAATCCAAAAGAGCTAATCAGACCTTGAAATCAGGTCTCCAAAATCATAAATGTTGAGTCTCAGTTTTTATTGGAAACTTCTAGGTGTCTTCCATATTTACCAATGCTGTTCTACTTCTTGTCTCTCTAGAATTGCATAGCAGATTTTCCCTTACTTTGTAATCTTTGACATACACATGTATATAAAATAAGTTATTTATTTATTTTATTCTTTTTCCAACAACATTTTTATTATTTTGCCTTAAATTTTCAATTAAAGGTCTGGAAGAGGTAAATAATTAATAATTTGGATTTTTTTAAAAAAATGCTGCTCTTTGGATAAATCTGAGATCTTGACATCTGCTAATTACATTGATAACTTGGGAAGTGAGTGGAGAATTCTTATTTATTCATGCACTTAATGAATGATATTGGATATATGTTTCCTTCTGGCTCAACACTTCAAGGTCGTGCACTGATCCCCACATATGTTGTATCAATGTCGAGATATCACACTGTCTTATAATAATAATAAAAAAAGAATAATTTATAAGGACATTTTAGAACTTATCAGCAGGCTATAAAATCTATTTGACTGAACAACATTGTAAACTATGGTTACTGTGCCACTGAATTAATCAAAGCACCAAAAAAATTATAGATCAAGAACTGCTGAGCCTGATTCTCTATTTCCAGCCAGAATGGAGCTAAGAATATGCTTTCATGGATGTGAACTATGCAAGAACTCTCCCTCTCCCTCTCTCATATCCTCTTTTCCATTTGTCTCCAAGCAGAAAATTATCCAGTAGGTACCAGTAATAGTGTTTAGAGAAAGATTTATGCCTATTGACTTCGAAAGGATTGGAGGTAAAACCTTGCTCTGGAGGGGAGAAAAAGCTGAACGTGTAAAGGGTACGAACTCTGTCTGGGTGGACTTATTGGCTCAGTCAAGAAATTAAAGTGACCTATTTGGTATCTACTATACATTTAACTGTGTGAGGTGTGGCAGTGTAAATACGAATCATAAGCTAATTTACTGAACATGCTGCAATTTATTTGGAGAGATGAATGTGATAGGATGATGTACAAATAATTAATATATTTCCCATTCTTCCTCCACCCTCATTTGTATACTTTGGGGCTGCGATGCAACCCCATTTTATCTAGGTAGGCATTGTCCAAAAGGAGATTCTCACTCATTAGCTGTAAATCGGAAAAAATTGGGAGAAGAAGTGATTGGACAGAAGCAGCTGCCCACCCTAGTAGCATATGAACTATGATTACTAAACTATGCAGGCAGGGAGGGTTAGAGGGGATGGAAGAGAGAAACAGAGGTCTTAGAAAATATTGAAAAGGGGACTATGATAGAATCTTACTATACTTAAGAATGTAAGGCTGAGAATAGAGAGGTTGAATGCCTCTGTCTAGTGGAATGCTGGAAAGTAGCAGTGTCACAGATGTGTCCTTGCCATGTAAATGCCAATAATTAGTAAAGAGGGCTGTTTGGAGAATCTCAATGGCAGAACAGGCTAAGATAGCTGGGATAAGCTAGGCATTTCTGCTACTATCACCGGGGCTTAGTTTTGCAGCAGTCAGCTTATGGCTTGATGGGGGATGAGAGGGTGTCTAAGGTAGCCTCCCTCACATGTCTGGAGACCTAGTGTTGACTATTGTCCATGATCAATGATCTGTGAGATCGCTCATGTTTCAGTAGTTGCTTCCAGGCCTCCTCCAATGGCAAGGATATTTTCCAAGAGTGTGAAGAAAAAACTAAAGCCTTCTTGAAAATTAGGTTCTGGAACTCCTACAACAGCACTTTTCTTACATTTCATTAGAGCAAGTCAAAAGGTGAGAGCTTAGCTTCAAAGAGTGGAAAAATAGATTCCACTATTTAATGGGAGGAACTGCAAAGTATTTGTGGTCATATTCAATCTACCACAGTCTGCCCTCTGGCTATGCAAAATCTGCTCATCCCTCCAAAAAAGCCTCATCTCTTGGAGTGCTGAGACCTTGTGGTAAGCAATGCTTTGAGCATATGCCACACGTGGCTATTGAACAATTGAAATGTGTCTATTGCAAATTGAGATGTGCTGATATTTAAAATACACATAGGATTTCAAAGACTTAGTAGGAAGAATATAAAATATCTCTGTAATACTTTTTTATAGTGATTCTATTTTTCCCAGCTTTCAAGGGTATAATAGACATATAACATTGTGTAAGTTCAAGGTATACAACATGGTAATTCCATATAGGTATATACTGTGAAATGATTACCATACTAAGATTAATTAACACATCCATCACCTCTCGTAGTTACCCTTTGTGTATGTGTGTGTGTGTGTGTTTCAGAGCTTCTAAGATCTACTCTTTCAGCAACTTTCAATTATACAATATAGTAGTTTTAACTATAGTCACCATGCTGTTCATTATATACCCAGAACATATTCATCTTGTAACTGGAAGTTTGTACCCTGTGGCCACCTTGGCCCATTTCTCTCTACCACTGCCCCCCCCCCCCCCCCGCCAAGGCCACCCCTGCCAATCTGTTGTTTCTGAGTTTAGTGTTTTATTTCCACAATGAGGTGAGATCATATGGTATTGTCTTTGTCTGACATTTCATTTACATTAATGACCTCAAGGTTCATTTATATTGTCAGAAATGCCAAAATTTCCTTCTTTTTTATAGTTGAGTAATATTAATCTTGGATTGCGACTAACTTGTTCTGTGAGTGTTCTACAAGATGAGCAAACATTTCTAATAAGTTTTAACTTGATAAATGAGTGATGTCTTGCAATACAAGTAGTATGTGACACTGAATGTCACATGATCACAACTGAGCCAAGGTTCCTCTCTCTCTCTCTGTCTCTCTGTCTCTCTGTCTCTCTCTCTGTCTCTCTCACTGCAGGATTGTGGGTGATAATCTCCCATGCTTGGCTACTTGGTCTCAGGCCATGGTGTTTGGCAGAAATCAGAAAATCTGATTTCTGAAAATCAGAAATGTTTTTCAGATTTCTGGCACTAGTGTATTTTTTGTCACATCAAGGCACCTATGGATAGTCCTCTGCTTTTTCATGCAGGAGTAAGCTTAGGAATGCTTTGATGCAATCTAGGTCAGGCTGCCTGCAGATATAGAACCTTTCCTCTGCTGCCTCATTGCCAGTTACACAGTGTATGACAAGAGGTTATTAATACTATACTGTAGTCAACGCCTGTGTGAGCGTATATAATGGTCCCCATGCAGAAAAAATTGAAAAGGAGGTAAGAAGGTGATGATTACAGTGGAAGTTAAGAAGATCATTGGAAATATGAATGAAGTATGCAAGTGGCTGAAATTGCAAGATTTTATAAGAAGTCTATGTTTGCATCTTGTCTGCAGAGGAGGAAGAGAAAAAGGTGAAGGAATCCCTCACTTCAAATGAGATTAGGGAGATGTGTCAAATGTGGGAAACTGCAAAATTCTGTAGAAAAGCACCATCCAAATAAGGCTGTAGCAGAGCGAGCAATGAATCTGTTTAACGACAATGCAATGTCACATTTCTGCAAAATCCTCAAAAGGAGGCGTGTCATTGGATAGTTTTCTTGCTAAAGTTACATGAAATAAAAAGAATCCATTGAGCCAATGGATAGCAGTGATTCCGTTAGTGATAGTGAAAGTTGTCCTACACAGTAACTCTCTTCCCTTGTCTCCCTCACACCAGCCACAAAGGTTTTCAAAGGTAATTGCAGGTTAATTTGTTTATTTTTCTTTATATTTTGTATTTTCTTTATTATTTTGTATTATAGTACTGTAATCATTTTTATATGAATATTTTTGGGTCGTGGAACGAATCATCTGAGTTTCCATTATTTCTTCTGGGGAAATTTGCTTTGATATACAAATATTTTGGATTAAAAGCATGTTTGTGGAATGAGTTATGCTCTCAAACCAAGGTTTTACTGTACACACACACACACACACACACACACACACACATTTTCTTTATTCATCTGTTGATGGACACTTAGGTCATTTCTATGTCTTGGCTATTGTAAAAATTCTTTAATGAACATGGGGTACAGATATCTTTTCAAAATAGCATTTTCATTTCCTTCAGATATATACCCAGAAGTGGGATTGCTATATCATATAGTAATTGTTTTTAGTTTTTTGAGGAACCTCCATTCTGTTTTCCATAGTGACTGTACCAATTTATATTTCCACCAATGGCACACTTTTCTCCACATCCTTGCCAGCACTTGTTACGTCTTATCTTTTGATACTAGCCATTCTAACAGGTGTGAGGTGGTATCTCGTGGTTTTGATTTGCATTTCTGTGATGATTAATGTTAAGCATATTTTCATGTGCCTGTTGGCCATTTGAATATCTTCTTTGGAAAAATGTCTTTTCAAGCCCTTTGCCCACTTTTATTTATATTATTTATATTTATATTTATATTTATTTATTTTTTATTGGTTTCAGGAGTAGAATTTAGTGATTCATCACTTACATATAACATCCAGTGCCCTCCTTAATGCCCATCACCCATTTAGCCCATCCTGCCACCCACCTCCCCTCCAGCAACCCTCAGTTTGTTCTCTGTATTTAAGAGTCTCTTATGGTTTACCTCCCTCTCTGTTTTTATCTTATTTTTCTTTCCCATCCCTTATGTACATCTGTTTTGTTTCTTAAATTCCACATATAAGTGAAATCATGATATTTGTCTTTCTCTGACTGACTTATTTCACTTAGCATAATACACTCTAGCTCCAGCCACATCATTGCAAATCCTTTGCCTGCTTTTAAATCAGTTATTTGTTTCTATATTTTTGCAGTTGAGTTGAATTCTTTACATATTTTGGATATTAACTCCTTATCAGATATATGGTTTATGAATATTTTCTTCCATATCTTAGGTTGCCTTTTCCATTTTGTTGATGATTTCTTTTGCCTTGTAGAAGCTTTTTAGTTTAGTTTAGTTTAGTCTCACTTGTTTATTTTTGCTTTTGTGGCTTGTGCTTTTGGTGTCATGTCCTAAACATTATTGCCAAGGACAATGCCAAGGAACTTTCCTCTGTTTTCTCCTAGGAGTTTTATGATTTCAGGTCTTATATTTAAGTTTTTATTCCATTTCAAGTTAATTTTTATGAGCAGTGTAAGATAGGAGTTCAGTTTCATTCTTTTGCATGTGAATATCTAGTTTATTGAGTATCTTTTCTCCATTGGGTATTCTTGGCTCTCTTGTCAAATATTAGTTGACCGTATATGCATGCAGTTTTCTGGGCTTTGGATTCTATAGTGGTCTATGTGTCTATTTTTATGCTGATAACATACTTTTTTGATTTACTATAGCTTTGTAATATAGTTTGAAATCGGGAAATAGGATGTTTCCAGCATCATTCCTCTTTCTCAGGATTGCTTTGGCTATTCTGAGTTGCATGTGGTTCCATATGAATTTTAGGATTGTGATTTCTTCCTCTGCAAAAAAAAAAGTCCGTTGGAACCTTAATAGGGATTGCATTGAATCTATAAATAGCTTTGGTTAGCATGGACATTTTAATAGTATCAATTCTTCCAATCTATGAACATGACTTATATTTTCTATTTATTTGTATCTTCTTCAATTTCTTTCATCAAAGTTTTATAGTTTTCAGTGTAGATTTTTCACCTCCCTACTTATATTTACTCCTAGATATTTTATTGTTTTGATGTTATTGTAAATGGATTTTTTTCTTTATACCTTTTTCAGTAATTCATTGTTAGTGTATAGAAACACAACTGATTTGGGGCCCAGTTGTGCATGGGTTGCCCAGTTGGTTAAGTGTCTGACTCTTGATCTCAGCTCAGGTCTTAGTCTTAGGGTTGTGAGTTCAAGCCCTGCATTGCGTTCTGTGCTGGGCATGAAGCCTAGAAAGAAAGAAGGAAAGAGAAAGAAAGAAAGAAAGAAAGAAAGAAAGAAAGAAAGAAAGAAAGAAAGAAAGAAAGAAAGAAAGAGGGAGGGAGGGAGGGAGGGAGGGAGGGAGGGAGGGAGGAAGGAAGGAAGGAAGGAAGGAAGGAAGGAAGGAAGGAAGGAAGACATGACTGATTTTTGATTTTGAGTCCTCCAGTATTACTGGGTTTATTAGTTCCTACAGTTTTTTGGTGTAGTCTTTATAATTCTATATGTAGAATTATATATATATGGAGAGAGAGAGAAGATAATATCATCTGCAATAAAAATACTTTACTTTTTTCTTTCAATTTTGGTACCACTTATTTCTTTGTTTTGCCTAATTGCTCTGGTTAGGTCTTCCAGTATTATGGTGAATACAAGTATTGAGAGTAGGCACCTTTGTCTTATTCTTCAAAGTTTCAACCTTTCATCATTGAGTATGATGTTAGCTGTGGGCTTATCATATAGGAACTTTTGTTAAGGTACATTCCTTCTACACCCAATCTGTTAAGGTATTTGTTATGAATAGATGTTGAATTTTGCCAAATTCATTTCCCACATTTATTAAGATAATTATATGATTTTTATTGTTCATTCTGTTAGTGTGATGTATCACATTTATGGATTTGCACATGTTAAATCATCCTTCCATCCCAGGTATGAATCCCACTTGATCATGGCATATGATCTTTTTAATGTGCTATTGAATGTGGTTTGATAGTTTGAGTTTTTTTTTTTTTTGAGAATTTTTGCATTAGTATTCACTAGGGATATTGGTTTATTGTTTTCTTATAGTGTTCGTATCTGGCTTTGGTATCAGCGTAGTGCTGACTTCATAAAATTAATTTGGGAGTGCTCCCTCTTCAACTGTTTGGAAGAATTTGAGAAGAATTAGCATTGATTCTTTAAATGTTTAGCAAAATTCACCAGTGAAACCATCTGATCCTTTGACTTTTTTTATTACTGGGTGGGGAGGTTGCTTACTTTTCCAATTGTTTTATACATTATTGATCTGTTTAGATTTTCGGTTTCTTTCTGATTCATCAATAGGTTGTATGTTTCTAGAAATTTGTCCATTTCTTCTAGTTTGTGCCATTTGTTGTTGTGTGCAGTTGTTCATAGTAGCCTCCTATGAGTCATTGTATTTCTGTGCTTTCAGTTTCAACATCTCCCCTTACATTTATAACTTTATTTTATAAATTATTAATAAAATATAATTTCATGTGAGTTCTCTCTCCCTTTTTCTTGACTCTCTTTTTCTTTTTCTCTCCTCTTTCTAGCTTAAGTGTTGTCTATTTGATTTCTCTTTTCAAAGACCCAACTCTTAGTTTTGTTAGCCTCTTTTATTGTGTTCCTGTCCTCTATTTCATTTATTTCTGTTCTAATTTTATTATTTTCTGCCTTCTGCTAATTTTGGGCTTAGTTTGTTTTTCTTTCTCTAGTGTCCTGTGGTGTAAAGTTAGGTTGTTTATTTGAGATCTTTTTTTTTTTTCTTGATGTGTGCATGTGTTAATTGGTATAAAGTCTTTCACTTTGACTATTTAATCATAATGTGTCTTGGTATAGCCCTTTTGGGGTTCGACTTATTTGGAATTCTTTGGGCCTCATGAATCTGGATGTTCCTCTCTCTCCCCAAGTTTGGAAAGTTTTCCCCCATTATTGCTTTAAATACACTTTCTGTCCCTTTCTCTTTCTTTTCTCCTTCTGGAATTCCCATAATGGATATATTGCTTTTAAAGTGGTATCCCAAAAGAGTATCAGAGACTTTCTTCACACTTTTATTCTTTTTGCTTCTCTCTGGATAATTTAAAATGACCTATTTCCTGGTTAATTATTTGTTTGTTCTTCTGTTTGGTTGATTCTGCTGTTGAAGCTGTCTATTGAATTCTTTCATTCAGCATTTATATTCTTCAGCCTTAAGATTTCTGTTTTTTGTTTGATTTGTGGCTCCTGTTTCTTTGTTGAACTTCTCATATTATTTGTGCATTTTCCTTCTTAATTTTGTTTAGTTTTGTCTGTGTTTTCACTGAACTTTTTTAGAGGACTGTTCTGAAGTCTTAGACATTTTATAGATCTTTGTTTTTATAGGGTCTATTATTGGAGCTTTATTACTTTTCTTTGGTGATATCATGTTTACCTGATGCTTTGTGATCCTTAATTTCTTGCCTTGGTATCTGCTTATTTGAGTAACTTGTCTCTGCTTCCAGACGTTACTGGTTCACTTTGGTGGGGAAAGGCCTTCACCAGTGAGCTCAGCTTGGAGTATTGAACAGGTCAGCTGGTACTATCCTTGGGCAGGCAGGGCTTGCTATTAGGGTCTTTATTTGGATAAAGCTACTGGCCATGTTCTGAGGTTGGGGTGGGAGTGCAACAGGCTGGACTCTATGTTTAAGCAATGCCACTGAGTGGGATCCCTCACTGGGCAGGGCTGCTGGCTATACTCTGTAGTCAGGTGGGGCTGCCAGCAGGATTCCTCAATCACTTCTGATCATGTGAGGTCACAGCCTGTGTTCCCTAACATACTAGTGTCCCTGGTTGGACTCCACAATTGGGCAGGTCTATGGGGTGGGCTTAACAATTGCTCCTGGTCATGTGGGTTTTCATGCTATGTTCCCCAACCAGCTGGTGCTATTGGCTAGACTCCGTGTTCAGGCAGGGCCTCAGGCAGAGCTTCACAATTGGATGAAGCCTCAGGTTGTGCCCTGTGATCAGGCAGGGCTCTAAGTTGTGTCCTGAAGTTGGGCAGGGGCACAAATTGAACTTTTCCCCCAGGTAAGCCACTAGCAAGTCTCCACTGTATGGCAATGTTCTTAGGTTCTTAGGTTCTTAGGTCAAGTGGGGGCTCCAGATGTGTCCCACAGTTGGATGGGGATAGAGTCTGTGCTCTGTGGTTAAGTAGAGTTGTTTTCCATGTTCCTTATCAGTGGGGCTGCAGGCTATGCTATGCAATTGGGGAAGGTCACCGGCTGAGCTCCCTGCATTGGTGAGCCTACTGGCTATGTTCAGCAATCAGTCAGGGCCACACATTGGGTTCTGCAGCTTTCCAGGGTCATTGTTGAGGCTCCTTGGTTATACAAGGCCAGAGACTATACTTAGCAGTTGGATAGGGCTGCTGCCTTGCGTCCCCACCCAAGCATGGCTGAATATGGCTCCATGGTTGCCTGGGTTCTTTGGTTGAGCTTCCTGGTCAGGCAGGACTGAAGGCAGTGGGGTATGCCTTCTAATTTGCTTCCTTCCCAGGCTGGGTCATAGAATGGGCTCTGCTGCCCATACAGCTCATTGGCTGGGGACTCAAATTAGGCAGAACAGCCAACTGAGCTCCCTGACAGCATGGGGCAAAGCCCCTAGCTAGGATCAGCTCAGGCTCCACTGTAAGCAAAAATGTGTTCCACCATGATCTGAGTGTTGGTTGCTGTAAGCTCTGGCCAACTTTTCTGTGTCTGTCTGATCCCCAGTGGTCAAGCCCCACAAACTCTCCCAGTGATCCCCTTGAGGCAAGATTCAAGTGGGCCTCACAGGATGTGTCCGAGAATGCTGGGGGGATTTGATGTCCACCTTGCACTCTTTTTACTCACTAGGTAAATTGAAGGCCAGGGCATCCTCTCAGTAAGGCACTATGCTGGCCTTGGGGAAGGGTGATGTGGTCCATGGTGAGTAGTTTATTTTTTATTTTTTATGTTTTCTCAGGGTGGGTACTTTGTCTCACCTCCCAATTCTGGGATTTTCACAGTGGTATCTTGTTTATGGATAGTTGCTAGTTGTTCTTGTGAAGGGGACTGAAGTCGGGAACAACCTATGTTGCCATCTTATTGATATCACTCCCTGATTCTATGTTGAAATGATAATATTTTGAAAAATTGGTTAAATAAAATATTTTATTAAGATTAACTTCACTTGTTTTTACTTGTTTTAAAGTCTTCTTTTTCCTTTTTATTTTTTAAATGTGGCCACTAGAGAAATGTAAATAACATATGTGTTGAACATTTTATTTTTATTGGACAGCACAAATTTAGAGCAGTAGTTGGCAAACCTTTTCTGTAAAAGGGCCAGATGAATGTTTTAGGCTTTGTGGGCTATAGGATCTCTGTTGCAACTACTCAACTCTCTCTGCAGTGTAAAGCAGGCAGAAATAAGATAAAAATAACAGAGCATGGCTTTGTTCCAAAACAACCTTGTTTATAAAAACTAGTGTCAGGCTGGATTTGGCCTGCTGGCTAAATTTTGTGATACCCTGTTTAGATCATTAACATTTAATGTAATTATTGTTATGGTTGGATTTCAGTGTACCTTTTATTTTGGTATGTGTTTGTTCTTTAGGGTTTTGTTCCTTTTCTCCTTTTTTTTTTTTTGCCTTTTCTTGGATTATTTGAATTTTTTGTTAATATTCCATTTTAATTTATATCTTGGGTTTTTGGTTATAATTTTATGTTATTTTTTAGTGGTTGTTATAAAGATTACAATACACATATTTAAACTTTCAAACACAGCTAGAGTTAAAAAAAAACTTATCTTCGATCATTTGATGCTGTCCCATAAGTACTTGAGGTTCTGCTATTTTTTTTTAATCTTTTTTTTCCCTCTCTGTTCTTCGTTTGGATAATTTTTATTGGTATGTTTGCAAGTTCACTGACTTCTTTGTAAACTTCATTCTGCTCTTGAAGCCATCCATCGGAATTTTTATTTCAAGTATTTTATTTTTAAGTTCCTAAATTTTCACTTTTTCCCTTTTTTATAGGGTGTATTTCTTTGTTGTGATTTTGTATCTTTTCCTGCATTTTGTATTTTCCTATACTACATTGGACATAGTTATTAGAGCTGCTTTTCCTTGTTAATGGGTCTTTGTATGTCAAGTAATTTGGATATTATCTGGAACATTGTGAATATGATATGTGCATATTCTAGGTGCTGTCATACTCCTCTGGAGAATGTTGCTTTTCTTTTAGCAGGCAATCTTCCCAAGTAGTTGCACACTGTCAGCTTTGGCTCATCTTTTATGACAAGCGTTTTCAACTCTGTTCAGTTTTTGAAGGCTTCGCTTGGGTCTATGTGCAGATGTGGTTCAAAATGTAGGGTAAGATTTGTGGGGATTTATACACAGTATTAGGAGAAACCCTTCTGTGGCTCTGTCTCTTCTATTCTCCTGACTGCTGGGACTTCTTTTTAGGAGTTCCTTTTTGCAAAAAGAGATGTTGGGGTTTCTTTTCAAAAAATTTTTTGTTTTGAATCAGGAGACTATAGATGCTGGAGAGGATGTGGAGAACGAGACCCTCTTGCACTGTTGGTGGGAATGCAAATTGGTGCAGCCGCTCTGGAAAGCAGTGTGGAGGTTCCTCAGAAAATTAAAAATAGACCTACCCTATGACCCAGTAGTAGCACTGCTAGGAATTTACCCAAGGGATACAGGAGTACTGTCGCATAGGGGCACTTGTACCCCAATGTTCATAGCAGCACTCTCAACAATAGCCAAATTATGGAAAGAGCCTAAATGTCCATCAACTGATGAATGGATAAAGAAATTGTGGTTTATATACACAATGGAGTACTACGTGGCAATGAGAAAGAACGAAATATGGCCCTTTGTAGCAACGTGGATGGAACTGGAGAGTGTGATGCTAAGTGAAATAAGCCATACAGAGAAAGACAGATACCATATGGTTTTATTCTTATGTGGATCCTGAGAAACTTAACAGAAACCCATGGGGGAGGGGAAGGAAAAAAAAAAGAGGTTAGAGTGGGAGAGAGCCAAAGCATAAGAGACTGTTAAAAACTGAGAACAAACTGAGGGTTGATGGGGGGTGGGAGGGAGAGGAGGGTGGGTGATGGGTATTGAGGAGGGCACCTTTTGGGATGAGCACCTGGTGTTGTATGGAAACCAATTTGACAATAAATTTCATATATTAAAAAAAAAAATTTTGTTTTAATGTTTATTTTTGAGAGAGAGAGAGAGGGAGAGAGAGTCAGAGCGTGAGCGGGGGAGGGGCAGAGGGAGATGGAGACACAGAATCTGAAGCAGGCTCCAGGCTCCAGGTTCTGAGCTGTCTGCCCAGAGCCTGATGCAGGGCTCGAACCCATGAATGGCAAGATCATGACTGGAGCTGAAGTCAGACACTTAACCAACTGAGCCACACAAGTACCCCAAGATGCTGGGGTTTCTGAGTTTTAGGTGTCTGCACTGTGCTACTCTCCAACAGGGGCCCAACCTTAGAGCAAAGAAATAAGACAAAAATTAAGTGAAATTTACCCCAGTGTGGATTGCCTCTCCAAGTGTTGACTCCCCTGCCTTTATGTTTGAGAGTCCTCAGGTAAGTTTTTAAAATTATAGGAGTCCTTAAATAGTTTATTTTTTTCCAGAGTTTTTAGTCGTAATCAGTAAAAGGGATGGGCTGTAAGACACTTGCACTGCCATCATAGAACCTACATCACCTTTCTTACGATTGTTTGGTTTTCTTCCCTTTTGTTTTATCAATCTTTATGTATTTCCATGTCATAGATGTCCTTTTGCTAAAAACAAACTGTTGTTTAGATTTACTTGGAAAGTTTTGTCACTTAGCTATAGAACTAAGTCTGTTTACCTTTAATGTAATTACGTGTTTGAATTTACATCTACCATTTTACTTTCTACTTTTTACTCTTCTAAACTGTTCTTGATTCTTTACTTTCTCTCTTCTTTTAGATTGATTGATTTTTATATTTCCATTTCCCTCCTAATTCAGAAATTATTTATTCAGTTTCTATTCATTTAACATTACATATGAAGTTATAAGAGTATATTTAAATATTAAATCTACTATTAACTGGTACTTTTACTATCCTTTTGGACAATACAAATAATTTTAAGTCCCCATTTTTATTGGTTTATAAAATTCATATACCTTTATTTTATTTATACCTTTTCTTTTTCTCTGTAATCTTTTATGCATCCTGATTTTTCATCAGAAATAATTTTTATTGTGAATGAAGAACATTGATTGGGATTTTCTATGGGTGGCAAACTCCATTTTTTCTTGTCTTATAACTTCCCTTATTTCTTTTTTTTTTAAATTTTTAATGTTTATTATTTTTGAGAGAGACAGAGTGCACATGGGGGAGGTCAGAGAAGAAGAGAAACACAGTCCAAAGCAGGCTCCAGGTTCTGTGCTATCAGCACAGAGCCCAACATAAGGCTTAAACCCATGAATCATGAGTTCATGACCTGAGCCAAAGTTAAACCCTCAACCAACTGAGCCACCCAGGCACCCTGTCCCTTCTCTTTTATCTTAAAGTATCCTTTTCCTAAGTATACAATTCAAGGTTGGAAATTATTTTCTTCATCTCATTAACAATGTCATTGTAGCTTCCTCTGTTGCCATTGAGAAGTCAGCTGTGAGTCTTTCTGTGGCCTTTTTGAAAGCAGTCTATCTTTATTTCTTCTGACTCCATTTAATATCTTCTTCTTATTTTGATTTTTAAATTCCACATGAAGGTATGTAAATATAGATTTATCTTTAATTATTGTTTGGCATTCACTGAGTTTTTTGAATGTGTGGATTTATATCTTTAATATTTCATGTGTAATTTGATTTACTATTTAATGAAATAAATAGTATTTCATAGCTAATTGCTATTTCCAATCCACAAAATTTCATGTTATGTTTTTCAGTTAATGAATTATTATTCAGTTTTTTCTCATATCTGCCATGTCACAGTTTATACTTTCTATTCCCCTACAAAAAACTGTTAATTTTTGTTGACTTTTGCAGGCATTTTATATACAATTATTTTATCATTTGAGGTTGATGATTCCAATAAGTCATATTTTTTGTTTTGCTTCTTTTTTGGGTGGTGTCTAATTGTTTATTTTGTCTGTTGGCTTTCATTCATGGTCTTATCTTTCCTTGTGTTCCTGATTTTATTTGACTTTGTGGTATTATATTAAAATTGTTTTACTAATCATAAGGAAATGCAGTTCAAAACCACAAGGAGGCCTCCCCTCATACTTGTTAGAATCGTCACTATCAAGAAGATAAGCAATAGCAAGTGTTGGTGAAGATGTGGATAAAAAGGGAACATTTGTGCACCATTGGTTGGAATGTAAATTGTTTCAACCGCTATGGAAAACTGCAGGCTGCTCAACAATTTAAAACTAAAAATACCATATGAACCAGCAATCCTACTACTGGATATTTATCTGAAGAAAATGAAAACACTAATTTAAAAAGATATATGCACCTCATGTTTATTGTGGCATTATTTACAAAAGCCAAAACATGGAAATAACAAATGTACATTGATGGGTGAATGGATAAAGCTGATATTTTCATAACAATGGAACATTATTCAGCTATAAAATAATGAAATCTGGCCATTTGCAACACATGGATAGAACTTGAGGACTTTATGCCAAATGAAATAAATCAGATAGAATAAGATAAATACTGTATGATCTCATATATGGAGTCTAAAAAAAAAAAAAGAAAAAAATGAACTGATAGATACAGAGGACAGATTTGTGGTTGCCTGAGGTGGGGTGTGAGGGAATGAGTAAAGGGGGTCAAAATATACAAATTTCCAATTATAAAATGGGTAAATCATGGGATGTATAGTAATGTACAGTATAGTGATGACACTTAATACTCCACTGCATATTTGAAAGTAGCTAGGTGAGTGGATTTTGAAAGTTCTTATCACAAGAAAAAAATTATAAAAAAACATTATTTGGAAAATATTTCTTATGTCTTTTATATATCATCTTTCATAGAGGATTTTCTGTTGCTTTTTCTAGGCATATGGGGTCCTGCCAGTCCAGAACCACTTTAAATGAAGTTTGAGATTTCAGCATCCTTACAGATGGTGCAATGTTGAGCCACATGTTCAAAAGAGAGCTTGCTAACCTCCAGCTTATCTTCTAGGTATAGCTCTTTGTAGTAGGTTAATTATTTAAAAAAATTATTAATGTTTATTGTGAGAGAGAGAGAGAGACAGACAGACAGAAAGACAGACAGAGCATGAACAGGGGGAGGTGCTGAGAGAAAGGGAGACACAGAATCAGAAGTAGACTCCAGGCTCTGAGCTGTCAGTGCAGAGCCCAACACCAGGCTTGAACCCATGAACCGTGAGATCATGATCTGAGCCAAAGTCAGAAGCTTAACCAACTGAGCCACCCAGGTGCCCCTGCAGTGGGTAAATTATTAATGTTTCTTCTCCTAAAAAGTTCCTGATTTTGAGTTCTATTTCTCCAGTCCCACAAAACCACCAAAAGCACTGCTAAGCCTTTCAACTACTCCTGCAGGAATGGTCTATAATACTCTTAGTATGCTTTGAGTACCTTAGCTTATATGTCTGACTACTTGTTTTCTACCGTATCTTGTTCCAACAAATTCTGGAGTATCTTGTGAGCAATTTAATATCTTTGAGAAGAATCTTGTCTGTAGTCTTATGTTTATCATCCATACTCAGGTTTACATATCACTTCATTTGGCTACGTTTTTTCTTCATCTTCAAGTTAAGAATTACATTAATAACTCTAAAACATATGACAAAACTGAGAGTGTTAAGGAAATATGGTGATAGTGGTATCAGTATCCAAGTTCACAAGACTTTTTTAATTACAAAGCTTCACAAACATCTTAATCATGCACATCTGTTTCCCATAAGAATCATGAGATTTCCTCCTAGGAATTATTGAACGTGTCAATCATAATTTAGAATTTATGCAAAAAAACCCAAAAAAACCAAAAAAACAACACTGAGATACCAAAATGTGAAGTTGCTTAAGGAAAGCAGTGAGTAAATATTTGCACTACACGATCACATATAGTTATCAGTATCTACATTTGGGATTTTAGGCATTCTTGTGAGCTCTTCGTGAAAGTTTTTAGATCGTTGCACGGTATAGTTTTAGACATTTGAATGAATTCTCATTTTGTTTTGTTTTTAAATGTTTATTTATGTTGAGAAAGAGGTAGAGAGCAAATAGGGGAGAGGCAGAGAGAGAGAGTAGCAGGCTCCACGCTGTCAGCACAGAGCCTGATGCAGAGCTTGAACTCGCAAACTGCGAGATCATGACTTGAGCGGAAACCAAGAGTCAGACACTTAATTGACTGAGCCACCAGAGCTCCTGAGTTCTCTTTTTGAATTAAATGTATTCTTCCATTCAAAAAGAGCTCAAATGTAAGATTTTATCCTATATTTTAAAGAAATTTAAATTTTTGTCATAGTAGCTACAGATGAAGTAAATGGAATTTTGAGAGAAATGTCTACTATCTACTTCTACTGGGCAAAATACTATGGTGCTACCTGGACAAAGAAAACCAGGAGGCTGCTTACCATAATAACAAGTCAGGATCAAGGTAAGAGATTAAACCTACCACTGTTTTTGAATATCACATATGATAAACTCCAAAGGTGCTGTCTCTTTTAGCAATGCCTTAGCACAAGATTGTCTCACATGGAAGTATATTGTAAATGTTACATGATTCCCAATATAGCACCAGGCTGAAGTCCTGGAAAAGCTTCTATTTATATCTCTTAGAAACAGCTTTTATCAGGAAGTGTTTTGCCCTCCTGACCAGCCCTCTCATAACCTTCCCGAGAGCGCCTTCTCTGAAGTGACACAGGGACCTAGGGTTTACTTTGTTAAAATAAAATGCATGACAGAATGATTAAAAAATATAGAGAGAGGACATAAGGATAAGGTGGTATGATTGTCAGCCATCATAGAATCCTAACCTGAGACATCTGAACCAAGATACCACATTCATTTAAAATAAATCTTATGCAGGGGTGCCTAGGTGGCTCAGTTGGTTGAGTGTCTGACTTGGGCTCGGGTCATGATCTCGCAGTTTGTGAGTTTAAGCCCTGTGTTGGGCTCTGTGCTGACAGCTTAGACCCTGGGGCCTGTTTCTGATTCTGTGTCTCCCCCCTGGGCCCTCCCTCCCCATTCACGCTCTGTCTCTCTCTCAAAAATAAACATTAATTTTCTTTTTTTTAATAAATCTTACACTGCAGTGGGCTCTTGAGAGTATTGAGTCTTGAGTTTTTCTTGCTTGATCTTGGTCAGCTCCTTTAAATTTTGCCTATTGATTCTCTTAAATGAAACTAAGTCAGCTGCTTATAAGGATACTTTTGTTCCAAATAAGGCATGTCTTGACTTAACCCCAGTAAGAAAAGGAAAAAACAAAACAAAACACACCACACTGCACTTTTATGACACTTAGTTGGCCCTATTGGGCTTAAATAGAATAAGAACTATCAGTCAAAACCTGCTGGTTCCTGATAACCATAATTTTACAAGGGGCGTAAGCAGAACTTATTTAAACGGGGCAGTCACACCAATATTTGTTCCTGACTTTTTTTCTTTGTACTGGTCTATGTTTTCCTTTCTTTGAGAATGAATGGTTTAAGAATCACGAGCCTCTTTGATTTGGGGATGACTTAAATGGGGTGTGATGGAGTATCTAAAATCTTGGAATTTTTGTTTCATCAAAAATGTTTGAGATGAAGCATTTAAAATATATTAAAAGGCAAACATGAAACACGGAATAGAAATATCCCTGCAGGTTTTTATTAACTCAGCATGATTAAACACTAAGCAAGGAAAAAGATACCAAGGGAATGAAGAGTTAAATTCTGAGTCTAGTTGGAATTGAATGTGCACGTGGTAGAGATTTCCAGGGAAGCATGTGTGCCTTATGCATGAAAAACAGTTGGGAAGAGGGGCTCAATAAGAGAAACCACTTGGGAAGAAAGGTTACATGATGTATGAGCTAGTGAAATTTCAGCATGTAGAAAGTGCATAGCCATTCTTAATAATCACATAAAATTATCCTCAGGCCAAAGTAAACTCTCTAAGGTCTAGAGAGAGTGGATCAGTGTGACACCTGTATTTTTTACTCCCTGTTCATCATTCTGCCTTAGTTATCTAATTTGACTATAACCATAGTATTTAACATTGAATTAAGAACTTCCCATGTTTCTGGCATGCTTTAATGTATCAACTCTTTAAATCTTCTTAACAAACCTATGAAGCAGAAAACTATTTTACAGATGAGGAAACTAAAACATATGAGAGGTGAGGTTCTTTGAGCAAGATCAAACCGCTGTAAGTGGTAACCTAGCTACAGTGTCTGTTCCTTCACCACTTACATCAGACTCCTGGCTACATACCTTACTTAGCCCAGTGACTGTGAGACCATGTAGGGTCACTTGTAACATTTGTATAATTGCTCAGAATCTCTAGGACACTTAAGATTCAGAGACCGTTTTGGCCTTAGTGAGCTGAATCTCACGTGCCTTTGTGTTTTCTGACGTAAAAAATAACAAAGACTCCCTTCATGTTCCATTTTAAGGGAAAAAAAAACATTTTGTAGACAACTATAAAACATTTCATATACTGCTATGTTCCTGGTACTATTTGAAACATTTGACATTTACTCCTTGGAGGTATTTGATGTTAGTAATATTATTTCTATGTTAATGAAATTCAGTGCAGACCTGGTATTTAAACCTAGTTTGTTTTTTATTTCAAAGCAAGCATTCTCTTGCAAATTGTTACAAAGAAAATTTAAGGTTATTTTGGTTATAAACGACAGGATGTTTTTAATTTTGAATACCTCTAGGAGAAGCTATCCAAATAAATGTATATCTGGAGGTGGAATCTGACTACTGGCCAGTCTGAGGAAATTCCCAGCTGATAGGCTGATGAGCCACTTATGTAAAGATGGAAGAACTATCATGAGATTCTTATAGGAATGCTATTCCCATATCTTCCTCTATCCTAAGAAAAAAACCCAAGAGGGTAGACCAGCCTGCATTTAAACTCAAAAGGTAAGGAACTTCTGCCTTCTGGTATTGGTGGCATTTCTGATAATATTATTCTCTCAGTGAAAGGAATCTCATAGGAGACCATAGTGGCAATCTTAATTTTGCTCAGAAATGTACAATAATACACACAGAAGCACTAAGATAGCAAGAAAAGAATACCTCAGGTGGTTTTCAGAGAATAACTCAGGTGGTTTTCAGAAGAAGATTATTTGAAAACAGAAGTCAATGCACTTGACCTCTAAGCATGCTGTTCTCTGGAAATTGGTTGGACAGAAATGAGGAACAACTCTGTGATGAAAGAGAGTGGTATGAATTGTATCGGGTTGATTTAGTGGCAGCCGCTCAACTCTTACACAAATGGAGCAAAAATGGAAGTAAAAGTAGAGTTGCTAGAGCCCTGAAGGCAAAACTGATTATGAGGCAAAACTGTTGGCTTCTTCATATCCTATTTGTTGCCAAGCTCATAGTTAGAGACTTTCTGGATGGGCGACTGGCCCTATCTATCAACAGATTCCTAGCATTACGTTGGGATCACAGGCCAACTTGTGATAGAGCCACTGTGTTCTTGCCTTCTCAGCAGATAAAGAGGTGCAAAGGCAGTAGGGAAATCTTAGAACTAATTGTATTTTGTCTCTTCAATATAAGTGGCATCATCAGAAGACAAGGACAGTAGCAGTTACTATACAGTACCGTCCACCTCATGAAGTTCCCCAAGGTCCTTAGGTGTGCCATGTGGTAGGCATTTTAGTGTGTGTGAAAATGTTGTTTGTTGAAATGTTTCATAATGGTGTGACTAATTGTAAACAAATTGATATTTTTCTACACTTCCCGTTAATTGTAATCAATAAAATCCAAACCAACAAGGTCCATTTTTATCCTATTCTCTGCCAGCTTGGTTAGGACAGAGCCAGGGGCCTAGAAGAAACTTTAATGTATATGTTAAAAGGCTATAAATCAGTAACAACATGACTTTCTGCAGACTGCTACATTGGAATGATTGTTTATATTCCAAGTTACCTTTCATTGAACAGGCATATTGATTAGGTACCATGAAGCAGTAATTGTGCTGGGATTATTAATAAACGATTAAGACTCACAATCTTTCAGGAAGTTGTGTTCTAGTGGAACAGATAAAAACAAGTAACTTGGACACAAGTTCTAAGGCAGCACAGAGTTGGTGAACTCAGTCCAGGCTGGATATCAGGGTAGGAAAAGACATCTGAACATGTCTTGAAGAATGCTAGGCTGACAGTGAAGGGGAAAATGGTGTTCAAGGTACAGGGAAGAGGTGAGAAAATGTACAAAGTTTGAAAGAGCCTGATGTATACAGGGAATCTTAAGCAGTTTGGTATTTCTTTATTACAAAATGCAAAAGCAGAAACAGGTGAAAATATTGTAGTCAGAGAGAGATGTGAAGAATATGCATTGGACG
This sequence comes from Acinonyx jubatus, assembly GCF_027475565.1. Lineage (NCBI taxonomy): Eukaryota > Metazoa > Chordata > Mammalia > Carnivora > Felidae > Acinonyx > Acinonyx jubatus. Next base: position 52,197,365 of record NC_069387.1, read on the forward strand.
ACAGTTTTGCCATACTAAAAAGTTTAAATTTCAGTTTTTTGAAGTCATAAGAAACCATTAAAGGCTTTTAAATACTGTGGCCAACATTTCAAGGTTTGTGATTTCAATTTGTGGGCCTCTCTAGTTGCCTTGGAGAATGTATTTGAGAGGACAAGACTCTGACTAAGCAAGAAATAGAAAAACAAAGCAGCTCAGAACTCTAAATGGTATATTGGCTACTATGACACAGAACTCCCCATACCAAGTGGCTCATCTTAAGATGATAGCTAGCATTCCATCTTTTATGTGTTTGAGGTTTGAGCATTGCCCAAAGATTACTGTCAGCTTCCTGAATTACTCATGAATCCTATCTGCTTTTCATTAGTTGGCACATATAAATGGCCAACGATAAGGTGCTAGAACTTAGCCAGTCTGCTGACAGAAATGGTGGCCACACCAAACTCTTATTTGGTCCCCATTCATGTGAGCATCTATGTCTCTGTTCACATTGCTTTCTCTACCTGAGTGTTCTTTCTCCATTGTCTGCTTACTAAACTACACTAACATTCCACATCTAAACCTTTTGTGACATTCCTTCCCTTAAGCTTTCATCTTCCTCCCTCAACAATTCTCTTCCTTGTGCCACATGTCTACCTGTAAGTATTAATTTAAGTTGTAATGTTACCTCTTAATGATTCCTCGTTAAGGGTCAGGCGCAATGCAAAATACTTTTCACAGACATCTGATCTTATAATAACCCTACAATTTACCCCAGATAACAGATGGAAGGATTGAGAATTTCACAGACATAATGTAACTTGCTCAAGATCTGGTTAGAAAGTGGTTAGAAAGTGAAGACCAAGGTTTGAATCTTGGTACGTCGACCTTTGACATTTATATGGTTTCATTAATGCCAAACTGTTCTATTTCTCTCTCATCTTCTATAATGCAAGAAATTTCATCTGCCCCCATGATGCCTGGCAAGTAAATAGTGGGTGTTCAAAAACTAATGTTTAAATGAATGAATATTTAGAACAATACCACAGTGCCAGATAAGTTCTTCAGTACCTAGAATTCCCATAAATGAAATGGGGCAACACAGTGTCAAATCAGCTCTTTTAAGAATATACTGAAGCGTAATGTCTTCTAAGTCCATTAGTGTTGTTACAAATGGCAAGATTTCTTTCTTTTGTAAGGCTAGCTAATACATTATTGTATATATGTTATCACATTTTCTTTATCCATTTATCTGTCAGTGGACATTTGGGTTGTTTTCATATCTTTGCTATTGTGAATAATGCTACAATCAATATGGAAGTGCAGATATCTCTTTGAGATCACAATTTAAATTCTTTTGAATATTTGCTCAGAAGTAGAATTGCTGTATCAGAAGGTAGTTCAATTTTTACGTTTTTTTTTTAAATTAATGTTTATTTATTTTTAAGAGAGAGAAAGACAGAGCACATATAGGAGAGGGGCAGAGAGAGAAGGAGACACAGAATCCGAGGCAGGCTCCAGGCTCTGAGTTGTTAGCACAGAGCCTGACGTGGGGCTTGAACTCGTGAATCACAAGATCATGACTTGAGCTGAAGTTGGATGCTTAACCAACTGAACCACCCAGGCACCCCTCTATTTTTAACTGAGGATTCTCCAGACTGTTTTCTGCAGTGGTTGCAACATTTTGCATTTCAACCAATAGTATACAGGGTTATAATTTAACATGCTAAGAGAAATAAGTCAGTCAGAGCAGGACAAACAATACATGATTACATAACATGAGATGTTTAAAATAGTCAAACTTATAGAACCAAAATGTTAAACGGTGGTTGCCAGGATATGGGGGGGAGAGGAAAATGGGCAGTTCTTACTCAAAGAGTATAAAGTTATAGTTATGCAAGATAAGTAAGTTCTAGAGGTCAGCTGTTCAATATAGTGCCCAAAGTTAATGATACAGTATTTTGCACTTAAAAATTTGTTAACAGTACCCTCATGTTCAGATATCATGTTGAATGTTGTTACTACACAAAAACAAAACAAAACAAAACAATAAAGCAAAACAAAAACAGGGACACAAGGTGATAGACATGTTTATTACCTTGATTGTAGTGATGGGTATATGGTTATGTCTACACTCATAAAATTGCCTATATTAAATATATAAATATGTATGCAGTTTTAAAAATATATCAATTATACCTCAATAAAGCCGTAAAAAATACACTAAAGCAAATATTATTTAAATTTGATTTAAAACTTTGGTTAAAAATTGATTTAAAAAATTTGACTTAGGTATATAATTTCATGAAAGCAGTAAACAGTATAATGACATATGATAGAGATCTTTTTAAGGACAGGGCTATCTGAAAGATGATAAGTTTATCACAAGCACTCAAGAATATGAAAATGTTGGATAAAGTGCAATATTAAAACACCAACTATGGTATTAGTGTAGCGAAAATTAATTATGCTGAAGAATGTTAAAAAATTAACTCATATCTTTGCATGAATTAATATATAAATACTGCTTTTCAGATATCAATTTACTATGTGCTCATTCAAGGGCCTACTATATAACAATTGCAAGTATGATTGAGTCTTCTACATGGTAGTCTATTATATGACAAATATAAATATAATTCTGCTTAGTAAATGACAGAGCCTCCCATATAAACAATTGAACATATGATTGTGCCTAAGAATTGCAAATGACCACTTACAAAGCTGAATGTGATAGATTTCTTGCCATTAAAGAAATCAAAACTTTGTAAAAGATGTCAATCTTGTAAACAGGGGAACTAAATTTGGCATTAGTGTCATACCCCATCCTGAGGCCACATAAAACAGGGGAATGAGATTATCTTTATTTAAGCCAATAATTCGGGGTGAGATTCATGGTAGGAGGTCAATAATGTCCCCATAGGAGAGACTCAGAAAAGGCTTCACAAAGGAAGCAGTATTTGACCTGAAGAGATTGAAGGGAGCAAAGCACATTCAGATAATTGGAGAAGTTGAACACAGTTGCAGAAACATAAAAACCTTTAATGTATTGAGGGAAGAATGAGTGGTTTAACATGACTGCAGAGTAAAGTATAGGGTGTGGTATGTCAGGAAGGGCTAGAGGGAGATAGGCAGGGATTGGATCACAGAGAACAACATAGGACATACTAATGGATTTGAACTTGATTTGGTTAGATGTCACTCAAAAATTTTATGATGGTAGTAATGGTGGTGGTGTGTGCAGAGTTAGTTTTTCCTTATAGAAAATGTGTCTGTGACATGGAGATTTGATAGTGGAGGGTAGGGGAGAGAAGGAAGAAAACTTTAACTGGAAAAAGATAAGGAATTTATCTAAGACAGGAGAAATAGAAATGGAAATGAAAGTTCAGGTACCAGGAATGTTAAAAAAAGTAAACCCTACTGATCTTAAGGACTAATTATAAAAGGTGTCTGAGGAAGAGAAAGCAGTCTTAGATGGCTTCTGGATTTCTGACCTGGGGGCCTTGGTAGATTCAGTTGCTATTCACTCATGAATGAAACACAGGAAAAGAAGCAGGTTGTGGGTGGAGGTTAGGAACAAGGCATTGATATAATTCTGCCTAGTGTGAAAAGTACAAGCTCTTTAGTTATATGAGCCTACTTCTAAATTGTTGTTTGCTGTGGGACCTTGGGCAAATTGTTGAAGAAATCAAGTCAAATTGAGACAGATATCAATTGAGCTTCAGGAATAGATCTCGTAACAAATGGTGTATGTATGTGGTACCCAAATTCATAGAGAAAGGGAGTAAAGTGGTGGTTGCCAGGCGTTAGGAGGAGGAGGGAATGGGCAATAGGTGTTTCATGGGTACAGAGTTTCAGTTCAGAAAGATGAAAAGTTTTAGAGATGCATAGCAGTGATGGTTGTACAATGGGAATATACTTAATGCCACTGAACTGTGCACCTACAAATGGCTAAACAGGTACAATTTGCATTATTTCTATTTTATTACAATAAAAAAAGCAGAGGTTGGAAAAAAGGAATAGATCTTGTAATCAACTTACCTAATAAAACACTGAATAACTGAAGAAGAATTAAGGCTAATAAGATTCTTTTAGTGAGCCTTAAACACTAGTTAGTATATGTCCACAATCTAATTGCACAAGCTATCTCTGCAGACTAATATTTAGAGAAATCCAATTCTACCGTGTCAATCTTATGAAACCCTAATGAATTAGCTGTTTGGCACATTATAAAATCACTACTATCTATGTTAATATTATTAGATTGGTGTAATATAACATGTCTAAATAAACGTATGTAATCTCAAAGAGAATAGTAAACAAATGAAGTGTGATTTGAAAATTTATTTCAATTGTAGTGCAGTGTAAAACTGTAAATATCACCCCTTGCCCTGAAGTGAAATTTGGGCAGACCACCACCACCACCACCACCAACAAAAACCCAGATACCTGCAGGGAACAACAACCACACACACACACACACACACACACACACACACACACACACAACCCTAGAAAATTACATTCTTAAAATTATTGCCCCCTCTTCTAGTAGATCATAGTAGAATAATTGAAAAGAAATAAGACTATCGTTTAAAGTATTTATACAAAAATCATTACAAAGTCAACATTTAAAATAGCAAAATGTAGGAATTTGTCCTGAAAGCATAGTTGATTAGGAGAGAGCAGGTAGTGGAGTTCTCATTAAGTACATTGTGGCTAGAAAAATAGAGCTTTACGGGAGACTAGATTCATTTTAATTGGAACAGGCCCCTGTGGAAAACGAAGTACGTCACTAGAGTTGTTCTCTACATTATCCGTGGCTTTGAGGCTAGACTACTCAATGAAGCAATTGTTTACTTATTTCATTAATTCTTCTGAAAAATAAGCTTACTCTGTATTCTCTGGAAACAGAAACTGTAAAAATTGCGTTGTCAAGGGGAAGTGAATGCATATGCTCTGAATTAATTTGTCTGGAAGTCTGGAAAACATTACTGAATGTGGTGAACATTTATCAATTTCAACAACAACAACGAAAAAGAGCACAAGATTTGCAGTGAATGAGACAAAGTCTCTTAGAGACGGATTAGATTTCAGCACCTCTTTGTTACCGTTAGATTGCCACAAACAGAATAATCCATTCGGCACATAGTAGGACTTCACATATTCATTGAATGATGCAATATTTTGGAAAACAAGTAAAATATTACATTAAAATAAGCTAAACAGGTGGTATTTAACTATTTTTTTTTACTCCATGGGAGTCTTTCCTTTGGCTGTCTTCCCATTTCTTCAGTCATGATTTTTATGTAGCCATTAGTCATTATTTGATCTCATATTTCAGAACTTACAGCATACCTGATATAATATATTAGAAAGATACCTTGCATTTATAATCATGAATTTTTGTCAGAAATGTATGATTAACTTATGAAATACCAAAAGTGACATGTCCTTTTCCTGTTGTTTCAATGTCAAGCTTTTTTCCTTGCTCCAAATTCTACGAACTATAAATTTGGTGTGGTGTATGTGTATATGAATGGAATGTGTGTGTGTGTGTGTGTGTGTGTGTGTGTGTGTGTGTGTGTGTTTTCTAGGTTAAACAAGTTCATGTAATTCTCTATATTGAAAGATTCCTCTGGGCTCTTAAAGAAGGAACATTCTAAGTAATCATTTTCCAAGAGGCAAAAAATAAGGTTTTTGTCTCTCCTATACGTAGTTGATAAATTATGTTTCATTGAATAATTTTAACTACAATGACTGTACTGCTGGAGTTAGAACTTTAAAATATTTTATCATCCCCACACTGAATGTTCTCAGTATTAAAAATGAAACTTAATGAGATCATGTATAAGTTTCTAGCATGGTAACTATATAGCAGGCATTCTCATTGTTTCTGATAGAACAGCCTTATTCCCCATGACTCGTGTATTCCTACTTCACTCATTCATTCCGGTTTATATTCCTTTCAGGCTACATTATTCTTTCCTGTCAAAAGCCTAGGCAAAATAAAAGCAAACGGTGACCCAATTTCATCTGAGCATGATTCTTATATCAGAAAGCATGAGAGACGTTTAAATGAGGAATGGAAAAAATTCAACCTTGATCTGACAGTTGTTTGATGAAATAGGGAAGTGAATTTAAAAGTTCAGGGGGCCTTGAAATAGTAGTCATGTATTATTGTTCCCAGCTTCTCAAAATTTTATTTCTCAGAACCAGGAGTTAATGATAAACTTATCAAAGCAGGTGGTCCTTGTTCTGTAGTCTGTTGATTTTACAAAATAAGTAGATGAAACTTAAACCCCAGAATGCCCCCAGTATTTCAGTTCTGCAACCATTAAGATGCTCTCCAACCCTGAGATTCTGTGACTTCATGGTGGAAATCTGAAATTGATCTGGGAGAGGAGATATAGTTATGTCTTATATATGATATATCAAGGTAACAGTAACTTATTGTTTGACAAGGGGACATATTTGACCACGATTATGTCTACAGGTTAGACATAACCTGTGACAACCAAGGTTATCCTGGGATTCCAGTATATCTGTCTTGGAATTAAAAAGTAATGTGACTGGTAGATGTATACATTTGCAGTTCTTATAGATATACATCATAGACCCTCTTCAGTACAACTTGAGGAGGAAAAGTAACTAACCTGAATAGTTTGGGAAATTATTTGTGAATAATTTGATTATTTTAATAATTATTGTGAATAATTTGTGGAGTGAAAGAGGCAAGATGAAACTGTAATATTCCCTTACCCCACCCTCATGATACTGCAGTATAATGAGAAATGCATATGTGGTCTTTCCCTCTGGTTCCTGGTACAGAGCTCCTAAAACCCTAGGAATTCCCGGAGTCAAAATTACGGAGTGTCTTTGTTATTCATAACAAACCCCTTTCAACCACACCTAAGTATGCTAGTGAGGTGACCCTGGGTGGGCTTCTAGATAGTTTCAGGATGAGGGAAAGTTGGCGGAGGAAGTGACCATGTGATTGGTGGCTTGGAACATTCAATTCCTCCTCACCCAACCTCCAGGAGAGGAGAGGGTCTGGAGATTGAGCTAATCACCAATGGCTAATGGTGATGATTAATCAGTCATGATTAAACCATTAAACCATAAACTGGTTTAATCAGTCCAGTTTATGGTAGTGGAATTTCCATAAACATCCTAAACAGTGGGGTTCAGAGAGCTCTGGTCTGGTGAAGACATCATGGTGCTGAGAAGGTGGAGTGTTCAGAAAAGGCCGGAAGCTCTGTGTTCTTTCCCCCAAGCTTGCCTGGGCATCTCTTCTGTTTGGCTGTTCCTAAGTTGTATCCTTTCTAATAATCTGGTAATAGTAAGTAAACTGTTTTCCTGAGTTCTGTGAGCTGTCATAGCAAGTTATCTAACACAGGGAGGGGATTGTGGGAACCCCTGATTTATCGCTGGCCAGTCAGAGGTTTGGAGGCCTGGTCTTGTGACTGGTGTCTGAAGTGGGAGTTAGTCTTGGGATTGAATCCCGTGGTGCCTGCACTAACTCTGGGTTGTAAGTGTCAGAATTCAATTATATGACACCTGGTTCAGAGAGCTGGAGAATTGGTTGGTGTGGGACACCCTCCCCCCACATATTTCATGTCAGAAGTGTTGTGTGTAGTTCCCCTGCACCACTGCACACACTTCACTAATAACCAACTTCTGCCAATACTTCCTAGACATTTCACAAACCTGGCTTTTCTTTCTCTTTTCCATCCCCACAGTCACTGTCCTGGTTCAGTTCATTACCACCTCTGCACAGTCAATATAAATTCACACATCTCATAAGTTATCTCTTTTTCCTAGAACACTTCTTTCCCCCAAATTAACCTTATCCTGTGTCTGGTTAATCCTTTGGATCCTATACATCCCAGTTCAGGAGATTCCTGTGAGTCTTAGTGTCATTTTTTTTTTTTTTTCTGGAAAGACTGCCTATGTCCCTGGGAAGGTCAGAAGCCCTTCTGTTCTCAACATTATGAGTACAGCCCCCTCACTGTACTGACAACGTTGCTTTTTTGAGAAGTGGAAAGCTTATCTTCGTTGTCTCTACATTCTCAGAACATAACAGAGTACCTGCTCTATAACAGTTGCTCCATAAAATATTTCTTGAGGGCCTGAAGCTTGCTCTAAATGCCCCCTCGATAGCATCGGTAGAGTCAGCTGTGTTTCCACATATACTTCTTACCTTTGCTCGAGACATGAGCTACTCAAGAAAATGTCTTCCCTTCAGGTTTCATTCTCATTCAGTTCTACACATCTTTCTAAAATATGTATCTTACCATATCATTTCTCTCCTTTCTTTATCTTCCCATAATTCCCAAGGAAAGTTCAGGGTGAACCAAATATTCTGGTTTACCCTTTAATATCTTTGGATTTGCGCTTTGTCTATTTTGCTCAACATCCTTCACTTTTCTATGTATATCTTTGGCACAGATTTATAGAACAACTGGCATTCTTCATAATTGTCATGCGTTTCAAGTTTTTACGACTGCACACACACTGTCTCTTTTGCCTTAAACATCTTCCTCCTAATGCCTTCTCCTTTCTTCTAAATCCTGTCCCTCTGTTAAAGCGTCAGCTCTCTTGGGAAAGACTTCTCTGAGCCACCTCCGTCCACGTCATGTGCCCACATCTGAGTCACTGTTCTCATTACACTGCATGTTTCCTCCATGATGTACCCATCACAATTCACTATCACTGTCAATTTATGCCTCTCTTTCCTCTAGGTGAGTACAAACTCCTTGAGGGAAGGACCTCTGTCTTCTTGCACCTGCATTTTCAGCATTGAGTGCAGTATTTGACACATAGTATGAGATCAATTGCAAAGGAAGGAAGGAGAAGGGAGAAAAATAAAGAGAAGCAAAGAGAAGAAAGGGCAGTGGGCATATACTAATTTCCAGATATTTAAAACCATTCCAAATAGTAACTTCTTTAAACATAAGGGTCCTGGTAGCTGAACGATTGCTGTCCTCTCTGTTTCTACAGTACCTTAGAAAACAAACCTTAGTTTTACAATCATAATTTATTTGATCATTGCAAATGAATAGATTTTGGTAATCTTGCCATTTTTAAAGCTGTAGAAAAAGAACCTCAAGAAATTCATGAAACTAGGAAGTAAGAAAATCAGGATGTGAATCAGTCTGATCAACACAAATCTGGATATTCTGATACCATACCCAGGAATGGCTACACAATTTGTGGAAAATAAAAGTGCAAAATAAAAATGTGGGGCATCTTGCTCAGAATTACTGAGAATTTAAGGCAATGAAAGTAGAGCATTAAACCAAGCTCAGACCTCTTCTAAGGTGGGGTGTGTGCAACTATACAGGTTGTACGGCTGTGAAGCTGGCCTTTACTGTACATTCCCATAATTCTATGGGGCTCTCATTTGAGTGCTAGGAATGGGATTGGCAGCACATTGATCAAAGGCAAACTCTGTCTTGTCAAACTAAGGAGAGCGAGAATTAGCATTAAGCACCAAGCACTGGGGGTAAGTGTTTTGGGTGTCATCTCATTAATCCTCACAATAGCCCTGTATCTTCTAAGATGACTTTCTCCCCACATCTTCATCAGCCAGCTCAGTCCTATGCCTTTTGAAGCATCAACTCTTCTGGGAAAGACTTCTTTAACCCCATTCCTCTACATGGTATGAATCATTGCCTTCCTACATGGTCTAAGTATACCCTTTACTGGTTCCAGTGTGTCACCTGTGTTGATTTTATTTTCTTACCTGATACAAAAACAAACTGAGACTGAGTCATAGCTAGGAAATAAATGTTGTTGAGAAGATTTAGGTTTACAGCTCCTTTCATTGCTAGCTCAGCATTCCGTTATGCTATTTTCACCTCTTTGAGGCCACTTAACCACCTAAAGTGTTCAGCATTGGCCACCTTTGTCATCACTTTGCTTTTATGCCCACAAAAGTAGTATACTGAGGGTTGAGGAAGGAGGTGATACCTGGTTTTCTTGGTGATAGATAACATACCGGAACATATATAGGTCTTACCTAGGCTTTGTGACTTGTTGAAGGTATGACTCAGTGTATATGAGGGTAAGTATGCACCTTTGTCTCTCCAAAGCTGGGATTAAAAAAATAAGCCAAGAAGAATCATTTCTCTAAGAATAACACCTAACAAGCTATCACCTGCATCTGAAAAAGAGAGGCTAAATCCCTTTGCATTCCAGGAAGCTTGAAGACAATATTAGCATTTCTTACAGGATTTGGTTTCCTAAAATGCTAAATGATCTTAGTGTCATGTTGGAACTGCTCCATTGACAAAATAAACATTTTACCATGATGTAATATAAAATTTTTAAGAGCTTGACTTTGCAATTTAAATTTTAAAATATATTTTAAAATGTAATGTATATGCCTCTACCTTTAAATATGAGAATTAACATATAGAACCACAAAGTAGAGCTTAATGTTCTGCATATAACAGAAGACACATGGAAACCAAAAATCAGCTTCTTGAAGTACAGTAACTGCTGAGATATGACCAAGATGAACATTTTTCTATGGTACACTTGGCTTAATTAATTGAAGATGAGGTCATTGATTTTTAGAAGGTGTTTAAAAAGTGCGGTTAGAGATTGACATTTTCTAAGGCGAATTCATGAATCTTTGATAATCCTCAAACAGAATAAGGAAGTACTGGCACAAAGGAGTCTTCTGTCCATCGTATAAGCCCATGTGAAGTTAAATCAGTGAGGTTGTTGTTTTGTAACTGGATGTTAATTCTCCACAAATAGTAGTAAAGCTCATAGTAATACAGAACCTAATGTGGAATTAATTTAAAAATTTTTTTAGAAAGTAACTTATTTGTAGACATTCTTCCAGGATTTGGGGAGCAAACTGTAAACAAGTGCAGGAGATCCTCTTGGGCACATCCCAGAAAATCTCACTAATTGTTAAATAGCCTCTCTATTGATTTCTGAACACTTCCCCCCACTGTGGCTGGGGGAGGAATAGATGTACCCAAACTATTAAGTAAAGTGTGCAGCTGGGACTGACAGATCTAAAATGGACAGATTCACTGTGTCTGCCAACCTCAGCTTAGCAAGGGCTTTAGTCCAGATAACATCATTTTTTAACATTGTTTGATGGGCTTCCTTTCAGATATGTAGAAGTATTGCCTATCCCTTTAGCTCAATCTCTCAGCTTTTCGTTTAAAAAAATTTACATTTATTTGTTTTTGAAAGAGAGAGAGTAAGTGGGGCAGGGGCACAGAGAGAGGGAAACACAGAATCTGAAACAGGCTCCAGGCTCTGAGTTGTCAGCACAGAGCTTGATGTGGGACTCAAACCCACCAATCTTGAAATCATGACCGGAGCAGAAGTCAGACGCTTAACCGACTGAGCCACTCAGGAGCCCTCCCCGCCCCCCGCCTTTTTTTTTTTTTTTTTTTTTTTACTGTTGGGAAGGAGGTGATACAATGAAAGTTCAAATACGCTTTCTTTTTTAGCTTTTCAAGTATATGACATTTATTCTAGTTGGCCCAAAAATTCATCAAACCTGGAGAAGATTAAGACATGTTATTGCAAGAAGGATGATGTAATAGCTTCTGACATGGAAAATAAGATTTTTCAAATTCCTTAAGTTTCCTTTCAGTGTGTCAAGAACACTGGTGGATGAAGAAAAGGAAGAAGTTAAAATTCAGCCAGAAATGTGTGTTCTTTTTTTTTTTTTTTTAATCGTGGGCTGCTGCTCAAAGACAAAACGAGTAAATAAATGAGAGCAAATGAGACCAGTATTGGACTTTTGTGCCCACTTCTCATTTGAGACTCTGAGCGCTATAAGCTACCCCTTTAAGCTACTTATCTTATGAAGTAAATATTATTCTTCTCATTTTAAAAATTGACGGGGCGCCTGGGTGGCTCAGTTGGCTGAGCGTCCGACTTCAGCTCAGGTCAGGATCTCGCAGTTCGTGGGTTTGAGCCCCGCGTCAGGCTCTGTGCTGACAGCTCAGAGCCTGGAGCCTGTTTCGGATTCTGTGTTCCCCTCTCTCTCTGACCCTCCCCCGTTCATGCTCTATCTCTCTCTGTCTCAAAAATAAATAAACGTTAAAAAAATTAAAAAAAAAATGAGGCAAGTGGAGAGGAACAAGTTGCTCAAGGTTATTCAGATGGCATAGAACCTGGATTTGAACTCAGGACAGTGTGACTAACCACTCTTAACCATAATACCCTATATACTGCCTTTCTGTGAATAGAGCTGTGGGGGGAAAAGTTAATTAAAGTGGTGAAGACTGAAATAAAGTCAGCAAAATTTTAATATTTTGCAGTTATAGAATAAATGAGTTTCTAATTATACTGTTATTGGATATGATATGTCACTTGCCATGCTAGTGTTGTAGTCTTTTAAAATCTCCTAAGATTTTGAGTAGAAATGGAAATTTAATATGTAGCTTGAACTTCTATGTTGGCTTGTTTAAAAAAAGTACAGCCTCTTTAAATTGTGTTTTTGTTCAGTTGCATCCAAACTAAAAGTATATCTTTTTATTTGAATGTCTTCAGTGATTTTGTTATTATTGATAATTATGAAAAATAATATAATTTCTGTTCTTGACTTATGAAGGATCATAAACTTCTATAATAGATTTGTAATTTCCTCAGAGTTTCAGAAAATAAATTAAACGCAACAATAAAGATGCTCTTTGAAGCTCTTTTTAATAGGGTGCTTTGTTAATATTCCAGTCATTCCCTTAGAGATGGTGGAAATATTTAATAATTGTTTTGGGAACCAGACTTTTGTATAAAAGAATATTTTGGGTCTTCATGTTATTTAATCCCATCATCCAACAGAATATAAACTACCTCCTGTCTAGATGTTATTTCCACTTTTAGGTTGTTGGCTCTTTATTCACATGTTTTAAAGGATTATCTCATAGCAGTTTATTTGAACTAAATGAGACATTTCTGACATCAACTTTTAAAACGTGATGGTTTTGTTCTCTTTATTTAGTGTTTTGTAGATTTGCTGTCTCTAACGCAAGGCTTGCTTTTGCTTGTAAACCTATAGTGTTACCAATTAAGTGATGTGGCAATTCCAGTAATGTTAACTATCCTGAGTTAAAATGCTCTCGGACAGTAAAGCAGCAGTTAAAAATCATTGGAATTGGAAAAAAATGTGTCATATGATCAACATATGACACATGCTGCATGATTTTTAATGTACAAGGTCTTAGCTAGAAAATGAAGGTGAGCCTGCTACATAATTTCATGCATGACATAGCATCAAGTGGAAGGGAAGAAGAAGACTGGAGCAAATGGGAATCCTGGCTTCCCAGAATAGTGAGGGAACCAAACGTGACTGAGAAAAGTGATAAGTAAATGGTCTAAAAATCGTTGGAGTTATCAACCAGCCAACTGGTTGATTAGATTATATTAGATTAGAATGAGAGACAAAGAAATATTTCAATGTATGATTTATAAGTAGTTTTCTACAAAAGGGAAAACCTTCAATGCTAAGTGAAAAAAAGTAAGAATATCATCAAACATAGTAAATGAGATCAGTTTCTTCTCAGCTTACTCAATAACACATTATGAGAAAACTGTGCAGGGAAAATGTAGGTGGGACCCAATGAAAATGTCAAAATCTATCCTGATCGAAAAGAAACTCCTACATTTCATCAAAGTAGGAAAGATAACTGGGAACAACTTAGGTAAGTGTGTCAAAACTTCTCTGCAGCAAGTTGCAATAAATGTGTGGCCTAGCCTGCAACAAAATCAAAATTGTGGGAATTTTAATGAAGTACCTGTGGAATTGAAAGAAGAAAACATAATGCATTTATCATCATGCCTGTTTGAATTTACAAGTGATATTGTTTGGTGAATACGTAAAAAAGTTGTGAAAAGTTCTCAATTCTATCATGTTTTCATATGATACCACTTACGAACGTGCAGAAAGGTGAACACTTCTTAAAAATGGGTCACCAGAACAAAGATATTATACATGAGCTATGAAAGTTGCAAAACAGACCTTGACATATATTTCATCTTACATATTGGTATAATGAAGATGGCATCTGGAGATGAATGAATCCTCAGATAAGCAGATGACTGGTGAATCGAATGTTTGGCTGACAGATTCCAAATTTAAAATTATAATTTCCTTAAAACTTTTTTTAAAATATCCTGTGCTGTTCTTAGAATTCTTTCTCATGAGCAATAAATTAAATTATATTACAGACCCTTTTTCTTTGCTTTCAAAAAATAAGCATTATTCCTTTTTGTTCTTTTTTTTTTTTGTCAGAGAGAGATAATAAATATTTTAAATCCATTTGGGAAGAAGTGAAAACATATATCACAAACTAACCTCTGAAGCTTTCAAAGTACCCACGCCCTCTCTTCAAAGGAGGCACAATGTCAACGCATAATGAATTTTTCTTATTTCATGGAATGAACTCTCATGTAAAGCAACATGAGGATGTTCACTGAGAGCAAAATTTTGTCTGTTTTGTTCACTCTACTCCCTGCACCTGGCACAGGACCTAGCACATAGTAGATGCTCAATAAATATTTTATGTAGAACTGATTGAATAAATGAATAAATAAGTGAATGAATAATTATAGGCATATATAACCCTAGAATTCTAATTCGCTGAAATTCTGCAAATCCTAACTTCATCCATGAGTGTATCAACATAATAAGTATGGGCATTTGATGTATTTAATGTGGTATCCATAATGACGCTCACTCAAACCTGGCAATGTTTTGAGTTGGCCAATTGCTACAGCAAGGCACGTGATTTATTTCCATTCCATTTCATCCTTAAAATTACTTTAAAATTACCGTGAAAATAGAAAAATAATACTAGTTGCTGGCATTGATGGATATCAGGAAATAATTGATAATCAAATTGATGGAGTCAGAAGGGCTTAGTGGCCCTGGGAAAAGATTTGCCACATCAACAGAGAGAAAGTGATGCTTCACTAATGACACCCCTAAGAGCTTATTACTGCAATTTTATATGTTCTCATTATTCACATTTTGGATTTTAGCCTCTCACTTCTAACAAACACTGCTTTGGTTATAGTTCAGTGTGATGTCTGTTTAATTGCTAACAATAACATGAAGGAAGTTAACATTATTTTATTAAAAGCCTCTACTTTTGGGGCACCTGGGTGGCTCAGGCTGTTGAGTGCCCGACTCTTGATTTTGGCTCAGGTCATGATCCCAAGGTCGTGGGACCAAGCCCTTTTCTGGGCTCTGTGCTGAACATGGAGCCTGCTTACAATAGTGTCTCTCTCTCTCCCTATGCCCCTGTCCCCCACTTGCACACTCCCTCTGTCTCTAAAATAAAAAAAAATCTCCTACTATTATTAAAATTAATGACCCAGTTGAAAGATTGCTCTCAAATTTCCCATATAGCATTCATTTTGTTTTATTTAAAGTCCTTACCTAGAGTACCCACCACTACCAATTCCTGGGAATCACATCCATTTCATAGACCTATCTGAATTATAAGTATTAGCATTCAGCCCATTAGGCATCTTGAGAGTAGGAATATAGTCCATGTTTTTAACTGATTAGGGAGTTAAAGTTATATAATAGGACTGAACGGCCAGTTTCTAAAAAGCAGCTCTCCAGTTGACCTCAAAGGAAACCCAAGAGGATGAAATTGTTTTCCCTAGGTTTACCAGTGGATGCTTTGCCAATTGTCCTCACTTCCAATAGTTTATAATGTCTCTGTTCATTTTATAGTATTGCACTTCCATTCTTGTATTTTGTGTTCTTCCTTCAAGCCCTTTAGTCTGGCTGCTTTATTTTTATCCCTCGGTTTTGGAACTTCTATGTTTTAAGTGGTATTTGTTGACATTCAGTTCCGGCTCCCTGTATGTCATTTTGGGGTTTGGAGTATTCGTTTCCTTACTTGGTTTCACCTGCCATGTGTGCATATGACTCTACATACATGTGTCTAGGATTCATGAGCCCCTTCTGCTCCTAGTGTGGCAAGCGTCACACCCTGGACAGGAGGGGTTAACATGTCACACCCCCTCTGGTCACAGCTCTAAAATGCACATCTTCTCATGTCATGCTCTTTCTTACAATCCTTTAATACCTCCCTGGGATGATGCTGACATTCCTTAACAGTTCCTGTGAGACTTTCCATGATATGGTCCAGGCTCACCTCTCCAAGGCCACATTTCATCATTTAATCTCTGGCAATATTGAAATGTTCTCAGTTCTCCAAATCTGTTCTCTCTCCTTTCACATGCTTCTTCCTGTGCTAACAACACATACCTCCCTAATGCCATTTACCCTCAGGACTCAGGTTATGTACCCTGTCCCTTGGAAGACCTTCACTACCACCTTGCAGATTATACATAGTCAAGCCACCTGCTCCCTGGCCCCTTGTACTATCAGAGAACAACTGATCCCCTAGATTTTGATTACCTATTTACTTTATTCCCTACTGACTTTAAAGTTCTTGAAGACAAGACCTGTGACTTGTTCACTATTTTATGTGGAGAAAAATACTGAGCGCAAATTAACCAGGCAATATCCTTTCATAAACAGAAAGGTAGGTGTTTTGTCTTATTCAGCATTGTATTCTAAAGACTCAAAATCATGAATGTTTTCTTCCTGATTCCTCTAGATTTCTATGAATTTTTCCAAATATTTGAATTTAAGCTTATGTAATAAAAAACAATTCATTTTTTGCTGTTTTAAATTATGATTTAAAAATTTTAAATTACCTTTGAGCATTGCCTTGGCTAGTTCCTGTAAATTTTGGCTATAATTTAGTCATCATCATTAATTCCTGAATAGTTTATAATTATAGATTTATAGTTTTTGTCTAATATTTAAAAGACTTCTTGTATAATTTTTTTAATGTTTATTTTTGAGAGAGAGAGAGAGAGAGAGAGAGACAGAGTGCAAGTGGGGGAGGGCAGAGAGAAAAGGGAAACAGAGAATCTGAAGCAGGCTCCAGGCTCTGAGCTGTTAGCACAGAGCCCGACGTGAGACTTGAACCCATGAACTGTGAGATCATGACCTGAGCCGAAGTCGGATGCTTAATTGATTGAGCCACCCAGCTGCCCCTTTAGAAGACTTTTTGAATTGTTAAATGATTGGGATCCTTCTTTAATATTTCTTCTATAAATATCTAGTTTCAGTCTTTTGCAAAGTAAATATAGATAGCAATTTTTGGACACTTGGAATTTATGTAGGTTTTTTTGGCAAAATATATCTTTGCTATATATAGATATGTTTTAAGGGTCATGTATACTAGTTAACTGTTTAAAGCCTTACAAAATCTGAAATATATACAATTCTGAATTTATTAGTCTTCATTATATATATTTTATATAATTAAGGGCTAAGAAATGTGTATTTAGTTGTGCCTATGCCTTATTATCATTAAATGCCAAGAAATTTTCTTTATGTATTTTGACACATTTTACAAGTTTTATTTTTTATTATTTTAAAGATCCTCTTTCATCCATGTTAAAAAAATCTACCTTCTGTTCTACTTTGTTCAAACTAATTAGGTTATTTGTCTCATTTTTCTTAATAATGCCTAACTCACTGCCACCCACTGTTTTATGTGTTACCTTTCCTTGCTGGTTTGCTTAAGTTCTGTCTTTTTAAGTAAAGCTCATTTGATTTTGGAGTGCTGTGAAATGTCCCTTCTGTCTCCCCTCAAGCCAAATGAGAGGGGATTCAAGGAAGCCCCTTAAAGAGGTTGCCTTGTGTGCTGGGGTTTGGGGCACAGTTTGTTGCCCCAAGAGCTACAAGACTCACTGCCTTAGGAAAAACTTGCATTGCCAGAGGTCTGTGGAAAGAAGAATTCATGAATGCTTTCTGGCAACTCCTGAGGGCCACATAGAAGAGAGAGACATAACTGCAGCCCCCCTTTCAGGGGTGATAAGCTCTTGAGAAAATGTAATGGGCCTCAGAAAATCAGGCTGAAGTCCTGAATGTCCAGGCAAAGGAGACCTCACTTGTGTTATGAATGCAATAATGGGAGACCCTGTGCCCAGTGACAGTTCCATAGAAATTACAAAGATGCTCCATGAGAAAGAATCAGCCTTAAATCCCTGCCAAGCCCAGAGGAAAACAATGCCAGATGACACTGGTGCCTGTCAAATAAGAACTTTCTTGGAGTTTACGGCTCTCTAACACCTCTGTGAAATCTAGAAGATCAGGATCCAGGCTGTCGACAAGGAGGAGAAACAGTGAAATAAAGGAGGTAACTGGAGCCCTCCCCACACTGCAGGCTTACAACCCATTCCTTAACCTGAGCAGGGAGGGAAGAAGTTGTTGTTGTTGTTTTTAATAACAATTATTGTGGGTCTTGTTTGGCAGCCATATATATTACTGACATATAGTTGACACACAATGTTACATTAGTTTCAGGTGTACAACATGGTAATTGGACAAGATTATGCCTTATGCTATGTTCACCACAGATGTAGCTACCATCTGTCTCCATACAAGGACCCCTGTTACAATACCATTGACTATATTCCCTATGTTGTACCTTTCATGGCCGTGACTTACTCATTCCATAATTGGAAGCTTTTATCTCTCACTCCCCTTCACCCATTTTCCCCATCTCTTCACCCCTTCTCTCTGACAACCATCAGTTAGTTCTCTGTATTTATGGGTCTATTTCTGCTTTTTGTTTGTCTATTCATTTGTTTTTTAGATTCCACGTGTAAATGAAATGATATAATATTTGTCTTTCTCTGTCTGACTTATTTCACTTAGCAGAATACCCTCTAGGTCCATCTATGTTGTTACAAATGGCAAGATCTCATTCTTTTTTACGGATGATTAATATTCCTCTGTGTGTGTGTGTGTGTGTGTGTGTGTGTGTGTGTGTGTGTATGTGTATGGTACATATCCAGTGTATACCACATTTTCTCTATTCATCTATCTATGGGCACTTGGGTTTCTTCCATATCTTGGCTATTGTAAATACTGCTGCAATAGTCATAGAGCTGCATATACCTTTTTGAATTAGTATTTTCGGGTTTTTTTTTTTGTTAAATATCCAGCAGTGGAATCACTGAGTCATATGGTATTTCTATTTTTAATTTTTAAGGAACTCTCATACTGTTTTCCACAGTGGCTGCACCAATTTACATTCCTACCAACAGTGCACAAGTTTCTTTTTTCTCTATATCCTTGCAAAAACTTGGGGAATGGAGGAAGTTTTAAATGCAGTTGGGAGTCTTGACCATTACTTGGGAATGATCATTTAAAGACTAAAATTAAATGTTTTATGACTAAAAGTGACCAGAGGACTTTTTGTTTTCTGAGAATGATCAGAAAAGCCTTGGGATCTGCTTAGACTTCATTGAAGGGGCACAGGATTAGTCTCACAGAACAGATTTGAATGAGCAGTGAGGGAAGAGAACAGAATTTTCTGTTTAATTCTAGGGAAACTGTTTCAGTGCCAGTATACTTTTCCCTCTGTGTGTTTTCCTGGATCAGTGGTTCTTACATGTTGATGCAAATCAGAACACCTGGAGAACTCAGAAAGAACACTGAAGAGTAGGCTCATTGAAGAGAATAAGCCTGAGCTTCTTGAGTTATACCAACTTCCCAGGTGATTCTGATTCCATCTAAGGTTTGAGAACCACTGTCTTGTCGGTGGAAAAATGGATGAGGCTGTGTCATGAGCTGCTTGCTAAATGCAAATTAAATCAGAATCCCTTCTGGAAGTTATCTGTAACTGGACTCAGTCCTGTTTTTCAAATTGCTTATTCTTCCTGTCTGTGTTTCAACCTTATTCCTTTGTCTCATTTATTTACATCCTAAAGAACTAATGTCCTCACCACTCCATAACCATTCTACCTTATCTTGTATCTAATTACCATAATTAGGGTGCTTCATATTCTATTTTAATTTTATGCATCATCAGGCTGTGTGCTGAAGGCCCAGGAAAGGACTTTGGCCTTGATACAGTGAGGTCTTAATTAAGGAAGATTCTTCCCCCATTTCTCTAGATTTATTATTTTGGCCTAACATCCTTTTATGTTAACATAATTTAGTTTACAAATCTACACATTGGACAATTAAGCTTTTTATTTTAATTTTCCCCTTCAGTTAATCATCAGTATTGATGTATTGCTGTATTGATGAATGTATCAATGACTTGTATATTAGTTTCCTCTGGTTGCTGTAACAAATTACCACACATTTCAGTGGCATAAAATATATTTTCTCACAATTCTGGAAGCCAGAAGTCCAAAATCAGTTTCACTAGGCAAATCAGGTGCTGGCATGGCTGCACTGAGCCCTCCAGAGGCTCTCGGGGAAAAATCTGTTCCTTGCTTCCTTCGGCTTCTGTGGCTGCTAGCATTCCTTCATTTGTGGCCGCATCACCAGCATCTTCAGATCTCTCTGTCTGCTGCATCTTCACACTGTTTTCTCTCTTCTACGTTTGTCCATCTCATAATTCCTTCTGTTTCTCTTGTATAAGGAGACATGTGATTCCATTTAGGGCCAACCAGGTTAACAAGGATAAGCTCTTCATCTTAAGGGCCTTAACTTGACCACCTATTTTGCCATATAAGGTAATAATCACAGGTTCTGGGGATAAGGAAGTGAATATTTGGGGGGGGGACCCAGTTTTTCAGCCTACCACAAATTATATTGCTGTGACATTATGACCTCTGTGTAATATTTCACTGTGTAAATACATCAGTTTATTTATATCGATGGGTCCCTGGGTAGTTTTCAACTCTCTGCTATTTTAACTGGTGCTGTTAGAAGATTCTTGCCCATGTCTCCTGTTGTACGGATGCATGAGCTTTTGTAGCATGTATGCCTAGGACTAAAAATTCTGGTCATGGAGTGTGTGAATGTTCAAGTTTTGGAGGCAAGGTCAAATTGTTTTCCACAATGGTTTCACTACCTTTACAATGGTAATATACAAGAAATCTTGGGAGTCTACAACCTCCCTGATACTTGGCATTTTCGCATTTCTAAAGTTGTGCAAACTTAATGGCTGTAAAATGGTATCTCATTATGGTCTTAATTTCCCTGCACTAATCATTAATAATATTTAATATATTTATTTTTTAAGTTTATTTATTTTGAGAGAGAGAGAGAAAGAGAGAGAAGAAGGGAGGAGGGCAGGATAAAGAGAGAGAAGGAGAAAGAGAATCCCAAGCAGGCTCCTCACCAGCAGCACAGAGCCCGATGTGGGATTCCAACTCACAAACCGCGAGATCATGACCTGAGCCAAAGCCAAGAGTCAGATGCTTAACTGACTGAGCCACCCAAGTGCCCCTATTATCATATATTTATTGTCAATATGCATTTTACCTACAGTTAAATGTCTGTGTCTTTTTATCCATATACTTTCTGCTTTTCTTATTGATTTTTAAGGAGTTTTAAAAGATATCTTCTTTATAGCAGTCTTCTGTTGTTGCAAATGTGCAAATGTTTTCCTTCATCATAACCCTTCCCCATCCCCACCTGTTTCCTTAAGGTGTTTTGTATGAACAAAATTTCTTACTTTTGATACAGTACTGTTTATTTTTTGTTTTTGGTTTTGGTTTTTGTAAATTAAGAAATCTTGGGGCGCCTGGGTGGCTCAGTCGGTTAAGCGTCCGACTTCAGCTCAGGTCACGATCTCGCGGTCTGTGAGTTCGAGCCCCGCGTCAGGCTCTGGGCTGATGGCTCAGAGCCTGGAGCCTGCTTCCGATTCTGTGTCTCCCTCTCTCTCTGCCCCTCCCCCATTCATGCTCTGTCTCTCTCTGTCCCCAAAATAAATAAACGTTAAAAAAAAAATTAAAAAAAAAATAAAAAAAGAAATCTATACGTAGTAAAGACTTAAAGGTAAGACCTTACCATTAAGGTCTTAAAAATATTCATCTATATTTTCTTCTAGATGTTATATATTTCCATTTTTGCATGTAAAATCCCTATTTCACTTAGAATTGTTTTATTATTAAATATTATTATTATTATATGCAGTAGGGATCAAATTTGGCCTTTTTCTGTAATAGATAACTTTTTTCCCAACTCCTGTTATTAAACAGTTCCTTTTTTCCCACCTCTGCACATATCAAATTTCCACCCTGAAGTAGCCCTATTTTGGGAGTTCTTTATCTACTCTGCTGGTCACTTGGTCTCTATTACTATGGCAGCCATTGTCTTAATTATCCTGGTGTCATCATAAGCTCCAATTGTTTAAATTTCCTTAAGTAATATCTTAGGTTAAAAAATGATCTCTATGGATGAAATATATTTTGCATGTGGTATTATCCATTGTAAACATTTTTTTGAAAATATACATTTTTGAAAGGAGTGGAATTAGTTAATTCTGAAACCAGACATTTATTAAATATTCTAGTATGGAAGAAATAAAAATGTCTTCTTACTTTTGGTATATTTGGGATTTTATTTGTAGAGTCAGCATATTATAAACTAAAGAACCACAAGTTTTAAATTCAAGGTTAGTGTTCACCAAAGATACTTATGGGTTGCTACTTGTTTTTCCAAGTATAAAATGGGCCTGATGCAGCTTACACCTCAAAGTGAATTTTTTGGTGATAAAAATGACAGATTTCACATTTTCTAATTAAGTGAGGCTTAGTCTTTGCATGTGCTTGAGATTTTAGTCTATTTTAGACAATCAAGTTTCAGTACATTGGAAACATGCACTTTAACTTAGGGGGTACATTCAAAGTAGTTTCTGATAAGTTGATTTGCTTGGAGAAGATTGAGGGGGCAAGTCACTGTAACTTGCTGACTGCATTTTCATAGATCTGGTGTCACCTGAGGGGAGGCTAACTGGCTTGAGGATGCACACTGAAGTATGACACCAGGTCCTCTAGTCTGCCCTATATTCTAGAGCAGCTTAAAAAACATACACAGATTTTTTTATACTTAATGGGCACCAACTCTGAGCTAAAACTAATTGCTGGGAACCGGCCCCACTGAGTCCACTGTTGAGTGAGAATTTTTGAGAGGTCAGTTGCTAAGCATAATCCTGATATGAAACATCATACCCTAAGTCCCTTCTCTGGATTTTCTCAGTTCTTCCATATAAAGTTGAAGTAGATATCATTAACAACCAACTGGATCGTCATAGTAACATCTTGATCAATATAGTCAGCGCCGGGCGCCTGGGTGGCTCAGTCGGTTAAGCGTCTGACTTTGGCTCAGGTCATGATCTCACGGTTTGTGAGTTCGAACCCCATGTCGGGCTCTGTGCTGACAGCTCAGAGCCTGGAGCCTGCTTCAGTTTCTGTGTCTCCCTCTGTCTCTGACCCTCTCCATTCAGGCTCTGTCTCTCTCTGTCTCAAAAATAAATAAACATTCAAAGAAATTTTTTTAAAATGCAGTAAGCACCATTTGGTAGGAATCACCAAATAGTAGCACAACTGCAACTCCCACTGACAGAATGAGTTCCATCCTCTTTGCCTATTTTACTCAATACAAGTTCAGAGTCTAACATGGAAGCGTCTGTTTGGAGATGCCAATACCCTAAGTGCTGGGAGTGGGAGACAAATACAGGAGTGGGTTTTGCTCTTTTCAGCTTCTATAGTGGGAGATAGTTCAACAAAGGCATATGATGGGGAATTCTCCAGATATACAAAGGTATTTCAGATTCTAGGCAGCCAAAGAAACACAAGTGTAATTTGCCCAAAGTCACTGGGCTAAGTGAAAGAGTCCAACTGCAAATCTTTGTACTCTAAGACTCATGGTAGATACTGTGTATGATTAGGTAAACAGTGATAATATTTTGGATTTATAGCATTTCTCAGCAAGTAAACAAACCCTGAACCACTTTGACACTTGTTTGCACTTAAAAAATTTAGTAGTTTGAATAATTTATTACTTTATGTAACAGATGACCAACCTGAGAGAAAGAGACACTAAATGGCTTCCCCATGCAAATAGTTGATAGTAGATTTACCATTATTTGTTTTTCCTGACTCTGTTTCAACCTACTACTGTCCATTACCTGCCCTTGGAAAAGAAAAGGATATGGCTACAAATGAAACACTTTGAAGCTGAGTGATATGTTTTCCTCCCCCAGGCTTTTTGTATGATGCAGGAGGTTAGTAACAGGAAAACTGAAATTTAGGAGATACAGAAAATAATGGATTTGGTCCGACTGGACTATGAGAGGATTAGAGCTGAGTTAAATTATCATAGCTTTAAATAATGCAAAGTCCAGCTTAAATGGAAAGGTACTCTCAAAACTTCTTGGCATATTTCCACTTTAATAATCCAACACCATCTGTGAAAACAAAATGAGTATTATAGGTCTCCACTAAATGGATTATATGTTTCTTAGCAGACACCTGTTCAGAGCACTTAGGTATTAGGTGACTCAGGGATCTAAAACACATCCATATCTATTGATTGAGCCTAGATATCGAATCTAAATGTCGGGAAATACAGTGGCAGTTTTAGAGAAAAAATATCATGGGAAAATATTATATATCCAGTTTAAGCTCTTTGAATTTGAGATTATCAAAGGCATAGTCTTATTCATTTGCACAGAATGGCTAATTTATGAAATGTGTTCACAGTGCAGACACACTGTCAAACATTGGCTACTACTAGGGCAGTGCAGGTGTGTGGTCATATATTATGGGCTATAAGTTGGGGAGTTAGGGAGGCCTGTCCATCCACTGGACTGACAACCTGGGGTTTCTCTATAATGTTAGGTGTGTCTGGCCAATCTGGCTGAATGTGGTGGCCCTGGATTTGTCACTAAAATTTGGGTCGGCTTAGTCCAGATTTTCTTTCTTTTATCTTGTGTTCTTCAGGACCTGGTAAAAAAGCTATAATAAAGATAAGTATAGACTTGAATTTTGTTACAATTTAATTTGTGCTGTAGAAATACACTGAACTTTGAAAAGCAAGCACAGTGATTCAAGAAAAAGCAAAAATTAAATAGGAGGGGATACACATTGCAAGTAAATGTAGCCCACACTCCAATAATACTTTAGAATTAAAAGAAATCTGATATATATAGGAGAATGAATGCTTTTCAAACTTGAGTTTTTGTGCATGTATGCACAAGGACCTAGGAACAGTTCGATATCTTTTGAAAAATAATATGTTTCGTGATAAAACTCAGTCTGAAATAAGAAATAACATAACTCATTATGTTTCTTGAATGTAGGGGCTAAAGTATGCATATTCCAGCGGATATTGCTGTGGAGAAATGCATGAAGATAAATAAAAGCAGGCTTAGACAGATATAGCTATTATTCTGTTCTTCAGGACTGGAGGAAAGGAAACGGGTAAGGTAGGACGGCCCAAAAGAAAAAAATAGATAGAAGTTTGTCCTAGAAGTTTCTTTTCCACTTACTTTACTGGGAGTCCTGCTACCCAATACATAGACTTATAAAAAATGGGAAAAATGACTTTAAGCTAACTGATGATGCTCTATAGTAAATGCATCCTCCATTTAGGTAATACATTTGTGACTTGGAGTGCTGTTGTGGAACATATTTGGGGATAGACACATCAGCACACTTAGGCTTAATTAAAAAAAAAAAAGTAGGAGAAAGTAGAAATTGCTCTTGGTCCTGGAAGATAATTGTTTTTCTTATTAATCAAATCTCATTCATAGGCTAGCAAAGAGAAGAGATAATAGAAGTAAGTCTTTAAAACAGAAGGATGTTTGAAAATGGCTATTTTAAGATTTTTTACTCTAGGACAGTGTGTCCTGACCTTTAGTGCTTATAAGCATCACCAGAAGTAGCAAAAAAAAGTAAAAAAAGGTAGATTCATAGGCTGCATCAGCAGAAATTCTGATTTGGTGGGTCTAGGGGAGCTCAGGTATTTTAATTCTTAAAAAGCTTCTAGGAGATTCTGAAGCAGATGGTCTTGAGAGAATGTGATGATCCCAGGTCCACAGTGAACAGTATTCCTGTTCAGTTCATCAGGAGCAAGGCTCTTACCTGTGTGTAATACAGCTCCAGAGTCTAAAATTTAAGATAGAGAATTGTAAGTGAAGAACTGGAAAGGAATTGCAAGGAGCTGAATAAAAATATGTGTTTGTATTGTGAGAGCTGATAGGAGGACTTTTTTTTGAATTGAAAAAAAATGACGTACAACAAGGTAAAGTTTATGTTCTTTATTTCTAGCAGATTGGTTTTAAGGGATTGTTTATATTTTGTCTCCCTTAATCATATCATTAGCAGTAACGGTTGGCTAGGGGATTTTAGAGGTTTTTTTTGTCAATTACAAGTGTTAGAATACACAGAAATAAATAAAACTCTGAGTAATGTAAACAAACATCCACCCAAACAGGCGGTATTTGAATATGTCATTGTAATAGAATATACAAATGTGAAGCTATTTCTGTATCTGCATTTACAAGACATATCTATTTCTACTATAGATTCTCTGAGGAAAATGTTTAATATATTTTTTTTACTATTTGCTTATAGTTCATAAAACAAAAGTGTTGCTTCTTAGGAGGTTGAAAACAGTAACTAAATATAAAGTTACCACATAGCTTTCTGGATACTAATCATCAAAGAAGAATTCTGGAGCTAGTACTCGTCTATGGACTGGAATTTATTGACTTAATTATAACATTGCTAAGTATGAAAAAAAATCAATGCACCAAAAAAAAAAATACATAGAAAGCACTTATACTGGGACTTTTTCATTATGGATAAGAAAACAGGACAAGAGTTTTGAAGAATGTTATTATATATACCACTAAAACTGCTTCCAATGGAAATTCAAAGGAATAGAATGGTGTGATCATGAAATTAAAAAATGTTAAAGAATAAAGCAGAACATGGCCTAACATAATATGCTGCAGGGGGGGGATGTAATGTGTGTTGAAAGACAAACAAAATAAATATAAGAAATTAGGCCAATTAAAGACAAGAAAGACTTATGACAATAACCTTCTGAGTTTCCCCAGAGAGGTTAAGAATGCTCTCTGAAGATGGGATCCCATGAGGCAAATGGGCCCAGATGATTCTAAGGAAGAAGAAAAAGGGAAGCAATGATCATGAAATTACAGGTCTGGGAGGGATTTGAAAGATTAGTCACATGCCGTCTGCAGCAGTCTTCAAGTTGATGGCCCTACTGCCACAAACATCACATAGAATGGCCTCTCTAGTCTCCATTCATGATTCATAGAATACATCTTTAATAGTCTCCCTTGACTCATTTTTCATATCTAGTAACCTGTCCTACCCTATATTCTGCTCTTAAACTTCTTTTTTTACTAACCTATTTTTACCTCTGTCTTATACTCTGAACTTGACAGTTATATTAAGGCTTTGGCTGTGACCATACTCTGCTCTCCACATTCAACCAGTCATTGTTGGTACTCTCATATCCTGACACATCCTCAGATCTTCACCGCCACCCCTCCGCCCACCCCAGTTTGCTCTTTTTTGCCCTGCGACCAAGACTTACTTAAATCCAACCTCTTAATTGGAAAGCTAAATAAATGAAGTTCTACAGAAGTTATGTAGCTTACGAAAGACATTCGGATAATCAGTAGACATAATCCTGGTCTGTTTACAACCATCCCAGTTTTATTTCTACCTAGAGTTCTCTTTTTAGTACTAGTATCAATGGGTAGATACATACATTTTAACTCAGGTCCTCCTCCTAGTAATTTTTTTCTTCAGCTCACTCAGCAGCAGGTTGTCCAGAAAGGGATGCTGACACAAGTTCCTGTGCTCCACTCATCGTTGTTGTAGCGTGATTCCTTAGACACCCGGCACGCCTTGACCCTCAAGGTGTTGCGTGACTTGCTGTACACAGCACGATCCACAGTCCAGCAGCAGCAACACTGCCTGGAGTTTGTGAGAAAAGCAGAATCCCAGACCTGCTCCACCCACTAGCATCAGAATCCACATGTAATCTTTATACTGATGAGAGGAAGGGAGACTGAAGCTACAGAAGCAAAACTCCTTGTTTTGAATTTTGTTAGCAATTATGTTGGGACAGTCATTTACCCTCTACTCTTTTTACTTTAAAAAATATTTCATTACTATTTTTAATGACTAGTTTTTTTTAAGAGCAGTTTTAGATTCACAGCAAAATCGAGAGGACAGTACAGAGCTTCTCCACATCACCCTCTGTCCCCACGCATGCACAGCTTTCTCTTTTATTAACAACATCCCTCATCAGGGGGGTAGAAATCACCAAACTGTCTTCCAAAGTAGCTATACTATTTTGCATTCTCACCAGCAGTCAATGAGAGTTCCTGTTATTCCACATAATCACCAGCATTTCATGATGTTGGTGTTCCAAATCCTGACCATTTTAATAGGTAAATAGTGGTATCTCATTATTGTTTTATTTTCATTTTCTTGATGACATATGGAATATCTTTTCATGTGTTTATTTGCTGTCTGTATATCTTTAGTATCTTCTTTGGTAAGATGTCTGTCAAGGTCTTTGGCCCATATTTTATTTTTTTTTTAAATTTTTTTTTCAACGTTTATTTATTTTTGGGACAGAGAGAGACAGAGCATGAACGGGCGAGGGGCAGAGAGAGAGGGAGACACAGAATCGGAAACAGGCTCCAGGCTCTGAGCCATCAGCCCAGAGCCCGACGCGGGCTCGAACTCATGGACCGCGAGATCGTGACCTGGCTGAAGTCGGACGTTTAACCGACTGCGCCACCCAGGCGCCCCATCTTTGGCCCATATTTTAATCAGATTGTTTCTTTTCTTAGTGTTGAGTTTGAGTTCTTTGTATATTTTGCACAATAGTCCCTTATCAGCTGTGTTTTTAGTAAATATTTTCTTCTAGTGTGTGGTTTGTTTTCTCATTCTCTCTCTGTTGTCTTATCATAGAACAGAAGCTTTTAATTTTAATGAAGACCAATTTATTATTCTTTCCTTCATGGATTGTGCCTTTGATATTGTATCTAACAAGTCACTGCCATACCCAAGTTCATCTAGATTTTCTCCTATGTTATCTTCTAGGCGTTTCAAAATTTTGCATTTTACATTTACTATCAACATTTTTTAAAGATTTCTTTTATCACTTGCAATACCTAAAAACATGTTGGCCTTTCTTGCTTGTGATAACAAGGGCTGCTTGAGTGAAATTTATGTTCATTCCTTCTCTTATTTAGGAACTTCTTGCTGTGATTCATACCACAGCAGGATCTAAAGGCATTCTGACTCATTTAAGAGAGAAGTTTAGAATGTGTCAAATAGGTTGCATTTTTTAAAGCCCCATGATGCTATAGTGTGTAAACATGCTTTGTATAAACAGTCCACAAAGCCTGGTATTCCTGCTTTGTTCAGCAGTAGCTAGGCTTTTAAAACTGTGGGATACATAATCCTAGAGCCTGAAACTTAAGAAGAAGTTGGTAACTTGGAAGAATTTGCAAGGAACTGAATAAACATGGCACCTACATTATGTGGGCTGACAGAAATTGTCCATTTCAGTGATCTTCTACACCATATCTCACATTTTATAAGGACGATATGGGTTCACATTTAGCCATCATCTTATAAAGTGGAGTTGTCTTACAAATGAGCTGTGTCTATTTGGGCATTTGAGAAAACATGAAGAGCTGAGAAAGTGTGACGATTCCTGACTCAGGCCATGTTACCTTGATATGCATGTTTTGGATAGAAAGTCATGGCTTCTAATGTCTGCTTGAGGGAACTTGGGTGTCTGGGGTAATAGAAACAAAGTGGAAAGCACGGATGTAGTACCTTTGATATTTACACGCAAGGTTTTGAAATTCTGGGCAAACTATCAAAATGCAATTCTATACATAATCCCAAAGAAAGCATAAACAGAGTATTTCCTTTTTATTACCGTTTCCCTTTGTTTTCCCCAAACTATAAATGCTAATATTTTTCTAGCTTCAAAGTTTATAAAATTAAATGTCCTAGATACTCCCAGTATAACTAACCTCTAATGGAATCCTAGAAGCCTAATTTAAATCCTCAGGAATCTATTTTAGGTTCTAGTAATATAAAATATAAAGTTCCCAATAAACTTCAGAGATTGACATTTTGTGTACCGGAGGTATAAGAATCTTTGCCTTTTATGCACAGGTTCAGTTTTCACTTGCTTTAGCTCATCTCTGGAATTTTGGAAAGAATGACTGGTTTCACAAAAAACGCTTCTTGACTTAGAAGGTTTGACTAATGGAGGGGAAACAGCCATGGGCAGGATGAATGGGGGGAAAACTTCCTGAAAACTAGAGAAATGAGAGAAGCCAAGGGAGAAATCATCCTGTATTCTTTGGCCATCACTGCTATATTTGTTCTACTTTTGCAGTTTATAACTGTAGAAATGTCATGAGCATAAACATGAGAAAGTGTCACTCAAAGTGACAACTTCAGCCACATGTGCTTAAGTTATTTCAGCAGGACCATGCACTCAAAATCAACCTTGAGTGAACAAATTAACCAAAAATTTGAACATAAAGGTTTGCCCCTAAAGAGTTTTTGGCCAGCTGCAAATAGGTGATGTGGACCCAAGATCACAGGCATGTCATGAGGGATAACTATAAAGCATGTTTTATCAAGGCGGTGACTACCTGATTCATCCAGAAATAGAGAGACATTTCCAAGCCCATGCCTTGATTTTTCACTGCATGTTTCTTATTTTCCAAACCCAATTCTTTACTGACACTAAATTCCAATTCTGAAAATATTATGTTACAGTGGCAGTCCTGAAGGTAGGTTCTAGATAAACATAATGCCACACTACTTCTCTGCATTTCTTTTTTTCTTTTCTGTGCTTTATCATCTTAACCTGTTGATAGTGTCCAAACTGAGGTCTCAGTTGTACAGCTGGGAGTGTTAGCAGTAGGAAAAAGGGGAAGAGACATTGTCAAGATTTAGAGAAGTACCAAGGATCAATAATAGAATGACAAGATTTTAAGGACAGCAGATGGTAGCAAACTGTCAGCATTTGGTCAATATTTCCACATTCAGGTGTGATAGGGTGATAAAGAGTCCAGAGAGGGACGAACAACCAGGAAATCAACAGGCATGATCATGATGATGATGATAATACTATGGCACATTTATCTGATGCTGCGAATTTACTGGCTACTTTCACACAGAGGGAATTAACAATGTCTCACAGTTTATCTGCACCTAGGGAAGTGTATTTATGGGGTAGAGTGTCTGGTCTTAATTGTACTAAACTTTTTTCAAATTGACAAATGGTTCTAATGGATTTCTGCAAAAAAAGACAAACAGACAAACAAAAAACCCATAGACTGAAAAATTTGTAATGCAAGAGCAAGCAAAGAAGACAATGGAAGAACTGCCATTTCTACCCCTAGTCACATTATAAAGTAAAATAAGGATCACTGATCACAGCAATATATTTATATCATATTGCTCTCACTGAAGTTTTTGTACATAAAAAATGAAATAATATGAATTTATGTCATTTTATTTCCTCTTTAGGTTTAGAATTAATTCCTTAGAGGGAAGCCTGACAGGGAATGAGATAAAGCATCTCACATTGGGATGGTCCCATGGGATGTGGCAGTCTTGGAGGCAGATTTCAGGAATCAGTGTCCTTGGTCCAGCAAGTGGGGTAAGTGGCGGAAGTGGCCAGTGAAGAGCAAGAAGGCAGGACACATGGCATTTCTCATATGGGGTGAGCCGAGGTGTTAGGCAATGGTCCTCAGCTGTGCATGTTGTGGGTCAGTGCTTCATAGAGGGTCAGCAGTGGATTGTATGAGAAGTTTGGGTTTCTATTTGTTGGGTGAGATGAATTGCTTACTTTGTTTTCCCCTTCCCTAGTCTTTGGAAGGTGGAAGGAAGGTATACTAGATTGACTCGTGTTAACCCTTTCAACCAAAAGGTATGTGCAAATCATAACCCCTAGTACCTGCAAATGTGACATGATTTAGAAATAGGGTCTTTGCAGATGTAATTGAGTTAAGATGAGGTCATACTGGATTAGGGTGAGCCCTGATCAAATGGTGGTGTCCTTAAAGAACAGGAAAATTTAGGCTTTTTTTTTTTCCAGCTTTACTGTGCTATAATTGACATATAACATTTTGTAACTTTAAGGTGTACAAGTGTTGATTTGATACACATATATTTCAAAACTATTTCCACCACAGTGTTAGCTCACACCTCCATCATGTAACATAATTCTCTTTTTTGTGGAGGAGTGGTAAGGACATTTAAGATCTACTTTCTTGGCAACTTTCAAGGACATAATAAAGCATTATTAGCTATAATCACCATGCTGTCATTAAATCCTTAAAACTTATTCATCTTACACCTGGAAGTATGTATCCTATAACCAACATCTCCCCATTTCCCACACCCCCCAGCTCCTAGTAACTGCCATGCTATTCTCGCATTCTGGGAGTTCAGCTTTTTTAGAGTCCACACATAAGTGATATCATACAGCATTTGGTTTCTGTCTGACTTATTTTGCTTAGCATAATGTCATTAAGGTCCACCTATGTTGTCCCAAATGGCAAGATTTCAAGAGGAAAATTTGGAAACAAAAATAGGTGAGGGAGAGAGCCACAGAATGTGGACACAGAGATTGGAGTGATACATCTATGACCCAAGGAAGGTCAAGGGTTGCCAGAAGAGTACTCCCCAGAAGCTGGGAGAGAGGGGTATAACATTCTCTCTCAGGGCATCCAGAAGTAGCCAGCCCTGCTCACAAACCTAGATTTCAGGTTCTAGCCTCCACAACCATGAGAGAATGAATTTCTGTTGTTTTAGGCCACTTACTTTGCGCTAATTTGTTATGGCAGCCCTAGGAAATTAGTGCAGAACAGTAGAGATTAGCTCTCTATTTTGGGAGGAAGTTAATTGATTTGCCCATTACACATCATTATTAAAAGGCAGAATCAAGGCTAGCTATATGAATGTGGGCACATTACTGGGCTTCAATTTCATCTGGAAAAATAATGTGAGAACCTAGAGGCAATTTAAAGTTTCTTTAAACTTTTTAAAGTCAAAAAAATATATGTGCTTACATGTGCTCCTCTCCACCTTTCTTCCCTCCTTAATAATGAAGCAATTATTATGCACTACTGTGTTTGGTGCAGGAGTTAAAACAACGTCATTAAATTCATACATTCTAGAGCAGTGGTTCTCAATTCCTAGTGCACATCAGAATCAGCTGGAGGACTTAAGAAAGCCAGAATGCCGGGTCCTAATCACAGGAGTTTCTATTTCAGTAGGTCTGGGAATTTGCATTTGTAGCAAGTTCCAAGGTGATGCTGATGTTGCTGGTCTGCTAACCACACTTTGAAAAATGCTGCTGTAGTGCATGTTTCCTAAGCATCTTCCCAATTGTGATTTTGACCTAGGACCAGTGATGTTGTTGTATGATAATATAGTTTTACCTGGTAGCAAGACAGGGCTTTAACTGTTGCAGCTGCAGAATGTTGGTAAATTGGGTGGGAGAAGCTGAGGCTGTTAGCTTCTGATGGCTTCTATTATTCTAATAAAATAGGGGGCCATCAGCTGAGAGTGAGGTGGGCAGGGGGAAGTGTGGGATATTTGAAAGTAGAGCAATAGCTGTGAAACTGTTATCAGGGAGAGGGGGACCCTCAACTAATGAGAAAATGTGGTAAGTTTTCTGGGCTTTTGTGAAGGCTCGTGGTTAGTGGTTTAAAGTGAGATGGGTTAGCAATCTGGCTGGTTTGTAGTCAACCATATGAGCCTCTCATGTGTAAACATGAAGTATACAGGGATTGAGCCTCACTAGATTCGGGGTTTTGTCCAGTAATGCAAGGGATGATGGATGTCAATGAGTTGACATTATACACAAGGACATGAAGATAGTGACAATGAGATGCAAGGTCTGAGTAGGCAGTGAAAAGGTTTCCAAGATAATGGATTTTATTCAAGGTTGGGATGAACAATTCTTGGAATTGGGATCTGGGAAATATAGGAGTTGGTGGTTACTTAGATTGAGATTTTGTAGATGGCTGAGTAGTATCAATAAATGAATCATTTAGTACCCTTAATAATCTCAGACTGGCTACATGAGTAAGTGTTTGATTTTTTCACTTATCAAGAAGTCCCAGGTAGACAATCCAAGGCTGGTGCAATTATGCATTGTTGCCTTTAGGACTCAGCTTTTGTATGTGTGTGTCTCTCTCTCTCATATAGTAATAGATGCAGTTTGGTTACATATTTATTTTATTTATTTTTAAGATCTTGGGGTCTGTGTTCATGAGAGTGGTTGAACAACACCTATCCCATTTCTTTTAATATCCTTCTAAGGTTTTGATTTAATATTTAATAATATGTTGACCTCATCAAAGAAATTGAAAAGTTTTTTTTTTATTTTTCTTTTGTTTTGTTTTGTTTTTTCTTTCCTATTGTCTGGAAGGCTTTATGGGAGATTGGTATAATTTTTTCCTTAAGTGGATGGGAGAATTCACTGGTGAAGCCATTGAAGTTTGCTTTGTGTAAACATCCTTAATTAAAGATTCAAAATTTTAAATAGATAAAAAACCATTCAGATTTTGTATCTGTATCTGTTCTTGTGCTAATTTCAGTAAACTTTTTCTAAAAACATATTTATTTATAAAATTAATTGTCATGAATGTTCATAGAGTATCTTAGTAGAAGTTGTAGTTCCTGGACCAGCAGCCTTTGTATCACCTGGAACATTGTTAGAAATGCCTATTGTCTTCCCCTCCCGTGCTTACTGAATCAGAAGTTCTAGAGTGGGGACCCAGCAGCCTGTGGTTTAAGAAGTCCACCAGGTGATTCGGATGCATGCTAATGCCAGGTGATTCGGATGCATGCTGATGTTTGAGAGCCACTGCTTTAAGTTAAGCTCTAGCAGTGTCCTACAACTTTGGGATGTTGTTTTCTGTTACCAGTATTTTCTAAGTTTCTTCTTTTAATTTTAATTTTTCACTGGGATTTCTTCTCTGACATAAGTGTTATTTTGGTGAGTTTTGCTTAATTTTTAAATATTTGGGTTTTGTTTTGCCTAGGTTTCTAATTCAATTTTACTATGGTCAGAAGATATGTCCTTTATGATGTTAGCCTTTTGAAATTTGTCTTAACTTGGCCTAGTATACATCTGGTTTGGTAACATTTTCACATAAACTAGAAAAGAATGTATATTCTATCATTGTGTATAGTGTTCTATATATGTTAATTAGGTCATTTGTTAAGCATGTCCAAATCCTTTTTTTTTTTTTTTTTAAGAGAGAGCAAGCATGAGAGGGGGTGGGGGGTGGGCAGGTAGGGGTAGAGGGAGAGAGAGAATCTCAAGCAAACTCCATGCTGAGCATGGAGCCTGAAGTGGGGCTCCACACCACAACTCTGGGATCATGACCTGAGCCAAAATCAAGAGTTGGACTTCCAACTGACTGAGCCACCCTGGCTCCATGCATGTTCAAATCTTATATGTGCTTACCATCTGCTTGTTTTATCTTTCTCTGAGGTAGTTATGTTAAAATCTCCCATTATGATTATGGGTATGTCTTTCTGATTTTAATTCTGTTAAATTTACTTACTTTTAAACTATACTATTCAATGCATAAAAATTTAGAATTGTTTTATCTTCCTGGTTGGCTGACAAATTTTATCATTGAAATGGCCCTCTTTATCTTGAAGCATTCATTTGCCTTACTTTCTACTTCACCTGATGTTAATGTAGCAAAGGCAGTTTCATTGTACAGTGTTTGAGTGGTTTATCTTTTATAAATTCGGTTTCTTTTACATTCAATGTGTCATTATAATTAAAGTGTGTCTCTTGAAAGCAGAATGTAATTAGGTTTTGGTTTTTTTCAGGTTTGAAAATTGTGTCTTTTAATTGAAGCATTTATTGCATGTTCATAAATCTATGATTTTGTATTTGTTTTCTGTTAACTGCACCTGCCCTATGTAACTTTCTTTCCCCCCTTTTGTCTATTATGGATTGCTTGGTTTTTTTTTTCTAATTCTATTCCTTCTGTTTTATTAGCTTATTAGTTTTGCATTTTTTAAAACTCTACTTTTGGTGGTTAACCTATTGCAGCATGAATTCTTAACTTACTAGAATCTTCCTTATATTGACACTCAAGCAATTTCAGAAAATGCAAGGACTTTAAGTACTATAATTCCACTTACCCATTCAAAAATATTTGCATTATTCTTGTAATTTAATTCTACCCACATTTTATGCTCTATAAAGCATTCATATTTTATATAGTATTTATTTAGATATGCTGTATATTTTTTTAAATTTTTAAAAATCTTTTTTATTTTTGAGAGAGAGAGTATGAGCAGGGGAGTAGCAGAGAGAGAGGGAGACACAGAATCTGAAGCAGGCTCCAGGCTCTGAGCTGTCAGCACAGAGCCCAACCTGGGGCTTGAACTCACAAACTGCAAGATCATTACCTGAGTCAAAGTCACATACTCAACTGACTGAGCCACCTGGGCACCCCTAGATGTACTGTATATTAACTCTTTCTATTAATATCTAGCTTTCTATCTATCTATCTATCTATGCCTTTCATAAGCATCCCCCTTAGTGTTTTCCACAGAGCAGTTCTGCGGGGGACAAATTCTACAATTTTTCTTTATATACAAATTTTAAAGATTTAAAAGATCAGTTTTTTTAGAGATAGTTTTGCTGGATATAAGTTTCTTGGTTGGCAATTAATATCTTCAATCATTTGAGATACGTTATACATTTCTCTTTTGGCTTCCATTGTTTCTTTCTTTTTTTGAGATCTAATTGACACATGATGCTATATTAGTTTCAAGCGTGCAACATAATGATTTGGTTTTGTATATATTGCAAAATGACCACCACAGTAAGTCTACTTAACATATATTGCCACATAGGGTTATACATGTTTTCTTTCTTGGGATGAGAACTTTTAAGATCTACTCTTAGCAACTTTCAAATATACAACACAGTATTATTAACTATAGTCACTATGCTGTACATTACATCATAGGATTTATTTATTTTATGGTTAGAAGTTTGTACTTTCTAACCACCTTCACTCATTTCATCCCTCGTCCCATCCCTTCCTTTGGTAACCACCAATCTGTTCTCTGTATCTATGTTTGCTTTTGTTTTTGCTTTTAGTTTCCACATATAATTGAGATCATGTGGTATTTGTCTTTCTCTGACTTATTTCACTTAGCATTATGCCCTCAAGGTCCATCCATGTTTTTGCAGTTGGCGAGATTTCATTTTTTATGCATGAACAATATCCCATTGTGTGTGTGTGTGTGTGTGTGTGTGTGTGTGTACATATACATTCATATACACATACACCACAATTCCTTTATACATTCATTGATCAGTGGACATTTACATTGTTTCCATATCTTGGCTATTGTAAATAATGCTGTAGTGTATGTGGTTGTGCATATATATTGTTCTGAGTTCTTGTTTTTGTTTCCTTTGGATAAATACCAGAAGTGGAATTGCTAGATCATATGGCAGTTTAATTTTTAACTTTCTGAGGAACCTCCATTCTGTTTTTTTTTAAGGTTATTTATTTATTTTGAGAGAGAGCACAAGCAAGGGAGAAGCAGAGAGAGGGAGAGAGAGAGAATCCCAAGCAGGCTCCACACTGTCAGTGTAGAGCCCAAGGTGGGGCTCAATCTCATGAACCATGAGATCATGACCTGACCCAAAATCCAGAGTCAGATGCTTAACCGACTGAGCCAGGCGCTCCCTTCCATACTGTTTTTTATAGTAGCTTCACCAACTTACATTCCTACCAACAGTACACAAGGGTTCCCTTTTTTCCACATTTTCATGAACACTTATTTTTTTGGTCTTTTTGATAATAGCCATTTTAACAGTTGTGAGATGATATTTCATTGTGGTTTTGATTTGCATCTCCCTGATGACTAGTGATGTTGAGCACCTTTTCACATACCTGTTAGCCATTTGTTTGTCTTCCTTGGGAAAATGTCTCCCTATCTTTTAATCAGATTGTGTTTTTCTCTTGTTTCTTTAGAGAAATTAGCTTTCATTCTTTTTGTTGCTTCTTTGAAGGTGGTATGTTTAATTTCACTGATTTTAAGATTTTTCTTTTTGCACTTGGTTTTGGGTAATTTTTTTATGAGTGTCTCAATGTGGTTTTCTATTTATCATACTTGAGAATATAGTATTTCTTACATTGGTGGCTTCTATTTTTCCAGAGATATTGACTCCTCAATTTTTTTCTTCCAGTCTTTTTTCCCCCCATCTTATCTTGAAAGACTTAGTCATTTTCTATGCTTCACTC
Source organism: Acinonyx jubatus (assembly GCF_027475565.1). Lineage (NCBI taxonomy): Eukaryota > Metazoa > Chordata > Mammalia > Carnivora > Felidae > Acinonyx > Acinonyx jubatus. The sequence goes on from NC_069387.1 coordinate 52,235,503, forward strand.
CATCACTCTCAGTATATTGGCTTTGAGCCTTAGATCCTTATACTTCCCAACTTATGGCTTCTAGTTGGTGGCTGTACCTCTAGGCCACATGTCTGTTGTAAGAAAGAAGAAAGCTCAAGTGAAAGCAGCAGTACATTTATTTATATTTCATGTGACTACCGTGTAGGATCCTGAAGAAAAGTGTTTAGCTTTTGCCTTTTATACTGTAGATTCAGGCTAGAGAGGGTTGGAAATAATCCTGGTTAGCTAACCATCAGTGTCTGCTACAGCAGTTATTGGTGATAACAATATCTAGGTTTTGATGATGAAAGTGGATGACAGAGGTGAGATAGCAGATAAGGTCACTGAAGGTAAGAAAGTCAAGGAACTAAAAGGCCAGGGTCTAAATTGGACATTGTAGATGGATATTGAAATCATTAAGAATCAGTAGTAGGGAAAAAAAACAACAAAACAGTGATTTGGAGTCAATTCCTTCAATACTTATGATGGTAGATGACCTGAAAAAGAAGAGTAAGGGATTACATTAGAGAAATAAGGCACCTACCATATATTTCTACTTGAAGACACTGCTTCTCATGCAGCTCTCCTCAGTGGAGACCCCCTCACCCCCCAATCCAAATGGTGTTGAAACAGCATAGATTCACTTTTTCTTTTTAACTGCATCTTGTGTCTCCTTCTTACCCTAGAAGTCATTACCTTTAAATCCATCAACTAAACCACATTCTATCTCACCCTGTTGGAGACACCTGGAGAACTCCTAAGTCACTCTTCCTCATTTTATCAAGGCCTAAATTTCAGGCACAAGGGCACTGTCTCCAACATTGCTTTCTCATCTTTCATAATGATATCAATATCTATATAGATAATCCTTCAAATATACTGGCTCAATTCCTCAATTCCAAAATCTTCTTTCCCCTAATGATCTTATCCCATAGTTTGCCTCCATCCTCTGCTATACTCTTTATGACTAGAACGGAGATATCCTCATCACCAACAATGTAAACTTCCATAATCTCAATTCCTAGTGTTCTGTTTTCTGGCCACAACATTCTATCATTCTAATTTACTTCCACAATTACTTAAACTGTAAAAATTACTCTGCTCCAGCTCAATCTGCCACCATCTTACTGTCCCTTACTTTCCTCAAGTTCTCATTTTTCTCATTTAGTATGAATTCAGTCATCATTCTCTATAATAAACAATTCCCTTATTTTTCTGTGCCTTTGTGGTGCTTACCAGGCATCATCCTCTGCTCTCTGCTTGGTCAGCATGTGTCCAGGTGAATGCAGCTGGGAAAAATACAAAACCATGTTGACTGCTCTCACTTTAAATTCATGACTTCAGAGCCCCATGTATATTTAGAGCTGCCCACAATCTTAAAACATTTCTCTAAACCATTCATTGCTTACTATGCTAGATTTCTATTTCCTATCTTTCTCTGCTCAAATTTGTAGGTAGTACTTCCTCTCCCACCTCACTTTTAGCTGATGACCTTGCTTTCTATTTCACTGAGAAAATAGAAGCCATTAGAAGAGAGTCTCTACTCGTAGAACCCCATTTACCAATATGGGCCTGTGCACATTACTCCTTTTCTCCTGTTAACTATGAAAGGATTGTCAGTGCACCTATCAGAGGCTGACATTTCTACCTGAGCACTAGACCTCCCCCCGCCTTGCTCAAGGACTTTATTACAAGTTTTCCCTCTTTATTTATGAGCATTACATTCAGCATAAAATATGCCAAACTTAAAAAAAAAGAAAAAAAAAAGAAAATTTCTTGACATCACATCCCTTCTGTCAGTGAACTTTTACTGCACAACAAATTACCGAAGATGTAGTGACTTAAAACCACATTCTCCATTGAACTTCCCCCACTCCAGATTTGCCTACCACTCTGTAGATGCATCTTTTGCTACAATCATCAATGACCTCCATGAAAGTAAATCTCTTGATAGATTTTGAGTCCTTTTCTTATTTAACCCTTCACAGTTGATTTCACTTTCATTTTTGAACTGTCTTCATTTAATAGACAGGAGATCACATTCTACAGATTTTCTTCCTGTCACTGAACACTCCTAAATTTTCTTTTGATGGGGACTCTTCCTCAATTTCCAGTTATGTCAGTGACCCAGGATTCAGCTCTTGGACATTTTTTCTATGAACACTATTTTTGTGATATTGTTCAGTTCGATTGCTTAATCTATATTCTGTAGACTCCCACGTTTATATTTCTGGACTGGGTTTTTGCCCAAATTCTAGAATCTTTTTCAAAGTGTTTACTTTCATATGTCTGACAGGCACTACAAATGTAACATGTATAAAACAAAATTTCTGATTTTCTTCCAAACCTACTCCTCCAGAGTAATCCCCTTCTGTTAGCTAATCCTATTGGACCTCCTTTCACAAATACTCAGAATCCAACCTTTTATTAACAACTAAATTCATGCCGCCATCATCTGTTTCCTAGATTATTACAGTATTCTCCCAGTGGGTTTCTGCACTTACCCTCTTTTGGTTTATTCCCAACAAATCAGAGTCGTGCTTTTAAAAACTAAGTTATATCTCACTAACAATCTAGTCAAAACCCAACAAATATTTGTGAAGTGAATGAATGAATAGCAGGAAGGTTGAGTGGATTTCTAAATTTATTGGACATTTGGATTGGCACTTGTTAGAATTGCAAATCCATATCCATGCCTAATTACAAAAAAATTTTTGCAAAAGTTTTTTGGTGTTATTAACTCTTTTTAAAAATTTTTTAAATGTTTATTTATTTTTGAGAGAAAAGGAGACAGAGCGTGAGCTGGGGAGGGGCAGAAAGAGGGAGACACAGCATCTGAAGCAGGCTCCAGGCTCTGAGCTGTCAGCACAGAGCTCAACGTGGGGCTCAAACTCACAGACTGTGAGATCATGCCCAATGAGGTGCTTGAACTCACAGACCATGAGATCATGACCTGAGCTGAAGTTGGATGCTCAGCCAACTGAGCCACCCAGATGCCCCTAGTCTTATTAACTCTTTATCTTTAACAAACATTACAAGTATATTTCCCAAAGTATGGTTTGTCTATTGACTTTTTAATGATTTTTTAAAAAATGTGTAGTGTTAAAAATATATTAATCAAATATGTCTATCTTTTTTTTTTTTGCTTCAGAGTTTCTAATCTTGATTTTAAAGTGCCATCCAACTCCTAGATTATGAATACAAATTTTCTCCTATTTTAGGTTTTGTGTTATTTTTTATTTCATTTGGAATTTTTCTTATATATGGTGTAAGGTAAGGAAAAGTGTAAAGATAGCCAACTGTGGGACACCTGGGTGTCTCAGTTGGTTAAGCATCCAGCTTTGGCTCAGGTCATGATTTCATGGTTCATGAGTTTGAGCCCAGCATTGGGCTTCACTGGAAGTGTGGAACCTGTTTGGAATTCTCTCTCCCCTGTCTCTCTGCCCCTCCCCAACTTGCATGCGCTCTCTCTCTCTCTCTCTCTCTTTCTCAAAATAAATAAATAAACTTAAAAAAATAAAGATAGCCAACTGTGCCATCACCATTTATTATATAATTTTTTTTTTCACATCTAAGTTTTCATGTTCATTTCTGATTGTATTGGCTTTGTTTTTAACTGGTATGGCAAGTTACTCTTCAGTAGTCTTAGAGTTGATTTTTTTGTTTGTTTCTTTTAAAATTTATTCTTTATAGGGGCGCCAGGGTGGCTCAGTCGGTTAAGTGTCCAACTTCAGCTCAGGTCATGATCTTGAGGTTCACGAGTTCAAGTCCCACGTCAGACTCTGTTCTGATGGCTCAGAGCCTGGAGCCTGCTTCAGATTCTATGTCTCCCTCTTCTCTGCCCTTCCCCTGCTCATGCTCTGTCTCTCTCTCAAAAATAAACAAACATTAAAAATAAAATAAAATTTATTCTTTATAGAAACCTTAAGATAATTTTATCTAACTTTTTTCCCATCCCCCTTCCAAAATAAGTCAGTTGGGATTGAAATTAGAAGGACATTACAGTTTTATATTAATTTTGGGACAATTGATATTTTCTTTCCAAGAACATCTTTTCTTTCATTCTGGTCACATTTCATGACCTACAATGAGAGTTATATTTTTGTTATGGCACTATTATATTGGAATACTTTTTACTACTTGTGTTATTTTAGATAGCTATTGCTAATATGAAAAAAAAACTGTTGTATATACCTTGTATCCAAACACTTTACCAAATTCTTTCATTCAAAATACACGATTTATTAGATTTTTAAATATGCAATCATATCATCAGCAAAATAGATCATTGTGTCTCATTAGTCTAATATTTATATTAATTACATTATGCTGATTATCACATTTATAGAACCTCCCTAAAGGTTTAGATAATGATGATAATAGCAAGAATATCTGTTTTTTTTTCTTTCCTGCCTCTGATGAATATGGTATCTTAGTGTATCTTTTTTTAGACTGATGGTTGCTTTATTTTTCACTTGGTTTTTCTCCTATTTAATTGCTTCTATTTATATTTAGTTTATAATATTTTAGTAAGAACTGCTGCTTATCTAAGCTTTAGCATATGTTAACATGATTATATTATTTTTCTACTTTAATTTTAATGTGATTATATTGATAACCTTCTTGATATTAAACTATTCTTTAATCCTCAAAATCACATCATTTTATAATAGGATATTTTTTCCCACAATGCAGAATTCTATCATCTAATATTTTGCTTAGGATTTCTGCTTCTATTTTTATTAACGAGCTTGGTTTATAGTGTTCTTTTTCCCTCTTCCTTTTTTTTTTAACGTTTATTTACTTTTTGAGAGAGAAAGAGAAAGAGAACGTGAGCAGGGGAGGGGCAGAGAGAGAGAGAGAGACACACAGAATCCAAAGCAGGCTCCAGGCTCTGCACTATCAGCACAGAGCCTGATGCAGGACTTGAACCCACGAACCGTGAGATCATGACCTGAGCTGAAGCCAGATACTTAACCGACTGAGCCACCCAGGCGCCCTCATTTTCCTTTATTTCTTCTTTTTCTTCTTCTTCTTCTTCTTCTTCTTCTTCTTCTTCTTTTTTTTTTTTTTTGGTTATCTACTTATAAAAAGAATTGAAGATTTTTACCTCTTTTTCTATGGTCTGAATATTTTGTTGTAATATATGCTTAAGTAATGACTACATTTGTCCCCTTAAACTATGTCAATTTATTGAGTGGTTTAGTTCTTTACTGGTGGACCTCCTATTGTTTAACGAACAGCTTCAGAAGGACAACAGAGAAAATCGGTAAAGAACAGAGACTTTACCTGCTTCAGGTGGCCTCAGAATCTCAGCTCTCTGTCATTTGTTTCAAGCCAACATGAGCAACAGATTTCAACCTCCCTGGCCTAATTCTTAAAAATATGTTGTATCCTTTGGCCTTGCTGTCAATTGCCCATTTCCTATGCTTATGTAAAAACACTTTTGCAACTTTTGCAGAATTTACAATATTGCTCCATTCTCCCCTTTTCAGAATAATTTAATATTAAACGGGGTTTAGGCAATTAAATTCTCTTTCAATGTTAACTTTAATTTTAAAAATACTATTAATCATACTTACATAAGGGTCACGGAGGCTTTTAAGAAATAAAATTCTCATTGTCCACTGAAACTGTACTCAGAATTCTCATAAAGTTAAAAATGGAACTACTCTGTGACCTAGCAATTGCACTATTAGGTATTTACCCAAAGGATATAAAAATACTGATTCAAAGGGGCACATGCACCTCAATTTTATAGCAATGCTATCAACAATACCAAATTATGGAAAGAGCCCAAATTTTTATCTACTGTTGAATGGATAAAGATGTGGTGTGTGTGTATGTATGTATGTGTGTGCACACAATGAATATTACTCAGTCATCAAAAAGAATGAAATCTTGCCATTTGCAATGACATGGATGGAACTATAATACATTATGCGAAGTGAAATAAGTCATCAAAACTCTTATCAGAAAGTTTCTGGTTACTAATTCAAAAGGATATTCTTATCCTACTTGAAATGTTTTCACTGTTAGACACTCTGAACCACTCTCTCCTCCAGAATGCTTTCCTTTTTGTCTGAGTTTCCTGTCCCTCTTATTTCTCTGTGCTGTGGAGTGCCAGATATTCAGCCTTTCCATGGCACTTAACTGTTTGTGTTCTTTACTTTTATTCTAAGCAATCTCCTCTCCAAATATTCTTCATATTAAGTTATCCACATTCATATCTCCATTCATTAGCTCTATGCTTCTGCTAAGTCCCCATGGGTATCTCTGGCTTAGAGAAGCAAACCTATGTGTCAACCTGCATATTGAACATTAGGACTTAGTTTACAGGAACCACAAACTCAATATGTACAAAACAGAATTCATCTTATTTTTCAACTACCTCAGTGGATTACACAACCATCTAGCTATTTGCTGAAGCCAGAAACCTAAATGTCAACCGTGTTACTACCTCTTCTGTCAATTACACTGGACTGTCAAATCATTCACTTGTTTCCCACTACCACTGCAATTACCTTACTTCATGCCACCATGATCTTTCACCTGACAGAAGGCAATACACTCCTACCTATTCTCCATGCCTCCAATCAATTTTCCTCCTGAACAGAGAGACCCTTCTAAAATTTAAAACTGGTCCTGCAACTTCCCTGCTAATGTTGTCCCCACAACCTTTGGATAAAGTCCAGAGTCCTTAATGTGACTTAATTACCCTTTCTGGCCAGCTCCTTCCTAACTATGCAGTCCCATTTCTCATCATTCCCCCCAACTTCACCACCACTCAATATATTGTCTTTGCTTCAATCACACCTACTTTTTTACTTTGTCTTAGCTGTGCTTCCCTGGTTTCTATCTCTTTTGCCTCTCAATTCCTTTACCCCTGTTCCTCTCACTCTTTTCATCTGTAACTGTCTTCAGTATTCCAAAATCACTCGATTTAATTAACAACTCTATATAATCAATACAAACTATCATAATTAATTAGAATCAATAGGGTCATTACCAGTCCTTACTCCCAAACTCAACTCCCAGCTCATTTTGTATGTTCCAGATGAGCAAAATGGCCAGCTGATGAAAAAGCCTTCTCTTGGTGATCATAAGTCCCTTTGAAAAGCAGATATAGTTTAGCGTTTTTTTCTTGGTTAACTTAAATTGTCTAGCAGTGTGCCTTATACATGATAGGTACACAATAAATAGTCATTTCTCTCTTCCTTTTTTTTTTTTTTTTTTTTAAGGACAAACACCTCTAGGTTCTCCTAACTATTCTTTCTCCAGCATGACTTGAAATATGTTGGGCTGTTTGTGCATTTGTTCCAATTACTCATTGTCTCTCTTAAAATGTCATGTCTAGGACTAAACTCAGAGCTCCAGATGTGATGTGACCAGTAAGATTACTGTCACTTCTATATAAATACTAAAAAGCTCTTAAGGAAGCCTAAGATTATCTCATTTTGTATCTTTAGCGATCACATTTTACTATTGCCATATATTAATGAATCTACCCTGTTCTTTTTCACCTGAAGTGCTATTGTGGTGACTTTTCTACACAGTGGTTAAAAATAGTATCTATGGGGTCAGTTTTTATGAGTTCAAATTTGGGCTTTTCCAATTCCAAGATGTTTGATTTTCAATAAGTTATTTAATAGCTGTAGTTGTATCATTTGAAAAATGGGAATACTTGTAGTACCAACAGTCTAGAGACATGAACAGTAGTCTTATAGATATAGATGGAGATCTAGAAGAACACATGAAAAACCTTAGCATAGTTCTGGGATGTATTAAGCTCTAAATAAATATTAGCAACAGCAGCATTATTATTATTACCATCATCATGTTTTCAACTCCTTGCTTGTGCAATTTTTTTTCTTAAAACCACAATCTTGCATGTGCACATTCTGAATTTCATTGTCTAGTAGCTATCAAGACATTTCTGAAAATGTGGTCAACTTTTTGCTTAAGGTCATGTTAAAGTTCTAACATCAACAGTTTTTCATAGTAAGAGAGGAAATTATTTTCTCTTTTACAGTTACTATTATCAGTAAAATGTTTCAGATCTTTCTAAAATATTGGTGTAGGTAAGAGAATTAAGCTGATAATCAATACTAACAATTATTCCAGTGCTCACATTTTATCAAGCATTTAAAATTAAGGTTTGTCACTTATTTTATATTGGTGATAGTTCTGCTAAGTATCAGCCAGAGTAGACTTGCTGTGTTAAAATAAATACTTATCTTTACACCTGGAATGTAAGCTCTCCATTATGCTACTAGTCAGAAAATGTAACTTATTTAAGTAATTGGATGTTTAAAATGATTTAGCATCAGCCTGTTTTCTTCCCTATGTAACACTTAATTATATCGTCTGTATAAGAAAGGAATCCCTTCAAGGTGGAAAAAGAAAATGATATAAATTTTGGAGTTTATGTTTTTGTTAATATATTCATGTCCCAACCAAAGAAGGAAAAGTGAAGCAGGAGGATTCTACTTGATGATTTGTTTAAAAAGGGAAGGAAAGAAGTGCCCAGGATGAGACTGGCATGTCAAACAATTTCTAAGAGCAATGCTTTTGTTTGCCCAATAGTGTGTATGTAGACGAGGATATTTTTAAATGCATACTTTGAACAATAACAATCCTCAGGAAATATCTTCAAACTCATTCCCAACATAACTTTTCTGTCTTTGTTAATATATTATTTGCTTAAAATTACTCCTTTTCTTTTCTGGCTACCATCTACTTCCCAGCTTCACCTTGATTTCTTCAATGCCTTGGGAAAGTACTAATACAATTTAAATCCTTATTCTTCATGACTCTAATCATAAGACCAGTTTATTCCCTCTTTCTTACAGATGAAATCATACATTTTGCTGATGTTTTGACCTATTCTTATAAACTCTGCTGTCGTAGAGTAGGAACCCTCCTGGCAAATTATCCCTTTAGGAGTCGAAGTATATTTTATTGAATCAATTATGCTGACAAATCACATAATTGAACTTTTCAGTTTTTATGGATAAACATTTTTACTTGGAATCACTCTGTTGCTCACAATGTTCATGACTGAAGCAAGACTTGATCTCATCATTAATATTATATGGAGAGAAGAACATACTTCAGGAATTTTAAAAATGATATTTCGTACAGGTTCTTTGACTCATTATTTAATATTATACACACATTCAAAGTAAAAATTGACAAAAGAAAATTGGTTGGAAAGGTTTAAAGTAAACACAAAAAGTGAGGGATTGCCTGTGAGAAATATGGATAGGAATATATCTTAACTAAAGTCTAGGAATAATCTTTATGTCCCAACTGCTTTTTAAGCTTACTGGTAACATCGTCTATTATTAAGAATTACTTATTTTACAATGGTATTAGAAAACTCCAAATGTGGATTGAGATGCCAAAGGATGCCGCCAGCATAAAACAGAGATGTGAACTGATAAAACAATATCGCCAAAGAAAGAAGGGAAATTAAATTAGGCATGTTAGACAATTAAATTAGACAATTAAATTTTACATTTTTGCAACGTAAACTAGACAAATACAAAGTTAACTAGCTAAGAGGGCGATGATCAGTTTTTTGTTGCTATTGTTTCATTTTTATGGCTGTTTTAGAACAGTCACAATTGTGGTCCTTGATATCCACCTCTAGTACAATTTTATGTGATAGAAATCTATAACAAAAGAGGCCGTATCAAAACCAAGGGGATGACTTTTTAAAAAGAAGGTAAACATTTCAAAGAATCAAGTAATTTAGAGAAAATACTCAAAGTGGGTCTGTGATTTTTTTTTTTTTTAACTTTCCACTCAAATTTTTTGTCTGGAGAGTTAGGCATTATCTGTATTTTTTTAACTTTTTCAATAGGACCTGCCATAGACCACATAACCGAATCTGGAAAGAGACTTAAAAGAGGATATAATTCAAGTCATTTTTTTAAGTGAGAAGAGAGAACTAGAGAGATTAACGACTTACCCAAAATCACACAGCAGTTATTTGCAGATAAGTTTTGTTTTGTTTTGTTTTGTTTTGTTTTGTTTTGTTTTATTTTATTTTATTTTATTTTATTTTATTTTATTTTATTATTTTGAGAGAGAGCAAGAGAGAGAAAGAGATCACAAGCAGGGGAGGGGCAAAGAGAAGGAGAGAGAGAGAATCCCAAGCAGGCTCCATGATGTCAGCTCAGAGACCTATGTGAGTCTTGATCCCACAAACCATGAGATCATGACCTGAGCCAAAATCAGGAGTCAGATGCTTAACTGACTGAGCCACCCAGGTGTCTGAATATCCAGTGCAATGCTCTCTCTTCATTCCCTGGTAGGAATTGCATGTTACTAGGTTTTGTTTTGTATTATCTAGATTGTATTCAACAAAATTCTGGAACTTAGCAGCCATCCAATAAATTCTTATTGGATGTATAAATGAAAAATGGGCCCGAGGTAGCATAGGCCAATACTCCATTTTGTTGTCATAGCTTTCATTAAGCAAATCCTGTGATTATTCCTGGTATCCATTACACACTATAAATAAAATGTGTATAACAAATATAATGTTTTTTAACCTTTCCCATCCAAATTGATATTGAACATTCCTGTGCTTGTTCAACAATTCTGGCGCAGGCTTTAAAAAAAAAATTCTAAGTTAGGGGCACCTGGGTGGCTCAGTTGGGTAAGTGTCTGACTCCAGCTCAGGAGCTTGTGAGCTCGAGCCCCACGTCGGCCTCTGTGCTGACAGCTTGGAGCCTGGAGCCTGCTTTGGATTCTATGTCTCCCTCTCTCTCTGCCCCTCCCTGCCCCTCACTTTCTCTCTCTCTCTCTCTCTGAAAAATAAATAAAAAATTTTTAAAAATTAAAAAATTTTTAAGTTATATTTTGGAGTTAGAGGCTTCAGCCAAGGACAGAAAATTGAAATAATAGTAATGTATACAGTTCAAGGATATGTAATTCTGGGAGTTTAGAAGTAAATCATAGCTCCTATTCTCAGGAGCTCTGCAAACAAAGATACCAAAGAAATGGCAGATTGCCTCTCAATCCAGGGAGGAACAAGTAACAATGACCCATTGATTGCTTATTTATGAAAATTATTTCCTTCCTGGTATGTACTTGGAAGATCAACTCAGCCATATGACTGGCACATGAGATTGAAATCAAGGTGGGACGCTATGTCACGGTAGAGCAAGGGTTTTAAAAAGCAAAGTAGAATCAAAGCAATATGTAGGCAAGTTGTTGGTGTTGCAGAAGAATATGAGCTCTAAAATGTAAGGAGGTCTAAACACGAAATACCTCTTTGCTTACCAACTTGGATAATTCATCCTGAGGAGCCTCATAGGCTTCCTGTATAACCGGAAGTGAAGACAGTTACCCTGTAGGGTTACTGTGAGGAACAAGTAGGATATTGGGAAGGCACTGGCCTTTATACACATTCTCTGTGTCTGGGCTGTTTGTCTCAGAAACATTTTTAATGTTTTCAATGTTAGTATGTATGTGTGTGTGTCCATTACGACATTGGACAATTTGACCCCAAGTTGCTGACAAATGACATTCTAGAGGTACTGCAAAAATACCGAGAAAGCTTAACCTTCTAGATGTTAAAATAAAACTTTTGCAGTGGTTCTATTTACCTTCAGTGGAAATTGTTGAAGAAGAAAAAAATCATCAGGGAGTTAGAAAAAATTAAACTACTGCACTTTGAAATGATGAAGTAAAGAAGGCAGCTTGGAAAAAGTCATGTCCAGAGACAGGTCAGTACTTGAAGAGAAAAAAACACATTTGCCATGTAGCATACTGGACAGACTAGTGGACTGTGTCCAAAGTAGTAGAGCACACCGAGGCATCCAGTATAGTTATCTCCCTCCTTCTCTCTCTTTCTCCCTCCCTTCTCCCCCATTCTCCCCCTCCCCTTTGTCTCCCCCCTCTCCTCCCCCTCTTTTCTCTCACCTTCATTTCTTCTTCCTCCAGTTTCCCTGCCACCCCCCTTACTCACTCACCTACAGATGTGATAAAGTCTCTGCCTCATTTAACAAAGGATACAACTATTGAGCTAAAACCAGTGGCCTCAGAGAGCAGACACAAAGGCAACATGCCTTGATAGAGCTTCTTGAGGCCTGCCTGGATCTTTAATGTGGGAATGCAGTGGACAGGAAGATTCCTTGAGTAAGGCATGGTCTCATTAATCTGGGAAGATTAATTTACAGCTGTGCCATGGTTCTTTGTCACTTGAGGCTTAGGGTATTCTTCAAGACAGCATGTAGACTTAATATTTTTTTAAAGGACATATTTGTAGGCAATGAGAGCCTACACATTCTCAAGTGAACCCCAGCATCCATGTTTTTATCCTATAAACAGCAAAATTAGTGTTCAGTCATCCCTAGTTGGTTTCTCTCATTATGTCCAGATACATTCTACATGATCCATTCCCCACAGTGATAATCTAACTCTGATATTTGGAGTATCTTTTTATGGAATGGATAAGTTCCATAATGGATTAGGCCTCAGGACCAGAATTTTTAATCCACTTCAGACTTTTAGAGTCAATAACCATTTACACAAGTGCTTTTAAAAAGGTTTCCCTGCCTATGAAAACGAAGTCACCTTGGGCTTATCACTTGCTGGAATAAAATAATTGAGTATACAAATAACCTAATTTGTATTGGTCAACATACAATGTGTTAATATATATATTATTCTTTTAGCAAACTTTGCACTGCATTCTCCTTTTTAATATCATCCTTTGTTTTCCTTTATGATGATTAAATAATCACTAATTGGATTCCACCAGCCATCTCTTCATGCTGGCTTTTTTTTTTTTTTTTTTAGTCCTTTTGTTTTTTTCCCATAAGTCTCTTAAATTTTCTTTCCTCCCTCTCTCCCTTTTCCCTTTCTTTCTCCTCTTTCTTCCTTATTTAACATGCTTCAAAAATAAAAAATATAAAAGTTATTTAATGAAAATTTGCCTTCCTATGAATCCTTTATTTGCTCAGTAAATATTTTACCTCTCCCATGCCTAAGGTAACCACTATTACTAATTTTCTGTTTATCCTTTCAAAGAATTTGTAAGTATAAGCCAATAAAATTGTAGATTTTGTCCCCTCTTTTAAAAATACAAGTGGTAGCACACTTTCATTTAACAACAGATTATTTTCAATCTTATGCTATTAAAAAAGTTGCAAAGAATAACCACATAAATGCATCATTTTCCATACATGCAATTATACCTTAGGATAAATTCCTAGAAGTAATTTTGATATTATGAAAATGCTTTCCAAAGGGCTCTACCAGTTTATATTCCCATCAACAACAGATGAAAATCTCTATTTCCCCAAATTCTTACCAATCACATGTGTCCTGAACTTTTGGGTTTTCACTAGTCTGAAAGGAATGGGGAGCACAATGTTTCCCAGTGCTGTTTATATTTGTATTTCTCTAATATGAATAAGGTTTTATTTTAAATGTTATTTAAATTTTTAAAATTTATTTTAATTTTTAAAATACTTAAAAACCGTTTGTACTTGCTTTCTTGTGAGTGTTTCTTTTCATATTATTTAACTATTTTTTTTCTATTGGGTTATTGCTGATTTTCTTACCAATTGATAGCTCTTTATATGCCAAAGACATTAACTCTTTGTGACATAAATTTGGACTATATACTTTTTAGAATGTCATTTGATTTCTTGACTATGCTTATGATATTTGGTTTTTTTTTTTTGCCATGCAATAGATTTAATTTTTATGTAGTCCAATGTATCCATTTTCTCTTATAGTTCCTAAATATTGTATTATAATTAGGAGGATTTTTTTCCCAGTCTTATCTTATAAAAATAATTCTTCCATGTTTTCTTTTACAGTTTTGTATCTCATATTAAGATATTTAATCCATTTAGATTTTTTTTTTTCTGGTATATAGTATACATTATGTGGAATTTATCCAACTTTATTTTTCTATTTGGCTCCCCAGGTAAACCTATTCCTTGGTATTACTACAAAGCCCATATTTTGGAGACTTCCACTCTTGGGAAGAAGACATAGATGTATTTTTTTCCATTCCTCTCCCTAAGGACAGTTAGAAACTCTGGGCGTTATATGTAAAACACATATGAGAAGACTCTGAAAACTGAAAAGAAAACCACTAAGGATCTTGAGACCCAAAGAGCAACTCAGTGGTGAGTTCCTTGGGTTTTATTTTGAGCTTATATAACCCAGACTTGGAACTGAAAAATCAGGAAACTGAAAAATGTCAATAGGCACAGACAAAAAAATAGCCCCGACAAAATCCAACTCTTTGTAGCCAAATGACCAGGAAAGGGCAGCCTAGCAAGGCACAAAATGTTTAGACAATAATCTCTCTACTCTAGCCAAAAACCACAGAAAAAATGTGGCCTTACTTCACCTAAACCACCAAAGTCTGAGGCTCCCCCACCTACCCCTTCCCCATGACCCATGGTCTCAGGGAAGGCTCAATAGAGAATCAGGAATCTCATTCCCACCCAGCATTGAAGAATCTACCAGTCATCTGTGGTGTGGCATTACTACAAAAGTAGTAATGAGGCACTTCTACCCCTCCCATCTAGAGTGGTATCAGCAGAACTTACTGCAACCCAAGACTTTCACTAACACCTCCGATAACAATGACCCCCAACCTCGCCCTTCAGGTGTCAGCAGAGACTGAATGAGAACCTGGTTTTTACCTGTACCTGCTGAGGTGACTCCTCCTTTTCCCCTGCCAGAGTTCTGTCAGAGGAAGCTAACTAAAAATGGAAGGTTTAAATAAGATCTAGAGTCTCATAAGTCTCCTAAATGTCCAGGTTTCAATAGAAAGTTACTTGCCATATGAAAAACTAGGAAAATCTCAACTCAGATGAAAAAGACCATCAGTAGATGCCAACACTAAGATGACAGAGATGTTAGAATTACCTGACAAATATTTTAGAGTAGCCATCATAAAAATGTTTCAACAAGTAATTATGAACATGCTTAAAACAAATTAAAAAATAGAAAATCTCAGCAAAGAAATAGAACATTACAACAAAGAAATAGGAGCTATAAAGAAAAGCTAAATGGAAATTTTAGAATTGAAAAAATGTAAAGGTAAGAACTCAGTGGATAGGCTCAATAGCAAAAAGGAGTGGGGAAGAAAGAATATGCAAAGTTGAATATAGAACAACAGAAATTACTCTGAACAATAGAAAGATAATAGATGGGGTAAAAATTAACAGAGCCTCTGGGGACCACTGAGGCTACTGTAAAAAGAGATCTAACATTATGTTATCAGAGTCCTGGAATGAGAGGGGGGGAAAAAGGGAAGGCTGAAAAATACTTTAGAAATAATAGCTGAAAACATCCAAAATTTGTCAAAAGACGTAAACCTACAGAATCAGAAAGCTATGTGAAATCCAAATAGGATAAACACAAAGAAATCCACAGCAAGATGCATAAATCAAACTTGTGAAAACTAAAGGTATAGAAAAAAAGTCTTGAAAATAGCAAAATAATACTTCACCTATAGGGGGGAAATAATTTCAATGAGGGTAAATTTCTTATCAGAAACCATGAAAGCTGGAGGGGGTGGCACAATGTTTTCCACAGAATTCCATATCCAGCAAATATATAATGCAAAGTATTTAATATATTTAAGAAAAATTTTATCAGGGCACCTGGATGGCTCAGTCAGTTAAGCTTCTGAATTCAGCTTGGCTCATAATCTCGCAGTTTGTGAGTTCAAGCCCTACCCCGGGCTCTCTGCTGACAGCACAGATCTGCTTCAGATCCTTTGGCCCCCTCTCTCTCTGCCTCTCCCTCTTACTCTCTGTCTCTGTCTCTCTCTCAAAAGTAAATAAACATTTATTAAAAAAACATTTGATCATATTAAGGTGAGTCCATTTAATCTTGCATTTTAAAGGATTGTTTCCAAGATAAACTTTTAATTATCAAACTATATAATACACTTTAATGCAGTGGTTCTCAACTTTTCCTTAGGAACTGTTTACAGTTTTAAAGTTCATTGAGAACCCCAAAAGGTATGTTTATGTGAGCTCTACCTATCAATATTTCCTATATGAGAAATTAGAGCTGAGATATTTTAAAAATATTTATTGTATTTCAGAATAATGGTAATAACCCCATTACATGTTAATATAAATATCATAGACTTAAAAGTATAATTATCTTCAAAACAAAATTTGCTTATGAGAAGGTTGGCATTGTTTTGCAAATCATTTCAATATCTGGCTTAATAGAACACAGCTGGAGTCTCACATGCTTCTGCATTCAATCTGTTAGGGTATATTGTTTTGGTTGAAGTGCATGTGGAAAATCTGGTTTCACACAGATATATAGTTGGAGAGCACTGAGTATTTTAATAGATTTTTGAGAAAATTGTCAATATCCTTTGACATTTTATCAAAGTTCAGCAAATACATCCTAGTTTTTAAAATAGTAGCCACAATGTGGATTCTTAAACCGTATCAATGGAGTCTTGGTATTCTGTTGCATTAAAATCTATTTTGCTCTTCAAATGGATCTTTCATCTGTATCACTTTTGTAAAATCATGCATTGGTCACTTGGAAAATACTGGTTCAGGGACTTATACAGGCCTTCCAAATATTGGCCCATTTTATCAAATAGTATAAGAGGCACTTTTCTCAGCATCATTGCAGTTCTCATCCCCAAAACTCTTTTAAGTATTAGAAAGCTGTCAAGCTCAGAGTAGCAGATATAATTTTTCCAGGATTCTAATTTTTTGCTTTTCGGTGGTTTTTCCTTGAACTAATATGCTTACTTTGTTCATTTTCAAAAACCTGTCTGCTAAATACCAAAATCAGATTAGACGTAGATTGTCAATTATTCTTTCGTGTGAAAATGGTTTCATGAAAAAAAAAAAAGCAGCTGGTTCCACTCACAGCTGAAACAATTTCACCAGCGCTTTCACTGAAACAATCATCACTCTTTGGTGTAGAACAGGAGTGTTCTTTGACCTTCTATTTTGTCATGTTTTTGTCAGTTTTTTTTAAACATATCGTCTAGGGCTGAGGTATAATAAATTAAGATTTTTTTTTTTTTTACCACTTCAACAAGGACATACTTAAGTAAAGCTGGAAATTTGTCTGTTTTTGCAAGTGTCTGACACAAGAAAACAATGGCTGCTATTACAGTTAGGTGTTACTGCACTGATTTCTAAAATGGAAACAATTTTGCCCATTATTATTTGGCAGCACCAATATAAATGTCTACACAGTGAAATGAGCATATAATATTTTAGTAGTGTTATGAAAGTATATTTGATCACCTGAACCTCCTCAAAGTGTTACCAGGGTCCTTAGATGTCCACAGATGACACTCTGAGAACAACTGGTTCAATGTTTAGCCAGTTTCTATTAGTTGTCTCCTGTAAGCAAGGGTACATTTAACATATTTTAACTTTTCTCTCTCTTTCTCCATCAACTGACATTGGTCAATAGTGCTATCTTTCTTCATATTTACTTTTGTACTGTTAAGTATGCTTAAACCTCTATTAATTGATCTGCCAGCATTAAATGATATCCTTTGACTCCAGAGATTACAGATGAGGTAATGAGCAAACTTACTTTACCTTCAGCCTCCCCTCTCTTTCCTGGCAAATTTTTATTGGTTCCATCATTTCTGCATTTTCAGAGTACAGTTACCTTTTGTTTTGTCACTGCAGTCCCTACACCTGTCTTAGCCTTTGTGATCATTGCCAATTTCTCAGCCACAGTTTCTCTATTTGTCTGACTGCCTGAAGTATTTCTCAAGAAGTGCTTACAGAAACGTTTCCCAAGTTTTTGTAGGCATCTTTTGAAAGATAATTTGGCTATATATTAAAACCTTTGTGTAAGCCTTCTTTTCTTGAGTGTGTGCATCTTGTACTCAAGACAGTTGTTACCCTGTAGCCTTCTGCTGTTAAATATTATGCAGGAGAAACGTTAGGCCAGCCTGCTTTTCCCTTTACAAGTGACATAGTGTCCTTGTCTGGCTTCCATAAGGATCCTTTGTTCATTTTTGAAGTCTCATATCTTTGAAAGAATATCTTTGTGTTGATCATTTTGTTCAACTTTTCCTGGTACTCAGGGTGTTCTTCCATTACCTACGTTAACATCTTTACTTAATGAAGTTTTTATTATAAATTAAATTTTTTTCCTGGCCCATTACTTTGTATGTCCTTGAATCTCAGTTGTATACATATCTTCCTCCACTTAGGAGGGGTTATATCCTGAAAACCCCATTGTAGGTTGGAAATACCGGGGTGTTGAAAATGTATTTAATACACTTAACCAACTTAAATGTGCTCACAACCTTTGTATTAATGAGCCGATAGTTGGGCAAAATCATCCAACACAAAGCCTATTGAGTAATAGTGTGTTAAATATCTCATACAACATATTGAATACAGTGCTGACCGTGAAAAGGGAAATGATTATCAGGTACCGAAAGGCTGTTAAGTGTTGGGATTCTTTACCCTTGCGATCATGTGGCGACCCAGGAGCTGTGGCTCAATGCTACTGCCCAACATCACAAGAGAGGCTAACCTGGGAGAAGATCCAAATTCAAGGTTCAAAGTTTAGTTTCTATTGAATGCGCATTGCTTTCACACCATTGTAAAGTGAAAAAATCTTAAATGGAACCATCATAAGTCAGGGAATGTCTATATTGGAACTCCTTTACTTTTATCTTCTTATTCTATCATTTCTCTCCAAAACTTTTACAGTTTTTTATTTCTTCTTTTTAAACTTGCAGTCTCTATTTGCTATGTCCCATGCTGTGTTTTTCATGAAGAACTTAGAGGAAACTATGCACTTTATTTTCAGGTAAAATGTGTGTTGTTATACAGATCTTTCTTTTCTTAAGTCAAGCTCAACAAAAGCATAAAACTACATATGCTTCTTGGAACAAGCAGTCAGTGCTCAGTAGTGTCGAATATCCCAGAAAACTTAGTTCCTACCTGATGTTGAAAGATCTCATCTCCAGGAATGTAGAGCAAATCTGGAAGTTTATCTTTCTCTGCCCCCAATATTGATAGTAACAGTGTTAGTGATGGTGGGGATATGTTTGAAGCCACGATTCTGGTAGGTCTCTCAGCTTTGCAAATGTAACTCTCATTTGTGTATGAAATTCAAAGATCTAGTTCTATTACCATAGATCCAAACTCTGGTCTCCAATCCAGGTTTCCTATGATAAAGCTAGTGTTTGGATCTGTTGGACTCACATTTCTCAGTTGTTTCTGACTTTCTGTGGATTTGAGGGGCAAGGTAAGATTGATATGTCTGGCCTTCAAAACTTCTACCCCCTCTAAGTTCTTCCACTCAAGCCTCTGTTCTGTCAGGTGTAAAGGGGATTTAAAATACATCTATATATATCTCCCATCCCAATACCTAGCACATGATATTTGCTTAACAAATAACGACAGCTCCCTCTTCCTCCACCTGAATATATACTATACTTTCTCTAAAAGAAAAGAGATAGGTCCTTTAGATCAGCTGTGGTTTCAGAAGTTGACTTGTAGAACTTTTTACACAGATATTTGCTGAATATTATATTCAGACACTATGCTTGATTTTTAGAATTCAGAAAGAGAAGATATTGTCCTTTCCCTCAAAAAGCTCAAGGTGAGGGTATGTGAGTAAAACATGACTAAGAAATTACTATGCAGTGTAATAAGTGTTTTCACTAAAGTATATCCAGAAGGCTAGGAAAAAGAAGAGCATCTAACAGCCTGGAAGAAGTGAAGAAGGTTTCTCAGAAAAGGTAACATTTCAGCTACAGAAGGAAAATATTATAGAATGATATGAGGGTGTCAAACCACTCAAATAACTGTAAGTAATTCAATATGACAGGAGAGGAGGTTGGGCATAAAGAGAGATGATGCTGGAAACGTAGGCAAAAGTAGTTACCACGGGGTCTACTATGATGTGATTAAGCCATTTGGACTCCTTGCTGAAGGCACAGGGGAGTCAGTAAGGATTTTAAACAGTTAAAAAAAAAATGGTTGCAACATGACACAGTGGACTAAAGTGGGGGAAAAAACAGAAGCTGGGACATTATAAGTCTATTAAGGAGTTTGATGAAAAATATTGGACTAAAGCAGTGGGAATGAAGAAGTAGAAATGAGTTTATTAATTATTAAGGAAGAATAATTGACCAAATTTAGTGATTATTTAAATGAGCAGGATGAAGGAAGGAGAGAGATTCAAAAATACATCTAGGTTTCTGACATAGATGGCTCACTTGATGATGAGGGAAAGGTTTTTGGTGAAAGATAAGATTTTAGTGTTGGACGTGATGCGTTTTACATTGTTAATAAGCTTTTTATTTAAAATAGACTTAATTTTACAGAGTATATATATACACACACATATATATATAGTGTATTACAGGTTTAAATTTATGAAAAAATTATAAAGATAGTACAGAGAGTTCCAATATACACATCTAGTTTTATTAATATCATTCAGTAATCTGGTACATTTGTCACAAATAATAAACTAATAATAAACTATTATTAAGCACATATGTTTTTAGATTTCCTTAGTTTTTACTTACTGTCCTTTTCCTCTTTAGGAATTCTATCTAGGATACCACATTACATTTCGTCATTATTTCTTTTTAGGCAACTCCCGGCTGTGACAGTTTCTCAGACTTTTCTTGTTTTTGATGACCTTGAGAGTTTTGAAAAGTGCTGGTCAGGTATTTTGTAGAACATCTCTCTCCTAGGGTTTGTCTAATATCCTTTTTCTCATGATTTTATTTTTTTTTCTCATGATTCTCTCATGTGATTTTTTTCTATGCACATATTGCACATTCCAGTCTTTTCTACTTTATTCAAGTCCCTACTCATGACCCATTTATTCAAGCTGATATCTTCCTAATTTTCTAGAAATAACTACTATAATGCCTTGCATGGCTCTGTGTTTATTCACATTGTTACCTTCTTCCATCTTTTTCCAGAATGAATCACTTCTACTTCCTCTGATTTCCATCCCTTCAAATATGTCTCAGTAATTTTAATTTTCTCTTTTTTCTCTTGATTCTTCTCATTGACCTATAAACATGTTGTGGAAGTGTTTCATCTGAAAAGAATACTTCTTTCCATAATCTTTCTTTCCTCTGTTAACACTATGTTTTCTCTTCGTCTTGAAAAGATGATCTGAATTTCCTAATGCCCCTAAAAGAGAGAGAATTCTGACAACAATGTGCAGATGGGATGGGTTATTGACAATAGTTGCCCTGGTTTTCTGTCACGCATTATTAAGTCTCCGGCAATCTGGCTTTCATTCCTGTAACATTGTTGAAACTGGACTCTTGATTGTTTTCATTAATCTCCTAATTTGCAAATATAATGATGAGAAGATAATCTTGTTTTGCTATTGTATGCTTATTTTTCATATCCTTACAGGTTCATGTCTGGACATAGAGTGTAATCACATATGGCAATGATAGAATACTGTGTGCCTAGCAGGGTAGAGAATTAAATACTGCTGCACTTGACTTTTTTGTGATAGTCATTTTAACATGCCTTCTTCTCAGAACAGGAGACCATGGGCCTAAGGGCACATATTAGGGTTCTCCAGAGAAATAGAACCAGTATGAGCTATATGATATATACTATATAATATTTATATTTACATATATATATATGATTTATTATGAGCAAATTGATCACATGATTTTGGAGGCTGACAAGTTCTGTGATCTGCCTTCTACAAGCTAGAAACCCAGGACAGCTGATGGTGTAAGTTCCAGTTCAAGTGCAGAAAACCAATATCCTAGCTCAAAAACAGTCAGAACAAATTACTTTTTACTGTTTTATTCTACAAACAAATTGGATGAAGCCCGCCCACATTCAGAAGGGCAATCTGACTGAGTCTACCAAATAAAATGTTAATCTCATCCAAGAACACTAGCACAGTCACAGACACACCCAGAATAATGTTTAACCAGATTATCTGGCCATCCCATTCCCTAGTCAAATTGACGCTTCAAATTGACCATCACAGGGTAAGACAGACCTAAGCTTTGTCACTCACTACTCTTGACTTCAGCAAGCTTTCCTTAGCTTCAGTTTTCTCATCTGTAAAATGTTCATAGCATGATTTCCCAGAGTGGCTGTGGATATTAAATAAGTGCGTAGAAACTCTTTTTTCACAGAGTGGGCACTGAGCAGAACTTGCTTCCCTTTTTATCTCTTGTTCTTACCTCTCCCTTTAAAAAGGATTTGTTTCCCATGATGTGTCTTATCATATTTTGTCCACTGTACTTTTTAAGTAAACAGTGAGTGACCAGTGAAGGGGATTCTACCATTTCCCCTGAGATAATGTTTCACAGATTAAGAGATCTCACTGCCATGGAATGTTTCCTGATCTTTGCCCGAAAGTAAATAGCCTCACCAGTACCATATATAGCAAATTATGATGAGCATGGTTTGTGACTTGATACTTCTCCATCAACCCTGGAAAAAGAAAAGTTAGGTTTCATTTTAAATTAGTGTCTTGGATCATAACAGTCCAATTTTTTTTTTACTAGTTATTTTATTTTCTTAATTAGCATCATGAGAATCAGCTTGTGTCTCCCTAGGTGAATTTTAACTTCACATGTGAATTTTTAATCATTCTAAGTAAAGTTTTAAAATGCCTCTTTCTTCTGATCTTTGTAGTACCCTCTAGAGTATGTCATATATTATTAACCCTTTATTTATGATCTTCAGTAAAGCTCTACATTTATGAGCATGATTCTAAGGACTAACAGAAGCCATTTCATAATTTTATGGTGTAAAGTTAGTAAGGTTTTGGTAGGAAATGTTATATTTTGACTACCATTTCTTGTTCAGTATGCGCTGAATATGTATTAGGTCGCTTATCCCCATTAATCTAACTTACACTTTTAACAATCTGACTTTATGGAAGTGTTCTTTCATATATATATATATATATATATATATATATATATATATATATATATATACTTTTTTTTTTTTTTTTTTGAGACAGAGAAAGAGAGAACGAGTGGAGCAGAGGGGGGGAGGATGGGAGAGAGAATCTTAAGCATGCTTCATGTCCCACACGGAGCCCAATATGGGTTCAATGCTGGGCTGGATCCCACAACCCTGGGATCATGACCTGAGCTGAAATCAAGAATCAGAAGGTCAACCAACTGAGCCACCCAGACACCCCTGTCCTTTCACTTTAAATAAGGGAAGCTCAGCAGACAGCTCTCTGCTATGTCAGTTTTTATGTAGTTTCACCATATTTCCTTTTCTTTATGTCGTAAGATAAAATCTGTCATGAACTTACAAGTAATCAGGCAAAGTGAAATGAGGTAATTATTTTGTGACTTTGATCAATGGAAATAAACACCCTGGATAATTCAAGCCCCATTTCCCACTTTTTCTTTAATAACATTTACTGAAAAGTCACAGCAGATTTTTAGGTAATTGTCTCAATCTTCTTCCCTGGGCCTGAGTAAACACAGCTAATGGGTCTGTTTTACATAATGAAATGTTATGGAAAATTCAAAACATAAGCCTGGCAGGGACTTTCAGAGGTCATCTGGAGCGTCTCACTTCCTCTAGGCAGGCTTCTTGTAAATCTCTCTTTAAAAGAAAATGTCTGTGTCTAGGTTAAGATTTGCAGATGACACAAGACTGAGTGGTCTAGTAAATATGATTATGATTTAAAACAATATCCAAAAAATGGGGATGCTTTGAAATTAACAAAAAGAAATTCTTATTTACCTAAAATTTCAATTGCATAGGTAGAAGTTGTAGAACAGGAGCGGGGAGAAATAACGAGATATAGTCAAGAAAGATGGTGACTGGATCAAATGTTATACAGTGGCCATGTTCAGCATATTAACAGATGTGCTGGGTTCTACTTGACCTGAGGCAGTGCTTGTGCTCCCAATCTGGCAGAGAAATGGATGATCATCTACTGCTTTAGAGACCGACAGTCCACTGGGGAGAACAAAGCTGCCATCTCATATACTTAGCTGATATGTTGAAATGACATTAACAGGCAAGCAGGTCTTTTCTTTTACATTCTCTCTTCACACATAAAAGATTCTCTCAGCTGCAGAGAAGCAGAAGAGTTCAGGGAGAAAAAAATAAGTTAGGACTAGAAGCATTATGCAGACCTAGGAGTGAGAGGTTCCCTGTGAAGTCCAGAGGGTAGATAAAATATTGGTGCTTTGATTATCCCCTTGGAAGCTGAGTATAGTTGAGATGGTATTATATTGTTCTTCGTGCTATCTTAACTGTAAGTCAAGTATCATCCTCCCCACACCCCCATGTAACATTTGGGAAGGAATTGGGAGATTGTCTAAATCTATCCTTAATTGCTATTCTGAATTATGTGTTCCATTCACCTCACTCCCACTCTTGTGGGACCAGACCGCTATTGATTTTACTCCTGATCCTTTCCTAAAGTAATGGGGCCCCTAGTTACAGCTATTTCTATGTTGCTACCTTCATGAGGTCATCTACACAACAGGAGTGATCGTGGGGTAATCTTATCTTTTTTTAAAAAAAAATTAATATTTATTTATTTTTGAGAGAGAGAGACAGAGCATGAGTAGGGGAGGGGCAGAGCGAGAGGGAGACAGAATCAGAAGCAGGTTTCAGGCTCCGAACTGTCAGCACAGAGCCCCATGCGGGGCTCAAACTCACAAACCATGAGATCATGATCTGAGCTGAAGTCGGACACTTAACCGACTGAACCACCCAGGTGCCTCTTCTTCTCTTCTCTTGATGGTCCTGCCATCTACTTCTTTTTATAACACCATTAAGCAAAGTTGTATGGTTATATCAGACTTGGCTGAATGGATGAGTTAAACAAAAGAGGATGTTTTAGATTTCGTTTTTGCATTTCCACAGATTTGCTTTGACACATTGTCCCCAGGTTCCAGTCACTTGCTCTGTAGAGAGCTCCAACTACTTTCCTATTTGCCTCATCTACTAATGGTGCCATCTGTGTCATCCTCTCTGGGTGAAGTTTGAATTCCGGTACAGTTGCCATCATGCTTATCAAGGTAGGAGAGCCATAGTGGCTTTTGCACCTGAGTCTAACCTAATTGGACCCAAAGAGACCCTGCCTCTTCACACCACTTTCCAATTCAGATAAAGCACATCAATGCTGGGAATGGGATCTGATTTCCCAGATTGGCCAGGTACACAGGTGGGAGTCAAGATCTGCTTGAGTTTTGACTTCTGTAAGGTTTTCAATTTCAAGCTCTGGAACAATCAAAATACTGTCTAATACTAGAGAAATATATGGAAAGTACTGTGCCAGGGTTGGTAGAATAATGACTCTGAGGCATGATTAGAGCCTGTTGTTAAAATGGATTAGGGATGTTATATCCTCAGCCAAAGATGTCTCTTGGTTATTACCCATGGGGACAGTTCTACAAAGTGTGTTTTATCTGCCATCAGGGCTCCTCACTGTCAGCCAGGTGATGAACAATCGGCTCCCAAGTCCCATTTCATCGATTGCTTGTTGGACCATTGCTAATACTAATGATTACAGGTTGGGTTTCTGGAAGCAGAACTGAGTGGAATTCAAAAGGCAAGTTGTTTATTAGGAATTAACACCTGTGAAGGGAAGGGGGAGGAAGTCAAGTCTGGCAAAGGAAAGAAGTTAAATTGCAAGGGAGAGTTCACACAATCTTACCAACTCTGCAGAGAAAACTTAGTGAGTACAGTCCACCAGAGTATACCATATTTGGGCTAAAATGGCTGGCCTTTTAGTCTTACCTCGCTCAGTTAGCAGCCTGCCTCCAAGAAAAGTGTGACTTTAGACAAGGGGATGCTCTTCAGTTTTGGCCAGCCAGGAAGGAGCTGACAGCTATAGATGGTGGGGCACCACACTGCCTTCAGCTGATCAGTAAGCTCTTTTTTGAGGGGGATCCAGTGATGCATGCATGTTTCTGTCACAGTTGCTGGGCAGAGAAACATTTCTGTTGAGAAAAGGAAGAGAAGGTAATGTTTGGTGAAAATAGGATTTTTTTTTTCACGAATTTAATTGAAGAGAATAAAATTAAGAATCTAGGAAAAGTAATGGAGTGGACATTTGGGTCAGGAAAAAGGAAGTCCAGAAGGCTATGGGTATTAGAACATAGGAGAAGATAGATAGAGATTTACAGTTTGGAAAGTAATGAGGAAAATAGGAATAAGAAATATTGTCAACCCCCCACCCCATCTCTAAGCCATCTGGTCTTACTGATTTTAGTTGCGGTGTTAAAGAGTGGTTTGTAGTTGTCTGTGGAGTAGTACCTTCTAGTTCCTCCTGACGGCGGGGCGGGGCGGGGGGTTGTGGAAGAAGGTAAAAAGTACATGGTAGCAGTAAGCAGCTGTGAATTAGCCAATGATTCCTGGTCTTGCATGATATTTAAACTCAGGGCTGGGTGCTAATGTTTCTGTGTCCATATTTTAATCCTCTTAGCTGACTTGGAAAGATTTGAGTCTGAGACTTCACAGAGCCTGTCAGAGCTGATGGGATAATGTAGAAAAAGGTTTGCTATTCTCACGTACAAGATAGGCCAGTTCTCTGGAGTCTTAATTTTAACACAGAGCTTAACATCTTTTAGGTCAGCAACTAATTCATCAGAATTAAGAGGAATAAACAGGTGCAATCTTCTTTGTAGTTAAATTGATAAAACTGTTACCATGCACTGTAAGCAGAAAACTGAGACCACTGGGATATTTGCCATGAAGCTTATAGCTTGAAAAGGGGTTTTCCTTGCTGCGTTCAATTCTTAGGGTACCGAATATCATACATACATATGTATATACTTCTTTTCTTTTCTTTTCTTTTCTTTTCTTTTCTTTTCTTTTCTTTTCTCTTTTCTTATGAAAGAGAGACAGAATGTGAGTGAGGGAGGGGCAGAGAGAGAGGGGGACACAGAATCTGAAGCTGGCTCCAGGCTATGAGCTGTCAGCACAGAGCCCCACACGGGGCTTAAACTCAGGAACCATGAGATAATGACCTGAGCTGAAACCAAGAGTTGGACACTTAACCAACTGAGCCACCCAGGTGCCCCTATGCTTCTCAGAAAATAGTATAGTGTTTTATAAATTTCCATTTTTAGTTAATATATATTTTATATATTCTTGTATTAATAAATATGTCTAAATTATCACTAATTTTTATTAACGTTTTTTATTTATTTGAGAGAGAGAGAGAGAGAGAGAGCAAGTGAGCATGAGTGGGGGAGGAGCAGAGAGAGAGAGGGGCACAAAGAATCTGAAGCAGGCTCCAGGCTCTGAGCTGTCAGCACAGAGCCTGAACCCAGGAACTGTGAGATCATGAGCTGAGCCGAAGTCCAATGCTTTACTGACTGAGCTACCCAGGCTCTCCTAAATTATCACTTTTAATGACTACTTGTATTCTACTTACTATATGTTTTTGTCATAATTTAACAGATCCTCTGCTTTGGGGCACTTATTATATATTTTTATTCTATATATTTTTTTTTTTAAGAAAAAGGGTTTTAGTGAAGCTTCTGGTCCTTTTATGCCTATAGACTTACTCAATTATATCTTTATGTTAAATTCCTAGAAGTAGAGTAGTGAGTCAGAGAGTCTATATTTTAAGTTTTAAGTTACTAAATTGTTCTCCAGGAAAGCAATGTAAATTTATATCTAAGTTAAAAAACACATAAGGATATTCTATACCCTCACCAGTATTGTATTTAGTCATTTATTTATCTCTGTTAATCTCACAGTTGAAAATTATATTCCCTTTTAAAATGAAGTTGACTATTTTGCTATGTGTTTATTACAGATTTGTTTTCTTTTCCCTTCCTCCCTTCTTCCCTCCCACCCCACCCCCTTTATCTTCTTTCTTTCTTTCTTTCTTTCTTTCTTTCTTTCTTTCTTTCTTTCTTTCTTTCTTCTCTCTCTGTTTTTGTAAAATTGCCCTCTCATGTTCTTACCCATTTCTGTATATGCATTTTGGTCCTTTTTAAGAAATATATTTTTATATATCAATATCTAGTCTTTGTCCTAGTTGATGTGTGTTACCTTTCTTTTTTGCAATTTTTTTTCATGTACAAAAATACAAATGTTTAAAAATTTTTTTAATTTGAATTTTTCAAATTCAAGTTTATTTTCCTTTCTTAGTTCTACCTGGAGCCTCATGGCTTGCCACATGCTCACATGAGTAACCAGATAAATTTCTTTCTAGTACTTTTATATTCACTTTTCATAGGTAAAACTTTTAATACATTTGAAATTTATTATAGTGCCAGATGTCAAGATACCTGAACATACTTATTTCCAATTAGAGGAGCGTTTGACCCAGTAACATTTTTTAAAGAATTTATCCTTTCTCATTGATACATAGTTGGTATGATTCTGGCTTTGAATACTCTTACATTAATCTGGGTCTATATTACATCCTTAGAATCCTACTGCTTCAATTATTGTAACTATATGATAATTCATACCTTAGAGGAAGAATGGTTATTAATATACTTTTGTCTTTCATATTGTTTTTTATCAATTTTGCAGAAGTTTTTCAATTTTTAAAAATTTTAACTCAAACTAGCTTAAGCAAAAGGCTTAAACTCTTAGAATCCAAGAAAGTTTTGGCAGCTTTGCTTTAAGAAAAATAAGGGAGCAAGGCAGTTCTCTTCTAACAAGGGAAACTAGAGAGAAATGCCTTTCCTTCCCACTATGGCTCTGCCTCCCTTGACACATCAGGATTCTGTCGCCATTGTTATTCTCATGGTGAGAAGTACAGCTGCTGGCAGCCCAGGACTTTTGTGTTAGGGCCTCAGCCACCAGATTGAAACTAATCTCAATTTTTGGCTTTTGGTTAGTGGAATTTTCTGACAAGAGACACATTAGCTCAGCTTGGGTTAGGCAGCCACCATTTTACATGGTTCATTCTGGAAAGTGCCTTGAAGACTATTATACTCTTGGCAGGAAATTTTGTAATAATTTCTGTAATGCAGTAGTAGGTTTGCGAATTATAAATAAATTGTTTTGAAGGTATCATCAGAATTGTTTTTGGTGAACTATTTTGACACAGGAAATGCAAAATGAGAATGGTTTTTGTCTTCTCATGTTTCAATGGTATAGGGAACATTGTTATTGAGTTTGCTGTTTGAAAAGTGGATCCGCATGAATGGTTTAAATGTTTGAAATGCATGCTTAGTATTCATTATAAAAGAATGTTTCTGAACTGTGTAGATTTGGTTTAAAACCCAGCAGCTTTTTATGCCTGTGGGCAGCCATGGCTTGGCCACATCAGTCAGGCATCCATATTCTACCTGTAGTAGACAAAACACTCCTTACACACAAAACTGAAAGATAGAAGGAGGAAATAAAGGAGTGGTCCTTTTAATAACTTCATTTATTATTATTACCATGTGATATAATCAAGAAAATCCAGTTTTGTTTAAATTAAGCCAAAGGTGTGCTTTCATCAGGATTCCATTTTTACTATCCATTCCATGATTCCTTTACCTTCAGCAAGTCCTTTTATGTAGCCATCATAGCCTTAACTTATGATCTATTTTATTTTATCCTTTTTTCTTAAATTGTTGATCACACTGCCTAACCTGTCAGCTTCATTAGAGCATGGACTTTCTTATTTCTCTTTAAGTACTTAGAAGCTAAGTACTGTTGTTAAATATAGGTTGGTACTCCATAAGTGTGTTTTATAAATATGAAATAAAGAGAGAGTAGAAATACCAGAAATTAGGGTGGACTAGAAACTAGGTAACTTATTTTTATATGCCCAAATATTTTACATAATTAAACTTCATGTTAACTTTACTTAGGCCTTAACTGTTTTCTTTACTGTAGTTCTACCCATTACTCATATTCTAGGCATCTTGTAGATAGTATAACTCATATTTTCTTTTTCTATTCAACTAAGCCATTTGATTCTCCTTGAGGTAGTTTTAGTGAATTGGAACACTAAACATTGGTCATGAATTAATAGATGTTATATACAGGAAATTATTTCACAGTGTAAGAAGAGTTCACTAAGACAAAATATATAATATTGCTAACTTGACTACAAATCGGATGAGTAAACAAACTTAGGCATCTAAAAGCCTTTAGCCATCTTATATACTCTGCAAAAACAAGTGTCCTCAAGATCAACACTCTATGAATTTGAAATTTAGGTCCAGCTCCTAGAGTGAAAATAGATCATCAAAAACATACCTGTATTTATTTATCTCGTTAATAGTTTGATTGAAGTATCATTGATATACAACGAACTGCACATGGGTACGATTTGGTAAGTTTTGACATGTGTACACATCTGTGAAACCATCTGTCACCTCTAAAGTTTCCTCATGCCCCTTTATAATCCTTTCTTTCTGTCCTTCCCATGCCCTTTTCACAGGCAGCCACTTACTTGCTTTCTGTCACCGTTGGTTAGTTTTCATTTTACACAGTTTTATATAAATAGTATCTTGCAGCATGCATACTCTTTTATTTGGTCTGGCCTCTTTCACTCAGAATTATTATTTTGAGATTCACCATTGCTTTCCATGTATCATTTGTCCCTTTTTTCTTATATCTGGGTTTTATGTCATTGTATGGGTATGCCATCATTTGTTTATCCATTTGCTTCTTTATGGCCATTTGGGTCACTGCCAGTTTTTACCTATTACAAATTAAGTTGCTATAAACATTCACATGCAAGTCATTGTATGAAGGTTTACTTTCTTTTCTCTTGACTGAATACCTAGGTTTGGAATGACTGGATCATATGGTGCATGTTTATGAACTTTTTAAGAAACTGCTAAACTGTTTTCCAAAGTGGTGGTGCCATTTCACATCCCCACCACTGGTGTGTAAGCTCTAGTTCCTTCACATTCTCACCAACACTTGTTATGGTTGGTTTATTAATTATTTTCCTCATGATTAATGATGTTGGGCATCTTTTCAGGTGCTTTTATGCCATCTATATTAGTTTCCTATTGCTGCTGTAATATATTATCATGAACTTGTTGGCTTGAAACAGAAGGTTATTCTCTCACAGTTATGGAGGCTAGATGTCTGAAATCAGTTTTACTTAGACAAAACCAAGGTATTAGCCAAAATCCTGTTCCTTGCCCTTTGCAGCATCTAGAACTGTACTGCTTGAATTCTTTGGCTCATGGCCCCTTCCTCTCTTCCATCTTCAAAGCCAGTGGTGTAACATCTTCTCTGACTCTGCTTGCCTCTGCTTTCATCACATGGCCTTCCTCTCTTCTATGGTCAAAACTTCCTCTGCCTTCCTCTTATAAAGAAAATGTGATTGCATCTAGGGTCCACCCAGGTAGTTCAGGACAATCTCATCTCAAAATCCTTAGTTTCCTTAATTTACTTACATCTACAAAGTCTTTTTCTCTTTTTTTTAACTAGAGATTAGCACATGGATAAATTCTGGGAAGCCATGATTCACCTGCCATATCATTCATTATTTCTTTTTTGGTGAAGTATATGTTCAATCTTTGGCCTTTTTTTTTTTTTTTCCTCTTTTAATTCAGGTGTTGTTGTTGTTGTTTTAGAGAAGGAGAGACAGAGTGTGAGCAACGGAGGAACAGAGAGAGAGAGGGAGACAAAGAATCCAAAGCAGGCTCCAGTTTCTCAGCTGTCAGCACAGAGTCCCATGCGGGGCTCAAAGCCACTAACTGCAAGGTCATGACCTGAGCTGAAGTCACACACTTAACTGACTGAGCCACCCAGGCACCTCTAATTCAGTTTTGAGAGTCTTTTATATAGGTCCTTTATGAATGCTTTGCAAATATTTTCCTCCAATGTGGCTTATCTGTTTGTTATCCTAACAGTATCTTTTGAAAAACGGAAGTTCCTAATTTTGAGTCCAGTGTATCATTTTTTTCTTCTATGGATCATGCTTTTGGTGTTCTAAGAAATCTTTGACAACCCAAGGTCACAAAGGTCTTCTCTTACGTTTTATCCTAGAACCTTTACAGTTTTAGATTTTACATTCAAGTCTATGATCCATTTTGAGTAATTTTCTTACATGGTACTCGATATGAATGTAACTTCATTTTCTTGCATGCGGATTTCCAAATATCTGAGCACCTTTTGTTGAAAAGCCTATTCTTTCTGCATTGAATTGCCTTTGCACCTTTGTCAAAAACCATTTGTTTATGTGCGTGTGGGCCTATTTTTGGACAGTTTATTCTGCTCCATTGATATATTTATCTATTTTGATGCTAATGCCACACTGTCTTACATTACCATAGCTTTATAACATGTTTTGAAATCAGGTCGTATAAGCCTCCAATTTTGTTTTTGAAACTTTTTGACCATTTATGTTCTTTGTATATCCACGTGAATTTTAAATGTCAAGTCCTAGCCAAAAATAAAAACAAAAGGAAAATCCTGTTGTGATTTTGATAGGATTTTGTGGAATGCTAGATCAATTTGAGCAAAAGTGACAGGCTTCCTGTCAAGGCTTCATGTCAAGCTTCCTGATCCATGAACTAGACATATCTTTCTAATTATTTAAGGCTTCTTTGCTTTCCCTCAGCATTTTTAAAAAAATTTTCATAATTCAGGCATTTATTCCTCTATATTCTTTTAAAAACTTTAATTTTTTTTTTTTTTTTTTACTTTTGACACAGAGACAGTGTGTGAATGGGGGAGGGGCAGAGAGAGAGAGAGGGAGACACAGAATCTGAAGCAGACTCCAGGCTGCTGTCAGCACAGAGTCTGATGCGTGGCTCCAACTTATGAACTGCAAGCTCATGACCTGAGCTGAAGTCAGGTGCCTAACCAGCTGAGCCACCGAGGCACCCTTATTCCTCTGTATTCTTTATCTGTACCATACACCATTAAAGAAAATAAGGTCATGACGCCAATATCAAAACCTTAAACTTTCTTCCATATTTCTCTGAAAATATATTTTATTTGCTTAATATGTAAACTCCATCTTTTTGGAGATATTTCTATTGTTTCAAAAGTAGTTTTGTCAGTATGTCCTTGTCAAAATAGAGTAAATATTTTCTTATCCTTGATTTCCACAGCATTTTACAGTTTCTTATGAGAATCTCAACACACTTAATCTATATTTATAATTTATCTTTACATCACATAATTAAGTGATGAAGTTCAAGAATCTGGCAGTTCAAGAATCTGGTAGTTACAGGATTTACCAACTTCAGGTTCATAGCTAGTTGTCAACAAAGACATGTAGAAGTCAGATAATTATCTTTGAATTATAGGACCCCTGATTATATTCTGGTAAAAAAGCTTTGGTTTTTTTTTTCTTTGTTTTAAGGACTGTGAAATAGGGCTTTAAACGATTTTCTATGTACAAATCGTGATTATTTTAGAAGATATAACAAAATGTCCAGATATTGTATCAATATTTAAAGCATAATTATTCAAAAGGCACAGAGGCTAAACATCCATGCCTTTGTTGTCCAAACCCCGGAGCACTTAAACCAGGGGGCTCTATTTGCATTCCATCACTATAACAAGTGGAGTGCATTTCTGTATCTGTTCTGCGTTCTAGCAGCAGAAAGTAAAACTCCGTCTTCTCACGGAATCTCAGAAGTTATCACACAAAAACCATGTAAGAATTACCATATTGCTTATCAAAGGGCAAAGCCCATGGTTACAGCCCTGTTGACTGGTAGGTGGTGTGGAAGAGATCGATATGAGCTGTGTAATCATCCCTCCAGCTTTATTACAACGTCGGTTTTTTCCAAAGACATAATATACATGGGTACTAATGGCTAATTCGTTTAAATTAGTTCAATAGTATGCATTTTGACTGATTTCAACAAATATTTGTAACATATAGCTCTTTCAGAGGGACACTTTTAACAATCAAGCAGAGTTGAATATTTCAACATGCCTCCAGTTTCTAACATGATGTCAGGAGGCATTTGAAAAGATTAACTCCTTTTCACCAGAAATGCCTTCTATTTGATAAATTTCAAGGTAAATACCATCTTAGCTTGCCACCTCTTCCGATCTTTACAATGATGTTGATTTCATTTTTAATGCAGAAAATGACTATCACTGTGAGTTGACTCAGCTTTTTGTGGTCGAAGGTTATTACTATTTTTACACCACTCCATGTGCCAGTAAAATGTTTCTCACTTCATTATCATGCCCAGGCCTTTATGGTATCGCTTAATACAGGATGAAAATATTTGTCCATTTTGTGTTTGGGTGTTGGTGAGCATGGATGATTGTGGGGATTCAAATGGAGTCGTGAAAAGGGTTTTTACTGATGAATAACAAAAATCTTTCAGAGCTATGGGTACATGTATTTTTAATAGGTGCATTTATTTGATTACCAGCAGCCACTTGTAGTGAGTTCCAGTTGCTCCCCACTAACGGACATAAAAAAATAGTTATTAAGCTGAGATTTCTCAGATTTTCTGAGCAAGACTGACTTCTATTTAAATATGAATTCAAATTTATAAAGTATTTTAAAAATGCTGAATGATATTTTCAGCATTCGGCTTATTTTGGAGTTCAGGAGTGACTACCTCGGGTGACTTGTTATGCTGCTTTTTACCGACTTAGAAATACACGGGTGTTTTAAATACACGGCAGAAGACTGACCTCAGGGGAACCTAGATGGCCTATTATTAAAGAGTCTTAGTTTTTGATAATTAGACACTGCATTTGTTTACATGTATACTCAGAGTGCCTCTGAGAAACTAAATTCCCACATTTTTAGCTCCCTACAAACAGTGATAGACTTGTTCTAACCAGCTTTACCTGAGTTTATTTCTAAGTGGCTTTTAGGGCAAATGACTTGAATCACCGTGTTGTTCACGTTGATATTATATGATGATTTAACCCTCAGAACTCTTGTGCTGTGTACTTTGGCTTTACTCCAAGTCACCATGAGATACGCATAGGGCACGCTTTGTCTTCGCTGAAATCACGAAAACACTGCAATTTCAGAATATGTGGTACCTGTTCCAAGATCATAAAGTGGCCTATCTATTGCCTTCACTCTTGAGCCCATAAAGTACTCCCCATGGTTCCTTTAAAACTAAATTGGGAAGGTGTCCTGTTGCTGGATGTTCATTTCATTTCACATTAATGTGTGGATTCATGTGCTGTCATTATGTTTGTTTTAGAGGTGGATTTTGACAGGAAACTAGCAAGGTTTCAATGTGAAATTTAGCTACAATTTCACATAGATAATTCTTCCTGTCTCTACTTTTTCTTTGAGCATGTAAAATTGAACACACGATTACTTACTTGTACTCAAAGTTACTAAGTAGAGTTTCAAGCCAGGAACTTCCAGTGGAAGGCAGTCTCTTTTGTTAGTGTTTGATGCAAAATGCGTGAAAAGTAAATTTAAGATTAACTGTGTTTGGGGGGCACCTGGGTGGCTCAGTCGGTTGAGTGTCCGACTTTGGCTCAGGTCATGATCTCACAGCTCATGGGTTCCAGTCCCAAGTCAGGCTCTGTGCTGACAGCTTGGAGCCTGGAGCCTGCTTCAGACTCTCTGTCTCCCTCTCTCTGCCCCTCCCCTGCTCATGCTCTGTCTCCCTTTCTCTCCCAAAAATAAATAAACATTAAAAAAATTTAAAAAAAAAAGATTAACTGTGTTTGGAAGCACTTTTAAAAGAAAACTCACAGCTATGTTGTACAACTATTGGTGTTCAGTCAAAGGACTTGTTCTGGTGGAGGAGATAGATCTGAGAGATAAGAACATGTAAAGTCTCAGTGGTAAATCAGTTTGGCATGAAAGGCTTCAAAGTGTTTAAATCCACTTCCACTTTCAGTCTACAGAATACCAAATAGTCTGTTCAATGAATTATTTCATGATATTCCTCCAATGTTTGGTGAGAAAACTAGTGAATGAGAAACATTACTTTTGAAATTAAGAAAATTGAGTTGAGTATATATTAGCAATTTGAACCAAAAAAAGCTAAATATTTCTTTTTTTTTTTTTAAGTTTTAAGAGTTTAAGAAAACATTGATTTGAATGGGGCAGTGACAAACTGGAAGTGATTAGAACTGCTCCCAAGATAAGTATTTCTAATTTTCTATTTTGAATCATTTATGCATAATCAATATTTTAAGTTATAATTTCTGATGTATTGTGGATGCTATATTTTAAAACTATCCTAAAATCATTTGGGCATATATAGCTATTTGTGTGCATGTATACACACATATGTATAGGATATAACATATATATATTTTGATCATTTTGAAAATTGATTCAGAAAACTTAAGTTTTAACTATGTGTTTTGATGAATACTATAGGTCCATAAATAATAATTTAGGTATTTATATATGTGTTTAAGTATATGTAATATATATGCTTTGTCTCAGAGGGTTTCCTTTTAAAGGTATATAGAAATATATAAAACTAACATAAATTTGCTTCTAAGGAGCATCATGTTTTTAAAATTTAAATAATGTTAAAAATAATATAACAAACTATCATTTGATTTATTGAATATGTATTAGGTTCACTTTCAAGTGAGACAATAGTGAATTTATATGGCTTCCTCATGATCTCTCATCCAAAGAAAAAAGAATGAAAGAGGGAATAAGCATTTTGCGCAGTGCTCTGGTTTTCATTCCCCAAATATCTGGGTGACCTTCTGGTGTTGTAGGGTTCAATATCTGAGTAGGGGGCTCTACTTCCTTGTGAAACCATCCAAAAGAATTGGCCTTATCCTTCATCTCTCATCTCTCATCTCTGAGATTCTGAGCCTTGCATCAATGGTCGAATTAAATTCTTCAGTCCAGAAGAATAGACTCAGTCTTCCCAGGCATCCCTCAACAGTCTTGGGCAGTCATCAACCAAGAAAGTAGCATCACACATGCTAAAAGAAAAAAGATTTTCTAGAAAAAAATAAAGAAAGAATTCAGTAGTGTCTACTAGATGCAGGAACAAAATCTACATGGAAGAAATAGTAAAGCAATTAGTATCGACTTTAAGACAGGAAGTATTTTTTATGTTTCCATTTGTTTCTCATTAAGAACCACCTCAACTTATTGGTGCATATGTAACAAAAATAACTCACTTATTCTTATTTATTTATTTATTTATTTATTTATTTATGCACACAGAGTAAAAACGCAGACTTTTGGGATTTTATTCCCCAGCCATTATCAATGGGTTTTTAAGCTAGCTAAAGGAAAGGCAATTCCTGGGAGAATTAAAATCTTGTAAGTGAAGACTCAGGCCAAATTAATCCATGGGTATATATACTTTACTATATTGCAAAAACACTCTTGCTGGCAAAAACAATTTTGATATAGACCAGTCTTCTCTCCTTTATTCGATTAGAAATTTTTCTCTGTAGGGATTTGAATCTCAAAGGCCTGAAACAAAAGTGAAAGTCAACTTAATTCTTTGTGTTTCTGTCTTTTCTTTCTTCCTTCTTTTCATCCCAACCACCAAAGATTTATGTTCTGTGCACTGGGCTAGGTACCAGGGAATAAGAGATAAATAAGACACAGTCCCTGCTGATAAGGGCTTTATCATCTAGTGGGAAAGATAAAAATAAATAAATACAAGAAATAAAGTATTGTAGGCTTTTTGATAAAAGGATGTACCTCTAGGGAAAGGGAAAGAAGCAGTTAGTTACATGTAGGGGGATCTGACAAGGCTTCGTGGATAAAATGATGGTTGCGATGATGATTATGACCTTGTAGTCACCAGTGGACAAAGTGAGAAGAGTATTTCAAATAAAAGCAGCACACAAGAAAAGTAAAGAGGCTTGAAGTGGTAGGTACGTGCAGAATGGTTTGAATAGTTTTGGTATGGCTGGAATAGAAGATGTGCATGTGAGAATAAGAAAAAGAAAGGCACCAAAAAGGTGAACTAAGAGTGTTGAATAGCTCTGTCATTTTAGAAGTCTGGAGTTTGTACTACAGAAAAGAGAGACCTGTAGGAGAACTTGTTGTTTTGTTTTGCTTTAGTAATATCATTGTTGCAGCCATGTGGAAGGTGGTTTGCACAGAGGCCCATGCAGACTGAAGTGGGGAAGGAGAGAGACTGTTTTCACAATCCAGGCTGATGCAGATCTAGAGAGCAGAGCAGTTACAACAGCAATAAAGATAGAGCAAAGCACACAAAAGGAAGGTAATTCAAGGGGCTGCCAAGGATTGTTTTTCCTATCTCCACCAAGATTAGAAGGCAAGTGGCCAAAGCGCTCTATGTCCTTATAATAATTGGTTGTGTAGCATTGATCACTTAATTATGTAAAAGATAAGAAAAGAGTTTCTCTGTAGTTCCTGTGTATGGCAGAATGTCTTTAGGCAGCATTTCTTTTCTTTTCTTCTCTTCCCTTCCCTTCTCTTCTCTGTCTCTGTCTCTCTCTGTCTCTCTCTCTCTCTCTTTCTGTCACTTGGTCTTGTTGCTGTTTGTATCTAACAAAGTTTATGTTGGGAAAGGGAGTTTGGGCCACTTTGGGAAAAAGAAATTGATTTCTTTGTACATTTATTCACTCAACAAACACTTAGAGAGTACTGCACTGTGTCCCTGGGGATATGAAAAGAAAATGGCGCAATCCATGGCCTGGACTTGGAGATTTCACAGCACAATGGGGAGAGTATATAGTAACCACTACACTATCCTAGTCTCCACAGTGGAGGCATGTATGAACTGCAGAGGAACACAGAAGAAAGTAAATGCTTGAGGTCACACTTGGAAAATGAATAATTTGCCATGGGGAAAGGGAGTCAGACAGAATGAATATTTTATATTTAAAATTTCACACAA
Organism: Acinonyx jubatus; assembly: GCF_027475565.1. Lineage (NCBI taxonomy): Eukaryota > Metazoa > Chordata > Mammalia > Carnivora > Felidae > Acinonyx > Acinonyx jubatus. Next base: position 52,274,198 of record NC_069387.1, read on the forward strand.
ATAAGGGGAACCTGGTATGTTGAAGAATAAATGGTTCAGAACAACCCCAGGAAAAATGGTGAGAGATAAAACCATTTTAGTAGGCAGGAACCGGGATATAGAGGGACGTTCAAGATAAAATATTCAAGAATTATGACATGGTCCAAATTGCATGGGCAGAGAAAAGAGAAGGGATTAACATTAGTTAAGCAGGTACTTAACTCTGTGATGAATGCTTCAGGGGTAGTATTTCAGCATGATGCAGTGGGAAGAGCACAGTTTTGAAACTGAACAAATTGGAGTTTAGATCCTAGATCTTTTTTATTAATTTTTAGAGTTGGGTCAATTAATTTATTCAAACATCTATCATCTTCATAATGTTTTATGCCTAACTTGCATGGTTGTTATAAAGAACTGATGTTAGCTGCAAAGTGTATGACACGATAAGTGTAGTCATATCCTTAGTACGAATAAACACTATTAGAGCTGAAATTCAAAGCTCTGCATAATTCCAAAGAATGCACATGACACAGCCCTTAACCAGTCAGAATCTTGCAGAGCCTTGGACTGCTTCACTTAACAGTTGGTATGTGACTCATTCTGAGTCCACCGAAGTTAACCCTAAAAATTACATGGAGATCCGGTCAAACAAGCCTTCTTTTTCTGCAGATTTAGAGCACTGAGAAGGTGAGTCTAGAGATCATTGTCACTGTTTGCCACCATGAAGCATGAACTAACTGGCCAAGAAATCATGCTAAAATAGAAGGAGGCAGAGTCAGGAAAGTGACAGTAAGTCCTAGTTCAGCTGTACCTAAAGTTAGCTCTCACTATGTACTTTTTGGGTAAAGGAGCTAAATAACAATAATAACCACAATAATAAAAGTAACTTCCCTTTTGGTTTAGCCTGAATTGAAATAAGTTTTCAGTCACTTTTATCCAAGAATACTGACTAATAAGGTTGGAATTAGTAATATAGATGCACACTTCGGCACAGCAATAATGTAGGGATAGAGCGTTTGTAATCAATAAAGGAAAGAACTAAATATTACGAGGGAGAGACAGTTGGTGTAGACTGCTTGTTCTAGAAGCTGAACTAAAAAAAAAAAAATCTTAAAGGAGAAAGCACAGTAGCTAGAGTGGAGACAGTTAAGGAAGTATTTATTCCCAAGATGGGAGACACTTGAGCATGTTTCTAGCCTGCAGGAATGAGGCCAGTGAAAAGGAAAAGGTTGACAGTACTGAGAAGAGAGGGGATAATTAATGGAGGAAAGTCCAGACAGAGGCAGGAAGTGATGAATATTTCTGTTGCCATGAAATCTCTAATAAGGTCTAGTGTCTACTCAGATGGTTGATCAATTTGACTAAAAGTTCTAATTTTTTTTAAAGAATTGTTTTAACTTCTACATGTCTAGTTATATTTTTTACGTTTCCTCCAATCCCTCCTATTTTCCCCAATCCATATGAAGTCGTATAATACCCCAGTTTCCCATCAAACCAAACCAAACAAAACAAAAAACGCACAAGCAAAACTAAATTAAAACCCCCCATTCAAACTAGTGGAGATTTCCACAGCCAAAGAATATCCAGGATAACTGAAGGCATCTCAACAGAGTCATTTTGCAAGTTTTTAGGTTTCCTCCACTTTTTTTGTCCGTAATTTTCACAATCTGATGCACAAAAACAATGGGAAAGAAGATTACGTCAAATGTATGAAAGAAGTGGCAGAAATCCAATGGGAAAGACATGCCCTCCACATTTGGCAGGAGATGTGCAGAGAGGCAGTGGCTTTGTAAAGTGATGAGTCACACTTGAACAGAGGCTCTGGAAGGAATTAGTTCAAGAGAAGGCTGGAGAGCTCCCTGAAATGTATGAGTGCCTTGGGCCATTAGCAATATGTGTGTGATCATAGCGAGACAAAGGAAACCCTGAGGTCTTCAGCCCGTTTTTTTCTGGAACCAGCAGAGGAAAATATCCCTAGCTTTTCCTGTCTCTGTGCTGTGTAGAAAATCACAGCCCTTTTCTATTCTAGTGAGAAAACAGTTCATAAGCACTTTTTAGAAAACTTTATCTTGACCCAAAGTATGTAATACAGATTTTAAAGATGGTAACTAGATGACTCTGAAGGGAAGATTGATCTGCTCAAAGGTCACTGGGCCACACAATTAATGAGCTTAAGACAGACTGGGCAAGAGATGGATGAGAGAGAAGAAAACTGTTTGTTTAACTCTGAATCAATCAACAAAAAGCAAGCAAGCATCAGGCTGGCAGCAAATGACTAGCATATGGACAAAGCCTCAAACAACCAGGCAAAGAACAAAGCCGAATTTACATAAAGACGTACCTATTGAACAATATGGTAAATATCAACGGCCACGTATCAGGGATCAAAAGTTTCTGATTCGAGTGCTAGCAAACTGCTCAGTATTTAATGTCTTAAGCAGGGATGGATTACCTTTCTGCAATAATTTTGAAAATAACTATAAATATTTATAGACATAAATGACAGCTATTTTCCTAATCCTGTTTGTTGTACCACGTCGTAGTAATCCTAGAACTTTGAAGGGCAGAAGTAAAATTTCAGTTTTATAACAATCACATTTTGAGCTTGTGACATGGAATAATACGACTCATTGTTATACTTCTGTATGTTCAAATATGACCAGAGAATAAAAAGAGGTTAGGCTTTCATAGGCTGAATTATCCAAGTGAGACCTAAATCCCCACAAATTGGTTTTTAAGTGAAGTGCCATGAAACCAATAAAATGTTCCAGTAGATTAATGCAACTGATTGATCAATTGGTTCATAAAGTGGAGCACTTTGTTTCTAAAGCATTGAACGATAGATCACGGAACAGAGTGTTGGTTCCAGGCCTTCTAAAATGGATACAGAACTGCTGGTGTAGAGGCAATTGGCAATATTGTCAGAAGACAGCCTCAGAGTGTGCTAAAACATCAGCTAATTTCTAGCTGTTATACTGTAAAGTTTTATTTATTTATGTATGTATGTATGTATGTATGTATGTATTTATTTTATTTACTTATTTCTTTTTTTTCATTTCAAAAGACCAAAAGTACTTGACATGAGTGGGGAGAGAGAACCCTCCCAGTTCTGGGAACTTTGAGTGAAGGCACTAAGTCTGTACAGCCCAATTGTGATAAAATGACTTAAACATTTCATTATTCCAGTTTCATTTGCTTGGGAGAGTATCCTTGACCCTAGATTAATGTAGAATTGAAATTTCCACAAACTGCAAACCTCTCACCATGTAACTAGAATGATGTCAGTAGAGCAGGTGATCTGAGGCCTTGGGTGACCTCTGAGGGGATGTCCTCTAATGGCAGTGGTGAGGGGGCTTGTTTGGCTTTGACTTTTAAAAATTGCCGGAGAAGACTACTCTTTGTCTCTTGCCATTTGAAAAGAACTGGAAGCTGTAGGCATGTGAGAGCTGATTGTCTCCAGTCCCCCTCTGCATGAAAATTCTTGGCGCTCTGCCTGGTTTACTTTACAGTTAGTATTACCTCATTATTCTTATTTTCTCCTGGTGTCCTGCCTTGAAGAGCTTTTCCCGAATGTGATTTTTCTGTCTCTCCCTTCAGAGTTGACCATGCAAAAATCAAATAAAGACAGTCAAAGCACTGCCCTCAAGGGTGTGATTATAGTGACTTTTGCCTAGGCATCACAGTCCATTATTAATGTAATTCTTCTGAGGAGGCCTTGTGAAAGAGTCCAGTCTGATATAGTTTCCCCATTCTATGATTGAGAAGCTGAGGTACATTTTAAAAATGGAGGAAAGTAGCAATTACAGTGGTCAGGCAACAAAATATTGCAGCAAATAAAAAGTTGAGAACAACATCTATGCTGTGCCCAATTCTGTGCTAGGTGCTAAAGTATGTCCGTTCAAATCCTCAAATTAACTTTCTAAATTAAATGGCATTTTGTTTCAATTTGCTGCTAAGTCCCAGGGCTAGAATTTGACCCCAAGGTCATCTCCTTCCAAAGCTCAGTCTTTGTCACATCACACAGTACTCTTTCCCAATTGAAATAGTACTTTTATAACATATTTCAGTGATGATTTACACTGAGTAGTACATTTTACTAACTATCCTCACAAAAATCTTTTGTACTTAATAGGGATAACTAACTTTTTCTTACAGATGAAGAAACTGAGGCAAATTCAGAAGAAACTGAGGCCAGGGGAGACCCTCCTTCTTCCTACAAAACTTAATCACATTATAGGAGATAGGATTAAGGTCTTCTGTGTTGCAATACTATGGCAGCTACATTAGATCACATCATCTATTTGGGGGTATTTATTTTGGGATAGACCCAAAGCAGTTAAGGATAATGATATATGTATCAGGATTTCCACAAATAACCACAAAATTTTACATGATTTTACTCAAGCTGTAGGTAAGAGGTGCTATCATCACACAGTGTGGAGAAAAATGCAATAAGTTCCCTGACAGCCAGAACAGTATATCCCCAACAATCAGCACAGTTCCTGGCAAATAGTGCATATTCAATAAATAGTTGCTGAGTGAATGGAGAATAACTTAATAACATTGACAAATAAAGGGAGAGCTTGTTTGGGTGCCTGGGTAGTTCAGCCGGTTAAGCATCTGACTCTTGATTTCGGCTCAGGTCATGATCTCATGGTTGTGAGATTGTGCCCTTCATCGGGCTCTATGCTGAGCATGGGACATGTTTGGGATTCTTTCTCTCCCATTCTCTCTCTCTCCCTCTCCCCCCCACCCAACTTGTGCCCAAGCTCTCTCTCTGTCAAAATAAATAAACATTTGAAAAAGAGAAAGAGGGAGCACTTGCTAGTGAGAAAAACATTAAAAAATGAATGGACAGCATTGGTGTGTAGGTGGAACTATAAAGCTGCAACTTTTCAGCTTGTCAGCAGGGCCCACTGACAAAAAAAAAGAAAAAAAAAGTATACCTCTTCTCAAAAGGCTTCACTGGGAAAATGTGGTCTGAGGAATGTTGATTAATTTGACTATGTATATATCACACCAAATTCATCTATACATGGAAAATGCCACTAAACTTACCAATGGGGTATCTCTTTTTGGATGCACTCAGAATGGCTTTATACTCCTAAGAATTTGTTAGTTCTTTTGATCAATAACTAAAAAAAAGTTGAGTGCCTACTGTGTCATGATCCTCAATAGTGAGGATAGCAGTACACAAAATGGAGAAAAATTCTTCCTCATAGATCTTATATTCTAGTGTAGGAAGAGACAATAAACAAAAAGTTTATATACTCTGTCAAATGAGGATAACAGCAATGAATAGAAATAAAACAGGATATGGAGTGCTAGTTTGTGTGTGTGTGTGTGTGTGTGTGTGTGTGTGTGTGTGTGTGGAGAGAGAGAGAGAGAGAGAGAGAGAGAGACAGCCTGTGCAATTTAAAATACAGTGATATAGGAGACCTCACACATAAGATGATATCTAATGAAAGATATGAAGGAGTGAAAGAGATATAGATACTTAGAAGGGTGAGAAAGACATTATTGAAAATGGGCTAGTAAGTACAAAATCCCAAAGGCTGGAGTGTGCCTGTATTGTTAGAAGGAAGAAGGCTGGTGTCAGGACAGGGAACAGGTACACAGTAAAGTCGGAGAGGAAAATGGGTATTACATAGTGCCTTAGAGATGATTGTGAAGGCTCAAAATCTTCTCTGCACAGGAAACCATTAGTGGGCTTTGAGCACAACAACATGATTTAATATATACTGTACAAGGATTACTCTGACCACTTACTGTACTATGAATTGACCAGGGGCAAGGATGGAAGCTATTGAAGTGATCCAGGGGAGAGATGATGATGATTTGCTGAGATATTAACAGCAAAGTGGTAAGAAGTGGCCATAATCTGGATATGGATTTGAAGGCAGAATTGCTAAGGTTTGTCAAGGAACTGGGTATGGGGTAGAAGAGAAAGAGATCTGTCCAAGATAACACAGAGGTTTTTGTCCTTAGCACCAGAAAGGTGTTGCCATTTACTAAGACAGGAAAGACTGTAGGGTGAGGAAGTTCCAGAGATGGGGAATTCAGTTTGCAGTTGGGTGTATGAGGCTGGAGCTCAGAGGAGATGTCCAGGCATGATACAGAGATTAAAGAATCATCAACTTATAGATGGTATTTAAAGACCTGAGACTGAATGAGCTCATCTGAGGATATACTACTGATCGATAAGAAAAGGAGTCCAAAGACTAAGTCATTTCATGATTGAGCACAAATAAAAGACTGAGCCTCCACTCCCATGTGTATTGCAACATTATTCACAACAGCCAAGATATGGAAGCAATCTAAGTCTCCATCAGTGGATGAATGGATAAAGAAGATATGATCGTATGTATCATATATATCACGTTATATATATATATATATATATATATATCACATCACACACATGATAGAATATCATTCAGCCACAAGAAGGAGGTCCTGCCATTTACAACATGGATAGGTTCTCAGAGAAAGACAAATACTGCAAACTATCATTTATGTAGAATCTTAAAATAAAAACAAACAAAAACCCCCAAAGTCATAAAAACAGAGTAGAAAAGCAGGGAGTGGGAGCTAAGGGAAATAGAAGAGGGGGATAAGGACGTGGAAAGAGCACCCAGTGATGTAGGAGAAAAAGCAGGAGAATTTGATATCTGAGAGCCATGTAACAAAAGTGTTCTAAGGAGGATTGATCAATGGTGGGTGCCAAATGTTGCTTGAAAACCATGGAAGATGAGAATAGAGAACTCATCAAGAGTTTTAACAATGGGAGAGTATTCATGACCTCAGCAAGAGCTGTTTCAATGGAGAGATGAGTCCCAAAAGACTGGATTGGATTGGATTGGATTAAATAGATAATGAAGGAGAGGAATTGAGGCAAAGATAAATATACAGTTTTACATTTCAGTACGTGCAGAGAATTGTGAAGGACGGAGATGACTGGAATAAGAGGGGATTGGGTTGCATACTCTGATGGCATGAAAATCTACTCTCAGTGAGTTTAGGAAAGAGAGAGGGAGGAAAGATAGGAAATGTCAACATGAAGAGCACTCAGCAGCCTTCATACCTAGAGATAGTAGGATGTGGGAGAGAAACTATCCATCATACTTGGGGGCTGAGTGGGAACCTGTGCCATAAGGAAAGAAGCATTTTTCAGTTGGAGTAAAAAAAAAAAAAAAAGGTAAAGAAAAAAAAAAAGGTAAAGGGAACCTTAAGTGACATATTTGAAGACATGGGGTATTGAATGGCCCTTGAGTCCAGAGGGCTTAGTGTAATGGTTTTACAAATTGGAGAATGGCAGGAGGAGATGAGGTTAGGTTAGGAGATATGGGTTTGGAGTCTCAGAGATGGAAACAAGGGCTTATTGTGACTGATAAAAATAATGATAATAGATATAAATTTAGTAAAATTAAATTTGATAGTCTTAAAGCAAATTATAGAGATATAGTTGTGAGTATTGTAGATGAGGGAAAAGGAGATGGGAGTATTGTCCAAAGTGTGAGGAACACGGGGTGTTTTGTTACATGATATCTGTAAATGCCAAATATTTCCTTGTCTTTCTGGGTAGTGTATTTTTAGACTTTTCCCAGACTCTGAGCTTATACTATGTTGTAATAGTCACTAAACAAATATCTGTTGAAAAAAAGAGTATAAGAATGAATACATGTTTCCATAAGATGATAAAATGCTGAATGAGACTTCATTTTACATGGGGTGGAGTAACTTGTGTGGGACCAGGACTGCTATTTAGAACAACTAGAAAAGCCAGGTAAAATGATGATCTGTTTGACAACATCACAGGCTGTCGAGGAAATAGACACCAGGAGCACTGAGTTGGGAGGCTGAGATTTGGAGTGTACCCATCATGTGGCTGATTCTCTCCTCAGGACAATTCCTAGATTCTGGGGCTGTGTGGGTTAAGGACAGCAAAACTGACTGGTGTTCGATGTCTAATAGTTCTTAAAATGTCTGGTGATTCCCTCAGTTTGGGACATACAGTCACCTGAGTGAATAACCATAGGTCGCTTTGGGAAAGGACTAAGGACTAAGTATATACCACAGTATATACTTCCATGGTGTTACAGGGTCCTTCCTCCTAGGGCTCCCTAGGTTCCAAACAGGAAAATTAGCTCAGTTCTGATAACCAAGCAAAGAACTGTGATATTTTCTTGAGTTTCCCTCATCTTCTTACCCCTCTATTCTTGCTCTTTTGTTGCCGCTGTTATTTATTATTGATTTTGAACAGAATCTTGGCAGGCCCCCACCTCCCTTTCTCATGGGAACCCCAGATTCCATTAATCATTTACACTGTTCCCTGTGGGTCAAGCCTACTGGGCTCCTCCTCGGCTCACTCTCTGACCTTTCTGGTATTACAATCATTGCAGGCTCATCTTAATGCCTTTCCTGTTCTCTAGGACCTGGGTCCCTTCAGTCTGAGCTGATTTGGTTGCTCTCTGATGCTACCATTTGGCTTTTGTTTGTATTTTATTAAGCTTTTTGAGTTATTTTAGATGGCAAACTTAGTCCGATAGCAGCAATTTAGTCACAGATGAGTTACAGAATATTTAAACACTACGAATTAATAAATACCCTTTGCCCCTGGGAGACCCACTACTCTACCTCTTAGCACTCAAGTCCACCCACACAGAAACAAATTAACATTTTATTCCTAAAGAGAAAATGCATTCCCTACAATATTTTTCTCACCATCGTCTCATGTCCCTGCTATACTGCGCTTTTTTTTATCCTATAATAAGATACCCTTGGACAGTTTTGAAATATGGTCATTCAGATTTCTGTGTTTGAGGCAAGGCATCAAGTGTAGTATTTTAAAACATTAATAAAACTAAATGTATGTTTGTATGTTGGGAAGGAAGTTGGCAGGAGGATTCTGGAGACCAATGGTTCCTTAGCTACGGTCTTCCTAGGAAAACCTGGGGTAAACTAACATTTTAATTGAAATTATGATTTTCATTACATCAAATGTATTGTTTGTCTTACTCCTTTTCTTGAATGAAAAATGGCATGCATTATATTAGCAAATATATCAGAAAAGAAAAGCATCAAAGAGATAGGGTATACTTGAAATCTTTTTGACCGCATGATTTATAAAGCAAGCTATTCTATTTATACAGTTAACATCACATTGCACTTCTGAAAATCTGAACTCAGTTTTCAGAGTTAAAAATTATTTGCTGTGAATATGTGTTTTAGATACTTAAATAGTTGTTTGAGTTCTGTATTACATGCATATGCTTTTTAAAGCTTATCTTTTTTGGCAATTTATCAATTTTTATTGTTATTGATTGATTGATATTTTATTGCTATATAATTGCTATCCTTTCTATTTCCCATAGGAAAGTATATATTAAGCATTATACTTTTCAGGATAACAATGAGAAATTACTTAACATATGTCAAATTTCTCTTAAAACTATGAATTCCTAATAGCAATAGCTATCGCTTATAATGAGCTTTTAATCCTCACAGCAATTCTGTCCTACAGATCTTGTTCTCATTTCTCAGATGTAGAAATTAAAAGTCAGAGTTTAATACCAGCTTAAGGTTACATGAATATCAGTGGAAGAGTCAGGAGTTAAAACCATTTCGTAATGTACACACATAGCAGCTCCTGGTTATTCAATCAAGCACTAATCTAGATCCTTCTAGAATCTAGAATTCTGTGAAGGAATTTTGCAGATGTGATTAAAGCTGCTAATCAGTTAAGGTGATCCCATGGGAGATTATCTTGTATAGACTTGAATCAATCCATTGGAAATCCTTTCAGACATGCTCAAGTCTTCTCTGAGTGGAGAGCTTCCTACCTGTGGTCATCATAAGCTTTTGCTCCTGCCCCTGGGGTTCCAGCTGGCTCACAACATTCTTTTCCTGATGGCTTTCCCAACAGGCCTCCCACTTGCGTAGCCAGTACCCACAATTACATAAACAAAAAGGCATATATTTGCTTATAGATATAATCTCCCACGGGTTTGCATCTCTGGATGAACCTTGACTAATACTCTTGCCTTCACTGCAAATCTCATGCTTGAGTCTGAACTTTGTGCAAATTCAGAATGGAACAGTGGGGAGGGAACAGTGAATTTAAGAACAGGGTGGAGAGAGTGAAGAGCTTTATTTTTGTATCTTTACATCGCGATGTTGAAACAGTTTCTACAAAGAATTCTTTTCCTGTCATTTGAGTGACTCATGTTCAACAACTTTTGACATCATTTCTAAAATTATATGGTATTAAGTAAATATAACTAGTGGCTATTAGTATCTGATTAGTAACACTAGGAGTTATGACGTATCAACATTTTTCAGTGTAAACCTTGAATTTGAATCCAGAAGTTCTGGATTATAGGGAAAAAGTTTTGCTGCTATTACATGTGTACATGAGAATTCTCCACAGATTTGTGTAAACAGTACTTTTCTGCAGAGCATTCCCTTATAACCTGCTCAATAGTCTCCAAACAAAATAGATTTCTCTTTTAATGAATGAATACTAGAATACAAAATACCTTAAAAAATACTTTTATGGACTAAATGTTTGTGTCTGCCCCAAATTTATACATTGAAGCACTAACCCCCTAGTGTGTTTGTATAAGGAGATGGAGCCTTTAAAGGAAGTAATTAGGTCTTCATTCTTTTTTTTCTTCAGTTTATTTATTTTGAGAGACAGACAGACAGACAGACAGACAGAAGGAGCTCGCATACATGTATGCAAGTGGTGACCTGAGCTAAAATCAAGAGCCCAGAGGCTTAACCGACTAAACCACCCAGGTGCCCCAGGGCTTCACTCTTATGATCTCATTTAATCTTAGTCCAGTGGGATTGGTTTTCTTATAAGAGAGAGTGCTCTCTCTTTCTCCACCAGTGGACAAGGAAGAGGTCATGTGAACCCGCAGTGAGATGGTGGCCACCTGTAAGCCAAGAGGAAGGGCCTCAGAATAAAACCTACCTTGCTGGCACCTTGATCTTGGACTTTCCAGCCTCCACAACTGTGAGAAATAAATGTCTGTTGTTTAAGCTACCCAGTTGGTGGTATCTTGATGGCACCACAGGCAGATTAAGAAAAATACTAAACCTAAAAGATAACATTTTAGGGGCACCTGGATGGCTCAGACTGACTTCAGCTCAGATCATGATCTCACAGTTCATGAGTTCCAGCCCCGTGTTGGGCTCTGTACCAACAACTCAGAGCCTGGAGCCTGCTTTGGATTCTGCGCCTCCCTCTCTCTGCCCCTCTCCCTCTTGTTCTCTGTCTCTGTCTCTCTCTCTCTCTCTATCTCTCTTTCTTTCAAAAATAAATTTAAACATTAAAAAGAAATATATTAAAAAGGTAACATTTTACTAAAAATTAGTTAAGTATATACAATTTATTTATTAACTATCTCAAAAAGCATATACTACCAAAAGTTTCTTAAACTTTTTAGTATCTTAGGCCCATAATTTTAAGCTAAATTAAATAGCAGACATGCAGACAATGTAGTAAGCATAATAAATTCTAGAGGAAAAAAAAATAATAGGTTTTGGGGCACCTGCATGGCTCAGTCTGTTAAGCATCCAGCTCTTTATCTAGTCCCGGGTCATGATCTCTCAGTTCGTGGGATCAAGCCCTGCATCCAAAATACAATTAAAAAAATTTTTTTTAAATGTTTATTTATTTTTGGAAGAGAGAGACAGAGCATGAGTGGGGGAGGGGCACAGAGAGAGAGACACACAGAATCAGAAGGAGGTTCCAGGCTGCAAGCTGTCAGCACAGAGCCCAACACGAGGCTCGAACTCACAGACTGCGAGATCATGACCTGAGCCGAAGTCGGACCCTCAACCGACTGAGCCACCCAGGTGCCCCCCAAAATACAATTTTAAAACAGTTAAAAAATTTTTCAAAGTGATTAAACATCATAGCTATAAAGGTATAAGATAAAAGTCTTACTAACTTTAGGTATATGAAATTAGAATGTAATCAAATAACAGTTGAACCATTTAAATGCCAATTTAAAGTTTAAAAAATAGGGGCGCCTGGGTGGCTTAGTTGGTTAAACATCTGACTTGATTTCAGCTCAGGTGATGATCTCACATTTCTTGGGATCTGGTCCTGTGTTGGGCTCTGCACGGACAACGCACAGTCTGCTTGGGATTCTATCTCTCCTTCTCTCTTCTCTTTGCCCTTTTCCCACTTACTCTGTCTCTCTCTCATAAATAAATAAATAAACATTTAAAAAAAAACTTTAAAAAATAATTTTAAGTATCTAAAGTAATCTTCATAAATTATATTTGTTAAAAACTAATAATGGTTATAACAGGGATTATAATGATGATATCCAGATCTTATATTCAATTAATTATATAAGATCTATGACTATTAATTCTTCTAATTATCTTTAGAGCATCAAAAATACAGCAATCTTTGAAAGAGTTTGGGGTAAAATCTCATTTTTTAGTGAACTACATAAGTTGAGGGAATTATATATCTAGAGAACATTTGAATCTCAGCATTACAAAATAAATCATGTTTATAACCATTAAATGTGAAGCCAGGCCAATTACCAAACTAACATCCTAGAGACAAAGTGAAATAATTTCCTTTACTTATAGTTTGTGAATAGGTTAAAATTTAATATATTAGAATACTCCATAAGAATTCACATAGGCTTGTATATAGATTATTTGTTTATTAAATAACCTATATATAATATATATTTAACATAAAACATATTATATATATTTTTTCTTAATCATCATCCCCTATTTAACCCATCCCCCCAACCGCTTCCCTCAGGTAACCATCAGTTTGTTCTCTATAATTAAGAGTCTGTTTCTTAATTTGTCGCTCTCTCTCTTATTTTTCCCCTTTGCTTGTTTGTTTCTTAAATTCCACGTGAGTGAAATCATATGATATTTGTCTTTCTCTGATTTACTTCACTAAGTGTTATACTCTCTAGCTCCATCCATGTCATTGCAAATGGCAAGATTTCATTCTTTGTGGGTGAATAATAGACCATTTATACACACACACACACACACACACACACACACACACATATATATATTCTTCTTTGTCCATTCATCAGTTGATTGACATTTGGGCTGATTGCATAATTTGGCTATTGTAGACAATGCAGCTATAAACATTGGGGTGCATGTGTCCCTTTGAACTAGGATTTTTGTTTTCTTTGGGTAAATACCTTGTAGTGCAGTTGCTTGATCATAAGGTAGTTCTATTTTTAACTTTCTGAGGAGCCTCCATACTGTTTTCCCAGAGGGGCTGCACCAGGTTGCATTCTCACCAAGAGTGCAAGAGGGTTCCCCCTTTTCCGCATCCTTGCCAACACCTGTTGTTTTTTGTGCTGTTGATTTTAGCCATTCTGACAGGTGTGAGGTGATATCTCATTGTAGTTTTGACTTGCATTTCCCTGATGATGAATAATGTTGAGCATGTTTTCATGTGTCTGTTGGCCATCTGTGTGTCTTCTTTAGAAAATGTCTATTCATGTCTTCTGCCCATTTTTAATTGGATTATTTCTCTTCTGAGTGTTGAGTTTTACAAGTTCTTTATACATTTTGGATACTAACCCTCTATCAGTTATGTCATTTGCAAATATCTTCCCACATTCCACAGGTTGCCTTTTAGTTTTGTTGATTGTTTCCTTTACTGTGCAGAAGTTTTTTATTTTGATGTAATCCTGATAGTTTATTTTTGCTTTTGTTTCCTTGCCTCAGGAGATGGGTCTAGAAAGAAGTTGCTATGGCCTAAGTCATAGCCTGTGTTCTATGCTAGGGTTTTGATGGTTTCCTGTCTCACGTTTAGGTCTTACATCCATTTTGACTTTATTTTTGTGTATGGTGTAAGAAAGTGGTCCAGTTTCATTCTTCTGCATGTTGCCATCCAGTTTTCCCACCACCATTTGTTGATGAGACTGCCTTTTTCCCATTGCATATTCTTTCCTGCTTTGTTGAAGACTAGTTGACCATATAGTTGTGGGTTAATTTCTGGGTTTTCTGTTCTGTTCCATTGATCTGTGTCTGTTTTTGTGCCAGTACCATACTGTTTTGATTATAATAACTTTGTAATATCACTTGAAGTCCAGAATTGTGATGTCTCCAGCTTTGTTTTTCTTTTTCAAGGTTGCTTTGGCTATTTGGAGTCTTTTATGGTTCCATACAAATTTTAGGATTGTTTGTTCTGTGAACAATGCTGGTGGTGTTTTGATAGAGATTGCATTAAATGTGTAGATTGCTTTGAGTAGTATAGACATTTTAACAATATTTGTTCTTCCAATCCATGAGCATGGAATGTCTTTCCATTTCTTTGTGTCATCTTTGTGTCATTGCTTTCATCAGTGTTTTATAGTTTGCAGAGTATGTTCTTTGATCTCTTTGGTTAGGTTTGTTTCTAAGTATCTTATTATTTTGGGTTTAATTTTAAATGGGATTGTTTTCTTAATTTCTCTTGCTGCTGCTTCATTATTGTTGCATAGACATGCAACAGATTTCTGTACATTGATTTTGTATCCTGTGACTACTGAATGAATTTTTTGGTGGAGTCTTTCTTCCTTTCATTTTTTCATTCTTTCTTGCCTTTTTATTTTTGAGAGAGAGAGTGTGTGTGAGCAGGGGAGAGGGATGGGGGGAGAGGGAGACAGAGAGACAGGAGAGAGGGAGAGAAAATCCACATGGGGCTCAATCATGACCTGAGTAGAAATCAAGAGGTGGATACTCAACCAACTAAGCCACCCAGGTGCCCCTCAGGTTTTCTAGATAGAATATTATGTGTTCTGCAGATAATTAAAGTTTTACTTCTTACTTACCAATTTGGATGCTTTTTATTTTATTTTATTTTATTTTATTTTATTTTATTTTTATTTTATTTTTATTATTGTGTGTGTGTGTGTGTGTGTGTGTGGTCTGATTGCTGTGGCTAGGACTTCTAATACTGTGTTGAATAAAAGTTGTGAGAGTGGACATTCTGTCTTGTTCCTGACCTTCAGGGAAAAACTTTCAGTTTTTCCCCATTAGATGATTTATCTGTGGGTTTTTCATATATGGCCTTTATGTTTCCTCTAAACCTACTTTACTGAGGGTTTTTATCATGAATGGATGTCAAATGCTCTTTCTGTGTCTATTGAAACGATTGAATGATTCTTATTCTTTCTTTTATGATGTGATGTATCATATTGATTGATCTGCAATATTGAAATCACCCTTGCAACCCAGGAATAAATCCCACTTGATCCTGGTGAGTGATTTTTTTAATGTATCATTGAATTCATTTTGTTAGTATTTTGTCAAATGCAAAATAATATTAAATATATATTAATATATTTAAGTGTAAATACATATTTATATTTAACATATAAACATATAATACATATTTATATAATATATATAAAAAGCCATATTTATGCATTATTGTATCAACCCTTCAGTTTTTTCAAAATATATTTTTAAAGGTTAAATACATGACTTTCATATGAAAATGAGCACATCAAAAATTTATTTAATAAATGAGCAAACAAGAGGGGTCATGTTGTTTCCAAAAAATGTTTAGAAAAACAGAAGTAATGGGGCTCCTGGTTGGCTTGGTCGGTTAAGCGTCCGACTTCGCCTCAGGTCATGATCTCACGGTCCGTGAGTTTGAGCCCCGCATCCGGCTCTGTGCTGACAGCTCAGAGCCTGGAGCCTGTTTCAGATTCTGTGTCTCCCTCTCTCTCTGCCCCTCCCCTGTTCATGCTCTGTCTCTCTCTGTCTCAAAAAAAAAAAAAAAGTTAAAAAAAAAGAAAAACAGAAGTAATTATAATGAGTAAAAGAATGGTGAGAGAGGACTATGAAATTCTACACAAAGCTGAATTATGTCTTATGTGAAGAAAAAAAAGTAACCTTGGGTTTCAGACCAACTTACATATCTTCAGGGCAAAATTCATTAAAATGGCTTCCAGTATTGTACAAATTAACATTTACCCTTATGGTGTAGGAAAATATCCTAATGATAATAGGTAACAAATCCAAAGTTCCAAAATCAGAAAATCCTTGGGTGCACCTGTTAGTGCTTCAGTATGACAATCTCTCCTTGTGATCCTGATCCTAAATAAACTCTAGAGATTGTTGATTAAAAACACAAAAAGTTGGTCACAATGTTTTGGCCAGTTACAGAGATTTAGCAAACAATATCCATAGTTTCCTAACAGTATGCTCCGCAAGTTTTGGTTTGCTTTGGTTGAGTTTTAAATACCTCTTACATGTTGTTCTATTCTGTGGGAGAAAAGAAAAAAAATTATCTTCATTAGGTTACACCTTCAGTACCTCTGTATGTGTATGGATTCTATTTCTTCAACGTTCACAAAATCTGCTAAAGTGTTCTGACCAGTGATGAATTAATTGATCTATTACACTGCCTATGAGGCTGTGGTCTTGAACTCCACAGAAGGTATAAGACCTATGTCCTGGAGGCAATGGACTTTGATTTCAGACCCAAATTATAACCTTTGTTCCATAGTTGGCTTTTAGTTCCAATTACATTGGATTTATTCTCCAGTAAGCCAGCACAAGTGATATCTACAATGATACCCTAATTAAAAATATATATATATTCCTATGAACCTATGAAAATAATTATGTTGCCATTAAAATGAAAGATTTAATCAAATATTTGTTTCTGAAGTATGAGAACCAGTCTTAATGGAAATTTCATTTCAGTCTGTAAAAGCATAGTCTAAAAACCTAAGCATTAGAGCTAGAAGAAGGCAAAGAGGATTTTTCATATACCCATCAAAAATATCAATATTCCAGGTCCACCTGAGTGGCTCAGTCAGTTAAACATCTCACTCTTGGTCTCAGCTCAGGTCATGATCTCATGGTTCATGAGTTTGAGCCCTACAGCGCAGAGCCTGCTTGGGATTCTGTCTCTCTTCTCTTTAACCCTCCCCTGCTTGCATGCTTTGTCTCTGTCTCAAAATAAAGAAATAAACTTAAAAAAAAATCAATATTCCAAACAGAACACATATAACCACACAAATAGATTCCTTCAGCCATTCATTCAGTTCTATGCGTGTAAGTAATTATTAAAGAAGGGTAATATTCTCTGTTGAGATACATGCACAACTATATCATGAGGATTTGATCAGTTTTTCCCCTGAGGGTTGAGTAGGTGTAAGGTGATCGAACTTTCTTTTTTAATAGAGAGAGAGAGACACCTGCCTCTCCACCTCCCCTCCTTAGGGTGTCTCCTTGAAACATTATTGACTTGATAAAAAGCTGAACCTTTTGATCTGGCAATGCAAAGTCTTAGTCCTTCTGATTACTGGAACTGCAAACACCTTCAGAATTAGCTCAGGATTGTCTGTTAGAGTATCAGGAGGTGATCTCACAGGTGTATTCTTTTATCTCCCAAGAAGATTTGAGAAGTTTTAATTGTTCTTTTTCCACTTAAGTGTATAAATATTTGTGAAATTGTATCCAACCTTGTAGACACTTTGAGGCTACCTTTACATGCATGTAAATTTGAAATGGTTACTGACTAGGAAATTTTGTTTTCTCCCTTTCTCTTCAATACTGGTATGGAGGGGATTTATTGGTTTCCTGACAGTTTTCAGGAGTTGTGACATCACTTATGAGGTATAAGATGTTACTTGCTAACAAGTTAGCCTACCATAGTTTCATGGATGCCAGCAGAACCCACAACAGTAGGGTCAGAGACAAGGGACTGTTTATTACTCACAGCGAAGCAAGCAGAATGATCATCATGTTCACATCAGTTGACCTTGCCTACCACTTTGTAGAGGCACCAGGTAGATGCTGTGCTCACACCTGAAGAACACGGAATTTAGGAAACCCAAATCTCTTTTAATAGGCTCCAAGGAAATGAAATGAAATTTACCTGAGGGCAGCCCTAACTTTATTATACTGGCTTCTAAACAAACAACTGTGGAGAAAAACACTGTCTTCCAAGCCTGTTTGCTATTAAGATATCCTTAGAAAGATAACCCAGAACAAGGGTAGCCAGGGTTTATGCTTGTAAGACATACAGAAATGAAAGAGATCCTTGGTGACTTGTCTTCTAAAAATGTGAGAAAATATTCTTCACAGTGAGGGCATTGTAAATTTCTAGAACCTTCCTTCAGGGTGAACATTGTCTAAAATATATTTATATTAAAGCAAGTTATTCACACAAAAATAAATTTGGTAACCAATATTTCAGTATCCTAACTTAGAAATCATCTTGGAATGGATCGCATAGGTAGACCTCTGAGTAAAAAAAAAATGTTAAAAGATTTTGGGGGGACTAATCTAGCTTTTCTAATTAGCAAACCACTGTACAATGCTTAGGAAGCTCAGATTAACTAGTCCCTTCAAGAGAAAACAAATCCAAATATTCTAAAAGTAGTTTTTATAGTTTTACTGTATACTGATAGAGTCAGGGAGCTTATGGATTTTTTTTTTTTTTTAATCTAGAATTGCTACGTTGGTCTGATTTGTTCAAGATTCACCTTATTTCCATTAATTTAATTACTGATAGAAAAAAATGCCTCAAAGCTAACAGTTTTGGTGAGAAAGTTTCTTTCCCCCCTCTCAAAAAGCACATTTAAAAAATCAGAAGTTTTGTGTCTTTATATTCTGGGAATATTAGAATTATGTCCATGATGACTAGTTTTCTACATGAGAACAGCCCTTATTTATTTTTAGAGATTTTCTAACATATTAATACCTGCTGGAGTATAAAAAATATGTCACTCACACAATGAGAAGTAAAGGCTTTTCTCAGTTATAGATTCAGATACACAGACTTCACAGCTTTCCTTCACAACTCAGGTCAAAATACAACACAACACACACAGATCACTGGTTCAGATCCCAAATACTGCTCTTTTTTTCAATGAGCATGAGATATTTTCTTAATTGATTTGAACTCACAAATTAACAAAAAAGACCAGTAACTGAGATAATCTGTTATCAGAGAACAAATCTGTGTCTCTACCCATTACAGATCATTAAATGGTGAGATCATGAAAACAGATTTTCATTTTTTGCTGTCCTATGCAAACCAGAAGCAAAACCTTCGTTAAGAAATAGAAAATAAAACCATATAACAAGAAATTAAAATCATAAAGAAATGAGTCAGTAAAGTTAATTGCTGCTTGATAGTCTTTCTAAGAGGCAAGAAAATATGTACTTTGCTTCAAATACGAGGTGCATTTCTTTGGAAACTCAGTCTAATTGGTTTGGGAAGATAGGTCCATTTGGACATCTTGGTGAAACCTCTAAAACTCTCATGGTTTTTTAGAAGTTCAAAGTATGACTCATATAAAAGGAACGCATCAAAGACTTATTAATAGTGCCCAAACTTGAGAAGAACTTGGGTTAATATATATATATTTGTATACATATATTATATACACATGGTAAAATAGCCTGTATATATGATATATATATATATATATATATATATATATATATATATATATATATATATATACACACACACATATATATATATCATCAATCACACATATAGGAGTATTCATGATGACTAAATGAAAGAATGATGGGATAAAATATTGAAATTACATGCAAAACTGGTGTAATGGTTAATTTTATCAACTTGACTGGGCCAAGAGATACCCAGATATTTGGTTAAACGTTGCTCCTGCATATGCATCTGTGAGGGTATGTGTACGTGTCTGCTGCCACCTCAGCAGAGGAAGATTTTAATAATCAAGTGCATAGAAGGACTTGTTCTGTGGATACCAGTCAGCCTCTTTCCTCAGCTACCCTGCCATTGTCCAATGGGCTCATAAACAAAGTGGCCATGGTGGCAGGAATGGAGGTCCTCATGGGGTCCGCACCATGAATCTCTACCATCACATATTGTGGAAGGGGCAGTGTTTTATTCTTGCTAGAAGAGACGCTTACCCTGGATATGGATCTGACTGGCCTGCGTGCCGTGCTTCTGCCAAAACTACCATCCATGTACTTACATTATGTGTTATGTACAGTTGGATGTTCTACAAAATATTGCTTCTGATCAAGAAATTCACTTCACAGCCCAGGAAGCGTGGCAATGGGCTCATGCTCATGGACGTCCTTGGTCTTAGCATGTTCCCTAGTATCCTGAAGCCACTGGCTTGATAGAACAGTGGACTGGCCTGTTGAAGACTCCAGTGCAGTGCCAGATAGGTGGCAATACCTTGCAGGGCTGAGATGAGGTTCTCTGGGAAGTATATATACTCCAAATCAGCGCCCAGTATATGGTGCTGTTTCTCCCATTGACAAGAATCAAGGGGTTGAAATGAGAGTGGCACCATTATTAACCCTAGTGACCCACTAATAAAACATTTGCTTCCTGTTCTTGCAACCTTATGCTCTGCTGGCCTAGAAGTCTCGATTCCAAAGGTAGAAATACTTCTACCAAGAAACATAACAATGATTCCATTGAACTGGAAATTAAGACTACCACACAGCCACCTTAGACTCCTTATACCTCTGAATCAACAAGCAAAGAAGAGAGGTACTGTGACAGCTGGAATGATTGATCCTGAGTACCAAAGGTAAATTGGATTACTATTCCACAGTGAATGTAAGGAAGAATGTCTGGAATACAGGAGCTCTATTAGGGCATCTCTGAGTATTGCCATGCCTTGTAATTAAGGTCAATGGAAAACTACAGTAACGCAATCCAGGCAGCATTGCTGGTGGCCCAGACCCTACAGGAATGAAAGTTATAAATACCAGCTATGACAATGTGACCAATTAAAGAAATTAGGAATGTTATTGTCATGAATATTCCTCCTGGTTTGTTATAAATATATTTTTATATGTGTGTATACACGTATATGCATGCATATGTACAGAGATATTTTCCATATATATTTTCTATTTTCCCTGCTCTTATTTTCTTATCCTATAATGTAAGATGTATTAACTTTATATCATAGTATTTATTCTTAATTTTATATCATAATATGTAAGTTGTGGGATAATGAGGACAAGAGTAAACATTACTCAAAGACTTAACCTTCTCCTTTGGGGAAGAGATGAATGCATTTCTGGTTGTATACAGTGTAGTTGTATGATCTTAGATGGAATCTGTCCTTCTTGTCTTTATTTGAAGATTAAATGTGATTCAGGGACATGAGTATGGAGGCCAAGATGGTTGATTTTAAGCATCAACTTGACTGGGCCCCCAGGGGGCCCAGATATCTGGTTAAACATTATTTTTGAGTGTGTCTTTAAGAGTGTTTCTGGATGAGACTAACATTTGAATCAATTGACTGAGTAAAGGTGATTGTTCCTTCCCAGTGTGAGTGGGCCTCACACAATCAGTTGAAGACCTGGATAGCACAAAAGGCTAAGTAAGGAACAATTCTGTCTCTCTGCCTATGTCTGTGAGTTGGGATGTTGGTCTTCTCCTGCCTCTGAACTTAGGCTTAGACTAGCACTTACACGAACAGCCCTGTTAGGTCTCAGGCTCTTTGACTGACTAAAACTGTACCATTGTCTCTCCTGGGTCTCCAGCTTGCTGACTGCAGATCTTATATTTTTCAGCCTCTGTGTGTGTGTGTGTATCTCCATTCTCTTGGTTCTTTCTCTGAAGAACCCAAATACAACTGATTAATGGCACGCAAGTGAAAAATAAAAACAAGAAGCTAAAACTTTTGAGTTGTAATATTCACTATGGAGAGGAATAATGGTTCTCAACATGAGAAATTCATTTTCAAATTCATTGCTAATTTTAGCCAAGAATTATTTGCATTGTTATCAGATTTCTACAAGTTAGTTTACAATCTTTACAGAGTTGTAAAATAGCATAATTAAGAGCAAATGGCAAAACAAAACAAGATAGATACTTCTAGATAATTAGATAAACTTTTAATATGAAAACTAATTTATTATTCAGTTTGACCCAAACTGTCCATGAAGGGGAAAAATGCCTACTATAAGACAATTCCTTTTATTATTATTATTTTTTTAATATTTTATTTATTTTTGAGACAGAGAAAGAAAGAGCATGAGTAGGGAAGGGACAGAGAGAGAAGGAGACACAGAATCCGAAGCAGGCTCCAGGCTCTGCGCTGTCAGCACAGAGCCTGATGCAGGGCTCGAACTCACAAACCCTGGGATCATGACCTGAGCCGAAGTAGGACGCTCAACCAACTGAGCCACCCAGCCAGCCCTATAAGACAATTCCTTTTTAATATTCAAGTGTTATTATCAATGTACACTTTAGGTTGGGTATTTCTGAAAGTTTCATGAGATTGTTATGCATGTCAACAGTGAACAGCTTTTCTACATTATAGCTTAGAGTCTGAAAAATTATGTGAAAATATCTCAAAGGTGTACAATCAATTAGATTTTCCTATGTCATCTCTCCCCAACTCCCTACTGTACCAAAATCTTGGGTACTTTAAATTTTACAATGGTATTCATTTATATTGTAAGATGCTCCCTGTCTGTAAGAGTTGGAAATTCAACATTTAAATCCACACTGAAGGGTCTCCAGTTCAATGAATACTACTACTTACATTCATAAACATTTAGATAATTTTTTGTTGTTAAACGTTTTGGCCAAGATATTCAATTCCACTAGACCAAGAGTGGGACATATTATTTTGTTTTTAAATGAATTTTTTTAAATGTAAAATTTTAGAAGGGTTTTTTTTCTGAAAATAAGATGAATTATAGATTTAGACATGAATTTCAAAAAATCATAGTAAATAGTCTAATTTTCTAAGAAGAGCAACACAAATACATTTTTGCTCAAATTCTGGAGAAAAAAGCGTGTCTTCCTGGTCAAATGCGGAGAGGACTTTTGTTGCCCTTACTTGTGAGTTACTGACACCATTCAGAGGGACTCCTTTCAGCCCACAGTCTATAATCCTGCTCCTCACTGCCCGCCTTCCTCCCACTGGATTCTTACAGTGCAGAATCTCAGTCTTTGCTGCAGGTAGAATCACCTACAGAGCCTTGATTGACTGATGCTTAGTATACACCCCACACAAATCAGAATCACTGAGGATAGGGCCCTCATATCATTATTTATCAAGACTTCTCCTGATGATTCAAATATACAGCCAATGTATGGCCATACTGATACAATGGATGGATATTCTGGCTGCTAGCTTGTTTGTTCCTGACATTTCCTCCCAAAGTTTTCAAATACTTAAAAAAAAGTTACTGTGACTTCTTTTAAAATAGGAAGCTCATATACCCATAAAATTCTTATTGTACAATTTTCTTAAGAATAGACATGTTCTGGGGTGCCTGCGTGGTTCAGTTGGTTGAGCATCCAACTCTTGATTTTGTCTTAGGTCATGATCTCAGGATTCGTGAGTTTGAGCCCCACATCAGTCTCTGTGCTGACAGTGTTGAGCCTGCTTGGGCTTTTCTCTCCCTTTCTCTTTGCCAACCCCCACCCCCTACTCTCTCTCAAAATAAATAAGTAAACTTAAAAAAAAAACCTACTTGGGGCCCCTGGGTGGCTCACTCAGTGAAGCATCTGACTTCAGCTCAGGTCATGATCTTACAGTTCATGAGTTTGAACCCCGCGTCGGACTCTGTGCTGACAGCATAGACCCTGGAGCCTGCTTTGGATTCTGTGTCTCCCTGTCTCTCTACCCCTCCCTCACTTATGGTCTGTCTCTATTTCTCAAAAATAAATAAACATTAAAAAATAATAAAAAGAACCCAGCTTTAAAAAAAGAATAGACATGTTCTTCTGATAATATTTGAAAATATATACCCAAAATATATCTTTATAGAATGTGAATTTGTCCCATGTGATCAGAAAGTATATTGTTGATCCAGATATACAATATACCAGATTCCTATATGCTCATGTCAGTGACTTTAATGTATGTGTGGGTGTGAGTGTGTGCAAATTGGTCAATATTATTTCAAAGCTGAAAGTAGTTTCTCTCACACATGAATGATGCATTTTCTTTTCAGGGGGGAGATAGTTTTGTTGCTATTAGCTGGGCTTTAAGGTATGAAAAGGTAAAACCAATATCCTGTTCTGGAATCCGGGTGGGGTGAAGACAATAAAGTCCTATACTTCCAAAAATAAATATTATAAATGATTATTTTTATTCTGGGAAGAGTTGCTCAAAATCCCTTTTTGGGAACACCTGAGAATGGTTGTCTGGATTGCGTGGTAGGAAGATACAGGGAGGGAAATGTGGTGGTCCTTGTAATGATAGTTGAGCGGAAGCTCGCTCAGTTGAGAACTAAGAGTAACCCTGGCATAGCCTGGCCTAAGAACTCTGAGAGATTCTTTATGTTTAATTCAATTTCATGTGTGCATATGTGTGTGTGTGTGTGCGTGTGCGTGTGTGTGTGTGTTTCACTGCATTCCTCTTTTTTTTCTACCCAAACCTTTAGTAGAATCTTGTTAACTCATGTTGGCTGATCATTTCTGTGGGGTGTTGGGGACTGTTCTGGGCTCAGAATGAAGTACCAAAGCGGACAGCAGCAACTGCCTAAGGGGAAAGTTTCCAGACTGGGAGAGGAGATCCAGAGCAGAAAGGAGACAGTCTGCCACAATGAACAGAGTGCTGGGTAGCAGTGATAACTGGAATAATTCCGGAACCTGTAAACATTCCTCAGTGATTCTAGAAATAAAAATACCTGGGAGTGGAGAGGGAGAAAATATTCCAAGACCAGATACTCAGTTATTAAGGATGATGCTATTTATGGTAAAAGTATTTATTTATGCTTTTACATATTTATATTATACTTTATATTATGCATATATTGCATATATTATGCAAAATATATATATTTATGTATATGTATGCATTTATATTATGCTTTACAACCTGGGTTGTAATAGGGGGGAAAAAGCCAACTGCCCATAAATTACTTTAACCACCTTGGAAATAGCTTTATAAATATATAATAAATAAATGATGTGCATAATGCATGAGCCAGCAATACAACTCCAAGCCTTATACCTTAGACCTGTGGTTCTTAAATGTTAGTGTGCAACAGAATTGTGTGTAGGGCTTCTTCTAACAGATTGCTAGGCTCTATCCCTAGAATTTCTAGTTCTCTTACAGTAGCACCCAAGAATTTGCATTCCACAGAAGTAACTGGGTGAAGCTGGTGTTGCTGCTCTAGGAACATGCTTTAAGTATCACTGCCCTAAAACCCCTGCCACAGTGCAGAAGGAAGTGTGTAAGAGAATGTCTCAACATTGTGGTTAAGAATTGGAAACATCTTAAAGATTCTTTACTAAAGAATGGCCAAATACATTGTTTTATTCCTATAGTGGCATTTTCTATAGCTGTTAAAATGAATTAGACATGCCTAGCAAATGGATAAATCTCATGAAACACACTGGTGGGGACCAAAATCAATAGGGCCCATTGTTTGGTGATGGTGAGAAAGTGGATACAACAATGGCACGTTACAACACAAACACAGGAGAAAAGACACAGAGCATTCAGGAAAAACAGTGAGTTTTAGAAGAAATGTTATCATATGATACTGTATTAAATATTAAAATTGAAATATTAAAACATTAATAAATAATACTATATCATTTATGAATGCATATCAAAAGTATGAGAACATGGTCTGAGAATTATAAACACAAAGTTCAGGATAGTACTTAGGGCAGAAGCAGTATGTGGCATAGTTCAGTATAATTAAGGAGACCAATACTGAGTGAAATTGTGGTAACAAAGGGTAGATACATTTTAATTCTCATAAATATTGACAAATGGTCCCCACGGAGGTTGTACTAGTTTACTCAAGTTTTGTATCTTATACTGGGTGATAAGTATGATCATGCATTATATTGTTTCTTCTAATTTCATTGAATGTCTGAGATAGTTCATATATAAAAATTAATAAGGAATATGTGACTGTAACTAACTGCCCCTTGTTGATGCTTGATTCCTTAAAATGTCCTAAAGGAGATAAGAGGAAGATGAAGAAAAGTCACATGGCCTGTACCCTTATGTTAAATGCTGATTTCATCGTAACTTTGTTGCAAATTGTGAAATTATGGAACTGTTCTGAAAATTCCTCTTTCTCTCTAAATTTAGGCCACAGATTACAGATTTTTAACCCAAAGTATAAATGGTTCCAATATGGGTTCTATACTGTACCCAATTTTATTTAAAAGACTGCATAAAGAAAGGTCACATAAAAATCTGGTTCTCTAGTTTTTCTAAAAATATCAGAAGGTCTGGCAACACAGGGCTAACATTCCCACGTGGTAACAACTGCCTGGAGCGAGCACCAGCTGCCCCTCTTCACGCTCTCCATGGAGCTCACCTGGTCCCCATGACTCATTGAAGTTACCACTCTAACCCCTACAAGCATTTGAGCTAACAGTCCCTGCTCTATCGAACATTGTCTGGGGGAAGTAAGATTTGTGTTTTGGAGCTCCACATGTGTGTGGTTATGACTCAATCATAATCAGGGAGGGGAGGTGGGTAAAATTCTGTGATCCACACAGGTGAGGTACACCCATAAGACGATGAACCTTTGAGTGCCCGTTCCTTCAACTTAACTGTGACATGAAAAAAATCTAGACCAGACTTCTCTGCTGGAATTAGAACTTTAAAATCGCCACAACTCTCCCACTAAGGCCTTTGTTTCTCTCCCTACAACTTATCCCTAACCCCAACTCCCACAAGTGCCCTCTCCAGTATTCAAGACCAATGGTGTCCAATAGAATTATATATAGCATTATATGAAGACACATTTATATTGTTAATAACCACATTAAAATAAGTAAAAAGAAACAGGTAAAATTAATTTTAATGATATCACTTATTCCAATGTATCCAAAATACAGTAAAACCTTGGATTGTGAGTAACTTGTTCTGTGAGTGTCCTGCAAGATAAGCAAATATTTCTAATCATTTTTAACTTGATAAGTGAGTGATGTCTTACAGTATGAGTAGTACATGATGCCAAACGTCACATGATCTGAGCCAATGGTTCTCTCTCTCTGTCTCTCTGTGGGATTGTGGGTGATCATCTCCCATGTTTGGATGCTTGGTCTCAGGCCACAGTGTTTGGCAGAAAACACTGATTTTTCAGACCTTTGGAAGGTGCCCCACAACTGGCACTAATGTACTTTTTGTCACTTCAAAGTGCCTATGGACAGTCCTTTGCTTTTCCATACAAGAGTAAGCTTATGAATGCTTTGCTTCATTCTAGGTCAGGCTGCCTGCAGATAGAGACCCTTTCCTCTGCTGCCTTATTGCCAGTTACATTAAACACAGTATACGACAAGAGTTCATTAATACTGTACTGTAGTCAACATCTGTGTGAGCATATACAATGGCCCCCATGCAGAAAAAGGTTGAAAAAGAAAGGAGGTAAGAAGGAGATGATTATGGCGGAAGTTAAGAAGGAAGTCATTGAGAAGTATGAATGAGGTATGTGAGTGGCCGAAATTGTGATTTTATAAGAAGTCTATGTCTGCATCTTGTCTGCAGAGGAGGAGAAGAAAAGGGTGAAGGAATCCCTCACTTCAAATGAGATTAGGGAGATGTGTCATATGTTGGAAATGGCAAAATTCTGTAGAAAAGCACCACCAGAATAAGGTGGTAGCAGTGTGAGCAATGAATCTGTTTAACGACAATGCAATGTCACATTTCTGCAAAATTCTCAAAAGGAGGCGTGTCATTGGACACTTTCCTCATTAAAGTTACATGAAATGAAAAAGAATTCATTGAGCCAATAGATAGCAGTGATTCCATTAGTGATACTGAAAGTCGTCCTACATAATAACCCTCCTTCCTCTTGTCTCTCTCACACCAGCCACGAAGGTTTTCAAAGGGAATTGCAGGCTAGTGTCCTTATTTTTCTTTATATTTTGTATTTTAGTATTTTGTATTATATTACAGTATTGTAATCATTTTTACATGAATATTTTTGGGTTGTGGAATGAATTATCTGAGTTTCCATTATTTCTTTTGGGGAAATTTGCTTTGATATACAAGTGCTTTGGGTTACAAGCATGTTTCTGGAATGAATTATTCTCGCAAAACCAAGGTTTTACTGTATTATCATTTCAGTATGTTATCAATGTATAAATGATTATTTAATACGTGTGTGTGTGTGTGTGTGTGTGTGTGTGTGTGTGCACGCGCGCTGCGTCTTTGATATTTGGTAGATATTTTTCACTTAATGCACTTCTCAACTGAGATTAGCAACATTTAAAGTGCTCAATACCCACGCAGGCTAGTGGGTGTAGTATCAGTGTAGTTCTACATGCAGTTGTTTGCACTTGGTGACATAATCTGTCGTTAGGAGATTTGAATCAAGAGGTTGTTTTACAAATCCTACGAAGTAGGATGTATTCATCAAGACATTTCCTGTGGTCGGTGATACCTCAATCTTTTGCATTGAAATATTCATAAAGCATACATCTTTAGGTTTATTTGTCACAATTGTAATGAAATTATCTCACCTTTTGAGAAGTTCCATATACATAGATAGCTTTATGTTGTGCTGTGGTAGAGGGTAGAGAGAAACAGCACAGGAAATTATGGCCAAGCCCTTGCTCATACTTCAGCTACAGTTTGTAGGAATGAAGCAACATTGCCTTCTGAAGGTTGCACTGGACCGTGAATGACTGGGAGGAACTCACACTTTTGGAGCAGCTTCCAGGTCAAGCCTGGGAACTCAAGAGGGATTACACATAAACTGGCTTTTTTCTCTGTATGTACTAGAAGATGTTGAACCTTGGACTGGTAAAAGGACTATAAACAATAGAAATCTTTCTAGAAGGCAAGATAGAGCAAGCAATAAAGAAAAGGATTTGAGAAAAGTCCCTAAGAAAGATGTGACTATCTCCACTTTGGGCTTTGCTTTGTTTTTGTGTTTGTTTTGTTTGGCCTTTAGTTTAGGGCTGGAGGAACAAATTTCATAACACCTAGTAAAATGGCTTTGGGGAGCAAGTTTTTCCCTCTGACCATGTTAAATAGCTAAAGGAGCACTTTTCCGACTCAGAAGGTAACTTCTCTAATTTGCACTGGGAGTTTTGAGAAGTTGTTGGTTAAGGTTGAATAGAAGCATGACTTCAGCTGGACCATAACAATGGTTGGGACTTGAACAGACAGAGGAGGAGACAGGGCATTCCTGGAGCAGGGTGGCATACGCAGCAGACTAGGCAGGTGGAAGAAATGAAACCCTCCAAATTAAAGTTTGCCACAGTGACAAAGAAGGCAAGGTAATAAGAGAAATTATTCAGGGAGGTCAACAAGACACACAGGGAAGACCTTTATCTGCCCTTAGTCTGCCCTCAGGACATTACAAAAGGTCTGAATGAGGCATAGGGACTTATAGAATAAAGCGACTTGAGTTTTATTTGGAACCATTATAATTTCGCCTCACTTCTTTCTCTTCTACTGACAGCATCCTATACTTCCTATGCTCATTCCACCAGAGTCTTCACTACCTTCAATTTTGATTCTTACGAAAATTTTTGCAGGTTTTCTTTTTTCCTTTCCTTCCTTCCTTCCTTCCTTCCTTCCTTCCTTCCTTCCTTTCTTTCTTTCTTTCTTTCTTTCTTTCTTTCTTTCTTTCTCTTTCTCTTTCTCTTTGTCTTTGTCTTTGTCTTTGTCTTTGTCTTTGTCTTTGTCTTTGTCTTTGTCTTTTTTTCTTCAGCTTGCTGATAAATGTCAGGAGAAGGGAATTATGTGGGGCCAGAACCACAACCATTCATTTCCCAGCACACTTGAGTGTTCATACGGCTGAATGCTAGGATTGCTCTCCTGGCAACCTGACACGTGGTCAGTTTACAGCTCCATGTTTTTGCTTGAGCTTTCCCACTAACCTAAAATACCTTCTCTTCTGTTCTGACCCTAACAAAATTCCACTCAATTTCAAGGCCTAATTCAAGTCTAAATCATTTACTTGGGATAGTCAATATACATCAGTTATCAACACATGGATTACTACTCATTTTTCCCACACTTATTAGATGCCCTGTCTAATTTCGTATTATTTTATGTGTTCTCATCCTATAAACTGTCTGCTTCCTATAATTATATAATAAATTTCTTATAATCAGAGACCATTCTTTATTTTTCTCTTCAAATATTCAATACATCCTAGTTGGACAGATTGATTCTTTGAATCAGTACTTAAGTTGTAGTTATTGAGCACTGATTATGTTCATTATGTTATAGCATAGTGAATAAGATCTTTTACAACTTATTCCTCAGTCTATTTTTCAGCTCTCCTGATTGGCAACTGTGTATCTAGCTTTCCTGATTTTCAACTTTGTATCTAGCTTTAAACCCTAGACTTGCTGAACTTTTCATCCAGTGTCTGTCTATTTTAGGTTATTATTGCCATGTTTCTGCATTTACTATTCCCCAATCCCATGCTCTATCTGCACATGTATATTAAGCCAGCATCTGTTCCCAAATAGTGTTTTATGCCTCTTCTCATAGCACATTGGCAAGGTGGTCTTGCATTCCTCCAGATTGTATCCATACCTGTATACGCAAAGAACAGCAATCTGGTAGCTAGGGGAAGGTATTGCATCCATCCAGGTATTATCAACAGAATAGTCAGAGTACTAGAATTGGAGTGGGTGAGTGGGGAGTCCCATATGTTTGAAATCTGGAGATAGAGAAGCTTTTGAGAAAAATGGGGTGGTCAATAGGGATAAGAGCTCAAAAAGTGTCGAGAGAGAGAGAGAGAGAGAGAGAGAGAGAGAATGGAGGAAAGACCTTTGAGTCTGACACAGAAGAGACTATTGAAGTAATTCTCTGGACGGAGTCTTAAAGAAACAGAGGTAGGTACGTGGGAAATAGTAAAGTTTTGGTGCTGAAGAATTGAATATAGCTCAGATATTAGAAAATTTTGACAGTGAAAGAAAGGGAAACATATAATGGTAAGCAAATATGTCAGCATGGGCAAGGGGAAAAATATTTCCAAGATGGGGAGACTAATTTGTTGATTTTGACACCTACATAAACTTTCACTAACAGTCCTAGGGTGATTATTTTTTCCAAGCTTTTTAAACAAGGAAAAATATGATTATATTGGAATAAGTTATATAAGAAAGATAACACTTAAATATTGTCATTTCCTGCTACGCCACCCTTTTCTCCTGATATAGCACAACACAGTACAGTCTAAATGACTACCATTCCACACACAATTCTGTTAATGCAGTGTTACCTGAGAAAATATTTCTTGTTTGCTTCAATGGTTTTCATTAAATTTAGTTTGTCATTCAATACTTACATCTCACTACCTCTATGAAATCATAACAACAGTTACAATTCTTGGGGAATTCACTAACATTGTCATACCATTTGTTTATGTTTCTTAGAGGACAAATAACGTTGTCATTTTTGTCATTGTTTTTAATGGGCTTTATTTATTTAAAAATTTTTTTTAATGTTTATTTATTTTTGAGA
The DNA here is from genome assembly GCF_027475565.1 of Acinonyx jubatus. NCBI lineage: Eukaryota > Metazoa > Chordata > Mammalia > Carnivora > Felidae > Acinonyx > Acinonyx jubatus. The sequence goes on from NC_069387.1 coordinate 52,305,592, forward strand.
GACAGAGAGAGACAGCATGAGTGGGAGAGGGCAGAGAGAGAGGGAGACCCAGAATATGAAGTAGGCTCCAGGCTCCAAGCTGTCAGCAAAGAGCTCAACAAGGGGCTCGAACCCACGGGCTGTGAGATCATGACCTGAGCCGAAGTTGGACTCACAACTGACTGAGCCACCCAGGCGCCCCTAATAGGCTTTATTTTTTACAGCATTTTTAGATTTATAGAAAAATTGAGGAGAAAATGCAAAGGTTTCTAAATGCTTTACCTCTGCTGCTCTCAGGAAGAAAGTATTTCCCCTATTGTTAACCTCTTGTACTGGTGTGATACATTTATTACAATAATGTACTAATATTGATACTTTATTGCTACTAATGTCTATAGTTTACATTAGCATTCACTTTTGTGTTGGACAGTTCTATGGGTATTGCCAGATGCATAATATCATGTATTTACTGTTACAGTATCATAGAGAGAGTTCAACTTCCCTGAAGAGTCCCGTGCCACCCATTTATCCATTCCTCTCCCCTATCTTCCTGGTAACTTTCTTTCCTGCTAACTAACTCTTGCCTTTTTCAAAATGTCATATAGCTGGAATCATACATCATAGAGCTTTTTGAGATTGACTTCTTTCACTTAGCAAAATGCATTTAAGATTCCTTTTTTTGTGTCTTAACAGCTCATTTCTTTTTATCCCTAAATAATATCCTATTGTATAGCCGCACCAATATTCATTCAGCTATTGAAGGATATCTTGGTTGCTTCCAAGTTTGGGAAATTATTAATAAAGTTACTATAAATACTCATGTGCAGGTTGTTAGGTAGACAGAAGCTTTCCACTCACGTGGGTAAATACCTAGGAGTGTGATTGCTGGATTATGTAGTGAGAGAATGTTTGGTTTACTAAGAAGCTGCCAACATGTTTTCCAGAATGGCTCTATCATTTTGCATGCCCACCAGCAGTGAATAAGAGTTCCTGCTACTCCACATCCTTGCTAGCATTTGGTGTTGTCAGTGTTTTGGATTTTAGCCATTCTAATATGTGTGCGATGGTCCCACATCATTTTAATTTGCAATTCCCTAATGGCATATAATATTGAGCATCTTTCATATGTTTATTGCCATCTGTATGTCTTCTTTGGTGAAATGTCTGTTCGGATCTTTTGCCCACTTTTTAATTGGGCTATTTTCTTATTATTGAGTCATAAGAGTTCTTTATATATGTCCATAGAAGTCTGTATCAAATATGTGTTTTGCTTTATATCAAATATTTAATATCCAATATTTTCTCTCAGTTTATTTAGTTAAATATTACAACTGAGTATAATGTCCTGTAAGGTGAGATTTTATCTTAGCGATTTTTTGGTTTAAATTTAATTGGCTGGCAAACCCAATAATAGCCACATCACACTTCAGCTCTGGCTGCTGTCACAGTGTTCTCAGTGAAATATAGAACAGTTGAGAGCCCAGTTTTCAATGTTGGCCAATGGCTCAAGTATTCAAGAGTGAATTTTAACACGTAAGAAAATTATTTTCCCAAGTGTGTGCAAGCATTCAAATGAGAGCTTATCATTCTAACTTTAAAGGGGACTAATATTTAACCTGCGTATAAACTTTCTTACCATATAGTTTATAAGATTATTATAATTTTTCAGAGAAACCAAAAGAAATCTTCCAGCTTATCTTTTTTGGTGGTTTCAATGGTTTCTGACAAAATAACTAAAACTATATTAACACTAACATAATCCTTTTTTTAAAGTTTTATTTATTTTTAGAGAGACAGAGAGAGAGAGAGAGACAGAGAAAGAGAGCACGATGTGGGGGGAGGGGGTGGGCAGAGAGAGAGAAAGAGAGAGAGAGAATCCTAAGCAGGCTCCACACCGCAGCACAGAGCCAGTGCAGGGCTCCACACAGGGCTCAATCTCGTGAACCATGCAATCATGACCTGAGCCGAAACTAAGAGTTGAACATTTAACTGACTGAGCCACCCAGGTGCCCCTAATGTAACCCTTTTAAATTTTTTTAACGTTTGTTTATTTTTGAGAGAGAGAGAGAGAGAGAGAGAGAGAGAGAGACCAACAGACAGACAGTGTGAACAGGGGAGGGGCACAGAGAGCAGGAGACACAAAAACCAAAGCAGGCTCCAGGCTCTGAGGTGTCAGCATAGAGCCTGATGTGGGGCTCAAACCCACAAACCAGGAGATCATGACCTGAGCTGAAGTCTAGTGCTTAACCAACCGGAGCCACCCAGGCGCCCCTGTAGCCCTTTTAAACAACCAAACTATGAGCAGATTTTTGTGGTGCACAGAAAATGACAGTAATTGGAATAAAATTCCAGAAAGTAAAGGCAAAGAAAAACACAATAAAGTCCCAACAGAGAGGAATGGAAAATATTTTGCAAAGTATCAGCCGTCTAAACTTCACTAACTGGGGGTCCAGTCCAGGAAGGTGAAGTCACCATCCTGAACAACTTGGATAGAACTGACATAAAAAGTTATACATTTAGTCATTAGTGTATTAATCCCCTTTCCCATTTGTAAAATGTAAGCTACATATATTTTTATCTACCTTTACAGTGTATAATTTTTATTGTACAATATTTTACTGTACATAAGACTGTATACTTTCTGTTTTACTTTGAAAACATTTTCATTTTTATTATTTGCTTTTCATTATAATAATAATTATTCATTATTCTGAATAAATATGAATTTATTCATTATTATTATTCATTTTTATTCACCATAACCAGTGGTGAAACAGGTAAAGTAGTAATGATTTCTAATGGTGTATTTCATCTGGTAGATACCTGCATCTATAAGTTCCATGAATCTCAAGTTCAACATGATTATTTTTTTTCCTATCTTCCAAATCTGTTACTTTTAACAGTCCCTGACTCCATTAGTGACAGTGACATTAAAATGTATTGCTTCCCAAGCTAGAATCTTTAAAGTTATACTCACCTTCTAACCGTCTTGCAGTGTCTCTTTCCCAACCCCCATTCATCCTGTACACTACCATCTAGAATGTAAATCTGATACTAATCCTGAGCCTCAAATTTTGGACAATGCTCAGTCACCTAACATGACGCAATGTAAACTCCTTTGCATACAATATAAAGCCTTTCATTAGCTGACTGATAAATTTTCCCAACCTCATTTTCCTCTACACCCCAAAATGGACTCAACACTGGTTACATTAAACTCCCAGTTTCCAAACACAATGTGTTTCTCTGATTTTATTTATGCCTGCTATTCTCCTGCCCCTTTCTTTCCAATTCAGATGTTTTCTTTTCTGTGAAGTTTTAAGAATTTTTGTAACATAATTCATCTTTTACCCCTCTGTGTTCCTACACCATCTTATTCCATCGTACTTTAATTACTTGTGTGTCTTTTCCATGTAAACCATGAATTCCTTGAGGATGAGAATGAAGCCATTTAATTTTGTATCTCTCTCAGCTTGCATAGTACCTGGCTCAAAGTTTGTAGTGGTCAAAGATTAAACAAATGAAGGGCTGAGTGAACAAATGATTTATTGACTTGCTAAAACTTCATTTCCAATGCCCTCCACCGCCCCCCCCCAAATAAACTGCCTAAATAGACACCTAGGATGAGTTACTTTTTTTCCTGAATATTCCATGTTTAGGTATTTTTTTTCCATGTTTAGGTATTTTTAAAACATTCATATTATTGAATGGAAGTTGCTTTGTTGTTTCACTGGTAACAAAGATGCTTGAGATCTTTATTTTTAATCTTTATTGATTTTTGAGAGAGAGAGACAGAGACAGAGACAGAGAGAGCGTGCGTGAGCAGGAGGGGTAGAGATGGAGACACAGAATCTGAAGCAGGCTCCAGGTTCTGAGCTGTCAGCACAGAGACGGACACGGGGCTCAAACCCACGAACCATGAAATCTTGACCTGAGCCAAAGTTGGACGCTTAACCAACTGAGCCACCAAGGAGCCCCAAAGATGTTTGAGATCTAACCCCCACCTTCAGTGAGGAATAGAGACTCTGGTAGTCAGATCTAGAAATAACTGCGACTCAGGTAGAATGGAGTTGGTACTGTGTGAGATTTATAGTTCTGGGTGTTAAAAGGAGGACAAACTTTCAGTTTTATCAAAGTACGTGGCATTTGCTTCAATTATTAAACTATCAGTATACTTTAGGCAAGCAGAAATGCAAAGAAAAAGCATTATATAAAGAAAGCAGCAGAAACAAAGACCCGGAGCAGTGCTGTTTGGCTGGACTGGGAATGGTTTGGTAAGTTGGTATGGCCAGACGATGAAGGACCTAAAACATCAGGATAAGAAGTATGAGATTTGTTTCATAAATTACTGGCAGCTTTTGGATTAGAGAAGGAACATACTAGCCATGGAAAGAACACAATATCAAGGTATTAAACACCCTTCTTTGCAACATTTTGCTCCATACATGTATTAGGTATATGTTGCTTTTGCCAGTTAGTCTCCATTCTTACAGCAACAGAATGTTAAGTCCACCCTCTACCTTCTATCAGAGCTCCAGGGATGGAGTATTTGACCTGGGTTGAGCCTAGACAATTAGGGCATTTTGTTTTTTTGCCCCTGGCTACAGCTATTGGTTCTGGGGAGAACCGTGTCCTAACTCAGGGAAACCAGGCAATTAAACTCCATCCTGGACATAGTTTTAAATAGGCCAGACAGCAGGAAGCATGTTGGTTGAAATCAGTTTGGGCTAGGTTTTCTGAAATTGAAATAACTTTTGCATATCTGTGTGTTTCCCTGCTCCTCCAGATTATTGCATGGCATTCGATTTTATGGCTGAGGCAATTCAGAGGTTTCTTTCCATCCATCCATCCCAATAATGAACTCAAAACAACCACAGTTCAAGGCTTAGGCACAGGCGACAGTGGAATTAAGTTGAACCTATTTTATGAATAATAGTGACTAACAGATAATTAATGATTGATGAAAAGAGAGTTGATTTAAATAACTTATGGTATGTGAGAAACATTTGTAAACTGTGAAGCGTAATATAAAAGTTAACTGTTAATACTCAATACCATTTTTACATTGGCCTAATATTTATTGCTTCATTTGTTGCCTCTTGGAGTTCAGAGAGTCTCTTTGTACTCCTCCTGAGCACCTTTGGTTCTCTCCACGGTCTCTACACTGACTTTCCTTGTTTGTCCATCTGTAGCTTAGGGGGAAAAACAGAAAAAAAAAAGAATCAGGTAAGCCCCAATTCTTTAGAGAATCAGAGTTAATTCATCTTGTCTTGGAGCCCTTACAAAAACACCAACCTAACAACAGAGGTCTTTATTGCTGGGTGTTTTACTGATGATTTATCCTCTTAGACCTTGGTTTTCTATTTGATTGGCAATTGAAAACTGCCGCAATTTCCACCTTTACCTAACAGTGCCCTATATTTCAAAAGTGATTTCACTAACAAATGAAACAACTCCTAAGCTAAGAAAATTAGATTTAGATTTTAATTTACACTTCACAAAAACACACTTGCTGAGTGATACCAACAGCAAACGTAGAAGGTACATAACGGAAAGGAAATAGTCTCAAAACAAGGATATTGGCCGTTTATAAAACCTTATATAAATATTCCTTTTGGATTAGTCAAAACTCAGAGCTTCCATTCTTTGATGTTTGAAATCAGCCAGATTTTTAAAATATATTTTTCAACTTGGGAAATGTTTTTTTTTTATTACACAGTTGAAATATTTTCTTTAAGCACAACTTGTCACATCTATTATTTAAGCTTTTTAAAATTAGCACTTCCTTTCTCTGATGGAATATTCCATTTCCTCGTTTCTTGTCATTTCATTTATTTAAATAAAAAATTCCTTCCCCTAAGTCCCCTGAAACCCTTTATAATGCCTTTTTTTTTACGACTTTATATAATCTGCCTTGTATAATGTTTACTTGTGTTCCTATTATATACCCTTCGCTCAATTACTAAGTTCTTTAAGAACAACTCCTGGTTTCTTCATTGCATAGTACGGTATGCTTCCCTCCTGTCACTGTTTACATATACTTATTCTCCACACACGTGGAACAGAAAGGAAGTGAATTACCAATTTACTTTATAATGGACTCCTCTAGCAACTATTTATGTATTTCGTTTCTGGGTAATTCGTATTGTCCTCTTATCAGAACACAAGCTTCTCCAGGACAGTGATCTTTGTTTGATTAACTGGTATATTCTGAGCATCTAGAATGGTCCCTGGAACATAGTTTACTCGATGAAGATTTATTGAAGAAATGAATGTATGAATGAATAAACGATAGTGAATGATACCACTGGGCGTTTTAAAAGCTAAAGTTGCTATACTCTTTTAATAAACAAAGAACAATGCAAGTTTTACTTTGTAGTTTTATAACCACAAAACTACCATTCAGAATGAAAGTTGTCTGTAAAACTTACAAGAGGACACAGCCCATAGCACCTAGGAAAACAGAAAGCTTTATTTTTAAGCAGCTTTTGTGTTGAGTTTGTTCACAATATGCCATCTTTGACATTTCCCCAGTGACATTTTTTCTCCCATTCTTTCTTATTTATCTTCATGATCACATCTGTTCTCTGTGATTTTTCTCAACATTTGTCTTAGGTCTTTGAAATCAGAGGGTGAAAATGTACTATCCCCGCCTCCCAGGCTTTCTACTCAGGGAGTTGTTGCCTGAAGAAGGTGTACTATCTATGTTAGAAGGGAAAAAGAAAGTAAGGAATAGTGAAAGTGGGGCACCTGGGTGGCTCAGTGGTTAAGTGTCCGACTTTGGCTCAGGTCATGATCTGGCAGTTTGTGAGTTCAAGTCCCACATTGGGCTCTGTGATGGCAGCTGAGAGCCTGAAGCCTGCTTCAGATTCTGTGTCTCCCTCTCTCTCTCTGCCCCTCCACCACTAGCTCTCCTCTGTCTCTCTCTCTCTCTCTCTCTCTCTCTCTCTCTCTGTTTCAAAAATAAATAATAAGCCTGGAAAAAAAAAAGAATAATAAAAGCAAGTGAATGGTTCTTGCTTAAACTCAGCCCAAATGAAAAAAAAAAAAAGCACAGTTGACAGAAAAAAAAACCGTCTTTCATTATAGCACACCAGGGCTAGCTCTCCATAATGAGAGAGGAACTTTCAATTTATGAGGGTGCTTTTTAATTTTTTTTTTTAATGTTTATTTCTGAGAGACAGAGACAGAGCGTGAGTGTGGGAGGGGCAGAGAGAGAGAGGGAGACACAGAATCCAAAGCAGCCTCCAGCCTGTCAGCACAGAGCCGGATGCGGGGCTTGAACCCACAAACTGCAAGATCATGACCTGAACTGAAGTCAGACGCTTAACCAACTGAGCCACCCAGGTGCCCCTATGAGGGTGCTTTTTAAAGCGTGGTGTTTATTTCTCGAAATCCTTTTCCTCAAATCAACCGATTAGACTCCTTTTATTCGGCAAAATGAAATTAGTTCCCATAATTAAAGGTACTGGTATATTGGAAATTTGAGAAAGAATTAAATATGTACAAAGCAAACTTAGGCTTGTTTTAGCTATCTGAAAGGGGAAAAATAAATGTCCCTACTTGATAACAGGTTTTGGCTAAATTAACTTCCTAGGTCATGTGGTAGAAACCATTCATTAGAGTTATCTAAGGCATTCAGCAGATTCTTCTATAACTTTTCAAAATTCAGTGGGCATAAGAATTGTTTAGAGGTCTTGTTAAAATGTAAATTCTAATTCAGCAAGTCTTGGGTGAGGCCTGGGATTCTATATTTGTAACAAACTTCTGGGTAATTTCAGTGATGCTGTTGGTCAAAGACCACACTTTGAGTTCTTAAGGCTTTTGGCTTCTTTTTTTTTTTTTTTTTTTTAACAGTGATTTAATTTGCAATCCCTAATTGTTTTAATTAGTAAAAAAAAAATTTACTATATTTTAACTTTATAAAAAAAACCTTTCATTTCTTTACTGTGCTCCATAACTAAAACACATTTTCTGCTGATTAAATTTTAGATATTTATTCTTTGAGGATTTTTTTTTTTACCTGCTAAATTGAAATGAAAAAAAAAAGATATAATATTCCACAGTTAGATTAGTTGAAAAGAAAGATAAACTGTCTTACCTTCTTGTACCACAGATGCTTCAAGTAAAGACAGGAAAATTTAAGTGAAACAGTCCGTTGCTGGCCTCCATGAGTAGACTTCCTCTTCCTGTCCTATCTCCTAACTTAATGCAATTTAAATGACACATGTTATATATAACACACTCGGTCATATGTTTTCCTAAATGTATACAGGGTTAAAAAATCTCCTCTCATTTTTCCCAAATTTTCACCAATGTATTCTACTTTCCCGAAAGTAAAAAATTGGAACGAGGTTCAGTTTTTAGCTTCCAGTGACTAGCTAATGAGGTAAAAATGTCCATGTTCAGCAATGGTGATTAGAAATGTTTTTGTACTTGGCATTCAGTTTTCAAGAACATTTTAACTATGACCATACTGTTAATGAATGTTTGGGAACACCTTTGGGGAATTTTCTTTCTAAAGTACTACATTCTACTGACTATTTCAGGTCAATGGTAGGGGTAAAAGATGGGATTTAGAGATAGGAACACAGTTTAGCATTCTAAATTGCTTTAGTATAAAGACTGCTGAAAGCATATAGCTTTGAAGAAATCTGTACATGAAGACATAGAAAACTATTTTGTCATTAGGTTTGTGCTGATTTTTGTACATTGAGGAGAAAATATTGTGATGTGTTGACATAGTTGCCAAGAGTGACCTAGGCATTTGTTAACAAAAATGGTGTTTCATAAACAGAAAAAGAGAGACAAAGCATAAAGACAGACTTAACTATAGAGAATAAACTGATGGTTACAGAGGGGAGGGAGGTCGGGGGGGATGGATGTAATAGGTGATGAGGATGAAGGAGGGCACTTATCCTGATGAGTGCTGGGTGATGTATGGAATTACTGAATCACTATACTGTACATCAAAAACTAATATAACTGATATAACTAATATAACTACATGTTAATTATACTGGAATTTTTAAATGGTGTTTTATTTATTGTATTTTTTTAAACCTACCTAAACTAGATGAGTCTGGCTTTCCTGCAAAATGTTTCCTTTGCTGGCAAAGGGTACTTGTGACACTCATTATATGACTTCCTATTTAGAATCTTTCAGTGGCTCCCCATGGCATTCAATCCAAAGCTCTCTTTAGTGTAGCACATTGTAGCCTGTATTGTCCTAACCCCTGCCCACCTCTCTAGGCCCATCTCTTGCTCTTCTCAGTACATCTAGCTGTAATCAGCTAAGTGTTCACTGTTTAGTGGAGGCATCACATGAACCAGATTTTCTTTTCTCCAGTCACCCTCCTCAACCACACTATGTCAAACTTCCCTAACCCACTGGATAGTACATTACAAAATACAAATTTACTCACTTCCTTACTACTCTTGATTGTTAAAATCTCTCCACTGTAGAAGTTACAGCTTCTGTATCTTACATCTCTTTTACTTCCCTCCTACAAGGCTGGTCACTTTCGTGGTTTAGGGAGGATGATTTACTCTTACTGCTCATTCTCTCACCTTAAAATGGAAAGGGGAAGTGATAGGTATGCCTCTGAGACACTTCCTTTCTCTCCCGTTTCCTGGCTCCAGCTCCTCCCCAGTATCCTGGGGAAGGTAGGGGAAAGATTAACCGGTGTCTCTTCCTTATGGACATTTCCGTAGTTTCATGTTAATCATTGCTGCTTCCCTGGCTAACAGTGACAGGTCATGGGAGGGGGCGGGTGTGGGCCCTATTGTTGAAATCCAAATGGTTAAGTCTATCAGCAACCCTCCTGGGAGTCATTTAATTTGACAATTTCCAGCCGTGGGCAGCCAGCTCCACCTGGGCCTCTTCTACACACTTTTTGGTGGTGTTGGTAATACCAACCTCGCACTGCTCAGGTGCCCCTGCCCGCCATTTTGTTCTGTTGGTCTCGGGCTGGACAGCTGGCCCAAGCCATCTTCCACAGTTCTCATTTGTCTACAAGCAGCACACATTCTTATCATGCCAATGGGCAGCTCAAAGGCTGTTTCATGCTTCCCGTGCCCCCCAACCCCAAGGCCTTAACATCTTCCTCCAATTCTCTCTCCCTCGTGTTCAAGAAGGCACAGGTGGGAAAATCAGTAAGTGTCTGACCTACACTCATGTCCAAGCAGGCAGTGAGATGCCAGTCTCTCTTGCCAAGCAGCCCTAAGCAATAAGGATATGAAAAATGACCGAGTATAAATTATCATGTTTTATGGCTACCTTTTTAAACTACAATTGTGGTTGATGGGAAAGTATGTTCATAAAATCAGGAATGCAAAGTGATAAATCAGAACTAGCACAGGTTTTGAAATCCAGAGCCCTAGAATCAAATAAGATCTGCTAGTTATTATCTGGATAAACATTGCCACTACCTTTCTGAGCAGAGGTTAATAATAATTTTACCTGAAAGAGATCCTTTCAAGGGTTAAGTGAAATAATGTATGTGAGGCCTTTTAAAAGCCATAGCAGATTATGGAAATAAAGCATTTACTATTTCTGATATTTCAATATCACTAAAAACCTGGAAGTGTTTTATCTTTACTTTGTAATATTGGATGTTTTTGTTGAGCATAATTCTGACTGTATATAATGGTAAGTACTCTGGAGAAAAATTACTGAATGATCTTGATTAATGGCAGTGGAAAGATATAGTTCAGTCTTGTTCCTGAAATAATGCTGTTCTTTTTCTAATCAAAATGATGAATGTGTTTTCTTGTTTTCATCAGTCATGCTCATAAGGCCCACTTATTTAGAGATTTGGCCTAACAGCTTACCTCAATTTAAAGATGAGCTAATGGATTGTATTTTCCCCTCCTGCTGTTGGGAATAACAGACACCATCTCTCTGAATAACTTTTGAATACTCATGACTGATAAGTAAGCCCTAAAGTTGATTGATTGATTACCAAACATACTAAATTAGTCCTCAAAGTAACTTCTAATTTGGTGAGAAACTGCAATCTTAAGTGTTCTAGGTGAAAATTCAGAACAAGTCTATTTTAAAGGTGTTCTCTGTAAGTAAGAATGCAAAATTGGGTTTGAAATAATTAAATCTGAGAAATATTTATGACTTTCCTCCCTTCATATAGCCTCCTGTGATATTCCTTTCATCTAAAGAAGCGGAATGGGATTTAAGTCCTTTGAAAAATTTTTTTTTATAATGCTGAATCTTAAATTTGTCTTTCAACTAGGTTGACAATCAAAGTTGTTTTAATAAGATGAGTCAAATAAATAAGATTTAAATTTTCCTACCCTAGAGAGAGCCACTTGACCTTCCCTATACTGTAATCTATGTACTTAAAAATGCTTTTCTTTTCTTTTTATGAGTACTATGGTCATATCCATAGATGTATATAAAAAACAAAGAGAAAGCAAATCATTATTTTACATTTTCAGGAAAGCAAATGATTATTTTACATTTTCAGTAGGAGGTCTTTTTTTTTTTTAAAGATATTCCTGACTATAATTATTAAGTTTACCTGCTAAATGTGAGAGAGTGAGATGAAAAGATACAGAGGAAAAAATTAGAGAAAACTCTAGTAAATGTATATAATTCTAGAAGGAATATTTTGAATAAGGCATGCCTTCATAATATAATGGAAGGTTGACAGCTGAGCTAGAATAAACCCAATTGTAATACCAAGAATGATTCAGATTTCTTTTAAGTATACCTAATGTTATCCTGGAAGGGAACAACTGTCTATTATCCAATATATTAATTTATTTTTACCTTTTTAAATTGAAATTGCAAATTTAAGAATAGTCTGTGTGTGTGTGTGTGTGTGTGTGTTTAACATAGATCTGGAATTTATTAAAACAACACAATTCAAAGTAGGCTCTTTTGAAACATTATTCATAGACTATTTATTACATAAAATATCCCAAGATGAAACTGACTTTTCCAGGCTATTTACAAAGTGGTCAAAGAGGGGGGAAGTCATATTTTAAGTGAGATACTTAGATGTTTTTTTACCATTATTTTGACAAATTTGAAAAAAAAATTGCCATAGTTACTGTCTTGGCCACACAACTGAGAAACTTCGTTTTTTTTGTTTTTTTTTTAATTTTTTAATGGCTTTTTTTTTGAGAGAGAGAGAGAGAGAGTACAAGCAGGAGAGAAGCAGAGAAAGAGGGAGACACAGAATCCAAAGCAGGCTCCAGGCTCTGAGCTGTCAGCACAGAGCCTGATGTGGGGCTGGAATTCAGGAACCGTGAGTTCATGACATGAGCCAAAGTTGAATGCTTAACTGCTAAAATGACTGAGCCACCCAGGTGCCCCGAGAAACTTCCTTTGCAATAATGGTGCACATGGAGTAAGGAAACAACAAAAGCTAGCAGAAAAGGCCCTGTTCTTTCCCCTTTTTCATTTCTCAATAACCATGGGATAAAATAATATAACTGATTAAACTGTTCTTAAAATTGGGAAGTCCTGGTTCGATACACGTCTTTAAAAACATCTAATCGTCTCCTTTTCATCATCCACACATAATGTCATTTATTATCCTGTCCTTTCTATTTTTTCTTTTCGAAGTTGGCAAGTTGGAAAGACTACTTTGAGCAATCCAAGCTCCCTCCAACTCCCTTGATCAGCATATGTCTCCTTACCACTGTGCCCTCTTCTTTTCTGCATTGAGACCACAGTATCCCTACCACTGGCCTTAAATCCCTCTTTCCCCCAAACACCCATTCCCCCCCTCTATCTCTCATTTTGTTTAGTGGCAATCCTCCCATATTAGAAACCTCCCTGTTATCCTTCACACCATCTTGCTCATTTTCATATTTAACTTAGTGGCTTCTTGTCCTTCCAAGCAGTTCTGTTCTTCACTGACATCGGTCTTAGGATAGATCTTAGCATTTTTATTTGCTCTATTAAAGAAAATCCAGGAGTATAACATCATACAGCAGTGAGATAGAGTACATAACATTTTCTGGGAAGCGTGGGAGAAAAGAGAGGGGCTCTTTCACTATGAAACAAAAGTTATTTAAAAATCTTATTATATATCTTTACCTTTCTCAAAATTAGGCATCACATGTTTTCACTTGCTTCCCCTCACCCCCCTTAATCTTCTGCCGTTCCCCATGAGAGGAAATGTCCATGTGGCCATAGCTGTCACTACTTAGCCTCGGTCCACAATAAGTGACATGCAGAGGACTGAGACCTGACCTAGCTATAGTCTGAATAAGCCAAGCCCAGCCAACCTGCAGACCCCTGAACAAAAAAATCAACCACAGACCTACAAGCTAGAAATAAATGTTCGTGGTAATAGGATCCTGAAATACTGGGCTGTTTTTGGCATCATCTGACTAGTACAATACTATGGACTTAAAAATTGGTCTGAATGTGAACAAGCATCAGAGAAAGAAGGAAACAGAGAGAAGGAAAAGAAAGACAAAACTTTCCAATGTTGTAAGCATTTTACATATTTTATCTCCTTTTTATTCTCACTCATACTATGATACATTTATTTTTATCTCCAACTTACAAATGAAGAGACAAAAGGATATAACCAATCTCAGCAGCAACTACCTCCTAGAAATGTGTTAGAGGCACCTGGGTGGCTCAGTTAGTTAAGCATCCCACTTCAGCTCTGGTCATGATCTCACAGTGTGTGAGATTAAGCCACAAATCGGGCTCTGTACTGACAGCTCAGAGCCTGGAGCCTGCTTCAGAGTCTGTATCTCCCTTCCCCAACTCACACTGTCACTCTCAAAAATAAATAAACATTAAAAATTTTTAAAAAGAAATGTGTTAGATATATGTATGTCCATGGACACTGATGGACTTTCTTATTTTATTTATGTGTTCATATATATTTTTTTTCAATTAGAATGTATTGGTTTTAAAATATTGACTTCTAAGTTTTAAGAATGGAAATGGGGAACCTCAGGCTGTGTGGAGTTGAGTGACTTTCCTAAGATGACATGCACAGTAAGTAGCAGAGCCAGGCCCTAATTCCACATGATCTCCAGCTATTTGTGCACGTTAAATTCAGTTCCTCCTTTATATCATTGCTGTAAACTGGACAGAGGGATGGGTGAGCAACCATCAATCACTTTCCTGTCCCTCGCATGACTGACCCCTTTCCCCCTGTCCTATCTCCATCCCCTGTTCGCATAGAAAATCTAATTTTGCAACCAAAGATGCACTCCCCTTTACCCCCATCTGTTAAGGTGGAGAACAGCAATATCACTCACGCTTCACATATATCAGAGTTTGCTAGGATCCCAGGGGCAGATGTGCTCTGAGATGTTAACTGCCCCAGCATCTGGGCTGCAGATGACCCTGCAAGAAGGTGCTGTCTGTACATTGGAAGATTCCAAAGTTGAATAAACATGGTTTAGGGAGCTTTGTTCCAGTCATTCATATGCTATTAAGGACCTTGACCCTGTTTTGTTAGCAGTTCTGCCATGGCATTTATATTCCACATCTTGCTTGTTAACATCTAAGAATAGAATTAGGGTATTAGCAAGACTGAGAGTGTTTTCTTCTTCCACTTCCCAAGAATATATAGGGTGTGAAGATGATGAGCAGAATGTATTTTCTCATAATATCCTCCTCTGGTAAACAAACCTAGAGATTAAAACCATTCTTTCAGGCTTTCATCTCCTAACTTCAGAAAGAATTTCTGACATCCCCACCATTAAAGCAGCAAATATAGGCTTATCCTAATACACGAATTAAATCAGAAGCATCTGCCGAAGGAAAAGGACAGCATCTGTTAGAATATGTCACATCATCCAACATGAAATATTTGATTCCTCCTTCCAATGACAGAAGAACTAGACCCTAAAACATCACACATCTGGTAACAATCTCCCACAGGCTTTCAGTGACCAAAGATACAGTGACACTAATGAAGACACCATCTATGTGCTCCTGCTACAAGAGCGCATAGTGTGCAAAAACTAACTTACTGGGTTTATGATACTCAGAGCACTATAAGTGGGAACTAGGACTTTTGAAATTTAAATGATAAATATATTCCAGGGAAGGGCTTTTGGCTATCCCAAAGGGTTTTAGCAACCTTACAAGGCTTTGGTGATTAATTATTTTAATATGGTGGTGATTGCAATCTTGGCTTGAAAGGTACACTAAAAGAACATTTCCAAATATTTATACACATTGAGCCAAAGTTTTAGTAAAAAAAAAAAAAGTATAACTTTCCACTTGGGAGTATGACTACACAGGCAAATTTATTTGCAACATCTTTTTGTGCATATACTCATTCAATAGCAATCTTAACAAATGATACCAAATAACTAAAGAATTCATATTTCATTTTGGAATTCAGAACCAAAATAGATTGCCTCCTTGCTTTTGCAATATATAATCAATCTTTGTAATGAAAAGAAATGTTTTACAAAGGAAAACAGTACAATTGCATCTTACGGCGTGTTTCTCCTTGTCTAATAGAGCCACGTGCAGATGGTTTTACTCCCTACTAGCTCTAGTGTGTTGCTAAGTTCTGCTAACCTACAGAAGGAATGAGACTGCATGAAAATTGGAGTAAATCTCATTTGGTGTGACTTGCGTTAGTAACTGATTATGTGATGTGTTGATAATGATGTTGATAATGAAGTTGAATGACTTAATGCAGATTTACCCTATATGCCAGTCTATGGTTCGTGTAAGTTCCCAGTAGTAACATCAAGGTGTTAAATGTGTTATGGCAACGAAAGTAAAAGTATGTAGTTTGACACAAATCACAAACATTGCTTTTAGTGCAATCATCTTGAAGGATAATACATGATTTGGGTCATATTTCTCTTGGCATTATCACAAGACAAGAAGCACAGATGTATAGTATTCTATAGATAAAAGAAACAAAATTTCCCAGTGATAGAAACTGGGAAAGCTATTTATGGTGGAGAATTTTAAGAAAGAAGTTTTCTGTCTCTGAGGAGTGTGCATTAATTGCTGATTACCAGAGAATAAATAAATTTTCAAACATACTATTTACTGTCTATCTAAGCCTCGCATTTTACATAGGTATGCGTTATAAGAATTTGTGTTATCTTTTTATTCTTTTGTTTGTAGTGACCAAATGAATAACATCTTTTGTATGTGTGTAGAGCTAATTTATATAACTAATTTCATAATTTAAATTGTCATAATTTCAATGCCTTAGAAACATGTTGACTCTCCATTTACATTTTTTTACTAATAGTTCACATTATTGAAATGCCTATTCTTAGGAACTATGTGTATATTTAATTCATAAGATTTAATGGAATATTCTCCAAAGCTAATATTTTTTAAATTACCTATTAATTTTAATATCTATTGAAGAGAAGTTTGGGGGAGAGAATATGTGGAAGGGTATATTCAAAATCTTCAATTACTTAAAGGCATTTCAAGTTGATTTGCACTTAGACCTGCCCTGCGCGTATCCCATGAACTAGGTCCAGGGCCAAATATAGTTAGACAAAATAAGTAGGTAATGGCATATTTAAAGGGGAAAAAAACTGTACGAGAGTGCATAGAAGATGGAACAGTTTGCTTCTAAAAGTGAAATTTTCCACAAAAGGAACTAGTATAGCAGCTAAGCAGTCACTCAACAGACATGTTTCAGAAAAACCAATGGTTTTCCCCCTTGTGGGGCTTTTGGGGTGAAGGATGATGATTTGTCAGGGCATAGGAAGTTAGCAGCCTCAAAGAGACTCCAAAATTTAGGCTCACTGCATCCTTCTGAAGTTGAAGTCGACCTTATACTTAATGCCTTCTGAGAAGTGATCCCCGGTATTAAATTATTTAGAAATGTCATTGATTATGACCTCCCAGAAGGCTCAGCTAAGAGTATAAATCACCTTAAAACATCAGTGTGGAATGGAACTCAGATAAAACAAGTTGTCATCTATCTGCAACTATTAAAATTAATGAGCTCATGGAATGACTGAAACTTTTGATAATTGATAGGGAATATTGAAACAAAAGGGAGATGCACGAGGACAGATATAACCGGCTTCATTCAACACTGTGTAAAGAAGAGAAAGGATAGCTCAAGTGTTGTTACGTTTCTAGCTCCTTTAAGGGTAAGAACGTATTTATATCTAAGCTCAAGCACAGGACTGCAGATTGTACAAACTGACCTCTGAGTAGGCAGATTTAAAAAGGCCTTCTCTATGAATAGATGAATTAGAATAAGGTGCCCCACTCAGGGATGACCGTCCTACTGGGAGAGGCTTGGAGAACAGAGCACAGGACAAATTTCAGGCCCTGACCATCCCTTGTCCCAGCAGCTTTGGCTGTTATACAAATTGCACATCAATATATGGTAGCCTGTGTTGAGTCCATTAATGAGCAAATGAATGAATAAGGACAAAAAATATGGGGCATCCCATTGTTTTATTGTTTCTAAAAAGAAACGATACTAGGATAAGATTTAGTCTGCTAATGACCCCCGGAAGACTAGAGAGATCATGTTTCCCTGATTCAATGACCATCAGAAAACTTTTTGATCAATTATTTGGTTTTCACTTACCGGGATCCTGGGAGCCCTGTAAAGCAAACGTAAGTGTAGTAATTGTTATAGAGTGATACTCAGTAGATACAGGAATCAATATCTTTTTCTCTTTTCTGTGGATTTCAGGAGGGCATTGCATCTCCCATGACTACCATATCATCTTGTCCCTTGCAGTATTCTGTAAAATGTATTAAATAAATGTAGAAAATAATTTTATCAGGCATTTAAAAATTTGGTTAATGCCAAAGACTAAACACTTTTAAGTGGCCATCTCCCTCTCTCTCTCTTCCTCTCCCCTGCTCATGCTCTCTTTCTCTCAAAATAATAAACATTAAAAAATATTTAAAAAAATACTTTTAAGTGGCCAAAAACAGAGTTAAAGTATGTGTAAAACTCATCTCTGATCTGGAACACCTGTGACAAGTGATTGCTACCTTGTGAGGCTCCACCTAAAAACATCAGCTGATCAATCCTTCACAACTACAAGCAAGTTCATTTTATCAGGAAGGCTCACCTAGCAAAACAATGCAAGAGGAATTCACGAAAAGGAAGGCAAAGGCACCTGAGTGGACAGTGTGATTGACACAAAAACCATTACTCAAAATCATAACCTGTTAAGTTTCTAATCTCTCAGTGCCTAACGGCAGAAGGACATAGTAAAAACAAAAGTATAACAGCTGAAAGTGTAGTCATCTGAAAATGAGTAAGATATTGAAAAACTATTTTATTTGAAATCAGGGATAATAATTCGAAAGGCATCAGGGCCATGTAATATATAAGCAACAAGCCTAAAATGTCTCAGTGGCCTATGGAGAGCATCCCTGCCTTGCTGGAGAACTCTACCATCATTCTTATCTTAATGATGCTGCACGAAAATATTACATTCTGTTCCCTTGGTTCAAAAAAGCAGAAAGTCTGTAATTTATAAAAAATGGTTAAAATATAAAGTAGCCAAATGTTTCTCATTGTTAGAGTAATGTTTTCTTACTGCTGTAGGAATATGTGTATATTTCAGCGGTCAGTTGTAGAAATCACTTCAGTGAGGGAAGTAATAGGTAATAAAGCTGCCACACGATGAGAAAAGAGGATGCCACCCAAAGGAGAATGCCCCTGTTAATAAGCCTTTTAGAGGCCAGGGCTAAGATTAAAATGCTGTGACCTTCTGTTCTAATCCCAGAGCCTGTTCTAATAGGTTAACATCTATGTCATGCCAGTCACTAAACATGTTGAACGTCATATCCCTTCTGCAGAGCCTGATTCCTCTTGTTCAGTGTCTCTTTTGCAGCCGACTCCCATTTCTGTACCAACAATACCTCCATCCTAGACTTAGCTCAAGCTTCCCAGCAGCTCTCCACACCTGGCCCGGAGGTAACAAGGGCACAAATAACACCCTGTGAGGCACGTTGCACTAAACAGAAAGGCTTTCCGTTCTGTGGAAACTGGATAGCTAATTAGCCTCACTTGGCCTGAGATTCCTCATTTATTAAAATAGCTTTATTGAGGGGCGCTTGAATGGCTCAGTTGGTTGAGAGTCTGACTCTCGATTTCAGCTCAGATCATGATCCCAGGATTGTGGGACTGAGCCCTGCATTGGGCTCCACACTGAGAGTGGAGTCTGCTTAAGATTCTCTCTCTCTCTCTCTCTCTCTCTCTCTCTCTCTCTCTCTCTCTTCCTCTGCCCCTCTACCCTGCTCTCTCTTTCTCTCTCTCTCTCTCTAAAAAAAAGCTTTATTGAAATATAATTTGCATGCCATACGTATTAGGTTTCTCCAGGAAAAGAGAAACAATAGGATATGTGTGTGTATAGAAAGCGGGAGAAAGATTTGTTTTAAGGAGTTGGCTCCTGTGATTGTGGATGTTTGGCAAGTCCAAAATCTTCAGGGTAGGCTAACAAGCTGGAGACCCAGGGAAGAGTTGCAGTGCAAGCCCAAAGGCAGTCTGCTGCCAAAATTCCTTCTTGATTGGGGAGGTTCGTTGTTTTTTATTAAGGAGTTCAACTGATTGTATGAGACCCACCCACTCTATGAGGGTAACCTTCTTTACTCAAAAGGTACTGATTTACATGTTAATTTCATCTGAAAAATACCTTCACAGAAACATCTAGAATAATAGTTGACCAAATATCTGGGAACCATGCCTAGCCAAGTTGATACGTAAGATTAACCATTACAGGAGCACCTGGGTGGCTCAGTCGGTTAAGCATCTGACTTCGGCTCAGGTCATGATCTCACAGTTTGTGGGTTTGAGCCCCGCGTCAGGCTCTGTGCTGACAGCTCAGAGCCTGGAGCCTGTTTCAGATTCTGTGTCTCCCTTTCTCTCTGTCCCTCCCCTGTTCATGCTCTGTCTCTGTTTCAAAAATAAATAAACATTAAAAAAATAAATAAATAAAATAAAAGATTAACCATTATATCCTAAAATTCACCCATTTGTGTATAATTCAATAGTTTTTAGTATAGTCACAGATATGTACAACTATCATTATAGTCAATTTTATAGCATTTTCATCACCCTCAGAAAGAAACTTCATGCCCTTTAGATAACACTCACCTACCCCCCCCATTTTCCTCAGCCCCAAACAACTGCTAATCTACTTTGTGTCTCTATGGATTTGACTCTTCTGGGCATTTCATGTGAATAAAATAAAAATATCTGGCCTTTTGTGACTGGCTTCTTTCATTTGCATTTTTATTTATTTATGTAACATAATGTTATCAAGATTCATCCCAGTTGTAGCCAGTACCACTACCTCATTCCCTCCTATAGCTGAATAATATTCCATTGAGAGACCATGTTTATGCATTGATTCCCTTGATGGATATTTGGGTTATTAGCATTTTTTGACTGTCATGAATAATGCTGCCATAAACAAGTTTTCGAATGTTTTTACTTCTTTTGAACATACACCTGAGAGAATTGCTCATCATAGGGTAATTCTACTTCCCAGAGTGGCTACCCCATTTTACATTCTCATGAGTGGTGTGTAAAGCTCTTGGCTTCTCCATGTCCTTGCTAACACTTGCTATGGTATGATTCTTTGATTCTAGCCATTTTAGTGGATGTGAAGTGGTATGTTGCGTGGTTTTGATTTGCCTTTCCCTGGTGACTAATGATGCTGAGTTTCATGTTTTCATCTTTTCATTGGTTGTTTGTGTATCTTTCTTGGAGAAGTGCCTATTCAGATCCTTTGTTCATTTTTCAGTTGAGTTATTTACCTTCTAACTATTGAATTACAAGAGTTCTTTATATATTCTGTATACAAGTCCCTTATGAAATATGTGATTTGCAAATACTTTCTGCCATTCCACAGGTTGTGTTTTCACTTTCTTGATAGTGTCCTTTGAAGCACAAAAGTTTTAAATTTTGATGAAGTAAGAATTATCTATTTTTTCTGTTGCTGGCCACGTTTTTGGTATTATATCTAGGAATCTTTTGCCAAATTTTAATAATATTAAACTTTCCAACTCATGAATATGGGATATTTTTCCCACTTATTTAGATATTCTTTAATTTTTCAACTTTTTTTTTCATTTTCAGAGTATAATTGCATTTCTTCTGTTCAATTCGATCTAAGTATTTTACTCCCTATGATGCTACTGTAAATGGAATTGTTTTCTTAATTTGATTTTCAGATTGTTGCAGATGAAGAAAGTCCCTTTGGGAAGAGATTAGGAGCTATCTGTTTGATGGCCTACTTCTGTCCCAGGCAAAATCTCTGAGCCAGGGCTCTGAATCTGGGGGTGGGAACAATGGCACAGTTCTCTCTCACTGATGTGCTTTAGTTGCTGAGTGAGAGGTGGAGTCACTAGTCTGAGGACATCTCAGCTTGCCACCTCTGGCATCGAACCACCACCTCATGGGCCCCAAGCAAAGGTGACAGTATTCTCAGTGACACTGAACTCAAAGTAGAAGCCCCGTTCCAAAAGCAGGGGCAAGGCTAAAGAAGGAGATTCTCACTGCATCACAACACTCACATGGAGCTTAACCTCAGGGGCAAGTAGCTGGGTGCAGCGGGAGAAATGCTGACATCCTGCTCCTCCCAGGAAGAAAGCCCTCCAACTGGAGGCTGTAGGGAGAAGGATCCCTGTGCTCTCGGCTGCACCAACCAAGTGGAGTCTTTGCCTTGCTGAGCTGGAAGGGAGGAGAGCAGGAGTGGTCTTGGTTATTCTGTAGATTTTCTTGAATAAATGTTGATTCATCTATTATATTCTTTAGGACCATATCCAGAGGCTTCAAATTGTTGTAGTTTATGTAATTTTAGATGGGGAGTACTCTGCAAAGCTCTTCATGCTATCATGCTACAGTTTGCTCATTTTTAACATGGAGATCGTAGTCTCTATTTCATGCGGTTATGTGAGGTTTAAATTAGTTAATACATGTGAGGATTAAATTAGTTAATACATGTAATGTGCTTGAACAGTACCTGCTCCAGAATAAGCTATCAAGTAGCTTAATGATGATCACTGTTAATGATGATCACTATCATGGTTTTATTGATTGCCACCATAATTACCATTGGTAGGGAAGTGGTGGATTAAAACACAGACCCTGAAGCCAGCATGCTAGCAGTGTTTTCTTTTTTAACTTAATGTAATTTAATTTAATTTAAAGTTAATACCTTGACTTATGTGTATCCAGATGATTCTTCTCACCAAACTTTTCTCCTTTGACTCAAGTAAATAGTATCTTGAGCCATAGTCATATTTGTTAACAAATCAATTTAAATTATATTTTTGTGTGTGCGTGTATGTGTGTGGAGAGAGAGAGAGAGAAAGAGAGGGAGACTGACACTGAGACCTTTAACCCCCCTACCCCAGCCCCTTAAGTGTCTATATATGATAATAGCAAATATTTTGGAACATTTCTGTGTCTTAGCTTTGTATATTAGTTGATTGATTTCTTATTATACCCTATGTAGTAGGTAGTCCTGCAAAGCCCATATTTTTAACCCCTATGCTATATTCCATTCCTATAAGATTACGTGCTTATTTCTGTATTTACATTTATGCATAGAGAGATTTTCCCCAGCGTGTGAATAGAGGTTACCTCTAGGTGGTGGGATTTTCATGATTTTCAGCTTCCTCTTCCCATTTTTGAAGTTTGCCTCTTTTTTTTTTTTTAAACAATGACCATCTACCATGATTAGAAAGAGCAAAATAAAAATCCTAGTGTGGGGTGCCTGGGTGGCTCAGTTCGTTGGGCATTCGACTTCGGCTCAGGTCATGGTATCACAGTTAATGAATTCAAGCCCCATGTTGGGCTCTGTGCTGACAGCTCAGAGCCTAGATCGTGCTTCAGATTCTGTGTCTCCCTCTCTCTCTGCTCCTCCCCCACTCATGCTCTGTCTCTCTGTCTCTCAGAAATAAACATTAATTTTTGTTTTTTTTTTTTGAATCCTAGTGCAACTCTGCAGGTAAGAGCAAAGCTGCGTTAAGCTCTTTATAATAGGGTGATTAACTTGACAGGGTAATTGACTTGAACCTTTGTATTATCCCATATGAACCTGTCTCTGACCTGCATTGCATGTTTTGTTATGTAGAAACTAGAAATCAATCAAAATACATTCTGTTAATTAATTATATCTTGTGCAAAATATACTGGGGAGAATTCTGTGCTATGTGCTTGTTTCTCTGATTTTTCAAGCCGGGTCAAAGCTTTGGCTCTGAGTTCATAAGCATCTACCACATTTCACCTTGCAGTTAATACTTAATGTTCAAACTTAATTTCTGGAAGGAAGTATTCACCCTTCTTAGGGGAATAAGAGTATAAGTTATAAGAGTACCACTTATATTTGTAAACTTCAGTCTAATTCCTTAAATAAAAAATGCTTCTTAACACTTCCCTTGTAAGTAGGGTGGCCGTGGAGTAATAGTATGTGCATTAATTTTCTTTGTCCTGAGTGACGAACATTCAAGTAGCCTTGTTTTACAGTACTATCATTTACATTTTTATTGATTATTTTAATTAACACTTATTATATTCTATATAGAGAACACACTGATGCTTACCAGAAGAGAGGTGGGTGGGTGATGGGTGAAGTAGGTGAAGGAGTTAAGAGTACACGTATCACTATGAGCACTGAGAAAGGTATAGAATTGTTGAATCACTATAATCATACACTTGAAACTAATATAATGCTTATGTTAAATCCACTGGAAACTTACTGGAAAAAAACTTATTCTCAAAAAAAGGAAAAAATATAGAAATAAATTATTCATGTTGTTTGTATAGACCACAAAAATATATTGCTCTTTTTTCCTCTTTTTCAAGTTACTAAAAGGAGAACTAAAATATAATTTTGCTCTAGGAGAGTGAGACAAAATGTCATATACTTTCAAGTAATCTCCAAATGTGAAATAAGGTAAAACGCAAAAAAAAAAAAAAATCTATTTTATAATAGCTGAGCTAAAGCTACTTAAGAATGTAATGGTAATGACAATTTTAAATACAAGCACATCAATGAGTATTTCAGATACTAGTAATTATTCCTCATTTCTTATTCCCTCTTTATTAGCCAGTCTTCTTTGTGCTAATGTGAAATAGAATTTGAACGTATTTAATTTATGTCAAAGTAGATGCCCATGATCCCTTCCTAAATGTAAACGTGAAGTTGTATAAGTGTTCATACAATATTAGAATGCTGGCTCCAAGGAAAATGTTTAGATTCAGCCTAAACTGGAAAATGGAATTAATAATTTATCAGCTGCCTGTTTTAAATGTTTGAGTGATGAGGACTCTGAAATACAAAGCGGGGTATAAATCCTAAAATTATGTGCAAGCCATCAGGCCTTGGTAACATGACCCAGATGCATGATACAGTACTAAAGATTTTAATCAGCCAAAAATGAAAATATTTCTAAGAGAAAAATACTAAATGAAATTACATGATTTTTGCCCATATATTTCAGAATTGATAGTCATGACACTTTAAAAAAAATTATATTCAGAGAGAGCCTGAGCAAGGGAAGAAGCGGAGTTGGTGGGGGGAGAGAAAGAATTCCAAGCAGGCTCCACACTGTCAGCACAGAGCCCAATGCGGGGCTTGAACCCAAGAACTAGGAGATCATGACCTGAGCCAAAAGCTAAAGTCAAATGATAGTCCTAGCTTTTTATTTAACTTCTTTTCCCTCAGATTTATCACCAATTAAATTATCTAAACCCACAGAGCCATAAAATTGTAGAACTAGGCTTTTAAGCAAAAACTGTTTATATAAAGATGAAAATGTTGAAAACAACCTAACCGTTCAATGCCAAAGGCTTGGCTAAATAATAAAAGATAAAAATCATATGATGAAATATTATCTCACTATTAAAGGCATTCTATAGACACAGAGATAGTGAAAATAGGTTTTAAATTATATTTGGTAAAATTATATTTTTATTTTTAAAAACAGCCATATATATGCACCAAAAATATATAAAAGGATAAACTCAATATTGTAACCATAGCTTATTTTGGTAATTATATTTATTTTTTATTGTCTTTGCATATATATATTTTTTAATTTCTGGGGTTTTTCTCCACAATTGAATTCAATTGCTAGGGATGCTATAACAAAATATCATGTACCAGTTAGCTTAAACAACAGAAATTTATTTCCTCACAGTTCTGGAGGTCAAAAGCCTGAGATCAAGATACAGTTGGTTTATTTTAAGTCCTCTCTCCTTGGCTTATAGGTGGTTGTTTTCTCCCTATTGTCTTTGTATGGTCTTCCCTCTGAGTGTGTCTATGTCCAAATTTTCTCTTCTTGTAAGAATACCAGTCATATTGGATTAGTGCTCTCTCAAACGATCTCATTTTAACTTAATTACCTCTTAAAGACAGTCACCAAATACTGTTTGGTCACATTCTGAGGTACTAGGGTTGGAACTTTAACATACGAATTTGCCCCCAGTGGGGGAGACCTTGAAATATATATATATTTATATAATATAATATAATATAGTATAGTATAGTATAATATAATATAATATATATAATATATATAATATATATAATATATAATATTATATGTAATATAAATATATTTTATATTTATTTTATATATATAAAAATATTTATATATTAATTATATATAATATAAATATATATATAATATATATAATATATTATACAAATATATAATATTATATATATATTTATATTATATATAATATTATATATTAGTATAATATAATATTATATTATATATATATAAATTTGGGAGGAGGGGGACACAATTCAGCCCATAACAATAATGTTCATATATGACTTTTAAGGAGAAATATAAGAACTTCATGTTGACAAGATAAAAAGGGAAAATAATCAACTCTTTCAATATTCCTATGCTAAATTAGGTAATTGGTCTTTTGTTTATAAGTCAATCTATTTGGGATTTGGTTTTTATGAGTCTGTCCTTCCAACTCCTGATCAACTCTCTGTAACTATTAACGCTTTGGCCAAGATTTTGTGTAGTGATGACACCATCAGGTACTGTCTAATTGTGAGGCACCCCCTGAGGCAGCTGGCTAGTCCATTTTGAATTTTTGAGCTGTGACAGCTTCCTTAGCCTCTTCTTTCAGCCTCTTGTTTCCTTAGCCTCTTGTTTCAGTTTTCTTGTTATATAGAAAGATTTTTAGAAATATTAAGGAAACAACAATTAGAATCTTAAACTTACAAAAAACCAATAGTCATGTTTTCCAGACCACAGCAAGTAAAAGGAAAAATGAAATCAAAGAAAATTTTTCTGAAGCCAGTCCAGAAACATTGTTTCTTTTCCTTGGTTTCTCTTAATACTGTGCTGTACTGACACCACTAACAATGGAGCCCTGAGAAAAAGATGGGAAAATTTTTATAATCAGAGGAGTTGAGAAACTTCTGGACCATAAATCTCTCCTCTGGAAGATATTGCCTACTTTTGGTTTAGTTAAGAAAAAAGGTGGGAGATTTTCTAAGGAGGAAACTTGAAGGAACATCAGTGAATACAAAGAACACTAATGACATGGAAACTCCAAAGGAAAAGGTCAGATTTACTACCTATAATCAAAGAACCATGGACCACATTTATTTACATATGCTCTGATATATCTTTGAAATAAAGGTCTAATATAGACTGCCAAAGAGTATATGTTTATACAAATTCATAAAATTCATTTTTATTATATATCTTTCAAAAGGGTATAGTATTTTGAGAAAAGTAAGTGGGAAATATTTTTATAATACTCCATCAAAGTCTTTGTGTTTCCTCTTTTAATGCCTCATGATAAATCATATAGTATTTCCAGGTCTTATTTTCCAATAGAGTTAACTTGTCTAAATTGTAAGGGAAGAGATTTTAGGGGTTAGGAAAAGTAAATATACCAGACCAAACCATGGCTTCTCATTAACTTCATCTATGCTTGTAAAATATTTTTTTTAATTCTCGGGAACAAAAAAATTTATAAAAATATATACACATTAGCAACTGGTTTTATATCCATGCAGATGTAAGTTTGTAATTTTTATAATATCAACTGAATTCAAATGAACTTGAGATAACTAAAGAATATTTGACAACTGGAAAACATCATTTAAGTGTGAATTCAATACTTCAAGTCCTCAAATTAGAAAATATTCAATCCTAAAATCTTGAATATTAATCTGCCTTAATAGAGAAATATCCACCTGTGACAAAGTCACTGAATGTAAACATAAAAAGAGAGCAGATGTATCTAGAAGAAATTAATATCATTTCTTCTTTAATATTTGAAATGCTGCAGATCTTTTTTTTGAGGGGGGAGGGAATCTTTGAAAGCAAATCTCATAATGTGCTTTTTTTTCCCCCACATAGACACAATGCAAGCATTTTGTTCATTGCTTTATAGTGAGTACAGTTCTCGTTTAAATGTTCCTCTCTCCCTGTTAATACATTCGATTGTTTGAATGGCTGGAAAAGAAAATACTAAACAACAGTGACTGTCTCCATCTGACCTCCCCAGTGCCTCAGAGAGCAATTGGCATCCAAAACAGGACTTAATCTTTGGGAGTCAATTTCATTTGAAAACCTTGTAGGTTTCCTCAAAGCCACCTCACAAAATAGTTGCTGGGTGGCAACATAGATTCTTTCCTAATTTAAAAAGAAACTGGATAACTTTGGTACTTCTGATGTCTCAGAAATATTACTTGGCAAGGATTATGATAAGAAACAAATCACTTCAAGTTCACTGCGGCCCTTACGATGACCCCAGTTAGCTGTGTAGACTAGACTTTGTAGGATTAGAAAGCACCTTTCAGTAAAGAACTGGGAAATTTGCAAATGAATAAGAAAGTAGGCCCCCTGGCAGGATCAAAATGCTTTTCCTCATCTGGTGTGAAATTCTTTCCACGGTTGCAGCTGATTATTAGACCACAATAGAATTCTAATTTATTGCGTATTTCTGGACTATTATAATGAGATAATTCTAGAATGTGCTGTGGTGGTTGAAACTGAGAGTAGCTGAGTGAGGCAACAGGGTGGCCTTAAGAATTAGTAAAATAAAGAAAAGGGGTGGGGTGGAGGATGGGGGAGAGCCTGGGGAAAACATGGGTTGTCCAGATGCTAACTATTGCATATGAAAATAGCATTGGGGAAAGTCAGGAAAGCTGAGAAAGTGAGAGGGTGAATAAGAAAACAGGCTCTGAATTCTTCTGGAAAGGAAGTTATTACATTAAGCTCTATCTTTTATTCCTTGGAAAGGCCGGCAATAGAAGTACTTTTAGCCAAGGATAAAATGAGAGGCCCTTTCAATTTCCTTTTGGTGTCTGTTATATCAATGTCTAGAACATTTTTTAAACATTCCATAGAGGCACAGTACTTTACTGGGGAAGGATTGTATGATTTTAAATGTAAAGAAGACAAGATTCTGCTCCAATTTACTCTGACAACCATATCTTTGGTGATTTAAAAATATTTTTTAATGTTTTATTTATTTTTAAGGCAGAGAGAGAGACAGAGCATGAGTGACGGAGGGGCACAGAAAGGAGACACAGAATCTGAAGCAGGCTCTAGGCTCTGAGCTGTCAGCACAGAGCCTGATGCTGGGCTGGAACCCACGAACCATGAGATCATGACCTGAGCTAAAGTGGTATGCTTAACTAACTGAGCCACCCAGGCGCCCACATATCTTTGGTGATTTATGTATTTATGGCTTCCTAGCATTTGGATGTGCATTTAGGTGAGCTAATCAGAATCTGTTTCTTGAACTGCATTTACTTATCTTAAACTTCATACAAGTAGATGGGGGTGCCTGGGTGGCTCAGTCAGTTAAGCGTCCGACTTCAGCTCAGGTCATGATCTTATGGTCCGTGAGTTCGAGCCCCGCGTCGGGCTCTGTGCTGACAGCTCAGAGCCTGGAGCCTGTTTCCGATTCTGTGTCTCCCTCTCTCTCTCTGACCCTCCCCCGTTCATGCTCTGTCTCTCTCTGTCTCAAAAATAAATAAACGTTTAAAAAAAAAAAAAACTTCATACAAGTAGAATATAGGTTCCACAAGAGCTAAAAGTTTTGTCTAGCTTGTTCTTTACTCTTTACCCAGCACTTAGAACAGTGCCTGCCCCAGAGTAGCTGCTACTGATCCTATTTGTTGAGTGAATACACACATAATTCCTACATTCAGTGAGATCATAATTCCTACATTCAGTATAAATGGAATGTTTCCAAAGTTGCTCAACCCATTATTATTGTGCATTCACTCTACCAACTCCACTGATTATTTCAACTGATGTCAACCTGTAAATGGCTTAACACCTAATAGAGGAGACAAACTGCGCGCAAAGCACAATTCGGTATCAGTGGAAGGAATGGTCCGATCTACAGCCATGACACTGCAGTGCTCTGAAAGCCAAGACAAATGTAAATGCCAAGAAATGTTGGGTTGTCTGCAGAACAAATACTGCGGAAAGGTAAAAGGAGATGGGGAAGAGGTGAAACATGTAGCTTTTAGGAGATTGCAACGTACATGGTGATGAAGAGCCTTTCCTCTGGGATCAAGCTGTTTATGAAGTTTAAATCTCAGCTCACTACTCAGTAACCCTGTGCCTTCTCTGTGTGTCATCTCACAGATGAAGTCATAATAATACTACCTAAGCCATAGAGTACTTTTAAGGATCAAATGAGCTAAAATATCTGTAGGACGTTTAGAACAGTGCCTGCCATGTCATATACTATTACGTGTGAGAAGTGTCAACGATCATTACCAAAGCTGTCGGGAAAGAACCCAGGTGTTAAGAGTTTAGAAGAGGATAGTGAAGCTTCTCTGTGCTAACCTTTGACCTCCAAAAGAATGACTTCCACACAGCTCCTTGGGTTATGCAAGTCTAAGGGAAGCAATATAGACAATACTTAATCACTACAGCCTGCTTTGTTAGTCAGCTTCTGGCAAGACGTTTAATGATACCCTCCTCCTGGAATTCATGCCTGTACGGAATCCTCTGCCCTGAGTGTGGACTGGACCTAGTAACTGCAATCCATCGGATTGCAACATCCGATGGGAAAGTGCCTACGTATGGTGTGTGCAGGGCACCAACAAGGTTTACTTCAAGCAGTTCTGCAAAACTCGTCAGAAGTCTTATAACCCTTACCGAGTGGAGGATATCACGTGTCAAAGTTGTAAACAGACTAGATGCTCCTGCCCTGTAAAACTCCGCCACGCTGACCCTAAAAGGCCCACCGTCAAGATTTGTGTGGGAGATGCAAGGGCAAACGCCTATCCTGTGACAGCACTTTCAGCTTCAAATACATCATTTAAATGAATGTAAATGAATGGGCCAACTTGAACGTGAGCTAGTGAAGCAGACACATTAGCTTTTTTCCGTGCTCCTTCCTTATGCCTCTCCTTCTCAAAATACTTCATGAAAGACTGTATTTTTGACAGAGACTTCAAATAAAAGTATTGCAAAACAAAACAAAACAAACAAACAAAAAAACAGAACCCAGATCTTTTTGCAAATAGAACATGACAACAGTAGATGACAACAGAAGATGTCACTTCTGTGATTCGTTTTCAGAAGACTATGACTTCCATCTTGCAAGCTGTCTGATGTCCTGAAACTCTCCCTTGCCCTCTTGTTCTCTCACTTGTTCTATGAACCAAGATGCCATGTTGTAAGATGCTCTGTGGAGAGGCCCATGTGGCAAGAAGCTGAAGGAGGCCTCTAGCAACAATGTGTAAGGACCTAAGGCTTCAGCTATAGCCTAGAAGAAACTGAATTTTACCAACAACCAGGTGAGTGAGCTGGGACTCAAATACTTCCAGCAAAGACTTAAGATAACTGCAGACTCATGAGAGACCCAGAATCAGTGGACCCAGCTAAGCCCTGCCTGGATTTCTGACTTACAGAAACTGGGAGATAATAAATGTTGCTGTTTGAATCCATTATATTTATGGAGTCATTTGTTACATAGCAATAGTTTGCTCATATACAAGTATAAGAAATACATTTTATATTGTGACTTAGCATGCATGTGCACACATAGAGACACCTGTACCTACACTTATATAGCTAGAGCAAGAGTTTTTTAAAACAAGATTTATCTTAACTATGTATAATATGCTCAAATATTTTCTATTCTATTAACTTTTTAAGATGACAATACAGACAGTAAGTTGATTTAATGGCTCACAAATTGGTTGTAACAAAGAGTTTAGAAACATTGGTTAAGAATGTTGTCCCTGAGGTTCCTCAAAATGTTAAAAATAGAACCACCTGATGATGCGGTAATTGTGCTACTGGGCACTTACCCAAAGAATACAAGAACACGAATTCAAAAGGATACATCCACCACTATGTTCATAACAACATTATTTACAATAGCCAAGATATGAAAGCAGCCCAAGTGTCCATCAACTGATGAATGGAGAAAGAAGAGGTGGTATGTACACACACACACACACACACACACACACACACACACACACACAGGAATATTATTCAGCCATAAAAAAGAATGAAATCTTGCCATTTGCAAAAACAAGAATGGAGCTAGAAAGTATAATGACTTAGAAAGCTAAGTCAGAGAAAGACAAATAAGAGTCAGAGAAATAGGTCAGAGAAAGACAAATACCATATGATTTCATTCATATGTGGAACTTAAGAAATAAAACAAACAAGCAAAGAGAAAAAATAGAGAGACAAACCAAGAAACAGACTCTTAGCTATAGAGAACAAACTGATGGTCACCAGAGGGGAGGTGGGTGAAATAGGTGATAGGAATTAAGGAGGGCCCTTGTCATGATGAGCACATGGTGATGTATGGAAGTGCTGAATCACTATATTGTACACCTGAAACTAATATAATACTGTATGTTAAGTAACTGGAATTGAAAACTCAAAAAAAAACCAACAAATAGATTTATACTTAGTCGGGGAGATAAACTGATACACATGCCACTACTAAAGGGTTGACAAACTGTAATAAAATGTAATATATACTCAGAACATTCTTTAATAACCTGTATAAATCAACTTGATTTATAAAGTTCTACATATCAAATATATAGACATTAAAATAGTTGAAAAAAAAAATATTGTCCCTGGAATGAAACTTTCAAGGTTTATAATTCAGCTCTACCACTTAGTATTTGGGTAATTCTGGCAAAGTTGCACAGCCTGACTATGCATTAGTCTCCTAATCTATAAAATGAGAAAAGTAGCAGAATACAGGGTGGTCTTGAAGATTGGATCAGGTAATGTGTGCAAAGCATTTGTTACAGAACTTCACAAAGAAAAAAGCTTATTATTCTTAGCTAATACTTTTTTATTGTAATGAAGCTTTCCTAGATCTTTCCTTATTCCTGGGACAGAATTTGTAATTCTATTCACTCCTACGGCTTGTTGAAAACAATTACTATAGCATCTTTTACATTCTATTATTATTATTTATTTTTCTGTAATTTTATCTCCCATACCCACTTCATTCTTACTAAGTTATGAGCTCTTTAAGAGCAGGTTGTATTTCTAATTATTCTTTGCTTTGTTTTAGAATCCTGATTTTCTCATAATGTATTAACTAGGTTTCTAAGCTTTGTATCATTGAAAAATGTAGCAAACGCACATTCTATTCTGTGTCTCCCTCTCTCTGCCTTCGCCCACTCACAGTGTTTCATTCTCTCTCAAAAATAAACATTAAAATTTTTTTAAAAAAATACTGAAGCACATATGGAAACAGGACAAAGAAAAACAATGGAGACCTATAGTTGACCGAGTTTTTGGCGTTATCAAGAAATAGACTGTAAAGTAATTGTGAATAACACATTTAAGAAATAATTGATAAGATAGAGAACTTTACTAAACAAGTTGGAATTAATTTTTAAAATTTTTTTTTAATGTTTGTTTATTTTTGAGACAGAGACAGAACATGAGCAGAGGGGGAGACACAAAATCCGAAGCAGGCTGCAGGCTCTGAGCTGTCAGCACAGATCCCGACATAGGGCTCAAACTCATGAGCTGTAAGATCATGACCTGAGCCAAAGTCAGACATTTAACCAACTGAGCCACCCAGGTGCCCCTGGAATTCTTTTTTTTTTTTTTTTAAATCAAATGAGAATGGTAGATTTTTAAAAATTGTATTCAGAACTCCAAGGATAAATCTAATATCAGATTTAACACAACAGAATAGAGGTTTAGTTCACTAGGACAACTCTGTAAAATGTATTTGGCTAAAACACAGAGGACAACAAGAACAAGATGACAAATAGAACAAATAACATGAGGTAAATAAGGAATATCATGACAAGCTCTTGCATGTAAATTTGAAAGCCAAGTATTTCCAAAATGATCTTGAGGACAATGAATGAAGCCAAAGTACTTATACAACCGATATTACGACCTATTAAAAAACAACAAAAAAAAATAAGTTATTTTTTTCATCAGAAGACACCATTAGAGAGTGAAAGGCAAGCTGCAGGAAAAGTGACAGCATTTATAATACTTACATCCAACAAAGAATTCATATCCATAATATCCAGAATGTATAAATATATATCAGTATATTGAAAATCAATAAGAAAAAGACAATCTAGTAGAAAAATGGTCAAGAAATATAAAAGAGGTCTGAAACATACGAAAAGGGCTCTCTAATTATATATCAGAATAATAAGAATCAATAGCATAGTAAGTTACACTATATACCTACCAGACTGCTAAAATTTAAAAAAAAGTAATATTAAGTGTTGGTATAGATATGCATCAGTTGGGAGTCTCATTCACCACCACTGAGACTATAAATGGGTACAAACCCTTTGAAAATCTGTTTGGTAGTTGCTACACAATTTTAACATAAGAATACCCCATGATCTACTAATGGATACAGGACTGCCAAAAATGCATGTAAAGAGTGTTCATAAGGCATTATTCTGTATACTGGACACAACCCTTACAATACATTCATAAAATAGAATACAATAATGAAAACTAGTAGACTTGTACCCACAATGTAAATGTGTGACATTGGATCTCATAAGAAATATATACTTGGACTTTGTCCAGGTTCCTGGCACAGGGTTTCTAAAACTTCTGGAATTTCCCAATTGATAGGCATAAAAGGGGTGTCCTTTGTTATTCATAATAAGGCCCTTTGTTATTCATAATAAGACTAGCATAAGTTTATGCTAGTGAGGTGAGCCTTGGTGGGCCTCTGGATAGCTTCAGGTGGGGGCTTTTTTCCAGAGGAACAATAATGAATAGGTAATTGGAACTTTTAGTACTACCCTCTGACCTCTGGTGAGGGTGGGAGAAGAGTTGAAGATTAAGTTAATCACCAATAGGTAGTGATTTAACCAATCATGCTTACTGCAATGAACTGAGTGTTTATGTCCCCACAAAATTTATATGTTGAAATCCAAATACCCAATGTGATTACATTGCTATTGGTATATTAGGTGGTAGGGTCTTTACATCATAAGGTGATTACATCACAAGGGTGGAGTCCTCAAGAATGGCTTTACTGCCCTTGTAAAAGTACCTAGAGAATTCCCTTGCCCTTCTGTCATGTGAGGACACAGCAAGTGAGCTGTCTAGAAAACAGGAAGCAGACTCTCACCAGACGCTAAATCTGCAAGCATCTTGATCTTAAACTTTCTAGCCTCTGGAAATGGAAGAAATAAATTTCTTTTGTTTATAAGCCACCCACCCATTCTTCGGTGTTCTGTTTAGCAGCCTGAACTAACACATCAGCATAATGAAACCTCCATGAAAATCTCTAACCAATGGAATTCAGAGAGTTTCCAGGTTGGTGAACACATCAAGGTGTGGGGAGAGCAGTACGTTCAGAGGGGCCATAGCAGCTCTGACTCACTTCCCCTATACCTTGCCCTATACATCTCTTCCATTTGGTTTTTCCTCAGTTGTATCCTTTACAATAAACGTGATAGTAAGTAAACTATTTCCCTCAGTTCTGTGGGCTATTCAAGCAAATTATCAAACCCTGACAGGGAACATGGGAATCTCCCAGTGTATAGCTAGTCTGTCGGAAGTACAAGAAGTCAGGGAATCGTGATTGACTTCTGAAGTAGAGGTATTCTTGTGGGACTGAGCCCTTAATCTGTGGGTCTGTACTAATTCCAGGTAGTGTCTGAACTGAATTGTAGAACACCCAATTGGTGTCCAGAATGTGGGAAAATTGGTTCAGGTGGGGAAAAATAAACACCTACATTTGGTTTCAGAAGTGAGAGTAGAAACAGGTCAGAAAATGGCATGCAAATATTGTTGACTGAAATAAGCTAGTGCACATTGTATGTTTCAGTTATATCCATTTGGAAAACAGGCAAAACTCATCTATGGTATGAGAAGCCCTGATTTGTTACTTGGTTACTTTTAAGGAATCAGTAATTGGATAGGACAAGCGGGACACTTCATGGTAGCAATGCTCTGTTTCTTGATCTGGAGAGTGGTTACGTGGGTATATTCAGTTTTACAAATTAATTGTTATTCATTCAAAATTTGTGTACCTTATGACTTCATATTTCATTGAAAGGTTTGCTTAAAAATCCATTCAAATATCCATTTACTTTTTTGTCCTAAAAATACATTACATTTCACAATGGAGACTTATATAACAATGTTGAGAATGTTACCAGAAATATTTGTAATACTTCAGAAAGATCCAATCTCCTGTCCTACAGGCAAAATATAAATTCCTAAAAATAAATTAATTAAATAAATTAAAATCAATCAATAAAATAAATCAATTATAAATCTAAATATTTTGATTATGTTTTTATTTTGTTCCTGGCATTTTGCTAGAAACTAGGAACATAATAATTAAGAGAGTCATTGAAAAATAAGGGCATTTTGAAACCTGGGAGCTGGTGTTTTAGTTTTCTATTGCTCTTGTAACAAATTACCACAAACTTAGCTGCTTAAAACAACATATGCTTTTATCTGATAGTTTTGGAGATTAAATGTCTAAAATAAGTCTCACTGAGCTAAAAATCAAGATGTTGGCAATGCAGTATCATTGTGGAGCTCTAGGAAAGAATCCAGGTTCTAAAGGCTGCCTGTGTTTCTTAGCTCATGGCCTTCTTCCATCTTCAGAGCCAGCAAATGCATTGCTCTTCCTTGCTTCTGTTGTCACATCTCCTTCACTAACTCTGACTGTTCCCCCTCCTTCTTTCACCTATGAGGACCACTATGATTACATTGGTCTTACCCAGAAAGTCAGGATCATCTCCCTGTTTTAAAATCTCATATGATCATATCTTCAAACTCCCTTTCACTGTATAAAGTAATACAGTCACAGGTTCTGGAGATTGGGATGCAGACATCTTTGAGGGGCTATTAATCTGCCTACCACGTGATCCTAAGAAATAATCCCTAAAACTAACAAATTAGTCTTTTTAAATTTAATTTGTGTCTCTGACAAGAAAGCTCTAAGAAGAATGTCACTGAAGGCCGTGTAATTCCTTTCAAAATACACCATGATGGTGGCTCCCCCCATTTTCTGTAGTGGTTGGAGGTGGGAGGAGCATTCTGGGAAACACTGTCTTTGAGTTCATTCATCACCTGAGCAGTCTGGCTGGATCTGAGGCATTTAAGTCACATGAAGTAACGAATCTGTATGATCTCCACTACTACCATACTTACTTTCAGTTTTATTTTTTATTTATTTGTAATGTTTATTTATTCATTTTGATACATACAGAGTGAGTATGCATGTGGAGGGGCAGAGAGAGAGGAAAAGAGAATACCAAGCAGGCTCAATGCTGTCAGCGCAGAGATGGAAGCGGGACTCTATCACACACACCTTGAGATCATGACTTGAGCTGAAATCAGAAGGTGGACACTTAAGTTTTAAATCTTGACGATTTTAAGGTGGCTTTGCTTTAAAAAAATGCGATTGCCCTTTTGTGGAACCGGGAAGCCACATAGAGTTGAGCAATTCTGCATCGACACCATCTTTGTTGTGTGTACACCCTCTTGTCCAGGTGTGTCACATCCTCTCGTCCAAGTGTGTCCAAGTGCCCATTCCTCATACCCGGCAAGCTGCCATTCTAATGTGCTTGCAGCTCTCCAGAAGGGCCACATCCTCACACAGTTCTATGGCTTTGCACACGCTTTCGTCATCTCTAGAAATTTCTTGCCCGCATTTATTCATTTGATTAACTGCTATTTGTCCTCTAAGATCCAGTGTAGTATTTATCCCATATAAAAATATTTCCAGGCCCTTCTCCACTCTCATCTAATCTCAGTATACATCCATGTATATGTTCTGATACAATTCTAGGCTTTCTTTTATCAAATCATGTATCAAACTGTATTACATATTTATTTATTTTTTATTGTCACCTTTAGGTAAGTTTCTTTAGGGTAAGATCCTATTTTATTTGCTTTTGAAATTCTAGCATACAGATGATGAATGAATGAATAATGAATGAATGAAATGAATGAATGAATGAATAGTAGTAAATAAATTACACTTAAAGTCTATTTAAGACCTGGTTCTGGTTATACCTACGTGAGATTGGACTAAATTGATTGACAACTTGGAGACTTGGTTTTCTCTTCTCATGAGGATAATAACTTCTTTTTCTCTTATTTGTCATTTGAGGATCAAATGTAATAACTTAGGGAAAAGTCCATGCCAACAGTGAGGTTTTACAGAAACCTATTGACAGCTCACTGAGCTGGGCATAGAGAATACAAAGAAGAATAAAATGTATGCCTGCCATTAAGGAACTTAGATCTGTCCTGAATGTCAAGGAAACAGGAAAAGGAATTGTTTTCTTCTGCCGTGAAGAGGGAGAACATCAAAGAGAGATACAGAGAGTGGCATTTGAGCGGGGCCATAAAGACAGATGAAGCATTTGCTTGGTTTGCAATCGTAAAGTGATGAAATTAATACAAATTAGGCAAAACAAAGAGTGCTATGGGCATACAGAAGGAGAACTGCTTAATTTTGTCCAGTGGAGTCAGATAAAGAAGGTTCACACAAAAGATGGCATTTAGGACAGATCTCAAAGAACAGATAGTATCTTCCCATCCTTCAAAACCTTAACAGGAGGAAGGAAATTCTAGGCAGCCACCACACTGGATGACTAGGCTAGTTTGGCTACAGCATATGGTGTAGAGGACTGGCTGCCAACTCGAAGAGGAGGGTGTTTTCAACCCCCACCTGAAGGCATGAGCCTGGGTCAATAGCAGCTGAAGCCAAGAAGGGCGTAGAGGGTGACTGAATGACAGATGGGGCAAAGTCGCATGAGGACTGATGTCAGAATCGGCTGAAGTCGAAGGAACAACACAATTGCCAAAAGGAAATCTGAGAGCAAAGACCAGTAGCCAGTAATGGACGGATGCCATGGTGTCAACACAGGGGCAGGGCAAGTTTCCAAAGGCAAAAGTCCAGTAGCCCAGCTGGGTTTGAAAGCTCTGGGTGAGCACCATCAGGGACAAGATGAAAACAAGGACCGATTAGGCAGAAAAGAGAATCCATGAGGGTCAAAATGTTTTGACACCATAAGGCAGGAGGTGGTGTTATTTCTAAGAGCCCAAAGAGTATTTGTTGCATACAAACCTTCAGTTCTAGTTCCTGGTGGATGAAATTGTTCCCTATGCTGGGGCAGGAAACACCACCTACTCCACTCCCCTACCTTTGTGGCAGTCACATGCAATTATGCTGGTGGTAAGAAATAAAGCTGGAAATATTAGAGAGGGCCTCATAAGGAAGGGCCTAGAGTGCCAGAGTGGGGAGTTTGTCCATGATTTGGAAGTTAATGCAGAGCCGTGGAAAGATCATAAGTAGGGAAGCCACATGATTGAAGCTGAACTTGAAGAAAATCAACAGAAAAAGTAATGGTATAGCTAGTGATGTTTCAACAAGTCCAATTTAAGTTATAAGAAGTCTAAATTGGAGCCTCTTTCGTCTGTTCATTTATGAAGCATAGGTAATCAGAGTGGCAAACATTCATTTATTAAACCTATATTATCTGAATTGCAATAAGGCTAGCTGATACTATTTTATGGATCATCTATCATCATCATGTTCACCAGTTTGTTACTATATAGTTGTATGGATGGTGGTGGTGAATATTTGTCTGCAGAGGAATCAAAATTAGCATTGTTTTAAAGATTCTACAAGTGCACTCTGCATCTAATGCAGGCCAGTTTATAGGCAAGATATGGTCATGTCTGCTGCCCATACCTATTATGACAGTTTAGAATCAGAAATTAACCTATTGGAAAACTCTTTTATACCTGTATATGCTAGTTTCTGAATCCCTCTAGGCCCCCAGGATGGGGATATTCCTTGATTTTGCCCGGTTCTGTTCCCTGAGAAGGGTTCTGGTGGCCTTTGTTTCTTCTCTCTGTATGTTTGTTTTTGTTTGTTGGTTGGTTTTTCTCCTGATCCTCCTCCGCTCCGTGTGAAGTGAGCATTGGAAAATATGCCCTTTTTGGAAGGTAGAGGCATTTTTAGCCTACCATCTGCTGTTAGAAACATAGGGACTGAAGGATAATTTTGGGTTTTGAGGAAGACTTTCTTAGCCCCGTGCATCTACAACTATATACTCTCTTAAAATGATGGATTTCTTATCTATTAAATTCCAGTTAGCTCCATGGACTAATAAATCATAGTTCTTTGCTCTTTTCCAGACATACTTCTTAGAATTTTACACATATGTTAGTATATAAAACGAACCCCAGAAGCAGATAGGTATGCATATATACTTTATTTTCGTTTCTTCTTTTTCTTGCTTCTCTCTCTTGACTTATTGTCAGTACCTTATAAACACAGACTTTGATGGGAGAATACAACTTTAGTGCCTGTTCTCAGAGTCATTTTGTCCAATTTTAAGAATTTCTTGGGCAGTACCTTAATCTATTCAGAAGGTTTTTTTTCCAGTGGGTGAAACAAGTATATCCTTGTTTTGATTCTTACCAAAAGCCAAGTTTTTATCAGTCTTTATCCTCAGAATATTTCTCAATTTTATTCTTTTATTCTTTGGGCTTGAGAAATGGTTGTCTCTTTCATTATTATATATGGCTGTAAAGTCATGGCCTCCATATCCTTTCATCCCTATTCACAGATCAGTCTGCTCGTTTATAAAGTCATATCTTTCTTCTATCTTGCCATATGTAGCAACTGACAATGGCACTGGCATTCAGTTCTCCCGCTTCTCCCAAAGCTACAAGCTCATCAGACACGTTGTCTACTTTCTAAGCTACTTCAGTTGTGCATAGCATGGACTCCTACCCATCTATCCTGAAATGTCAATTTTCTATCAGCCCTTTAGTCAGTGCCATATATTATCGTTTACTTGGAACATAACGTCCCATTTGTAGTACAAAATCCTGTATTAGTTGGGATAAACTGGGTTATGCTTCAGTAACTAATCTTACAATCTTAGTGACCTCTAATAGCAAAGATCTATTCTGAAAAAGGAGTCAGAGAGCTCATCACTATTGAGTACATAATATGTCCTAGGTGGCCGGCCTTGATCTTTCCATGTACTATTTCATTTTAATCTTTATGAGGTATTCATGAGCATCTCCATTTTCTATGTAAGGAAAATAAAGTTTACAGGGATTAAATAATTGTTCAAGAATACGTAAATAGTAGTGGTAGTGGGATTCAAATCTAGGTCTGTCAGATGCCAAAACTTTTTTTTTTGACTATGTGAGAGAAAATATAAGTGTCTTCTGCCAAAATGAAACCAAGCTAGTCACATGTGTTATTGGCTGCAGCTACTGCATGTAAAACATGCACTGCAAATCTGATTTTTGCTGATTAAATTTCTGCCATCTTTATTCTTTTAGCTTGTATGACTCAACATCCACTTTTGAATATCATGTTAAAATATTCTGTAAAGTTCCTCTTTGAAAAAGTAAGGCATTTGTGAAAGCTACTGTGTATCTTTTCTTCCTTCCTTTCTTTTTTCTTTCTTCCTTTTCATCAAAGAGTATACCTATGCCATAAAGGAAAAGTATAACCTTGCCTTTTGTAACATGAAAAAAAATACCATTACTATTTTGGAAAGGATAATAATTGTACAGAAAAAAATTGCTCACAAGAAAATTAAATTATATAAATGATAAAAGTCTAAATGAGATTGGTGATTGGATTTCAGGGAGAGATTATAATGGAAAATCCCTTTTGGATCTACCAGTTTAACCATTTCAGTCCTAATTTAAATGCTTCAATCAAGAACTTCACAAAACAAGAAAAGTTGAATAGTTTTTCCCTGTAAGGGACTAAGCAAACTGGATGCCACAGGAAATAAAATGACCCATTTAGATGCATTCCTTGCACTGAAGATGGTGACTCAAAGTGGTTAATATCTGATTGCGGTTCCTGGGCTCAGGTCCCATCAGTTGCTGGTCACGTGGCTGTACCACACTTCCTGATGAAATTAGCAAAGATATCTCTAGCAAGGAAAATACATTTTAAGTGAAGCTGAATTTGTAACTATGTTTTCAAATCTAGACATGGTTTCAGTTAGCACAAATGTAAAGAAGAAAAAAAAAGCTACACTGTTAACTTGGTGAGAAAGGGACTTTGTTCATAAGCATAATCAAAGCAGTGCTTTTCCATAATTTGCCTAACTTAATTTCAGGTTTAAATGAACCTTAAGTATACTTCATTGAAAACATGTTTTGCCAGGACAAGCTGTTTGCTTCCTCCTAGGAACTGCTGTATCATTTATTGTGTAAACTGTATTTGTGGTACTAGCATATGTTATCTTTAAATAAAATTTGCCATTTGTACAAATCTGGCAATTTACAAAATACTTTCATATCCAAAAGCACATTTTTGAATCCATAAAAATCCTGTGGATGTATCAATACAGTTGAGAAAATAGAGCTCAAGAGAGACAGAGCAATCTGCCCAAGTTCTTAAAACCAGAAGAACAGGGATCCTTCTAATGCAAAACCTGGTCTTTTCACTGGAATTACTATGTTGCTTGCATTGTTGGTTAAGGTTAACCCCATATATACTGACTACCAACAAGGTTAGAAGCATCTTGAGCAAACTACGTCTTGTATAAATTTTTTAATCAGTTTGGTAGTTTTTGATTATTTTTTTTATTCAAGTATAATTAGCATGCAGTGTTTATTAGTTACAGGTGTACAATATAATAATTGAAATTTCTATACATTACTCAGTGCTCATCACAGTAAGTGTATTCTTGATCCCTGTCCCCTATTTCACCCATCCTCCCACCCACCTCCTCTCTGGCAACTACCAGTTCTCTGTATTTAAGTGTCTGTTTTTCTATTTTGTTCTTTGTTCATTTGTCTTATTTCTTATGAAATGAAACCACATAGGAGTGAAATTATATGGTATTTGTCTTTCTCTGACTGACTTATTTCATTTAGTGTTATGCCCTCTAGATCCATCTATGTTGTTGCAAATGGCAAGATTTCATTCTTTTTATGGCTGAATAATATTCCACTGTGTGTGTGTGTGTGTGTGTGTGTGTGTGTGTGTGTGTGTGTGTGTGTGCATGTATACCACATCTTCTTTATCCTTTCAACTGTCTATGGACACTTGAGGTGCTTCCATACCTTGGCTATAGTAAATAATACTGCAATAAACATAAGACTCTATATATTTCTTTTCAAATTAGTGTTTTTGGGTCTTTTAGAGGGTAAATATCCAGTAGTGGAATTGCTGGCTCATATGGTAATTCCATTTTTAATTTTTTAAGGTCCCTCCATACTGTTTTCCACCGTGACGGCACCAGTTTGCATTCCCAACAGTGCACAAGGGTTCCTTTTTCTCTACAGCCTCCCCAACACTTGTTATTTTTTGTGCTTTTCATTTTAGCCATTCTGACAAATGTAAAGTGGTAACTCATTGTGGTTTTGAATTACATTTCCTGGATGATTAGTGATGTGGAGCACTAAGTTTAATCCCATATATACTGATTACCAACAGGGTTAGAAGCTTCTTGAGCAAACTATGTTTTGCATAATTTTTTATGAACAACCCTTCACAGAATGTCCTGTGCAGGGTGGTCATCCAGAAAAGTCTCTTGTGGATGATGATGTTAACCAACTCCAACAGTCTTCTTCCAAAGTAGGCTTAGAAAATCTTAGTTAGCTTTGAAATATATTTTAATTGCATTTAAAAATATGAGTTTAGTATCCTGCAGAATATTAAGACCACAAAATGTTTGCTTGCTTAGTCAATCTTCAAGCTTTATGCTGTAGGTTAAAATAACCCAACAAAACACCCACTCACCTCAATAACTTTCAAACCAAAAAAATTCAATTTTTAGATATATTCTTTTTTTTTTAACTTTATAAGAAAAGTAATTGCTTACTGCAAAGAAACAAAAGAGAGGCTACCAAAGTGATATTTAAACACTGCATTGGAGAATTTAACATTAAAAAGTATTTTTGTTTCTATATAACAAATAATTATGATGAGCTCTGGCAGTTAACTTTGACAGTATATTTTCATCAGAGGTAACTGATTTACATTTGGAGGGGAATATCCCTATAATAAAAGAAATATAATTTTAAATCTTTTATCATAATTTAAATACTAATTTCTGTGCTCAAAAGGCTTCAAAACTACTCATCTACTGAAAAAAAAAACTCCATGCATTTTCTCTGGGGTATTAATTTATGTTCAAAGAATTACCACTGAATGGAGCTCATATTCAAGTCCCATTGCCATCATCCCCAAATCTAGCATCTCTAGAAATAAAATCCACTAATGGCAATAAATCAACAATGCACTATTGAAAGTTTCCTTTTGGAAACTCCTAAAGGTAAACTATGTTAATCTTGAGAAAGACATCATTTTAAAGGAATATACTTACACTCCTTAACACTGTATTTGTGCCGGATACTCATGCAGGTGTTGACATTACCATTGAAATGGGTCCTGACAAGAACCTTCTGTGCCTGGGACACATGTATACATAGAGAGGGAGAAGAGCAGCTTTCCAGAGTGACTCCCATGATGGTGGTCATGGCAGTGGAGTAATCACCTTATCAGCTACAGGACCAATGGTAAGTTACTCCTCTTCATTGGCCTCAGTTTCTGTTGTGTGTGAAATGTGGTTGGACTAGATCTTTTAATACTCTTGTGGCACACTTTGCGAAACAAACTCACAAGGTGCTAGCGAACCCCAGAATTTGTGAGATTTAAGAATCTGGTTCATGTATTTAATGGACAGATTATGGGCTTCAGTTGTTGTTTTGAATATGTCTCATATGAATATAATAGTCATTAGGAGAAACTTGTTTTAAATTTGAGTGACTCTGTGTACAACAGACCACAGCTAAGCTTTTTTAGATCACTTATGTATTGAGGCTCAAGACCACCTGATGCCTTTTACTCCAGTCAACAAACAACCATAGTTTAGTTGGCAATTGGATTCTCAAAAGCTCATGATAAAGTTTTCTTTTATAGCCAGAGTTCTGAAAGTAATCTAGCAAGTGAGCATGATAGGGGGACTATTTTCTGGCTGTGTTTCTCAAGCTTTTCATGCAAATCCATAAAAATTAGCTTACACAGACATTCTGTGACATTTCTATGCAGCAATATGGGCAATTTGGGGTAAAGTATGTGGAATAAGTTAGAAGGAGCACATTAGCATGCAGTATTAATGTGAGCTCCCCTTTCCCTTTGGTGACATAAATGAAAAATTTGCAAGCAGATTATTACCTAGCCATGTGAAGAATTTTCCATTCTTCTTTTTTTTAAACACCCTTAAAAAAATCGATGTCTAGCTGGGGACAATTAAAAGAGATTAGCACATATGGCATAGAGGCATAAGTCAAGAAGTTTTAACATTTTTACTTAATTTAATAACCATATTTAATGACTTATAGTTTTGAAA
Source organism: Acinonyx jubatus (assembly GCF_027475565.1). Lineage (NCBI taxonomy): Eukaryota > Metazoa > Chordata > Mammalia > Carnivora > Felidae > Acinonyx > Acinonyx jubatus. The sequence goes on from NC_069387.1 coordinate 52,350,373, forward strand.
GTTTAGCTAGAGCTTAAATTAAGTCAGATTTTATTCTTTCATGTTTTCCTTTTCTATCTTCCTCCCTCTTTCTCCAAGTTAGTGTGAAATAAAAAGAGTGGAACATTTCTTTTATCTAAAATCTCATATCTTTTATGGGTATCCCTCCTACTAAAAACAACAACAACACCATCCAAAAAAGAAATACCCACAAATTAATTCAATGATAGGCACTTAAGACTGAGAAACAGAAATTGATAGCAACTCTTGAATTCCTGTTTGGCTCTTGTATATCGTCTTATAAAAAGTGGTTGTAGCACTCAACATTTCTGAATCAATAGAGACTTGGTTATGACTTCAGATGGCAGAACAAACCCAAATTATGGAAACCTCTCCTAACCAAACAAATTGTATTTCATTCCAGTCTTAGATCAATATAGCACTTGCTTTCCAAATTAAGTTTTGTTTATTTGGGCTATTGGATTTTTACAAAACATGAAAGCAAGTCATTAAGTAAACTAACGAAATTTAAGAAGTTTTGTTTGTTACAGTGTGAACTTGTTTTTTGTGTTCTGATTAGAAACCTGGGCATATTTATTTTATATGGCTAAACTTTCATTACTCTCATATGCATGAGTGTCCCACAGACACTGAGATCTCAGTTTGTCCAAAGTCAACTACCTTCGGTATCAAATTGGCTTTAAGAGCTCCTATTTGTGCTTAGTTATTGGTGTAACAGTCTCCGAAGCTTCCAGTTATCCTCGATGACTCCCTTCTTCTCAGTCCCAGATCCAAATGATTACTGAATCCTGTCAATTGTACCAGAGAAACGTCTTTGAAGTTGCATCCTTTTGCTCGTTATTTCCACAGTCACAGCTGTAGTTCAGGCGAATCCCAGAAGCTCTGTGGCGCAATGCCATTTATTAGCCACGTGACAAGTTAACCCCTCTGAGCTTTAGTTTACTCAGCTATTAAGAGGAGGGTGAACTCACTTCAGAGTGTTACTCGGTGACTGACTGCGGTGATGGGTAGAAAGCATTTAGCAGATTTCTGACATGCACTAAGTTGAATCTTAGCTAGGTGAAGGATGAAAAAGAGAAGAGGTTATACACTCTTTAGATGTTAAAAGGCTTGGAAACTTGAAGCGGCATTGCCCATTCAGGAAGAAGAATTTCTATTTCAGTATCAAGAGTTTCCCATGTCCATTGCTATTAGATAAAATACTAGGCTGAGGACTTAATATAATGATGCTCATAGCTTAATAAGAATTACTCAATTTTTTTTTTTAATGCAAAGTACAGGAGAAGAGCCAATTCCACTCAAAGGACAACTAAATACCACCCTCAGACACTGGTACAGACACATATTCATACCCTAAGAGTACCTCCTAGGAAAATATCCCCAGCAAGTGGTTCACTGATCAGACATTTTCAGCTCTTAATAGGGAATGCTGGGAAATGATTACAGTAGCTACTTTTGTAACACGTTATTTTTGTTTATTTACAATATTAAAAATTAAAGTTTCATGTGACCCTCTATTCTTAATCTGAAATTGCAAATATTAACAAACTTCAGGCTGAGAAAATTTTTACTTTAGTCTTTCAACCAGGCTTCACTCATTTGCACTGATTACTTGTTTCTTCTGTGCCATTTCCACAAGCTGTTCCTCTTATCTTTAATTGATTCAGGCTAATTGTATCTACATCTGCCCTGAGGGAAGGAACAGTTCTTTGGAACCAGTGCTGTAGGGCAGTAATCAGGATCTGTCTCAGAAAGTCAGTGTCCAATAGCTACCAGAAGACAGAGGATATTGGAATTACAAAGATACTTCTGATAGTTCTTTCTACCTCTAAGAGAGAGAGAGACAGTATGCCACAGATTCTGTCTCCTTGCCAGGTCAACTTTCCTGTGATCAATACTAAGGAAAAAAAATTCCATTCAGTTGCCAATTGAAGTTGTATCTTTTTTCAAGTAACACTGAGATGTTCCATTCTTTATCTAAGCTAAATGAACTATCCTTAGTCTTTCCTTTTACTTTTTAAAATAATGGCCAGTTTCTAACCAAAGTTAGCTATGCTTGTTTTTAAAACAACTGCAGAAGGACATGGCTGCCTCAGTGATTGTGGATTACAATCTACTCAGGGTGTCACCACAAGTCAATTAGGATAGATATCTATAAGGGCTATTAAATTTGTCAACCGTGTTTAATAGTCTTTCAGTTTGGCTGATGTTTATTTATAGTTGTTTATGATCTTCTAATTTCCCTGTTTCTACCAGGGCCTATTTAAAGTTTATACCATTTCTAAGATTTCTTTGGGGGTTGTGAAACTATATGTAACATGTTTTTAAAATATAGAGTTATTTTGTTAGGGCACCTTGCTATGGTTGACAAGCATCAACATATTTAAGTAAGAAAAATTATGTCAAGTTAGTAGTTAGAACCCTGAATGATATGGAAATTGGTATTGAAGTGATTGATAATGAAGAGTAGGTTTTGGGGGGTGTGCTCCTGGGTGACTCAGTTGGTTAAGTGACCAACTTCAGCTCAGGTCATGATCTCCCTGTTTGTGAATTCGAGTCCCGCATGGGGCTCTGGGCTGCAGCTCAGAGCCTGGAGCCTGCTTCAGATTCTCTGTCTCCCTTTCTCTCTGCCCCTCCCACACTCATGCTGTCTCTCTCTCTCAAAAATAAATAAACATTAAAAAAAAGTAGTTTTTTTAAAAAGCTTCAGGAAATGTGAGGACTTGGAGTTGGTTAACTCTAAGATGCAGTGAAAGCCAGTGACAACCCTATAAATGTTCTGGTATTTCAGCCTTTAACATACCATGGTGAAAGGTTAGTAAATTATTCCCAGTGATTACCTTAAAGCAAATGCCAATAGTGACAGACTGGAGAACACAGGCTATCACTGCTAAATAGTGATGAACTAGGTTAAAGCAAATAGTTTTTTTAGTGATGAACTGTAGGGGAAGGTTGGACTACATCGGATATATAATATCAAGCTCAAATTCTTATATTCTTGACTCAGAAATAAATTTTAAAAATTAGGATATTTAAATATTTAATGATTTATTAAAATACACATAAAATTGTACATATATGGCCTATATGTACTACATGTACAATTTTTAAAAGCACAGTGACAAATAGGCATATACAAACCACCTCTTCTAAAAATTTGAAAATTACTTGCAGCTCAAGTACATTTCCATTCCTCCTGCCCTTTTCTGTCATCAATACTCTAAAACTTTTACTGAACATTCCCTTGATATTTTTTTATGGCTTTACCACATACGTATGTCCTAAAAAATATACTGTGTAGCTTTGTCTGTTCTTTACTTTTAAAAAATTTTTAAACCTGTTTATTTATTTTTGAGAGAGAGACAGAGCATGAGCAGGGGGAGGGGCAGACAGACAGGGAGATACAGAATTCGAAGCAGACTCCAGGCTCTGAGCTGTCAGTACAGAGCCAGACTCGGGGCTCAAACCCAAGAACTGTGAAATCATGACCTGAGCTGAAGTTGATCGCTCAACCAACTGAGACACCCAGGTGCCCCTGTTCTTTACTTTTATATGCTGGTAATAAATCATACAGTTATGTGTACTCCAATGATTTTTCCCACCCTGAAGATTATATTTTTAGTTGCTTCCATGTTGATACCATGGTTCATTCATTTTCAAAATTGTGTGATACATAACTACATGAATTTAAGGTGATTTACCTATGTAGTCTCCCATCAATGTACATTTGGATTATTCCAAACTCTGACTCTATCGACATGTTAAAATATATCTCCAACGTGCATATAGAGAGTTCTCTATGGTATGTTCGTTGGAATAGAATTGTTGGGTGTAGTGAGGGTATAACTTCTACTTTAAGAGGTAATGCCTAATAGTTTTACACTGGTTATACCAACATGCACCCTCACCAGTACTTTATAAAGTTTCTGTTCTACCATATGCTTTCCAGCATTTCAATTATCAATCTTTTAAGTTTTTATCAATATCAGAAAATATCTCCTTTTATTTTTATTTTGTATTTTCTTAACTTAATAAATTTGGCTACTCAGCTTTCTTCCTGTGTCAAATGCTTCTTATTTTTTTCCCATTTTTATAATGTATTTTTTGTTTTTATATATTGCTTTGTGGGAATTCCCTACATATTCTGTATATAAAGTTTTCTTGCTCATGTTCTTGGGACATATCTTCTCCTGACCTACTTTGTTGTTTGTCTTTTCATGTTGTATTTTGATGATAAGTTCTTTGTTTTAATGTATTTGAATATTGATCCTTTCCTTAGAATCCTTTGTATGGCTTATTTAAGAAATCCTTCCCTACTCTGATGTGTTTTCCTATGCTTTCATTCAAGTTTTCCTTATCTTTTTAAAGTTCTATCTTCCACAAGTAAGTTTGAGTCTATGTTGTAGAAATAAGTTTTTTGTATTGGTGAAAAGCAAAGTTCAAATTTTATTTATTTAATATGGATACAAAATTTCCCCGGCACTATTTGTGGATAGTTCATTCTTTCCCAAATGACCAGGAATTCTATCTCTGTCATGTCAGATAGCCATATACTGACAGGTCTATTTCTTGGCCTGCCCTATACTTGTTTCCACTGGTCTGTTCTTCTGTACCAGTAGCACATTGTCTTAGTTAAATTTTGTGACTGATGAATTTTATTTTTAATAAGGCACTTTCTTATTTCTCCATCTCTTCCCCCCATGAATAATTTAGCTATTCTCAATCCTTGGTTCTTGCATATAAATTTTAGAAATAGCTTTATCAAATTCCAAGCTTGTCCAAGCTCAAATTCTTTTGAGATTTTGATGGGAATTTTATTCAATCTATTCAACTATTTAGAGAGAATGACACTTTTTTTTTTAGTCTATCCATGAATATGGTACATATTTCCATTTATATAGACCTTACTTAATTTCTTTCACCATAATATTATTTTACTCCTATTTATATTTATTTCTGGCTACTATTTTTTTTTATTGTAAATAGTATACTTGTCAAATATTTTATTATTTCCATGTATACAGAAATTCAGTTGACTTTAGTATACTATCCTTATATTTGTCAATCTTATCATACTCTTATTCTAATAATCTTCAGAAAATTGAATTTATCTATAGAGACAATTATATAATCTACAAATAATAAAAGCCTTCTTTCTTCTTTTCCAATTCTTATACTTTATTCTTCTAATTACATTACACTAGCTAAGAGCTCCAATAGAATAGAATAGAAATGATTAAAAGGTGTATCAATGAATTCTTCCTGATTTTCAAGAGTTGGCTTGCTAATATTTAGGATTTTTGCATTTATGCTTCCAAAGATAGCATAGCATAAATTGGTCTTTTTTTTTTTTTTAACATTTATTTTTGAGAGAGAGAGACAGAGTGTGAGCAGGGGAGGGGCAGAAAGAGAGAGACACACAGAATCCGAAGCAGGCTCCAGGCTTCATCCAGGATCCATCCAGGCTCAAAGCTGTCAGCACAGAGCCCGATGGGGGCTTAAACCCCGTCTCACAAACTGAGATCATGACCTGAGCCGAAGTCGGCCACTTAACCAACTGAGCCACCTGGGCGCCCCTAAGTTGGTCTTTAATATTCCCTATTTTTATATTCTTTACTTGACTTTTATGCCAACATTATACTGTCTTGTCAGTTGAGTTGGGGAGTGGTCTCTTCTGTTAAAGACTTTGTTTTAAAGTACATCATTTGTTTTTTGAGTGCTTGACAGAATTAACCTATAAAATCATCTGAGACTGATATTTTATTCATGGGAACAATTTTTATTATTGGAAAATTAATGTTTTTACAGGTTCTTATCTTTCTAAAATTATTTCATTTTAACCATATTTTCAACTTTATTAGCAAAAATATCCATTATATTCTTTTTTAATCATTTTGATATCTGGTTAATCTGTATTAAATTCTTTTTTGCATTCCTATTAGTATTTATTTTTTTTTCATTGATCAATCTTTTTAAGCTTATATGCAATAATTTCTTCCAAGAATTATCTTTGAGCTTTGCTGATCTTTTCTATCTATATTTCTTTACTGTCTTCTTAACTTCCTTTTCTTAATTTTTTTAATGTTTATTTATTTTTGAGAGAGAGACAGAAAGAGAGAGCAGGGGAGGAGCAGACAGAGAGGCAGGCACAGAATCTGAAGCAGGCTTCAGGCTCCGAGCTGTCAGCACAGGACTTGATGTGGGGCCCAGACTCATGAACTGTGAAATCATTACCTGAGCCAAAGTGGGACGCTTAACCAACCAATCCACCCAGGCACCCCTGTCTTCTTAACTTCTGCTTTTACGTTTATACTTCTGATTTCTATGGAATTATAGTTTTTTTTAATCTTTAATTAGATAATTAATGAATTATATTTCTTCTCCCCTAATGTAAATATTTAAGGATATATGTTTCCCTGTAATACTACTTTAGTTCTATCCCTCAAGCTTTGATATATAGGGTTTTTTTTTTATAATATATTAATTTTTTTGATCATTTTAAGGCTCACAGCAAAATGAAGGGAAAGTACAGAGATTGCCCATACACTCCCTTGCTCCTACACGTATATAACTTTCCCCATTATCATTATCCTCCACATCAATGGTATGTTTGTTACAATTGATGATCCTACCTTGAAACATCATAATCACCCAAACTCCATAGTTTACATTAGGGTTCACTCTTGGTTTTATACTTTCTGAAGGTTTGGACAAATGTAAAATGATATATGTCTATCATAATATTATCATGCAGAGTATTTTTACTGCACTAAAAATGTTCTATGCCTCTATGATCATGGTCTGCAATTTTCTTTTCTTGTATTTCTTTGGTCTGGTTTTGGTATAAAAGTATTTCTGGCCTCATAACATGAGTTAGGAAGTATTCTCTCTGCTTCTATCTTCTGGAAGAGATTATAGAGAATTGGTATAATTCATTCATTAAATTTTGGTGTAGTTCACCAGTGAGCCCACTTGTGCCTGGCACTTTCTGTTTTGGAAGGTTATTAATTATTGATTGAATTTCTTTAATAGGTATGGACTTTTTCTGATGTCTTTTTATTCCAGTTTGAGTTTTGACAGATTGTGTCTTCTAAGTAATTGGTCCATGTTATCTAGATTATCAGATTTATGGACATAGAGCTCTTCATAATATTTCTTTATTATCCTTTTAATATCTATGGAATCTCTGATGATGCCTCCTTTTTTATTTCTGATGTTAGTAATTTGTGTCTTCTCTGTTTTCCTTAGTTAGCCTGGCTAGAGGCTTATCAGTTTTATAATCTTTTCAAAGAACCAGCTTCCAGCTTTGTTGATTTTCTCTATTGATTTTCTGTTTACAGTTTCACTGGTTTCTGCTCTAATTCTTGTTATTTCTTTTCTTGTGATTATTTTGGAATTAATTGTATCTTCTTTTTGTAGTATCCTAGAAGCTTAGATTATTGATTTTTGATCTTCTTTTTTGAATATATGCATTTGCTGCTATAAATTTCCCATTAAGCCATGCTTTAACGTGTCCCATGAACTTAGATAAGTTGCATTTTCATTTTCATTCAGTTCAAAATACTTAAAAATTTCTCTAGATATTTCTTCCTTGACCCATGTGCTATTTAGAAGTATGCTTTTCAATCTTCAGGTATTTTGAGATTTTCCAGTTATCATTCTGTTATTTCTGTGGCCTAAGAGCAGACATTATGTGATTTCTGTTCTTTTAAAGTTGTTAAGATGTATTTAATGGTCCAAAATATGATATATTTTGGTAAATATTTCATGTGAGCTTGAAAACAATGTGTATCCTGCTGTCACTGGATGAAGTAATCCATACATGTCAATTATATCCAGTTGATTTATGGCATTGTCGAGTTCAACTATGACCTTACTGATTTTCTGCCTGCTGAAACTGTCCGTTTCTAAAAGAGGAATTTTGAATTCTCCAACTATGATAGAAGATAATTATAATTCTATCAGCTTTTACCTTACATAGTTTCATGCTCTGTTGTTAGACACATACATGGTAAAGATAGGTAAGAATCCTTCTCCTTTGATATTTAATATTTTCTAGATTTCATTTTTATTTTTTTACCCCAGAGTTATAAACTGGTATATTTTTAATTTGCATCTGAATGACTTTAAAAATTATCTTGTTATTAGGTGCATTTAAATTTTTTTTAATGTTTATTTATTTTTTTGAGAGAGAGAATGCAAGTGGGAGAGGGGCAGAGAGAGAGGGAGACACAGAATCCAAAGCAGGCTCCAGGCTCAGAACTGTCAGCACAGAGCTCGATGTGGGGCTCGAACTCACAAAGTATGAGATCATGATCTGAGCCAAAGTCAGCTGCTTAACTGACTGAGCCCCCCCAGCCACCCCTTATTAAGTGCATTTTTAAAAACAACATGCTCTCTAAGATATTGATTCTTTGAAACTTGTTAATGTGCTCTTTATTCTATATCATTTAATCAATTTTTGTAAATATTCCATGTATCTTTGAAAGAACATACATTTTGCAGTTTTGGGGTGCAATTAATTATATGTATACATTTGAGCAAATGTTATAATTGCTTTATAATTATATTTTCATATCATTTCAATACTTATTAATTTCTTTTCTGACTTATCTATCATTTCTTGAGGTAGTTGCCTAATTTTATAGTATGTTGATAAATTTATTATTTTCTTCTTTTGTGTACTTTGGAAATGTATGACTAGACAAATGTCAATTTAGAAGTGTATCTTACTGAGACATTAAATCTTTTATCAGTAGGAAGTGATTTCAGACATATAACTTACAAGTAGATAAACCTGTTGTATTTTGTTTCTTAGATACATGCAAAAGTATTGTATTTCCCATTGGTAAATGCAACTCAAGGTGGAAACAATTCCAAATCTTTCAGAATAAATGAAAAATATTTCAAAGAGAAACAGCTGGTCTGACTAATTCATGAAGTATAAAGAACTTTGATCACACACGATTAACATTAAAATACAGTGTCACAAGTTAATAGGTAGAGTTTCATTTTTCTTTCTCAGTAGGCTGTAAAATAATAATCCCCTTAATTCAGTGGCATATTGGATTAAGTTACACAAAATAGCCTGATATTTAAATCCATCCTGCTCATCTTTGCTTTTTTTCTGGAAATTTTAGTCTATTTCCACTTCAAGATAGTTAATTTGTAGTTCATATTAGGCCCATTTATCCTATGTTTTCCTCGCCACAGTATTTTTTAAATTCTATTTCATTTGTTTATTTATCCCACAAGTTAGATATTATTACTGTTCCCTATAGTCAGTGTTTGGACAGGGTTATGCATAGGTTTCCATTTTCTTTGTTCACCAGTTCTTGCAACTCATATCTTTTTCTTAAATCATTTTCTGCAGTTCTAATGTTTGTCCTTTAGAGATTTCCTTAGCAATGTATGTTAGTATTAAAATTTTCAGTTTTTGTTTGTATAAAATTGTCTTTATATCATTCTCAAACTTGGAAAAGTGTTTCACTGGGACTATAATTCTAGAATGGTAGTTACTTTCTCTTAGCATTTGAAGACATTATTTCTTTATCTTCTGTCTTATTTGTTGCTGTGTAGAAGTTAGTGGTTAGTTCTAATACTTTTTATTTTATAGACAATCTAATTATTTTTCTGGATGCTTTTAAGATCTTTTTGTTCTTGGTATTCTGAAATTTTATAAGGCAATGAAAACAATTTTTTGTTTATTCTCCTTGGGATTCACTGGGTTTCCTAAGACTGAATTCTGTTGTCTGTCATCAATATTTGAAAATTCTCAGCCTTAGCATCTTTGAATATTTGCCTTTCTACCATTCTTTCCAATCTCTCATTCTGAAACCCCAATAAGATATATATCAGACCCATTTATATTATTCCCATAAATGTCAATCTCACCTTCATGGATGGAGCTAAAGAGTATAATGCTAAATGAAATAAGTCAGTCAGAGAAAGATAAATACTATGATGTCACTCATATTTGGAATTTAAGAAACGAAACAAATGAGCAAAAAGAAAAATAGAGGGAGAGAGAAAGAGAAACCAAGAAACAGACTCTTAACTATATAGAACAAACTGATGGTCACCAGAGGGGAGGGGAGATGGGGGGATGGATGAAATAGGTGATGGGGATTAAGGAGTGCACTTGTTGTGATGAGCACAGGGTGATGTATGGAAGTGCTGAATCACTATATTGTATACCTGAAACTAATATAACACTGTGTTAATTAACTGAAATTAAAACAAAAGCTTTAAAAATATTAACCTTGCCTTCATATTTTTTATCTTGTTGATTCTTTGCAGTACATTCTGTGTAATCTTTAGTTCTATCTCCCTGTTTATCAATTCCATCTTTACTTATATCTAATATGCTATTTAATACATTTATTGAATTAATAAACAATTTATTGAATTTAGCACATTCTGAATTCTTTTTTTTAATTTTTTAAATATTTATTTATTTATTTATTTATTTTTAATGCTTATTTATTTTTGAGAGAGAGAGAGAAAGACAGAGTGTGAGCAAGGGAGTGGGGGCAGAGAGAGAGAGGGAGACACAGAATCCAAAGCAGGCTCCAGGCTCTGAGCTGTCAGCACACAGCCTGGCTCAGGCCTCAAACTCTTGAACCATGAAATCATGACCTAAGCTGAAGTAAGACACTTAGCCAACTGAGCCACCCAGGCATCCCCGAATTCTTAATATGAGTTATAATATTTCCTATTTTCTAGAAATTCTATGCAGTTATTCAGTGTTTTTTGTCATTTTTTAGTTTGGGTGTTTTTGTGTATATGACAGTTTGATATGCTTTTTAAACATATTAAACATAGTTCTATTTCTATATGATAGTTCTATAAATTTCTTGCATGTTTTAGATTCTGAAAATTTTTATTTCAAATGATTTCCTCTAGGTAGCTTGCTTCTTTGATTATTTTGTGATTTATTAGCCATAGGCTTATTTTTCTTGGGCCTTTATCTATTGGAATTCTTTGAGGTGTGAGGTTGAAGTTAACTAAAGCACTCATTTTTGTTGTTGTGTGTTTTTGTTTGTAGGCCGTTGAGGGCACTAGCAATATAACCTTAAATATTCAGCTTCAGCCTTTTTGAATTCATCAAATATTCTGCCCTAAACCCATGTGATGCCTGGCTTATGACTAGGAACCACCCATCACCTCCCTACCATCCTTCACCCACCACCATCCAGAGTGAAGGCTGAAGCAGGCAAAAAAAAATTTTTTCAGCAAGAATGTTTTTAGTCAACCCATTGAAGGGATTGTTTTGGGGGCCTTGATTTACACAATGGTGCCTCTGTTCTGGTTTAGACATTGGGAATGCCCCTAGTTTTGTCTCTTTCCTTGTCACATAGGACATTTGAAATTCAAGCTCTATTTCATCAAGAATGTGAAGATGCCCGAGGCAAATGCCTATATACTATGCATCAAAAAATTCACCCTATTTGCCACGTAGCTAATGCTTGCCTATCGAAAGATGGTTGTGTGTGTTTGTGTGTGCATGCACGTGAGTGCACATGCATAAAATTGATCCAGACTTTTTGCTGTTCCGTACTGGAAGTGTTACTTCAGACAGCTAAACCACTACAGTACCAGAAAAAGAAGATAGACTTCTTGGAGACTTTTACTGTTACAGTAAAATAGTTTCATAACTCTTATGACTAAAGAGCTAAAAAAGCTCAAAATCAAGCTCAGAGTTTACTGGGGGATATTTTCTACATAACAGGAAATCGATCTGGAATGAGTAAGGCCCTGAGAATTGAAACGAGTGTGTAGAAGAGAGAAGACTAATTGAAGAACTCTGAAGTTTATTGCCCTCTGAGTCTCCCCCATCTTGGAAAGGGGCAACTTCTCTTGCTCTCTCCCCTTTCTTTTATTAACCAACTCCTGTTCTAGTGTCAAGACACTATCATTCTCTTACCTGAGATGATTAGCTTCCCAAAGGAAACCAGTTCTTACCTCCCATTTTATCAAAGCCGAATACATTGATATTTCAAAATGCCCTCAGGAGTCAACTCTAAGTTTATACCCTGGATTGGGGTGCCTGGTGGCTCTGTCGGTTTAGTTTTCAACTCCTGATTTCAGCTCAGGTGATGATCTCATGGTTTGTGAGTTCAGCCATGCATCTGCTTAGGATTCTCTCTCTCTCCCTCTCTCGCGGCCCCTCCCTCTCTCTCTCAAAATAAATAAATAAACATTAAAAAAAAAAAGTTTACACCCTGGAGAAGAAATGCCCACACAAAAGAGCTATAGAACTCCCTTAATATATATTAGAAATAATCTCAAGAATATATATGGAAATGAAATTTTAGGGTCCTCAGCTAAGCAGAAAAAAACATAACCTCAGATCAGGTGAAATTTGCTAATAATGAAGCAATTTCTAGAAAACCCTGAATCTGATAGTTTTCTGGGTGGACTAAGCCTTCATCCATTTGATTGACAAATGAAAATAAAATTCAAGAACTGAATAAAAAAACATAAAATAAGATGATAAAACTAATTGAAATATGCACATGTATATAAACATAAAAAATTGCCTTTTGGAAGCAAGCAGTTATTAGAATGGATTATTAAAATTCCATTCATATACTGTTTATAAGAGACAAACTTAAAACACAAGGACACTAAAAAACTGGAAGAAGACAACTTTATTGGTGAGGACCTTCAGAGTCTAGAGGTTTTGACCACATTTGGTGTCCTGCTTTGACCCTTTTACCAGGTGGCCTGAAGAGCTGCCAGCTTTCAGTGGCACTCGGAGCAAGAGAAGACTCTCCATCAGGCAGCCGGCAATACAAATGATAACTGGGTCCTTGTGAAACAGCAAGTACAATGACTCGTGAGTCTCAGACGATCAGGATGCTTCATAATCCATGGTAAGCCCCATAAGGGAATCAGTGTTCCGTTCAGTTCTCAACAAAGCCAACCTCTTTATGGCAAGTTACTGTATTTGTGAGAAGGAGTTTCTAGCTTGCTCCTGGATTCAGGTGTTAACCAGAAGAGTGAATCAGGGGAATGTGGGGCTCAAACTGACCATCATACATTAGATCCTACCAGATCTTGTGTTTGTTTAGTCACACACTCAGATGTGCTCCATGCCATTTGATCATTTAGAAGAGTATTTTTCAAACTATTTGGTCTAAGATCCACAGTGAGAAATATTGTCATCATAAATACACTCATACACACATATTTGAAAAAAAAGTTTTCCAACACAAAAATACCTTTACTATATACAGTGCACTGTGATGTTTTTATTCTATTTGATCCTAGTTAATCTTCAAGTTCTGGCTGCAACCCATTACATTTAATTCACAACCCGCTAAAGGTGGGGGCATGCAATTTATCTCTTATGGTATCTCTCAGACCTCATCTTGAAGGCACAAGCAAACTGTACATCCTCAGTGGGTCTACATGTACATCCTCACTGCCAGGGTCTCATTCAGTCTGCACCTGGGACTCCCAGGGAGTTCTTTATGACCTGTTGATGAAGAAGAAAAAAACTGAGCTGGGAGTAATAATTCTACTCTGCTATGTCAATAAACAAGCACAGTTGGTGAATTTCTAAAGTGGGTAAGGATTTTGTAGTTCTTTCAACCATATTCTCTGCCCCAATCACTATTTTAAATGGTGAAGGTTCTATACCTTGATGAAAACTGTCATCATTTGCTGTCATCTCTAAGTAACTCTGTCCTTCCAAGTTAGAATTATAAACAAGAATAATAAGGTTTTTTTTTCAAGTAAGTAACCTAGTTTTAGGTTTGTCACCTTATATTCTTTTTTTAAAGAATTTTTTTGATGTTTATTTATTTTTGAGAGAGACAGAGACACAGTGTGAGCAAGGGAGGGGCAGAGAGGGAGACACAGAATCTGAAGCAGGTTCCAGGCTCTGAGCTGCCAGCACAGAGCTCAATGTGGGGCTTGAACTCACAAAGTGTGAGATCATGACCTGAGCTGAAGCTGGACACTTAACTGAGCCACACAGGTGCCCCAGCTTATATTCTTTAATAAATACCATTACGTATTTACAATACCATGTTGAATGTAATTGTTGTTTTCTTAAAATAAAATAACAATTTTATCATTAGAAGTGTTCTCAAAAATAACTTTTTAAAAAACTGTCATGTTGAACCCACAATATAGTCAATTAATCTTCAATAAAGCAAGAAAGAATATCCATCAGAAAAAAGAGTGTCACTTCAGTGGTGTTGGGAAAACTGGACAACAACACACAGAAGAATGAAACCAGACCACTTTCTTACACCGTACACAAAAACAAAATCAAAATGTATGAAAGACCTGTGAGAAAAGAAACCATCAAATCCTAGAGGAGAACACAGGCAGTAACTTCTTTGACTTCAGCCATAGCAACTTCCTCCTAGATATGCCTCCTGAGGTAAGGGAAACAAGAGTAAAAATAAACTTGGAGACTTCATCAAAATAAAAAAGCTTCTGCACAGTGAAGGAAACAATCATTAAAACTAACAGGCAAACTTCAGAATGGGAGAATATATTTGCAAATGACCTAATAAAGAGTTAATATCCAAAATATATAAAGAACTTGTAAAACTCAACACTCAAAAGAGAAATAATCCAATTAAAAAAGAGCAGAAGACATGAATAGACATTTTTCCAAAGGAGACATCCATGATCAACAGACACATAAAGATGCTCAACCTCACTCATCAATCGGGAAATACAAATCAAAACTACAATGGGATACCACTTCACCTGTCAGAATGGCTAAAATCAATAACACAGGAAACAACAGGTGTTGGCAAGGATGTGGCAAAAGAGGAACCTTATTGCACTGTTGGTAGGAATGCAAACTGGTGCAGTTACTATGGAAAACAGTATGGAGGCTCCTCAGAAATTTAAAACTAGAATGACCCTAAGAGCCGGCAATTGCACTACTAGGTATTTACCCAAAGAATACAAAAATCCTAGTTCAAAGCGATACATGCATCCCAATGTTCATAGCAGCATTATCTACAATAGCCAAATTATGGAAACAGCCTAACTGTCCATCCACTGATGAATGGATAAAGAAAAGGTGGTATGTATGTATGTATGTATGTATGTATATAATGTATGTATGTGTTTGTGTGCGTGTGTGTGTAATGGTATATTAGCCATAAAAAGAATGAAATCTTGTTATTTGCAATGATGTGGATGGAGCTAGATAATATTATGCTAAGTGAAATAAATCACTGAAATACCATATGATTTCACTCCTATGTGGAATTTAAGAAACAAAACACATAAGCAAAGGGAAAAAAATAGAGAGGCAAACCAAAAACAGACTCTCAGCTATAAAGAACAAATTGAGGGTTACTGGAGGGGAGATGGGTGGGGTGATGGGTTAAATAGGTGTTGGGGATTAAGGAGTGCACTTGTGGCAAACACTGGGTATTGTATGAAAGTGTGGAATCACTATATTGTACACATGAAACTAATATTACACTGTATGCTAACTGAATTTAAATAGAAACTTAAAAAATAAAAATAAAAGGCTGTCATGTCATTGATGAGAAAACTAAAGTCTGTAGAAGTAATCGACTTATTATTGTCACACAGTATTGAATACTAGAGCCAAAACTACAATTCAGGTCTTCTGATATCTCAGCTAGTATTCTTAAATGTTCTTTGTTTTTTTCACTGTGTCTAAAGGGGAAGCTTCTCATTTATAATCCATGTTTAGCACTGAGTGAAAATAACAGCTTCATCAAAATGTTTCTAAGGGGTGAGTAAATCAATCACAAAGTGATTCTAGTGATCTTCATGCCTAGCTCAAGTACCATTCAGATCCAGAAAGAGGGGACTAGCCCCAGAGTGGGCTGTTCTTTCATCATTCTGT
Source organism: Acinonyx jubatus (assembly GCF_027475565.1). NCBI lineage: Eukaryota > Metazoa > Chordata > Mammalia > Carnivora > Felidae > Acinonyx > Acinonyx jubatus. The sequence goes on from NC_069387.1 coordinate 52,366,232, forward strand.
ACAACCCAGATAATTATATTGTTTTAACACTAATGTTAACGTCTTGCTGAAGAAGCTTGAAGTATGTTTTCTTAACACTACAGAGTGGAAAATGAGCAAATACTACCGTGACTCTGATTACTTCTGTTTTGTAAAACGTTATTTGGAAGCCAAATGTAGCATCTCTAGTCAAAGACATGCCTCATGAAACTGAAAATACTTTTAAAGGTCCGTGAGAAGGGTCCTCTAATCATGTCACTACTTAGAGTCCTCCTGGCCTCTTATAAATCATTAGTTTCAACAAAAACAAGGATAAAGTAAAACTGAAAGGTCATGCCCTCATGTCAGAATAGAACTAGTATTTATGTATATCCAATAGACTTGGATAATTTAGATACTTCATCTTCTCTGTGTTCCTGCCCACTTCCACTGTTTTTTCCTTTTTTTTTCACACAACACATCTGTGTTGGAAAGCAATTCAAACATCTAGATATTACTAATTATTCCAATGTCTGTTATCATGTTATTGAAATATCTTAGCCATGTACTAAATATCCATGAGGTTTACTGGCAAGTTTGTTCTCTCAACCACCTTTCTGCCAGCAATGCTAAAATGGAGAAGAATTTGGCTGTTCATAAAGTTTGGTCTCAGTTATAAAATATAGCAGTTACCAAGCCTGTTTTTATCACTTGATTCCAACCTCCATTTGCTATTTCTGCTATTTCCTTTTTTTTCCTGGTTCTTTATAAATTTGTACTCTAGTACACAATACTAGAGTTCCCCACCATTATTGGAATTATCCACTTAAGTGTTAAATCTGCCTCTGGCAAACCAAGAAATTCAGAAATTCTTTTGTATAAAACAAATTCAATGATGCTCGATAACTCTGTTATATAATTATAAAAACAATTCACATTTGCTAGCATGTTTGAAGCCACAAGACTTGAGATTGGACAACCTGACTTTTATCAGAATCATCAATTTCATAGTTACCATGACAGGTCCTGAGCATTAGGTTAGGAGCTCTGTGAGTACCAGTTCAGTTAATCCTCACCAACGTCATTAAGACAAAAGTGCCATTAGTATTTCATCCTCATTTTTGTGGGTAAGGAATCTGAGGCATAGACAAATGTAGTTTGTTACCCAAGGCACAGTGGTTGGTGAGAGGAAGAAGGAGGCCATGAATCCAGGTTTATCTGCAGCTAGTGATTGGCATGTATAGTTTTAAGTAAATGAAAATTAGCCAGGATGTATGAAAGAAAGTACAATTTTATCCTTTTTAATAACCTTTTTGTTAATGCAAATGCTTCCAAAACAACACAAAGGTTACTTTTACATTGTATGCTCCAATATGACCAAATATTTGGTGGTTCCCCTTACTTGTGAAAGATGGGCTTTTTCCAAATGAGAAATACTGCCTATTGATTTAACAAGTTATTTCAAGTAAGATTTAAAGCAGGGAGCCCAAACCTAAATAGTGGTGAGCTAGGTAACATGAGTGATTCAGAAAGGTTAAGGGTAGCAGTAACTAGGAAATGCGGTCTAATCCGGTGGTTCTCAAAGTGTGATCCCCTCACCCACAGCATCAGCATCACCTGAGACCTTGTTAGAAATACATTCATTCATCAGCCCCGTCCCAAACCTATTGAATCAGAAACTCTGAGAGTGGGGCCCAGCAATCTGTCAGCACAGACCCTCCAGGTGTTTCTGATGAATGCTTCAGTGAAATATTGGTACTGGTCCCCAACCAGCAGTTTTGACTCCAGGGGTTCCAGGCACTTGTTGCTAGGAGGACCCTGGGAGACCACTTTGTAAAGCTTCCTGAGTTTTCAAAGTATGCCAGAAATACAGAATTTTATGTGAATTTTTAAATGTTAAGTGACATTTTAGTTAAAACGAAAAAGTAAGAAAAATCTATGATGGCTAAATAAAACATTTCTGCAGATCAAAACTTCCCTGAGTTGCCACTCTTTGGTTTCTAGTTTAGAGTACTTATTACAAGACAGAATGTTGTCAGTATACTTAGCCTTTACCCACATTTCTTGTACTAATAAGTACACAAGAACTATTTGATTCTTCTTGAGAAGGTAAAGAGTCGATTAAGCAGTTTTTTTTCCTTTGAGATTTGTTACCAGAGGACTAGTAATAAATAATACAAATAGCCAAACTTTAAAAATAGCTTTTATATTTTACATAAGTAGTGAATTCACATAACAACATACAGACAAATACTACTGAAGGGTAAACTACGACACTTAAAAGTGTTATTTACCGTCCTACCCTACTTGCAATTTACCTTGTCAGAGATTAGGATTAGTCTATTTTTATGACATTTCATTTTTGACCCATTAACTTTGATATTTTATTTGAATCCCTACAATGAATGATAAAAAATTCTCCTGTGTGACATTTCTTTCACCTGATGATTTCTATCCAATTATTATTTTATGATAAAACTTTATTAACTTAGGGTGCCTGTGTGGCTCAGTCAGTTAAGTGTCAGAGTCTTTGGTTTTGGCTCAGGTCACAATCTCATGGCTTTGTGGGTTTGAACCCCACATCGGGCTCTGCATGGACAGTGTGGAGACTGCTTGGGATTCTCTCCCCACTTGGGCTGTCTCAGTCTCTCTCAAAATAAATAAATAAACTTTAAAAAAATAGAAAAACTTAGAGTAGTGATTCAGTTTAGTAATTATAATGATCTTCCTAGCTTTTCCTGTAAATTGATTCTGAATACTGTCAATAAATATCATTATAGTGTCATGATTATATAAGTTCACAGGAGAATTTGTTGCTATGATTAGACTTAGAGAAAAGGAAATAGAGCCCCATATCTTTAAACCTGGAACACTTGAAAAAGAATATCATCAAAGTCAGATTTCCTTTTTTTTCCTGTCATCTTAGAGTTTTCTGGGCATATACACACATCAGTCTCCTTGTAACCATATCATTTCCTTTCTTAAAATCCCTTGGTACTGTTTGATTAGTTCATATATATATATATATTTATATATATATATATATATATGTATACATACACACATACACATGTATAATATGTATATATAATTAATGTTATATACTATATATAATTATATATTATACATATTATAATTATTTATCATATAAACATGATATAATATATCTTTATATAATGAATAAATATATTCATATAAATGTATTCATATTTATATTTATAGATATTAAATGTATATATTTAATATATATGTTAAATTTGGTTGGGAATGTGAAAAGTAGACTCAATAAATTTTCCATCAGTCTGGAAGACAAAAGGATTGCTGATGAGAAATCTGATGTTAATTTAATTCTCATTCCTTATTGGTTTTTTTTTCTCTGAAATATTTTAGTTCCATCCTCCTCCCCTGTCCATCCTTTCAGAATTGTGGATGGAAAACTGATCAAGAACTTTGTGTAAATAGATGATGTATGTCAAAAATCAAGACACCCTTACAGGTATATGGGCAGGGAGGAGGCAGGTTGGCTAATTACCCTTTTAATGTCTGTAAAGGAAGGCTTTATGTGGGCAGAGGTGGGTGTAAACTATTTTATACGTAGGTTTCTTGGTGTATTTTTCTTCCCCTTTTCCTTGTATCTCTTGTGGCAGCTCTGACATGCCTTAAGTTCTCTTGTGCATCTCTCTCAGATTCAGAGTCTAGGAGTTGTAATACCATTTTATTTAGAAGATGTTCTTGAAGTTTTCACCTAAGTGAAAAGTAATCCGTGCCCACTACACTGCATACAGAAGCAGGTGAAGGGAGTAGGGGACGCAATTCCCCCCAGATGACCTAGAGGCAGTTAATTAATTTCTAAGATCCACTCTACATTTGTTGATTTTGAGATGGGAGCTCCTTCATGGCTCCCATATAACTGGTTGCTCTTGCCCCAAATGTTTGAACTCCTTTCTTTGTTTTTCTTTTCTTTCTTTTCTTTCTTTTCTTTCTTTTCTTTTCTTTTCTTTTCTTTTCTTTTCTTTTCTTTTTCTTTTTTCTTTGTTTTTCTTTTCTTTGTTTTTCTTCTCTTCTCTTTTCTGATATCTTCATCTGGGATATCTCAACAGTTTTGCTTTTTCAGGTTTCTTTATCAGCAGCTCTCTGTTTTCTGCCTTCAGGAATTCCTCATTATTTTTGATCTGCTGATGGAGCCTTTCTTGTACATTATACTCACTTGCAAAATCTGAAGCCAGGTTAATCCAACTCTGTCTGCTATTGGACCCAAATGGACTACTCCTATTTTAAAACAAACTTCTCAGTCAGTTAAGCATCCGAGTCTTGATTTCAGCTGAGGTCATGATTTCATGGTTTGTGAGTTTGAGCCCCACACTGGGCTCTATGCTGACAGTGTGGAGCCTGCTTGGGATTCTCTGTCTCCCTCTCTCTCTCTCTGCCCCTCCCCTGCTCTTCCTCTTTCTCTCAAAATAAATAAACATTTAAAACAAACTCCTAACGTCTTTTTTTTTTAAACTCCTAAGTTCTTATAATGACATCAGTGACTACAAGCATCTCTGCAGTCTGACTCCCAGATACTTCAGCAACTGTCTCCCTTCATTCTCCTTTTACCTGACTCCCTTCTGTCACACTGACTCTCCTGCCATTTCTCAAAGTTGGCAAGCTTGTTCACATCTCCAATATACTCTGTACTCTTTCCCCAGATGTTCTTATAGACAAGTCCCTTAATCTGTTGTCTGTCACTTCTTCAAATGGGACCAGCTCAGACCACCCTGTCAAAAATAGTTTTTTAAGATGTGTTGGGGTGTGTGTGTGTGTATGTATGTATGTATGTATGTATGTATGTATGTGTGTGGTGGAATATTATGCAGCCATAAAAAAAGATAAGCTCTTTCCATTTGTAACAACATAAATGGACCTAGATGGTATTATGTGAAGTGAAAGAAGAGAGATTGAGTCAGATTGAGAAAGACAAATACCATATGATTTCAATCATACATAGAACCTAAAAAAAACAAAATTAGTGAATAAACAAACAAAAGGCAGAATCAGACCTACAAATAGAGAGAATGTAATTATAAAAATGTAATGTAAAAAATGTAATGTAAAAAATGAATGTAACTGATAAAAATACTGATGGTTGTCAGAGAGGAAGAGGGTGGAGGGATGGACAAAATGGGTGAAAGGAAGTAGGAGAGATGGGCTTCCAGTTACAGGATGAATAAATCACAGGGATAAAAGGTACAGCATAGGGAATATAGTCGATGATATTGTAATAGTGTTGTATGGGGACAGACGGTAAGTCAGCTGTGGTGAGCAGAGCACAGCATATAGAGAGATGTTGAATCACTGTTACACATCTGGCACTAATATAACATTGTGCACCAAATATTCTCAATTAAAAAAATTTTTTAAGTAGTTTCTCTATTCCCTCAATCCTGTTTTATTTTTCTGATAGCTCTTCTTTTCTGATAGTATGCCATATATATATATATATATATATATATATATATATATATATATATATATTTGTCTAACTTATTCATCACTCTGTATCCAGCACATGGAACAATACTTAGCAGGATGAATACCTGGTGAGTGACCAAATGAAACAGTCGTGCCCATTATAAAATCTGACATGTGGAGGGGTGTCTGTGTGGCTCAGTCAATTAGGCATCTGATTCTTTTTTTTTTTTTAATTAAAGAAAATTTTTTTTAACATTTATTTTTATTATTGAGAGACAGAGCATGAGCAGGGGAGGGGCAGAGAGAGAGGGAGACACAGAATCTGAAGCAGGTTCCAGGCTCTGAGCTGTCACCACAGAGCCCGACGCTGGGCTCAAACTCACAAACTGCAAGATCATGACTTGATCCGAAGTCAGACGTTTAACTGACTGAGCCATCCAGGTGCCCCAGCATCTGATTCTTAATCTAAGCTCATGTCTTGATCTCAGGGTTGTGAGCTCAATCTCTGCATTGGGCTCTGCACTGGTGGACACAAGCCTACTTAAACAAAATCTGGGGTGGATACCCCTTTATCTGACATATAATGGTCCAGGTACAGAGGAGTTAGATAATTTGGCTGTGGTTACAAAGATAGGATTTAAACCCATATTTCCTATTCCAGAGCCCTAGCTCTTTTATTATTATTTTCTTAATGTTTATTCATTTATTTTTGAGGGAGAGCATGCACACGAGCAGGGGAGAGGCTGAGAGAGAAGGAGAGAGAGAATTCCAAGCAGACTCCATGCAGTCAGCACAGAGCCTTACGTGGGGCTCGAGCCCATGAACCGTGAGATCATTACCTGAAATCAAGAGTCAGATTCTTGACTGAGCCACCTTGACACCCAAGAGCAATAGCTCATAAGCATTGTGCCACAGAACCTCTTGATTTGGGACTCTAATCAGCCAATTTAATGTAGTATGATAAATGCTAAGCTGAGGTGTTCCAAAGGTGAAGGTTTTCCTCTGTCTGCCATTTCCCATTACAATGAACTCCAGGGGATAGTCTTGGTTCTTTAGATATATGAGATTTTTGGCTCAGGTCATGATCTCATGGTACAGGAGTTCGAGCCCTGCATCGGTCTCTGTGCTGACAGCTCAAAGCCTGGAGCCTGCTTCAGTTTCTGTATCTCCCTCTCTCTCTGCTCCTCCCCCACTCACGCTCTGTGTCTCCCTCAAAATAAATAAACATTAAAAACCGATCTGGCTCAATTGGTTAAGTGTCCTACTCTTGATTTCAGCTCAGGTCATGATCTCACAGTCATGATTTCATGGTTATGAGATCAAGCCTTGCATCAGGCTCCACGCTGAACATGGAGCTTAAGGTTCTGTCTCTCTCTCCATCTGCCCCTCTCTCCCGCTCATGGTCTCTCTCAAATAAAAAAAATTGTTTTAATCTGACATGTGGACATTAAATATTTGTGCTAGGTCTACTTTTGTCATCTAGTTCATCTAAAAACAACAACAACAAAAAGTAAAAAAGAAAATTATTGCTGCAGGTAGAGTTCCTTTATTCAAATAAATAGTAGAGCTAATAAACAGTACAGTTAATACAATAAGTTCAGTAATCTTAAAATCTGAAAACATATATTGACAGATGCTGGCGAAATACATTCTGTCATCATTTCTGAAATGCTTCCATGAGGATGCACAGCTTAATCGTTAAGCACAATGAGGTGAAGAGACCATTGTCCTCCTCCTTCTGTATGCTTTATTTTCTGTTCCATTTATTATTTGTCTAGTGTTTAACACCATAGCACCTATGTCTCATTAGTAAAAGGCAATCAGGAAAGACTGGAGTTGAAAAATTATGCCCTGAAATACTCATTTGAAAGCAGTCTGCCCAAGAGAAAGATCCTCCAACTGGAATGCCAACTAACATCCCAAGTGACCAAAGACTGTCAATGTCCCTGACTGAGTCTCAGTTTCTCATCTGTAAAATGACAAACGTGAAACTGAGTGACATTCAAGGCCTTCTTCTGCTCTAATCCTCCACATTTAAAGAACTCTAAATATGACTAGTGTTAGACATGATTCTGAAGTATTTTCCTGTACTCATTTTTATTACATCATAGCAGTCATTGATTATGAAACTTTGTAATGATAGACAAATACAGCATGATTATAAAACACACATTAGGAAATGGTACAGTTTCCATCCAGCGATCTCAGCTTCAGGCCCTTACATGTAAGATACAAATGGAAAGGCCTGTAAGGAAGTAGTTGTCAGCATGGTCACTAGAGTCACACTGGCTAGGTGAAAATCTGGGTTCAACCACTCTGGGTAAATGAACTTGGGCAAGTCATTTTACTTATCCGGGCCTCCATTGCCTTATCTGTGAAACGAGGATACTTTATAGGTTCTCTGAGAATGAAATTACTCTATTTGAGTGAAGTCCTGAGAATATTGCCTGGCATCTATAAAGTATTACTTAAGTATTTTTCTACTATGATTACCTAGTTCAAAGGGTAAATACAAGAATTAAATAAGAAAACACACATTAAAATAATATAATATCTAGCAGAAAGAAATTCATTAACCCAACAAATATTTACTGAGGACTTCCTTTGTGCCAGTCATGGGTCTAGATACTAGGCACAAACATTTATTAATATTGAATTATGATCCCTGCTCTCCTGGGGTTTGTACCCTAGTGAAGAAGGACAGGAAATATACAATTAAGTAATTAAGCATAATGTTTAAGGCGGTGAAAATTGGTTAGAATGAAAATAATTTGGAGGAGAGAATGTTCAGATCCTTTATATTTAAGATGGCCAAGGAAGTCTTGTCTGACAAGATTGGTTTTCTTTCCCCAAGTTAACTCGTATGATAAACAGAACTTTATAAATGCATAGTGTCAATGTCATTATCATCATATTTCCTTAAACTGAATTGTTATGAAGTAAGGGTTTGCATTTGGTATGTCATTGCTATTATTTTGATAAAAATTAGAGTAGTGGCAAGTGTCTTTTTGATGGTTCATGGATACATTTGGAAAACAGGCTGTTATTTTTTTGTCATTTCCAATAAAATCATTAACCTAGAGTTCATCCTATGATGAGTATTTTTTAAATATATATCATATGAATTTTCAGTGTACACAGTAACTTTAAAATGCATGCTTAATGTCTGCAAAATACATAAATGCCATTGAGCATTGATTAGGAAATTGAGGATTACAGAGATGTCCGAATTCATACTAGCAATAGAGCAGCACTCAACCCTATGTCCTTGATTCTAAATTCAGAATTCTCTCTACTACTCTAAACTACTTGAATAATAATATATTTAATTGGCTAGAATCTGCAGAGTCTTAATTTCTTTGTTCTTAGATACTTAAACTGGCCTTTTCTTCCATTTGTTTTCATTCCTGAGGACCAGATTGCACAAGATAATTTCATCTGCAGCATTAGTGGACTTTCATGGCCTTTGCCCTCAGATGAGAAAAATGTAGAATTCATTATTTTTCATATTCAGTATCTCATTTATAATTCAACAAATTCAACAGGGTTTTGTTTTGTTTTGTTTTGTTTTGTTTTGTTTTTTGCTACCATAGAGCTTCTCTTCAATGGTAAACAGTTTACCCAATAGACCTGTTTAACTCCAGTAAGGATATCAGGATAACGTGAAACATGGTAGTTCTAGAACAATACGTTCTACTGAAGCATGGAAAGCTACTTGTCCTCTGGTACGGACTGAAAGCCATAAAGAAGAGCAAATGTGAGCTGGAGAAATGATGAATATTCATGCTGCACAAAGACACTGATTTCCATAGTGGGGCAACATCTGGAGCAGCTAATGGGGTCAGGCTGCTCTTAGTCACCTGCGTGCCAGAGAGAGACATTCACACTTAGGAAAACCGAGCAAAAGTAAGAGGCAGTAATTTAAAATTGTATTCAAATATTGTGCCTATGGAATTAATGATGTGTTTTTAAACATATTTTCGATTCATGAGACTGGCTACATAGGAAGGCATTATTTTAGAAGCATTTAAAAATATAGTCCCATTAAGTCATTTTGTAAAAAGAGTAATAAATGACATTTTTATTGGTTTATCATCTTCTCGGGTTTTTTACAATGTGATTTTCTTGGTTTGGAAAAAAGAAAAAAAACCAAAAAGCCCTAGTGACTTACTCTCCTAAACATGGCAAAAATAGAAAAGAGGACATAAATATAATGCACACAATAATGTCGCACTTTATGCTTTCCCCCAAAAGTGTTTATATACAGCATGTCATTTGAAGTTCAAGATCACGTGTGAAACATTGAGAAGAGTGCCTGGCACAGAGCTAGCAGTGAATAATGCTACTTGTTGTTAATATCCAGCAGTGCCTCCAGTTCAATACATCTGAACTATACTCCTCACTCATTCCCTCACTTCTCCAATCTCTTTCTGCTTTTTCTCACCTGACCTGGTGAATGGCATAACCCACTCACTCTAGCCTGCAACCTGGGAGACGTCAGTGGCTGTGTCTTACCTTTCAACCTAACCACCATCTTCTGCTTGAAATTCTCGATGGCAGTGCATTGGCTTGGGTGCTCATGATATTTTGCCCAAACTCTTGCGATTGCCTTTCTCTTAACCTAAAAGAATCCCCATCCCTGAACCCTTACAATTCAATTGCTACACAGCTGGGGGAAGCGATCTAGTCATGTTGGCTACCTACATAACCTTAAATATTCTCCTGGTTTTAGCATAAGACTCAAGAACTCTCACCCCTACCTCTTTCTTGTCACTTCTCACCAGCCCAACCATATCCTTCTATAATTCATTCCCTCCATCCTCGGTTACATGTAGTTCTCAGAACACCCTATGTTCTGTTGAGTTTTTCCTCCTTTGCACAGCCTGCTTCATCTGAAAAGAATACTCCTTCCTCCTTCTTGGTCTGGAAATCCTGTTTTGAATTTTCAAGACTTGGGCGGGGCATCCATTCTCGGTAATGCTTACTCTGATGATCTTCTCTAGGCAGCTACTCCTCTGAGGCCTGGGCCCATATTGCTGGGTTATTTCCACTGTAGCCTTTGTTCATTTTCACCATGATTCACTTGTTTAATATATATTTATTTATTTTTATTTATTTATTTATTTATTTATGTCTATTTTTAAGACAGAGAGAGAGAGACAGAGCATAAGCAGGGCAGGGGCAGAGAGGGAGACACAGAATCTGAAGAAGACTCCAGGCTCTGAGCTGTCAGCACAGCACAGAGCCCAATGTGGGGCTTGAACTCACAAACCATAAGATCATGACCTGAGCCAAAGTCAGACGCTTAACTAATTGAGCCACCCAGGTGCCCCTTGTTTGTTATTTATTAACGGCTGAATTTCAAAGATAAAAGACACAATCCAAGCTCTTAATTTGCATACCAATCCAAGTGGGAGAAAACTAAACAGTTGCCATAACTGATGTATCAAAAAGTTGGCTTTTAAAATGCTGATTCAGGGGGGCTTGGGTGACTGAGTAGGCATCCAAATTTGGCTCAGGTCATGATCTCATGGTGTATAGTTGGAGTTCGAGCCCTGCGTTGGGCTCTGTGCTGACAGCTCAGAGCCTGGAGCCTGCTTCAGATTCTGTGTCTCCCTCTCTCTCTGCCCAGCCCCCACCCTCTCTTTCTCTCAAACATGAATAAACATTTAAAAAAAACTTTTAGTGGTGATTGAGTGCTCTTTTCCTGCCCTGCCCAACTTCCCCACCCTGCCTTCTTTACTTGGAGTCTCCATTTCAAAAACTTACTTTTCTCTCTTCCTTCAAGGCCAGCATAATATTTTGATGTTCTGTATGAAGTTCACCCCCACTTTGAACAGGATGGGCCAGATTCTGCAAAGGGAAGTGAAATCAATGGATGTTTCCCTTCTGAACTTTACCTGCTCTGTAGCTGGCTCATGGCTCTAAACTCGGGAGGCATTCTGAGTACTTTTGTCTCATTTTTAGTTTTCATGCACACCTGTGCATCACTATTTCTTCTCTAGACCTAAATTAGTGACTGGATTTTCTTTTTTTCCCTCTCTTCTTTTCTCCCTTTCTTCCTTCTTTGTTTCCATCTGTCAGTAAATACAGTCTACATACAGTCTACCATGCATTCTATTCATTGCTATCCTAGAGTGGTAAATAAGACAGATACAGTTCTGATTCCCATGGAGCTCTAAGAATCTACCAAGGGACAAATAGGAAGTAAAAAGTATGTATGTATGTATGTATGTATGTATTTAAATTATTTCATTATAATACTGATAAAAAGAACAAAAGAGAAGACTGTTTTTGTGCTAATGAGGTTCTTAGAGATTTAAAGCATGGAGCAGCATTTGGATGAGAGGTAGTTTATGGTCTATTCTCTAAGAGTGTGGCTGCCCTCAGGTGCATGGTGGTAAAGGGAACTCTCATCTTTACTTCCCCCAAAACACTACTCAATTTGTAGTGTTTGTCGGAGGGGGGGTGGCGCGGAGGGAAGGCAATATGATTAGACTAAATAATATTTAGGTAGTAAAGTCCTAGCAATGTGCCCCAGCATGCACACATGTGAATAAAAGCAAAGTGGCTTCAAGAATGTTCACTTGTCATATATTAGTGCTCTATTTAAACTGCAGAGTTGATTTAATGAGAATTCCTGATATATTCTGTCAGTTGCAAATAGATACCACCAGTTTTCTAAGGAGGAGCATTGCCTTACTTCTAGTGCTTCTGTCCTGTGGCCACACCATAGTTGGGGTAGTTTCGTGTATTGTAAGCATACTTTTAATTTGCATATGAGAATTGTTTGCTAATTTCTTGGGAAGGCAAAAAAATAAAAAGGGTCATGAGGATAAGCTCTGGAGTCACATGGCACAGATCTTTGCTGGATTTAGAATCTTGAACAACTAATTTAACACTCTGTGTTACAATCTCTTCATGTGTACAGTGAGATAAAATGAATAATATAGGTTTGTTGTAAGGATTAAATACGTAGGTAATACACAAAGTACTTTGGCATAGTACCTGCTAGGTAGAAGGTGTTCAGTAAATGCTAGGTAAACATTCTTAGAGACTAATTTTGATCCCAAAGGTGAAAATTAAATCGTTCAGTTATGCATTGAGAAGGAGACAGAGTAACAAATTTGGTAGTAGTATCTTAATGACCTTCTAACACAGTGTGATAGACAGAATAATGTTCCCCCAACCTCCAAAGATGTCCAGGTCCTAATCCCTGGAGCTGTGAATATATTATCTTACACTGCAAAGAGGGCTTTGCAGATGTGATTAAGAATCTTGAGATAGGAAAATTACTCTGGATTATACAGGGGGTCCAATGTAATCTCACGTGTTTTTATAAGATGGAGGCAGGAGGGTCAGAGTGAAGAGAAGGACATGTGATGAGGGAAGAAACAGAGGTTGGAGAGATGTGAGCGCTTGAAGGAGGCCACGAACCAAGGAATGCAGACAGTCTCTAGAAGCTGGAAAAGACAAGGAAAGGGATTCATTCTCTCCTAGAGATTTCAGAAAGAACCAGCCCTACTGACACCTTGACTTTAGCTCAGTGTGAACAATTTTGGACTTCTGACATCCAGAACTGTAAGATAATTAATTTGTGTTGTTTTATGCCAAATAATTTGTGGTAATTTATTATAGCAGTGATAGGGAACTACCACGCATAGATTGGCCTGAATTGTTTCTTTTTTCTTTTTCAGGCAAAGCAAATTTCTAAAGTTAAAAATGGAAAGCTATATTTCAACATATAAATATGTATTGCATATACTTTTCAAAGAAAACACAGTTATTGTTGGGCTTCATCACATGAACAATTGAGAAATTTTTCTGCCTTAACTCTGAGTTTAGACCTAGATAAACACGTTATACCCTCTTCCTTGCTTATCTTTCAACTTGGCATTATTTAGCTGGCAGGGACTAGTAGTTGTTAAGGATTACAAATTACACATATATATATATAAAATACTGTGCTATATGTATATATTATACATAATATATATATAATATATTATACATATAATAAATATATAATATAATATATATTATTATACATTATTAATAAATAAATAATTAATTAATATATTAAATATTATTATATATTATTTAGCTGGCAGGGACTAGTAGTTGTTAAGGATTACAAATTACAAATATATATATATAATACTGCACTATATATATTATATATTATATGATATATAATATATATCATATTATTATATTATATTATTAATTAATGATTATTAATATATTATTTATTATATATTAATATATAATAAATACTGTGATAATATTAAGTGTAAATTTTCCTCAACACTTCTTTAAGAAAATAGCTAAAACTTCTCTCTGTTTTTAAAGTCCTGTTTTTTAAATTTGATTGTGCCTCTCTCTTCTGATTTAATGCTTATTATATTCAAAGTACAGTCTTTCAAAAGAAATAATTTCTGAGGATGAATATTTGTGTTATAAAATAAACCAGTACAGGGTTTCTTGAAATAGAACCTCCCTTAGTGCATTTCTAAATGTTTCAGCTTTATAGATGTGTGATTTATACACACAGCTGTTCTTGAGCACAGGTGTTGTACAAAGTGAAGAGTATCTGTGTGTATCTAGTGTCTGTAACTGGGCATGTTTCCATATATCTACCATGGTGTATGCACTTAAAAACATGCCATTTAAAAAGTAGAACACTTTTCTGGGTTTATTTTATTTCAGGAGGCTAGGGGCACCTGGGTGGCTCAGTCAGTTGAGTGTCTGACTCTTGATTTGAGCTCAGGTCATGATCCCAGAGTCATGGGATTGAGCCCTGCGTCAGGCTCTGCGCTGAGCGTGGGACCTGCTTGAGATTCTCTCTCTCTCTCTTTCTCTCTCTCTCTCCCTCTGCCCCTCTGTCCCACTCTTTCTAAAATAAAAAGAAAAAAGAAGGCTAAAACTTACTGTGTTGAGGTATCAAATGCTTACTCATACTTCCTTCTGTCTCATATACCTTTCTTCATACTCATGGAATAAATTGATAGCGATGCTTCCAGACAAAGACAGACAGACAGACAGACAAAAAGAAAGAAAGAAAGAAAGAAAAGGAAAGAAAGAGAAAAGGAGAGAGAGAAGCTTGAGTCTATTAATAAAATGAATTTTGCTTTTAATTGTTTGTTTAAAAGAAAATAAAATAGGCCATCCTCTCTAAAAGATGCTGCATAATGCCCCCAACATACTACAATAGAATAACAAAAATCTAAAGATGAACTTATACATCCCCCTGATTTTTTAAAACATGTGCTCTAGCTTTAGGAGTAATCTGAATGAGGTGCACTGATTCTTGAGAATGTGTATATGTGTATTTCTAAATTTTTCATCTTTCTCTAGTTCTTTAGTATTTCCAATGCACAGAGCCTATGGTAATGCCCCAGACAAACTGCCCAACTGCTCCATGTTTCCCACAGCAGGGACTTGTCAGGGCTGGAGAGAGACTGCCTGGCGCACGCCAGCTCAAACATGGACATTTCCTCTTTCTGTTTTTCTGCTCCCAAAGGCCAGCCAATCCAGGGTGAAAACCCTCAGCCCTGGCACGTGTGATTGAGAGTCTCCATACAAACGATGATGCTTTCATTCCAGTGCCTCTGCAGGTGATAGAAAGTAAGCTGCCTTCTCTCCAGGAGAGGGCTGCCGGCAATATGTTCACACGTGCTTTTCTTTTAGAAAGAAAACTATTCATCAATGCAGGGCAGTGTTTAGAAAAACTGTTAGTCAGCTACTCTTAAAAGCAGTGATTATTATTTTTTTTTTCAACGTTTATTTATTTTTGGGACAGAGAGAGACAGAGCATGAACGGGGGAGGGGCAGAGAGAGAGGGAAACACAGAATCGGAAACAGGCTCCAGGCTCTGAGCCATCAGCCCAGAGCCCGACGCAGGGCTCAAACTCACGGACCGCGAGATCGTGACCTGGCTGAAGTCGGACGCTTAACCGACTGCGCCACCCAGGCACCCCAAAAGCAGTGCTTATTAAGTTGTGAAACACAGTCAGAGAGTAAAGAGGACCCTGGGGATGGCTCCCTTTGTGGATTCCATACATAGTACGTCTCATAAAATTAGAGGTTCTTCCACTTTCAACTTCTCTCTCACTTATGATCTTCTGTCCCCAAGTGTTTAAAGCTTTCTGATAGGAAAACTTAATAACTTAATACCAGCTTCAAGGAGGAAATCTACAAGTCATGGGTAGTTGTTTTCTTTTTCTACACTTAACAATCCTTATAAATATTATGGTAAGTGTAAAATGGGCAAAGAAGATTTTATGTGTGTATTAGCTTTTTGTTGCTACATAATAAATTATCACGTACTTGATGGCTTCATATAGTATTCATTTATAATCTCACAGTTTGTAGATTGGAAGTCCAGCACCATGTGACTGAATTCTCTGCTGAAGGCATCACAAAGCTAACATCAGTGTGTCAGTTGGCCTGAGTACTCATCTGAAAGCCATAGACAAAAATTCTCTTCCAAGCTCATTTGGGTTGCTGGCAGGATCCAGTTCCTTGTGGCACATGACTGAGGTTCCCATTTTGTTTCTGGCTATTGGCTGGAGATGACTTTCAGCAACCAGAGGACATGTTCCAATCTTTTTCACATGGCCCCATCAATTTTTTTTTCAATTTTTTAAAATGTTTATTTTTGAGAAAGAGAGAGAGCACGTGCGTATGAGAGGGAGAGACAGAGAGGGAGACACAGCATCCAAAGTAGGCTCCAGGCTCTGAGCTATCAGCACACAGCCAGATGCAGGGCTCAAACTCATGGACCGTGAAATCATGATCTGAGCTGAAGTTTGACACTTAACTGACTGAGCCACCCAGGCGCCCAGCCCTATCCATCTTTAAGTCAGTAATGGCATGTCAGATCCTTCTTATAACTTCAAGTCTCTGGACTTCCCCTTCTGCTACCAGCTGGAGAAAAACTTCCACACTTAAAAGGCTTCATGTAATTAGGTTAGACCAATCTGGATAGTCTTCCTATCTTAAAATCAACTTATTAGTAACCTTAATAACATCTGCAAAAACCCTGTTGCCAGGTAACATAACATGATCATAGGAATAACCCCAGGGGGTGGAAATCATGATAGCTATCTTAGAATTCTGCCTATTACAGTGGATGTTCTATTTCAATCACCCTTCCTGGTTATCACCACCTTTTATTGTTTTCAAACTGTGATACAATTCTCTAAGTTCTAGCACACTAATAACAATGCAAGTGATACTTACCCATGGAAATACAAGTGAAATGTGCATGCTACAATGCAAGAGATTGTTGCCCCAGGGATAGACTACTTTTGCATCTGTTTATAAATTCGTTTTAGCATTCCCTGTTGCATATATATGTATGGTTCTTTAAACTCACCTTTGAATTACTTGGAACATCTTTCTAGTCCCCTCATTAAATAATGGATTAAATAAAATATTTAACTTGTGTTCATTTTATATTTCTGTGTATGATTTGACTTTAAAAAAATTGATCCTTTAACAATATTTGTTATATGTAAGTTACTATAGTGTTCATCAGTACACAGAAATAACAATCTTAGGTAAGGTCATAAGAAGCTAGGTCTTTAAATAATTGAAAAGTTTCCTAGAAAGGAAGGAGCATAGTTGAGTGGAAAAGACATTATCGTTTTAAGTGAAATTTTAGGCTAATACCTTATAGAAGATATGGAAAGATGTCTCAGTTTCAACAACTTTATAAGTAATTTTTTTTGGTTAAAGGGTAATAGTGAGTATGTATATTTAGTAATAGTAACACAAGAAGGATTTCCTTGAGCTTTCCCTAAATGAAGGAAAGCCACGAGTAGATGGGTTTACTGACCAAGGGTCCAGAGAAGTAGAAGCATTGATTTTAACTGGCCTGTGTTCCTGAGAACATGAATGAATCATTCATGAAGCTGTCAATTTGTACTCCATCTTATAATTTACAGCTTTGTGGATCAGTAGCCAATATTCAATCATTATAACAAAATTTGTAATTGCACTTGATTTGGTAATTATTACATGAACACTGCTGTTTGCCTTCAACTTTATCATTAGGTACAGATCTTTCTCTTACAATGAGGTTACTTCCCAGTAAGCCCATTATCAAAAATATCATTAAATCAGGGCACCTGGGGGGCTTAGTTGGTTAAGCATCAGACTCTTGATTTCAGTTCAGGTCATGGTCTCAGGGTTTGTGAGTTTGAGCCCTACATTGGGCTCTGTGCTGACAGTGTGGAGCCTGCTTGGGATTCTTTCCCTTTCTCTCTCTCTCTCTTTCTCTGCCCCTCCCCCACTTGCATTCTCTCAAAATAAGTAAATGAACTTAAAAATATATGTATCATTAAATCAAAAATGCATTTAATATTCCTAACCTACTGAACATCATTGCTTAGTCTAGCCTACCTAGTACCTACTCAGAACATTTCATCATTGTGAAGGAAATCTCCCACAAGTCTATAATACAAATTTATTTTATCCACTTCAGGATGATGAAGAGTTTTATCCTACAGTTGAGTGAAATCATCCAAAATAAAGCCTATTTTATCATAAAAGTATTGAATAGCTCATGTAATTTATGGCATCCTGTATTGAATGTGAAAAACAGAATGCCTGTATGGGTACACAATGGGTGTAAGTGCATCAGTTGTTAACCCTTGTGATTATGTGGCTGACTGAGAGCAGTGCTTCACTGCCACTGCCCAGCATCAATAGAGAGTATCGTATTACAGATCACTAGCTCAGGAAAAGATCAAATTCAAAATTCAAGGTACAGTTTTTACTGAATGCGTATTACTTTCACACAATCATAAAGCAGAAAAATTGTAAGGTGAAGCTATGTAAGTCAGGGACTGTCTGTAGTATCTAATTTAGAGTGCCCTGGCATAAATCAAGTAACTAGTATGCTTTATACTTTATAAAGCAAATATAAGTACTCATCTTAAACAGAATTTTAAAACAACCTAAGTGTCCATCCATGGATGAATGGATAAAGGAAATGTACACACATGCGCGCGCGCACACACACACACACACACACACACACTGGGATATTATTCGGCCATAAAAAAAGAAGTAAATCTTGCCATTTGCCACAACATGGATGGACCTTGAGGACATTATGCTAAGTGAAATAAGACAATAAAGGACAAATACCAAATGTTCTCACTTATCTGCAAAACCTGAAAACAAGAACCAAAATCTAAACTCATAAATACAATAAATTGGTGGTTGCCAGAGGCAGGGTGGGGGTGGGCAAAATGGTTGAAGGTGGTCAAAAGGTACAAACTCCTAAGTCATAGGGATGTAGTATGTAATGTACAGCATGGCAATTATAGTTAATAATACTGTATTGTATGTTTGAAAGTTGCTAAAAGCGTGGACCTGAAAAGTTTTCATCACAAGAAAAATAAATTGTAATGATGTGTGGTAATGGATGTCAACTAGAATTATGTGATAGTAATTTTTGGTATATACAAATATGAAATCATTATGTTGTATACCTGAAACTAACATGATGTTATATGTCAATTATATCTCAATGGAAAAAAAATTTAAAAGAATGGGTCTATCAATTGACTTGACTAGTATATTTTTATGTATCCCTGAAAGATATCTAGATCTGTCACACAATTGATTATACTTAGCAACTATGACAGGCCCGGCATTCTGAACTTGAGTTTTGCACAAACACTTTGCTCCATTTGTTTCAAAATATCACAGATTATAATGAACTGCAATGATAAAACATAGAAAAGTTTTTGTGTTTGGATGCTAAACAGTACCCCAAATTGGCATTTTAGTTTGCTAAAAATAATCTCTAAATAGGTAATATTACTATAAATTCTCTTTACACAAAAGAGTGAAACTGTAGCTATGGAAGGAAAAGAAAGATAGCTAAATTTGCTTTACTTTGTTTCTAAAACTTTATATTCTGTTATTAGATGCAGGAAGTAATACACCAGATGTTTTCTGGAAAGTTTGTTTTAAGAAAACAAATGTCTTAAATTAGCATCAATGAACAGTAACTTATTCAGTAAGAGTAGCTTACTTAAAAGCTTCTGAACTTCAGAAGGAAAGCATAAGGCTATACTTGGCCACCATCCTTACTGAGAAAAAATAATTCTCATAGGAAGCATCTTACCATGACTCACAGTTTTGCATCCATGAGAAAGGAGGAAGAGGCTAATGCTGAAATCAGTATTAAATGTGTAAAATAAATCTATATTATAGACGTGTAGGGGATTTCCTTCAGCATGATGAATAATTAGTCATTTCTAGATTCAGTGAGTAGCAATTTCACCTTTAACCCCTCTCACTGGTGCTGTTTTTTGTTTATTTATTTATTTTGAGGGGGGGGGGGCATGTGCAAGTAGGGGAAAGGCAGAGAGAAAGGGAGAAAGAGAATCCCAAGCAGACCCCACACTGTCAGTGCAGAGCCCAACACGGGGTTCCATTCCACGAAACGTTAGATCATGACCTGAGCTGAAATCAAGAGTCTGTTGCTTAACTGACTGAATACCCAGGCACCCCTCACTGTGCAGTTTTTTAATACAGGCATTTGGCCAAGTAAGATCAAGCTGTTGTGCTACAATCATGAAGTATAAAGTACTGCTTTTAGACTTTACAAGTAGAATACTTCTATTTAAGTAAACTGTATAGATTGTGTTTATTTGTACCACTCTAAAACAAACCCTTGAGACAGTGTCACTTTTAAAAGTGACCTAGTATGGTGCAGAAAATATTTATAAATAAGTCCAAGGAACAAATAAAAGTGAATAAGCATATTCCAAAAAAACAATGACAACTTGCTGGAAAAGTTTTTACAAATATCTAAAGCTGTGGTAAGATAGACTTGACAAGTAAATATTATACCTTTCCAGCATCATCTTCCAGTGTCTGTGAACACTGCCTTTGAGTGCAGCTCTCTCATGGTCACATCGAGCTGCACTTTGAATTTCTTGCCTTTGATGCATTCCTGATTTTATTGGTGCTTAAAGGCAAAGTTTGGGTTCTATTTATTTTAAATGCATTAGAGAAATATTTGCAGAATTACTGGATTTATAATAAATGCCTCTAACAAACAGATATGTTAATAAACCAAGAAAACTACACCCTTATGGATTCACTTAGAAAATTGATAAAATTGCTTAGTTGATGATTCTTAAACATGAAATATTTTTTGAAGCTTTTAAAAAGTGTTAGTGGTTTTTTACACAAGGACAATCAAGTTTAAAATGAATGCCACTGTTCTGTTAGATTTCAACAAATGTAACCTTAGAAACATGTTTAATTGTATATTACCAAATGAAAGCGGAAAACATATAGGCTATAGAGCTCTAGATATAGAGCTTTACAGGGCCAAAGTAAACAATTACAAGGGGAAGAATTTAGTGTATATACATGTGGACTACATTATGACAGGCAATTGTTGGACCAGGGTTTTTAACTAAATTGATATCACTACTCAACTCCGACTCTTTCCTTTGGCCAGCACAGACTTCTCAAGTCCACCCTGGCCTCCAAAACAACATTCAAGTTCAGCTTTCTCCATGAGGTCTTTACAACTAATTAAAATTACCTTGATGTCTTCTCACCAATACAAAAGTCAGTATCATAAATGTTTCACTCGCATATGTACTGTGCTGTATTAGTTTCAAGGTGCGTGTATGTGTGTGTATGCGCATGTGTGTTTCTATGCGCATGTGAATCTTGTCCCCCATGCAGGAGTTTGCACTTCTCCATGTGGGAAGCATGGTCTCGTGCCTTTTTATTTCCCATGGTGCCTAAAGTTATTAAGCCTGAAATGGTTCCACTGTAAAACTCCAGGCTGCAGCCAAAGGGGTTTTTAATGGGGTACACAGGAAGTATATTAGAATCCACATTTTTACCTAGTGGGGGATTCATTTTCATCTTGGACCTAAGCTGGAATTTATTCTCTGAACCAAAAGCAGTAGAATATACACCTCGTCCTTGCAACTGCTCAGCAGAACACAGAAGCAGCAGACAAAGAACACTCAGAGAAGACACAGAGTTGCCAGGCTGCTCAAATAGAGACAGAAGCCAGTCCTTGTATAATAAATACTAGCAGTGGCCAGTTAGCTGACAGCAAGGAGCAAAACACCTTTCATATTGAACTACGTACAGTTTACAAAGACTCTATATTGAAATCTGAAAAGCAAGCAAAATGGAAACTGAGAATTTTCTACCAGCGGTAGGAATTTGATAAAATGACATGCTAATCCTAGTACAGAAGAGTTAGGGGTATAAAGAAAACAATATGGATGACAAATTGACAACACATAAAGAAAATTCATTTGTGCTGTACCTGAGTAGAGACATTTCACTAGTCTCACTGAGTTAATAATACAGAATTAGAAAAAGAATTTCCAAACTCTACTCAATATTATTTCTAGTTTGTTATGTATACGTATCCTTAAACGGAGGTAAACTCTAATGAAATTCTTATTTAATACTTTTCTTCCTAGAGCCTTGAGATAAAGAAACCCTCTAGGTATCATTAATGATAGAAATCTGAACCTAGTCACTTGCGGACATGATTCTGGTCCCTGTATTGAATATACCAGGGCAGCATTCTTTATAGAGGATCTCTGTGAGAAAACTTACTCTCATCAGGTTACAATACACTAACAGCTGGCTGGGCAAACATGTCTGTTCACTAAATTCTTGTGGATTTGTTTAACCCCAAAAATTGCGAATATAGGAATTTCTTCTTTTGAGCCCAGTTCTAAAACAGGATAAAACTACCTAATAATCTATACACATTTAAAAGAAAAAGGCAGGGGCGCCTGGGTGGCTCAGTAGGTTAAGCATCCAACTTCAGCTCTGGTCATGATCTTGTGGTCCGTGGGTTGAAACCCCACATTAGGCTCTGTGCTGACAGCTCAGCTCTCTCTGACCCTCCCCTGCTCACACTCTCTCTCAAAAATAAATAAACATTAAAAAAGAAAAGAAAAAGACAGGGTGATGTTGGGTGCTTAATAACCTTGGAATTAAAAGAGAAAAAGAGCTGGATCTTCATGAGCCTTAGAGGTGACATTTACTTTGGTCCGTTTACCTAGGCTCAGAGTTTGAAATCCCAGCCAAAATAATCTTGTCAGTCACCCAGAGATTGTGAATGTCAGGATGGCTAACTTGCATTTTCTAAACTCATAAGAGGCCAACTTTGTTAATTTACTATGTTATAACTTAGTTATAACTTAGTTTGGTCACAAGTGACAAAAACCCCAATGTCAAGCTCGCTTAAACACAAAGGAAACGTATTGATTTAAATAACACAAGTAGTTTGGAGGTTTAGTTAGCTTGATGGTGAGATTCAAAAACATCAAAATTATCTGGTTCCCTAGCTTGAGTTGATTTCCCTCCACATGTTGGATTCATTTGCAGACATGATCTCTCCTCTTGAGCAAAAATTTATTACTGCAGCTTCAGACTTTACATCAGATGTGGAAGGGAGAGCATCTCTCTCCCAATAATCCAGGATTTTGTTGTGGTGATTCCCACAAGGTCATACACCTATCTGTGTACCAATCACCAGACCAAAGGGATGGGATGTGCAAAGTTATGTTAGCCAGTCCTGAAGCTGAAGGTGAGGTCCCACATGATTGTGTAGCAGAGAGGGAGTGTTCGTTATTCCTCGAAGGGAAAGCTATGCATTATTAGAAAGTAAGAAGGATGCTGGGGGCTGGGGGAAAGGTCATTTCATTATACAATAAAAAATACAACTGAACTAGCTGTTGACCTCAGCCTGAGAAGCACATTCTTTTTCCCTAAGCAAGCTAAAAATGTGGATACAAATTATCAACATTTTTTTTTAGTAGACAAAGAATTTGATTGAAGGAAGTTAGTTATGTGATTCAAATATTTTGTGATGACAACCTGACCTATTCCTCTTCATGTTGATTGTATGTTCTTAAGTGTTCTAAGCATTAGTTGCCTGGGGCCTTCCTGCAGTCCCATGTACCAGCTCCCACACCTGTTGTATGGAACTCTAGCTGGTTAAACAAACTCTGTTTTAAATTTGAGGCAGCCAGTTCCCAGCAGAGATTCATTTTAGAACTCTAATACAAAACTCTAATGTCAGTCTGTTAGACTTTGGTGGATTCTACAGACTGGCACATTGCCTAGAGCATGATACTGATTTATTATTATTTTTCTTTCATTTTCTTGAAAATAATGTCTGTTCATTAAGTGTGTAACCTTAGGCAAATCATTTAATCTCTCTGGATCCCAGCTTTATCAATCGCAAATGAGATGAAATTCCATCCATCCTTTCCATATTCTTTATGACACTTTGTCACTAAAAGAGGTCATTAAATCGTCTCCTTTATTTTACATGTTGTGTATATTCATGTTATCCTCTTGCTAAGTTAGCACGTTAATATTAAATTCCAAATCTTAGTGGCTTGGAAAAGGAGAGGTTTATTTCTTACACATGGTACGTGTCAGCTGGGACTCTGCTCCTTATCATCCTCATTGAAAAACAAAGCTGGAGGAGAAGTCTGTACCCAGGAAATGTCAGTTTGATGGCAAAGGGACAGTAACTGGTGGAGCCCATGCCCTGTATAGATCACTTCTGCTCATGTTCCATTGACCAAAGCAAGTCACGTGACTAAGGAAGTATTAATGTGGTAGGAGGTGAACAGGCTCAGAAGGGTAAGCCTATGACAAAGAGCTGAAATACACAATTCTCTCACAAGAAAGGATGACTCACTGCCCAAGTACATTAAAAACTTAAATTATATTGCCTTATATTACCTTATGTTGCTTTATTTTTAAATTTAAAAAAATTAATGTTTATTTATTTTTGAGAGAGAGAGAGAGAGAGAGAGACTGCACACAAGCAGGGAGGGGCAGAGAGACAGGAAGACACAGAATCGGAAGCAGGCTCTAGGCTCTGAGCTGTCAGCACAGAGCCTGATGCAGGGCTTGAACTCACGGACCGTGAGATCATGACCTGAGCCAAAGTCTGACGCCTAACCCACTGAGCCACCCAGGTGCCCCTATGTTGCCTTATTTTTAATGTGAATTAGTAAGACACTTAAAAATATATTAGAACATTGTATAGCCCCATTTACAGTAAACTCAGTAGAGAGGCTGAGAATATGGGACTGCTCTGAGAAAAAAGAATGTCAAGTAGATGTTGCAGTGGTAATGAAACCTGTGGAGAAGAATAAAATAAGTGTGAGCCCTGGGTTTGTGACTTGATCTTTGCTCTGACTTCTCCTGGTTACATTTCAAAATCTGAACTTGGGTGGCACAAATGATGATCCCTCAACAAACTGAATATCAAATATTCACCAAGTAAGTGATTGCTGCAAGATATAAGCAGATTTAGCACATATAAACGTGATATGAAATTGTAATATTGATGTGTACATGAGGCTCTCTTTCCCCTGAAGGGCTGCTGTGACATCCAAGTCAAGGTAATGCAACAGCTCTCGAAGTGTGGTCCAGGAGACCACAGAGTCAGCAGTCTTTGGGAATTTGTTAGAAATACAAAATTGGGGGCCCATCTTTCTACCCAGTGAATTGGAAGTCCTGGGGTTGAGATCCTGCCAAGCCCTCCAACTATTTCTGAAATTCTCTAAAGTTTGGAAACCACTGGTCAGGGAGTATTCTTAAGCCTCTGGGACTTCAAACCTGAATAGGTGATAGCTTGGGTCTTGAGTGCTAATGGCACATCAGCACCTTTGCTTCCGTCTAATAGAATCTAGTGCTGTTTATAATCTTCATCTTCACCCAAAACAACGTAGCCTATATAGCCTAGTGTTCTAAAACTTCAACTAGATCGTTGACATGGATTAGTGTGAGAAATATTTCTATATCACCACATATTTGCTTTAAAAATATGTTTTAGCTATTTGCCTCACTATGCCACTTTGACCAGTGTTATGTGATCTTGAAATAAAAAACCTTGTCTTATTTTAGGGTCTGCTTTGCCAAAAATATTTATGGCTTTCCCAGCTTTGCCAGGATAGGAAAGCTGCAGGGGTTTGGTTTATAGCAAGCCGACTTGTGTAGGTCAAGGAGGCCTGTGGAAAAATCTGAACTGTGCCTCTTTCCCAAACCAAATTCAGGCCATGATCCAAGAAAAGGGAAATAAACACTCAGGTGAAGAATTGTTCATTTCTTCTGGAATATTTAAAAGATCTTTCCTAAGAAGGCTTGATTTAAGATCAGAGAAATAGGATTAAAAATAAAGCTTTAGTGGAAATTGGTGAGTTTAATATTTGGGATTGGATAATTAGATAGTGCTGGGTTCCTAGACTGTTTGAAATCTTCAGATCATTTTGGGATAATTCCTTTTTAGCAAAGTATAGTTCCTTACTTACGTTAGCACAGATATATTACTGACTGAACCTCCCATTGTTATTCTGGTTAATGTTTCTGAATATACTTTGGGTATTTTTGTAGATTTCTTAAAAAAAAACTTTTGTCTATTTTAGAAACTATGTTATTTTTTTAAATAGAAGGATGACTTCTATAACTGAAAATTTTATGCTAAGATTCATGCTTTCTACTTGGAAGTGTTTACAGTTCATGCATTTAGATGCTTGCCTGACATTTTTACTTAGTCATTGTAGTATTTTGCACAATTTCTTTCCTTTAGTAGAAGGTACTAGGGGGAGGACATAAAGATATGGTAATATATTGATAGTTAACATGAAAATGAAAAAAAAGGGTAAAGAATACCTTTTCAAGATCATATTAATAATCTGATTTTCCCAGGACATATTGGTCTGGAAGCTGACATGAATAGGGTGCTACAATGAAAGAATACGGGGAAAAATAATAACAATAAAAAATGTATTTCTAGCAACTGCCATCGCTGCTATAGCACCTCCTGGCATCCCTGTGTGTCTTTCTCTGTGCCATCCGTCACATCGCTGGTGTTGACACTCCCTTTGTGACATCATTCACATTACAGTACAGGCTTGCCTTCATTTCAGTTTCAACAGCACTCACGGTGAAGTAAAGACAAGTACCTTCTCACGATTAAACTCTACAGATGTGTTCCTTCTTTTCCCACAGTAGCACTCTTTCCCCCTATTTGATTTACTGATCTAGTCTCTTACAGCCTCCTTCCCCAAAGAGTCTGGCACAGGTTTCCCGAGGGCTGTTCCAGGAGACAATTTGTGTGACACATTATTTTGCTTCTTTCTTCCCCTC
Source organism: Acinonyx jubatus (assembly GCF_027475565.1). Classification (NCBI taxonomy): domain Eukaryota; kingdom Metazoa; phylum Chordata; class Mammalia; order Carnivora; family Felidae; genus Acinonyx; species Acinonyx jubatus. Next base: position 52,392,839 of record NC_069387.1, read on the forward strand.
TTGTTCCCAGTGTGTTCCAACTCAGATTCAAAAACAGTCCTACCAGGCATGAGCTTTTTTTGTTGTTTTTTTTTCAGATGTATACAGTCCCTGAGAGGTAAAGAGTACACCATTTTTGCCTAAATGCTTTTAAAAAGCAATTTAGGAATGGGGTCCTGAGTTTAGGCCCTGTGTTGGGCTCCATGCTGGGCAAGGAGCCTACTTAATAAAATAAAATAAAAAAATAAAATAAAATAAAATAAAACATTTGCTATTTTTTAAATGTTTGTTTATTTACTTATTTTGAGAGAGAGAGAGAATATAAGTGGGGTAGAGACAGAGAGAGAGGGAGAGAGAATCCCAAGCAGGCTCCGCACTATCAGCACAGACCCCAATGTGGGGCTCAATCCCATGAACTGTGAGATCATGATCTGAGCTGAAATCAAGAGTCAGACACTTAACTGATGGAGCCACCCAGTTACCTCTAAAATACATTTTAAAAAAAGAAAATACCATTTATATAATTTCCATAGTCATTATAGGGCCCAGAGTAGGGGGTGTTGAGTTAGCTTGGGAGTGAAAGAATCACAAGGCTTTGTCATGGTCATCTCTTACTTGATTATTGGTGCCTATTATGGACTAAATGTTTGTGTTTCCCCAAAATTCATATGTTGAAATCCTGACTCCCAATGTCATAGCATTAGGAGGTGAGACCTTTGGAAATGAATTAGATCATAAGGGTAGAACACTCATAAATGGGATCACAGAGGGGCTTCTGGTTGGCTCAGTCAGTTAAGCATCTGACTTTGATTTCTGCTCAAGTCGTGATCTCACAGTTCATGAGAAAGCCCCGAGTTGGGCTCTGGGCTGACAATGTGGAGCCTACTTAGGATTCTCTCTCTCTCTTCTCTCTCCTCCCCTCCCCCTGCTCATTTGTTCTCTCTCTTTCTCAAAATAAATAAACCTAAAAAAATAATAACAAATGGGACCACAGAGAGACTGTGGGGAGCTCTCTCCACTCCTTTGCATGTGAGGACACAGGGAGAAGTCAGCTATCTGCAACCAGGAAGTGGGTTCTCACTGGATACCCAATTGGCTAATGTTTTGATCTTGGACTTCTAGCCTCCAGAACTGTGAGAAATAAATGTTTGTTGTGTAAGCCATCTAGTCTATGATATATTTGTTATCAAAACCCAAGCTAAGACAGTACCCAAAAATACGGTGCCAGGGAGGAGCAAAATGACCAAAGGGCAAAAACTTAAATAAGATCATGATCCAAGATAGTAGGTAAAATATTTTATTGAATGAAGTATGGCAGCGGGGAAGGAGCTTAGAATGAAACATTCATTGAAGAATAGAATCAGGAGACATTAAAGACTCCAATGGGTCCAAGAGAGGTTCAGAAGCACAGAGATCCATAAGCACACAAGCACTGTCTATGACAGCGGTCTTCTTATGCACAAGATGAGGAATTTAAAGTAAAAGCTATTCCAGGCCTATTAATATAGTCTTTTACTATCCTTTGCATTATTTAGAGATTGGGAGCTTCCTTAGACTTGACTTTGGGTGTAAGCTGCTCTATCCATTGAATTCAACTTTGATCAACACTGAATCAATCATTCCTTCATTTATTTTAACCTTTCTTTCATATACTGGTTGCTTCTCTCTGTGTTGCATTTATGTGTAATCTTCACCCCCACTTTTCACCTTACCTACACTTCATGATTTACAGTCTGATAAATCTTACTAACTGATTGTCTACCCTGAGCTAAAACACCAATAGTGAAGAAGCATCACTAACTCTCAAAGTTGTTGATCTTTTCATTTTCAAATGGCTTTAATTGTTAGAAATGTTTTCCTTCTGATCACAAAAGCATGTACTCTACAATATGATTGTGCAAGTAAAATGTGGTTTCTTTACTACAATGGCTGCACTGATGTCTGTAATACTGCCTACTACACACACAGACATTCCAGAAAATGTGGACACTGCAGACTTACAAATGGATGATATTTCTGTCTCTTTTGATTCAAAGCAGAATATTCATTATTTCTAAATTGCACCTTCCTTGCAGGCTGGTTTCAACAATACATTTTTGATGACTGAATTTCCTTAGGTAATTGCCCAGTCTTTCAGGTTTTGCTCCTGTTTCTTTGTTCCCTCAAGATGGTATCTAAGTAGATGAGGACAGCTTACTGTATTTCCCTGTCATCAGGGAAGAAGGTTCCTCATATTCATATGGTATCCTCCAGATTATCTAGTCTCTGATGTGAAAGTGCAATATAGTCTGCCTCTTGGTATTGAAAATTTTGAGGGATGAATGGTCCCATATAGTATTACAGGCAAATATGAAAGTACTCAACACTGCAGCCCATGAGCTTGGCAATTTTACCCCCATTGTGAAAGAGCCTACCCATGATAACCTCTTTAATTTAATGTCTCTGTTCATCTACTGGTGCTGCCAGCACATCTGCGGACCCTTACTAGGGCATGTGGGAACCATTGGGGTCCCTAAACACAAAATATAGGCCAAGGGAAACCAGGAACATGGCTACAACTTGGTAGATATCCAATATCCACAAATGCCTCTGAGGTATCTTTTCTTAGCAATGTTTGTTATGGCGCTAAGCTAAACCCTGTCACCTTCTTTGGGACCTGAAGCTCCCCATTGCTAAACGGGGGGAAACTATCCCTATTTCTAACATTCACAATCATTGTCACTCCTTAAAAATTTTTTTTACTGTTTATTCATTTTTGAGAGACAGAAACAGAGATTGAGAGGGAGAGGGATGGAGAGAGAGGGAGACACAGAATCTGAAGCAGGCTCCAGGCTCTGAGCTGTCAGCACAGAGTCCAACATGGGGCTTGAACCCACGAAATGTGAGATCATGACCTGAGCTGAAGTCGTATGCCTAACCGACTGAGCCACCCAGGCACCCTGTCACTCCTTTTAAAGCTCAGCCAATTGAAAAGAGTGTCTAACCCTTTTGCTCTACTCTGTCTCCTTTCTTCCACAATCCCTGAAATGTGATGCTTTTCTCTACCTAATATCTCTCCAGGTTTGCAAGCCTAATAGCCAGCAATGTGCTGACAAATGTTTAACAACTGGCACTTTGTGGGAAGAAAACTAATTTGTAGGGTTTGCAGAATTTCATGGGGTAAGTGCTCCTACACAGCCAATTTCTAGCTACCAACGTGATGTCTCTAAATGAGTTATGGAGTGATGCATATAACTAGGTCTTGGAAACCAGTACCAGCCCACCCCAGCACACCTGCTTAAGGTCTAATGATCACACACTAAGCAGAGGATTTGCTGTACAATTATCTGTGATCTGAATCTTTTAGCTTTCCTAAATTGATAGACTAACAATATTCTTTTTCTCCCTTTTTATTCCAGTTGAGCTGCAACTACAGTGCATATTCAGGGAGGATTATGTTTTGTTTCATGTATTTATCAAATTTTCCATTGTTTCAGGAAACTTTCATGGTATTTGAGCAGCCAACAAATCACACCTTTGTGAGTCTGTTGGTTCATGACCTTGGGAATTCCTGGGTAGGATTTGAAAGTGGCCCTTGTAAACAGAGAGCAGGGGGAGATGAAAGAAAGGTCAGAACACTCCAGATTGGTAGGTGACAGCTTCAGTAAGCAAGGGAAGTTACACTCAAGGCTTGTCTTGAGTGACCGCAAGATCTTCTTGGATCTTTACACCCACCCCCTCAGAGTCTTGAGTTTATACAGAGGACTTAACCAGGTTCAGTCACGCATCCAGTCCAGATGGTCTCCTTAACACATTACTCTCTCAAGGTTGCATTCCCAAAGTGGCTCCTAGTGTGGGAACAGTGGGCAGAACATACATTCCAAGGACAGGGGAGGGGCTGGAGCCTCTGATTGCCCAGCTCTCAGGCCAACCTGCTGTCACATACTCTCAATGACTTCCTCTGATTCAATCTGCATTTATCTCTCTTGAGATTTGTGTCAACTGGTATTACAGGCAAAATTCCATGATTTCTCCTTATATAGTGAAACCCGATAATTGACATATTGAAGTATACATTAATTTATCATAAAATTTTCTCCTTTATAGTTTTTCCAAACTGAAAAGTGTGTTTGTAATATATTTAAAGTGCACAATGTGATGATTTGATGTATATATGCATTGTGAAAGGATTCCCCCCCATCAAGTTAATCAACACCTCCATTCACCTCACATATTTACCCTTTTTTATTTTATTTTATTATTTTATTTTATTGTTATTTATTTTTTGTTAAATTTTTAATCTTTATTCCTTTTTGAGAGAGAAACAGAGTGTGAGCAGGGAAGGAGCAGAGACAGAGGGAGACACACAATCCGAAGCAGGCTCCAGGCCCTGAGCCATCGGCACAGAGCCCGACGCAGGGCTCAAACCCACAAACCGTGAGATCTTGACCTGAGCTGAAGTCGGACACTCAACCGACTGAGCCACCAGGTGTCCCTATTTTATTTTATTTTAATTAATTAATTTTGGTGAGAACATTTATGCTCTACTTTCTTGGAAAATTTTAATTATACAATATAGTATTATATCAGCTACAGTTATCATGTTATACATTAAATCTTCAAACCTTATCCATCTTATAACTGAAAGTTTAGACCTTCTAACCAATCTACTCCTATTTCCCACATACCCTAGCCCTTTGGCAAGCACTGTTCTGTTTCTGCATTTCTTTGTTTTAGATTCCACATACAAGTGATACCATGCAGTATTTGTCTTTCTCTGTCTGACTTATTTCATTAGCATAATGCCCTCCAAATCCATCCATGTTGTTGTACATGATGGGATTTTCTTCTCTTTTTTTAGGATGGAAAAATTCTCCTCGTGTGTGTGTGTGTGTGTGTGTGTGTGTGTGTGTGTCCTATTTTATTTATTTAGTCATCTTGCTGATAAACATTTAGGTTGTTTCCATCCTTGACTATTGTGAATAAAAGCCAGATATAACCTGCAATTTCTTTTTCCAAAAAATAAACGTTGCAAAAAACATGGAAATACAGATCTCTTTAAGATAATAGTTTCATTTCCTTTGGCTGTAGGACCAGGAGTGGTATTGCTGGATAATAGGGTAGTTCCATTTTTAATTTCTTGAGGAAGCTTTATGCATTTTCTGTAGTGTCTGGGTCATCTTATACCACCAATAACAGGGCACAATGGTTCCCTTTTGTCCACAGTCTTGCCAGAATTTGTTATCTCTCGTCTTTTTGATAGTAGGTATCATAACAGGTTTTAGGTACCTCCCTTATATGAAGACTGGGAATTACAAATTATCTAGGTGGGTAGGTTACATTAGTAATGAATTTTATTTTGGTAAAGGTGACTGTTTTAGATTAGGATCCCCAATAAGCAGGCCCTGAGAAAGGATTTGAATGCAAGGAGTGTTTTTGGGAAGTAATCCCCAGGATGCACTGGCAGAGGGGTGTGGAGTGAAACAAGAGAGGAAGGGACAGGAGAGCAGGTGCATTAAAAAGCAAGTTAGCTTCCATGAGCCCCTGAAGCACCATGTCTTTGGAAGCTTCTGAGAGAGTGTGCAGAACACCACCATCTCTCAACTATCACACCTGAGATGTTAGGAAGCTAGAGTGTAAGTTATCCATTGCCATTTGTCATTGACTGGGGGCAACTGCCGGGGACTCTGGCTCCCCAGCACTTTTGGCCTGTTTCATGTATGGATCAAGCATGGACCTGTGGCTACAGAAAGACCTCAGGCAGAGGGGCACAAGTGTTAACACAAAGAGGTTTGTAGGCAATTTTAGGGCAAGTGCTGATAAGAGGGACACGACCAATGTCTGCTCCAGTCCACCCCTTGTACCACCACATCCACTCAGGCCCTGCCTGAAGTTATCTGTTTTGTAACTGATTCCACAAAGTTCCGGCAAGTCTCTCTCTCTCTCTCTCTCTCTCTCTCACACACACGCATACATACATACACACACACACACACACACACACACACACACATAATTTCAGAAACAAAACTACCTCATTTATTACCCATTTTATTTTTATTTTTTAAAATTTATTTATTTGAGAGAGAGAGAGTAGGTGAAGGGCAGAGAGAGAGGGAGAGAGACTCCCAAGCAGGCTCAGCACTGTCAGCACAGAGCCCGATGTGGGGGCTCGAACTCACCAACTGTGAGTGAGAGCATGACCTGAGCTGAAACCAAGAGTCAGACGCTTAACCAACTGAGCCACCCAGGTGCTCCTCCACCACCTGTTTTAGAGTCTCCTCACTTTCAGCCAGCACTTGTCCTGGCTTACGTCTCCCACCTGGTTGGGCAACACAGACCTAGGCCCTCGGTGCATTGTCTTGAAGATGTCAGATTATCCCCTGAGATGGAATGCACCAGGAGGCTCCACAGTGAATTCCATGAGTTCTAGCCACGTTCCTCTCTGCTCCCAGTATGCAGCACAACCCTATCAGCTCATGTCAATCGTTATAGTAACTCTTTTCTTTGCCCGCTCTTCTATTGGCATGGGATGCCCAATATGCCTGGATAGCAGCCAAAGTTCTAGGTGCAGTGAAGGCTCTGCCCCACCACCCTTCCCTCCCCCATTGTCTGTGCCCTTACGAGGTCATTCTCCATTCTATCCTGCTAGCATGTTCTGGCCTGCCACAGTGTGTGAGACTAGCGCTCGCTGCAACCAGAAAACGTCCCCTGGCAGAGATCAGCAATCAGAAGTCACTGGTGTGTACAACCAAGGGATATGGGAGAGAAGTGACAGCATCTGTTACACTTATGCTACAAAGTATTTGTTATAAAGGGGGCTATGATCTTGTGGTTTTAATAAGAAAGACATATTTGTTCTTATGGCACAGAGCTCCTAAAGCTCTTGGAATTTCCTAAGTGATGAGAGTGATAAAGGTCTCTTTTGTTATGTTAATGAGACAGCTCTTGGAAAGCACCTAAGGATAGGTGCAGAATCAACCAGGTGCTTTGAGGGTTGGAACTCTCAGCCCCATCCCCAACCTCTAGGGAGTGGAAAGGGGCTGGAGGTTGAATTAATCACCAATGGCCAATGATTATAATCATGCCTATGGAATAAAGACACCACAAAAACGCAAAAGGAGAAAGACTGGAGAGCTTCCAGGTTAGTGAGTGTGTGAAGTTCAGGGACAGTGGCATACTCAGAGAACATGGAAGCTCTGCACCATTTCCCCACACTTTGCCCTATGCATCTCTTCTATCTGGCTGTTCCTGAGTTACATCCTTTTATTATTTATTTATTTATTTATTTAAATGTTTATTCATTTTTTGAGAGAGAGATGGAGACAGAGCATGGTTGGGGGAGGTGCAAAGAGAGAGGAGGAGACAGAATCCAATGCAGCCTCCAGGCTCTGAGCTGTCTGCACAGAGGCCAACACAGGGCACGAACCTACAAACTGCGAGATCATGACCTGAGCGGAAGTCTGACGCTTAACCCACTGAGCCACCCATGTGCCCTGAATTAATGGACCCGTAATCTTGTAGTTTAGTAAAGCGTGTTCCTGAGTTCTGTGAGCTGCTCCAGCAAATTAATAGAACCCAAGGAGGAGGTCATTGGATCAATCAGCTAATCTATAGCTGATTGACCAGAAGCACATGTGACAAACAGGGCTTCAAAGTGAGAAGACTGGTGGGGGGGAAGGGAATGGGGGAGTCTTGTAGGACTGACCCCTTAACCTGTGGGATCTGATACTATCTCTGGGTAGATAGTGTCAGAACTGAAGTGAATTGTAGACGCCTTGCTGTTGTCTGAGAACTGCTTGCTTGGTAGTATGGGAGAAAAAAGTCACACTGGAGTGTGATAATAGATATGAGGTAAAGAACCACTGGCTATACTATGAACTATACATTTATGTACCTAATTGCATTTGATAGCTGGACTCTAAATCTTTTATCACTCAAGGTATCCCTTATTTTATTTTATCCTTCATGTTATCATTTGGACATCAAAAATCTTTACATAAGGAAGTCCTGGGGACAGAGAAAAGGAAATAAAGCAGAGCAGACATAACCAGTGTCCTCCCAATTTTCAGGACCTCTTCAATAAGGACAGAGAAATACAGCTGTAAAAGTGAGCAGGACTTGAAGAGCTCAGTTACTGAGTACAACGTGTGAGTTTTCCGCAATCAAGTGGTAACAGAGAGTAGTCTGTTCAGATCCCACTTAGCTCTACTGCTTGGGTGCAAGAGGGAACTTATTTTAGCCGTCGGCCCAAATATATTGGTTAAATTATTACCATTTTAATTTGGAGGCAGCTGAGAAAATATATGGCAATTACTCCCAGTGACCACTAGATTCAAGATGTCTTTTCATTCATTAATTATTAAGGATTGGGCTTTTGTAAGAGGAGGTGATGGTGACCTCTCTCTCTCCCTCTCCCTCCCCCCCCCCCTTTCATTTAACACCTCTTTCATAGAGGTGCTGTGAGGATTTCTGCCTGTGTGGTAATGAGGTTCAGTAGCCTGCTTTGAATTTGTCAGTGGAAAAGGTGTTATAAAATTTTAAAGTAAAAAATATACTACTACTAATAAGGATGTTGATCTTGAAATGCAATATGAAAACCAGAGACTGGAAATTTAAAATTTGTAATGAAATGCTCTAAAGCTGTGATCTCTTCAGACCTCTGGAGTTCAGCAGGGGTGGGCCCAGGGAAGACTTGGATGGAAGAAGATGCAGGATGTGGTGGCGGTGATTCAGTAGGTGGCCCTCTTCCATCCCAAGGTGGTCCGGAGCCAGCTCCCAGCCCTGGGTTATGGAGCACTGTGCTGCAGGAGAACCATCCATTGGATGAGATGTAAGACTGAGTTTCTGACCACCTCTGCTCATTAAAAATTCTGGGGCATTTTTATAAGGTTAAGGATGTATCCTTGTGTTCTACAATCTGGTTCCAGTTGGGTAGCAATATTGGCTTCTTGGTAAAGTCTAGAGAAAAGAAAATGCATGGAAATTTCAGGAAGATGGTTAGCATTCCTATAGGAGAACATGCAGATAGATTAATTCAAAATTTTATTCCCAAATCTTATTTTACAGAGTAGCAAAACAAAACACCTGTTTGAGTAAGTTTCTTATTGGAGTGTAAATGTATTTGTAGATGAGAGATAGATCTCCTTTCTTGGTAAGTTTATATAATAGGGGTTAATTTAAGGAGCCACTCCAGTATTTATATACGGTGATGAAATGTAATTTGAGGTATTTTCTGGGCTTTGGTTCAGTCCTTTGAATAACTCATCTTTGGGATAGTAAATGGAAAAAGATACATAGTGAATGATAATTGTGTTGATTTAGAATAACCTGAAAGCTTTTCTTCACCCCATTTAGCTCCGTGTCATCTGTAACTTCCTGAACTCTTAGTTCTATGTCACCTATAACTTTACATGTAATACACTGTGATTACAAAAATCAGAGCAAGAATGTAAAATTTATTCTTAATAAGAAATGGACTAGGGTAAAAAAAAAAAAGAAAAACAAAAATTACTATAAAGATTAGGTCAAGGAGAGGAGAGTGATTATCAGAGAAAACTTACGCATTCTGAGGTTTATTCAGAGTCACCCCTTTTTTGGGATGTGAGAAGAACCACTTTGCTTTCTCCCATGCATCACTTACTATTCTTACTGAGCTCAAAATGCCCCATTTCTAGATTTTTGTTAAAGAAAATCATTGAGCCTAAGCTCCCTATGTAATTTGCCATTTCTGTGGAAAGTTACCATAGCGCTGTGGTTCCTGTAGAATGAAAAAAATGCCTCACAGCTTCAGGCAGACATCAGCTCAGATTAACTAATATGGCACTTCCCTCTCTGCCTCTGAATGTGAGATATTGATTATATTGAGAAGCCCTGATGTCTTCTTTTCTGAACTCCGTATTAATGGAAGAAATAGTAGACTAGCATATTGCTTTCTGTATTTAAGTCTTTATGAGTACATAATAGTTACCTATGCACACTGATTACTTCTTTTCTACAGTCTCTACAGGTAGTTATTTTTAAATGCTGTATTTTGACACTTTTGCTATGCTTTTAACATACTTACTGTGTTCAAGCCAACCAGACATGCCATAGTCATAAGTGAGATTGCCCTTTGGGGGCTAATGCTTTGAGGGAGGCAAGAATATAAGAGACAGTATAACAGTATAATAAATAGCCCTAGATTCTGTAGGATCCAATGCAGCTACAAATAAAAATAACATGTAAATGTAAGGATAACTGGTCAAGTGCCAGTATTCTTTAGCTACATTTACTTAAAGGTACAAAATATATAATTGCTGGATCATGGTATCAACAGATCAGGAATCCAGACTGAATTGTGGGGTACCTTAGCCGAGGGACCCGAAATATCTGCGTCTCTGTTTATATTTATTATGAATTATCCTCGTTTATAGCAGTTAGGATGCTATCATTCTCTCCTCCCATTTCATGTGAACAATGTTAATAAATCATCTTTAAAAGCAAAGACTAAAACTATATTTAAATGAAGTTCCCCCAAAGTTCATGCTATACCACTTTTCTTTTACAAAAGACCTACATTGGTACCTGTTTTTGCTAACTGAAAGAAATCAAAGAGGATTTTGACGTTTATGAAAAGAGGCAAAAAGTGCAAATAACATTCAGCATGTGTTTGACAGCGAGCCGAGCTGTTACAGAAGCCGTGCACACTCTGAACAGCGAGTGGTACCAACAAGCTTCTTCCTGAGAACTACGCTGAGCATCTCAGCATTAAGCCACCATGACTTTGACCTGTGTCTGTAGGCATTTGTGCTTTATCTCGATTTATTTGTGCACCCGTTAGCAAGATGTGTCTTAAAGTATCAGCAAAGCCTCAGAGAGGTTATTTTGGGGGTCTGGGAATGCTCAAAATTTTCCCAATGGATTAATGGTAATTGCTTCTTTGCTTGACTCCACTTGGGCTTACAAAACTTTACATAGATACACTCTACTTTCAGATTGCAGGGGAAGCCTGTATTTGTAAGTATTTCTTTTCAGGGTAAACTGCTCTATGTGAGCCAAAGACTCAACATTTATATTTTTAATATTCTTTAGTTATACATTTATTTTGCTTTACATGATATCCAGCAATTATTTTATAACAGAATTAACCAAATATCAAAAGAATTTCAATGTGTGACTAGTACAGAGAAAACCAGTACTTTTTAAAAAAATGATCTGCCTAAGCATAGGCAGAAGTAATAGCAATTCTCTTTTTAGCAGTGTCACAGATGATGCAAAATATAATTTGTTTTCTTTTTATATTATAGATTTACATGTAGTTGTGAGAAATAATTAACAAATTCACATACCCTTTACTCAGTTTCCCTCAGTGATAACATCTTGAAAAACAATAGTACAATATCACAAGCAGGACATTGGCATTGATATAGTCAAGATACAAAACAGATTCAGCAACACCAGGATCCCTCCAGGGGACCTTTTGTAGCCACACATATTTCCTAACCACTCAGTCCCTGCACCTGGCTCCCAACCTCTGCCAACCATTAATCTGTTCTCCATTTCTATACTTGTTTAAATTTCAAGAATGTTATGTAAACAGGGTCATACAATATACAACATTGGGGGTTGGCTTTTTTCATTCAGCTTAAGTGTCTGGAAATTTATCTAAGTGTTTGTGTGGATCAGTAGTTTGTTGCTTTTAATTACTGAGTGATTGGTATTCTGAAAAATACATTTGTTAAGCTCTAAACACACCTTACTAGGAATGCTGCTTTACCTAGGGGATCCTTGTTTTTGAGTAAAGTGCACAATGAAAGAATAATAACACATCATGAGAGGGCTATTTCTTGCTACAGTCTACTTTTAAAATTCTGGTAGTTTAAATGAACTATGAGCAAAAACAACATGAATGTATCTGGAAAACACAGTTAACATATTTTTAAATTACATTAATATAAACATGCGTCCATGATCATGGGAAGTAATACAACAGTTTTCTTCTCTTCTGTAGCGCAAAACCAGACCTAGAGCATTCCAGGATGCTGCTGATAAGCAGGTATAAAGATGCAAAAGACACTGAAGGGCCAAAATCCATGTTGCTCAATAAACTGTTCTACAAACTGGGAATCTCTCTCTCCCTCTCTCTCTCTCTAATGTTTATTTATCTATTTTTGAGAGAGAGAGAGTGAGAGTACAAGTGGGGTAGGAGCAGAGAGAGAGGGAGAGAGAATCCCAAGTAGGCTCCATGTGTCAGCACAGAGCCTGACACAGGGCTCCAACTCATGAACCATGAGATCATGACCTGAGCCGAAATCAGGAGTTGGATGCTTAAACAACTGAGCCACCCAGGCACTCTATCTATTGGGGAAAATAAAGCTTCATAAGATTTCAAATATTTTGAATGCTGGCTGCTATGTATGGAAACTAACAAAGTCTTATTTTGTATTTCCCCAAAAACAGAATTGGGAAATAAATTGAGAAGAGGCAAATTTTATTTCAGTGTTAGAGAAGGCTTCTCCCTGCCTTTGTTTTACTGAGATATAATATGTATAGACATTTGGCTAATGATGATTTCCTCCAAAATGATAAGGAGGTTCAAAACATTTTATTAGCCTTTAGGAACACTGGTGGATTTCATTTATAAAAGAGGATTACATTTATAGACCAAAGATGTTTCTGAGCTATGCTTAATTTTTTTCCTGGCATCTTTTTATGACATGCACAAAAAGTAATAGTTTGGGTGCTATTATAACTTCTGAGGGTAAAGTAAAACTAACTTTAAAATTCAGTGGTATTGGAGTATCAAAATAAATAGGCTATACTTACATATTTTTTCATCAAGTAACCATCAAATTTTTCTCTATAAATATGCTCTAATTGAAAACACAAATGATCCTTAAATTCGAACATTTTAAAGTGGACTGCATATCAGTATCAGCTGTAGAACTGAGGTATTTGCTCAGGGAGTCAGTAAGAGCTCAGTCCTGGACAATCTATCAGTACTTTATTTGGTGGACACTGTACTTTTTTCTTCTACTTCTCCCCCCAAAGTAGATTTTTTTTTCATGTTATTACATATTCCTTTTAAATTTTAGTAAAATGTGTTCCTCTTTATAAAAGTACTTGATGTCTTCTTTGGATAGAGAGGCTCTTTACTGCACCTACATAAATATGGAATGTCATTCATTCATGAAGATGGTGTTACAGAAAATCGGGGTAACTCTTCCCCTATTACGTGTTCTCTGTTCACCTTTGCCTCAACATCAAAATATTTAGTTTCTGTGATTTATTGTATGGCTCTGTCCAGAGTCCAGTGGAAGAGATCTGTTGTTTGGATTTGAAAATTAAAGTGAATGGTCTCAAAAAACAAGGCATAAGAGTGAATCTTTATTACTCCCAGGCTGTTGTTAACATATTGCATATATTTTGAGATGAGGGTTATTTTTAAAGTAATTATTACTGCTCAGAGATTAGTTCACATTCAGCCCAACCCCTATCCTCTTACTACCATTTACTTCTGCAGACACAATTGAAAATTACTATTCATAATGATGAGTCTGAGACACTAGACAAGTTTGAATCATCACAGAAAGATTCAATTAAACCTGTCATGCTGATCGCACTAAAGCAGAGAAGTGGAACAATTTATTTAAAAAAAAAACTCTTTAGGGGGCGCCTGGGTGGCTCAGTCGGTTAAGCATCTGACTCTTGATTTCAGCTCAGGTCTTGATCTTGGGATCGTGAGTTCAGACCCTGAACTGGGCTACATGCTGACATGGACTGTGCTTAAAACAAAAGCAAACTTACAAAAAAACATAAAGCCTCTTTAAAACAGTAATATGAGCATTTTTAAAGCTCTCACTACTCATACTATTTATGGTATTTTGCTATTTGTATGAAAATAGATGTACAATAAATGCATTCACAGCTCTTTTATTTGACTCAGGTACTATGTGCTCTGCTATCATGGCCTGTGATTTCCTTCCTTGTTAATAGTCTTGTCCTCTGAGGTTGAGACATTAAGGGTGTCGAGGAAAGCCTTAAGTCTTCACTTCTATACAGAACATCACCTTTAGATATGTACGTATATGAGACTCTTAAGTGAAAAGCATATGGACTACACACATTTTATCATTTATCATTATTTAGGAGACTAACTATACACACACACACACACACACACACTCACTTGTATCATTACATAATGATTCACTTTGAAGAGTTGCAATTGTAGAGGAGTTACTGAAATTACTGGTGTTACTAATGAGTTACTAATATGATCAATGAGAATAACTGATGTGATGGAGAACACATCAACGTATGGTAGGGAAGATTTGGATTCTAGGCCTGGCCATGATCATGTCCATCCTACAAATCATACCGAGTATGTCTCATTTCCAAATTTGAAAACTAGATAAAAATCATGCATTTGAGTTGGAGACCAACTGAGGGAATTTATGGGGAAGTGGCTGGAAGGAAGCGCTAAGAAATGTGAACATGGTAGTCTGCAAGCTACTGAGACCTTGGGATTCACCCCATGTTTATTTTAACAGCCTTCAGAAGGCGGCTTTATATTTTATTAGTGAATCAAATATTAACTGTTTCAAAAATTCCCAGATAAAGTGCCACCAGTTAGAGGTGTGCCTGAGATTATGATCTCCTCAGGCCCTGTGCCTGAAACCTTTGTCTGCAAAGGGCTTTGTTCTTTAAATCCGATGTGACAATAAATATTATCATTTTCTGCATGTGCCACAAAGTGAACAAGGTTGGGAACCCCTGTACCTAAAGCACTCTGATTTCCTTGACAGTTTGTTTAGAAAAGGTGGAGCCAGCAGTTAACAACATCCAAACGTGTTGTAGGAATGCCAGCTGTGTGTCAGACAACGTGGATACAGAGGGCACGGAGGGTAAAGTAACTGTCCTGGTGGTTTGTGCTGCAGACAGTCTGACGCTTTGTTAAAAACTTTTGCATGGGTCACCATCAGTCCTCACACCTTGCTTTTTCCTTTAGTGTTTCTATGCAAGTTCACAATTGTATTTCGAAAGCTGTTACTTAAATTCTTTGGAAATTAAATGGGGGCAGCACTCTACAGAAAGAGTGGGATGTTTGCACTTAAAAATACAAGTTTTCTATGTGTTTCCTCTGACTAGATGTGGAGCAATGAGTATTAGTATGGTCTATCCTGGCAAAATGTTTAATATTTTAAATTAAAAAAAATTTTTTAACATTCATTTATTTTTGAGAGACAGAGCATGAGTGGGGGAGGGGCAGCGAGGGAGAGGGAAACACAGAATCCGAAACAGGCTCCAGACTCTTAGCCGTCAGCACAGAGCCCAACGTGGGGCTTGAACCCACAAACTGTGAGATCATCACCTGAGCTGAAGTCAGACCCTTAATCGACTGAGCCACCCAGGCGCCCATCGATTTAATGGTTCAAATTTAAATTCAACTCCTAAAGTAGTGTTGTTAATTGGAATAGCTGGAAACTATGTCACAGATCACAATGTGAGAGTTATGACTCTTTAGTAATTTTTATTTAGACATCTCCTAATCCTCCTTTCTCAGCTGACTTGCTACCCAGATGCATATGGTTAAACTGATTTTTTTTCTGCTGGGCCCACAAGAAAACGGCTGTGGATTATGGACATTTCATCTGAGAATCCATACGGAGCTTTCAAAACAGTGATTTTTTAAAAGCAACTTTCTATTAAAAAAGTGATGCTCCATGATTCTGCTTATCAGTCCATTCTGGGCAGCAGAATCTTCCAGGCAAGATTTTGAGGGATCTGTCCACTTGAGCAATTAGTTGTATAAACATATGAAGATTGTCTTTAACTTAGACTTTGACAGAGATACCTGTTTCTTTTATTTGTGCATCTATTATTCGTTGACTTTCTTCATTCATCAAGTATTTACTCAGCAAGTATGCACAGAACTACTACCATGTTCCGAGCACTATTAGGGTCATCGGTACTACCCAGCAAACAAGCCAAAGATGTCCATGGCCTTTGTTCACAGGGCACTTACACCCTAGTGAAAGGAGATGTAGGATAAACAAGACAACAAATAAATGAGCAAGACTATAGCTGAGTGCTATAAATAGACTGCAACAGGGTAGTGTGGTAATAAATGAAAAAAATGTGTGTGTGCACAAGGAGACCCAAGACTTTTTCATGTTTGGGAAAAAGCTTTTCTAAAAAGGTAACATTTCAGGGGCGCCTGGGTGGCTCAGTCGGTTGAGCTTCCGACTTCGGCTCAGGTCATGATCTCTCGCGGTCTGTGAGTTCGAGCCCTGTGTCGGGCTCTGTGCTGACAACTCAGAGCCTGGAGCCTGCTTCAGATTCTGTGTCCCTCTCTCTCTGCCCCTCCCCCACTCATGCTCTGTCTCTCTCTGTCTCAGAAATAAATAAACATTAAAAAAAATTAAAAAAGGTAACATTTCAGACGAGAACTGATGGAGCAGAACGAGGCAGCTGTGTGAAGTTCTGTAAATACTAAGGTCATGAGCAAGATTTTCAATTTGACCTGCTAAAGAATGGAAAAATGGCTTGAGGAGCAGGAGACGAACCCATCAGAAACCACTATTCAAGTGAGGCTATTACATTTTTTAAATATAATTTCTTTTAATGTTTATTTATTTTTGAGAGAGACAGAGCGTGAGTGGGGGAGGAGCAGAGAGAGAGGCAGACACAGAATCCAAAGCAGGCTCCAGGCCCTGAGCTGTCAGCACAGAGCCTGACGCGGGGCTCGAACTCACGAACTGTGAGATCATGACCTGAGGTGAAGTTAGATGCTTAACTGAGTGAGCCACCCAGGCTCCCCGAGACTATTGAATTTTAAATTAATTAAAATAAAATATAAAAACTCAGTTCCTCGGTGGCACTATGTTTCAAGTTCTCAACAGCCATATGTGACTAGTTGCCACCATACTTGACAGTGCAGAGTATATCTGCATCATTGAAGAATGTTCCGATGGACAGTGTGGCACTAGTGAAGTAGGAGAATTGGAATAGGGCAGGTCACAGAGAGTGGTTTGCAAAGATCATGAAGGTCCCTGTAGGTGGCCATGAGAACTGCAAGTTCAGTGGAAAGCCTCTGGATGGTTTTAAGCAGGGAGTGACATCATCTGACTTGCATTTTAAAACTCTCATTCTGACTACTGTGTGGAAAATGGTAGGAGAGCAAGACCAGTGAGAAAGTTATTGCAATGTCCTGGCCAGGGATGATGATGGGTCTTTGGTTGGTTATTGTAAGAGGGAGGGTGAAAAGTTGATGGACTCAGGATCTATTTTAGAGGTGGAATCAAAAGGACTTGCTAACAGATTGGAAGTAAAATAAGGTAAATAAAAGAAGGAATTGAGGGCAGTGCCCTCTTTTGGGACCTGAGCAGTTAGGCTCAAGCCTTTTCGCTCAGGTGCTTAAGCTTTTTCCTATGGTAGGAGGACTGGGGAGAAATAGTTTGGGGTGGTGGGGATTGGTGGAGGATGGCAGGGAGGGAGTTGGAAGTCAGGAATTTTGTTTTGGATGCATTGTATTTTAGATACCCATTTGATATATATGCATAGAGGTCAGGGAGGTAGTAGGGAATGAATAAACCCCTGCTATAGAGTATAAACTTTTAAAATTTAACAGAATTCCTTTAAGCATAACTATATTTGGCAAATGATATGCAACCGGGCTGATTTCTAGATCCTCTTCACAAAGCACTAATGAAAACACGGTTGCTAGATTTAGCTAAGTGGAGAGCTTTACCAAATGGATTTTTCCTTTCCATTTTCCATACTCTACTTTCCCGTGGGTGCCTTTTTCTTATCCTTTGGCTGTGTTGTCACGTTCTGAATTGGGATTCATCGCTATCTGTAGAAAATAGGCAGTTTTATATCTGGGTGATTATTCAGTGTCCACTTTATGTACTGGGTCTCACTTCACTTAATATATTCTGCCCAAAGTTTGTCACTTTTTCACTATAGTGTTGTAGCTTTCTGCATCTCTCTAGTAAGAGTATTTGTTATTTTCATTCATCTGCTTCCAGGTTTGGGATGATAATGAAGGTAAAGGGGTGAGGGAATCCACCTTATTTCCCCTGGGTGGGACACATAACTTTCTGGGTGTGATTTTCATTGAGAATGGGGAGAAGCCCAGATGCCAGGACATTGCCTCTGTAATACCATGGAATACCTCAAGGATGTCAGTTTAACATTTAGATCTAGTATTTTTGTGTTGGTGCATTAACAAATGTCATTCTTATTTTTTCTATTACAGTTTCTTAGAATGTCGACATTCCATCTCTCATAAATTCAATTTTTATGATGATTATTTTCTAAAGAACTGAGATAATTGTGGGGGTGGGAAAGAGAGAAAAGTGAAATATTCTAAAATTCCCCTCACTATGCCTTTCTTTCTAACCTTGATACATGCCGTATTTTTCATTTTAATATGCTGTTTCTGATCACCATTGGATATTAGCATGATTTTCCATTCAAGGTTTTTTACTCTGAAGTGTTCCAGGTAGGCTCTGGCATATGAATCATATCTCTAAAAAGGAAACTCAGAAAAGTATGTGTGCATGCTAGGGGGCTCATTTGTCTTTGGCAAAGACATTGTTGCTTCTGTTTCCTTAATTATCAAACAGATGGTGCCCACTGCCATTGACTAGCTGCCCAACTTGTTCTCCACGTGATAGTATAGTTCTGGACATCTGATGGAGAGTTGTATCATCATAGCTCCTCGTATCCATTTATATCATAAATTAATATTAATACCTGCCTCTAAGGAGAGCAGGCTGTTTCCCGTGAAGCTAAGTTTAAGACTTCAGCCATCTTCTCCCCCCTACTTCTATGAATTAATTTTATCTCAAGTATCTCCTTTGGCTTTTCTTTATATTACTTCATCTCTACACACAAAATACAGTGGCATATTGAACCAATTATCCAAATACTCCAGGCTAACAACACACTTTAACCTGGAATGTCAAGATAATTAAGACAAAATTGGATTATTATTAATATTAGTGAAGGCAAATGACATCTAAGGTAGCCATATTCAACACGAACAAGAGTGGACGATCATATTCTTATGTTCTAAATGTAAAAAGAAACTAGCTCCCAACACTGATGGATTTTAAAGGCCCACTGGGTGGATATTGAATGATTTTTCATAATCTGCCTAAAAAGTTAGTTTTAAATTTTTTCTTTAGTTTCTCAAAGACTACATTCCTACAGTATATGAAGCATGCATCCTGTAAACATTCATAACGAGGGTCCTGATTTTTTCTCACAAGCATTCTTTATGGTAGACATACTATTTCACAACCATTGTGAGTCTTCTCAGAGCTCTCCTGCTGTTAACCTACCTGGCCTCACTTCTCCCGTGAGATTTCTTTTAATTCCTTTTAGGCTTCTTAATTTGGTAAACCTTCTTGAGGCTGGGGTCACTTAATCTCCATGTATTTACCACCCACCATCAACAGCTGTTGCCTAATACGCTCATACCCTGGATTTTTCAAATAACAATTTGGAAAAAACAAACAAAAAACCCCGCCCCCAACTCTTATTTCCCAATTTAATAATGCTGTTATGGGGTGCCTGGGTGGCTCAATGGGTTAAGCCTCCGACTTTGGCTCAGGTCATGCTCTCACGGTTCATGGGTTCAAGCCCCACATTGGGCTCTGTGCTGACAGCTCAGAGCCTGGAGCCTGCTTCAGATTCTGTCTCCCTCTCTCTATGCCTCTCCCTGGCCCACGTTCTGTCTCTCTCTCTCTCTCTCTCTCTCTCTCTCTCAAGAATAAATAAACATTAGAAAAAATTGAAAAATAATAATGCTGGTACTGTCTTGGTAACTTTTTGAGATTTTCCATCATTTGGAATAATAGGAAAGGCTTGGGTTCTGTTTAAAACAGACCTTCCAGCAGGAGCAGCCAGAGCATTACAATGCCACCTGAAATTGGTTTGCTGTTGTAACTGACTTGAGAACTAAGCATCTTTGAATCACTGACAGTAGATGTGGCTTGTCATCAGGAGGTAGCATGTTAGTTTCCACTGCCTGACAAGTAGGCAAGGACAATCCTTTTTTCCTAGCGTCCTAGGAAGCTCGGCCTGAGGGCCAGCCGCAGAAACCCGCAACCCCTGGCTTCAGTAAGCTGGGCGGTGGTAGACCAGCCTCAGCAACCCTTTCTCCAACGTGCTCAAGTGCGTGCGGGACCCGCTCAGGAGAATGCCGCAAAGCGCTGAAAGCAGCGCCTCCTCCGGGGGAGGAGGCGGGAACTCGGCTGGGAAAGCTTTCCTAGGGAGTTGCCTTAAAGAAAGCAGCAAGCAAGCTGAGTCGCTGATCACTCCAGTTGCCCGCTTTTTTAATACAGTTTTAACCAGTCGTCTAAACTCGTTTCCCTTTTGCAAAACTGCAAATCACCACCTACATCGCACCAAAAAGAAGGGGAGAAAAAAAAAAGAAGTAAATCTCGTTCTCCCTTCTCACCCTCCCTTCCTCTCACCCTCCCTTCCTCTCCAGCTCGCTCGCTCTCCCTCCCTCCCTTCTTGCCGCTGCCGCTAGCCTCTCGGACTGTGTCTCTTTCCGACGGGACTTAGCAACTTCTTGGTTATTTCTCAGCCCCCTTTCCATTTTTTTTTTTTTTTTTTTTTTTTTTTTTTTTTTTGCCACCCTTTGCCATGGACTGGACCGACAGACGCAGGGGAGGCTTTGCTTTCTGCCCCGGGGAATGGCGGTTCGCTTCCTGGGGCCGTGCCGGGGAGGATCGGCCAAGGAGAAAGAAAGAGTGATAGAGAAAGAGCTGCAGGAAGGAAGAAAAGGGGCACCTCCAGACGCCGCGGGCCCGGCGCGCAACGCCGAGCGCCGCACGAGATGGCCCCGAGCTCGCCCCGCGCCTCCGGCTCCTCCAGCGGCTGCAGCCCCCGTGCGCGGGGCGCGTGGGGCAATTTTTAAAATCCTGAAGTAGGAAGAGACCCCGGAGGATAGAAATCGGGGGTGGGGGTGGAGCACAATTTTTAAGAGTTTTCCAAAGAGAGAAAAGGAGGAAGTCTGATCGTTTGTGTCTGTGCTAGCTTTTAACTTGAAGGCGTCTCTTTGGAGCATCCAGGATTCTCCAGGAGTTTACTGTGAAGCTGAAACTTGTAGTGGGGCTCGGGGGCCCGGGGAGAAGGAAGGATTCTGAGGGTGGGATTAGGGAGAGGGTGCGTGCGTGCATGTGTGTGTGTCGGGGTGGGGGCGTCGGGGGGACCTTGGGGATTCCGTGAGGAGGGCACACAATGGCAGTGCCCCGCGAGGCCGCCCGAGTCCGAGACAAGCCAGGCCACGGTGGGGTGCATCCAGCCCCCGCCGCGGGCCGGGACTACCCCGCTCGCCCCGGCGCCGCACCGCCGCGGGACTCCGGCAGCCGCGGCCGCTGGAGAGACCTGGTGCTGCAGCCACTCCGGCGCTCCCGGAAACTTTCCTCAGCGCTGTGCGCCGGCTCTCTGTCCTTTCTGCTGGCCCTGCTGGTGAGGCTGGTGCGCGGGGAGATCGGCCGGGACCCGGAGCAGAGTAAGGAGGTGGCGGCTGCGGCGGCGAAGGAAGCGGCCCTGGGAGCAGAAGGGGGCGTCTTCCCCGGGCTTCGGGGAGGTGCTCCCGGGGGCGGCGCGCCGCTCAGCCCCTGGCTGCAGCCCTCGGCGCTGCTCTTCAGTCTCCTGTGTGCCTTCTTCTGGATGGGCTTGTACCTCCTGCGCGCCGGGGTGCGCCTGCCTCTGGCCGTCTCACTGCTGGCAGCCTGCTGCGGGGGGGAAGCGCTCGTCCAGATTGGGCTGGGCGTCGGGGAGGATCACTTACTCTCGCTCCCGGCCGCGGGGGTGGTGCTCAGCTGCTTGGCCGCCGCGACATGGCTGGTGCTGAGGCTGAGGCTGGGCGTCCTCATGATCGCCTTGACTAGCGCGGTCAGGACCGTGTCCCTCATTTCCTTAGAGAGGTTCAAGGTCGCCTGGAGACCTTACCTGGCGTACTTGGCCGGCGTGCTGGGGCTCCTCCTGGCCAGGTACGTGGAGCAAATCTTGCCGCAGCCCGCGGGGGCGGCTCCGAGGGAGCATTTCGGGTCCCAGCTGATTGCTGGGACCAGGGAAGATATCCCAGTATTTAAGAGGAGGAGGCGGTCCAGTTCCGTGGTGTCCGCCGAGATGTCCGGCTGCAGCAGCAAGTCTCATCGGAGGACCTCCCTGCCCTGCATACCGAGGGAACAGGTAAGCGCTGGCAAGCTCTTCTCGCTCGCCTCTCGCCTCTCGGGAAGACTCGAAACGCTTGGGATTCGCCCCAAAGTGGAGGGAATCCCAGAACTGGGTACTAAAGCAAAGATAGCCTAGAAAAATGCTCTAACTTCAGACCTAGTAGGAAAGTAGACACGTATTCTCCTCGTCTCCCACAGTATTTTACAACCTGAACAACAGAAACAATAATAAGTAACAAAACTAGGTGGCGTTTGCAGGGTCTTCCACAGCTGGGTCAACTTTTTAGATGTGCTACACCTGGCGTTTGACTTCCCTCCACTTAAGTACTCTCGTAGCTTTACTAATGTAGCAGAAATCTTCCAATGCAGCTTTTTAGCACTGGGTGATTTTTCAACACGTGGATCTTACTAGATTTTTAAAATACTTTTGATAAAGTTTCATCCAAAGTGACAAATGTTTATGGAAGTCAGTAAAAGCAAAGAATGCTTGAAGGTGAGGTGTTGATACACGCGTTCTGGCTTTGCGGTAAGTTTTCCTTGAAGAGGCTGCATCTGGTGGTGCCCAATTTGTTTTTAAATGTAACTTGGGGACATAGTTATTTATGTGCTAATGTGTTTTGTATCCTAATGATAAACTTCTATTTGGGGAACAGTGTGTCTGAACTGCAGAATTTGTCAAAGTCTTGAACTGAGCTCTTAGTGTCAACTAAAAGAAAACATTTCTCTTGAGTGTGCGCTTAAGTGGATGTTTAGAAATTCAAATGAATTTATTCAGATTATACAGGAAATATTAATTCAGGAGAATAATTCTAAGATTGCTGGTGGTATAAATCTCTCAAAAAGAAAGAAGAGAATTATGAATGAAGTCCTAGAGGGGGGAAAAAAAGGTTAGTGAATTTTGGAGATGAATCTCCTTATCATTAAGGGATTTGAGACCATGGAATATAGTTGCTATAAAGGGCATAAAAGAACAAATCCCAATTTTAAATACAAATTGTTTCTGAAAAGGTATACATAAGTGTTTGCTTCTCTATTCCAAACAGATAATGACACTTAAGGGGGTGGGGGTTGTAGAGAGCTTATTATGTACACAGCAAGTGGAAATTTACACTTTTCCCATTTAAATTTATGCCTACCTATGGTCTTTTTAGGACAACTTTAGTGAGTGGGAGAATGTCCTAATATATAGTAAGCTTTTCTTTTTAGGTTATTCTGTGTAGAATCATGTAGATTCTAAGACCTAGCAGTCACCATATGGTGTGGTGGCTAGTTTGTTTTTGAAATGGAGTTGATTACACAGAATGCAGTTGTTTGACAGTATTTGGCAGAATGGATGACAGCATCATAGTCTCTGTGTTTATTTTAAAACAAATGTACTTATTTAGCTTTTTGTTTAGATAAAGCAAATATTTCTTGGGTATAAGCTTACTCTAAGAGTGAAGTTAAAAACAGGCCACTGACTGATACTTAGTTTTGGTAGAAATTTGGAAATCACCAGAATAAAATAAGCCATCTATTTAAAGGTAAACCAATTAGGGGGAAAACACAGTTCAGTTTCTTTTCAAAGTGTCAGGAGAGAATGTTTTTTAAATGAAAACACCGCTAGTTTAATTACAGTTTGAACACTTTTCTTTGACTTGAAGGGGAATGTGATATGATCATTGCAAAATTGAACCATACTTTGTAAGGCAAATCTGTGATTTAATCATAAATAGCTTGACCACAAATTAATATCACTTAACCTCTTACATTTCTGAAATTCCGTACAACATTTAGAAGTTAAGGAGCTCCAAGTGGATTTAATGTAAAGGTGTTTAGGTGAGTTAACTAGCAGTGTTAATTATCCTACAGATTTTTCTTGGTTTTCTCTGATTTGAATTGATAAATGGAAAATTCAAATAATGTGCAGACTTACAAGAAAACAACTTAGCATTGCATTTTTAAATGTTTTGCTGATTAATGCTGTTGAAAATGCACATTTATAATCTACTTTGGCCATTTTCTCTGGTTCCTATTTTTTTTTTAAGACTGTTTATGAAGAATGTTCTCAAGTGAGAGAGACTAGATCTCTTATGGTTGATGGAAAAAACAAGGTTACATTTAGTAGAAGTTTAGATCCTTGAAGTTTTAATGAGGGTACTGGTTAGTGTGTGCGTATTACTTAAGACTAGTTTTCATATACGGCTCATTAAAGTTGTTGCTGAGTAGAATTGGGGGTGGGTGGGAACTAACATGGAATAGTCTCTTACAAGATAGGGCAATATCTCATACGTTAGTCTAACTGTGTGAAAAGTTCAGGAGCTATATAATAAAAGGCTTATCTGTTTTATCATAAGGAAACAAACTTCTGGTTAAGAGTGCAAAGTGTACACTGTCATCTGCATACTTTATGAAGTCAAGAATCAAAATACTTGTAAAGCACATATATGACCCTGCCCTGAATGCTACCTTTATGAAAGAACGTCTGTTCTCAACTCAAGATGATAGGCAACAAGTGAATTTTAAATGGAGGCGTAAGGACATAAAGCCCAGAAAGGCTGGCAGAGGCCTCTTGAGAATTTACTTGGACCTTGCTCATTGCGAGGTTTAAAGGTGAGAGAATTTCAGCCTTTTCTTCTCTGTATGAATGGTAGTGGCCGCTTGCTTGCGAACTACCTCTTTTCAATGACTCGATTCTAAAAGGTCAAGGAGAGTGGATGATAAAAATTCTCGTAAGACAAACTAACTGACAGAGATATTTTCCTCTCTTTTCCCCCTTCCTTCCTGAACCATAGCTAAGTCTACAGATTGGATATTACACATGGGATTAGTTTTGCAGTGTGGATGATGAAGATGGCTTTAAGCGAAGGAAGGAGAAATAGGGCTAGTCCTCAGTCACAGAATGAATCTGATACTGGGTCTGTCTGTGAATGCAAGTGGAGGTATCTTGACTCTTCGTAAAGAAAAGTTTGTAATATTTGTGTGGCTTTTAGTTCAGTAGTATACTAGTCCAGTATCCTCAAGACTCAGGCTGATTTTGTAGATCAGTGTGTCAAACTGCACTTTTTTGGTTGGCACATGTGTGTCCATTATGGTATATGTATCTTTTCTAAGTGGGTGTTCGTTCACGTTCTAGAGCAGATATGTCTCTCTCAAGTTATCACTGCACTGTCTAAACACTGGACTATGCAAGATACTTAGAATTTCTTGAATTACTAGATATTTTGCATGATTAATGCTATTTTTCAATATAAAATTTTATGAAATTTTTACCATTTGGAAATTGTGTTTGAAGTGGTGTCTCCATTCTCTTTATAAGTCAAAGAACACCATTGGCTGGTCATTCCTCTCTAATTACTGTGACCACCTTGCATTTTGAATTTTGTAAGATTCCTAACCAGTGCTATTTTATTTTGGTTACATGTCAAGAATTTAGTATTTTTGCCTATGGCTTCACACAAAGTACACCCCAGGTATGTGTCTCTCTCTGTTCGTGTTATTTGGACCACTCATTGACAAAATTCTTTAGGATGGATACCGTATCCATCAGAAATGTACGGCTATATACTTTATATTGTAGAATTAAAATTCAAAATGTTCATTTCCCTAAAAACTCTTAAACATCTTTAGCAACAACAGATTTTTGTAGGAATGTAGTGGAGCCTGGTGGTTGGCTGTCAAAAGTAGAATCAAGTTTTTCATCATTGATGTAAGAAAGACATTTTGAAATGAAAAAGCAAGTAGCAACAATAAAACAAAAATATGAGAAATAGATAGGCTTTTTGCTGGTAGACACAGATAGGCCTTGACACATCTTTTATATGGAAAAGTATAACTTCTGTTTATAGTGTGGCTATAAAAATACAGAATTATTTCTTTTGAAAATAAAGACTATATTGTCCTTTGAGTTCCTAATACATTTAAGTATAATACACTATATTCCTCAAACTGAATAAATTTCAGAAACAATCATAGGTTTTTAATTTTATAACATTTCAGTAGGATAACTCAGCTTATGGTGATACAAAGAACAATACTGATTATTTATGACCTGCTGACAGAATTAAAATTAATTAATCTCAACTTCTGAAAACATTAAAAAAGAAAAACACAAGACTTTCTTATCCCTTGGGAAAGGTAAAGGGAAATAATTTTGTGTGTTTGTGGGGACAAAATTGTGATTTTTACTTTGTGTATACAGATAAATTTAAAGCATACTGAAAAAACGGTTTTAACTGACAGAAATAGTGAATCTATATAAATTTACAGAGGTTGGAAGGAGTCAAACAGTAATTTTACTCTTTCTGTATTGAGTCTAAAGTGTAAAAAGTTAAAACTGTAGAACTGAAAGAAATGCTGTGTATGCTGGGCTGTCATGTTAATTAAATAAACAACCAGAACAGTGACTCTGTGTATGAAATACATTTTGAAAAGCCTGGGCAGGGGGTGCAGGCAGGCAGGGGTGAGTGACACTGGCATGAAAAAGCATTCATTGTATTTGTAGTGACATTTGTGTGAATTTGTTGTATTCTATTAGGAAATAAAATTCTGAGACTAATCTTTGCACGACTCTAGTTGAATAAAGGCTTTACTAAATTTATTTTCACTTCTCCTTTAAATAGAATTGAAATGGAATGTTTATGAACCTCAAAATTAGATTTCTATATGTTTTAAGATTTCAGTTAATATGGTTGGTGCCAGTAACATCCCAATAGAGTCTATGTAGATTAACACAAGTTTTCAATGATGTCTATCGAATGAATGAGTTTATTTTGGATTTAGGATAGGAGTTGTATTTTTCAGGAAACATTATTGTTGTGAGATGTAATCTCATGGATGTAGGAAGGCAATCAATGCAACTGTTGTAGCATGTGGTATCCTAAAGAGGTTTTGACATGCAGACACAGTGCCTTTGCATAAGGCAAGTTTCTCTGGCTTTGTGAAATTATGTGTGACCCTACATGTTTGTGGTGAATTGTTTATTTAGTTGGTCTTCTGTCTCCTATCCCATCAAGTCTTCCTCCTCCTCCTCTTCTCTTGTGATATTTATAATTGTATCTTTGAAAAAACCCTCAAGATATGAGATTGAAAACCTAATTTATGTTTGCTTTCTACATTCATGTTTTTAATGAAGCTCTATTAAATAAATTATAATGAACCTTAGAAGGTTCAGGTATCTTCATATTCTTATATATAAATTTGCTCAGTTAATATTCAAATGAATATTATTTTTTTTGTATGGGAATTTAAATCCTCTTAGTAACTACTTATATATACTTTTACTGTTGGTAGTATTTTTTAGAAGGATCTCCTACCTCCCCAATAAGGATTTTAGGGAATTGTCTTAACTTGGATCTAAGAATATAATGCTATTGTCAACATAAAATACACAGCTTACTGTCTGGAAGAAAAATATCTTGAAGATGTTGAATAACTTGTAGTTCAGAGAAAGATCTGTTGGATAAAAATTTTCAAAAATATTAGTCGGCTATATGTGTTCACCATAAATGTATACTACGGTTTTAAAAGAAGATGCTACATTTAGCGAATGTTATCCGTAAAGGTCTTTGGTCAGTGAACCTCTCGAATGTCATATCAGCACATTTTATATATTAGGCCTTGTGCGAAAAGCCATACAAATTATACACAGATATAATATAGTACTTGTCCCTCCAGAGCTTAAAGCCAGTTAGGGTAATGAGAGATCAACATAAGAAAAGGGGAAATCAGTAAAATAGCTAAATGACCTCTTAGATAATAGTTGAAAGAATGCATATAGGTTGAGCGTAGGTTTTACATCTAGATCCAGAACCATTCATCTCTTCTCTGAAATTTTATGCAAAACTTCATCTGTTCATTTTTCCGGGATAAAAGTCTATAGTTTCATAGATTTTCATAACTTCCTCATTACTGGTTAAACATAAATGTTTTTAGAATTTCAGCAACTTTGCATTTTGAAGACAGAATTTTTTATTTGAAATGGAAGTTACATTACTATACCTTTATAGTACTTCTGAAATAAAGTTATTACAGGATTTAGGAAGTTACACTTCAATATAGTACAATGATTGTTTTCATATCCTGAGGTAGTTTATGGCCTTAAGTAATTTGTAGCAAGGAGATCTCAAAATGCTCAATTCTGTATAGTTTGTAGTTAAGAGACTAAAATTAGTCTGATTTTAGAAGAAAGGGAAAGTCAGCTAAATGTATGTAGTCAGACTGAGGCAAAATGTTGGTTTTTATCCATTTTTCTCTTGGGCCTGAATATGCTGCTTGGGGAAGAGTAGGAAAGGAGTCAGGCTGGTAAATTTAAGTATCATTTGTGAGTTGCACATGGAAAGAATTCTAAATTCTCATTCAGAATTTGAATAAAACCCATTGAATGGACAAATAACAGAAAACTTGAGCCCTTACAATGAATTTTCTGGTTATCAAAGTACCAGGTAGCCTCCGTAATGTATCATTCAGGACTTTGTCCCATGATTGAATATCAATTGCATTGCAAAGTCTAACTTTGTGGAGTCTTTATCTCATCAAAGAAGAGCATGCTCTGGTGGCTTGACTATTGATTTTTGTTTTTATTTTAGTTTTTTATATCTATTTAAAAATGTTCAGGATTTCAAAATCCAAGGCAAAAAGTAATCTGCACATCAGTAAAGCATTTCTTTGTTAGCAAAAACAGCTGGTGGTTTTTGTTCACCTAAGTTATTTTGCATGGTTTCCTCAGGAATCCATTAAAATGTAAGTAAATAGGATGTAATATTAGAGGAGGTTGTGAAGAACATTGCCATTTATAAGGTGGAAAGCTAGTTGGGAAAAATCAGCAACTAAACAAGTTCAGCCTGTTTGATTTGATTAGAGCTGTCATTTGTTATCGAGGAATCTGAATGATCATTAAAGACTTTTAAATATAGGTATTCCTGCTAAAATGGTAATAAAATTACTTAAATGTGTTCATGTTGTCATCCTGAGATAGTAATAAAATTACTATAGTGTACTTTTTTCTTTCATCCTAAGAAAGTTTCATCCTATGAATATAGATATAAAGAGCATATTATGTCTCTTGGTGTATATGTCCACATGGGTACATGTGTGCATGCCTGTGTGTGTGATTTTTTTCCTCTGCCAGGAAATTGCTTTGGTTGTACCAATTTAGTGGAGAAACAGTGTCACCCAGTGGCTTTGATGAAAACAGTCTTGTAAACATTATAGATAAGCGCTGTCCAATAGAAATCTAACATGAGCCACGTATTTAATTTTATATTTTCGAGTAGCCACATAGAAAAGTAAAAAGAAACAGGTGAAATCCACGATAGTCATATTTAAAGTAATCCATTATGTCATATCAACATAAAATCAATATAAAAATATCAGGATATTTTGCATTTTTTTTGTTGTTGTAAATTTAAATACCTGGTGTATGTTTTACACTTACAGCATATCTCAGTTTGGTGTGGCCACATTTCAAGTACTCAAATGATATATGTGACTAATGGCTACCTTTTTGGACAGTGCAGCTGTACTTAAAACAATTTTTTTAAATGTTTATTTACTTTGAGAGCATGTGAGCAGGAGGGGAGTAGAGAGAGAGAGAGAGACACGGACAGAGAGAATCTCAAGCAGGCTCTGCACTAGGCTCTACACTGTTAGTGCAGAGCCTGACACAGGGCTTAAATTCACAAAACAGTGAGATCATGACCTGAGCCCAAACTGAGTCAGATGCTTAACTGAGCCATCCAGGTGCCCCTACCTTTTAAACAAATGATATATTTGAATATGCATGTGACCTGTTCAGTTATAATGAATAGCAAGTCTATGTAGATTTAATAATGGCACTTGATACACAATCATTCAAATATATAAGTGACCTTAGTAACTCTTTCTTGTACCACTAACTGCTACACTAATAGGTGGAAAGTCTGTTTTTCGTCTTTTCTTCATTTCACATTATTGCACATATTTAAAAATATTATTTTAATTGGAGGGGAGTTTTCACAGACTTCTTGAATAAGGAGACTTTATGTTTACATGATTCGTAACACAGTATTAAAATTGCCAGTTATTTATGATTCTGCCTTTCAGAGTTTGATTTTTAACAGGGATTGCTTGTGTGGACAGTATGACCATGTGATTAGTCACGTTCATGGTGATTAGTGTATAATTGGGTTATCTAATGTCTCTTTAGAAATGAAAGTGTTTATGTTTATAGTGCAGGTCGTTATCTTGGTAACTTAGGAAACTAAAGTGACAAACCTGCTGGTAATTTTAATGGACGAAAAGTATAACAGTGTCTGTAAAGGGCTGATGACTTCTCACCATTGTTTATGCAAACACTATACAAAACGAAATGGAAATAGTTCTATTTTGTGTATAGAAAGGATTAGAGATTCAGGTAGTATGGAATTTCAAGACTAGGGATTGAGATGAGGTGGCTTTGGAGCTCTGTGTGATTTCAAACTGCAGGGTGAACTCAGAAAAAGGTACAGGTTTTGAAAAAGGTAGTGATTTTTGAATGTCCCCTTCCATCTCCTCTCCCCAAACTCCACAAAGTCGTTAACTCTAGGCAGTGTTCCAATATTACATTGAGAATGCAGGGAAAATTACTTTTTGTATAAGGCATGTTGCTTTATATACACAGATACATACAATGATTTTTTTTAAGTATGTGTTTATTTTGTGTATAATGGTTTATATCTGTGTGTGATGCTTGTGGTGACCTTTGATTTATAAATTCCTTTTCTTTGAGCCAGGCCCATTATTTATCTTTGCATTCCAGAATAAAAATAGTGAGATACATGGATTTTTCACGTATCACTTGGGAAATCTAAAATGAACAAAAGGCAGTAGAATCATATGCAAAGAAGCACATTTAGCTAAAATGAAATAATGTGAACTCAGGCTCACTCCTGGTGAAGTTGGCTAAATTTAGACTTCTAGAAGTAGCTAGCTGGAGAATAAAGTGTCATAATAATCATAACTGTTACCTGAAAGAGTTTGTATTTGAATGTAACTAGTCATTCACCCTGGCTAATTTTTGAAATTGCTTTAAAAAATGCAGAAGTTGGTCGTGTAAAACTTTTTTTGCCAGTCATCTTTTCTGATAAAGTGTGTATGTGTTTGTGTGTGTGTGTGTGTGTATTTCAAAGAAATGCTTTTAATTCATGTGTTTTTAACCTAGGAGATTCTTCTCCCTCAGAGTATATTTAAAATTTGAGGAATACCTTTCTATCCCCCACACCCCACAGTACCCTGTCAGATTATGGAAATAATTTTATGCAAGAAGCTTGTGGTTTTGATTTAATAGGATTTTAATAAAAATATTCCATCTTCTGAAGGAAGTTTAAATAACTGAATATTTATGCTATGTCTATGGCAAGTGTTTGCCTCTGTCCAGGTATAATCCACTTAAATAAAGTTTGAAGTCATTAAAAATGTTCTTTTGGGAATGCTTTATTTTGTGGCAGCCCACGTGGAGTCGGCACTCTTACCTAAACGCTAGTTTAAAAATGAAGGAAATAGTTCTTACTTTTAAACTAAGTGTTGCATATGATTCAATTCACAGGTCCACTTAGGCAATGCTCCTCATGAGGCATGGTGATACAAAGCATCCCCTTGTTTGGTAGTTTGTATTTTGGGGTCCTGACCCCTCAACAGCCTCTCAAAGTTTGAAAAGCAGAGGACCTGTTGAGTTGCCTAGGCTACCTTCAAACTTTGCTTTCTAGGCTAACGAACTAACGTCAGACTCTGATCATAACTGTTTTCATTATAAAAGAATCAAACTTCATAGCCTGCTCCAGCCCAGCGCCTTGCTCATTGTGGGTGCCGGCTGGCAGGTGTAATGGATGGAAAAGAAATAAATGACTTTTAATCTGAAATATTTATCTCCCTAATCTACTGATTGAGCTAGTGATTAAACGGATTTAAGTGAATTTCTATGGAAAGTAGAAAAGAAATAGCCTATCAGCTAGTCCACAAACTTAGATTTTTAATGTATTTGTATTTTTATTACTTAAAAAACTGTTCTCTTGCATGTGTCAGATAAGGGGCTGAATTTGCTGTGCTCTTACTGGGAGGAAATCCCACTTTCAGCATGAGTCCTAGATATTTATTTTTAGCTCATTCCGAACTGAAAATAACCAAAGCTACCACCAAGATCGTCACAGTGTAAATGTTAAAACAAGCTTTGAAATTAGGTACATTTTTTTAGAAAAATAAAAATTGAAGTCTTCTAAGCCTTCTCCATGTTCAACTGATAAATTAATTGACAAAGAATAAGCATTGACTTTATTTGTTCCCATCACTTTCTGCAAAGAGTTGGCAGGTGATCTGAACTGCCTTGTATACTGTGTTGGTCTCTATTTTTGTTAGAGGTTCGTACTGAATAGCTGTATATCTGGAAACGTCTAATGTAAAGTAAATCTCTCTTTTTTTCCTTTAATTGTGCTCAATTATGAAATCTGATTTGAGTCCGTTGTTTCCAGAGATGACTTGTCAATTGTGCTAAATAATCTAGAAACTTGGTGGCATAATTGTAGAGTCCAGATGAGCTGAAAAACCAGAAATGGACACCATTTTCTTGAGATGACAAGTTTTAGTTTATCCAATTATTTTGATATATCTAGTTTTTAATAGAACTTGTTAAGATAGAAAGCTTTAAGACCAACAATATTTTGTTGCTGAAGTTTTAATACTTAATAGAGATATTGTCATAGCCTTTCACTGAAATCAGAAATATCTCTTTTCAGCATGGTAGTCAGATTATCATGCCCTTAGATAAACTGGGAGTACAAGTGTAGTGGAAAAAAGGTTACGTTCAACTATATTATATAGTGACAAGTTTCTTTTACTTTGTGGATGTCAAATGGTCTCCTAGGTAGATTTTTTTTTTGAAAGGTTGCCGTTACTGAAAACTATCAAGAGTTTGAGATTTCTTTAAATATATTATTTTTTAAAAACCTGAATGTTTCTATTTGAAAAAAATAAATTACAAACTAAGAATTTAGTCCTAAATTTGTATTTTGAAATGAGCAAAATATATTTTTGAAAATAAGCCATTTCCAATTTGACATTTTAACACAAAATTTAGAAGCAAAATCTTTTAACTACATTTTGGGACAGGAAGCTAGCTATGTATCTGTACCATCTTGAATAGTGTCTGTTTTTACTCTTAATGATTTGTTTTTGCTCTGATTGGAATTGTTTTTGCTAGATAAGCAGCACCTAAATTATAGCCCAGTTTTAAAGGCAGTGGCCTCATATTGTCGGCTTTTTATTTCTTTTTGCTTGAATAATGATTGAATCGGCTCTTCTTAACCCCTTTAAAGAACGACACTAGAACTTTTAAGTGTCCAGTGGAGCTTCTGTAGGAATTAAGTAGTCCTGAATGAAAAGTGTGAGAATTTGGTTAGGAATGTTGGGTACAGATAGAAATGGGCACTGATTAAGTTATCTAAAAAAGTGGCATTGGGAAATGGAAACTGCCCGCAGTAAATGAGTGGAACAAATTAAGGCTGGTATTTGCTTGTGCAGAAAGAAGGCTAGATCAAAATCAAAGGAATAATTCCTCAGCTTAAAAACATATATTTACTGTATAGTCTTTTTGGGTTATAACATTGGTGCGCTTAAAATCTAGAACTTTTTGTGATTTGGAAAGAGGAGAAGACCTGAGAGAGTCACTCCTGGACACTGGGCAGGAAGCCCATCCATGTATTGGGTCAGGATCTGTCTTCAGACCAAAAGCACTTAGATTATTTTTCAGAAGTCGTGATGCTATTTGTGAACTTTCCTGACATTATTACTTTCCAAGACGTTGATTCATAGTCTTTACTTCTTTAGTGCATTTACCACTTTGACTTATAAATGTACTCTTATGGCAATCTTGCATGACTTTTTTTTTTTTTCACCTCTTATGGGCCCAGATTGATTAAAAATGTCAGCAACTAGGGGCTCCTGGCTGGCTCAATCAAAAGAGCATGTGACTCGATCTGGGAGTCATGAGTTCGAACCCCATGTTGGGTGTAGAGATTACTTAAATATTTCAGCAAGTAGATGTATCTCATTTAACATCCAGGACTGTTTCACAATGACTATTTGTTACCTTCTGGGTATCTCAGTAAGTCTAGATTCTTAGCTTC
Source organism: Acinonyx jubatus (assembly GCF_027475565.1). NCBI lineage: Eukaryota > Metazoa > Chordata > Mammalia > Carnivora > Felidae > Acinonyx > Acinonyx jubatus. Next base: position 52,427,097 of record NC_069387.1, read on the forward strand.
TTTTTCCTTGGTATTAATCTTATATAATTATAATGCTGTGTTAATCAGACTGTTGTTTTATGAATTCTAATAGTGCCTGTTTCTGATTAATAGATTAGTAGACTTCCTTTAGACGCTTTACAGATCTGCGAGGAGATGGCCTGACCTCACCTACTTATAACTACATATCATCTGGTACTTTCTAAATTTTTTTTTTTTTTTAACGTTTATTTGTTTTTGAGACAGAGAGAGACAGAGCATGAACGGGGGAGGGTCAGAGAGAGAGGGAGACACAGAATCTGAAACAGGCTCCAGGCTCTGAGCTGTCAGCACAGAGCCCAATGTGGGGCTCGAACTCACGGACCGTGAGATCGTGACCTGAGCCGAAGTCGGCCGCTTAACCGACTGAGTCACTCAGGCTCTGGTACTTTCTAAATCCAGTTGCACGCTGTAGTTCTCAAGTTTTAGTGTGAATAAAAATTAGATTGGAAGCATATTAAAATGAAAATTTCTAGGTCCTATGGTGAGATATCCTGATTTAGTTATGTGTAGAGTGGGGTCTAGAAATATGAGATTTTTAAAATTTAATTTTAGAGAAAGAGTACATGACCGGGAGAGGGGCAGAGGGAGGGAGAGAGAGACTGAATCTCAAGGAGGCTCCATGCTAAGCATGGAGCCCGACACAGGGCTTGATCCCATGACCCTGGGATCATGAGCTGAAATCAAGAGTTGGACACTCAACTGACAGAGCCACCCAGGTACCCCCAGAAATCTGAAGATTTAAGGTGCACTGTAGGTAGCTCAGTGGAGAAACATGGGGACTACAAACTTCTGTCTACTAAAACTAGACAGAAAGTTCTGACTTCTGCAATCTGATTAAACAAATAAATAGTTAAAAAATGATTGGTTCAGTGTTGTGGGGAAAACTTCTTTATTTATACATGTGTACAGATTATGGTTTATGAACGTATGACATTCATAAAATTTTCACTTTGATTTCCCCATTGAGGATATCTCCAAAAAATTATTTTACCACTCTACATATCAATTTCTTCTTCTGTAAGACAGGAATAACAATTTTTCTACCTATTTCATATGGCTGTTATAAAACTTAAATACAAATAAATTGCTGTACAAATGTTGAGTATATGCACTTTGTAATGTGTACAGGTTTCTTCAACTTTCTGAACTTTAATAATCCATATCATGACATGGAAATAATACAGTCTGTTTTTTTAAGGTGTGAAGATAAAGTTAGTGGAAATAATGGGCATAGGTTTTTGTCAAACATCACTTCTAACTGAATAAGAATAGTATCTATTCCTACCCATTAAGGCCAAGTCATTGAAGGTTGTGGGCTTAATATCAGAAAGTATCAATTTACATTTGATTTAAAAAAAAAAACAAGCTTGTAAGTCTTATAAAAGATTTAGGTTTTCTGGAAGTTAATTAAAATGATATAAGATTACAGTTGCTTACGTACAATCAAAGCTGACCAATGAAGAGCCTGGGGAGTCAGACAGATTAACAGTGGAAAGAGAAAAACCTGACAAAGATGGTGAGAGGTGCTTCTGAGGAAAATGATACGAGTGAAAAAGGATGAAGGGAGATGTTGAGGAAAATTGATGGAGTCTTTGAACATGTTTGCAAAAATGGCTGATGATGCTGTTGAGAGTCAGCTTTGCAATCATGTGTCATAGAACCCCATCAGAAACGTGTTTTGTGCTATAGCTGCCATTATAACCCATATTTTGTTTTGAAAGTTTTCTCAGGATTTTTTATTTCATTTTTCATGGTAAAATTCCAGTCTTATCCTTCCTTTTTTTTTTTTTTCATTATTTACCATTATTCTCAAACAAGGGACTTCCTGCTTATAATCTCTGGAAAATAGCAGTACAGCATAGGCTCAGAAATGACCCTCAGTGGAAGGGGGTAATGGTTTATTTCACCACATAAAAATATTTCTCTAGATGTTCCCTCTTTTTTCTAATTCTCACAGGACTTCAGTACTCAGACCACTTTTCTTCCAGATTTTCCCACTTATTGAATGATCTTTCAGTCTAGTCTGAGGTGGTTATTTTGGGTTGACCTCAGGGGAGCAAGAGTCCTGCATCATTTCACTATACCACCATTGGCTTCAATTTAGAAATTCTTCCTGTGGTAGTCTTCTTTCCCCCCAACTTGGTCATTGAACATTCTCTGGTTTTTGCTTCTGTCATGTAGAAGGAGATGTCAGACAGGTGACAGGAAAGGGCAGTAGATAAGTAAGCCATGGGAGTCATTGCCAGGCCGTTGCTCCAAGCAGAATGGGAAGCCATTGAAGGATTTTTGGTAGAGAAAGAATGTAATCAGGCTTATGTTGAACAGGATCTCTCAGGCTTTTTGTGTTGAGTGAGAATTAAGATGGACGAAGAGAAAAGGCTATTGGAACAATTGGGAATTAGACCAAGAGGTAGTGTTAGTGAGAAATAGATCTTGAAGGCAGTCCACCAAGATTGGTATTGACTGACTGAACTTCTCTTTGAAGGGAGAAGAGTTTCTTTAAGTTTTCTCTTTTATTCAGAGGCCAAATATTAAGGGAATATCTATATCTTCATTTCCTTTAAAAAATCTGATTGGTTCGATTTTATTGCTTTCCAAGTTTATCTTTTGTCTTTGCTTTTCAGAGAATGTACAAATTGTAAACCCCACTTTCAGGAAAACCATCAGATCTCCTTACATTGAAACAAATTACTTAAAAAAATTTTTTTAATGTTTATTTATTTTTGAAGGAGAGAGAGAGAGAGCGTGAGCAGGGGAGGGGGCAGAGAGAGAGGGAGACACAGAATCCGAAGCAGGCTCCAGGCTCTGAGCTGTCAGCACAGAGTCCGATGTGGGACTTGAACTCATGAACCATGAGATCATGACCTAAGCTGAAGTCAGACACTCAACCGACTGAGCCATCTAGGTGCCCACATTGAAACAAATTCTAATCAGGTGTCTTATACTCTTCAAATGTCATTAGTTTGTTAGGGTATTATAACATTTGATAAAAGTTGGTTTTGGAATTTTATTCTTACATATGTGTCTTATTATTTTAAAACAAATTTTTAATACGTTTAAGTGTCCTCATGCTCTCCCTCTTAAACAGATGTATTTGTAGATGCTTTAACATTTCAGCCTCTAATACAGCAAAAACATTAGACTGTTCAAAGAAAATTCAAGTCTTTCTCTTCTTATTAGTCTTCAAATAGTCTGACAAATCCCATCTTATCTAAAGGCATGCGGCCAGTCCATCCCACACCTTCCTATAGAGGAAAAACTTCTATTTTGTTTTCATATTAACTCAGACCATTTGTCAACCTACAGAGCACTTCAATGATAGGTGCTATATAAATATTTAAATTCTGATAGCCTGATTGCCCTGCAATTTCTCTGAGTTTGCTAACTCTACACTGTGGTTAATATCTGATTCTGAAACGTTTTATGTATTGCTTGAGAGCAACACAAGATAGGAATTTTAAAAAGTGTTAAATGAAGAGTGTTTAATCACATGGGAAAATGTGTTGATGAGTAGAGAGGAAAACTAGGAAACAGAATCGAGGATACGGCAAGCTATCACCTGTAACAACAAAATGCATAACAGAGAGGATAGTTGTCAAAATGTTTGTATGAGTGCATCATGGGTGATTTTTACTTTTCTATTTTCGGTACTTTTAAAGTTTTTAAACCTGAACACACATTTTATAATCAGAAAAACAATTAAAACATTGTAAAGAAATGTAGTCATTTGACATTGTTCTGCTTGACATGTTCAGAAAGCATTTTTAGGACCACCTGCTCCATAGTTGTTGGACCTATGGGCAAAATTAATAAAATTTTGAAGTAAAATTTTACACTCCTGTCTCTTGACCCAGATGGCTGGACAAGCTTAAATTTCTTAGAAGATCAATGTTTAACTGGTATGTGACCCTCTGAAATGGGTTCCTGAAACTCTAGATTGACATATACACAATTTTTGTGATGTGACCTGGAAATATAGTTTCATGAAAGAAATATACATATGCACTGAAATATGTATACATATTTGAAAATGTATTTCAATTTTTACAAGGGCTCTTGAACCTGTTTAGGTTAAAAGGTGGTAGTAAAACTGTAACTGCATTCCTGTGATATGTTGAGATGAATATGAAAAAAAATGATGTTCTACTAAGGAGAGACAATTCTTTTCAAAATGTACATAAGAGAGTACTGAGCCTACTTCACTGATTCTCAGGCCAGTAAAGTTGAAAAAAAGTCAGGTTCATAATGATTTTCAAAGTAATGGACGTTAAAAAAAAATCTTTGCCTGAAGGACTTTTAAGTACCAAAGTATTTATTAAATACATAATATAATTTTTCTAATAGTTTATGCATAGTCTAGAAATATAAGCCTTTTTATTTTATAATATTTAAAAAATTTTTATCCATCATTTATATGCAGAAACATGTTATTTTTATGCTTTGCTTTTTCTGTATCTGAGTTATACTGTGTATAATGATTAATTTCAGTTTTACTTGTCAGGATTTTGTTGATTATTCTTTGCATTTCCCGTATGAGACTAAGGAACTTCATATATTTTCATTTGCTATGGTTTGTTTAAATCGATGAATGGGAGAAAAAGCAGTGTGTGTGTAACATTTTAAAAATTATTTCCACACCTTGGATTATTACCATGCTTTAAGAACTGGAAAGTTATGTAAAACTAAATTTTAAAATATTAAAACAATTTCTGTAACTACCTAAAAACATAAAGACAAGGTGTCTACCTACTAAAGAAAAATCTTTGCAGGGGCGCTTGGGTGGCTCAGATGATTAAACATCCTACTCTTGTTTTCGGCTCAGGTCTTGATTCAGGGTCCTGAGTTTGGGCCCGGCATTGGGCTCCACACTGGGTGTGGGCCCACTTAAAAAAAACCTTTGCAGAAATAAATATGATAGAATCAGAGATGGTGTTTAAATAAAACAAAACAAAAAATTTTTACTCAAGCATTTCATCTTTTTACTATTCTATCCAAAGAGCATAAGTAGATTAGCCTTAGCTGATTGCTGGTTATGTTTAATATGGTTGAGTTAAGGTGACAGAGACTGGTAGGCATTTCTCTGTCAAGTGTATGTGTGTGTGTTAGGGGTGGGGAAAGGGGTGTTGGTTTTGGCACTGAAGTTAGCATTTGGCTAGAATCCAGATCTCAGCCTTGCAGGTCAGAGATGCACTTTTTCTATAGAACCAGAGGTTATTCATTGCTAAAGTACACTAATAAAATTCTAAGTCATGAATCAGAATGTCAGGTTATTAATTTATATGAGGGAATTTAATTGTGAGGAAGATCAGAATACCAGTATTAAGTTTCTTGTTCCTAGTGGGAAAGTCACCTTTAGCATGGTTAGCTCCTAGATTGAAACTAGGGATCCCTAGCCTGTGGGAATTTTCCTTGGAAAACTTACTGTGTTCATGTTTTTAAATTTTAGAACCTTTGAGGAGTTCTCAGAACATACCAGAGAGGTGGGATTGTTGGTGAAGGGTTCAGAGTGGACCTCTGTTGCACCCCCTCCCTGAGTAGATAGTAAAGATACAACATTAACAAATGATTGCAGTGCAAAGTGATAAATACTTTGAAATATGGAAAGTTATGAGAACTTGGCACTCCTGAAAGATCAGAGCTAAATTCAATGGTTAAATACTGTCACCTTTTTTTTTAAGTTTGTTTGTTTGTTTGTTTATTTATTTATTTAGAGAGAACGAGTGGGGAGGGGCAGAGAGTGAGGGGGACAGGGGATCCAAAGTGCGTTCTGTGCTGACAGCAGAGAGCACAGAGAGCCCAATGCAGGGCTTGAACTCAAGGACTGTGAGATTCTGACCTGAGTTCCAGTCTGATTCTTAACAGACTGAGACACCCAGGTGCCCCTCAAATACTATCACCTTCTTAGCATGGATTTGTGGTAAAATTCTGTCTCCCCTTCCTTTCTAACTTGTATATTTGTTTCCCACCTTTTCTTGTGTATGTAGGGTACAATATAAAGAATGTATCTAAAAAAGAAGAAAAGGGGATGCGTGCGTGGCTCAGTCAGTTAAGGGTTAAACGTCTGATGCTTCATCTTGGCTCAGGTCTTGATCTCAAGGTTGGTGGGATCAAGCCCCACCCGCTGGCTCTGCCTTGACATTACAGAGCCTGCTTGGGATCCTCCCTCCCTCCCTCTCTCTGCCCCTCCCCTGGTCATGTTCTCTCTCTCTCTCATTCTCTTTCACTCTCTCTCTCTCAAAAATAAATAAATAAACTTAAAAAGAAGAAAAATCTCAATGTATCCTTATAGGAATGTTTGTGTTTCCCCTGTGTACATGAGGTTCAGAGGGAAGGACAGAGAAAGGACAAAACATGTTGTGGGACTGGATGCCATGTATGGAGCGATGGTGTATTCTGGAAATGACATGTAGAATGGAGAGGCTAGCCTTTGTGGATGTGGGAGGGGTGGGATGGTGGGAAATTTTTAAGAGTTAAGATAGAGTAGGGTGGGGATAGAGGAACGAATAATGGAGTGTTCTAAGATTAGGGTGAGGAATATGAACATTATTTTGTCTGTGCCGAAAGTTACTAAGTTTTTAAATTTTTTTTAATGTTTATTTTTGAGAGAGAGAGAGACAGACAGCATGAACAGGGGAGGGACAGAGAGAGAGGGAGACACAGAGCCTTAAGTGGGCTTCAGGCTTTGCACTGTCAACACAGAGGCCAACGCAGGGCTGGAACTCAGGAACCCATGAGATCATGACCTGAGCTGACCCCTCAGAGGCCTAACCAACTGAGCCACCCAGGGGCCCCCGACAGTTCCTAAGTTTTTTAACCAGAGAGTGATGCCAACAGATGAAACATAGTTTTGATAGCAGTGGATCAAATACTGGACAAACTGACATTTTTGGGAGATGTGTAAGGGACTATTGTAAAAGTCCTGGTTAGAAACCATGGGATTTATTAGAAGAGTTGAGGTTGGAAAGCATAGATGACTCAAGAAAAAACAAAGAGCTGCAATTGGCAAGATTAGTTAGTGATCGGTGGTGGAAGGTGTTAACAAAGTGTCCGGGACAGTCCTTTAGTTTGTGAATCTGGGAAGCTGGAAGTATCGTAATGCCCTTCTTGGAGAGAGAAAGCATCAGAATATCAGCATGCATTTGTTTTTAGGTTCAGAGTGAGGAAGGGAAGGTGATGTGTGTATGTGTTAGATTTGGACATATCCCATGAAGGTTACTTTTGCAGCCTCATGTGACCTTGTTTGCTTGAAGGTGCCCAATTTCATTTGTTCACACAAAATATTTCAGTGTCAGAGTTACATTTGCTCCCCATGTTCCCTTGCTCAGTATGTACATAACTTTTAAAAAAGAACCAGAAGCCTCTTGTGCCCTGTCTATAACCACAAGGACGGAAAGGTTGTAGGCTTTGGCCATTTTAATAAGTTCAAAGATGATCACCCTATTTAAGATTAGATTGTAAATTAGTCTTAAATCTTACAGGACAACTTAGTATTTTTGGTGTTGATCTTACCACTGAAATAGACCATCTAGAGTCAACAGACACTGCAGTCTCTGTGTAATCCTCTGAGATTCTTGGGTGATTTATGTCATAGCCCCAGGTTGCATTCTAAGTTTTTAAAAAAGTTTACTTATTAGAAAGAAAGAGAGAGTGGGGAGGGGGGGCAGAGAAAGAGAGAGAGAGGGAAAGAGAATCCGTCAGCACAGAGCTCATTGAGGGGCTCCAGCTGCACCAACCATGCGATCATGACCTGAACTGAAATCAAGAGTTGCATGCTCAACTGACTGAGCCCCCCCAAGACTGCATTTTAGAAGTACATGGTCAAGCTTCTCATCATCGAACAAATGAATGCTGGATCATAGAACTAGTTACAAATTATTTTGCCAGTTGAGATAATCTAGGCAGTCTAGAGCCGTTAACCTTGTAAAATCATCTGGTTGAATTCCGCTTTGGTAGATTTCTTGGGTTATTCTAAATGTTTAACACGATTTGTGTTTATATAAATAAATAAATGGTTTGTTTTTATAAACATATATTACATATGTATAAAATATATTAGGCTATGCATTCTAGGTCAAGTTTCCTTAAGTGCAATGCGACTTCTATTCTTTGCCCACTTGTAAAGTTTCCCACCTGGTAAAACCCTTCATTGCTCTCCGTATTCTTCTGAACTTGTTTTTATATATCATTGTGGAATTTTGGAGATCTTTTTTTTCTTGTTTATGTATGTGTTCCTTTCTCTAGAAAGCATCACTGCTGTTACATTCTAGAGTTGGAGGGAAATTAAAGGTAGAGCCAAATTTATAAAATTCCTAACAAGTGGCCCTCTATAAAGCTTTTGCTTCATTGCTACCATGATGGGAACTAAGTTCCCTTCCATAGTATTTCTACTCTCCCTTTCCTCTTCCCCTCTACCTCTTGTTGGAAGTCATGGTCTTTTGAAATTGAGAAGTCTGGAACCTGGTACAGTAGTTTAAATGTGGTATAATTGGGACAAAGCAGTGTGTGATTGTCTCCTTTTTCTTACCAAATAATTTAGACCTTTGTTTAACATATACTTGCCTAAGTACCAATCCTAGACCTAAACTATATTAACATACAGGTGAACAGGTAGGTAGGATGTGTGATTCTGTAATATACTTGCTTACAAACCACTAATATAGATAGTAAGATCCTTAATATATACTAAGACTGCATTTGCTTTTTTTTGTTAGCAAAATCTATAGATATATATTTAATTTGTAGTCAAAACTTTGAAGACCTTCACTAAGCTCTGTCTGTATTGTGTGTTTGGTACTTTTGACTTTCTGCTTTTGTTTGATTCACATGAAAAGAGGAAGATAGTCAAGGTTTCTGCTGTGTTAAGTATCTTCCAGTGATTTATGTATGGTTAGAATAGTGAAAAGTGAGAGGAAGCAACACTTTATATGTGAAATTTGTTCAAGTTTTAGGGATTTAAAATAGTTCCATTTATCTGCTTTCTCTTCATTCAGAGTAGACCTTTAACACAATAGAAATCTGTAGCAAGTTTAATAATGTCTTAAGTTCTCATTGGTACAGAACCAGTACAGAAATGTGACATTTTGTCCATGATTTTGTACATAATACTTAAATTTGAAAAAAATTGTTTTAATATTTGTATTAGCACTCCATATAGATCTGAAATGTAGCTGGAAAGGGAAGTCATGAGCTTTGATGCCCCAAATTATGGGTGCCCTTGGAAATACTATCAACATAAGATGGTTCATTTCAATGGTGAAATGAGCTTTTTATCCTAGGTAAGATCTTTGAGTTGGCAGGAACATTGCTTCTTTGTTTCCTACAAAGGTGATGATCACATAGTAGGCTTTTCAGATGCTAACCTGCCTTTGATTCTGATATGTTCTGTTGAGGGAGACCTCCCCACCTCCTGAATCAATGCTTTTGTGAGCCATAGTTACTGATGTGTGTGTGTGTGTGTGTGTGTGTGTGTGTGTGTCACATCCATCAGGTATGTTGAAGTGAGAGAAAAAAAAACTTGCAAATCACATCTCTATAAATTTAATCCAAGAAGGGCATGAACCTAATTTAGGGATCAAGTGAACATTTACTTTCCTGTACAAAGTTCCTGTAAGGAGGTATTTAAGCTCCTCTAAGCTTAGAGGAAGGGCCTTTTCAGGAGTTTCATTTGACATGAATGAAATATTCTTGCAAGAGGCAATATTTACCTCCATTTTTACAGGTCATATAGATTTTACTTTTGATTACTGGTTTTCTAACCTTGGATGACAGACGATTTCATATTTTCCCCCATAAAGTTATGCTTCGTTATTTATTTTCTATAGCTTATGAGTTCATGCTTGTAACTTACAGGGAAATCATAAAAAATGAGGCAGAGAGTAGCTAGAGCACCGGAAGTTCTAAAAGGGTATTTCTGCCTTAAAGATGGTATAAATTACTTTTTCAGGAGTTGGGATAAATACAAACCTCGGTAGCACTTTGGGCAATAAAGGAAGGTGTACTTTATTTAACATTGGAATGACACCAACTGCTAAAGAATTGTACCTGAAATTTTTTTTTTATCTAATTTAGTTAAATATTTGTAGAACACATTAGCTATCAGAAAAGCATTGTAATTATGTAGAACTCCACATTTTCTTCTAGAAGTGCCAAATTCTATAATTGTAATCTTCACAGAAGAAAATAGGACTTTGAAATATAAATTAAAAGAACTTGAATTAGTCATTCTGATTCTGTGTTTCCAAAGTTTGAGAGTATTGTATTGTTAGCTGGGACTGATTTTGCCCCTAGGGAACATTTGGCAAAATCTGAAGATATCGTTAGTGGTTAGGATCCGAGGGGTGCTAGCAACATGCATGTACTAGGTGAAAGCCAGGAATGCTGTTAAACATCCTATAATGCATAGGACATTCCCCCAAATAAAGAATTATCTGCCACAAAAGGTTAATAGTGCTAAGATTGGGAAAGATTTTAGAGTATTGTGCACTTATTTTTATTATCACTGTGTATGAACAAGAGGATGAAATAAACAAATTGAATTCTTATTGTAAATGTGAAATAGTGGTAGCAGGATCTATTGATGGAATGGAGGAATTCAAGTCTAGTGCAGTAATTAAGAAGTAACATTTGTTATCAGATTGGGGTTCTGATCTTTACTCCCATTGTTTGTTAGCCATCTGGCATTGGGTAAAATGATTAATCCCTCTAACCCTGAATATATCCATTTATGCAATGTAGATAGTAAATTTTACCTTATAAGCTTGTTAAGTTAAATGATGTTTGCAAACTAGAAAATATTATACATTCAATAAATGGTAGCCACCGTTATTATGTTTAGGATGTAATTTGGGATTGGTAGTGTAGGATTTATATGGTTATATAGGGAGTGAGATGGCAGAAATGTTCTCAGTAGAGATGAATTTCTTGAATGAATCTAACGGTTTCTCTGTAATTGAAGGATCCAGTATATTCTTAAAAAAGCGCTGGGGTTTGTTAAAAAGAAAAAGAGAGTCTTTTTTTTCTAATTTTACATTCTTCTGTGTTTAAATGTTTGTTTAAAGAATCCATTCCTTTTGTAATTGAGAAAGCACACATGACAACAACAAACCCTCATAGTTTCTTAGAAGTCTTGAAAAATATGATACTTATAAAACCATTCCTCTCCTAATTTATAGTTACCCTTTTGCTAGTTTTTCTACATTAGTTGGTTTCCCTCTTTAGTTCCCTTTCTGAACGTGGTTAAACTGTGGGACCCATTACAATTTTACTGGCATGATAAAGCTCGTTGTATTGATACCTTTATCTTCCAGTTGGCATCTGGTGCTCTCTCTGAAACCACCAAAATTTTGTCTGGGTGGGAAGTAGAGAAGAGCACAGGAGAATTTATAACTGAATCTCCAAAGCCAGGACACTTCACTTGCTCAGGTTCTCTTTAGTGCTTTATTAAGTACTTGAATAGAAACAGAGGAAGCATATTTAGTAAATGTCTACTTGTCAAAAATTGGAAGGCATAGGTAATTGGATGATTAGATATAGATTTCACAGTGTGCATAGATTTTAACAGTGGGCAGAGACTAAAGGCATGAAATTTAATGGGAGAAAATGGAAATTCTGTAAATTTAGTTTTTGAAATGATTGTATCATTTCACAGTGAGAGAATTTGGACACTTATCTAATTCCTGTTTAAGTAAAGAATAAATATTAAGTGTTGAATGGTGCAAGTTCAATGAGTTGACTCCTATTTGCTGCCTTATTAGACTTGGTTTTGGCAGCCTAATATCCAGAATTCCCCTGGGTTTGTAGCTTTGTGACCAGTTCTGCTTGCCATTATTTTGAAGGGAATACTGACCACTAGAAAATGGTCAGAAAGCCTAGAATTAGTCATATCCCTGCTTTGTGATGTAGTAACTGTGTGGCTTTAAATAAATTATAATGTGCTTAAGCTTTAGAAATTAAAGTTTAGGTTTTGTCATATAAAATATATTAGGTTTTATGTAAAAAAATTTTAAGTACCACATAGAGATGTTTTATGGGCTGAGATTGATGATGATGCTAATAATAACTATTATTAAACTAATGTATTGCTTATTCTAAGCCTGGCTAAATGCTAAGAATTTATAAGAACTTCACATTTATGAATGCCTTTTTTTATGTTTTGCACCTCCTCCCCCCCCCACTCTCCATCCTTTTCCTGCCTCTAAGAACCACCTATCTGTTCTCTGTATCTGTGAACTTTTCCCCTCCCTTCCTCCCTTCGTCCTTCTCTCCCTCCTTCCCTCCCTCCTTCTCTCTCTCTCTCTCTCTCTGTCTGTCTCTCTCTGTCTGTCTTCTGATTCCACATATAAGTGATATCATATGGTAGTTGCCTTTCTCAGACTTATTTCTCTTACCATAATTCCCTCCAGGTGCATCCATGTTGTGGCAAATAGCAAGATTTCATTCTTTTTTATAGTTGAATAACATTCTGTGTGTGTGTGTGTGTGTGTGTGTGTATAAATACATGCCACATTTTCTTTACTCATTCATCCACTGATGAACACTTAGGTTGTTTCCATAAGTTGGCTATTATAAGTAGTGCTGCATTGGACATGGTTGCATATATCTTGTTTTTGCTTTCTCCAAATAAATACCTAGAAGTGCAATATATAGTTCCATTTTTAAATTTTTGAGGAACTTCCATGCTGTTTTCCATCATGGCTGCACCAATGGACATTTCCATCAGTGGTTCCCAAGGGTTCCCTTTTCTCAACATCCTTACCAATGCTTGCAATTTTTTGTCTTTTTGATAACACTCATTCTAACAGGTATGAGGTGATACCTCACTGTGGTTTTGATATGCATTTCCTAGATAATTAATGATCTTGAGCATCTTTTCCTGTACCTGTTGGCTGTTTGTGTATCTTCTTGGGAAAAATGTCTATTCAGATATTCTGACTATTAAGCTTTTTTTTTTGTTTTTGCTACTGAGTTGTATGAGTTCTTTCTATATGTTAGATATTAATCCCTATCAGATATGTATTTGCAAATATTTTTTTCTTCATTCAGTAAGTTTCCTTTTCAGTTTGTTAACGGTTTCCTTGCTGTGCAGAAGTCTTTTAGTTTGATGTAGTCCTACTTGTTTAGTTTTGCCTTTGTTGCTTTTACTTTTGGTGTCACATAAAAAAATCACCAAGACCTGTGCTTTCTTCTAGGAGCTCTGTGGTTTCATGTCATACATTTTTAATGCTCATCAGTACTCTGGGAGGTTGGTAGCATTATTCCCATTTTAAAGCTGTGGAAACTGAGACACAGTAAAATTAATGTCACTGTATATTCTAGTAAATCACAGTTTCATGTTTTACACATATATAATGCTAAGCATTATGACATATGTATCCTGACAATATCATGTATTTTACATACTTTTGTGGCCTTATTTCACTTTGCATATGGTCTTCAAGGTTCATTCATTTTTTTATTTAAAACATTTTTTTAGTATTTGTTGATTTTTGAGACAGAGACAGAATGCAATTGGGGGAGAGGTAGAGAGAGACAGGGATACACAGAATCCGAAGCAGGCTCCAGACTCTGAGCTGTCAGCACAGAGCCTGATGCAGGGCTTGAACCCATGAATCTCAAGATCATGACCTGAGCAGAAGTCTGACACTTAACTGACTGGGCCACCCAAGCACCCCTCATCCATGTTGTAGCATGTGTCAGAATTTCTTCTTTAAGGCCGAATAATATTGTATGCATCACATTCTGTTTATCCCTTGATGAATACTTGGGTTGCTTTCACTTTTTGGCTGTTATGAATAATGCTACTATGAATACATGTACACAAATAAGATTTTTATATTACTTAAAATGGCATTAATATAACTTTTTATATAAAACTGTGAAGTCCACGAAGGAGCTGCTGCAAATGTGGGTGACTTGACTGCATTTATTTAACTAGCACACTTTTCCCAAACTGATTCTAATCAATCACATCCTCATGGAAAGATAAAATATAATAGGAAGAGATTAAAAGGCATATGTGAAACAGTTTTAGAACATTAATTAGGAACTGTTCTAAATTTTGGGTTAAAATGGACATTTAATTACTTGGCTGGTCATTACTTTTAGGATTCAGATTATTAAAGAATTGATTAGAAAAGCTGAAAGGTATTGTTATAATTTCAGTTATTTTCTACTGGAGAAGCAAAGAAACCTCTCTCAACAAATAACAACACTGTGGACAGAAATAAATTTAAGAGCATTCGATGCTTTGATTTTCAGTATTTGTTTTAGCAAGGCATAAATAAATTATTTTTTCACCTATACAACTAGTATCCCAATATTCTGAGTTCCTAATTGTTGTAGGGATGGTTTAACCATATTCAGCAAATCTTCTACAATTTTTTTTTAAATATCGTTTTAAGTATTTGTTTGTAAATTTGTATTAACTTCTATCTAGTCATCCCAATTGAAACAGAATTTTGTTAAGAATGATTGGACAGAGGGAAGAGCACATTAATTTTTCTAATTTAGGAGCATTGTCAGGTTCTCTGCTTGTGGTGTGTGCACAGTTCCCCCTCAGTCCTATCATGTCCACCTCTGCTCTGGGACATCCATTAGTAGATAGTTTTCCCAAGCATGTGTGAGATCAGGAGCCAAGGCTTCAGGTCATTTTACCTTCTGGAGTTCTGTTTCCGTGTTCTGCCGAATGTCAGACTGAGCTCTGTTTTAAAAACAAGGAGTTGCTACCTGAAGCTAGGGAGCTACTGGAGAATGAACAGCCTTGAGACCTCTGCTCTCTGAGGGAGCAACACAGCCAGATGCTGATGAATGTGGGTGTGATAGCTGAAATCTTCATTAAAAGCCCATTTTGACTCCTTCATATTTTTTTAATTAAAAAAATTTATTTACTTTTGATAGAGCACAAGTCAGGGAAAGAGAGAGAGAGAGGGAGGCACAGAAACAGAAGCAGGCTTCAGGGTCTGAGATGTCAGCGCAGAGCCCGATGTGGGGCTCGAACTCACAAACTATGAGATCATGACCTGAGTGGAAGCCAGACACTTTATCCGACTGAGCCACCCTGGCGCCCAACTCTGTCACATTGTTAATACTTTTGTTTCTCTTGCTAGTTCATCCTTTTCCTAATTACTAATTTTTCCCCAGTATGCTAAGCATTTTCCAGCATTTTTTCCATGATAGCTAAATCTCCTAACAACCTTAGAGAGATCTATTATTGTGTCTGAAGCTCAAAGACGTTAAGTAACTTACCCAAGATTTCATTGTTTATCAGATGCAGAGCCTGGATTTGAGTCCAGGTCTGTCTGGCTCTGAAGGCTTCCTGTTTCCATTGCACTAGACAGCAGAAGCATTGCCGGAATTCACAGGATATAACTTTCTTCAAAGTGATAATCATTATGTCAAGCTGTTCCCTTCCTTTTCTGCTCTTGCTGTCCTACTTTATGGCCTGGTCACATCATACTTGAATGGACTGCAGGCATATGTCAGATATATTCCAGGTTTGGTTCCAGATCATGCAATAAAGCAAACATTGCAATAAAATGAGTCAAGTTTTTTTGGTTTCCTAAATGCATGTAAAAGTTATGTTTATACTATAGTCTATTAAGTGTGCCATTGCATTATGTCTAAAAATACAATGTACATACCTTAATTAAAAATTACTTAATTGCTAGGCATTATATGAGCTTTCAGCATATTATTATCTTTTTGCTGGTGGAGAGTCTTGCCTCTCATTGCAGTTGTTGAAGGTCATCTGTGGCAATTACTTAGAATAAGACAGTGGTGAAATTGGCCATATCATTTGACTCCTCTCATGAATGATTTCTCTGTAGCATGCAATGCTGCTTGATAGTATTTTACCCACAGCAGAACTTCTTTCAAAATTGGAATTCTCTCAAACTCTGCTGCTCCTTTGTCAACTAAGCTGATAGAATATTCTAAATCCTTTCAACAGTCTTCACAGCATCTTCACCAGGAATAGATTCCATCTCAAGCCATTTTCTTTGCTCGTCCATAAGGAGCAACTTGTCATTCGTTAAAATTCTAACATGAGATGGCAGCCATTCAATCTCATCTTGAGGCTCCACTTCTAGGTCTGTTGCTATTTCCACATCTGTAGTGTTATTTCTTCCACTGAAGTCTTGACCCTTCAAAATCCTCCATGAGAGTTGGAATCAGCTTCTTCCAAATTCCTGTTCATGTTATTTTGATCTTTTCCCATGGATCACACTTATCATTTAAAATATTTTAGAGCGTGAACACGTGCAAGAGAGGGAGAGAGAATCCCAAGCAGGCTCCATGCTGTTAGTGCAGAGCCCGATGCCAGGCTCATACTCATGACCCATGAGATCATGACCTGAGCCGAAATCAAGAGTTGCACATTTAACCGACTGAACCACCCAGGTGCCCTGTGTCACGAATATTCTTAATGGCATTAGAATGGCAGATCCTTCCCAGTTTTCAGTTTATTTTGCACAGATCCATCAGAGGAATACTTACCTATGGGAGCCATAGTCTTATGAAATGCATTTTTTAAATAATAAGACTTGAAAGTTGAAATTACTCCTTGATCTTTTAATTTCCTTCAAGAACTTTTGCTCTGCATTCACAGCTTGGCTGGTTGGAACATAAAGGCCTAGCTTTCGGCCTGCCTTAGCTTTGACATGCCTTCCTTACTAGTTTAATCGTTTCCAGCTTTTGGGTTAAAGTGAGAGAGATGTGACTGTTCCTTTCACTTGAATACTTAGAGGCCATTGTAGGATTATTAATTGGCCTAATTTTGATATTGTTGTATCTCAGGGAATAGGGAGGCCCTAGGTGTGTGTGTGAGAGAGAGAAACAGACAGACAGATATCTGGTTGGTGGAGCAGTCAGGACACACACAACACTTACCCATTAAGTTCACTGTCTTGCATAGGAAATGTTCCTGGTGCCCCAAAACAATTACAATAGAAACACCAAAAATCACTGATCACAGGTCACCATAACAAATATAATAATAATGAAAAAATTTGAAATATTGTTAGGATTATCAAAATGTGACACAGAGGTAGGAAGTAAGCAAATGCTGTTAGAAAAATGGTGCCCACAGATTTGCTGGACACAAGATTGCCATGGACCTTCAGTTTGTAAATGAAAATAAATAACTAAATCGAAACCCAGTACGTGTGAAGCATAATAACGTGAAACGCTCTACAGCAAGGTGTGCCTGTATTGTGGGGTGGCTTCCCAACTGGTCTTCCTGCCTTCATGCTTTCTAAATATTAACTCATCCCCTGAACTTCTGCCTTATACCTTCCTGGTCAAGTGTAATCATGACAGTAGTTTTGTTGAATGCTCGTGTAAGCTCTTGTCAATCCCTTGATAAACAGTAGTTCATAGTTCTTAGTTGCATTTCAAACAAACAAATACCTCTTAATTTGGGATTCTAGACCCTCTCTCATTTGCCCGTCCTCCCCTTCAGTCACTGCACACTGCCACTTCTTTGTCACATTAATTTTCTAGCTTGTTTGAATTGCTTATAGGGTGTGTGCTCTCTAGCTGGTGCTGGTTTGTGTTCTCTGCTCTCTCTGCCTCTCCATGCACCACCCCCATTAGGTAGGTACGTAGGTCTCTGTAGAAACCTTGTTTCCTATTTCTGTTGCATTTATTGCCCCCTGCCTCTAATGCCCATCTCTGAATCCTGATAGCCAACTAATGTAAATGAAAAAAATTCACCCATCTTCTACCTGCCTCACGATGCGTTTTCTGATCATCCCAACTGGCAGTTCTTTCTCCTTTGAATCTCCAGAGCACTCTATGTGTTATTCTCTTATAGCACTTATATTTTTCACCTTGGATTGTGAATATTTTTAGAAATAAGAGTGAGGTCTTGTGGGGGGAAGGGTCCATGTATAATTGGCCTGCCTTTCTCATGTGCCACATTGTTTTCCTGCCATGTAGATGGTCAACAAATGTTTTTGAGTAAATGAGATTTTATAACTTACGTGTAGATAGTGCTTGGACGTTCAGAAAATATCTTAAGTGTACATTTTCTCATTAATTTGGGCAACAATAGTGTAGAATTGGGTGGTTATCTCCATTTTATGGATAGCATTTGGAAGTTTATGGAGATAGGGTCAGGAAATGTCAATGGAGTTTTATAGGCAGTTCTCCTGGGAGAATGGCAAGATGGGACTCCAAGTTAAGCAGTATAGAGCTTTAAGGACTTTTAAGGCAATTGAATTAAGGGTTTTGAACCCTGTTAGTGCCTTGGACTCAACCTTCAGGAAATTAAATACAAAATCATTTACCAAGCCCTCCTTCCCCTACCCAGACCCAGACATTGGTATTTTTAAGTGTAGTGATTTTTAAAAATATTTTTTAAATGTTTTATTTATTTTTGAGAGAGAGAGAGAGAGAGAGAGAGAGAGTGCGAGCAGGGAAGGGGCAGAGAAAGAGGGAGACACAGTATCTTAAACAGGCTTCAGGCTCTGAGCTGTCAGCACAGAGTCCATCGTAGGGCTTGGAATTATGAACTGTGAGATCATGACCTCAGCCAAAGTCAGACGCTCAACCGACTGAGCCACCCAGGCATCCCAGTGTAGTGATTTTGAACAATATTTAATTGTCCCAAATTTATGGAAGAAACTTATTAATAGAGATTTATGATTTCTATTATAAACACATTAAAATTTTTTGAGCCAATCGTTCACAGACTTTTTTCTTTTTATAAAGGGAAACTTTTTTCCCTTATTTGTATAGTACTGTCAAAATTACTTTCTGATGCTGATTTGAATAATAGGTCCATATTCTAGTTGTATGAGGCATAGATTTTTGTTGATGTGGTCCTAACTAGGCTGTCAGAGTTGAAATATTCTATAATGTGTTACTGGGAGTCTACCTAGATTTCTGGGAGATGAAACTTGGGTACCAGTAAAGGTTATATTTAAAACTAAAAAAACAAAAATATAAACAAAGAAGTCTTGTTTCTTAATGAAAATTATTTGTTGAAAGAAAGTTATATAGGAATAAAGAAATAATGTGTAACTCTTATTTGCATGGCAATGTCTGTTTTTTTTTCTCTCGCTTAAAGCAATATCATCGCTTGGGTTTTTATTGTTGCTGTTCAGTTGGTAACTGAATTTTTTTCTTTCTTTCTTTTTTTTTTTTTTTTTTTTTACTGTGTGGGTGTGTTCATAGTGCACACTGACTTTAATTACATTTTTTCTTGCTAGCTCAAGGTCTTGATTTTCAACTTGAATTATTTTAAAATGCAGCAGTACAGTAACATCCTCAGAGACCATTAAAATATTTAGAGATATTTTCCCGATGCTGAATGGCTCATCCTTGCATGCTTCTGTACCATAACGTGTGCTTCTTTAAACTTTCCTCCCCCCTCCTTTATAGTTAGCTGTCCAAAGTGCCTGGCAGATATCTTTTTGATTCTGCTGCAAGGAATAATTGTCAGCCTGCTACAAGAACAGTCAACCACACTTCCTTAGTTAATAACTCCGTGAGCTGTAGGTCGAGGCATGAGGGTGACAATACATCTTTCTTACGCAGGACAGTGTTTAGGATATGTGACCACAATTGTATCTAATATTTAGAGGCTAGATTTACAACTGTGTTATGAATGGAAGGGTTTTGTCGGAATTGCTTCTTAAAGGAAGTAAAGACACTTAACATCATAATGTTCAAAATGGCAATCTCTTATGCAGAAGGAGATTTAGAAGTTTGACAACCAAAAATTTGTCCTTTTTTTTTTTATAAGACAAAGAATGGTATTGCTTGTCATTTTTATTTCAAAACTATTTCAAATCTGAGCTTTAAATAAAAAAAAACACAAAACTGTGAGGACTATCAATATTACTATTTCAGGGCAATCAAATTTAATTTCGATTGTATATACATATATGTATATGTAGATCTATCTAGAAATCTAGGTATAACTATTTCAAGGGAGACTCTATACATGGTAGACATTCTAGTGTTTATTCTAACTTTCTACTCTGAAATTTAACAATTTGGTCAAAGTTCAGTCTTGAGCTTTCTACTTGAACTTCCTAATGAATTATATCCTTTCAAAGGCTTTTCCTGGAATTTCTCTTTTTGGCAGGTAAGTTTGCATATCTAAAGTGACATCATTTGGCCAGATTCCTGAAAAAGAATAATTTAAAAGACAGAAGAATGTAGGTTGGCTTTTGAAAGTTCTAATGTTAAAATTCAGGGAGAAGCTAAAATAGAGAAATCATATGTTGTATTAATAGGAATGTGTTAATTTCTTAAACTTCATCAATATTTCATGAGGTTTTTTGTTTGTTTTAATAAGTTCATGAGGTTTATAACTTTATTTCAGGTGGGAAATACTACTTTTCCTTTTTTTTACTGGGTTAAGTTTTGGCAAAAGTGACTTAGTTACAATTTTGGAGTGCATCCTGCAAGAAAGTAATTGGGTCTGGACTTATTAAAACCACACTGCTATAGAAAGCCATACAATTGTTGGTGTGGAAAAGGAACAAGATAGCTTTGGTAATTTCGAAGTTAAAAATGTAATACTGGAAGTTGCTTGAGGTAGGAACCACATCTCGTAATTTTTTCTTTATCCTGAATTGAACTTAAAAAAATGCTATGTACATGATGGACACTCATTAAAAAATTTTTAATTGATTTATTGGTTACCAAATAAATGCCTGGAATAGTACTAGCCATTCTAACTCAATTTGGCTTTATCTAGTGTTTTTCTTATGGAAATAGTCCTAGAAGTTTTTTCCAGTATTGCTATTATAATTTGGCTTTCTCTAATACATATTTCTATTATGAAAATAGTCATTCTCAAGGACTTTAGCTAGCATTTGTCTCCTGGAAATCACCGTTCCTTAATGGTTTAACTCTTTTTGAACTGTTAACCTCAGATCACCTTGTTTCTGTCTATTCAGATTATTTTCCTTATGAGCCATTATTCATCTTTCTTGAGCTGTTGGCTACTTGCTAAACTTCATGCTCATTTGCATCCGTGTAGTTTATAAGTTTGGTGGGGGGGATAGGAACTAGCACAAATCCTTTTTTAAAATATGCATTTGTCTACTGGCCTTAGCTAAGAAGCGCTAATGGTTCCCCACTGCTTGCTGATTCAGTACAGAGTTTTCTGCTGGCTTCCTTTATCTCCTCCCCAGTTTTTATTCTGACAGACTTATTCAGAGAATGAATCAGCTTTTCTGTATAAAGCTTTGAATTTGTTGTGAAGGAGGAAGTGACAGAGGTAACGGAAGAGAAATGGGAAGTGTGAGGTGTGATCCATGCTGCTTAAATTGCTACTTATTAATCCATCCCTGTTCCCTTCAATTTTCTCTTCATCTGTGTTATATGTATTTTGTCCATTCTATTATGTGAGGGTCTGGGATGTCTTGGTGGCTCAGTAAGTTAAGGGTCCGAATGTTGATTTCAGCTCAGATCATACTCTCAAGAGTTTGTGAGATCTAACCCTATGCGTGGCTCTGATGGTAAGGAGCCTGCTTGGGATTCTCTTCTCTCTCCCTCTCTGCCCCTCTCCCTCCCTCCTCACCCCCCCCCCCCTCAAATAAAACCACTTTATTATGTGAGGGCTTACTTCTGGGATTATCCAGGCCTCTCACGGTTTCTTTGTGCGTACAGCTTGGATATCTGATGGATACTCACCACTACCTGCGAGACCTCCAGGTTTCTTCCCACCCTCATTCTCTTCCAGTCCCTGGGATGACCTAATTTCTCTTTGGCGATTTACTAGAATTCTGGTCCTCTTTCACGCACTGATCCAGAACATTCTTTCACAAACCCTTCAGAACCTGTGCAGCTCATTCTCATTTACCTGAACTCCTCCTACATAGCACTGCACGGCTTAGCATTTCCTTACCTTTTGTGTGGTCTTATTTCCATGCCCACGTCAGAGGCATCCTATCTGAAGCTGCTTCTCAGCATTATTTAGTCAGGAGTCATAGTGGTCCAACACAGAGTTTGGGATCAAGGCAGATATTCACTGCCAGCTGTGTGACTTAGGGGAAGTTACCTAGCATCTCTGAGGCTTTTTCTTCATCTGCTTAATGGGGATAACAATTTCTACTTCATAAAGTTATTACTTAATTTTAAGATAATTTGTTCACAGCATCCACCAGTGTCAGGCACATAGCAGACACTTAATAGATCCTTTTCATCATACATACATGGTTGGGTTTAGAATAGGTATTTACTAAAAACTTTTTTTTTTTTTTTGCAACTAAGTAGCTATACTCCACTTGAATGGCTGAATTTTTAGAAAGGCATTAGGAAGGCAGGAGATAGAATTAGTGTGACGTGTTTTCACATAGTTATTCTTTGTCAATTAAGGTAGTAGCTCTAAATGTAGCAAAATGAGGTCTGTTGTTATATAGTGTAGCTGTTACCAAGGTTCCTAGATAAGGAAAGGAGTTGGTGGAGATTGATTCAGCAGTACTCCCCAGTTTTGTACAATTCAAAGATTCTGTTGCTTGGAATTAAAATTTTAATGGATTTTGGAGTCCTAAAGTTTAGAGTTTCAAGTTAGTTTTTGTAAGCTTATCATTGTTTAAAAATTACTTTCATCTGCCGTCCATGTGTTCGGCATTGTATTTGTATTCTTAAAATAGGTACCTGAAAAGCAAGTAGTATACATAATAAATATTTGTGTTTTTTGTGGAATTGGATTATATTTTAGACTCCTTGTACTGAAGTATGGTAAGACACATTTTCTTACAAGTAAAACTTTATTATAAATGTCACATATGTAGCTTAATATTTTAGAAATCTATAATAGAGTATGGATGAAGTTAAAAAAATTAAACATATGAATCTGTCTCCCTTCGTAAATAATTGGAGGAGGACCTATTTGCCTTAAATGAAAACTGATATTATGGTTAACAAATTTATATTCTTAATGATGTCTTGTGTTATTCTGGTCTGCTGTTCAGCTCTATAGATGTGAGAAAACACTCATTACTAAGGGCACCCTTTTTCTTTGTGGAAAATTAGCTCAAGCTGACATTAATTTGCAGATAGCTTTCATTAAAGAGTTTCTTTTCATAAGGGTCATTCTTCATTCTTATTTCAAAGATTAAATGACTTTATAAATATTTTAATGTAGCATCTGTTCTTATTTTTCCCTACTCACATTTTTCTTCTCAAATATTCCATGTTTCTGTTCTGTAAGCTATACAAATGAGATTTCAAGAAGAAAATGCAATAATTATTGTGTAATTTATTGCCATTCTTTCTCTTATAATTTTCATTTTATTAAACATATTTCTCAAGTCTTTCAAAAGGCTTTTCTAAGTGCCATGAAAAATTTAAATGTATATGACATTACTTATGTGTGTATGTATATTATTTCTGCTGCATAGTTTCTCAGAGTGCAATGATGAATCCATTGACAGTGAAGGGTCTGGAAGGCTCTAAAAGAGAGATTTTTCTTCCTTCTCCCTTCCCCCGTTCCTCTCTACTTCTTCTAGAATGGAACGTTTGTTTCTTCTGAAATCGTATGCAAATCTAATGAATGGATAGATTAAAACAAACCAACCTGATCCAAGCCCTTGAAGGCAGTGAGGGCTTGTGGACCCAGAGCACCAGCCTTTTCCCATCATTCCACCTGAATTCCCCCTCCCTGCCTCTTCCCTCTTGTCCCCTCCCCTAGGTTCTTGGGCTAGTGTGCCAGAAATCTGGAGCTTGAAAGTGATATTTACTACAGCATTTGAGGTCCTAATGGTTGTTATGTTTTGTAAGTCAGTGACCCAGTTTGAAGCCACAGGCGACATTCTACTTTGAATAGTTTGTACTTTTAAAAACTATTTAAGCTGTTTCACTAACTGTGGTCACTTCTACAACTCTTCCTAGAAAACACGGTTTCTTAGATTTTAATATATTTGCTATTATTGGCTTTCTTATTTAAAGATGAACCAGATCTCTGTTCCTTAAAACCAAAGAAGTCCCAACAATTTTAACGCACTAGATGGAGAACAATTTTCTTTTTAGAAGTTATCAGGATTGCAAAACCTTTAATAGATGGGAAAAATATTCATCTTTGCTTGTGATGAATTCTTTCAAAATGAAGTCACTGATTCCAAAATTATGAAATATTACATCTGGACATCATCAGAAGTGAGGTAAGTTTCCCACCTCAAACAGTAATTATTCCTATAGTATTTCTGTGAGAAATGTTTATTTAGCCACCCCTTCAATACCTTAAGTGAAAGCTAGCACAGCACATTCAAACCAATACAAAGCAGTGGTGTGTTAGAAAGAGAAGGGAAGGAAATGAATGGTAACAACTGTGAGATGATATGTTAATTATACCAAAACATCATGTTGCATGCATTAAATATATATAACTTTTTGTCACTCATACTTGCAATAAAGCTGGGGAAGAAAAAAAAGAGCTTTGGATCCAAATGAACATTGGTGCAAATTGTGCTTTGCTACGTATTAGCTGTTTGGTGCTGGGCAAATATGTGAATTTCGTAGCTTTGGTTTTGTATTTATTAAATGAAAAGTTAAATCCCAAGGCTGCAGGTTTGTTGAGTGATAATATGAATAGATTATCTCATATGTGGGATATTTAATAAAGCATTGCTATAGGATGATTGTTATGTTGAGTCAAAAAGTGCCCTTTTATAACTTTGACCTCTTTTCTTAATATTTTCTATTTTATGTAATAAATTTAGATGGTGACCATTCTCATTTGCCTCTTAGAACTCTTATGTCTCCCTCCCCACACCCCCATGGCTAAAGATGACCCTTTCATTTGACCCTATATTTATAGTTGTCCTTTGTGGGACTTGATTTTCATATCTCAACAACTTTCCTCTTCCCTGGTGTGCAGTTGTGGTCAATTCCCACTTGGGTATTGGGCTATACTTGGTGTAGCCATCAAAGCCACACTTGCGTGGCTTGACCCTGTTATCTGACCGCACTAGATTGGACTCAGGAGCAATGAAATTCTGATCCAGAATTTGGTATTGGGACTGAGAGTTAAGTCAGTCTTTTCCATAATGGAAAAGCACCTTTCTGAATCCCTGTGGGGCTAAGGAGCATAGAAAGTCAATTTGCAGAATGAAGCAGTTATGGGGAATGGGACAAAGGGAGAGGGAATCTTAATTGACTCAGGGCTTTCCTAACTTTGCTTCTGCTTCTCCCCTAAGGCTGCGCTGTGCTCCTGTCCCTCATTCTATGAATAACCCTGCCCTAAGCTGTATCAAGTTAGTTTCTGTTTTTTTTAACTACTGTTTTGTCATCAAAAGATGCTATTCCTCTTTTGACCAAAACAATTCAGAGATATCAAAATGTGGGGGAAAATATGTTAACATAATAAATTTTGGAAACATCTCTGTTAAAATCTAGGGCTCAGAATTGATCATGATGTTGGACTCCCCCATCTCCCCACCCCAAATGGGGACACCAAAGTAAAAACCAGCATATTTCCTGTTCTGTCCACAGAACCCTTATCTGTTGCTTCCAGCTGCCTGAGAAACATTTCCATTTAGATGTTCCTATCAAACGTATTTGACAGTTGACCCTCTTCTCTGTCAGGCTGGATCCCCTTTATTTCAGTGTTCCTTCCTCTTCTACGCTAGTGGTCCAGAGGAGTGGAGAATTCTTTTCTCATTCTTACCTAATTCCATTTGACATGAAGTTTTGACATTTAAAAAGAATTATTACCTTAAATTGTGGTATAATATGATATTGAGTATATTCATGCTGTTGGGCAGCCAACCAGTGACCACTGTCTCCTCTCCAGAACTCTTTCCTCCTCCAAAACTGATACATTGCACCTGTTAAACAAGAACTCCTCACTCCCAGCTTTCCCTGGACCCTGGACCCTCATTCTACTTTCTGTATCCATGAATTTGACTACTCTAGGTGCGTCACATAAGTAGAATCGTACACCGTGTCGTCTTGTGACTGGCTTATGTCATTTAGTGTAATGTCCTCAAGTTATTCCAAGTTGTAGCATGTGTCAGAATTTTGGGCATTCTTTATGTTATCATTATTCTGTGACTCTTTTTCTTTTTTCTTTCTCCCCTCTTTTGACAGTCAAGATTCTAAGCCTTTATCACTGTACCTGTTACTGAAGTTATGTCTTAGTCTCTGAAGATTCTCTCTCTCCTTACAGTCATAATCTATAATGCATGAGTCATCTTTAAAAACACGGATTTCATCTAGTTATAACCACAGGACGACTATGAATGGAGCTCCGTGGGTGGTTGGTGCAACATGGAGGCCCTGAATAGCCGCTTCTTGCTAAAAACAATACACTTTCCCACCCGATAGCCCCTGTCTCCTTAATTTTTGAGGCCTTCATAATTTAGTTAGATTTTCTTTTAATTATCTCCTCACCATGTGCTTTTATTTGTATACCTCTATTATTAGTCAAACACTTTCATTTCAGTCAGATAGTCATTTAACTTTCTCTACCAAATCCATTGTTTATACTTGTTTCTTCCTCTTTTTTGCCTTTAATTCCTCTCAGATGAAAATTTCAGCTTCTCATGATCTTTCTGAATACCACGTACTGGGTGTAGTTGACCTTCTTCATGAAAATTTCACAGCTGTGAAAGCCCCACATATACAGGTCACTTCGTTGTAGTCTTACTCTTAAGCCTTTTCACTGTTGATTGTGTACTGCTGGTTAGTAGTTTCCTAACTAGATTACAGTTTCTTGAAAACTTATGTTTGTTTTTTTATACCTTCATATTAGCAAGCGTTGCATGAATATGTATTCAGTGGGCAATAAATACTTGTTGTGTTAGCGACATGTTTATGTTAGTGCAATAAAAGAATATGGATGTGCTTTAAAATCTTTCATGACACGGCTGTCATTTTCTATTTCACCATTCTTTCTAAACCACCCACCCTTAATCTACCTGCAAGTGCTTTTAAGTTTGAAAATATTTAAGAAAATTATTGGTGATAGTCTTTTTCCTTCTGTGAAGCACATGGGCATCTCATGATTTAATCTAGTATCATTCCAAAATGAGAAGTATTTGACATATCTATAGGTAACTATCATTAGATACATATCCATGAAAGGAGGAAAAAAAAACAAACTCCACTTGAATCCATAATGCTGGCAATAGGACATAGATGGCTATTACAGCATTTGAAATGCTAGCCTTCCTGCACGGGTGGAAGAATATTGTTTAGTCCTTTTGCTTTTTGCTCCTTTTGAACCACTCTTTTTTTTTTTTTTTTTTTTTTTTATTCTCCTAGCCCTATTCTGAAACTTAAGCTCAAGGTTATTGATGAGTGTGAAGGATGTTTCTTGTCCATCTTTTTCCTCCAACTCAGGTGGATGGGCTTATTGTTGGTCCTGATTTCTCTTCTTTCCAGTAACCCTGAAAAACACCATACTAGCTATAAAAATAAAATGTTGTAATTAGAGTGCGGGGGAGTATATGTTTTTTTGTTTGTTTGTTTTTGTTTTTTTGTTTTTTCAATATATGAAATTTATTGTCAAATTGGTTTCCATACAACACCCAGTGCTCATCCCAAAAGGTGCCCTCCTCAATACCCATCTCCCACCCTCTCCTCCCTCCCACTCCCCATCAACCCTCAGTTTGTTCTCAGTTTTTAAGAGTCTCTTATGCTTTGGCTCTCTCCCACTCTAACCTCCTTTTTTTTTTTTTTTCCCTTCCCCTACCCCATGGGTTTCTATTAAGTTTCTCAGGATCCACATAAGAGTGAAACCATATGGTATCTGTCTTTCTCTGTATGGCTTATTTCACTTAGCATCACACTCTCCAGTTCCATCCACGTTGCTACAAAGGGCCATATTTCATTCTTTCTCATTGCCACGTAGTACTTCATTGTGTATATAAATCACAATTTCTTTATCCATTCATCAGTTGATGGACATTTAGGCTCTGTCCATAATTTGGCTATCGTTGAGAGTGCTGCTATAAACATTGGGGTACAAGTGCCCCTATGCATCAGTATGGGGAGTATATGTTTAAAGTCATAGATATATTAGCTTATATCACATATGTGGAAAAAGCAGATATTATACAATTTAGTTCAGTAGCAATACATTGAAACACCATTAGCATTCTCTACTAGGAATAAAATGATGAACAAGATAACATCATTCTGCCATTGTGGATTATACTGTAGTAGGACTATATTAAGTAATTATAAATATATAAGTATGATTGAAGGGATGTGGAATATTGATTGCTGTGGGAGAGAATAGCAAGGGAATTTTATTTTGTCGATGGGGTCAGTGAAAGCCTTTGATAAAGTGTTCTTTAATGTATATGCATTATTTACCATGTGTGCCAATCAGACCTCTAAGGAAGGGTTAAGGAAGTAACTGGGGTATAGGCTGTAGATGAGACCTGATGGAATCAGGCACCCATGATGGAATCCTCTCTCTACAGATGGTGTAAGGCCATGGGAGTAGACACAATTCCTTGGGAGTTTGTAGAAAAGAAACACTCTTGAGAACCAATATTTAGCAAGAGATTAGAGGTGCATTTAGGACTGACAACCCCAGATATAAAATTATGTAAGTGGAAATATCTTATACATCATCTAATCTGATTTAGTCAGAATAAAGATGAGTCAGATAAGGTCCTGTTAGACTCAGTATTTTTCTATACGACATGGCACAGAATGTCTCCCAACATTTACCTTTCTACTGTAGGTTTTATATTAATCTAACTTAGCCTTTTAGTGGTATTTTATCTGCATTGAATTACAAATTGTGAGGGTGCAAGAATTTTTTCCCCTATATTTGTCTTTAACACCCTTTGGTGGTAGAAAAACTTAAGATATCTCTCATGTAATCAAATCTAAATGTCTGCCTTGTCCCTGCTTATGAAACAATTATCAAATAAGATAATTCTTGGACATTGACTCTAGGTTGTTTTCCTTGGTTGCTCAGCCTGTTACGTCTGTGTGCTTAGAATATCATGTACTTTTTCTTACAGCCTTTATTCATTTCTCTTACTAGACTCTAGGCTACCTGTGGGCAGTTTCTGTTTTCTAACTATGGTTTGAATCCAGAGAAACATAGTGCCTGGCAAAAATAGGAATGGTATTTGCTAAATGAATGAAACATGCAGATATCTGAGACTATAAATTCTTTAAAGATAGAAACTCACTGTTTTCTTCTGGACAAGTACAAATATTTGCACATAATGAAAACACAATTATGTTGACTTACGGTTCCTTCTTTCTAGGAGATATCTTTTCTTATGGTTTGAACTGAGGGCAGTAAGTGATAGCATTAAGAGTAACAGGTGGATTTTTTAAAAAAATTGAGTCTCACAAGAAATATGAGCCATTATTAGACATAAAAGTATGTCAAACAATAAAATTCATAATTGTAAAATACTCATTACCTTTGGATCTAAAGATTGAATTGTACAGGATTGCTCATAAGGTTCATAGCATATATATTTTTAAGCCTCCAAAATATCTTTTATTTAAAGACCTTCTTTTTAAACCACAGAGTGTAGAGATAGTTAGGTTCTATTTATTGCTAATTTCTCTCTGGCTATTTTTTTCCTTTTTGTATCATGCCCACAGCAGCTGTTTCCCTAACCCTTACCCCAGCCCACAGGCTTTCCCACGGTCCTTTTTGGGCTGTCACTTGGCATTGATCCTTAGTGTGAGAGATTAAACATGTGTCTGAATTATAGTTATGACCACACTACTATCCATCAGGTTTCCCATAAGGGTGATTATGCTTATTTTTACTCCCAAACCAGGTGATTATTTTACAATGAAAGTATTCAGTTCACTTTGAATAAGTCTTCAAGCTCCTCATTTAATCTCTCATTCCTTGGTAACATGCTGATACTTTGCTCTTAGGTTTTGTAGTTCAGTGTGAGCCAAGCTCATGGGATATTAGTGTTGGGAACACAAAGAAGGGCCTCCGTGTTAGACAGAAGTGGTGTTTAGTTCAAACTCTGACATATGTTAGCTTGTAAGCCTGCACGTGTGATAGTTAATTTCTATGGGTTTTAACCTCCTTATGTATAAAATTATGTGCTTTTGGCAACACTGATCCAAATGGTATCATTGTGGAAGATTGGAAGCTAACACATTATGGGCCCTATCACTGTTTCATTCAAAGGTATGAAATCAAGGCTGCTACTTCTAAGGTATGCATCCATGGCTCTACGATATCCATAGCACAATTTGAACTTAAGTTGCAGGGACACTTCCAGGTTGACATATGGGTGTATGTGAAATCGTGGCGGACAAGGAAGGAATAAATGACTTAAAACAGATTACAGTTCTCACTTGTGAACATTAGCACACTGGCATTAAAGGATCTGGTAATCAGTGGTCTAACTTATATTAGAAACAAAACAAACTACCTTTAAGTTCGTTTAGCTATACAGAGTAATTGGTAACTACATTAGTTGCATTCTTAGGAGCTCTCTTTATTATCCTTGTTCCCAAGCGCTATTTAATACATTTTAAGTGTTAAAGGAAGAATAAGTAGTGGGTCAATAAATAAACAATAAATGATTTAAAGATGTTCATTACATTCATAAATTTCAGACATAAATACAAACAACCTACCTTTGCGTGTGTGAGTGCCTATATGCATATGTGTGTGTGACTAAATGGTTACAATTTAAAATCAGGCCAAAATTAAACATTCAAAAGAACACTTATTAAGCAGCTACTGTGTACCAGGAATAGTAGGAATATTTTCATCCAAATTTAGGACACCTCTTGCACACACTATAAAACAACTTAATTTTTTATTGGTGTGTATTTCAATCACATCTTTATTAGTCTTCCTATGAATGCCTTCATTACTTCCCAAAGCCCTCAAGAAATTATGAAAGAATTAGAAGAGACCTTTGATTTTTAGATTCAAATTTTCAGACAGGATCATGTGAAAATTCTTTTCTCAGGTTCTCATACATATATGGTTATGAATACACAAGTATGGGCTATTCTTAGTTACTGTTAATTTAGAAAGAGCCCTCCTTTAGGAATACTTTTTATAGCTGTCAAATGGCTTAAATTTAGATCTATATTCTTAATTTTATACTCAAAGTATATAAGGTAATCTGTTGTGATTTTTCCCCTTATATATGTACCTTATTAAGGGAGTATGGTTATTTTTATTAAAAAAATTTTTTTTTAAGTTTACTGATTTTTTTTTTTAGGGTGAGAATCCCCAGCAGGTTCCACACTGTCATTGCTGTCAGCACAGAGCCCCCTGCAGGGCTCAAATTCACAAACTGTGAGATCATGACCTAAGCTGAAATCAAGAGTCAGATGCTTAACTGACTCAGTCACCCAGGTGCCCCTGATTATTTTTTTTAAAACAAATACACATTTTACAAATGATAGTGGAAGCCTTAACCAAAGTATGCTTAATATGTATACAAGATAAGAAACTTCGTTTCTGCAACTAGAATTCATGCTAGAATATGGACACTGATACTTAAGGCATAAATATATTTTGTAAAAAAGAGTTTATTTATTTATTTTGAGAGGGAATGGGGAGAGAATCCGAAGCAGGCTCTGTGCTGCCAATGCAAAGCTCCACACGGTACTCAAACTCTTGAACTGCTAGATCATGACCTGAGCAGAAATAAAGATGCTTAACTGACTGAGCCTCCCAAGTGCCCCTAGGCGTAAATACATTTAATTTAACCTTTCCTCTGTACTTGATTTGTTGTTGGCTAAAAGAGTTATTTATGTGACATTTATGTGGCAGTCCTTAGCTTTTAGAAACAGTTTACTTGTTCAAAAAATAAACTGGCAGTGCACAAAATTACTATTATATAAAAAGGACATTTTAAGTCTGATATTAGAATAATTTATCTTTTGTTTTACATTAAATTTTTAAAATTGATTTATTTAGAAACTTAAAAAATATTTTTAAAGTTTTTTTTTTGAGAGAGAGAGTGTGAGCGAGGGAGGGCCAGAGAGAGAGGGAGACACAGAATCTGAAGCAGGCTCCAGGCTCTGTGCTGTCTGCACAGAGCTTGACAAAGGGCTTGAACTCACAAACTGTGAGATCATGACCTGAGCTGAAGTCAGACGCTTAACTGACTGAGCCACCCATGTGCTCCTGGCAACTTCTTAATAAACCACAAATTATATCTTGGATACTGACATATTTAAGAATATTGCCAAAGTTATGGTATAATTAGGCTTGAGAAGTCAAAGTTGCCCATATTTTTAACTTCCTGTGGTAGCAATTCATAAATGAAGATTCTGGTATAAGTGCTAAGAGTATGGACTTTTGTTTTGCAAAGTTTCTTTAAACTTGAAGAGACATCCAGAAGGTTCTGAGTTCATCCACCCAGTTTCAGCCAGAATGGCTTTCAAATTGTCGCATGGCTCATTTAGGCAATTAAAACATTGTAATTGTCCTACTAAAGGTCTAGAAGTATGCATTTACCTCACAAGTATTATAAACAGGAATACTAGTTAAGTTTTATGGAACGATTTAATGGGAAAAATGTAGAATGATAAAACCTACATTTGTAGAATGCTTGTTATATATCCTAGGCAATTTATATCACCTCATATTTTTGTCATAAAGATTAAGTAAATTAATAGAAAATACATACATATGCCTTGCATGTGTGTTATCTATTTATAATAATATCAATTATTAATTATAAAAAAGTAATAGGTGGGAGAGCCTTAATTTGAAATCTGTTTGAATTTGAATTCCTGCCTGACCTCTATGTCCATTCTGCTTTTCATTGAGCTTTTCTAATTTTCACATGTAAAGAATCAGGATGGTCCAAACAGGTCACCAGGGCCTCCCTGTTAGTGATCCTTCAAAACAACCTTTTTTATGGGTTTTATTTTTATTTAATTGGAAAGTTCTAAATTTTACTTCCAATATAGTTCACATACAGTGTTATATTAGTTTCAGATGTAAATATGGTGATTCATAGTTCTATACATTACTCAGTGCTCATCATGATAAGTGTACTCTTAATCCCCATCACCTATTTCACCCTTCCCCCTTCCTTTCTTCCCTCTGGTAACCGTCAGTTTGTTCTCTATATAGTTAAGGGTCTGTTTCATGGTTTGTCATTTTTTTCTTTTGTTCGTAAGTTTTGTTTATTAAATTCCACGAGTGAAATCACATGGTATATGTCTTTCTCTGACTTACTTTGCTAGTATTATACTTTCTAGCTCCATCCGCGTTGCAAACGGCAAGATTTTATTCTTTTTTTATGGCTGAATAATATTCTTTGTGTGTGTGTGTGTGTGTGTGTACGTACAACATCTTTATTCATCTTTCAGTGGACACAGGTTCCTTCTAGAATTTGATTATTGTAAATAATGCTGCAGTAAACACAAGGGTGCATGTATCCTTTTGAATTAGTATTTTGATATTCTTTGGGTAAATGCCCCATAGTGGAATTACCGAATCATATGGTATTTCTATTTTTAATGTTTTGAGGACCCTCCATACAGTTTTCCACAGTGACTGCCAGTTCGCATTCCCACCAACCAGTGCATGGGAGTTCCTTTCTCTCATATCCTTGCCAACCCTTGTCGATTCTTGAGTTTTTGGTTTTAGCTATTCTAACAGGTGTGAGGTAATATCTCATTGTAGTTTTGATTTGTATTTCCTGATGATGAGTGATGTTGAGCATCTTTTCATGTGTCTGTTGGCCATCTGTATGTCTACTTTGGAGAAATGTCTGTTCCTGTTCAAAAAAAAAAAAGTCAACAACAAACACAATAGACCTTGGGAATAGAAGTTGGCTTGTGACGACTTACCAGACTATCAGGATGCCTTTCAGTGGTCACTGAATTTACACCAAAATACCTACTACCTACACTTTCTCAATTTCTTCTGTAAAATGGGGATGATGACAATACCAACCCTAGATTTATTGGAAGGAGGAAATGAGATACTGCATGTAAATTGCTGAGCACAAAGCTTGGCATATAACAAGCACTCAGTAAAGTTTAACTGTTACTGTTGCATTGAGGACTGTGTATCATATAATTGTATTGGCTGTGAGTGCTCACTTGTGGCCTAA
Source organism: Acinonyx jubatus (assembly GCF_027475565.1). Taxonomy (NCBI): domain Eukaryota; kingdom Metazoa; phylum Chordata; class Mammalia; order Carnivora; family Felidae; genus Acinonyx; species Acinonyx jubatus. The sequence goes on from NC_069387.1 coordinate 52,461,122, forward strand.
CTGAATCCTATGTCCCGAACTTGATGCTATACTTCGGGAACTAATCTTACTTCTTATTGTACCTTGGCACTCCTCTTCTTATTTTCTGGCAATCCACTTGCCCCATCCATTTTGTTTAAGTTTTTTTTTTTTTTAATGTAGTTATGTTTTAAAAAGATTTGTTAGCTTGAATTCTGTGATAAGCAACAAAATAAATGACAATAATCAACGTTAATATTTTAGCAGTTTCTCCCATTTTTTCAATGCTTTTACAGTTTATATAATTAGGATCATAGGTTACATATTGATTTGTTTTCTGTATTTTTAATTAACAGTATTTTCTAACCATTGCCTACAGCATTAAAAGTATGAAAACTTTTACCACTTGTATGCTTTTTCGCTGTACATCATTTTTATTACTTGTATACTTCTTAAGAGTCTGTGTATGAGTGTGTCCTTTTTTATTTAAGCATTTCTCATTGTTAGACTTGTTGATTATCTCCAGGTTTGATCAGTATAAATAATACTGAAGTAAATATTTGAATAAGCCTTTGTTTAATTTCTGATGATTACTTCCAGATACATTTCTATGTATGTGATTATGGATTAAGTAACTAAGCATTCTGGGAAAAAAAAAAGGAACCAAGCATTTTGTACTTTAATGGTTTACAATCTAATAACTAAAATTGGGAGAAAATTTCTTTTAAAAATGCAGCAATGGTTTTTAAAGTGCTCTGTGACCTCTTTGGGGTTACTATTGAGATGGCAAGAGCTTTACACTGATGGTAACCTTTTTCATGTCCCTTTCTTTCTGACAGCAAGTGAAATTTGTTATTTAATAACAAGGATGCATTTCAAAATATCAGGCTTGACAAAAAAAATTAAGTTACGTGTTCTTGCTTCATTTTATAATATATCTATTTTGAGCACTCATATACTAGATACCATGTTTATTTTTTTTTAATGTTTATTTTTGAGAGAGAGAGAGAGAGAGAGACAGAGTGTGAACAGGGGAGGGACAGAGAGAGAGGGAGACACCGAATCTGAAACAGGCTCCAGGCTCTGAGCTGTCAGCACAGAGTCCGACACAGGGCTCAAACTCATGAACTGTGAGATCATGACCTGAGCTAAAGTTGGACACTTAAGCAACTGAGCCACCCAGATGCCCCAATATACCATATTTAATAAATAGTTTAAAATTAAATTACAATCCTCTGATTAAATTTAATATTAGTGAAGAAATGTAGTTGGAGGAAGGTGGTTTTAGGAACTTTTTTTTAAGTCAGGTGAAGAATATTTTACTGACTTTACAACTATTACCAAAATTCTTAGAAGAAAGTATGGAAAAATATTTAGCTGTTGTTTCAAGTATAGAGAGAACATTACACCCTTTTCACTCTACCCATTTCCATAAAGGGTTTGGGTGTCAGATGGAGCCAGACTTCAGAGAGGAAAGAAAATATCTGTGGCACAGATAGAATGTTTTGGAATCTTCTTGGGAGCTTTATAAGAGTGTGGGAAGGAGAAAGTCCAGGGAACCAGGTGAGCAATAGACTGCAATGTGCCTCTTCCTTGTAAATCCCCCATCTCCATCCTCTGAACTCAGAAATCTCATCAATTCACGAATGCTTGCTTGCAAGTTTTACATCATTCTTAACATGTGAGAATGGGCTTAGCTTCGTGCTGAGGTTGACATGTGGATTGAGGCAACCCTGAAAGAAGAGTGAAAACTCTTGAAAGAGACTAGCACCCAAGAAGAGTGAAAACTCGGTGATGACTCCTAGGGACAGGAATTTGATGAAGAGGAAAGGTTGGAATAGGAACCTTCACCAACTGTGGAATTTGGGGGCATGAGATTTTACTTGTACCCATGGGTCATGGAGGCCTCAGTTTGAAGGCTTGGCTATAGGAGTTTTCAAGAGCATTGCAGAGATGGTAGGATAAGCCCGACTTTTCATGTTGTATGGAACAGAATCCCTGAAGGATTGGCTACACAGTGCCAAATAAAGTCCCCACGCTGGATATGCATCAGGTCTATCACTAGAAATACAAACTTCTGGATACATAGGGTTAGGGTTTGGTCATTCCACTTTGCTATCAGATTCCAGGTAAGTTATCAGGCAATAAAGTGATGAATGTCTTGCCCTTTATTCATATGTCCTGGATCTGACAAATGTTTGGACTGTACTTCAATAGGAATAGGGGAAGGGCAGGTATGAGTGATAGACCTCAATATTGTGCCATGTAGTAGAACGAGGGCAAAAAAATTTTTTTTTTCTAATCACAAGAGGTGTGTGAATGGAAATACAGTTTGGTGGAGATAAAATAGAAGATGTTGAAATGGTAAAGTTGTAATTATGATACATGAAATAGGATACTTATATTACATAAATTTGTATGTACTGCTAGTACAGAAATCATCAAAGTGATGGATTACCCATCTTAAAATATTTGGCATTGGTTTTTAGGCACATATATTTGTATATTTTTCTAGGTTTTTTTTTTTTCTTTCAGAAGTTGCCTTTTCTGCTATTTATTTTGCCTTTCTGTAAGTATCATTTTAATGTTTTGCTGTTCAGGAAACAAATAATGGTAGATTTAATTTTGATGATCAGATTAGTTAATGTTTTTATATATGTCTTTATCAGACTTAATTCTGTGTTCACACCAAGTGACAACTCAAGACTGTGAGAATATTCTATTGGCTATGAGGTTTTTTGCTTTAATTGCAGCTGAGTTAATCTGTAGAATTTAGCAATTATACTGCCATCTATCTTAAGGGTTTATAACACTAGTATAGAATAAGCAAATAGCATAAAACACTTGTACCTGTGTGTGCTTCAGAGTTTTATTGGTAATAAAAAAAAAAAAGGGGCATGCTGATTTTTGTGCTTGGGAACAGAATCTGTTTCTAACCTTTGCTATTAACAGGAAGTGGGAGAGGTGAAATGAGGCCTGGTTTTGTGGCTGGGCCAGAGCACTCTGTGTTCCTAAGAGTGGCATTTAGGTTTCATGTCTGTCTAGCTTCTTGCTCCTTGGAATAGCTGGCCTTTGAAGTCCTGAAAACATAGATTGGTAATGAGCAACATAAAGTCAGGAGTGGGCAAATATTTGGAAAATCCAAGCTCTGAGAATAGCCAGTCTAGAATAATTTGGCTTAGACTGTTACAACTGCAGTTTCCTTTCCCACCTACATTATGAAATTTTTCTAATATAATGGTATAAATTTCCCAAATAAGAATAATTGAGAAGTCTCAACTTCACTTCTATTTTCAGGTAGAGTGATTGCCGTATTTATTTTTAAATTGTAGGATAGCACTAACTTGCTGTCTAGAGTATTAAAGGAAAATTCAGCCCCTGAAGTGCCTAGTTTTGCAGGTAGAAGTGGAATCAGAAAAAGGAATTCTAAAGTAAATTTTTGGTTATATACTACATACCTTTGAATGAAAGTTATTAACCTTTTATTATAATATATACAGTGTCCTGTTTTAGAAAATATTCTCTGCCAGAAAAAAGCTCACATAATTTATTACTTATTTCCACCAAGGTCCTGTTCTAAAAATATTTCTATTTTTATTTTTTAATTTTTTAAATAATTTTTAAAGTTTATTTATTTTGACAGAGACAGACAGAATGCTAGCCGGGGAGGGGCAGGGAGAGAGACAGAAACCCAAGCAGGCTCTGCAGAGTCAGCACAGAGCCGGATGCGGGGCTCGAGCTCACAAACTGCGATCATGACCTGAGCCGAAATCAAGAGTTGGATGCTTAACCACCTGAGCCACCCTGGTGCCCCTAAAAATGTAATTTTTGTTTTGTTTTGTTTTAGAGGATGGACATGACAGTAGCTCCATCTAAGCTTAGGTGAATACTGGAGAATATCCCATTTACCAATGCTCTACTGTCTCTTCCTTTAAGAAAATAAAAATAGGCAAATTTTGCTAAATGGTCCCAAAGGGAGGACATACATGTGTGTGCTTTTATATATTTAGGAATATGTTAATTTTATTAAAAAAATTTTTTTTAAGTTTATTTAATTTTGAGAGAGAGAGAGAGCGAGCAAGCAAGCAGGAGAGGAGCAGAGAGAGACGGAGACACAGAATCCTAAGCAGGCTCCAGGCTCCCAGTTGTCAGCACAGAGCCCAATGCGAGGCTCAAACTCACGGACCGTGAGATCATGACCTGAGCTGAAGTCGGACACTTAACTGACTGAGCCACCCAGACACCCCAGGAATATATTAATTTTAAAAGGCAATCTGAGTTATTAGCATATTTATCTCTTGCCTTGGAGACTGTTCTTAAAACTATGAAGATTATTTAGTTCCAATTACTATAGACTTTTGAAATCTGATTTGATATTCTATTATTTACCTTTTAAAAACTTACATTTATAGTTGTGACTGTCAAAATATAACACATGTATAATTTTTGGAGGAGGTAATTTTATAATACTGATACCTTTATCTAATCTGTTATAATTATGTAACAGTGATAGTTTAAAATTTCAGTTGCCTGATAATTAGACTTGGAATACTAGAAATCACTAGAATGCATAGCTTGGGTTGATTTTGGTTATGTTTGGTTTTACACAGTAGCAAATTATAATGCCAATCTCTATACTCAGGTCTCTGAAAAAACAATGTGGCCTTTCATTTATGAAAATGCATTTAACATATTTATCACATTTATACATATTTATAAAATATACAGAGGAAATCTACATACATTTTAAAATAGAACTCTATAAATATTTGTATCATCCTAGATAAGAAAATTACAAAAATAATGACAATTAGATGTCACATGTCTGTTAGGAGCTCAGTTTTTTCCCCCAAAAGATTCCTCCCTCCCTTAGACACAATGTACACACTTTCATATATGAACTCATAAGCCTGTATCTGCCTTGGTTGACTTCCTTCTGGGGACTTTAATCCTGAAATGTTTCATAGCACACATACAGCTAAGATTAAAGTGTTCTTTTTAAGAGCACACTTTTCATAATGCCTTGAACGTGTTTTCCTGTGGCAGAGGGAAACAACCTCTCATGCACCTGGACAAACAAAGGTGTTCCTTCAAAAACAGACTTTCAGAATCATTAATTCTGGTTTAGAAGTAATTATAAAGGTTAAGTGACTCTCATGCGGAAGGCTTTAGAGCTGGTTAGTGGCCCATCTGTGGTTTGCCTCTCCCTTGTTTACATCTTCCCCATGCCATCTACATTACTGTGTCTCCTCTTCAAAGTTGAATTCCCTTTGCAGCAAGGGGGGCAAAGACAGCCTTCCAGCCTCTTCTAGCCTCCTGGTGGGATGCAGGGCCCACTCACTGAGATAAACACTTGGGCTGAAACACGTCCTGAGGTAAGGCGAGTGATTGGTACGGGTTGGGAGAAGGGTGGGTTTGTTAATTCATTTGAGTCCTAAAGATGTAGAAAGAACAGAGAGTACACAAGAGTACAAATAGCAATAACCAGGTGGGAAATCAGTAGTGGGTTCACTGCTGATTGGAGTGGAGTCACTCTGTTTTAGTGTGAGGTTGAAGAGGTAGCAATGTCTTTAAGTGAGGTTGAAGAGGTGAAAGTTGGTAAGAGATGATGCAGACTAGTGGGAGGAAAGCAGTGGATTTTTGTCCTTTCCTTAAAACGTAATCATAAATTCAAAATTAGGAGAAAATAAGTATTACCAGAGTAAAATTCTCAAAGGATAAATTATTTTTTGCTTGAAATTCTTAGTACTTTTATAGTAATCATATTGGTTTTTACTTGCTGTATTATAGAATGGCTGTACAATAAGGAGGTCAATTCTTGGTTGTTAGGAAGGGAAAATGTGGAGATGAGAAAGGAAAAGATAGTGATTAATGGGGACATGAGCTGAAACATGGCATTTTGTCTCATATCTGAGTGGGGTGGAGGACTCTATATCAGTAGGCCTCTTCTTCTGTCTCATTTTCTCTCTCATTTCCTTTAGTACTTCTCCTGAATCACAGGTTTTTATTTCAGTAGGAAAATAATTCAGTGAATACAACTAGATGAAGAGAAGCATATATGAATTGACTTTCTAAGCAAAAAATTTGGACATATGCATATGAGTTTATTAAAAATCCTATTATTGCAAATTATTAACATGAATTCACCCATGAATCAACAATGAAGTGCTTCTACCCATGCAAAACAGAAATTGTTTTGGAGGTAGTATGGAATAATGTTTACAGCTACCTTATGGATGATTTATGTTAAAATTGCTATGCATACATGTCAAAATCTCTATTGGAAAATCGTAGAACAAATAAGCAAGTTTCCATCACTCACACTGTAGATTGAATCAAACAGCTAATGACAAAGTTTGATAAATATTAGTAATGCTTATAATTAGAAAGTAAAGAAGCAGAATATCAACAATAGAACAGCCATCTCAAGACAGTGGATTACTATGTAATGACAGAATTCCATCAATTGTGGCCTGCACGTTCTGCTCTGTCTGCTTGAATGGCATAGCCACACACTTCAAAGCCAAGTGAGGGCTCAGTGTGCTGAGGAAATTCTGATGGCATGCTGCTAGTTTTACTGGTTATATAGCTCTTAGTTTTAGGTAAAAAATGGTGCTCTGTGAAATCCCTGTGTCATTCATCTTAAACAACTAACAAAAGAACATATTTTAGATAACCTTACGTTAGCGGGAACACACATGGGTTGCCAAAAATATTGAATACTTAAAATCCAGGTCAGTTCCTGGATTGGTTTGGTGACCAATAATGAGTGGTGGCAATGCATGTTTCTGAGAGTATTTTTTATTTGTAACCCCTGAATATGTTGGGGACATATATAAAGTTAGTGGACTTCTTTCCATTAGAAGATGGGTGCTAATGAAGTTGAGTGATTTTTTTTCTTCATACAGTGTTTCTGATTGTCCTATCACTTCCACAATTCTCACTGTGCTTCTCTTCTATATTTAAGAGAATATTTCACTTTTTAAAATAAAGCCTCATTGCAATTTACTTAAAAGTTTATTTTTTTTTTGCCCTAAGGAATGGTGTAATTTATGAGTTTACATATATGCATGTTTGTATGAATAAATAAATTTATAATATTGATATTTAAATAGAGCTAGCACCTAGGTTGGGCCAGACATTATTCTAAGCACTTTACAGATACTAATTTATACAATCCCTTCAACAGCCCTAAAAGTGACCTTTGTATTTTGGATTCAATATAAAGTTATGCTCAGAATGTCTATGACCAATTTCTGTGTTGTGTATCATGATTCTGTTTATTTATTATCTATTTGATGGAACTAAGACTAGCATATAGAAATATGAAGATGTTGTATTTTGTTTGTTTTCCAGGTGTCTGGCACAGTACTTACTTTTCTAAGTATGTAAATGCTTGGATTGTGAGTAACTTGTTCAGCCAGCATTCCACAAGATGAGCAAACATTTCTAATAAATTTTAACTTGATAAACAAGCGATGTCTTGCAATACAAGTAGTACATGATGCCGAATGTCACATGATCACAGCTGAGCCAGTGGTTCTTGAAATTCGCTTTGAAATATGAGAACTTTGAAATTATAAACATGTTTCCAGAGTGAATTATGCTCACAAACCAAGGTTTTACTGTATTTAGTTAGGATCAAGAGACAGCATAACATCATGATTATGAGCCCCAGTCTGGTCCTGGACTACCTGATTTTGAATCCTGGCTCTGCTTCTTACTGGCTGTGTGGTTTAAGGCAGGCTACTTAAGTTGTCCGCACTTTAGTTTCGTCATTTGTTAGATGTATATAATAGAAGCACCTACTTCATAATTTTTATCCACGTAAAATGAGTTAATATTCTTAAAAGCACTCAGAACAGTGACCAACACATATTACGTATAAGTAATGGTATACATAAATGTGTTATTTGAATTTTCAAGAGTTCCCCAAAGGAAAAATACTTAAGTCTGTTGAAATTTTAAGACATAAGAATGGCAACCAGAAGAGATTTTGTAACAAAATGTAGTGGGTTCTCCCAGATTTTTATCTCTGCCTTAGGCAGCTACACGTGTCACTGGCTTCTCTGTTAACTGGAGTAAGTGGTTGCTGGCTCCAAATGTGAACTGAATATGAAAAGTTTCAGTTTGTGAAAAAATCTGGAGGTTTTACTTGACTACAAACTTAGTATGAGCCAACTGTAAGATGCAGCTGCTTAAAGGGAGGGGGAAAGAAAAAGAAAACCATTAAGGCTTTCCTAGGCTGTATAAATAGAAATAGAGTGTCCACATCATGGGAAGTAGGATCTTTGATGTACCTAACACTAGCTAGATCACAGTTGGAATACTGTGTTCTAAGACACTGTAATTTTAGGTAAGACATTGACAAACTGGTGTGCCAGGGGTCTGGAAATCATGTAGAAAACCGGGGAAGCAGGGATGGGTAGCCTAGAAAAGACCAAAGAGAACTAAAACATTTATCTCCAATTATTGACAAGGTTGCCATTTAAAAAAAAAAAAAAAAAAAAAAGGACACACTTTTGTCCTGCTCTAGAAAGCAAAAGTAGAATCAATACAATGAAAGTAACATGCACATTTTAACTCAAGGGGGAAATTTTATAACCATCAGTCCAATAACGGGAGTAGTTTGCTGTTGTCCTTTAATAATGGGTACTGATACTGAGTCTTGCTGGAGTGCTGTAAGAATTCCTGTATATGGTCCAAGATTAGATTTGATCACTCACATGTACCCAAATCAAATTGATGTGTTCATATCCTCATTGGGATTGGCTAGTGAAGACCTCTGGAAAATTCATTAAGATTTTAAGGCTGTTATATGATTGCATGGATGGTAAAGATTAGACTTGCTGGCACTATTGGCTATATTTCCCATAATGAAAAGAGTAAAACATGTAATTGGTTCACTTGTATGCAGGTTGGTTTTGAACCCAAGTAAGGCTGCATCAAGGAGCACTGATGATACATTGTTTTCTTAAATTTCGTGAATTCTTTTGACTTAGATTTAGTACGTTATTAAGAATTTGTTATATGTATGTCAACAAAAATAGTTTGATAAAGGACTAATTGAATATTGTATGATGTTGGGATCTGACCAGAGATCTTGTCCCTGATCTCTAGTTAGTTAGAAAGGTTAAGAAGAGTGGAAATAATGTGTACTTTTGAGTTTTATATGTGAACAGTATTTGAGATTCATACTGGTACATTAAGGATTCTGTTTAAGAATGAGTATGAAAGTACACTACTGGAAAATATAATTGGAAACATCTATGGTATATCCTTGAGAACTGACTTCATGTCTAATAGGAATGTTTCTCTTTTGGTATTTTGTTCTTGCGTCTTCAAATATATGCTCTTTGGGTTAGGTATGTGCTAGATCTTAGCATTCCTTTAAAACTCATCTCATCAAAATATTTGCCTTTATTGTATTAATAGTGCCTAGTTTCAGTGATTTGTTATAATTTCTTTGAAAAAGCAATAAAGTAGACTTAGTAATTTTATAGTTTTCTCATAGAAGACAGATAATTTTAACCAACCGACTTTGAGGGAGGGAGGGAGGGGCAGAGAGAGAGGAAGACACAGAATTTGAAGCAGGATCCAGGCTCTGAGCTGTCAGCATGGAGCCTGATGTGGGGCTCGAACCCACGAACCATGAGATCATGACCTGAGCTGAAGTTGGATGCTTAACCAACTGAGCCACCCAAGCGCCCCAGAAAACAGATATTTTAAAATTTTATTTAATAAATTTAACCTTATAATGTACGCATTTCCACATAGGATGGAATAAAAAGTAAAGGTGATCTAAATAAAGAATTAAAAGGCACATTCACATATTTTTTGCAGTACTAGATAATAGGAGTTTGCTATGATCCAGAATATATTGTCATCCTCCCAGACTATCCAAATTAATAAAGAATTTCTTTGTCTTCTTTGAAACAGGAGTGGGTACAGCTGAGAAATTGTTTCTACGTTTCTGGTTCTGGTCACATCTATGCTAAAGTCTGAATTACTAGGATTTGGTGAGGGACTATGCAGTTAGTTAGTCCCTGTCCTCCATATAGAATTTTTCTTCCTGTTGTAATCCTGTCGTGAAGACACATTACAAATCAAACCACCCTGGTATGAATGTTTATTTCAATTTTTGATACATTTAAAAAACATAGATAAGAACATGAAAGGTAGATATAATTGTAATGTTTATTGATTGTAATCTATAAGTTTTGGAGGTTTTTTTAAAAATTCCAAAGCATGGGACTGGGTATGTGCAAAAGTAGGGAGATGATTGTGCATTCAAGTGTTCGGGTTGCAAATTATTTCCTTTGTTCATCTACTTCAAAAGTAGTCAACGCCATCAAAAGAGGTTTAATTACTGGAATATTTTCTTAAACACGCTTATATTAACATATTGTCATCTGTAAAGTGAAATATCTGTAACGGAGATTTGTGAAATATGTCTACTGTAAATAACATTGATGTTATGAATCTTGATCTTGTCTATCCTTTTCTTATAATTCTACCATGCAAATTCTCAATTAGGACCTCTGAGGAAAATGACTTCTATTGATAGTATAAATAAGCATTTCACTAAGTAATGGTTTTGGGTGTAGTTAAGTTCTGTTGCTTAATATTGCCTTTAATGAACATAGACCAGAAAAATAGCGTACATAGGTTTGACTTCTGATTTCTTTTTTTTCTTCAAATGGTTACTTTTTGGCTGTTTTATCTTACTTTTAATTCTTGTCTCAAATTGTTCCCTGGTACAGTGCTGCAATGGACAGCCCTTTTTTTTTTTAAATCGTTAAAGATATGAGAAAATACATCTATGGGCCTTTGGAGGTGAGGAACATTTTGGATGTAAGAGTGTTGGGTTGTAAACACTGTATTGGCCACGTCTGTGTTTATGAAGCTTTTTCCTAAGTCGAGCAATTTTCAGTCAGCTAACCAGAAGACTATCCTAAGTAATGTAATGGGATCATCTTCAATGAAGCAAATGAACACTTTACTGAGCACCTGCTACAGCCAACACTCTTTGGGAGACAGGGATTGTAAAAGAGAATGTCGATGTATTTAGATTTGGTCGTTAGAGTATATATACTTTTTATAGTTAGTGTTGATGTTTTTTTTTTTCTTTTATCTCCCATCATTTCAGTTTCTCATTTTGTTTCAAATACCGAAGCATCAAATCCATGTTTCATATATCCTAGACACTGGTTGTCTATGTTTTCCCTGCATCCACCCAGCACCCAAATGCCAACATTTGCTGCATTTTGCCCTATGGTTTTAGACTTGAACTCCAGAATGCCCCCAAATGTTTAAAAAATTTATTTGTGTACATTTTCAAAATACCCTTCCTTGGAGGTCTCAGTTTTATGTGAGCTGTAGTTAAACTCTTTTTTCCATGACTTGTAGCATATGGTATTTAACTGTTTGCTAGTGTCACTTTCTCAAGTAAACATATTTGTACAAAAGTATTTTAAGAGAACAGTACACTTAATAAAAGGGTCTCCTCTAAGGTGACTCTATTGCTTAGACTTGGGTTTAAAAATTAAAATATATGTGGCTTCACACACTATTTCATTATCTTCCAAAGTTTGTCATATCTGATCTCTGGGAAAGAATCAGCATTAAAACTTTTTAAAGCCAGAATAATCTTTCTTACATTTCATCCTGAGATAATTGTTCCTAACAGAAGAGAATCAAATCCATTGACATTGTGGCCAGCCACTATCAACCTTGCATTAAAAAAAAAATACAAAAAAACAAAAACAAACAAAACCCACCAAAAACCCATCTATTGCATATGATTTGAAAATATAATCAAACATAAATCTAGGAATAGGAATTCTCTGACCTAATAGAGTATAAATTGCTTTCCATAAATTGTACCCTTAGTGCCTTTTTCATTTCAAATATTATTCACTGAATTCTTCCATCTTTTACCTCAACCACGTTATCACAAAGAAAGGACCTCTAGCCTTTTTCAATTCTGTTAGCCCTGTAATAACAATACTAATATTGGAATACATATTCACTATTCTAATTGTGGCTTCTCAGAGTGCAATTGTGGGAAGTGTTAGGCATGCTAGCTGAATCATAAACACAGCTGCAAACATCTAGAGCGTGATTATTGATGCCATTTGTAAATTAGAGATGTTCGTCACAGAATAATTTGGAGACTTGCCCCAAATCACGTGGATAATCAGTGGTCGGGTCATGATCATAGTCCAGCTATTCTAGTACTGGGGTGCATTGCTTTTCCCAGGAAATCAGGGGATCATGCCCAAAGTGCCATAATCAAATAAATTTGCAGACTCTGATCTTTTCATCCATAAAAAACTCCACAAAACAAAAATTTCAAGACGTGGGGAAGGAAATATCAGTAGTAGTAGTATCTGTGATTCCAATTTAGTGACTCAAATACTCAAGGGGACTGTTTGTGTTTGTGCTTACGTGATAAGTAGCAAAATGATAGTGTGGCTAGTGTGGGTTTTCTTGTGGGTTTTGGCTTGAGACAGAACTGGACTCAATCTTGGCTCTGCAAGTTACTAGGATTGTGGCCTTGGATAAGCCACTTAAACTACTGAAGCCCTGGTTTCTTCATCTACAGAATATGAAATGGATGTCATGGCCTTATTGCAATGTTTTGATAAGTTAGAGATGCTATACATAAACCACCTAACACAGTTCATGGAGCTGTGTGTATGCACACACACACACACACACACACCAACATCTCCTGAAAGGGTAAAAGGAAGTGATTATTTAACCCCTCTCAATATTTAAAGTTATTTGTTAAAGTTCTGAAATTGTGAGGCAATTTTAGCAGAGGCATACATGATGATCAGAACGCCATAGATAATTATTAGTCCTTCAGCCAAGTATTTTTAAGTACGGGAGTTGTCACCTTCAAGAAAATCAAAGAAACAGCAGAGATTACTAGAACATCTGGAGAAGTGATAGTGTCATTCATTTTGAAATTCTTAATATAATTCCTTAGCTGCTACCAAGAATCTGGGATTTTTTTTCCTACACGAAAACGTTGATGTACTGTTTAGAAAGATGGTATTTTGCTTAAACACCAGTTCAGTGTCTTCAGTAAAGGCCGGACACTGATTGCTTTGGAAGATGATGTGAACATTTAATCTTGAACACAGGTCTGATTTTGAGGCTTGGAAAGTAGAACCTGGTTAAATCGTTTCAAATAAGGAAATCTTTTGAAAAGCTACTAGTTTAGGAAATTTATTTTCCAGATGCTCAAACATTGCACAGGATGAACCACTTAACAATATAGGAGAAAACTAGTAATTCCTGTATGTCAAAATTTCAGTTATGAATGCTGCTCATTCTGGCATCACTCCGGATTTTTTCCGTGTACCTTGTATAAGTTATCTCATGCACTTGGCAGGATCATCCTGCATAGTTTGAAAAGCATCAAAAGCTGCTAGAATACTGTTACTGAACATCCAGGTGTTCTGAATCCTAGTGAGCGCTTTCCAGCCCTGCTTTCGTAAAAACGGATGTCCCAGTAGTCTCTGTGTGTCTAAGCACCAATAGCTCTTGGCCAGGCAGGGTTATGCTGATCTGAAGGTGCTTTGGGCTCAAGACCCTGGTAGCTAGAGGCATCCCATAGCGGACATTAATATTCTTGGCTTACTTGCATTTTCTGTCAATGGCTCATCAAAATGCTGTTTGACATGAAACGAGTGTTCCCTGTAGTTCCCTCTAATGGGCCTGGCAAACATTGCAGTCTGTCTTAGGGAAACCAGGTCTGTTAATTGGAAGGGTGCTTAACTAGTAAGCCATTCTTCATACCTGCTTCTATTTCTTCTTTAAGAAAAGAGCAAATTATCTGAGAAGGAGAAGAAAACAGGCATGTATTTTAGTTTAAGTTACTGTAAAAATATGAGTGGGTTTTGGGACCCTTCACTGTCTTGATGCTCTTGAAAATAAGCTGAAAGTAAACCCTACACTGATATAATTTGGTTAATCTATTACCTTGGGCAAAAATTCTGGAAAACTACTTTAAAAGATATGAAGAAGAGGACCCTCTTGCTGAAATCTTAGAAAATGGTGTTTATACCAACTATTAGTGAATAAAGAGAACACAACTGAAAACTTTTATGATGAAAATTTGTTATAGTGAGAAGATTCTCTTAGATTTTGTGTTTTTTGCCACCTCCCTTAATACATCTGAGCTTAGGCACACATACACAGAGACCCCTTAGAAAGACGTCTGTCTTCAATAAAACTTTGAATGCAACAAATGAATGCTTCACCTTGTTCTCTTTTATGTCATGGAGGTACCCCTTCCAGGGAGGAAGGAAGCACTCATGATTCTTGATGTAGCAAATTCACAACCTATATCCTGTAGGAAAATATATTTTTTTAATCAAGGAAGTTTTTGCTAATATTAATAATTTGATACAATCCCCTAGTTCTTGAGAAATACCATGGCTTTATTGAGCTTCTGTATTTTAACATGTTTTTCTTTTGTCTGAAGGAAAGTTGTCCACTTTGTTTTAGGGATAAATTACCCGGTTTTTTTTTTTTTTAATTCTTTGTTCTGGGGTCTGGTTGCATTACTTTACTTTGCTACAGGAGACCAAAAACAAAGCACTATACTGAAAGAAAGATCTGTAAAACTCTGGAAGTGAGCAAAGTTGAAATGGGTGACTGCATAGAAATTTAGCGTTTTATTTTAAAGTACGGTACTTTACCATAAATAGGTCCCTGTCGTATATGTAAGCATTGGCTGCTCTCTGGATCCCTGGGCACTTCCATTCCCTACTTTAATATGTATAACCACAACTTCACTGAACTTAAAAGAATTGTGTTTTAGTGAAGGTAATATTTATGGGCTTTCTGTTATTCTGTGGAGAGGGAGACGTTTCATGGGAAAATTACCTTAAATCCATGTTCTTGTCCAGGACTACAGCTGACCCACCCCTTGGCTCCAAGCAAGGCATTCTTTCTATGCCACAGTTACTGCCATAATATTTAAATATTCTGGATTCACTGGGAGATTCTTTTTTTAAATATCTCTATTATGTCCTTTTTATTTTTTATTTTTTTTTCTATTGTATCCTTTTAGTTTTCAGTCATCATATCTCCCTCAGATTGTCTCACTGGTGGGACATTACCATCCTAATACAAAGTTTGCATATTTGTTTGTCATTCTGTAATTCTGTCTAAACAGGTTGATTTTATGTTTTGAAAGTAAAAGACACAGAATGGGATAAAGCTGTGTAAGGAGATTCTCTGCATAGCTAAGTCTGGCTCTTTACACATAAGCACCATGTTCACATAAGCATAATGAATGAGCCTCAAATGTTAGAATTTCTGAAAACAGTTTCTTCATAAAGGTTGATAACATGACTTTTGTTGTTCACTGCAAGTACTGTTCTGCCACGTTGGTTCATGGGGAGGAAGAAAAGTTTCTCATCATTTGAGAGGAGGAGAGGAGGATACTGTATATAATATGAGAGGGGTAGGAGAAGATTTTATTGGGTCCATGACCTTAAAGTAACTTACTTACCTTTTTTTTTTTTTGAGTTTATCTTTTGAGAGACAGCGTGCACACACATGCATGAGGACTGAAGAGGGGCAGAGGGTGTGGGAGGGGGTGGAGAGAGAATCCCAAGTAGGCTCCAGGCTGTCAGCTCAGAGTCTGAGGCAGGCTTGATCCCACGGAACTGTGAGATCATGATCTGAGCCAAAATCAAGAGTTTGACGCTCAGCCACCCACGTGCCCCAATTTACCTGCCTTTTATGAAACTATTTCTTTATGCTTAAGACAAGGACATTTGAATTGCTGTGAGGATTACTTTAAATCAGATGGGTTAAGTGTTAGCACACTGTGCCTGTCAGATAGTGACTGGTAAGGGGAAAAACAAAATGCCACTGCTATTAAATGTACATGCAGCTATAATATGTCTAGATTTTCCATGGTATCAGATTACACTTCAGTTCTTTGAAATTCACTGGGAAAGCATAAAATAGACTGAAAGAAATCATGAAGTCAAAGATAATCTATGTGCCTTATCTTTTCAGTTGTTTATGACCTTTTGAAAGAAAATGTGTTTGTTTCATACATTAGGTTAATGATACATCATACAACTGTGGTAAAGTTCCTAAGTTTCTGTTAGCTAAGAGTTAAATTAAGGTTCTAGATTGACTGGCCTGGTTATCTGACTTCAGGTATTAACCTGTGTGCACTTTTAAAATGCACAGTTAAAAGCATGATTTCTTTTTTCTTCACAAATCTTTTACAAAAAGCTATGATAATATGCTGATGTTGATGAAACATTTGAATTAGAAAAGATGCTTTTACTTATAGGTGAACATGATAAGACCTCAGGTGGTTAAATGATTTGCCCAAAGTCACATCGACCTGGTTCTAATTTCTGGCTTCACCAAATATGTAGGTACTCTTTGCAAAAAGCAAACTTCTCCGAACATCTATCACATTTTCACTGTTTCCGGGATTATATGTGATTCTTGGAATTTTTTAAACAAATTTTTTAATGTTCATTTTTGAGAGAGAGACAGACACAGCACGAGTGGTGGAGGGACAGAGAGAGAATGGCACAGAATCTGAAGCAGGTTCCAGGCCCTGAGCTGTCAGCACAGAGCCCGACTCGGAGCTCAAACCCAAGAGCTGTGAGATCATGACCTGAGCTGAAGTCAGATGCTTAACCGACTGAGCCACCCAGGCGCCCCGATGCTTGGAAACTTCTTAAAGAAAACAAAAAGGAAGAGGTTCAGTTATTTTTCTCTTCTTCCCTTTTTCTATGTCACTGTAAAAAATCCAGAAAGTCTGAGGATCTTTGCTGAGAAGCTAGCATCTGATTAATGGAATCTGTAATGACTCCAAGAGTTAAGGAGAAGTTTCCAATCACGTTGTCATTTGTATTTATTCCTAAACCAGGGGTCAGTCAGGTTTTTAGTGCTTGTGGAAGGAGAATCTGCTAGACTGAAATAAAAAGTCATCCAAAATGGTTTACAAAGATGGGTGCTGCTGCTGAGATCTCTCATAGTGACAGGGAGCAGATCTGGTCTAGATAGTCCTGGGAATGTGAGGGTGCAAATGTACTAAGATTCACAAAGGTAAATGTATCTAATTGGGTATGTACTTTTAAGGGGAGGTGATTATAATTTGCAGTGATAATGGGAAAAGAAGTGAAATTGGTCACAGGGAGGACCAGGGGATCTCTCACATAATGACCAGTATAACGATCTGAAAGGTTAACCATCCCCCCTCCCTTAGCAAATGTCCTGGCAAATACAGATGAGGGCATTGTCTTTCCATGTCACTGCCAGAGTAAAGAAATGAAAAAGGAGGAGAGAAAGGGTATCATGGTGGGTTAAAGAAGGAAGTCTTGATTCAGCGTCTTGGGTAGAAGCAGTGTACTTCATTTCAGACACTTCCTCATCAATGTGATATAGAGGTCTTCAGTGTCTATAAAAGACCAGTCAAGTGGAGACTTATTTAGCTGTGAGATGTGTACTCAAGGCCCAAGACCTTCTAGTTTTGCAGCAGTGTCCATAGTCAGAAACACTTGGTAAGGTGTCTTCCAGTGGGAGGGTAGAGTGGTCTTCCTCTGATGAGGCTTCTAGAATACCCAGTTGCCAGGCTCTAGATTGTGACCAACAGGATCCTTGAATTGGGATCTGGGAAAGCTTCTTTATTTAATATGTTAATGATAAGCTCGAGTATAAGACTTTAAAGACCTAACAGTAACTGGTTATGCCAGCATGAGACAAGAAGGCATCAACAGAAGGTTGTATACCAATAGACACTGGTCAGCTGGAGACTATTTCATGTGGAGTGAGTTTATGCTTCCCAAAGTGGGTACTGCAAACAGCAAGACCAAAGGCAATACCTTAGGTCAGAGAGTTCAGTGCTTTCAGCAAGTTTTGAGATTCTAAGTTTGTGGATCTGATTAGTTCTCTTGATCTTATGTGATGACTGAGGGTGGTAGGGACAGTGATAATTATAAGAAATTTTTGAGATTTTCATTAAGGTTTATATGATTTTCCCAGTGAAGTAGGTGCCTTGATCACTGGAAATTATACTCCAAGTATACTACTCTAAGGACATCAGTCTTGCAGCAGGGGACAACTTCAATCCCTCATTTAAAAGTGATTTTAAATGCACTGTGGTTAGTGAAGGAATGTAAAAAATGACAAAATGGGGTTTGCTAGGGAGCCTGGAAGCACTGAGTGGCTTTCTTGGGTTTTCCATAACTCCAAATATTTGTTTAATTTACAGTCATTATTTACCCATCTTCATTTCTCCAGTTCAGGAGCAGACTGTTAGTACCACAGGGACATCAGGATGGCAAAAATCTGGCAATGAGGGGTCACGTTTTGCAGATGCAGAATGGACTTCATACACGTGTTCCACAATCTTTATAGATGTCTGTTGCTGCTACCTTTGCAGCAAAGTCAGCTGGTACATTTCCCTGATACTCTGGTTCCATCTTTTTAGTGTGAGCCTCAGTTTTGATGACAGCAATTTCAGAAGGTAAGAGAATAGCAGCTAGAAGATTGTTTACTTGTTGCCCAAAGGCATCCCAGAGGATGTCAGAAAATCCCTTTTGTTCCCATAACATCCCAGAATCAGAGGTGACCCCAAAGGTATGCTGGATATCAGTATAAACTTTATCCATTTGTCTGATAATTGCATGCTTATATAAAATTAATAATTGTCTTTCTGATAAACTGGCATGCTCCAGTAAGGTCATGAAACTCTGCTTGTTGGGCAGGTTAACTTTGTGCAAGGTCTCTTCTTTTGAGTAGTTCATATTGGGTGGTAATAATATTATCAGCTTGAACATTTCCTTTTTCATTTCTACAGTATGACCCATCAGCAAAAAGATTAGATCAGAATTAGTTAAAGGAGTGTCTTGTAAATCAGGACATGGTGTCACAGAATGGAACATTATTACCTCGCTGTCACGCTTTCCTTTGTCAGGCAGGGGTAGTAAATTAGCAGAATTAAGGACATAGCGACACTTAAGATTAAGGATGTTGTGACGTTAAGATTATGTGGTGAAAGCAGAAGATCTCATAGGAAGCTAGTCTACTTACAGAGAAACGTTGAGTCAGTTCAGTGTTAAGGAGACTTTGGACAGTGTGTGCAGTCTGCAAATATTTCCTAGCGTCAGATCTGGTGAGGCATCCAGTAATTTTGCATCTGAAGTTATAATCTTGAGACAGGTGGGAAAGACACACACAACTAAGTCAAGTTGTATGCTGTAATAGTCAATAGACCTATGTTTATTACCATGGTCTTGCGTGAGCTTGATCGCAGGGCTTGATTATCTCTTTGGTGCACAAATAAAGTGAAAGGCTTTGAATAGTTAGGTAGCCCTAGGGCAGATAGTTCATGCAGTATTTGAGTCTTATAAAAGTGTGTGTATGCTTGTCTTCCAAAGAAGGGGTTCAGAGACTGAAATTTTAGTAAGTCTATAGGGGACTTACTATAGGGGGAAGCTAATAGAGAAAAGTTAGGAACCCATAGTTTGTAATAACCAGTCAAGCCATGAAGCTGTTGCTTAGTTGTGGGTCCAGGGAATTCTTGATTAGCTTAATTCTTTTTGGAAACAGCTGAATTTTTTCGACACTTAGATCATGACCTAGGTAATTAACAGTGTCTAGAGATAATTATAATTTTTCCTTAGAGACGTTGTGTCCTTTTTCAGCTAACTGTTGTAGCAAATAAATGGAATCTTTTATGAATGCCCCTTTGGTAACTGAGCACAGCAAAAGATTATCTACATATTGTACAAGCATCATTTTTCTAGGGAGCTGGAGGGTGCTTAAATCTCGGTGGAGTACTGAAGAGAAATAAGAAGGGTCCCCAGTGAACCGTTGAGGCATGACTGTCCAGGTATAGCATCAGTTGTTCAAAGTAAAGGTAATTAGATATGGACTGTTGGGATCTACAGGCATGTTGAAAAAGGCCAAACCAAGGTCTGCAACAGTGAACCATTTTGAGTCTGGTGGAACCTGTGACAGAAGCGTGTTCAGGTTTGGAAAGACTGGGAAATGGGGTATAGTCTTAATAGTTCTCAAATCCTGGGCAGATCACCATCCCATCCATTAGGTTTCTGGACTGGCAAGATCAGCTTGTTACAGGGACGAGTGCAGGGAATAATTTGCTTTGCATGGCCTCAGGCTTGAATGGATCTTGAGGTAATATAAGTTTAGTATCTGAATCTCTACATATTCTGTACTTCTCATTCTTCCAATGTCAGTTTTGGAAATAGCCACAGATTTTTGGGTACCTTGATTAAATTCAGGCACTTTTGTTGCAGTTTTTCCTCTTCTAGGTCAAGGACAGACTAAGGAACATATAAGAGCAGGTTTGGGTTGGTCAGGAAACTCTAAGGAGAGGTCTCCATTGGAGCAAAATATATTAGCCCTTTTAATTGAGAAAGGCAGACCTTACCTAATTGATTGGTTGGGCTGTATGACATAGCAAAAATGAATGTGTTTTAGTAAAATGAAATGTGTTTTGCAGAATTATTTGTTTTGCATTTAGTAAAATGAATGTGTTTTGCAGAATTATTTGTACTGGTTGAGGTAAAAATTCTCTCTGAGCTTTATTAGATACCCCCACTATGGAAACTTCCTTTTTGCTCCAAGCAATTTGTTGTCCTAGGGGGGTAAGGCTTAAGGTAGAAAGCATAGCTCCAATAAAATTTAGCAAGGCTCCCATTAATTTTAATTTTAGTTTCCCCTTGACTGTTTAAGGAAATTGTTGGTAACTTTTTACTGAAGAACTCTGAGAGCCCTGTCAGCTGTGGGAGGGGCCCAGTGGGGTTCCCTCCTTTGGAAATAAGTATGAGGACATTTGAGAAGTATTCGCATAGGACTTTTGAGGAAGATCTCTTTTTCTGTGTCCCAGTTGATTACAGCTAAGACCTTCATCTTTGGATGGCCATTTTGATGATGGACCCCTAGAGGGGTGCAGTACGTAAGGCCCAGGTGTTGTTTTGGGTCTCTGGCCTTGTAGCCGTAAAGCTAATAGCTTGGCAAGTTTTTGTTTGCAGTCTTGTTCCAGTGTCCTTTCAAAATGCTCAGCTGTAGTCATGAGTCCCCAAGCTGGTGACCTCCCAGCCTATTTCATGCCTTTTCTATCAATTCACTAATCTCAGGAGATAATCCATTTACAGAGCAGGCAGCTGGAGCAGGCTGGGTGACCTTATTTATTGTATGGAACCCTGAATACCATAGAAAATGGGCTTCCAAAGGAGCTTTAAATTCTGCCACAGATTCATTTTCTGTTTGTTTGCAAGTCTGTTTAATAGACCAGTCAGTACAAGCAGGAAATACTCTAGGAATGGTTTGTAAAAGTTTAGCTGCTATTTGGCAAGCTTTCTTTTTCTCTGGTCCCTGAGAGGTTGAAAAGCAAGGAGCTCAAATACCATCTTCAGGGTTTTGCCATCTTCTTGTATCCCTTTTTGGGCTCTAGCAGGTCCTACCAATGTGCTGATAAAGATCTGGCAGCCAAATCTAGGCCCCAATCATGACTAAATTCTTCAAAAACACTCTTTGGTTCTTCCCTAGATTTAGGAAATGCTTTTAGTTTCAGGAAATTCTTTTCACTGTGGACCTGAGTTTAGTCTTTGACCAAGCGGTGAAGGATACCTGGGAGGTTCATTGCAACACTGGGTAGTTTTGTTTTGAAAGGTAACTGTCTAATAGTCTCATAGAGTCTAATAGAGTGGAAAGGCAGTTCAGCCCTGGAATGAGTAAAGCACGGGAACGCAAGTAACGAAGGATAGAAGGGAGCAGTAGGAGTTCTGTCAATCCTGTCATTTTTCTGTTTAGGTACTTCTTGTGTCTTGGATTTTTTTCATTTGCCTTTTGTCACAATGCTTTTAATGAAGCTGTTTTGCAATCTTGAAGCCTTTTGGAAGCTTCTGCGTACTAATTAAAGTCGGTATCCTATTCTGTTTGTTCAACTTGGGATCCCTTGCTTTCAAGTGCATTTCTTAAATGAACCATCTTTTCTAATTGGAACATTCCCCTTAATGGCCGTTGTAATTGTAGGTTATATTTAGTAAAATTTTGCCATTTAGCATTACTAGGTATCTGCAGTTTCTGGGACTATAGTTACAAGCCAAGTGTGCCAGAAGGTGGCCCTACCCACCCTTTGCATATAAAACATCCCATTTCTTTTTGCTACATCTTTGGGTTTCCCACAGCAAAATTCA
Source organism: Acinonyx jubatus (assembly GCF_027475565.1). Lineage (NCBI taxonomy): Eukaryota > Metazoa > Chordata > Mammalia > Carnivora > Felidae > Acinonyx > Acinonyx jubatus. The sequence continues at coordinate 52,483,306 of NC_069387.1, forward strand.
TACCTGTAAGCTCCTATCTCAGTAGTCTTCTTGAGATGGCGAGCACTCAACAGCCTTTTTAAATGCCTGACCCCTACCCACCAATGTTTGGGGCTTTTTTGACTTTAAAGATTTCCATTAGCAACTTGCCTTTTTACTTTCAAGAAGGCCACCGACTGGACTCTGTCCTCCCACTGGACTCTCCTCCCACTGGACTCTGTCACACTCAGATCAGACCCAGTCTGATCCCAGACCTAGTCTGGCTTTAAGTTGGATCCAGTCTAGCTCTGGCAGGTGACCATCAACAGTTCCTTACATGGAATCTGGGGATTAGAGATGATTGAACCAGCAGACTCCCCCCCCCCCCCCACCCCAAATGGGGACTGCGGACAGATTCCAAACAAATGGGGAACTGTAGCTGCCCCCAGCAGCTCTCATCTGGTGGATTCTGGGGATAGAGCTAAGGGCTGGGTCTCCAATCCTGTAAGGGAACTGTGCGAAAGCTAATCAGATCTGGAGCTCAACAGAAAAAGAGCAAAGCCCAGAACTGGGAGGAACTTACCCTCGGTCTTTGGAAATAGTGAGAAAGAAAACTCAAAGGGTTTAAAGGCACCACATCTGTATTTCTCGTTGTCCCAGAAGCTGCCAGAAGTCTCCTTTGGTCCTGCTGCTGCCACCAAATCTGTCAAAGAACAAAAATTCAGCCAAGTAAATTTGAAGATTTAGTTGCTTTTATTCAGTGATTCACAAACCAGGCAGCATCCCATCTGACACACAGAAGGTGCTCTTGGGAGTTGTACAAAATGCAAAGCTTTTATAGGCAGATATGGAAAGGACAAGGAAGTTACCAGCAAAAGAAAAAAAAAAAAGGCAAGGTCACCTTCCCTTAGGGGTAGGGGCAGGGGGTCTTATCCTGCAGATTGCCCCTCTCCTGCTGATCAGGAGATTCCAGACTGACTGGTTTAGAATTCCTCTCCAGGGAGAGGCTGGAACTGCAGTTAGGTTAGATATTAAGTCTTCCTGGGGCTTAACGGAAGTGACTCCATTTTAGGCATGCTGATTCTTTTTAACAAAAGAAATGAGGGTGTCATTTTAAAACAGGTTTTGACATTTATTACATTGTGTTACAATAAAACTTTAATTCTTCGTTTGTTTTAAATTTTTTTTTTTTAACGTTTATTTATTTTTGAGACAGAGACAGAGCATGAACGGGGGAGGGTCAGAGAGAGGGAGACACAGAATCCGAAACAGGCTCCAGGCTCCGAGCTGTCAGCACAGAGCCTGACGCGGGGCTCGAACTCACAGACTGCGAGATCATGACCTGAGCGGAAGTCGGACGCTTAACCGACTGAGCCACCCAGGCGCCCCTCTTCATTTGTTTTAAAAAGAATATTTAGGGAGCACGTCTTATAAACCAGCCGTTTTTCTGGGTGCTGGGATATAGCAGCAAACAAAGCAGAAATGGCCTGGGATTCTTGAAGTTATACTCCAGAAAGAGCTTCTTTCTGAGAATAACTTGGACAGGCAGGCGATACCTCTCATTTCTCACTCTGCCATGGGGAGTCCCGGTTGCAGTCTTTGTTACATGGTGTCACTGTGCGATTCTTGACTGTGGCACATTTTCACTCAGTTACTAATATTGATGATCTGTGATTAGCATTTGTATTCAGGTTGATCAACAGTGTCTCTCCACTGTTAAATCAAGTGTTGAGGATTCTAATTCTTTTCTACTATCCAGCTGTAAGTCATTCAGCAGAATTTAGGATTTTCTTCCAGGTTAAAAAAATCAGTTAGAATGCAGCATATTCTGAAATAGTGAATACCAAACAACATAGGACATTGCTATTCCTTTTTTATTTTTTTTTAATACAACTGTGGGAAAAATAGTGTAATAAATACCAAAGAAAACATGTCTGGAAGGTAGAAGATGGGTGATGTGGAAGGCACTGTTTTTTTTTTAATTTTTTTTTTCAACGTTTATTTATTTTTGGGACAGAGAGAGACAGAGCATGAACGGGGGAGGGGCAGAGAGAGAGGGAGACACAGAATCGGAAACAGGCTCCAGGCTCTGAGCCATCAGCCCAGAGCCTGACGCGGGGCTCGAACTCACGGACCGCGAGATCGTGACCTGGCTGAAGTTGGACGCTTAACCGACTGGGCCACCCAGGCGCCCCATGGAAGGCACTGTTTTAGTGGGTAGATTCTAGACTTGGAAGTGGGGGGAGGAGGGGAGGGCGTGTCAAAATTTGAGCCTCATTCCTGAATCTGATTCCCGTGAGTTATGAGATGCCATGGATAAGTTGCTTAACTTGATCAATCTGTTTTCTCCTTTTCTGAAATAGTAATTATGTCTCCTCTGCTCAGCTCACAGTTATTGATACGGATTACATCAGAAGTGCATGGATGCTTTCATACTGTAGTGAAGGTACAAAGGTAGAAATGGTTAGATTTCACACTACAACTGTGGTCTAACCACTCTTGATACAATACGGTGTTGGGTCTGTACAAACAAGGTCAATAAAGAAAACTGGCAATTTTCTCCTATGCGCGCGCATGTGTATGTGTGTTGTCTGCTATCGGGCAAGCTGAGATTTTTTGGTGCAGAGGAATTTTTGTCATACCCCTCAGATTAAATGACATAGGGAAAGCTGGAGTAGATCCTTACTCCTTAAAGTAAGGTTCATTGGTCTGCAGAGTCAGATTTTGCCGGGAGCTGCTAGAAGTATGGACTCTGAAGCCACACCTTAGATTACTGAATTGAAATCTGCATTTTACTAACCCCCCTAGTAATTATATGCAAATTTTCTTAAGCACTGGGGTTAACAGATTTCTAAATCCATCCTGGTCCTTCAGAAGACTCTTCTGAAGGTTTCAGATACCCTGATAGCCAGCAGCTGCTGGATGTTTTGGCACCACCTGGGAGAATGGGGGGCTCAGGAGGGTTATACTAAAATATGTACTGCTTTCTGTTCCCAAGAAACCATTTTAGGGGTGAAAGGTTCATATTCCATTATCCGTCCCCTGAGCCCACCAGTGTTCAAAAATGTTTTTTTCCCAAGACTTTTATGGTGCTTAAGTCAGACTTTTCATATTGGAATAACAGACCAAAAAATGACTGACAGTTATAGTGTCTGGGATTAAGGAGGGAAATATTTAGTCAGAGGAACTTGGAATTTATCAGGAGATATGTATGATTGTATCTCTAGGATTCTGATTTCTAGTCACCTTTGTTCTGTGAGGATAGTGAGTAAATACTGCTCTACTTTGCCTAAGTTCCACAAGGCACACATTCTCAGGAGCTTAGGGCATTTTGTAAAAAAATATCTTACTCTGTTATAGAGGGAAAGAATGAAGTCAGTTTAAACCTGGAGAGGCTTAAATTCTCAATAAAGACCACATGCATGTTTGAAAATAGGAACTACTTCATAGTCCGTGTCTAATAGCGAAACCTTTTCTGTATAAATGCAAATTAGCCCTCACTTCCAGTTTTAGCAAGGTTTAGGTAGGATTAAATAAAATTGAACTAATATCCCCCTTAGAACAGCGCTTTTCTTTTGCAGGATACATAAAATAATTTTTTTTAAGTTTTTATTTTTGAGACAGACACAGACAGCGTGAGTGGGGGAGAGGGAGAGAGAGGAGAGAGAATCCCACGAAACACGAGATCATGACCTGAGCTGAAACCTAGAGTCAGGTGCTTAACCGACTGAGCCACGCAGGCGCCCCTAGATAAAATCATTTTTAAATCTTTCCTCCTGTGTAATTATAATAGTTGTAACTTTACTTCTTGCCCCTTCTCTTTCCCTCCTGCCTGGGGTGCTGGTAAAATTTAAGACATCTTCTGAGCTGCATGCTATGTGATTCCTTTGAGTATGGACTCCACATCTGGAATGTGTAAATAAAAATTCAGAGCGTTGGGTGATGTGAAGTAAATCAGCTTTACTACTAGAGATTGTAGATGGCTCAAGACACAATTTCAGGCCTTAGTTTTCCATTTTTGCTACAAATTAGTGAAATTTTGTCATGGCGAGCATTTGGGCACCGTGTTGTACCCAACTCAGCCTTCCTTTATTTATTCAGCAATCCTGACTTGTTTCTAGTAATATTATAGATGGTAGGCCTGGAGTAGAAAGTAAAGACTTGTTCTCACTCACACAGTTTATAGTTCGTCGTGGTGGATATCTTTCAGAGCCCATAGCTCCAAAGTTTGAAATGAATTGAATTGTAAGTTAGCTTGTTGCTCATCTTAAAGCCTTTTATTTTATTTTTCAGTTTTAGCTAAACTTTTTATGGAAGAAAAGAAATTGCTTTTCACAATAGGTCTACCAGTCAAAGCCTATAATTATTTCGTTATAACTATCTTGAAAGCAGACCCGTGCCTGGGGTATTGCTGACATTAACACTTTTCTTGACTTCTCCTGTGGCTGATTCCATCTAGTAAAGAAGGCTTCCTATTCTTGGATTTGGGAATTTTGCTAGAAAGAATTACTTCCATTTTCTCCAGTGTTCACCAAGTTACTCCTATTTCTCTTTGAAGGAAGCTCCTAACTATCCACAGGTGTTCAGCCTCCTAAAATTTCAATTTATCTTCAGCACATCCAGCCTTTGAGTGTTTACTATAAGACTTTAACCACATAGTAATTCCTGCCTTAAAGAAGTCTGCTGTGTATATAATGTTAAGGCGGAGTTGTCATGGCTGTTATCCTGTGTCTTAAGCCAAATACATTTCTCAGCATTCCAAGGTTATGTGAATACACAGAAATAATTATTTTCAGATGTTGACATTGTACTTAATGCTTTAGTAATGTAAGAAAATATGGTTCAAAAGTCAGTCATCTAAAAAGCAATGCAAAATATGGTGCAGATAAATATGCTGTACATGCAGGCATATGCTATAATGTAGAAATGTTGGAGTAATTTAGCTTTCTGTCACAATATCTTCAAAACAGAGGATATGAACTCTGCTATGTCCTGAATTAGCATGTTTCCTGGACTGCTGTCCAGAGATGGTGTGCCTTGCTTCCAGTCAAGTAACTGCTTTTAATCACTGAGCCAGACCCCTGAGTCTTGGATTCTCTTGTCACTTAATATGTTCTGTCTTTAAGTCAACTTCAAAAGTTAAAAAAAAAAAAAAAAAAGAAATCTTCACTTAGTTTCAAAATACGTTTTTTCTATAATTGTTGTAAAATGACAGTAGGACTTAAAAAGCCTCATCTATCTCAGATTCTTTTGGAAGGAAGGAGTTGAGGACAGTAAGATTTAATCATTGAAGAGACCAAGACCAAGTTGAAAAATACGCTGAATTAATTTTTGTGTCAACATACATGGGAGACATCCAATATGAATTCTATCAGTTTTTATCAATTTGTCTTCTAGTCCATCGAAAAAGAGACACAGATGAAATTTTGTGATACCCACAAAATTCTGATTCTTTACATTTATGAAAGGGAAAATTATTTTCATCATCCCTTAATAATAATTAAATTTTTATAGTGACATTGGAAGAAATCAAAAACTATTTGATATAGGAAGTATTGCACTTGAAAATGTTCAGATCACTGAGTATTGTTGACTGCTTGCAAAGCAAAATATTTTGACTTTACAACATTGTATATGCTGTGGAAAAACGAGGAGTGTGCTAAGGTTTTCCTTTCAAATGCATATTTCTGTCTTTACCTTGTAGACTTGCAATACATAATTCAAAGTGTTTGCAAAGTACAAGAAGTTTATTGTATTGTTTAACTATCTGTTTTGAATTATAACTTTAAAAAGAAAATGGGACTCTTTTCCTGCCCCCCACCCTAGAGACAGATTTTCCATGACAGAATAGTTTTAAACATCAGGATATTGCATAAGTCTGTCTGGAAGAAGTAGGGACAGACAGCACTATCTCATAGGGCTTTGCTTTGTGACAACATATTTTTGTTAAATGAACCATACATAAGTTATAATTTTCCTGCGTGTTTGGAACAGCTTTCAAAATCAATTTTTTGCTTATGTTGTTTCTGATTGTCTTTGTTTGGACACTTCAATAAAAATAAGAAAAATCTTAACCATCACAGTATAGGGTAAGACCCAAAGAAATCTAATTAAGCTTTGGGTCTAAGAGAAAACCTGTTCAAGGAATGTTTGGAAGAGTTAACATTTGTGGTGAGGTGTGAAAAGCTAAAGTCGTGATATTGCCTGGCTTTTATGTACACAAGGACTCATTGGGATTTTTTAAGCTTGCCACCCAAAGACATAAATTCCAAAGTAGTTTATAATGGGAAAGAAATTGGTGGGATAGTTCCATTATCCTACTGGTGGCTCAGGGCTGGCCCTAAAATAGTTCATGGGGTAGAGACTTAAAAGTCAGAGTCTGTTTCAAGAAAGTTGTAATCAGGGTGGGAAGGAAGAACTGTTCCTAAGTTCCTTTGAATTTTATGTGATCACTTAACCAACAAGGCCTGGGTCAGGCCCCCAAGTTTTTCAGGTTGTCCTAAAGAGCCTACTGGGCTGGTTGCTTTTCAAGTGCACATCTATTCCTAAGTCCCACTAACACACTTCTTGAGTGCTTGTTTATTACAGAGGAGACAACGAGGGTATCAAGGAACATTAGGTTTACTTTTTGGTGGAATCTGGCAGAAAAACTGTTTTTCAACAGCCAGTTGTTTACAAGGATCCCTGTATGTCTGGTGACATCTTTATGGCCATGGGAAGGAAGAATGCTTTCTGACCAGTTGTGGAAGATTAGCTTTCTTCCCTTCCTGTTCCTGGAATATAAGAGCCAGGGGTTTATTATCAGAGATTGTAAATTTTCTTTTAGGACTTGTCATCGACAGGCCATGCAGTTTTAGAATAGTTACTTAAGCTATCTAATCTTTGATTATTTATAGATAAAAGGAAGGAAAATATTACCAGTTTTGTAAAATAGTTGTTGTTTCTGAACTTTATGAATAAAGATTGTATATATTACACTAAGAAATTTAATCCAGTTATGTGTAAGAATTACATCTAATTTCTTAAGTTTTTCAACAGCCAAATCAGTACATTTAAGGCATTACAACTAAGTACTGTTGAAAATATACATGGAGAGATAAGAAGTAATACTGGCCGAAGGAAAATATAATATAGTTGGTGGGGGGGGGGGGAACACTGTATTTTATTTATCTTTGATCCAGCAGATTGTTTATAATGAAGTGCCATTAAGCAGTTCAAAAATATATTACAGTTCAGAATTGGAAGAGATTATTTCCTGGTGGTGGGGAGCATTCAGAACAGTCTTCATGGAGCAAATGGTATTTAAGCTGGATCCTGAAGGGTGAGTGGCATTGGGGCAGGTGAAGACTGAGAAAAGATATAGTCCAAGGCAACATCATTAGTAAAGGAAGAATGAAAAGATATGGTATTGAGGATAATGGCCTACTTGTGTTATGGGTAATAAAATGATTAGTTAACCATTACTCAGAGCCAGGCACCGGCTAAATAAGCATTTTACATATTTACATATTGCTAAAATAAGCATTTTACATATTTTATTTTATTTAAATCTTTATGGTAAGCCCCAGAAGTGTAAATTTATGGATCAAGAAACCAGGACATCATATAACTATTATGTGGCAGAAGTTGTACGTTTCATTCTGTAAGCTATGGTCATTCCTGGGATATTTTTGAGCTAGTTGAGTGATGTGTTCCTCTCCATTCCTCTCTTTGCCGCATCTCGCCCTCCTATTCCCACATCCTCTCTTCAACCCTGCCTTCAAACTACAGAACAAAAACTTTCAAAATTAATAGGTCTGATCTTACTGTGTTCCCAGGTCTGGAGCATATCTTTCCTGATCCGTCCCATAGTATACAGTGCCCTGCCAATCCCTTGTAACTACACTTGGAATTATTTTTCATTCTCTGAAATTTCTTTGTCTTCTCTTTCATCTACTTTTCCTGGGTTAGTACCTCCAGGTGGAAGACCCTTTCTCAGATCTTATCTCAGATGAGGGATCTCTGGATTCCCTCACCCTTCCAACTGCTCTCATTTATTGTTAAACATTGAGCCACTTAACCTTACATATAAATTTTGAAAATTTATTTCCAAACATGCATTTCTACATCAAAATGAAATTTAACCGTTGACCCTACATGTTTCATATTAAAATGGCCTTGGGGTGCCTGGGTGGCTCAGACAGTTGAGCGTCTGACTCTTGATTTCAGCTCAGATCATGATCCCAGGGTCTTGGGATTGAGCCCTGCATTGAGCTCTGCACTGAGTGTGGAGCCTGCTTAAGATTCCCTCCCTCTCCCTCTCCCTCCCCCTCCCTCTCCTCTCCTCTCCCCTCCTCTCCCCTCCTCTCCCCTCCCCTCCTCCTCCCCCGTCTCCCCTTCTCCCTCTCCCCCCTTCTCCCTCTCCCCCCTTCTCCCTCTCCCCCCTTCTCCCTCTCCCCCCTTCTCCCTCTCCCCCGTTCTCCCTCTCCCCCCTTCTCCCTCTCCCCCGTTCTCCCTCTCCCCCCTTCTCCCTCTCCCCCCTTCTCCCTCTCCCCCCTTCTCCCTCTCCCCCCTTCTCCCTCTCCCCCCTTCTCCCTCTCCCCCCTTCTCCCTCTCCCTCTCCCCCCTTCTCCCTTTCCCTCTCCCTGTCCCTCCTCCTCCCCCTCTCCCTGTCCCTCTCCCTCCTCCCCCTCTCCCTCCTCCCCCTCTCCCTCTCCCCCTTCTCCCTCTCCCCCCTTCTCCCTTTTCCTCTCCCTCTCCCCCTTCTCCCTTTTCCTCCCCTCTCTCTCCCCCTCTCTCTCCCCTCTCTCTTTCCCTCTCCCTCCCTCTCTCCTTCTCTCCCTCTGCCCTTCTCCCCTGCTTGCACATGTGCTCTCTCTCTCTCTCTCTAAAGAAAAAAAAGGCCCCTAAAGTTAATGTAGGTTCCCTGCCCCCCCAACCGCCCAACTTCCAGCATGTTTCATATAGTCAAAACCAGGTAGTCTTCAGAATAGGCTAAGTTATGTTGCAGTGTTAACCACCAGAGTCTTAATGACTTACAACAAAAACTGTTTCCCTCTTATTTACATGTGTTTTGGCAGGAAGAGTGTGCTTGTTACACTTCCAAAGGAAGCTCCCCTTGACACATGCTTCCCAATCACCTGAGCAGGGGCAGAGAACACAGTAAATCACATAGTGGCTCTTAGCACTTCTGCCTGGTAGTGATGCACGGCACTTGAGAATACACTGATTTCACATGAAATCAGATTTCACTGATTTCACGTGGCCTCACTGAATGTCTAGGAGACAGAACTGCAATCCTACCATATGGTGGAAAGTGGGGGACAAGTAGAAATATTTAGTCAACAGCACTGGAGAGTGTGAGAGATTAGAAATTGTAGGCCAGTTCTTTTGAAATTTACGCTTATTAGCAGTGTGTAAAAATGTAGTCCAGTCTAGCAGTTTGGAAATTAAAAGTAAAAATGCTTAAGGTATGATTATGTGTCTTTTGATATCATTAACTCAATTTAATACATTGAATTTGCAGTAGATGCTTAAATTTAACTCTGTAAATGTAAGCACTGAATGGCTGAGCACAAAAACATATGTTAAAATCATCTTGTTCACTAATAGTGTGGAAAAAAAAGGCAGTGTCACAGCAAACAGGTTGAGTTATCCTTGGATATAAATCATGCTTGAAGGATGCTTTTTTCAGGGACAGAGGCCATGATCGTCATTCAGAATTCATCAAAGACAATGAGCAGAGTTTCAAAGAATCAAAATTCCGCATTGAAATACTTCTCTATAAGTGTTTTGAATTTTATAAAAACATAATATTTTTCTTAATATTTATTTTTTTGGTTTATTTTCATTTGTCATTACCAATTAACAGCCAGCACTTGTCAACACTAATTGTTGGGTTTTGTTTCCTTTTGTGAGAAGAGGTTCTACAGAAATTGATTTCAGGGACATTAAATATAAATGTAGCATTGGAGAGAAATCTTACTCTGTCCTCTGTATGGATATTGCTAAATCGTATCACTCTGGTCCTCACCCCTCACTTGGATACAGGATCCTGACTACCTACATGAATGAGGATACTGGGGAGAGGGGAAAATAAGAAAATAGTTATACTAGAATTACTTGCCTTTTATAAAAGCTTCTTAGGAAATACCTCATTTTTTTGGAATGAATAATGACTGTCAATATGACTGAGTATACAGACACAGAAAGAGGAAGTCTAAAAGCAGTATCTGTTTGATCCAAAAAATTTGTCCATTATTTGCTTTTTCCTGTGTTTTGCTTTTATTGCACAATGAGAACATCTCCTTCCATTTCTTATATGTAAGTTAAACATGTCTGAGTATATATTTTAGCTTTCTTTTGCCTCATAGGGTGCTAAAAATTATCTGGAGATGTATTAGCATAAATTAAAGATTAAATATGGAAATCATAAAATAAACTATTCCATGAAAATAATTTTTTTAAAGAGAAATAAGTATTATTGCTTGTGGTTTTTTTTTTTTTGTTTTTTTTTTTTTTTTGTTTTTTTGTTTTTTTTTTTATCTAGCAGATTTGCTTATGGAACTTTATTCTTCTGCCTCTCAAAAATTTTGCCCAATCCCTCAGAACTCCCCTCCACACCCCCCAGAGTTTGTGTTTCAGTAACCTGTCAAAAGAACAGCTGATTTGCATATGCCAGGTTTACTTCCGTTTAAAGCCTGGATCCTGCAGTTAACTTCTTTGTGTTAATGTGAGAGAAGAAAAAGGAGGAGGGAGAATCTTAAGTATTGGTTTATGCAGCGGAAAGTTAAAGGACAAGAAAGCTTTATAATTATGGAGCACACGAACATTGAGTTCTGTTCTCAGTGGTGTGGTGTGGTGCATGTTTACAAAGTTTTAAAGATGATACATCCTATAATTCCTTTCCTTTCTATTGTATAATTGACCAGCACAAGTTGACTAAGTATTTATTAGTTTAAGGTGCTTGTGGCTGAGTTTTCATTTCTGTCCTGCTTTTTCTCTCCCCTCCTTCCCAACCTCTTTGTCCTGGATATTGGGTTTTCATGTGCATTAAATTCTCTGATAGGCCTTCACACTACCCACTTGTCCCCTCTGGCACTGAATACACATGAACAACAGATAGCAATACCTCTTAAACTTAGAAGCTTACACAAAAAACAAAACCAACAAAACCAGTTGGTTGTATTGATTTTTATCCCTCCATTTCATTCTGAGGAATCTAGTCAATGAAATCAAGTATATTATTCTGTTTAAATTCATGGACTTTGTCCATCCATCACTGTTTCATGTATGTAGCAGTGGGTTCAAGGATATTATTGACTTGACAGTGAATTGTTGACAGTTACAAGCTTAAATGTTGCCTTGTGAGTTTTCAAAATTAAAGAATTAATGCATAAATTCTCTTTGATGTGAACGATTCAAGATGCACCTCACCCACTTTATAGGTCAGGTTGTGGAACAAGGGAATGTGATGAAGCATGATCATGCATGCTTGGGGAATTAAAACCAAACGTGATTTTAGCAAATGATGGGAAGGAGTGAAGCGTGCCTTAAATTAGCTGCCTCGGGAATGATGGGAAGACTTGGGTGGCGATAGAGACAGGAACTATTTACATTATGAACTATATTACTTTATTCAAAGTAAGGCAGTTTGTGATCTATGAAGGAATCCCAGGCTCCAGGTTGGAGCCCATGTGGATCAGTAAATTTTGCACTAGGAAACACCTGATCCCGAGCCTTAGAAAGCACCTCATACTTGGACCGGTTGTTGCCAACACCATGCCCACTGCTAGCAAAATAACTCCAAAAACAAATCAAGCTGGGAGAAATTGCACAAATAAATGGGTGACGGAAGAGCAAAATGGGTAAGTGTGACAACATCATTTCCATTGCCCCCCACACTATACTGCTTACATTAGAAACAACTAGAAGTCTAGTTGTATGTATGTTAATGTAAAGCCTGGTATTACATTCTTCAGTGATGCAGGAGTAAGTGTTAACAGCTGTGCCTGGGTGCTTTCCCCTGCTTTGTCCTGGATATCTATCACCATTTAAGAGAAATTGACTACATACCTTTGGAAAAATGTTTCTCTACCATATTGTGCAAATCCGTGTAAATCTTCTCATTTCTTCCCCTTTTTCAGAGTTAAGTCACACAAATATCTGTAAGGCTTTTCCAAATACTTTGTTAAGCCTGAAGAACTTTTCCCCCAGATTTTCAGCATGTCCAAATGGCTGCAGATTATAGCCAAATGTGAGTATGTATGCGCATGTGGAGTGAAGCCAGTTTTTAAAATGTGGGTGGCAGTGTCTTTAGCTCAGATTCAGGATGCTTTCTTTACACAGTAGTAGGAAACATGAGGGATCACCTTGAAATTCTTTAAAAGCAATCAGAATTTTAGAAAGACAAAGGGAAATGGGAATATGGCCTCACCTTTTATTTCTCACTAACAACATAAATGACTCCCCTGCTGTGTTGTTTATTGTTTCTTCCAGATGATCTTTGCATACTCAGTCCATGGAGTATAGAGTCATTGCCCTGTACTCATTTTTTCCTTCCTGGAGGTATAAATAGACTGATGACGCCCTATGCTCTCTGCAGTCTGTGCATCATTCATACCGTACATCTCCTTTCTAGGTCACAAAGCTTTTAAAAAAAATCAGCAGCGGTAGCAGCATGTGAGAAGATGAGCATATGACCCCTTCTCTCACCTCGAAACAGTGCTTTTGATAGCATCCAGACAGCAGTGCATGGAAACATGACATTTGGATGGTACAAGAATATCAGAGGGAAAAATAGCCATTCTTACCAAATAGTTTAAAAATAGCACAGTCTGAGCATTTTCCCTTCCACCCTTTCTCCCCTACATGCCTGAAATGAAGCCCTTCCCATCCAAGGCATAACAAGGAATTTGTATTTTGTGAGAATTTGGAGAGCCTGCCTCTCCCTTCCACAACAAATATCTGCCTTCTCCCTTGGTGCAGTCGTGTACGCTCAAATCATGAGAAAATGTCCTCTCCCTTTTCCCTCTTCCCTCTCTAGTCAAATAAAAATGGTCTTGCTTCCAGACCAGTCATTTATTATTGAGTGCCTACCGAACAAGGAACAGTGGATTGAGTGTTTTGAGATGGTGTGAGGGAGGAACATGATTCTCTGCTTTCCTCCAGCTTCTTCACTTTGCTGGTAATCAGTGATCTCTAATCCAGTTCTTCCACAGAGGGTTAATTGGGCAGCGATCATCTCCTATTTGGGTAAGGCTAGATAGAACAAGGTTGGTGAAAGGCAATGCCTTTGTAGTCCCTGAATTTGTGTCCCAGACTCCAACTTACTCATCACATTGTTCTCTTCTTGGTCTGTCAATACTTTTTAGGCACCATTAATTCTCTCTTAGAGTAAATATTTGAATGCCTACTAGGTGCCAAACTATTCTAAGCATTCAGAATACCAGTTAACAATTAGAAAAATCTGTTCTCTTTAAATTTCATTCCAGTTGATAATATCTCATGTGGAGTAAGTGCTGTCAAGAGAACTCAAGCAGGCTGAGTGCTGTCAGTAGGGAGGAAGAGAGCAATGTGTTGTATTTCATGCAGGTTGGTCAGGGAGGATCGAACTGATAAGGGGCATCTGCTTCTTTCAGGGGAACAAGCCACGTGCATTGTCGGTGGCAAAAGCGTTCCAGGCAGAGAAATGAGCAAGTGTAAATCTCACAGGGGAGGGCACAGTAGAGGGACAATGGCAAGAGTGGTGTGACCAGGGGTCATGGAGCAGTGGGACACACCTAGGAGGCCCTTCTAGGCCATGCTGAGGCTTTTGTGGCCAAGATGTGACATTTCAGAAGAGCGGCACAATCAGGTCTACTCTGCAGAAGAATAACGTGGAATAGAGAGTGGGTATGTGCTCCTATTTTGATGAATACATCAAATGTACTTTTATTTCAAAGGAAGATACATGTCAAAATTTTGAGCTGAGTAGGTCTTGCTTGGGGGCAAGAAATGTATATTTGAGAACACGTTCATGGTAGTAAACAGGCTTTAATTGAGCCAGAGTACGAAAGATGAACAGGTAGAAAGTCCAATGACCTGCAGAAAGGTGTTTCACTTTTATGAAGCTTGCTGTTTAAATCTAGTATTTACTTTTTAATCCCTTCAAATATGTTTGCAAAAATTCTAGTATTTGAAATATGCCTGGATCACTTGAAGGCTGTAGAGGTCAGAGGTAATTGTAAAATATCAGGTATTTAAGGATATGTTTCAACTGAGTCCAGGAAAGTCTCAGGCCTGAGTATATTAACAGCTCTCCTGACACTAGTCAGTGGTCTCTAATTCACATGTAGCTTTTAATGTTTTTTCTGGAATAAAGGACCAATGACCTTTTTGAATGACCACAGATTCCAAAACAAAAGGGGATTTATTTCACCATCTTTAATTCTACCACATTACATGGCACCCTGGTGTCTAGAATAACTTTCTCATGTATGAGACTGGAATGCTGGACTTCTTTTGGAAATAGCAAGATTTTAAAATCATTTAGGAATATTTGTGCCTAAAATGCATTAGCAGTTGAACATAGTGCACAGTTGTTTAACTGGTTTGTGTTTCATCCCCTCATCTTGTATGCTACACTCACACCTATTAATTTTTTTTTTTTTTAGTTTATTTATTTTGAGAGAGTGGGAGGGGGTGAGAGAGAGAGAGAGAAAGCACTAGTGGGGGAGGGGCAGAGAAAGGGGGAGAGAGAGAATCCCAAGCAGGCTCCACGTTGTCAGCACAGAGCCCGATGCAGGGCTTGATCTCATGAACCACCTGAGCCACCCAGGCACCGCCCCATCGCACCTATTAAATTTCTTTTTGTTACATTGCTCTGACCTGACTCACCTAGCCCTTTACCTGCTAAGTCTGCCTTGTTGCTGTGTCTGAATGGTCTTTTCTCCTCACCTGGTTTACATGCACTGCTCCTTTAAGTCTCAGCTCAGATGTTACTTCCTCTTGGAATGCTTCCCACATTCCTAACCTCGAGTATTTGTGCTCCTGAATCATGGCTGTCCTCTGTGCACATCAGCCTTGTTCTCATATCTCATACTGAGTTGTAGTGACTCACCTAGACTAAGTTGTGCAAAGGCAAGCATGGTCTCTCTGATGTTTATTATTCTTGTTCTTGGTGTTTGCTTTAGTGCATGGAACATAGTAATCAGTAAATGCCTCTTATTGAATCAAAATTCAATATATAATTTTGATTACATATAATTGAATCAAAAATTTTTTTAACTTTGGAAGTCCATTGTTTTATATATAAGTTTTCCTGTTTCTGGGCATCGTTATTAGAACTGAAGTCTTTTTTTTATATCTACCTCTCTGTCACCCATTCGTCATTCACCAAGTTTTGACACTTTTGCTTTACAGGGTGTCTTCAAGGGGTCATCATCTTCTCATCGTCCTAATTAAGGTCCTTGTTTCCTTTGCCTCTGGGTAAAATAAGTTTGGGAAATGCTAGTTAAACAGAGGTTTGATTACCACAGGACTTGACAAAAACTTTAGAGAAGGAGCATTGTAAGTATCCACAGACGAAATATAGGATAGAGCATTCCCTACCTTTATTTGATCAGAGAGTCTTTTTTGTCTCAGAGGGGCTGTTGTGATTAATGATCTGTAGAACTCACCTGGGGAAGTTCTGGCAGAGACTGGGGGACTAGCTGTGCTCTCCTTATGGGCTGACGATCATTTGGTTTTAACCTAATGACAGACATAAGCCATAGACAGCAAACACATGGAAAGGAGGCATGCCGGACCCTTGCCCCTGAATGACCTTTGACCCTTACACCCCTTTGGCAGGTGGGACCAGTTTACTTTAATGAGGTGATGGGGCTCTGCATGGGGAAGCGCACACCTTATTCACCTGCCAGAGATGCTACTCTGTCTTCTTGCTGTGCGGCCGATCGCCTGCTTTCCTTGATGCTGTCTTGCTAAGATTTTAAAGAGTTGATAGCCTCCATCTTCAGACCTTCAGAAAAAATACGATAGACTCTTTATTTTTTTTTAATCTTTCTTAATGTATATTCATTTTTTGAGAGAGAGAGCATGAGTGGGGAGGGGCAGAGAGAGAGGGAGACACAGAATCTGAAGCAAAAATACGATAGACTGTTAATGCCTGCCCACATGGTTTGGATTAGTAGGTTCAGGAAATTTAATAGCCAACCTCATGGAAGTCTGGTGGCAGGCTTACGGGCTTTTGTTTTCCAGATTTGGGGTAGGTGTGAAATGGTAAAGGTGTATAGGCAGCAAAACTATGGAAAGAGAGAATCATGATTTATCAGAGTATCCAAGAACTAGGCAAAATAAATTAGAAAGTTCAACTGTTTGGTTAAAGAGGCCAGAGAGGAAAGGCTATAAAATGTTAAATCCTTTTTTCCTTTGTTTTGGTTTTGAATAGAGATTATATTCAGGAAATCATGTTGTTGATGCATTGGTTGGTCTGTCCCACTTCTGCAGTTGCTCACGGCATGTACTTGGGGTTATGCTTCTAGTTCTATTGCTTTCACATCCCACATCTGATCTATCTGTAATCCTGTTCCACCCAACTTCAGAATCTATCCAGCGCCTCACCATTTACCACCTATACAGTTACTGTCCCGCTGTCAGTCACCATCATCTGTTGCCTGTGTGATTACACTAGCCTTCTGAAAGATTGCTGCTTCTGCCCTTGCCTCCATGTGGCCTGTTCATCACACAGCACTAGAACGAATCCTTTGAAGGGTGAGTCAGATGACATCGTTCTCTACAACCATGTGATTGTTTCAGCTCTCTTTCAGAATAAAATTTAAAATTCTTAATGCAACCAGTGAGCTCAGCTATGACCTGCCTACCTGTTCTCTCTTTGATCTCCTCTCCTAACACTTTCCCCGTTACTCCTTTGGTCACAGCAGCTCATTGCTCTTGATTTAACTTGCTGAGCGTGTGCTCGCCTCAGGGATTTTGCACTACTGCTTCCTGTGTTGGAATGTACTTCCTTTCCGTATCCACATGGTTGCTCCTCTCATTTCCTTACAGTCTCTGCTCCAGTTTTCCTCATCAGTGATGTAATTAAGATTATCATCATTAAAGCAGTCCATACACTAACACTCATCACTCTAGCTTTACCTGCCTGTATCTTTCTGCATTGTCTGTATTCCCACGTGGCATGTGTTACTTCCTTATTGTTCTTCTGTTCCAACTAGAATGCAAGCTCAAGGACTTTATCTTGTTCACTGCTTAGAACAATGCTTGTAGCAAAGATCATGGCACAAGGTAGGCATATGATAGATGCTTGCTAAATAAATGAAAGAATACACGAACAAGCTTTATTTGTTGTGGCAGTCAACATTTACCAAGAAATGATAAGCGGCTTCTCAGTAAATCTCTGTCATCTCTGTATGTTTATGGTAAAATCGGTAAGCTTTCTAATTAAAACATAGAGGTAAACATTTTATGAATTGTTGCTCTCCAAGTTCTCTCTTTTGTGGCATATGGGGCAGACGGGTATTTAAAAATGGTGACAATGTTGGGCAAAGGTCAAAGCAACAGGAAGTAGAATAATCTATTTAGATAATACCTCTTGAATCTGCCTGAGCCCATTTTAGGGACAATTATTGTTTGATGTATTATCTAAAGCTTTTCTAAATCAAAACATCATAGATCCCTGTAACATTTCTATCAGTGTAACATTTTCACTGGTTAAGAAATTGGCACTTGACCACAAAATACGGTGTTTTTTCCTGGGCTGAAAAATACATGAAGGAAAATACTAAAAATTATGGGTTAAAAATTAACTGCCTGTTTAAACAGTTATGTCCAGGACATCTTGACAAACTTGTTGGTTCCCATGTGAAGGGATCATTATCCTCTCTGCAGCACTCCAGTGGAGAGAAGGAGAGTCCACATTCCAGAACAGGGAGAATTGGAGGCATGTATTGTGTTCTGCCCCATAAAAATTTACTAAGTGTTGGAGAGTGATGTAACTCAAGTTTACTAAAGTCCAGAAGCAAAGTCCAGTAGAATTTTAAAACACTGAATTTTGTAGTGTGTTCTCTGGCAGTGTGTTTGCTCAGATAATACAACACCAAAGAAGAGATAGTGTATAAATCTGGGAGCAGGTTTAATAACACAAATATAAATATTTCACCTTTGAACCATAACGTTTATACCTTACAGTTGACTTCTTAGAAAATTACATTTCCAAAAGGGTTGTTGAAAATATGAATCTCTCTGTGCTGTAGGGTGAACCAAACCCTGCATAACCTAAATTGGTTAGCTGTGAAGCTAAACAAATTTATAAATAACAGGTTACAGTAAAATATGACCAACTCAGGACAGTACTCTTGATATATTGATTATAAAGAATCCTTACCAAATAATTGGCTGGAAATCCCATTGAACCTATGTGTGTTCATGATAGAGTTGCCAAGCATTGCATGGTAGTTGAATAGTGATTTGGTTATTTCAGTTGATTAATATAAAGTTTTAATAATCTTTTTATAGTTCTCTTGTTTCTTTATGGAGTAGCACTTAGTCACTGGTAAAAAGAATTAAGGCTGTGACTTTGCCCACAAGATTCAAGCAGAGGGATTATGCTTTTGGATACATTTTCCAGCTGAGGACCTTTCTGAGAAGAACTACTTTCACTCTAAGCATAGAGATGCTTCTGTCAATTTACCTTGATTTTTGCTTTGTTCTCCCTTTGCTTAGGTTATGCCAGAGCTTCCTTCCCAGGACATCCTTTTAATTCCCTTTTATTCAAGGCTAGCCAATCACTTCGTTCCAATGTTGCATCTAATGCCAACAAAAAACAAACAAAACCCCACATAAAACAAGAAACAAACCTGGAAATTCACATAAATTTAAATTTTAAGGAAATTCTGAGAAAGGACCTGAGTGGAGAAGGAATGCCCCTCCTAATGTGGAGAGCCCTAAAAAGAAAGGATTCTAGGGGCGCCTGGGTGGCGCAGTTGGTTAAGCGTCCGACTTCGGCCAGGTCACGATCTCGCGGTCCGTGAGTTCGAGCCCCGCGTCGGGCTCTGGGCTGATGGCTCAGAGCCTGGAGCCTGTTTCCGATTCTGTGTCTCCCTCTCTCTCTGCCCCTCCCCCGTTCATGCTCTGTCTCTCTCTGTCCCAAAAATAAATAAACGTTGAAAAAAAAAAATTAAAAAAAAAAAAAGGATTCTAGTTTTTAATTCTAGGCGGGGAATATTTTAATTTATTCCTTTTCTTCTGTTTTTAATAACAAATCTGTACTTAGACCTTAGATGTTTATAGCTATACTCAGTTTACATAGGAGTCTCAATCATATTATGTTTATAGTATTTTACTTATGGTTAAAATAAGGCATGCAAGAATTAAGGTACATATGTATATATGTATGAATTGGTGTGTGTGTGTGTGTATACATGCATTCACAACATATGTCAACACACACAGCTTAATTCATGTGTATTTTATTTATCCATATATGAATAATTTATTTTGATATACATGTTTTACATATAAATTATTATATAATATTGTCCTCTATAGTAAGTGGTAGATCCAGAGTAGACTGCTGATTTCATAAACTCTGAACTTAACTGTTAGAAAAGGATAGGTCTCTATTCAAAGGTATTATAAAGGTTAATCCACTTTTGGCCACTTAGAGTTAGGGTATTTCTTATCTGAGTGGTTATATCTGTTAAAAAATAACTTTCAATATAATTAAATTTGTCATAGCTCATTTATGGCAATGCTGTAAAATTTAAAAAAAGAACTTGTAAACTATGTCCTGATTAAATTAATAAACATGTGAGATAAGTTGCCATTTAGTAAAATTATTCTCATTTCCCTAAAATTGCTACATCCTGAGCCTGTCTTCTGTATCAGTTTTCACAGTGTTCTTTCATTAGTTGTTATGGTTGTTATGGCCGTTCCATGAGATATTAACTTTCCTAACTAGCAGATATGATCTTTGATATCTTTTTCTTCAAAAATATTTCCAGATATTTTTTTTCTTCTGGATTTCAGGAACTTGGATATGTTAGTCTGCTAATGAATTTTCATCTGTATGTGCTTACCTTCCCAGGGATGGATTTATTATTTATAAACCAGTTAGCTGTGCCATCACAAAAGTAGGAAGGGCAGTGCCCAGAGACTCTAGCTTTGTGTCAAGGTTGTTAATATGTTTTCTGACCACCTTTCTATTTGGTTACCTCTTATGTGGAGAGAACACTTACCATCTCCATTTCTTTTCAACGTAGTATTGAGTTTGTTGCCAATGTTTTTATGTTTTTTTCCAGTAATAGTCCTTATATTTATTCTGAATTTCATCAATTTGTATAAGTAATTACTGAAACACCTATTTTGGAATGAACATGTTATGTTATGCTTTGTATTGGTACAGGAGTGGACTGGGTTTTAGTTTAGAAGTGGTGTGTAGTCAGTATCTCGCATTTTCCTGTTGATGTGCCCTTAGAAACACGGGAAGAGATGTACGCAGGACACTGGGGTTGATATTTAATCTGCTGCCTGAACCTGGGAAGCGTTTTTGCTAACTATAAGGAAGAGAGAATCAGAGGTCAGACCCCTGGCTTCACTGCACTTAAATAGGAAGACAAGGGGTCCTTCCTAAGATTCACATGGTAGAAAAGCATAATTTGGGATGCTGTCCATGTTTTTATGTGGATACGGTCTTTGGAGGCCATCAATATGTCTCCCACTATATTATATAGTTAATCACATGGTGTTTACAGTGTTTCATAGAATGTTTGAAAAATGCGTACGGTGGAATCTTGAGAAGGGAAAAAGGGTGGATTTTCAAAATGAGTATGTAAGGGAATAAAAAATATGTAAATATGTAAATAAAAGTGCATAGTTATAAAAGTGAAGGGAATGTGTCAGATGTGAACAGTGCTTCTTTGCCAGGTGGAGGAATTAGGGGGGACTTTTTTTCCCTACTTAATGTTTCATTTTACTTCTCAACTTTTATAGTAAGCATCTGTTATTTGTGATTTTATGTATCAAGTTGATATTTAAACAAAAGACAATAAATAGGTGGAAAGGATAAGGGTGCCCCACTTTTAGTATATGCAATTTCCTATAAAATTCTCAATAGTCTTGTGACTTAGACTTTTATCAACATTATGTAATTAACAAGTGGTTAAAGAAAGAAAAGAAATAGTCAAACTAAGGTCCTAGTGCAATCTGTCTGACCCCACATACTGTGCTCTTGACCTTACACCTTGTTACAAACAAAATCATCCTGATAGAAAGCTTCAAAGGTAGAAAATAAAAACACATATTTACAGAGTAAAAAGTTTAAAAATTTTTGAAATAGGCATAATTTCTCTTTTAAAACTTGTGTGACTTTCAACATGATTTCTTATTAGTAAAGTAATATGTAAAGAGAAAACCAAGAATGATTTGACCATCAAGATGTTGTTTAACATTTGAAACGATCTTGTTCTTATCTGTTTTGAGTGTGTGTGTATATGTATATTCATGTGTATTTATATATATACTCAAATATTTTGTAGCCTCAACCTGAGATCTATATATCAGAACTTTGCAATGTAATGACGGTAATGACGAAAAGAGAGTATGTTTTTGAGTTATATTGGTTTTACTCTGTGGCAGTAGCCATTCAGAAAGGTAGAACTCATTGAAGCAGCAGAAGTTTGAATGAAGAGAATGACAAAGGTAACAGAAGGACTGGAGGCACCAAAGTGAGAAAGGGTTGCTGCCCCCAAATCAGAAGCTGTTACCACCCAAGGCTGGAGGCCAGGAAAGTGCATTTGACACTGAGTTGCTGGTGGGACAGACAGGCTGCTGCTTCTGCTACCAGTGGTGAACCAGCTACTGAGTAGCTGGCTCCTAGGAGCCAGCGTTGCTAATATTTCTGAAATTGCAAGGCTGGATGTCAGTCACCTGCAGTGGTTCTCAGGCACCTGCTGCTGCTGCTTCTATTAGAAACAGAAAATAATAAAAAAATTTTTTCTTTCTTCCATTGGCAAATTTCTAACCGGTGCCTCCACTGGGCAGAATAATTTATTAAAGCATAACGTGGCCAGGAAATGAATGGTTGGGGGCATAGGATACTAGCAAGAAAGATTCATGTACTTCTCCAAAGTGCCTAACACACTGTTTGTAAGAAGAACGTGATACAAAAAATCTAAATTATGGTAAATGAGAGATCATTAAGCTTTTGGAGTAACAAGAAAATTGTTTATGTTAATGTTGTGGTAGAATTCACGTAATCGATTTGTTAGAACAAAGAATGCTACTTTATCAACATGTATATAATTTTAGTAGTTATTTTAGGATTATTATCAGTACTTTTTAAAAACATTCACTTCTTGAAAATGTGACTTGGCCCAATTATTTTAAAGGCTGTGTTGGTCATCAGTTGAAGTAGGGACATGAGAGTTGATCTCAGAAGTGCTCTTTAGTTTCTACCCCTTCTTTTGGCTCACTGCTCCCATTACCCTCCCTGGGTCATAGATGAATGCCATTTTGGTTTTAGTTTGACCACCATCATTCTTGATAAAAGAGAACTTCAGCTTTTCATTTAAGTAATGTGTGCCTAGTATATACTATAGTATTTCTTGAAATGTGGAGTCCATATTAGTGGTAGAAGGAAACACTGTTTCATATGCAACCAGAAATGCTTTGTAGATCATATGTGCTTCATATGCATGTAAGTTATTTGCTTTTCAGTTCTGCTAATTTTTCTGATTAAAGAGCAAGGAGCAGATCTCAGCATGGTGGTAGTACACCATTAGCATCCCTCCAACACTTAACTGGTCTCCATTTGTTACTGAGAGTAAACCTTGGTCTCCGTGTTTGTTGGGAAGTATGTAATGTCATGGCATTGTTTCTCATTGAATTTAATTTTATGGCAACTTTCCACTTAAAGCATTACTGAGTTTTTATTTAAGTAGTAGTATAAAATTAAAAAAAAGTAAATTCAGGGTGCCTGGGTGGCCCAGTTGGTTGAGTGTTCGACTTCGGCTCAGGTCATGATCTTTCATTTGCGAGTTTGAGCCCCTCGTTGGGCTCTGTGCTGACAGCTCAGAACCTGGAGCCTGCTTCCGATTCTGGGTCTCCCTTTCTCTCTGCCCCTCCCCTGCTCGCACTCTGTCTCTCTCTCTCAATATCTCTCAAAAAATAAAATAAAAAGTGTTTAAAAATTTTTGAAAAATTCAGTTGAAGAAAATTCCAGTTTGACTGTATTATATTATATGTGTGGTTACTCCACAGTATGGTAAAATCATGAAGATGATAGCTATGTGAGTAATTGAAATTTGGGAAACAGTGATACGTAGTACATTTACTTCCATCTTATCCTTCTTTCTAGTTACTTTTGCCATAATGATATTAAGTGTAAAACGATACACTTATCTTCAAAAATGATATTAAAATCATTTTTATCTACTTTCTTCCCTGAGTAATCTATATTAAACTTTGGGTTTAACACAGCAATTAAAAGGGACAATGATGATTATTGATTACTGAGGTTTTAAAACCACAATTCCTAATAAAATAAATTTGTAGCTGATTTTAACAAATTTTGATTGGTCGATTCAGCAAATAAAGACAGGTATTGTGTCAAAATGTCAATTGACAAGTGTATAATATCCTGTTCTATTCCAAAAATGATTTCTCGATTTACAGTATATCAAGCTATAGACCATTTCAGAGGATTTTAAAAATAGCAATGAGGATAGTAATAAAAGGAATGTTAGAGTGAAGAAAAGAGAGGAAGTACTTCTTTTGCCCCTTCCCTGCTGCATTTCTCTGCTGTGGGTACTACCTATATGTAGATACAGTCCGTGTCACCATCAAACAAGGCTTACCACCAGTCTTGGATCTCACCTGTCACTTCTAATTCTAGGTTAAAAAAAGATATGCTAGAAGTGTTACTATCTTTGACAAGTACTTAACCTCGGAATTTTCAAATCAATTTTGAATATAAAGAAGATTAAAATTTAAATTACAATGTAGTTTATGAAGATTGAGGTTAGGATTAACTCTCTTATCAGATTTGTACTTTGGCTCCCCAGTTGCCCTAGACAACACTCTGACTGGTTTGGTTCATTATTCAATTTAGTTTGATTGGGTTCAGTATTCTAAATTTCCTTTTATTTTCAATTTACATTAGTAAAACATTTACTTCAAGCTTGCAATTAGTTATTATTTAGTTAAAAACCTCTGGTAAGATACCAACACACTTTAAGAGGATATAATTTATACTGCGCTTATGCCCAAGGTCACTTTCTGAGCGATTGTACATTGCCTGTGTCCATCTGAAAATACGAGCAAGACTTCTCTTCCCTTCAGTCAGACCTTTTGAGAATAAATTTGAAAATATTTTGCTGGTCATCTAAGTTGCAGGCATTAAATTGTTTCAGTACGATGAACAATAGACCAGGAGTCAGAAGACTTTTAGCTTATCTGTGGCAGAGCTGGAGATAAATACCTGATCTCTCTACATGTCCATTTCTTCATCTGTGTAATGAAAATAATTATATTTTCCTTTTTTATGTTGGTATGCTATTAAGTACATTGATGACTAATTTATATGTATTTTCTTAAATTTTTTTTTTTGATGTTTATTTTTGAGAGAGAGAGACAGACAGAGCATGAGTTGGGGAGGAGCAGAGAGAGAGAGACACAGACACAGAATCCAAAGCAGGCTCCAGGCTCTGAGCTGTCAGCCCAGAGTCCAACACGGGGCTCGAACTCACGAACCATGAGATCATGACCTGAGCTGAAGTCGGATGCTTAACTGACTGAGCCACCCAGATGCCCCTTATGTGTATTTTTAAAACTCCACATAAATACGTCTCTTGCTGCATCAAATCTTTTCTTAATGCTATATCTAAGCATCCTATAGATTGTTCCTAGATGAAGAATCAGCCAAAGAAAGTCTCTGTATCTACAAACATATACAATTAGGGAACGGGAAGCATCACCTCTCCTGGAAGATTTCTGGTTTTAGTCTTGTTTTCACATTTACATTTGTTTCAGTACCCACCCAGAGTATTTGAAAATGTTGTAATTTGTAATTACAAAAGTAGTATGTCTTCACTGAGGAAAGATGCAGAAAAACATCATGAAGGTGACGGAGCATCAGGCTTAATTCCACTCCCCAGACCTGGACACTGTTAATATTCTGTCATCATTACTTCCATCCTGTGTGTTGTGTGTGTGTCTGTTGTGTATGTGTGAAAATTGTATATTTTGAGGCTTTTTTGATTTTATAAAATGCAGACCATACTATGTAAAAGTGTATACATTTTTATATGAGTTTCTCTTCTTTTTTTCTGAAAAGCAGAACTATTTTAAATTTGTTTCTGTCTAGTTGTTAATTATATTTACTGCTGCTATTTTGTTCTTTGGGGATTTGATGTCCTAGTCATTATTCTGCACTTGCCACTAGATGGCTCTGTTCTTGGAGTGACTATTTCCTAAAAGTGTGCCCTGCATTAATTATGTGTAAATGATGAAATTTTGTATTGGCCTTATTGGTATTATGTTAAAAATACATAAATATAATTGTATAATAATTTGTTGAAGTAAGGCTTGTGATATTTTAAATGGTATTTGGCAGATCCACAACTTTAATATACACCTTTCAAATCAGGATTATGTGTATTTAGAAATTAATATATTCACCGGACAAGGTCCACTGCCAATTGATAAACCGTTATGTAAAATGTTTTTTCAAGTATTGCTTTTTAAATCTGTAGCTATAATTTTGAGTATATCATCTTTTTGTCCATTAATCAGCTAATTTTTATTATAATTTTCCCTTCTGTGGCAATGTTCATAGTGATATTGTAATTCTGGGCCACGAGATATACTGTATATATATGTAAGATTTTATTTTGAGTGTTTATGATGGTAAGATGTTTTACCATGAATTGAATCATAATTATTTTCAAAGCTTCTCTGTTTTTGTACAGGTCCTAAGACCATGGCAGGATAGGGTATGATGCAAATTTTCTTTCTTCTTGAACACTGACAGCAGGGCTAGAAATGACTTATCAGTTGAATGAAATGAGATGTATGGGCACAGACATCAGTTTCTCATGTGTGAATAAGTTCTAGTCTTTGAAAACCAAGGTTTATCCAAAGATTTCCAGACATGCCTAACTAATTGCTATCACACCTTATCTTACAGTGAGGAAATAAAATATCAGGGGAAACATTCTTACCATATTATGAAGGTATTAAATAACATACTGTATACCATTAAGCAGATTTCATTTTTATGAATTAAGAAGCAGTCAATAGCATGAGAAGTATAGAACAGGAGCTTAGCCATGACATATAGGCTTGTTGTACATAACTGTAACTTTTGTGTTTTTAGGTTCAGGATACTCTATTTATTTTTATTTTTAGACTTTAGATGTTACATATAACTTGTAAAAATTCTGGGTGTTTTTCTCGGTTCATCAAACCTTGCTTTCTGTGAAAAGAAGTCAGTGAAATTGGAGATGGCTCTACACAGTTTCTTCTCTCTGTTGGTATGCCATTTTCCATTTCTGCAGCGTATGTATTCCAAGAACAGAGTAGCTCTTATACTAGGTCATTAAGTTGTAGCATTACACATGCCTACAACTCTCATATGATTCCCTTGCTGATTCTCTGATAGAACAGCTTTCCAAGCAAACTAACTTATGCATTCTAGAATGTTAAATATTTCAAGTACTTTTATTTACAATTTTTAAAGTGGCAACATGTCCTGCATAAAATAAAAAACAGTTGTAAGTCCTGGAGATGGATAAAATGGGAAAAGCAGATAGGACAAACGGTTCCTACTTCTTAGAATTTGAGGGGCTATATCTAAAGGAATGTTCCAGAAGAAGAAAGTGTTATAAATAATATAAATATGTGCCAAAAAATATTGCTCATCTTACTTCTCTCTCTCTCTTGGAGGTTTTAAATCATTAGGAAATCGTGTTTTGATGGAAGTCAAGTGTAGAGGCTATTGCTGAGTGTGAAGAGCCAATGAACTAAGTCAGCAGGTTAAAACCTGACCCTCTGGCCCATTTATTTTTCTCTTTTCTGCCTCTTGAAAAGCATGTTCCCTGGAGATCTATCCAAATAGTCACTGGGAGTCCTGAGGCCCCACCCTTTGTCCAGTACACTGAACTGTGTTATGCAACGTGGAAATTGTTCCCATTCCAATTCCTGACGGCCAAACTCTTAGAAGTCAAGCGAAGAAACAGGATGCTTCTGTGAAGCACACTTTTTTCACTGACAGCTAGGATCTATGAATGAAACTACTTTTTATTAGATAAAAAATAAGGTTTTATTTCTTTTTGAAAATTTTATAAAGTATATCAACTCTTTCTCCCCTCCCCACCCACCAAAGGTCTAGTAACTAAGAATTCTTGATGAGTGGGAAGCAACAGTTCTCATGTGTATTAGACACATGAAGCAGGAGTGGAGGAGGTGAACAGGTGCCAACTGATGATCATCTAGGGTGCACTGAGTTGTATTCAGGTGACTATAATGTGATATAATGAGTGGTCATGGGTAATACTTTGAATGCTTTTTAAAAATTTTTGGGTAGCTTTAAAGAAATTATTTTAAGACTAAATTTTGGCCATACATTATTTTTAAATGTCTCCTAGTAACACATTTACTCCATTTGTGTTTTTAACTTTGTGTGTAGTTCATGTTCTGGACAAATCCAATGTCCAGAAATTGACATTGGATTGACATTCATTCCAGAATAAATGTAGAAACCACTTACTCTATTAACAGTTGCCTGACTGTGGCTGCTTGTATGACAGAGGAAGTTTGAATTTTAAGATAGAGCATTTCTTCCTCTTTCTCTTCTTTAACCACTGCTACCTGTTCCCTTTCCTAAAAGGGCCTGTCTTTCCCTACCACCAATTTTTAGTTTGAATGGTAAAATGAAATCTTATACATGTGCTTCCCATCTTACAGTTATGAGGACAAAAAATAGTCATTTGAACTCTAGAATTGAGCTCAAAATGTGCAGAAATAGCACAGATTTTATTAGCTTTTGGGAGACTTTTTTGCTTTTCTCATTGTTAGGTGGGCAGCTTTTGTTAAATATGCCTTTCAAGGTTTTTTCTTTGTTGTAGAATTACTTGATCTGTGTATTATTTTAATAAGTACACTCAATTTTTATCTAATTAGGAGTAAAAGAAGACAGCTGTTAAACATAAATTCTAAGTTATTGGTTGTTTTCATCTTCTAGAAAAATTCATTTGAGAAATAGCAGATAGACTTGATTAAAACAATAGGTTATAAATATGTGAAATATGTGGAAGAGACTTTTTTTTTAATTTTTTTTTCAATGTTTATTTATTTTTGGGACAGAGAGAGACAGAGCATGAACGGGGGAGGAGGGGCAGAGAGAGAGGGAGACACAGAATCGGAAACAGGCTCCAGGCTCTGAGCCATCAGCCCAGAGCCTGACGCGGGGCTCGAACTCACGGACCGCGAGATCGTGACCTGGCTGAAGTCGGACGCTTAACGACTGCGCCACCCAGGCGCCCTGGAAGAGACTTTTTAAGGAAGAAGAATAAAAGAAAGGAGATCAGTGCAATGACACTCTTGTGTATGTAGGAATCTTTAATTTTAAAATAAGTTATAAAAGTGAGTTAACCCAGCCCCTTTTTAAATGTTTTAGATTACACACTCATTATAAAAATGAGTTAAC
This sequence comes from Acinonyx jubatus, assembly GCF_027475565.1. NCBI lineage: Eukaryota > Metazoa > Chordata > Mammalia > Carnivora > Felidae > Acinonyx > Acinonyx jubatus. The sequence continues at coordinate 52,511,945 of NC_069387.1, forward strand.
CCAGCCCCTTTTTAAATCAGTGATGACATCTAGGCTCCTAAAGCTTTGCATATGATTTCCTGTGTTCCTGCCTGGTAGTGTTTCCATTGCCCTATAGCCCTAGAAGTATTAGTATTAAATGTTTTATAAAAATGAATTATTACTCTTGATTATATAAAAGAAAGATTTTAAAAATCTCTTTAAAATTACCTCTCTATGTGATATGCTCTTAAAAACATTGAAAATACATTTTCTGGCATCTTTTTCTAGGTTTTGGACTTTATTCCTTATCCATTATTAGAACATCCACGGGGCACCTGGGCGGCTCAGTTTAAGTGCCCAACTTTGGCTCAGGGCATGATCTCACGGTTTATGAGTTCGAGCCCCACGTCCGGCTCTGTGCCGACAGCCTGGAGCCTGCTTCAGATTCTGTGTCTCCCTCTCTCTCTCCCCTTCTTCTTGCACTCTCTCTGTCAAAAATAAATAAACATTAAAAAAAAATTTGAAAAGAACACCCACTTTAATTTGAATTTTTGAGCTAATTAAACGATGAAGTGTTGGTCAGTGGGTACGAACTTTTCTTGAAACACTCAAATTAGTAGAAAGACTACCTTTTGTAGCCAGCTTTGTAATTTTGTCCTTTAAGCTCAAGCAGAGTAAATTTTACTGTTCAGATTTTAAACCAACACCATTCTTCTTCTAAGATTGAACTCTGTTCGTACATCCATTATGGGATTTAGTTTTCCATTTGCAAGTGGTTTCTCAGTATTCCCTTTCATACTCGGAGCTGTTGCAGAACCTTGCTTTTATTTTGGCACCATTTTGCATATTATGTATTTTGCATTTATATCGGTTGCTTAGTAGTAATAGTATTTTGTCTTGAAATTAAAAAGATAGATGCTTAAATTCTGTATTCGCCTCTGATCTGGAGCAAGTTATTTAATTTTTTTTGGATCTAGTTTTGTCATCTGTAAAATTGCCCTGGTAGTTTGGATCTATAATATTGATGGTAAAGATGGAGTGAAATGCCTGGTGTGGCCTCAGAATCTTCGTAAAGTTGTGCTAATAGGAGTCAAGAAGCAAGAGGCAAGTCAGATTATACCTACAGCAGGTCTGCCTGATGTTTCAGATTATACTGATAATCTCGCTGTGTTTCTCTCTCCACCATTATGCAACGTCAGGTATACCAGATTTAAGAGAATTATTTCACTGTTGTTACAACTCTTAACCTAACTACTGTTGAGAGGAATTAGACACCAGTACTTTAAGGAGTGTTAATTCACTGCATGTTAGTGGTGGACTGGCAAGCACTGTAATTAGATTTTTTAGGACTTCTTTACACAAAGGATGGACGAACCACTAAGCACCATTTCAGAGTTTCAAATGTCTTTTCTGGCAGAAGTTATTTTGTTAGATGACCTTAGGGAGGAGGTTACCTAAGCTTATTTTGCACATGGTGAGGCTGCCACTTTGTCACTAAGTGTATCATTAACATGGTCTGATTATTTGATCCCTTTCAGTTCCTTTCTGAACTGGGAATTAGAGTTCAAAGCCTTGGAGCTCATGGTGCTTCTCTGCCTTTCAGAACCCAATGGTGGCAACCTTGAAAATGATTAATCATGAAGTTGGAGAAGGCAGAGATCACTGCATACCATTCTCATTGTTATTTTTTCTTTTTTTGGCAAATTTTGAAACCTATTTGTTCGTGTTTAACCGTGAAAGACTTCCAAGCCATTCCTTCAGCCTCAGAGTGACTGAAATTTTCAGATTTTCCTAGCTACCTCAGCAATCAGTATCTTCCTAGTTGCCTGGGTGTGACATCCAAGAAACATGTTTTTTTTTTTTTTTTTTTTTGCCTGCCCTCTAAACTTCATTTCTTACTTTCAGTATGTTGTATACTTTCAGTATGTTGTAACATCCTGTCAGCTTTGTTAAGTGCCAGGGTTTCTCCGTTCCTGTGACCTTGGCCTATCTTCATCATCTCCCACCCAGCTATCTGTCACGGTCTTCTGTTTCCAGCCTCTCACCCCCAGAGTCTTTTTTCCACATCACCTTCATGGTCACTTCCCTGAAACATACATCTGCAGTGATTTCACTCAACACAGAAACCGATGGACTCTTTCTGAATTTGATAAATTAATTCAAGCGCTATGTTGTTGATGATGTTTATTAGGAACTGTTTTAGTTTAAAAACTCCTACAGTTACCTTCCAGCAAACACAGGTGCTTCTATATGTGTTTAAGAGATGTTACCTATTGAATAATATCTAGAGAGGGGTAAATATTTTTAGACACAACATTTATTTTTGATGACCTCTGAAAAGAAATATTATATGAGAGGAGTATAGGTATTATTACCTACTATGACTTACTTCAATGTTATTTATGAAGTAAAGGCAGACTAATTTATTTAACACAGATTAACAGTATTGTAACTGTAAATAACACCTAAATTCTGAAGTTAAAGTTCATTGTGGAGAATGAAGACAGACAAAATAGAAATTCACATGGCAGGGAATTTTGGGCTTTCAGGGAATTGTAAATGACATTCTCTGCCAGAAATGACTGGAACATTGTGTTGTCTTCTTTTCTAAACTTGTTTCCGTTTCCACCTCTTGGAAATCATATCTTGAGTTTAATCTCTTTTTCTTGGCAATGAATTTTTAGATATGACACCAAAGCACAAGCAATAAAAGCAAAAATGTTTAAAAAATGGGGTGACATTAAGTAAAAAAGCCTCTGTCCAGCAAAAGAAAATGAAAAGGCCATGTATGGAATTGAAAATGTTTGCAAATCCTGTATCTGATAAAGGGTTATATCTAAAATATATAAGGAGCCCCTATAGCAAAAAAAAAAAAAATAGCAAACCCTCTCCAACCAAACAATACAATTAAACAAGTGGCAGAGGGACTAAGTAGACATTTTTCCAAAGGAGACCGGTAAATGGTGAAAGTCCTGAAAAGATACTCAATATTACTAATCATCAGGGAAATGCAGATTAGAACCATAATGGAATATCACTTCCACACCTATTAGAATGGCTGTCATCAGAAGGAAAAGAGATTAAGTGTTGGCAAAAATGTGGAGAAAAGGGAATACTTCACTGTTAGAAATCTAATTGTTACAGCCACTATGGGAAATGGTATGGAAGTTTTTCAGGTAACTAAAAATAGAATTACCTTCTCATTCACCAATTGCATTTCTGTGTATATCCAAAGGAAATGAAATCAGGATCTTGAAGAGAGATCTGTACTTCTGTGTTTATTGCAATCGCAGCATTATTCCCAATATCCAGGATATGGAAACAGCCTAAGTGTTTGTCTATAGATGAATGGATAAAGATGTGGTGTGTGTGTGTGTGTGTGCGCGCGCACACACACGCTCATACATACGGTGCAATAGTATTCAGCCATGAGAAAGAAGGACATCCTGCCATTTGTGAGAACATGGATGGATTTGAGGGCACTACGCCAAGTGAAATAAATCATCCAGAGAAAGACAGATGCTGTACGTTATCACTTATATATCTCAGGAATTTAAAAAAGTCAGACTCCTAGAAATAGAGAATAGAGTGGTGGTTGCCACGGCCTGGGGAATGGGGGACATGGGAGATGTCAGTCAAATGGTACAAATTTCCTATTGTAAGATGAGTACATTCTGGGGGTCTAATGCCCAGCATGGTGGTTATGGTTAACAACACTGTATTATACTTGAAAGTTGCTGAGAAGGGTAGATTTTAAATGTTCTCAACACAAAAAAAGAAATAGTAACTACTTGAGGTAATGGGGGTGTTAACTATGTTTATCATTTCACAATATATGTGTATTACATCAACCTGTAATCTTAAACTCACACAATATTATATATCAATTATATATCAACACTGGAAAAAATGTTTTTCCTATTTTTTTCTACTTCTGCTTTATATGTTAAGAAAACTTAGATTGCTTTTTCTGGCTTGTATAGTAGTAATCATTCAGTATCATCCATTTTTCTTAACTTTGAGGGTAGCTTTTTAAAATTTTCTTTAACACTTATTTTTGAGAGGGAGAGAATCCGAAGCAGGCTCTGTCAACACAGAGCCCGATGCGGGACTCAAATTCGAAAGCCTTGAGATCATGACCTGAGCCAATGTCGGATGCTTAACCGACTGAACCACCCAGGTGCCCCAAGGGTAACTTAAAAAAAAAAAGTATACTACAGCTAAGTATACTAAAGCTTTGTTTAATGAAATAAATAAATTTGTTGATGGACCTTATGGCATAAAATAGAAGTTTTTAAAGCAGGGATTTTATTTTGAGTGTTGTTTCTACTTGAGTTGAATGCTGTGTTAAGAAGGTCTCTGAGGCTATATCTCAGCTCAGTGGAAAACAGGTAAGAATTAATGATGTCTCACCTGCCACATGTGTAGGGAGAGAGTGATGTCCTACAGGCCTTCTCTGATTCCAAGTATGACCACTGTTATTAGGGATTTGAACCCTAGGGTCATCTGATTACAAAGCTCAAATTATTAAATAGCTAGTCTGTATTGGCTCTTATAATGGCATATAAGTAGGAAAGAATAGTATAATTTATAATATATATATTTTAAAGTTTACTTGGGGAGAAAGACAGCATGAGTGGGGGAGGGGCAGAGAGCAGGGGAGAGACAATCTGAAGCAGGTTCCATGCTGTCAGCTTAGAGCCCAATGTGGGGCTCGAACCCACCAAGTTGTGAGATCTTTACCTGAGCTGAAACCAAGAGTCAGACTGAGCTTAACTGACTGAGCCACCCAGGCGCTCCTAATTGATAGTATTTTTACACTTGAAGTATTTTGAGATGGGAGTTGGGAACAGTGTAGCCATGTGGGTTGGAAGAGGTAGAAAGGATATTCTTTTCCTTTTTCTTTAGTCAAACAATAATCTCTGATTTCTGAATTTGTAAGTGTGAGCCTTAGGTTATCATCACAGTAATTGGGAAACTTTTGAAATGTAGTAGTTCTGTAGACTGAATTGTGTCCCCCCCAAATTCATATGTTGAAGCCCTAACCTCTCGAATGAGGCCTTCAGAAAGTAGAATTAGAGAGTAGAGTGGGGGTACTCCCCTCTTATCACCCCCTCCCACTACCTTCACGCCCACCCCCCCCCCCCCCGACACACACACACATAATGTCAGGACACAATGAGAAGGCAGCCATCTGCAACCCAAAGAAAAACCTCTCAGCAGAAACCCACCATGCTGATACTCTGATCTTCGATTTCTAGTCCACAGAACTATGGAGTCTATGGATTTCTATTGTTTAGGCCACCCAGTCTGTAATATTTTATTATGGCAGCCTGCACAAACATGCAGCTAAACGAGAGAACCACAGGCCTAAATGTGTCCCTTTCCTCTGTGCTTCAGCTCTGTAAATCCTAGTTTCTGGCATTGGAGTCTGATCACACTGTCTTTTCTTACTGGGCTCCCCATTTCCGCATTCAGAGCAACATTCATATTCTTTTCTAAGTGGCAAGTCTACAGTTTCAGAATTCATGTTTTTTCTATTGCCTCAAGTTCTTTACTACTTAAAATCCCAGAATCAGGATTGAACAAGTAAAAAACGTGTATTTTCTAGGTTTATGGATTCTGGGTAAATTGGTATTACTTATCCAAAACTGCACATTTTAATGAATTTTAGACTTTATACCAAAATAACATTTGAATAATGTTCCTTTCACATCCCTTTTTCTGGTGTTCTCATTTAAAAAATATTTATGAAATATCTTTTACCTGTCTTTTAGCTTCTGTATTTGGCACTTGAGATATAAGGGAGAAGGTAATAGTGGAGTATAGCACTGACATGAGTAGTCAGAAAGGACGTGAACCATAAACAGCCCTATGTTCATACTGGGGAATATTGGCCCCAAATGTAACAAACACTGAAAGAAAAGATCCATCTCTCCCACCTTAAGAGAGCTGTTGTTTTTTTATAGAGTTACACTTGAATGTGTGTCAGTATAACTTAGGTGATTTTTGGGTACCACCTCAGAGATTCTGATGCAGTAGATCAGAACTGGAGTTCAGGAATCTGCATTTAAAAAAATTATTTATTTTTTAATTTACACCAAAGTTAGCATATAGTGCAACAATGATTTCGGGAGTAGCCCTCTTTGTGCCCTTACCCACTTAGCTCATCACCCCTTTCACAACCCCTCCAGCAACCCTCTGTTCTCTATATTTAAGAGTCTCTTGTTTTGTTCCCCTCCCTGTTTTTATATTATTTTTGTTTTCTTCCCTTATGTTAATCTGTTTTGTGTCTTAAATTCCTCATATGACTGAAGTCATATGTTATTTGTCTTCCTCTAAGTTTGTTTAGCATAATATCCTCTAGTTCCATCCATGTAGTTGCAAATGGCAAGATTTCATTCTTTTTAATTGCTGAGTAATACTCCATTGTGTATGTATATATGCCACATCTTTATGCATTCATCCATCGATGGACATTTGGGCTTTTTCCATACTTTCACTATTGTTAATAGTGCTGCTATAAACATTGGGGTGCATGTGCCCCTTTGAAATACCATACCTGTATCCCTTGGATAAATAGCTAGTAGTGCAATTGCTGGGTCATAGGGTAGTTCTATTTTTAATTTTTTAGGAACCTCCATACTGTTTTCCGTAGTGGCTGCACCAGTTTGCATTCCCACCAGCAATGCAAAAGAGATCCTTTTTCTCTGCATCCTCACCAACATCTGTTGATCCTGAGTTGTCAGGAATCTGCATTTTTAACATATTTCTTGGGAGAATAGATGAAAAAAGACCACCAGGAAGGGATTCCTCAGTGGTCGCATAAAACAATTTAGTGTCTGAAAAACTCTAGCCCACACCATGTTTTTTTCTTCTGTTTTTTTTTTTTTTCAGGGTCTTTAGTAGAAAATCTCTGCTGCCTGATAGTTGGCATCTTTGGGGTCAGTTTTATGGGGGGTTAGTTTCTATACATTCCAACAACTTCAGTTCCTCCCTTCAGGCCCACTGCAACCCCAGTCAGCAGGAAATTCTGGAAACTGGCAGACAGAGAGAGTGACCGCTTTTTTTTTCTTTCTCCTCAAGGTACAACTATCTAGTTAGATATAAAATCCTACACTCTTCAGTTGTTACATCTATCAATCTAGTCATCCCTCTGGGATTTGATTAATCAAACAGCTGTAACTCATCTTAAGGAGTTTGTCTCGAAAAAAAACCAAAAAAACAAAAAAACCCAGTAAATAGCTAGTGACTTTTTTCATTCTGAGAAAAATAAAGAACAGTTTAAAGTTTAAATCTTATCAGGGTTTCCTCTGAAATTTTTTAGAGGTTGGAATGTGTAGCTTTTGATCTTGTTTGGGGAATTTTAAAATTTGGCTCAGATTAAAGGGCCAAGTTTTTAGGCACATAAGCAGCTTACTATCTAAAGACACTAGAATATATATTTTCAGATGCACATTTTAAATAAATTAAAATGATTATTTACTAACATGGTAGATCTTTTATTATTTTTTACTTGTTAAAAATGTAATTTATTGTCAAATTGGTTTACATACAACACCCAAAGCTCATCCCAACTAGTGCCTCATCGATGCCCATCGCCCATGTTCCCCTCCCCCACCCTCTCCATCCATCCTCATTACTCTGTACTTAACAGCTTTTGTGGTTTGCCTCCCTCTCTGTAACTGTTTTTTTTTTTTTTTTTGCCTTCTCTTCCCCCATGGACTTCTGTTAGGTTTCTCAAGATCCACATATGAGTGAAAACATATGATATCTGTCCTTCTCAGACTGACTCACATGATAGATCTTTTAAATATGTTTCTGTTGACATAATTTAAGTGGCACTCAAAACAAGCTGGTTGTGTGTGAGCTTACATGTAGTTAAGGTGTAAGCTATAATTTTTTTCTTTAAATGTTTTTATTTATATATTTAGAGAGGGGGTGAGGGACAGAGAAGAAAGAGAGAGAGAGAGAGAGAGAGAGAGAGAGAATCCCAAATGGGCTCTGTGCTGATAGCGGACTTGGGGCTTGATCTCATGAATCATGAAATCATGACCTGAGCCAAAATCAGGAATCAGATGCTTAACTGACTGAGCCACTCAGGTTTCCCATATATATAACTTTTCAACAATTAATAATGAACGATTCAAATAGAAAGGTGGATCTTAGAAATATGTAATTTGCTATTGTAACATTTCTGGTAAGTTGTATCGTTGAACTTTTGTAGGTAAATGCTTTTATTTCCTATTTTTTTAAGTTTATTGATTTTGAGAGAGAGTGGGAGAACATGAGCCGGGGAGGGCCAGAGAGAGACTCCCAAGCAGGTTCCCTGCTGTCAGCACAGTGCCTGATTCAGGACTCAATCTCCCGAACTGCAAGATCATGACATGAGCCTAAATCAAAAGCCTGATGCTTAATTGACTGAGCCACCCAGGTGCCCCTGTAAATAAAAACTTATAATTGTGAATATTATGCATATGAAATGAGTCTATGTGATGTATGTACAGTTTGAAGAATACAGAACATTCGTATTCCATCAGAATATTGCTTTATAGTTCACTGGAGGCCCTACCCTGACCCCATACTCCTCTTTTCCTTATACTGTACAGTTAATCCATATCCTCAGTTTTATAAAAATAATTGTCTTTTCTCTATAGTATGAATCCTTTAAAAATGTTTTGTCTATTTTTGAATGTTATAATATTAGAATAACACTGTTGTTGTTTTTTCTGATCTGCTTTTTTTCACCCATCTCTTTGATTCATCAATGTTGATCTCTTTATCTGTAGTTCACTCATTTCCCACTCTATGTTGATTCATTGTGTGAAGGTACATGCCACAACATATTTGTCCCTCTTTGTGTTGATGGGCTTTTGGATTGTTCTCAGTGTTCTTAGAATACTACTAACAACAAGAATATAATTGTATGGCTTCTAGCACAGAGTACAAGAATTTCTTCAAGGTGTGCACCTTGGAGTGAATTGCTAGGTCATCTGGTATGAGCTTGTTCAGCTTGGCTTGCTAAAACCAAACCACCCTCCATAGTGGGTGTAACAGTAGAAAGTCCTCCCTGGCAGCTTGTCTGTATGTATTCTAGTTGTTCCCCATACTGATGAATCTGATGGGTGTTGAAATGAACTCTACTGTTTTTGTTTTTGTTTTTTTAATTGCCATGTCAATGATTGCTAGTGCAGTAGAATCTCTTTTCGTATATTTAGGAGTCATCCATGAAATGCCCTTTTGTATTTTTTGCCTAGTTTATTATTAATGGTTTATCCTCTTGTTATTTCATAAGAATTCTTTATATATTTTGTATACCTATCTTTTGTCAATTGTGTGTCTTTTTTCTTCCTATTTTCTTGAATAATTTTGGTGACAAGACTTTTTATAGTTTAATGTGGGTGTATTAGTTTCCTATGGTTTCTAAAACAAATTACCACAAACTCAGTGGCTTAAAATAACACACATTTATTCTTATAATCCTGGAGGTGAGAAGTATGAAATCAATTTCACTGGTGCAAAGTCGAGGTTTCAGCAGGCCTTGTTCCCTCCAGAGATTCCAGGGGAAAATTCCTTTTTTTTCCCTTTCCAGCTTCTGGGGTTGCATTCTTTGCGTTCCTTGGCTCTTGGCCTCTTCCTCCCTTTTCAAAGCCAGCAGCTTAGTGTCTTGTTTTAGTCCTCATATTGCCTTCTTCCTCTGTTGTTTTTAGATTTTTCTCTGACTCCTTCCTATAAGGATCTTTGTGATGACATTGAGGCCATCCAGATAATCTCACCTTCTTAAACACATCTGCAAAGTCTCTTTTGCCTTTTGGGTAACATTCATAGGTTCTAGGGAGTAGGATGTGATATCGTTGGGCCATTATTCACAGAAGATAAACTTCTGGGTTTTTTTTTTCCTCGTTCTCTTCCCTTCCCTTCCCTTCCCTTTTCCTTTTCCTTTTCCTTTGCCATGTAGATGGGAGGGTGCTATGACTGTTGAATCTTCACAGGCTAGATGAACTGAATGATTTTTTAAATCTCTTTCGTTCCCTTTGGTCAAGAATGAATGACAAAATAGTCTGTCCTTTAATGATGTCCTTTAATTACCATCTACCTTATGCTAAATGTAGGAAAAAATATGTATATTTATATAGACTACACAGGTATACTTCAGAGGTATTGTGGGTTCAGTTCCAGACCATTGCAATAAGGCAAATATCACAATAAAGCAAGCAAATGATTTATTTTGCTTTTCTAACACATATAAATGTTATGTTTACACTATACTGTAGTCTATTAAAGTGTGCAATAGCTTTTTGTCTTAAAACAATCTACATACCTTAATTAAAAAATATTTCTAAAAGATGCTATCATCTGAGCTTTCAGTGAGTTATAATCACTGATCACAGATCACCATAACAAATGTAATAATAGTAAAGAAGTCTGAAATACGGTGAGAATTAGGAAGATGTGACACAGAGACTCAAAGTGAGAAAATGATGTTGGAAAAGTGGTACAGATATGCTTGATGCAGGGCTATGATAAGCCTCCACTTTGTTAAAAAAATGCAATATCTATGTAGCACAGGAAAGCAAAGCACAGTAAAACGAGATATGCTTGTATATCCTTTTGAATTCCTGGGCCCCTCTTCTTTCTCCTATATTGAATTCAGTAAAATGTCCACATGCTTGGGCTCAGTGTCCTCAGTGAAATCACATGTACTTTTCCATGTGAGGTCTGTTCTATGGTAAAATCTGAAGAGTGAGAAAAATGATGCAGAGAGCTTTTGCAACCTCTGTGCCTAGTTACATGATTTGTTAACTTTATGCATGCTTGGTATATAATGAACGCAAGAAATCTCTTCGGTTTTGTGTATCTGGAAATGGGGATTTCAATGGACTGAAGACACAGGCCACACAGGCTCAACTCCTAATAAAAGAAGAAACAGAAAAGCAGATGTTCTTGGAACTATTCATGGGGATACAAGAGGCTGGTGCTAGATAAGCGTGGAAATAGAAACAGGAGTGGAAGTGAGGCAGGCCAAGAAATGATAGGCACAAGAATTATTTAAATGCTTCAGTTTGTATTTTAGTTCATGCCAGAAGTTATGGAGTTTAAAATTGGGTGCCTTTCTTAACTTAAATCTCTTTGCTTTAATCACTTGCATTTTATTTAATTTATTATTCTTTCCTTTGAGATTAAAATAATGATTTTGTTCTTCTGACTTTTAATATTTGGAAGTTGTGACAATCTTTAGAAAAATACTAGCACAGCGTTGCTATTATTGACAAGTAAAGTACTAATGTCACAAACTTATCAACCTATAATGTCCTTAGACTGGGAAAAATCAATACCTTCATAATATCTATGTGGTAAAGGGGAGACAAGAATCTATATGTATTTTGTGTTACATAATATTTGATTTTATGATATTTGAGTTTTGTGAGATGGATCTGATACTGCAATCCTATTAGGTAAAGATTGCCGACTCTTCTGTGATTGGAATAGAAAAAGGATTCAAGGATAGCTCAACATCTGCAGACCATCTATTTGACACACCACATTAACAAAATGAATAAAAATCATAAAATCAGATGCGGAGCAGAATAAGCATTTGACAGAACTCAACATCTGCTTGTGATAAAAGCTCTTAATAGATTGGGAATAGAAGAAACCTATCTCAACATAATAAAGGTCATATGGAACAAGGCCACAGCTAACATCAAACTCACTGGTGAAAAGCTGAAAGCTTTCCTCTAAGATCATGAATAAGCCAAGGATGCCCACTCTTGCCACTTTTATTCAACATAGTATTGGAAGTTCTAGCTAGAGCAATTAGGTAAGAAAAAAATAGAAGGCATCCAAATTAGAAAGGCAGAACTAAAGCTGACACTACTTTCAAGTAGAATGATACCATATATAGAAAACTCTAAAGGGGCCATTAAAAACCTGTTAGAACTAATAAATTCAGTAAAGTTGCATGATACAAAATCAGTAAGCAAAAATCTGTTGTATATCTTTATACTATTAATGAACTGTCATGAAATGCATTTACAATGGCATCAAAAAGAATAAAATACCTAGGAATAAATTTAATGAAGGAGGTAAAGATCTGTGTATTGAAAACTTTCATTAACCAGAGGTTAATGAAAGAAATTGAAGACACAAATAAATAGATGTCCTGTGCTTATGTTTTAGGAGAATTCGTGTTGTTAAAATACCCAAACACCCAAAGCAATCTATAGATTCAGTAAAATTCCAATAAGTATAAAAATTCCAGTGGAATTTTTCAAAGATATAGAACAAATAATCCTGTAATTTGTATGGAACCACCAAAACCAAATTAGTCAAAGCAATCTTGAGAAAGAGGAACAAAAGACATCATGCACCCTGATTTCAAACTATATTATAAAGCTGTAGTAATTAAAACAATATGGTATTGGCGTAAAAACAGATGTGTAGATCAGTGGAGATCAGAAAGAGGAAGAAAGATCATACAATGGAGAAAGGACGGCCTCTTTGATAAATGGTGTTGGGAATAGCCACATGCAAAAAAATGAACTTGACCACTGTCTTACATCAGAACAATGTGGGGGTTCCTCAAAAAATTAAAAATTTTAGAACTACCACGTGATTTAGCAGTTCCACTTCTGGGTGTTTATCTGAAGAAAACAAAAACACTAACTCAAAAATATATCTCTACCCCGTGTTCACCGTAGCATTATTTTCAATAGCCATGATATGGAAACAACACAAGTGTCTATCAGTGAATGAATAAAGAAGTTGTGGTGTATCTGTACAGTGGAATATTATTCATCCATAAAAAAGAATGAGATCTTGGCATTTTTGACAACATGGATAGATCCAGAGGGTGTTTTGCTAAGTGAAATAAATCAGACGGAAAAAGATAAATACCGTATGATCTCATATGTGGAATCCAAAGAAACAACAAACAAACAAAAAACAAAAAAACCTCTGAGAACAAATTGGTGATTGCCAGAGGCAAGGGGTGGGAGGTGGGAGAAATAAAAATTGAAGGAAAAAATGCAATGTAACTATATTTTTTTGACCCATCATATATGTGTGTATCTATATAAAGCTTGAATTTACTTATTTTATTCATTGTAAGTTTTGAAGATCTATCTAGGAGGTTCCCAACAGTGAGCTAAGCACCATACAGTATTGATGGACAATGAAGGAGGCTGAATCTTACAGTGTTGGGGTAAGGAAGATGTGTGCTAATAGAAAGAGAAAAAGAAAAGAAAGAGAAAAGCAAATCATATGTTGGCTATGGATACAAAAGTTAGGGAAAAATCAATAAAAATAATCTTCAAGACTCAACAGACTATATGAAATCTAAAATACAAAGTTGGTATATTTATATATACCAGTAATATTTTTACTTACACATAATGTGCTATATACATCCTTATATCCGTATTATACTAAGCACACGCTTTCCCTCTGGAGAGTCCATTGTTAAAACATTTGCAACCATATTACTGCTTGTATAAATGCTTAAAATATATATAATAAGGCAATATATAAATTAAAACTGTTTTAAAGTAAAACATGACACATAAAAATGGGGCCAGAAGTGAGACTTGTAACAATAACACAAATATTAACAAATATTATCAGTGTCTTTTAATTTTCTGTGGGTAGCCTAATTTACTCTATACTTTCTGGTAGCTACTGTAAAAAACAAGACCCAGTGGATGATTGATTGATAATATTTATTAATGAGAGAATATTGATTACTTAGGAGAAACTACTTTTGATTCTATGTGTATTTGTAGGACCCTGGGTAAAGTAAAAACAAAAAAAAACCTATAATAATCATATAAAACTTTCAAAAGCATTCAAAGAAAGTTGATTGAGTATAGTGAGTCATTCAATGATATCTCTGCCTAATGATGAGAACTTAAAGCAAATTTCCTGGCACTAGTCTGTCTTGATCATTGCCTGCTCGGTTCCATCTTGTGACATATATCATGTGAACCTACTGCGGGAGAATATAGTTGGCATTGAAGGATAATTCATTCCATGTGATTATCTAAATTATCCAAGAAGGATAGACTGTGAGTCTCTTGAACATATGGTTGGGTCTGTGGGGATTCAAACCAACGCCTTGGGGTTTAGATGAAAAGTCCTTCCCCAAAGAGCAGAAAGATATGTCAACAAGATTATAACCCTTGGCAAATTCCATCAAATTGTTTCAAATCTGTGGGCTGAAAACGTCAGTCCTTATTAAACTGCACACTGAAAATTATCAAGACTGTAATTGCTGAATGTCCCATATTCCTTTCTGCCATTAGCAATGAAGTGACAGCTGAATTTTTTTTTCTTTTTGGTGTAGCAGGGTCACTGTTTGTTATGAGTAAAAAGACAAAACACAGAAAAGTTTCCTTGTTTCCAACAAATACTACCTGAGAATTTAGTGCTGGTGAGTCAGCCCATCATTTCATCTGTATACTTACTGCTAAGCTACATTTTGAGGATGTTCTTCTCTCCAGTGAACACTTAGCAAGTATTAAATCACCAGTAGAGTTTAAAAAAGCAAAGACATATTCTTGACATTTTCAAGAATTTCAAAGTCCATTGGAAATCTTTTGGAGCAAAGAAGTACTATACATTTGATGAGAGATTGCCTGTGAAATCTGGAGCTACTACAAGAAAAGTATGAGTTAAATATTTCAGCATAAATGCCTCTTCTCCCCATTTCAAAAGTACCATATCAAAAGAAAAAAAACAACAAAACTATGTGCCAGCAAATTTATACCCCTTGTTATCACGCAGTTTGCAAGTAAGTGATTCGAGTCTTCTAATTTCTGATCAGAAGTAATGCACTTCTAATCCTTTGTTAAATAACTTAAAAAAAACCGAGTCATAAGGAACAGCACTTCTAGCTGGTAGACAAAATAAAGGCCACAAGTCAAAAGGAATAATTCAGTATCTAGCTAGATAAATGAGATGTGAAAAGACAAGACTCTGGGTTTCTGCTAAAATCTTCCCAAACATAAAACGAGTAAGGGTGTCTACCAGCTGACTTGGGTGTGGAGGTAGAGAAGTAGGACAGAGGGCAGTAGAGGCATATTTTGAGAATTAGAGACACATATCTGGTTCCTAGGTGTTAAAACATAACATACAAAGACTCACTTTGTAACAGATTCTCTCCAGTGTCATCAATAATAGGTATGCTCTTAAACAGGGTTGAGTTTAAGATAGAGGAAATCTCATGACTGACATAATAGTTTACATAATGAGGAAAAGGAAAATTGTTGATTTCATGGGTGTGATTCATACATTAGCCGGACAACTCAGGGTGCTATGTTTCGGTTAAAATTCTAAATATCTTAACACCTTCCCAGCATTATTTTTGACTTGAAGAAGGCAGTTAAATATCTCCCTACCATTCCCCTTATCTGGAATTGAACTTTGAAATTTCTAAAGATTCAGAGGTTTCAGTGAGGCACAATATGGGTATTTCCCCACCTCCCAAACTTTGTATACAGAATGTCAACTGTACTGAAAAGTTGAAAGAAATTTACAATGAACACCCGTGCACATACCAGCTAGATTCTACCATTCACATTTTATAATATTTTCTTAATCACATATCCATTTCTCTAAAACTTCATCAATGTACCAATGCATCTAAGTTTTTTGATACATTTCAAAGTATGTTGCAGAAAGGGGTACACTTCTCTGAAATCCATCAGCATGCATATCATTAAGCAGAATGCAATGTTTATTTACTGGTTATGCAGTGTTTATTTAGCTAGTTATGTCTTAAACCTAACTACTCCAAAGCTGTCTGACTGAAAAAGAGTACTTAGGGGGAGAAAAAGCTGCCAAAAAATAGAGGCAGTTGAGATTTAGCCAGAAAGGAGCAGTTTTTATCTTGGATTAATCAGAGTTTTCAGTTATTCTTGCCATGCTAAGCCCTTTAAATGTACTATTTCATTTGATACAACAACCCTATAAATTCGTTTTGTTCCCTTCACATTCCTCATAAGCAAATGGAGTTTCATAGAGGTTAAATCATTTGCTCCAGGCTGAAATGCATATATCTACATGTGTTGGACCTTGACTTGCAGGTTTTTTAAAAATGTAGATAGAAATAGCAGTGTGCTCAACTTGTGCATCCATTTCTTTCTTGTATTTATAGACTGATGTTAAAGTATTTTATAGTAAAAGTTAACTTGTGTTAATGTTAAAGCTTGATGATTATCTCTTGGGTTGTTTCTAGTATAAAATTTGTTCAGAATTACACTCATTTGTAATATTTTAATGTTCCCTCTTGATTTGATATATGTAGGAGTGAGTAAAGATATTAGTTACGTCTGTTTTTAAAAACTATTCCAAATTCGAAGTTAGGATTGATGAGTTAAATTATTATAGCTATTAAGTTAATATCCCTTTTTTAGCCATCAATACTCCTAAGGGAAACACTGCCTATAAAACTGGAAAAAATATGCCTCTTTTTTAGATCGTTAAATTTCGTTGCCGGCATTTCCTTTATTTGACACTGAGGTTCAAGCAGAGGAGCACAATGTAATTTCCACTGAGGGAATCATTTCATATGTAAGCATGTAAGCTTTGTTTCATTGAATTCTAGCAGAGGCTTCTGAAACTGAAGCTTCTCTCTCTCTCTCTCTCTCTCTCTCTCTCTCTCTCTCTCTCTCTCTCTGTGTGTGTGTGTGTGTGTGTGTGTGTGTCTAGTTCTTAATACATGAATATATAATTATGATTGTTGAACTAATGTTTCTTGACCTTGTTATGCATTAAGATGCCAAAGAGAGTAATAGCAACTAAATCCTACCTGAAGAGATGCCATTCACTGTTGAGTAAACCAAAAGCCTCATTTAAAAATATTTTGCCAAGGTGCACCTGGGTGGTTCAGTCAGTTAAGCGTCCGACTTTGTCTCAGGTTATGATCTCGTGGTTCATGAGTTCGAGCCCCACATCAGGCTCTGTGCCGACAACTCAGAGCCTGGAGCCTGCTTTGGATTCTGTGTCTCCCTCTCTCTCTCCCCTGCTCATGCTCTCTTTCCTCTCTCAAAGATAAATAAACATTAAAAACTTTTAAAAAATATTTTGCCAAGAATAAACACGTGTGTACAGTATTTTTGTTGCATTTGTGGGGAATGCATATTGCTTTATTCTCAAGCCTGTTCTACCTTAAAGCCTATGTACACATCATGATTTTCAGTCCTGTATAGAATCATGTATCCTTCCATATGTAACTCAGTATGCTAGAGTTTTAAAGAGAGTAAAAGATTTGTATATTTTCAAGGAGGAAACTGGTAAGGTTTCTTTTTCTCTGTCATTAAGTATGTTAGCGTGGGGAGTGAGACCCTTAAATAGCAACTGAATCCTTTTTGGAAAACATGTTGGTGTCCCTCCTTCCTTTATAAAAACCAAAGGTGGAACTTGAAGAGTCTCTTCATGATTCATCTCCAACAGCTTGCCTTTCTCCTTTGTCACCAGAGTAAGCAGTTCTCTCCAGATGTAATCTTCTGCCAGAAGCCACAAATTTGGCTTCTTGAAATCTCAGAACTACTTGTTTCTCAAATAAGTAATTAAAAACAAATAAATAAAATGTGTAAGGCTTTAAGGTTCCGCACGTGACTCATATTCTTCCAAAATAGTCTGTTCACAATTGTAATGTTCATAATAACAGTTGTGAGAAAGGGATGTTTAGGAATTATTCTTCATGTAAATTTTTATTTTAAAGTGCTCTTAGGAATAAGGATGGTTTATTCCCATTGACAGCCTGGTCTGTGTGGAATAAACAGGGGAACCATGTTCAGAGGCAGCCTGCTATATTAGAAGGAGCAAGGATTCCGAAGAGGATACTTGGAAAATAAATATAGTGGTAGCTATAATCAGACATAAACACCCTAGGGAGCTATTTGTATGTTATACACCTTCATCAGATGAAGCTTCTGCAAACACTTAAGTTATGCATAATTAATATGTACTGGATCTAGAGCCCCTAACTCTTGCCACTATGTGTATTGCCTTCAGTGAGCCCCTGATGACTTGTTATTTTTTTTTATATCTTCAGTACCTAGCACAGTACTTGACACTCAGTAAGAGCTCAATAAATGTTGAATGTAATCACAAAATTAAGAATTGCCTGTAAATGCAGCTACATAAATATTTATTGTAACTGAAAAATTTCCAGGAAGTAATACTTTTCACCCAAATATATTACCTATTTTGAAATAGAATTTAAATGACCTTTCTCCTTCTTTGTAATAGGAACAAATTTTAATAGGATAATTATATACTTCAAAATCCTCATAAACACCAGTATTTTATGGAATATATTACAATATTACTACTACTAATGTAAAAAGTTCCTCTTTTGCTATGAATCTCAGATCATTTTCAGGTCACAGTTTCAGCATGTGCATTTTTGCCTAGATTCTTGGATAGCTGAAAAGTCTTCCAGCCTCCTGAATCTTCTCGTGCATTTTCTTCTCCATCTTAATAAAATAACTGAAGTAATTACACTAATTTGAAAAGAAGTAATTACTGTGGCATCTTCAGCATTTATTAAAACAATTTCTCATGGCCAGATTTTTTATCTACACCTTTGCTAAGAAAAATGATGCTTAGTTGGGATTGACCTAGGATTTTTCAGGTAGTGCTGAGATACTTCTCAGGAGTAACAGCTTACCTATGGTATCTGTTGCTTGTAAATACTCTTTCCTCTTAAAATGTTTTAGTCAGTCTCTTAAAAGATAACTAACATAGTTTACAGAAGTTGAAAACCAGTGAATAAATCACTTGTCCTTTATATGAAATATATCAAATGTGTGCTGATGGATTCCTCTCTTTTTATGGCAATAATGTGATCATACTGTCGCCAGGAGACCTTTTCACCACACTTCCTTATTGATCAGTGCCAAAGTTCATATGTCTCTCCACATAAATTCCTTTCAGTTTATTCTCCTGTGATATATATACCAGGACACATCTTGCATCCTTGTTGCCGAGGGCCAGAATTTAAAAATTACCCCGGGTTCTGAGTTAAAAGGAAGTGAAGGAAAAAGAGTCTCACTGCAGAAATAGTTGTTCATAATATTGTCCAAATCTTGGTCCTTTGAGCTTATGATCAAACATGAGCACATTTATGAAATGCTTTCCTGGGGCCAGCATGGCAACAACTGTGGTTGGAAAGTGATTCAAATTACACGGAGGACATTTGGATCAGAGACTTCTGCAGCTGGAATTGCTTAGAAGTTTCTCACCATTACTTGAAATCTTTTTACATGTTATTAGTTGAGCATTGTATAATTAAATCTTCGGTTGACTTTAAGTTGCAACAAAGAGATTGGCAGGTGCGCAAGAGATCAAAACCCCAAAGGTAGACTGTCTAAACCTGAAGTTCATAAATGATCAAAAGGCTTCATCTGTCAAGATTTCCTTCATCGTTTTTGGAGTCCTTCTGATCATTGTTGACAAAAGCAAGTATCTGAGGAAAATTTTTCTTTTGGCTATAGGGATGGCAGTGAAGAGGAGTTCATTTGTCCATGAGGGTCTTGCTCTTGCCTTCTGGCCTCATTTTATAGCAACGTGAGGCATGTTCCCCACTATCTCTGAAGAGAATGTGCAAAGTTTGGGCCTTCTTGGGGATGTGCTAATAGCCAAGCAGTAGGAGGGATTTGGCAATTAGTCTCACTGCTACAAAATGACACAGTTAATTGTAGAAAATTACAGGGTAAAATGCCAAGTCAAAGCAGTAAAATACCTTCTTGCTTATTTGATGTTTGTTAGCTATATAACAGAGGCCCTCTATCTTCATGGTGTTTATGATCACTTTCTTCTTTATCAGTCACCTAGTATAGTATCCAGGATTGAAAAATTATTCTGATTATGGATAAGCCACTATATGTACTAGGCATTGTATAATTTAACATGATCAATTACATCTTCTAAAAGCATTATTTCCCAAATAAGAGGATTTGCAAATTTAATAGAGAATCTTATTAAAGAAATGCCCTGATTAATTTCAAGTCTATCAGGAATAAATTTCCTTAACTTGGTCTATAGGTCATTTTCATCTCACAGAAGTTTTCCTTTAATATTTGCTTTGGATTATATAACCTCCTTCTCTTTAAAGCAATCATTTGCCCAGAAGCTATTTTATTTAGCTTGAAACCATAGGAGGACAGTAGAGAGAAGACTATATGTGAATAACAGTTCCACCATGTTCTCATAAAGATAAGTTAAAAAGGGAGAAGCTAAACAAACAAACTAACCAAACAAAA
This sequence comes from Acinonyx jubatus, assembly GCF_027475565.1. Lineage (NCBI taxonomy): Eukaryota > Metazoa > Chordata > Mammalia > Carnivora > Felidae > Acinonyx > Acinonyx jubatus. The sequence goes on from NC_069387.1 coordinate 52,532,173, forward strand.
CTAGCACTGGCAATGAAGGCAGAACACCATTAAAGCTCTGAAATGAAGCCGTAGGAGAAATTCTCTTCACTGACTTCCTCTTTTTTTTAATTAATTTTTTAAATTTTATTTTAGAGAGGGATAGAGACTGTGCAAGTGAGGGAGAGGAGTGTGTGTGGGGGTAAGGGGGAAGGAGAGAGAGAATGAATGAATGAATATGTTCAGCAGGCTCCACACTCATCATGAAACTGGATGTGGGACTCAATCCCATGACCCTGGGATCATGACCTGAGCCGAAATCAAGAGTTGGACACAAGCGACTGAGCCACCCAGGTGCCCACCCACCCCCCTTTTTTTCCATTTTTTTATTAAAGTATAACATGAAGTTATATCAGTTTTAGTATACAATATAATTATTCCACAATTCTGTACATTACTCAGTGCTCATCATGATGAGTGTACTCTTAATCCCTGTTATCTGTTTCACCCATCTCCCTATCCAGTTCCCTCAGTTTGTTCCCTGTACTCATGTGCCAATTTTTTGCTTGTCTCATTTCTTTTATTTTGTTTCTTAAAGTCCACATGTGAGTGAAGTCATATGGTATTTGTCTTTCTCTGTCTGACTTATTACACTTAGCATTATACCTCTGGGTCTGTACATGTTGTTGCAAATGGCAAGATCTCATTTTTTTATGGCTCATATTTCATTTATACACATGCGTGCACACAACATCTTCATCTATGGATGAACACTTGGATTGCTTCTGTATTTTGGCTATTGTAAATGATGTACAATATACATAGGAGTGTTTGAATTAGCGTTTGCATTTTCTTTGGGTAAAGTAATAGAATTCCTGCATCATATGGCACTTCTGTTTTTAATTTTTTGAAGACCCTCCATCCTGTTTTTCACAGTGGCTGCACCGATTTGCATTCCTACCAACAGTGCACGAGTGTTCCTTTTTTTCTATATCCTCACCCACACTTGTTATTTCTTGTATTTTTGATTTTAGCCATCCTGACAGGTATGAGGTGTTACCTCATTGTAGATTTGATTTGCATTTCCCTGATGATGAGTGATCTTGAGCATCTTTCCATGTGTCTGTTAGTCATGTGTATGTCTTCTTTGAAAAAATGTCTTCTCAAGTGCTCTGCCCATTTTAAAATTGGATTATTTGTGGGTTTTTTTTGGTGTTGAATTGTAGAAGTTCTTTATTTTAGATATGAACCCCTTATTAGAGTTATCATTTGCAAATATCATCTCCCATTTGGTAGGTTGCCTTTTGTTTTGTCAATGATTTTCTTTGTTGTACAAAAGCTTTTTATCTGGGTGTAGTCCCAATAGTTTATTTTTGGTTTTGTTTCCCTTGCCAGAGGAGACCTGTCTAGAAAAGTCTCTACAGCCAGTGTCCACTGACTTCCTCTTAATCAGCTCACCTAACTGACCCGTGCTGCCCAGTCTCTGTTGAAAATACCAACTGATGTATGTTGATAGTGTTTGTTCCCAAACTTCTACATACTGCTCCATCAACTGTGTTTGTTCTCACTTATACATAATTTCATTAAAATTATTTGATGTAGATACATTTAATTTAAATATTTGCTATTTAAATATAAACAAAACCATTGTGTCTGTTTTATGGATATTTGGTTAAATGTTTTCTTTGGAAGCTTGATGAAGGCCAAGTATATTTAACATAAATGTTACATTAACTGTAGGTGATATAATTGTGAAATATTTGGAGAACTGTTAAGATCAAATAACCTTGCTGTATTGGAGATGTTTAGGTCATATTCTCTTTAAAGGTGACGTGTAATACCATGTTGGAGACCCATACCTTGTGGGGTCTTGTCCTTCATAGAAAGAATGGTGAATGAATGTGTGGATGATGAATATTTCAAGTTCAAATCAAATATTTATTCTAAGCAAATTTAATTTGTTGAAATGCTTCTCTGCTTTACATGACTCAACCGTGTGAACTGAGTTTTGTTAACCAATTACCAGTCCTGGTTGCCTAGATACAAAGACTCTTGCTGTAGTAAATCTAAGCGTCACCAAATCTGGGATGTCCTGGGACCTAGTCTGTGAGTTGCACATAAAGAAACACAATGAAGCAGCCAAAAAAATTAAAATAAATACAAGAAACATTTTAATCATTACTTGTATCTTTTTAAGACCTTAAAATAAATCCCACTTATTGCTCACAGAATCTCTTCTCAAATCCCCCAAACTCTGCCCAGCTTCTTGGCTTATACAGTTCACTCAGCATCTCCAGGGAAGTGACCTGGTAAATATATATTTTTAACAGGCTCCCAAAATGGCTTTTCTCTGGCAAGTATGAAAAGCACAACTTCATTTCTTTTTGTTTTTTGACTCTTATGATGACATAATCATTTAACTGGAAGATGAAAAATATTTTGTTAATTTCATGACTAAACGTATGCATTGCACACCTCTGTTCTTTTTTCTGTGCTCTAAAGAAAAAAAATACCCTGATACAGAAAATATTTATAATCTATACAGAAACGAATATTTTTGTTCCAAAACAATTGACTGGAAGCCAAGGCATAGAGAAATTCTGTTTCTATAGGTATGTATTTTTTTTTTAAATGAGCCAGATACTCAGGAGCATATGGGAAATAATAAACAAAAAACAAGGACAATTGGAGGATGAGAAAACGGAGTTCTAGAAGAAGTGAAGCAAATTCTGGCACACAAAGTTGACAAATGCAAATCATTAGAGCCCAGTAGTACGTATTCAAGCTGGTTTGGATAAAACACACATGAAAATAAAATAAAAGTTGTTTCTCAAAGGACAAAATTGGAGCTAAGAGTGTCTGACTGTTTCAGAGATAAGCGCTTCTCAACTTAGAGTGGAAAAGGAGAAGCTGGTGTTTATGTAAAAGAATCTGTGTAAAAGCCATATGGAGCTGTTGCTAATAAATATCCATTTAATCAAATGTCACTATGTTTTTTAATGTTTTGTAGTTTGATGCAGAGAATGTACTTTTATTTCTTCAACAGCTGCTCTTTTTAAATGGATGCAGCTGTACTACAGATTTAATTGGCAACAATTGCTTAATTTTTAGTCCGTTGCTTCCAGTCTTTCAAAAGCAATGTTTCATGTTCTGTGGAAGGGAAAGGCTTGATTTATTTTTCCTAGAAAGTGCAAAGTACAGTATGAAGTAGGAATTAGGCAAATAAAAGTTTCTGCTTGAGTTTTTTGTTTATTTGTTTGTTTAATGTGAAAGTGCTTTTTATTATCTTTATATCCCTACTTTTCGTAGCCATCCTTTTCAGATCGCATTGACAGAGATTTCGTGCCCGGTCATCAGTCCATCTCAAAACTCCCCAAACACTGTAAGCTAGAACAGATTCTGGCAGATGACCTGAACATGAGGGAGAAAATGACACCCATTGGTTTTAAATGTTAACTGCTTTGAGAATAACCCAGTATCAGATATTCGTTGCTTGAATTAGAAATGTGACTCTTCAATACATACAGAAACTTGCATCTCGACGTGTTTGATGGGGTTAAAATAGGAAGCACATGTTCTCCTCTACTATTTATTACTTTTTTTGTTTCTACTGTGATATTGAAAATTGTTCTGGCTCAGTTGCTATGGAAAATTCATCCTTTGCAAGCCTTCCAATTCAGTTTCTTTTTTCTTTTTCTTTTTTTCATTTTATTTATTTTAGAGAGTAAGAGTCGGGGGGCAGAGAGAGAATCTCAAGCAGGCTCCATGCTCGGTGCCAAGCCTGATTTGGGGCTCGATCCCACAGCCCTGGGATCAGGACCTGAGCTGAATCAAGAGTTGGACGCTCAACTGACTGAGCCATCAGGTGCCCCAATTCAATCTCTTTTAAACCTAGAACAAATTTTGGAGGAAAGGGATTAATGTTACAGGACCTACTTTTCATCCGGTTTCACCATCTTTTGCTTTTCACGCTTTCATCCTCCAAACAGGACTGTGAGTACAGAGTATTGGATAGATAATGAAAAACTCGATTTCCAAAATGTGTGCTACTCAGAATCTCTCATGCAAATCTTATCTAGAGAGCTCTGAATGTATAGGTCTGCTGAATAAAACCGCCTTGGTTATCTGTTTCTTCCTGCTTCACATACCCACTTGACTCATGAATTAGCTATGAGGCTGTTTAACTTCTACTTTCTTCATGGAATGTTTCCAAAGATCTCTTTGTACGTGTTAGGCTCTTGTTCAATGTTGCCTAGGCACTTCTTAATTGCTTTATATAGTAAGCTGTGCAGCCAGAATTCAGTGATAAATGTGGATTTGTATGCCCCAATTCCACACTATTTGTTACCTAGTTATTATCCAGAATTAAGTAGATAACCCACTAGTTACTGTGATTACCTTGAAGCTTTGTAGCTCTTAGAACTATCCTGTGCTTAATGGGAGTGACATACTATATAACTCAGTAGCAAAGTCTCTTCTGATTTTTATGTAACATTTTCTTTAACATTTTAAGTGTTCTTTATTAAGCAGTAACCCAGTCATGATAAACTGAAGTAGATATAGCTCTGTATGTTCCCCCAAATCAACGCAACTTTTCTTTATAGTTTTCAGTCTTTTGGGTTAAGGGAAACTTCTTAGCTTACTTCTGATCTCTGCAAGAAAGGGGTTTCTCTGTACAATTCGGTGTGCTTATTATCCTTTCTCACTTTGATATTATTATCTGTTAATGGATCATGAGCTCCATTAAGTTTAATATATATTTCAGAAAGCTTTTGATTTAATTTTGTTTTAACTCTTTGCCTTGTCTTTAACATTTTTGGTCCTTATTCCATTGTCTCATTTTAATTTTTTAGGATATCTAAGATAAAACATAAATCTTGAAGTATTTTTAATAAAGGTATGACAGTAAAAGGTGAAACAATTAGCATTAAAAGAATGTCATTAATGATAATTGATGTACAGTGACCAGAACAGTCCATTGCAGTTTGTATTTAAAAAATTACCATGTTCCTTTCAAAGAGTTCTTTAAGTTTCGCTCTTTTTCCTGCTGTGTGTGTGTGTGTGTGTGTGTGTGTGTTGATAGAGGGCAAGTTGAAGGGAAAGAGTCAAAATAATTCGGTTAGTCATTAATGTGCATTAATAGTATATTATATTGAGATCATAAGTAGCATGTGAAGTTAGACAATGAAATGTCAATTCTTGGGCTAGTTTTCAGGGGCTATTGTAACAGTACCACAGACAGAAAGGCTTAAACAACGGAAATGTAGTCTCTCAGAGTTCTGGAGGATAGAAGTCTGAGATCTGTGTGCTGGAATGTTGGTCTTTTCTGACAGTTTTCCAGGAAGGATCTGTTCTGTACCGCTCTCCTAGCTTTTGGTGGTCTCAGGTATTCCTTGGCTTGTAGATGGCATTCTCCCTGTGTCTTCACATCATGTTTGCTCTGTACATGTCTGTCTCTGTGTCCAAATTTGCCTTTTTAATAAAGAAGTAATCATACTGGATTAGGGCCCCCACAAATAACCTAATCTTAAATCGGTCATCTGCAAAAGCCTTTTTCCAAATAAGGTCACATTCACAGGCACTGGTGGGGGGTTGGGAGGTGAGGGGGTTAGGACTTCGAATCTTTTGGGGAAGGGGGCACACAATTCAACCCATAACAGTTCTTGAAACATTGGCTAGTTCCTTCATGATTGATTGTTAATATGTCTTCAGGGTATATTATATTTTTATTCTGAATGTTCAGAATAAGGTAAAAAGTTAATTCACATATATTGATTTGTTCAGTAGGAAAATGGGCAGGTATTTTGTAATGATACATAATAGAGTTACCTATTTCCTGTCATCTCTGTGCTGATGTGGGTATTATATGAAAATTAATAAATTATAAGGATTCACCTGTCTACATTTGCAATGGAATTCATGTTTTAGAACCTGTGATATTTAACTTCTCTGTGTGCAAATATTTACTTTGCTTTTAAATACTATTACTTATTTCTATAGTAATTTCAGTATGGGTGCCCTGTTATGATATGGCAGGCTACAGAGTGCAAAGATTTATTAATTTTTATCAGTAAAACACTTTTATTTATTTCTTATTGTTTTAAATGTTTTTATTTATTTTTGAGACACAGGGAGACAGAGCATGAGCAGGGGAGGGGCAGAGAGAGAGGGAGACACAAAATCCAAAGCAGGCTCCAGGCTCCAAGTTGTCAGCACAGAGCCCGATGTAGGGCTCGAACTCACGGACTGTGAGATCATGACCTGAGCCAAAGTCAGACACTCAACAGACTGAGTCACCCAGGCATTCCAATAAAACACTTTTAAAAAATTAAGATGAATACTTTGGAATGGCTGAAGAGATTGTGGCTTGAATTAACGAGACTGAAGACTTTATCTCATTAATGCTTAGACACTAATGTCTATGATTTTATTGATACTTCATTGTTTCTCCAAATAAAGTCCAAGAAATAGTTATTTTGGGGGGTTCCTGGGTGGCTCAGTGGATTAAGTGTCTGACTCTTGATTTCAGTTCAGGTCATGATCTCATAGTTAGTGAGTTTGAGCCCTGCATCAGGATTCTCAGTCTCCCTCTCTCTCTACCCCTCCCCTGCTCATGATTGCTCTCTTTCTTTGTCAAAATAAATAAACTTTAAAAAAGAGAGAAATGAAAATGTAATTGATATGGTGTTTTAGAAACTGGCTCCTTTTGAATGGGTCACCTGATGACAGCATTTAAAAAATATATTTGGGAGTTAGATATCTATGTGTAGAAACTCTTAGAGGATTACTTTAGCCTTTTTTTTTTAAAAAAAACAATATTCTTTCTAATCAATGAAGTAATTCATGATTATTAAATCTCAGACAATACAGAAAAATATATGGGAAAAAGTACTTGGAGTCCAACTCAACATAATTTTAAATCTTATTGGTTTCTGTGTCTGTTTCTGAGGGTATGTGTATATGTGCGCGGCTGTGTGCAGAGCCTAAGGATAATTTTGTTTTAGAAAAGTGTAAGTCATGACTCATATGAAATGAGTGTATTTATTTACTTAACTGAGGGAACTGATGTTACAGCTGATTCAAAGGAGAAGTCAATGTATCACATTTATAGTCAACATAGTGAATGATAAAATGAATTTTAAAAAGATGTAAAACTGGGTACTCCTGGGTGGCTCAGTCAGTTAAGTGTCTGACTCTTGATCTCAGCTCACGTCTTGATCTCAGGGTCATGAGTTCAAGTCCTGTATTAGGCTCTGAGCTGGGTGTGGAGCCTACTTAAAAAAAAAAAAGATGCAAAACTCATGAGTATCCACAGAACATGAATCAGTTGCATTCCAATGGACATGGCTTATATTTATGACAGTTTTCTGACAGTAATTTGCATTGCTCTCAAGTTTCTATTACTTAGGGAGTTCTAAAATGGCTCAAAGACTTTGGAAGGAGGAGATAACTAGGAAGTGTGAGCTGGTAAGGATACCCATGATTTAGGATGTATGTTTTATCTTTTGCCCATTTCAAAGTCTTTCACAAATTTTCCATGTGGCATATGTTAACATTTATTTTATCTTCACCAATTGGAATTATATGTTTACATTTTTTCCACCCCAAACAAATATAATTGACATCATTGCTATCCACATGCACATGAAGTGCATAAACTCACACTTAAAAACAAGGAAGCAAAGTAAGACAAAACCATTCCTACCTTTCATTCTTTTTACTCTGGGAGGGGCCAGTATATCACTCTTTCACTTCCCTTTTCACTCACCCTGTCCCAGTCACCCTTTCCCCCTTTCATGACTCCACTCCTCACCCCTGCTACCCCCAACACGCACACATAACCTGGTCAGTCCAGTCCTGATTCTGGAGCCTGGAGTTTTTCTTGCTTCAGTTGGTGATACCCATCACACTATCTGAGAAGTGCATTCAAGAATGTCGTTTGGTGTTGATGAATAAGTATTCTTAACATTTTCCTTTAAAGCCTCTATTTAACTGTGTTACAGAGCTTTACCAAATTAGTCTGATCTTCTTTCTTTTGAAAAATTCATCTTCATTGTTATTCCCATGAGACCTGCTTTTAAGAGGTCTTTTTAAATGAGCCAGCTTTTAAGAGAAATAGCTTCTTTAGCACTGAATGCAAAGTGTTATTCCCAGTGCTTAATCACCATTATTTTGTCTAAAGTATCTGTGGTCAAGGTGATAGTTTATATTTTAGTAAATACTTTTAACTAATAATTCTTCAAGAACTAGTCAGTTCTTTGGGAGTCATCAAAGAAGTTCTTTTTCCAAGAAAGAGAAACTAAGGTTCTAAAAAATTCATTTTCTGTTTGCTCTAAGAACAGATTTTTACTAATAACGATTTCTTTCCTTTTTTTTTGTTTTGAGAGAAACAGAGAAAGTAAGTGAGATGTAAGTGAGGGAGGGGGAGAGGGAGAGAGAGTATCTTAAGCAGGCTCCAGGCCCAGCTCAAAGCCCGACGTGGAGTTCGATCTCATAACTATGAGATCATGATCTGAGCCAAAAATCAAGAGTCCGATGCTCAACCCAGGCGCCCTTTTCATTCCTTTATTAAGGAGTTTTGTAATTCATTCTCACTTGAATGAACAGGCAAGAGAAGAGAAAGATGCACTCATTTTTGTCTTTTCTAGAAATTAATACAGAAAACTTGTACTAAAAATTTCATCTGGCTGTAACTTAGAGTCAGAGTGATACAGCTACCTAGCTTGGCAGTCAGCCCCTCACAATGTGAGCAAGCCTCCAGGTGGTCACGAGAAGTGATGGCCATCCTTGTGCAGAGACTTGTTACCATTTTGATCCAAAGAAAAATGTTTGGGTATAAGTAAAATACTGTAGACATGAAAATAAGACAGTCATTTATTTTGTCCTGTGTATACTCCATGTAGTTATATAGAAGAATGAAAAGTCAATGTGCAGTTCTCTACCAATCCCTGTACATGAAGGAAATCATTTGTGCCTAAACACATTGATGTTTAATTCAACTCTTCTATATAAAATTGTATGTGGCCATAAAATACAACATTTATTTAACATTTGTAGTTAATTCCAGTTCTTCCCTTACCTATAGAGTAGGTAGATTTATTCTAGTAAAACAAGTCTGAAAATAACGTTCACTGATTCAGATGTTGATGACAGATGGGTTTTAGGTCAGGCTAATGTCTGTGGCTTGGAGACAATGATTGTTAACATTTACGCTCCAATAATGAATGACCTGAATTTTTCCCACATGTTTGAGGTCTTGACGTCACAGAGGCTGAAGGATTTGTAGCCGTGGGTATATTCAATGTTGGCAGCCATTCATTAGTAAATCCTTGGTAGGAAAGTTGGATATGAGTGACACCTGGAGGCTTTCTATACCTAGAGGTGGGGGAATTCTGGGTTTGTGGGGTTTTTGTTTTGTTTTTGTTCCCCCCAGTAAGCTAGATTCAGCTTTTAGGAAATAACCACATGTGCAACTGATGAGTTTAGCATTTCACAGAGAGAGGGACTGAAAGATTGAAAGAATGGAAGGAGAAAGATCTTTTATGATTTCTTTCACTGAATAGAATTGGTTAATTTGATGTTAGGTGCTAATATAAAACACTGCCTGAACTATGTGTATATCAAGGATATATATGTGTTATCAATTGCTACTTAAAAGTGAACATTAAAATTTTTATTTTTACCTATCAGAAAAGTGACAGTTACCCTTAAATATTTGGAAAGGGTGCATTCCAAAGTGTCTAGCTATGAGGCAAAATTGCTAATATTGATTCTGTTTTCTTCCCAGAGTCCATTATAATGTGGGAAACTGTGAACACTGGAGTAGTGTCGGAATTTTGTGTTTGCAATATGGAAAAGGGAAATGTTAGGCTTGTCTACATTGTGACTAAGCAGGGCAGTGGATGCATGGTGAGGCTGGGGTGGAACTTAGACTCCAGTTCCCTATAAGACATAGTTCACATAGTTTGATCATCCAGATTTGATGAAATGAAATTTGAAGCATACTTACTCTTCTGTACATCAATATTGTCCCAAGGGAAACTATAAAATTCTATCTTTATTAAACTCTGGAGTATATTGTTAAAAGTAGAATATTAAATGTTTTTCTTTTGGTTCTCATCCCATTGGAAGAACTAGTTAATCCAATATCTCTTTGGCACATTGTCAACAATAGGAATAATAATTTAGTAATCCTTTACTCTTTTCATATTCAAGGATTTTTTTTTTCCAATCCAGGAGTGTCAATACGCAGCATATTGTCTAGACCTCTACGTTACAGAATGATTATCCATAATTTGTAAGAAAGCCCTAGAGTCAAATTTTTTAAATAAAAATTTAACTACAAAATGGGTTATCTGTCCTAAGAGATTAGACCAAATTTCTTTAAAGGAGTAATAGTAAGTGCTGTCATTTCCCATTGTTGCCATCTCACTATTGAATGTATAAAGCTTCATTGCATTTTTATTAGGAAAACATAAAAATTAACAAAAAATAATGTTTATTTTATTTTTGAGAGAGGGAGAATGTGAGCAGGGGAAGGGCAGAGAGAGAGGGAGACACAGAATCGGAAGCAGGCTCTAGGCTCTGAGCTGTCAGCACATAGCCTGACATGGGGCTTGAACTCATGAACCATGAGATCATGACCTGAGCTGAAGTCGGATGCTTAACTGACTGAGCCACCCAGGTGCCCCAGAAAAACATAATGTTGTAGAACTATAAAATATAGAAGTTTACACTTCTTCCTATAATTCTACTTCCCAGATAAAATTCCTATCAATAACTTAGTGCATGATCTTTCAATACAAAAAAGACATGTATACCAACACAGCAAGGAGGCAGTATTCCATGGTGGGCAGAACGAGAGAGAGAGAGAGAGAGAGAGAGTGCATGCGTGTGTGCGAGAGCATAGCCTCTAGAACAAGACTGCCTAGGTTTGAGTCCTATCTTTGCTACTGTAGGACTCAGGGTCCTGGGAAGAAATAGATGACCCAATCATAGGAGTCACTGAATACTTTGAGAAAAGCATGTGTGTGATTTTTTACTCTAGCAATATATCTTGATCATCTTCTATCTCTGTATCTGCACACACACATATACTAATAAACATACACAAACATGCACAAATGCATACCCATTTCTCTCTCTCTCTCTCTCTGCACATACACACACATACACACATACACACTCACTTACTCACTCACTCTTTATTGGCTTTAGAGTATTCCGCTGTGTGCATATACCATGATATATTTAAACTTTTCTGTTTAGATGGGGATTGGGACTATTTTAATATTGCACTATTATATACAATGCAGTAGTAACATTTCACCTTGTAATCCCTAATTTTGGATTTGAGAGAAGCGAGTAAGTTTTTAGTATTTTGAGTCATGTAGATTAAATCATCTTCAGGCCACTCTCTAATAAGAAGGAATGTACATGACTGACATTAGTTCAGCTGTTCAGGAAGTGACTGAAGCCTTTTATTTCTCTAGGTCCTAACCCCATCAATTTTATAAAGAAAAGGTTTATAGACTTCTTTCTATGGCTTTTAACTTGATTGAAGAACAGCTTTTTGAATATTTTTTCTTGATACTATAATATTCTGTGCACCTAGGTTTTAGGTAGTTTATCAAAATATTAATAATTATGTAAAATTCAGGGGCAAATTTTTGAACTGGTTGATCTCAGTGTAATGAGGTTAGAGAAGCACAATTATGAGTTATTGGAATCCCATGGTGTGTTTGTAAAAATTTTTTTAAGTTTATTTATTTATTTAGAGGGAGAGAGAGCACAGCAAGGGAGGGGCAGAGAGGAGAGACAGAATCCCAAGCAAGCTCTGTACTATCGGTACACAGTCCGATGTGGGCCTCGAACTCACAAACTTCAAGATCATGACCTGAGCCGAGATCAAGAGTTGGATGCTTAACCGACTGGACGACCCAGGTGCCCTAGTGTTTGTTTTTAGATGCAATAATATATATCATGATTATTTTTTATTTATATATATTGTTGGCCTAGAACTTTTTTCTCCTTTTGTAACAACTAATGAAGTAAATTTGCCCTTTATTGTGTAAATTTTATAAAATTCAGTAAGTGAAATATGAAAAAAGTAACATTTGTTTATTTTTACTTCTGGTCAGAATTATGGTGGACAACAATATATTTCATTCTGCTTTGAAATAGTTAAGAATATTGCTGTAGTGGAGAATCTAGACTGAGTAAAGGAAAGTTTCCACCAACTGTTCATTAAGGTTACACTGAAGAGAATTGGAACAAATAACATTTTTAACAGTACTGTAATAAAACTATGTTTTAGTGGCATTGGTGACTATCTGTCCTAAATACAGTACTTCTCAGTTACATCATTTGAGGATTTAGCATGAATGAGATTGTTGTAGAAACAAATTCTACAATATTACTTATTTTAACATATTTCCTCTCTAAAAGAATTCCTTTTGAGAATTCTTCCATAAGGGCAGCAGAAAAGAGGACATTTCATGACTTTCTGTGTAGTATCTTTTGTCCTAACTCTCCATCTGCTAAGTGCTCCCTCAGTGCCTCCTGGTAATTCTTCCGTCCTCTCCCTGGATCTCTTGCCTGTTTTGCCAGTTGTCTTGTTGTCTTCAGCACATGCTCTGGTGATCTGTGCCTCTAGTCTCAGTCTTAAACCTTTATTCCTGGCACCTAGCAAATCATCCAACCAAATTTGAATTGCTTTCAGAATATCAGATTTTGGATTTCTTAGATTTGTAACCACAAGTTCAGTGTTTAGAAAGTTAGGATAATACAAAGAAGAAAAGGAAAAAAAAATACAGTGTTAACCTGCTAATCTGAGATCAGCTCATGTTTTCTGTATCTTCAGTTAAATGTTTTACATGGTGCACTGTATTTAATCTTGAATGTTCCTTTTAAATATGTCTATGTTACAAGCATTTTGTTTTGTACTAAGTGTTCAAAACATTTTTAGGGGTCATGTGCCAATTTTCTCTATGGCTATGATATAACTTACTCTCTTGTTAGACATTTTTGTTTCCTGATAGTCCGTATTACAAATAATGAGATAAAAACTTTGTATAAAAATATCTCAAGTTGTAGATCTCTTTATGAAGTATTCCTAGAAGGGGAATTAGTGGGCCAAATGGTATGAATACTTGAGAACTTCCCGTACATATTGCCAAATTGCTTTCCAAGGAGGCTGTACCAATTTGCACTTCCACCAGCAATGTAGAAAAGTGCCTGGTAAGTTTTCAATTGGATTTCTTTGATAAGAAGCCAAATGGGCAACATTGAGCTGGTCATTAAAACAAAGATGAGAACACAACTGTACAGGCATTTTGCTGTCAAGATGGAAATTCTGGTCTGTTGGATTTCTGCTGTGTGCTAAAGGAATTCAGCGTGTTAAATTATTATATCATTTTTATCCTCATTAGGTCATCAGACAACAATCATACTTGAATTTGCTTTTTACTTCCCCCTCGTTGGCACTCTCAATGTCAGTGTAAATAAGCAGACGTTGGGCACTTGGTTAAGCGTCTGACTTTGGCTCAGGTCATGACCTCACGGTTCACAAGTTTGAACCCCAAGTCGGCCTCTGTGCTGACAGCTCCAAGTCTAAAGTCTGCTTCAGATTCTGTGTCTCCCTCTCTGTCAGCCCCTCCCCCACTTGCACTCTGTTTCCCTCTGTCTCCCAAAAATAAATGTTAATAAATAAAGCAAACCAGCAGAGGTCAAAGAATACTGTGCCAAGATTCTGACCCCTCTTCATTGGGCTGGAATCGGTGGTGACAAGTGGGGGTTGATTCTGAATTAGTTACTGAAGACCGTGTGCTGGGCTGGCCCATTGTGACTGACCCTGTCAGGGGGAAGGGACTGAAGAGCTGGATGCCCAGCACCAAGTACGTGATATATTTAACGGCTGGATAGATTGGATACATCAAAGGATTAGTAAGTGAAGTAATGAAGTGGTAAACACACAAACCTGCTGACATTAAAAACCTGAAGTCATCCTTTTTGATATAGCTGGGTAACCCTCTTTACACGTTTGGCTAGTTAGAATTATCCTTGTTAAAGCCTCTTGGACTTCCTGGTCACTGAACGGAACCACTCCCCCCACCCCAAGCAAACAAGCAAAACTAATCCTCAGAGAGCCTTAGGTGCAGATTATCTCTGTACCATCTCATGGACCCAAGTGCTTTTAGAGCCATACAAAGAATTTATTTTGGTTCTTCTCAATCAGAACTCTACTTTTGGGTGTTGGAATTCATCCAAAATTAAGTGCCTGACTTTCGTATTGAAAAAGATACTTTTTTAGAGATTTTGATTTGCTTTGCTATTTTGAACTAAAGAGGTATTGGTTCTAAACTTCTGTCACTCACTGAGTTGGGCTTTATACTTAAGGAGAAAGGTCTTCATAACTGCTAGATTTTTTAAAATGTAGCACACCCATATATGAAAGTGACAGGTTAGAAGTGTTCCAGAAGAGGATCCTTCATGTTGCTGGCTATGTCCTGTGTACTAGCCTTGCTACATACAAGGGAATGGGCCCAGCATACGTGAGAAGTTCCATGAAGAAGCACTGTGCTTGCATTCTGCTGGTCATATTTGAAAGTTTCAATATTACCATGGTGGTTTATGTTCAGTATTAAGATGGGTACTTTTTCTGTAATAGAAACTCTGTTATTAGACACTTCTTCTCAAGAGACCTCTCAGGTTACTATAGTGAAAACTGTCAGTAGTGGTTCCCTAAAGAGACTGCACTTATTTAGGAAACATCCTCATAAGATTAAAAAAAAATTAATGTGATTCTGATATAATTGCTGGAGTACTTTAAACCTATCAGTCCTAGAAGTAGAACTTATCTCTGTTGAAGATATATATATATCTATATATATAGATATATAGATATATATAGAATATGGATATAGATATATAGATATATATAGAATATATAGATATAGATATATATAGAATAGATATATATTCTATCAAAGGAAAATTTATCCTAATATTAAATAATATAAAATTCTAATTCTCCTAGATGTTGGGCAGTGTGTTTTGTGAACTTATTTAAATCAAAATGGGAGCCAATATATATAAAGAGAAATTAAAGAGTTTTTCTGTAAATTAAGGGACCTCTTGAAAACAGAAACCATATTACATATATGGTTTTATATATATATATATATATATACACACACACACGTAAATATATGTGTGTATGTACGTATATATGTGTATGTGTGTATATAGTGAAAAACAGCAAAATATTTTAATTAGAATTTAATGCATTTTAATATAGAATATGTAGATCTGTCATTTTTGACTAATGACAAGTTGCCATTGCAAGAAGCAATGTTTTTACACATTGTTTTGAAAGAAGAAAATGATTAATCTTTATACTTTGAAGAGAGTGTGTTTCCCTATATTAACTGAAAAATGGCCCATAATCTTAACTTGGTCCCTTAACCATTTTTTATTTAGATTCTGAATTATTTTTTCTCTTTGGTATGATTAAAATTCTTTTTTTTCATTTTTCAGGAATTTGTTTCTTATTATTTGGACTGTTCTACAACTGGTTTGCTCAGCAGAAAAATATAATGAAGTTATTTGTTTAAATGAATTTCTTTATATTTAAAAATATGTATATTGTATCTTAGAGGGTTTATATTTAAAAAATATGTATATTGTATCTTAGAGGGTTTTCCTCCCCTAATTTTGGAAAAATGACTGATTAGGGGCATCTGGGTGGCTCAGTCAGTTAAGTGTATAACTTCAGCTCAGGTCATGATCTTGCAGTTCAAGAATTTGAGCCCCACGTTGGGCTCTGTGCTGACAGCTCAGAACCTGGAGCCTGCTTTGGATTCTGTGTCTCCCTCTCTCTCTGCCGCTGTCCCCCCTCTCAAAAATAAACATTTAAAAAAATTAAGAAAAATGACTGATTAAAGGAGAAAAGGCTTTAATTATTTTACTGTAGAGAAATTACAAGTGTTACAGGTAAAAGAGAAAATATTGGCATGGAATTGTAGTCCAAGCATAGGAATTCCCTCTTTAATATTATGTTCTGACTATTCTTTGATCAAGAATTTACACTACTTTTTTTTCTGCCTTTGGATTTAGGTACATTGTGAAGCAATAAGCCAAAATGATTAAATCAGAAATGAGAAAATATTCGTTGAGTTCAAAGATTATTTTTTTATTCAAAGATTGGTGTCTATGTTAGTGTCAGTATATCCTCAGCACCAAGTCAGAGTTTGTTTATTGCCTGGAAAGTGCTAAGTAAATACTGTACAATTAAATTAATGAAGGAATAAATATTTCAGCATTTTAACCAGCTATGAACAATATTACTACTCTAAATAGATATAAAATTATTCCCACAACCTGTTTGTATCAACTTTTTCAATTGTTTAAATGGAATAAGAATTTCTGTTTAGTTCAGTAGAAGTGATTTGAAATGGTGCATAGAATTGAAGTAGTTAAATTTTATTATTCTTATTTTCCTAGAAAATTATACTGAGAGAGTTGCGTTCTGTTTCTCTAATGAGCACTTATAAAAATGAAGCTATTTTCTGGTGCATTTAATATTGTAAGTGATAATTCCAGACTATTTTACATGTTTCAAGTTAGTCTGATGCCTTGGTAATAAAATTGAAAAAGGATGCTAAATCTTGAGACGTTAATGGTAGTAGAAATGACTTCATTATTGCTTTTGACATGTCAAATTTACCACATTAAGCTGTCGTCCCAGTCTTATGCTAAATAACTCACCTGTGTGTGCAGCTCATCCTGTTACAGAATTGATTATACCCTCGATTCTGACTTCCATAAACTCTGTACTTGTTAAACTTACCAACCTGTATGCACTGAACTTTTAAAAGGGAATACAAATGATTGTTCATCCATTTGTAAATAATACTTCATAAAATAATATTAACCTAAAAAAACCCTATCCTTGCTTATATCCTGTAAGGATGTACGTGAAGCAAATACTCCCTATATTTTTGGTAGGAATTATTATTACCAGTTGGGTGCTTTCTACTGAATCACATGACTTCCTCCATTCCCAAATATTAGATTTTCAGTTTGTAGCTGAAAGGATGTAGGAACAGTTAGGAAAAGCTGGATGCTTCTAACCACTTCCGATTTTTAAAAAATCTTTTAAAATTTATTCCTTTAAGCGTTAATCCAGCAATCGTATGAGGAAGGATATTTAGTCAAAGGATGCTTAACACAGGTAGAGTTTGAATGGACCAATGGAATGAGTCTTCCTGCCTAGAAAACCTTTTTCTGAGGATATATCCATGGCTTAAATTCTTATTTTGTTCAGGTCACAAGTCAAATATCCCTTACCAGAAATATCTTCCCTGAGGTCACATGCCCAAAAAGTATTCATTTTACCAGAGGAAATGAGATAAGTCAGGATCTTTTTCTGCTTGTGTTCACTGTTGTATGCTCAGTACCTAGAAGGGGTCTGGCAAAAAGCATTTGATGTGTATCTATGGAATAAATGAGTAAAAACATGAATGAATTATAGAACTAAAGTCCTTTTGATCTCCTCTGATCTTTTAATTTATATAATGGGAGCTAAGTCCAAGATCAGTGCATTGATTTCCTCAATATTCCATAGGTAAGAATTGAGGACATCCCAGAATTCCAATTCAGTACTTCATTCTGCGACCTTCACTTCTGTCCATGAGAGGCAGTGTAGGAAAGGGGAAGGACTCATGTTTGGGAGCCAGACCAAATCCTGATTTTATCGCTTACTAGCTGTGTGACTTTGTGAAAGATACTTAATCCTTCCATGTCCTTTTCTTCAACTGTAAGTGGAGATGACGTGTATATCGCTTTGGATTATTGTGAAGAATAAATGAGACAGTGTATCACAGAACTTGTCATAGAGCAAGCTACTATGGCTATCCTCATCATTTAGTCATTATAAATCATATGGGTATTTAATCTGTTACTTCCTATAATATTACTATAGTAGTATTTTTCTCTGACTTAATATATATAAAGCTTGTTCATCATCACCTGAAGTGATTATGGAGTTTAATAGGTTGATATACTAGGTTCAGAATACTAAGTGATATTAATATGAAGTGTGTTTTCTATACTAGTTTACAACACTAATTAATATTAAATATCAATCTAGTGCTTCTGAGTCCTGAGGCTTTACCCAGTATTCCGCATGAAGATTATTCTCTTATTGGCAATAGACTTTAGAAATAAGCGGGATGTAAATCTAGCTACAGAGGTTGAAACTCGGTGAAAAAAATGTCTTTGATTTTCTTATCAATTTCCTATCCAAAATACAAAAATTTCTATCATTCAGTAACCAATCAAGAGAAGGCATGGAGAGTATTCCAGAAAGAAGTAAGTTGTATAGATACATATTGATCATTCTTTTGCTTAATGTGTCATCTAATTTGAGTATTTGTTTTTTGAAATTAGAATCATGTAGAATAATTATTACTATCAAGAAACTAATTTTTAGATGCATATTTTTATGGCATCATGATTCTGTCAATAAATTTCTGTGTGGTAGCTTTGCTTCTATTGGATTCTAACTTTAAAATCAACATCACAGGGGTGCCTGAGTAGCTCAGTCGGTTGAGCATCCGACTTTGGCTCAGGTCATGATCTCATGGTCTGTGGGTTCGAGCCCTGGGTCGGGGTCTGTGCTGATAGCTCAGAGCCTGGAGCCTGCTTCGGAATCTGTGTCTCTCTCTCTCTCTCTGCCCCTCCTCCATTCCTGCTCTGTCTCTCTCTGTCAAAAATAAATACCCATTAAAAAAATTAAAAATAAATAAATTAAATAAAATCGACATCATGTTTGATGTTCATTAGAATTTATAGACCATCCTGGGGTCCACTGTCTTTAGATTTCCGTTTTTCAAATGTAATGGAATGTGTAATAATTTATTATTACCATTACAAATTATGGAGCAGTTCCTTGAGTTGAGAACTTTTGTTCAAGATTCTAAAGTCCTTCCTTCTTCTCAGCTACTCTGTTAACCTTTTACGTACAAACTTTTATGTACACAGACCCATGTACACATAAGCCAGTTCCTGAATGCATCTTAGTCTTCTTTTAATCCCATGTCCTTGAGTCTAGCACACCTTAGACTTTCAGTAGATGTTTCTTAAATGAATGTTAAGATCTTTTTTCATTTATAAAGAAAACATGCTTTTATAAGCTAAGTTTACAAATTTTCTGTTCCTGCTGTAGCCAGTTATCACACACTTAATGGCACTAACCCACATTTATTTTTTATAGTTCTATAGATCAAATATCTGACGTTCACACTGGGCTAGAATCAAGGGGAGGTGGTTCTGCATGTCTGTCTTTAGGCTCTGGGTAAGATCCATTTTTGTGCCTTTTCCGGCTTATAGAAGCTGTCCAGCTTCCTTGGCTTGTGGCCCTTTCCCTCCACTTTCAAAGCTAACAAAGGCCAAGTCCATCATAAATCACATTGCTCTGACCTCTTCCATCTTCACGTGTCCTACGACTGACTCTTCTGCCTCCCTTTTATAAGGATCCTGTGGTTACAGAGATGATAGTCTGGCATAATTTCCTGATCTCAGGGTCTGTAATCCCATCTGCAGGGTTGCTGTTGCCATGTCTTCACAGCTGCTGGAGATCACCATGTGAACAGCCCAGGGTCTGTTATTCTGCCCAGTACATTGAGCTTATGCCAGCAGCTGAAGCCCCAGAGGTCGTTTCCTTGTTAAGTATATGGGGAAGATGCTTGTTGGTTAGCAAGTGTAAGTGCTTTAGCCAACCCTGTCTGAGGTTTTAGCTCAAAAAGATCCATTCTTTAGGTTTAGATTTCATTTCAAGTGTGTAGTCAGCAATTAGTTTATATAGCCCTGTATTTATGGCCTATCACTTAAGTTCCAGTAAATTCACAGTAAATTCATAACACACTAGTTCATCACACAGTGACAGAGGTCTATGTGGTCCGTGGCAATTTCCCTTGAACTGGACTTAGGAGAATTCTTCTCTCTGCTAACTTTGCAGCCCTGTGTGAATCATTTTTTGCCACTGCACTTCATTTGCTTATGTAGAAACGGCATATAACTAAGTCTCTTACTCATTTTCCAGAACCACTAAGATCTCAATGAAAAATGTCCTATGAAGTACAGAGTTCTCTTTCCTATATATAGTATTTCTCTAGGTTTTATTAAAGGACTCTTTTGTACTGAAATGTTTTATTTACTTTGATGTAAACGTACACCGTGGTGAATCTTAGCACATTACTGAAAATAACTCAACATTTTGTAAAACCACTACTTAGTACTGCTTCACATGTTAAGCTTTCCAGTAAATGATACAAAACAGATTTTTTTTGCCTGGTTTCTTTGGGAAAAGTAATGTTAATCCAAGTGTCTGTTGATGGTTACACATTTCTTTCTGTAGTTCTGTTACATAAATGTGGAACTTTGATGCCTCAGTAATTTTATTTTTAATTAAGAAATATCGAGGACAGTGGTTTTCCAAGTAATTTTGTAAGCTACGGAAGCCCTTTTGCTACAGAATATTAAACGGAGCTGCCATATACAAAACAAATGTATGCGGAGCTGCTCTGGTTGGTTAAGGCCCCCATGAATACACCTTCCAGTGACTGCTAGGGGACCAGTGGGCCTCAGTGAACAGTGGTTACATATTTGTAATGTATTTTGTAAGCTCTAAAGTATATAAGATAATATAGGTCAAGAAGCTATGGGAACAGTAAATGTGTGGGCGTGTGTGTGTGTGTGTGGGCGTGTGTGTGTAGAACAGGTTAAATAAATGAGTTCTCCACAAGTTTATTTTGTAAATGCTAATGCTAAGTCAATGTTTGTTCTCTGAGTTAACTTCCTATAAAACCATAACCCATGTGAATATTTACATTTAAAATTATTTTCTTGAAAGTTATAAATTCATAGACCATGTATTTATATATATCATTTATATCATAATATGCATACTGTGTGTGTGTATATATAATTAAAAAAATCTGTGTAACTTGGAAAATTTATTTTCTGCATCTGTCCATCATGACCAGAGAAAACAGATGTTATAATGATATAGCCCTGGGTCCTCAATATTTAATGTATATATGAGTACATGAAATATTTTTGTTAATCTTATCAGAGGAAATTTGGAAACTGTTTTTGGTCAGACTAGCATATTTAGTTTGTAGTAAGAAATCTTGAAGTTCTATTTTTTTCTCAAACTTTTTATTTTTTTATAGGTACGTCTATAATTTTACAGTAGAATTTATAATTTGGCTCATAAACATTGTCAGAAATGGTATGTGATACTCTTACCTATTGAAAAGATGTGTATCTTCTGCATCCAAATATTCTTAAATAAGTTAACTCTTAAATACTTAAAAAAGTACAAGACAAGTAATAGATATGAAACCTTTAAAGCCAAATGATTAGGAAAAGAGAGAATTGTTCTATAATTCTTTGAAAAATATGGTATCAAATGAATAAGCCATCATTTTTATGTTCTGTTTTAGAGAAATAGGTTACTTAATGTTCTACATATGTGTGCACAATTTGGCTCATGTTGGTAACATCAAAATAAAGTAAGTGACTTGTGAGAAACAGGTGATTTTTCAAGAAGACAATTTACTTAAGAAAACCAAAATGTTTTAAACATTTTTATTCAATCCTAAAAGACTTTGTAAATTTTCATTCATTGCAAAAGGCTTATTAAACTCAACTTTAAATTTAATTCACATCATTAAGGGCATTTATTATATTAGGTCTATAGTTCTGCATCCGCTTTTTGGATTCCTTTTTTCATTTATCACAGCCAGAATATAAGCTACATTTCTATTTGTATTGGGCCCTTGAGAGGTTATATAGCTAATGGAAAAGCCTACATAGGAGTCCAAGGTCTGCCTCTTCCAAAATTCATTGCCATAAGGAAAGCTGGTTAGCCTCAGGGAATTACTTAGACTTTCTCAATTTAATTTACTAGGCTGTAAAATGGTCTAGTCTGAAAAACAGGGGAGTTACAAGAATTAAATGACATAAGGCATGTGAGAGTTTACGGTGTAGGGCATGACGTATGTTAAGTGACCAATGAGTGCTTTGCTTCTCTTGCTCTTTTAGCTAGAAATGAATTTTCAGACTGACAGCCTCTAAATTTATATCTACTGCTTGGACCCCTCTTTTGAAATCCAGACTCCCATATGCAGCTGCAATAAATGACCTCTTGACTCAGATACCTAACACACATCTCAAACTCCATGTGTCCCAAAGGGAACCTCCAAACGTTGCCTTCAAACCCAATCCAGATGCAGTCTTCCTAATCTCAGCTGTTGGCAACTGCAGCCTTCTAGGTGTTTCGTCGGAGATCTTGGGGGCAACCTGGATTTCTGTCATTCTCTTATCCATCACACCCAATCTACCAGCATGTCTAGTTAGTTCTACCTTCTGAATAGTCCAGAATCTGAGTACTTCTCTCCATCTCGGTTTTACAGCTGCCGTAGAACTTATATCTTGCCTAGCCTGAGTGCTACCAAAACCTCTCAGCAGTTCTCTCTGCTTCCTTACTTAACTGTCAGTTCCCAGCAGAGCAACCTGGGTGACTTGAGAATAGAGGTTGGTTAATGTTACTCCTCTGCTTGAAACCATCCATGACTCACCTTGTCAGAGTAAAAGTCAAGGACTTTATAACCCCTACAGGGACCTCTGTAATTGAGCTCCTTTATCTTCGCCATTATCTTATGTCTTATTACCTTTCTCTTCACTTACCCTGCTTCGGCTACACTTACCTGTACTATTCTTTGTGCATGCCAGTGTACTCAGTGATAGTATTTGCATTGGCTATTCTCTCAGCCTGGAACGCTTTCTTCTTGAATATCCTCCTAGCTCATTTCCTATGTGCTTGTGTCTTCCAGTCTTAAATCTGATACTGGCTTCCCATTGTGGTTTAGCCTGACAACTCCCCCTCCCCCACTTCAAGATGAAGCCCCGCCCCCTGTAGTACCAGTCCTTACTTATTATCTTACTCTTCCTTCAAGAGCACTTGTCATCTAATACATGGTAGAATTTATTACTTTCATTATTTACTCTCTGTCTCCTTCTCTAGAATTTAAGCTCCATAGTGATGGAGCAACTTTTGTGGCTGTTGTTTTGTTTATTGATACTGCCGAAGCATCTAAAACAGTGTTTGGTACATAATAGGGGCTCAATAAATATTGACAGAATGAATTAGGTAAACCATTAGAAAAATGCATCCCTAGAGTTTTTTTGTTTTGTTTTGTTTTTTATGTTTTTTTACATTTCATCCTTTACTATTTATTTATAAGGAACCCATGTAGAATAACAGAACAACAAATTTGCAGTTTGGAAACAACTGGGAAGCAAACACAGATTAACCAGTTAAGATATGGTAATGACTTTGGATTTGGGCTACCTGGGATTGATTCCTGTCTTTGCCACATAAAAAGCTCATTGGGATCATCAACTTTCTGATTATTTCATCAACATGAATACTTTAAAATAGCCATCGAGTTGGTAACAAAAATAAAGAAGAAAAATCTTGCATTTTTTTTCAGTTTTTTACCCCAGCACTTGTTTTTCTTAAGCATCCAAATCTGTAAATGATGACATTTGTTGTATTTTTTGATGAGTCCATCCTTTTGAAATAAAGAATTGTATCTCCAAATCAAACAAAATCTCATCGTCATTTATCTAGCTACATCTTCTAATAATACCCAGCGTTTTCCACTCATTTCATGTTAGTACACATGCATTCAGTCACCAGATCTTAAACTGCCCTTCTTATGTTGGCTTTGTGACATTGTGCGTCATCAAGAGCTGTTCTCAAAAACACAGATTCAATTACATCTAACAAACAGGCCAAATATCTAATCTGCCACCATTAAAACTATATTAACCTGCTTTTATCCAGTTGGGGCTTGAATAACAGAGCAAGACCACATCTGTGTCCACAGCTGCTTTCTTTTAGGCAAGAGCTGTAGCATAATATTCTGGACAAGGGCCTTTTGAAGAGTCTGTACACAAAGCATACTCTTCGCTATCAGGGAAAGCCCGTCTTCAGGGTTTGGGGTCTCTACTTTATCATCCGTTTCCCCATTTACAGAGTGTACACTTTATCTTTTTGCATTACCTTCTGTTTCTCTCATTAATACTTCTTTTCCAGAAGTAGTCTATCATTTATGTCTTAGTGTGAACTATTTATTCTGGAAGTGTTTGCTTTTATAGCTTAATTTTCAACTAAATAGTCTTTTTTTCATTAAAAAAATGGGTGTGAAGAAGTTGGTAGGAAAAGTATTTTGAGAGGGCTTTTTTGGCACTATAATAGTCCCAGCAGGTATTTCAGCCTGCTTCATTACTTTATAATGTCTCATCCTGAACTGATGATTTTGTCTCCTGATTATTTTATTAATAGATGGTATTTAATGTTTTCCTTGTATTGTTAAATGTCTTTTGTTCTTTTTATGCGGCTTTGAAAATCCAGAAATAAATAGAAAAAAAATCATACACACTTTTACTCTTTTCTAGAAACCATTGCTATAGTGCTAGTGTTAATTCACGTTTACTAGAATTGGGAGAAATATTTGAATTAGTAATTGAATAGGTGAAAAAAGAATAGTTCATCTATTTAATTCACTTTTTTTTTTTTTTTTGGTTTTTACTTAGGAAGCTGAACATTTTGTTAGCCATTTGTATTTTTTCTCTCATGAATTATCTTCTCATTAACACTTTAATAATAATTACATATTTTGTGTGATAAGACATTTCAAATGTGTTGCTTGCCTTATACATTTATTTATATACATTTATTTATATTTCAAATGCATTTTTAAAATCATTTTGTATTTAGACATTATCTTTCTATTTAAAAATTTTCTACACTCAAAAAGTTAAAAAAAAAAAAAAGGAGACACCTGGGTGGCTCAGTCGGTTAAGCTTTTCCAACTTCGGCTTAGGTCATCATCTCATGGTTTGTGAGTTTGAGACCGTATTGGGCCTTGTGCTGACCACTCAGAGCCTGGAGTCTGCTTCAGATTCTGTCTCCCTCTCTCTCTGCCTCTCCCCTGCTTGCACTCTGTCTCTCTCCCTCAAAAATAAACATTAAAAAAAAAATTAAACAAAATAAAACTTCTGCATTCAGACAGCAACAGATTTAATCAGCATTTTCTTCTAAACTTTTTGGTTTAGGTGATTTGAAGTGTAGCACTTGAATTCTTTGAAATTCACTTATATGAATGATAGTTTACATGTAAATAAGCAAATTGTGTGTATTTTCTAAGTTGCTACATAAATTTGTCAGCAAGTTTAGTTGAATAATGTATGTGATTTTTCTGTTGGTTTATCATATGTAAGATCACTCAAATGGTAGAGGAGAATTCACTGGAACTAGCTAATTAGGTAGAAGTTATATTTCATTCATGGTAGAAGCCAGGTAACAGTGGGTAGAGAGGTAGATGGGAGTTGAGGACATGGAAAATTTTATTTAGATTCATTTCCAAGGTGCTGGGGCATGAAGAGAAATAGAAAAAGAGAAAAATAGCTAGAAAGTGTTTTGGAGATAAAAATCTACATTTGTAAGAAGAAGGGAGGGCCTTGAGTGTGTTTGCTGAGGAGAAAGAAAGTGGAAATGGAGAGGTTTGTAGATGCAGACGATTCAGGCAAATTAGTGGTGGGATTAGGTACCTGGAGAGGCAGGGAGAGGGAAGCTAACTCTTACATGGGTCCTTTAACACCAGCTGAAGGCAGACTGTTTTCTGCTGAGTGGGAAGTAGACCATACAGATGTGTATGGTGCATGTATCTTTGTAGGAAGGAGAGCCTGAGGTTGAGCCAGATTTCTTGACATCTGCAAAACAAGAAGGAAAGTAGGCTCTGTAAGTGCAGAGGAAGGTAATAGATGTCATTTTTGTCTGGATTTCTTCAGACATCTATTCAGCAATTGCTGAATGTTGCCATATGTCAAGTCCTGTGTGAAGACCACGAAAGGTGACCAGAAATGAAGTGTACAGTGAAGTCTATCAAATCACTCCAGTCATGAGTCGACCAGAAAGTCACACAGGGAAGAGGACTGTATGACTTCTGCACTGCAGCATCCAGAGTACCGTCCGTTCCAAAATGAAGTCTCCCTAAAGGGGTGTGTTCAGTTTGGGGAGAGGTGTATTTTCAGTTTGGTTAATGACATAAAAAAGGCTTAATATAGATGCAAATAGATAAATATGGAAATATTTATTTTCATGTATATAATTTAGGGTTAGTGTACACACAAATACTTCCTTGCTGTGTCTGCTGAGAGGGCCTAGAAACACAACACCCCGTTAGCACTGAGCATCTCCAGCTGAGACTGGTTTCTGATACCATCCCCGATAAAGGCATGGGGGTTCTTTGGAGAAGTGGTTTATTTGAGGACTGAGGTAAAGAATATACAATACAAGTCTGGAGTACCTTTTAGTGCCAGTAAGTTAAGAAGTGCTTGCATATACAGTCATCCCTACACACATATACACAGTGATAGGTAGGGTATGTCAGTTGGACCTAGGAGTCAAGTGAAAGAACGCTGATGGCCAAAGCTGGAACAGTCTGAGAAACAAAACACGTAACATAGTGTTGGATTACAACCTAATTTTAAGGTAAATATTCGTGAGTCCATACTGATCTAAATGATTGACTAAATAGGCTGAATAGACAAATCTCCCAGTGCAAAAGGAGTCCAAATAATTTATGTAAATACTTCTCTTGCAAGGATGTAGAATATAACTCTCCACTCCTTAAGTGTGGGCTGCACTAAGTGATTCCTTCCAAAGAGTGTAGCATGGGAAGTGGAGAACAGATTAACTTTACATCTTATGGAACTGCCTTAGTCGGATGATCAAGGTTAATTTAACCTCAAAAGCAATGTCAAGTTGATAGTATATACCCATAATATGATGTGGTGAGAATACATTTACCTATGTGATCTTCCTCCTCAAAACCTTTAACTCCAGTGTAATCATGAGATAAACATCAGGCAATTGAGAGATATTCCACAAATACATTCCTAGTTCCCAAATTGTCACAGTCATCAAAAACAAAGTCAGAAAAACTGCCATAGCTGAAAAGAGTCTAAGGAGATATATAACAACTAAATATACAGTGATTTCCTGGATCAGATTCTGGAGTAGAAAAAAAGACATTAAAAAACAACTAAGTATATCTGAATAATATATTGGCTGTAGTTATTAGTAATATATCAATATTGGTTCATTAATTTAGTGAATATACCATACTACATAAAGTGTTAATAATGGCAAAGTGTGTTTGTGGGAGAGGTGGGGGTCGCATCTGACTCTGTGCCATCTTTACAACTTTTCTGTATATCCAAAACTATTCCAAAATAAGAATTGTATTAACCTTTTTTTTCTTAAAGCCACACTACAAACCATATACTCTTCGGTAATTATGAAGCTATTCTTATATCAAAAGCTAAAGACAAATCCTATTAGTGCTAACTTGATTTATTGAGTAATCCCTTTGTAAACACCACAGTGTGCTGATAAGAGTGTAGTCTAGTGTTTCTTTCTTATCTTTCAGCAGAGGAAACAGATGAAATAGTCCATACTTGACAATAGTCACTTTGGGGTTTAGGGAATTTCAGCTTCCAGAAAGGTTCAGTGAGTTTATTTTTAATTACAGAATGCATTCTGCCGAAGAGTGTAGCACATTTTAAGCTACACAAAATGACCATCCAAGAACTTCTGCGTGGGTTAAGCCTACATTTACCAGAATATTGTTTGGTAAATTTCAACTCCAGCACAGTAAGCAGTGACCTGACACCCTGAGACTGATGACAGATTTGAAAGTGCCAGGTTCCAAGGAAACAGTTGACTTGGTGCAAAGCGTATTATTTATCATCATTTTGGAAGCATCTGTCATGATACAAATACATTCATTTATTAATATAGCATTATTCATAGTAGGAGGCACCAGATTCTTCTTATTCATTCTTTGCCCTTCGGGCTTCTTTTGAATAAATATATTTTGTTCTTTTTGCAGCAATAATTACATAGAGTGATTTTCACCTCACCAAAGGATGTTGTTGAAGGCCTGTTCCTCTCTCCCCTATTAATTTCTCCTTTAAAATGATAGATGCTCTTGGACAGTGATTCTTGATCTTTCATGTTTTGCATCATACCACCTAATGTATTAAAAAAAAAACCTGTGTCCCACTGTCATAAAATCAAACCGTGTTTATAGTCATCCATTGTAAATATATTTTCATTTATATTTAAAGCATAAACTGATACAATTTTAGCAGCAAACTATGTTAACCCAGTATGTTAGAAATATTTGAAGGAGGTGAGATGGCAAAAAATAGGTGATTTGGTGAAATATTTAATGTCTACCAACCAACATGAATAAGAATTACAGTCAATTATGTGATCAGAAAGGATTGGCAAAAGAAAGTGTAACTTGTGAGGATTGAGGGAAAATCTGAGTAATATTTGTGAAATTCTTTGTATCTCATGATACTACTGTGAATGTTATTGGGGAAGATTCTAGGTGTCATTTCTTGTTCCTTGTGCCAATTTACTAGTTGTTTCCAGGAGTTACTTGGTAATGACAACAGAAGAGACTTTACGCTGACAACATTTTACATATTAAGTGATAGGTACTTACAATAATTTTTTTCTTTTTTAAAATTTTTTTAATATTTATTTATTTTTGAGATAGAGTGAGTGGGGCAGGTTCAGCGAGAGGGAGACACAGAATCCAAAGCAGGCTTCAGACTCTAGGCTGTCAGCACAGAGCCTGATGGGGGGCTTGAAATTATGAACCTTGAGATCATGACCTGAGCCGAAGTTGGACGCTTAACCAATTGAGCCATCCAGGACCCCTGTAATGTTTCTGTCTGATTTTTGATGCAAAATTTCTAGGCAGTAGTCTAAAAGAGATATAACCATACGATCTTTACCTTGTTTAAATGTATTTTCGTGCTTAAATATTTAGTTGAGCTGAACTCGAACATGTGTACCAGATGTTGAAAATTTGTAATAGGCTTTTTTCTTTTTTAGTAAGGTTTATATCCCACCGTCCAGAGCCCATATATCTAAACAAGACTTCCAGCCTGCTGGCCACTCATGCACATTTGTTTGATTAGCATGATACAATAGATCAGTGTGACATTCTACAGGATATCCAGACCATTCAGGACATTGCAGATTATGTTATGACAGAGGGATGAACAGTTAACATGGCCCCAAGGGCAAAACTGTAAATGTATACATTTATACATTACAGGTGAATGCAAATTGTTTCTGATTCTCTTCTCTGATAGGTATACGAAAACTCATGTTAAACAAAAGCCCTATGTCATGTATCTTAGGTCATATGAACCAGAGATATAACATTTGGTGTGGGCACTGCTAGTTCATGGACAAATTGTAGTTTGCTGTCATCTTCAGGATCCTTCTGGTTAGTGGAGGAGCCAGACTGTTGAATTGAGACAAAATGAGAACCATACTGTAGATCTTAAGGGGGACACTATTTTATGTCCTGGAGGATGTTTTGAATTGTGACCTCAAGGAACTTGAAGCTCTATAAAGGGCACCATACCCAAGAAAGTAATGGTAGATTTTTTTTTTAGGACAATAATAAAAGTGAATACATGGTATTTGAACAGTTGTGGCCTCGGAATAGAGGAGGGCCTAGAAAACTGTTTAAGGAAGTGAAATTAGTAATGCTTTGAACTGAACTGTGTTTTTAAAAAGGGAGCTAGAAAGGGAAGAGGGGAGGAGCAAGAAGATAGCGCAGAAAGAGCAAGAAGCAAGAAATAATGACGGTGCAGGGAAACTGCATTCTGTGGTTAGTTGCTGAGGCATCAGTTGTGGGGCTCCTATGACAGGAAGTGAGACTGCAGAAGAAAACAAGGCCAGATTGTAGAGGGTCTTCATCATCATGTTCAGGATCTTTTATCCCATCACAGAGAACCAGGTTATGCCAAAGTCAAGGTTGTATTTCTAACATAATGGATCATTCTGGCTCACTCCCCAGTGAGGACCACAACTTTGGGGTGGAAAGTTTGGAGACAGGTAAAGCTGTTGGAACTTAATTGACAAACCCATGGGACTGATGGTGTGAGTGGACTACTGCTAGAGTAGGGTGGAAATAGAGTTACTGAGTCCAAATGAGGTGACTGGTGTTGGAGCTTCAGAAAGGACCCAACGTGTAGACCTAGAGATTAGATGGTTGAGGGATGTGCAAGAAGCAGTACATTTGGGAAAGTTCAACAGGAATGATTAGGGGGATTGAGGATAGGGTGCATTTACTTTGAACTTCAGCTTCAGGTTATAAGGCATGTTTGGATAGAGACATCCAACAACAAATCTGAAGCTCAGAATGGCGGATGGGGATCTTCTGGCTTTAGAAAATAATTATTAGAAATGTTGAAGATAACATCAACTTTCTTAGAAGAGTTTTGGAGATTTTCTTTAGCCCTTCTTTGTGTGAGGTCACTTGCTCTGGTCCTCTGACTGAGTTGGTAAAAATATTCAAAGAGTTGATTTTTGTAGTTTAATTTCTATCAACTTGAAACCTAGAAAGAAAATCTGAAATAATGCTTGCCTTTTTTGTCTAGTAATTGTATAGCTAAAATAAAATATCAGATAGTCACGATGTATACACTTTTGTTATTTATTCCCACTAAAACATAATTATGGACTCTAGAGACCATTTTCATATGTTAAAATATAATTTTTACACAGGTAGAATCATGGTTCATAGAAACACAAAATGAACATAATTCGAATATTTAATTAATGAGGGAACCACTAAGATGTTAAACCCCTATGAGACAAAATTAGTTTGCATTGTCATGAGGAGGAGTCATTTGAATTGCTGCAAACAAAATGTTTGCATTGCTACCAGTGTTCTCTGACTTAAGGATTATCCCTAAAGTTGTAAAATAGTCTAGCCAAAAGCAATCAGAGAAAGCATAAAAATGCATTCTTATTTTTAATCCCTAGAAGAATCATTAGAAATCCCTAACATTCCATTGAAAAGACAGTAATCTTTTTTGTATTAAGGGCCTAATACACTGTCTGATGCATAGTAAATACCCAGGAAATGATTGTTGACCATAATTATAATATACCTATACCACTCACATATTAAATGTGCTTCAGAATGCATGGCCTCAGAATTTCTGTCCAACTTTTATGAACCTAAGTGTTGCTATTTTTACATATATGAAAAATTAAACCTCAAAGGTCTTCGGTTGGTAACAAATCAGTTATTCCAGCATATGAGATTCTCACGTTATTTTTAATGAGATTTCTTTAAACTTTTTGAATTGTCTTCACTGTGATTAATTTAATAGTGAAGATGTTTATAAAATCAAATTTTTTATTCTCAATGTTGTCACTTTTGCTTCATGCAATTAAGCTTAACTAATTAAAAAAAAATCACCAAGGCAAATTACATCAAGATAAATTTCATTCAAAAAAATTTAGCTAAAAGGAGAATATATTTTATTATGCAAAGCTAAAAGCTATAGCTAGGATGAGGAACTCTTTTCTCCTAATTCAAATTACAGAATTTCAAAGCAGGAAGATCATCTTGTCTCGCTCCTCTCTTTATAGATGGGAAACAGAGCCCCAGAGAGAGCACATAATCTGCTCAGTGTCTCAGAGGCACTTAGTAAATGGCAAAGGTGTGAGCTTAACTACAGCAGTGACAGGAGTTCCTTTTTCTTTTTCATACTTTCTAATGCAGCACTAGGAAATGAGATGTAATTTTGAAAGTTGTTCAGTGTCTTTCAGAGCATCAGGTGTTATTTACTGTTCTTGTTTTCGTTGATGTATCCATCCATCCATTCAAAAGGTTTAATTTACTAGCTAAAGTAATCCAAGAATAAAACAGGATGACCAAAACAAGACATGGCCTCACTTCTTGGCCAATTGACAGAGGAAGGAGTTGAAGGCTGGGTTTTACAGTGGCTCTTTGAACAGTAGGCAGAGAGGGTGAACTTTCGGAGTATTTTTGGATGGCTTTACAAATATTGTGTGACTACAAGAGCTTATACGTGGAATGCTTTTCTCAGTTGTATAATAGGTACCACAGTGACATAAATAAGCTTTTTTACTGATTTTCTACTGTGTTTTTATAGCTCCCTCATGCAGCAAATTGTGTATTGGTTATGCCCTAATTGTACTGATATCCTTGGGGAAAATATGTTTTCTGTGTATGTGTGTATACATATATATGTGTATATATATGTTATATTTATAAATATAGCATAGTATCTTATATGTAGTATAATTATATATAATCAATATATGTGATATATGTGATTAATATCAAATATAATTATGTTATAATTATACATAGCATTTATATATCACATTACTATATTATTAATGTAATCAATATTATATTTATTTATAAATTATTAATTAAATTAATATAAAATTAAATAAAATTAATTAAATTAATTAATTTATAAATATTTATATAAATATTATATATATTTATTATATAAATATTTAATATGTGTTTAATATATATAATATATAACACAATAATATAATATATATTATGTTTATATATAATTATATATAATATATAGTATATAATTATATTATATGACTATATAATATTTACATAAATATTTATTATATATAATTTATTATTTATGTATATTTATTATATATGATATATATTTATATAAATATTTATTATATATTATATATTATTTATATATTTATTATACATATAACATATATAATAAATTTATATTAAATTAAATTTAATTTATAAATTTATTTAATAAATTAAATTAAAATAAATAATATAAATTATTATATTTAATTATATAATTAATTATATTGCCATTATCTGAACTATCAGGCCCTGCTCTCTTCCAGCCCAGTGATACTGTCAGGATATATAGTGCAGGGTCCTTTACCTTTGTCCCTGCCACTGTGACAATGGTTGTCAAACTGGAATGAGCATACCAATCTCTTGCTCACTTGTCAGATGTGGAGTTCCAGGCCCCAACCTTAGGATTATGACTTAATAAACCTGGATCCTAGGAAGTGGCCCACAGGCATCTGTATTTAGCAACACTTTCCTGATAGAAGAGCTTCTAATGTGGGTGGTCCAAGACCATATTTTGAGCTCTGACTCTGTGGTGTTCTTTTCTGAAGACAGGCAGGAGTTTCTCTCTCCCTCCTTGGCATGGACAATGCCTATACACTACTTGAGCATGTAAATATTTGTCTTCCTAAGAATTGATAGATGGAAGTAAATTTGCTCCACAAGAGGGTAAATTGCAGGCAGAATTCATCAGTTTTCAGATCTCATAAAGGACTGGCTGTTCATTCATTAAATGGCTTATAAAAGAGCAATCTTCTCAATATTCAAATGTACTAAGGGCACAGACATTTTTATGAATAAACACTAAGAATCAGTTCATTTATATAGGACACTTTTTGAAAGCTTTCTAATCCTTGTTATGAGCATGAACTTTTAGAGAGTTCAGACTTAAAATTTGCAAGGGTGTTTACCACTCGAAAAAAAAGCAATCCTTTTGGGAGATGATCTTGAAGTATTACCACCGTTAGCTCTTTGCTTATTCCTGTGAGAATAACTGACTTAAAAAAAAAAAAAAAAGCAGTAGAGAGCATGGATAGAGACTGCTTTTTAAAATTTAAGCACCTATTTTTTCATCAAGAAAAATCTATTATTGGATTGGACTATTTCCATATTTGTAAACTAAATTTAATAGATGTTTCAGACCTGAAGAGTCTTTTCTCCATCTTCCTCCTTCCCTTTTGCATGTAGAGGATCATGGTTACCAATTCTTTTTGGTAACAGACAGCCAATAACCCAATTAACAATAGATTACATGAACAGAAGGGCATAGCCAGATTAAAAAACAAACAAACAAACAAACACATTTTCATGGTCATTCTCTAGATGCAGCACAGTTCAGTGGAACTTTCTGTGGTGATTAAGATGTTTTATGTGTCTGTTGTTTAGTCTGGAAGCCACTAACTACATGTGGCTACCAAACACATTAAAAATGGAGCTAGTGCAACTGAGGAACTGAATTTTTAATTTAACTTCAATTAATGTAAATTGCCACATGTAGGAAGTAGCTACTGTATTGCACTGTGTCACTCTAGAAGAAAGTATAATGTACAGTTTTTCATAACTGTAGTAGTAGTAAATGAGTTCTTTATGAAGCTAGAAAGCATTGTAGCCTATTAAGGTGGCTTTTAATGGAGCAGTCCTTTGACTTTCTCAGACTTATGGGTGTGGTTATTATCTCTCCCCTTGCTTTTATTTTGTTTGTTTCATTTTTTTTCTTTTTTTGTAATGTTTATTTTTGAGGGAGAGAGAGAGAGAAAGAGAGAGTGAGTATAAGCAAGGGAGGGGCAGAGAGAGAGAGAGAGGGAGACACAGAATCTGAAGCAGGCTCCAGGCTCTGAGCTGTTAGTGAAGAGCCAAATGCCGGGCTCAAACTCATGAACTGTGAGATCACAACCTGAGCTGAAGTTGGATGTCCAACCTACTGAGCCACCTGGGCACTCTTCCCTGCTCTATTTTGAAAGTCCTTCCTTAAAGCAAATAGATGAGTGAGTCAGAAGATCATTACACAGCACCTGGAGGGACCATGTCATGAATGGCTTTCCTTGGGATGATGCTCACAGCATCCTGGCCACCCTATAAAGCTGCACCACTGCTCAAGGGGATTCTTACTCCTTTTTATATCTAATGTGTTTAGCATGCAGTCAGTTCGTGATAAATCTTTGTCATATAAAATAGCAATGTATATCCCAATTTTAAATATCCACCATGATGAAGCATACTGATTTTACTATGTAAAAATCATCTTTAACTGTGCTAATAGAACCCATTGTATGAATTTTCCCTTCAGATCTACATTTATTGATTTGTCCTACATGTTTAGAGTACTTACTTTGTAGCAAGTATTACTTTAAGTATTTTGGAGTTTGAAGATAATTTTTAAGAAGATTTTTGTTTATTTTCAGAGAGTGAGTTGGGGGGGGCAGAGAGAGGAGGAGACAGAGAATCTGAAACAGGCTCCATACTGTCAGTGCAGAGCCCAACATGGGGCTTGATCCCATGAACCATGAGATCATGACCTAGGCTGACATCAAGAGTCAGACGCTTAATTGATTCAGCGACCCAGGCACCCCTGGAATTCAAAGATAATTTAGATACAGTATGTGCCTTTATGAATCCACTACTGATTAGTGAAGATGGGAATTAAATATGCTGCATCATAAAATCGAAACTGATAGTTATTGTATATGTGTGGCGTAGTTTTGAATAGCCAAGGAAAAAGTGATTTTCGTCTGGCTGAGAGCAAAATGGAGGGGATGAGGGCAGAGAAGGCTGCACAGAAGAAATGACTTTTGGGGCAGGCTTTGAAAGAATAGCAGGGGCAACCGTAGGGATGAGTAAGGAAGATAAGGACTGCTGTGGTCCAGGCACTTTGCTAAGAACTTGAGAAATGGTATCTCACTTCAGTTCTCTCAGTGCTCCTCCAAGGTAGGTGTCCTTATCATTATTTTAGTGACAATGCAGCTAAGACTCAGAGTTTAAGAAACTTGTCCAAGGTAACCTCGTTATTCAGGGAGGGCGCCAAGCTTTGAACCTAGGTCTGTCCAACACCAGAGCCCATTCATTGTACCAGAAATCATGAGTGTCAGCAATGACCAACCCAGCATGTTTGGAGCAACTGAGTAGTATGGGATCAGCGAAACACAGGATACAAAGAGGAGTAACTGAAGAGTTAGGAAAAACCACTGGTGCTCTGGTAAGAACGTTGGAATTTTTTTCTGTAAGTTATTTGGAGTCTTGGATGGGTTAGTTTTAGATTAGGCAATGACATCATGGTTCCTAAGGAAATTCAGGAGCTAAAATCAACAGCAGACTTGGCTAATTGTTTGACTTGAAGTTCTTTTTTTTTGAACTGGCTTTATTATTTCCTGAATGCACAGTTGCTGGGAAGTGGTTGAGTTCTACTCTGGCGTGTTGGCTCTCAGCCAACAGAGAAGTAAAAATTCACCGTGAACAGTCGGCCAAGAGACACATGTGGATATTTAAGAAATAATTATAATTGCTTTTCACATGTCTGCCAATGGAATGGAAAGCTTTTGCTCTATTGTGTTTTTTGATTGTTGGTTTGTTTTAATGTGTGTTTTCAAAAACATAAAGTAACAGGACAACAGATATCTGACGGAGTTGCCAAATCATTTCTAGGCTTTGGCCCAGGGTTTGATCATCCCTCTGCTGTTTTCTGGCTTCCTATGCTCAGAAGCACCCGCCATCAGCTCTCAGCCCTGTGGCAAAAATGAGGAATGGGGTCAGAGTCAGGCAAGCAGAAACCAGAGCCAGGAGTTGCTCTGGGAAGTTTGAGCATATGTTTTGTGCAGTGAGGAGTTCTCTGCTTTGTACTTGGCAACCCACATGAGACTCAAGCTAAAAAAGGGGGCTGATGATCTGAGATTGAGGGAGAGAAACCAGACAGGAGACCTTGAATCATGGCATGGCCCTTTCCCCACCTGTCTGATGGACCATTCTTCATGTTGACCCACAACTTAGACTAAAGCATTGCCCCTGTTCCTCATGCAGATGAAAACACACTTTGTTCTTAGTGTAGGGATATGTTTTTCCTTTCCTTTCTGTTATACTCCTTCTCCTTCTGCTTCAAATACATTCCTTGCCCAACTCCTGGCTGTCTCTCTAGGACCTTCCCTTTTTTCTTTGGCTTATAAACATCAGATTAACCTGCAGGTGTCTAGAAACAGGCTGGCTGGACAGAAAGGAAACAGGCAGACCTAGTTTTTAAATCTGTACACAGTTTTTGGAGCCAGGAACTGCTGTACAGTCTAGCTGCTTTGGGATAAGAATTTAAATTAGTAAAGAGGAGTGATGATGTAATAGGGAAATTAAAAAATATATATGTAATAGGGAAATTAAAAAAAAACATAGATGATAGGAATGCAATCAGATATTTTAGTTAAGCATTTTGAGAAATAAGTTTAAATAGATTAAGTATTCAGTTGTGAACATTGAAAACGTATCACTGTCTTGACTGTCAGTGCATTTAATAATGATTGGTAATATCCAGATTTCCAATTTGATGAGTAGCCCATTTAAAAATGATATACAAAGGTATTTATACTACACTTTGTTTTAAGAATGTTTTGGTATAAATTATTTAGGATCTGAAGCCCATGGAAATGTCTCTTACATTATTTTTTTTTTAATTTTTTTTTTCAATGTTTGTTTATTTGTGGGACATAGAGAGACAGAGCATGAACAGGGGAGGGGCAGAGAGAGAGGGAGACACAGAATCGGAAACAGGCTCCAGGCTCTGAGCCATCCGCCCAGAGCCTGACGGGGGGCTCGAACTCACGGACCGCGAGATCGTGACCTGGCTAAAGTTGGACGCCCAATCGACTGCGCCACCCAGGCGCCCCTGTCTCTTACATTAAATCAAGTTTATTCCAAAATGAATTATCCATTTATTCACCGCAGTTCATTGAGCATCATCCATGTGTGATAGGCCAGGTGCTCTCCCATGTGCTGGGGATACGGTGGTGATTTCTTTCATGATGTTTTGTGGCTCCATTCATAATTTTATATTCTTTTAATTTGTCTTGTTCTTCCAACATGAATATACAGTTTTCAGAACTCTTATATATGGAAGGCTGAAAGGGCTCAGGCTTTGAAAGTGTCTTGTTTTCACTGCTTTTGCCTTGTTTTAATAAGCTATATAAAACTTGTGAATTAATATGTTTTTTAATAATTTTTTAATGTTTATTTATTTTTGAGAGAGAGAGAGTGAGACAGAACACAAGTGGAGGAGGGGCACATAGAGAGGGAGACACAGAATGTGAAGTAGGCAGAGCCCAGTATGGGGCTTGAACTCTCAAACCGTGAAATCATGACCTGAGCTGAAGTCAGATGCTTAATCGACTGAGCCACTCAGGCACCCCATGAATTAATAAGTTTTTTAAGAGACTCATGGGTGGCTCAGTTGGTTAATTGTCCGACTTGATTTCGGCTCAGGTCATGATCTTGCAGTTTGTGAGTTTGTGCCCTGCATCTGGCTCTTCACTGACAGTGTGGAGCCTGCTTGGAATTTGCTCTCCCCCCTCTCTCTCTGCTCCTTTCCTGCTCTCACCCTCTCTCAAAATAAATAAATAAATAAACATTAAAAAAATAAAATTTTTTAAACGTTTGTTTATTTTTGAGAGAGAGAGAGACAAAGCATGAGCAAGGGAGGGACAAAGAGAGAGGGAGACACAGAATCCAAAGCAGGCTCCAGGCTCTGAGCTGTCAGCACAGAGTTGGACTCAGATCTCAAACTCATGAACTGTGAGATCATGAGCTGAATCCAAGTCGGACGCTTAGCTGCCTGAGCCACCCAGGTGCCCCAAAGCTTAGTGTCTTAAGGACAGGTGGTGTGTTATCTTACGGGATCAGACTCCTGGTTCCCTCAAGTGTTTGTTGCAGGCTCCCCTTGAAACTTGGGAACCATGCATACAGCATACAAAACTGTTTAGGAGAAGAGAATGCCCCCTTTCCTCTGTCTCAGTTGCCATCTTCAATCTTTTTTCTCCCTTTTTCCATTTCCTGGATATTCACCAGGTAACTTCTTTGGTCCAGACAGCTAAGAATAATTAGTTTTGGTTTGTTTTTTTTCCTAAGTTAATAGTACCTAGATCATTTTAGAAATTGGCATACTCTACCACTCTGACAGAGGTTTTTCTTAACATTGAATTACATTGTTGATTTTTTGCATTCTAGAACTTGATGTTTTCTGATATGATCATTTAAATGCACTGAGTTATTGATCAAAGCAACAATGGAATTTATAATTTCCAACTGGGCCTGTGAGTCTTGGGGTTTCCTTCAGAAAAGAATACCTCTACAGTGGAGGAGCGTATCACTTAAAATGAAAAGTATCTTTAAAATCTGAATTACAAAAGAAAATAATCAATAAATGATTCGCTTCATAGGAAAGTTCTTTGACCTTATCTAAGGTTTCAGACCTCTTTAGTGGAGAATCAAGTCTTGAATCTGGGTCTCCTAGGGGCTGGCTCACTTGTGGAATTGCCCACCACAGCTTCGGGGGAGTACCTTAGAAAGGGTGGAGGGGGATCTATAGGAAACATACTCAGTAGAATGAGTCTTGATCAGCACAGGTTTATTTATTTATTCATTTATTCATTCATTCTAATTTTTTTTAACGTTTGTTTGTTTTTGAGAGAGAGAGAGCACAAGCAGGGGAGGGGCAGAAAGAGAGGGAAACACAGAATCTGAAGCAGGTTCCAGACTCTGAGCTGTCAGCACAGAGTCCAATGCAGAGCTCGAACTCATGAACCACAAGATCATGACCTGAGCTGCAGTTGGACGTGTAATTGACTGAGCCACCCAGGCACCCGAGCACTCCTGATTTAACACATTCTTGTACTACTTGCAGTGTTTAGATTTGAGTAACAAGTTTTCTTGGCAATTGTGGCTTCACTCAAACCTGTACAGCTGTAAATTTCTAAAGCTGTAAGGTATTTTAATGATGTTCTAATTTTCTTGTTTTTAAGTGAGGAAACCATGGCCTTGAGTGGTTATTACTTGCCAAAGCTTATTTCTTAGAAGAATGGGAGATCTTCAAGTACCTTTCAGAATGTGACCGAAAATTACCCAAATCATGACATGTGTTCACTAAAAGATGATAAACTTCTCTGTCTACATTCCAAACCCAGTCAGGATGCCACTTGGGCGAACTTCTAAAGTTTTTAGAATAGCTGCTTTCTTTAAATTTTTAAATTGTGAAATACATCATTAAAAAGAGCATATGTACCATATATTTTAATGTATTTTGTTATTTTAAATCTATATTGTTTTAACTATATATCCAAAACTATAAATACATATATAGTTAAAATAATAAGAAAAACAGGGCACCCGTGTGGCTCAGTCAGTTAAATGTCCAACTCTTGTTTTCGGCTCAGGTCATGATCTCATGAACCGTGCGATCCAGCCCCGTACGGGGCTCTGTGCTGAAAGCGTGGAGCCTGCTTGGGATTCTCTCACTCTCTCTCTCTTTCTGCCCCTCCCCTGCTCGCGCGCTCGCTCGCTCTCTCTCTCTCTCTCTCTCTCTCTCTCTCTGTCTCAAAATAAATAGTAAATGTTAAAAAAATATAAAATAAGAAGAATTAATGAAATATAAAACAGACACACAGGTACCAGTCACCAAGTATAAGAAATAAACCTTCCAGAATCTTGAAGGGTCCCTATGGATTCCTGATCTAGCTCCTCCCCTTCCTTGTCCTCAGAATAATCTCTGTGCAGTGCAGTCTAGTGGTTAGGAGTGTGAAGCTATGTAGCTGCTCTACACCTCTTGGCAAGATACTAACCTCTCTGTGGCTTAGTTTCCTCATCTTATTGTCTAAAGGGAATGATAATATACTTCACAGGGTTGTTGGGAGGGCTAAATAAGTTCAGCTATGTAGCATGCTTAGAAAAGTATATTGTGTTGCAAACATAATTTGTTTACTGTTTGGTTATCATCATGTTGAATTTTATATCTGAGAGACTTTTCATGCTGTCAACCAGATGGAATATAAAGGTCTACAAGCTGGTTTTAAGAGGGATAATTTTATTATTCCCTTTTCAAATCTTTCAAAGTGGAAACATCCTGATTTCTCTTGGGCCTTTTAGATTTCATGTGTTTCACTTTATAAGTGTGTATTTTCAAAATACTGTCCTAAGAAGCTTCCATTGAAACATCATGAAAGTTTATTTAAGCAAAGACTCTTTTATGTTAGAATCATTATTTGAAAAGATAATACCAGTTGCTGGCCAAACAATTTTGTTTTAACAGGGGGTACCTGGGTGGCTCAGTCAGTTAAAGCATCCAACTCAGGCCATGATCTCATGGTTTGTGGGATCAACCCCACATCAGTCTTTGTGCTAACAGCACAGAGCCTGCTTGGAATTCTCTTTCTCTCTGTCCCTGCCTCTCCCCCCACTTGTGCATGCTCTCTCTCTCTTTCAAAACCAAATTAATTAATTTAAAAAAAGATTTAATTTTAACAGGATCTTGCTATTCTGTTGTGTAATAGTGCTGGTTGCATTAAGATACAGTGAAGGGTGATATTAAAAATTGACAGACTTTCCAGAACACTATTTTGGGTCTTTTGGGTTTGGTCCCTCTGCTGAGTTTACTAAAGAGTACCTCTAAAAGTATGAGAGAATAAATGTTTAAGAGTGACAAGGGGATAATTGGCAAAATAAGACTGTAAAACAAGAAAATGAGTTTCTAAAAATTGCTATCTTATCAGTATGGAGAGCCAAAGAAAAATTTCCCACTTGGAGGTTTTGGCTTTTTCTCTTAGTATTTATAAATACGGTTGAAAATCAACAGTACATTTTCCAAGTAAAAGAAAATACCCTTCTGCTTTAGGACTTTGTTTTGAAGTTGCCAATATAAAATTCACCAGTAAGGTATTTGGAAACTCTTGACGTCACTGTTCCTTTTCCTCTCAATTCATGCAAAGATTATTGTCTGAGCTCTTTGTTTTACCATGAACGTCATATTTGATGACATCCCTTTATTGCCTTTACACATTGGTTTAGGCACTCCATAAAATTTCTTATCCTCTATTCAGTTGGTGCTCTTTTCCCCCAGTAAAATTACTTTTTTCCTTGGTGACATAATTCTCAAGTTGACTTCTAGTCAGCAACTCTGTAGGCTCTTGTCTCTTGGTTTTTAGATTCTGTAATGCAATAGGCTAGCAATATTTCCTTTTTATTGAGATTGCATTGTATCTTTGTTAAGAAACTCATTTACATGTGTTTACATTTTAAAAATGTATCTGGGATCTAAAGATTCACTTAGAAATTCGCTTTCCTATCAGATTTGCAAAAGAAAAAAAATGTTGCAATGAAACCATGTCAACATAGGAAAAGAAAATACTGCGAGCATGCATAACATGTCTTCTATATCTCTATGCATCTGGCAGCAGAGATCTGTGTTTCATGAATGATCTACAAATCTGCTTAATGAGTTCATAACCAAGCATGTGGTACTTGGAGTAGTGGAGATGATAGGAAAAGCTGTCTGTCATTCATTTGCTTCCGAAAACATTTAATGGCAGTCTTAAACTTATTTTTTTTTTTTACTTGTGGAATCTCACTTTATAGCAACATGAGTTTATATTGATCATATTTGTAATTGATGACGTACCCATGTCCCTCGGTGAAGTAAATTGTGAACCTAGGAAGATTTTCATGTGTCAGTCCATCAGGAAATATTTTTTTCTTTGTATTTTTTAGCATGAGGAATACAGCAGCAGAAGCATAATAAAATAGCTACCAAACATCTG
The DNA here is from genome assembly GCF_027475565.1 of Acinonyx jubatus. NCBI lineage: Eukaryota > Metazoa > Chordata > Mammalia > Carnivora > Felidae > Acinonyx > Acinonyx jubatus. The sequence continues at coordinate 52,574,537 of NC_069387.1, forward strand.
AAAAGATAAATACATTTCCCCTTTCTAAATGAGATAGTCAAGAGAGAGTTAGTTAAACATTTCTAATCTTACATTTGATGATAATGTTTATACAACCTAATAGTTGCTCCCTTTCCTCTCTTTTGCTTCCCTAATAATAACAGCACTGCTTCTGGCATTAAACGAGTACAAAATAAATAGAAAGGCCATGAGCTTGATGCGCTGTTTCCTTTCTTTTTCCTTGATCGTCCTCCCCTCCCAACCTACATTTCTTGGCATCTTTCCACTCTCTGTTTGTTAGAACTCCGACTCTGACGTAAAGAACTCACAGTGAGTGACCCCCGTGGCAAACCTGTAAAACATTATACAACATGAATAAGAACTTTCTTATTAGATCTGCAGCTGGCTGGGTGCAGACATATGGCAGCAAGAATGTTTTGGAAGAAAGGCATTGCTTGACAAAGAACCCAGTCTCTTGAATAAAGGTTTACACTGGCACTTCTGGATGTTTACAATACCTGATGCCAGGGGCAAGACTCCACACCCCCCCCCCCCATTACATTGTTATTTTACTGTTTAAACCTCGTGGTTTCATATGTCGAGGTGGCTAAAATGTAGAAGCAGACGTTTTATGTGTGTCTGTATAACTTTAAAAGAAAAAAAAAAAAAACCCACAGAACTTTCTCAGGCTCTTCCTGCCCAGCTGGGAGTGCTCCTTTCTCTGAGGCCCAGCCTGTGATGGAAAGTGAGGGAGTTTCTCCTCTGCTGAGAAGACCCAAGTTTTCTGACTGGGATTAAAAACGACCATCAAAGGGTCACCTGGTTGGCTTAGTTGGTAGAGGATGTGACTCTTGATCTCAGGGTTGTGAGTTAGAACTCCACGTTGGGTGTAGAAATTACTTAAAAAAAAATAATAACGACAAAACAACCATCAAAGGGCGCATAGGCTTTGAATGCCTGACAACATCCACTGTTTCTTCTGGTCACTGTTGTTGACAGTAGTTATTTTCAGTTGCTAAAAAATTAGGTGGGGAACGATTTTTAACCTAGGAAGTTGTCACACTGGTTTTCATTTGACTTGTGATTTCTCAGTCTTTTCCTTGCTGCCCTACTGCCATTTCTCCGATGCCAGCTGCTAGAATTGCAAAGAACGTGGTCATGTTTGGTGATCTGCACTAGCACACTGGCATTGAATAATATAGTGAGAAATTTCCTGACGGTGGCAGATGTGCAGTTGCCTCAGGAGGGATGATGACACTTTGAATTACAGTTACAGGAACAGACAGGTTACATCTAGTGGCTAGCCAAGGTAAATGAATGAAAGCTTCTGCTTCTACTAAGATTATTGATCTCCTTTTATTACTGATTCTTTGTAACCTTGATGATATTTAAAATGCTCAAAATCTTAGATGTGGTCATTAGCTTCCTTCCCCTTATTGCACCTGTGATAATTTAGTGATAAGCTAAGCAAGGCCTGCTCACTATATATGCTTGAGAGTATTTTCTAATTATCCCCACGTGATAGCTGAGAAAACTGAGGCAGGGAGCCACCCCCGTGAGCTTCCCAGAGCACACATCATAACAGAGGCAGAATGAGCTGGGAGTCTAACACTGAGCAAGTAGGTGCTTGTTGGTGCTTCTGACTTACTGAGCATATGTTAAGAAGTATATATTTACAGAAGCAACATAGTGTATGCAGAGAATGGACTCTAGTCTGGGAAGATTGAAGAACACTAGGAAAGGTGTTAATAAGAATAATGTTAGAAATGCTCAGAGCTGTAAGGATGATTTTTTCCCTTATTTTTAGGTGTTCATGTTAAAAATTCTTTGGCAAGACATCTTGTCTTTGTTGATTTCATCTACATAGTAAGAATGCAGGCCTAAAAACTGCCCTAGATTTGGAAAAGTCCTATCTGTAAAGGTCTTGGAGATCATCTAATCCAGGAGTCCTCAATCTCTAAATCAAATCTGCCAGATGAACCCTATGGTCAGTCATTATAAACATAACTGATCCTACTCTAGAAAAACTCAGGTTTTTCTAGAAAGTGCAGAAAGCACAGCTCTTGCCAGGATCTTGCATTCAGCAGGTGCTATCAGCACTCATGAAGTATACATTTTTATTTTGAGAAAATGAAAATTGCTTTATTCCTTCAATGGTTGAGAGCCCCATTAGGTAGTCGCCCTTAGTAATTTTCTATGTGTGAAAACTAAGACCCATATGTTATGGGTTGAATTGTGTCTCCCAAAAAAGATGTTAACATCCTAACCCCCAGCACCACAGAATGTACCCTCACTTGGAAATAGGGTCTTTTACAGGGGTAATCAAATTAAAATAAGGTCTTTAGGTGAGCTCTAATCCAGTATGGCTGATGTCTTTAGTGGAAAATTGGGAATTTGGACACAGAGATAGGCACACACAGAGGAAAGATAGCTGTAAAGACAGAGGATTGGAACAATGCATCTATAAGCCAAGGAACATGAAAAGTTGCTAGGAAACCAACAGAACTAGGAAGAGGCAAGGAAGGATTTTTCCCTCTATTGGTTTCAGAGGAAGGGTAGCTCTGCTGGCACCTTGATTTCAGACTTCTGGCCATCAGAATTCTGAGATAACACATTTCTGTTGTTCTGAGCCAGTCAGTTTTTGGTACCTTGTTGCGGTGGCCCTAACAAACAAATGCATCATGGGTATTACTGGTCATAGTCTCATAGGGAATTAATTAGTAAGGTGATCAAGTCTGCAGCCCAGTCTGTCTGAGTTCTGAGTGCTCAGTGCCTGCCTCTAGAAATAAATGATTTCATTTCATTCCTGTAAAGGAATTACAAATTAACAAATTGTTATAAGGGACTGTCACTTTACTGTTACCCATTTGAAGTTATCTGTGTCCATGAATTACTTGATTTAGAAGTTCCTGAAATCTAATATATATTTTCAGGTTCAGATTTCATTTATTAAAATTGAAGAATCGAATTTGAGGAGGTAAAATTTCTTCAGCCATTTCTTTCACGTCTCACAGTTGATCAGTGAAATCTGGAGAAAACCGTAATTACTCTTCCTTTTCCTTTACTTCATGTGAACACTGAAACCATAGTTAATAAAATGTGTCAGATTCCATAGTAGTCAAGGAATTAGGGTCAGCTAAAGTTGACCCTACTATATCTAATGGGCACACCCTTCTCTAGAAAGTAGAAATAAGACTCAGAGTATGTATTTCATAAGATAAATCCAATGTGAGCACCAAGTAATAGATTCAAATATAATTTTTCAAGGCTTGAATATGAGTTCACAAATTAGTATTAATGACTGTAAAATACATTTTGTTAAGAATTAGCCTCATGGCAAAATCACATTGAAAACCTCACCCTTTCTTTTCAAATTAAAATTAATTAGTAAATTAGAAGTGTGAATGCCTTACCAAGCTCAACAAATTAAAAAATGGTACATGGATCCAACAAATCCTTCCTCCCCTGGGCCTTGTCATCTGTGTACATTAATTGGAATAATGCTTTGTTCATTCTGTAGAAAGTGAGTGTGTTTTTAAATACCTCATTTAATGTAAATTCTGACCGGGTTTAATTAAAACATTATAGTAAATCAGAATTGGGATCCTGAGCATGAAAAAGGATTTATTGTTGTCTGGTTCAGAGTTCAGCCAGGAAAAGCACTCTCATGATAATCTAGAGGTTTAATCCTTTGAAATGTCACCCCAGACTGAAGTTCCCAGAGGTTAATGGGGTTTTCCTTATCAGGACATATTTCTGATCCCCATGCAACTCACCTCTTAGCTTTATCCTGTTAGACCGGTTTCTATTTATTTTGACATTCCAAAACAAAATCGTTCCATTATTCTACCAACCTCTGCAAAAGCAGTGCTCCTTATGTTAAAAAACAAAAAACCCAAAAACCTTATCTATGTGAACGCATTTCCCATATTCTTACAGGATACTTTACAACACATTATAAACAATTATTTTTTTTATTCTTTCACTGTAGGGCAAAATAGTGTTCATTTGATGTGAAGAGATTTCTTTAAGATAATTCTGTATTTCTGATGCTTGACCACATGTTACATTTATAAAATGCATAGTCAATAGTTTTAGGAATAGCTTCACAAATTTAAATAGATTTGTCCTACTCACAATCATTACATCACATAAGAGACGAGGGCAAAGAATAAAGGCCTTCAGAAAGCACTTTTTTGTCTGTTCTGTCATTTGCTCCCTTGTAAAATCCCTGTGAGATGGTTAAGACAAGTAGTGTCTCCATTGACTTAGAAACTGAAGCTTCAAGAGGTCAAATATATTTCTCAAGTTTGCTTACATAGTAGAGGTTAAACCTTAATGTGACATTTGCTCTGTTGTGGAAAAAAATTACTCTATAACAATGTATCTGAACAGTGAAGGGTGTACCCTTATAAGGGCATTTTTTTCAGTTAAGATATTGGATTATTATTAAATAAATGATAACACTGTTTTTGATAAGAGTAGTACTTTCTAAAATACCTAAGGAATTAATTGAATACTCTGACTATTATAAGATTTGTTTTACTCAGAAAATTCTGAGTGATCTTTAAATTGTTTCTTCTATGTCTTAGGCTTTTTTTTTTTTTACTTTTTTTTTTTAACATTTATTCATTTTTGAGACACAGAGACAGGGTGCATATGGAGGAGGGGCAGAGAGAGAGGGAGAGGCAGAATCTGAAGCATGGTCCAGGCTCTGAGCTGTCAGCACAGAACCTGATGCAGGACTTGAACTCACAAACTGCGAGATCATGACCTGAGCCGAAGTCTGACACTTAAGTGACTAAGCCACCCAGGTGCCCCTCTGTGTCTTTGGCTTCTGTTTTTTATTCAGTGTTAGCATCTGTGAAATAAGAGATTAAGAAAAAAGATGTCTTGTGTCCTGTGCTCAAGTCTGATATATCTGTGTCCTCTGCTTGCTAAGTGGACAGTTATTCCCTTAAAGTTTCAGTGCCTTCCCGCAGAGTACAAGTAACAGCAAAATAGGAAGCAAATACATTGGAAGCCTCAAGGAATTTTGTTTTTAATTAGTTTATGCTTATTTGCTAGCATATGCTCTGAACACAATTTAATTATACATCTGGAGTCATATTGAACAAAGCTATATAAAAGTAATGTTAAAAGCTATAAATAAAAGTCATGATAGATGCATGGGACAAAAAAGGGAAACTTTGGTAAGATCTGTAATAAGGAATATGAAGATCTGGATGCTTGGCATTTGTCACACATTTATTTAACGCAGAGCAGTTAGTTGGTACACTGTATAGATACTTGAAAATTTGAATATTTGAAAATTTATTTTGGAAATTATTTTCAATAGCCATAATCAGCATTTATTAAGAACTAACAGTGTTGTTTGGGTATAAAATGAACTAAGCCAGAGTCTCTAATCTTGAGTTTACAAATTAAGATTGACAACATTGATATGGTTAGATATAACAGGCAGATGACTACCATTTAACGTGAACATTCGTGATATTGACATCACACAAACATTTGGGTTGAGGTATCAGGTTCCCATGTGACAGTTTCTTGTGAAGCTTATTCAAACCAATCTGTAAGAATGTATTAAGGGTCTCATGCTGTATTGACTGAGAGAAACAACACAAGTAAGGTATTAACTAGATATCAGAACTCAAGCTATACTGTTGTTTTCTCTGGATCATTGCCCTTTGTCCATGTTCTATTGTTATGTTAATATTGCAGCACTTAAGTAATTAACTATTAGTTCTGGAACATCTTCTAGTGAAGACACAGTGTTAGGCTCAGCAGTTGGCAAATGTGCCTGACATTAAGGAATTTGCATTTTTTAAGCTAGAGGTCTGTGGTAAGGTATGAGAGGTACACAGAATGTAATACTTGCCTTTTTCTGAAGCTGTCTTTTTGTCTTCTTTGAGTAATAAACCTCCACTTCAGGAATCTCCCTCACTCTCCCTCATCTCCTCCATTTATGTTGTCTCTGCCTTGCCCCAGATCCTCCTTAACTCTTGACCAGATAATAGAATTGTTTCTTAACTGGTCTTCATGCAGACTCCCTTCTTTACCTGACCCCAGTCTACTAAACACTGTCTTAGCCGATATCTTTCTAAATCTGAACAGAGCAGTGACTGTCTTAACCCATGGTGTAAATATTCCAAGTTCCTAACATGCCTTATCAGGCTTTCCAAAGTTTGCTACCCTTTTTGTAGTGCCTCCTAAGTATAGGTGATCAGTGAATTGGTCTTCTTTTCCTGAACAAAGAATTCATGTGCTTTCAAATTCTGAGCATTTGCCAGTGGCCCATCCTCCTGGGAAGATCTCCAAACCCCTTGACCTCCCTCTCTTTCTTTTTATCAAAACCATCTTCACCCTTCACAACACATAATAAATGGTTTATGCAGCCCTCCTTGTCTTTGAGAAACAGAAATTTTAAGGGTTATAAGATTTTATTATAATTCTTCATTTACATGTTTTCTTTTCCTCTGGTAAGTGAGAGTTCCTTCATGGCAGACTCTCAGCTTTTTATTTGTCTTCTATAACCCAGCATCTGACAGTTAGTAAGTGCTTAATAAGGGTTCAATTTGTGAATAGTAAATATATAATATAGGTCTCATCAAAGCATGTGTATCCTTGGCTTTCTGAAGGCCTTTATCCTTTGCTCTTGCCAGGGCTACCCTTTTGGTCTCTCCAGTGATAAGGTATAATCTACCTCTAATGGGTAATACATTAGAGTAATTTTTTAGAATTTCTTTTTTTTAATGTGTATTTATTTTTGAGAGAGACAGAGCACGAGTGGGGGTGGGGTAGAGAGAGGGGGAGACACAGAATCTGAAGCAGACTCCAGGCTCTAAGCTGTCAGCACAGAACCTGACGCATGAGCCTTGAGATCATGACCTGAGCCAAAGTCAGACGCTTAACTGAGCCGCCTAGGTGCCCCTAGAATTTTCTTATCCATATTTACATTTATACTTTAAATGCTGTGTCCTGTGTGGGACAGCCCTTATACTGATCTGTGTAATTTAAAAAAATGGAAGTCTGAGTGCTTGTCAACCACTCTAGACATTTAGATACATTTTGGGGCTCATGGATCCTTTAAAAGTGCTCAAGCTACAGTTGATTTAAATTACCTATTTAAAGGGAAAAAAGAGTATAACATTCTCCCCCACCTTTCTTCTGAGTTGTCAATTCTCTATCTCTTTTTGTTGGGTTCTAATTTATTAGCTTTTAATTTTCTTTGGTTAATTAAACCTGTTGATACAGTTAACAACCTCAGATGAAAACATTGATGAGAGCATGAATATTTAATGGCCTTAATCTTTGAATGTGAGAGGAGAAGATGCTCATGTTTCAATTCAAATGTATCTTGAATTGATTAGACATTTCCTTATGAGAATAAGGGAATGAGTATGAACTTTAGTTTCAAATGTTGTATCCATTCCATGTTTAGTAGGGGTCTTATTCTAAGGGATCTTGCCATCATTCTCCTTCCCAAAAGTTGCCCTATCATTCAAACAATCTGTAACTATGTTTATAGACTTGTCTTTCTAAAGCGCAAATATGTTCATGTAATTTTTACTTGAAAGTGTTTAATGTTTCCTTGCTTTAAACATTTTTTTAACGTTTATTTATTTTTGAGAGAGACAGAGAGAGACAGAATGTGAGCAGGGGAGGGGCAGAGAGAGAGGGAGACACAGAATCTGAAGCAGGCTCCAGGCTCTGAGCTGTCAGCACAGAGCCCAATGTGGGGCTCAAACTCACAAACTGTGAAATCATGACCTGAGCCGAAGTCGGACACTTAACTGACTGAATCACCCAGGCCCTCCTCCTTTAGCTTCTAAAATATATTATGAAACCTTTAACTTAATGTACAAGGATCTTTGTATCTTGACCCCAACTTACTTAGAATTTTCCCTTATCCCGCGCAATCTCCTATGCATTCTTTAAAAACCAATTTAAACATCACATCCTATCCTTTGTTCATCCCTCATTGTTACCTCCTACCTCTCAGGGAAGAGTTCATTGCTTCCATATCTGTGATTAATTCATGATATGTGAGGAGTACAACGTTGAGGATAAGAGCTGGTGTTTCAAAGGCAGACCTTGCTGTGTATGCATTCTGGCTGTGGGACCTTTGACAGATTCCACATAATAAAGCTCTCTGTATGTCCCAGTTACATCATTTATAAGAGAGGGGAAATGATATTACTCTAGAGGGATTATTTGGAGGATTTTTGAAATAATGCATAGAAAATACTTAATGCATGCCTGGCACACACTAAGGACTCAACCACACCAGTGGGAATAACAAATGTGTGCTTATGTTTTATTTTAATCGCTTATGTTTCTTTCTCCTTTATTAAAATGAGATGGCCAGAATCCCATCTGTCTTTGTTGTACACAAAGTATCCAACAGCCCTTGGTATAGAATATTGGCTTATATGGTTATTGATATTAATATATATGGAAGGTCACATAGTGGTCAAAACATTAATTATTTGGAGAAGAATCATCAGATTATTACAATGCTTTAAATTACCATATTAATGTTGTAGTAGTCACTCAAATATTTTGAGAAGGGTTTTGTTCACAGAGAAAAGGAAAATGAAAGCTACTGTGTGAGCCACAGTTTAAAATAACAAACCCCAAAATGTCAGATATTGTATCTCCAGTGCAGAATTACTCCTGGAGCCAATTTAGAAATAAAAACAATGTAAGTGCGTATAAAATCTCCCTTTGGTTCAAACTCTGCAGGTAGAGCTGGTATAAGTGGAAAGTTTCCTAAATATTTTCAGAGTACCTAGTAATAGGAATAGCAATCACCATGCATATACTTATCATTTTCTAATAGGAATAAGCCATGCTTATATTTACTTTTTAATACAGCTAAAATAGCTTGCACATAAGGAAGTTAATTATAATTCTCTGTTTCACAATATTTTTAGCAGCATACATCAAATTTAAATAGGGATGATTAATGCTCATAATTTTTCCTTAAGCACTTCTGTAGTGTGGAATGTACATGCTTATTAGAAAAAAAAGTTTTAATTGATACATAATTCACATACCATAAAATTTACCTATTTAAAGTTCATTGGTTTTTATATATTCATGGAGTTGTGCAACCATCACCACTGTCTCTGGAATATTTCTATCATCCCCCCAAAGAAATCCTATATCCATTGATAGTCACTTTGCCATTTCTGCTTCTATCCCTGCCACCTCCCTACCATTTATCTTTTTTGTTTTTTTGATTTTTTTTTTAAGTGGTGATAGTCATTTTCAAGATCCAAGTGTCTGGCAACAAAGGGAACTGAGATGTTCACAGATTACATCTGTGTTTAATTCATGAAGTTGCATATATGTGTCATAGCTTGATACATGTGTCAGATACATAATCAAACTACCAATCTTATAGTTAGCATGTTATGATGATTTTGCTTTGGAGTAAATCCAAAGTCAGTTAATGTGTGTGGATCTGTTTCTCTTCCATTTCCAAGGCCTTTCCTGGTATGTATTGATTGCCTTTCATTGTTGCTACTCTTCCATGAGAGAGAGGGAGAGAGATTGCATTTGTACATGTTTGCTCAAATAGAACTCAATAATGACATTTTCATGGCTTCAGGATGTTGGAGCAGAAGCAATTATCTTTCTCTCATGGTCATTTGTATCAGATGATAATTGTTTCATCTCCAGAATGCTATATCCCTTCCAGGCAGGAAGGTGGGAAGGCAGAAGGGCAAAAGAGACATGCCAGCCACGTTTCCTCTTTTAAAGAGTTTTCCTGGAAGCTTGACACAGTGACTTCTTCTTATATCTTAGTGACCAAGACTGTCCCATGTCTGCCTGATTTGTAAGGGCGGGGAGGTCAGGAAATGTAGTTTTTAAGCTGGGCACATTGCCATCTTTATGAAAATCGGGGTCCTGTGAAGAAGGAAAAAGAATAGAAAGTTTATGATATGAGCAACTAGAGGTCTTTGGTCACATAAGACAAGCAACAAAAGAGAAGATTCTGAGTTGGAATGAAGAGACAAATCATCTTTACTATTAGGTGTCCTTTTTTCCTCTTGGTTGATTGTTTTTATTTTTTATTCTATTTTTATTTGAGTACAGTTGACACACAATGTTACATTAGTTTCAGGGGTACTTACGTACTTCTGTCTGTACCTCTGAGCTTATAGAAACTTGGTATGCCTACATTTCCATCAAGAAGTGCTACAGAATCTTAAAGTTAAAATAATAGGCATTTTATTCTTTAAAATTTGAAAACTTATGTATTTCACAAGATGTGTTTTTGTAGCAAGAGAACTCTAGGGAGAATGAAATTGAAGACAAAGGATTCACAGCTATAGAAGTTTTGATTCAACTTCTCATTATTTAAATTTCTATCTAGTTAACTTCTCTTATTAAATTTTCTTTGGGACACACCAATCAGTCATTCTTTAAACAATATTTATTGAGTACCGTAACTGGTACCAGGCACAGTGTACATAGAAAATAAGACCAAAAGTTTGTGCTAACTTCAAACTCACTTTCCAGAATGGGAGACCAACAATACACAAGTAATGAAATAAATAGACAACTTAATTTCATATTGCAATAAGTATAGAAAACAAACAGTGATGTCGAAGAGTAATGGGGGAAGATGAGGGCAAGGCTGGCCTCTTTTCTTTACTCCCTAACCCCAGTGTCTTGTATCAAGCCTGGCCAAGAGTAGGTGCTCAATCTGTATTGGTTGATGTTGGATGGATGGATGGATGGATGGATGGATGGATGGATGGATGGCTGGCTGGCTGGCTGGCTGGCTGGCTGGCTGGAGGAAGGGATGGGTAGATGAAATGGGAAAATTCATTCCAGGACTGATCAATAATATTCAAACCTTGAGTTTGTAGCAGGGAGTTCAAATTTAATTCTAAAGTAAGTGAAAGGCCAGTTGCATGGTTTTATATGGGTTCTCTCATCTATAAAACTTACATGAAGTTGGTAATATTCTTATCTCTATTTTACAAATGAGGAAACTAAACACAGCAATGATAAAATAACTTACCCAGATTGATGAGACTAGGAAGAGTGAAATAGGGATTTGTTTTCAGGAAATTTGACTCGGGAGTCTACCCTTCCAAGGATACTGTCTTGGGCACATCACACACACCCTGCAGCCAGAAACAGCATGAGAGGAGTCATTCCCTCATGACCGCTTCCAGAAAGGAAGAAATGTGGGCTAACAGGAAAATTGCCCTAATATTCCCATAAATGACCATAATTTTCCATTTTCAGATGTAATTTTCTGATCACTTGGAATCCCACAATTCTAATTCTTAAATTTCTTAACAAAGGGTGAGAAACCAAAACGTTTTCTATGGCAGTTTCATTAAAGAGGTTTGGCTGTGACGTGGCATTGATGAACAAATATTTTGTCAAATTCCATCCCTCTCCCTATTTCTATATCGCAATTTCAATGGAAACATGTTTCTTGGTAAAATATTCAGTACTCCCAGTTATAGTTGGAAGCAAAGAAAATGTGTTTAATAAAATATATATATATTGTATACTTTATTTAAGATGGTCCTTTCTCCTCCCAAAAATATCCAGAAAAATTTCAATGTATATAAATAATCTACGAAGCAGGAATCCCATTCTTTGTACATTATTCACATTGACAAGGTCAGTAATAAATTGATATATCAGGACTCGCCTTCTACAACCCAGAATAGCCATCATTAGTTAGCTATGTATCTATTTCCTTGTGTTTCTGTGCTTCAAATTAACTTTTTTAGTTGTTCCTCTTTTTTATATTTGGCCTTTAATACAGGCTGTAGCGTATAGTAATGCTTAAAAAGAAAGAAAGAAAGAAAAAGGCAAGAAGTCTCTCTGCTCTAGCAGTAAGAACAGAGTTAGAGAAGAACATGATAATTCTTTTCGCACTTGTAATTCTACCGACCTCATCAAATACAAAGAATTTATTAAGTTCCTAATTCAAAGTTCATAAATTTTGAAATTCAGAGAGTTCATGAAATACAAAGAACTTTAGATCTTACTATACTACTTTTTTCCTCCTCCTTCCCTTTTTCTTGCCACGATATCTTATATTCTAATTTATTTTCCTTGGTCCCCAGTGACCCAAATAATATATCCCCAAAGGGAATACATTTCCAAGAAAAAATTTTTTTTTGTTTTTTTTTTGTTTAATGAAAAGAACACTGGTTGCAATATAAACAAACACATGAAATTACTCTCAACATATCAAATGGCTCTTGGAGCCATGAAGAAGAATGGAGGGGCTAGGTCAAATTTGGGGAGGTGGCTATATATTCTGCCTTAAACTTGAGCTAAGAGGATATCTTCTGGCCTTATAATAAATTATTTCCAATAACATTTAAGAATCTGAGGACAAAATTCACGTTTTGTTAAAACTTACTAATTGTAGAAAGTAGAAGTAAAGTAATTTTGGCAATACCAAGTTCAGAGGAAAAAGAAGAAACCCAAGGGACGTGTAATGGAGTTGGCATATATTGTTCTCTGCCATGTAAGTGAATCTGCCCTTTTCTCACCAACCCCAAAATGAAGCTGTTTGACAAGAAGGAAGTAGTCTGGAAAATGTTGGGAATTATGTCATTTTGCTGAAGTTTCTTTGGCGCTAATGAGAAACATAGCTTACAACTGAATAAGGCTTTTAAAAATTTACAAAAAGCATTTTTGGGCCAATGTTGAGAGGAAATTTTAAAAAATTAATTCAGTATTTTATGTCATTTTATGAGACTTAAAATGAGTTCAGTTTTTTTAAGTCACATGAATTACTGAGATTTATTTGAAAAAGTCATGCTATGGACTTTTAAGACCCTTTCTGAGAAAGATGGTTAAAGTGGAGAATTTTCCTCTGATTTAGTTAGTTTTGTTGATATATAACAGCTTAAAAACAGAGTAGTAATATATCTGTATTTTTATGGGTTCACAGTGTTAAACTATTTGGGGATAAAAGTAATTTTCCCACTTCTCAGCACACAGTGTTAATTTTAATGCTTTTACATTAAAGAAACTATTCTTGTTTATACCACATACAATGCATAAGAGTGTTTGATTTAGAAAAAGGAAAAAAAAATCCTTAAAACTATCCAAATGCAAGACCTCTTGAATCTTGAGTTAAAGCTTTTGTCACAACTGAGGCTATTTCTGATTTTATTATTTATCCCTGGGATTTCCAAATTTTTCTTATAAGTAAAGATCAGTTTTATAGATTAGTTTCATGAATTTGCCCTCTTGGGTTTGACTGGGTTTTAATTTTTCTGGGGAAAATACTCTTGAATGAGCCCTTTCAGGAGACATTGTATAAATGCAATATGAATGTAGATAGGGAAACTGAGAAATATTGGCATGATCTAGTCTAAAAATAACAGGTGAAAAGCTGGAAATAATGAGACCCCCATTTTTAAAGATTTCTACTCAGTTATAGAAATTGGCAGAAATCACATAAGAGGTAGTTTAACAAACTGTAAAATACAGATTTATAATCACATTCAAGGCTGCTCACAGATTTGGGTTTCACTTGAAGTAAACTTGATAAAGTTAAATGACTTTAAGCCGTAATGCCTCTTTACTATTTCACAAGAAAAATGTATTTCTTTTGTTGCTTAGAACTTAAAAGCTTTTTTACTGTGATTGTTTTACATGGATTTTGTTTTGTTTTGTTTTCGCTTGCTGTTTTAGGGCTAATTAACTGTCACTTGCATGGGAAATTTGGTTGTATTTCCAACTAGTAGATCATACAGCTGAAGGTGCAAGTCTTTTTGATATTGAAGAAACATAGCATAGCCTTTACCTAACTGATCTTTTCAAGTGTTTGTTCTTTGTAATTCTCAGCTTTTTGCTACTCTTTATGTGTCAGGAAGAGTAAGCCATCCCAGTTGTCATTACTGCATGCATCACCAAGGGGTCCTAGTAATGTTAGAGGTTGGGTTTTCCAATTGATACACAGAAAGTAAATCTGACCTGATGCAGTACACTCAGTAGACTCCATTGTCATGTACATCTCTTATGTTACTGTGAGTAATGATGCTTGAGTTTTATTTTACTTATGAATTTGATCAAATTTTATAAACTATGTGGTGGCATGGGTCAAGGAATGGGTTTCTCCCATTCTAGTTTAATAGAAAGTAACCGTATATATCATCAGATTTATACTTTTTAAAAAGAATCAGAATACAGTAACACCTAAATAATATTATATAATTACTAATGGTGACAGAAGTAACAGCTAAGGTTTGATGAGTGATACTTATTACACACCCAGTACTGTACTAAGCCTTCTTTCTGTAATGACTCATTTAACAATCCCCTAACCCACATGAGTTAAACGCTATTATTATCTGAATTCTAATGGTACAGAAACTGAGGCACAGAAACATTCATTAAATTTTCCAAGATCATGTATCTTGTAAGTATCATGTCAGATTGTGATTTAAACTAATCAGCCTCCCAGAACCCATGTGCTTAACCAATGTGCTATACTTGATTAACAGTTCAGAAGGTACTTCAAGATTCTGTGGTGACTCTGGGTTGGCAATATCAGTATTTGTTATGTTTACATAGAGCATGGGGCTAGATATATTGTGGGCACCCAGTAAATATTTGTATGAATAAATATGTGAATGTAGCAATGAATAATGTGTATTAAAGAGACACATTAGTAGAATTTAGTATAACCTAACTTCTGACATGTAATTTACTATATACATTTTGAGGTAATTCTATAGCCCACATTAAAAAATATAATTAACTTGTAGGATTTACATAGGATTTTCTGAGACATTAATTTTTTCTCTTATTCCACAGTTTTTAAAGGAGGTGGAGACTAGAGAGTAGAAAATGGATTTTAGAGAAATAAATCTATCACATTAACTATCATCATTATTAATTCCATGAAGACAAATCAACTCCCACATCTTTTTCTTTTTTCTTACCAATATACTTCATTGCCCAGGATGGGATATTTGGTTTGGCTCAGTAATTCCTTATTGTTAAAAGTAATACAGTAGGAAAGAATTAATTGATCATACATGATTCTATAAATCATATGAAAATAATGTATATGAAAAGCATTTAGAAAACTGTAAAAAATAGTTTCTCAGAATGTATTCCAAATAAAATTATTACTCCCTTTTGAAAGAAAAGTATTCTGTGATCAAATTCTACTGGAAATGTTTAGTTGAATTGTGTTTCTTTAAGACTTCCTCAAACTTTAACAATGCTAATATACATTGCGACTAAGTAGAATTATATTTTGCAGAATTTCACAAGCTTATTTAACTTTACTGCTATTTCTTTGTGAAATGTTGCACTGTTTAAGCACAAGACTGATGTGATTGCATTATTCATAGTAGTACCAAAAATGCAAATTAGCAGTAAAAGTGTCAACAATTTATGTAATCAAGATAGTACAGATGTCATATGTAAATATGTAAAAATAATGGAAGCGTTAGTTTCATCGGTGACCACATATAGGTTTAGAGTAATGATTGTCATTAGGATAACAGAGACAGAAATAGAATTATGGAAACACTCTAAATCAGAGTGTGTGAATATCATCATAATTGTCAGAAATAGATCTATGATTTACAGTAGAGAGGATGGGATTTCAAACTCCAGAATTTTTGAATTTCTTTCAACTTGAAGTCTTTTCATTTCTCATGTTTATGAAATTTATACTTGGTTGGCATGTTAAGAGTCAGGATCAGGGATGTATTCTGTGTAGAGTGGATGGAATTTAGGTAGTTATCAGCAACTGTGAAAACAAAGATATCCCTTAATTTCAGTCATTCAGTTCTTTACTATTTCCAGGGTCTCAGTGCTAAGGAGAGTTAGTTCTAAAGAATCTTTGTTCCCCCTACTAATTTGTCTAAAGATTCAAGATGGGGAGAATAGGAGGAAGCTAAATTATTCTGGAAAAAAAAAAAAACCAACATATTTAGAGCCTGAGAAAGATCCTTGAGGCATGAAAGGCTAGGACCAGTAAGTTGAAAAAGACTCACTTCCCTTGTCCTGCCTCAAAAGTAAAGGGCAAGAGGTGTGACAGCTGCCCTCCTCCCACCCCACCCCCAAATGCTGAAGGATGCCTTTGGAGTATCTGATGAATATTTTTGTGGCTTTTTGCAGTATTCAGTGTAATGTAACCATGTCCTGTTCCCCCTAAAATCTTTGTTAGTATCTCCATCACTTGATAATGCCTTTGCAGAGTGAGATGGACTTGGGTATGGGTGATGTGATAAAGTGGTGGTGGTGAAGGTAGGCTATGGGTAAGAACCAAGGCCACTGATCAAACCTATCTGGTTTACCCAAAGGGGTCTGATGGAGTCTACCAGTTTGTAAATTCAATTATAAAGGAGGGTAAATCTTGTCAGTGTCACCTGCATTAGGCCTTTCTATGCCCCAAACCCCAGGGAAGAACCCTGCAGGGCTGGGTGACAGTGTGTGGGAGCCTCAGGGATTCTGTCAACATCTTTGGCCTAAGGCCCAAATCAAATATAGATTTCAGCATCCCTCTTCTGCAGAGCACAATCCCCTCTTGAACTTCTTAGTCCATTGATAGCAAGAGGTGAAGGAAAGAAACAAAGGATTAAGAGCAATTCCCCTCAAAGGACTAGACAGGAACTGAGCTTGGCTAGACTGTCTGTCAAAGAGCTTCCCAGGCCAAGGTACTGCCATCTAGTAGACCCTGTGGTCAGAGGAGTGAGTGGTCCAGGTCTGCCTTCCCACATGGAATCCTGAAGAGAGAAAACTTAAGTAGTAAAGAGATTATAAAAAGAGTATACAAAGGGGAAGAATCCAAAGGGAAGTGCTAAGTGTAAAGAGAAGCTTTAATTTGTTTATCAAATGGAAAGTTTCATGCCTCTCACAGTAAGTAGAGTTAAAAGGCAGCCTGCTGTGCCTTTTATGACTCTTGAAAAAAATGTGTAAAGGGACACCAGATTTGTGCTATGTGCTATGGCTAATCTAAGGGTGCCTTTGTGAAGTGTGGGATCTATTGCATAAAATTGAGGAAGAGATTGGGGAAGAGGGGGAATCCCTGGTCTGTTATTGCTGAAGAGAATGTACTTGGCAATTTTTAATTAGTGGATCGAAAGATTAACTTTTGGGCAATTTCATACCAGAGGAACGGAGTAAATACCAAATATACACCTATGGTTAAAAAACATCAGCTCTTTTTAAAATTTTAGCTTAAGGATAATCTGCTATTTCCCAAATGAACCACTTCTCCCATCTCGAGATCACGATCCTTGCATCTCCTATTTCCTCTGGCACGCCCACCCCCCAGATATCTGTGTGTACAGCTCTCACTTGATACAGTTCTCTCCTAAAAAGCCACTTTTTCATAAAGGATTTCCCTGATCTACTTATATGAAATTAGCTCTGTTCCCAGGCCCTCTCTGCCTTGAGCCGCTGATTCTCCTTCCTTTATTCCAAGCTTCTGTGTAGCTTTATCATCTCCTGCTATCTTCTGTTTATTCATTTATGTTCTGTCTCCTTTCACTAGAATTGTAAGAGCCAGGTGAGTAGAGATACATCTTGGTTTGTTCACATCTAGGTTGTGCCTAGAACACAATAGGCATATAATAAATATGCATTAAAAATTTAATGAATAAATGATGCAATGAAAAGGAGGTTTATATAGCAACTTTGGCATCCTCCTATGCACCATCTATGGTAGATATAAGTATACATAGTGTGTGTATATATATATATATATATATATATATATATATACACACACACACTATAATATATATTATATATAATATAATTATATATTATATAATACGGCATATATATGTTATTTTATGTGTTTTTAAAAATATGCTTTAGTAATTTTTGACAAGTGAAGTAGAGGAATGGTTTCTAGAGAGGAAGGCCAGGATAACAATGGGATTGTCTCTCTGTGTTACCTTTTTTTTTTTTTTCTTATGTAAAGCCTCTTACCTCCTTAGGTATGTGCAAAGAATTATTTTTTTCACACCTAGTGGGCCTCATGCAGCTTTCATCTCTTTGCAGTAATAGCGATGGTGAACTTTTTCCTCCCATGGAGCCCCTAAAAAGGTGTTCTTTTTTATATTAACAAACAAAAAAATAATGCAATATAGCTCAGGGAAAAATCTAGAAACAAGAAAGGAAAATATTTTACCTACAGAAGCATACTTTCAACTGTCTGCATTTCTCATGCTATTATTAAAAATACCTCTGCTTGGATAGAACCATTTTGTTTCCATGCTGACTTCTCCTTTGCTTTCTCCTGTGAACTTTTTAAATTCGGTGTTTGGCAGCAGTTTTGTTTTCCTTGGAAATGAGTACTGTGTAACATACTGTTAGCTGAAGGCTGTGATGTAGAAATGTATTATTAAAAATAAAAGAGAGAGAAAAGAATTTATTCCATAAGGATGAAAATGACTCAGTGTCAAGGAAGTTAGGATTTTTGAAATGCTTTAAATAATAGATTGTATTTCTTTTAAAGGAAGTATACTTTGTTTCCTAGAAATAAATATAAGGATCTGCATTTTCCTATCTTGATTAGTGGGACCTGGAAAAGAAGAGCGATAACTCTGTGTTTTTTTGTTTTGTTTTTTTTTTTTTTTTTGAGAATTCCTTCATCAGATAGAAAGATTTTTGTTTAGCATTTGTGGGTATAACTTTGGTGACCTATATATCCCCAAACCTTCTTATTAAAATGCCTTTACCCAGAGGGGTAATCATATTTCAGTAGTTAAGAAGGTATTTTTTAAAGGTGAGAGGCAAACATTCTTTTTTCTTCCTGAATTAAGCAGCCATGTATTCTTGACCAGCTAGAATACATTCGAAAACCTTTTTTTTTTCATTTTTCTAGTCAGTCTCAGTATGTGTCTCTCGTTCTCTCTTACATTTCTAGAAACTGTACATAACTAATCATAAAATCCTAAGCATTCTTTCTCCAGAAAGAGTATCATATCATGTTAATGAAGTGTCTCTTTCCCCAGAGTTATCTAGGTATCATGCTGCTCTTCATTTTTCTTGAAAGTTTAGTCCAGATGAATTAAAGTGCAAAAAGAAAAAAAGATAATTCCACAGTTTCTACTTCTGGTCCTTATGGTCCATGACCGATTTCTGTCTTTCATCTAAGCCCATGAAAATGTCAAATGACTACTCTTGTCATCTGCAACTTAATACTAATCCTACCTGTTTGATTCGAAGGATGTTTTGACTTTCTCATCAGTATTGGTTTGCACTTAATTCTGAAATTCACTGACTTCCCTGTTCAAGATCTCCTTTTCACTGTTTATTATAACCAAGATTTTTGGTTTGTTTTAATTTAGTCATGAGAGGGAAGCTAATGAGATGTCTATATACTTCCTAAAGCATTTAGTCCTATGGTACAGCATTAACAGGAATACTTACCTGTGGGCAAATGCTTCATTTTAATGTAAATAATCTGTAATAATAAATAAGTCAGGCCGTTTATCACAGTATGGATGGTTTTTTAAAAGGGATAGTGAAAACATTGTGGTTATTTTAGTCTTTTGTCCTGTCTAAGGGCAGTGCTGTTATGATAGTAAAATAAATTCTTTGTGCAAATAAGATGAAAATGTATGTGCTATCATGTGCTTATCCTCACTCCCTACCTCACCCCTACCTGTGCCGGGTATGATGTAATCACAGGGAGAGCAGAGCCCTGACACCCTGTACAGCACCCCCACTACTTCCTACTACTGCCTTTAAAAAACAAATTACAGAGAATATTATAACAAAACCCATACATTCGACACTGAAACAATTAATGTTACATTTTGACTCATTATTTTAATTAAAAACAAAGTCTTTGTATGATTTCTTCAAGTCCAAAGGGAAAAAAAAATCTTGTTGAAGTTTCTTTGACTCTCTTTCCATCAAATAGAGAATATTACAGTATCTTGTTTATCATTTCAGAGTTTATTGCTTTTTTCATTTTATTGCATAGCATGTAGATTTCTTTAGCTTTTCATTATTTTGAAAAAAGTAGTGATAGTATCATTTAAAAATACATTTTGAAATACTACCAAATGGCTGGTCCACGCAGACTTTTAAATATAATAATTTATAAAATAAATATGTAATAGTAGAATAAAATAGAATGCCTTTACCCTAAATCAAAAGGTCAGATTTAGAGAGTGAACTTTTGGAGGTTTATAAGCTCTGGCTTATTATTATCAAGTTTATCTTGTTCTGTGCTAAGGGATGACCCAAGTGACTCTGTATTTTGAAAGTTTTTGTTCAATGTATTATGTATTATGTATTATAACTTGTGTTTGTGGTTTACTTACCTCTTTTTAGTGTGACACTCATGATAGAATTTATTAAATTATCCCATTAAAGTCATTAGCAAGACAATAATGGCATAACAGTTTTTATAAAATACTATTTTCAGAAAATTTAGGTAGTACTCAAGTTATCATCTCTTTAAAGTTGCCAAAGCAAGTATTTCCTCTTTCTATTATTTTTTTTCTTCCTATTATTGACAAAAGTCAATAATAATAGTTTAATAATAATAGGTCAATAAGGCAGGTGATGAAGTGTGTCAGGAATGGGTTTTGATAGTTCTGGAGAACAACTAATTAAATGTTGATTTATATGTTTCTAAATCAGACTATTTATTTCACTAGTTGATTAGTATTTAACTTTTTTATAATCAACTTTATGTAAGTATTAATATTTACTAGCAGATGTAATGCCATTAAATCCAGAAATTAAAAAAAATTAAAGCATTAAAGAAATGTCCACTAAGCGTAAACATTCAAGGTATATGATGATTACCTGGGCTAATTTACCCCAAACTGTGTGCTAGCCAAATTATAATTAAATCATTTCACTAATTCCAAGGCATACAATAACTGACCTTCTTATTAAAAATGAGTAATTTAAAATTACTTTGTTATATTTTTCACTTATTAAAACTTGAGCATTTTGCATGTAATTTTTAAAAGGGCCCTGAAGGCCACATTGTAAATGCAATATTATATTCTTTTGTATACTCTAATTTAGTGGATAGTTCCCCTGTGGTTGGATGACACAGTGATTGACACATTATAATTACTGGATTTTTACATTTTTATTTTCTAATTCAAAGGGTATGAATTTTTAAGAGTATGCAATATCTATTAAAATTAATATATATAGTGTATACATGTCTGTATTTACAAGTATGTAAATATATACATATGTGTGTATCTGTGCACTACATACTAGCAATATATAGGCATACTAAGCTCCCAGAATATTATCAGTCTGCTAATTTAATAGGCAAGCGTCATTTCTTGCTTTTGTTTATATGGAATTTTTTTCACTTCAAATAAAGTTATTTCCAGTATTGATTATTGATAATTGTTTTGTGAACTATCTTTTCCTGTAATTATTTTGTTAAGTTGCATTACTTTCAAATTTGTAGAAAATTAGTGTACTGAAGATACTTATTTTTTTTACCTGCCATTTAAAGCAAATATTTTGCCAGTGTGACATTTGTACACGGATATTTGAGGATTTTATGTAGTTGAATCGTAATCCTGTGTGTATGTGCGTGTGTGTCTGTGTGTTTTGATTCTCTGTGTATGTGTGTTTTTTGTTTAGTTTGGAAAATCTTTTCACATTTCAAGGTAGTTTAAACATTTGCCTGGACTTTATTTTATTTTATGCTTTTATTTAAAAAGATATTTAAATTTGTCTTTTTATCTATCTAGAATTAATATTTGTGTATAAGGTTCAGCTCTAATTTTTTTCCAAAGAATCTATTTCTCTTTTTTTCATTTGTTGACTAATTCATCAAATACTCATTGATATTTATGTTTTCTTTTTCATATTTTGTTGCCATATGTACTTGAGTTCATGTCACAAATGTCCACTACATCTCATTCATTTATATTTTGAGTCTTAAATCACTAGCTCATAATTAGGGTTAAATTTTAGAATATATTTTAATATCCCCTAGGGTATTACTATCTCTTCTAATATTTTCTCATTCTTACCAATGTTTATTCAGATAAAATTTACCTAGTTGTTTTTTTTTTTTCAGTTTCCTAAACAAATATGGATCACTTTTCACTGAAATTAGGTTAAACCTGTAAATTTGTGTGGGTAGAACTGAACGCTTAATAATTTTATACAATTCAGTCTTTTTAATCAGGAGCACTGTATGACCATCAGAAAAGTTTTACCGTTTTCTGTTTATGGTTATCACACGTCTTGCTAATGTTCAAAACTATAATACTTTTTTGTTGCTATTGTGTTGTGAACAGATTTCTTTATTTTTTTTTCAATATATGAAGTTTATTGTCAAATTGGTTTCCATACAACACCCAGTGCTCATTCCAAAAGGTGCCCTCCTCAATACCCATCACCCACCCTCCCCTCCCTCCCACCCCCCATCAACCCTCAGTTTGTTCTCAGTTTTTGAACAGATTTCTTTATATCCACTAAGAAATCATTGCTGTTGTATAGAAAATCTAATAATGTATATGCATGTGTTGAAGGGTCTGTCCTGTTGGTGTGCTAGTTTATTAGTGATGGGGAATTCTTCCATTGGGACACACGAATAGTAAGTGTACTGGACAGATGAATGGAGTTTTATTCCTTTCAGTCAACATCTTCTATTTTCTTAGTATTCTTCTAGTTGAATGTTGTTTTCAATAAATAAATACAATGCTTTGCAAGTAGAGTAGTTCAGGGCCATTACAACTATGGGACAAACTTGATAATGTCTTATAGTGTCTCTTTTGATGTAAATCTACATTTTGTGACCTTGGGGGCATATTTCACATTAAATCATTTCACTCTTTAGAATTCCCATGTTTTGTGATATTATCAAAACAGAATTAAAAATGATTGAAATATTTTTGCCTTCTCATTTTTGTCATTCATGACAGTAAATTAAGCTATACTAATGATTTATTTAGCGTATTTTCTTAATAAGCTAGAAACCTAATGGCTTACAAACTTAAAAAGCTTAACCTGGGTTAACATCTCTCTAGGACATTCTGACAAAAGAACCATAAAGCTATGTATTAGCAGACTCTTTCTATCAGACAGTAATATTAAAATATCTTCAAAACAACTACCATTTGGAATCTTAGCTATCAAAGAAATTATTATGACTAGGTATATTAATTTATTCATGATAGCTATTTAATACATTACTATTAAAACTTAGATTTCAAAAACTTGATCTTTAGAAGAAGGAGTACACATTTTTTGCCACATAAAATAAGCATCATTGAATTTATGGTAATTATTATATTATATTACAGCTCATGGGGCATTCAGAATGGGACCACAAGCGAGGGCCAAGAGGATCACAGGTAAGTTTGTTTTCCTTTCCTTTTTTTTTTGCATTTCGTTTCTTAATGTTTTGAGCCATGAGTCTTCTAAAACTCAAGAAATAACAAGTAGAAAGAGGAAGAGGCAAATAATCATGCCATTTGTTTTTATTTAAGTTAGTTGTGATTAAAGTCTGGTTTGAAATCCCAAAGGCAGATGCCTGCGTATTCTTCCTGAGAGCTTTCTGGTATCCCAGATTGGTTGTGTTTACATGAATGTAGATTTTATATTCATCTTGTCTCTGCACAATACATTTTGATCAGCAACCCACTCTCTTGCTTTTATTCACTTCCTTTGATAATTTTTCAGTGTATTTTCTTTCTTTCTCTATCTTCCTGTTTTTGGTTAAATATTTTGAAACATAATCAAAGTAAACCCTGAACTAATTACAGATTTTGTCTCTAAATTAACTGTCTTCGTCTTAGGGAAATAGAAAGATGAAAGGACCTATTATTTTTGAAAAGAAACAAATTCTGAACCTTTCTATATTACCAGATTGTTTTCATTGTCTTACTTTATGTCTTAGGCAAGGGTAAAAGCTTCCATGACGCATTTATGCTTTTTAATGACCTAATTAGACAATGTGGATTTGTTTTGGTTCCATAATTACTTTGCCTGACAGAATAAGGACTGAGTTTTATACTAAGAAAATTCTCTGTCCTCCTAGGGTGTTTGTGAAGAAATATGAAAATCATTTATCTCCTAGTAGCCTGTGTGTTTACCTGTCTGTAGACATGCCAAATAAAAATTAAGTGGGTGGAACATTTTTACCTTTCCTGCTCACACTTTATATTTGTCACTAAAAAAATATGGCTGAAAGAAAGTTGAATATGTAGCACTGCATGTGAAAGTCTGTTGTCAACTGTGAGATTCTCTGGAGTGTTTTATGAAGCTGATGCAGACCGGCACGGTCATCAAGTTGGCATGGTAGCTATCTAATTTAGGTCATGGGAAAATAAAACCCAGTCAATCAGTTGTTTTTCGTTGAGATTTTAATAGCTGTGGTTTTATTGTTGTCCATTATCAACTTGATTAGTAAATAATATAAGCCAGGCCAATTAAGTCGGTTATCCCACAGAATTTATGCCCTGCTTTCCTTCACTCTTATTTCCCCTTCTCCATTCTCTGTCAGCTCTCCATCTGTATACATCTGTAATGTTTTAAATCAGAATTTGCCGCAAGATTGGTAATGAAGTGACGACTGTGTGGTAAATGCTTTGTGAGTCCAAACCAGTTAAAAAGTAAAGATGAGCACAAGTAAGAAATTCAACACTTCTGATAATTGCCACCAAAAACATTTTGATATTCAAAACATGCCAAGAAACTTCATGCTGACATGCCCCTTTAAAGGGATGTAGTGTTATATATGTTTGTTTAAAATTTGTGTTATTTACTCCTCATATGACCAATTTGGGTTTTTTAAGGTTTTATTTAAATTCCAGTTAATTAACCTACAGTATAATATTAGTTTCAGGTGTACTATATAGTGATTCAGAACTTCCATAGAACACCTGGTTCTCTTCACAACAAGGGCACTCCTTAATCCACATTACCTATTTAGCCCATCCCCCTACCCACCTCCCCACTGATAACCATCAGTTTGTTCTGTATAGTTAAGAGTCTCTTTCTTTGCCCCTCTCTATTTTTTTTCCTCTTGCTTGTTTCTTAAATTCCACATATGAATGAAATCATACAGTGTTTGTCTTTCTCTGACTTATTTCATTTAGCATAATACTCTCTAGTTCCATCCATATCATTCACTGACTGATAAATGGATAAAGAAAATGTGACACACACACACACACACACAGTGGAATATTACTCAACCATAAAAAGAATGAAATCTTGCTATTTGGAACCCATGTGACCTATTTGGATAGAATATATCTTCAAGTTGGAATTGGTCACTCTTATAAATTAGAAAAAAAATGTCATAAAGGCACAATATTGCTTGTGTTAAATATAAATGTAAAGAACTCAGAGTGAAAAACTTTTAAATTCTAGATACTGCATGTAGCTAGAAAACTTCAAAATTCCATATATACAAATATTTTTATAAATAAAGTTTGATCATATTTGAAAGCCCGAGATGGTTCTCAAAAGCAAAGGCATTGGAACATTCTTGCATGAACTACCATTATCAGCATCAAGGCAGTCTTAGACCTTTCAACTAGCTAAATAAGTATTCTAAACGAGTGTTCCTTTGTCTCCCTTTGATTCTTCAACACAGCTAAAAATTGCTAAGGTAGAAAGAAAAATACACATCCAAAGCTGAGAACAGTAACTACAACAAAAAACATTGTTCTTTGGAAATTTCAGATAACAAGTATTAGGTAATAATTTCTTACCTAATTTTGATTGCCCACTGGGGGGAAAAAGATACTTTATTTATGTTTTATATCATTGATCCCTTATCTTGCTATTATTTTCTGGGGTGATATGTCAAAAGCCTTTTAACCATTTCAAAGGAATTTCAGACAGTCTTCATCTGAATACAGATTTCTTAATAATTTACTAATACTCAAATCCCATCTCAGTTTAGTTTAATTGGAGACACTTAGTAAGTTTTTAAGTATTTACAATGTATACACACTGTGGCAGATCTAAGTCTGAGGAAAAACTGAGTTGTCAAGGTTACTGTGTTCCAAGAGCTCACAAGTTGTATTTGGAAGTAGAACAATATTTGAATATATAATTTTCATATAAGGCAGTCTGGTAAGTGTAAAATTAACTATATAAACAAAACATGATAGGAGTTGAAGTGGGACAGAGTATTTATCCCTAGTAAAACTACTTCTTGGAGCTGATATTGGAGGTGAGCCTTCAATGCTGGATAAGATCTTAGAAGTACAAAGAGAGGAGAAGGAAAAGCTTGAGTAAGAGTCTGAACTGGCAGAGTATAGGACATGTTTGGATATATGTGAATTTTCTTTATAACTTCTTTGTAAACATTTATTGGTTAAGGGCTGTTGCAGGAACTACAGCAAAGGAATGATTCAGAGAATGTCACGCATTATTGATTAAACGTAAGGAAGAAGTAAGGAGGGTCAAGATGTTGAAATCCAGTACTTGAGGAACTAGCACCATTCACATAGCCCAGTTTACAGAGAAGACGATGAGTTTGGTGTTTGTGATGTTACGTGAGAACATTTCCACAAGGATATTTCCACAAGGAAATATCAGACAACTACTTGAGATACCATTCTGGTGCTCTGTAGTCAGATTAGAGCTCTGTAATCAATTGAGAATGCTAATCATACATGTGATAATTGAACTACATCAGACATAGATCCTAGAGGAAGAATATTAAAAGGGAGAAATGAAAGAAAGACTGATTCTTGGGGAAGGCTAGTTGGAAGGTCTGGGATGAGCCTGGGGAGAAAATTAAAGCATGCCTATGTTCCCACTAGGAGACCATTTGAAGGAGAAATGATGCAGAATCCAAAGCAGCATACTATGAAGTTACCCTAGGAAGAAAATTGAGACAACAAACAAAGGTTCATGGAAACAAAACAAAAACATAGGAAATACCTTTCAATATAGTGATTAGCAGGACATTAGCGAGCTTTGAGAATGCCATTTTGATCGAGAAGGGATGGAAAGCAGAATACAGAAATTAAATGACAACTATAAGGTAGAATATTCTCTTGGAGTTTTGTGTTAGAAGAGAGATGGCAGCAGAAGTGAGTGAAATTTCTTTTTATGCCACAGTGAGAGGTGTGTCTCAACAGTTATTAATGGCAAAGAAAAAAGAATCTGTGTAGAGAGGAAAATAGTGAAAATTCTTGACACTGGCCTGTTTAAGGACTGGAAAAATGGTGTGGTTCAGGGAAAGGAATGTACGTTCTTCCAAAGTGGCCCTTTTGGCACCTGTTGATGTGCTTTTCTTACATGCCATCAGTCCCCTCACCAAACCCCACCATTCACCCTTTAGTCAGAAAACTGACCATGTTCTCAAAGGAACTATTGGGTAGATTCACCAAAAAGCACACATGAAGAAGTTTTGGAGAGAAAGTAGAGGCATCTATACCAGAGCAAGGTATAAGAAAAAGAGACAGATAGTACAAAGTAAAAGAAATACTGTGAGCCTAATGATTTCAGCTTTCTTGGTAGACAAAGGGTGCAAGAAGTTGATGATTAATAGTGGAACATCTTGAATGGTAGAAAAATAGATGGAATATATTTGTTTTGGGTATCTAAGAAAAGGGGACTGGCTTGATGTTTGAGTATCAAGAAGTACCTAGTAAAAGCAGAGGCATTTTCTGTGAGTGGGTAGCCTGTAAGACAAATTTTCACCCCTTTTGTGTTGATTTACAACACCACCAATATATGTCAGGCACTTTCTTTAGCCTTTAAGGGGTCAAACCTGAACTGAACAACTTTGGTCTTCAAGAAGCACACAGTTTTACCTGAAGTCAGCCTTAGCTAGAGGATAAAAAATAATCAGCTAGTGGTTTCTTTTAATATTTTTATTTATTTTTGAGAGAGAGAGAGAGGGAGGGGGAGGGAGGGAGGAAGGGAGAAAGGGAGAGATAGCACAAGTGTGCAAGGGAGGGGCAGAGAGAGAGGGAGACACAGAATCTGAAGCAGGCTCCAGGCTCAGAGCTGTCAGTGTAGAGCCCAATGTGGGCTGAAACTTGTGAAGCCTAAGATCCTGACCTGAGTAGAAGACAGATGCTTAACCAATGAGCCACCCAGGTGCCCCCCAGCAACTGTTGAGAGGATTAGTCATTATCAAGATAGAGTTAAGCTTATCTTGGATTTCCCCCCATGTGTTTATTACTAAGTAAAAGATTTTCTCAAATTTGATGTGATTCTCCAAAATTGTATCATGTGTGCACTATTACAGATAATAAGGGGTACCCTTCAAATATTTATCATATGGAAAAATGTATATCTTGTTTCAAGTAAACTGTACCACTTAATTGCATATGACTTTTCAGACTCAATAATAATTTAATTCAAATTGATTTATTGCAATAATTTTGTGACATAATTTATGAACTCACTGACAGCTTTCTGACTGTCTCTTCTTCCTCTTCCTCCCCTTCCCCCTCTCCCTTTTCTTCCTCTCCATCCCCTTCCTCCTCTTCTCCCTCTTTTTTCTCCCCATCCTCCCTTTCTTCTGTCTTCTCCCTTCTCCTCTTCCCCGCCCCCCCCCCATCTTCTTCCTTCTTCCCCTCCTCCTTTTCCTTCTCCACCATGTTCTTAAAGTATATATTCCCAAATAGTAGATATTCCAAATTAGGGAATATGCTAAAAGATTAACTTCCAACAGCATGGAGAACTCTTTCCTCTGGCAGCATTCCCAGTAATACCAAATGAAGTCAGGGATGAAATTCTCAGAAGGCAATTAGTTTTTTATTTTTCCTTAAATTCTTGAAGAAAAGTTTTCCAGTGGGAAGTGAAGAAGGGCAATAGAAAATCACTCTCCTTTGAAAAGGTTAAAAATGTGAGGAGTGGATTCCAAGGAGTCTTGTGGGAAAAGATTACTTTAATTTGTGAGCTTGCTAAGATTTTAATATACTAGGAACCAGCAGGCTCTTCTTTACCAATAGTTAGAGACTAGCAGGTTCCTTAGTTGTTTAGTAAATTAGTGATGATTGACAGAGTACCAGTCAGGATTCATCAAATAGACTTAAGAGCACTTATTGAAGAAACAGCTTTTTGTGTGATTTATGTAATTCTGTAGACAATGAAATTCTGGTTTGTATGTCCCTAAATAAGTGAAGTAATGTGTATATAATAGAAGAGCACAGCTAAGTATTCTGATGGGGAAAAATAAGTTATCAGATACACTAAGCTATTGGTATGCTTAAAAATGAAACAAAGATGGATCTGTAACATATCAATATTTATGGGATGCAGCAAAAGCAGTTTTAAGAGGAAAGTTCATAGAGTCTACCTCAAGAAATAAGAGAAGTCTCCAACAATCTAACTTTCTACCTCAAGGAACTAAGAAAGAAGAAATGAAGGCCAAGGATAGTAGAAAGAAGGAAATTATAGAGATTAGAGAAGAAATAGATGATGTAGAGACTAAAAAGAAAGTTAAAATAAAAGCTGTTCTTTGAAAAGATAAAAGTTGATTAACTTTTTGTTGGACTCACCAAGAAAAAAGAGAAGACTCAAAATCAGAGATGGAAGAGGAGATGTTATAACTGATACCACAGAAATACAAAGGATCATAAGAGGATCAGTCTCTTATAAGACTAATGTGAACAATTATATTCCAGTAAATTGGACAACCCAAACGGAATGGATAAATTTCTGTAAACATACAACCTACCAAGGCTGAGTCATGATGAAATAAAAAATCTGAACAAACCAATGACTAGCAGGGAGATTGAGTCAGTAATCAAAAAGTTCCAACAATCAAAAGTCTGGGACCGGATGGTTTCACTGGTGAATTCTACCAAATATTCAAAGAAGAATTAATAACATTCCTTGTCACACTCTTTTAAAAAATAAAAGAGGAGAAACTCTTTCAAACATACTTAATCTGGTACCAAAATCAGACAAGAATGACTCACAAAAAGAAAACTACAGGGCAATATCTCTAATGAACATCGATGTGAAAATTCTTAACACAATATTAGAAAATCAAAATCAACAATACATTAAAAGGATCATACACTGTAATTAAGTGGGATTTGTTTCAAGGATGCAAAGATGGTCCAACATTCACAAATCAGTCAATGTGATATACACCACATTAACAAGGTGAAGGATGAAAATGATATAGTAATCTTGGTATATGTAGATAAAGTGACAGAATTCAGCATCCATTTATAATTAAAAACTCCCAACTTCCTTCCCACGGAAGGAATGTATCTTAATGTATTAAAGGCCAGATATGAAAAGCCCATCGCTAATATCATATTCAACAGTGAAAAGCTGAAGATATTTCTTGTAGGATCAGGAATAGATATTCACTCTTACCACTTTTATTCAATATAGTACTGGAAATCTTAGCCAGAGTGATGGGGCAAAATAAAAGGAAAAAAAACAAAACAAAACAAACAACAACAAAAAACTACCGAAGGCATCTAAATTGAAAAGAAGAACTAAAATTGTCTCTATTTGCAGATGTGTTGATATTATATATAGAAAACCTTGAAGACTCCATTAAAAAACTGTTAGAACTAATAAGTGGCTTCAATAAAGGTGCAGGATATGAAATCAACACCCAAAAATCTGTTAAGTTTCATTACACTAATAATGAACTATCAGAAATAGAAATTAAGAAAACAATCTCATTTATAATTGCATCAAAAAGGACAAAATACCTAAGAATCAATTTAATGAAGGAAGCAAAAGACCTGTCTATTGAAAGCTATAGGGCATTAATGAAAGAAATTAAAGACATAAGTAAATGGAACGATATTCTGTGCTCATGAATTCAAAGAATTAATATTGTTAAAATTTTCATACTTCCCAAAGCAAACTAAGATTTAGTGTAATCCATATCAGGATTCCAATGGCATTTTCACAGAAATAGAATAATCCTAAAATTTTCATGGAACAACACACACACACACACACACCAACTAAAGAGCCAAAGCAATCCTGAGAAAGGACAAAGTTTGATGCATCATACTCCCTGATTTCAAACTGTATTACAAAGCTATTACAATTAAAACAGTATGATTTTGGCATAAAAACAGACACATGGGTCAGTGAAACAGAATGGAGAGCCCAAAAATAAACCTACACACATATGGTCAATTTATGACAAAAGAGCCAACAATATACAGTGGGTAAAGTATTATTAAATTATTAAAGCCTCTCTTTAATAAATGGTATTTGGAAAATTGGACAGCCATATGCAAAAGAATGATGCTGGGTTACTATCTTACACCATACACAAAAGACAACTTTAAATGGTTTGAAGATATGAATATGAGACCTGAAACCATAAAACTCCTAGGCAAAAACATAGGTAGTACGCACCTTGACATTGGTATTGGCAATAAATATTTTTTTTAATCTGACACCCAAAGCAAAAGCAACAAAAGGAAAAATTAACATCAAACTGAAAAGCTTCTAAGCACCAACAAAATGAAAAGGCAAACCACCGACTAAGAGAAAATCCTCGTTAGGTCTTATGTCTGACAAAAGGCTAATATCCAAAACATACATAGAACTCCTACAACTCAATAGGGAAAACATAATTTGATTAAAAAATAGGTAGAGTATCTGACTAGACATATTTCCAGAGAAGTATACAGATGGCCAACA
Organism: Acinonyx jubatus; assembly: GCF_027475565.1. NCBI lineage: Eukaryota > Metazoa > Chordata > Mammalia > Carnivora > Felidae > Acinonyx > Acinonyx jubatus. The sequence continues at coordinate 52,606,109 of NC_069387.1, forward strand.
GGGATGTGAAAAGATGCTCAACATCATTAATCATAAGGGAAATACAAATCAAAACCACATGATTTATCACCTCACACCTGTCAAAATGATTATTACCAAAAAGATAAGAAATAACAGTGTTGGTGAGCATGTGGACTAAGGAGAACTCTTGTCCATTGTCGATAGGAATGTAAATTGATGCACCACTGTGGAGAACAGGCTTCCTCTAAAAATGAAAAATAAAACTACCATATAATTCAGCAGTTCCACCTCTGGGTATTTTTCCAAAGCAACTGAAACACCAATTTGAAAAGATACCTGCACGCCACCTTCATTGTAATGCTGTTTACAATAGACAAGACATGGAAACAACGTAAGTGTTCATTGATAAGTGAATGGATAAATAAATTATTATATGTATTATATACACATACCCCCACACATCAGTGGAATATTATTAAGCCAGAGAGAAGAACGGAATCTTGGGATTTGAGACAATGTGGATGGACCTCCACAGCATTATCTAAGTGAAATAAGTCAGAGAAAGATAATACTATATGGTGTCTCTTCAATGTGGAGTACTAAAAAAAAATTATTACAGAGAATGGGCTGTTGGTTGCAAGAGGTAGGGAGTAGGAGATAGAAATGGGTGAAGTGTTTTTGGTTTAAACAAACTGAATAAAAATTTTAAAAATATTAAAAGTAAGTAAGTAAATTATCTGTGTCTTATTTAGTAGCATGGCTTTAAGTGTCTATCACATACAAGAAACTCCAAACTATGAAACTTCTAGAATAAGAAGCATATATGTAGATAAATTAGCTTTTGCAGTAATATTTTAAGTCTTAAGGATGGATTTTGATGGCAAGTTATCATACTTGAGTATCCTGTCCACTCAGGTGTTCAAGAGAATGATACTTGACAGCTACTCAAGTTGATAACTTAAGCATTTGCATCCTAAGGATCTAATTCAGGGCAAAGCAATTCTTTTCTATATTAAATAATTTGCTTTTGTTACGAGAGTAATTTAAATGCTGTCCAGGTTTACCTGGAATAATGCCATATAAATTTATTAAAGTTAATTTCATTTAATACATTTTGAAAGACAACCATCCAGATTTTTCAGGAATTTATTCCAAGGGATTAATGTAGGGATTAATGCAGATTGGGAATCCATGATTACATTGCCCAAACTCCTGATGTATTACCAAGGAATAATTCATATCCTAGATGAAGCTAGCTGCCAGCGTTAACTTTTTCTGCAAACACAGTGTTTTTCCCTTGTACTTCCTTCTCATTTTTTACTTTACCATGTATTAATCTAATAATTATTATCATTTTTTGGCATCTCTCCAAGGGAATATTTTTATTGTTGTTGTGTTGTAAAATTTGTTTGAATTTTGTTTATATGGGCCAAAATGCCAAGTATTTGCCTGGGCCCTACATGTTTTAGGAATGGCCTTGTCGTCTCATACAATAGAGGCAGGAAAGGACCTGATTGTTTAATACTTATTGAATGACCCTCTTATCTTGGAGGCTGTGGACATCATTTACATGACATGTACCTTATACTTGTTTTTGTTAAATCAGAACTTTTTGGTACATCTAAAAAACAAAACTGCCCATTAAATCCTCCTCTGAGTGTTTTAAATTTTACCCATTAGGTCTAAATTTTTGGATAATCTCTCCCCCATATTCTGTGAAATTGCTTTTATCTGGTGTTATTTTACTGTTATGTCTTTAATTTACGTTGACACACTTTATAAGGTACAGTCTTAAAAATTTGTCCTGATGCTAACATCCAAAGAGGACACATAGACATTTCTTTTTATCTCAGTTCAGAGAAAGGGAAATGGTGTTTCTCTTTAACAACTGAACCCAGTGGTTTATTACTTCTCCAGCATCTCTGGTCTCTCCCCAGTAGAGGCCAGTAGCAAACTCCCTAGTAGAGGCCACCCACAGTTCATATGATAATGAAAAATGTGTCCAGACATGGTCAAGTGCCCCCTGGGAGGCAAAATTGCCTCAGGTTGAGAACCACTGAGATTACAGCATAATCTCTTTGCTATACATATAAAAGATAATAAATAAATATTTACTAATGAATGTTGATATTGCATATAGGAATATGGGAAAATACTTTTTAGGTGTAGCTTTTGAGCTTTCAGGTTCCATCTTTAAGTCTACTAAGCAATTTTAAAGAGCATATTCATTTTGTTATGAGGTAGTTACTCACAGTAGAATCATTCCTAGGAAACTAGGAGGAGAAAATGCACTGTTTCCACACGTAAGCATCCAAGTGATTCAGAAGAACAACCTTAAAGAGAACATGGCTGTGTCTATGCAGTGTTGCACAGAATGTATTTCTGGTGAATTGATGGATGGCCTTGAGTGAATCACTCTTCATCAAGGTCCCTGGTCTCTAAAAAGGCATTGATCGATGAACAGGAATTAAACAAGTCCACAGAAATAAAAGGGGAAATTGCCACTGGCATTTATGCTCTCCTCCCTCCATATTTATAGATTAGTAGAAATGTTGTTCAGTAATTATTGAATGACCCTCTTGTTTGGGGACTGTGGACAACATTCACGTGGCATGTATACTGCCTTATGCCTGTTTTTGCCCAATCAGAGGCTTGTGGTCCATTATATGAAACACAACAAAGAAATGAAACAAGCAGCTGGAGATGACACACGTTTATCTGCAGGAGCTATAAATAACTTAAGCGATCGTACAATGTAATAAGTGTATAAAAGTATACTTTGAAGAAAATAAAAACAAAAATAATTCTTTTCATTTGTTAGAATAACAGAAGAAAGATAGACTATCTAGAGAACTGTTAGTTTTGTCTTGGAATTGAAATGCCTGACAGAGGGAGGTAATTTTTACTGCAGGCTGGATGATTTTATGCAATCTCTGGCATAGAGTAAGATCTCGTTCTTCATTCATTATGGAACGTGCTCTACAAGGAAAGCTTTGGGGGTTGAGTTTTTAAATTTTTACTCATAGATAAAGCTGATGAAAAAAGATGGAGTTGAACATCGTTAGATTTTCATGGGAGACAAAAATCCAAGGCTAGGATATATTGACTTGAACAAACCGTCCTGTAGAGCAATAGGTGAAGGTGAGGTGAAGTGAAGGTCATATGAAAATTAGAAAGCCAGTTAACTATAAGGGGTGAATAAAGGCAACAGAAATAAGAAGTGACTGCAAGAAAGAAAAATAACTGATCTTTTAAAGTGAACATGGACATCTGTTTTGGTATACTAACAAAAACAAAACAAGACAAAACCCAAGATGCAGGTTTTTAAGCATCTTCTTTGTATAATTGGTAGACATTTGGAGACAGTGAATGTTATCATTTAATTTCTTAATGCAAATCTAGGTTACATGCAAAAATATACATTTCTAATACATAACAATCTTATGGAATTTTCCTTTGCTTCTTTTGTAGGGGATGAACTAAAAACTTATTTAAGAGATTTCCCCACATGATTTTATATTGTCATCAAAGCTACTGATTTTTTTTTATAACATTTTACATTGGAGAAGGAGGTTGCTTGGCAGTTGTGTTCTCAATTTAAGTGATTGTCCCATTTTGCGTAGAATAAAGCCATTGTGTAAAATCAAGTAAATCTAAGGAACGGGGGCTAATAATTACAAAGCAAAATCTTGGCGCAACATTAGAGATATTAGCGAACTGAAATTTCTCAAAATTCACAAAACTGAAGCTTCTTGTCAAGTCTGATTTTCCAGACCATAGGGAGGGTTTTTGTTTGTTTGTTTTTGTTTTCTTTTTGTGGTGATGCCTTATGCAATGACCCATTCCCAGCAAACTCTTCGTTTTACTAGTTAAAGCTTGTTCTCATTGGCAATCTGCAGGTTATCAAACTTGAATCAAAATAGTTTGGTTGCTGAATTATATGGCTGTATGGTTAAATACTTCTGGGTGACAGTACGTACTTGGATCTCTACAACTATTTCCATTTTAGAATTTTGTAACCATGTTGTTTTCTTTTCAAATCGTTTTAACCCCAAGTGTACAGAAAGTTGTTTACACACCATCAGTGATACACACTTACGTGAGCAATTAAAAAAAAGTTTAGGAGAAAAACTCTCAGAAGGAGATTATGGGTGAGACCAACAGATGGAATGCAAATTTCAAAAGTTAAACCAACGTGATCATTCAGGAAGATAAAGAAGTGCAAACAGATGTAAAAGCTCTAGTTCTCCAAGGATTGAAAGCAAAGGAATGGAAAGAAGTTGTCTATCAAAAATGATACAAAAGAGACCCAAGGGAAAAAGGATTAGTCAATAGAGGAAATATTATTTCATGAAGCGAAATAAGGACATGACCATTGCAGCCATGTTGAGAAGGTTAACATGCATAAAACATTGCATAAAAGCCCTTTGATCCTGGGCATCATGATTTGGGGCAGCGGTGGGGGGTGGGGTTTGCATGCCTTAAACCCATTTTTACTAGTCAGGATTACTGTGACTCACTGCCATAACTTGTTGACATTTCTCTGGTACTTCAAGAATGTGTCAGTGTGATACATACTTGTGTTTTTAGGCCTCTTACAGTTTTTTCAAAAATATTCCAATGCACCAAGTCAATTTGTGAAAACTAATCCCAGTGTAATTTTGTTTCCATTTTGATGTAGAAATACAGCATGACTTTACATAAGTTTTGGCAAATACTGTAGTGTCATCCCAACAGTCAGTTTTATTTTATGCTGATTATGGTAACTCCATACCCCAAACAGTAGATTTTTAATGAATATTTCCAAAATAAATGGAAGCATGTTGAAATTTAATAACTTACAGTTTAATTTAGTAAGTTTTGTTGAATCAGGGTGTTCTGAAGAAATTTCTATTAATCCACCGTAAAATATAGCATCTCCCTAGGATTTATTGAAATGATTTCTAAAGTGTAAAATAATAAGGCCAAAAAGCCTTTTGTTCTATTTATGCTATTCCTTTGTCTTCCAATTTCTCTCTTTCAAAGCTTACAGGTAAGTTGAAATTCCCTCCTTTTAATATCTTTGATGCCATATTGTAGGATGGTATTTGATTACTTGAACTGTAAACTGCCATTATGATCTGAGGAAAAGTTGTATTGATATTAATGTAGGAGAAGATAGAATTTAAATATATACTTTTCCATATTGGAACATGTGTTCCTCTCATTCTCCAGACCCCTGTGGCTTCTCCCTCCCTTTCTCCTCCCCGCTTTGTTCTCATGACATGGACTTTTTGAGTGCAGGAGTGGTCCTGTCTCATGCAGCGCAGAGATCTGAAATTTACATAAGGACTTTAATAGAAACTTGTGACACATGATATGACCAGGCTTTTCATTATTGTTTTGCTATTTATTTGGCTTAAAACCAGTGGAACAAACTGAACTTGGCATTGCTATTTCTGTTCAAAAAGAAGAAAAATATATAATTTTACTATTTCTTATGTTTTCGTCTTGGCACCGCGGCTTTTGTTTATGGAAAAAGATAGGAGAGGAAAGTGCATTATTTTAACTTCACATGATAAATAATCATACCAAACTAAAATTCCCTTAAAAAGCATTTGTTATTTTTTTAAATTATCATTATTGCAATGCACGCTGCCACTAAGTCAGTGCAAGCTTGAGAAATAATATTAATATTTTGTTTAACATTATAGGTTCAAATGCATCACTAAGATTATATTAATGTATTCCATTAGAATTCAACTAGTTTCTGTGCCTGTGCATGAAAGGGAAACCTTCCATTTTATTATGGATGTTATTTCCTCTTCATAAATCCTTACAGAATTTATGGAAAAGCATTTTGATTACTCTTCTTTTTTTTAAGAGAGAGAGGGGGGAGAGTGCATGCTTGTACCCACCTGCAAGCAGGGGAGGGGCAGAGAGAGAGGGGGGAGATTTACTTTTGATAAAAATGATTTACCTTTGGTAAAAATGATAACTCACACTTTATTGTTAAACTTACTTGTAAGTGTTTTATGGACGTAGCTACTTGGAAATATTAACTATTTTTATCTGAAGTAAATTTATACCAAATAATAAAGAAAAATGGGAATATAAGTAATGTCTGACTTACAAATGTTTCAAAGAGGTTCTGTTTTCATCATTTTATGCACTGATTGTCATGAAAATTTGAATTGGGAGATGCAGTAGGGGAAATAAACAATTTTCCCAGACTGAACAGCATATTATCCATATTAAGTGCATACATAGCTTATAGGAGATGCTATGTTACACTGAATATCAAATAGTTGAAGACTTTCTCCCTTTTTTTATATATTTCAAACATGCAGCAAAGTACAGTGAACAATGTACAAAACCATATGCTTACTACTTAGACTTAATAAATATTAACATTATGCTACATTTGAATTTTTTTATTAATTGATGATTGCTTAGAAATACTTATTAAACTTTTTTATAACATGTACACTTTTCTCATTAAGAGATATGTATTTAGTTAAATTTATTTCACTATACTTGACAATGGGAATGCATAGAATGTGGAAAAAATTAGTATGGAAAAGAATTAGAGAATCTGGAAAGGAATGTGGAAAAAATTAGTTTTTCAAGGAGATAAGCAAGATGCAGGGGTTTTTTTGTATGTAAGCAGTACATTAATAAATATGTATACAAGTAATATCTATTTTAACACCATTTGGAATAAGCTGGTGGTGTATGACCAACATTTAAATAAATACATATCCAGAAACAGGGTTAACATAAATGTGTGAGATAGTCAAAGCATGCCCTGTATTAAAATAATCTCTTTGGAGATATTAAGAAAAGAATATAAGAAATTTTATTAACATTAAATATTCTCTTCTAACAACATTAAATATTCTCTTCTAATTCTCTAAAGCTAATAACAATTAGCTTTGTTAACTAGACCTAAATTTCTTTTAAATCGTATTTTAGAAAATCATCCCTGTATGGGTCATCAGATCAACTTCTTACAATCAACTGTATGTAAAATTGGAAATGGATGTTACTATCTATCCCTGTAATGTTTTCTAAAAGTGTTACTTTCTATACATTGCACATAAATATTTAATGGTTCTTTTAACAGCTTAAAAGACAAAGATGTTTGATATATTTTTATTTTAAAAGTGTAATTATTTATGTAGGAGTTAGAGTTATCAATAGTGTATTCATCTCTTCAAAACCTTACAAGGGTTGTCACATTTGCATACACAGTGAATAGTTTTTGCAGAGAAGAATCAAAAAATAAAATAAGAATTGTAAAAATCCTTAAGATACCACCCTATTTAACATTTTTATTGATGACTAGTTTGGACAAAAAATGCACACTTATATTTTTTGTTAAACATAGGATATGAAGCTTATATTTGAATAATAGAGTATATTTTCATTAAACTCCAGCTAAAATACTAAACCAAAAAAGATTAAATTGAAGAGGAGGAGACAAAATTTTGCACTTAAGTTTTCAATAAATTTCTAGTATGAAGGTGCCTGCATATTTTTATAAACAAGTGAAGAAATAGAAAAAAGGCTTAAAGGTCCGGGTTAACTTCAAGCCCAAATCATGGCTTTTTCTAATAGCATGTGCAAACTTGGGCTCTATTAGCAGTGGTTAGCAATGGCATGCAGAGAAGCAGTCATCTAATAAAATCTGCACTGGCGACATGAAACCTGCAGTGTTGCATTCAATTCACATTCCCAGATCTCACGAAGGGTGTTGAAAAGCTGATCCATTTACACAGAAGATCACCATGTGTAGACAGTATGGGAGAAAGAGTGCTTTCTTGAGTCGTCAGAAGTAGTAGGATGTTGAAGGGGAGTGCAAATTCTTTTTTTCTCTTTGAAGTCCTATAAGATGCTATTTGAATAAATGGATAGAACCCAAGAGCAGTCAAATTTTGATTGGATATGAGGAGGACATTTCTGGCTCTTCAAATTGACCTAGGAATAAAATAATAGTGCCCCTGACTATGAAGTTGTTTAAATGATTGTTATGTAGAATGGTTTCTATTACAGCAGATGATCTAACCTAGTAAGAGTGTGTCTCCTGATTGTTTCTGAACAGTGATTAATAGACAAGATACTAAAATCTCAACCTCCTAAGTTAGTGTAACTCAGAGAAGAGTCCTGTTATGCTTTTCATTTGATGGAAATTTCCAAATCTGGGGAAACCATAAGTTTTAAACTCAGATATAGACCATATTCTTTATAGAGTATTCCATATAGAGTATAGAGTTTCCCTTGGGGAGTGGCTTTAAAGCCATCATTTACATGGATTAGCAATATATATCCATTCAGTATCACCTAGGGAGTTTATCAGAGACTGATTGACAAGGTTTTAGATGGAGCTAGGCAACTTTCCTTTTAAGAAGTTTCCCAGGTGATGTGAAGAGTACCCATACATTCTACCATTGACTTAAAGGAGTTGTATTGGATGCTGAATGGATTTCAGTGCCTAAGCTAATCTTTTTCTCACTCCTGTCTGAAATTCTGAAGTTAGAGCTATATTTCTTTACTACTCATTGGTGTTGATTTGTAAATTGTGAAAGCTTACATTTTGTATTGATATCAGTCATTTATTCATTAGTATGAATGAAGCATAATGAAATGTTTGATGAGGGAGCATAGAAGGGCAAAGAAACAAAGGTACTCAATACTGGAGTTGAAAGTCAGGGAAACAATGCTGACAACTGATACTGGTTTCTCTTCCCCCAACTTAAGGTGCCAGGACAAGAAATTGAACCAACTCCAGCAACTCCATGTGTAATTTACATGATTGATGCACATCCCCCTCCCCCGAGTTGTGCAGTGTACAACATGAACAACTGCACATGTTTAAGGGGTCCTTAATGCCCTTTAAACCTCTTTCTACACACACAACAAAATGTTTGTTCTAAAACCTAAACATGACTGTGTCCCTCCAGTTAACTCTGTGGAAAAGGACATAAGGCCCGTTATTGACTCCTAGCTTTCTACTAACATCTTCACTCCCCAGAATAGATCAGATTTCCTGTTCCTTGGATGGCATTGTGTTATTTCACCCTCCATGCTTTGTAGATGTCTTTTCTCTGCCTGTAATAAATGCTCCCCCACCTTTTATTGTCTTCTTAAATCCTTCTTCAGTGCAGTGAAACATTGAGTACCGATGGTTCATTTAAGCATTAACCATTCTCCCATAACACATTTTTATCCATCATGGATTTGACATAGAATATTATGTAAAATTTCACACCAGCCTAAAATTTCTCATATTCAGGAACTATGTCTTGTTTGAATCTCCCATAGTGACTGCTCAGAAGTTGGTCAAGAAATGTTGAATCAGTGAATGAGTGAATGGGGTGAAAAGTGTGAAATCTGAGCATACAGAATTTTCATTTAATTATACTTCATGAGTTGGTTCTGGTGTGGCCCTGCTTTGATTTGAAGCATACCTGGAGTTTCAATCAATATTCAGGAAAAGCAAATTTTAAAGAACTGAGTATCGTTTTAACAGTTTCTGAACATTAAAAAATACCTTATTACTGATCATGCATGGTGACAATACACCAATTTACCAAATTGTAGAGCTCCTACTTGTGGAATGTCTGAATAAAATTTTGTCCTGTAAGGATTTCCAATAGTTGGATCAATTAGAGAAGACGAATTGAAAAACTTTTAAAAACAAGGAATCCAGAAAGTAAGAGAAATCACATCTATAATAAACTTGTTCAGCTTATTTCTTAAGTAATCTATTAGGTTAATTTTAGTGTTAATTTTTCAACAAATATATAACCTGGAACCAAAAAAACTTCACAGCCAAAGTTCTAGAATTTTTAAACTGCTACAAAACTACCTTAGAATGTTAAACAGAATTTTTATTAGCTTAGAATTCTTCAGTAACATCCCAAATAGAACCCCAATCTCTCTACCCAAAAGTAAAAGATTAAAGTGTTGTGACACATGATAATCTTTATCCAGTACCAAATCTACACTTAAAGCTTGATAATATATTTTCTTCTGCTTGTTTTCCTATTTTCTTTGTGAATTAATTGCATACTTAGAATTTTTAAAGGTCTAATTTAAAATTCATGGAAGAACGTAAAAATACATAATACCCTGTCACCATAGCAGGAAGTAATAAACATCTGTTGAAAGAATCACTATTTGAGCAGACAAGGCATTTGTATATAAGATATGCAAGTGATTTAGTGTTTCTGTGGCTGCTAAACTCTAATGTGGTTCAAGCATATATTTCATACTTAGAAGTTATCTTTGTAAGATGTATGAAATACAAAATCAGAAATGTCAATATATAATGTCCTCCCCCCTCCCCCATATTGGTTGGTACCTATCAGTCATTACTAGCCAAAATGGTGATCCTGCGTTTCTGACCTTATTAAACTTTCCAAACTTGGGTTTTGGTTTATCTTGGACTAACATGCTAAAGTACAGATCCTGCATGCCTTTTCTTTTCATTGACTTTGATGGTACTTTTTTTTTTCCCTATAGTAATTTCTCACTGCTTCCTGTAACAAAAGATAAATGATTTGAAGTAAAATATTAAAAACATATCTTGAGTTAACTTGAGGAAAAAGAAACTAACATTCAGTGGATAGGTTTTTGTTTTGTTTTGCCAGATACTATGTGAGGCACTTCATTCACATAATTTATTTTAATCAATAAATAATTCTGGAAGGCCAAAATTAAATTACTTTTTCAGCTGAGGTTTTTTTGAGCACCTCCTGTGTATGGTTTTAGTGTTAGTAATGAGTTTCATGGAAACAGGGCAGACAAATTTTGCCCCTTAAGAATTTCATATTCAAGAGTTCTGGATAACATTACACATTCACAAATGAAGAGAAAGACTTAAACAGTCTATAGGACTAGCCAAACATCACAGAGCTAGAAAGGGGTAAGGTTGTGTTCAAATCCACGTCTGGCTCTAGAGTGCCGCTTCTTTAAAAAAAAAAAAAAATTAGCATTCATTTTTGAGAGACAGAGTGTGAGTCGGGGAGGGGCAGAGAGAGAGGGAGACACAGAATCTGAAGCAGGCTCCAGGCTGTGAGCTGTCAGCACAGAGCCCGATGCGGGGCTCGAACTCACAGACCGCGTGATCATGACCTGAGCTGAAGCTGGATGGTCAACCGACTGAGCCACCCAGACGCCCCCTAGAGTGCTGTTTTTGACTCCACAGCACTATATTACCTTTCCCCAAGATATATTTGGTATCTGATTTATGAGACCATCAAAACACTTTACCAGATAAGGTAAAAATTCAATTTTTTATACCACTGCTAATTACCATCTGTTAAAATAAACTCACTGTTATTGAATGAAACCTTAATTTTAATTAGAAACAAAGCCCCATCTCGAGATAGAGGTTATAAATTTAGAGTCTCAGAAATTTAAATAACTGCAGGGTTAATCTCTGAACACCAGGTTTTCCGAACAGCCTTATAAATGTGCAGGAAATAAACATTTCGGAATTACTTTTCTGACAAAAAAAAGGTGGTTTCAGGCAACACACATATACCACTGCATTTTCTGCTGCCAAGCCTGCCTTCCATAAATTAGATTTATTATGTACAGTGCATGAGGAAGTTCTCCTCCAAACCTGTGCAGCTCTCACACCCTCCCACTTGACCACGTATGCAGCAGGACTGTTAAAGAGGTTAGTTTATTTATGATGGAGTAGAAATTACCTCTAAATATGAACTTTGGAAGACCTCTGAAAGTGCTGCAACCTTTCATTTTCCCACTGAGGTAAAATTTACTGTACTTCATCGTCTTAAAGCTGCACATCTGTCAAAGCAAAAGGTTGTAATTAAATTTCCTTGGAATTTTATGGAACTACAAATTTTTGGGTTGAGTCCTGCCGAATTCCACACTAACTGAAATGAAAAGTAGTTCCGTGTGGTGGTTAGGAGAATGCTCTTTGAAGTAATAAAGATCCCAACTCCACCATGGAGCACATATATCATCTTAATACGACATTTAACTGCTGGAAGTCATAATTTTCTCATCTGGAAATGAGATAATATCTACTTTGTAGGGTTGTTCTGTGGATACAGTACATTGTAAAACATTAAATCAAAAAGAGTGTCTAGAATAGAGTAGACATGCTCATTTAAATGGTAGCTTGAAACACCTCAGCATCCATCCTCTGCCACCACGACCGTCACCAACCGCCTTTATCTGTTTCTGTTCAAGAACTATGCGTATGTTCCCTCAGAACATATACTACTCATTTACCCCAGTGCCACAGAGAACCACCTCACACGGGCACATTTGTCAAAATGTCCTGCATACGTCAATTAAGCATTTTCTTGTGTTTCTTTCCCAAGACAGCAAGATCTTTCAAAGAGAGATTATGCTACCTTGTGAACTACTCCACTGAAAGACGATTAGCTTGAGCTCACCATTACACAGATTTCTTTGTTCTACGAGAAATGGTATTGTAACTGAGCTCCAAAGTGGAGATATCTTCCTTCCAAGTGTCTGTAAATGTCATTTAACATATTATTTATTGAGTTACCTCTGATTACATAGGTAAGATAAATTACCTGTCTCATTGGGAATGCCCACTTCTCGAGTAATTTATGAAGATGAATTGTAACTTCATCCATAATCATTTTCAATGAGGATATTAATTTTTATGTTCTCTATTTTGCAAAACAAGTTAAGTTGTCCTCATTAAACTTGGATTTTAACTTTTTAAATTAATATTTTTGTTTACTTGGAATGTGAAGCAAAACGTAAATTTACAAAAAGTAAATTTCAGCTTCCTTAATAGTTACCTAACCATTTCGTTAGAGCTAATATATTATTTAAGATTAAGCTACAAAATTAAGCTGTAGAAAAATGATTCAAAGCAGGAGAAGAAAATAGAGCTCTGATGAAATCAACAATGACAAAAAAATAGAATTTAATCTAGCCATAGAAAGAATTTTTTTTTAACCATAGAAAGAATTTTTGATAGCCTGTGAGTCGATTTTAATGTGTACTTTGGGTTTCACCTAATTAAGTAACTTTAAAAATCACCTGATGCTGTTCACTGGTAATTTTTTGGTGTTTGGGAATTTTATCTATATAAAATTAAGTAATTTAAGGTATAACATGTTAATCTCTACGATTGGGATCATCTATAGGCTTCCATCCATGTAGAAAGAATTCTTTCTCTGCTTCATTCTGAGTTATATCGTGTTACATGATTCTGTTAAAATTAGCACTTGATGCAATTTTCACTAAAGAGGCTGTTTCTTTCACCCTCCTTTTTTAACCCCCAAATACTTGATTGGACGTGACAGAAAAGATTTAATTTCAAATTGTAATCTGACAGTTTCATTTAGTTTCTTAAACACAGTATGATTGAAAAGATCTTTTCCAAATGTATAGCTAACCTCAGATGCATAGAACTAATAGAAATTAGGTCAACATTTGCATATTCACAAATCAAAGAATTTATACCTAGAAACTATTGCCACATCTTAATTTGAACTTTTTACAATACTAAACTATCTCATAAGTGAATGTTACTGAAAGAATTGCTTAAATTTTACATTACTGGTCTTTAGGTTTCCTAAATGTGGTTTGGGAAGAAAATATTACCTTATTCTGAAGCAGGAATTTGAGAACAAAATTTGCCTCAAATATAGATTGAATTGTGAGCAGTATTTCATGTGTTATAATTTTTATGTTGTCCACTGAATGTTAGAGTAGCAGGAAGTGTCAAAATTGACAAAAATAAAGATGTGAACATATTTGAAATAGAGTACTATATGCAAACTAATTAAAAACAGAGGGATGAGTAGCTCGGCAGAAGCATTAAGGTATCCTAAAAACAGGAAACAAGGATTGCCTTGGTCTTACATACCGTGAAAGGACTAAATCCTGTACTAGCAGTAGACAGAACTGAAGAACAATTCTTTGAGCATTAAGCAGTCCATTGCCAGTGGGAATAAGATTAGACAGTCTTTATTTTAAATATATTCAATTTATGGAAATTTACAAAAATAAAATTTGTCTTGTAGAGAACAATTTTCTTTTCACCTAAAGACCTTCCTTGATAATGAAAATATTATATATTTTTTCTTAGTTACGTGCTATTATAGGCACAGGTGGACTCTCTTATTTTTCAAATGGAGTATGTCCACTTGTGAGAATACAAGATTCAGTGACCCAGAAAGAGTAACATGGAATTACACAAAGGAATAAAAGAAAAGGGTAAATTGATAAATGTTGAATGAATGTATGCTTTCCAGTTTCTACTTTTAGATCTTTACATTTCAGAGCCACTCGTAAGTTTACAGTTAGTTATTTGTAATCTTTGTTAGGCTTATCTTTTGCATTTTCATTATGACACACAACTGTACCGTGTTGCCGTAAGTGTTCATTCAGAAAATATTCTTTGAGTATCTATTTTGTGTTAAGTGCTATAAATGCAAGAATAAGCATGATTCTTGCATACCTGAAAAAAAAAACCAGCTACACATCATTCATCAATTCATTAAATAATTCATTGAACATTATGACTCTTCTGTGTGGGCAGACACTGCATTAGGCATTAGAAATAGGAACACAAAAATGAAATCGCCATGTTCTTAGAATGGATGAAAGTGTGTTTGGTACTGTGTTGGCAGTATGCTTTGAGAATGATAGAGACTATAAGAAAAATATAAATACATTTGATATTCAGGTCATGCCTGATAGAAATGAGGGGCATTTGAGACTCCTGAGAGTTGATTCAAAATTAGACAAGGGAAGGGTTGTGGAGGACTTCCCATGCAAAGGCAAGGTGTATAAAAGCTTAACAGAATTTTAATTCCGTAAAACAGAGCGAAGAGTGCTGGTTGGGAAGCAGCTTGAGACTGACAGAGGTCACATCTTGCTGGGACTTGTTACTTTTTTTTCATTCAAGTGTAATTAACATACAATGTTGTGTTAGTTTCAGGTGTAGAATATAGTAATTCAGCAATTCCATATATTACTCGCTACTCATCATGATAAATGTACTCAATCTCCTTTACCTATTTCATCCGCCCCCCTCCTACTCCTCTGGTAACCATCTGTTTCTTCTCCACAGTTTAGAGTCTACTTTTTTGTTTGTTTTTTGTTTTCTTTTTAGTTTGTCTCTTTTTTTTTAAAGCTTATTTATTTTTTTTTTTTTTTGGCGGGGGGAGAGAGAGCAGAGGAGGGGCAGATAGAGTGAGAGAGAGAGAGAGAGAGAGAAAGAGAGAGAGAGAGAGACAACGAGAACCATAAGCAGACTTCGCACTGCCAATGAAGACCCCAGAGAGGGGCTTGAGCTCATGAACTGCCGAGATCATGACCTGAGCCAAAACCAAGAGATGCTTAACTGACTAAACCATCCAGGTGCCCCTTGTTTTGCTTCTTAAATTCCTCATATGAGTGAAATCATATGGTATTTGTCTTTCTCTGACTAACCTCGCCTAGCATTATACTCTAGATCTATCCCTGTTGTTGCAAATCATAGGATTTCATTCTTTTTCATGGCTGAATAATATTCCATTATATATATATATATATATATATGTGTGTGTGTGTGTGTGTGTGTGTATGTATGTATGTATGTATACACACACACACACAACTTTCATTCATCTATTGATAGACATCTGAACTATTTCCATAATTTGGCTATTATAAATGATGCTGCAATAAATATGGGGGTGCATGTTTTTTTTTTTTTTTATTTTTACCCAGTCTTCCAGGTACAAAGTGATATCTGATTTTGATTTTAGTTTACATTTCCCTGATGATGAATGATGTTGGGCATCTTTTTATATGACTGCCAGCCATCTCTTTGTCTTCTTTAGAACAATGTCTATTCAAGTTCTCTATCCATTTTTAATTAGATTATTTGTGTTTTTTGGTATTAAGTTCTATATGTGTTTTGGATTCTAATCCCTTATTAATACATCATTTGCAAATATCTTTTCCCATTCAGATTTCCTTCTTGTTTAGTTGATGATTCCCCTCACTGTACAAAAGCTTTTTATTTTGGTGTAGTCCCAATGTTTAATTTTTCTTTTGTTCCCTTGCCAGAAAAGATAAAAAATGCTTCTTCGGCTAATGTCAGAGAGACTACCACCTATGTTTTCTTCTAGGGATGCTATGGTTTCAGGTCTCATATTTAGGTGTTTGATCTAGTTTGTGTGTAGTGGAAGAAAGAGGTCCAGTTTCATTCTTTTGCACGTTCAGTGTTCTCAGCACCGTTTGTTGAAGAGACTTTTTTTCCCATTGTATATTCTTGCCTCCTTTGTTATGGATTAATTGACCATATAAATATAGACTTACTTCTGGTCTCTATTCTGTTCCATTGATCTATGTATCTGTTTTTGTGCCACTATCATACTATTTTGAACATTGTAGTTTTTAGTGTGTCTTAAAATCTGGGATTGTGATAGCTCCAGTTTTGTGTCTTAAAATCTGGGATTGTGATAGCTCCAGTTTTATTCCTTTTCAAGCTTGCTTTGGCTATTCAGTCTTTTGTGGGTCCAAACAAGTTTTAGGATTGTTTGTCTAGTTCTGTGAAAAATGTTGTTGGCATTTTGATAGAGATTGCATTCAATCTTTAGACTGCTTGGAGTAGTATGGACATTTTAACAATATTGTATTTTTAGATGATACTTTGCTAAGGCTTTTGAAGGACCCTGAATTGGGAACTAATATGATTAGATCTATAATTGAGGAAGATTATTCTGTTAGCAACATAGATAGGAGATGGATTGCTTAACACTTTTCAAAGTCATTCTGTAGCACTTGGATAATAGATGAGCTGAAAGCAAGAGATGTGAGGCAGGAGACAAGTTAGGAGACTATGAGGATAAGAAAGATCAAAACAAGCTGGACAAGTGTGATTGTAGAGATTCAAAGGAAGGTTATGTCCTGTCATGTCATGTGTTGTGTCTTGTCCTCAGGCCTTCTTTTATGACCTCCTCTAAACTAGCTAGTCCCCTCACCATACATCTCTATTATTTACTACCACAGCCTTATGTTTCCTTTATACTATTTATTATAATTTGTAATATTTTTATTTACTTATCGTACTTATGAGTATAGCTGTAAATGGGGTGAACCCAGGCATGCTTTCTTCACATTTGTGTTCCCAGTGCCTGGGCAAAATATTTGGCACATAGTAGCTACTTGACAAATATTATATTTTTACATTTATATATTATATTATATATTATATTATATTATATTATATTATATTATATTATATTATATTTTATATTACATTAATAAAAAATAAATATGTGGGAAGAACAAGCAAAGGATATCTTTTATTTTTTTAATGAGGCAAGTAGGTAATGTGGTGTAATCATTGAGATAGGAAATGGAGGAGGAGAAGCAAATTTGGGGGGAAAGAGAATACAGATTAAGTTTTGAGCCCATACAGATAGTTTCACTTTAACGTGATCACCTTCTAAGAGGCAGTTGCACATATGATTGTGAAGTTCATGAGAAGGGGCCAGACTAGAGATGTAGATTTGGAAGTTTTTGAAGATTTGGAAATTTATGAACTAAGCCAGCTGCAGTTACCCAAACAGAATGTGAAAGAATAAGCAGATGGCACCCTGCGACACAACACAGCCTCAGGAAATGCAGTAGCATTACTAACAGCATGAGAAGAGGAAAGTATTAAATCTTCCCAGGATATCAAGCAGAAACCAGCATAAGGACTACCTACACTACCCAAAGATTACCCAAACAAAGAATCCTAGGACTCTTCAATTCTGAAGAGTCAGCTGGAGCAAAGTTACAGGAGGAGGCATAAAAGCACAGTGCTTTGAGAGCCCAGTGAATAGGTCAGCATGGTGGAGTAGCACTCTAGCACATGTGATCCCTGTGGGTCAAGTGTGGTGGAGAAGATGGGTTAGGTAAGAACCACTGTGACACACTTTGTTTGTCCTTCTAAGGAGTTCGGAATGAAACCAGTACGTAATAATCACTGAAGGATTTTAAGGAAGGAAGGTCTGCTACATTAAGTCCCACCCCTCCTCCCACCATGTCATTGAATTCTGTATTTTTTGGATTGGTGCATGTTCGCATTCATGTATATTTTTGCATAACTTCCATGAGTCTGGGAATCAGAGTGTGAATTTGGATTCTAACTGGCTTAGTTAGCCCCTAACTAGTACCATGATTTTAGACCTTAAATAACTTCTTTATGTTCCAGCCTTCTTAATTAAAAAAAAAAAATCATGAATTTGGCTGTGTTATCTGTAATGTCACCCATTGCTTTACAATTTTGTGGTTGTGGTATGTGCTTTGGAAATGGGATTTTATGTATCCTAAAAATGCCCAGTCATTTTATTTGCCAGAAATAAGGGGAAAAAATTCCTTGGTTCTTTTTATAATTATGGGAAAGCTAGTGAAAAATGTAAAGACTACTGAAGTAATAGTTTTCAGGAGATGGGACAAAAGTGGAGATGTGCAATTAGAAACGAGTAATAAATTTAGGTTTGAAAAATTCATCAGAGTGGGAGAGGAGCTGTTCTATGAGAATTGCACCCATTTCACTACTTGTTCCAGGGAGAAACTTTAATGGAGTCAGAAGAAGTTGGTAAAGATTATTTGTGAATTAGGTTTCACTTCCTCTGTGAGAGTTTCACACTATTCCGAAGGAGTACAAGGCCAAGGCAGCCTTCATAAATAAGCGGTATTTCTTATGATGTTTTTATTTTTAATTTAAGGATAGTATCAGTCAGGATGGAAAAGTACTGAAGCATTAAAGAGACCTCGACTCTCAAGACCATAAGGTTTATTTCATGCTCCATCATGTGTTGTCCATCATGCTTTGGCTTGGAGCTGTGTCCATATTGCCCTTCCATTAAGACAAGGTGGTGGGGCAGCTGCTATCTAAGGCATTGCCAATCATTGGCGGGGGGTGGGGGGTGGGTAGGGAGGTTATTTCTTGAGCAATTAAGTACCACACTCTGAAAACACACATCACTTCTCCCTATAACTCATTGGCCACAGCCAGTGGCATGGCTCCACCTAACCACGGAGGAAGCGGGCAGTTGTAATCCCTCTAATGTGTCCAGAAGAGAGGAAAGTTGGGAATATTTTACAAACACCACCTTGGTTCACCATTCTAATTATTGCTGGATGAGAAAATTATTCTCCCCAGAGTTAAAAACAAATACACTTCTCTCCTTCTCAGGGGAGACAACCAAAAACTTTCATCCAGTGTCCATGTGATCTGTTCTTTCCTCATTAGGGAGTGTATTAGTTTGCTAAGGCTGATGTGACAAAGTGGCTTAACGTGAGTGGCTTAAACAAAAGAAATTTATCGTTTCACAGATCTGGAGGCTAGAAATCTAAGATCAAGATGTTCATGGGGTTAGTTCCTTCTGAGCGCTGTGAGAGAGAACTTATTCCATGTCTCTACATAGATTCTGGTGGTTTTCTGGGCATCTTTGTTGTTCCTCGACTTGAATAAGCATCACTCCGATCTTTGCTTTTATCTGTACATAGCATTGGCCTTGTGTATGTGTACGTCTCCAAATTCTCCCTTTTTATAAGGACAGCAGTCCCATTGCATTAGGGTCACTCTAAAGACCTCATCTCCAAATAATGTCACACTCCAGCGTATGGGAGGTTCACATCTCAACTTATGAATTTGGGGGAACACAGTTTAACCCATAACAAGGAGTAATGGGCAGTAATTTCTGTATTAGATGTGGATGTGGCTCCTGTTGATCCTGAGACCTCTAAATGTAAAAGACAGCTTACCAGCCTTCTCACTCTCCCCCGACTAGTACACACACATACAGACACACTTACACAGTATGCACGGGTGGAAAATGGACAGAATCAGCACAGCAAACACTGTCACTTGGAAAGGGAAGAAAGGAAGTCACACAGCATCACTAATGTGAAACAGTTCCAAAGCCTTATTGGGAAACCCTTATCCTGGGATAGTATACATTTTTTCTTAGATCTTGGTTCTGCTCCCTGGAAGAAGGCCTCTGTCCATTGTTCCCTAGGTCCCTGGCTCTGACCTCAGAAGTTCTCCCTGATTATCCTCCAGGACCACTTGTAAACTGGGCATTGGGAAGCATGCCCTTCTTTGGAACTGAGCACCTATATTTGATCACTACCTACAGAGTGTTGGGATCCAAACGGTTGTGTTAAGTACTGAAAACTCATTTGTTTCCTGGTATAACCCTTTCAAAAACATAGCTCCTTTTTAAGCCGATTGCATTCAGCTTTGTATACTAATTACATCTACAGTTTGTTTCTGCATATATGTCTTAGATGTGCTATATCTTCCCGTATGGTGTATGCTTCTTACTCCCACTTTAGATTCTGATAATATGAGACTATTAGACTTTGTTGGAAAACCCTACCAGATTTTGATAAGAAAAGTATCTTTCTTTAGTCTCTTTTTTCTGAGTTATTGTATCCTACTGAAAGGATATATTGAGTGCTGTGACCTTAATTTAGTTTTGTTTTAAGACAACCTGGTCCATTCAGAGGTTTCAGCAATGGGAGTGATGCCCATATTCTTATTAATCCTTACCAAGACTGAGTAGTTACAGGCATTTTTAGTTCAGTCTCCTCAGCTTGCTCTTTTGCCATGTGAGAATGGGAAACAGTTGCCTCTTTTCTTTCTTACAAATGATAACACTTTTTTTCTGAGCTTATCTGTTTCTTGTCCTGGCTTATCAAATACAGCTCACAGTAACCAACACGTGCTACTCATATCCTGTTTTTCATTCTTTCTGCTAGAGCTACAAGTTCATTAGATCCATCATCTACCTTCAAAGATACTGAGAGTGACAGTGTTACCAAACATTCCTTCTCTGCATCACATAGACTGTCTCTTTCCAGATTCTGAGGGTAGGTTTCTCACCACCTGCCACCAGATCCCTAACCCATTGCCTCATATATTAGTGATTTTTTTTACAGCAACACTCCACTTTTGTCTGCCAGTTTCTGAATAGCTTTTTATTACCTTAAGTTATGTTTTGTTAAAATCAAAGCAAAGATCTTAGACTCAACCTATAGGTGTAGAGAAAGCAGTTGAAGAGCCAAGTACAATTAGAGTGAGTGAAGGCATCCTTGACAGGAAGAAAAATGCATGTTTACAAGGTTGGCTTAGAGTTGATTCGTTCATGAAAAATATTCTAAAAGCTTTAAGAAACACCTATTTGGGATGGAGAAATGAGACCAGGCATATTAGATCAAAATTTAATATAAAAACAAAATATAGCCAGCTAAAATTGTGTAGTGAGCACTACAGAGGTGTCCAATCAAATTAAATTCACTGTGCCCACATTATATTTATCATGTAATAAACCATTGTGGGAGGAGGCCTCCTGCACCACTTTTAATGAGCCCATGACTTGGAGGTGGGGGATTCTGGGGAGGGAGCAGAGAGTTTTTGACTAATTCTTGGGGTTAAAAACATGACTCCCTTGTTCAGAATTTAAAATTTGAATTAGAACCATGAGAACACATAAAAGTTAAGAAAACAGGACATAACATTTTAATGGTCTAATATTGACTATAGTGGGTGGAAGTCAAAGAGAAAAATCAGTGTGGACTGGAGTCTTCAGGGATAATTTCACAGAAGCTGTTGGCTTTAAAGAATGAATAAAAGATGATGGGGTGGAAATGAAGAAAAGGTCATTTCAAAATTCAACCCTTGTAACCATACTGGTAATATTAAAAATATTCTAAGGTCCAAAAGCATTTAGTCAATTTAGTGCTGTGATCCTAGCAGTCAATGAACCAGTGTACCTTTTGACGGGCAAGGGCCTTTTGATTCTTTTCTGTTTCTATTTCTATTGATTGTGGAGCTGGGAAAATGACTGCAAATTATTTTTTGCTCTTTATTTTTTGTGACACTGAGCGCAGTAGTGTGTGCTAAGTCAGAGGAATAAATGCACAGGCTAGTATTAAAATCGTGCTCCGCATACTCACATCGCTTTCCTGACACGCATGAAAATGTGCAAGCATTTCCTAAAAGTGACAGCTAATGGTATAAATTAACCTCCTGAATCTGGTTCTGTCATTTTCAAAAGTACTGTAGCGCGTGAAATATGAATAGTAAATGGGAAGAAGAATGGCATCCCCTCCTCCCGCTTTCAGAAGCAGATGGAAGGTTCCACTATCAAGAAAATTATAACCTCTCAGTTTGTTTATTACTGAGATTTTCAAACAACCTTCCTTTACAGTGAACTAATTTAGGCTTGGGGGGGAAAATAGCAGAGGACAGTTCTGTTTAAATTTCCTTTTAAAACTGAAAGGCTTGCCAAATACTGAGCTTTATCACCGGCGGAATAAAGGCAAACTAGCAGTAGTTTATCACCATGGCAAACATATTCAATTCAGTTTGAATAGCAGGTACACATTTAATGCCAGATGGAATGCTTACACTTTTAGGACTTCGAAGTAAAATTCTAGTTTTTGTTTTGTTTTACTAAAGAATCATTAAGCAACAGGTGACTAATATCGATAGAGGTCATCGTATGAGAAAGATACAGGGAATGGAGAACATGCTTCATAGCTTGGAGCCAAATGTGTCTCCCACTCCTTCACCTGATACCTTCCCCCTCATGTTAGACTTCGCTGCTACACTAGTTAAATACACACATGCATAGACATTGCAAACAGCAACATGTTAGAGCTTGCAATATCTTTCTTTGGAATCGAGCATTTAGTATATTCATACATACTTGTCTCTAAATGTGAAATCTATAGAGAAATCGTGAAATACCAGAATTTTAAAATTGGATAAAACTTCATTGACTAATAGGACTAAGAAGAGAAACACCTTTTAAAGACTTCATTTACATTGTAAAAATGTGGTTTTTCTTTGTATTATTTAGTTTGGTGGCTTTTTATTTTTCATACTCTTCACAAGTCTCTGTTCATTGATTCAGAAACTTCTAAAGACACATTTTTACAAAAAAAAAAAAAAGACATTGCCCTCCAAATTAAGACCTAGTGGAAATAGCCTTCTCTGTTCTGTTGCTTTAAAACTGGATATAAATGAAATTATTTTGATGGAAAGAATTCAAGTCATTTTGTAAATAATAGCAATATTGTTAATTTATATTTAAAATGGTTCAGAATACTGAAGTTGGAATATTATAGTGAAAAGCTATATACATTATACTGTAAATTATTAAACAGAATGATTTGTCACCATTGATCCATGGTACAAGTTAGAATCTGAAACAATAGTCATTACAAATGCACGTATTGATGTTTATAGCAATATGTTGGGGACTGTAGACTTTTTTTTTCATTTTTGTGTTTGCTCTTGTCTGTAAGTAGAAATATTTACTCTGATGTGATTCTTGTTTGCACTTGAAAACAAGTGCCGTGTTGTAGAGTGAAGTCATGGTGAAATATAGAAGTGAAAGAATAAAAGGAAGTACATTTAGAAATAATATTCTCCCACAGTCCTAATATGCAGAGGGGGAAAAAAAGGACAATTTTAGTAATTACTAGAGCTATTCTTAGGAAACTACTGCCTATGGAGCTCTTAAATTCTGCAGAACAGTTTTATAATTGCAGACCTATTCCCTGTTCCTTCCCTTTTTTCTCCCTCCCCCACTCATTGTCTGAAAACTGTTTTTTGTTTGTAAATATCCAAATTGTACCAAGTCAAGCCTCCACCAGAATGCTGGAATTACCTGCCCACTCCAAAGAACTCAGATTCTGAAATATTCTCCTTACCCCCACCTTGCCTCATGCATGGTATAAATTCTTGAATATAGAAAATATTTTTTAATCTCCTATATTTTCTGTGTTCTCCGTAAATAAATAGTTGTGATTTAGGGAAGCACTAAGTATAGATAGATAATTTTTCCACTGATTTCTAGATTGCCCTCAAGGAGTTGCTTTATTTACCTTACTATAATTACTACAGGTCATTTCATCTAGAATGAGAGATTGGTTAAGAATCTCTTTTAGTTGGATTTCACTAAGGGGAACAGTATAGAGGATAATGGTGAAGAGAGCAAAGACTCTTCTCCAATTTCATGGAGTCAGAGACTGCCTGGAATCAACCCCTACCCCTTACTTATTACATGTATGCCCTTGAGCAGGTTACTTTAACTCTACCAACTCCTCTGTAAAATATGTATAATGTTAGTATCTTCTTGCCAAGGTGATATGAGGACTAAATGGCAAAGTTATATCAAGTGTTAGTTAAATTAGTCACAGGCATAAAATAAGCCCTTAGTAAGTGGTCATTTTTATTCAATTTCCCACTATGATATTTGTTCACTTTTTTTTCTTGATCAATGAAATTAAGAAACTACTAATGTTCCTACAAAAAAACCAGCTTTCATTTTTATAGTCTACAAATAGGAGAAAACACAGATGGAGTGAAATACGTATTAATTCTAGTATAATATAGAACAGGAGTGCCACTTAGTTTCTGTGGAGAACTTTGGGTACAGAAGAGGTTTTTTTTTTCATTAAATTTTTTTAATGTTTATTTATTTTTGAGAGACACAGAGCATGAGTGATGGAGGAACAGAGAGAGAGGGAGACACAGAATCTGAAGCAGGCTCCAGGCTCTGAGCTTTCAGCACAGAGCCTGATGTGGAGCCTGAACTCGTGAATGGCGAGATCATGACCTGAGCCAAAGTCAGATGCTTAACCAGCTGTGCCACCCAGGCACCCCTAGAAGAGGTTTGATGAGGACAGAACAAGAGCTGATTGGCAAAGGCGAGTTTCAGCCCAGATTCAGAAACATCTTCTAATGACTACAGCCTTCCAGTTTAGAAAGACTGCTTTGTGAAGTGGTGAAGTCCTCGTTACTTTCAACAAAAAGGATCCCAAGAAAGACTGGGTGCTCTTGTTTAGCAGTCACACAGATGGGCAGTGTCCGTTGTCAAAAGTATGACCCTCGATGCTCTCAATTTTTTTGTGAGGTAACCTACAAAATCAAACTCGGAAATACTAGGTCATTAGAGATTCA
The DNA here is from genome assembly GCF_027475565.1 of Acinonyx jubatus. Classification (NCBI taxonomy): domain Eukaryota; kingdom Metazoa; phylum Chordata; class Mammalia; order Carnivora; family Felidae; genus Acinonyx; species Acinonyx jubatus. The sequence continues at coordinate 52,631,040 of NC_069387.1, forward strand.
CATTTGGGTGGGATGATATGTTATCAACTCAAAAATCAAATGTTAGTGTGATTGGTGAATTATAGACATTGGTCAGTTGCCCAGGAAACTGTATTAAGTAATATATTACATGACTTGCAATCCCAAATTGTTGATCAAAGGGAGTGGACCATAAAATTACTGCCATAAGGAGCACCTGGGTGGTTCCGTCGGTTAAGTGTCTGACTCTTGGTTTTGGCTCAGGTCATGATCTCACCTTTCATGGGTTCGAGCCCCACATTGGGCTCTACACTCACAGTGCAGGGCCTGCTTGGGATTCTCTCTCCCTCTCTCTATGCCCCTCCCCTACTCACACTCTCTCTCAAAATTAATAAACATTAAAAAATTATTGCCATTTGAATGTGGTGCCTTTAAGTTTCTTATCTCTCTAGAATGTTTCCATCTAGCTAAGATTTAACAGCATCATTGCCCAATATCAGGACCTTCTACTTCACCTTGACAGGCTTTACACATACTGATTGTTCCATGGTAGCAACCAGTAATCCTGACTTGACATAGTAATGCCAGACACTTGATTAAAATATCCTTTTTTTTTTTAGAAACTGATTATAAGACTGTTGTATAAGTTTTCTTGTCCTTTTTTACATTACAGTCCTAGGAGTAACTCCCCAAAGCACTATTATGAATATGAGATGTTTTATGTCTTACGTTGACTCAAACTCGGGCTAGGTCTTAGACAAGACAAAGCTTGTTTTGTCTAATGGATCTGTCTCAAGTGTGCCATTAAAATTTTGAGTATCTTCTTTTTTCTGGTGATTTTTATCTTTTGTGTCCTTGCTTCTCTTCCTCTGAAAACGTGTTAACTGTTTTCTGGACAGTTTTAGAGTCTGTTCTCTTGATTTCTCTATTTTATTAGAAAAAAAATAGTTTCCACTTAAAGACAGTTATGATTAGGTAAGGCACTCAGCACATTCTTTGTTTCTCTGCTTTATTTAATACTTTCTAGAAGGGATGTTAGATATTTTTGCTGATTATTAAACGTTTTAAGGTACAAATCTAATAATTCCTTGTTCTTATTCTCTCATTTACCAAACTGATATTTTCCCTTGCCTGATTCTTCCAGGGCCTTCTGAGTTTTTTATTTTCCATTCTTAACCCAATACATAGAGCTCATAAAAAACAGTAGTTATCAAGTGACTGGTGTTTTTTAAAAACTTGCTTAGTTTATACGTTGAGTGAAGATGTTGCCTCTAAATCAGCAGCTGCTAATGACCTTTTGTTCCAGGAAGCTGTGAGAAATCCAGATGGAGTCCTGGAGCTGAAGCATAGTTTAGGCTTCGCCCCAAGTTGGTATTTTCCAAATGTACCTTGTTGAGTTTTATCTTAGGCCCTAATGGATTTATTCTTAGACTTTGCAAGATTCACCTCAACTTCAATAACAGGGTATTCATTCCCTTGCCTTCTCTTTCCCATTCTCCCTTCTGCCTTAAAGTAATACAACACAAGGTATTAAATATCTTGTAAAGCTACAGGATCAGCATACCTGCCTTCCATCCTGCCACCACCTTTTGCCAGTTGATGGGCCTTTTGGTAGTTTACAGAATCTCTCTGAATCAGATTCTTCTTGTGTAAATGGTAATAACAATTCCCACTTATCAGGTTTTTGTTTTGTTATTAAAATGGATAATGTGTGAAAATACCTAGCATGTTACTAGGCACATAATAAATCTGCAGTAAGTCCTAGCTGGTTTTCTCTAGCTATAAAAAAGTTGTCTTTTGAATTCTTTTTTTTTTTCTTTGCTGCACTTGTTCTGCCTTCTTTCCTTTCTTTCATTACTTCCATAGCCATCCCTTGAACACTTAATACCATGCTAGGCACTGAAGACGCAAAGATGAATAATACTCTCCATACAGTGGAGAGAGTTCACAGTGTCATGCAAAAATGGACATGCACCATCAAGTGTTGAAATTAACTTGAGGATGTGTGCACAGGTCATTTTCAAAAAACTTCTGGAAAAGGGTCAGCAGAGGCCTTCTGGAGGACAGGAATTGCTAAACTAAAGCTTAAAAGATGAGCAGAAAGACTTGAGAAGATATGTCTTCTGTGTAGAGGAAACAACATAATCCAGAAGCCTGCAACAGCCTGCTCAGAAGAACAAACCAGAAATATTTTATAGAAAGAAAAAGAGTGGCAAGAGTCGAGTTGAAAATGAGAGGGAGAGTAAGAGCTCAGTCACACAAGGCCTCATTTTGGATATGCCATGTTCCCTTTTAGAGTTAGTGGGTGAAGACTTTCAAATTCTACATCCCTCCCATTATTTCTTCTCCCTGCACCCCGACCACCATGCGTACATCACTAACTTTGCTCTTTCTACTATTGGAACTGTATCCTATTCCTCCAGTGAGTTGAACCAGGGTAGAAAGTTTAATACATAAGAGGGAACTCTTGAAAAAAAAGTCAGCCCAGAGCACACATAGTCCTATCTGTACTTCATAATCACTCACCTAACTTAGAGGATGAATGTATTTTCATCAGAAGTTATAACTGGAAAATAAGGATATTAAAAGTTCTTTTCAATATTAGATGTTTAAAATTTTTTAAAAAGTAAAAAAGCAAAACTTTTAGGAAAGGTGAAGAACGAGGTCCATAGCAATGTCTCTAAGCAATACCAAGATTGGTTAATCTTAATTAATAGACTTGTCCTTAATGTATAAAATTATTTTTTCAAAATTGTTTACCTTTGATAAAGGTCTGCCTAGGTAAGTGAAGTGTACCAGGATTTGGATAACATTATCTGAGTCAAATGTGTATGCTTTTACCTTGAGAAATAATGTGTTGGGAGCCTAAAAAGGAGCTGATTAATTGGCTTTTAATGAGACCAGTTTACTCTTTATGGTTGATAGTACTTGCCCATTTCCAGGAACAGACTGGGTATTGTGAGGATTCAACTTCTCCCTTTTAAGTAAAAAAAATCATAATAGGCAATAATAATTTAAAATGTGTATTCTCCTTTCCACTATGTGTAAATATTAGAGTTGGTTTTTTGTTTTGTTCTAATTAGGACTTCTGGAAAGGATTTGTATTGGATTGGTGTCTCTTTTATGATTCTGTTTCTTTGATGAGGTGCAAACATTCAGTTGACTTATTTGCTTTTTTTCAATAATTTAGAAAAATATGTGTTTCATGGAGTTATATCTAAGGCAAAATAGCTTGATAACTATATCATATGATTTCAACATTGAAAAAAAATTCTGTCCATCCAAGTTTCTAGTGAACTATTAAAAGATGTGTGCAGATATGTAAGCTCTCAAGCCATTGCATTCAGCCTAAGGCTGCAGACTTATTCTCTGTAACACTGGGTGTTTATTTACAGGGATCAAAGAGAGCATGTGTGGAATCACAAGTCACATTAATAGTTTTCTTTAACACCTCTAGTCTTGGAATAAATGTACTTCAAGTCCTAAAACACAAATAGAAAAGACTTTAAATTTTCTTTTTAATGTAATGATCTATACAACCTTTGACTGGAATTTGGAGAGCTGGGGCCAAATGGCACTGATGCTCTGATGCTAAAGCCGGTTCTTAAAACGGAGCAGAGAAGAAATAGAGAAAAATCTTTTAAAATGGCTACTCTGCTCCTGCCCTCCACAACTGAAAGTCAGAGCTTTTTGCCAGAGAGGAGGGGAGAGCAAAGTTGGGGGTGGAAGGGAATGATGAAGAAGGCAGTGGGGGCAGTTGTTTTTCTGTGCCTGCTGACGTCAACGAAATTGCCAGATGGCATTTGAATGTTTTGCAAAAAGACAGGAGCCTTTTATTACAGCTGTCACATGGGGTTTCATTCATTTGCATTCCCAGAAGTGGTCCAAAGCTTTCCCTAACTGTAGGAGTAATGAGGGCTCTGTACCTTTGGAGACCCAGAGAGCCTTTTGTAGGATGTTGTTACCTTAAGTGGCTCTGATAAGGGACACATGCTCAGAGAATGGCATATTTCACTGTCAGCTTCAGAGGGCTATGAATTACGCAGCTTCAATTAGGACTATAATGTGATCATTCAGAAATATTCTCTGCAGAAGGTCTTTTGTGGATCCTGACAGCTTTGGAAGCACACTCAGCAGCACCTGAAGGGTTAAAAATGGCAATAATGAGCTCTAGGAAAAAAACCCAGGTTTTGTGAATTTATCCCAGGACGAAAAAATACCTAATGGAAATAGACCTATGCATATGTACAAACAGCTTTAGCATCACCATCTTGCCCTGTGCTGCCTGTCATCCCCACACCATTTGGAGGGACAAGAAAGGAAAAATGAACTTTTAGAAAATCTGTGGGTCCATGCATAGAAGCAAGAGGCTTTGAAATACCAGGGACTGTGCTCAGAAACTGACTCCAGGCCTCTCTCTTGAGCCAGGCTGACCTGTTCCCTTCATACTCCATTCCTCCCACTGCCAGAAAATTTCATGTTTTACTTAATTTTCATGCCTAGAATTTCTGAAAATTTTAATCCACTGGATTGTCAACTACATTTTAAAATGACGTACCTATTTCTGGGACAGGTAATTGGATACGTTGATTTCCACAGCTAATTTAAGAATGACAGAAGAGATAAGGTACTTATACCAGAAAAGTTTTTATCTTTGTTTGCTATCACTCATATTATTTGTTACCACAAATACCAAAATGAGTTGATATTTGAAGACGGAGCTGTGTTACCCAGGTCACTTCCTCCTTCTTACCTCAGGTGAATGATATGATGCGCTGTTTTGATGGCAATAGGTCTTTGTGTTGTGCTGAAAGGAAAAGCAGCTTATATACCAAGGGAATTGGAGGCAAGGGACAAGGAAGGCTTAAAAAATTAGCTATTTGTATTACCTAGTTTCAGTCTTAGACCCACACTGGCAGTGATAACAGAGTACTTACAATGGGACTGATCACCTCAATTTTAGTCAAAAATCTTCCGCCCTTTTGTCAGTGGCAACACATGATGCAGATGTCAAGACTACTGGCTCAGTGATGGACAGACCTAGAGAGGTTTCTATGTGCCCTGTTATGCTGCCAATGAAACCAGTCCAGTCACTGTTACCGTTCCATGCTCCAAATACATATACAGGGTCAGCCATGAAATATTTTCCAAATATTAACTATGAGAGTGGAATTGTGGGGAGTGTGTTCATCTTATTTTAATTTCACTTTCTGGTTCCGATTTAGGATCTAGGGAGATGTAGGAGATGATGATGAAGATTATGAAGGTTTCATACAAAACCTTGCGGTTTCCTCTGATTCCTTTTTCCCTCTCATCCTTAGGGGCAGGGGCCCATGTAGTGGCATGACCAGTGTCTTATATTCCTGAATAGATCCAGATCTGAGAGGTGGCTTGAGGTCAGGAGCAAGGAACATAACACCAACATCAAAGAATACCTCTTAGGAGAAAGATGGTATCAGGAAACACGACCAAAATGGGCAGGATGATGGGAATTAAAAAGAGATGGGATATAAATATAAATCACCCACTCCCAACCCCAGGCAGCACCAAGGTGTTTTACAGGTGGAATCAAGATGAGAAACGTATTCATAAATACATATTTCACACAGAGTGTACTTGGATGTAAATCTCAAGAGCATGCAGGCAACGGTAGATCTATTACACACCGTGTTCCTGTTTCCCTGAGAATAAACTCTAGGACAGCTGTCGTGTTAATAGCAGTGTCCTACTTTGTGTGTCCTAACTGTCCACTCAGAAAGTACAGAGCACTTGTACAAGGCATAAGTATTGCTACTGTTGATACTACAATGGCCATTATTCATTGCCACCTATCTAAAATGCTAGAGTTTTGCCTGAGCGTTACCAGAATTAAAACAATATGTGCCTGAATATAACTTCAGGTGATAGTCATTTTTGCCAGATTGTGCTTGTCCCCATAAAGTCCTAAAACAGCAAGCCTATGATTCATTTATTTCTCAACTATAGAGACATAATGTTCTGTAAACATTTTATCTCCTTTTTTCATGAAGTAGGTTTCTGATTGGGCAGTAATATGGTATATTGCATATATTGGACAGTGCTACAGTTCAAGACAATATAAAACCATATGTAGATTTCACTGTTTTGAATGGAGTGTCGTAGAAAAGAATTGAATAGCTAGTTGTCAACTTACATTAGAGTCAAACCACCATCTACTCTTATTTTAATAACACCATTTCTCAGTCAGAAGAAGTTAGTGTAGAGTTTGTAGGGTCTGGTATCTCATTGCTGGTGCCATAATCCAAAACGCAATTCCATTTCACAAAGGACTAGCTACAGGAACAGCTTCATTCTGACACACAGGTATAACCTTCCCATGCTTGAGGCAAATGGCCAAGACCTGTGCTTTGTTAAGGAATCAGAGGCAGTGATGATGACAGGCTGTGCTAGGCTGAGTGTCATGAGTCTTGCCAAGGGGCTGGTAGAGATGTTATTTTTCTACTAAATTCACCCAGATAATCGAGGTTTCAAAGAACTTATGAATTTTAACTTCTCTCATGAGAGGCTGATAAACCATAATGCTAGTGTACTCACTTTTCTTGAGAAATATCATTGCCAAACATTATAACACGCTGGCTATTCTGTTTTTGCTTTTGAACTAGGAAAGTCTACCTAGGCAGGGGCGCCTGGGTGGCTCAGTCCATTAAGCATCCAACTGTTGATTTTGGCTCAGGTCATGATCTCACAGTTGTGAGATTTAGCACCGGGTTTAGTTCTGTGCTGAGCATGGAGCCTGTTTGGGATTCTCTCTCTCTGCTGCTCCACTGCTCACACACATACACTCGCTTGATATCTCTCTCTTTCTGTCTCAATAAATAAATGAATAAATAAATAAATCTTAAAAATATAGAAAGTCTACCTGGGCGAATAAATCAGTGAATAAATAAATGCAACTAATAACTTGCTAATAAGCATTTTGTATGCACCTAATGAGTTGCACACCCTGGAATAAGCACTGGAAATAAAAAAGTTAAATAAAGTCAAGTGGTGAAGACAGGTATGCAAACAAAGCATTCCAATTGCAGGGCAGTGATTGATACATCATTAGGGTGATATAGGAGTACAGGTGATGGGTATCTACCCCAGTTTGGTGTAAAGTGGGGAGTCAGAAAAAGTGTTTTTGGAAGAATGAAGTAGTAATGGAATAGTAGGAATAAACCAGGGGCACCTGGGTGGGTCAGTCATTTGAGTGTCTGACTTCGGCTCAGGTCATGATCTTGTGGTCTGTAAGTTCGAGCCCTGTCTGGAGCCTGCTCCAGATTCTGTGTCTCCCTCTCTCTCTCTGCCCCTCCCCCACTTATGTGGTCACTATCCCTCTCTCTCTCTGTCAAAAATACATAAACATTAAAAAAATTTTTTTAAGGAATAAACCAAAGGAAGGTGGTGGTGAGAGATGGAGGGCAGGGGGTATTGAGGAAGTAAGTACCTTTACCAAGATGTATGATTAAAAACTAGCATGTGGAAAACATAAGTAATTAAGTACTTTTGGAGCAGTAAAATACAGTGAATACTCTTTTTAAGAGTGAAATAGAGTAGCAAGCCATATAGCAGGTAAAAATGCCAAGACTCAGTGATTAATGAGATGAAGTTGAGGAAGGGGACTTAAGGCTTTGGAGATAAGGGTGAATGATTTGGGGCAGGGGGAATTGAAGCAGCGACTGAGATCCTAGAGTCAAATAAGCAGATTAGGAAAGTTGGTAGGTGAGGTGTGGGTGCTAGGCTCTGAGGAGCCATGGAGTCTCCAGGGGGTCCAGTGACAGTAGAGGCACTGGACAGAGAAGTTTTGGGCAGAGATGGTTTAGGTGTTATTAACTAGAAAAGATTATACAGATTTCATGAGAGCTTGTGAACAAATTTAGGGAGTGTCTATAGAATAGAGAAGAGCAGTGGGCTAAGAGAGGAAACCTATGGAAATGGGTTTTAAAATGTTGAAGGATCGGGAAGGAGGAGGACAAAAAATCCAGGAGAGAAGTGAACTGTTCAGAGAGATAGGAAAAGAACTAGAAGGACATGACATCATGGGAGTTGAAGGAAATGAGGTTTCCAGAAAATGCATGCCACCAATACTGTAAATGGAGAAGTCCAGTAATGCAGGATCTGAAAAGTATACTTTGGATTTGTCAATTAGAACCCACTGGGATGGCAAGAGCAATTACAGTCTTGATTCTAGAAGACCAGCTCAGTGGGATGGGATCTAAATGGAAAATTAGAAAATGAAGACTGTGAATACTAACTGTTCTTTCAAAAAGGTTGGTAGAAAAATTGGTTGGTAGTTAACAGGGGTGTGGAGATTGGGGGAAGAATATGGGATTAAAGAGGTATTCTAGCAAGGGAGTAAGAGGTATTCTAGCAAGGGAGAGACTGGGGTGTTTCCAAAAAGGTGGGGTTTATATAGGCTGAGAAGACTCTAGTATCAAAAGTTCGCTTACAACATATACTTTCAGAGTAAAGAGACACATGATCTTAATGGTTACTGTCATCTTGCCGTCAGCTTAACGTGTCCTTCTCAATGTCAGGGCTTTTTCTGCCAGCTTCTTTTGAGAACGAGTTGGCAAGTTAGGAATATTTGAGTTGCAACAAACAAGCTCTTTCTTCCCAGCTGCTCCTTTCTAATATTCCCTATCATAACTCGTCAGCAAGAAATTCTTACCACAATAAATTCTTCATGACAAACATAATTTTCAACATAGTATTTACAGTTTATGGCTAAAATCTCAGAACGGATACCAGTATGTCTCCCGAGCAGAATGGCAATCATCCAGCATCTTGGGTAGGTCATATTGTGGAAAGGTGGTAAATCTTATCTATTTAAAGATTTGATTTAAGAGGCTTTTTAAAATTTTGTAAATCTGAAGAAAGAAAGAATGTTGTCTCAAAGAGCATATGGGGTGATATGTGCTGATGACAGTGGAAAGCTCAAAAGTTAGTATATTCATTTTGAGAAAGCAGATAGATTAACTGTAGGTCTCCAGAATTATCTCTTCAGAAGAACTGATGATCAGCCTGCACTCAATAAATTTAAACATTGTATATGGCCATAGACAGTATATAGGAATAGTATATAAAACTCTTTTAGCAACGCGTCCGAATTTTTTCAGTCTTCTGTTTCCCTTCTGTGTTCTAGAATTTTCTGATAATGTGACTGTATTGTAAATTACCACAAACAAAGCCACTTTCTGCCAAGTGTGCACGTATGCTTGAGTGCTAACCACAAACAGGAGCCCTGGAAATAAGCAGTGTGTCCCATCATCAGGGACTAAGGAAAATCAGCGAGGGCATCCAAAGGAAGTTCAAACATACAGCCTCTCCTTTCTTCAGCACTCTTTTTGTTCCTGGCTCCTGGGAATCTACGTTTGCCAGTCACTTGAGCACTTAGGCCATTGCCTTAAGTAACGTGGTACTCAGTAGGAGGTTGTAAGAACATGAAGGGGATGTTGTTTGACTATAAGGACCAGGCAAAGGCACACTTTTTGGACTGATTAGTATGACTGAGAGCCTACAAACTTTTGAGAACCATTTGTTAGACTAACATATTGTGTTAGAAGGCAGAATTCATTTAATAATTATGTTTTTGGAGTTCTTACAGTATGCTGAGTGCTAAGATTATAAAAATTAATAAAAATCACCCTTGCCCTCAAATTCACAATCTGGCAAGGAATTTATTCACAAACAATTAGCAGTAGTGCAATATGATAATAGATGTTGGGAAAGAGTGCTACAGAGGCTTTGAGGCTGAAGTGATTAATTTGGTGTCAGTTTGGGAATGAGGCTAAAATGTTTTATGTTTGGACATTGGGTCTTGATCATTAAAAACAGTATATCAGAGAAATGAGGTGGTAGGCAGAAGTAATACCATAAGCAAAGGCATGGGGTTGTGGTAGCATATGGAGGAGGTAATCTAGCACAGTTGAGGAGGAAGCACATTAGCGGGATGTGTGGAAATGTAACTGGGGGAAAAGGGGTTAAGGATTAAGTTTTAAGATACCTAAAGCCATCCCAAGAAGTTGAATCTTGTTCTATAACTTCAGAAAACCATCAAAGAAAATAACAGCAGCATATTAGTACCTCTGTATTGGGGAAAAAACAAGTTTGTGGTAGGAAAAAACTGGGGGAAAAACCCTACAGCCATTCTCATGTGAAATAATGAGATGGACTAAGGCAGGGATTAAGGAATTCTAAAGGAAGAAGTAGTTGAGGGGCTCCTCAGTAGAAATTTTCAGTTGCAGTGATTAGTTTGATGTTGGAGGTGAGAAAGGAAAAAAATCCATTAGAAAAAGCCAAGGTGTCCAGTTCACGTAAGTAATTTTGTCATTAAGCCAAGGTGTCCAGTTCAGGTAAGTAATTTTGTCATTAGCCAAAATAAAAAATAAAGGAGGGGAAGAAGAGTCTAGAAGATGGAGGTGAATTATTTTCTTTGGGAAGGTAATGATTGTGGGGTATCTGAGTGAAGCTATCCAGAGAACAGATAAGTACACAGGCTGAGTCCAGAGAATTGGTCAGTGTTGGAGCTCCAAATTAGCAGGTTCTCACTGTAATGCAAGGTGAGAGCTGGAAGGGAAGGGCATAGATAGAAGAAGAAAAAAACAGTACAAAGGGTCAGTAGTTAAGGAGGGAAGAAGACCCAGCAAAGGAGGCATGGAGTTCCTTCTCAGAGGGACTGGAGAAAGCCAGGGCAGGAGAAAGAGGCTGTGAAACTGGGCTAAGAAGACAAAACCAGGAATGTTATCATTAGATATTTTCATGAGGATATTGAATGGACTTGATAGAGGATTTTGCTTTATTTCATTTATTTATTTGAGAGCAAGAGAGCATGCTCATGCAAGCTCAAGCATGGGAGGGGTAGAGAAAGAAGGGGAGAGAGAATCCCAGGCAGACTCCGTGCTTTCAGTGCAGAGCCCCACTCGGGGTTCGATCTCATGAACCATGAGATCGTGACCTGAGCCGAGATCAAGAGTCAGACTCTTAACCAACTGAGCCACCCAGGCTCCCTGAGGATTTTATTGTATCAGATACATCAGTAGAAGATTAAGTATCTTTAAAAAGGATGTTAAGAGAGAGTAGAGCTCTCTTTCCAAGGGTTTAACAGATTAGAATTTAAAAGGAATAAATAACATCTTAGATGGGGTCAAAGAACAATTTTGTCGGGAAGGGAAATGCTAATAATGTTCTTAGGTTAAGAGGAGGGAAAGGGGGAGAAAAAAGAGTGAATAAGAAAAACACGAATGAATAGAAGTATGCTGTTTGTGTTTGAAGAAAGAGTAAGTAGGCATCTTTTTGCTGAGCATGGTTAAAGTTGCTGTGGGAGTAGAAAAATAGATATAAAATGATTCTCATTGCCAAGAAGCTCACAAAATCCACACGTGAGAGTAGAGTACATTTGCACAGGAAGATTTTATGAATGGCATTTTGATTATTACAAGTCATATTGAAAGTCCATGGCATCTGGTAGTTTGCAATTAAGGCACAGTTAGGGATAGTGTACTGATGTTAGACGTGAGTCACTTAGCTAGAGTGAAACTAGTCCTCGCTCTGCTCTCATATCTCCCAGTGAGCCACCAGGGTTTGCTGAAACTATGATAATCATATTTTATTGCCTCCTGATATCCTGAATATAATAAAATCACTGAAACCAATTTTTTAAATTAACATGATGAACTCTGTAGATAATGCTGCTATAAACACAGGCTATCTATAATAGCCAAATTATGGAAACAACCCAAGGGTCCATCAACTGATTAATGGATAAGGAAGAGAAGGAATATTACTCAGCTATAAAAAATAACGAAATCTTGCCATTTGCAATGACATAGATGGAGCTAAAGAGTATAATGCTAAGTGAAATAAGTCAGAGAAAGACCAATACCATATGATTTCACTTATATGTAGAATTTAAGAAACAAAACAAACAGGCTAAGCGTAAAAAAAGGCAAACCAAAAAACAGACTCTTAACTATAGAGAACAAACTGATGGTTACCAGAGGGGAGATGGAGGGGGATGGATAAAATAGGTGAATGGGGATTAAAGAGTGCACTTGTTGTGATGAACACTGGCTGTTGTATGAAAGTGTTGAATCACTGTATTGTACACTTAAAACTAATACTGTGTGTTAACTGGAATTTAAATGAAAACTTAAAAAAAATAAAGTGATTAACTCAGACTTGCAGACACATTATAAAATTTTATATTCATTACCACCTACTTAATCTACTAATTCCTTATACATTTGTTAGAGTTTTATGCTGTATTAGTTACTTCCAACCATAAGAAAAAGAAAATTTTATTCAGATTACTGGTAGGCCATAATTTGAAATGCTTGTTATGTTATCTCTTATAAAAAGGCCAGAGAAAAGAACGCTTCAGGGCTAATGAATTCATAACTCAAGAACATTGTAACAGACCTCGTTTTTTTTTTTTTTCATTCTTTTCACTTTGCTACTGTCTACACTATTGGCTTCATCCTAAAGCTGATTCCACTTGTTATCCAAAGATGGCTGCTGGCAGCAACATTGCTTCCTTCTGGAGGGTGAAGATTTTTTTTCCTCGAAGCACTGAGCAAAGTTCCCCTCAAGTCTCATTGAATCACAGTGCTTAGGACCTACCTACCCATCCTTGACCAAATTTCTGGCCTTAGAGATGGAATCACCATGATTAGTGTAGAGAGTCAATGACAACATCCATTGTGTATAGTTTGAAGAGAGTTAAGAACTGGGGCATGTCACTGGACATAGGCCTTGATATCAAAATGTTACAGTAGTCCCAAGGGCAACAATCAAGTCTGCCGACTGATCAACAGCCACAAGACCTGCTTGATGGGCATCTGAAAACCTGTTTAATCTTTTGGGCACATGTAGAGTGTGGTTAGTGACAGATACAACAGTAAGTTTATATTACTGTTAGAAATATTGAAACCAGCAGGAAGACAGTTTGAGGCTATGTATAGTTAGATCTCACTCTATATTAATTTCAGTCTTTAGTTTGCCATCAGAATCAGCATGTGAAAACATTCATTGCTTCTGTGTTTGTTTTAATCATGCTTTGCTTATTTTTTTTCCTATGGGATATTTTAATTAAGTTCTTGAATTATATTTCCACTGACATCTTCTTTTAAGATGAAATAAAACTAAAAGAGACTGAAATGATGGCTAAAGAGGAATTAACTGCCAGCTTCTCCCTAGATCCTTCCTCTTGATCCCCAGGGGAAAAAATAACCACTTTTTAATCAACACTTTTATTAATCTTGTGAGATCATAAGATCATAATCTTAGAAGATAATTTCTGAAGTCAGTTTGTCTTCTTTGCATAGACCTTTGTCTTAATGAATCTGTGCTGAATCTCAACAAATTGTTGGCCATTTGTATTCCTTCATATGCTATTATTACTATACTAACAGCATATGGAAGCATTGACCAAACTAACAATTATGTCCACAAGGAAGAAAAATCTATGACATAAATGTTGACTGACGCATCATTATGACCAAATGACTTCTTTTCTTGCCTGATTTCCTCTTCACTCAGCAACACATTGTTGCTAAACATGAGGAGTAGGGTATCATTTTGAAATGCTTCTCATACAGAACCTCTATAATCTGGCTCAACATCTGCCTATTAAATATCTTGGTGAGTTACTGGGGTCTATTGACCCAAAGATAATCATATTTATTATCTGTATGTCTCATAACGTTATGAATATAATAAGATTATAACTGAAACCAGTTTCATAAACTGAAGTAATTAACCCAGACTTGTAGACAGATGCATTATAAAATTTTATTTTCATTACCACCTAAAAGGAAAATGAAGACAGATGCTTTCCTATTAGCAACAGAAGTCTCGACAAGAACCACCAGTTTTTCCTTCTAGGAGCAAATATTACATGAGATCTGGCTCAAGTATGAGAAATAAGGACAAAGAATAAATGGCATTTTTCTTGATGGAGAAACCGTGGGATCATCCCTAAAAATTCATTCTGGGAAGAGTCTAATTTGATTTTCAAAAACAAAACAAAAAAACCTAAAGGAAGGGCATATAATAATATGAATTCTTGGTTTGCCTGGGTGGCTCAGTCGGTTAAGCGTCTGACTTCAACTCAGGTCATGATCTCACAGTTTGTGAGTTCGAGCCCCGCGTTGGGCTCCGTGCTGGTAGCTCAGAGCCTGGAGCCCGCTTCAGATTCTGTGTCTCCCCCTCTCTCTGCGCCTCCCATGCTCATGCTGTATCTCTCTGTGTCCCTCAATAATAAATAAATGTTAATTTTTTAAAACAATAATATGAATTCTTAGAGTATAGTGATGATGTTAATAAGTTCTTGATAAGGAGAGCCTAAATTGATGAAGATTAATTGCAGGAAGAGTTTATGGAACTAGTAGTATGTAACAAATTGACGAAGATATATCATCAAAGGTAAGTGACCATACATAGGAATAGTTACCCCCAGATACTGGTAGGCACTTTTGTGCTGTGATTAGTAGTGTAGGTGCAGACTGCCTGGGTTGAAATTCCTTCCTCTTCTGTCACTTACTATCTGTGTAATGTTGGACAAATTACTTGTGCGCTAGTTTCAAACTTTGAAAGTCATTCCCTTTATAATTTGTAGAGCTCTGAGTTGCCTTCTGGGAAATCCAGAAATGATATTACTCAATAATATTTTTAATTTTTGATATTTTAAAGATTTTAACATTTTAAATATTCTCTGCATGCCAAATGGTTCACAGGTAAGTTTACCTCTTCTCTTAAAATCAGTTAGCAAGAAGCAGACCCTCAAGTACTCTGAGAGACAAGGGAGTTTCCAGTTCCCTACACTTTACTGGGGGAATGGGAAGCTGGGGAGCCTTGCAATCCAAGTTTCAAAGTGGAAACTTGGGTGGTGGAGCTATGGGAGTTCTAAGGGCTAAAGATTTTGAGGGAAGTGTCAAGAAACTGAACGTTTCTATGTTTGAGTGATAAGTATCTTTGCAACCAGTCCCTCTCCCTTCTCATGCTTCTCTTCTCTGGAGAGTTGATTTTTATTTTAATCCTATGTTAAGGAGAGGTATGGATGATAATGGTGACTCAGCTCAGGGTAGCCATTTTCAGAGTTGGCCAGAGGTAGGTGTTTTGAGACCTGCATTTTAAGAAACAACTTACTTCCCTTCTGGAAACCAGAGGTGGTGTGATTCATCACAGGATTCCTTCAGTTTCCTCTTTAGTCCTCCAATCGCTTTTAGTCCCCTGAACATCTTCCACTAGACTGCAGGCTTCTTGATGGCAGCTGCCAAATTTGTCTATCTCCATAGCCCTAGGATGTAGACGGTACAAAGTACCCAGTACATGTTCAGTTAATAACTGTTGAATAAATGAGGCAGAGATGGATGTTTCCCAGTGCCTCTATATTTCCTTTTTGAATCACACTGTTGATAAAATGTGTTTTGTCTTAAAATATTGAAATATAGTTGAAATAGGGTACATTTGCACTGTAGAACAAAAAAAAATGCTATCATGCCTATTATTAAGTGGTTGTATAAGTTTGTGTGAGCTTGCCTAGGAATTTCATCACTGTTTATAGTGTTATTTCTCTAGAAAAATTCTATGTTCCAAAAAAAATGGTTTTAAAAGCATTTTGAAATTTGATCTATTTACAAGTTTGGAAACCTTGTTACATAATTTATGGTATCTTTGACTAGTTGTAGAAAATAGAATTTACTGTGTTTTAACAGTACATTTATGAAGTATTGGATGTTGTATTAAAACAGCTTGGGCCTATTAAGAGTATCCATTCACCCCTATGTTTAAATTTGGAGGGCTACTACCAGGATATATCAAAAAAAAAAAAGAACATTTTCCTAGTTGCTTAGACCCAATGTGGATTTTATACCCTGCAAGTGGACTCTCCACCTTTTATTTTGTGAGGGCAAGAGTACTTGAAGAGATTCTCAAAAGAAGGAACTGAGAGAATATTGTGGACAGAGTAAAAGAAGACTACTACAGGAATAAATACATTATATTTTTTTCATGTCTCAGTCTTGGATGAATTTACAGGTGCAACTGATTCTCCTTAATGTTACTTTCACTCTTCCCTCCCTGGCCATTCATACTGTAAGTATCTAGTTGGACAAAATCATTGCTGTGGCAGCCTTGGTCAAGTCTGTCTTCTCTCCACACCTTAATCTTCCTTAAGCACTGTGCGCTGTTCGATTACATCATTTTTCTTCTCAGACATCTTTCATCAGTCAATTACCAACTGATAGAATTAGAAAACTTTGTCCTTCATTCTTGGTCATCTGAAATCAGGCTTCATATTTCCTTTTCAACCTTATTTTCTGCTAATAAAAAGCAGAAACCTTCCATGCCTGAGAGACTAGCCTACTAATGGCATCCTGTATTTGTTTTTCTCATTCAAACACCCGACCCTGTATGTTGACTCCATGCTTCTTCAAGCTTTACTGCTCTGTTTCTCACCTGCTCTGTGCCTGCTCTTCCACTTCGCCAGAATCTTCGGTCTAGTTGTTCAGTCGTCTTTCTTTTCCATCTGGCAGACCCCTCCCGTTTTCACTTTGTTGCCTTTTCGTGTAAAATTTCATGCTGAGTAACACTGAAAAGTACACAAACAACATATTGGAGCTGAGGCCTCTAACCTCAGCTGGACCTTCAGGATTGCCTGAGAATCTAGCCAGCTATTTCCTACTCCTTTTCCAAACGTTCTTTATTCTCCTCTATACTTCTAACCTCCACATTGCCTACATCGCTCTCTCTACGAGGGACTCATGACTAATCTTCAGAGTTAAATAAAAGCCAAAGTATAGGAACTCCAACCTCTCACCTGCAAATCTTTAGCCTTTTTTTCTCACTGTTACCATAGAAAATGTTAGTCACCCTCTACTTCCTTCTCTTGGACCTTGATCTCTTTATCATCTCTGTGTTTTTACTGCAGTCTAAACCCCTCACACTAGTGAGATTCCCCTGGTTCAATATTTATGCTAGCCAGCTCTTTAGAGCTTGTTTTTACCTATGGATATGGACATATCTCTATCTTCCATTTTACAGTAGTTTTCAGGAAAGAGTTTTCTACATTATTTCCATTTTCATATCTTTTCTTTGCTTCATTTATTGCGGTGTGACTTACAACCTCAGCATGTCACTAAAATTGTTCTCTCCAGAGTTACCAGTGACCTTCCAAATACTAAACTAATGGATATTTTTTTTAGAATTTATTAATCTTTCACATTCACTGGCCATACCTCTCCTCTTGACAAAAGCATTTATTTTATCCATTTGGCCCCATGCTCTTAATTTTCAGTTGTCCTTTCTCATTTTCCTTTGCCAGTTTCTCTTCTCCCTGACCTTTTCAAACTGGTATTGATTATGGCCCTGCCTTAAGTCTACCTTTCTTTCTCCTTATACACTGCCATGTAGGGTGTTACTGAAATGACCATATCTGTGTCATTGATACCCAGGTGTATATTTTCAGTTCAGATATCTCTCTTGATGTGCAACTTGAATCATCATGTGAATATCGCATATTTACTGAAGGATGAGTATCTTAGCATCCACATCAAATCTCATTCCTTCTCTTGTGATTCCTAATTTAAGGGAAGGTTCTTAGCTACCCATGTGTACAAGTCAGAAGCCTGAAAGTCAGCCTGACTCTTTCTTCCACACATACTGATGAGGTCACTACCCTGCAGGGGCTTTTCATTACTCTTAGTAGTTAATCAAAGCTCTTACATTTGGCTCATGTTCCTGTCATGATGTATTCCCTCAAACCTCTCCAGACACATCCTTTTCTTCTTCTTCTGTTTTTAAATTTAAGTATAATTGACATGTAACATTATATTAGTTGCAGGTGTCCAACATAGTGATTCGATATATATGGTATATTACAAAATGATCACCACAATAAGTCGAGTTAACATCCATCACCATGCATCATTACAGATTTTTTTCTTGTGATGAAAACTTTCAAGATCTACTCTCTTAGCAACTCTTAAATATATATTATAGTATTATTAACTGTAGTCACTATGCTGTACACAGACAAATTCTTTTCAACCTGAAGCACTCTTACTTCACCTGAGTGTTATCACTGAAAGGTCATTCTTTCTCTTCCTCCAGTCCTTTTAACTCCTTTCCCCCCTCTAAAAAATACTCATACATTTACCTGAATCCTCTGCTTGTTCATTTCATACATGTACCAGATTATAGAAAAATATGTAGAATCACTTTCTTTTTTTTTAAATTTTTTTAATGTTTATTTTTGAGAGAGACAGAACATGAATGGGAGAGGGGCAGAGAGAGAGGGAGACACAGAATCAGAAGCAGGCTCCGGGCTCCGAGCTGTCAGCACAGAACCTGACATGGTGCTCAGACTCATGGACCATGAGATCATGACCTGAGCTGAAGTCGGACACTCAACCGACTGAGCCACCCAGGTGCCCCCAAGATCACTTTCTTTTATCACTACTATTCATTCTCCTTGGCAATTTCACGATTTTCTGCTTATTAGTTATTCCAGAATCAGTTTGTGAAATACAATTTTTACTTATGTCTCCAGTATTTCAGTCTAACAATTCTCAATATTTTTATTTAAATTAAAATGAGAATATGAAATTGTGCTAGAAGGTTAAATGTTTTAGGATGGCTTCCAGAAAATTCATTTATCTGTCTTGAGGAAATACCTTGGACGCTGTAATTTGTCTGTCTTTGTATTCTTTAAGACACAGAACTAGAGAGAGGAAATTTAATTCTCTGGAGGTTTAGAATATGCTACTTACAACTTCACTCATTTTTAAAATCATCGAATGTCTAAAAAGTGTAAGATCCTAAACTAGGGTCTGGGGTTAAACTGGCAAAGGAAAACTAGCACTGCCTTTGTGCTAACGCTGGCAGCCTGAAAGAGGAAGACAAACCTTTATCAAGATCACACATCAAAAGTCGAATTGAAAACTGTCACAAGTGTTTATGACAGAGATGTCCTAAAAATACATGTGAGAATTGGTCAGAGATGCAAGGTTTCTCTGAAGTTACAGCTTCCAAGGCTTTTCATTTGTTTGTTTTGTTTTTGATGCTCCCAGCATGAGGTCCAGGCACTCATGTGGTGAGCCCTTTGGGTGCTACTGTACCAGTCCAAGGTAAGATCTCCTGGTTGGACAGCAGCTGGAGCAAATCGGTAGCATAGATAAGTGCCTGTTGCCCATGAGGTTGGAAAGAGTCTACTGATAGATAACACAGGGCAGATAAAACAGATGCCAATGAAGACTGACACAACCAGTCGTGTCAGAATGCATACTTGGATGGTTTTGTTTTGGTTTGTTTTGGTTTTAGTTTTTACGGATATTTGAATCACAATGGAAAATTACATGGGGAAAAATGTTTAATTGTATATGCAAATGGATCATCTTTAAAGTGTTTACCTTATGAAAATGGGAATAGGCGACAGAACTGAAGTGTTCATAGTGTAAAAGAATTAGTAACGATGTAATTAGTTTCTCTTTGACAATGATCCTGAAACATATAACACAATTTAAAATTTTGTATTACTTTCTACCAATAATCTTATGTAAGTTATTCTTCTTTTAGTGTTTGTTTTTTTTTCTTGTGAAAAAAGAAACTGAACTATGCTGGTTACTGAGGGAGCAGCTCTCATTCAAAAAGATCTTCAATTAGAGTTCTTTAAAAAGGCAGAATACTGCCATCTGTTGTTCACTGAAATTGTTTCTAGGCTAAGCAAACAGAAACCTCAAGAGTTCAAGTTTAATAGCAGTTCTTAAAATTTAACAAATAAAAGACCATCAAAATTCATCAGCTTTTATGAGTTCATACTTGAGAGAGTCTTAAATTTTCTATATTTATAAACTCATGCGCAATCAGAAAACCCAGTTTCTTTCACCAACAGAAATAATAATGCTTTTTATTTATATAACAGTTGGCACTTTACAGGGTACTTACCCACCTTCATTTGTGGGAGCAGTCACATGACTGGTTCTGTACCTGAGTTCCTCATAGAGCCACCAGCCGCCTCATCTTTTCTAATTAGAAGAAACTGAGAGAAGCAGCCCGATATGGGTGCTTAATAAATATGGTTTGTTTCCTAAATGATAAAACAGTGTTCTGTGTTAATTGTTGTTTTTGAGGCTGTTTAGTGACTTTGCTCGTTTCTGGAAGACAGAAAACAGGGACCGCATGAACAACTTTCGGCTTATCTGCAGATAGATTATAGGGAGGTATGTAAGGACACAAGATGGTGTACTACATCCCATTTGGGGGCACGGAATGTTCCTTGAACATCTAAAGAGAAGGAAGTTAAGAACTCTGACAATTGCTGCATTTTGCTGCATCTCACCTCTCACATGCGGCCGGCCCACAGAGATGTTGGAACACAGTTTGATAAAGGGCCCTATATGTTTTCCTCCTACTGTACATACATATTATCTTAAGGAGAAAATCCAAATGTAAACTTCTAGTCCCTGCCAGAAAATTAAAATAAGCAAACATCTGCTTCCTTAGGATGGCATGTAGCCAAAGTTCAGCCTACAATGAGTTACTGCAAAATTTTCACATGATTTCATTTTTAAAAAATTTCCCAACCAACTTCAAGTCTAAAATTATAAATGGGTCCTATGAAAGTATAAACACATATGCAATTTTACTGGCTTTGAGGTCAGAACCAGTAATACACCAAAGACCATTTATCAATCCAGCTCACCTTCTAAGTGAATTTGGGGCCTTAAAGACCAAGATACTACTCCCTGGGACCACAGAGAGCCTTCCAGAGAAAGATTTGGAGGGTTGGGGGTGGCAAACTGTGCTTTAAAGTTGCAGGGGACTGCTCCCAAAAACCCATCAGGCATCTTTTCCCAGCATTGAGGACCAAAGTTGGGTAAGAAAAGTCCCAGTGACTCTTTCCTTTTATGTGTCATCTCTTACACTGTTTATTCCTCTCTTATCCCAGCTTGCTCTTCACCCTGAGAATGTTCTTCCCATGCTATGTTTGCCTCCCAGGGTGCCTCCCACGATGACTAAATAGAAAGGAAGAAAAAAAAAACTTTCCAACAATGGAGCTAAGAGGCCTGCTCCTAGAATTCCTTTCACATACTGTGTTATAAATTATACCAGTGCAATCAGCCATATTAACTGAAACCAGGACTTTTGTACAATTACTTTCTGAGACCCTAAAATCTCAGAATGATTTTCAGTATATAGGAATAGGGAATACGATCTTTAGATTTACCTAGAATAAGAAGTGAAAGTACTCAGGTTTTCATTTTTGTTATTTTGTTTTTGTTGATAAAGAAATATCTCTATGCTGCCTTCATTTATGAAGAAACTGCTGGCCCAGTATATGTTGAAAAAAAACATACATGCAGTACTTTACCACAATGTTTTAGTGCAATAATAATGGTGGGGATATATAATATTTATCAAACATGTACAGTGGGCCAAGCAACTCTGCTGAGGTCTTTATGAGCATGATTTCATTTAATCATCAATAATACTATATAGTATCATATAATAATATTATTATTATCCCCTGTTTTGGATACAGGCAGTCTAGCTATAGATCCTCTGTACCGATTCATAAAGGCCCATGTACCAATTCATAAAATAAAAATTTGGGGCGCCTGGGTGCCTCAGTCGGTTAAGTGGCCAACTTTGGCTCAGGACATGATCTCGCGGTCTGTGAGTTCGAGCCCTGTGTCAGGCTCTGTGCTGACAGCTCGGAGCCTGGAGCTTGCTTCTGTTTCTGTGTCTCCCTCTCTCTCTGCCCCTCCCCCATTCACACTCTGTCTCTCTCTGCCTTTCAAAAAATGAATAAATGTTAATTTTTTTTTAAATTTGATATAGGTGAATGAGTAAAACTTCCTATTTTATCTCAGTACTTTATCATTTTGCTTTCCAACTTCTCACGTATGCAAACTTCCAAATCACATACATGATGAAAATAGGCACCAGTTCCTTTTTGCCACCCCCATGTGCTAATTCATAAACCAAACTTTACTTTCTACCCCTTGTTTCAGGAGTGGTAATGAACTAGCTATGACATAACTATTAATAATAGTTCCTTTCACTGGAAGGCTTCCAAGTGAAAGGTGTTGTATTTAAAATGTGGGACTCTTAACAGATACAATCAGGATCGTAGTTGGTCTGTTCATTTTAAAAACTTTAAAGCAGAGAATTATAAACATTTGACCTACATTTTCGATACCTCTAGTGATATATTTTAACTTAATACATCTAAATATGCAGGCTTTTACACATCTTTTGATGAAGAGCCAAGACTATTTGCTGTAAGCATGTGTCCACTGTATTGATTAGAGTTGCAAGTTGTCTTTCTTACATGTACCACACCTGTACCTCGTTGTATACACTGCCAGTTTCTGTTTATTTCACAGTGGAAATGACTTATGCACTTATAAAAGCATTCTGAGTTCAAAATCTTCCAGGTATGTTATCACTTTCTTCTTGAACCCTTACAGTTGTACCTCCCCTGCTTAATTTAACAGAAATCAATATTAGGGCCTCACTTTTATGAAATGTATTTATGAAGTCTTTAAAGTTGTTCAACTTAGTTTTCAAAGGAACTCTTCCAGTTTTGACTCATGTATCACTGGTTTATGGATATTTTATTAGCATAGGTAATTTACAGTGACCGAATACAACTGGCCTCAACAGATGTGGGACTAAAGGAAACCAACATTTGGCAAATGTACAACTCCATTCTTGGGAGAAGCATGTGGAAATTCCAGAGAATAGCCTATTTGCTTGTGAGCACTCAGTGGACACTGGGCATTTTAACACAGAAAGGAAACAGCACCAGTAACTCAATAATAAGTTATAAGGTAGAGCTTAGGTAAGTTTAGCAATCAGTGAAACAAAGAATTTTCTGTCTACGTAATATCTTTTAAATTGTTTTAAAATTTTTTTAAATGCTTACCGATGCCAAGAAATAAGTTTTAAAATAATTTCCTTCTTTCTTCTTTGATGTATGTTTATGTGTATATGTGAAATCTTTAGATATATAGAATTGGAAGGGACCTTGGGAAAATCCAACCCAGTTCTCTGATTTCACAAGGGGGGAGCCTGTCTGGCCCCCAATGGATACAGTATTGCCTAGAGACAGCCTGTGTGGTTGGTTTTGGAAACCATTATAAATTAAACTATTAAACAAAAAAGAGGATCTAATTTGAGGCATATAGCATCTCAACTAGGTTACTTAGATAACTGTCTTCAATTCTGGTTCTTTAGCGTATGTAACCTGTCTTTGAGTTTCATGTAGAGTTATGAAGAGAGGCATTTATGCTGCTCCTAATTCTGTTTTTTTTTCCAGTTAGAATAAATTAATCTCCAAAGTAAATGACTCATCAGATGATTCACTAATTCACTGAGTCAGAAGACTTGAGAGTTATTACATCTTCCACCTTGAAGTAGGGATGTGTGCAACCTATTTGATTAAATTATCGGTTTAATGTTTGCTTCAAAATGTGTAGGAAGAAAAGCTATAACTTAGCTATATTGGTGCTGCCTCCAAAAGAATTCATCAAGTATTAGATGAGTTACCGTCACCCGACTTTTGAAACCAGATAACCTCCCTCATCATTTTGAACAAGTAGTTTGCTGTTGACCTGAAGTTTCCCAGTCCTTTTCTGATTTTTATCTTGGGCATCTTCTCATTCTTTAAGTGAAATAGTGTTTGTTGGCTTTTTTTTTTTTTTTAATTTACCTTGTTCCTGTAGCTATTTTCTAAAACTTCTTAGCAATTATCTTTTAGGAATTCCCCATTTCTAAATAATATGTTGACAGAACCCGAAACACAGTGCCACAGTAAATAATCTGACATGTTACTTAAAGATATATAATTTTATTTTACATGCTATTAGTAATTTGGTCACGTGGATTTATCTAGAATTTTTTAAAAATTGCAACTTAGGGTAATTTAGAAACTTGAGTGCCCTTCCTAAAGTGCTCGTTTTTTTTCTGATCCCTACACATATTGAAAGCTTTCCCTTTTCTTGTACTAATAGTGTAATTTCAAAGTTTTAACACAGCAATAGTAAGAGTGAAAACAAATTTCCTATAATTGAATTGATTGATACCTGCTTAGTCTAGGAGTTATGTTTAATGGTGTTTATAAGTATATTTGTTATTGTTTCTTTAACTTCTTATCTATAACTCCAGATTTTCCCCTGCCTTTGGTGTTCAATAAGTAAAGTAACTTGGAAGCAACTAGATCATATTGTATAGCAAGACCATTTGTATATTCACAGCCTGGAGATGGTGAGATAGACTGGATGGAGATAAGGAGGGAAAGGATGATATTTTAAAAAGTGGACACTTTGAATCAGCTATTTTTGCTTTAACATATATATATATTTAACATATGTATTTGTTATATGTTAACATTTTAACATATAAATATATATATATATATTTAAAATATATAAAACCACACTTTACTGTTTATCAGACTTAAATTCCCTAGTTTCTATTTAAAGGTAACAATCCAAATTTGGTTGTCATTTAAACAGTGTGTAGGGAATTGTACTTGCATCTTCTTAAATGTTAAGTGTAAATATTTCTGTTATAAGGAGAGCTTGCTAAGTAGAATGTTTTATATTGTTTGATCCTGTTTTTTTTTTTTTTAAGGAAAAGATTTGTTTGATTATCTCCACCATAAAACAACTCAACCGTGGTTTTATGCTCTAGTATATATAGTTCATTACTGCACTGAAAGATGATTTCATGCTGTTAGCTTAAGACTTTCCTTTAAAGTAGCTTTTATATAAACTTAACCTTTAGTATTTATTATCACTAAGGTTTCACCAGTGAAATGGAATATTTCTGAGTATGCCTAGAAATTTAGTTATGTTATTTTTAAAGTTGGATAGGGTATGGCAATATCCTCTTTGTGAGTCACTCTTGTTTCGTATTTTGTATCTTCCGATGAAAAAACTCTACCATTGACCAAAGCTTCTCTCTCCTAAAATTCCTTGTTACTTACTCCTTGGACTCGCCTGTGTCTTTGTAATTTGCCTGCTGCTTATTGAAATAGTGATCTGTCTGCCTTTCAGTGAGTCACGTGTGGTAGCCTTGGAGATTTTGTGGCAAACAAATCTGATTGTTGGTTTTAGATTTTATGCCTCATTGAAGCCTTTAGTTATTTGAGCCAAAAAGTGGTGATAACGTCTGTGTGTGATGAAACTTTTGACTTTTATGCAATTCTATTCTTGAATCAGAAAACCAGTAGAGCAAAGACCTGGTTTCATTCCAGTATTAAGTATATTTCATTAAAGTATACTTTTTTCCATAGTAAAAATGTTCACTTTGCTTTCATAGCTAATTCCAATATGGATAATTTACTACTTACTGGCATGAATATTGCTTTGTTTTTACTTGAAGACCTTTGCTTTTACAAAAGCTATGGCATAAATAGCATTGAAATACATATTGTGCTTATTTTCTAAATTCTTACGTAACACTAACAATGACAGGAGAATGAGTTTTCAGTACTGTTTCTATTTTAAAATTACTTTAAAAATGTTTAAGATTTGTTTTTTTTTCTGAGTACATAAATGCATTAAAAAAGAAAATATGTTATCATAAAATTAAAGAATTATAAAAAAAGGACTTGTTCTCTCACCAATAATTCATTAAAAATTATAGTTCTAATTATCAATGAACATGCTCTACTTTTTCTTCAGGTTTGTAAATTTTGTATGGTGAGAGCATTTTGAGAAAACCTCTTTAATTATTAATTATTAGCACATAAACTGTTAATTTCATTGTCAGAAAGTCTGAAAATTTTATGTCCTAAAAACAATTTGACTTAAATTTTCACTTTTTAAGGGGAACAATACAGTGACTTGTTATTTTAAGTTTATTAGAGAAACATGGATAGGAATAAATATTAGTTTTTCAGAAGGTCACACTGAGTGAGTTTTTTAGAAGCATCATAATTAGAGATGCACTTGAAAAAAATGTGTTTCCAAAGGAAAATGTTAACTTAGTTCAGTGGCATTTCTCATAAACAGTTTTTGAAGTTGGCAATGTAGGTACATATGTGAAGTATGCATAATTATGTATCCTAAAGATATTAACATTACACTTAAATTTGTACATTGGTTCATAACAGATATTTAGTCTTCCAAACAGAGAAAAGCTTGACACAGTGATTAAATAAAGCATTAGATAATTACAGATATATTTAGGAACATAAGGTAAAAAAAAAAAAAATCAACATGTATTCTGGTGTACTGGGTTAGCACTTAAGCTGTAGAATCAGAGTACCTTTATTTGCAGCCTGTTGTTTCCATGTTTCAGCTATCTGACTATGATTTTGGCAAATTATCTTAATAAAAATGGAGTTAATAAATGAAGTAACTACTTTGTAGACTTGTGCTGAATAAGTATCAGCTGCCACTATGATCATTATGGTTACTATTATTCCAAGGTAAAAGACATAACTATTCTATACTGTATCTTTACAGAAAAATTTAGCCTTTACTTACAGTTGTTACAAGGCTACATGTCTTCCTGTATGATGGGTGTTTTCATCATTTTTATATTTTTCTGATCATAAAAAATAATGCATATTCACTTTTTTGAGAACCTACCTTTCTCCACCAGTGAACAATATGAGTGTTTTTTCAAGTAATCATTTATAGATCTACCCAAATCTTAAAAAAAAAAAAAAAAACAACTATATACCAGTGTATAATATAGTCAGAATACAACTTTGTATCATTTTCCCTGTAGATACCCATTTATGACTGCATTCTCTGGTTGTTATAAGAGTACTATTGTACTTTTTGTGTCTTTGTCCTCATGTTTTTACGTATTTGCAGTTTTTCTTTAGATGTCTGTCAACATTGTTTTACTGGATAATAGGATATATGCACTTAAATGACACATTGATAGACTCAGCAAAATGCCCTTCCACAAATACTGGGCTATTTTGACTCACTGCTTATTTCCCCAAACTATTACTAATACTTGGTGCTATCAATGCTTTATTATTTTGCCACATTGATGAGTAAAAGTTTTCATTACATTAATTTGCATTTTAAATATGAGGGAGACAAGGAGCTTTTTATGTATTTGATTGTTTACATTTTGTTTGAATTGTCTATTCAGTCCCTTTATCCAAATTTGTCTTTTATTGATTTTTTTTTAGAAGCTCTTCATTTGGATATGTTTTTTCTTCTCTGTGGGGCAAATATTTTCTCAGTCTTCTTTACCTTTGCTTATGGTGTATTTTCTTACATAGAAGCTTATGTCTTTATTCCTACCTGTCATATATTTCATTGACAGGTTATGAAGTTATATAGTTTTTTCTAACATTCCAAGATTATAACTTACTCCCCAGTATTTGCTTTTAATAAATTGCTTGTAATTTTATATGCTTAAATTTTTCATCTCTCTGGAGTTTATTTTTGAGTCTGTTGTAGATGATTAAACTTTTCTTCCAAATATGTAGCCAAACTTGTAACATCCTCTTATTGAAAAACTCTAGAATTATCATTATTATTTTTACCATTATCCGTATTGAGCACCTAGAATTGCCAGCACAATATTGAGTGCTTTACATGTATTGCCCCATTTAATTCTTACAATTACCTTCTGAAGTTGGTGCTATTACTGTATCCACTTTACAGATGTAGAAATCACAGGATGGAATCTTAGTGACTTGACAGAGATCATGCAGCTAGATAGTGTAAGGTTACGAGTCACGATTTGGATGTAAGTAGCCTAGTTCCAGAATCTGTTATGCTGTTATGTGGGTTTCCTGTGCCTCATATTGTGGCACTGTTCCAGTATTAACGGTCTTTGATGCGCTGTCTTTAAGCTTCACCTACTCTCTTGGCCTTGACTTTGCCCATTATCTCCTTTGCTCTCATGCCTTCCTGCCTGCATTTGGGCCTGGCCAGCAGGTCCGGGAGCATTCCTGTCCTCCGTTTTTTGTGCTCTTCCTTTCTTCAGCAAATACAGAGTAATGACTCTCAGTGTTAGAGGCACTTTGCAAAATATGACAGATGTGCCGCAGAATACCAGAACTAAAATGACTATTCTTACCATCCACAAGAAGAGGGACAATGTGTGAATTTGATCACAAATGGAGTTGCTTTTTGTGCTTGTCTTTAACATTTAATTAAATAACTACCACATACCAGGCTAAACTATCACATTAAAATATTACTGAATTAAAAGTTACAGTACATTGGGGCACCTGGGTGGCTCAGTTGATTAAGCGTCAGAGTCTTGATCTCAGCTCAGGTCTTGATCTTGGGATTATGAGGTTAAGCCCTGTGTTGGGCTCTGCGCTGGCATGAAACCTACTTTAAAAAAAGGAGGAAGAGAAAAAAGTTTACAGTATATTAATGTTACTTTCAGAATGAAATTTCTAAATAAAGTGCAGTTAAATGTTGAGGTCTTCATAAGGAGTGGCTGATAGGAAGTTTTTGTTTGTGTGTTTGTTTGTTTTTCCCCCAGTTCTCTGAAACTTCTTGCCTTGAAAAACTAGTTATCTTTTGGATTTCTTCAAATATGTCTCACCCCTCCCCAAGTTCTAACATTAAAAAACATGCATGAACACAAAAATGGCAAAAGACATGGCACATTTGGGTAAATTTGAAACAGAAATGTGACTTGAATGTACTTTACTGCAACCTGAAAGAGTCCATCAGCTCATTTCTGAGAAAAAAGCCCAATTTTGTCTGTGCCTTCAGCCTCAGCTCTTCTCTCACTTGACTGTTCCTTTGGTGTCTCAGTCTTCAGGAACCAGTATTACTGTGGATATTGCCGTGATGGGTGAAGCTCATGGTCTCATTACCGACCTCCTGGCAGACCCTTCTCTGCCCCCCAACGTGTGCACGTCCTTGAGGGCCGTGAGCAACCTGCTTAGCACCCAGCTCACCTTCCAGGCTATTCACAAGCCCCGCGTGAATCCTGTTATTTCCTTCAGTGAAAACTACACCTGTTCTGATTCTGAAGAAAGCTCTGAAAAAGACAAGCTGGCTATTCCCAAGGTAAGTATTAAGGACACGTTCCTGGAAAGGTTAAATTTTTTTTGTTTTGTTTTCTGGGTCTGTTTGTTGTCACCCCACACCCATATGGAAGATTTATGTCAGTGACTCAGTGAAGACGTGTTGATCATGGTGATCAAAGTTAATAAAAATATAAACATAAAGACTTGTGTCCTTAAACCTAATAGCTTTCTACAAGTGAAAGCTTTACCTTGTTATGTTACCTTTTTATTATTATTATTATTATTATTTTGACTTTGAAGAAGATTTTACTCCTCTATGCCAGGCTCTGTTCTGTGGGCTAAAGATGTAGCAGTGAGGGATGGGGGCAGGAAAAAGTCCCTGCTCCTGGTGTTTAAAATCTGGTGTCTTCTGAAACCCAAGGATGCTCTGCACATGATTTCTTTGTGTGATACCCTTCAGAGTACGCTCCTGGTTTTCCCAAACCCAAGAAGTTTTGAACTCAGAACAGTTTTGATTGATTCTGGATTATTTAAGGTAAAAGATGGCCTTAGTTATTTGTAGAATTCTTTCTTTTTACATGTAAGATCGGAGTTTTACAAACATAAGCTGTAGGAAATCGGATCCTACAGCCAGTTTAGACCTTGCATGAGAATGGGTCATATTAAAGACTAAAAAAAAAAAAAGTTTTAAGTCATCTCTGGCACATCCTGCAGTTGTCTGTTTGGTAAACAGGCGTCTGTCCTCTTTAGCTAGTGGTCAGTCAGTAACACCCTTGCTTTAGCTATTCTGAGTCTCTTGACTCAGGAATGTGTTTTTCACACAGCTTTCTCAATTAGGTATTTACATAATTTTTTGAACATCTGCTTCTCTGCAAAAAGTATGGCTAAGCATGATAAGACAGTAAAGGAATGAAGAGAGATTAACTGATTCCTTTCAGTCTCAAAAGAGACATGAAGTTAGGCATCAATCCTGATATGTAAAATGCTTGACCTCTTCTCTTACTATTGAATTACATTCTAAGATGAATATTCAGACCTTTAGGAAATATAGGAAGCTAGTATCAGAGTCATTCTTTTTTTTAATGTTTATTTTTGAGAGAGGGACAGTGCAAGTGGGGGAGAGGCAGAGAGACAGGGGGAGAACACAGCATCTGAGGGAGGCTCCAGGCTCTGAGCTGTCAGCACAGAGCCCGATGCGGGGCTTGAACTCACGAACTGCAAGATCATGACCTGAGCCGAAGTTGGATGCTCAACTTGACTGAGCCACCCAGGAGCCCCTGTCATCGTTTAGATGAAGACCCCAAAATGTTAATTTTGTAATAGTCATTCCTTTATTGAATTCCTGACCACCTAGATCCAGATAGGTAATATTCAGCCAATAGATTTTAATAAATTTGCTTCCAATTTAAAACCTATTTCCTCCCATTATATTACATAGAAGTCAGTGATCAAAAATATGCTTGATAATAAAATCAACACTCCTTCTTCCTAGCGTCTGAGAAGGAGTTTGCCTCCTGGTTTGTTGAGACGTGTTTCATCAACTTGGACAACCACCACCTCAGCCACAGGCCTACCCACTTTGGAGCCTGCCCCAGTCCGGAGGGACCGTAGTGCCAGCATCAAACTGCATGAAGCATCTTCATCAAGGTTAGGCAATGCTCCTGTTGGTTTCATGTCTCTAGAGAAGTTATTTGCCAAAAGGAATGATAAATTGCAGAGGAAAGGTGGACCAACTAATTACAGTTGCTTGGAGGCCAGTGTCAAAAATGAAGATGGTATATGGTTTAAATGCAGAGCAGTACTATAGGGATTAATATTAGATAGTTAGGCTTAAGTTGTGTTGTGTGACCTTACATGTAAATGGGAACAGGGAGTTGAGTTAATGCCCGCCAGTATGACAGGATGGGAAGAGTTGAGCCCAGAGCAAAGGTAGGCTAGATTTTACAGAGACTGAGATTCATATTGAGATTCTTAAATCAAAGGCATACAACCTGATATTTGCAAATTGTTGTTAGATTTCCCCCAGCCCACCAGACCGGTTATCCTAGTATGATATGAAAGGCAAAAGATCAGATCAAAAAGTAGATCGTCATCCTGAAGGTATCTGGATATGTTCAAACATTTGGTGATTTAAAGTTTATTTAGACAAAGGACAAATTGGTGGCTAGCAGAGACAGGACATGGGGGGTGACGTGGGCCAAATAGGGAAAAATAGGGAAAGGGGGTCAAAAGGTACAAACTTTGAGTTTTAAATAATTGTGATAAGGATATAATATACAGCATGGTGACTATAGTTAGTAATACCATATCACACATTTGAAAGTAGCTAAAAGAGTAAATCTTAAAAATCCTCCTCTCAAGAAAAAAAAAAATTTACTGTGTGGTGATGGATGCTAACAAGACTTATGGTGATTATTTCACAATATATACAAATATCAAATCATTATACACCTGAAACTAATATGTTGACAATATCTCATTTGAGAAACAGAATAGACTTTATGTAGTATGTTAATTAAAATTTTACAAAGTGATTTAAAAGCCAGAATTACCAAAGCTAAAGAAAGATAGTGTTAAGATCTAGAAAGAATTCTGAAGAAAACTTCGTGAAAGAGGTGCTTTTAGAGGGAGCTATTGTGTTTGTCCTTTTCTAGTTAGAATAAAAATAGCATACTTTGCATGAATTCAGTAATTTTGAAAACATTTCCCATACGATTTTAGGTTTTCGAAACATTTGCATCAGTTTTATTAATGATGAAATGACTAAAAAATAACCACATCTTTGTTGAACTCCATGAAGGTAATATTAGAAGTAATTTTCTCCTGATCTGGGCCTTGAATATCAATAAAGCACTATTTTGAGATTGGCAGAGAAATGGAAACCTTTTGAATTAGAACTTTAATGACTAACTTTTCTTTCTTTGTCATTTAAAAATATGTTTAATTGGTTTCTCCCATATTAACATGGATAGTCTAATGAACCTATAGAATCCAAAGCAAACTCAAATGATTCTTTCACGTATCAGTGTAATTCTCCATTTTATTACCTAGACTTCTGTAAAACTTTAAATGCCACCACAGGAGAAGATTACCCAATCTGATTCATGAACATTTCCCAAAGTTTTAAATTACAGGTCTTTGGTGATATATTCCTCTGAAAATATTGACTATTGTCAGTGTCTCCAACAGCAAATATTGATAAGTGATACTGGATCATAGTTAAATATTTGTTCCTTAAGAAAATGAATTTCGGGGGTGCCTGGGTGGCTCAGTTGGTTAAGGGTCTGACTTTGGCTTGGGTCATGATCTCACAGTTTTTGAGCTCAAGCCCCATGTTGGGCTCTATGCTGACAGCTCAGAGCCTGGAACCTGCTTTGGATTGTGTGTCTCCCTCTCTCTGCCCCACCCCTGCTTGTGCTCTTTCTCTATCAAACATGAATAAACATTAAAAAAATTTTTTTGTAAAGAAAGAAAATGGATTTTGTTCTCAGTGTATATCTTTAGGGAAGCTATTTTACCGACCAATTTTTTCCAGGATTTCTGTCATAGAATAGCTAATGCCCCATGGTTTTTTTTCCATACAGTGACTTTGCCAGAAATCCATTTGTGCATTTTTGAATGATTCCTTTATTTCTGTAATTGTTTGTTACTTCTTGTCACATTTCATTTCTTATATTTCTTTTCTTCTTAGTTAAGTGAGATTAAGGACTGTAACTGAAATTATCATGAAGAGGGTTTCAAGAACTTTTATGAGCTGAACTCCCAGGGATCCTGTCATCCTGCTTAATGAAATAAATACTCATAATCAAATATTTTCAACATAATTTAGGAAGAGTGTAAAATCTCATTCATTTTCTTTGTCCAAGAAAAAAAAATACTTAAAGCTGACTTGCCAGAGTATACTTCCCCCCCCTAATTTTACTATTCCTTAATTTCACTATGCTATTGAAAATCCTGATATAAAATCTGAAAACAGTACAAATTTTCACCACAATGAGTAAATGAAATTCATTCTGAAGAGAATTTAAGGGAATAACCATATATTAGTGGCAATAGTACCACCATTAACTACAACTAGTTTTGGTGGACTCCTTTGTCATGGGTGAATATTCAAAGTTAAAAATTCACTTAGAAGACCTATTGATAAAACTACAGATAGATTTCAAAACTGATTTGAGTGTTAGCCCTTGTGGTTTCTTCCCTTTCAGCCTTTTTGTTTCTTCCTTTCCTATGTGCCTATTGAAGACTCTGAGGACTGTAGTTATCAGAAGAACAGAGGTGAGAAGTGGAAATTAGGAGCAACCCTCAGCTTACCTTACGTCCCCTTCAGTATTTAGCTAGGTGATTCACTCCTGGGTAGTTTTACCTACAGCCGGGTAGAAAGGACGCTGGACTGAGGATCAGAAAGACCTTGGCCCTACCACTCAGAGATGCGTGTCCTGAAGAGCAGTCCTTGTCTGAGCCTCAGCATCCTCTGCAAAGAATCCTTTAGAGAAGGGGGAACTGTGGCACAATTGTGAGATAAATCAGGTAGAAGAATACCAGATGCTTCAAAAAAAAAATAGGCTTGAGATAAGTCACAAAAGGCTGAAATAAATCACACCCTAGTGACTGACTGAACTGACCCCTCCTTCAGTATATTAGGCAGAAAGGAAACTTGGTTTAAAAACAAACAACAACAACAAAAACTTAGGATCTGGTAAGACTTTTTGAACCTTGGATGGTGTTGTTATGGGTAGAACTAAGATTATAAAATTTACATTTGTGGAAGGGGATTGAGATCTTCCACAGCAGACATGTACAAACTTTTCCTCTTGTCACCTTGAGGTGCCCAAGTAAAGGTTTCCCCAAGCTACTTTCCTCTTCCAAACCCAAATTATTATGTACATATTTATGTGATTGAAACAGCAATCATGAAGGTGTGAGGGTCAGTCCAAAGCTGAAAGCTATTGTGAGGCTCACAGAAGGCAATGTATTTGAAAGTGCCAGTAAATTATAATGCACATATATACATACACATATACGTATATCTACATATACATAAACATATAGCTTTATTGTTTTATTGATATCTATTTTAATAAATGTTATATTAAGGACTGTATAGCTAGAATTTTAATTTGTCTTCAAGTTCATTTATTAACTTAATTATTAAAGGTACTCTATTATACTTTATAAAACTTTGCAGAATTAGCATATTTTCAATGTTTTCATTAAAAAGTAGACAGCTTTTGAGCTAGCTTTCATAATAGAAAACTTTTTGTGATAATAACAAATGTACAAATATAATAAAATGTAGTTAATGTTAAGGTCTTTTCTTTTAAAAGTCTACATAGAAAAGTAATAACCATTCATTATGTTATGTACTAAGAAATTAAAACTCCTAGGCCAATATACATTGCATAAAAATTCTTCATAGTAATCTTATTGGTCATTCAATCAAGCAAAAGAAGTTAAAGAACAGCGCTGTAAAGAAATAGTGTAGTTATCTATCTCAGATTCTAAGTTTTCTTTGATTTCATTGTTTCAGAATTTTAGGCATTCTGAAATGCCTAGAATGAGATTTCAAGAAGAATATGAAACAAATATTATTTTGTGTGCTTTTCTTAATTGATAATCACTGGAGTTCATTCTATAGTTCATTCACTCTATAACATGTCTTTGTTATAATTTGTTTTGTAAACTGCTATTAGAATTAGGAGAAAAGATGAAGTTTTCAAATACCTAAGTCAATAAGTGAAGAAAAATGTGAAAAGGAAAATAAGAAATGAAGTAACATAAGTGTCAGAGTGTTAAATGGAATTCAATATACAGATTTTTTTGAATTGTTTTTAATGTTTATTTATATCTGAAGAAGAGAGAGACAGACCATGAGTGGGGAGGGGCAGAGAGAGGGAGACACAGAATCCAAAGCAGGCTCCAGGCTACGAGCTGTCAGCACAGAGTCCGAGATGGAGCTCGAACTCACAAACCATGAGATCATGACCTGAGCCAAAGTCGGATGCCCAGCCGACTGAGCCACCCAGGCACCCTGTAAGTTATGGATTTTATTCATTGCTAATGTTACTAATAATCAGAGAATATAGGCAGTAGTAAAACACATGCTTAGCATTCTTCCCTTCAAGAAGTATGAAACTATTAGTGCAGCCCCCTAAAAAAGTCCTTTTGTTCCACATTAGCACATGGGTCTATTTTGTATTTAACATGCAGAATTCTAAGTAATTCATGCATAATGTTGCTTGCACAGAGGAAGCCATTTTGCTTATGGGACACCTCTAAATTATGCGTTATTAATTATGCATCTTACACGACCAATCTCCACCATTCATGACTCCATACCTCCATCAATTTCAGGTTTATTTACAATAAGCCACACAGACCAGGTACATCCTGCTTACACTGCCAGAAAGGAGGCTGCCAGTCCAAGATTGGCAGAATGTCAAATTGTCCAATTATACTCATGCAAATTATAGATCTGACCTAGTACCAAATTTACAAATGTTTAAAAGCGCAAAGGTATTAGCAAAACATGACCAGGTGTTTTTCCCATGGAGCATTCCAAGATTGCCAACATAGCTTCCTAATTACAATATATTCTCAAATTACAATATATTCTGTTTCAGATTTCACTTAAGGTTTTGAGCACTGCATTCAAATAAATTTTGCTTTAGAACACCTCCAAAATTCATATCCCATTAATTACATGGGTGTGTAATATTCTCCTCCCCAACCTTCCATAGATCCATTAATTCCAGATTTATTTATAGTTATAATCTAGGCAAACCAAGGATAGCTTGATAAAAGCATCCCTAGATGAAGTCTCACTGTCCATTACCTTTCTCCTACTAAACAGCATCACTGTGTTTATCAAAATGTCCATCATTAACGTGTTTACAAGGCGATTTGGCTCAGCATCCCTTTCTTTCCAGAGTGTCACCAATAAAAGAAATTGTAGGCTAAATGCTTGTTGCTAACCTTTTCTTCACAAAAAAATGCTTGTGCAAAGAATACTATCTTTGAATAATTTTATAATCACTTAATTTTCAAATTCAGATATACCAAGAATAGATGAGGCACCTGCCATTCATAACTAATGTAAATTACGAACTTTGTTAAAAGCTTTGTCAAATTTGGGGCACCTGAGTGACTCAGTGTGTTAAGCATCCAACTTGGCTCAGGTCATGATCTTGTGGTTTCTGAGTTCGAGCTCTGCATTGGTCTCTCTGCTCTCATTGGAGAGCCCACTTCAGATCCTCTATCTCCCTCTCTCTCTGCCCATCCCCAGCTCACACATGCTCTCTTGCTCTTTCTCTCTCTCAAAAATAAACATTAAAAAAACAACTTTGTCAAGTTTTTAGAAAATCTGTGAGGAACATGATTATAGTAGTACACTAAGAAGGTGTCTGGTTCCTACTAACTGGATAAATAGGAAAATTATCTTTCCTCTTTTATTAACCCAGTATGTTTGATGAGTAACTGCTGTATCCCTGAAGCAGAAATTGAGCTCAGATAACTTATTTTTTTTATTTGGAAGTCATGTAGTCATGTTGCTGAAGCTGGACCATGACTCAGATTGGCAAGCTGAATATGGAAATGGTGATTGCGTTGTGGCAAGATCTATCCCAATAATTGATTAATAAATACTTCATTTTTCTTTATGCTCTGTCTTTATAGTGCTGTTTGTCCTGATTCTTGGAATAACCCAGTGATGATGACCCTCACCAAAAGCAGATCCTTCACTTCGTCCTATGCTGTTTCTGCAGCTAACCATGTAAACTCAAAAAAGCCAAATCGACCAGGTTAGTAGCTTTTTAGGAGAAGAGTTCCTCCTTAGTGAGTGTGTAGTCATGGGGTAAACTAAGCCTTAAGTGTTGAAATAAGATTCTGAGAATTCATACTAGGATATGTTTGGTTTGACAATTCTAAAAAGAAAAAGCCTCAATAACCAATTAATTTCTTAAATTTCCACAGATGCTTTCAATTTCTGCTAGGTATCCTATCTTGAACTTATTGGATGAATAGGAAATAAGTATCATCATTGAGGATAATCTGTGGAAGCATCATCTTGTAATATAAAATCTAATGATGTTCATGCCAATTTCAATTTTATTTTTAGTGTTAAAATTAGTTTTCAGGAGTATGGTAGTTATAGGAGTTAAGAAATGCTTCATTTGCTATACATATTATAATTCTTTCAAAGAAATTCTTTTGTTTTTTTTAATTTTTTAAATATTTGTTTTAGAGAGAGAGAGAGAATGAGCAGGGGAGGGCAGCGAGGGAGACACAGAATCCAAAGTAGGCTCCAGGCCCTGAGCTGTCAGCACAGAGCCCGACACGGGGCTCAAACCCACAAATTGTGAGATCATGACCTGAGCCAAAACCAGATGCTTAACTGAGCCACCCAGGCGCCCCTCAAAGAAATTCTTTATGTCACTCATCCCCTCATATATAAAGGGGTATATGAAAGGAAGAGGTAATTAAATTTGGAGAAAATACAGTTCAGAACCTTTGAGAGCCCTTTGGAAAAGCCCACAAATTAGCAACGAAAAAACCCAATAGCACAATGGGCAGGAAGTTTTCCTTACCTTTCAAGACTGGTACAAAATGAAATTTGATGTGATTTCTCCCATCTGGTATCTCGAATATAACTCTTGCATGGGGTTTTCCACGTTGGACTCAATGTACACTGTATACTTCTAAGCATCAGCTTCTCCCTTCCCTTGAGCTTCCTTTATTCAACAAATATTTGTGAAGCAATCACAGTCTCAGACCCTGAACTAGTTTGGGGAATATGGCAGTGATTAAGCCAGACCCACTTCCTCCTGTCACTAGAATTACATTATCATGGGGAATACAAACAGATCGATAGCCACTACTATTTAGTGTGTTAAAGGCTATGATGAGGAAGAGAGGGAAGACTTTCAAATAATGAAAGATGAAAAGAGATAAGATCCAACACATTGAGAGAAAGCTTAAGGAACTTGAGTCTAGATGAGTGGCAAAATTGGCAAGCACAAGGGGGATGGAAACAGACATGCAGATAGGACCTGGAGATCTATGGAAAAGAGTATAGATATCAAAATTAAGGACAGTTAAGTATGTTTCAGGTAGGAAAGTGAATGTTTTGGGTAAAATTACTTCATTTAATTAGAATTTGGGCTGATTCAAGACTGGAATATGGTTTTTGTCAGATTCTTTTGCTAGATTGTCCCCCTTCTAGAATGTCACTTGAGAGTCTGGGGTATATACGATGACCTCTTCTTCTTAGAATGTTCTGACTAGAAGTTTTCACCTCTCAGCACTGCAGAAAACTCTAATGAAATTTTCAGTAGCTTCCGGCGTATGTTCTTAATCTTCTGCTTTTATAGCAGCTTAAGAATTCTCCAAAAGGCTCCAGGGAAAAACTGCCCCCTTCTCACTTGGCCGTTAGACAGTCACATTCTAGCTGCCATGGCGGCAGTCCCAGACTCCAATTTTCCTGTCATTAGCGTTGTGACGTTGCTAAAAGTTCTGCTGACTTGCTTCCTTAATAGCTGCACCCTTCTGCTTAGATTCTTAGACTTCTGCTCCATGAAAATGGTCAGTAAATAATGTTCTGAAAGGAAGAATAGTTCATAAGACTTTTGCTTACCCTTCCGTGGTATCTTCTCTTTGCTCTCTCTGAGAACCTAGTCCCTCTGAATTGATCATCTTGTCTTAAAAGCTTTTTATTTTTAAACTCTTCTATTTGTTCTTAAAGAAACATGGGTTTATTACAAACTATGGCATCAAAGCCAGAACCAGAAGTCCTCAAAATGGCAAAGTGTCTATGTGGGTCAGAGAAACAGTGCTCACGTTCATTCCACTAATATTTCAAAACACCACCTTGAAGTAGAAACTTTTGATTTTAAAAGAAGTGCATCTCCTCTATTGTTTCTTACGTCTGGAAATTTTACTACTCTCTTCCCCCTTTGATCATCCACTTTCTATTGATGACTATTTCTTGGAATCACGTAAGCAACAAATTTGCTTAAGTCTCTGTTTAGTGTAGGACGACACTTCCTCCAGAAAAGGCTCCAGGGAAAAACTGGAAAGTATGATTTTGTTAGAATTGCATCATTGACAGAAACCACTAAAAGCAATGCAGGTTTCCAGAAACTAATCTCGTCCTCTCTGCTCTTTGGTAATGTTCATTAAGTCATATAATTTAGAAGTTATTAATGACCTGAGAAATATGGACCTGAGTAATATGGATCCTCATCTTGGGCTCCATCAAGAGAGAGGAACTGAATTTGAGTATTCCACATTAAGCCGGAGAGAGATTTTAAGGGGGCACTAAAGTCATTCTAGGTCAGTGGGACCCTTGGTTCTCTACAAAAATATGTGCAAATATTTTTGGAGGAAAGCATCACCAGTTAAGGGCTAACCTATCAAGTTCAAACAAATTGGAGCTTATAAGCAAGAGCACTAAACACACATAAAAGACACACACAGGGTTTCTAGCCATGAGTTAGAAACAAACAACAAACAAAAACAACTTTACAGATTTCTAAAAGGGTTGAAATATTTAAATGCTAAAATATTTACATATTTATGTTATAACTTTAAAGTATATAAATATTTTAAGGAAAATATGAGATCATAAAAAGTAACAGCAATGAGAGAAGACATAACTGCAGAGCAGCTAAATATAACTTTCAGAAATGTAATCCAGGAAAAAGGATAGATTAAATGGAATAATACACTATTAAAGGGAGAAATAGTAAACTGGTGAGTGGAGAATATGAAGAAACTACCTAGAATGTGGTAGAGATGAAAAATGGGGAGTATGAGATTTTAAGAAATGTACGAATATAAGAAAAGGCTAGTATAACATCATAGTTTTAGTACAGGATAGGAGACATAAATGCTGAGGAAGGGCAGAGTAAAGGCAAAAAAAAAAAAAGTTACACAAAGACAAAATAGTGAAATTACACAACACTGAAAACAAAACAAAAATCTTAAAGTCAGCCAGAGAAAAAGGAAATTTCAGGGAAAGCAAGTCAGTCTGAGAGCAAGCAGAACTATCTAAAATAAAGGGCATCAGAACATAGAACATTTTTCTTCCAAGTTCTGAGAGAATGTAACGAACTCTAGCAATGATCCCTGAAAATATAGTCTTTCTGAGAGAATATAATAGCCTGAAATTGTGTAGCTGGCACATCTATCTCACAACAGTAGAGGAATTTTCAGATTCCTAAGATATTTTCAGAAAGTCAAAACCTTGCCACCTGCCAAATCTTAACTAAAGGAATTTAGGATGGATGTATTCTAGAAAGCAAAGTAATAGAAGAGAAGTCTGAGATCTAATAAAAATGGTTACTAAATTTAAAAACCATCAATTTATCAAATGTTATGTGCATAAATAATAGTATTTTTACATTTGTAAGTATTTTTTTTAATTTTTAAGGACAGTATTAAAATATCAGACAATAATAATATGTACCATAAGGGATGAAATATAAATGTAAATGTTCTACTTTCTTGTGTAGCTCAGGAAAAGGACTCAGATGAGGAGCCTGAGGCACAAAGATGTTAAGTAACTTGCCCAAGTTCACAGTTATTCCTGAATCTTTTATTTTGTCCCAATGACTTTATACTAGAAGAAAATTGATGACAACAAATGGAGGTAATTTAAAATTAGGATTTTCTTTTTTTGTTGTTGTTCCTGTCTGGCCAAGTACATGACAATGGAAGGATTTGATTTTGTATCTCTCAGTTTCTTCATTTAGGTTAGAAAATTAAAATTATCAAAATAAACAACCAATGTGCTCATTTTGACAGCACATATACCAAAATTGGTGTACAAATGCTGAATCATTGTACACCTGAAAGTGATGTTCCATGTCAATTATATGTCAATTAAAAAAAAAGCTGAAAACTATAGTTAGTGCATTCACTGGAGATAAAGAGCAAATGATGGCACAGACATGAGGAACAGCCTCATCTTCCTGTGTCCTACTCCTCAGTTTATACAACTGTAGTCAAGAAGAAAGAACAGAGTACAAAAAGAAAAAAATTTCCATGTTACATACCCCAAAGGCAGATGGTAGAAATTAGAACCCAGGCATGGTGAGAGCCTCTCTCCATTCTTGCCATAAAGTACATAAGGTATCTCCATCATGATTACTTTGGAGGGGATTTCGCATTGTGACATACTTAGATTGCTGTCACAGCAGAACTAAATGTTTATAAGATAACCTACGTCCTATGCATGCTGAATTCAACTAAACAAATCCCTGAAAGTCTGCCAAGAGGGAAGAAAGTCCATCAAGAATCAGAGAGCTGAAATTCAATTACAGTTCTTCCTGATCACATGGGCTCTTCTGTTTT
Source organism: Acinonyx jubatus (assembly GCF_027475565.1). Taxonomy (NCBI): domain Eukaryota; kingdom Metazoa; phylum Chordata; class Mammalia; order Carnivora; family Felidae; genus Acinonyx; species Acinonyx jubatus. Next base: position 52,672,345 of record NC_069387.1, read on the forward strand.
GATACCTTTGTTTTTCTGCATTGATGACGTATTGGTGTTGATTGAGCTAAGTGGGTGTGATCTGTTTGATGTTATTGACTGAGATGCCTATGTGGAAAGGGGCTAGGAAAAGCCCCTTTATGTGGCAAAGAGTATAAGGAAATGGAACCAAATGAAGTGTGAAGAGAATAGGAGGAGGAAAGTAAGAAGTAATAGGCAAGAGAGGATAGGGGGATGCAAGCATAGAGAATAAACACTGAAAGGTAAATGTTTCCAGAGGGAACTAATGAAATCTATTCCTTCCACGAATCAAGTAAAACAGTGTATTCTCTAACTCAATCAGTGTTAATATAAATAGTTGAAACAAACCAATTATTATACAATTGCTAATATAAATGGATAAAATCACATAGAAGTCCTTTGATTAAAGCGCAGGAACAGGATATTTAAATATAATTTACATTTTCAAACTTTTTTATTAGGAGTCACTGGCAATGTAGAGCTGCCATTGTCATTCTGCTTTTAAAATTCCTCCAGGTCATACTTACTGCATTTGCAGTAGAACCTTTCAAGATTCTTTTCATTTTTATAAGATTCTTATAATCCTTTTACAGTGATTACAAATCTCTCTACACCTACAAGGTAGACGGAGTTTTCCCTACAGAAAATTTGAGGTGAGAGAGAACTTTAATTATGGTGCTCGGTGGTTGCGGGGGAGGGGGTTGTTTCTTTTTGCATTCTCTATACGGTAGATACGTTTTCTGTTTTGGAAAAATATTAGGGCTGTCCATTTTACTGAGGGCATAAAAAAGAGACATGTATTTATTAGACATGCTCACTCCTTTCTTGTTCAATTAAAATTAAAATGAGAGTTTTACAGCATAAAACAGATGGATTCACTTAAGTAATTTTCCTCCAGTATTGTTTATCATCTCCCTTTAATTGTCCAGAATTCCTAGTGTCTTGACACATTTTCTCATGCTCTTAGAAGCAAGGAATTAAAACCTGAATCACTCAAAGGAGTTGAGATTTTAAAATTTTAAAGTTACATTTTTAATTTTTTTTAATGTGTCAGTTTTAAGTATTTCACATCAGGATGGTTTGAATCATTCAAAGATTTATATTTCATAAGCTGTATCTTTTTCCTGGAGTCTCAAATACAAAATGATAAATAAAATTAAGAATGCATGTTTAGGGGTGCCGGGGTGGCTCAGTTGGTTACGCATCCAGCTTAGGCTCAGGTTATGATCTCACAGTTATGGGTTCGAGCCCTGTGTCAGGCTCTGTCCTGACAGCTCAGATCAGAGCTTGGATTCCGTGTCTCCCTCCCTCTCTGCCTCTCGCCTGCTTATGCTCTGTCTGTCTCTCTCTCAGCAATAAATAAATGTTAAAAAAATAAATAAATAAAAATAAAGAATATGTTTAACTGAATCCCTTCCCCACCCCATGCATGTACATGTGTAAATGTGCAACATGAAATTGGATGATACTCCAAAGCTCATAAAGTTAAGTCTTCTAACTTAGTACATGATCAAGTTAAAAAACAAAGAAACCTAGAATATAATTTGTTCTTGAAGATTTGTAAGAAGGGCATTTCTCTTGTTTCCTTGGAATCCTCTTCCTTGCATCTGATAATTTTGCTTGTAATCTACCCTTTCTAGAAATAAAGAGTATTTGGTTATTCTTAGCACTGATATATCTCTTTCTACCCAAAGACTAAAAATGTAAATATGTACCCATTTTCTATAGCATTCCTAATTCTTTTTGTTATTAAAACTTTACTGTGCAGTGTATGAAATACTTTGATTTGGGAAAAAGGGAATTTATATGTTTATACCTTTATCTTCTCACCTACAATATAAAAATATTCCTGCTTTCCCACCAGTTTTATTGAAAAATAATTGACACACATCACTGTGTAAGTTTAAGGTGTGCAGCATGATGGTTTGATTTACATATATTGTGAAGTTATTACCATGATAGGCTCAGACAACATCCATCTTTCTCATTATAGATATAATAAAAAGAAAAGAAAGACAAACAAGAAAAAGGAGAAAAAATGTTCTCCTTGTGCTTGGAACACACATGATTTACACTCTTAACAACGTTTCTGTGTATCATACAGCTGTGTTAGCTATAGTCCTTATGTTGTACATTACATCCCTACATTATTTACCTCCTAACTGAAAGCTTGTACCTTTTGACCACTTTCCTCTAATTTCTCCTCCACCCACCCCCTGCTTCTGGTAACCACAGTCTGATCTCTTTTTCTCAGTTTGGTGCTTTTAGTTTTGTTTATTTAAAGCTTCCACATATAAGTAAGATCATACAATGTTTGTCTTTCTCTGTCTTATTTCACTTAGCAAATGTCTTCAAGGTCCATCCATGTTGTTGCCTTTGGTAAGATTTCCTTGTTTTTTTTTTTAAATGGCTAAACAATATTTCATTATACACACACACACGTGTGTGTGTGTGTGTGATGTGTGTGTGTGTGTATAATTTATCCATTTATCCATTGATAGTTACTTAGGTTGTTTTCGTGGGACACAGTTTTTTTTTGTGAATGTTTTCATTTTCATGAAGTGAATTTGAGAGTTTTTACTTGTTTTCAATATTTTTTGGAAGAGTTTGAAAAGAATTGGTGCTAATCTTTAAATATTTGGTAAAATTTACGAGAGAGACCATCTGGCTTTTCTTCATTGGGAAGGTTGATTACTGATTCAACCTTCTTACTAGTAATTAATGTGTTCAGATTTTGTTTCTTCCTGCTTTGGTCTTGGTAAATTATAGGTTTCCAAGAATTTTTCCATTTCTTCTAGGTTGTCCAGCTTGTTGGTATATAGTTATTTGTAGTAGCCTCTTTTGATCCTTTGAATTTCTGTGGTATTCATTGTATTGTCTCCTTTTTCATTTATATTTTGTTGATTTGGGCCCTTTCTCTTTTTCCCTTGCTTCTTTTAGCTAAGGGTTTGTCAGTGTTGTTTATCTTTGCAGAGAACCAATTCTTAGTTCGGTTAATCTACTCTGTGGTTTTTCTTTTTCTATTTCATTTATTTCTGCTCTACTCTTTATTATTCCTTTTATTCTGCCAACTCTGAGTTCAAGTTGTTCTTCTTTATTTAGTTCTTAAGATGTAGATTTTAACTTGTTTATTTGGGATCTTTCTTCTTAATGTAGGCATTTGTGCTATGAACTTTCCTACCAGAACTGCTTTTGCTGCATCCCACAGTTTCTGATGTGTTGTCTTTCCATTTGTCTTAAGACACTTTTTAAATTCCTTTTAATTTCTTTGATCCGTTAGTTGTTCAGGAAGGTATTGTTTGATTTCCATGGGTTTGTGAATTTTTACAGTTTTCGTCTTGTTACTGATTTCTAGATTTGTGCCATTGTAGTTAGCGAAGGTACTTGGTATGATTTCAATCTTCTTTCTTTTTTTAAATGTTTTTATGTTTGTTTATTTTTGAGAGAGAGGGAAAGTGAGCAGGGGAGGAGCAGAGAGAGAGGGAGACACAGAATCTGAAGCAGGCTCTAGGCTCAAAGCTGTGAGCACAGAGCCTAATCTAGGCTGGAACTCAGACCACGAGATCATGAACTGAGCTGAAGTCAGATGCTTAACCAATTGAGCCACCCAAGTGCCCCTGATTTCAGTCTTCTTGAATTTGCTAAGACTTGTTTTGCGGCCTAACATATGGTCTATCCTAGAAAATGTTCTATGTGTGCTTGAGATAAATGTGTATTCTGCTTTGGGTAGATTATTCTATTATTAGTCTTTTGGGTCCATTTGGTCTATAGTTGTGCAAATTTGCTGTTTCCTAACTGATTCTCTCTGGCTGATCCATGTATTATGGACAGTCAGGTATTAAAGTTCCCAGCTATTACTATATTTCTTCTTGTAGCTCTGTTAGTTTTTGCTTTATGTATTTAGGTGCTCCAATGTTGGTTGCATAAATATTTTATAATTGTTATGTCTTCTTGCTGTAAAGACATATGCTGTAACATTATAAATAATGCTGTAACATTATAAATAATGTTCTTTGTTTTTACCATTTTTAGTTCAAAGTCTATTTTGTCTGAAAAAAGTATTGCTACTCCGTTTTTTCTGGGTTACCTATTTTCTTGAAATGTCTTTTTCCTTCCCTCTCAGTCTACTGTGCCTTTAAGGTTAAAGTGAGTATCTTTAAGGCAATGTGTTGTTGAATCATGTTTTTTTCACCAGTTGGCCATTCTGTGTCTTTTAATTGGAAAACTTAATCTGTTTCCATTTAAAGTATTTATTGATAGGTAGGGACTTACTATTGCCATTTTGTTAATTGTTTTCTGGCTATTCTGTAGGTCTGTTGTTTATTTTTTCCTTGCCTGCTGTTTATTTTTATATTTTAATGTCTTTTGATATCTGTATGCTTTCATTTCTTCAGCATATTTTTTTGTGTAATTATTAAAGGCTTTTCCCTTGTGGTTACCATGACACATACAGTATCTTAAACTTAAAATGCCATGTTTTATTTTTATTTTATTTTATTTTAATTTTATTAATTCCATTTCATTTTATTATTTTTTCAGTTTCTTTATTTATTTTGAAGCGAGGGACAGAGTGAGAAGGAGAGAGAGAATCCCAAGCAGGCTCCGTGCCATCAGCACAGAGCCCCACACAGGGTGAGATCATGACCTGAGCTGAAGCCTAGAGTCAGACACTTAACTGACTGAGGCACCCAAGGTGCCCCCTAATTGTGGTATTTTAAACTGATAACAACTTAGCTTCAATATAATCCATAAACTTTACACTTTGAGTTTTTTTCTCCCTCACATCTAAGATTATTATATTGCTATTATAATTTACACGTAATTTATGTTGCATAACTAATAACAGATTATTGTAGTTATGATTATTTTTACATTTTTTTTTAACTTTTAAAGAAGAGCTGTAAGTGAATTGTGCTCCACTGTTACCATATTGCAGAATCTATGAGTTTATATTTGTCATTATCAGTGAGATTTACACTACCTTTTTATGAAGTTAATTACCATTCTTTTACTTCCAGTCAAGATGTACTTAGCATTTCTTACAAAGCAGGTCTGATGGTAATGAAGTCCCCCAGCTTTTGTCTGTTTGGGAGTCTTTAATCCTTACTTTGTTTCTGAAGGAGAACTTCATCAGGTATAGAATTCTTGGTTGACAGTTATTTTCTTTCAGTATTCCAAATATATCATCCCATTTTATCCTGGCCTGAAAAGTACTGTTGAAAAATCTGCCCATCATCTTATGGGAGTTCTCTTATATATACAAACTCTCTTTTCTCTTGCTGCTCTTAAAATTCTTTGTCTTTGACTTTTGATACTTTGATTGTAATTTGTCTTGGTGTAGCCCTATTTTGGTTGAACTTTTTAGGGGTCTTTGGGACCTCATGGATCTGGATGGCCATCTCTTTCCCCAGATTTGGGAAGTTTCCAGCCATTGGTGCCTTAAATATACTTTCTGTCCCATCTGTTTCCTTTCTTATTCTGGAATTCCCATAACACAAATATCATTTCCTTTCATTGTATCCCCATAATCCCCATAGGCATTTTTCACTCTTTTTTATTTTCTTTTCCTTTTGGTCCTCTGACTGTGTAATTTGCAATGTTCTACTCTCCTGATCATTGATTCTTTCTTCTTCATGGCCAAATGTACTTTTGAAACTCTCTATTAAGTTCTTCAGTTCAGTTATTCTATCTTTAAAATTTGGATTTCTGTTGGTTTTTGTTCATTTGGTTTTGGGTTTGTTTTGATGGTTGCTAGTTCCTTGTCAGACTTCTCTTTTTGTTTGCATTGCTTTCCTAATTTTGTCTAGTTGTCTGTTTTCTTGTAATTTACTATACTTCTTTAAGAGGGTTATTCTGAATTCTTTGTCAAACAGTTCATAGATCTTCATTTCTTTAGGATTAGTTATTGGAGCTTTATTAGTTTATGTTAGTGGTGTCATATTTACCTGATGTTTTTGTGATCCTTGATTTCTTAGGTTGGTATCTATGCATTTGAGTAACTGAGCTTCTTTTCCAGACTTTGCAGGTTTGCTCTACAGAGACAATTTTCACCAGTCAGCTCAGTTTGTCTCTGGGTTGTCTCCTGGTAATGTCTTTGGGCAGGTAGGACCTGCTATTGTGGTCTATTTTGGAGTGAAACAACTGTTGAAGCTCTGAGGTTGGGAATGAGGGAGTGTGCCACTGGCTGATAATAATTGGATAGGACTGTTGGCTTGGTCCCCTACGTAAATGAGGCTGTAGTATGGGCTCCACAATGCATTGATTCTCTGGTCAGGCTTAGTAGATGGTCAGGACTGCTATTATATACAGTAATAGACTATGACAGGGACCCTAGCAGGGACCCAGGACCTATGCAGCTTGTTGTTTGGGGACATGAATCAGGCCAGAGTGTACATTGAATGCTCTGGTTAGGTAAGGTCATCAGTTTTGCTCTGCAGATGGGGGAACCCACAGGCTGTGCTCTCTGTTCAAGAGCCACTGTATGTAAGGCTATTGATGGGTTATGCAGCTTCCCGTGTGCTCTGTTTAGACCCCTGGTCAGACAGGCTATAGGTTGTATTTAGCAACGAGTAGTACTAAAAACTTAGATTCTCTGCTTGGGCACAGCAGGAGAAGCAGCTCTAAAGCCTACAAAGCTCTTTGTTTGTTGTCTTAACTCAAGCGGTACCACATCTCATGTTCCCCGACCAAGCAGGGCCACTGGCTTTGTTCTGAAAGCTGTCTGTTCTCCCTGCCCATGTGTCAGCTCCAGTGATGCTGGACCACACAGCTTCCAAGAGTTGGTCAGCTGGGGATAAGACACTCTCTACAGTGAGTAGGACTGTCTCAGGGCAGGAGGGGGAGGTGTCATTCCAGCTATTTTCAGTTTCCCAAACAGGCTCTCAGGTTGAGAGTGGCTAGGAGTCACCCTCAGGCTTAGCTATGAATGAATCTCCCTGCCTGTGCATAGCATGGGAACACTCCACACCCAGCACTGGCTTTGCTCTTGGGGTATTCCACACTGCCCTTGCACCTCTTGGCTCAAGTGCCACCGGACCTCACTGCCTCTGGGAATTGTCACCAATCCTTTTGATCAGATGGGGCTGGGAGACACTCCCCACAGTGGGCGAGACTATGACTCACTTCCTTGCCTGGGTATGGACATACTGAGCTTTAGAGCTGACAAAACTCCTTGCTTAAGAATCTGAATCAGGCACATCTGCACCCACCAAGTTCACTGATCTGTGTGTGCCCCCAGCTTGGTTCTGCAGCTGAGCAAAGCTGCTGGTCAAGATTACTATTTGGGCATTGCTTGTATGAACTTGATCTGCCAAGATCCATGTCCTAGTTGTTGCAAACCCCTACCCCCCTTACATATCACAGTCCGATTCCCAGTGGTTGAGCCTCACAGATTCCCCTGCAGTCGCCATGGTACAGATCAGAATAGGGACTCCCACAGAGCAACCTACAATTCTGGGAGGGGTGCTCGTTATCCACTTGGGTTGTCTTTTCCTGCAGGAGGAACCAGAATCTCAGGGGAGACTTTGTGCATTATTGTGCTTGCTGGGGTTAGAGCAGCGTGGTCATCCTGTAGCTTCTTTTCTTACCCTTCTAATGCAGTCTGTCTTGATCTCTGTGGTGCAGAGGGAGTGCTTCAGCCTCACCCCCACGTTCTAGGACTCTCTCAGTGGTGTTTTTTATTGAGTAGTTGTTGGTTGTTCTTGCGAGGGAGAGCTAAGTTGGGAACATCCTATGTTGCCATCTTTGTGACTGAAGGCAAATATCCCTCTTTTCATGGTTGTTGCCAGGGCTTGTACTTGTCAGAAGTGTTCAAAATATTAGACTAACAGTACTACAGAAGCAACGTGCTTTTCCTCTCTTACAAGGTTTATTTTAAATTTCATCCCAGGCAGTAAGTTTGGAGTCTTAAGGTCTGCTGTTTGTTTAAATTTAGTCAATCCTTGAGTTCCAAGAACTCTAATCATTGAGTGGATTGTTAAATTTGTATTTAAGATGGAATTGCATTTCTCTGAGAATCTCAGCTGGCAGCTATAAAGAATTTGCAATGAAAAAGATCACTCTTCTCATAAATTTCCCTTAGAAAATATGTTGTATTAAGACTCATATGGCACTACTCCCATTGACTCGATTAAAAAAAAAAGTGGAAAACTCAAAAAGTCGCAATTAACTATCAAAATAATTAAAGAATTGCCTAAAGCAGTGCCTGTCAGAAGTCTTTTTTTTTTTTTCCAAAATATAGCAGTTAAAATCTTGCCTTGGCCTATCAGCCCTCTACAGTCTTGCCTGGCAGATTCTCTGAACATGTTCCCTGTCCCCTGCTCCTCCTTCCCCTTCACTAAGCTGCTTTCCCTTCCACACTGACCTCCCAACTGACCTTCTGACTTCTCCCAGGTAGGGCCCTCTTTCTGAAACATGCTTCCCCCAGTACTGTCTAAATGTCTTCCTTACTGCACCAGGCCTCTGTTCAAATTTTACCCCTAGAACATTTCTGAATTTCTGTTCTTTGTTCTATGTTCTCTGCATAATTTTTCTTTATATCACTGAAAACTACCGGAGTTTCTTTTCTTTTAATCCCTCCTCCTCTCCTTCTTCTTTTTCTTTTCTCTTCCTTTCCCCACCTCTTCCACCTCTTTTTTTTTTTTTTTTTTGAGGTTCTGTCTTTTCCAAGAGAGTGGAAGCTCCACGAGAGCTGGGATTTTGTTGTTGTTGTTGGCTACTTCATACTTAGTCTCTGGAACAGGACACGCAATTTCTCTGTGCAGACACTTTATACAACATCATACCTCCATCCTGCTCCTTATGTTTACCCTGCTTTTCTAAGATTATCTGAAGGTGGCCATAATCTAACAAATAGTCTAAATTAAACTAGCCATTTCCAACCTTTTTACATCAGAGCATATGATGTTTGATCTGTATATATGATGTGTTATATGTGATACAACGTGTGAATACAGTAGTGTTCCACAGACAGCAGTGGAGAAAGGGGAAAGGATTTAGAGCTTGGTGAAAATTTTATTTCCTTTGTTTTATAAAAATATAATACAATATCATTACAAAATATTAGAAATAATATTAAAAATTAAATTTATTCTGAAAGCTACAAATAAAATCTTATTTAAAAAAATTTACAGCCCTAGTACTTCACAGGACACCTATAACCCACTTGTTGCCCACAATGATAGATTTGTTGGGAAACTCTAAGACTTAAGTGAAGTTTTTGTTTTGTTTGTTTAGGAGATTATATGTTGTGTAGGTTTGTCAGTGTCTTTGGTAAAATAGCTAAATCTTTTCCAAAGACATAGAAGTCAGTATAAAAACCCTTAGGCATGTTGTTAAGTGCAGTACAGATGCTGTCTAGCAGATCATGAATTCTTCTTCCTCCTCGGACAGCCTCTGATAGAAGTATGGGCTAAAACCACATTTTACTAAGAACAGCTGCACTCACTCCATATTCTCCTGTTCATTAGTACTGTGACCATGGGAAGGTTATTTAACCTGAGTCTGAATGATTTCTTTACCTATGAAGGCAAGTGATTAATCTACTGATCAAGTATCAATAATAGAGAGGTGCCTGGGTCGCTCAGTCGGTTAAGGGGTTAAGCATGTCACTCTTGATTTTGGCTCAGGTCGTGATCTCACGGTTTGTGGGATCTTGCCCCGAGTCCAGCTCTGCACTGACAGCATGGTACCTGCTTGGGATTCTCACCCTCTCCCTCTCTCTCTGCTTCTCCCCCATTCGTGCTCTCTCTTTCTCTCGAAAATAAATAAATGAACTTAAAAAAGCAACAACAGAAATATTTGAAAGGAGTAGGAGGATAGGCGGGGCTCCCAGCTTCCACATTTATCAAAGGAAGAGCACAGTTTTCCTCTAGTATAACAAAACAAAAGAAATAGTGATGCCAACAAGAGATGTGAAAATTACAAAAGCCTTTCAGCAAGCTTAATATTACTTTCAATGGACCCAAAAATCTTCGGGTGTAATATATCAAACTTTTGAGAGAACTGGACGTTGGAAGCAAACTAAGCCGGCTGCGAGTTCCCCACACATATTAGTCAATGATGTGAGAGGTGCCTGTTGTGTGTTTCCCTTGAGTGGTGAGAAATAGAAAACAACTCAAGATTTCATTTCATTTGCCTTACAGGAGGTTGTTCAGCCATAAAATGCTAGAAAACAGTAAGCAGATGGCTGTTCAGAAGATAGTTCTCTCTTCACTTTTCAGTGCAGGCTGTCTTCTCTGTGTTTGGGAGAATGGAACTTCAAAAGATCTCGTCCCTGTACTCAAGTATCAGCACTTTGAAATCTAAGCCAGTTTTCACAATCAAGAGTAAATGCACTTTGGCACAGATATCAACACTTAAAATTTAGGCTTTAGTCCTTTTGTTTCATCTGAAATGGATCATATTACATTTTTAAATGGTTTCTACGGATACTATTCTGATCAGAGTTCTGTCTCACACCAATAATGTAGGTTCACTAAAAATGTTGATGGTTAATAAAGTTAATTGCCTCTCAAAAATATATCTTCTTTATTTACGAATTTTAAGCATCGGATACCTGCCAAACTCTGCTCCAGATAAGTTAATGTTTAAAACAATAGCAGATCCTGTTACTGCTAAAAATTTTTCAACATTAGAGAAGGCAAACACACGAGGAAATTTTAATTATTATGTCAGAATGACAAGAAGAAACAAAGATGGGAGGAGAAAATAATATCCTTCTGTCCTGAAGTTACTCCAGGACACCAAGGCTTTAGCTCAACTTGCCAACATTGCCACTGATCTTTTCATGATGATCCATTCTTCCCATTTCATGCCATGGAGACACCCCACTATACACCTTGTCTCCAGATGGTGGTGTGCAGAGAGGGCAAGCCCCATGGCCTGAGTGCTCACGTGGTCCTGATGGAGTGAGAGGGGGTCTAAGGTGAAGCGTAAGAGCTGCAGTTTCTAATTTCCAAAAAAATTATTTAGTGGTTTAATAAATCTTTGTCTTTCTAGGTGCCCTAGCTAAAATTTCACCTTTTTCGTCGCCCTGTTCCTCACCTCCCCAAGGGACCCCCGCCAGCAGCCCAGTCAGCAAAATTTCTGCAGTGCAGTTTCCAGAATCTGCCAACACAACTGCCAAACAGGGCCTAAGTTCTCACAGGGCATTAACTTATACTCAGAGTGCCCCTGACCTATCTCCTCAGATCCTCCCTCCACCTGTTATATGTAGCAGGTAAGGATTTTATTGTGTTAACTAGAGTTTAACTCATCAGAAAACGAATACTAGTTTTCTTCTTAGGAACACTTACCTCCAGTCCACGTAGCTATGTGGAGGTTTGACAAAGCAATGGACAGGAAAAGTAGAAGATAATGTATTTTATGTTGAATAGAAACTTAATTTTTTTTTTGTGGTTGTCTGTTAATATAAAGCTTAGAGTCCATACAGTCCATACAGCTAAACTTTGGAGATGATATAAAATAATTAGTTGTATATTTCCTCTGCTTACTGATGGAGAATGCATAAAACCTGTAAGTAAAAAATTGTATCAAGTCATTTAGTATAATAGGATGTTGTGTTGGAATTTTTAAAAATTTTTTTAATGTTTATTGATTTTTGAGAGAGAGAGAGAGAGAGTGTGTGTGTGAGTGGGGGAGGGGTAGAGAGAGGGAGACACAGAATCTGAAGCAGGCTCCAGGCTCCGAGCTGCCAGCACAGAACCCAACACAGGGCTCGAACCCATGAACCGTGAGATCACGACCTGAGCTGAAGTCGGACACCCAACCGAGGCATCCAGGCGCCCCATGTGTTGGAATATTTTTATATCCAGGGAGGATTTTATATTGATTTTAAGGGTATTTTATCTTAAGCATGCAATTCCCACTTTGAAAATATGCAAATAACACATGACACGTTACAGTTGGACCAAATGGGTCTCTGAATGCAATTAAGCAATCAGTTTGTACTGCTCTATCATTTTTAAATAGAATTAGAAATAAGAAGTCATGTCTTGTCACAGAGGATAAGAAAAAAAGGCCTAGCATGGTGAGAGTAGTTATTTTGCCAACATTGTCCTGAGAAGGAAATACCTTCTTTTACTGATATAGTAATATTATTGTTCTCTAGAAATAGCTTCAACTTGAAGAACTGGTTTTAAAGCATTACAGTATTCTTTTAACTACAAAAGTTGAGTGTTTTTAAACTAAGTATAATCATGAGAGTGTTATTTCTTTTCTAAGGTTACTGAGGATAACCATTTGCATAAATGACTTACATATTGATAGTTTACTATCACCTGGTGGTTCACAGACCCAGATTTAAGCTTCACACGTTTCATTTTCTGATCATTTATTCAAAACCTATATTCTTTTCTCTTTACAAATATTTTTAAAGGGAAATCATTTTTGTTAGTTTCCTGGTCCAGGGTCAGAGTAAAAAGTTATTTTACCATCCAAAAGTTATTCTGTTACCCTCTCTATGACAGCTTTTTTAATGAAATAATTTATGTGGAATATTAATTCCATCTTTCCCCCCACCTCCCCTCACACAAAGCATGATCTGTGGTAAAACAGACCTATCATATATATTTCCCTCAGCGATTCACAACACACATCACTTTATTAAAAGCTCTGAGAAGTCCTGCAAAAAGAAACCTCTTGATTTTTGTCTCATCTAGCATTTCCTGAATATATCTGACAACATAACCAGTTTCTTTAGGTGAACACACAGTAATTTCCCATGGAGCTAGTGTTTGATGGAACATCCTTAAGAAACATGTTTTTGTGGTATGCATCCTAAGCCAAGACAAAGCTCAGCGGAGTAATCACCATCAAGGACATCTGCTTCCAGCATTTCTAGGGAGACTCTCCCACTGCGGGCTTCAGACTTGTGGGAAATAAGTTGCCTAAAGAAAGCAGAGATGTTCTGATCTACCACTCACACAGCTCTTCTCATCACAGTCTATTTTTTGTGAATTTAGCAGGAAGAATGTTAATGGGATTTTTATAAAAGAGGTTTTGGAGAAAAACAAGATAATTTCACTGCCTGCTTTTTCAGTAATGTTTATAAATCCAGTAGTGTGTCTTTTATTTGTTTGGGCTTTATAAATCTGTAATTCAAACCATGTTCTATTATTGCCTTCAAGGCAACCACCCATGTAGGCACAGAGAGCTCCAGAAACACACGACTAATTATTGTGGTTTCCCCTGCTGAACTCGAAGGGTTTGGCATTGAATCCGTCTTTTGGCTGCTGTAATGTCTACGCAACAAGCCATTTTTTTGGCATAAGAGGTAGTATATTTGGACTACTAATTTAAGTGTTCCTTTTAAGTATTATCTTGCAATGAAAATTCTTAAAACTAATAAACCCGGCATCTACCAAGTGTCACCCAAGAATGTAAGCCCATCATTTGTGTCTGTTTTTTCCCCCACTTTGGTCCAGTCATTTTCTTTTGATTCCCTAAATCAAAGTGATGGGATTTCATAATTAGAAATATTTCACATGTGACGCTTTTCCACTTACGTTTAAGGCTTGAAAATAAATTTACTTAGGATGAAAATATTCTCTACCTATAAAAATGCTTACCTCTACAACACATATCTAAGCACAATTCAGGGGAAAGAAAAGTGATGAGACGTTTAATATATTAAATTATGAACCGTTTCATTTCTTTTCCTTTTAGAGTGAATAATCTGTGGTTAAATAACAAACAAAACCGTCCAAGACCATTTGTAGTATTAGGCAGAAGAAAAGCACCCATAAGCAAAAGGCAGAATTAAAATCTAACCATGGAGTTTCTAAACAAGATAAGTAAGAGAAGAAACTTGCCCAACCATTTGTGGGGTTGCTTTTTAATTTATGAAACAGTCAAAAGTGTTGAGAAAGTAAGTGTCCTACATTCTCCAAAGTCCTCTGTTAAAAAGTCCAGTCTCTCAAGTATTTTCCTTTTTCTAGGTTACTCACAACATACCCCTTTGGCCTGTTTTTCTCAACTAGTGTTCTGTGATAGTCAGTTTTACATTCACTCTTCATCAAAATGTATCTCTACTTTCTTCATTTCCTTAGGGCCTTAACAGTGACTGGTCAATATTAAAAAAAATGAATTTTTATTTTGTGACAAAAAGTTAACATACTAACATTCTATTTTCACATATGCAATCTTTTCTTAAAGGGCTCCTTGGGCATAAAATGTCTCTTAATCCACAGAAATAAATCTAATAATGAGGCTTTTAAGCAGATACAAAGGGATTCCACTGGGAAACATTTTTTAACTAAATGTGCATCAGCACCTCCAAAATCATTATTATAAATAGGTAGCAGACAATCCCAGGATTCTCTAAATAACGTAACAATTTTGCCAGTAGTTTCACCTCAACTATGGTCTAGACTATAGAGGAAGATGAGCGTTGAGTGGAGTTTCTGATCATTTGTATTGATGACATTCTCACAAAAAAGAAAACAGTATATCAGCATATCAGCATCTGTATATAAAGCAAAATGAGGTTTTCTATCAAATAAGTGGAAGATAGAAAGATTTGATTATTATTGCCCTTCACGTGTACATAGATGGTGTATGCCTGTGACTTTTTGAAAAGAAAGAATATACTTACAGCTGTTCCAATATTTCTCAGCTGTGGCAGGCCATACCCCCAAGGGACCCCTGCTGCTGTGCCCCTGGAGAGAAGCAGTGCCACCATTCGGACACCAAGCAGAACGGGTAATTCTTTGTTTGGATTCTTTTGCTTAAAATGGAAATCACTTTACTTTTTTTTTTTTTCCTCTGATCAAAAAGGTAACATATATTTCCGATTTTTTAGATAACAAATTTAAAAAGATAGTGAAGGAAGACAAAATCATCCATAGTCCTACTACCTAAGAGCTAATCGTGGGTAAAATTTTGATGCAAAGCTATCCAAAATGGTTTTCAATATCTATACACAAATGTATGTATTTTTAAAACTAGAAGTCATTTTATATAATGTGTAGAACTATATAGAAATGTCATATTATCTTGGACACTGAAGGGTCATCCCTTTTAGGGAACTCTCTGGAGATCTCCATTACAGGCTGAGAATCACTATAAGCTTGTAAAAAGGCTTTTTCTTGAGGCAATGTTATGGACAGGTTAAAAGAACACAGGCATTCAAGGCTGGTTTTACCTTTATTTGACTGTCTACTAGTTTGTATTGTAATCTCTGTGACTCAATTCCTTCATCTGTGGATGTGGATGATAACAGTACATACCAGACAGGATTGTTGTGAGAATTAAATTACTTAAAACATGTAATGGAAACACTAATTTGAAAAGATATATGCACTCTTATGTTTACTGCAGCATTATTTACAACAGCCAAGGTATGGAAGCAACCTAACACATGACAGAATATTACTCAGCCATAAAAACATAATGAAATCTTGCCATTTGTGACAACATGGGTAGACCTAGAGGCTATTATGCTAAGTGAAATAAGTCAGACAGAGAAAGACAAATAACACATGATTTCATTTATATGTGGATACTGAAAACCAAACAAACAGAAACAAACTCATAACTACAGGGAAAAAATGTTATTGCCAGAATGGAATAGAGTAAGGGGATGGGCAAAATAGGTGAAGGGAATTACGAGGTGCAGACTTCCAGTTATAAAATAAATAAGTCATGAGCATGAAAGGTAGAGCAAAGGGAATATTGTCACTAATATCATAACTGTACAGTAACTACACTTATGGTAAGCACTGCATAATGTATATAATTATTGAATCACTATTTTGTATACCTGACACTAATACAATATTTTATGTCAACTATAGTTCAATTTAAAAAAATCAAGTAAAATACTTAATAGTATCTAGGTCACTGTAAGTAATGTCAACAGTGACCCACTGTTTGCTGCCACCACTACAGTAATTATTATTTTATTTTTATTGATGCAGATCTAGGGACTTGCTTTTGTTAGCGCTGAAGATCTACATGGTAGGAAAAAAATGGCTGCTCTGAACTACAGAGTTTAGGGTGATAAAGGTATGCAAGAATGGTTCATGATTATCTGCTTCAGCAGATATGTCAAGGGACACAGGCAAGAAAAATTCAAAAGGAGAATTCTCTGTGATATTGTAGCATTCTGAAGACTCAGAATATCCCCTCCTTATGTCCCTGATATTCTTTGACTCTACTGAGTCTGATAGAATATGGGTAGTAGTTTCTTATCTCCTTTGTGGCCTCATGTAGAACTATGGCCTTTGAGTGTTCTTCATTTTTTCTACAAATTCTGAGATTGAAACTTGTCGATTGTATTTTCATGCTGTGTCTCATTCTAACATAGAACAAACTTCATGAGAAAGATGGAAGAAAGGCAGGTCCTTGGAAAAGTCTTATAAGATACCCCTGATTGCAATAGTCCACCTAACAAAAGCCATTATTCGCTAACAACTTCAGAAAAATTAGATAGTAAAGGTATGATGGCATACAACAATACTAGAATATCCGCATCTGAGAAGGGAGAACAAAGAGGAAATACTTTACCTGACTTCAAGACTTAAACTATAGTAATCAAGATAGTGTGGCGCAGGAATAAGGATCAGCAAATAGGTCAAATGGAATAGATCAGAAAGCCCCAAATTAGACCCGTGTCTACACCATCACTGAATTTTCAACAAAGATGCCAGAGCATTCCAAGAGGGTTGGAAAAAAATGAATTTCACCCCCTACTGCACACCGTATGAAACATGGTCCTGAGGTGGAGCATAAACCTAAATGTAAAAGCTAAAACAATAAAGGTTCTGAAAGAAAACAGAGGAAGATATATTTGTGACTTAGGAGAAAGCAAAGATTCCATAGGGATGTTAGCAATAACCATAAAAGAAAAAAAAAGCTAGGCTTTATCAAAAGTAAAGAATATAGGACGTTGGGTCCGATTTCATGGGTTCAAAGTCATGCGGCAAAATTTACCAGCTGTGTGCCTTAAGCCATTTACTTATCCCTTCTGTGCCTCCAATTCCTTTCTGCAAAGTAAGGATATGAGTAATGCAGTGATGTGCTGTAAAACCCGCCTCAGGATTGTGTAGGTTTAAAGGCGTTAGTACAAATAAGGTGCTTTCGGTGCTGTCCAGCACATGGCCACTCACACAGTAAACTTCATTCAGGCACTTGTTCAGCCATGAGAAGGTTCTTTGGAGGTCTTTGCCCCAGAAGCATGTTCTACAGACTGTTCACATTACCTGATTGGGCCTCTGGTTAGCATAGTTTAGTGCTGATTGAAATGGGAGACAGTGGAAGGAGGCATCTAAGGAGGAAAGCCACAGCTTCCTATGGAGATTGGACACACAAGATGTTGCCAGTCCTTCAGCACATGCTACTGTGCCATGTCCCACAGACACCACCTTGTTCTCAGGTGTCAGCCAACTTCTACCATGTGCCCATTCTGGAGTTAGTGTTTTGTCAGCTACTTGCTGGTTTAATATGTTGGCAGATGCATAAAGGAAAAAGGAACATAATGTTATATGATTTGTAAAAAGTATAAACTGCTGATCTACATATTATTACTGAGGAATTGCTGAGCGTAATATAAACCACAGGTCATAATTCTGTCTATTTTCTTGGGTTAAAAAATGTGTACTTTTCTCCATTTCATGATCTCACCTTCTTGGTGTGTCAGCTCATGAAAGCAGTTATTTCCCTACTCGCTTATGAACATGCGCTCACATAGGACCCCTTTTTCCATTTGCAGGTTTCATCATAATCTGTTCTCTTGTAATTGCAGATGACACTACTCAAGTTACCTCTGATTATGAAACCAATAACAACAGCGATAGCAGTGATATTGTACAGAATGAAGATGAGACCGAGTGCCCGAAAGAGCCTCTAAGGAAAGCTTCGGCTTGTGGCACCTACACGTCTGAGACCATGATATTCCTGGTAGCCCCATATCACTGCGCTCATTCATTTACTTGAGAGATTGCCTTCTGTTACAGAAATTGACTTAGAAACAGATCCCTGAGTCGTTAGATTTACAGATATATCTCTTTTGGAACACACATGTGTTATAGCCATACCTATGTGTGTCAGTGTATGTTTTCCTTATGCAAGTATATCAATCTCTTAATGATTCTATTGCTTAGTGATTAAAACCATAAATATTCATGTCCACAAGTGATTACAGGTGTTTAATCCTAGAATCTAAAAATGTAAATCTAAAAGTGCATAGAAAAAAAATTATTTCATCCAATAAAAAATATTTTATAAACATCAGTAAAAGTGAAATATGTTAGTTATCTTAGGGCTTCTGCTACTTTTTCCTAGCACTTCCTTTATTTAGAAAGCATGCCAATATTTATTTTCCTTATTGTATTAAGCTAGATTTATACTGACACTTTCTACCCGTTAAAATATCCTTTAATAATGACTGATTTGGGGTGTTTATAGAGATCCTTTTAAAGAAGATAAAAGCATACATTTGAGTCTGATTAATCATGGGGAGGCAGCAAATAGTAGAAAATAGTTCACTGTCATGTAATTATCCATTGTTGCTATTATCATTTTTATTTTTACCTGAGTTACCATTTATACTTTTAATTTAAAGAGATTGTCAGATAATGTAATTTCCATGTTTCCTAATCCTCACTATCATTTTTTACTTTTACCTTTTGGTAAATGTACTCTTAAGAATATCCTCATTTAGAACATACTGTAAAATGTCTTTACATTTCTTTAGTGCGGGTTTCTTTATAAACCATACATCACATGAATTAAATAAAAATAGTGAAAAATGTGGCAGTTATCATAGGATTAATGCTGATTTTGAAACAATAGTATAAATTTGGCCGAGTAGGGGGTGATTGACTCCTCCCCCATCATGGGTTTCTCTTGAAAGTCCAATATAAACCAGGAACCCTCCCAGAAAAATTTACATATACTTCTAAAGAGATAAATTTATATACAATTTCAGAGCATCCTAAAGTCCTTTAGTCTTTATTGAAGAATCCCATAGTAGGTGAAAAACAGTTCTATTAGGAAAGAAACATCCATTTTTTTCTGTGGCATATATGAACCAGCAATAGGCAGGCACCTAATACGCAAAATTCATGGTATGAAACAGCATTAGGACCTTCTCTCCTTACTTTGGGACCAATGTCTTATTCACCTTGCTTTTTTTTTTTTTTAAGATCATTCATTCACCCTGAAGTTTTAAGTCATTTATTTTTATAAACCCAGTTGTTGAACAAAGCACAAATTGCTTCGTAGAAAAAAATTACATGTTCTTAAAATATTTTCTTCTTCATTATAGGACAAACCAGTTCTTGCTCCTGAACCTCTTGTCATGGATAACTTGGACTCAATTATGGAGCAGCTAAATACTTGGAATTTTCCAATTTTTGATTTGGTGGAAAAAATAGGAAGAAAATGTGGCCGTATTCTTAGCCAGGTAAGGAATGCATTCATACGTGTGACTTTAAATGTAGGAAAAAAAAAAAAAACTCCTTGGTTGGTTAAAGCTCTGTACATGCTTGACACTGGTGGTGGACTTCAGGTGGAAAAAGGAAATTTTAGTACCTCACATTCTGTAGATTCCTTGGTAGTGGGTCAACAAAAGAAGTTGGAATTTCAAGTGAGTGAATACCATAATGTACAATTAAAATACGTAGTTTTTAAGACAGTGGAGAGGAACAGGGACAAAATAAATAAAAACTGATACAAGCCCTCAAGATAAGAAAGCTACCTAATAATAAATAGTAATTTATTGTCTATAATTTTTTCCAATGACTAGTTTTTAATTTTTTTTTAATATTTCAGTGTTTAGGTCTTACCAAAAGACCTAAAATTGTGCAGAAACACATTTCCTTCCATTGCTGTGAGAAACATATCAGAGTTCTCTGTTCTAATATAGAAGACACCATTAAGTATCACAAGAAATAGACTATGAACTATTGCTAGTTAACAAGACTTTTTGTATATTTTCCTTAAGCTAGATGACTTTCAAGACTTTCCACATTAAAAAATATATAAATTGGTGTCCTTGAAGGAGAAAGAAAACACAGAAATTAAGAATTTGAGTATGACCTCAATAAATGAAAAAAACAAAACAAAACACTGGAATTGTTCTGTTATCAAACACCTCTCAGAACACACCCTCAATGAAAGGGGCTAATACAATAATATTTATCAGCTTATGTAAAATGCTTCAAATGTGTTCTCATAGATTGACTAAATATCACAGCAGAGATGCTAAAGACCACCAAATTAATATGAGACGTAGAATTCAAGACGCTGATTTTTGGAGCCACCAACATTTTCCTGGAAAACACTAGAAGAGAAATCACGTGTCATACTGATTTCTACTCCATGCATCAGAGACAGGCTTTCTTCAGACTTCTCAACAAGTATCTTAAGTGTGGAGTTTCAGGATGAGGATTCCTGATCCCTGAAGGTTTGAAGGAAGATGATAGAGGGGCCTTTCCTCTGTTTTTCAGATCCACAAATACAAAGTACTAGGCTAGTCTTCAAGAAGGAAAAGTAGGTCTGTGCCTTAAAGGGACTAGTAGGGAAGTTAGATATGTGTCAAAATAATGGCAGTTCAACTTCCTTCACAGAAAAGTGTGCTAAAATGATTGATGGCTTATGAAGGTCAAAATAATTATATGGTCTGTGTGCCGTGTAGTTGCCTCTGCTAAACTGTCTTCTAACCATGAACACTGAGACCTAGGGTGACAGCCCTTGCACCTTTCCTAGGAGTTAGTGGGCCCATTTTTCTCCTCTCTTTCCTTCTCCTCAGTGCTAAGCAACCTCTTTTATGCTAGGTGATCGTGAAGACAGCTTTAAGGGCAGCTGTTTTAATCCAGTCCACCTTCACCTCACACCTCGGGACTCCCCCTGGGAGATTTTGTATCCCACTTTCTGAACCCCCTTGCAGACTGCACCTCTGAGGGAAGGATCTTACCTGGAAATACCCCTGGAATGGCACAGCAAGAGGAGATGGCAGTGGGCCCAGAACTCTGCTTTCCCTTTCACTGCAGTGTGTGTTTCCTGTGAAGAGAACATTTTCACATTGTTTGGTATTTGATATGTATGTCACAGACTCCCCCAAGCTCTGCAATTTAATCCTCTCAGTAATGTTGATGCAGGTATTCTGTTTAATCTGTTTTTCAGAAGAGGAAACCAAGGCTTAAAACAGCATATCCCATTCATCTAGTTATATAGTAAATATTGGACCTGTGATTTGAAACCCATACTTATTTTTTTAAGTTTATTTATTCATTTTGAGAGAGAGAGAGTGAGAGCGGGAGCAGGGGAGGGGGAGAGAGAGAGAGAGAGAGAGAGAGGAGGGAGGGAGGGAGGGAGGGAGAGAGAGAATCCCAAACAGGTTCCGCACTGTCGGTACAGAGCCGGGGGCTCGAACTCAGGAACCATGAGGTCAGATCATGACCTGACCTGCTCTGAAATCAAAAGTCAGATGCTCAAATGACTGAGCCACTCAGGTGCCCCAGGAAATCCATACTGTTGACTTTTGTTTACCTTCAGCTGTTTCTCAGCCCCTCATAAAACATTCACTTATTCTGTCTTCAAACTGGGAACAGAGAGCTTGAGCCAGTGGGAAAATGGTTATTGTAGTAGTTGGTTTCTTAGCTACAGTGACAGTATAGCAAATACTGTTCCAAGTACCTAGCTCCCCTTTAATTTCTGGGAACAAGGGGTGGGAATGTGACCCTTGACCAGCTTTGCCACAAAATGTTTTGTAAGAGTCCTGGATAGGAGTACACAATGGAAAAATTAGATGTGGTGAACAATTAGATTGCAGTAAAATTCACTAATGTTTTTTTTTTCCAGTCATCTTTCAAAAATAAATACATAACTACATGATCCTTAGTACGTCACTATTTTATCTTTCCGGTTTATAAAACATTGAACTTTGAGAAAATGCAGTTTTATTTGTCTTGCTGAGTAGAACTTCATGGGATTTTTTTTCTTTGATTGGAGTTTATAAGCGCAAAATCATGAAATTTTCACTGTGTGAAAGGCATTTTTTTTTTTTACCCTAGTAAGACTTTTGGGACAGCTGAAATGAATTAACTTGAACATTCCGAGAAATCACCTTTTGGCTGAAACTACACAGAAAAAATCTCACTTCAAAAGATTTTTAAAGAGACATATGTGCAATGGAAATGACTTTTCAGTCTCAATATACTGACTGCCTTTTTGATGACTATCATATTTACTTTAACAAATTTAAAAGGGCATGGTTCAGATTTCAGAAAAGTGCTTGCTTTTTCCAGTTACCAGTATTTACCTGGTTAATGGAATCTTTACTTGTAGTTTAAATTATTAGTGGTTGATTTGTAATGGCATCTTAGTGAAAATTCTCCTATTTTAAAACCATACTCTAAGATATCCTGTTGTCTTAATTTTTTCAATTCATCTTTCAAATGTTTAAGAGAGTAATGGGAAACTTTAGTTATTTGCAATCTTAAAAACATTGCTTTTCACATACCAGTGGTAGGATCTAACACAGTTTAGAGCACAAAATTTGGAGCCAAAAAAGGCTTGGCTTGAATTTTGGTTCTGAAAATGTCAGCTGTGTGATCTCGGACAGGTCCCTGAAGTAACATGCATAGTTAAGCCCTTTAGGTATTTATAAGCGAGAACTCATATACAGACTAAAGCAGTAGTAAAGAGGAGCTAACTTAACAAAAAAAAAAAAACAGCTTGAAATATTACAGAAACCTTAACTTCACTTTCTGTTGCATTTTTAGAGAGAGGAGGTGTGGATGTTATGTTCCAAACAAAAAGGGTAAAACCTCAATGTACTTGCCATTCAGAGTGGAGAAAAGCATATCGAAGTTGATGTACCTAGGGTATAATCTGTTTCCAACAGCAGCTACGGTGATGCTTTTAAAACATAAGTCAAATAAAGTTACTTCCCTGCTCTAATCTCTTCCAGGGTTTCCCTACCTCACTTAGAGTAAAAATCTTATAATGGTCAGTCTAGCTGTCAAACCCCCAACATTGCATCCTGCCCAATCCCACTCTGCTGTTACTAACATAAATTCTACTCCTGTCCTCATTCATTCTGTTTTAGCCATGCTGGCCTTCTTGCTCTTTCTTGAGCATGGCAAGCATACCTCAGGGCCTTTGCACAGGTCTTTTTCTCTGTATGAAAAACTCTTTTCTCAGATATCCGTGTACTTCAGTCTGCATATCCTTCAATTGTTTACTCAAATGTCACCTTGGATATGTCTGCTCTAACCACCATACTTAAAAAAGCAAATTCCATAGCTTTCCTGGTATTCTCAGTCCTCCACCCCTGCTCCCCCCCCTTTTTTTTACATATTACTTACTACTTTTTGTCATAGTGTATACCTTATTATATCTGCTGTTTACTTCCCTTCCCTGCTAGACCGTAAGCTCCCTGAAGGAAGAGATCTTTGTTTTGTTTACCTGTATATATGCCTCATATGCAGAAAATTGTCTGGAACGTGGTAAGGGCTCAATAGATATATGCTGAATGAATAACTCTCCTTTTTAGTTATGCCAGCCTAAAGAAGTAAACCGAGGCAAGCTCAAAGTTGTCAAAAAGATGAGTTTATTCAGGAATAACAGGCGTACTGCGATTTCGGATATGCAAACTATAGCAAACTATCATGAGTCCCTTGAGGGTTTGGGGTGGGCTGTTATCTATGGGCAGGAAATGTAAAAAGGGGATAGTTCAATTAGAGACTGTTAAAATAAAAAACAAATGGGACCAGGTTTGAAAATTCCTCAAGCAGACGAAACCAGTGCAGTCATACAAACAAAGCTCAAGTCAGTTTATTTTGTGAGACCAGCCCGACCCTGACCATTCCTTGTTCACGCCTCTGGAAACCATAAGTACAACTTCCCAAGGTTGATACGAGGCAACTCTTGATCAACTACCTATCACTTAAGAAAATTCCAGTGTTACCACTTTTTTTGTAAATCAGTCATTTATGGGAAATCAGTCTGTCTTTAAATTGTATTTTCCTGACAGCACATGTGTGAGACTTTTTTTTTTATATCCTTCTGTTTCATTTTAGATAGAAATTCCTTTAGAGATATATATATATATATATATATATATATATATATATATATATATATACATACACACACACATGTATGTTAAACACTGAGTACATAATTAAAGGAATATCATTGAGGGGCACCTGGGTGGCTCAGTTGGATTAGCATCCGACTCTTGATTGCAGCTCGGGTCAAGATCTCATGGTTTATGGGTTCAAGCCCCTCATCAGGCTCTGCGCTGACAGCATGGAGCCTGCTTGGGATTCTCTGTCTCCTTCTCTCTCTGCTCCTCCCCCTCTCACCCACTGTCTTTCTCTCACTCTCTCTCTCAAATTAAATAAGCTTCAAAATGGAATGCCATTGACTTTAAATAAGTTTAAATAAATTTAAAGTCAAATGACAAAAGATAGAAATTTATGAAACAATATATCAAAGGTTTGGAAGAAATATTTCAAGACAATTTTAAGAAGAGATGCAGATAATAAAAATGATGAATAATTCTTTCATAAAGTCTCCTGAGTTATAACCAACTCTGTACCTTTGTGATACGAAGTAAGGCCACTTGAAATGGTGCTGTCCTCCATTCTGCCATGCGAATAACCATTTCTCTCCCCATTACCGCCTGTGCCTTTATCATTTGTTTCTCCATCATTTGCCTGTCAAATATGCCAATTGCATGCAAAGGTATTCACTGACTTTGAGTCGCCAGAGCTGTGAATGCAACTGAAAGGAGAATAGATATTTGGAGGAGAAAGAGAAGACATGTGAGGAAAAAATAATTTAGATGGCATTTATACTGAAGTAGAATAAATTGGTTTCTCTATACATTTAGTCAAGGTAACCCTTTTTCTCTCTCATAATTCTTTCCCCTTCTCTAAGGTACAGCTATGAATCCTTTATCCTCTGGAATTTCTTTTTCAATAAAAATTAGTCAAATTAAAGCCTTTTCTCATTTGTTACTGCTTATGTTATGCACTTGGCAGTCAACAATTTAGGAAGTAGTGTTGCCTAGCAGTTGATATCACACACAATTGATTGCCTTGATTTGTTTCTGCAGTGTATATACTATTGTTTGAGTTGGCTGTTTTCTTGGTTGCATGTCCCCACCTTTAAAAACAGATGAAATGCCCCTTGTGGTCAGGGACTGCAAGGGCTAGACACACAGAGTTCCTCAATAGTTACTTGACTTATTATTCCCAACAGGTGTCTCTTCCAGCTGTGAATTATTTGATGTTTTATAAAGCTTGTGCTTCTGTTTATAGGTATCATACAGACTTTTTGAAGACATGGGCCTCTTTGAAGCTTTCAAAATTCCAGTTAGGGAATTTATGAATTATTTTCATGCTTTGGAGATCGGATACAGGGAAATTCCTTGTAAGTATAAGTTATTTGTGAAATAACACTTTAAAATCTGTCAGATTTGCTGTGGGTAGTGGGATATTGAATGGTTAGCAGCTAGCAGAGAATTCCTCATGGTAAACACAGTGTGTGGCCACATGCTATAGTGATTAGGAGAGAATAGCCTGTTTCAGAATCCCAGCCCCTACATTTATCAGCTGTGGAAGACCATGGGTCTTACTTAACCTCTGCATGCCTCATTTCTCAATCTGTAAAATGGGGATCGTAATATCTGCTTTGTAGGATTGTTATGAGCGTAAAATGAGGTAATAATTCTAAAGGAGTTATAATAGTGCCTTCACCTAGTAAGACAATTAAGTGTGTGCCCCACAAATAATTAAATGTTAAATTTATTGCTCATTTTATTATGTACTCCTTTTATTGGGTGAGTTCAACTTTTGTTCTGGCATCTGCAGAGTTAAAACATTAACTCTTGATATTCTTGAATATAACAAAAACCTGCCTGGGTGTTGAGGGACAGGTGGGTGATGGTATAATTAATAAAATACACAAGAGGCACTCCTAAGTGGTTGCAAAGAAATTATTAGAAGCCTTTAAAATCAGATAAATGTGAAGACCAAAGGAAGATTTTGTGAACCAAGTGTTCATGTTTGTGAACTTTAAATATTATGAGCATAGTTTGTGATTTATAATAATGCAAAATAGAACAGAGGGAAGATGTTAAATTTCCGATATGGAGCATTGCAGGTTTCATCTGAACATCATCCTAAATGCTACAAAATATATGGAATGGAAGAAAATGTCCAAAAACCCAGTCATAGAAATTGTGAAAATGTGCAGAAATCACGTGGTACTTTTAAAAAATAAATGGCATACAACAAGAGAAATAGACATCATATATTGGTTGAGGCATGTCTTAGAAATGTGTTGTTCAAATCATGTTCTAAGTTTTAAGTTTTAAATTTTCTTTTATACACCTTAGACTTTAGAATCCCATGTCTTTTTCTAGTTGCAAAGAGCTGAAGTTAAATAAAAATTCCATGCAGACAAATAAAGTACAGGTATTTCCAGACATTAAACTAGTGATCCATTATTAACATATTGTTTTTCAAATGCCATCTGATTGGAACAGAAATGCACACCTAATGGCATGTGATAGGAAAAGAGAATGAAGAATTGGATCCACAATGAGATTGTTGGAGAATATGGGACCCAAATGCAGGCAAAACAGGACAGTGGGTGTAGAGGAAAGAGGAGCCTAAGAACACTGGTCCCCTTGGGAAGATCTGGCCAATAGGGCCATGGAAATTGAGAGAGAAATATGAAAAAGGGGTAGTTGAAAGGATCTCAAGATAAGCCTTGCTTTCTTAATACCCTTTTCCCAGGGCTCCCCTGGTTGGATGCCAGTGATTGACATAAGTGTTACTGATTTTTCAACAGCTAGTCACCAGACTAAATTTACAAATTGCTGTATTTCCAAATATATTTTAGTAACATAATCAGTGATAGCCAAGTCCATGGAATACAAATTGATATAATAACTACTAACTTTTCTCTAGGCAGTGTGTCATTAAATCATAGGGAAAGTTGACTAGTATTTAAGTGTATAAAGAAGTTTCCAGAGTCTAAATTTTATTATTCATGCTTATAGTTTTTTATTTTACAAGTGAATGGATTTTTTCCCTGAAAGAGTGGGTTCTTCATTCCATGTGAAAAGAATTTGTTTATTATAAACCTGCCTATTCTATCAGGAGTCCCAGACACTTTCCATAAAGGGAATTCACTGATATCTTCTCACAGGAAAGTTTTAGCTTGATTGGTGATCACTTTTCAATAGTAATTCTTTGCATGTGGTTGTGTTGTAAATTTCAACTAATATAGATATTTATTAAAAGCTTTGTTTACCATTAATTATAATTATGTTACATAAAAATTTGTTTTATGTGTCCTTAACTTTAATACATATTCCTGGAGAACTATGTTTCTAATAGCTCTATCTAAATAAACCCATACCTAAATGAAAAAGCTCAAGAGTAACTAAAATGGGTTAGATTAACTTTAATATGACAGTCACCTAAAATAATAGAAACTAAACTGTATTAGACTTCTAAGTACACCTTTAATAATTTTTAAAAGAAGCGGGAAAATGTGAAAGCATTTATTGATTGATTGATTGGTAGAGAGCATGAGAGGGGAGAGGAGCGGACAGAATCTCAAGCAGGCTCCCACACTGACAATGGAGAGCCCCACACAGGGCTTGATCCCCCAATCCTCGGATCATGACCCTAAATCAAGAGTTGGACGCTCAACTGACTAAGCCACCCAGGTACCCAAAAATATTTTAAATTTGTACCCAGAACCCTTATTAAAATTTGAAGAATCTAGATTTAAAAATAGGGGCGACTGGTGGCTCAGTCAGTTAAGTATCCCGACTTCGGCTCAGGTCATGATCTCACAGTTTGTGGGTTCGAGCCCTGCGTCGGGCTCTCCATTGTCAGCGTGGAGCCTGCTTTGGATCCTCTGTCTCCCTCTCTCTCTGCCCCTCCCCTGCTAGTGCCCCCCCCCAAGTTCTCTCTCTCTCTCTCTCTCTTTCTCTCTCCCTCTCTCTCTCTCTCTCTCTCTCTCTCACATACACATACACACTAAATAAACTTAAAAAAAAATAAAATAGACATGGGTAGCTAGGTAGATATGACAAGGTATAGATGTAGGCAACTCACTGACAGAAATATGATACCAAATATATACTTGCTCAGTAAAGATTTGGATAGATTAAGGTATAGTTTATATTCAATTGCACAGAGAGATAATGTTTAATATTGTTCACAGTCCTTTTCAATTGGGCATACTGGCGGGTAAAGAAGATAAATTATCAGGTGATATTCATTAGTAAATTCAAAGTTACTTTTGAGAGTGCTTTTTCTCTTTTCGGTGAATTTCATCTCTAAAATATATGTTACCTAACACCTCTCATTCTTGTTACTGAAGTTGGAGAAATGGGTACGATGTCTCAGAAATACCTGTGATCAGGTACTATTTAATGGCAGTAAGAGAATAATCTTGCTCAATCTGTGTTCAGTTCAGTTCAGCTGAGCTGTATGTCATGTTCCCACCAATTCTAAAGTAGATCCTGAGGTGACGCAGCATAAGCTGGAAAGGCAGAAATATTACAGTATTTGCTATATTCCAAAGGGGAAAATATTTACATTGTCACTTTTCTTCTTTTAACACTTTTCCATCGGCACATAGAATTTTAAATTGAAAATCTATAGGTCTAAAAATGTATGAATTTTACGTATAACTCCAACCCTCCACGCCAGTTTGCTTCAACTCTGTGCTTGAGGGATCAGGAGAAAGTTGAGAAAACAAGTGTCTCAAGACAGAAGAGGGAGATGGACAGGCTTTGGGTATGAGGTGGGGCCTATTATGTGTTATTGTGTGTGCATGTGCGTTTATGTGTTTTCCGAGAGGCAGAGGGGCTTACCAGATGGGAGGGGGAACCACCGAGGGGGTTGGAGGTTTGTCCAAAATGCAGAGATGAAGGAAGAAGGATGACAGTAACGATAGCTCTGATACTGTTACTTATCCCTCTCAGTTGCCTACAAGAAGAGGAATATTTAAGCATGTTTGTGTGTCCTACAAAATCCCCTATGTGGACCTAGCTGGCTTATTTCCTGGGTGCCTTTGCTCCTGAGTTGGTCATCAGAAAGCTGATGGCGAGAACAGCAGCAATATTAGCACTTGACACAATACTTGCACATAATACGTGCTAAGTAAATGTTTATTTAATAAACATGTTATTGACTGCTTAGAAGGCAGGTGATTTTCTATCCTGCATATATGACAGTGACAGTGTTATTCTTCTGGATCTACACATGCATAACTGGAGATATTTTTTTTAAGGAGTTAGGTTTGGTTAGCTATTGTTTTAAGTATTTCTGAACCTATATTCAAGAGCACAGGGGGTATTTATTTCCATATACTGTCTTTACCTAATTTTTAAATCAAGATTATTCTAGCCTCATAAAATGAGTCAGGCAGCTTCCCTCCTTTTTTATATTTTCAGTACCAGATTATTTAGATAAGATTATTCATTGAAAACTCACAGAAGTTACCTGTGAAGCCTTCTGGCCCTGGGCCTTGGGGTGGGGAATAGGGCAGGAAGCAGTAACTCCACAGGTTTATCTGTACTTGATGTTGTCTGTCACCCCAAACAGACTCTGCCAAAACCCTGATCCTGCCCCCATCCGCCCTTCATGATGCTGGGTGCATACACAGGTTTCTGTGACTTGGAAGAGGACTGGGAACTACTTGCAAACAGTCATTTTCCCAGTTTGCCACAAAGGGGGAGAAAAAAACCTAGAAGCTCTCTCCTGATATATCCCCTAACAGTGGCAGCCTGGGCAGTTTCTTCCTCTACCGGAACATCACTGCCTTCTCTGTCCCCCAAGGGTTTAGCATAGCTGTTATTTTTAGGTCTTCAGTGTTTAACAAATCCAGGATGGATTTTGGAAGAAAATTGGTGATCTGTATCATCTTGTTCCAACAGCAATAATTTATTTTATGTGAATTATATTTATATTAACTGCAAGCTTACTATGTGTCAGGAGTTTAAAAATACGTCTTCTGTAATTCTCACAATTGTACCATTGTGCTATAATAAGGCACCATTATTTAATATGTCTATACTTTCAAGATTAGGAAATGAGACTGAGAATTTTAACTCACTTAAGGTAACCCACGTAATACTATCAGAAAAGAGACAAAATCAGATCTCACCTAAATCCAGAAACGTTTAGTGTGATCAATTTTGTACATGACACAGGTGTGGATGTAAAATATAATGGCCTTGGATGACTTGAGATAGTCCATATGCAGAGATACAGACTCCAGTTTCAATACAGTTGTTCTTTAGGGCACTAGATAATATCTGGCAATGGCAAAGGGCACAGGTTTTCCTCTTTTCCTCCTTTGGAGCCTGGGTTATCTGTTTCTCAAAGCTCTTCTGAACACGTCTTCTCAAGTCCTCACAAGACTGAATTGCTGGGGTGTTTACGTAAGATCTAGCTACATGTCCTCACATAAAGACGGACTCTTAACAGTCACCAGAAATGTAGGAGAATAGGCACTATCTCCACACATTCCCTCCGTGTGCCCACCAACACAGTGTCAGTTTTTTCTTTCTTCCCTGAACAGGGACCAGATGTTTCTCTCCAAGTCCCATTATTATTCTTATTTTTCTCTCTCTCTTTTCTCTTCATCTGTTGAGTATTATTCAGAGATATAATCTATATTGGAGGAGACTGTATGATCGTTGGTCATTGGAAATAAAGTATGTAAAGTTAGTAGACTTAGGGTAAGGCATAGCACTCAATGAAATACTATGAAGGGCCAGTAGACAAGAGAAAAACTTGGAAGAATTGCACCAGAAAAAGAAGGTGAGCCAAGAGCACACCAGGCCTTTTGTCACGGTTCAGTAGAAGCTGAGGTGCACACATAGAATAGACCCCCTTCCTGTGATAATGACATTGTTAACTAGAGGATATGGTTTTCCCATAGATTTTGCTGTATGGTCAATGACTCAACTCCCTACATTAATGTACAAAGAGGCTTTTATTTTTCTCTGTAGGTATGTCCTAGAGCTGTATTCCCAAACTGAACATCATTGATTCTTGTTCTTGATTTTTGCTTTGTGGATTTAATCTACATATAAAAGATATATTAGTAACTTTTAACCAGTGTTTTAAGTTTGATACAAAAGAATAGTACTATGTTTTATTCACAGAATATATTTGCATGCTATTTATCAGAGATGAGATATTGGGTGATATAGGCCATTGATCTGACATATTTGAAGTATGTCACGGGTCTTTCTTTTATTTTGGTCCTCTGCATAATCTTATAGGAGCATGGAAATACATATAATATAAAGGTAAACATTACAGGGGTTTCACATAGTGAGTTTTCTTTATATGTTAGGTTTCTGGTAGACTCTGCACACAGATTTTTCCACTTCAGACATCTGCGTGAATAATGAATGTTGTGTGTGCTTTTTTTTTTTTCTTGTCACTATGGATATTTTGGAGTAATGGAAGAGTAATCAAAGAGTATTTGTCCTTGAATGTTTGGCTGCTTTTTGCTGGGGTATTAAAATGTTCAGACTAAAATGTTTATCCAGTAGATGGCACTCTTAGTCCTTGGACCCCAAGTTCACAAATTAATGACTGTTCCCTTTGCATTGGTTAAAGATCATAACAGAATCCATGCCACTGACGTCTTACATGCTGTTTGGTATCTTACTACACAACCTATTCCAGGCCACTCAACTGTGATTAATGATCATGGATCAGCAAGTGATTCAGGTACGTGTTAAGTATATCTGTGCTTCTTTGTAACTGTGACAGGGGGAAAAGTATTTCTTTGAAAAAGGAAGTCAAGACAAATGGTATCGCTTTAATACTTTTTAAAACTTTCTGTTACTTTCATTTTCTCTTCTCAGATTCTGACAGTGGGTTTACACATGGACATATGGGATATGTATTCTCAAAAATGTATAATGTGCCTGATGATAAATACGGATGTCTCTCTGGAAATATCCCTGCCTTAGAGTTAATGGCCCTGTATGTAGCTGCAGCCATGCATGATTATGATCACCCAGGAAGGACTAATGCTTTTCTGGTTGCAACTAGTGCTCCTCAGGTAAATCTTTCAATTTTGATTACAAGAGATAATTCAATTTAGAGATTTTTCCAAAGGAAATTTATTTTATAAATTTGACTTATAATAGGGACCAAATGAATATGAGCCAAGCTATATTTAGCCCTAGGAAAAAATTCTTACAGACCAAGCTAATTTTGAAAATATATCATGTTTGTTCCAAGATATTAATGGCAGGCATGCAACTTTATTACCCATGGGACTCCCTTCTCAGTTTTCTTAAGAAGAAAAGCTAGTTGAATTCATATTAGTGAACCTTCTCAACAAAGAAAATCAAACCTATACTAAAGTCTCTTTTTTGGAAAGATTAGAGAACCCAGCCTTTCTTGGACTTTTAAGAATATGGGGCTTATTTGTATATAAATCCTATTCATTTGAGATATACTCATTATAACAACCATGATTCTTATGACATTTCTATTGATTAGAATTTAAACATCAACTTATTTCATTCATTTGAAGGAATTTTTTTTATCTGAACATAGTATTCCAAAAACAATAACTTTAAAGAAGTTCATTTTCATATATATTTAAAGTTAAGTCAAAAATTAATCACTGAGTATCTCAGCATCTCCATTTATACAATTAAACTCAGTAAGTTTCTCCTTCATTTAATTAGCTGGATCCATGTTACTAAGTATTCTGAGATCCTGTTTTTCTTTCTAGAGGATCTAGAAGACAATCTGGTCTCATACATTTTTTGTTTTTTTCTTGTTTGACTTTTGTCCTTTACCCAACCCCTATCCATTTCCACCTGTCATATAGACTAGACTAGATTTTCCTCTAATCTATATGTTAAAAAAGTATCCTGATATTTTTTCCCTACTTATTTTAAACTTATTCCAGCATGTCCTTCTTACCCCAAAATTATTTTCCCTAAAGATGGGCAAATCATTTTGCCAGCACCATTTGTCATGCATATTTTTCTACACATCTATGCATTTTTACTTAGTTCAATGTAAATTTTCATGTGCTCAGGCTCTCCTTTTTATCCTTATGCCTTTTAACCCTGTATTGTCATCTATCTGACACACTAACCTTCAAGCAGTTTTTAGGCAACTTCCTTCTCTTTTGCAATGTCCTTGAGCATTATTAGAGAATTCCAAGCAGATATTTATTATATACCTTCAATTACTACTTTAAGGATGATGTTTTCAATGGCTGCTTGTGAGGTGAGAATGTTTTAAATTATGAGCTTTTCAGGGATTCCATTCGTATGTATTAGTTATATATATTTAAGAAAAGGTAATTCTTACTCTAGATGCAGAAAGTAACTGAGTTACCTCCTAGGGATTTTAGTGTATTTGGATTGTTTTAAATAGTTAAATTCCTGTGCAAAGAAATCTGATAAAAGCTAACTCTAAGCCCCTCATTTGCAAGAGTTTAGAATAAAGTTCAAGGAAATGAACTTCATCTTATAAAAAAGGAAATTTAACCAAGAAAAGTAACCATCAATCAATGTAATTACAATATATAATTCTTAATAACCACCAGTCACAAGATTAAATTTCTGTGTTCTGTGAAAAAAGAGAATTCCGAAAGCTTTGCATACTCATGTATTATTATTATTATTTTTTTAATTTAAAAGTTGAACTCTTCAGTCTCTTACTTATTTGCTTAGGCGGTGCTCTATAATGATCGTTCAGTTTTGGAGAACCATCATGCAGCTGCTGCATGGAATCTTTTCATGTCCCGGCCAGAGTACAACTTCTTAGTTAATCTTGACCATGTGGAATTTAAGCATTTTCGTTTCCTTGTCATTGAAGCAATTTTGGCCACTGACCTGAAGAAACACTTTGATTTCGTAGCCAAATTTAATGCCAAGGTAAGTAGATTTGTACCAGTCTTCATTTTATGACCATATTGAAAGATGTCATGGAATCAAAGTGTGGAACAAAATTCATTGCTTTCACCTTTTATATGTCAAATGTGAAAATAAAGTGCAATAAAATGATTAACCAGAAGCAGATATATAGACATTGGTCCCAATCTAGAAATCTGAGAAGTTGAGGTGCTGTTTATGTGTGTGTGTGTGTGTGTACACATACATACATTTTGTGCTGCAGAGAAATAAAACTCTCAGTGTCATTGGGTTTTTGTTTGATTTAATTTACTCTCACCTCTGTAGCATATTAACATATATTATCTGACTGTAGAAAAGGTCAAAACCTCAACACAAAATTTCATACTTCAAACATAAACACCAAAATTTAACTTAAGAAAATTTCTTACCGTTTGTAGCTATATTTATTTACTGGTAATTGGTAATATATGCTAATTTTATTTATTTGTTTATTTAGAGAGCATGAGCAGGGTAGAGAGGCAAAGGGGGAAATAAAGACAATCTTAAGCAGCTCCACGCTCAACATGGAGCCCAACACAGGGCTCAATTCCACAACCCTGGGATCATGACTTGAGCCAAAATCAAGAGTCAGATGCTCAACCGACTGAGCCACTCAGGCATCTCTTTTTATTTATTTATTTATCCACTTTAATTTACAGCCTCTTTACATATATATGCTATTTTTTTAAATTATTTTTTAACGTTTATTTATTTTTTTTTTGAGACAGAGAGAGACAGAGCATGAATGGGGGAGGGTCAGAGAGAGAGAGAGAGAGAGAGAGAGAGAGAGAGACACAGAATCTGAAACAGGCTCCAGGCTCTGAGCGGTCAGCACAGAGCCCCACGCGGGGCTCGAACTCACAGACCGCAAGATCATGACCTGAGCCGAAGTCGGACGCTTAACTGACTAAGCCACCCAGACGCCCCTATGCTAATTTTAAGTAGCATTATTTTCACTTCAATAATTAATAATTATTTTGTCCATCATTTCTTATTTTAGTCTTCCGATAAGCTATTTTACTGTTATGCAAGCCAATAATGTTATTTTAAATAACTACGAAGTTCTTCATTTCTTGGTATTCTGATCTCTACATGTTAGGAAGATAATAAATATTGTTTATCTGTTCAACTTTTGCTTTCATTGAGGCAAAACACATTTTAACTTTGCCCCTCAAACAGGTTAATGATGATGTTGGAATAGATTGGACCAATGAAAATGATCGTCTACTGGTTTGTCAAATGTGTATAAAGTTGGCTGATATCAATGGGCCAGCTAAATGTAAAGAGCTCCATCTCCAGTGGACAGAGGGTATTGTCAACGAATTTTATGAACAGGTAACTAACTTAACTGTTTATCTTAATTCCTACTTAGGCTGCTCGTAAATTCAGAAAAGCTTCCAAAAGCTGTAAAATGTGATCAGTCTCTTTCATATTCATACATCAGAAAATGCGCTGACTAAAAACTCTAAACATACACAATTTGCAAGGATTGTGGGAGTGTGGGAGGGGAAGGAGAAGATACTGAGATAATGAAATGACTTAGTGAGCCATTAGGAACACCATTGACATATTGTTTTTTTTTATAAACTGATTATAAGGTAGTTTATATGGGTGAATGTATATCAGATTAAGTTCATTTACTTTTTAATGTTTATTTTGAGAGAGAAAGAGCAGGAGTTGGGGGGCAGGGAGAGAGGGCGGGGAGAGGCAGAGAAAGAGAAGGAGAGAGAGAACCCCAAGCAGGCTCTGCGATGTCAGCACAGAGCCTGACACAGGGCTCGGTCTCATGAACCATGAGATTATGACCTGACTGGAATCAAGAGTCAGACACTTAACCAACTGAGCCACCCAGGCACTCCCAAGTTCATTTACTTTTAGTGGTCAATAACAGCAGCATACAAAAAAACTTTAAAAATAGGCATTTTACTTGACATGATAATGTGAAAATAAACACACTAACAAAAAACCTACCAAACACATAAACATGAGGTGATCTTCCCCATATTATCCTATGCTGGTTTAATTATATCTGAAACTGTGTTTTGAGTACTGTGATTTACTCTCTTAAGAGGAATGTGGAGGCAGTAGATCATGGGTAAAGGACAGGGATCAGTGACATAAAAAGACATGAAAAAAGTGAAGATCATTACCACGGGAGAAAATGGAGGTGATGTAATAACTGTCTTCAGATACTTAAAAGGCTGACTTACAAATTTAGTGTTAAGTGATCATACATTGTGGAGATTAAAGAAGATAAATTATCGCTTAACACAGGACCTGATTTTTTTTTAATGTCTATTTATTTTTGAGAGAGACAGAGACAGAATGCGAGTGGGTTAGGGGCAGAGAGAGAGGGAGACACAGAATCTGAAGCAGGCTCCAGGCTCTGCGCCGTCAGCACCAGAGCCTGACGTGGGGCTCAAACTCACGAGCCGTGAGATCATGACCTGACCAAAGTTGGACACTCAACCTACTGAGCCACCCAGGTGCCCCAAGATGTGATTTTTAAGAAACATGAGATTTCTTTTTCCTTCCCTAAAAATGGTGTGGATATAACCAGTCTAAAGAAGGTATAGTGAGATTGATTTCAAGACAATGAGAGAAAAAAATTTGTATTATGAAGAAATCCAGAAATAAGTAATAAATTGCCTGCTATCGCTGGACATATTTAAAAAGGGATTAGAAAGAATTTTATAGGTTTATAAGGTTTTGTAGACAGGATTCATATATAGAATAAAAGGTTTATACTTTCTAGATACTTTTCTAGAAATGAGATTAATTCATAATCAATCCCCAAATATTGAAATAAAGAAAAATAAAAAGGATAATTTATGATCATTCTACATAGGTATAACCATTGTTGGTATTTCAGTATATTTCCTTCATTAATTTTGCTAGATGACTACTAGTTTACAATCTGTTTTTTTTTTCCAGAAAGATTTGAAGCAGTTCAAAATAAAAACACACAATAGTACTGATAAACATATTGCCAAATAAGACTTTCAGAAACCATATAATCACAGAAGATATAATTCAACCAAAAGCTGGGATAAGATAGCACCTTTAATTGAGCAATAAACTATACTAAGATTTCTGGCAGCTAAGGCAAAAGAAAAAAAAAAGAAAACATGATAGATTATGTATTTGTTGGATAATTATTCCCAGCATTGCATTTTAAAGTGCATTTATATTCTCATTTAAAGAGGAATCATGTGTAATAAGAAGTACCATCTACTGAGACATTAGACCATTTCTTCTATTTCCCCTCAATCAAAAGCCAAAATCTCAAGATCACAAAAGTGATAAATAGCAACAAAACATTTCTACAGGGATCTTAGTAATTTGAGTAGAATCTTTTAGCAGTCAAGCAAAAGAGGGAGTTCACACATGAATGTCTGGGTTCTTACATAATTGCAAATTTTAGGTGCCAAGTGAATGTTGACTTTACTAGTATTTTAAATTTTCCATGTCATTTATCTTTCTGGTTGACTATTCATGCTAAATTCCTATTTCCAGGGTGATGAAGAGGCCAGCCTTGGGTTACCAATAAGCCCCTTCATGGACCGTTCTGCTCCTCAGTTGGCCAATCTTCAGGAATCCTTCATCTCTCACATTGTGGGTCCTCTGTGCAACTCCTATGATTCAGCAGGACTAATGCCAGGGAAATGGGTGGAAGACAGTGATGAGTCAGGAGATACTGATGACCCAGAAGAAGAGGAGGAGGAGGAAGAAGCACCAAATGAAGAGGAAACCTGTGAAAATAATGAAGCTCCAAGTAAGTTTTATAAAATCTATTTCTAGTGTGTTTTTCCTAGGATTGTTGTTTTTTGTTTTTTTGTTTTTACATAGGTTTGGATGAATTTACGCTTCTCATGAACTACATAGTTTGTGTCCACATATCATCTGCATTGGATTGTGGATAACCTCCCTTCCCTAATATCATAATAATAGCAATTATAGACTGTGGAATCTATTATAATACCATGTTCATACAAGGATACATTCTCTGTTATGAAGCAAAAAGAAATCAAGCGGTTGAAGTCTGTTCTTTGTAGTATCTTAATAATATAGAGATGAAAGGAATTTCGCATACTATATAGAGCAACAATAGAGTTTTGTTGGCCTAGTTCAAGGAAAGCCATGTGAAGTGGTAAGAGGTAGTTATCACTCATTTATGTAACAAATTTTTATTAAGCATCAACGCTGTGCCAGGCATTCTTCCACGTACTGAAGATAGAGCCATGAACAAATCAGACAAAATATAAATCCTTGCCCATTTAGACTTTTCTTTCCAGTGGAGTCAGTAGACACTAAGCAGGACAAGTCAGTAAGTCTTTAATAAGTCAGGTACTGATAAATGCTCAATTTAAAAAAAAGGGGGGATATGAAATACTGCAGAGAAAAGTTAAAATTTTAGATAAGGTACCCACAGATGGTCTAAAGAAGAAAGACATAAAAAAAGAAAAAAAGAAAAAAAGACTGAAAGAAGTGAAGGAAGATCCATGGCAGTTCAGGTGGAAAAAGTGTTCCAAGAAGAGAAAGAAACAAACCATGTAAACGTCCTGAGGTCGACATTGGCTGGGTGTTCAAGGAGCATCGGGAGAGCTGGGGTGGCTAAGACAGGAAAGGGGCTGAGGGGGCAGCAGGAGAGAGGCAGTGGGGAGCCAAATGATGTAGGGTTTGAAGGTGGGGCACTGTAGGTCACAGTATGGAGTTTGGCTTTTACTCTGAGTAAGTTGGGAAGCCCTGAGAGATGTGGTGCAGAAGAGTTAGCTGATTCAGCTTATGTTTTAAATGGGTTGCTTCAGCTGCTGTATTGAGAACACTCTTGAGTCTGAGGTGGGAATAAGGGTAATAAGAGGCTGTTGAAGTTATCCAAGTGAGAAATGACTGTGGCTTTGAACCAGGCAAAGTAGTGACATTAGGAACAATGAAAAGTATTCGCATCTGGTCATTGATTTGGAGCACATCATGTAGCCAACCTAATCCATTTTAACTCACCTGATGACAAAAAGGCATTAGTTTTATTCATGTCTTGAAATATTCTCCGCTACTTCTCCTGTCATAGGGAGGAGGCCCAAACATCATAATTAGGAAAACCCATAACCCTTACAGTAACATTGCACAAATAGTGTTATTATTTTCATGAAAACACAGTATGTGGTTTACCTCTGCCTTCATATATAGTGGTAATATTTTTCAAAGCCCTTACCCAAAATATTACCAAAGAAAGACATTCTGATCATTTATTCCCATCTTTTAGCACTGTCAGGAAAATTCATGACTCAGTTCATCTCAGCCATCTAGTAAATTCAGTCTGACATGGGTTTGACCCATTTTGCCCTCTATAAGTACTCTGTTGTAAGCTTGCAAAATAGAGATACAGAGATCTTCATGAACTATAAACTAATGAGGCAGGGTTTCACAAATTTCCTCTAGGTTAAATTTTTGCTTCAGTTCTGTCTTATATTTTAACTTTGGTACAGAATGAGGTGAAAATCAAAAGTTGTTTTACTTCAGTATTCTATTATCAAAGAAATTATATTTTATTTCTCTGGTGCTTATAAAAAGATTTCCATTAGCAATTTTGTGCTAATCTTGAGATTCAGAGGTTGGAGACAAGACTTGGGATTCATGGCTTATGTTTTCATTTGTTCATTTAATAAACATGTAGTGGTTGTTTTGTTTTGTTTTGTTTTGTTTTGTTTTGTTTTGTTTAACTTCAAAGAGCCAGGAGGTAGTTTGCTGTTGAAGGACAGGACAGTTTTTTGTTTGTTTTTTGTTTTTGTTTTTCTTTTCCCACTGAGTGACATTGGAAAGTGTTGTCGGCTTAGCCTCTTGGAAAAGCTTTGTTCCCATGGGCTCTTACTGATTGCTATTTGAACTCAAACACATTGAAAACACACACACATAATACCGGCATCAAGAATTGAAGAACGCAGGCCAGGAGATTAAACAGGCTCAACTTGTCAGCATTGGCTTTAGCAGCAAATGAGACAACCAGATATTCAATTACTTTTCGTTCTGTAGGGTTAAGTTGCCATACTGACTTCCAGATTCTGATGTATTACTCTCCAAGCCCAGATTTCCTCATTTCTAACTCGACTGCTGTAGAATCCGAGTAATTTTAGTTTCATAATCAGATTGACTGAGACGGTTAACTTGATTGAGCCTGAAAGTTAGGTTTCAGAAAAAATTTAGATTAAATATGCACTGATAATTTCAGCAATTTGCAAAACTTGGAGATCTCCCAGGAAACACAGAATTAAATGTTTCAATATGGTATCCTAGGGAAAGAAGGCTTTTTCCCAACCTCATAATTAAATCTGAAAGATTCCTACAGCGAACTAAGAGGTTTCTAATGAAGTACTAAGCTGCATTTAGAATTTCAGCAATGAAAGGCTCTTTGTTCTCATTTCAAAAGGTTCCAGTGCTGAACAATTTGGCTCCCAATACAGGCATGTTTTAGACCACCTGCAGACTCTAATCTACGCAAATTTATTTGGTACAAACTTTCTTCTACGTCACCTTATTCAGTTCAAATCCAGAGAGGTTTATTGCTAGCATTTAACAGCATTAATAAGAGAACAGCTGTTCTCATGGGAGCTGTCCTGAAAGAAAAAGGAGAAAAATCAAGCTTTTGTTACCTTCATCCCTTTGAATACACTGACATGAATGTGTATAACTTTCAGATGGAATAATCACCTTGGGCAGTAGTGTTTTCCTATAACCGTGATTCAAATCTGTCCTTCGGCCAATGCTCATTGGTAACTCTCTTGATTCAAAGGATTAGGTTCAAAAGTATATTGACATTGAAAAATTCCTAAACAGGAGCCGATTTGACTTAACTATAATAAAAACAAAGTAGACACAGACAAGCAGATGACTTTGGTAGAAGAATAATTTTATAAATTTGCTTTTAAAACTCTAATGTGGTAGTAATATATTTTATTGATTTTTATAGAAATAATTCAGATTTCTTTAAATTTTAGTGTATATGTATACACACATACACACATGCATACACATATACACAGAGTCTTTGTTAAGAAACGTTCAGTTGAAGAAATTGATGTCATGCTCCACAGACCCGTAACCCTGCCTGTGTGCATGCCCCTCACTCTGCCTGGAATGCTGCCAACACCTTCACCTAGAGTATTTAATTCTCAAAATTTATGTCTCACCTCAGGTGTCCTGTTCTTTGAAAGAAAAAAAAAATCTTACCTATCCCCTCACAGGCTGAGTCTCTTGTGTTGCCATGGTTTTAATGTACCAGAGAGAGATTGCAATATACACTTTGTTAAAAATGTCAAGGAATGCTTTATTCAACATTGTTGCGATAAGGGAGAGAAATTAAACTCAACTCCATTGAAACTAAGGCAGGAGAATTTTTAAGCAGTAGCATGAGCTATGAAAAAGTACTATAAGACCTTAGAGGGAAGTTGGCCCATGTGATTGAGCCATTTGTGTTTGCTAATTGGTACGTATTGAAGTTAGGCACCTTCTCTCCCGTGAAGACTGAAAGTTAGGGCCCCTGTTTTTCTTGATTTCATTTCAAAAGAATTAATGCCCATGTACTTGAGGAAGGAGTTCCTGGGTTGTAAAACTGGCTAGAAACTGGGAGAAGTTTTATCTGTATTACAAAAGAGCAGAGAAAGTATCTGCACTTTCAAGTTTTATAAAGTAAATGCTATAATAAAAGGCAGGCCAGAGACATACAATCTGGAAGAAACTGGTCTAGAATTTAGTCCAGCTAAGGGGAGCATCAAGACCATCTTAGTCACATGCATACGTCTGTCATAAAACATAGCATGTGTATTTTATTTTCTTGTCTTCTTTGCTCTCCTATAAACAGTAAACTCCTTTAAGGCAAGCTCTTGGACTAATTGGTCTTTGTGTATGTAGCATCCAGAAATTTCTTGTCAATTATTAGGTGGTCAATATAAATTTGATTGATGGGTTCATCTCATAAATAAAATAATGAAAACAGTAAATCATTCTTTAAATTCTTGCTTATGACTCAGCCTATATCCATTCACCCTGGCATTTATTCAATTTAATAATTTTGTTATGTGTCTGTATGGTTCAAAATTAATTCAAGATAGCGTGTCCCTTTTTTTTGGGCATCTGTTTCTTTTCTTTTTATTCCTTTTTTTAAATTTACATCCAAATTAATCAGCATATACTGCAACAATGATTTCAGGAGTAGATTCCTTAGTATCTCTTACCCATTTACCCTATCCCCCCTCCCACAACCCCTCCAGCAACCCTCAGTTCTCCATATTTATGAGTCTCTTCTGTTTTGTCCCCCTCCCTGTTTTTATATTATTTTTGTTTCCCTTCCCTTATGTTCATCTGTTTTGTCTCTTAAAGTCCTCATATGAGTGAAGTCATATAATTTTTGTCTTTCTCTGACTAATTTCACTTAGCATAATACCCTCCAGTTCCATCCACATAGTTGCAAATGGTAAGATTTCATTCTTTTTGATTGCCGAGTAATACTCCATTGTGTATATATATATACCACCTCTTCTTTATCCATTCATCCACCGATGGACATTTGGGCTCTTTCCATACTTTGGCTGTTGTTGATAGTGCTGCTATAAACGTGGGGGTGCATGTGTCCCTTCGAAACAGCACACCTGTATCCCGTAGATAAATGCCTTGTAGTGCAATTGGTGGGTCATAGGGAAGTTCTATTTTTAGCTTTTTGAGGAACCTCCATACTGTTTTCCAGAGTGGCTGCACCAGCTTGCATTCCCACCAACAATACAAAAGAGTTCCTCTTTCTCTGCATCCTCGCCAACATCTGTTGTTGACTGAGTTGTTCATGCTACCCATTCTGACAGGTGTCAGGTGGTATCTCATTGTGGTTTTGATTTGTATTTCCCTGATGATGAGTGATGTGGAGCATTTTTTCATGTGTTGATTAGCCATCTGTATATCTTCCTTGGAGAAGTGTCTATTCATGTCTTTTGCCCATTTCTTCACTGGGTTATTTGTTTTTTGGGTGTTGAGTTTGAGAAGTTCTTTATAGATTTTGGATACTAACCCTTTATCTCATGTCATTTGCAAATATCTTCTCCCTTTCTGTCAGTTGCCTTTTAGTTTTACTGATTGTTTCCTTCGCTGTGCAGAAGGTTTTTATTTTGATGAGGTCCCAGTAGTTCATTTTTGCTTTTGTTTCCCTTGCCTCTGGAGACGTGTTGAGTAAGAACTTGCTGCACGTAAGATCAAAGAGGTTTTTGCCTGCTTTCTCCTCAAGGATTTTGATGGCTCCCTGTCTTACATTGAGGTCTTTCATCCATTTTGAATTTATTTTTGTGTATGGTGTAAGAAAGTGGTCCAGGTTCATTTTTCTGCATGTCGCTGTCCAGTTTTCCCAGCACCTCTTGCTGAAGAGACTGTCTTTATTCCATTGGATATTCTTTCCTGCTTTGTCAAAGATCAGTTGGCCATATGTTTGTGGTTCCATTTCTGGGTTCTCTATTCTGTTCCATTGATCTGAGTGTTCTTGTGCCAGTACCGTACTATCCTGAT
Organism: Acinonyx jubatus; assembly: GCF_027475565.1. NCBI lineage: Eukaryota > Metazoa > Chordata > Mammalia > Carnivora > Felidae > Acinonyx > Acinonyx jubatus. The sequence continues at coordinate 52,715,816 of NC_069387.1, forward strand.
GATTACAGCTTTGTAGTATAGCTTGAAGTCTAGGATTGTGATGCCTCCTCCTTTGGTTTTCTTTTTCAAGATCGCTTTGGCTATTCGGAGTCTTTTCTGGTTCCATACAAATTTTAGGATTATTTGTTCTAGCTCTGTAAAGAATGCTGGTGTAACTTTGATAGGGATTGCATTGAATATGTAGATTGCTTTGGGTAGTATTGACATTTTAACAATATTTGTTCTTCCTATCCAGGAGCATGGAATCTTTTTCCATTTTTGTGTGTCTTCTTCCATTTCTTTCATAAGCTTTCTATACTTTTCAGTGTATAGATTTTTCACCTCTTTGTTTAGATTTATTCCTGGGTATTTTATGGTTTTTAGTGCAACTGTAAATGGGATCGATTCTTTGATTTCTCTTTCCGTTGCTTCATTGTTGGTGAATAGGAATGCAACCGATTTCTGTGTGTTGATTTTATATACTGCAACTTTGCTGAATTCATGAATCAGTTCTAGCAGTTTTTTGGTGGAGTCTTTTGGGTTTTCCATACAGATTATCACGTCATCTGAGAAGAGTGAAAGTTTGACCTCCTCCTGGCCGATTTGGATGCCTTTTATTTCTTTCTGTCAGTTTTTCCCTTTTGAGAATGATATTAGCATTGGGTCGTTCATATATGGCTTTTATGATCTGGGGGTATGCTCCTTCTATCCCTACTTTCTTGAGGGTTTTTATCAAGAAAGGATGCTGTATTTTGTCAAATGCTTTCTCTGCATCTATTGAGAGGATCATATGGTTCTTGTCCTTTCTTTTATTGATGTGATGAATCATGCTAATTGTTTTGCAGATATTGAACCAACCCTGCATCCCAGATATAAATCCTGCTTGGTCGTGGTGAATAATTTTTTTAACGTATTGTTGGAGCCGGTTGGCTAATATCTTGTTGAGGATTTTTGTATCCATGTTCATCAGGGAAATTGGTCTGTAGTTCTCCTTTTTAGTGGGGTCTCTGTCTGGTTTTGGAATCAAGGTAATGCTGGCTTCATAGAAAGAGCTTGGAAGTCTTCCTTCCATTTCTATTTTTTGGAATAGTTTCAAGAGAATAGGTGTTAACTCTTCCTTAAATGTTTGGTAGAATTCCCCTGGAAAGCCATCTGGCCCTGGACTCTTGTTTTTTGGCAGATTTTTGATTACTAATTCAGTTTCCTTACTGGTTATCAGCGTCCTTTTTTTTTTAACTGTATTTTGAAATTGATCTTACCCTGTAAAATAAAAGAATTTTTGTGGTATATTATAATAAAACTGTTGACAGAATCACTAATACTTCCATAAAAATTGTGGCGGATGGCCTCCAAAAGATCTACTTCCTTTGGCATATCTCATAGCTAATGTATTTTTTTCCTATTCTTACTATTTTTTTTCTTCTTTTTTCCTCTTAGATTGTACATTGTAAATCATTACTACTTCATTAGGTAAACCCAAATATCCCTGCTGATATTCCTGGTAACTTGTACTGTTAACTCTTTAATGTAGTCCCCATTAGATCATAATTTCCTGTGGACCACTTTTTCATATCATTGTCATTTTTATCACTCATCACCACTTCATCATTTACTTGGACCTGTGGAACAGAAACTAGAAAGAACGTGATTCATCTAGTAAACTCTTACTAAAGTCTGGAGCTTTGTACACAATATACACACAAAAGGAGGGACCTGGCTTCTGTGCATTGGAAAGTTCATAGTCCAATAGGGGATCTTAGCCTAATTTCTAAATTCTTGGTCTAAGTCTAAGATGGCCACTCGGATGAAGGTACTAAAAGTTATATTCTGGCCGCAAGCAGACCCTCTAGCTAAACTCAAGTCTAGCTCTTACTTTACCTCTGCACTTGAAGGTCTCCCAGACATTTCATGTTCAGCATCTCCCTCAAATCTCCTCACCTAACATTGCCTTCTCAGTACATCTTATGACCACCTACTCAATGGCTCAGGCCAGACAGCTCAGGGTTGTCTTTGAATCCTCTCTCTTCTTTTTTTCCTTACATCTAATCAGTTGCCAAAGTCCTGTTGATTAAACCTCACAAATATGTCTCACATTTATCTACTTGTCTTCATTTTCATTACTTTCTTCCTAGCCCAAGCCATGGTCATCATGCCATATTCTCTTGGCTGAGTAATTTTTGTCTCTTTCTGGCACCTTTAAAAGATTTTGTAAGACTCAGTGTGATTGTACCTACCTTTTCACTCTTGCCCACTAGAGTAAAAGCTCCATGCTGGCAGGCATTATGTCTACCAGTGAATGACCAGAACCTACCATACTTGGTACATATTAGGTTCTTAATAAGTAGATAAAGAACTGGAAGACTAAATAGTGAATTATGGTATCAAATCAAAGGTCTTTAAAATGTCTTATGTTTCATCTGTCAAAGTTGATGATATTATAGTTCCTTAAGAGATGCAATTCTGTGAAAATTGTCCTTACTATTTCCATGTTGAACACATGAAATGTTTTGGTCACCAAGACAATGTAATTTATTTACTTATCAAATGCATATTTGCTGAGCCTCATTCTGTATAAGATACATACTTGTCTTTACAAGGCTCCCTAAAAGAAGCTGTAGTCTAATAGAGGGGCTAAGGCCTGTAATATATGAGAGCAAGATAAGTGCCCTAAAGAATGCATGTTATTGGGGCACCTGGGTGGCTCAGTGGGTTAAGCGTCCGAGTTTTGGTTTTGGCTCAGGTCAGGATCTCACACTTTTGTGAGTTTGAGCCCTGTGTTGGGCTCTGTGCTGACAGTGCTGCAGACCCTGCTTGGGATTCTCTCTCTACCCTTCTCCTACTCGTGCAGTCTATGCCTTTTCAAAATAATAAACTTTAAAAAATTAAATAAAATAAAAATAAAAGATTGCACATCATTGAGGACATTGTTTTTGTTACAAGTGACAAGACTCCAATAAAGTGAGTATATACAAAAGGGAAAATTACTGGTTCAGGTAATGGGGATGTTGTCCAGTATTCACGCTTACTTGCACCTGCTCTTGTCTCTGAGTCACCTGCTTGACAGCTTGATCTTTCAACCTTTCTTTCTATGTGAGACTGGAAATCTAGCCAGCTCTATATTCACTTCATTTCACATAAACAGGAAGAGGAGAAAAGATCCCCAGCCCCCATTCCCTGACTGATTCCATGCTGTTGGGAAAATTCCCAGGGGAAGACGCTGATTGACCTGATTTGGGTCACACCTATTGACTAGCTGCTGCAACAGGGCCATATTGTGGGAAGGTGGGTGGGGAAGTAGAGTTTGACAACCTTTTATAGAACTATATAATTGAAAAAAGGGATGAGAGTTTCTGATTTTGGATATGCAGTTATCAGAAAAAGATACCAAGATAATGAGAAGGGAAAAAAATGAAAACAATGTGTACTCTTGGAAGCATGAATGGAGGGAAATGAGAGTTTAGAAGAGTGAGGGGAGACAGGGGGAGAGAATATTTCTTATAGGAGCAATTCAGTAAAATCTGAGTCTTAAAATAATAAATGGGCATGAACTTTTGAGGACTGAGAAGAACATTTGAGAAGGAGGGCCAGTACCTGCTGGACAGTAGAAGAGTTCAGTGTATATATGGAAGTAGAGACAGAAGCCAGGCTGCGGAAGATGGAAGACTGCAAAAGCATGCTTGTGCCAGCTTGTGGGAGAACTTTGACAGGACTTTGAAATTAATATTTTAGTCCGTGTGAAGCAGAACAGTAACATTCAAACCATCCTAAAAGAAATCAATCTTGTAGACTTTTGTGGGTTGAATTAGCTGACAAAGTAAAGGAAGACCTAACAAGAAGTTCTTCCAGTAGTCCAGGTGAAAAATCTGGAGGATCTGACTGTATTGAGAATAATACCAAAACTTAAGCAGAACTTTTTATTGGGCGTTACTGGATATTAAATCCGGTTCACAGTATGTCTCGATGTAACCATGATATATTAATGATGGTTGCCATCCCCCTCTTATTTCCCCACTCTTGAAAGCAACATTATGATGATACACAAATCAAGTGGTATATGTATCTGTTTGGTACTTTAGCTCCTATTAATGATGTGAAAAAAAATAACCACCATGTACTCAGCACACAAATAAGTAATTTGGTGTTTTCTCAGGAAAGAAAACTTTCAAAAGGAGGAAAATCTACTGCCAAATAACTCAACACCTCCTGCAGAACCACAAGATGTGGAAGAAAGTCATTGAAGAGGAACAGCGGTTGGCGGGCATAGAGAGTCAATCCCTGGACCAGTCACCCCAACAGCATTCCTCAGAACAGATCCAGGCCATCAGGGAAGAAGAGGAAGAGAAAGGGAAGCCAAGAGGAGAGGAGATCCCAACCCTGAAGCAAAACCAGTGACGATGGATATAATGAGCTGTGTTTCCCAACAGAGTGACTTGTCACAGACTCTTTTCAAGCCAGCACAACACTTAGACACAACACTGTAGAAATACAAGAAGATGGGCAAACAGCTATTGCATTTGGGAATTCTTCGCATTTTATGTGTTTATTTTTACAGTGAGGTACATTGTTAAAAACTCTTGCTCGGAGAAGCTTTCACATTTGCAACACCAGCTTCCAAGGATTTTTTTTAAGGAAGAAGTATATATGTGTGTGTGTATATAAGCTCGCACGTAGATACATGTAAAACATATTCACACACATACACGCACATGCACACTGAAAGCCAGGGTTACTGGCTCCACACTTTAGTAACATTCATATTAAGATATATAGTGGTCACTGTGATATAGTAAGTTATAAAGGAAAAAAAAAGGAGAACAATTCACAGAGGAAATGGGGCGGCTTAGCAGGGAAACAGTGCAGTGAATGTAAGTTACCAACTAAGGAGCTTTTGCTCTTAGTACTGACGGATGAAAGTTCCAGAGCATTATTTGAATTCTTCTACATCCTGCCGATATCATGTGTGTGTGTGTGTGTGTGTGTGTGTGTGTGTGTGTGTGTGTGTGTGTGACAGAGAGGAGAGAGAGCATGCTTGTGTGTATGTATGTGCTTATGTCAACAGAGATTTTTATGGTTTTAGTCATTCATAGAATAGCTGCAGCAGATGACTCAGCACATCTGAACAAACGGAAGGCAGTTCACTCTGGAGTGTCTGAGAGGCAGCCATTCCAAATGCCTTCCTCCATTTAGCTTCAGTCCAGGGCCCTCTGAAGAGGGAGGGTATTCACAGGCTGGTGAGAGGGCCACGGGATTGGTACTATGCTAATGCACCACTTGGAGGCGCTCTATCACCGGCCTTAAACCTGGGAGACTGAGGCATTTTCCAATCTGCTTGCCTAATGAATGTATAGGAGCTGTTTGTCTGTGAGTATGTCTGTCACTCATGTAAGATCAAATCAACTATTTTTAAGGGGATGGCATTCTTTATACATAAACACCTAAGAAGGGGCTGAAGTCCGATCTTTTAATTAGGTTAGAATTCTGAAAAGTTGCCAGAGGAGACTTGGGGGAATTGCTCTTCACGGTGACCTTCCATGTCTTAAATATGCTGCAAAATGTGTGATAGAAAAGAAGAAAAAAAGGCAAACAGAAACCCACTATGGGACATATAGCGAGAGATGAAGGGGGAAAATTGCAACCTAGGGTTTGGTGTTTGTTGACGTAGTGAAAGCCTGATTCTGGGCAACTGTTGAAGATTGGCTTTGGGTGGTGAAGGTCCCACTGACAACAACCTTGTTGTGGTGTTCCACGTGCCGTGGGGTAAGGTAGCTTCTGTCTGCAATCTGGCCCATTGTCATGTTTCTTTTGGCAGGGAAAATTATAGAGGGAATTTTGGGTACTGGGCCTATTATTGAAAGTCTTTTTTTTTTATTTGTTCATCTACACTTGTTTATGCTGTGAGCCAAACCTTATTTAAAAAGTTGATACTCACTTTCAATATTTTATTTCATATTATTATATTTGTCATGAATAGTTATCTTGATGTAAATATAAAGATTTTTTTTTGTTTCTGTAGATAGTAAACTTTTTTTAAAAAAAGGAAAAGGGAAACATTTTTATAAAGTTATATTTTAATCACCATTTTTATACATTGTATCTATCTCCAAGCCCAGTAAGAGAGTGATGAATCATTTGCACGGAGGTCTAAGGACAGCCACATATCTACCTATTCTAATTTAAATGATAATCAGATAGTTATTTTATGCCAATTAAAGGAAGATGCCACAAAGAATGTTTTTTCCTAGGAACTTTGAACTTTTAGGTCACTTTGGGGTTCATGTCTCCCAAAGAGAAAGACTTGCATAACCAATACCGAATTTTTATAATTGGTATCCATTTCTTGCCAATGTTTTTTGGTTATAATTCCTCCTTCAGTACTATGTACGGAAGAACTTGTTCATCAATGAAACGATCTTAGCTTCTAAGTTAACCTTGATGGTGATTTCTAATTTTTCTTTCCTCTGAAGTCATAGCAAAGAGTGTTTACATTAAAAATGCTTTTGTTTCTCATAAATGAATATTCTTCCTTTTCAAAGCAGTGATTTTACATTAACCTATGGCATTTTTCAAATAAGGCAAACATAATATAATCGAAAGTAAACACAATTTCAGGGCAGATTTCCAATTAAGTAGGAAAATATGAAAAAGGATCAAATAGATGCAGACTCTGCTTCAAAAATGAGAATAATTTCATATTTTTGTGTTAACACTAGGTCTTCACTATTCAGGATTTATTGAGTTGTTTTCCATTTTCTTAGTAATGCTTTTGTGTCTCATGTTTGCAAAAATTACTGAGTCCAATGCATTTCCCCAGTGACATTAACTGTTTTCCTTCCCTTGCAAATAAGAGAAGAGGGGGAGAAAATGTGCTCGTTTATCTCTTGTACCTAATTACTTAAGAAAACAAATCTTTCCCCATTCTCCAAATGTCGTATGACAAGTGTCTAAAACACAGGTGAAAGTGAGCACAAATATAGGTTGTGGAGCAAGTAGTGTGACAGCAAAACAGTCATGAGTCTATAACTGTGTATTGGCAGGTGCTGCGTCAAGCTGGCCAGTCTGGCTGCCAGAGTAGAGGTCTTAGCAAATGACCCAGTTGTGTTTATTCTGTTTTAAAGTACCTGAAATAATGGTGGCCTAAGCACTTAGAACCTCTTCATTCCCAAATTGTGTTAATCATTCCAGGCAGATTGATCACCTTTTTTTCTTCAAAAATCAGTTGCCAGGATATTACAGCTAAAAGTCCATTGAAATAAAAAAATAGAGATCAAGGATGACCCTTTCATACACATTCAGTACATCCCAAAGGATGACCAGGGGCATAGAAAGATCTTTTCTGCTGGCTATGTTCTCCCCCTCCTCGGTGACAGCAGTATTACTGTGTTCACTTCCAACTCCAGAGCTTATTCCCTGTGGTGCCAGTGTGTTTGTTGCAATTTGCTACATTTTTATATGAGCCTATTTATAGGTGCCATTTAGGTAAACTCAGGTCTTTCAAATGAAGGAATCTGTAAGCCCATTTAGGAAAAAGGATCATTGTACAGACAGCCATAAACCCAATAGGAGGAAAACTCGGAGCTGGTGACCTTAATGCTAGGGGTTGCTCTCTGTTAAGGAAAAGACCAGGTATTACTATGAGTGTCATCACTGTCATTTCCAGCGTGCTATTATAATGTCCTTTCCAGGTATCCAACTAAGCCAACCTTTAGGATATCGTTCCCTTGGTGAGAACACCACTTTAGCTTTTTTCTAAACTATAAAATTTTATTTGTCATTTCTATAAGATTTGGTTTTCTCTCAGTAGATGAAGATAGTAGCACTGTACAGGGATAGATCTATACTAGTCTTCATCTGGCAAGTGAAGGAATGTCCTCATGTTTAAGAAAATACTCATTTTCTAAAAACAGAATACCCAATTCTATATGTTCCGTTTTGATCGACTTCCAGAACAAACCCCTAATTATTGCAATCCCAGTAAAACTAAAGAAAAGGGATTGTACGATGTGCAGACTGTTCGTATTACTTGTATGTATTGTGATTTCCTCATGTCCCCTGCCTCTCTTGATTTGCGATTTCCCAACGTCCCCTGTCACGTGCCCAGAGAACTTTCTTTGAAGGTAAAAGCTGTGCAAGAGGCATGAGACTCAGGCCTATTCTTTGTTTAAATGGTGGAAAAATATAAATTATTTTCTAAGTAATAAAGATATGCAAATTATCATTGTAAATAAAGTCTAAAGTTTGAAATGACTGCTTTATATAAGTGATATTTGTGTGATGAACAATTCCTGACCAATGAGAAGTGACTGATCAAAAAATCATTTCTAGCCTACTTTGGGAGGTATTTTTGGTGCTTCGCTGTCAGTATGGGGATCTCCATTGTCCTCACCTTTTGAAATATTTCTAAAATAATAATGAAAACCACAGTAAGGATCTTACTGTCCTTTCTTCCATCCTAACCCTAAGTCCCACTTAATGCCTTTCCTGGTTTACATGCCACTTTGGAAATAAACTGTCTTTTCAAACTGGCAGAAGCCTCCAGTAAAACCAACTTTTGTAAGCTTTCATAGCCTGGGGTAAATCAAGATTCTCCTTATTCTAGGGATTCTCAGCTCCTGTGTGTGGAAAGAAAAATATCAGTAAAATTTCAAATGCTCATAGGTTACCTCCAGACCATTGATATCTAAAATATCTGTATACTTCGAAACCAAACTGAGTTTCTTTCATTCACCTTCGCTCCTAACAAGCAGCAAAATACTTTATGATCGTTGTTCTAGGTCATTCATTTCTCTTGTGATTTTTCCATGAAAGGAAACTGAATTTGCTGATACTGTTCGTCTGTTTTTCTAATCTGTTCAACAAAATTCCACCATAAGATTAGGAGACCAATTAGCCGTTTTAAGCGAGGAGCATTCCAAAATTAAATTACTCTTAGAACCTCTAATCAGGGCAAAATATGCAAGTTTTAGGTCCACCTGTATTCATATCAGTTTGTTCCTCTAGTAAATACTCAAATTCTTATTGCATATTTGATTGATTGCATATTCAGTGCATATAAGCACTGAATTAATTAAACTATAAACAATGCATTCAGCAACTTAAATTGAGGTTTGCATGGTATTTATAATGTTTAGCACTAATAATCCATGATCAGAGAAGAACAGATTTTTCAGTCTATATTACATACCACGGCAATTTGCGTATCACCTCACACATTTCATTTATTACCATGCTGCAACTTTACCTTACCTAATGGTGCTTTTACCTTACCTGAGTGATCTTTACATTCATACTATCACATCATTCAAACAGGTTAACAATGGTGACAAAAGATAATTAGGCATTGTCCTGCTAAATATGTTTAAAGACCCAAAACTAAACCTTAAAGCTTTATTATTTGGTGGAACTCCATGTTAACATCTGCAGATTCAAAAATACTGATCCACCGTAAATTATTTTAGTACAGTAAGACTATAAATTATATGGAATTGTATAGAGATGGAAAACAAAATTAGCTTTTGCTCTGTGCTTCAGGTTGCAAAATGAGCCCAAATTTCCTATCTAAAGGTAGCGGGTTCTTCTCCATATTCTACTCCTAAGGTTGGTTACTTGAAAGGCATTGGTATTCATGGATTTCTGCTTCCCTCAACAGAAGAGAAGTCAACCCTTCTTTTGATAGATAGTGAACATGTACCTGTTCAGAAAAGTTTCCTCATTGCTTCACATCAAGAAGAGGTTCTTTAAGCATGCAAATAATCCATTAAAAAAATGCTTCAGAGAGTAATATTGTCATCGTATGTAAGTACTATCAAAAATATTTAAATTTGATATAGTTTTTGAAACAAAGCTGTTTAAAATTTTTTTTGTTATTCAATTACAACGAAACTCACAAAATGACCTTCCATGGTAGAGAGACGCTAAATATATTGATAGAATTACAACTACTATTGTGTCATAAAAAACTGGAAAGAATATTTAATTATTTTTCTAATATTTCTCATGCCTCAGGGAGGAAATTGTTTTATGGCAGGTTCAAGAAATACATGAAATAGATAAAAATAAACTTAGTACCAATAATTTAATTAGATGAAATGCACAAATTATAGCCTGAGTTTTTCAGACTTGTCCAGAAAAAAAAGGAATGTATTATCCAGCAATTTTTCATGGATTAGATTGTTTTAAAGTAAATGGTCTGTTAATGTAGATTATATTTTAGTAAATTATAACACTGTTAAAAAGCCAAATACGTTATCTTCATTACTAAAAATAATTAAATCTTATTAATCTTGACTTTCACAGATGAAGCACTGACCAGGCAATAAACTACACCCACTACTTCATCTACCAAGACTGATCAAATGGTAGGTCGGAATTTGAAATTCATTAACAGAAACATAAATTTTTAAAAATCATGTTAAAGCTTTACTGCTTTAACTAAAATTTCAGTGTCAGTAAAAGTACCTATTTCAAATGAAACAAATTTTAGCAGGGAATTCTTCCTTTCCTCTTTAAAAAAAAAGAAAGTCAAACTCATAGAAGAAAAGTGTGACTTCTCTTCAGTCACACTAACTCAAAATAGTCAAGGAAAAGTGATCAGAAATTCTCCGCCATAATAAGGAATAAGAATACCCTTCACCTAAGTTACAACTCTCCACACCCAGTTTCATTGTGCAGTCCATGGTACCAGAAAGCAGAAAAAAAAAAAAAAAAAGGTTATGGATCAGGAGTGAACACAACATAAAATGTGAAGGATCATGCCAGCACACCCCTCCATCTTTGTGATAAACCAATTTAGTTATCAGTTACTCTTGAGTAAAGACGCTTAATGGATCCATATTTCAGCCCTGACTTCCGTTATACAGTCAGCACGTACACATGTTTTGGAATGTGAATTAGCCCTTAGAACTTAGAAACTGCTGCTTGAGTACCTTTTGATGGGAAGGACTTTTTTTTCTTTTAATTCTAGTAATTTTACTCCCTATATAATAGCAAAATATTTAGATGATTTAATGTAAAATTAAAAGTAGTTGTTTAAAGATGTTTTGTGTATATAACTTGTTGGTTAGAATTTTCCGTCAACTTTCTTTTGAAAATTAACTGGTTATTTTTATGGCTTAAAAACTCCTATCACATATTATGTTTTAGCTAGTTATAAGCATAAACCAGTACTATAGTGTTGCTATCTTTAAATAATAATCCTAATTACCTATATATTACCTGTTAGTGGGGTTTATTGGCTTGACATTTAGTGTATATTTATTCATTAGTTTTTTTTATATAATCACTATTTTTTAATATTCTGTCAAATATCTGCATGGGATTTTTACCATACTGTGTTTGCTTAACTGGTGGTTTGCTTTTGTTTTTGTTTTCCATTTGAGTGTCAATTCATTTCTTGATATATTCTCACAGAAGTATGCATACCATTTTTTGCTCCAACAAGGACAGTTTGTCAGTTGATGAGCACTGGAAATAAATATCACTGAACCCACCCACCCCTTGATATTTCTTCCTAAAGATTTTGGTCATGCAAATCAGAAAATGAAAAATCGGTGCTTTTAAAAATATTCAAAACTTTCAGTGCAAAACAATGAGTAAGAATTCTTCCTGGCTTTCTATCATAATATTTGTATATGCAACTGAAAGAACTTTAATTTGAATGTAGAATATTTTTGGTTTGGGCTGATTTGGTTAATTTGATTTGGTTTTTGGTATTGAAATGGATTTCTGATTCCCGATGGAACAGTTGTTCTGATCAGTCATTATTTCTTCCTTTTCCTAAGAAGAAAAAAACAAACAAACAAAAAAACTGCCATTAGAAAGTTTATATTAGTAAGTCCCAAATATTTGACTTTGTAGGGTATTTGCAAACCAGAGAGTATTACATTAACTTAATTTAGTATTCCTGAAAAGCAATATTTTCAAATAAGTAGCAACCAAAGTAACAGTATAGGGAATATCTTTTGCACATGACAATTTTTAACAAGGTAGTTCTTACCACTCTCAACTGAACGTGTTTATTAACAACTCTCCAAATTTATCAACTTTTAGAAACCCAAGAGTGAAGCATTGGACTTAAGGGATCATTTTGCAATTGAAGTAAATCTTGTCCTTACACCTGTATCTCACACTTAATACATGTAGCAATACTTCGTATCTTCCTATCAAAATTATTTGTTAAGTGATTTAGTTAATGGCTGATAAATATTTTGTAAAACATAAAATTGTACAGAAAAAATATTAATTTGTATTTATTTTTATTATTTTTTAGCATAGACACTATATTGATGCTCCTTTTTTGCCAGAATTACTGGAAGTGCCTCTTGATTTATATATATATATATATATACACATATATATAAATATTACAGTAAACATATACTCAAAATTATTAGAATTGTGTCACAGATGATCAATGTGGATGTTACAATGTGAAAATAATGTATAATATAAATATAATTCTGTGGTATTATGTTTGATGTAGTTATTTGTACAATTCAAGCCCTCCGTCCAGTTTTGAAGGCATCCTTCCCTCTCATATCCAAATGCAGTGGTTTGTGCCCAGCTATACATGCTATAGTGAGACATCTGCTGGACTCCTACAATTCCTAAGGACGCCTGGGGGCTTTTTCCCCCATGGTCACATTTCCTTGCCTATTGCTGATGAATTCTTAGTTTCATCTCTCTGTGACTAAGCTGTGTTCTTTGTCTAATCAAATAGTTAACACCATAATCAACATACCTAGATTTCTGGCATTCAGCTGCAGAGTTCTATAAAATAGCTCTGCCATTGATCCTATAAATACTACAATTTGTCCTATACGGATTGTCTGTTGATGCCTAATACATGGGATATTTGGTTGTACAGACTCAGAATAATTTTTGTTCTGCATCTTTGAAAGCTTTTAAGAAAACTGAACGATTCAAAACATTCAGAGTGTTTTAACTAGCTCAAACATACAGTCTTCAGACAAAAAAAAAAAGCAAATGTGATTTTTATCCACAGTTTCCAAGGAATTAATTCTTTAAGCTACACATACAGATTTCCCTCATTCCCTGTTAGGCAAAATCCCTGCTCCTAAACTTGGTATATTTGTAGCTTTCTTCACTTTGGCCCCAAACTATCCCTCACCAAAGGAACTAACCATCTATCATTTGTATTTCTGTGTCGTAGGCAAGTTATTATCAGTGGAGTATTTACACACACTGTACACATATATTTTCTTTCTTTTGTATACACACACATACTTCCAATCACAGACAGCACAAAAGGGCAGAAGATTGACAGTATCTTCTTGAGTTGTAAACTTTATCCCTCTCCCAAGGCTTTCCTTTTACAGTGATGTCCTCAGTGGAAAGGAAGCAATAGCTGGAAATTCCAGTCCCAACCTTCATCTCCTTCCTGCAACTAGGTGCTATCAAAACTGTTCGTAGGTAAGTAAATGTTCATTTACATGGTTGGGTAAGAGAAGTGATGATAGGTATCTTCTAATGGCTCCTGAGATTCAGCCCAGGGCAAAGGGATGACCATAGCCACTGCCTTGGAGATCAGTTTAGTGTGTCCTGGGTCAGCTCTACAGATCACCCCTATGCCTGCTGAGCCATGTGAGGTGGAGCTCGGAATATGGGTACACCCCAACCAATGAAAAGAAAAATGAAATAAAATCAGTTCTTAAATAATTAGAAACTCTTCTGCTTATTAGGATTGATTTAAGCTTATTTAATCCTGAAGCTACTTCAGGTCCTGATCATTCTTTCTGACATCATTGCTGGCTTTATAAAGGAGCCCAAGGTCCACTTCTGGTGAAATTTGTCAGATTTGAAGAATTATCAGGCTGCCCATGCTGGCTGAGATCTTTTGGGCTATTGGGGCCAGTTAGAGCTGGATGGGCATAGGGAGAACATATTGGTTCATACTTTGTGCTTACTCTACTGTCAATTTGACTGCCTTTTCCCTGTAAGATGCCAAAGGTGAATTCAGAGAAGTCCTGGTCTTCAGAGAGTGCAAAGTAGTTAACGATTATGTAATCATTTTCTATTTGTGCTATAATCAATTGCCACAAACTTGGTGACTTCAAACCAACAATCAATTACCACAACAATGGTGACTTATTGGGTCAGAGCTTGGCCAGTCAGAAGTCTAGAGGGACTTGGCAGGACTCTCTTTCTGGTCTCTCACAAGACTGAAATCAAGTATTTGCCAAAGTGTTTGCCAGCCTGGGCTCCTCTCTGAAGTCTCTAGAATCCACTTCTAAACTCATTTAGGTGGTTGGCAGAATGTAGTTCCTTGTGGTATAGGACTGAGGTCCCCCATTCCTTGCCAGCTGATGTCTGAGAGCCTTTCTCAGGGTCTTCAGGCAACTTCTTTCCTGTAGGCATTGCTTCTCTCACCATTCGTCATCTTCAAACTGGTGATGTCACCTGATTCCTTCTTACACTTTGAGACTTTCTGACTTCTGCTGCATCCTTCTGTCTCCAGCTAGGAAAGTTCTCTCCTTTTAAGGGCTCATGTTATGATATTGGGCCCAGATAATCCAAGAGGATCTCCCTACTTTAAGATTTTTAATTACATTTGAAAAATCTCTTGCCATGTAACTTAGCATATTTATAATTTTCTGGGGATGATGGGGTGGACTTCTTTGGGGGCTCTAATTATGTCTTCTACAAATCATGAATAGGATGAGGAACACAGTGAAAATAAAGAAGGCATATTAGCCACATGGTTGTTCCACATGATGGAAGCTCATGCCCACAGTGAAACTGCGGGGAAGGTACAGAGATTTCCCATATACCCCTGCCCACTGTACACTCAGCCTTCCCCATTACCAATCTCACTATCAGAGTGGCACAGTTGTTACCATTAATGAACTTACCATTTATGGACCATTTATGAACACATCCTAAATCACCCAAAGTCCATTATTTACCTTGGGATTCGCTCTTGGTGTTGTACATTATAAGGGCTTAGACAAATGTATAATTACATGTATCTGTCCTTATGGTATCATACAGAGTATTTTCACTGCCTTAAAAATCCTCTGTGTTCTGCCTGTTCATCACCGCCCCCCGCCCCCTGCCAGCCCTAACCTCTGCCCATCACTGGTCTTTCACTATCTTCATACTTTTATCTTTTCCAGAATGTCGTATAGTTGGAATCATACAGTATGTAGCCTTTTCAGGTTGGTTTCTCTCACTTAGAAATAAGCATTTAAAGTTCCTCCATGTCTTTTCATGGCTGGATAGCTCATTTCTTTTTAGTACTGAATTCTATTCCACTGTCTGGATGGACCACAGTTTATTTATTTACTTACCTGCTGAAGGACAAAATGATTACTTGCAAGTTTTAGCCTTTATGAATAAAGCTGTTAAAAACATCTGTGTTGCAGGTTTTTGAGTGGATGTAAGTTTTCAACTCTTTGAGTAAATACCAAGAAGTGTGGTTGCTGGATCTTATGGGAAGAATATGTTTAGTTTTATAAGATTCCACAAAACTGTTTTCCAAAGTGCGTGTACCATTTTATATTCCCACCAGCAATGAGTGAGAGTCCCTGTTGCTTTAAGTCCTTACCAGCATTTGGTGTTGTCAGTGTTCTGGAATCTGGCCATTCTAATAGGTGTGTATTGGTGTCCTACTGTCACTTTAACTTGCATTTCCCTGATGACTAATGATGTGGAACATCTTTTCATATACTAATTTACCATCTTTATATCCTCTTTGATGAGATGTCTTTTAAGGTCTATGGTCCATTTATTAATTGGACCCATTTCCTTTCTTTCTTGCACTTTTGGTTGGGAAAAAAAAATAGCTGTTTGTCTTAATGAGAGTCTCCATTTTGGGTGTTGCTGATTGCACCTTTATAGTTTCATTTAGCATGTTCTTCTCTTCCTTGCATTTCTTCTTCTTTTTTTCCCCGCACACTTATTGATTTTTGAGAGAGCGCAAGCAGGGGAGGGGTAGAGAGAGTGCGGGACAGAAGATCTGAAGTGGGCTCTGTGCTGACAGCAGAAAGCCGGATGCACAGCCCAAACTCATGAACCATGAGATCATGACTTGAGCCAAAGTCGGAGGCTTAACCAACTGAGCCACCCAGGCACTCACTCCTCTCTTCCCTGCATTTCTTAAGAACTGATATTTAGATCTAAACTGAGGTTTGGTAAGATTTTTTTTGAACTAGGGAAGAGTGCTATTTCAGAGGTGATATTTCAAGTTTCTAGCGTCCATTGAGATATTTAAAATAGCTCCTTCTTTTTTGTATTGTTACTGATCGTTGGTGACCATTACCTAGATGCATTAATTCATTAGAGGTTTGAAAATTATGGTATTCTAATTCTTTCATCCTTTTTTTGTTCATTATTTGGAATACTTCTATACAGAAAAAAAAATGTCTTCACATTTTAATGATTCTAATGACTAGGAAAGACAGGATAAATGTAATTTTTCTCCTAAGTACCAGTTTTAAATGTATTGAAGTGGTTCCTTAGAAGCATCCAGAGTTTAACATGTTCTTTTTTTGGAGTGCTATGAATTCATGAATTTAAACATTCTATATATTTCAACCATTACAGTTACTTTTCTTAACGATGAAAATTTCCTACAGTTGGTTAGTGGGAGCTTGTTCAAATTCACCCATGAGTTACTGGGGCACAATCTAGTCTTCAAGGCCTCCCTGCTTTTTTGTATGACAAATATTCTGGGCTCATCTTATATTCTCAGACCTGGTAGTAATCACATATTGAGAAGCCATAATTCCTTTTATATAGCATTTATAGACCCGATTCAGTGCTGGTTGCACTTATTGCTACTGGTTGATCATTGGTTTTGGGCCTTTTCAGTGCAGAGCTAAGATATATGTCACTCAGACTGAAAACTCCTGCTTCAAATATAGGACTATCAAGTTTTTCTTAACCTGGTTCATCTTAAATTATAAATGACATTTTAAGCCATGAGCCTGGATGAGGTGATTTGGGATTATATGTAGATAGGGCAAAGAAGATATTCTAAGGACTGAACTGTGGAGTGCTGTGGCAATGAATACTAACAGGAAATGACCACTTAGCCAGGAGGAAAACAAAGAGAGTGTGGGGTTATAAAAACCGGGTGAAGAGAATGGATTAAAGAGAAGGACACAATCAATGGTACGCAATTCTGCTAATAGCTCAATGAAGATGAAGCCCAGAAACTGCTGAATTTATTAATGTGAAGGCCTTTGATGTTATTTATGAAAGTAGTTGTGGTAGAGTTGTGGAGGCAAAAAAAAAAAGAGCTGGTGGGTCAAGAATTGGAGAAGAGGAATTTTAGATAAGGAGTACAGATGAAAGCTTGGTCTTAGAAACATGGACCATGCAACCATAGGAATAGAAGAGGAAACAAATCAGATGAATACAAATGCAGATGGAGAGTAAATGTGGTGGGGGAAGAGTACAATATTTCTCTCCTGATTTCATCAGTGAGTTCCCTAAGCAAGGTCATCAGCTGATAATGAAAGTTGGGAAAGAAATGTTGAGGTTTGAGAGAAGTCATTTGGAAGAAAGGGAAAGAGATTAAGTTATTAAAAGTTATGCTTAACAATGCCTCTAAGACCCAGTGAGGTCAGTGGTCATAAATTTAAGATAAGCCCTTATGTCATGTTAATGAGTTTTTATTCAACTATTTAAAACAGTGTGGGTGTAAATACAGAGTAGAGAGAAATTTGAATTTAACCCAACTGTGGTTTGTCAAGGAAGAACAAATTGACCAATGGACAAAGGAAGTGATGCGCTGTGCAAGTGAGTGATTAAAACAGTTATGTAAAACAACTCAGGTAAGGAGGGAAATGACAATATGAATGATATGGGTTAAGTTGTGTCCTCCCCCCTAAAAACATATGTTGAAATCCTAATGCCCTGTATCAGTGAATGTGACCTTATTTGGAAATAGGGTCTTTGCAGATGTGATCAAGTTAAGATGAGGTCACTGGAATGGGTCCTCATTCACTGTGACTGTCCTTTTCAGAATAGGAGAAGACAGAGACACATAAGAGACAATGGTCATGAGACAATAGAGGCAGAGATTAAAGTAATGAATCTACGATTCCAACAATTGTCAGCAAACATTGACGGTAGAAGAGAAGGAAGAATCCCTTCTTTAGGTTTCAGAGGGAGCATGGCTCTGCTGACACCTTAGTTTTGGACTTTTAGCTTCCAAAACTGAGATAATAAAGTTCTGCAGTTTTAAGCTCCCCAGTTTGTGGGGGCTTTGTTAATGCAGCCCTAGAAAACTCATTCATTTATGGTTAATTTCACACCACAGCAGCAGAGGTGAGTGGTTATGGTAAAGTTTATATGGCCTGCAAAACCTAAAACACTTACTATTTGACCCTTTGCAGGAAAAGTTTGCTGATCTAAAATACGGAAGTAGGATATAGTCCAATGAAAGACTACATATGAGAAGTGCTGAATATTGTATAAAGTAAGTAGTATGTACCTTCAAAACTGTAACTTTAACTGTGAACTGAAGAGGTCAGGAAAGGAATCATGTTAGAGAGTGAACTTGAGTAAGCTGAGGATAGACCAAATTACACTCTCAGGAAAATTCCATTTGTTGGTGAGGAAACGTAGGCTCTTTGCACTTTGGGATAGTAAACACTTCTTCCCTTTGAATGCACTAATGGCCACACTGTTAAACACATTGAAAATACAAGACCTATTGCAATGCTTGCTCACTAGCAAAAGCTAGTTTGATTGCTAAAATAAAATATTTGGTCTTTCAGACTCTGAATGTACCATTGCCTCATTGTACGATTTATCACTTTATTTGTGTCCTTTTTTTTTTCATTTGTAGTGAAATGTGCTTATAACCTTTGATTTTTGGTTAATGATCCTTACCATTGTGTGAACTGAAATTGTATATGTAATGATGATACTTTCCAGTCATTTATAACATTTTGTTATTTGGAATATACTTCTGAATTGCTCATATAATTTAATCTTTAAGAGAGCCCCATGAATCTATTTTATTTTGAATAAAAATTCTGCTTCACAGAGGAAGAAGCTGAAATTCAGTAAAGTTTAGTGACCAGGTCAGAGTCACAGCCATTTAAGAATATGATGGATCTTGGATGATACCGGTAGCAAATTCATTTATTACCATAACCAAATGCAAGCTGACATGGCTCAGAATCCTCCTAAAATGGTACTCTTGGAAAAAGAATTTATTGTAATTTTAGAATTTTTCAGTGCAAGGAGTTCTCTCTCCTTAGAATTTAGATAGCATAAACAAGTGGATGCCGAAAAATCCAATGTTGTTTTGTTTTTTTCTTTTTCTATTGGATCCTTATAAATTGTGGATGTGAGCAACTGATCCTGTGTCTGAGAATTAACTCTTTCTAGAAAGAACTCTGCAGAGCCTTGATCCTGACCTGGTATGTGTTCCCTAAGATTCTAGAATCCCAGTGGGAAAAGAAACCACACAGAGATTTAGCCTATGAGCCTTTTTTTTTTTTTTTAAACAGAAGTATCCCAATGATGTCTCAAGGAGCAGCTGGCTTAAAAACTTCTTGGAAGGAGAAGGAGGGATCTTTGTTACAGACTTCCGCCCCTCCTCCTGCTTCTGTTCCCTTCCCCTCTGCCCCCTGCCGAGTTTTGTTTCTGGGAATCAGCAAGTAAGATCACAAGTGGTCTTTTCTCTTTTCACTCTCTCCCATACAGAAAGCTTTATCACGTGTGGCCTTAAACTTGCAGCAAATTGCAAAGAAATGGCTCAAAAGCTTCAGCTCTCTCTGTGCCCTGGGAGCTGAGATGCACGTCAGTGGCTTTGCCAGCGTGGCCTGTTCTCTGCAGACTGCCAGAAAAAAGAGGCCAGGAGGAAAGAGGAAAGAGTCGAAATTGCCCAGGGGTGAGACCATGCCCTTCATCTTTTCTTTCCCCTAATTTGCTCTGTCTGTGTCCATCCAGGCTCTCCCCACCTGGCAGAACTGCTCAGAGCTGCTGTAGAATTCACCCCAGTTTCCTCTTTCAGTCTGTGGAGTGGGGTCCAGCCTCTTGCTGAGCAAGTTGAGAGGAATTGGCTGTCTTTGATCTCCACCTCCAGGTAAGATTTAGTTCTCTGCTTTTGTATTTTGTGACTATCACACCAGATTCTCATAGGAGAGCAGCTAATAAACCCTTCAGTTCTGCACTACAAGTATCTTATCCATACACACCATTAAAATTGGGCCCTTGTCAGGTTGATAGAAATAGGAAAGGACACAGGTTAAAGTCAGATCAACTCAGATCTGGGTTCAAATTTTGACTCTGATGCTTATTGGTTGGGTAGTTCTTGACAAGTCACTTAACAGCTCTGAGTTGTATAATTTTCTATAAAATGGAATTCTAATGCTAACCTTGCTGAGTTGTTTTAAGGATCAGCCAAAAGTATATAATTCACCTGGCACATAAATAGTACTTGTTAAATCTGAATCTGACACAAACAATTACTTGTATTAGGGGGCTTAGCTTTCTTAACAACTCACAGTTCGTATTAGCAAGTACCATGACATTATTTGGTGTCCAGAAGACAAGCTAGTCCAGAGGGTTTCCTCATGAGACTAAAAGAAGAGGGTGTTGGGGGTTGCTCTCTGACTTTCTCTCTGGCAGTCTTTGGAGTTTGACTATGGATGGAATCTATGTCACAGGATTAGGGCACAGAGCTTCAGGGCTTCTGTGTGATCCAATTACACCCTTTCAGGCTATCTATGCTCTTTCAAGACCAGAAGATTCATTTTCAAACTCATATGAACAGAGAATTCTGTCGTTTTTTTTTTTTAAGTGAAAAAAATGAAAAGCAATTGGCTTCTTTTTCTTTGGCCTCCAGAGTAAGATCTACTCCAACCCAGGATGTTGGATGAAAACTTTGCCTGGAGGTATCTGTTCAAGTGGTGGAAGAACAATTAAGGATTTGCCAAATGCAAATCCTTCTAAATAGTTGTGTGCCTTTGCTCTACTGCTGCAACTGCAAATGAATAGAGAGAGGGAGAAAATCTGGAGGATCTTTCCATTCATGTCCTTGAGCTTTCCTTCTTCTTCTCACACAGGAATGAAGAGCTCAATACTCATAAACATGGTGTCCTTGAAACAGACTATTTTTGAGGTGATATGCAAATTAGCCATCAAGATGAAATGACATTTTCAGTGAAAATATCCAGTGCCAGTGTTCTAAGCTGAATCCTATTTTGCCCTAACACAACATCAACTAAGATGACTATAGTTTTCTTATTTTTGTCATTACTTCTAGATTAGAAGTGATTTTTGTGTCAACACTCCCAAATATAAGAAGACAGTGTGTTTTGGTGTCTCAAGGTTTTAATATTGTTTGCAACATGATTGTTTTTCTCTTTAGCATTAGCATTCTAGATGTAACCTTTGAATCTTTTAAAGATAGATTTATTATAAGTGATAGTATATTTAATTATTAAAGAATTAGTTCTGGTCCATTGGCTTTATTATGACTGGCCAGAAATAATATATTGAAGCTCTGAAACAGTAGGCCAATTTGAATTAAATTTAAATTTTTTCTGGTATATATTTCTTGCTTGGTGATATTTTTACATCTTTAATGTTTAAAATATTTTTGTATGTTCATTATAGAAACATTAGGAAATATGAAACACAAAACATTTTTAAAACATTGCCTACAGTGTCACCAACCAGAAATAATGTGTTAACTTTTTCTTTATATCTAGACTTTCTGAAACTTCGTTTCTATGCATATACACATGTGAAAATGTATGCTTCTGTTGTAAAACAGCGTATTATGTATATTGTTTTGTACCATGAAGTTTTAAAATCAGCTCTATAATAAAAATATTCTATATAGCTGTATTTACTTCTTTACACTAATTTCTAAAGGCTTCAAAAGATTTTCTTGCATAAATAGACCATAATTTGTTAGACATTTAGGTCATTTAGATGTTTTGACTTTTTTGTTATTATTATTATTATTATTATTATTATTATTATTATTATTATTGGCAGTGTGTCTCCAGCAATTTAATGAAGGTACAGGTACTCAGTAGTCTTTTAGCAGAGAAACCTATGTAACATTGCATAACCCAATGTTTCTCAGACTCCCTTTTCATTGTTCTGACAAAACATTGTTCTGGAAAACTAGTTTCAGTGACTCAGTGGACTAAAGAAGTTGTTCTTCTTATGACTCAGTGGACATAAGAAGTTGGCCTTGGGTATCAGAACACGGTAAAGAAGAATCTCTATGTCCTTAGTTTCTTAGAAGTTGTGTTTTTTTTTTAATCAGAAATGGATGTTAAACTTTATCACCTGGTGTTTGGCATCTACTGAAACTTTATTGTTTTTTTTTTATTTTGTTTTTTTTCAGCTTTCTTGAGATGTGACTGACAAAAATTGTCTAAATTTATGATGTACAATGTGATATTTTGATATTCATTATAACATGTAACATTATAAATGTATACATTCATTAATGTAGTGATTTGGTAAATAAAATTCCTAATATTGTTACATTTGTAAACTAGATCCTAATTACAGAATATAAATTAATTTGGATTTACTAGTATTTTATTTAAAATTTTAGCATCTCTAAGTTTCACCTGAAGTGTTTTTTTTCCCTTGTGCTATCTAAATGAGATTTTGCTCAATATAACTCTGACGTTTTTAAATGAATAGAGATTTTTATCATCTGTTTTAATTACCTAATATTTTCTCTTTGAAGGGTATCCCTTACTAAACTACTCCTTAGTATTCTTGTGTAAGGGATCTGTCCTTAGTATTTTTGCTTAGAGGTTAGTTTCAGGGTATTTTTGTTAATGGTTCCCTTGGCTATTTTTCTTTTCTCGGCTGTATCAGTACAGGTAATTAATATTTGCCAGAAAGTTACCTATTTGGTCAAGACTTTGAAGTTATTTCTATATATTGTGCATAATTTCTATGTTTTATACTTATAAACATCTATGTTTAGAGCTCACTGATATTGTATTCTTGGGTCTTTGTCTTTTCTTTTTTTAATCTTTATTTATTTTTGAGAGAGAGAGCATGAGCAGGGGAGGGGCAGAGAGACAGGGAGACACAGAATCTGAAGCAGGCTCCAGGCTCTGAGCTGTCAACACAGAGCCCAACATGGGGCTCGAATTCAAGAACTGCCATATCATGACCTGAGCTGAAGTGGGATGCTTAGCTTAACCACTGAGCCACCCAGGCACCCCAATGGGTCTTTGTCTTTTGATCTTGCTTAGTATTATCTGCTCTTTGTTTAGTTCTTTGGTTTTTAACTTTTTTCCTGTTTCACTCAATTTTCCTTGCCCATTTCTTAAAAGTTAAATTTATGTATCAAATAATCTAAAAATCAAATAATCTAAAAATCTAATACTAAAAAAAAAGAAAGAAACAGGCCCTTGCTTTACCCTTCTCCACTCATTTCTCACTCCCTAGAGAAATCCCCTCCAGTTTTAATTGTTCAGGTCTTACTTTTGATATTTAATTCCATATTTCAAAATAAATTCTTGATTTTTCAGTTTTGAGAAATTATCTATGAATTCAAACTGTGAAGGATGAGGTTTAGGAAACACAGAATAAGTATTACATAAAGTCAAGGTAATATATTCATAGGTAGAATAAGCCTAAATTTCTAAATACGTTAAATTTTACTCCTAATGTTATTCCTTTAATTAGTTTTATGAAAATATGCAAGATTTCTATTAACATACAAATGCATCATTAGGGTGATCCAGAAGTTATTTTGTTTTTTCAATCTCTTCACTTAATTTATTTTTTCAGGCAGGTATTGAGCCATGCAGAATCCTAAAAAAGTAAATACGGATATGAATAGGAGAAAATAGGTTCAGAGCATGTGAAACTGTCCAGGGCTTGGTAAGGACAGGAGGATGGAAAATTAAACATAGGAAGGGAGGCCATCTTTTTTTAAGGCACTAAAGTAACTTTTGCCTGAATTAAATGTAAGCCTGAGGCACAAATCATGCTCCTTCCTTGTGTGTCAAACTAAAATGATACATAAATTGGTCCTCTTCTCTTTATTGCCATATTTTAAACCTTACTTTGGATGCTGCAGACATATAGGAATAACAGTGTGCTACAGGGACCTATAAGGGGCATCAATCTTTTCTACCCATTCTGTTCAGATAGATTAAAAGGCTTTAATGACTTAATTTTAATGAATCAATATTCAAATGGTTGAATGCCTCTTCCTTTCCTGCTTGCTTCTAGTTTAAGCTGGCAAGACCACAAAGTTTGCAAAATTCTGCCTCGTTATTTATTCCAAAGACAACATTTAAATTTATTCTTTGCCATAATGAGGCTTAAGCTGGAGGGATTGAGAAAGAATGTTGGCTACAGAGTCCTGATAGCTGGATTAGTTAATCAAATATACTGGTCAATTTTAATTGAAAAATTTTGCCAACTTCTGCGGTAAAATAAGGTAGCTTATATCAAACTATGTCTCCAGAATTGTGATCTGTGAAATAAAAACATTATTTAATAAACAGTGGATTTGAATTTTGTTTTGTTTTTTTACTGTCAGAAGCAACCTTGACAGGATCAGAGTCAAGGAATATTTTCATAATGGACACTTCATCCAAAGAAAATATCCAGTTATTCTGCAAAAGTTCAATGCAACCTGTCGGGCGACCTTCCTTAACAACAGAATATTCTTCCTCAAAGGAGAAACAACAGTGCTGTGGTGAACTGAAGGTAACAAGCAGTTCAACAGTAAACAACAAATAACCCTATGTAGTGAACTAAAGAGTAACAAAGAATTAGGCGGGGAGGGGGGGTGTTGGGGGGAATTATTTGGTGGAGTCCATGTTTTTGACTCTCCATCCAGATGTTTGCTGCACAATTTTATAATTCATGTTTCTATGCAATTACATATTTTCCATATGAGTTAGAAGCAAGAATTTTTTTTTTCCTTTTTAAAAAGCGATCTTAGATGTAACTTATTGAAACCACACTTTATCAGGCAGTGAAAGCAGTAGTCTCTCTCTACCATGTAGGTTGTTACTGCATATTACTTTCGGGCCCCATTTCAATGCCCCTCCTAAACTGAAATGGGAGAGAAGAAACTAACGTTTATTCAGTTTCTACCATGTACCAGATATTATGCTAAGTATAGTGATAGCATTTAATCTATGAAATGTCCATCTATTCCCATTTTGTAAATGAAAATTTTGAACTTTCCTTGCTGCACAGTAAAGGGTAGCATTGCTTTTTATTTTTTTTTATTTTTATTTTTAAAAAAAATTTTTAACGTTTTATTTATTTTTGAGACAGGGAGAGACAGAGCATGAACAGGGGAGGGTCAGAGAGAGGGAGACACAGAATCTGAAACAGGCTCCAGGCTCTGAGCTGTCAGCACAGAGCCCGACGTGGGGCTTGAACTCACGGACCCAGAGATCATGACCTGAGCTGAGGTCAGCCGCTTAACCGACTGAGCCACCCAGGCGCCCCTAGCGTCGCTTTTTAAATGATGCTCAGTGTGACTCCCAAGTTCCTGTTCTTTCTTTGTACCAAACATTCGCTTAGCAAATATATGTGTGTGTTTTCATACAAATGCTCATCTATTCTATGGATATTCCATCACAGACTCAGGTCTGGCAAAATACATAAGCCAGCTATTAAAAAAACATTCATTTGAGAATGAATTTAACTTGAATATGAACTCAAGCACAAGGATAGTAGTTGTACTTTTTTTGGTCTGCTATGTTCCTGCTATGACTGTGAAACAGTCTGAGTACTAGACTTGATAAGATGTTAAGTGTTTGATTATATCCTTGTTTTGTTTTCTTACCTCTGTATGGTTCCTTCCACTCTTTGCTTCACCATACAGTGGATCTTTTTTTCAAAGCCAAGACTCCTTCAAGTATCCTTGAGGGGAGGGGGTGGAAAGAAGGGAAAAAGCAGAATTCAATATACATTCTGAATGAAATATATTTCAGAATTTGTATTTTTAGGAATCTGCATGAGCTTGAGGCTGAAGAAAGCCTGTACCCATCCTTGAGAGAAATCTTCAGTGATAACAAGCTTGTTAGATTGTTCTTGGTTTGCATTCTTGTTTGTCTGCTTGTTTAGGAAGTTTCCACATGTATATCAAGCTAGAGTCAGACTAAGTGTGACTTGTCATATTTTCCAGGTATTTTTGGGTGCCTTGTCTTTTGTTTACTTTGCCAAAGCATTGGCAGAAGGCTATCTGAAGAGCACCATCACTCAGATAGAGAGAAGGTTTGATATCCCCTCTTCACTGGTGGGAGTTATTGATGGTAGTTTTGAAATCGGTAGGTATTGCAGATACATGGCTTTACTTTTAAGTACAAGGTCTTCTAGGCGTTACTAAATGACATCCTCACTGCATTCTGTTGTTGCTAGGATCAGACTCTCTCTGCAAATTCATGTTTAGACAGAATTTACTAGGACCTGTTACAGTGGAGGCCAGGTGTTCACTATTATATGACACACAATCCAGAGTTTCCAATCAGAGTGAGAGACTTTCCTAGAGGTGAGGGTGAGATGCTATTGGGATTTTGAGTTAAAGATATTCAGGAACTGTCTTTACAGAAGAGTTCTATATCCTGAAAGCCCTGTGATTCAAAATTTGGAAGAATTCACATGGGTTGTACAAATCTTTATTGTAATGATTTAAGAAGTGAAACCATAAAAGAAGTTTTCTGCCCAGTGACCTAGAAAAAAATCCTATTAACGAGAACAGTAGAGCAAAGCAGGCAAGAAAACGTCTACTCTCATGTGTCTTTGGGTAGCATTTGACTATAGACTTCCTCTTGGCACTTGAAAAGACCAAATGATTTTAGTCACTGTGTTGGAAGTACTTTAAAGAGTATAATTCCACCTAGAGCTTCCTGAATTGATAAGGTACAAGGCTATAATTCTTTGTTAAAATAAACAAAGAATTGGGGTCCTTACTACCTTGGGACTCAGATATATACTTTATGTAGTAAAAGCTCTAATGGCTCCAGTTTCAGCTCATGTGAACTTATAGAAATGTGAGGAAATATTTTTCAACTCTTCAACAATGACTTTTTTAGTTCATCCTGTATATTTCTGTTCTTACTCTGAATATCACAAAACTAAAAGAATGAAAAGGTAACCTTTTACCTTCAGGGTTTTCTTCCCAAATCCTTCTTTCATCATCCTACCAAAAAAAATGGGAATGCTTAGGTCAGTACTAATCAAATGTTAATGTACATCCGAATAACTGGGCAACCTGGTGAAAATGCTGATGCTGAGTCTGTAGAAATTGGAGTAAGACTCTGCCTTTCTAACAGGCTCCCATATCACATGAAGCTGTTATTCAATGGACCATACTTTCTGTAGCAAGGGTTTGAAACATCTGATCGTATCACTCCCTTGAGTAAATTCTGTAGATAGGCCTCGATAGTTGATGTAGTACTTGATGCCTGTCCTGTCTATAGCCCTAAACTGAATGAAGGGCCATGGAGAGTCAAGATAAGGATGACACACGTAATCACAGGAAGAAATGAGTATAAAGAGGCAACTAGTTCTAATTGAAAGAACAAATCACACAAAAAGAAGAAGGAATGAACAGATAGAACATTATATATCAAGTGGTACTTCTTGCTCACTCTAGATTATAGTATAAAAACATTTTAGAGCTGAAGAGACTTAGAATATGGTCCAAACTTTTTCTTAAGTCCCCAGGTCCTAATGCAACTTGAGAGAGCCTATATTTGATACAGAGTACTAACGTTTCACAAGAAGTGACAAAGGACCCTGAGAATAAATTGATATTAATTCTTTCAGACTATTCTAAGGATAGAAGCTGTTTATTGAATTAGATACAGTAAACTGCTTTGAAATCCTCTCACTTCCATTGCAAACCTTTATTCCAAAACAGCACTAGGTTTTCTCCAGTTGTTTGCAATCCACAGTTTTTCAGAAAAGTGGGTTTCCTGACCATAATCCTAATTTATTCCACTTGCCTCTCTCCACATTCCTTCCTTCCAGCATTCTGGATGCACTATCACCTTTGTCTCTAGCTCCCATTTCTTCTTTTTTGCAGAACAATCTCATTTATCCTTTGACATCAGTTGGCATTATTATCTAATGTCCACACACCAGGCACTCAGTTTTTTCCCAAGTAAAGTATTTTTTCAAACCAAAGTCTTTCTTCAGCAACAGCAGAGTTGCCAAGAAAATAAAATGTTTTCTATATTATCACTTCCTAATATTTCCAGATACTCTTTCTTTCAAAAGTTTTCCCATATATTCTTATAAATATTTAAAAGTTTTGCTTTTCATATTTTACTATTTAATCAACTTCATGTAGACATTATAAAAACTTTGTTTTTTAGAGTAGTTTTGGATTCACAGCAAAATTAAGTGGCAGGTACAGAGATTTCTCATATATACCCTACTCCTACCTATACAAAGCCTCCTCCATGAAAACATCCCCCACCAGAGTGGTATATTTGTTACAACTGATGGACCTACCATAACATTATCGTTCAGAGACCATAGTTCGTATTAAGGTTCACTCTTTGTGTTGTATATTCTAAGGGATTGAAAATATATATATATGTATAATGCTAGATATAGCATTATCTATGTATATCTATATCTATCTATATCTATGTGTATATATATGTATATATATATACACATATATACATATATACATATATATACACACACATATATATATGTATATATGTGTGTGTGTGTATGTGTGTGTATATATATATATATATATATATATATATATATATATATAAATGCTAGATATCCATGCAAACTACTTTCCCTGCCCTAAAGATCCCTGTGCTCTACCTGTTCTTTCATCATGTTCCCCTACCCTCTGGCAACCACTGATCTTTTTACTGTCTCCATAGTTTTGCCTTTTCCAGATTGTCATATAGTTGGAGTCATATAGTATGTAGCCTTTTCAAATTGGCTTCTTTCACTTAGTAATATGCATTTGGGGTTCCACCAAGTATTTTCATACCTGGATAGCTCATTTCTTTTTAGTGCTGGATAATAATCCATTTTCTGGATAGGCTTTAGTTTATTTATCCATTCATCCACTGAAGGACATCTTGATTGTTTCAAAGCATTGGCAACTATGAATAACGCTGCTATAAACATCCCTTGGCGGGTTTTTGTGTGCACATGTTTTCACCTTCTTTGGGTAAATACCAAAGAGCATAATTGCTGGATCATATGGGGAAAAATATGTTTAGTATTGTGAGAAACTGTCAATTGTTTTCCAAAGCTTCTGTGCCATTTTGCATTCTCACCAGCAATGAACAAGAGCTCCTTTTGCTCCATGCCCTCACCAGCATTTTATACTTTGGATTTTGGTCATTCTAATAAGTGCATAGTGTTATATAATTGGCACCTCAATTTGCAGCTCTCTTATATGACGTTCAACATCTTTTCATGTGTTTATTTGCTATCTGTAAATCTTTTTTGGTAACATGTCTGTTAAGTTATTTGGCCCATTTTTTAATCTCACTGTTTGTGCTTTATTATTGAGTTTTAAGTGTTCTTTGAATATTTTTGATAACAGTCCTTTATCTGATATGACTTTTGCAAATGACTTCTGTCAGTCTGTGGCTTGTCCTTTTATCCTCTTTTCATTATCTGTCACAGAGCAGAAACTTTTAATTTTGATGAAGGCCAGCTTATCCATTTTTTTTGTCACAGATTATGCTTTTGATGTTGTATCTAAAAAGTCATCACTAAACCTAAGGTCATCTAGCTTTTCTCCTAAGTTATCTTCTAGAAGTTTTATAGTTTTGCATTTTACATTTAGGTTTGTCATACATTTAGACTTTATTTTTATGAAGAGTGTAAGATTTGTGTCTAAATTCATTTTATTGCATGTGGATGTCCAGTTGTTCCAGCACCATTTGTTGGAAGGATTATTCTTGCTCTCTCATACTACACTTGCTCCTTTGTTAAGGATCAGTTAACTACATTTATGTAGGTCTGTTTCTGGTCTGTGTATTCTGTTCCACCATCTATTTGTCTATCTGTTCACCACTGTTACACTGTCTTGTTTAATGTGGCTCTATAGTATATATTTAAGTTTGGTAGTGTCGATCCTTTAACTTTGTTCTTTTTCAATATTGTGTTGGCTATTCTGGGTCTTTTGCCTCTCCAGGTTGTCAGTTTAGAAGTCAGTTTGTCAGTATCCACAAAATAATTTCCTGGGATTTTGACTGAGATTGAATCAATAGATCAAGTTGAGTAGAACTGGCATCTTGATAATACCAAGTCTTCCTATCCATGAACATGGAATGCGTCTCTGTTTTCTTAGTTCTTTGATTTCTTTCATCAGAGCTTTTTAGTTTTTCTCACATATATCTCGTACATGTTTTAAGATTTATACCTAAGCATTTCATTTTGGGGATGATAAGGTAAATGGTTTTTCAAGTTCATTTGTTCATTGCTGGCATGTAGAAAAGCAGTTGACTTTTGTGTATTAACCTTGTAGCTTGCAATCCTGCTATAATCATTTGTTAGTTTCAGAAGTTCCTTTGTCAGTTCTTTTGGATTTTGTACATAGATGATCATATCTTCTGGGAATGAAAACACTTTTATTTTTTCCTTCCAAGTCTGTGTACCCTTGTTTCTTTTCCTTGTCCTGTTGTATTAAGTAGGACTCCAATACAGTAATGAAAAGTAATAGTGAGATGGGACATTCTTGCTTTGTACCTGATCTTAGTGGGAAGCTTTGAGTTTTTCATCATTAAGTATGATGTTAGCTGTATATTTTTGTAGATATTCTTTGTCAAATTGAGGAAGTTTGTGTGTCTTCCATGTTTATTGAATTTTTATCACGAATGGTTGTTGGATTTTGGTCAAGTGCTTTTCTGCATCTACTGATATGAGCATGTGATTTTTCTTCTTTAGCCTGTTGATGTGATAGATTATATTAATATAATTTCTAATGTTTAACTAGCCTTACATACCTGTGAAAAATCCCACTTGGTCATGGTATATAATTCTGTATATTGTTGGATGTGATTTGCTAATATTTGCTAATATATTGTTGAGGAATTTTCTACCTGTGTTCATGAGAAATATTAGTATTAGGGCAATGCTGGCCTCATGGAAATGACTTAGGAAATTTCCCCTCTGCTTATATCTTTTGAAAGAGATTATAGAAAATTGGTATACTTTCTTCATTACATGCTGGGTAAAATCCACTAGTGAATCTTTTGGAGTCTGTGCTTTCTGTTTTAGAGGGTCATTAATTATTGGTTCAATTTCTTTAATAGATACGGGCCTGTTTATATTATCTATTTCTTCTTAGGGAAATTTGGCAGATTGTGTCCTTCAAGAAATAGGTCTATTTTATTTAGGTTATCAAATTTGTAGGCATAGAAATGTTCATAATACTCCTCTACTATCTTTAAAAAATTTTTTTTAAGTTCATTATTTTTTGAAAGAGACAGAGTGTGAACAGTAGAGGGACAGAGAGAGAGGGAGACACAGAATCCAAAGCAGGTTTCAGGCTCCGAACTGTCACCACAGACCCCTTTGTGGGCCTCAAACTCACAAACCTGAGATCATGACCTGAGCTGAAGTCGGAAGCTAACCCACTGAGCCACCCAGGCGCCCCTCCTTTATTATTTAATGTCCATGAAGTTTGTAGTAGTGTCTCCCTTTTCATTTCTGGTATTAGTAATTAGAATCTTCTCTCTTTTCTTCTTGGTGAGCATGACTATAGGTTTATATTTTTATTTAAAAAATATATTATATTAAAAATTTTTTAATGTTTATTATTTTTTTGAGAGAGAGAGAGAGAGAGAGGGAGAGAGAGAGCATGAGTGAGCACAAGTGGGGAGGGGCAGAAAGAGAGAGGGAGACACAAAATCCCAAGCAGGCTCTGAGCTGTCAGCACAGAGCCCAACGTGGGGTTCAAACTCACAAACTGCAAGATCATGTCCAAACTGAAGTTGGACACCCAAACAACTGAGCCACCTAGGAGCCCCATGAGGCTTATTGATTTCATTGATCTTTTCAAAGAATCATCTTTTGGTTTTGTTGATTTTCTCTTCTGAGTTTCTGTGCTCAATTTCATTTATTTCTGTTGTAATTTTTATTGTCTTTTCTTCTGCCTCATTTGGATTTAATTGGCTCTTCTTTTTCTGATTTTCTAGGTGGAAACTTAGATTACTGGTTTTAAATTTTTCTTCTTTTCTAATATATGCATTCAATGCTCTAAAGTTCCCTCTAATCATTGCTTTTACAATAGTCTTCTGTTACATTTTCTATTTAGCAATTCCTGGAATATTAGAACAATGTTAATATCTAATATAATATTTATGCAGAAACCTTGTTGAATTTATGTTAATTTTTTTTTAAAAAAATTTATAGTTGACACACAATAGTACCTTAGTTTCAGGTGTACAACTTAGTGATTTGGCATGTTTATACTTTATGTTGTGTTCACCACAAGTGTGGCTACCATCTCTTCCATTATATCACTACTGCAGTATTATTGACTGTATTCCTTGTGCTGTGCCTTTTATTCCCATGACTTATTCATTGCATAACAAGAAGACTGTGTCTCCCTCTTCCCTTCATCCATGTTGCCCAACCATCCTTCCCCTCTGGCAACCATCAGTTTGTATTTAAAGGTCTGATTCTGCTTTTTGTTCATTTTTTTTAAGATTTCACTTATGAGTAGAATCATATGGAATTTTTCTTTCTCAGTCTGACTTATTTCACTTACCAGTATACCTACTAGGTCCATCCATATTGTCCTAAATGGCAAAGTCTTGTCCTTTATATGGCTGCATAATATTCCCGTGTGTGTGTGTGTGTGTGTGTGTGTGTGTGTGTGTACGTGCACACCTCCTTTATCCATTCATTTATGAATGGACATCTGGGTTGCTTCCATATCTTGGATATTGTAAATACTGCTACAATAAATATAAGGGTGCATACATCTTTTTTAATCAGGGTTTTCATTTTCTTTGGATAAGTACACAACAGTAAAATTATTTGTTCTTGTGGTATTTTTGTTTTTAATTTTTTGAGGAACCCCCATACTATTTTCCACCATGGCTGTACCAATTTTCCTTCCCACCAACAGTGCATGAGGTTTTCTTGTTCTCCACATCCTTGCCAACACTTGTTATTTTTTGTCATTTTGATAGTTGCCATTCTAACTGGTGGAAGGGGATATCTCATTGTGGTTTTGATTTACATTTCCCTGATGATTACTGATGTTGAGTATGAAAAGATTTTCATGTGTCTGTTGGCCATCTGTGTGTCTTCTTTGGAAAAATGTCTATTCAGCTCCTCTGCCCATATTTTAATCAGATTTTTTTGGTGTTGAGTTATATAAATTCTTTATATATTTTGGATATTAACCCTTGTCAGATATATCATTTGCAAATATTTTCTCCCCTTCATCAGGTTATCTTTTGTTTTGTTGATGGTTCCCTTTCCTGTGTAAATACTTTTTATTTTTATATAGTTCCAATAGTTTATTTTAGTTTTTGTTTCTTTTACCTGAGGAGACAGATCTAGAAAAGTCTTGCTACAGCCAATGTCAGAGAAATTACTACCTGTGTTCTCTTCTAGGACTTTTATTGTTTCAGATCTCAAATTTAGGTCTTTAATCCATTTTGAGTTTATTTGGACGTATGGTATTAAAAAGTGGTTCAGCTCTATTCTTTTACATATGGCTGTCCAGTTTTTCCAACACCATTTATAGAAGACACTGTCTTCCCCATTATATATTTCTGCTACCTTTGTTGTGAATTAATTGACCATTTAATTGTGTTTATTTCTGGGGTGTCTATTCTGTTCTTTTGATCTCTGTGTCTATTTTTTGTGCCAATACCATGCTGTTTTGATTGCTACAGTTTTGTAGTTATCTTGAAATCTACTTTGTGATACATCCAGTTTTGTACTTCTTTCTCAAGATCACTAGTCTTCTGTGGCTCCATACAAATTTTAGTATTATTTTCTCTTGTTTTGTGAAAAATGGTGTTGGTATTTTGACAAGGATTGCATTGAGTCTGTAGATTGCTTTGGGTAATATGAATATTTTAATGATATTAATTATTCCCATCTATGAGCATGGAATATCTTTCCATTTGTTTTTGTCATCTTCAATTTGTTTTTTTTAAAGCAGTTTTAAATGTTTGTTTATTTTGAGAGAGAGCGTGCCCACGAGTGGGGGAGAGACAGAGAGAGAGGGAGACACACAATCCCAAGCAGGCTCTGCAATTGTCAGCACAGAGCCCGGCTTGGGGCTTGAACTCATGAACCATCAGATCATGACCTGAGCCAAAACTAAGGTCAGATATTTAATCTATTGAGCCACCCAGGTATCCTTGTCATCTTCAGTTTCTTTCATCAGTGTTTTATGGTTTTTGAAGTATACTTCTTTCGCCTCTTTCGTTAAGTTTATTCTTACATATTTTATTCTTTTTAGTCCAGTTGTAAATGGTGTTGTTTTTAAAATTTCTCTTTTCTTCTCTTTTGTCATTATTGTATAGAAATGCTACCAATTTCTGGTTATTTATTTTGTTTCCTGTTACTTTACTGCATTTATTTATTATTTCTAGTAGTTGTTTTATGCAGTCTTTAGGATTTTCTTTTTTTTTCCTTTTTTTAAGTTTATTTATTTATTTTGAAAGAGAGCAACCAGTGAAAGGGTAGAGAGAGAGAGGGAGAGAGAGAGAATCCCAAGCAGGTTCTATGCTTAGCAGCACCAACTCACCAACTATGAGATCATAACCTGAGCTGAAACCAAGAGGCAGACAGACACTTCACCAACTAAACCACCCAGGTGCCCCAGGATTCTTTATAGTATAAATGTGTGTCATTTTAATTGTCTGTAGATGTCTATAGTAGAGTTTTCTGAATGGACAATCATATTGTCTGAGACAGAAGTCAGTTTTATATTATTCTTTCCAATACTTAGATCTGTTGTTTGTTTTTGCCTTATTGCCTTGGCTTCAGTACTATCTTAAATAGAAGCAGTGACAATGGGCATTCTTTTCTCATATGTGACCTTAATGAAAATGCTTTTACAAATTCACCATTAAGTAATATGTGTGCAGTGTAATATGGTAGATACACTTTATTTTTTTAAAAAAAAATGTTTAATCAATTAGCATGAGTGAAGGAGGGACAAAGAGAGAGAGAGAATTCAAAGCAGACTCCACACTGTCAGTGCAGAGCCCTACGTGGGGCTTGATCTCGCAAACCATGAGATCATGACCTGAGCTAAAATCAAAAGGTGAACACTTAAGCGACTTGGCTACCCAGGTGTGCCTGGTAGATATACTTTCAAAGTTAATATGCTCAAATATTTTTCTTATCATAAATGAGTGGTTAATTATATTGGATGCATTTACTACATCTGTTAGGATAACCATGGAATTTTTCTCCTTCTTTAATTTAATACAATGATTAAATTAATATATATATATTTTTATCTTGTTTGGTGGTACCCTTGCACTTCTGGAACAAATTGCATTTGGTCTTTTCTTTCATTGTCCTTGTCTAGTTTTGGTTTCAAGGGTATATAAGTCTTATGAGTTGGATGGCTTTCTTTTCTGTTATCTAAGTACTTTGTGTGTGTGTGTGTGTGTGTGTGTGTGTGTGTGTGTGTGTGTGTGTGTGTTGAGAGAAAGGAAGAAAGAGAAGGTGGGGAGAATCTGTTCCTTAAAAGCTTGTTAAAACCACTTTAAAACACTCTAGATCTGTTGTCTTTTTCAGAAGCTAGTGATAGTAAATATGAAAGAATTTTGATAACCAATTTAGTTTTTTAGAGATTACTTATTGCCATTTATTTTCTATGTGTATCTTCTGAGAACTCAGAGGGATACAAAGTAAAGAAAGCAAAAACACTATAGATATCATAGATGCTAAAATGGTATTATGTAGTCTTTGGCATACTCACTAATGTAACACAGAAACAGTCTGTAAACATGAGTTCTTTATTGTGAAGTGTTGGTGGTGTGGGAGTTGGGGAGAATAGGTAATGTTGGTTGCAGGGATACATTACCTATAACTGAAGGTCAGCTTTTACTTTACTTTGGCTTATTCACTGTGACGCATTAACAAAAGTATAGACATAATTATCAATGTCATATGATACAAAGTTTCTTCTACTAAATGCTTAAATACCGAATGAGAAATCTCATACTCAATATTTTTTCCCCTGTGAAAATTAAAACAAGTTTAATTCTTTCTGAAGCCATAAAACCTAGAACCACTGTGCAAGCTAATTTTCTCACTGTCATTATTGTCCTCAAGTCTATAAAAATTGCTACTCTTTTTGCACTTGACTAAAGCTGGCAATGTGAACAAACAGTAGTAAATTAGATGATTGCTTACAGATGTAAGCAAACACAGTCTTGCTCGAAAATTGGAAACATCGAAGAAAGCTTCAAAGCAGCACTATCCATCAGCCATCACAATCAATTGCTGGGGAATTGCTAAGTTCTTACTCTATCTAGCACTGAAGATTTTAAAGACTATTCCAAATGCAAAGAACTGAAACTTTAAGCCTTTTGAAATCTAAGATTCTAAACAATGTTTATCAAACCGTATTTCAGGAACCATCTCCATCAGCACATATGAGCTAGTTTTAAAAATGCAGATTTCTTGACCTACCCCTAGATCCATAGAATCAGAATCTGTTGGGAGCTTCCAAGATACTGCATTTTTAAGGTTTCTGTTACTGTCACCACCACCTTTCAGCGTTTTTGTGTACAGCAAAATATGAGGACGTTTTCCCTAAAGCATATTTAATCACTCATCACAATCATCAACTGAAAGTAATTTATCATATGCTTCTCTAGAGACATTTTCAAAAAGCATAACTTCTACTTGCAGAAAAATTCTTTTTTGTACTAATATGAATTTCATAATTTGATTTCATAAAGTGAGGTACAGTTGTGTTTATCATACTTTTTTTAGAAGGAATATCTGCTGAAGCAAGAATTTGTAATGTATGTTTTAAGAGCAAATGGGAAACTGACAAGTTTTAATAAAAAATATTAATGAATGAAAAAACAGTAATAAGGTTCACTTCAAAATCATTGAGGAAAACTTAAGAGAACACCTAAAGGAACTCTTCTACAATTTGATTTACTGTTAAAACACTTTTAAAAGGACAAATAATCAGGGTAGATGACAATGAGGTAGTTGTGTTGATAATTAAAGTATTTTGATAAATGGATGAAATAATTGAAGTAAAGAGCATGGAGACAATTTCAACAGTCATCTCAGATTAAAGAGAAGAGAGAAAGGATGGGAAGAATGGTGGGGAGACAGTTTAGTTAAAACAAAGAATTGCCAGAACTGCTATAGACATTCATGCATTTAATATGCTGATGACTTTTTCTAATTTATCTAACTGATGCACATTTTATTCTTTATCTGAAGGGAATCTCTTAGTTATAACATTTGTTAGCTACTTTGGAGCCAAACTTCACAGGCCAAAAATAATCGGAACAGGGTGCCTAATCATGGGAGTTGGAACACTGCTCATTGCAATGCCTCAGTTCTTCATGCAGCAGTAAGTCTAAAGCAATTATCTTTTTCTTGATTTAACCAACTGTATTGCTCCCTTTTTATAATTACAATTAATTGTTTAAATTTAAGAAAATCACACATGGCTTAAAGCATGATGATTTATACCTTATTTTCATTATATCCTCTGGGAAAAAATTTAGAATACTTACAAGTTTGCTTAAAATTTAATAATCTGTAAAAAAATTGATATATAGCTATGTATCGATGTCGGCAAAAACTAAAGGGAAATTTCACTATATGTCTTCATTCAAATAATTTATCTGGGGAGACAAAATAAGTAAAAAATGAATGTATTGTGGTAGATGTCAAATGGGTAATGAATGAATGTTTCTGACAATATGCTGGGTCACTTGACTGGCAGATCATTGACTAAGGGTATTTTATCAATTCAAATAGCTATTCAGTGTCCAAATACTTTCTCATAGAACTTTTTCAGTAGGTATAGGTTGTCGGTATCCTTTAACCCTGAAGTCTGCTTTTGGTACTTTTGCTACTAAGTTTGTTAGTACTTGCATACAACTTTAGTAGTTCCAAAGATTTTCCACCATCTTTATATCATTTCACCTTTACCTGTGAAGTAGAAGATCAGTTTGTCTTTTTATTTTAGGACTAATGATCATGACTTAGTCAACTTTTTAAAGGTTAGGTGTCCTGTAATTATAGAACTGGAATCCTAAAACAAGTATTCTGACTTCATGCATATCTATGTTGCCTTCCTTATCCATGGTTACCTATTGCCAACTGAGAGAAGTGACTACCTAGAGGTTTTGAAGCAAGATAATAGTTTTTTAAAATTATATATCAAATAATACTTTGATACTGTTCACTCTAGATCATTGTATCATGACATTTTAGAGCTATAGAGACTTAGGTATGATATAGTACAAACGTTTTCTTGGATTCCCAAGTTACTATATAAATATAGTCAGATTTTTACCTCTGTGGTCAATCTATAAAGATAGTGCACAGAATCCTCTGAGTGGGATCTCTTGTACTTATTTGGATAGCATCCCTGGCCCCTTCATTTTTACTTGGAGAGAGATCGGTGTTTTCAGAACTTCTGCCTACTCTTTGAACACCTATCCGGCCTCCTTTTCATGAGGCAGAAGTTTTCCTTGGATCACTGAGGTTCTACAGAGGTGCCATTTGGAGTCAATGGAAAAACAGCAAGCAAAGGAAAAGGCTGAGGAAATGGATCTTCACTCTGCCTAATCCCTGCTTGATCAATAGCTGTGACACTACTATCTGTCCTAGTCACTGAACCCCCATGTTTGCCACCTGTTTGCCAGGTGGTGGGGGGGTGGGGAAGAATTCCGTTACTTAAAAACATAAAATTAGAAAGTAGTTGCACAGGATAAATAAACCTATGACTCTTGACATAACTCATTCTGCAGTGGGTCTTTTCTGTATGACCTTGGACATGTTACTTAAGCTTTCCAGGCCTCAGTTTATGCATATTAAAAATAGGTATTATAAGTATTAAAAATAATACCTAGCTTATAATATTGCAAATATTAAATGAGATGACACAGGTAAA
The DNA here is from genome assembly GCF_027475565.1 of Acinonyx jubatus. Lineage (NCBI taxonomy): Eukaryota > Metazoa > Chordata > Mammalia > Carnivora > Felidae > Acinonyx > Acinonyx jubatus. Next base: position 52,754,874 of record NC_069387.1, read on the forward strand.
ATGCTTACTAAGTTTCCTCATATATCTAGTAACTGTGTCATTATTCTTATGTATTGTTATGAGACCTTCTTAGATCATTAAGCCACCTGGTTTTAACCAGAGACAAGTAATGGGTTGTCTTCAGATTAATAATTTTGTCACTTCAAGTTAGTGACAAATATAAAACATTCTATTTCCCCTTAATCAAAAGCCAAAACCTCAAGATCACAAAAGTGGTAAATAGCAACAAAGCATTTCCACAGGGATCTTAGTAATTTGAGTAGAATCTTTTAGCAGTCAAGCAAAAGAGGGAGTTCACACATGAATGCCTAGGTTCTTACATAATTGCAAATTTTAGATGCCAAGTGAATGTTGACTTTACTAGTATTTGAATTTTTCCAGTAAAAGAAGTAAAATTTTCTAGTAAAAGATTTTTCTTTTTTCTAGTAAAAGAAAATCAGAAAAAGACCAGCCAGGCAGCCAGGCTAGGGTTATCAAAGGTTGCCAAAGGGTCAAAGACAAATTATTAGACACTACTTTTTTGTATGTTTAAAGTTATATTTGTTTATTTATTATTTAGTGTCTGCATTGGCCTGGTACTGTGCCATGTAATGGGGCTACTTCAGTGAGAAAAAAACAAAATGAAATTAAACAAAAATATATGTGCACAATTTTTACCCATGAAGTTTACTATCTACTAAGGGTTATTATAATAACTTCTTTTTAACTTTTCACAGTATTATTTGGACAATTGTCCAAATGTCATTTTGATCTCCAAGAGACCACTGTACTCTTCTGCCTAGCAGAAATACTTTTGATTTCCAGCAAAACATAACACTGATCATGGATATCAATTATTGAGGGGCTACCATGAACAGACTGTGTTTAGCTTTATGTGTGTGAGCTCACCTGAATCATGAGTTTAAAAAGTATATATTGGTGGTTTTTCTAGGTAATGCAGATAGAGTAGAGACAAAAAATCTCTGTTCTCTTGGATCTTAGGAGGAGGAGACAGATAATAAAGAAATAAATAATGATACAGTATTCCAGATAATGTTAAGTGCTATATAGAAAAATAACCTTCTGAAGACACATAAGGAGTATGTTGCGGGGAGGAAGGGTTGCAGTTTAAAGTAGGGTTATGAGGGGATGGCTCACCCATATGATGACCCTTGGGAAAGACTGAAAGAGATGAAGGAGAGAGCCATGCAGACACCTGGGGAAGAAAGCTTCTGTGCTGATTGAATAATGAATATAAAGTTCCTGCAGCAGGAGGAAATCTGGCATGTGGGTAAACAGCAGGGAGGCCTGTGTGGCTGAAGTAGGACAAGCAAGGGGAAAATGTAAGGGGGAATAGCAGAGGCTGTCAAGGTTGTTTCTCAAACTTTGGTGGACATTTGTGTCACCTGAAGCTCTTGGTAGAATAAAGATTCTGATTTAGTAGTTCTTCGATAGGGTTTGAGATTCAGCTGATGCTGTTGGTCTGCAGACTTAACCTTGAATAGTAAGGTTGCACACAATTGCAACTTCAGCTTCTTCTTGGGATGAGTTGGGAAGCTGGTGGAGAGCTTTGAGCAGAATGGCATGATCTCACTTACATTTTTTAAGGGCCATGCAGACTCCTGCTTGGAAAAATAACTCTGGTGAGGGAAATGTGGGAGTAGGAAGACTATTTAGATGGCTACTGTAGAACTTCATGTCTCTGAATCAAGATTGTTTCAGAGTCTGAATCCAGGTCAGGAACTAAAATCCCTGGTTTAAAAGCATTTAAACCACTGGTCCCCTGTGAAATTACTTCTCTGTCTCCTTATCCAACAGAACCTAAATTGTACAGAGTACATGGATACGCCTACTTTACCACCAAAAATATTGAAATTTGAAAAGGTTAATTGATTTTTCTAGAGTGTCATATCTAGTAATTAGTGGCAAAGGAGACACTTGCATAAATTACATTTATTCAGAATCTAAATAATTGTTATGCTAAACAGTTTCATTTTGATAGAATGAATTAGGAAAGCTCAAATAATTTAAAATTTTAAAAATTCTACATAATCATGATTGACATTAATTTTAAGAGCTCTAAGGCACTATAACAGTCCGTGGTACCTCTGGAATTATTAAAGAAAGAAAATTATATTTATCACGATTTTAATGCTGAATGTTCTCTTGGGTAGCTGAGAATCGACAAATAGTTATCCTCATTAAGTGATTTTTAAACTATTTTGGCCAGAGAACCATATGATAAAAGTAACAACAACTCTGAACTTCTTTCCTTAAATACTAATATACATACAAAAATGTTACTTTTTCTGTAAGGTTCATGGACCTAGCGAGGTATAGATTATGCAAAACTGATATAAGGTGACCCATCTATTAGTCTATATATTTTAATACCTCAATACATGTTTTACTTACATGGCTGAGTAGGTTGTTATTACTAATATTATAAATACATTACTCTGATTCCTAGTCTTTAGTCATATGGTACCTGAACAAAAAGAGAACCATGATGACGTTGAGAAAAAGATAATGTTGTGATGTCCTTTTATCAGGTACCTCTTTTTGGAGAGTGCAGTGGACAGAGAAATTGTCTCATGAAGGATAATTTGAGAGGGAGCATGGCTGGGGAACTGAAGATAGAATTATCACAGTGTTTCCATTCAGCCTTGGCTCTTCAATCCAGCTGCCATTGTAACCATACATCAGAGGAAAGAATGGCATTAGAAATAACTTCGAGCCCTAACAATAAACTCTAGAGAAAAGTGATACCATCCAGATAAACAGTTCAAAATCCCCTTTTATCAGGGGAGAGGAATATGGCAGCAAAATAGGCAGACCCTAGGCTCACCTCATCCCATGAACACAGCTACTATCAAATTCTCCTAAATACCCCAGAAACCAACTTGAAGACTGACAGAACAAACTCCACAGCTAACGAGAGAGAAGAGGCCACATCGAAGAAGGTAGGAAATGCAGATTTGGTATAGGGGAGAAATAGGTCACAGGTGCTGCAGAAGGGAGGGTGCTGTGGTCACAGAGAAGGGCACGAGAGAGAAGAGCACACAGGGGAATGCACAAGGAGAAAGTTTCTCCAAAGTTACTCACTTGGAAAACAAGAGAGGTTGAACTTCATCTGTTCTTGCAACCAGCGGGGCATAAAGTTTAGAGTTTAAAGGTCAGCAGACCTGGCGGATAGAGCCCAGAGGGCACTGTGCTGCTCCTGGAGAGAAGGCTGACAAACAAGCCAGGGGCATACAGCATGGAGACAGCAATCTGAAGAGTACCTGAAGCACACAGGGGTGAGATTATTTGCTCTTCTTGGTTATCTTGAAGCATATTCCAGAGAGATCGCATTCACAGAGATGCCTCTTGGAACAAAGGAGCTGGTACCATTCCCCTTCCCCACTGTTCCTCAGCATAAGCACAGAGCCATCTGCTGGAAGCAGCACAGCACCAACACTAACTTCCTAACTTGCTTATACCAAGCTCCACACCCCTGTGCTCTGGCAGGACTGCTCTTCTCTGTCAAGCTTCCATCAGTTCCAGTGCAGCAGGCTCCATCCTCTGAAGATGAGCATAAACCTCTGCCCATACCATGTCTCCCAACCAGAGTTCTCCAGGGCCTTGGCTCTGGTGGAAGTGGTATCATGTCTCATTTCATGACCAAACCAAGCACATCTAATTAAAACTCACCACATTCAGGCCAGGGAGCAAACACTGCCCGCAGCAGACAACAAAAGCCTCTGAGGACAACCGGCCTGAAGGATAGATTAGCTAAAACAAAACAGCAAAGCGCATGCAGCACATACCTGAGACACCCCCTGAAGCACCAGGCCCTGGACACTTCATGACCTCTTCATAAAGTCATTACTTTCAAGCACAGGAGACATAGTTGGCTTTTCTAACACAGAGAAGAAGGCAGAGACTTAGGCAAAATGCAAAGATGGAGGAATTTATCCCAAATGAGAGCACAAGATAAGGCCATAGCCAGAGATCTAGGTGAAACAGTTTTAAGTAACACACCTGATAGAGAATGACAATAGAAGAAATCAGTGAGACCCTTACTACAGAGATAACAGAGTTGAAAAAGAAAAATGAAGAGTGCAATAAACAAGATTGGAAACAGGCTTGATGAAATAATCAGCATTCTGGAAGAAGCCCAGGAATGAATTAGTGACCTAGAAAGCAAAATAATGGAAAATAATGAGACTAAACAAAAGAGAGAAAGAATTATGGAACACGAGAATAGATATAGGGAACTCAGTAACTCCATCAAATGTAAAAACATTCATATTGTAGGAGTCCTAGAAGAAGAGAGAGAAAAGGGTGCAGAAAATTTGAGGAAAATAATAGCTGAAACCTAGGGAAGGAAACAGACATCCAGATCCAGGAGGCACAGAGAACTCCCATCAAAATCAACAAAAGCAGGCCAACAATCAGACATATTGTAATTAAATTTGCAAAATATAGTGATAAAGAAACTAAAGGCAGAATGTCAAAATAAGTCCTTAACTTATACAGGAAGACCCCGTAAGGCTAGTTGCAAATTTCTCAACAGAAACTTGGCAAGCTAGAAGGGAGCAGCATGATATATTCAAAGTGCTGGAATGGGGAAGACTGCAACCAAGAATACTCTGTTCAGCAAGGTTATCATTCAGAATAGAAGGAGAGATAAAGAGTTTCCCAGACAAACGAAAACTAAAGGAGTTTGTGACCACTAAACCAGCCCTGCAAGAAATATTAATGGGGAATCCTTGAGTGCAAAGGAGAGACCAAATGTGACAAAGACAAGATCAGAAAAATCTGCAGAAACAATGACAAAACAAATAATAAAATGGCAGTAAATACATATCTATCAATAATTACTCTGAATATAAATGGACTAACCAATAAAAGACATAGGGTGTCAGAATGTATAAAAAAAAAAAAAAACACAAGACCTATCTGTGTGCTGCCTAGAAGAGACTCATTTTAGACCTAAAGACACCTGCAGATTGAAAGTGAAGGGATGGAGAAACATTTAACATGCAAATGGATTTGACATACAAGTCAAAAGCCAGAGTAGCAATACTTATATCCGACAAACTGGACTTTAAAACAAAGACTGTAACAAGACACAAAGAAGGGCACTGTCTCATAATAAAGGGGACAATCCAACAAGATCTAACAATTGTTAAGTATTTATGCAACCAACATTGGAGCACCCAAATATATAAAATAAATAAAAACAAAAATAAAGGAACTAATTGATGATAATACAATAAGAGTAAGGAACTTTAACACCCCACTTACGTCAATGGGCAGATCATCTAAGCAGAAAATCAACAAGGAAAAAGTGACTTTGAATGACATGCTGAACCAGATGGACTTAGACATATTCAGAACATCTCATCCTAAAAGAGCAGAATACACATTATTTTCAAGTGCACATAGGACATTCTCCAGAATAGATCTCATATTAGGTCACAAGTCAGACCTCAACAAGTACAAAGGATTAAAATCATACCATGCACCTTTTCTGACCATAACACTATGAAAGTAAAAGCCAACCACTAGAGAAAATTTGAAAAGACCACAAATACATGAAGGTTAAACAACATGCTAGTAAACAATGAATGAGTCAACCAGGAAACTAAAAAAGAAATAAAAATACATGGAAAAAATGAAAATGAAAACATGATGGTCCAAAACCTTTGGATGCAGCAAAACATTTTTTTAATTTTTTTAATGTTTGTTTATATTTGAGAGAGAAACAGAGCACAAGTGGGGAAGGAGCAGAGAGTGAGGGAGACACAGAATCTGAAGCAGGCTCTAGGCTCTGAGCTGTCTGCACAGAACCCGAAGCTAGACTCAAACTCATGAACTGTGAGATCATGACATGTGAAATCATGACATGAGCCAAAGTCAGATGCTTAACCAACTAAGCCACCCAGGCACCCCGCAGCAAAAGCTATTCTAAGAGGGAAGTATATAGTGATACAGACCTACTTCAAGAAGCAAGAAAAATCTCAACAACCTAACCTTATACCTAAAGCTAGAAAAAAGAACAACAAATGAAATCTAAAGCCATCAGAAGGAGGGAAATAAATATTAGAGCAGAAATAAATGATACAGAAACTAAAGAAAAAGAAAAAGAAAAACAAAACAAAACAACAAACAATAGAACCAGATCAATGAAAACAGGAACTGTTTCTTTGAAAATATTAATAAAATTGATAAACCACTAGCCAGACTTATCAAAAAGAAAAGAGAAAGATCCCAAATAATCACAAATGCGAGAAGACAAATAACAAATAACACCATAGAAATATTAAAATTATAAGAGAATATTATAAAAACTATATGCCAACAAATTGGACAACCTAGAAGAAATGGATAAATTCCTAGAAACATATAAACTACCAAAACTGAAACCGGAAGAAATAGAAAACTTGAATAGACCTATAATCAGCAAAGATATTGAATCAGTAATCAAAACCCCCCCCCAAAACAAAAGTCCAGATGCCTTCACAGGGGAGTTCTACCAAACATTTAAAGAAGAGCTAATATCTATTCTTCTCAAACTATTCCAAAAAACAGAAAAGGAAGGGGAACTTCCAAATTCACTCTATGAGACCAACATTACCCTGATACCAAAACCAGATAAAGACTCCACTAATAAAGAGAACTATAGACCAATACCTCATGTACATAGACACAAAAGTTCTCAAGAAAATACTAGCAAACCAAATCCAACAATACATTAAAAAAATCATTCACCACGATGAAGTAGGGTCAAAGGTGGTTCAATATTCATAAATCAATAAATGTGATATACCACATTAATAAAAGGAAGGATAAGAGCCATATGATTATTACAATAGATGCAAAAAAAGCATTTGAAAAAGTACAAATCTATTCATAAAAATGTTTTTTCAACAAAGTAGATTTGGAGGGAACAAACCTAAACATAATAAAGGCCATATGTGAAAAACGCACAGCTAATATCCTCAATGGGAAAAAACTGACAGCTTTTCCTCTATGGTCAGGAACAAAAAAGGAATGTCCTCTGTCACCAGTTTTATTCAATATGATACTGGAACTCCTAGCCACAGCAATCAGGCAACAAAAAGAAAAGGTATCCAAATCAGCAGGGAAGAAGTCAAATTTTCACTATCTGCTGGTGACATGATACTCTATATAGAAAATCTGAAAGACTCCACCAAAAAAAAAAAAAACCTGTGAGAACTGATAAATTCACCAAAGTCACAGGAGACAAAATCAATGTACAGAAATATTTTGCATTTCTATACACCAATGAAGAAGCAACGGAAAGAGAAATTAAGGAATCAGTCCCATTTACAACTACATCAAACCCAATAAGATACCTAGGAATAAACCTAAACAAAGAGATCTATACTCTAAAAACTATAAAACTCAGGAAAGAAATTGAAGATGACACAAAGAAATAGACATTCCATGCTCATCGATTGGAATGTCTATATTACCCAAAACAATCTGCAGATTTAATGCAATCTTTATCAAAATACCAACAGCAGTTTTCACAGAGCTAGAACAAAGAATCCTAAAATTTGTATGGAACCACAAAAGACTCCAAATATCGAAAACCATCTTGAAAAAGCAAAGCAAAGCTGGAGGAATCACAGTTCTGGGCTTCATGTTATATTGCAAAGCTGTAGCAATTATGACAGTATGGAACTAGCACAAAAACAGACATATAGGTCAATGAAGCAGAATAGAAAACCCATAAATGAACCCACAACTATATGGTCAACCAATCTTTGACAAAGAAGGAAAGAATATCCATTGGGGAAAAAAAAGTCTCTTCAATAAATGGTGTTGGGAAAACTGGACAGCAATATGCAAAAGAAAGAAACCAGACCACTTTCTCACACCATACCCAAAAGTCAAAATGGATTAAAAACCTAAATGTGAGACCTTAAACCAGAAAAATCCTAGAGGAGAACCCAACCAGTAAACAATTTGGCGTCAGAAGTACCAAGTTCTGGGACACCTGGGTGGCTCAGTCGGGTAAGCATCCGACTTTGGCTCAGGTCATTGTCTCACCTTTCCTGAGTTCAAGCCCTGAATCGGGGTCTGCGCTGACAGCTCAAAGCCTGTAGCCTGCTTCAGATTCTGTGACTCCTTCTCTCTCTGCCCCTCCCCTGCTCTCTCTCTCTCTCAAAAATAAATAGACATTTTTTAAAAAGTACCAACTTGTTTCTAGGTATGTCTCTTGAAGCAAGGGAAACAAAAGCAGAAATAAACTATTGATATTTCAGCAAAATAAAAAGCTTCTGCACAGTGAAGGAACCAATCAACAAAATTAAAAGGCAGCCTATAGGATGGAAAAAAATATTTGCAAATGACATATCTGATAAAGGGTTAGTACCTAAAATCTCTAAAGAACCTATAAAACTCAACACTCCAAAATGAATAATCCAATTAAAAATTTAAAAATCCAATAAAAAAGACATGAAGAGACATTTTCCCAAAGAAGACATCCGGATGACCAATAGTCTTATGAAAAGATGCTTAATACCACTTATTATCGGGCAAATGCAAATCAAAACTACAGTGAGATATCACCTCACACCTGTCACAATGGCTAAAATCAACAACCCAAGAAACAACAGGTGTTGGCAAGGATGTGGAGAAAGGGGAACCCTCTTGCACTGTTGGTGGCAGTGCAAAGTAGTGCAGCCACTGTGGAAAACTGTATGAAGTTTCCTCAAAAAGTTAAAAAGAGAACTACCTTATGATCCAGCAGTTGCGCCACTAGGTATTTACCCAAAGAATACAAAAATACTTATGTAAAAGGATACATGCACCCTGATGTTCATAACAGCATTATCCATAGTAGCCAAATTAAGGAAACAGCCCAAGTGTCTGTTGACAGATGGATAAGGAATAAGTGCCATATGTTATTATTATATAATATTATATAATATATATGACATATATTTTTGGTGGAATATTTTTCAGTCATAAAGAATGAAATCTTGCCATTTACAATGACATGGATGGAGCTAGAGAATATTATGCTAAGTGAAATAACTCAAAGAAATACCACATACTTTCATTCACATGGAATTTAAAAAGCAAAACAGATGAGCAAAAAAGGAGAGAGAGAGAGGCCAAGAAACACTATTGAGAACAAACTGATAGATACCAGAAAGGAGGTGGGTAGGGGAATGAGTTAAATAGGTGATTGGGATTAAGGAGTGCACTTGTCATGATAAGCATCAGGTATTGCATGGAAGTGTTGAGTCACTATATCGTATACCTGTAACTAATATTACACTAGATGTTAACTAACTTGAATTTTAAAAGTTTTTGTTAATTTTTTAATGTTTATTCATTTTTGAAAGAGAGAGCACAAGCAGGGGTGGGGCAGATAGAGAGGGGGACACAGAATCTGAAGCACGCTCCAGGCTCTGAGCTGTGAGCACAGAGCCCGACGCAGGGCTTGAACTCATGAACCACGAGATCATGACCTGAGCCAAAGTTGGACGCTCAACCGACTGAGCCTCTCAGGCGCCCCTGGAGTTTAAAAAGTTAAAAAAAAACCTACACATCATCATCAATTCTCTAGAATCAGCAATGCAGTTGTTCTACTAAATTTACAACTCTAAATATAGCATGCAATACCATAGTTTTTAAATTATTGCTTTTCCTCTGACTTGGAGATAGTCATGATTTTATCAAACATTGGATATTTTTTCACCAGGGGAATAGGTGATTTATAGTCATTATTTTTACATTAAAATGAACCCTTATGAATAATTCTTACTTTTATTTTCTTTTACTACACTAACTGGTTGAGATATGGTGTAATACCTGTAAATGAGACTTTCTGGTTATCTCTTCAGGACATCTGCTGTTAAGTGCTGGTTTGGTTTAGTGATTCAGACCAAAGGGTAGTGCAAACTCAAACAGGTTCCATAATAAGTCATGTAGTGTACATTTAATATTTTTAGTATGATGTTAAATGAGTCTGTAGTGAAGAAAACATTCTTTTTTTACAGGTACAGATATGAAAAGTATTCTCCTTTCTCTAATTCCACTCTGAGCATCTCTCCATGTCTCCTGGAGTCAGACAATCAATTACCTATCTCAATTATAGAAAAATCACAATCCAAAAGAAGTGATGGTAAGATGATTTTGTTTACTTGACTAAGATAGCTTTTTATAAAGACTTTATATTGCTTTAGTATGGGCAAAAAATTTATGTGATGTTTTTCTCTTAAAAGCTTTACTACTTAAATTGAGATACTATAGTGCCATAAAAATTCCTAGAATATAAAGCAGTATATGATGAGATCTGAAGAAAACATGGAAAGAGCATTAATTGCTGGCGACTGGGAAAAGTTTCCCATGGTTCCAAATAAGGTGGGCCATGAATTAGGATAAAACTAGTTTAGCACATATTAATCTCAGTCCAGTGTTCAGATATGAAAGAAATATATTCTTCCCCAGATCTCAATTTAACTTCTGTGTTCAGCCCCTTTCCATCAGAATGGGATAAATTGAATCTCATTCAATTTGTCCCTAACCTTACCTTTTTCCCCAGGGGTTGCTTATATTCTAGGGAGCTTACATAATAGCAAAGAGGGAAGTTGTGGGAGGGGCCTCTTGGTGTTATTGGTCCCTTGTCAACTTAGGTATTTAAAATCCCTCTGGCCACAATATTTGGTCATACATGTCACTTTAGGGCCATCCCATGTCTACCTTTATGTCCTTTTTTAGCACAGAAGCTCTTCCTGATGCAGATGTGACAGTCTTGGAAACTTGGGAATAATTGTTTTCCACACAACACAGGATGCAAGGAATTTTGTCAGGATGTCTAGAATTCCATATGGCTGATGCACATTGCATAGCAATGCTTTGTGTGAGCACCCTTGGGAACATGGAAATCATCTCTTAGAAAGCTTTTGAGGAGCCAAAAGCAGGACGCTTAGCCACACTGTTCTACATATGTAGCCATCTTGTCTTTTGGGTTTTGCTACCTCCCTGGCTCTACCATGGTGGCCCAGGTTCTTCCTGCTAGGGAATCCACAAATCTCCCCTCAGGTGTTTGCTATGTCTCCGGGATGAGCTCAAATGCCCTGTCTCCACTGCCCTTGAGCATTGACATGCTCGACGCTTCCTCCTCCACTCCCACCCCACTCCCTGCTCCTAGCCCACAGATTGCTGTATAGGCAGTGTGGAAGCTCCTCTTTTCTATACCTGCTACTCATGCAAATCTTTTATCTATACCATAAAACCTTTTCTTTCCCCTAATATCATCATCAGTGCTTTCTTTTGAGATGTCTTTTTTTCCTGAGCAATGAACTCCAGAGGTCTGGATGAAGGGAAGGGCCAGAGGATTAATAGAAATATGAGGCAGGGAGGTAGGGAAGATGTGAACATGTAACAAGTGTACCCTATCCTGCTGTATGAAAAGAAGAAGAAAAGCCCCCTGGAAGAAGAGAAGAGTGTGAAAGGAGGGTTTGGACTTTCACTTCCACATAATGTACAGTTATTGAAGATATTTTGTTTTTGACAGGAAAGATAGGATGTAGATGGCAATACAGCTAATCACGAAATATTTAAACCTTTAGTGTTAAGAAGAAAAACATAGCATTTAGAGGTGGGAATTAAAAATTTTTTAATGTGGGGTGCCTGGGTACCTCAGTCAGTTAAGCATCCAACTCTTGATCTCCGTTCAGGTCATGATCTCATGGTCATGGGATCGAGCCCCAGGTTAGGCTTTGCAGTGATAGCACGGAGCCTGCTTGGGATCCTCCCTCTCCATCCCCTTTCTCTCTCTCTCTCTCTCTCTCTCTCTCTCTCTCTAAATAATAAATAAATAAATAAATAAACAAACAAACAAACAAACTTTAAAAATGTTTTTAATGTAGAGACAGGTTTTAGACAGGTATACAGCATAAGACCCACAATCTTTTTCTTTGCTTTAAATGAGGTCCTGCTCCCTTAAAGTCATAGATCTGTATAAACATCAGATATAGTGGACACAAAGTTTATCCTAAAAATTATAGTAGGGTGATAATAGGACTCTTGTCAAAAATGCTCCACCTACAACCCCCATTCCCACTACACTGGAGAGCTGAGATGTCCAAAAAAACTCTGCAACAGTGGAAATGTTCTATATCTATGCTGTCTAATACAGCAGCCACTAGCACATGTGACTGTTGACTTCTGTAATATAGCTAGTGTGACTGAGGACTGAATTTTTACTTTTATGTAACTTTAATTAATTTACTATTCAGTAGCCACATGTGTTGTGTAGTTACCATATGGAAAACACAGATCTAAGCTATCTTCACCTGTCTACAATATTTCCCTACCCTTGTGTGATCTTGGGATCACACAAATGTCAGGCGTAGAATTGACATTAGAATCAATTTTTTGGAAAAGGAATTCCCGTTATATTTTGGGGAGTGAAATGGAAATCTATAAAAGATAAGTGAAAAATGCGTGGTCACTTGGCTACATTTCTAGAAGAGGCAGAATTAGAAGGAACATGACTACACAATAGTCTTGTCTGTTACACAGTCTGATTCATCTACCCAAAAGGATTCATCCCAGTTCCAAATAACCTATATTTTACTTTCAAATTTTACTTAAGGGCTACTAATAAGTGTAAATAACTCCTACCTCATATGATTATTAGGAGGAAATAATCTAAAAATGCCTGCAAACCACTTAGCCCAGTGCCTGGCAGAAAGGGAGCACTCACAAGTGGTGATTGTCAGAGATAGATAACATTATCACTTTTATTAAAGTGATCAAACTCTTCAAAATATATTTCACTTGTGATGTGGGGGTAATTCTCCAGCTTTACATGATTATATCAAGACATGACTTCTATAAAAGCATTTTAAAATAGTTAGCTTTGAATGTCTAAGAATACTGCCAAAAGTATAGTTAGTTATACTACTAAATAGTTATACTACTAAAGTATATAGAGTTTTAAATTTTTATGTGACTTTGTTTCCTAAACCTGATCCCTAAAAATGGCTATTCACTAACAAACGATTGTAATGCTGTCCAAAGTTGAAGTATCATCCATATAAAAATTTAAATTTCAGATAAAACTTGGTCAGCAATAAAATTACAAGGGATTTCTGTTGAAAAATAGAAAAGTTTAAAGATTAAGGCAAGAAATGCCTTTGTTCAAAATTTTGGTTTTTTTCCCAGACAGGATAGTGAATGTTATTGGAGCATAGGAATTCAAAGTACACAGTATAAATATAAAATAAAAAGAGAAGAGAAAATAAGAAACAAGGCATCAGAAACAAGAAACAAAAGAGTCCTTTTATCAAAACCTCTGGGGGATTTATATTGCCTAAAATATTGAGGAGAAAATATTTTCCAGTCTTGCTTAGACTCCTATCAAATTAAGTCTGTTGAAAATTTCATTTTTACATCCTAATCCAATTTTAGGACAGCTTGTAGAAATGCAAAATAAGTATTTAACTTTGATACTGATCTAATTTCACTTCTCTTGTTTGCTTTCCTTTCAAGAATGTGAAATTGATGCCAGCTCTTCCATGTGGGTTTATGTTTTCCTGGGGAACCTTCTTCGTGGAATTGGGGAAACTCCTATTCAGCCTCTAGGCATTGCCTACCTTGATGATTTTGCCAGTGAAGACAATTCTGCTTTCTATATTGGTAATGCCTACCCCATTCATCTTCTTGGGAAGCAGCATATCTGGTTTTCTCAACTCTATTCCAAACTGAGTGGAATAGAGTGTGCAATAGAGTTTGATACTTCATATCCAGTTCCTATATTGAGGTTCACACATATCTGATGTCCACTCTGAGGATTTGGATGATAAAGAAACTTGCATTAGAAGGACATGTCATGTTAGGGAAAGAACATCAGATTAAAAGAAAATAACTATAAGATCAACTGCAATCATGTACGACTTTGTACAAGTATCTTCATGGACTTCATATTTCATAGGTTCTTTTTATTGGGTTAACTGTGCCACTGAAGCATTTAGGTATCATATATATATATATATATATATATATATATATATATATATATATGTGTGTGTGTGTGTGTGTGTGTGTATATCTGTATGTGTGTGTGTGTGTGTGTGTGTGTGTGTATATATATATATATGTATGTGTATGTATATATTTGTCTCCAGAGCCCTAGAAATTGCTTTCTAAGATAAAAGCCCTGATTATTTCAAGCATCTTTTTTTTCTATGAGGGATAGCCTGAAAGGAATTCTGAGTTATCAGTAGCAGGTATGAATGGATAAAGAAAAACACAGAAAGTATGAGAGCAAGGCCTGACACGAACCCATGTCTGGAACAGGCCCCATTGGATAGACCAGCAGCTAAAATCACACACACACAAAACAAAATATAGCAAAAGCAAACTCCAAGTCCAGATACATCTAAGCGGTATTGACTGAGTGCCTCTTATGTCTTAGAAACTAATTTTTTCTCTATTTCACACACCAGTCTTGGTTTTTTTTGGGTTCTGATCTTTGAGGGCCTGGCCTTCAAGGGACAGAAGGACAAGACTGAAATTCATTGGGAGGGGCTGTGGCTAGCTCCACAGTATAGTTCTTTGCTGGCTATGCACACAGAACTCCAGAGGGCTCTGATTACAGTCTGGCAGCCTGTAATTAAAAACAGGTTACCTGCTCTAATGGAAAATTCCAGCATAAATCAGAAACTAGAGTAGAAGTTGCTAGGCAATGACTCTGGAGACTAGAGGAAAGATTGCAAGCCAAGAGATGCAGGCATGTATCAAGGTGTCCCCTTCCTGCTCACTCTGTTCACCCTGTCTTCTCTTCTGAAAAGGTTCTGTAACTGCCATTTACTCCTCCTATCAATATAAATTAATCGTCAGGGATATGCATGTATCAAGCTCTGTGGTGAAATGAAAGGCATATAGTAGATACTTTGCAAGGAAGAGTTATGTTTCTGGTAACCAGAAATGATGTCATTTATACAGTCTGCTCCACTTTCCTGTTACAGCTGCCTAGGCTGGTCATGGTTGCTCCAGAGAGCACCTTCCTGCCCTCCCACGTCTAGCTCCACTTGCTGGCTGCATCCAGGGATATGCATAGTTACTACTCTCACACAGACTCTCTGAACACATGCACTTCTTCACTAAGGTGGAAGAAATCAAGTTTAATGTCAAAATGACTCTTATGCTTAGCCAGCCACAAAAAAGTTTTGAAAGACTGTCAAAATAGTATAATTCTGATTTTCTATCAGTGGGGGAAATCTAATCCTAACGAGTAAAGTTTGCTCCATTTGGGGGAAGTTAACTTCTTCAGAGTCTTGGTGTCACTTCTTTACTAAGAAGTAATTAATGCCTTCCAAGTGTTCGTTCTTCTTCCAAAGCTGAGAAGGACTTATTTCCTGATTCAATAAGGTTGAAAAAATTGACAAATTAAGCACTCTTAAGTGAAGAGTTGATGAAATATTTTTAGCTACTCACTGGATTTCACTCATATTTCTTGTTTAAAAATGTATTAATTTACAAAAGCAGAGAAATGCCCCCCCCTTTTTTTGGTGCAGGGTGTGTGCAGACGGTTGCAATTATAGGACCAATCTTTGGCTTCCTGCTAGGCTCATTATGTGCCAAACTGTATGTTGACATTGGCTTCGTAAACCTAGGTAAGGAAGTTTATTTTTGTTTATTTATTTATCTTAGTTACTGCAATTTTTTAAATGCAGATGGTGTAAAGAATATCAGAGTCCCTTTTTATAAAATGACAGGATTATAATCTTTCCTAGAATGAAAATAATCCACTGAAAATTTGTTGTTGATATAATCACCACATACATTAATAAATGAAATATGAAAAATAGGCAGTGATTAGAACCGGACGACCTATGGTTTGTTATTCAGATGTATCCTTTTTCACTTCTGGTTTGCCAGTTCAAACACATTCCAGCATAGTTAAGACTAAAAACTGTGGCTTCTCATTGGCTCTTGTTGGTTCAGGTGTATCAACATGACAGTCACATCGATTGATCATGTATTTTGTAGACTTGCCAGGAAGACCGAGAGTTGAAAGTCTTTCGGCAACCAAAATTCATTCTTTACAAATCATTTTCAGGTGGAAGCATATTAGAGTGGGACTACCTTACCCCCTGAGAGAGTAGTTATGGAGGGAATAAATGTCAGAACTCATCTTTCCATAAGTATTAATTTGTTTCTTTCCTTATGAGATGTACCTCCTAGAAATGGGCATTACTTTTCTTTATTTTTTTAAAACTTTTTTAATGTTCATTTACTTGTGAGAGAGAGATGGAGACAGAGTAAAAGTGGGGGAGGGGCAGAGAGAGAGGGAGACACAGAATCCGAAGCAGGCTCCAGGCTCTGAGTTGTCAGCACAGAGCCTGACATGGGGCTTGAACCCACGGACTGCAAGATCATGACCTGAGCCAAAGTCAGATGCTTACCTGATTGAGCCACCCAGGCACGCTTATTTTTCTTTCTTTTTAAAGAAGTTCAAGAAATCAGTTAAAACCAAGAAAATAAGTTGCATTTTTAAAAATTCTGAAATTGCTTTTTGAAATCATTGTCTGTTAAAATTAAATGCAAAACTCTTGCACTAATTTTCCTTTTTTTATCAAATAAACTTCAAGATGAATTCCCCAATTTTTATTTATTCATTCACTTACTCATTAACCTTATTAGTTTTATATCTATCTTAGGTGCTGTTCTACCACAAAATAGTGAAAAAGATAGTAGATGAATTCCTTGAGTTCGTTAAAATCCTGTCATGGAAATTGGTACAGATAAGAAAGCATAGGTGTGATGAGTGGTACAGAGGGAAATTGTTCAGGGGAAGCAATGAAGATGCAGAGAACTAGTGTGAATGTTTTACCAAGTATGGTGTAGTGTCAATTGAGCCTAGTTGTCAAAGGACATGTGTTTATTTTGTTGTTCTCATAGGGCACAGTGGAGGTAGACCAGTTATATGCTTTATGGGTTCTTTATATAGAAAAGAAAAAACACTTGATTTTGTTCATCAATACTTAGCTTCTAGTCAAATAAAAAATGGTGTCAAAAATAAAGTTTTTATAATGATTAAGATATTGACATTTTATTGACATATACAATTCTTGCTTCAGACCTTGAATAGCTCTGAAGTATTATTAACCATCATTTAGTAAATAACATTCTGAGTAGTTTAGACCAGATTTTGACCAGAAGGTGTAGGATTTAGCTCTTTTTTTTTTAAGTAAGATCTTAGACATTCAATTTGTGAACCAGGTGAAAGTGGTGCTGATGTGGGGTGGCTGGCAGATTTTGAGCCCTCAGAATTCTCCCTCACATGTTTCTTTCCTCCTGCCATGGGCCCAAGCGTTCTTATGCAGAACCTCAGGGCAGAGTAGAGACCACTCTTGCAGTATTTAGAATCTATATTTCAAATCTAAGGAACAAAAGAAGAAAAGCATCATGTCCCAGAAACACCTTGTTCCCTTCAAAAAGCAAGATGATGATAATGTTCAGACTAGAAAGTTATCCTGCATGAATTATTAGGTATTTTATGATGTGACAGAGCTAACACTAGGATTTCTTTTTTAAAGAGGCTGATTTCAACACACCAGCTTTGCTGTACATGCTATTTAGCTATCCTCTCTCTCTTTCAGATCACATAACCATTACTCCCAAGGATCCTCAGTGGGTAGGTGCCTGGTGGCTGGGTTATCTAATAGCAGGAATTGTAAGTCTTCTTGCAGCTGTGCCTTTCTGGTGTTTACCAAAGAGTCTACCTAGACCCCGAAGTAGAGAGGATTCCAATTCTTCCTCTGAGAAATCCAAGTTTATTATGGATGATCGCACAGACTACCAAACACCCCATGGAGAAAAGTCAAAAATAATGGAAATGGCAAGAGGTGAGCCAGATTCTGCTTGATTTTGAAGCCCTTTCAGTTTTCCATTGACACTCTATACGGGATCTATATATAATATCCCTCTCTCCCCATCATTTGTTCAGAAAAATTGAGAAACTGTCCAGGAAGCAGAATTGAAGATTACAAAGTCAGCTTTATTACTGGAGAGTGGATTAAAGAACATGACCCAAAGTTTTGGTAATATTCCTTGTTGACATTCCCACCCTTATACTGCTTCAGGTTAAACCTTGCAGTTGCCCCCATCTGGGTTTGCTGCTTCACATCAGTCCGGGTGGACAGAAGAGAGTGAATCTTCAGAGCTTGTGGCTTTTTAACAGATGAGATTCAGCCATTTGACAAACATGTGTCAGTGCACGTTTCCCCCCCCAGTGATCAAGGGAATGAGTGTGGTGTGGAGCAAAAGGCTAGACATGTTAGAATGAATTCCTTCCACATGGAAAAGGGTGGCTGGCCATGAGGAAGATTGGTTCTTCTCAGTTGGGCCCAGCAAGCAATATTTACATTTATGGAAAATCTTCACATTTCAAACTATGTGGCTGCATAATAGGAAGAAGGGGGAATGCCAAAGGTCATTTCTTACACTAAAGTTCATTGAATTAAGTGGAGGTAACTTGCATATTTCTTTCTCTGTGACCATGACCCAAGTTTGAAGAATAGGGACCAGAAAACTGAAGTTCTTAATGTCCTGCCAATGACTTTCAGCTCTGGAGTGAGGGAGTATTCTCGTCCCTCTTTCCTTTTACCCATATCAGTTAGAGGAATCTATTCCTATCTGACTTATATCTCTAACTGTAATCTAAACTATATGCCTGTAGAAGCGAGTGCCTATGTCTCGATGTGAACCTGACAGATCTCAGTCTTGACTTGAGCCAGTGTTTACAACCCATAGTGTGTGTGTGCCCCACACTGTACGTGTTCCTGATCGCTGTGACAGTGGGGCTCGGCCGTCTATGCCCTGCTGCCAAGGCTGTGTCTTCTGCCAGGTGTTACACTGACTTTAATTTCTCCATGTTACTTTTGTCTTACAGATTTTCTTCCATCACTAAAGAATATTTTTGGAAATCCACTGTACTTGTTATATTTGTGTGCGAGCACTGTTCAGTTCAACTCTTTGTTTGGAATGGTAACCTATAAACCCAAGTACATTGAGCAACAGTATGGGCAGTCAGCCTCCAAGGCCAACTTCGTTATTGGTATGCTCACTTGTCCTTCATGCTTGCCAGTAGGTACTGTCAGCTGCATCTTTGTTAACCGTTAGCAATTTTAGAGAACACTATTCTCATATTTAGACTGAAAGTGATTTATGGCATTTTAGATACAAAGTTAAAAAGGTGAGTGAATAAAAATTTAGCAGAATGGAAAAAGATCCAGTGGGGGAAAAATATTTAGATAGTCTGTGGTATAACCTTTTAGCAAGAATTATTCACAACTGTAGATGAGTGACCTTGAGAATATTATATAAACCAAACATGCATTTTATTAGGAGGTTGTGATACTGGATATGTGTCTTTCAAGTATAGCCAAAACTTCATAACAGTGGCCACTTTACCTGAACAGTTTCTAGGACTTTAAAAAGTGAGTATTCAGACAGTTTAAAAGGTACTCATTGCAAAACAAAGTTTGTATTTGCTCAGAGTTAAAGGACTTTTCTGAGTCCTGGCATTCAGCTTATTTAAAAGGGCCGTGTTTTTAGTACAGCAGGTCAGTCAAGAATAAGAAAGCTATTCAGGGGCAAAGAAAAGCATGAAGAAATGAATGAAGAAGAAACAGAATCTACAAATACAAGAAGGTCCTGCTCCAAGTAATTGTGGATACTTTTAAAACCTAGATTAGCTCCTTTAGCCTATGAAGATGTTACTTAATGCTACTGTTTCAAGGCATAAATATATTTTATTCCATTGGATATATTCCTTTATGGTAGGAGACTCTAAAAATTTAAAAACATTTCTTCTTCATAAATATTTCAGGAATTGTTCTATGTATCTATCTCTGAAAGAGAGCTCTGAGCTCATTTCAGAATATGTAATTGTCCTGTAACCATCCTGGATAATTTAATCCAGATGCTAATTTAATTGACTCTGTTTAGACTATTCTGTTAAATTATAAATATTAAAGCTATGCCAGTGAACTTTTGCTTTCAACATGAATTGGTTTGAATTAAGTTAATCGTATTATTTAATTGTTGATCTGAGGAAACAGTTTAGGTTTTTTTGCCCCCCTCCATGCCAATCAGTGCTTTATACTGACTTTAAAAAGAAGAGAAATGAAAGTTTAAGAGACATTCTTTTTATTTGATTTTTAAAATTTCCTTTATGTTTGTTGAGATATAACATACAAGCAACATTTAACACTGTAGCCCCTAAATGGGTAGTATATAGCTGGATAAATGTTTATATGTAAATCTATATGGTAACCATAAACTAGAACATGTAGCCCATTTCAGAACCCCAGAAGCTCCCTCAAACCTCCTTTTACTGAGTACTCTTTCCTAAAGCTTATAAGTATTCTGAACTCTGCCATCATAGATCAGTCTTACCTGTTTTTGAACTTTATTTAAATGTAATAGTATGTTACGCACTGTTTTGTATCTAGCTTATTTCGACTGAAATGAAATCTATGAGATTCATGTTGTGTATAGCTGTTTGATCTTTTTCATTGCTGTGTCATATCCTATCACATGAATATACCACAGTTTATTCATTTTATGGTTGGTGAGCATTTGGGTCTTTTTTTTTTTTTTTTTTTTTTTGCTGTTGACAATTAAAA
The DNA here is from genome assembly GCF_027475565.1 of Acinonyx jubatus. Classification (NCBI taxonomy): domain Eukaryota; kingdom Metazoa; phylum Chordata; class Mammalia; order Carnivora; family Felidae; genus Acinonyx; species Acinonyx jubatus. The sequence continues at coordinate 52,775,528 of NC_069387.1, forward strand.
ATAACACTGCATGACTATCCTATATATATTTTGGTGGGTGTATACATATGTTTTTCTTGGTTGTATCTTGGAGCAGAATTGTTGGGTCATGTTTAGATCTAGTAAATATAACCAAAACATTTCAGTAGGGTTGTGCAGATTTATAGTCATGCTAGTAGTGTAAGAGTGTTCCAGTCACTCCACATCTGTATCACACTTAGTATTGTCAGTCTTTGTCATTGTAATCATTCTTATACAGTGTGGTGATATCTTACTGTAGTTTATTTGCATTTCACCAATAACTAACGATGTTGAGCACTTTTTCTGGAGGCTTGTTGGTCATTTCAACATTCTCTTTTGTTAATTATGTTCAAATTGTCTATTTTTCTTGAGCTGTCAGTTTTTTTCATATAGACTTAGAGGGGTGGGTACTTTTTTTCTGGTATAGGTTATGAATTGTGATACAAGCTATTGAATATATGTATTATAAATATTTTCTCACAGACTTCAGTTCTTCTTTTCACTCTCCTAATGATGAGCTTCTTACTTTTAGTTAAGTCTACTTTCCAGTCTTTTTCTTTCTCATTAGTGCTATATGTTTTCATGAAAATGCCTTGTTAATATTTCTCCTAGTAGCCTGTTTTTTTGTTTGTTTGTTTGTTTGTTTTGGTTTTTTTTGTATAATGTGAAAAAGAAGGTCAAGGTTGATATATCAAATGGAAAATCTATCTTTCCCCCATGAGTTGTAATGAAGTGACACATCTTTAAGTGTCTGTTTGTTTATTATTATTCAACATGTGCATAGCAGAGTTTGAGGGTATTTGATTTTGCTGTCAGTGGAATCATAAATACATTTTTATTTCAACTTAAAAACATTTCATAAGGGAAAATTAAGAGCATTTTTTTGAGAAATGTGTTTATAATAGAAAACAAAATTATACACAATCTACTGGGTAGGTAGTAAATACTTTTTGCTTATAAAATTATTTTTGTGAAAAACTAGCACAGATGAAAGAATTTGAAATTTTGAGAGATTCAATGGCCTGCCTAACTGCATACATACATTATGATGTAGCCAGGAATAGAATTATTTCCCCTGAGTTTCTGAGTTATATTTCCTCTCTGGACATAATTATTTTTGGAAAACTGACCAAAAAAATCTAATAATTATATTTTAAATTCTGGGTGACTTATTTCTTTTAACCATAACCCTTCTCTGTACACTCAGATGGTCTCTGAGATCCAGACTCATCATCAGAATGTTTTGATTCATCTATCAAAGTTTGCCTAAAATTCTGATTCCTCATAGTTTCTAGCACATCATGTCTTCAGCTAATTCAAGTACTTTTGTGAGAAATAAGTAATAGTGTCTAATGATTCTTTTTTTAATATATGAAATTTATTGTCAAATTGGTTTCCATACAACACCCAGTGCTCATCCCAAAAGGTGCCCTCCTCACTACCCATCACCCACCCCCCCCTCCCTCCCACCCCCCCATCAACCCTCAGTTTGTTCTCAGTTTTTAAGAGTCTCTTATGCTTTGGCTCTCTCCCACTCTAACCTCTTTTTTTTTTTTTTTTCCTTCCCCTCCCCCATGGGTTTCTGTTAAGTTTCTCAGGATCCACGTAAGAGTGAAACCATATGGTATCTGTCTTTCTCTGTATGGCTTATTTCACTTAGCATCACACTCTCCAGTTCCATCCACGTTGCTACAAAAGGCCATATTTCATTCTTTCTCATTGCCACGTAGTATTCCATTGTGTATATAAACCACAATTTCTTTATCCATTCATCAGTTGATGGACATTTAGGCTCTTTCCATAATGTGCCTATTGTTGAGAGTGCTGCTATAAACATTGGGGTACAAGTGCCCCTATGCATCAGTACTCCTGTATCCCTTGGATAAATTCCTAGCAGTGCTATTGCTGGGTCATAGGGTAGGTCTATTTTTAATTTTCTGAGGAACCTCCACACTGCTTTCCAGAGTGGCTGCACCAATTTGCATTCCCACCAACAGTGCAAGAGGGTTCCCGTTTCTCCACATCCTCTCCAGCATCTATAGTCTCCTGATTTGTTCATTTTGGCCACTCTGACTGGCGTGAGGTGATATCTGAGTGTGGTTTTGATTTGTATTTCCCTGATAAGGAGCGACGTTGAACATCTTTTCATGTGCCTGTTGGCCATCCGGATGTCTTCTTAGTGTCTAATGATTTCAATCATTGTAGCTAGGATTCTTTCCTGAGTGCATTTTGGTTTCACATTAGTTAAGGGTCAGTGTCTAAGTTAGTCGACATCCTTAACACCTACTTTGATTATCTGTAGAATGGTAAAAATAAAAGCATCATTAGTTTAAAATAGCAATGAAATAAGACATATAGAATACATTGTAAATGTACATAGCTGTCATTCAGTAAATATTGTTTTTTCACTTTCTCTTCTATCCTATTTCTCTCTCTCTTTCATTTTGTGAGGGGGTGGGGAGGCTACAAGGAATGATCCTTTGTGTGATAAAGTAAGGGAGAAGCACAAAGAAAGCACATTTCCCCTCTCCTCTCAGAGTAGGCATTTGACATGACATGGAGGAAATAATAAGCAGAAATTTTCCCATGTGTTCAAAGGCCAGTTGTTACAATGATGATTTATTTTTGCTATACATGTTTTTACATATTGGCCATATTTCTAAAATTTAGAAATAATATTTTCTCAGGTTAACTACTTTAATTTTGCAAAGAAAATCAAGGAAAAATAGGCAACAAAAATGTTTCAAATTCAGGGACTAGGAAGTATATGACAGAATAATGTTGCTTTTTCAAATGTGTAACTTTTTTTTCCCATTGCTGTCTCCACTGGAAAAAGTTTAGATAGAGTAATTTTTCTCCTTTTATTTTTTTAAGCTTCTCCTATCACTGTTGAGTTATATGAAAATGATCTTATGTTTTGTTTTCTTTCTTATTACACAGATTGCAATGAGTCCTTTTTCTTAATTTCTTAAAGTTTTTAATTAAATCAGACAGTTTCTAGTGGACGTGATGCATTGACATTGACTATCATTGATAACAGTGATTATCATTCTCAATTCTTGGAGATGTTACACAGACAAATATGAAAAAATTATGATAATTATTTGGGGAATGTTGCTTATACTAGAAAATATTAATTTATGTGGCTAATTTAGCATAGCAAATTAAATATGTGTTAAGATGTGTTCTATATGTAGGTCAAGTTATTTTAAAAATCTGTGAGATAATGGAAACTAATCTTACTTTGTGAGGAAAAAATACTTTTATTATACTCAAGAAAGATGGCTAATTTTGCTTCTTTGTCTATACTAAATTGGCTATATGTGTGTGAAAAGTCCCGTAAATTTTTCCTTGTATGTCCCCCTGTAAAATTGAAATCTTAATATTTATATCTTCTAACATTAGAGTAATATAGTGAGGTCCATTACATATTACAGAATTTTACTTCATCAGAAGAGAAGCTCGAAAACATTCCAAAGTACTATTATTGTTATAGCCCATTACTATTCATCTTAATGGCTAAGCCTATCATATATTTGTATGAGAATCAGAGTTTCCAATTTATATTGTAACTGTAGCTGACCATCTTAAAGCATTTTACACAAGTCTAATAACTCTTGTTTGGGACAGTCACAAGGAATAAGGTCTTCAACATGAATGAGTGTAGTGAAATAGCAGTAACAAATTTGCTCTTAAATTTCTCCTAGCTTTCCTGTTATTTGAGTAAATATATGAAATTCAAGTTAAATGCATAAAAAATTGAAGCAAATTGTGGATGCTAGTGTAAATTACAACTAATATTTCCACTTGGAATATTTAGATGGTAAACGTTTTAAGATCAACACATTTTATGGTGTGAATAGCGAGGAAAGTGTGTAATGAAGAAATCAGAGTGAAATTTCTACCTCATTAAATGACTTTAAAGTGCCTGAAATCAAAGTAAAGAAACTTTGGGAGGCAAGTAGCACATTTCATTTAATGTTCAGGAAATTTGTTGTACACTCAACTTGGCCCAGCATAGATAGCTTACAGATCCTACGGAATTTGAAAGGGAGAATCAAGCTGACAGTATATTTGAAATGTACTACTACTATTTAACAGAATGACGTTAAAATTCCATTATCTTAAAATAGAGTAAACCATCCAGGAGAAATGTTATACTTGAATAAACTTAACTAAAGTTTGTCATTCAGCACTTTTGTAGGAAAATTACAAGGAGCACAGTATATGATGTTGAGCACAGTTCTTGCCTTGAAGGTGAGATTGGAGGGGAAGGAGTGCAAACCAGGCAAGCTAACAGGTAATTGTCATAAGGATCAAGACTGCTGCCTATGGGACTCAGCAGAAGGGCCACAGGCAGAGGGAGGAAAGGAGATTCTGATGATCAACTTGAGTACCCTGATGCCAGATACGTCCCTGAAGGCACCATATGGCTGGCGGATGCTGTGATAAATCTCTAATGAGGAGAAGCCCAGAGTACTCTGGGAAAACAAACCTAATCTTGGAGTTAGAAAAATTTTCTCTAGCACAAGGTGCCAGTACCTAAATCAAGAGCAAAAGGATAAGGAGGTGTTAAAAGACAAAAATATGGGAACTGGGGTGGGGTTTTGAAAGAACATTGTATCAGATGAAGCAGATATCGCTTTAAGAAAGGCCTGGAGGCAAGAGAACACATAAAACTTTCTGGAAGTTTTAAGAGAACACAAGCCTCTTAAAGGAGGTCAGTCAAGAGAGGATATCCCTGATACTTAACATTCTGTACTGTGGGAACAATGCAATTAGCATAATCCCATTTTGGTTCTCAGGCTCTTCTAGGCCAGATCAGGGTGGGGAAAAGTCAGTGGAAACCAACAGAGCATGAAGCTACAAAACAAAGGGTGTCCTTTGTGCTGTGATGCCTTATGTCCCAGGTTTGATTGGTACCTTACAAAACAAATGAAATTCTAAGCACGTTCTCTGAAGGTCTCAATTTAGAGTCTATTTTTCAGATGATATTTTTTAAAAAAATGTTTATTTATTTACTTTTAGAGAGACAGAGCACATGCAAGTGGTGGGGTAGAGGCAGAGAGAGGAGAGAGAATCCCAAGTAGGCTCTGCACTGGCAGGGGAAGCCCAGCATGGGCTCAATCTCACCGTGAGATCATGACCTGAGCCAGAATCAAGTCGGATGGTTACCAGACTGAGCTACCCAGGCGTCTACAGAAGATATATTTTTTTTTATAAACTACTTTTGGAGGGATAGAATTGAAAGAGAGTGGACTCTGCCCTTTTTCTGTAAGTCTTGGATCTATGAGAGGGTGATTCAAAGTCAAGAACTATGAATATGTGTGTGTAAAAGTAGGGACTTAAATGATACACATCAAATCCATGGCAGTGCTTAGTTCTTAAGAAGGAAGATGGAATCTGGAACAGAGAAAGAATGTGTTTTATATATCTTCATATTTAAAAATCAGAAAAATTGGGAGAAAATATTAGCATTTAATTTGAGTCATGAGAACTCAAGTTTGTTATATTATCTCCCATTATCTTCTCTCTTTTTTAAAATAAATAATAATCAGGTTCCTCTTAGTTGATGTTTGGCTCTTTAGGGGCCCCATATACATTCATCTCTGCCACTTTTCATAGCCAGAAACCTCAGTTTAGTTGAGAAAGCAAAAACTATCACCTCCTCTTTTTTTTTATTTCACTAATTTTGTGATTATGCCCCCTTCGAGGTGAGTTGATTTCTAATGTGACCATATTAATGTTACCGTTCCAATTTAAAAATCCAACCAAGTCATCAAAGAGCCTCTTTCCCCACCTTTTCTAATACAGACATGTTCCAATCTACCCACCCATCCCAGTATTTTCATCTTTGTGAATCTGATAGCTTGAAATGCTAATAATAACTTAATTGAATGATATTTTTGTGCCATATATTGTGCTAGGAAGTTTCGATGTTATTCAGTCACCTCAGCACTATTATTTGCTCCATATTATAGGTAAGGAGACAGATTTATAGAAATTCAGAGTATCACCTGCAGTTGCACAACTATTAAGATGTGTGACTGAGATCCAAACCCAGCCAGTTAGGTCTCCAGAGTCCAAGCTCTCAACCACTTTGTTAGACCTCTTCCTGGTATTGTTTTAAAATTACATTTATTTGATTACTAGTGAGGCTGCACATTTGTTTATCAAGAATCCTGTCTCCCAAATGCTTAGAGACAGTATAACGTAGTGATTAAAAGCAGGGGATTTAACATTAGATTCTATCTTGTCAAATCTGGTTTTAACACTTACTAACCATGACCATAAGTAAATTGCTGTCTGAAGTGAAATTAACAATATAGCTACCTAGGGTTGTGGTAAAGGGTAAATGTGAGAGATATATCAGATGCTTACCTGAGTGACTGGTACATCATAAGCAAATAATAAATATAAAAGTAGTCTATTAATACATTGTTATTGTTGTTTTTTTGTGGTGGTTGTTAAGGATACCAGACTAAGCAGACAAGAGTGTAAATAAAAATAAATTTTGTTTGGGCCAGAAAAAAGAACGAACACTGTTTCTTTGTTCCCTAAATTCCACGTGCCTATTAGTCTTTTACACATAACCTTAAAGAACATTAACTTCACCCAGTTGCCCTTTGATTGAACATGTCAATCCTGGGATTAGACCAGAAAGACATTGACTCATTGACTAACTCATTGTTTATTGATTTTGGACTCTGTGCTAGACACTGTTTTAGGCAGACCTCTGAGACTCTGTTGGGCTATCCTTAATCTATAACCTAGACATTCATCAAAATCTCTTGATATGTCAATAGACAATAGGGAATGAATATTTCTATAACTTAAAATGACCAACTAGTCTAACAATTTGTCAGGAAGTATTATAATTTTGTATAATCCCTTAGAAAGTTTATGTCAGTGTACTCAGATTTCTTTTAGAGATTCACAAAATGACATATATATTTTTTATTCCTCAGGGCTCATCAATATACCTGCAGTGGCCCTTGGAATATTCTCTGGGGGAATAGTTATGAAAAAATTCAGAATCAGTCTGTATGGAGCTGCAAAACTCTACTTGGGATCATCTGTTCTTGGGTACCTCCTATTCCTTTCCCTGTTTGCACTGGGCTGTGAAAATTCTGATGTGGCAGGACTAACTATTTCCTACCAAGGGTATGTTCACTCATTAAGTTATCTGAGGACATTGGCTTGTTTAATCAAATTATTGATAGAATTTCAAAATAAGATAATTTGATTTTAAGCATCCTAACTATGAGAAGGAAATTATTGTTTTGTGAAATAGCTGACTGTACTTTGACATGGAAACTGTTATTGTCACCAAAATCTGTCATCTCCTTTGAATTTGGTTGTCAAAGAGAAATTATTGAAAATACTAAATCTACATCTTACTTTAGGGAAGCAACCTAATAGTGGAAAATACAGACCTTGAATTTTGCCTCTGCCCATTATTAGTGAAGTGACATTGTATAGATCATTTAATCTAATCAAGTCTCAAATTTTTAAATAAGAATTATAGCTACCTTATAAAATTTTGTAAGCCTTAAGCAAGATAATATACACGGAAGTGATTAGTACTTGCCTGGCACAAAATCAATGCGCCATTTGTAAACAATTTTTTTTTTCTTTGAACACTTGGATAACTGGAAAGGTCTCTGTGACACTTTTTGTTCTCTCTGTTATACTCAAATCATGTGAAGTTTCAGGAAAGAATGCTATTCCTCAGCCCGGTAACCCACACAACAGCTCTCTTTAGCTCTTTGCAGTTGGTCAAGGGAATATTTATTATGCTCTCAAACCTATGCCATCTTATGTAAGGTAGATGATTAATTTTCTTAGTTTCCAGGGTCTATCACTCCTAATACAAAGCTGGATCTTGAAGAAACTACTCTGTCTTTTCCTTTCAAGAGTCCTTGATATCTCTCTACCTCTGAACAAGAGTTCCCAGAGGTAGCTCTCTTCATTCTTCCACCTAATTATGCATTTTCTATTAAAAAAAAAAGTTATTAAGCCGCTACTATGTGCCAAGCCTATCACCGTGACTGCACTGCCTGACTGCCTGAAACTCTGCTGATCTAATGTTCTGTCTTCTGCTAGTTCAGGTGCCTCTTATTTACTGCTTGCTCTCCAGCTTTCTTCCTATACCTCCTTCCAAGCTCACCTATCTGTCTTGTTTCCATATTCCAGTCTCCAGCACCTTCATTAACCTGGTTTCTCCTGCTGTTAAGTGAACATCAACTACACTTTTCACCATCTAAAATGTCCAGGAAAATTAGTGACTGCCAAGTTTATATACCATTGCTCCTGGGAGTTACCGCAGTAATGTTAGACTTAACTGAGTGTAGCATTGACTTGGTAATAGTCAGCAATGTAGATTAAGGACATTAATTATCAATAGGAATTGCAAGAAGATTCTAAAGAGAGTAGAAGCTCTGTGTTATCTTTAACTGTCCCTATAATCCTAATGGTAGATGGACAGTGGTAAAGTACTTTGTATTTTGCAATTTACAAAACAGCATAACTTTCATTATTTCACTTGTATCCTCAGAGCATCTTTATGAGGTAAGTTTTGTTATCCTCGCTTAAAGGAAAATGTGTTTAGAAAGGTCAATTATCTCGTCAACATATAATATTCTGTCTACCGCATCATGCTGTCTTGAAGCCAGAAGCAAACACATAAACAGTCACTAACTTTTGAAGTTCAAATTAAAAGTATACCCACAAAATAAATGATTAAATATTTTTAAACAAAGAAAAGATAATATATTCATTGCATGAGTACTAGCCCTTGAAAGCAGTCACCTTGAAAGACAATAACTACATTGCAATAATGCTATCATTGTTAAAACATTCTAAAACTCCTCTTTTGCAATTGCTTTCCATATATTTCAGAATATTCTCAGTAATGGCAAAGATTTAACCTTACAAGTAGCTTTGCTATTGGAAGCTGCCAAAAGCAATGGCAGCATACCATGAAAAAGCTCTTCCATCCAGCATGACTATTTTGAAAGAAAAATCTCATTCTAGTATAAGCATTCTGACTTATTTGATTAAACTTATCTTAAAATTTTAAATAACAACACTGTAAGCACATCCTTTGTAAAATATGCAACTAATTTCCACTACAAGATTGTCCGAGATGATAAATGTAACTTACGTTTAGTAGATAACATGATTGGCCTTATAAGATAAAACATGCTCCCCAGGGATTATCCTCAGTTGCTTTGTTCCACAAGGCTGTTTTGATTCTGGACACTCAACAGGAACCTTGTAGACAGCTTTAGATGTGGTAATGGAAGAAACTTTTCTTCTGTAATATTGAGAGTAAGTTTGATGTTATACCAGAATTTGGAATCCAGAGGCTTGGAAGAGTTCTCATTTTGAAGTTTGTCACTAATAAACATTGTGAAATCGAGCCAATAATTTGCCCACTTTGGACCTGACTTTCCTGATCTACCAAATGAAAAGTTGACCTAGATCTCCCCCAAAACTCTTTCAGCACCAGACTTCTGAGACCTTAGTCCTACAATATCCATAGTGGCCTGATTCTAAGCTTTCAAGGCATTTATTTATACTGTTAGATACTACCAACAGTCTCAATTAATTTAACGATTAGCGCCTTATGGAAGAGAATGGTTGAAATATTCCTACAAGATTTCTCAGGAAGCCTGTTTATACCCTTTTATTCTGTCCAAAGACATCTCAGAGGCTTTCGTTTTTATGTTTGAGGTAACCACATGCATAGGAGTTCTACCAGATGGAATATTCCATCAGTTACGAAATTATAATTGCAATCATTATATGAAATACCTCTTAGAAGGAGGGGCCAAAATGACTGATTTTTCCCCTCCAAAATAGAATAGCATTTTACTTCGACTTACCAGAAATCTGGTTTCTTAACAGAATATATCCCAAATTGTTCTTAGTGCTGGAGATACAGGAATTAATAGAAACAAACAGTTCCTGCCCCCACTCAGTATACATGATAGTGTATGTGGGGTTTTTGTTGTTGTTTTTTTGGTTTTAAGTCTCTCAAATACTTCAGGGAAAAAATGAGAGGAGAATAAGCAAATAAATAGATTCAAAACAAGAGAGAAAAAGCAAAGAATGATGGAGTGCCAAGGGATGAAAAATAAGGTACAGGTAGAAGAGAAATACCATTGCATAAGTACCCCCTCAGAAGAATAAAGGAATATGAAAAGAGCAAGGAGAATAAGAGTAGAAGGGTTAGGTAATTCAGGTGAGAGGAAGAAATAGATGTGAAAGAGAAGGAATATTGGGAGAGTTAAAAGGGGAAGGTAAGACAGAATGACAGAGAGGGAGAGAAAAGAGAGAAGACAATCAAAATTATGTAAAGGGAGCGATTAAAACAAAAAGCCACCTCCTTAAGGGCATATATTCTCATTCATATTTGTAACTCTCTTCTCTCTTCCCCAAGCTAGCACTTAGAAGGCTTCCACAAAATTTTTGAACACATGAACAAATGAATGGGTAAGTCATTGAAAAAGCATGTGCAAGAGAGTTAGAAAGAATGCCTTAAGATATGGATGAGCTACGTAGTGTGGGAGATTATGAAAGAGAAAAAGAGAGAGAGAAAAGTTAGATGAACTGGCAATACATTTATTAGACAGACAAATAGGATATGTAGCTCTCCAAACCAAGGTCTGTTGAAATAATGTTGACTGCTTGATTGTTTTTTTTTTTCTTTCACCACACTATCAGCAATGTCCATTCTACTGATGCTTAGACAACAATTCTGAAGGAAATTTACACACATGCACGCATGTACATGCATACACTACTTGCAGTGCATTTCAGTAATGTCATAAATCACTCTAGAAGTTTATTTCTTTTCTGCCTTGTTAGCCATCTTCCTACATCTTTGCATAGGAATATATGAGAAGGTCCTAGACACTGTCAATTTTAGTAAAAACCATAAACCCGGAACTGGATATTATGTGAAGTTGTAAACTTCTAAAGATAACTTTCAAGAGAAAGCTGCTTAAAAGTAGATTCACATCTAATCATCAGAAGCTGGCATTTCCAATGACAGTTGTGTTTCCAAAAGGCAAACTCTGTTGGCAGTGCCATTTATATCATTCAAGAACATTGATTTTTGAAAATATTAGGGTGCTGCCTGCTTAAGAGGTAATATTTTATACTGTTACATTTCTTTTCAGAACCAAACCTGTCTCTTATCATGAACGAGCTCTCTTTTCAGATTGCAACTCAAGATGCAAATGTTCAGAGACAAAATGGGAACCTGTGTGTGGCGACAATGGAATCACATATGCATCGGCATGTCTCGCTGGCTGTCAGACCTCCACCAGGAATGGACAAACTATGGTAAGAAAGCCCTAATGTGTGTGCTTGTGATGCCTGCGACAATACATAACCACACAGCTCTGCAGGGGCTCAGGGGCAAACCCAGAAGCAGACTGCACTTATAGCAGACCTGGCTCTTACTCTACCCTTGTTCTTTTGTATGGAGACAGGAAACATCACCATTGCTAGTGGACTAGAGTTGTTGAAAGAATTAGGATAAGAATTAGAATCGTGAAACATGTTGGAAGAGCCTTGCAATGATGTACGCTAGTTCTCTCATTTTGCTTATGAGGAATCTTAGCCTCAAATGAGAAAGTCTTGGTCATCAGATCATATGATAAGGTCTGCATTGGGATCCATGTTTCCTGACCTCAAAACCAGTGGTCCTTGGAGGTTTTAGGGAGAGGACAAATAGAGGTCAGTGTTAGAAAGTCTAGTCCAAGAGGTCTAAATCCAGGGATCACAAATTGAAGAGATTGATGATTCCAAACACTCTGCCTGAGAAATCAAGCTGATGTGTGTAATAATGAAGAGAGTAGGGGGCTCGAATGAAGGGGTTCTATAAGACGGATGAGGGAGTTGAGGTTGGAAATAAATATAAGAAATCAGTTGTGAAGGATATTAAGTACTTAAAGCATTAAGACTGTTTCTCCAATCACACCTTTATGTTTCTGCCCCAAACATAGACTCTTCCTTAGTACAAACATGTACTCTCTGTATATATGGCTAGGGGTCAGACTGCTGTCTACTTGTGCTGATGAAATCTGCCTGTATTTGACAGTCCTGGAGGGCTGAAAATTAACCCACATGTCTATTTGCATATGCTTATCAACTAGATAAGAATGCTTAGGCAAAGACATCTGTAGACACAGAGTAACATGTTGATTTTCTCTGATTATTGTTATTTTGACATTTTATTCAGAACATGAAGGATTGGCCTCTAGCAATAGTAAATAGGACTACTTATCCATCTGAAATCTGAGTGTTTTTTTACTTCCTCTTCCCTTCCCTCTCTCCTTTCTCCCTCCTTCCCTTCCTCTCTCTCTCTCTCTCTCTTTCTCTCTCTCTCCCTCCCCCTTTCTCCCTTTTCTTCCTTTCTTTCATTCTTTCTTTCTTCTCTTTCTCTCTTTCCCATCCTCCTCCTCCTTCTTGTCTTTCAGCTACTACTTTTTTGTCCAAACTGCTTGGAAGTTTTCCTTGACTAGAACTTCCACTTATTGAAGGCATTCATGCCAGAAACTAAGAAAGGTGCTTAAAAAAATGGATTTAAATATCATGGTCTTCAAGTAATTGGGTATTACTTTATTTTTTTTTTCCATATGTGAGAACTGAGGCACTGAGATGCCTAAACTCGCATATCTTGTATGAAGCAGAGTCAAAGTTCAGAAGCCTTTTACCTGGCATTAAAAAAAAAAAAAAATTCAATGTTGCTACTCTTCCTTGAAAAGGAAAAGCCAACTTTATTTCATTGTTTATCTAAAAATTCACAAACTCTTTTGTTTTTTGTTTTTTAATTTTTAATGTTTATTTATTTTTTGAGAGAGAGAGAGGGAGAGAGAGAGAGAGAATGATCAGGGGAGGGGCAGAGAGGGAGGGAGACACAGAATCCGAAGCAGGCTCCAGGCTCTGAGCTGTCAGCACAGAGCCCATCATGGGGCTCGAACCCACGGACTATGAGATCATGACCTGAGCTGAAGTCGGACCCTCAACCGACTGAGCCACCCAGGCGCCCCATCACAAACTCTTTTGTGATAAAAGTGACAACTCATAATATATATACATTTATACATGAAATTTACAAAAATAAACTAATAGGGATTATAAAAGTTGCCTTTATGTCCAAGATTTAGTTGAGGTTTATTTTTTCAGGTTTTTCCCCCCTGGTAACCATTATAAAGTCCTGTCTTCAAATTGTGCCCATTTATTTAACAAAGTTTTATTGAGTGCCTGAGGACCCGTTTTAGGTCCTCACGTACAGTGTACATGTACCATGATGAGAAAGCAGACAGTTTCTGCCAGAGGTTTCATTCTAGTGGGGGTATATGATTTAAAAATAAATGATTATATAATATTCTAATGGGTAGTGATAAGCACTGTAAAGAAAAGATAGAATAAAGGATGGAGAGATGGGGATAGTCTTTTGAATGGGTAGTCATGGAAGCCCTCTCTAATGAGCAGAGACCTGAGGTATGTGTGCCAACCTTATAGCTATCTGGCAGAGCTTCCCAGCAGAGAAAACAGCAAGGCTATGAGACGTGGGTAAACTTGCCATGGTTGAGGGTTTGCAAGGACACAGTGGAAGCCCATTTGTGTGGCTGAAACAGAGGAAGAGGGGGAAGATCATTGAAGAGTGAGGTTAGAGCAGAATCCATGATAGTGTGTAAGCCACTATGATTTTGGATTTTATACAACAAGTGTGATAAGAAGCTATTGGAAAGCTGAGAATAGTGACTGCCATTTTTAAAGGCTCACTTTGGTTACTATGTGGGTAACAGATGATAGCTGGATAAGAGTGGATGTAAGTTGAGTGTAAAGAGATCATTGCAATAACCAAGACAGGAAATAATGGTGGCCTAGACTTGGAAGTGGCAGAGAAAGAGATAAGGTATGATTGGATTTACTAGGACTTACTGAGAGATTGTTCTGTGATGTCACTAGTTTGAAGACCAAGCACCTTCTGTTTGGATTAAAAAAAAAAAAAAGTTATCTATATAGATTTTACTTTGCTTGATATACCCTAACACCAAGAAGTAAAAGAATATTTACCTTATTGTTTATATAATACATATATATTATACTGTGAGGTCTTTTAAAATGAATACTTATCTTCAACTTTATTCAAATGTTAACTCAATAATTGGGACTCTTTTCTGTTGTGTTACAGATGTTTTATAACTGCACCTGTGTGGGAATTGCAGCTTCAAAGTCAGGAAATTCCTCAGGCGTGATGGGCAGGTGTCAAAAAGATAATGGATGTCCCAAAATGTTTCTGTATTTCCTAGTAATTTCAGTCATCACATCCTATACTTTATCCCTAGGTGGCATACCTGGATACATATTGCTTCTAAGGTGAACACTAATTTCCCTGCCCCAATTTTAATATAATACTATAATCATCTAGAGGATTGATTTCAAATTCTGATCTATGGAATTATGATTCCTTATAGCTCTTTTAGGGAACTTGTCCCACATCCTTGTTCTAGTTTTATCCTTTTCCCACTTTGGGCTTTTATGTAAATATATGGTTGAAGTTTTTCTAGTTAAAATTTTTCAGATCAATTTTTCAGATCAGAGTGATGTCAGTGCCTACATCACTGTAGCTACTTAAAAACAGTATGCTATTTCTAATGGTGGCAGTAATATTAACCAGTGTAGACCAAGTGTGTGTGTGTGTCTGTGTGTGTGTGTGTTTAAGATTTTATTTTTAAGTAATCTCTTTACCCAATTGTGGGGCTCGAACTTACAACCCCGAGATCAAGAGTTGCATGCTTTACCAACGAAGCCAACCAGGTGCCCCTAAACTAAACCTGTTTTAGATTAAACATGGTTTCACTGAATTATTGGTGATAAAATTTTAAAATACTTTAAAGATTCATTTAATACCACAGTGTTTCACATTTATTATTTTAATCTGTAAGGTTATTTTTCTTGTTCTGACTGGAATTATCTGTGTGTGGGGGGGAGGAGGTGTTCATGATTTTTTAATCAATTTTCTCTAATTCATGAATATATGTTAATGACCCCAAGGGTTTTTGCTTATAAAACACTAAAATAATTTTTTTTAATTTTTTTTTAACGTTTATTTATTTTTGAGACAGAGAGAGACAGAGCATGAACGGGGGAGGGTCAGAGAGAGGGAGACACAGAATCCGAAACAGGCTCCAGGCTCTGAGCTGTCAGCACAGAGCCCGACGTGGGGCTCAAACTCACGGACCGCGAGATCATGACCTGAGCCAAAGTCGGCCGCTTAACCGACTGAGCCACCCAGGCGCCCCACTAAAATAATTTTTAAAACTGTGCACCACTTTTGCACATTAAGTGGACATCTAAAAATTTATCATAAGTTTAATAGTAATTAAGCATTGATTTCTAGTATATTATAAATATTTACATTTACAAATATAATGATTTTATTTTATTTATTTTATCTTAAAGTATACTTATTTTGAGAGAGAACACTAGTGAGGGAGGGTCAGAGAGAGACGGAGAGAACCCAAGCAGGCTTCACGCTGTCAGCACAGAGCCCAGTAAGGGTCTCCATCTCATGAACGATGAGATCATGACCTCTGCCCAAATCAGAAGTTAGACACTTAACCAACTGAGTCACCCATGCACTCCCAAAAATATGATGATTTCAATGTAGATCACTCTTTTAAATGTAATTAGTGAGAATCTAGAAAAAAGATTAGATAACTAATATCATCTAACTTTAAATTATACAAAAAATCTTTTACAGTAAATATCTTACATATTTCTTCACCTTGTGCTTATATCTTCATTCAACTTCCCTACAGGCTTCTCATCTGTTGTAATATAATTTATTTTTGAATATTTTTTATTGATTCTCCTATCATAGAGCTCTGTTAAAAAAGTGTATAAATTCAAACTTTAAAATACTAGTTTCATAACTAGTATGGTCATTGATAAATTTTTTATTATGAAATTAGCCTTGCAAATATTACTATTATACAATTAATCAAAATAACCTAAAAATATTACAAATATTGATAAAATTATTAAACATAAAACATCAAATTTATTGGAAACCAATCTTATGAGATGGATTAGGTGATTTTTAAACTAAGTCATAATATTAAAGGATGAATATTATATTATTCTAAAATTAACTTAATCAAAAGTATTATATACATCTTTAATTTCCCACAGTATATTATGGAAATTGATTAGGAAAGATAAAAAATAGAACCTGACATCCAGAAATATGTTCTTCACAAAAGGGCTTAAGGAGAACCTGAATAATTGTGTTTTCAAATGGGAGCATGATTTAGAAAGCATTGCCCCAGAATTCTGAGACCAGAATTGTTCTTCACTATATTTTTTTTATAGTGCTTTTGTTGTTTTTAGGTGCATTAAGCCACAACTTAAGTCTTTTGCCCTGGGAATCTACACCTTGGCAATAAGAGTTCTTGGTAAGTATAATTTATGTTTTAATTATGATAGCCATGATAAATGTATTTTGAATACCTTTCTATGTATTTTTATAGAATTATCATGCATAACTACATAATATAGGTGGTTAGATGCATATCGTTTTTCCTTCCTTCCTTCCTTCCTTCCTTCCTTCCTTCCTTCCTTCCTTCCTTCCTTCCTTTATTCTCTCCCATCCTTTGTTCTGTAAATATTTCTTGAGAGCCAATGCTCTGCCCATGGTATAATAAAGGGATTTGGTGAAATTAGTGACATTTTTCATTTAATAATCTTGTCTCTTCCAGCATTGGTCTATTGTCAGAAAGTTTATTCTTATTATAAAAAAGCCCTCTGAGAATAAAGGAAGATATGAATCAGTAAGAAAGGCTGAAGCTTTAATATATTTTTTTTCAGTTATTAAAATTGAAGGAATTCTTTTGAGCTACTCTCAATGCTAGGATGTATCATTTGTTAGAAATATCAGTTCATTCATGCAATCAAAACAGTATGGCTTTGAGTTGACAATTTTCTAAATGTAATTGGAATGTTTTTTTACTAGCTAGAAGATTTTTCAATATGCATTTAAGTCCATAGAAAATAGAGTTAATGAGTCAGATAAATTTTCTATCTGTACAAAGTTTATATTCTAAAGAAGAAAGTGAAACAATCATAAATATTCCTCTGTAATTTAACAGAAAAGAAATACTAGAGAGAAAAATAAACTCAGATCTTTAAAAAATCTGAAAATAAATAGATCTTGATATGAAATGGGTATATATGAAGATGCAGTATGGCTGCAATATGAAGATGCCATCATGGCTGGCTTTAATTCTATGACCTAAAAACAAAGATTATCTTGAAAAATGTCAGATTATTGAGCCTGAAGTATGTCCCTAGCTGGAATTGGTTTCTATATCTACCTCCCTTTGGAAATGTAATGTAACCTACACTGTGCAAAAGATTTCTACTGGCTGGCTAAGTAGAGCATGTGGCTCTTGATCTCAGGGTCATGAGTTCAAACGCCATGTTGGGCATGGAGTCTACTTAAAAAATAAATAAATAAAAATAAAGTATAAAAAAAGAAATGATTCATAAAATTGATTTCATAAAAATATATCCAGTAAAACCTTGGTTTGAGAGCATAATTCGTTCCAGAAACATGCTTGTAATCCAAAGCATTTGTATATCAAAGCGAATTTCAAGAACCATTGGCTCAGTTGTGATCATGTGATGTTTGGCATCACATACTACTCAGATTGCAAGACATTGCTCATTTATCAAGTTAAAATTTATTACAAATGTTTGTTCATCTTGCAGAACACTCGCAGGACAAGTTGCTCTCAATCCAAGTTTTTACTGTACTTGAAAATGACAAAAATATCATAAGCAAAGTCAAAAGGCAAATGATAAACTGGGAACAATTTTTTTTGTAATTTATGTAACAAAAAATTTATAAAATCTCTGTGATGAAGAGAGCCTCTAGGTGTTAAGAACAAAAGGACCAACACGCAAGTTGAAAAATGGGTAGAAGATATGAATAGCCATTTCATAGAAAAAAATGTAAATGCCTCATATATAAAAAAATGTCAAACTCTCCCATAATAAGGAGAGCACAAATTGAAATTGCACTGATATAATATTTTTTGCTTATCAGATTTGCAAATTACCAAATGTTGTTTGCAATGTATGGGAAAATAGGTACACTTAAACATTACTTTTGAGCACATGGTACCATTTCTCAATGGTCTCAACACTCAATGGAGGGTTATGTGGCAATAACTAACAAAATTACATATAGATATATCTTTTGACCTAGCAATCCCACTTGTAGGCATTGATGCCAAAAATATGCTAGCAAAACTATGAAATAAGTCAAAGGTTATGAATGTCTCATTGTGGCATTATGTGTAATAGCAAAACTGCAGTCTAGTTGTCCATCAATATGAGATATTTAAATAAACTATAGTGAGTGAACCCATATAATGGAATCCTATGGAGCTGTGAGGAAGAATGGGGAAAAAAATCTCTGTCTAATGTTAACAAGTAGATTAGTCAGTTCTAACTGCCATGACAGAATACGACAGACCGAAGGACTTAAACAACAGAAATTTATTTTCCCACGGTTCTGAAGGCTGGGAAGTCCAAAATGAAGGTGCCCACAGGCCTGGTCTTTGGTGAGATCTCTGAGACCTCTTTTCCTGGTTTATAATCAGCTGCCTTCTCACGGTGTCCTCACAAGCATCTTAGTCTGTGTACACATGGAGAGAGGGGGAGAGCTTTGGTATCTTTTCCTCTTCTGATTAGAACACCAGTCCTACTGAATTAAGTCCCTACTCTTATGGCTTCATTTAACCTTAATTATCTGCCTAATAACTCTATCCCCAAGTGCAGTCATATTAAGGGTAGGGCTTCAACATCTGAATTTTGGAGGGACATAATAGTCTATATACCAAAGGATACCCAGGATAGACTCTTAAGTGAAATGAAGTAAAATGTTGAACAATGTTCGTTGTATGATGCATTTGGTGTAAGAAGTATGGAAAAGTGGAAATATTATATGCATATGCAAATGTATTTGCTAATATTTAAAAAAAGAAACAAAGGAAGTATAAACTAAAAACATGATGATGATGATGGTGGTGGTGGTGACTGTAAGGGAAGAAAGGGAAAAAGAGAGGACAGGATGGAAAGTAGAGTTTGTAAATGTAACTCTTCTTTATGTTTTAATTTGAAATTATGCAAAGGTTTTCTATAATTAAAAAACAATGGAAAGAAACTAAGACATTTTTCAAACAAACTGAAACTAGCTGTGTATCATATAAGAGGGCATAACCATAAAGAAAAACATTTAGACTTAAAAGGACATGATCATTACCAAATCCACATAGCCTCACTACATTTTGCAGTCTTATCTTTAATATTAACATTGGTATTGTTATGTTGAACTATTACATATTTTTAGATAAAACAGATGAGATGTTAATATAATTAGAATCAGTATTTTCAGCCCAATAGAAGGGTGATAAAAGCATAAAATAGTAAAACCCATTCTTAAGTAATGGGAAGATGACCAGGAAAAGTAAGGTACACAGGGGTTAGGTTTGTTATGGAGATTGATTGATTGATTGATTGATTGATTTTAATTTTTTTTAACATTTATTTATTTTTGAGACAGAGAGAGACAGAGCATGAACAGGGAAGGGCAGAGAGAGAGGGAGACACAGAATCTGAAACAGGCTCCGGGCTCTGAGCTGTCAGCACAGAGCCCGACACGGGGCTCGAACTCACGGACCGTGAGGTCATGACCTGAGCCAAAGTCGGACACTTAACCGACCAAGCCACCCAGGCGCCCCTGTTATGGAGATTTAGCTGTAGGCCTTCTCCTTTGCTAAAAGCCTCTTGGAATTAAGAATCATCCTTCTCTCCTTGGTACAGAGAGGGGACCCTCTTACAAATGGAGATTTCTCTTATAAATGTAAATTTCCCTTACAAAAGGAAACGCGTTCTATCTTCAGGGCTTCTCCTGTGCCTTCTGTTTCTCAAAATAACCTTTATGCCAGAGGAAGATGATGAGGTGGCATATCCCGGTCTCCTATAGGTACCCTATTACCTCCAAAGCAGTATTTTTTTTAGTTTGAAAGTAATTGGTTCCAGAGACTCATTCATTACAAAGATGTGTGTATATTTTTAGAAGCAATTATTTGTTTTCCACACAGCAGGAATCCCAGCTCCCGTGTATTTTGGAATTTTGATTGACACTTCATGCCTCAAATGGGGATTTAAAAGATGTGGAAGTAGAGGATCCTGCAGATTATATGATTCAAATGCTTTCAGGTACCGTATCATCCTCATTCCTGCATCTCACTGCTACTTTGCACAATGAAATTGGCAGTAAACATTCCTTATGTAGTTTCACTGCGGAATGATAATGTAACTAAGAGGTGTGTTCTATTTTATAGAATAATTTTATTATTCACTTGGCTAGACCTGTATTTGTCCCCATTCCTAATCTCGACTCCCATTTTAAATGAGTGATCATTTTTTTTTAAATTCACAAAAGATTCCAGAATACAATAGAATTTGGCAACTTTATGCGCACAAGTGGGTAATTCTCTGGAGCTCAGAAGCATTTAAATTTAGGTCACATTTTGGGTTCAATTCTATTCTTTTTTAAACTGAGCCAAACTGTCCCATTTACGTCAGATATAATCCCCCTGGGCAAGAGTTGGATTTGGCTCTAAATCTGTCTAGCTTTTATTGCCAAACTGATGTTCAATTATTCCAGTACTTGAGATGCATAAAAGTAAAAGGTTTTTTCTGTGTGTATGAGTGTATAGAGCTGAGGGGCATGGCTTTTTCACTATGGTATCATTCAGTTCAGTTCATCCAACACTTAGTCCCCTTATTGCTTAAAGCAATGCTTCAATGGCTTAAAAGCAGGAAGGATTTTTTTTTTTTTTAAGATTTACAATCTGAGCATTTTCTGGAGAAATAAACTTGGTACTGAACTGTGTAAGTTGGAAGTTGGATGTGAATTGAGCCAACCATCTTAAATAAGTTTGTTTGATTTAATAGGCTTTGATGTTATGTGAGAAATTTATTTTGGTTTGAAAGGGACTTGATCTGTGAGTAGAATTCGTGCTTTGCTCACATTTGCTAAGGCTGCATTCACTTTAACGTAAAGACAATGTATTTCAGTCAGAGACTGAGTATGTGTACAAGGTGACCAGAATAAATCATTTAACCTGTCCTGTTTTATGATAGAATGAAGAACAAAAGTCTTCTTATTGAAGAAAGTGAATCAAACCTCATTCTGCTCTACTAAGAGCTCTGATTCTCCCTTAACATTGCTCCTTTTTTTTTTTTTTTGTAGAAGTGCATCTGGGCAAGTTTCAAGGGTAGGGTAACCACATAATTTATTATTCAACCTGGACACTTTTGAGAGTGAAAGGGGCACTATTAAAAAGTACACTGGGATAACACCAGCATAAGCTAGGACTGTTCTGGACAAATAGGCATATGGTCACCTGGTTTAAGGGAATAATTTACAGAGAGGATGGAACTGATTATGTAATTAGTAGTAACTAAAATTATGGCATCACTAAGAGATGGCTTTATATTAGTACACTGTCTTCAGTAGTCTGCCCAATGTTCACAGAAAGCTCTTTTATAGCCACTGAATCTGCATTCTTAAGGAAAATCATCCTCATGATGGTTTCATTGGTAGATCAGTTTTATTGACATGATATTTATTGATTAACATTGCCTTCCTTTCACACTTTAAAGTTGGATAGTTGCAATAATTGTGATTGAGCATCTCTCTTCTTTTAGACACATATATCTGGGACTAACTGTGATGCTGGGCACAGTGTCTATTTTCCTAAGTATTGCAGTACTTTTCACTTTAAAGAAAAATTGTGTTTCAAAACATAGAAGCTTCAGAACCAAGAGAGAAGGAACAATGGTGTCTACAACAATCAGGAAGGAAAACTGTACTACAGGTGATCATTTGCTACAACCCAACTACTGGCCAGGCAAGGAAACACAGCTTTAGAAAGATTACGACTTGAAGCCATGTTTTCTAATTTCTGGAAATTCTGCAAATAGATTTCAATCTAAAGGGTTTTAAAGTGTAATTTTTTTTCTCCTTTCAAAAGATGTCTTGGATTTTGACCCTAGGTATTAGATGACGTATCTGATAACAAATATAATTAAACATCTAACAGACAATGTAGATAATAAAGTTCATCTAAACCTTTTAATTCATTATATTATTTATATAAATTACTTATATTATTTACTCGTCCTGCTAAATTTTGCCTTGTGCCCATTGATATAGTAGCCGTATTTCTAGTAGAACAAGTGTCCTAATAGTCTAATGGCTGTGTGTAATTTCTAAACTGAGATACTTGTCAAGGGGGAGAGAATACTGTTAAAAAATTAAATTATATCTTGGCCTCCTTTAAATATGACCTTAATGCAGATGTTAGGATAGAGTCAGAACATGTAGAGAAAGATATTTTTAAGCTCTTCCTTTTTTTTTTTTTTTGGAATACAGTAATTGATACAGAAATGTATAGTGGCAAATAATCTTGGGGGATTAGAATTTTGGATTATTACCTATTCTACCATTCATATATGTGCATTGTGTGTGATGCTTAAAGTGACCTTGGTGGTAAAGTAATAAAATTAATATTAACATGCTTTATTGTCCTTCTATAAATTTAGTGGATTAAAAATATTGGTAATATAATACTGTCCCAATTTGAATGTAAGCTGTTCCACATGTATGCACGTGACGTGATCCTAAAACATATTTGAAAGTTGAATTTCTGAAAGTACAGTAGCCGTAGGTGTTATAACAGGAATGCAGACTGAGGGGTTGAGTGATGGTGTGGTTCTTGGGTGCTCTAACTGGCACTCATCACAGGGCCTAATAGTTTCTGGGCAGGCTGCTGACACTGCTGCGGCCTGCCAGATAGCTCTCTGTTTCTGGACAACTGAATAAGTCAGGGCAGCCCTTTCCTCTTTGCGGGCTTCCTGGTGCTCCTCTGAGAAGATATAGTAGGCTCAGTGGTCCACCATCTTTAATCGTCAGCTCTATTATGTACTATATTTTTCTATCTCCACCACAGCTGCATGAGGGGGGCTTGGGCCTCACAAGAAAAGCAGAATTAAGGTAGAGACCGCCCCAGTGGAATCTCGAAATTGTACTGCAATTATTAGCAGCCTATACAACAAACAGAATGTGCAATCAGGAAACTCCCCAAAATAAGTTTTTTGAGGAGTTTCTTGGAGCCTATGTCCCAACAAGAAGGTCTAGCTCAAAAAGGTAATAGTCTTCAACAATGGAAGGATAATATAGTACAAACAAAATAGTTTGCTGTCTTTTCATTTTTCCATTACATACCAATCCTGTAAGTATGAATAGAAAAAAAAAAGATGGAAAGTTTAGGATGGAGAGAAGAGAAAATTTCCTTTAAGTGTATATTCATTTTGTCATTTTATTTGAATTAGTGATGCAAGATTTTCTCATATTTTACTATTTTTGAAAATGAAAATAGACGTTTTTTGTTTCAAGCATGCCTACATCAGACCTGCTACTGATGTGCTAATGTGAGAGCAGGAATTCTTTTTTGTCATCTCAGTATCAATCTTACCCACAATAAATATTTACCAAGTTGGTGAGGGAGTATACTTGTCAAGAATTTGCTCTGTAGAGATATAATTAAAGTTCAAGCTCTTCATCCTGTCTCCCACATCCTCTTTATTTTTTTAAACATTTGTAGCAATATCATGAAAAATAATTCTTTTGCAAGTAAATCTGTAAACAGAATCTTATCCAATTTACTCTTGAGTAACTTGAAAAATGAATATTGGCATGAAAGTTGATTGAATGATCTTTTTTTGTTAATGTACTGTCAGTGAAAAGGAACCATATTTTTATGCATAGCCATTAATTCAACAAGTGGAATTCTGTATATGAAACTCAAAAATATGGCATATGATTTAGTATGATTTAGTGGGAATTGAATTTGCAAAGAGAAACCCTGATGATTTTAGATGAGTAAATTCATCTGACAGAAATAAGCAGGCTTTTTATGCCTCAAAAAGCACATGATTAATTTTTTTTTCTAACAAACCAAACTTCATTTCAGAGGTCAAATAAATTCCCTCAGTCCTAGGGCCAGACATTTGGAGGTCAAGCCTTGACTGACATGTGGGAATCTCACAGTTGCTCCGTATTCAATGGGTCACTTTATTCTCTTATTCTCCAGCCTTTAGAAGTGGCCAGCACCTCAAATGAACATCTGATTCTCTATAATTTTCAGACAGGTCAATCTCCAGCTATGCCATTTTATAAATGGAGTGACTTAAATTGGATTAAATGACTTACCCAAGGTGGAGGGGGACAAATTAATCCCGGGTTCCTCCAATACATCATGATGCCTCTAAAGCAGGTAATAAAAATGTTCTGAAATTCTTAAAAACTAGAAGAATTTTTGTGACAATTAGCATTTAAGAAATCTCCACTTACATATTACATATTTATATGCTCATATAAAGGGAGATTGAAAAAATAGATTGACTACAGCATATAATCGAGAATAATTTTAAAAACAACTATTAAGTTACTTTATAACTATTAAGTATAATAATATTAAGCACTTTCCATATGTGTGCTGTGTGCTTTAGACACATTATCTCAATGTCAAATATCAAAATAACATTATGTGGTAGTTATAATTACTGATATTTTTAGAGGAAAAAACTGAGGTTTAGTGAGTTTTAGTGACTTATTTAAAATCATCAAGTCCTAGTAGTTGGTTGAGCCAAGATTGAAATTGAGTTTTAGTAGTTTTGAACAGTCACATTATGCCTGTATTAATCTATATCCTAAATTGTCATCTTCCACTAACTCTGCTAAAAATGAAATTTGTACATCTACACATTTACATTAGAAAAGCTTTAACATACCAAAACAGGCACATCATTTAAAAAAAATCAAATAATACAGAAGGATTTAAAATGAAAAGTAACAGTCCTCCACCCCAACTTCACTTTTGTTCCTCAAAGGCAATTACTTCTAATTAGTTTGGGTTGTTGGTTTTTCAAAATAGTCACTTCCACATCTTTAAATAATATGTTTGTACCACTTTCTTGACTTACCAACTTTGGGCAATGTCTATTGACTGTCTGATAGATGAGGAGTTATGTCTCTCATTCCTTGTAATTAGTACTAGTGAGGTCACTATTCTGAGTTCCTTGAATGTCACATCAATACCTCCATTTCTTGTTCAATAAACATAAATCATATCATGTTTCCCCACTTTGTGCAGTGAAGACCTTGGAGCTTCCTCCCTTCCCTCGATGTCTCCAAACTCTCTTTATCTCCTTTCTGTTCCCTGTATTTTTATTTTAACTTGACAACATGTTTAATCAGCTCTGTAACCATTCCATCAGGAAAAGCCTGAATGGTTATGATTAAGCTCAATGCCATCTACTGTTGAAGACACAAAATCTCACAATTAGGAAAAAAGAGAGAAAAAAAATAACATATTTATTGAGGACCAACTATGATCAAGCATTAGAGGTACATTAACGTATTTAAGTGTTAATAATGAAGATGTAAAAAAATGTTATATGTTTGAAAAATTTTAGAATTTGCCATTAATGATAATTCTCACACAAGTGCAGAACCTTTAAGATGTGATGATGTACATTGCTGATCTCTTCAAGAGGATGTGTAACTCAAACTCATTTGGCATTAAATCAACTTTTTGTTAACAAGTCTTGGGCCTAACTAGTTTTCTTCAATGCAATGTATTAAAAATACAATTTTATCCTCCTCCTTTTAATTTTTTTTTTTTCTATCTTATATGTCGGCTTCTGGTATCAGGCTTATGTAGTTTTGTAAAGTTAACTGGTAAACTATTTAGTTTTTAAGGTTCCGGAACAGATTTTATAACATAGGAAATATCTGTTTCTTTTACATTTGAAAGAGTGCTTCTAGCTTTTTAAAGAAATAATATTTTTAAATTTAAATATTTTTAAATACTTAAAAATATTTTTAAAAGTTTTTGATTGGTTATTGTAGCTTTTTTTTTTGAAATCTGCTTCCTGATTCAACAAATTGTATGTTTTCTAGGAAATTCTAAATTTTTCTTAACTGCTTATTTATTTTTGAGACAGAGAGGATGCAGGGAAGCAACAGAGAGAGGGGGAGACTGAGGATCCAAGGCAGGCTCCATGCTGTCAGTGCAGAGTTGGATGTAGGGCTGGAGTGGGTGAGATCATGACCCAGCTGAAATC
Organism: Acinonyx jubatus; assembly: GCF_027475565.1. Taxonomy (NCBI): domain Eukaryota; kingdom Metazoa; phylum Chordata; class Mammalia; order Carnivora; family Felidae; genus Acinonyx; species Acinonyx jubatus. The sequence goes on from NC_069387.1 coordinate 52,801,823, forward strand.
AAGAGTCGGTCGCTTAACTGACTGAGCCACCCAGGCACCCCCAGATTTTTTAATTTCATAAAATTAGAGCACATAAGCCTCAACTTGCTATTACACTCTTTTCTCATTCCTAATTTTATGACCGAGTTTGGCTTTTTTCTGAATTTTGCTTAACAGGAAATTATTTTCTTGAAATTTTCAAAGAAATGGCTTTTGGATTCTGTTTCTCTGCTACCTAATTGATTAATTTTTGTTTTTTACTTTACTTCTGCTTTCTTTAGGCATGCTTTAAAAAAATCTTTACCTGAATTCTTGATTTGTAAGCTTATATCATTTACCATAGTAAACAATATCTCTTACAGTAAAAATTTGTGTATAATTAAAAGGTTTGCCCTGATGTAGTACCAATGATGTTTTTGTAATTGTTTACAAATACATTCTTGATTTTCAATTTGATTTAAAATTCCTATTTGCTCTAAAAGGAGAATGATTTAAAATTTCTCTGTTTGGAAATTTTAATTTAAATTTGCCTTTTAGTTTTCAGATTAATCACATTTACAATTAGGGAATGTAGCCTATTCATTTTATCCTTTTGGAAATTTATAAAAGGTTTAAACCAAAGAAGTTAATTTATGAATATTAATAAGTTCAGGTTTTCAAAATAAAGGATGTTTATTAATGATAAAGGACAATAATAAATATATATGTACCATATCAAACAAGTTAATTATGCACCTCCCATCTTTTGATATTATTTTCTTTCCTGTTTTTTAAAGCTTGAGAGTAATCATATATTAAAATCTTTCAATATAATTGAAAAAGTTTTATGAATTAATTCCATTTTTTCAAAAATTTTTATTTGTAGAACTTAATGTGTTTTATAGCTATGATGTCTTTATGAAGTATAGATTTGATTTTCTAAAAAAATATGTGTAATATATATTAATATGTTATATTAATATTTACAGTTAATTTTTTGAATTTTATTTTAATAAAAATATTGCTACTTCTGTCTTCATTGATTATGTTTACATGATGTATCTCTGTTCCTGCCTTTATTTTTTTCAATTTTCTGTGTTCTGTTTAAGGTTAGAAATTTATTAACAGTATAAAATTGAATTTTCTAAAATTTTACCTTATCTAAAATTTTGTCTATTAGCAAATATATTTAATTGTCATACCTGATGTTTGGTTTTCCTCTTTTATATTATGTATTGCATTTGGTTTTACTTTTCCTGGTATCTTCCTTTATTCTTCCATATGTATATGTGCTATATTTTTGCTTTTAGTTTTTACTAACAGTATGGAAATCATAGCCACTTCTTTAGCAATTTGAAAAATATTTTGCAATTGGTTGTCTAAAAATTATAAAAATATACGTTAATACTATTTTTCTCTTCTGAAAAATGCAAAATAATCAAATAATAAATGCTGTCTATTGACTCCCTTTGTGTAAGATTAAACATTTAAAATGTTAAATTTAAAAGACTTGAATGTAAGAACAAGCCATAAAACTCCTAGAAGAAATCATAGGAGGTGAGCTCCTTGACATTAATATTGGCAGCGATTTTTTTGGATTTGACACCAAAAGCAAAAGCAACTAAAGCAAAAATAAACAAGTGGGATGACATCAAATTAAAAAAAAAAAAACAAAACTTCTTCACAGCAAAGGAAACCCACAACAGAATGAAAAGGCAACCTACAAAATGAGTGAAAGTATTTGTAAATCACATAGCTGATAAAGGGTTAATAGTCAAACTATATAAAGAAATCCTACAACTCAATAGCAACAAATTAAACAATCCAATTTAAAAATGGACAGAAGAACAAAGTAGACATTTTCCAGAGAAGACATGCAGATAGCCAACAAGTAAATGAAAAAATGTTCAGTATCACTAATCATCATGGAAATGAAAATCAAAACCACAATAAGATATCACTTCACACTTGTTTAAATGGCTATTACCAAAAAGACAAGAGATAATAGGTGGTTGACAGAAATGTGGAGAAAAGGAAGTCCTTGTGCACTATTGGTGAGAATATAAATTTGTGCAGCCATGATAGAAAACAGTATGGAATTTCCCCAAAAATATAAAAATAGAACTACCATATGATCCAGCAATTACACTTCTATCCAAAGGAAAAGAAAACAGGATATTGAAGAGACATATGCACTTCCATGTTCACTGCAGCATTATTCATACAGACAAGATTTGGAAACAACCCAAGTGTCCATCAGTGGATAAATGGGTAAAGAAGATGTGGTATATATATACAATGGAATGTAATTCAGCCATGAGAAAGAAAGAAATCCTGCCGTTTGTGACAACATGGATGGACTTTGAGGGCACTGTGCTAAGTGAAATAAGTCAGCTAGAGAAAGACAAATACTACATGGTATCACTTACCTGTGAAATCTATTTAAAAAAAAGATTAAATTCTTAGAGAGTAGAAGAATGGTTATCAGGGGCTAGAGGGTGGGAGAGATAGGGAGAGGTTGGTAAAAGTGTACTGACTTTCAGATATAAGAGGAATGAGATCTGTGGATCTACTATTAAACATGGTGACTGTAGTTGATGACACTGTATTGTATAACTAAAATTGCTAAAAGAGTAGAACTTAAATGTTCTCACACACCAAAAAAGTGAGGTTATGGATGGGTTAATTGACTAGATGGGGAATTCTTTCACGACACATATGTATATCAAATCACAACTGTGTACACTTTAGATATCTTACAATTTTGTATGTCAATTTTACCTCAATAGAATTGCAGTTTAATTTTAAAAATTAAACTAAAAAATTGTTTTTATTTTCTATTTCCTCTTTTCACAATTCCAAGTTTGTTTTACTAATGTAATCAAAGATCTAAGATATAAATTATTAATAAATTATTTTTATGTGTCTTCTGTTTGGTATACAAACAAATCCACAAGGAAAATTTCATGCATGCATCCTTTTGCTTTATATTTATTTCTTTAAAATACATTCCTAGAGATAGAATGTTTCAAATATACTAACCAGTGGCATTCCAAAAGGGAAAGACCATAGAACCTCACAAACAGCATTTGAAAGATTAGCTGTCCTCAAACTTCACCAATTTATCAAATTTACAAATTAAAAATGGCATTTCACTGTTTTGATTTTCATTTTTGCTAGTATATTAAAACTTACATATTGGGGCACCTGGGTGGCTCAGTTAAGTGTCCAACTTCGGGGTTCAGGTCATGGTCTTGTGGTTTGTGGGTTCAAGCCTTGCACTGGGCTCTGTGCTGACAGCTCAGAGCCTGGAGCCTGCTTTGGATTCTGTGTCTCCCTCCCACTATGCCCCTCCCCAGCTTCCACTCTGTTTTTCTCTCTCGCTTTCAAAAATAAACATTAAAAAAATAAATTTTGTTTAATGTGAATTTTGACTTAAATATATTTTTAAATTCTATAATCATCTACTCCTGTATAGAATCTAAATTTATAAATGTGCTTAAAATAATTTTCTTGCCTTATGATGATATGATTACCTGCATTTATCTGTGTTTTATGATTTAGTTTCTAAAAATATTTAATGTATCTGGATTTATTTTGATGTAGTGTTTACAAAGGTTTTTTATTTATTTTTTTTCAACGTTTTTTATTTATTTTTGAGACAGAGAGAGACAGAGCATGAACGGGGGAGGGACAGAGAGAGAAGGAGACACAAAATCGAAAACAGGCTCCAGGCTCCGAGCCTGACGCGGGGCTCGAACTCACGGACCGCGAGATCGTGACCTGGCTGAAGTCGGACGCTTAACCGACTGCGCCACCCAGATGCCCCTACAAAGGTTTTTTAAAGTACACCCAATGTGGGGCTCAAACTCACAATCCTAAGATCAAGAGTTGCATACTCTACCAACTGAGCCATGCAGGTACCCTTTGATGTAGTATTTTGAGATAAGGAACCTAATTATTTCAACAAATTGTTAGCCACTTGCCCTAAATACTATGTGTTTAATAATCTATATTCTCTGCCTTTACAAATTATTAAATTATGAGTGTCTGGGTTTTCTAATCTCATTATTATGCCCATTTCTGTCCAGGGTCACACAATATAAGAATTATATATATAAAGTATAAAAATACATTTTAATTTCTGACAGCATATGCCTTTCTTCATATGATTCCCTCTCAAAGTCTCTTAGATATATTCATTTTTTTCTTCTAGATACATTCATGATTGTTTTGTCAGCTTCTAAAACTATCTAGTTGAGACCTAAGAGACCATTTATTTATAATCTTTATATATATGGCATTTATACATAATGCATATTTCCTTGGAATCCATAATGCATGTTAGTATATGCATTTTTTTACTCCATATAATCTTAAAGATCAATGTTTCTTTCCATTATAGATTAAAAATTTGAGCCCATAAAAGGATTCTATAAATACACCTGACTTGCTAAGGTTGTAGTGTCAGGTTTTGACAGAGTAGAAGCTTAAACCCATATCTGCTGATGCCTAGTCTAGTGCTCTTGACACTCACTATATGTGGTTGATATTGTTTTAAAGCCCCCAACCAGCAGAGATAGTGATATGATACAGGGTACCATATATCCAGGATATTCAATTTTGATTTTGAAAGAATCAAGTTTTCAACTCTGTTCCACAATTTTTACCTCTATCTAAACAATAAAATTAGTTTGTCTATGTTGTTGTTTTTATGTTTCATTTTTCTTTCTGGTATAGATTTCTAGGCTGGCTAAAGTGGTTGACTTGTAAAAAAAAAATTTCTATATTTGGTAGCTCATACAACGCAAAGAACCTCACAATGATAGTAGGGCTGACTAATGAACACAGAGTACCTACCACCACAGTAATCAGTGTCAGCACTGGAGGTGAACTCAGAAGTCATTAGTCAACAGGCAGGAGGATCAGGACCACTGAAGTGAAAGTTCTCATAGACACAAAATCAAGTTACTTACTAGCAGTGTGTGGGTTGCTGTGCTAGCTGGGTGCCCTCTTACCACCAAGACCTGTCATTGACCAACCTGAGTTGAAAATCAAGGCCTTTGAAGTTCAAAGTAGACTAATCGGGATAAAAACTGGTATGAGAAACCCTGATAACTTTATAAAGCACTCACACTGATACAACATATAATTTTTGGCATCATATATGTATATTTAATGTTACCATGGCCTTCCCAGGCCTTACATGTTTTAAGCACAGTTACCTGTAACCTCTCATTTCCTATTCTCCTCTTCCCCGCCTCACTATGCTCCACTCAGGCCTTCCTCATGTTCCTCCAACATATCAAGCAGCCTCTATATCAGGATCTTTGCATTTCCTAAGCCCTTTATCTGGAACATTTTGCCCCCTATGACTTGATCCTTCACTCTCTATTTGTTCAAATGTCAGCTTCTTGAAGGCCTTCCCTAAAAACCCCATCTAAAATAGTATGTGCTGTCCGTTTCTATTTCACTAATCTTACTTATTTCTCTTTATAGCAATTAACTATTCCTCCTTAATATATGTATCCTCTTGCTAATTTCTTTCTTGCCTGCCAGTCCCACAGTGTGTCAAGAAATAGTTTTTCCCCACTGTAATGGTCTTGGCATAGAAGTACCCAGTGAATTAATGAATGAAACATCCTAGATTTGAGAGAAATAGAATAACGGAGTAAAAATTTGGAGGTGTAGAAGGTGTAGAAATCGCCCCCACAAAAATGTGTAAATAGACATCACATGCTGGAAGCTTACAAACTTTCTACACAAAGTTTTATATGATGAATTTTTACCAAAAGGCTTTATTAAGGTATTATTTACAATTAATTGGACTTTATTACTGAAGTTATTCAGGTGCATCTACACATAAGATTCTTTAACAGATTTCATTTTCTAGCATTCATCCTCCAACATCAGTAGAACTCAATCTTAGGTTATACAGTGCTTTCGGCCAGGTCTGGAGTGGATTAAATCCATATTTTAAAAATTCAGGCATTGATTTATTTCATGCCTAAGGCTCCATCCTTCATAAGAAAAATCCAAAGTAGTGAAATATTCCAATTCCAAGACAGAAAAGTATTCAGGAGTGCATCTGTTTTGCCTTATTCAGAAATGCATATATTTTTTTGAAACCCTGCCAGAACCCTGGCCATTTTGAAAGTATTTACTTTATTGCAATTCTGCTTGTGATGAGTGTTTATTGTGAATCTGTGAATTTGCCATTATAAATCTGAGTATGGATTTCCTGGGAGCTGGCAAAGTGCCATCACTGTACATGAATGTCACCTACTCTCCTGTCCACTTCACCGCACCTCAGGGAATCTAGTCACTCTCATGACAGGGGCTCCCTGATTCTTTGCCTCCACCAAAACATTCTATAGCCCCTAGGAATTTTTCATGTAGCCAGGGACATTAGTTCCCGCAAATGTGCCCCTGCTCCTGAATGGTTCCTCCTTCCTGTTATCTCTGTGCCTCCTATTCCTCCAACTTGTAGGGGCAAGGTTGCTCAAGCACTTGATTTCTGTACACAGGATGCTTATTAAAGCTCTGGGTTCTGAAATAAAGTGCTGCTTCAGTTTCTAGCTTTTTTCTTATATTGTATTCCCACTAGATGATAAGTTCTCCTTCATCAAAGGAGATTGATCAAACTTTATCGCCAGAGTGAACAAGGATGGGCAGAATAGCAACTGGAGTCTGTGGGAAAATAGAATATCTATGGTTAAGTGAATGATATCATTATCATCAAGCTGGCATGCCCAGTATGGAGTGAGATCTCAATCTGAGGTAATAGCAAATGAAACAGATTCAGTTTCTTGGAAGAGAATCGGCTAACTGGAACTATGGTCAAAGGTCTAGACAACTAGGGTTCCTAGAGTGGAGCATGATAAAAGAAACTAGATTATGTTCAGAATATCAAATATATTTATTCTCCAAAAAGGAAATAACAAATTTCATGACCATTGGTCAGTGATGTTCATGCAGTTAGAAATATGTGAGGTGCATCCTCTTAGCCACCAAGACCATAAGAAAATATAGTAATTTACTATGATAATATAAGTGGGGAGAATTTAGAGTAGCTGCTAACAATAGAAATCCCATTGAATGGTACCTGGAACCCACCTATGAGCTGTGAATCCTGGATATAGTACAGCAACACTTATCACAAACCTCACCCACCAGAGATTTTTTATATACAACATTCAGTGACCGTTACTTGAACATTTCACTATTGACAGTTTCTGTAAGAGGTAGGTATATGGAGGACAGCAGAGGAAGTGAGAGGAGGGTTGACGAAGGCAGTCACCACCTATGTTATTTTCCTACTGGTACTATACAAGGTACCACAAACAGTGGCTTACCACAGCACAAATTTATTCTCTTCTGAGTCTTGAAGTCGTAAGTCTGAAATCAATCTCACTGGGTTAAAGTTGGGCATTGGCAAGGCTGACTCCTTTCAGAGACTCAGAGAAAAGAGTCTGTTTTCTTGCTTTTCTCAGCTTGTAGTGCCTTTTTGTATTCCTTAGCTTGTGGCCTCTTCCTCCCTGTTCAAAATGTGTAGCTCCAGTCTGCTTCTATCACCACACCACATTCCCCTCTGAGTGTAGTCAAGCCTACCTCTACCTCCCTCTTAACACTTTCCATTACATTTAGGCCCAATCCAGATTATCCAGGATACTCTCCCCATGTTAAGTTGCTTAAACTTGATCATATTTGAAAAGTCCCTTTTGTCACACAAATGAGCATTCACAGGTTCAAGTGATGAGGACACGGATATGTTTGGGGGACATTATTCAGCCTCCCACATCATTTTCCACTACCTTTCAACTTTGTTTTATACATTACATAAATTTTACAAGTGACCTGCTGAGATAGCAAATCATATGGAGACACCATTTGAACTTCTGTTTAACCATTCACTGTTTTATTCAATAAATATTTAATGGATATCTACCAGGTGTCCAGAACTGTGTTAGCCTATGAAGCAAACATCACAGATATATCCTTTCACTCATGGAACTCACAGGCCACATTATTCCCTTTACTAAATTATGTATGCCCTTCCCCTTACTCCTTTTCTTCTGTGAATTTGCCCTTGTCTAATCCTGCCTTTCTGATCTTAAAGCAAGTAGCACTCTTTTTCTGAGAGGATGGGCCAAGAACAGAATTCATTTAAACATGTAGCACGATTAGCTTCTTAGCATTGAAAGCCTCAGATGATATTTTACTCTTTAGATGTTTACTTCACCTAACTTGAAATTATGTGGAAAAAATGTCATATCCTAGGCATGGGTTAAATTAGTGAAAGGCCCTAATCTCCTTTGAATAGGGATTAGTGACTGCATAAATATTGCCCAAGAAAGAGCTGATCCCTGGAGAATGAAAGCTGCTTTTACTGCAAAGTGCTAAATGACTACTCAGATGTGTGAATTATTTATAGTATTCATCTTTACAGATAGGATTCTGCTTCCATCTACTGGCTGGCGAATTTTACAATCTTCGGTACCACACAGGTAATTTTTACTTGGATTATTGTATTTGTTTCTGATTTACAGGCATACTATCAGCTCTTGTCTACCTAGGCCTTCATTACTCCAAAATTAAACAGCTCTTTCTAGTCCTACCTTCTGGAGTGGTTGATTAAATTAACCAATGTGTTGTCTTATGAAAATTGTTAGGTAGCTACAGATAGCCAAGGTATCTAAGAGGACATCTGAAGCCATGAGGAAGTCCATGGTACACAAAACACACTTATAAAGGCCCGAGAGTAAAGGAACAAGGCAATCCCAGGAGGTAAGGGCATGACTGAAATTTCTGGAGGCCTGGGGTTAGCAGTCATTGAGGACAGGAGAATTCTGTTGCTCCAAAGACAATTTTGGGGATTGTGACTAGTCTTTGTTATGTTGTGTAAGAGAGAACAACTTGAGAATTCTCTAGGAAAGTTATAATTTCCAGAAAAAAATAATATTTGTGCTCTGAGGTGTTAAGAATCTTTCAGAAAACAGGGTTAATTAGGATTTCTCTTTCAGAAAACCAAATGTTATACTGGTGCTATTCAAGAGGACACACATTTTTGCCATTTGAGTATGAAAAATATTATTCTGAATTTGAGCCAAAGTGACCTAGAGAGAATTGAGGTAAAGAAGATTTGTAGCATATGAAATATAATAGAAGACTCTGTCATAAAGTCTTATGAATTAGCATTAATGTAGCCTGTAATCAAATAAATGCAAAAATGAAACAGTAAGATTTCATTTTGTAATTGTCTACGATTGAAGAAATATATGATTGATGGATATAATCCATCAGAGGTGCAATATATTTGTAGGCATTGTTCTTGAGATATTCTTTTTTGGAAAGCAATTTGAAAAGTGAGCTTTGGAAAGCTTATACTCTGATTTGGTAATATTGATTCTAAGATATACACTATAGAAATAATCATAGATATATTTAAATGTTTACATAAAAGGATATTCATTATAGCATTGTTTAAAATTAGAAAAACTCAGAAAAGGTCTAGGGGAGCCTGGGTAGCTCAGTTGGTTGAGCGTCCCCCTTGATTTCAGCTCACGTCCCCATGGTGGGCTCCACACTGAGCGTGGAGCCTGCTTAAGATTCTCTCTCTCCCTGTACCCCTCTCCCCCACTCACACACTCTCTCTAACAAAATAAAATTAGAAAGGCCTATTACAATAGCTACCACATAATGAGTGATTATAATGTTTCTGTCATTTGTGCTTGATCCTTCATCCTGAGATACAGCAGGAAAGTAAAGGGAGAGAAAAGAGAAGGAGAAAAAAGGAATAATATAAGAAAATAGAAATAATAGAGAATTACTTATCCCCTATGTTTCCTAACAGCCTAATGATTTGGTATTTCAGCCCTTGAAAAGAATTAGATAAACAGTAAAAGCCTTAGAAATGGTTAAGTAAGATTTTGTGACACTTGTAGGAAAAGACCATTTTTCCTCTGCTCTACCTCAGTCGTGCTACAGACTGATAACCTGAAGTTATGTTGCCCAATAAGGTAGGCACTAGCTACTTATATCTAAATTAAATAAAATAAATTCAGTTTCCTGGTCACACAAGCCACATTTGAAGTGCTCCCTTACCACACATAGTTAGTTGCTACTAGATTTGAGAGTGTACTTATAGAATATATCATCATCTGCTGCCCTGAAGACTCAACACAGATAACTGAGCAGAAATTCGACACTTTTTTGAGTATTGGAAAAATTGTAATCTATTTCACTTTTGTTACCCCATCTTGTAGCTACTTTCTGGTATTTATCATCACCTGGAACTGCTTCACAATAATACATTTAGATTTCCACTTTTCCCCCTCATCTCATTCCCTCAATTAGTCTCTTCCTAATTCATTGGACTTTCAATATATTGGCCCTTCTATTTTCTTCCTATTCATTAGTACAATGATGTCCAATAAAAATACAATGAAGTATGATGATTATATAGGTATTCTGATAGACACTCTTCATTACTTTAAGGAAATTCTAATCACGGTTTGCTGAGTTTTATCATGAGTTAAAGAAGAGTTTTATCAAATGCCTTTTTTACATATTTTAAGATGATATAATTTTAGGGTTTTTTTTTCCTCTTTATTCTATGGATGCAATGAATTACCTTGATTGACTTTAGACGTTTGAATTGACTTTTGATTGACCTTAGTGATTTAAGATTCTCAGATAACTAGAAATAAAAGAGAACCTCTTTAACCTGTAAGTACAAAAACCTACAGCTAGCATTATTCTTAACTGTGAAAGACTGAAAACTTTTCCTCTTAATATTGGGAACATGGCAGGGACCTGCTGTCACCATTTCTATTTTATAATATGATAGTCCAGAGAGAACACTGCAGGTCTTAGACAGTACAATAAGGCAGGGGGAAAGGCATCCAAATTGGAAAGGAAGAAGGGCAACTATTTTCATTTGCACACAGCATGGTAATTTACATTAAAAATTTTTAAAAATATGTTTTTAAAAATCCAGTAAAACTACCAGCTGAGTTTAGTAATATTGCAGGACATAAGTTCAAAATACATATGTAAGTTTTTATACACTAGCATTAAACAATTAGAAATTGAAATTAAAATAATATAATTTATAATAGTATAAAAATAATAATGCTTAACAAACTTGACAAAATATATGAAAGAATTGTCACTGAAAAATACAAAACTGTGCTATGAAAAATTAAAGAAAACTTAAGCAAAGGGGAGATACACCATGTTTATGGATTATATGACTTAATATTACCAAGATGCCAATTATTCCAAAATTGATCTATAGAGTCACTCCATTTTCTACCAAAATTCCACCAGAGTTTTATTCAGAAGTTAACAAGTGTATTAAAAAAATGTTTATGGGAATGTCAAGGACCTAGAATAGTCATAACATTCTTGAAAAAGAAGAACAAAGTAGGAAGACTTATATTTTCTGGTTTCAAGACTTGTTATGAAGCTATAACAATGAGATAGTATGGTATTGACATAAAGATAGACATGTTGATCAATGAAAGAATAAACAGTCTAGAAATAGGCCCACACATTTATATTTAACTGATATTGTACAAAGATTCCAATCAAGTTCATAGGGAAATAATGTTTTAAACAAATGATGCTAAATAAATTGGATAATGATATGCAAAATAGTAAGTCTTGAACCTTGCCTCATGTCTTATACCAAGAACAACTCAAAATGGAGTATAGACTTCAACATAATAGCTAACAGCTCTAGAACAAAACAAGAAAAATTTATTGACCTTGATTTTGGCAAAGATTTCTCAGAATACAAAAAAGCACAAAAGGTAAAGAAAAATTGATAAATTAGAACTCATCAGGGGCACCTGGGTGGCTCAGATGGTTAAGCGTCTGACTGGCTCAGGTCATGATCTCAGGGTTCATGGGTTTGAGCCCTGAATTGGACTCTGTGCTGACAGCTCAGAGCCTGGAGCCTGGATTCTGTGTCTCCCTTTCTCTCTGTCCCTCCCCTGCTCTTACTAGCTCTCTCTCGCTTTCTCTGTCAGAAATAAATAAACATAAAAAAATTAACTTAGACTTCATCAAAATTTTAAGGTTCTGACTTGAAAACATTTGTAAACGTATACCCAACAAAGATCTTGTTTGTAGAAATCTAAATAACTCTTACAACTCATTAATAAGAGGACAAACATCCCAGTAAATGCTGAGTAAAAAAAATTGAGCAGACATTTTACCAAAAGACAGAAAGAAAGAGAGAAGGATAGCAAATAAGCACATGACAAGATGCTCAACATCATTAGTCATTAAGTAAATGCAAATTTGAAATCAGAATTACATACTACTACATATCTATTAGAAGGAATAAAATTTAAAGACTATTCATACCAACTATTAGGAGGGAGAGGAACAAAACTCTTATACATTGCTATTGAGAATGTAAAATAATACAACTATGTTAGAAATTTCCTAAAAACTTAAGTACACAACTCTCATATGACCCAAGCATTCCACCAGTAGGCATTTTTCAAGAGAATGAAAGCATATGCCCACACAAAGGCTTATAAACAAATATTGATAACACTTAATTGTAATAGCCAACTGGAAACAACTCATATTTCTATAAACAGTTGAGTAGATAAAGAAATTGAAATAATTTGTATAATGTGAGCTAATCAGCATAGAAAGGAATGAACTGATATACACAACAATATGATTGAATTTCACAGTAATGATGTTGAATGAAAGTAAGATAAAAGGGATCATTTGTGTGGGTGATAAAAGATGGTGATGGAGTGAGCTATACAGATATCTAGAGAAGAATAGATTGGAAGAACAGCAAATACAAATACTCTGAATATGGGGTCTATATCTTAAAAGTCTTAAGGCCATTCTTTGGACTTTATGCTGAATGGTAGGAAGCCATTGGAGGATTTGAGCAGATCAGTGTCATGATATGACCTGTTTTGACATGATGGAATTCTGGCTCCCATTTACATGGGAGAGTGCAGTTGGTGAATTTAAGGAGATAAGCTGAAACACAAATTGGAGAATGTCGCAATAATTCAGGACAGAACGACAGCCGTGGTGGTGGTGAGAAAAAGTCAGATTCTGGGTATATTTTGAAATTAGAACGTATGTTTTGAGTAAAAGAAGAGTCAAGAATTATTCCAATAGTGTGTGTGCATGTGTGTGTACATGTGCGCACGTGTACACACAACTAAAAGTATAGAACTACAATTGACTAAGATGAGGAATATTATAGGAGTGGTTTGGGAAAGGAAGATGAGAGGAACAGCTTTAAAATTTTTTAGTATCAGAAGCCTATTATCTATGTAAAGGGAGATGGTGAGCAGGCAATGGAAAAATCTACCATAAAGTCTTGAGGAAAAATCTCAGGAATAAAGTCTTTACCAGAGATAAAAATTTTAGAATTCTCAACATATAGATAATATTAAAGATATGAGAATAGATGAGATCACCAAAATATAATGGTTGAATTCTGAGGCTGTCATGGAATAATTGGGAGTGACTTGTAAGACTGTCATGGAATAAGTGGGAATTGAATCCTGACACATTCCCATTAAGAGGCCAAAGATATATAGAATATTTCCACATGAAGTGGAAATGGAAGCCAATGAGTTAAGAGGAAAACCACAAAGGATAGTATCCTGAAAACTGTTTCCTGGAGAAGGGAATAGTCAGCTCTGAAAGATGGCTAATAGTTCAAGTCAGATAAAGACCATCACGTTATAGCATTTAGGTAATTTATGACTTAGGGAAGAGTAGTTTGAGTGGAATTGGGGGTATAAACTTGATTGAGTGTACTCAGGAAAGAATGTGAGAAAAGGAGTAGAAAGCGATATTATAGATAAGTCTTTTGAGAAGACTTTTTAACAGTACAAAAATAGTGCAATACCTGTAAAAGGTACGGAATCAAAAGAGGGATTTATGAAGATGGGAGAGTGACAGGATGCTTATATGCTGATGGGAACATTTCTTTAGAGCAGGAAAATTGATATCCTTTGGAACACAAGGAGAGGAGACAATCTGGTGCACAAATGGAGAATGATCTTGGCTGCAGCATGGACAGTTCCTCAAGGCAAAATATGTGGCACTGATGCTATAGGTAGATAGATGTATTGGAAGGAGGTTTTGAGTTTTGTTCTTCATTTTTTGTCACTGAAATAGTCACCAGCTGAAGGTAAAGATAGGAAAGGATGTTTTAGAGTTTTGAGGAGATAAATGAAGTTTAAAAAGAGTCAAAAACAAGGTGACACAAATTAGGAAAATGCAGCATGATACCTACACAAAGGCTCATTTGAGTTTCTTAATCATAAACTTAAAGTCAACATGTTGAGGGTTTTTCTTCAACCTCATTCAGTAGCATGGATGAATTGACAGAGTAGTCTGAGAGTTGGGGTTAATCAAGGTTGTAGTTAAGCAATTAAGATGATGCAAAGGTCAATAATGACTTGAAGAGATATGGAAAAAAGTTATTACCATGACCATTGAATCTAACCCAGAAATGCAGGAAAATGAGGACATGAAACCAAGAACAATGCAATCTCTGGGAGAATCAATCAGTGGTTTATAAATCCTGATTAGTGAAAGTGTTGTTGCATCTGAGGTATAACACAGTATATGCTGGAAAGATAGACAGTGGTAAACCAATCCTTGGAAATGATATTATGGGGGAAGTTCCAGTTTTTTGTGTAACAAGGTCTTGGATATATCCATTGGAGTAGATAGAAAAGCAAGATCATTGGAGAAGGAAAGGTTAAAAACCAAGAAGCCAGAAAATTAAAAGGATTATCTCCATGATCATTGAAATCACCAATAATTATGATAACAGTAACATTCTGAGAGATTGACTTTGAACCAGGAGCTTAAACTGTCACAGAATAAGTGGAAGTGACTGAAGGATTAGTAGATGATTCCAACAAGAAGAAGGATAAATGATAGTGTCTTTTGATATGAAATTCAAAACTATGCCTTCTGAGAGAAGAGGGAATGAACACAGAAGGGAAGTAGCAAAGTAGAGCAAACTGAAAACCAGCCCATCTGGTATGGAGCAATATGGAGAATAGTACAGCTCCCACTGATTACAGCAGCGGGAGAGGCAGTCTTCAGGAAAGTGCCAGGTTTAAGTTAGAGCAAGAGATGAACAACAGCAAGAAATTCAGAGAAGAGACTGAAGGTAAAGGGAATTCTATGTTTGATTAACCATGAGTTCTAAAAGACTCAAGAAAAGGGTCTTAGTTCAGGCTTGACAGAGCCATATGGGGATTAGAGAGGAGGTGATGAGACTGATCAGGAAATACCTTCCTTCTTATGGTGGTACCTATAATAACAAAGGTGATGGTCACAGTAAGAGTAATCACAAGGGCTTTAGCATCAGTACATACAGAAATGTTGGGTTCTTTCCAGGAGTATACACCTGGAGCTGCCTCATGACCATTGCCAAGGGAAGTGGGGTAGACAGGTGGCAGCATGTTTGCTTTGAGCTTGAAGCCTTTCTCTCAAAGCATGCCTGAGAACTCGGGCAATAAAAATTGCCAGAAGAAACTGCTAGGCACATGTCTTAGAGATGTTTTTTTTACTAATTTAATGTGAATTAATTGCTGTAAATATTTATAATACACAAACATCATACAATGAATCCTATTAGAAAGTAGATATTGAACTATAGTGTCAAGTACTGTGTAAAGCACTTTATACACATTATTTAATCCTTACTCCAAGTATTGTATTTTACAGATGAGGATATTGATGCTTAGAAATCTTAAATAACCTTAAGCTCATACTGCTAGCAAGTAGCAGAGACAAATTGGCATTGAAGTTTATCAGATTTCAAGGACTATGATATGCCATCAGAACTGTAATGATAATCTCTGAAACAAATATCACTAGAATATTTTTATAAAACTATACGATTCTCCTGACCCATGGATGTTAGCATTATATGGATCTTAAAGGAACTATTGTAACATTTTTCCTCTGACCACCTTACTTCTCCACAAGTTGCACAAGCACGGTCTAATTAGTAATTAAACAGTCATACAGAAGGAAGAGCACAGAAGACGCTCTTTGACCTATGAAAACACTCCAGGATTTCACCAGAAGGCCTTAGTTTAGGGATTAGGACGGTTCTTAATTTGTACTATTTTACCTTCATTCCAACCTTCAACCTTCATTCCTTGGTAGAATGGAAATTTGAAGAGAAAATCACTACCGTAGAAGCCCCTAAACTTATTTCCACTCTGAATAATAGGGAAGTCCATAATGTCCTGAAAGTATTCTCTAGGTCTGCTCTAGTGGTTCTCAAAATCTAGAGATACATAAATATTAAATGAAGTGCTTATTTAAAAAAAAAAACTTTCATAAATGGAATCAAAATTTCCTGTGGGGAGATTGTTGGGTGGAGGGGTGGGCCTGGACTACTATAGATTCTGACTCAGCAGAGGGCTATCTGGAAAACCAGATCTTAATTTTCTTTGTCCCAGTTCTACATTTCTCAGTTCCCCTTACTTGGAAAATTGGGGGTCTCCCAACTCTTCTATCCCTCCACAATCTCTGGTTCCTCCTGTGATTCCAATGCTTCTAAAAATAAACATGGACAGAGCTAATGTATCAAATAACTGAGATACAGAATTTAAATACATATTGCTGCAGCTGTTCCAGTAATTGTCTTATAGAAGTGATTAAGGGGTATGTTTTCATATATGCAGTCTCACATTGCTATATATGCATGTGTGTGTGCACATATACATACAAGCATATATATACATGTATATGTATATATACACATATATATACATATATACACATATATACATATATATATACACATATATATATGGTGTTCTCTAAGTAATAGCTATATATATATGTGTCTGTGTGTGTGTATGTATGCAGTATTCATTGACCCTGTATTAGAACTGTACCAAAGTATCAAGCAAAAGAGTATGTTTTATCTTAAATGCTAAAGGAACCAGTAGACACATTTAAAAAACTGCCTTGAATTCTTTTCTAGTTCTAAATATCTTAGATAATCTATGTTTGTATTTTTAAAGAAAAAATATTATGCAACCAACTCAAGCAAATATAAGTTATTCTCAGAAATGAAGTTTAATAATTAAACTTTTACATAAAAATAATTTATAAATTCTGAGAAATTAATGTAATGTAGTGTAAAATCTGACATTTTTTTTTCCTTTTCTGTAACACAAGTGCCTAGGTTAAGCTCTGATTGCCAAAGCATCCATTTCAAAGAGGCAGACATGTCAAAGAGGGCTATCTCAAATAAACAGCTGCCAGCCACAGAACAGATAAAGAGCCATCCCCCATCCTCCACCTTAGAGGCATCTTTGTTTTAGAGATCTTGGTTGATTTCAAAAACTGACCATTTGGGGTCACTTTTCTTTTACTTTTCCTGAGCTTTACATTTTCACTCTTATGTTTTAAATTCACCAATAAGAGTGATTTGGTAAAACCCTAGGCCTCAACCTTCACCCCCAATAAAAGCAGAACCCCAGGCATTGCACTCTCTCTCTCTACCTATAACCTTGCTGTTTGCCTCCACGTGTGCTGTGTAAATCCCAGATCCTATAAGAAATAAACCTGTAGTTTTTCAAAGTTCCCTGATGCTTATTGCTGAGGAGCATCTTGAATAAAAGCAGAACCCCAGGCTTTGCGCTCTCTCCCTCTACCTATGACCTTGCTGTTTGCTCCCATGTGTGTTGTGTAAATCCCCAGTCCTATAAGAAATAAACCTGTATTTTTCCAAAGTTCCCTGATGATTTATTGCTGAGAGGCATCTTGAAATCATAATAAAAACCACCCGAATGGGTCCAACCACAACATTGGTAATTAATAGACTGAGATCAAAAAATATATAACTTTTAAAATGTAGAAGTCTGGAGCAGGCTCTTAGAATAATTAATTTTCTTCTGTTTACTTAGGACAATGACCTAATAATATGGTTAATCATCACTGAACTGATAAAAAAAAAAGCCAACTCACTATTTAAAGAGAGATTTTAACAACAGATAAAGGGATGGACTCTTTGCTACTGGTGTAGGATCTAAGTCCAGGTAAGACCCTTTGAGAACCTCTAATTTCAGTGTTTCTTCTATGTGAGAAACTGCCACAGATTTCAAGGGAAAAAATATTTTGATGAACATGATAAATATTATATGTTTTATGCTTTGTCTTCAGCACACTTATATTTAAGCATATAAAATTTATTAAATATGACTTCTGGAGATAGATGAGCCTCAGGTTTCTATGCTCTGAAAGTTAAAATGTAGAAAATAAGACATTCATAATTTAAAAATAAATTTTGAAACCCTGTTACCATTACTTTCTAGATAAGTGAAACTTCAAGTTAAAAAAAACGGATCTCTGTTTATCTTCTCAAAATATACTACAAGGCATTTATTTTCACTGACTATATGGAATAATTAGATGTATTCCCTACTTTTTTTTTATCCCATATTAACTGGATAATATAGGGTGGAGAGTTAGTTGGCAAACATAAAAAAAATGGGACATGTCTCAAAGTCACTTACCCACCTCTACGTTCCTGTTTCAACTCATTTGACTCAAGGTGAGGACAAAGAAAGAAGTTTTCTAGATAATTTTGTCTCTGATCAAATGAGAAAAAAAATTTTCCCAGCATGGTTCCTGGCATAAACTAAGAATTCAATAAATATTAGTTCCCTTCTCCAATTCAGGAAGGTGGCTATTCTTAATAGACTATTGTGACTGCAAAAGTGAGGTAGAAAATGAAGAAAATCCTTCATAAAAGGTCTAAAAAGTTAATAAATTTGTTTTCTCTTTTTTTCCTCCTCGGTTCCATAGGTATACAGTAGAGACTGGGTCACCTGGCTTGCACTGCTTTTTTATGATCTCTCTAACAGTAAAAGCTTGACACAGGTAAGGAGAGGCTAGTGAGATTCTGCCCTCCACTCCAGCCCAATCAAATGAGGCAGAACTGGGCTGTTCTGTTGAAGAAAGAATGGCAGTGCTGTGTCTGAATGTCTGTGGTTCTGTCCCAGAAACATATTGTGTCCCCAAAGTGTATTTAAATGTCAGTTGTTTGGGGCCCTGAGGGGAAAAAAAAAGTGTCCAGAGAAAAGTAAGTTAAATTCTCCAATCAGGTTTAAAATGCCATGATGAAGTAAAAAGTGTGGTGGTAAGAGTCAAACCTAAATTGATACTCCAACTCCGTTATTACTTTGAGGTTACCCATTACAATTCAGTCTTTCTCAGACATGAGGGGGGGATGTCCTACATTTCCCACTTTTTTGCTATTTTTTCTTGGTATCTAGGAGAGAGGTATGGAATTGTAATCTATCTGAGAAAGTTGTAGAAATAACAGGGAAAAGTAATGACTGTGTTACAAGTTATAAGCAGCAGAGTGAGAAAGGTTTTTTTCAATTGGGAGTAACTGGGAAAATATCTAACAAGAGTGATTTGGGGCAGAATTACAATGAAAAGGTGAGGAAGAACATTACAGGTTAAGAAGAAACATAGGGCAGAGCGTTCTAGGGACACTTGGTTCCATATGGGTGTAGGTGCTAATGGATGTGTTGGGAAATGAGACTAAAAACAAGGGCTGGGTTTAGTTTGTAAAGAATCTCAAATAGGAAGTGTGAATTTTATTCTGTATGATACAGGGGACCTCTGAAAGACTCTGAAGACGGATATGATAGAAATAAAATAAGAAATCATAATTTAATCAAATGCAATAAACAGGGCTAGACTGCAATAAAGAATACTTGTTCACAGGGCTCCTGGGTGACTCAGTTGGTTAAGTGTCCAGCACTTGATTTTGGCTCAGGTCAGGATCTCAGGGTCATTGGGGAGCCTGCTTGAGATTCTCTCTGCCTCTCTTCCCCTCCCCTGCTCACTCGCTCTCTCTAAAAAAAAATTAAAGAAAAAGAAAAAAGAAAAAGAATACTTGTTCAGTAGCCAAAAAACAAAGCACAACAAACAGAACTAAAGCTATAGGGTGTATATACACATCATAAATCATTCAAAGAGATTTTCAGTAATAGATTTAAGTGGAAAAAATGACTTCCTAACCATTTAAATTCTGGGGAAAGATACAGAAAAAGGTATTCATGAAAAATATAACAGGAAATTTATCAAAGGGCTGGTTATGACTTTGGGGTCCCTAACTACTGATTTCTTCCTCATTCTTCTCCACTTAGTAACTGAAAAGGTATAGGCATGTTTGGAGCACATGCAAAAAAAGTGGAATAACTAGGATTTACTTAGATGTACATAGACGTGGGTTTTTGCATTGATGCATATGTTTACATACACATGATAATATCTTCAGATATTTATCACTTCTACAGTTATACATTATCTATTAAATTGGCATTACATATATTCATTGTCTTTATAATATAAGGACTCAATAAATCCTGATTGAATAAATTAATAAAATACATAGTTGATCCTCATTATTCATGGATTCAGTATTTGTGAACTTGCCTTCTCACAAAAATTTATTTGTAACCCCAAAATCAATACTAATGTTCTTTATGGTCATCCATAAACTTGTCCAGAGTGGCAAAAAATCTGAGTTGTCCAAAACACACGGTCCCAGCTGAAGTCAGACAAATGTGGCTCTGCCTTCTTTTTTTAGCTCTCATGTTCTAAACAAGTGTTCTTTTCACAGTTTATTTAGAGCCATAATTTTTCACTTTTGTACTTTTTTTTTGATGATTTTGCTGTTTAAACAGCTCCCAAGTATAGTGCTGAAGTGTGGGCCAGTGTTCCTAAGTGCAAGAAGGACGTGATGCACATGATGGAAAGAATATATGAGTTACATAGGCATCCCTCAGGCATGAGCAAGACAGTGCTATTGGCCACAAACTTAAAATTAATGGATCAACAATATACATTAAATAAGATATCTTTAAACAAAAGCACACATGAAACAAGGTTATAAATTGATTGGTTGATGAAAATGATGTGGCCAGAGATACACGGACATCTAACCCTCTATTAGGAACAATGTTCAGGTCTTGCTGTTTGCATCAACTTTATAGAACACAAGTACTGCAAATAATGAGAATCCACTGCACATATGACATATTTTAAATATATTGTATAATTATAGCCCTATTAATTATCATATATCTATGCTTATGTGTGTTTCTATATATAAATATCTTAGATACATAAGTATGTATTATGCAGATATGTATAAACAAGAATACATTTTCTAAACCTCAGCAAAGAACTCACTGTTCCATATAAAAGAGCAAATCTAAGGAACAAGTTGACTCATTTTACAGTCTTTAAAGTAGAGGCTTAATAAAATAAGTCAATCAGAGAAAGATACATACCATATGATTTTACTTATATGGAGAATTTAAGAAACAAAGCAAATGAGCAAAGAGAGAGAGAGAGAGAGAGAGAAACCCAGAAACAGACTTTTTAACTATAGAGAACAAACTGATGGTTACCAGAGGGGAGATGGGTGGGGGGAAATGGGTTAAATAGGTGATGGGGATTAAGAAGTATATTTATGATGAGCAATGGGTGTTGTATGGAATTATTAAATCACTATGTATTACACCTGAAACTAATTATTACACTGTGCTGACTGGAATTTAAATAAAAACTCAAAAAATTAAAATTAAAATAGAGGTTTAACAATTTACAAAATTATAATTTATCTTGCATTTTGACCTCAAAACTCATAAGAATTTATCTTACACATAAATAAAATGACGTGTTAAAAAAATTTTCTAGGGATGCCTGGGTGGCTCAGTCGGTTAAGCGACGACTTCAGCTCAGGTCATGATCTCGCGGTCTGTGAGTTCGAGCCCCGCGTGGGGCTCTGTGCTGACAGCTCAGAGGCTGGAGCCTGTTTCAGATTCTGTGTGTGTGTCTCTCTCTCTGACCCTCCCGCATTCATGATCTATCTCTCGCTGCCTCACAAATTAATCAACGTTAAAAATTTTTTTAAAAAAAATTTCTAGTATGAAATATTCAGACACTAAATGTTTATCAACATGTAACTAGATATATTATGGACAATAGGATAACTACAACCATAAAGAAACTGAAAAAAGTCATTTATTAATATAAAGTAGCACAAAAAGGTAGAGAGCAGTGTTAACGGTATGCCACCATCTGTGTTAAAAAAGGAAGCTATTATGTATTTAATTAAAAATGCATATCACATTTCTGGATAATGTTCACTGAGAACTGGTTAAATTAGTCCTCAGAATAAGAGACTGGATGTTGGGTAGACAAGGGCTACAGAAAGATTCTTTCATATACGTCTTTTTGATGTTTTGTACTTTCAAATACATATATTTTACATACATGCAACTGCATACATTTTATCTTCAAAAGTAAATGAACAAAATAAAAATAAAGTAGGGTTGTGATAGTGGTAGGTCAAGCATGGCCAGAGTCTCTCTGAGAGGTACTCTTTAACAAGTCCATCTCGACCTGCATTTCATACCTGGTTCCTGAGGTATCTCTTCCATGAAACCTTCTTAGGTCACTCTAATTACAATTCCTTACGTTATTTTTCTGTCTACCCATTTTGACTGTCTACTATGTACAAGGCACGGTTTGACCCTTTGTAAAACTATAAAGATGGATTAAATATATATTTGCCTACCTAAATTTTATAATGGAGATATGTGAAACATTTAAATTTTTCTTTCAGTACTTTAAATTTTTGATCTCATCTAGTGTATGATCTATACTATTCATTTGTTGTTTCAAATTATTTTCAGAAATTTATCTTCCCAATCAAATTATAATCCCTGGAAATTAGGACTCTGTGTGTGCATGTGTTTCCCCCTTACTTTGGTGTCTAACATTTGCCTAGTGCTCTGGACATTGAAGACCCCGAATGAGTATTAGTGGGTTTATCTATTGATTAATGTCAGCCTTACAGCATATTTCTGAATTATATATTGTCGAAGTGAAATAAGTTATCCTTTTTCTCCCTGAATAGGTGGTCGTTTCAAACCAAGCATCAACTACAATTGAAAACACTCAATGATGGACCCAAATCAACATTTGAAAAAGACAGCAGAGACAACACCTTCAGAGAAAAGGGAAACTAGATGCTGCAATGGATTCAGGGTAGAAAGAATTTCATGTTTCCAAATTAAAACAAGTGAAGGGGGAATTTTTTAAAAAAAAACCACAGCCAGTTTTTAAAAAGAATATTTCATTTCAAATTAGCATTTTTAATGAAAGCATACACTAAAATATTAATAGAATGATCTATATCATGATTTAAATGAGTCTTTAAATCTGAAAAAAGGAATTTCTTAGTGATACTACCACTGGCTAAGAGTTTGTTAATGTTAAAAATTTAGAAGTCTTTTGATTTAGAAATCTTCTCTTTGGTACTTGATGGACCAAAAGATATTTATAGATGTCATTAAAATAAGTCACTATATAATGAATAATATATAAATATATTCTTAGAATTGACTTATAAGCAATGGATTATTTAGTCTTGTGAATCACTTTGCAGTCTTGACCTATTAATTTTTTTTCTTTTAGAGAAAGGCATTTTTCATTCTAATAATTTAAATAACAGAGTATGGTGGAAAAGAGATTTGTAGTAATAATCGAAAGACGTCCAAACACCTAGTTACTAACTACTAACTTAGGACAGCCATTTAATTTTTTCGCATGCAAGTTACTGAAAATAATAATCTTGTGTTTTGATTTTGTCTTAAAACTATGAGACATTAAACGGTAGACTGTATTGGGATTTTCATAGAATAAAGTACTCCCTGAGCACAGTGGTGAAGAAACAAAGATTGAGGAAAATTGAGAAGTTTGCCTAAATTCATCTAGCTTGTAAATCAAAAACCTTTAAACCCACGTCAAAGCCTTTAAACTCCTGTAGAGAAGTTTTGAAGAAATAAAAAAAATAATAATAATCATGGCTGCCTTTTATCAATATTTTGAATTTTTTTTTGTTTTTTGTTTTTTTGTTTTTTTTTTTACTCACCGATGTAGTCTTAATTGCTGAATAAGGACTACAGAAGTCAGACTCAATTGCAATAATGTTATGTAAGGCCCCTTTTAACTTTGTCCAGAGAACATGTTTTGTTTGTTTTCAGATATTACTGATAAAGTCTGTTCTGATGAAATATTTGAACAGCAGTCACAGGTAAAAGGTAGTGGTAAATGTAAGTCTAAGGGTAATATGGTGTGCTGGGCTGTTTCTGCTTCTTTTTATTTATTTTTATTTTTATTTTTTAATATGAAATTTATTGTCAAATTGGTTTCCATGCACCACCAGTGCTCATCCCAACAGGTGCCCTCCTCAATACCCATCACCCACCCTACTCTCCCTCCCACCCCCCATCAACACTCAGTTTATTCTCAGTATTTAAGAGTCTCTTATGGTTTGGCTCCCCCTTCTCTAACCTTTTTTTTTTTTGTTTTTCCCCTCCCCGATGATCTTCTGTTAAGTTTCTCAGTATCCACATAAGAGTGAAGGAATATGGTATCTGTCTTTCTTTGTATGTCTTATTTCACTGAGCATAGCACTCTCCAGTTCTATCCACATTGCTACAAAAGGCCATATTTCATTCTTTCTCATTGCCACATAGTACTCCATTGTGTATATAACCACAATTTCTTTATCCATTCATCAGTTGATGGACATTTAGGCTCTTTCTGTAATTTGGCTATTGTTGAAAGTGCTGCCATAAACATTGGGGTACAAGTGCCCCTATGCATAAGCACTCCTGTATCCCTTGGGTAAATTCCTAGCAGTGCTATTGCTGGGTCATAGGGTAGATCTATTTTTAATTTTTTGAGGAACCTCCACACTGTTTTCCAGGGCGGCTGCACCAGTTTGCATTCCCACAAACAGTGCAAGAGAGTTCCCATTTCTCCACATCCTCTCCACCATCTATAGTCTTCCAATTTGTTCATTTTAGCCACTATGACTGGTGTGAAGTGGTATCTGAGTGTGGTTTTGATTTGTATTTCCCTGATGAGAAGCTATGTTGAGCATCTTTTCATGTGCCTGTTGGCCATCTGGATGTCTTTTTTAGAGAAGTGTCTATTCATGTTTTCTGCCCATTTCTTCACTAGATTATTTGTTTTTTGGGTGTGGAGTTTGGTGAGCTCTTTATAGATTTTGGATACTAGCCCTTTGTCCGATATGTCATTTGCAAAATCTTTTCCCATTCCATTGGTTGCCTTTTAGTTTTGTTGATTATTTCCTTTGCATTGCAGAAGCTTTTTATCTTGATGAGGTCCCAATAGTTCATTTTACTTTTAATTCCCTTGCCTTTGGGAATGTGTCAAGTAAGAAATTTCTGCGGCTGAGGTCAGAGAGGTTTTTTTCCTGCTTTCTCCTCTAGGGTTTTGAGTTTATTTTTGTGAATGGTGTAAGAAAGTGGTCTAGTTTCATTCTTCCGCATGTTGCTGTCCAGTTCTCCCAGCACCATTTGTTAAAGTATGTTGAAAACTATAGAAAGCTTATGAAGGAAATTGAAGAAGATAGAAAGAAATGGAAAAACATTCTATGCTCATGGATTGGAAGAATAAATATTGTTAAAATGTCAATACTACCCAAAGCTATCTATACATGCAATGCAATCCCAATCAATATTGCACCAGCATTCTTCTCGAAGCAGAACAAGCAATCCTAAAATTTGTATGGAACCACAAAAGACCCCAAATAGCCAAAGTAATTTTGAAGAAGAAGACCAAAGCAGGAGGCATCACAATCCCAGACTTTAGCCTCTTCTACAAAGCTGTAATCATCAAGAGAGCATGGTATTGGCACAAAAACAGACACATAGACCAATGGAATAGAATAGAGACTTCAGAATTAGACCCAGAAAAGTATGGCCAACTAATCTTTGACAAAGCAGGAAAGGATATCCAATGGAAAAAAAAAAATCTCTCTGCTTCTTTTTAACATTGTTACAGTAATTTCATTTGCATATGCATAGTAAAGTGACAACAATCTGGCTGAAACAATTAAAATTGCTAGAACAGTCCCTTGCAGCATATTTGGAGAGGAGCTAGAAGTTAGAAAGTTTTTGTGTGTAATATATATTAATTGCAGTCTAATAATCTAGACCAGAGAGCAATAATAACAATAGAAGCTAACATTTATTGAGCACATATTATATGCCAGACTCTGTTCTAGTGTTATATTTCTTTTAGTAGGTTTATTCCTTACCAAAATTCCATCAGCCAGATGCTATTATCTCTCTTTTACAGATGAACAAACTTAGATACAGAGAGGGCAAATGAATACTTCTCAGTCCCAAAGCTGGTAAGTGGTGGAGCCACGGTCTGAACTTAGGCAGTCTGATTCCAAATCCCATGCTCCCAATTCTATTCCACATTTCTGAAGTAACTATAGCTTTCCATAATATTAGACCCCTTACGATGTTCTGGTAGGTAGGGATTTATAAGTAGGCTATTTAATCATCTTCCTCATTTTATATTTTCAAATATTCACCTTCAGACCAACTATTTTCAGTATCAGGCAACCATAGGATTCTTACACTTGTTTATGTGCATGGGCACACACATTTACACATATTATTGGCATGTATATACAAACTCAGAGATGTATAAAAGTGCAAATAGATAATAGGTTTTTAAAAATAAAAACAACATAATTTGATTCTTTCATCCCCCTTTTCCTCAATTTTTGGACTAAACCAACCACATCATGTATATTTTCATCATATATATACATATATATATATATATATATTCTTCATCTTTACACTTGATATTTCTGTGTTTCAGATTTCTTATACTTTTATGTTACAATAAAATTTCAAGACAAGAAATAGTAATGCATCATCATCAAAACCCATATATAATAGGACAAAAGTAAAGGTCCCCCCTCTTTGCCTTCATTCCTACTCACCCTCCAAAAATAACCAGAATAACCATCCCTTATGTAATCATCAGTGGTATTCATATCCTGTGTTTCCTCTGACTCACTTTTCACATTGGCCTTTAGCCTTATTAGCCTTTTTTCTATTCATCAAAAATGCTGAGCAAACTTCTGACTTGGAGAAGTTTGCACTTGTTTTCCCATCTGAACATTCTATTTCCAGATACCTTGCTCCTTCATTTTATTCACATTTCTATTTAAACATTACCTCATCCTTGACCACCCTGTATAAAATACCCTTAGTTATTCATAACACTTTGATAAGATTTATTTTTTTCAAAGCAATATCACCACCTGACACTGACACACAAACACACATATGTATATGTGTGTGTGCATACATATGTCCTTAATGGCTCAAAAAAATAAATGTGTTAGAGTTCTCTCATAATCTTAAAGTCCTGATGTTCAGAAGTCTGAAATGAGTCACAATGTACTAAAGTCAAGGTGTTAGCAGGGCTGTGTTCGTTTCTGGAGTCTAGGGGGAAAAGCCACTTCCTTGCCTTTTCCAGCTTCTAGAGGCTGCCCAAAGTTTGTGGCTAGGCTCTCTTTCATATGGAAAGCTCATGGTCAGTCAAGTAATTCTCACACTGCATCACATGAACACTGACTGTTAGGCCTCTCTCTTCCACATTTAAAAGACCCTTGTGATCCCATTGGGTTAACCAGGATAATTTAGGATAATCTCTTTAAGGTCATCTGATTAACAAGTTTAATTACATTTGCAACCTTAATACCTCCTTTCCATGTTACATAATATATTCATAGATAGGCAGAATAACAGCCCTCAAAGAAAGATGTCTAGGTCCTAATCTCCAAAACTTGTGAAAAAAATATATATAGTTTGTGTATGTACTTATTTATTTATATATGTGTGTGTGTGTGTGTGTGTGTGTATATACACACACTGTATATTATATATGTTTAATATACTTATATATTTAATATATTTATATATTTAGCTTTGGTACATTGTATGTTTCTAGTAATTTATTCATATCCTTTAAGTTACCCAGTTTGTTGGTGTATACCTTTTCATATTAGTTTCTAATGATCCTTTTTATTTCTATGGCATCAATTATAATGTATTTTTTTATCATTTCTGATTTTATTTATTTGAGTGTGCTTTTTTTTTTAATCTAAGGGTTTGTCAATTTTTTACTCTTTTAAAATAACCAACTTACCAATTTTTCCTATTGTTTTCTTATGTTATTTATTATTTCTGTTCTACCTTTTGTTATTTCCATCCTTCTGCTAACTTTGGTCTTAGTTTGTTCTTTTTCTAGCTCATTGACATGTGAAGTTAGATGGTTTATTTGAGGTCTTTCCTCCTTCTTTTAACTTGGGTGCTTATCACTATGAACGTCTCTCAATACTACTTTTGCTGCATTCCATAATTTTTGGTACATTGTGTTTTCGTTTTTGTTTGTTTTGAGGTATTTTCAATTTTTTGTTTGAATTCTTCTTTGACCCATTTTTATTTGAGGACGTGTTGTTTAATTTCACATATTTGTGAATTTTCCAATTTTCTTTCTGCTGTCGATTTCTAGCTTTATTCTATTGTGGGGGGAAAAGATACTCTATATGTTTTCAATCTTTAATTTGTTAAGGATTTTTATGACCTAACATGTGATATATCTTGGAAAAAGATATGTGTACACTTAACACAAATGTATATTTTGTTGTTGTTAGGTAGAATGTCCTATATATGTTGTTCAGGTTCATTTGGTTTATAGTATCATTCAAGTTCTCTATTTCTTTACTGATCTTCTATCCAGATGTTCTATCCATTATGTAAAATGAGGTATTAAAGGCTCCTACTATTACTGTATTGCCATATATTTTCCTGCTATATTGTATATATTTCTGTTCTGTTTTGTCAATGTTTGCTTTATATATTTAGGCATTCTGATGTTGGAGATATCTATATCTATATCTATATCTATATCTATATCTATATCTATATCTATATCTATCTATCTATATCTATATATATCTATATATAGATGTATTTATATATAATAATATATATATAAATACATATATAATAGTTATATCTTCCTGGTCATTTGACACTTTTATCATTATATAATGTCTTTTTGTGCTTCTTGTGACATTTTTATTTAAGTTCTATTTTGCCTGACATCAGTGCAACCATTCCTGTTCTCCTTTGGTTACCAATTGCATGAAATCGCTTCTTCCATCACCTCATTTTCAGCCTATATGTGTCCGTAAATCTAAAGTGAGTTTCTTGTAAACAGGGCAGAGTGGAGTCTTGTTTCTCTTTTTTATACATTCAGCCACTTTATGTCTTTTGTTTGGGGAGTTTAATCCATTTACACTTAAAGTAATTATTGATAGAAATGATTTACTATTGCTAAAGTATTGTTTTCTGTTAGTCTTATAAAAGTATACGTCAGAGATATTTAGGCTTTGGTTCCAGACCACCCCAATAAAGCAACAGTCACAGTAAAGGGAGCCAAGTGATTTTTTTTGGTTTCTTAGTGCACACAAGTTAGGTTTACACTACAATGTAGTTTAAGTGTGCAATAGCATTATGTCAAAAAAACACAACAATAATGTACATACCTTAACTAAAAAAATACTTTATTGCTAAAAAATGTTAACCAGAAATTTATAATCTTTTTGCTGGTGGAGGGTCTTGCCCCAAAGTTCATGGCTGTTGAAAGATCAGGGTGGTAGTTACTAAAGGTTGGGACAGCTATGGCAATTCCTTTTTTAAAAATGCTCATTTATTTATTTTGGGAGACAGAGAGAGAGAAAGTGACTGAGAGAGAATGAGCAGGGGGAGGGGCAGGGAAAGAGGGGTGGTGGGGAGAGACAATCCCAACCAGGCTCTGTGCTGACAGCCCCAGTAGGGTTCGAACTCACAAACTGTGGGATCATGACCTGAGCTGAAATCAAGAGTCAGATGCTTAACTGAGTGAGCCACCCAGGTGCCCCGTGCTGTGGCAACTTCTTAAAATAAGACACAGCAAAGTTTGCTACATTGATTGACTCTTCCTTTTGCAATTTCTCTGTAGCATGAAATGTTGTTTGATAGCATTTCACCCACAGTAGAACTTCTTTCAGAATCGGAGTTAATCCTCTCAAACCCTGTTCCTGCTTTATCAGCTAAGTTGATGTAATAGTCTAAATTGTTCATTGTCATTTCAACAATCTTCATAGCATCTTCACCAGGAGTAGATTCCATCTAAAGAAACTAACTTTCTTTGTTTATCCACAAGAAGCAACTCCTCTTCCATTAAAGTTTGATCAGGAGATTACAACAATTCAGTGAAACCTTCAGGCTCCACTTCCAAGTCCAGTTCTCTTGCTATTTCTACTACATCTGCAATTAGTTTCTCCTGAAGTCTTAAACCCTCAAAGTCATCCAAGATGGTTGAAATCAACTTTATCTATACTCCTGCTAATATTGATATTTTGACTCCTTCCCATGAATCATGAGTATTTCTAATGGCATCAGAATGGTGAATCCTTTCCAGAGGTTTTCAATTAACCTAGATCCATCAAAAGAATGACTATCTATGGCAGCTCTAGCCTTATGAAATGTGTTTGGTAAATAGTAAGACTTGAAAGTAGAAATTACTCCTTGATCTATGGGCTGCAGAATGGATGCTGTGTTAACAGGCTTGAAACAACGTTACAATAATAATATCAAAGGTCACTGATCACAGATCACCTTATTAAATATAGTAATAATGAAAAAAAGTTTGAAATATTGCAAGAATTATCCAAATGTGACACAGAAACATGAAGTGAGAAAATGCTGATGGAAAAATGATGCTAATAAACTTGCTTGCCACAAACCTTCCATTTGTAAAATGCACAACATCTGCAAAGCACAATGAAGTGAAAGCTCAATATAATGAGGTATGCCTATAGTTCTTTTATCTGTTTTTTTCAGTCTTGTCTTTCCTTGTGTTTTGTTATTTTTTAAAATTGATATGCTTTGATTCCTTTCTCTCTCTCTCTTTTTAAAAAGTTCATTTGTTTTGAGAGCATGCACAAGTGGGGGAGGGTCAAAGAGAAAGGGAAAGAGGGAGAATCTTCCACACTATCAGTGCAGAACCCAACATGGGTCTCAAACCCAAGAACCGTGAGATCGTGACCTGAGCTGAAATCGGGAGTAGGACACTTAATCGACTGAGCCACCCAGGTGCCCCTCTCTTTTTCTTTTGTGTAAATTCTATAGGAATTGTGTGTGTGTGTGTGTGTGTGTGTGTGTGTGTGTGTGTGTGTGTGGTTAAATTGGTGTTTACATAAAATATCTATAGTTATACCATTATGTTAAACTGATAACAACTTATGTTTAATAGCACACAAAAACTCAACATTTTAACTCCCTCACCTACTTTATGCTGTTGTTGTCACATTTTGCATCTATTTATATTGTGTACCTTTTAAATATTTTAGTTACAGTTATTTAAAAATATTTTTGTCTCTCAACTTCTTTATTAGAATTATCAGTGAATTTATTCACCACTATTATAGTAATAATTATAGTAATACGGTGTTCTGTATTTGTTAATGTACATACCTTACAGTTTCATATTTTCTTATGCTATCCTGTTGCTGCTTCACATAATTTAGTTTCAACTAAAAGAATTCTCTTGAGCATTTCTTGTAAGGGAGGTCTAGTCTTGATAAACTCCTTCAGTTTTTGTCTGGGAAAGTCTTTATCTCTCCTGCACTTTTGAAGGAGAGTTTTGCCAGGTATAGTATTCTTAATTGGCAGGGTTTTTTTTTTCTTTCTGCACTTTAAACATTTTGTCCCATTCCCACTGGCCCTCAAGGTCTTCATAAAATCTGATATTCATCTTTTTGGGGTTCCCTTGTATGTAACAAGTTGCCTTTCTCTTGATTCTTTAAAAATTCTCTCTTTATTTTTGACTTTTGACAACTCGATTATCATGTGGATTGGTGTGAATTTCTTTGAAATTAACTTATTTGTGTTTTTGGCCTTCCTAAATCTGGATGTTGTGTCCTTCCCCAGTTTGGGAAGTTTTTTATTATTTCTTTGAATAAGCTTTCTGGTCTTTTTTCTCTCTCTTCTCCTTCTGAGACTTTCATACATATATGTATATTGTTCTGCTAGATGGTGCCCTCTAAGTCTCTTAAGCTTTCTTTGCTCCTTTTCATTCTTTTCTATTTTTATTATTTGGACTGAATTGCTTCCAAAGACCTATCTTCAAGTTTGCTGATCCTTTCTTCTGCTTGATCTAGTCTTATACTGAATCCTTGTCATGAATATTTTAGTTTGGTTAGTGTATTCTTCAGCTTTATGATTTCTGTTTGACATTTTATTATAGTTTCTATCTCTAAGAATGTTGAAATTCTCACTTTGCTCATACATTGTTTTCTTGACCTCAGTGAGCATCTTCATGAGTCATTTGCATTCACTGTCAGTGAATGATCAAACTCTATTTCATTTTGGTCAGTTTCTGGAGATTTATCTTGCTCCTTTGTTTGGAACATTTTTGCTGGATTCTTCATTTTCATTGATTCTCTGTGTTGACTGTATATTAGACAAAGCAGTCATATCTCCTAGTCTTCACATACTGGCTTCACAAAGAGAAGACCCCCACTAATAAGCTCAGCCAGTTTCTGGAGTCCTCTACCAATTTTACCTTTGAGAAGCTGAGAACTGGGGATTTGTTCTTACATGCTTACACTGTGCTGAGCAGGGAAGAGGATCTATTGTGTCTACCAGTCCTTACTGGTATCTGTGTTCTCCCCCAAAGTGGCTAGACTATTCTGGATCTATCAGAGCTCTAAGACTGGTAACACAGAAGCCAGTCCTCTAGAAAAAAAAAACCCTTGGAAAAAAATGGAATGCTGAATGTATAAGTCAACTTTCTTTCTCCCCTGGGAGAGGCTTGGGGCTAGGGATCTCATCCTGATCATATGGTGCTATGTCAGTGCAGGGACTCTGGTGAGAGGGTATCCTAAATTTCCCAAGCAGCTTCTGTGAATCTGGTTTCACATTCTCCATGTGTGCAGAAGCTGTTCAACTTGTTTCTGGATTTCTCACAAAGGGAATTTTTCTGTGAAAATCTACTTCACTATCTTGCTGATGTACCCCCTTATTGATTTTTGTTTATATGTTTGGGAGCTATGAAGTACATTATTTTTTAACTGTTTCTCCTCCTCACTCCTCCTTCTCCTCCTCCTCCTCCTCCTCCTTTCTTCTATTTAGAGAGAGCATAAGCAAGGGAGAGGGGCAGGGAGAGAGGATGTTAAGCAGGTATTATGCTCAGCGTGGAGCCCAACAGGGGGCTTGATCCCATGACCTTGGGATCATGACCTGAGCTCAAACCAAGAGTCAGATGCTCAACTGACTGAGCCAGCCAGCCACCCCTTAACTGTTTTACCTTCTAAGTAGATATATACCTATATTAATATATAGAAACCTCCTCTATCCCTGATAATGTTTCTTTAAGTATACTTTGGCTAATATTATTATGGCTAAGAGAGTTTTTATTTAGTAACTGTGCCTTCTCTCTCTTTACTATGATCAGAATTTCCTCATGATTTAGGGGCATCTTTTATAAAAAGGGTACAGTTGGATATTGTTTTTAAAAAGCAAAACTAAAATATTTGTGTCCATTTACATGTATTGTATGTGTTGATATATTTGGAGTGTTTATATTAGCTTATACCAATTTATCCTAATTTATATGCTCCTTTTAATGTTTTCTTATACTTTTTAATTGATATATTATCTTTTTCCATAACAATGCAAACCCAAAGGCATGTTCCCTATCCTTGGATGTGTCTCCTTATCCTCTATCATACTGATACTCTTTGGATCTTAAATCTAAAATTTTAATTTTTAGATATCATAACTATTTTTCCTCCTTTCCTATTTTTGTTCTTATTTTTCTAAATACAATAACAAAATTTACCATGTAAATTTATCCATCTTATTTTACAAATTCATGCATCATCTCCTGGTTCTGGTTCTCCTTTTATTTAAGGAAATCTTCCCAAATTTTTTTCTTTTTTCTTTTTTATAATGTTTATTTATTTTTGAAAGAGAGACAGAGTGACTGGGGGAGAGAGAGAGGCATAGACTCTGAAGCAGGCTTCAAGCTCTGAGCTGCCAGCACAGAACCTGATGTGGGGCTCAAACTCATGAACTCTGAGATCATGACCTGAGTTGAAGTTGATGCTTAACTAACCCAGCCACCCAGGCACCTCTTTCCATACTGTTTCTAATGTGGGTCTCTATGTGCCAAATTTTTTGAAAACTTATATGCATAAGAACATATATCTTTATAGTTGATTGGCCATTTGGACAAATGTAAAATTCTAGGTTCAGTGTTCTTTTATTTCAGTACTTAAAAAAATATTATTCTTTGCATCTGTTTTGTGGTTTTGGGTTTTTTTTTATTTGTTTATTTGTTTTTATACCCACTCTTGCTATTTAAAAGCGATGTGCTATCTCTCCTGGAAGACTTCAAATTTTTCTTTACTGTTAATATTCTTAAATTTCAATCCACTGTGCCTAGTTTTCTCATATACATGCATGGGTTCTTCCTTATTACCCTTTTTGGATATTCTGTTGTCCCTTTCAACCTAAAGTTTTTCATCTTTGCTGAATATTGGTAAAGTTAAATTGTTTCTTTAAATATTCCTCCTCTCCTCTGTATTCCTTTTCCCTTTTAAGGCATTTATTATTTAGTTAAGTTCTTTATGAATGAGATCCTCAATTTGGTTTTCCAAATCATCCTTATTTTTATCTCAAATATTATTTTAAAGTATTATACTTTCCATATATCATCTTTTCCACTTATTCTTTTTGTTATTTTATTTTTCCTTCATTTTGCTAATATTTTTCCTCATCCATTTTGTGTATTTATTATGCTTGCTTTAAACTCCTTTGACGTATCTTCTAAAAACATCTACTACTTATGTCTACATCCCAGGCATTTTTTTTTCTTTTCTTACTTTTGAAGAGCTTTATCTTCCTTACATTCTCACTATTTTGTCCTAAGGTCATATGTCTCTGGTTTTGATGGTTACCCTTTTTAAATTATTTTTTTCTTTTAATTTTATAATGTTCATTTATTCATTTTGAGAGAGAGAGAGAGAGACAGCATGAGCAGGGAAGTGGCAGAGAGAAGGGGGGTGGCAAAGAGAGAGGGAGAGAGAGCATATCAAGCAGGCTCCTTGCTGTCAGCACAGAGTCCAATATGGGGCTTGATCTTACAAACAGCGAGATGATGACCTGAGCCAAAATCAAGAGTCGATTGCTTAACCAACTGAGCCACCCAACGGTCCTGGTGATTACCTCTTTTTGATAATGCAACAGCAGGGAGACTAAACAACAGACCCTTGCTGATGTCAACCCCAACAGCTCAAGAAGAAGGAAGGGAGATAAACCTTAGGGTGAAGAACAGTAGTCACTAGTAAACACATGTCACTTTACTTTTCCAAATTCCTCTGACAATGCTCTTTCAGTCTTCTAAGAAGAAACAGGTCTAGGAATTTTGAGGGAGATATCCATGGAAGAAATTACCTGAGATTAGTCAGGCTTACCTCCTTTGCTTAGCTCCTCTGTTGGTCAGGACTTTTGAGACGCCCTGATTTTACTGTGGGGGGCACTTACTACTGAGGTATGGTCAATAATTACCATTCCCTGCATTGAGGTGGAAGACATTGACTTCCAAGGCTGCCCTGGGTCATACAACTATATTGAATGCAGCCAAAAAAAATGTAATCGCTGTGTATTATATAATAGGTTGAGTAATTGCTGAGCAGGGAAACTAAGATCAAGACCAAGTCCAAATTACAAAAGTGAAGTTGAAGATAAACTTGCGAAGATTTCAGAGCAGAGGCCTTTAGTTGCTAGGTGGTTTCTCTTAATTCCTTTTAAAGGAAAGTGCCATTACATGATTAAGGAATTATGTCAAAGTCTGCCATTTTGAAACTCTAGTACATATTAAAACATTATACTTAAATGATTATATTAAAGACATAATTTATGACACTTTTTTTGAAGTTCACCTTTTAATAAAGCATTTTAAAATTTGTAAGCAATTAAAGGTAATCACATAATCAATGCCAAGATAGCACAAAAAGCTAGGGATTATGACAGTGAATACATAAAACTGACTGAAATGAATTGAGTAAGAAAGATGGAAATGCACGGAAATAAAAATGACAATCTGTAAGGCACCTGGGTGGCTCAGCTGGTTAAGCATCTGATTCTTGATTTCAGCTCAGGTTATGATCTCATGGTTTCTAGGATTGAGCCCCGAGTTAGGCTCTGCACAGAGCCAGCTTGGAATTCTCTCTCTCCCTTTTGCTCTGCCTTTCTCTTACTTACATGCTTTCTCTCTCTCAAAATAAATAAATGAACTTAAAAAATATCTTAGGGGCACCTGAGTAGCTCAGTCAGTTAAGTGGCTGACTCTTGATTTTGGCTCAGGTCATCTACTCATGGTTTGAGAGATTGAGCACCACACTGGGCTCTGAGACGACAGCACAGAACCTGCTTACTATTCTCTCTCTCCCCCTCTCTCTGCCTCTTCCCCACTCACATGCTCTCCCTCCCTCTCTCCCTCTCTCTCTCTTCCTCTCTCTCTCAAAATAAATAAATAAATTTAAAAAGTTTTTTAAATGACAAACTGTAAAAGCTGCAAGTGGAATTAACTGTAAGATGTTTATTTAACCAAAGTGACTGCTAATGAGAATATAGTTGCTCACAACTAGTTAGTAATAGAAAAAAAGGAAATTTCAAGAAATTAAAAAGTCTCAGTATATTAAAATTATATAAAGCAATATTAAATAAAAGAAATGTAGATTTAAAAAGACAAAGACCAGGGCACCTGGGTGGCTCTCAGTCGGTTAAGCATCCAACTTCGGCTCAGGTCATGATCTCATGGTCTGTGAGTTTGAGCCCCACATCGGGCTCTGTGCTGACAGCTCAGAGCCTGGAGCCAGCTTCAGATTCTGTGTCTCCCTCTCTCTCTGACCCTCCCTCATTCATGCTCTCTCTCTGTCTCAAAAATAAATAAACATGAAAAAAATTAAAAAAAAAATAAAAATAAGACACAGACCTTTTTTTTTAAAAAGCATAAGGTTGATACTTAATACTGCTTAAATCTTTAGGTATGGGATGCACTGCCCAATTTATGCATCAGACAAGTGCTTTATAATATTTCAGTCTATAATATACATCTTTCTAACTCAGTTATAGTATATCTTATAGAGCTTGTAGGCAGGGTCTTGTCAGTCAACATTATTCCTATTCTTCTCCCACTGCCAAGAACAATTAATATAAACAGAGAGTGTGAATGGAGCAAAGTTTGAGAAACAGGTCTTATATTCATAAATAGAGAAAAAGGATAAATCAATAAAGGGCTTCCAAATTTCATATATGTTTGGTGTACTGACAAACGTTCACAAACATTTCCATGAATTCAGGAACATAATTTCCTTTCAAACTGAGAGTACTTCTATGAAATAAGTTAAAAGTTATATTATTCTTGTATGTATGAGGCAACTGAAGTTCAGTGTAACATTTCCATCTTTATTAGGTTATTAAGTGGGAAAAGGGGCATCTGGATCTAGACTTTGTCATTGCAAAGTAGATTTTGTTTTCTTGCATCACATGCACACCAAGTCCATGGATAGTTTTCTTCTTTTGCCAACAAGAAAACAATGCAAAGAGAAAGAGGTATAAGGAAAAAGAAGGGGGAAAATATGAAATATAGAATCCAGATATGAAATAAAATGAGGTGAAGAGAGAAAGAATGTATCTGAAGCCTAATTTTTCTGAAACACATCAGTATATTGTCCTCGAATCCTAATTGGAAGTAGTGTATTAAATTTATAATATTTACATTCAATTCTAAATTAAATTAAAACTTATGGAAGTTGAGAGCTAACAACAAAGACATTCACAAAGCATCCTAACTAGAAATTCTTTTGCACAGCATGAAGATGAGAGAAAAATAAATTTATTTCACTAAAGCAAATAGCATAATAATTTTACATTATAAATATTTTTGAATTAAGATTAATTTAAAAGCTGTATACCTTGACCTTAAAAGGCAGGAAAAACATTAGATGTAGTTTTCAAGAGATAACTAAAAACAAAAAAAATCAAATAATAATTTGTAGATTTCAACCATGAAAATTTTGGTTTTCAGTAAAACATGCTAAGAGTGCCTTATATCACCATATTAACATGGAAAATAAACAAGTTTTGAAACATAGGAAATCTAAGAATAAAAATGAAAACATTGAAGGATTAAATTTCAACAAAGATTTAATGAGTGTATACAATCACCCTATTTTCCAATTTTCCACCCCTCCCCCCACCATCCCACCACCTACCTTCTCTGGATCTCTTTATAAGAATCTCCCCCTAACTTTTAGGTGACTGTGGTTAAACTAAACTCTTCTTTCTTATTCTTCAGATTAAAAGGACTATAGGTTTTTTAAGAGTTTTAGCTTTGAAGGTACTGTGACCTTACCTCAAAGCCACAAGAATGAGAAATTAACCTTAACCATTTTCTTCTAAGTATCATCTCCCATCCAGAGTCTGACTGCTTTTGTTTGCCCTCCCCGGTCGGTGTTCCTCCAGGTGATTTTGTTTTCCCCTTTGACTTTATAATTGTTATTTGTTGGAGGATTAGTTTAGTGGGAATTTACTGAGGTCTTTTAGAAATGGAAATGGTTATACATATTTAAAAATCACCCTGGCTGCAGTGTGAAAAGAATAACAATGAGGAATGAGAAATACTGCTTAGAAAAGGTGGTAATCTGGGTGAAAGATGATGGTCATTTAAGTAGAAATATAAAGTGAAGTATGTTGAAAAGAGATATTTATAAGGTTACGTTTTTAGCTTTGGAATATTGATTGGAGGTAATCAATAAGAGAGTAGCTCTGGCCTGGGCAGCAGGTTGAATGTGGTGATCCAGGAAAAGGAGGTGAAAAATGAGGAAGAAGACAGTGAGATCTGTGCATAACAATAAAGAGCCTGAATGGAGTTCAAATGTAGGCACTTTGGAAAAGCCATCTAAAATTCAGCAAGAGCAGTCTTGGCTCAAGATATAGATTTGGTAATCATCAGCATCTAGGTGGTAATAAAAACAATGGCAATTGTGGAGCTTTCCTAGAAAGAGTATGTGGAGTTAAAAAAAAAAAAGAGAGAGAGAGCCTGAAACAAAACCCTGAAAAAACAAATTGAAAAGTGAGAATAATATAGCCTGCTAAGGATACTTGAGAAGTGATGCAAAAAAAAATATTTGATTTATGCAAATGTAAACAACTCTCACTTTGTAGTGGAAAGGACAGGAATATTTTTAAAAAGGGTATGAGATTTTTTAATGGAATTGATGAAGTTTTGGGGTGATGTTGGGTGGGGTGGTCTGGAGCCCAGAGACAAGAAAGAATTCTTGAAGACATCTTTGGTGCAAAAAGGTCATTTTATTAAAACATGGGAAAAGGCCCTGTGGGCAAGAAGAGCTGTGCTGGGGTAGTGACAGGTAACTCATTATATACCCTCAGTTTGGGAGGGGGTTAGGGGTAAAGTAAGTCTCTAAGATATTTTGGAAGCAAGGTTTCCAGGACCTTGAGGGGCTAGGTGTTGCTAGGAAAATGCCATTTATTACCTTTTAATAAAACATCAATCATGAGACCCTTCAGATGTATATCAGGGGGTCGTAAGTTTGGAGTATGATTGCCAGCACATACCTTGGGACAGTAGAGATACAGGAAGTAGACTTACAAGATACTCAAGGTTGAGATAATGTTAAACTAAGATTCTCTTTTGCCCCTACCAAAGTGTCATCCTTGAAGCAGCTGAGATCCTAGAGGGAGGTCATTCTGAGGGTTTCAAGGACTTGTCATTGGGTAATAGGCAGTAAGGGAATTTAATTTTTTCATTTTTCTTAGTTTTCCACATTACTGTGGCAAGCACTAAAACTCCTTTCCTTTGTTTTTGGTAGCCAGAAGTGTCCGAGGAATATCACACACATTCCACCTGGGGGAGAGTGGTAATGTTAGCCTATGTTTTGCCCTCAGCTTGCCCCAGCGTCCCTCATCAGAATAAACTTGAAAATGGATTATATAGCTATTCCCTAGTAAATCTGCAAAGGACCTCCAGACAAAACTCTCTCTTGAGCCCCAAACCTGCCAGATGTGTCTGCTTGATGTATGTTTATTTTTAGGAATCTCAAACTTGATTTGTGACTTCATTGTTTTTAACCTCAAAACCTCTCTTTTTCTCATCCCAAATAGCAATAATAGTTATTTGCTCATAACTATTGCTCATAGCATACAGTTATCCAAACTAGAAACCTAGAAAACAAGATCAGAAAACTCATTTTCTATTATTCCCACATCTTATTGAGTCTCCTCTTAAACTCCAAAGTGTCTGTGATTTTTTGTTTCCTTCTTTCCAACTCATCTTTATTTTCTGAAATCAGCTTTCAAATAAATTTGTCATAAGTCCATCTTCCACAGGGATATCAGAATTGGCCCTCTAAAATTTGATCTCCTTATGTTACATTTAAAAATACAATTTCATCTCCCAGTGTCTGCGTATTTCTAATGTTCCACCTAACAGATATTCTTTTTGTTTTTCAAATGATCTGTGTTCTTCCACTGCTCAGATTTTTCATGTGTTTCCTTTTTTGTTTTAAATGTGTTTCTTCTTCAATTTCTAAGTTACTATTATCTCTTTTAAAAAAGATTAATGTTTGTTTATTTTTGAGAAAGGGAGAGAGCATGAGCAGGGGAGGGGCAGAAAGAGAGGGAGACACAGAATCTGAAGCAGACTCCAGACTCTGAGCTGTCAGCACAGAGCTCAATGCGGGGCTTATACCCATGAACTGCGAGATCATCACCTGAGCTGAAGTCCTACATTTAACTGACTGAACGACCCAGGCACCCCAGTTTCTATTATCTCTTAAAGACTTAGTTCACATGTCACCACACCTATAGAAACTTTAACCATTATAGACAGAATTAATCATCTTTTCTATGTATTCATAACATTATAAATTTATAGTACTCATTACATTATTATGCTGGAATTATTTATTGTTTTTGCCCCAGGAAATTACTAGTTCATTTGGGACATTGATTTCATCTAGTTTTTTCTGCCCTTCTTACTCTGCACCTGTCTCAACTCCAAGATGTAGCAGAGTAATTGCTGTATTGGAGTTGCTCAATAAATGCTGAGTAAATGAATTGAGGTTCAGATGAGTTAGCAGAGTTAATCTTGGCTGTACTTGTAACCAATTGGAAACTTGGAACTGTCTTCATGCTTCAGTTCCAGAACTCTTGCCAAAAAGCTAAAGGACTGACTTGCCATGATTGCAGGTAAATATCAACTTGATCTCTTATCTGCATGCCAGTTGTCTCTTTCTATCTGTGATACTTTAAACTCTATTTGATAATTGTGAACATTTATATCTCTATTTTGAAATCTTTCAATCTTAAATTCTCTACCTAATGGCACAGGTGTTTACATGTTTTTCACTCAAGATTTCAGCTTTCTTATTCCTTTTGATTTTTTTTTTAAGTTCTAAGAAAATCATCGTGTCATTCTTTCTCTGAACCTCAGTTCTGTGTTAGGAATAGGGTTAAAAATGCCCATCTTATAGGGTTATAGATTAAAAGAAAACCCAATTTGGGGCAACTGGGTGGCTCAGTCAGTTAAATGTCCAATTTTGGCTCAGGTCATCATCTCACCATTCATGAGTTCAAGACCTGTATCAAGCTCTGTGCAAACAGCTCAAAACCTGGAGCCTGCTTCGGATTTTGTGTCTCCCTGTCTCTCTGCCCCTCCCCTGCTTATGCTCTCTCACTCGCTCTCGCTCTCACTCTGTCAAAAATAAACATTAAAAAAAATTTTAAAGCTCATTTATAAATCTATCTATATTAATTCATTTCATATCCTTCTAAAATCCCAGCTCGTTGGAGAGATTCTATGATGGCTATGTATTTCCATCTATTACCTTTTTCTTATTTGTAAAAGGAATTTAGAATTATACTGTGAGATTTTTACTTTTTTAGGTCCCTCTCTTATCTTGAGCTAATTTTCCTTTTAAGATTGGAGACATGGACTATACAAAAGTTTTCTCTGAACTTTTAGAAGTTCCTTCTTCTACAGGACAGAGTTTGTATTTAGTTATACTTACATATGCTTTAATGATATATTCCATTACTTTTCTGAAATTTTCTTCTTTGATTTCACAAATGAGAGCTTGATGGTCAGCATTTAAATGAGAGTTCACTTTTGTATTTCTTAAATAGTCAATAAATCATATTGTCAATATGCTCATTATTGATTCTGCAATGCCTATAATAGTGCATGGCATAAAACTGTATTTAGCTAAATGATCATAAATCCTGTTTTGGTCTAAATGAACTTAAACCTAAAAACTGGTTGATGGTAGTTCGCAATGGTAATAAAAACACACTTGTGAGTGCTTTCTGTGTGGCTAGCACTTCCTGCAAGTCAAAAATTTTATGTATGTTTTTTCAATTAATCCTCATTGTTTATTATAATAAACATGTTGTAATAATTGCCATCTAAGAACTGAGGAAACCAAGAAATGAGAGGTTTCACTACATGTTGACTGTGTACCAGATTTATAATCTGAATTGGAGGAATAATAATTTTTTCAACAACCCAAAAACATTTATTGAGTATTTGCTCATTATGTGTCAGGCATCTGAGTTTGATGGAGAGCCTGATGACATTTTTTCTATTTATTCATTAGAAGAGAGCTCTAACTTGAAGCCTTCCAGTTCTTCATAGCAGGCTAAGAATAATAAGGCAGAAGCCACCTCTTCCTCCCTCCAATTTTAATAAATAGTCTAAGAGGTATTAAAAGCAACTCACAACTGTGTTAGAAAACAAGAGATATATTCTGTAAATCAGAAACCATGAGGGTTTTCTGAAAGATAATTAGTAAAAAGAATTAGAAAAAAATCCTAGTCTAAGACTTGTGCAGGAGAAGAAAACTGAAAAGCATGGAAGTGGCTCCAAGGGTGCTTCAAGCCACAACACACTGGTGAGAGGTCCCAGGGAAAACTGACAGGTGGTTAGTTAGGGTATCCCACTCAATACATGAAAACATACATCTTTCCTTGTTTAACATGTCTCCCTTCATCATCAACATACCCCCACTTAGTAGGTTGCACATTTTAACTTTGGGTAATACGGACCTTTTAACAATATCGCATCTTCCAGTCTGCTAGCACAGATGTCCCATTTATTTGATCTTTGATTTCTTTAGCAATGTTTTGTAGTTGTCAGTGTACAAGGCTTTCACCATCTTTGTTGAAGTGTATTCTTAAATATTTTATTACTTTGATGCTATCATAAATGGTATTCTTTTCTCAATTTTCTCTTCAGATTAATTATTTTCAGTGTATAGAAACACACCTGATTTTTGAGTGTTAATTTTTTATCCTGTATCTTTGTTGTACTTGCTTATTAGTGCTAATAGTTTTTTGTGTGTAGAATCTTTATAGATTCTTACATATAAGATCATGTCATCTGTGAGCAAATAGTAGTAACAGTATAAATTACATAAATTATAAATAAGTAGGAAGTATAATTATAAATAAATAATATAGTAAAAATATGATTTTACTTCTTCTCCAGTTTATATGCCTTTAATTTTTTTTTTTCTTGTCTGATTGGTCTGGCTAGACTTTCCAGTATGGCATTGAATAGTAGTGGCTAGAGTTGGCATTCTTGCCTTGTACCTAATCTCAGAGAAAAAGTTTTCAATATTTCCCCATTGAGTCTGTTAGATATGGGCTTTTTATATACAGCCTTCATTCTGTTGAGTTAGTTTGCTTCTATTCCTAGTTTGTTGAGTGCTTTTATCATAAGAGTGTTGAATTTTGTGAAATGCTTTTTCTGTATCTATTGAGATGATTGTGGTTTTATTCTTCATTTTGTTAATGTGATGTATTACATTGATTGATTTTCATATGTTGAGTCAGACTTGCATTCTAATTGTAAATTCCACTTGTTTATGATGTATGATCCTCTTAATGTGCTGTTGGACACTGTTTACTAGTATTTTGTTGAGAATTTTTATATCAATATTCTTCAGGGATATTGGTCTGTAGTTTTCTTTCCTTGTGATGTCTTTGTCTGACATTGATATCAGGTAATGTGGCCTCATTTAATGAATTTGTGCCCTCTTCAATTCTTTGGAAGAATCTGAGAAGGATTACCGTTAATTCTTTAAATGTTTGGTAGAATTCTCCAGTGAAACTGTCCTGGGCTTTCTATGTTGGGAGGTTTTTAATTACAGCTTCAGTCTCATCACTAGATATAGGTCTGTTAAAGATTTTTTTTATTTCTTCATTATTCAATCCTGGTAACTTGTTTCTCTAATAACTTATCCATTTCTTCTAGGCTACCCAATTTGTTGGCATATA
Organism: Acinonyx jubatus; assembly: GCF_027475565.1. Lineage (NCBI taxonomy): Eukaryota > Metazoa > Chordata > Mammalia > Carnivora > Felidae > Acinonyx > Acinonyx jubatus. The sequence goes on from NC_069387.1 coordinate 52,846,174, forward strand.
ACTGTCCATAGCAGTGTCTTATAATTTATTTTATTCCTGTGATACTATTTGTAATGTCTTCTCTTTAATTTCTAATTTTAGTTATTTGAGCCTCCTCTTTTTTTTTTCAGTTAATCTAAGAGTTTGTCAATTTTGGTAATTTCTTCAGAATCCAACTCGTAGTTCCATTGATGTTTTTCTATTCCTTTTTTCATTTATCTTTCCTCTAATCCTGATTATTTACTTATTTTTGATAACTTTGGGCTTACTTCTTTTTCTAGACCGTTGAGGTGTAAGTATAGGTTGTTGATTTGAGGTCTTTCTGTTTTTTTAATATTATCTTTTATCACTATATACTTATATTTTAGCAGTGCTTTTACTACATCCCATATGTTTTGGTATGTTGTGTTTTCATTTTCATTTGTCTCCAGATTTTTTCTAAATTCTCTAGTGATTTCTTCTTTGATCTTTTGGTGATGTTGTTTAATTTCTACATATTTATGGATTTTCCTGGTTTCCTTCTGCTATTATTTTTTAATGTCACTCCATGCAGTCAGTGAGAATACATTGTATGATTTCAATTTTATTAAATTTGTTAAGACTGCTTCATTACCTAACATATGCTCTGTCTTGAAAAATGTTTCATGTACACTTGAGGAGAGTGTATATTCTGACAGATGGAGTGTTCTATAAATGTCTGGGTGCAATTGAGTCTAATTGGCTTATGGTGTTATTCACGTCTTCTGTTTCCCTGTTGGTTTTTATCTGGTTGTACTATTGAAAGTGGGGTATTGAATCTCTTATTCTTAATATGTTTCTGTTTCTACTATTAGTTCTGTCAGTGTTTATGTATTTGAGTGCCCTATTGTTAGATACATATTTATAATTGTTATATCTTCCTGATGATTGACCCTTTTCTCATTATATTGTCCTTCTTTGTCTCTTGCAATACTTTTTGGCTTAAAGACTATTTTGTCTGCCAAAAGTATGGTCATCCCTGTTTTCTTTAGGTTTTGTTTGCATAAAATATTGTTTCTCACCTGTGGGGGTAACTATAACCAAAAAATCATAGACTGGGTGGCTTAAATAATAATAACTTATTTCTCCTAGTTTTGGAGGTTGGGAAATCCGAGACTGAGGTATTAGCAGATTAGGTTACTGGAGATGGCTTTTTCCTGATTCACAGATGGCTGTTTCCTCATTGTGTCTTCATGTCATGGAAAAAGGGCATGAGAGTCCCCCTGGGGTCTCTTTTTTAAGGACAGTAATCCTATTCATGGGGGCTCTGCCCTTATGACATAATAACCTCCCAAAGGCCACACTTCTTTATACCATCACTTTGGAGGTTAGATTTTCAATATGAATTTTAAAGGGACAGAAACATCCAGGTTATTACAGACCCTTTCATTTTTAGCCTTTTGGTATCCTGGATCGAAAGTGAATCTCTTATAGACAGTATATGGTTGAATCTTATTTTTTAAATAAATTCAGACAATCTATGTCTTTTAATTGATGCACTTAATCAAGTTACATTTAAAGTAATTGTGGATAGAAAAGAACTATTGCCATTTTGTCAATTGTTTTTCTTCCTTTCTTAAATTTTTTGTTCTCATTTCCTCTCTTGCTGATTTTCTTTCTTTCTTTCTTTCTTTCTTTCTTTCTTTCTTTCTTTCTTTCTTTCTTTCTTTCTTTCTTTGTAATGGCATGTTTTGATTCTCTTCTCATTTCCCTTTATGTATATTCTATAGACATGTTCTTTGTGGGTACCATTGCAATTACATAAAACAAGTTAAAGTTATAACCATCTATTTTATTTTTTTAAATTCTTTTTTACATTTACTTATTTTTGAGAGACAGTGAGGCAGAGCATGAGCAGAGGAAGGACAGAGAGGGAAGAAGACACAGAATCTGAAGCAGGCTCCAGGCTCTGAGCAATCATTCAGGGCAGAGCCCAATGTGGGCTTGAGCCATGAGATCGTGACCTGAGCCAAAGTCGGACACTTAACCAACTGAGCCACCCAGGCACCCCATTTTTAAATTTTTTTTAATGTTTATTCATGTTCGAGAGACAGAGACAGAGCATGAATGGGGCAGGGGCAGGGAGAGAGGGAGACAGAATCCAAAGCAGGCTCCAGGCTCTGAGCTATCAGCGCAGAGCCTGATGCAGGGCTCAAACTTGCAGATGGCAAGATCATGACCTGAGCTGAAGTTGGTCGCATAACCGACTGAGTCACCCAGTTCTCTATTTTAAACTGAGAACAACTGAACTTCAACTGTATATGAAAATTATTTTGTGTATTTGCCTCCATCCCACTTTGTTGTTAATGACACAATTATCCTTTTTATATTGCATGTCCATTAACATAAATTTACATTGACTCTTTATGCTTTTAAAAATCTAAATTAGATTTATAAGTGATTTACTCACCTACATTACAATAATACAGGAATTTATATTTCCTTTACTAGGGAATTTTTCATTTGATATCGTTTTGTGTTGCTATTCATCACCCATTCACTTCAACTTGTAGAACCTTCAGTGTTTCTTGTAGGGCAGATCCAGTGTGATGAATTCCCTCAGCTTTGACTTATCTGGGTAAGTCTTGATTTCTCCTTGCCTTTAAAGGACAATTTCGCCAGATATAGTATTCTTGGTTGGCAGTCTTTTACTTTCAATATTTTGAATATTATATTATATTCCTTTCTAGCCTGAAAGGTTGTTTTGCTGAAAAATCTGACAATAATCTAATGGAAATTGCCTTGTGTGTGATGAGTTACTTTTCTCCTATTGCTTTCAAGATTTTCTTTTTGTCTGTGACTTTTGACAATTTGATTTGATGTGTCTTGGTGTAGGTCTCATTATATTTTATCCTAGATGAACTTCTTTAAATTCCTAAAATTTCTTCACTCAGATTAGGAAAATTTGGGTCCATTGTCGTCAAATAATTTTTCTGCCTCTTTCTCTTTCTTCTTCTGGCATTCTCATAATGCATATACTGTTCTGCTTCATGATGGTGTACCATAGGTCTTTTATATTCTTCATTTTTATTAATTTTTTCCCCTTGGGTCAGTCTTTGAATTTGTTGATTCTTTTCTGTTTAATTTTGAATCTCTCTAGTGAAGTTTCCATTCAGGCAATATCTTCTTCAGTTCCAGAACTTCTCTTAGGTTCTTCTTCCTAGTTTCTATTTCTTCATTAATAATTTCACTTTGCTTACGCATTGTTTTTCTGATTTCATTTAGAGGTATATTCTGTATTTTAATCCATTGAATATCCCTTTGATGGTAAATTTGAATTCATTTTCTGGCAATTCATATATCTCCATTTCTTTAGGGACAATTTCTGGAGATTTAATTTCTTCTTTTAAATGTGTTGTGGTCCCGTGTTTCTTTATATGTCTTATTATTTCTTGTTGGAATTTTGGCATTTGAAGAATCAGCCAATTCTCTGTGGCTTTGTACAGGGATAAGTTTCACTACTTAGCCAGACTAGAGATTCTCTAGACCTCTCAACTTTTTTCTGGGTGTGTTTCCTCCCCGGGCTATTTGAAGAAGTTTGCTGGTGCCTACTTACAAGTTCTTCCTGGTGTCTGAGATACTGCAGCCTCCCTGTGTTAGTAAACTACAGTACTGGTTCTCCACCTAGTGTCTATCCATGGTACTACATGATTCTGGTGCATGGTTTATTGTCTTTGTTCCCAGAGCCTCAAATCTGGCCATCTACTCTTGTCAGTACTTGGATACAAACTGGTCCCTCATGCAGCCCCCTTACAAGTCAGAACATTGGATATAAGTTCTACTGCTTTAAGTCCCCATAGAGAATATAGGAGTTGGGGGTTTTGTCCCAGTTGGCAAGAAAGTTGACAGTGTCAGATTTTCCTACTGGGCTTGCATGGTTGGCTTCACACTCTCTAGGATGCAAAAATGTTTTAAGTGGTTTCTGGATTTCTCATAGAGGTATTTGTTCAGTTGTTGTTGTTAAATCTATGCATCCATGGGGGAAGGTGGGTTGGGGGCTCCTATTCTGTCATCTTGCTGACATCATTCCCATCTACATTTCTTAATTTCTGATGTCAGTAACATGATTATTTTTGGGAAATGATTAGAACCTGAAAATTTTAATTTCTCTTTTATAATGTAAAGACAGTAAATAATTCTACAAGAATTCCTAATTGGCATTCCTTGAAGAAAATATTCATACAATTTTTTTCTAATCCTGCTGGACAAATTTAATATCTTTGTCCTGTGAGTCTTGTTGTTCCCTTCACCAATTTAGTAAAATTGATTTTGATATCATTCCACCTTTTGTGTTTCACTCTTGGATGACTTCCTATATCTTATATAAGAACGCTTAATTATTTCTAATAAGTGGTAACATTTACAACTTTTCTCAAGTCTTTTCAACTTCATCAAAATTCCATATGCAGAATGAAAGTACACACATCTTTCCAGCCATGGAACGGCTGTATTGGGCCTTTTATCTCTTTTTCCAAGCATGACCTCATGCAAGAAACATACTAGGTTATAGTTAGACAAAAGATCAACACAGTTTCATTGAGCAAAACCCTCAAGGATGTGAGGGAGTGAGTGATAGGGACATAACTATGGGGAAGAGTTTTCCTTGTAGGAATAAAAGCAAGAACAAATAACCTGAGACAAAATAATAAGCCTGGGATGCTCAAGGTACAAGAAGAAGACTAGTGTGGATGGAGAGGAATGAGTAAGAAGTAGAGTAACAGAAGATGAGATCAGAAGAGTAAGAGGGAATACTTGTGGGGAACAGATAGTTGGGGTGGGGAGGACAGATCATTTAGGGTCTTGTAGGCCATCGGAAAAACTGGATATTACTAAGAGTGAGATGGGAAAACAGGGAGTAATGGCATGATCCAATTTTTATTTTGAAAGAATTTTTGTAGTTACTGTGTTGAGAGGGAGGATGAGAGCAGAAGCAGAAAGATCTAATAGGCTGAACATGATGGTGCTACCCGCAGTGGTGTAGAAGGCAATGAGAAAGACCTGTCTGAATCGGCTTGGGTTACTATAAAGAATATACCACAGACAAGGTGGCTTAAACAACAGAAATTATTTCTCATAGTTCTGGGGGCTGAAAGTCTTAAGATCTGGATACCAGCATTGTTGGGTTCTGGTGGGAACACTCTTCCTCATTTTCAGATAGTACCTTCTTGTGTCCTCACAGAGCAGAAAGAGAAAGTAAGCTCTTATAAGGACACTAATCCTATCATGAGGGCTCTATCTTTATGACTTAATTCCCAAAGAACCCATCTCCAAATATTATCACATTAGGGTTTAGGATTTTAGCATATGAATTTGGTGGTGACACAAACATCCAGTCAATAACAAAATAATATTTTAATGCTAGATTTAAAAGGAATTTGCTTATGGGTAAATCAACAAATTTTGTTAAAATTAATTTGAAAATAAAACACCTATAACCACTAGAGTTAAAGTATTTTTTTAGAACATTGAATAATTTGTTGTTTTCATTTTAATTTGTTCTCCAATAATAGTGATGATTTATAAATTAAAAAAAAAGTTCCATTTCTAGCTGAATTCCTAGAAATGCCACCTTTGAGAATGTCTAGCCACTTCCCTCTCAGTTAGTCTATACTGTTCATGAAGGAATAAAGAATATCTTATCACCATGGCCATCTCAGACATCATCTAGAAATCTTTAATAATATTAAATAAAAAATAACAGCCTTGACTGTCCTGCTCTAATTACCTGATGTTGCAACCAAATTAGAAAATGATGCTTTATCAATGTAGCGATGGTAATGTTAAAGGACTAGGTAATGTTAAAGTACCAATTGGTATATAGGAAAGGTGGGTATGCTTTTTATGATAAAAATAATGTTTTTAAGTAAATAAGATAAGCCATTTTTAATTCTATGCATATATAAGCATTATAGTCTTTTTATTAATCATTTTAACTTTTCTTTCTGCTTTTTCATAGATGTTCTTAGTAGCCCTGTCACTCAGCTTTATGTGTAAGGCACTCGGTGGAGTTGTTATGAAAAGTTCCATCACTCAGATAGAAAAGAGATTTGACATATCATCTTCTGTTTCTGGCTTAATTGATGGAGGCTTTGAAATGGGTAATTTTTATTTCTATTTTTATTATTACTTAGTAACCAGATTTGTTGAGGTAAAACTGTTCATAAAAGCTCTACACCATTGATTCTTAGGAGTAAATTCTATCCCCCACCCCAGGGGCAATTTGATGATATCTGATGTCACTTTTGGTTGTCATAACTGGGGGGAGGGAGATTGTTATAGACATCTAGTAGTAGAGGGTAAGAGTGCCACTAAAAATCCTACAATGCACAGGACAATCCCCACAAAAAAGAATTAATCTAACTTAGAATGCCAATAATGTAGAGGTTGAGAAATGCTGATTTATACAAACTCATTGCTTGCAGCTAATACTTTTTAGGGCTGTACCTTTCCTCTCTCAAGGTGCCCTAGTGAAAAAAAAAATTTTTTTTTAAAGTTTGGAGAGAGGATTATGATTCTGATGATTTAAGGAAGGAGGAACAGCTTTGGAGCAACCTCTGTTCTACTGTTTGGGTATAAAATTTGGGGTGAAAGGTTTTTTTTATAGAACATTGAATGTATTGCTTTGTTTTCTTTAATTCAGATATCTCTAATAACAGTGAGGTTTTATATTATTACTGGACAATATTTTCTCTTTATGAATTCATAGCTTATTACCTTTGCCTTCTCCCCCTTCAGAATTTTTTTCATTTTAAATAATATCCAAGCTTATTGAACAAATATTAAAAAGTATTATAAAATGTTTAACTTTCATCAGCTTCAAGGTTTATGTTGCTCTCGAATTTTGCATGTAATTGAATATGCTAACACCCACTGAATTAATTCCATTCTGGATTTTAAGGCATTAGTTTACTTTTGCAAATTTTTCTTTGCTTCTCCTAACATGTCCTGTGTTTCTTCTTGAGGATGACTGGTGAAAATATCACCGATTTGATAAGATATGATTAAGTGGTCATCACCTTGTAAGCGTGATGTCCTCACAACAACTTGTAAATTTTACAGTTGTATCTTTTTCACGTCTTATTTCTTCCTTCAGCTCTGTGGTTCTACTTGCATTCTGTGCATGTTTGCTCATCTTTTTATTGGTCTTCAAAGTAACATTGACATCTTCTGCATCCCCCTTCTTCGTGGTGGCCACCGTTTTGGTCCCTTTTTAGACTTCTTAATGATTTGAGGGGACTCAAAAATTATGTATGCTGTATTAATTACAAATATTTTCTGTAAGTTTGCTGTTTATCTTTTAAGTTAATTTAAAGTGTATTTAGCTATTGAATATTTTAAAAAATAATTGTATAAAGAAAGACCCATCTATATTTTTATTATGAATTCCGCTTTTTCATGATTAAGAGGTTATCGACACCTTGCATCCTTCACTCTTCACCTCTGAGATTTAATAAAACCATCTAGAATTTTAGTTTTGGATTATTATTAACTTTAAATTGTAATTTTCTGTGTGTCTCTTTTTATTGAGGAATGGATTCTTAATATTTTTGTTAAACTTTGTAGCTATTTGACAGCAATTATGTGGGCATGGTTTTAGGTTTTCCTGGTTTCTTTGCTTACCACTGTTACTTGAATCTTATGACTTCAAATCTCATCTTTAGTTTTTCTAGAGTAGATCTTTAAGTTGTTATATTTTCCCACAAATAATTGAACACATAACATATTTCCTAAGCTCTTGCTTGTTGGAAAATATATTTACCATTGTATTCAAGTAATAATTTGAGTATGGAATTAAAATTTCAAAATCTTTTCCTTGGTACATTTAAAATATTTACCTACTGCCTTTTAACACCCAATATTACATATAAGACATCATTATAAATATCATTGTCATGCACTGATGAGTACCTCCTCTTTATCTCTGAATTTCAGAAATTTTACTGACATATATCAGGGCTGTTTTTTTTTTTTTATATTACTTCTGGAGAAATGTATCTGAGGGGTTAACTTTAACTGAAGGTTTCCCTTTAACTCAGGGAATTTATTTTCTATTTTTAGATGTGTATCTTTCTCTCTATTATTTATTTTTTTCTGGAACATATATAAGACAAATATTAAATTTCCTCACAGTTTGGTTCCTTTAACTTTTTCTGTCTAAAATTATCTTTGTTTGGAACACCTGGGTGGCTCATTCAGTTAAGCGACCGACTTTAGCATAGGTCATGATATTGCGGTTCATAGGTTGGAGCCCCCATGTCAGGGTCTGCGTTGAGAGCTCAGAGCCTGGAGCCTGCTTTGGTTTCTGTCTCTCTCTCTGTTCATCTCCCACTTGCTCGCACTTTCTCTCTCTCTCTCTTTCAAAAATAAATAAGCATTAAAATTCTACTTTCATTGACTTTATTTTCCATCAATCTCTGATACTGTCTTCTATCTTATTAGCTCCCAATATGTACATTTCTCTATACTATTTAAAATTTTTTTTAATGTTTATTTTTTTGAGGGGGGAGGGGCAGAGAGAGAGAGAGAGAGAGAGAGAGAGAGAGAATCTGAAGCAGGCTCTAGGCTCTGAGCTGTCAGCCGACTTGGGGCTCAGACTCACTAGCCGTGAGATCATTACCTGAGCTGAAGTTGGACACTTAACCAATGTAGTTACCCAGACATCCCTTACTATTTTTGATTTACAAAAATTCTTATTATTCTCTATTTTTAGTCTGCCAGTTCTTATTTTATGGATGCACCATACCATAGTACCTCTAGAGATACTAACTGGATTTTTTCAGTTCCTCCTCTTTTTAGTTTCCTTATTTAACTGTTTCTCCATAAGTTACTTTATCTACCAGTTCATTTTGGCACTTTTATTGAATTTTTTTTCCCTATAAACTGCTTTAGTAATTCTTGATTTGTGTCTATTTGCTGTTATACATGTAGCTCCAGATGGATTAGGTTGGTCATGACTTCCTCTACTTGGAATACTCTTCTTCCCCTTTTTTAATCTAAATAATTTATACTAGACATTAAATCTCAAATGGCCTCTCCTCCAGGAAACTTTCTTGTAACCCCTACTTAATTTAAGCTCTTCTTTTCTGTGATCTAATACCACCTCTGTTCATCTATTTATTTTTATCACTGGTATATATGTTCCTGGAGGACAAATACTATCGTTTATTCCTTTTTTTTTTTAATTTCTAGCTCTTAACACTATGGCAGGTACTTAATAGGAATTTAAAAAATTATAGGAATGAATCAATAAATCCCTGAATGAACACCTTCCTCTCAGGTCAGGAAGATTTTCTGCATTTTTTTTCCAGCCAAAAACAATTCAAACCAATCTAAATTCTTCAGTAAAATTTTATGTCACTAATATTACCTGGTCATTCGAGTGCTTTCTTTCCTATCTAAAACTCATTCTTCTTATTATTAATAACATATAATTTTACAGTGAGTGATTTAATGTAAGTAGGTTTCACCTTCTCAATTGAATTACATGACCTTTGGGGGAAGGTACTATGTCTTATGCTTTACTTGTATTCATTCTGGGGCTTTCCATTCCACTGGACACACAATTGTACTGTCAATGTTTGCTATGATTAATCATGTCAAAATAATTTTATTCTCTTTCTAGGAAATTTGTTTGTGATTGTATTTGTGAGTTACTTTGGATCCAAACTACACAGACCAAAGATAATTGGAATTGGTTGCTTCATTATGGGAACTGGAAGTATTTTGACTGCTTTACCACATTTTTTTATGGGCTAGTAAGTGTTAAACAGTTCTGTCCTTAATTATCATTTAACTATAAATTAATGGTAGAATTTCATCTTTTTTCCTTTTAAACAAGCAGTCATCTTTTAAGAGGAATACCCAGTAAGCATGTGTAGAAATGAAGTATATTTTGTATAAGTAACTTACTGCTTTATCAGCCATGGCTTTCATTGACTTTCAGATATGAATAGCACTAAGAAAGGTATACATTTTCATAGGAAGTAAATGAACTTTTTATGGCCTTTTGATATGACATACACTGCATGTATTTGCTTACAAGTTTTTTTTTAATGCTCAATAAGAGTTTATCACCTAACCCACTACCATACCCATTGAGAGTATTCTTCTTAAGGTCATTGTATCATTATGAGTAGAGTCAAATACTAATGACAGCAAACCTAAAATAGTGATGGCTTAAATAAGATAGAAACTTATTTTCCACATAAAAAAATTAATGTAGCCAGACTAGGCATAATAGATTCATGCTTCTTTTTTATCATATTTCTCTGTCTTTTTAAAAAAAATGTTTATTTATTTTGAGAGAGGGAGAAAGACAGCATGAGTGGGTGGGGGCAGAGAGAGAGGGAAAGAGAGAATCCAAAGCAGACTCCGTGCTGTCAGCATAGAGCCTGATGCAGGACTTGATCTCATGAACCATGAGATCTGACCTGAGCCAAAATCAAGAGTCAGACACTTAACCAACTGAGGCACCCAGGTGCCCCAATATTTCTCTGCCTTGCATGGCGTTAACCTCATGCTCCAAACTGGCAATGTTGTTCCAGGCAACAAGATAAAAGAAGGGAAGAAGAACCAGAAGAAACAGTGCCTGCTGGCTGGGGCTTAAGAAATATTTTCAGAACTATAACACTTATCCTAACTTCACATTGGGCAGAACTTTGTTACATTTCACATCCAGATATAAAGACATTGGAAAAAGTACACTTTATTCCAGGCTACCATGCTCCTAGCTAAAAATCCCACCTACTATTACAATGGAAAGAGAGAAGAATAGATATTGAGAGTTAATGAACAATTTCTGCTAAAGATATTACTTATTCATTGTCAACACAATGTCGTGTCTTTTGGCATACTAATTCCTTTCCCCACCTTTATTTGACTGTCATAAGAATTTTCTTCTTCCTGGTACTCCTGCTTCTTATTTTCATTATATTTCTGTTTCTTGATTTATTTTCTATATATGTGGTTTCTTCATCATGCCCATACTTCTGTTGCTGACACCATAATGTCAGTATCCCCTAACCTCCCTTTTCAGTCTTCTTCATTTTTCATTCTGGATTTTTTGTATGAAGTGTGTGCATTATACGTATCAATCACATATATATATTAATTTTTTCTTACACTTAGTCTCTATATAGTCAACCAGTTCATGGGTATCTCCAGCCTAACATCCGATAAGAATTTCCCATTCATATATTCAAAACTAAATTCATCCTTGTGTCAAAACCAGTTCAGATTTTTCACATTCACTCTCTCAATAATGATTAATTTAACCACAGTGGAACTCAAACCAAAGTCAAGGGGCTCATTCTAGATTCTCTATTTTGACACAGATGACAAGTGGCCACCAAATCTTCCTTATTCTACTTCCAATGTGTCAGATTGTCTCCTTTCATCCCTATTTTTCCTAACCTAACTTAAGCTTCCCACATCTCGGGCCTAGAGTTTTTGCCTTCAGTCTCAACTCCATTATAACTCATATTCCATACTATTCATTTTCAAACACAAATCTAATTATTTTATTCCTGCTTAAAATTCCCAATTTCCTACAGCAGTGTTTTTCAAGCTTCAGATTCTGACCCACTAGGGGACCAATTCAGATTATTGAAACCAACAACTTTTGAGAGGATAGGATAGAATAAATAGAAGAATATACAGTATGAGAGCAAATATTGTTCTATAAAACTTTTATTTTGATTGTATATATATATATATATATATATATATATATATATATATATATATATATTTGTGTGTATGTGTGTGCATGCATGCATATGTATATGTTGTTGTGATGCAAAATGTGTTTCTTACTATTGGTCATAGTTGAAAATGTTGAATGCCTCTTGCCTATGGATTAATATCCAAACTCGTTTACATATAACCTGACTATCTTTCTAGCTTCATCTTACACTGCTCCCCAGAGTGGAGAATCATACTCAAGGCTTGTGGTGTTCCCCCATGCGCCATGCATGATAATGTTATATCTTTGTGCATGGTGTTTCTATAGCCTTGCATAATCTTCCTTCTTTGTCTGTTGATCTCCTATCCTTTTTTAAGGTTTATCTTGCATGTCCTCTTCATTGTGAATTCTTCTTTAGTTTACCACCTTCCCCACCTCAGAGGAAAGCTGATCATCCCCTTTTCCTTTATGACAACTCAGGACCTATTATATTAAAATTATCATGTCTTTTATTGTATATGTTTATCTAATAGAGAATAAAATGCCCTCGGTACAAAAGCTGTGTGTTTTATTTCTAGTTCCCTGGAGCTGAGCATAAAGCCCGGCCTGCAGTAGGCTGCCCTTGGAGCTCACAGGACACCTCAGTATTTTTGGATCAACACTGTCCCTATACTAGCTCCATCTCTGTTGTTTTTATTAAGTTCTTCCTCACTCAATTGAAATAGACTAGAATTTTTTAAAACTAAGTTTTGTAGTTAGACATTTGAGTGTGTGTGGGGGAGATGGGGGTATGAATATCTGTGACAGAAGATCAGACAGGTATTGATAAAATATATAGATGAACTGGTATGCATTATAGATTGACTTGTAAAACACTAAAGTTTATTAAATGTTATCAGAAAGTTTATCAGGAGGTTTAGATTGGGACCACTTGAGGATAATTCAAATGGGTGGATAGGTATAGTTAGCAGGGGATTTTTTTGTTTCGTTTTTTAACAAAGCATGAAACCAAGATATTGTACCTCTTGAACAGAATACAAGCACTCCTAGAATGATAATCCTCCTTTCCTGGGGAGTATTGAATAATATTTCTTAGTGGGCATTCCCATTCATTTGTACCCATTTCTTCCCCTAAAATACAAGCTGGGAAATTCACAAAAGGGATTATGATAACTTAGAGAAAAAAAACAGTGCAAATAAAGTGGGAAAATTTATCTGTATTTCTGGGAAAGTAAAACTGTTCAGTAGATAAGCAAAGCTTTAAATCTGGTGATATTCTTACAGTTACAGGTATTCTAAAGAAAGTCTTGTCAATCCATCAGAAAATTTAACAAGCTTTTCAACCTGTTCAATTAGTGAAAATTTGTTACTCAATAGTACATCACCTAAGATAGTAGAAAAAGGTAAGAATTGATAATGTCACTAATTCTATAACTGGTCAATTTAAATGTGAAAATTATTATGAGATTCATTAGCAAAAGTGGTTAAAAATAGGAAAAGTATTTGCATTATTATGTACATATAACAAAACCATGCTAATATATGTTATATATAAGAAGCTTTTAGAAGTAATAAGAAAAGAAGAATATTTTGGGGCATGTGGGTGACAGTCAGTTGGGCCTCTGACTTCGGCTCAGGTCATGATCTTGCAGTCTGTGAGTTCGAGCCCTACGTCGGGCTCTGTGCTGACAGCTCAGAGCCTGGAGCCTGCTTCGGATTCTGTGTCTCCTCTTTCTGCCCCTCTGCCTCTCATGCTCTGTCTCTGTCTCTTTCTCTCACTCAAAAATAAAAAACATTAAAAAATTAAAAAAAAATATTTCAGTAGGAAATTGGCAAAGAATATATACATTTAAATTAGGAAAGTGGTATAAATATGTTAAAAATGCAACTTTACTTCTTAGGAGAAACACAATTATTACACCAATTAAAGATTATTTTTACCTATTAAGACACAAATTATAAATTGTAGTTATAATTTTTTTTGCCTATTGGGTGTTTCTACTTATTAGGAAAACATTTCAAAAAATATTTTTCTACCTGTTTTTATTAAAAATAAAAAGAAATGCTATAGAGGGAAAAACATTTATGTATTTCTGGGAGTATATAAATTTCTAGATTTTTGAAAGTTAATTTTCAATATAGTAAAGAACATACATGCTTAAATCAGCATATCTACTTTTACTGACTTATCTTAAAGAAATAATCTGGAATGTGACCGGATTTATTTACAGTTCTAGCTACGGCATACCTGTTTAACAGAATGAAAACTTCAAAATATTTTGTGAGTAAAAAGTAAGGGATTAATTAATTAATTAATTAAGTTACAAAACTTATTCAGCACACCACCATGCAGTCATTAAACCCTGATATCAAAGAAATCTTAAAAACATGGGGAAATTGACATAACATGGTGTTAAGTGTAAAAGGAGATTATAATATGATCTGGACATTTAAAAATATAATGTACATAAATATTATGCATATTTTTATGTGAACTGAAAATGTGGAAGATACATGCAAACATGAGAAGTAGCTCTCTGCATGTGGTGGGATTATAGATAACTTAGTTTTTACTTGTTTACTTTTTGCTTTCCTATATTGTCAAATTTTGTAAAGTAACTATCAATCAGTCTTATAATTCGAAAAAATAAAAAAAAAATGTTAAATGGAATAATTAAGGGATTAAAACAGTTGAGTTTCTTATATAAATGCTAAAATTAATATTTAAAATAAAACACTCTTGTCTGCATAGGTTGTGAAAAGGAATCTGGATCATATCTATGGATATATGTACTACTGGGTAATATGCTCCGTGGAATTGGGGAAACCCCCATAGTACCCTTGGGGATTTCTTATATTGATGATTTTGCTGAAACAGGACATTCTTCTTTTTATTTAGGTAATGTACAGAAAATATTAGATTTTATGATTACTTTCCTTGGGTCCACCCTTGAAATAATAGTGTTCCTAAATTCATTTTTTACTTACTAAAAAATTCTTTGGAGACTTGTATAATGTTATTATTGGCATCTGATAAAATTGTTTTATAATATTTTTAGGTACTTTGCATGCAATATCAATGATTGGTCCAATCATTGGCTTTATACAGGGATCTCTGTTTGCTAAAATGTACGTGGATATTGGATATGTAGATCTCAGTAAGTATAATAAGAACAAGGTAACATAATAATACTTTTCACGTACAGGACATCATCCTTCCAAATACTGAATCCACTTTTTCAGTAGTCCTTTACTATTTGTGTGATGAAGTGTGAACAAAATTAAAAAAATAGTGTCTCAGAATTGATGTAATAGAGTTTAATTTCTGTATCTATGAAGGGCAGCAGTCATTATTATTGCTCAGAATTTATTGCATTTCAAAATGATTTTTTGACTGGCTACTTATAATTCTTTATTCTAGGCAGTATCAGAATTACTCCTAAGGACTCTCGTTGGGTTGGTGCTTGGTGGCTTGGTTTCCTTGTGGCTGGACTATTATCCATTATGTCCTCCATTCCATTCTTTTTCCTGCCCCAAAATCTGGATAAACCACAGAAAGAAAGTAAAGATTTAGGATATTCGCATTTCCCCAAAACAAATGAGAAAAGGAGTCAAATAGCTAATGTGACCAACCGTGGGCAAAATATTAGTGAAAATATAACTGGTAAGTATTTCACATTTATAGTCAATTTGGAATTGTTAATTTCAAATGAAAGTAGACGAAACTATTTCTTAGTTGCCACTGGGCAGAAAGCATAGTTCTGACTCTGTTTGATGGAAACTTTTAGAGACGTATAGAACGAGATGTTTCAAGGTCCACGTCATCCATCTCTAGATAACCATACCTGGTCCTGTCTTGCTAGACTCTAACACTTACTACAATTATTTCTAAGAAAGTCCTTCCACTTTTAACATCCGTTACAATTAGTCACCCCTCTAATTATAGACCCAGACCACAAAATTCATGCCATGGACAGAAGTTATGAATTTTTCACACACCTGTTTGTAGGCACAGATTGTTCTACTATTATTGTAATAATGTCACCTGAGACACAACATCATTATTCTCTTCTTCTCCTTGTACCACAAGAAAGGTGATTTATAATACTATATAGTATTTTAAAGCAGAAAAGTTGCATACCAAGAAACAGATCTGAGTCCTGCATTAAATAGAACTTTATAATTTTTTAACTTTGGTCTTCTCATTTCTGTGAACTTTCTACTTAAAGGTAAAATTCTACTTAATAATTGTATTATTAACATAAAAATTAATACTAAGTGCTAACAAATAAGAGACATTGCATGTCTAGTCACTTTTGTTTCTTGAGCACCTAGCATATTGCCTGGGACCCAGTTGAAAACCAAATATTTGTTGAATGAATGAATAAATTAATTAATGATACATGCAGTTGTATGGTAGAGTGCTAAGAATAACCAAATATGAAGTGAACTGAGCAAGTTGCAAAACAGCATGTATGTATGATTTCACTTTGGGGTAAAATAAACTAATTGAATAGATATTAATGAACATATGGAAAAATGAAGGAAAATATAAAAACTGTTGACAGTAGAATTGCAGGGTACTCTGATTTTCTATGTTATATATTTAAGTAATTTTCAATCTTATATAACTTTTATATTTACAAAATTAAGATATTAATGTATACTTAAGCTGCATTGTAATATCTTATCTTTATAATTTTATAGATTTTTTCCAGTCCTTGAAAAGCATCCTTACCAATCCCCTATATGTTATATTACTGTTTTCATCATTGCTACTGTCCAGCAGCCATATTGGTGCTATTACTTATGTCTTCAAATACATAGAGCAACAGTATGGTCAGTCAGCATCTGAGGCTAACGTTTTTCTTGGTAAGACACATTATTTATGTTTGTTTGATAAGCTATATACTACCAAGTAATTGAGTTTCAAGTGACATTTCGTTGTGAAGGCAATTTTATATTTTAGTAAGTATAATTTCTAATTATTTTTTTGCAAATCTTGTTGAATTTGTCTGTCTCATGGTGTCATCATTGTTCTGCATTTGAAGTCACATATCATGCTATTTTTGAGAAGATGAATTCCTAGAAGAAAAGTTGCATGTGAATGGACTATTTAGATATAGTATCTGTATAATTGAATTTTATAGTTTAGTGTTGAGATCCTGAGACAAATCCTTTTGTAATGTAATCATAATTTCATAATTCGTTGACTTTAAATCAGAACTCAGCTACCTACAAAAAATAGGAAAGAGAAAACAAACACATCATTGATGTCTACATAATTCAAACAGGTATCATATTTTATGAGTTATTTTTCTATAATATCTGTTTCTAGTGACATATTGAGACTTGCTTTTGAAGAAAAGGTTTTCTTATATAATTCTTCCCTCACCACCAGTATAAAATGAGATTACTATTATTTTATTTATTTATTAATTTTTGGAAAGAGAGAGAGAGAGCATGAGTTGGGGAGAGGAGCAGAGAGAGAGGGAGAAAGAGAATCCTAAGCAGTCTTCATGCTCAGTGCAGAGCCCAACACAGGGCTCAATCCCTCGACCTTGGGGTCATGACCTGAAATCAAGAGTCAGACCTCAACTGACTGAACCACCCACGTGCCCCAATATGAGATTTTTAAGAGCAGTACATTACCTAGTACAGTACTCAGCACATTGTAGAAACTCAGTAAATATTTGATAAATTAAACTGAACGTCTCAAGTGGCATGTGAGTAGGTCATAAGTAAACAAGAAAATAATAATTATGTTCAATACTTTTATTGAACTTAAGGTAAAAGTTTAAATGGTAAAAGTTGAGTTTGACTCCCAGTAAGGTTCCCAGACTGAATTATGTTGTTGTTGTTGTTGTTGTTGTTGTTGTTTGTTGTTGTTGTTGTTGTTAGAGGGATCTTTACCCTTAATAACTCTTGCAGGACAATGACATGGAAAAATTATAATAGGGGTCCTTTTTAATACCATATTTAGGCCTATTTATCATTTTAGGGTATATGTGTGTTGGGATGAATAAAGAAGAGATATTAATTCTAGTATTTAATTTTAAAGTGATAGACAAATTTAGAATGAGTTTTTAAGGATTGGAACTCTTCATTTTGAGGAGGTGTAAAGGATTTAGATGGTAGAATGCAAGTCTCATAGACAGGTAATATTTTGTTGCTGTTTTCCAGAAGAAACTCCCTCATAGAAACCATCTGTTCAGATATTCAAACATTCTCAGTCCCCGGCTTTTGCTATAGGGGGACCCAAATTCCCAGCACTGGCATCAAGAAGTTATTTTTGTTTCTCCCATGTGCTACACTGGGTCTCCTACCTCCATGCAGGGCTATTGGCTTTCTACTTAAGTCTTAAGATAGGATACATTTGGTTGATGTACTCTGTGTTTCATATTATAACACATTTCGGAATAACCATATTTATATAACAACAATTTTTTTCTCTTATTTCTAGGAACCATAACCTTACCAACTGTTGCAACTGGAATATTTACAGGAGGATATATCATTAAAAAATTCAAACTTAGCTTGCTTGGAATTGCCAAATTATCATTTTATACCAGCGCATTGGCCCTCATATTTCAACAATTCAACTTTGCAGTAATTTGTGAAAGCAAATCAGTTGCTGGCCTAACATTGACCTATGATGGGTTTGTATATGTCAATATATTAATTGCACAATGTATAAATTATACAATGTAAAAGAATATAAGTAAAACAGGGAAGATAACAATCTTAGATAAACTTTTTTTAATTGAAATTTCAATTTACAAATTCTTAAAACCTCCACTTCCTAAAATCTCAAAAAGTTCTCCTTTTATTCCTTCCTAAAAGAAAAACTACATAAGTTGTAATAATAATAGTTATCTTTTGGGGCTTGTTTATAATGACTGACAGGTACTTTTACCCTCATTTTATAGATAGGGAAAGCAGGGTGTAGAGAAATACACATATTACAAGACTAGCAATGTTAAGATTCTGACTTAAATTGGGGAGTTTTGACTCCAAAACTTTTAGTCTTAACCACTACAATTTTGGATGCATTATAAGAGGAATATAAATAACATTTTCCAAAAGTGACTGAAAAATTCTTATCTACAGTTAACTGTAATGTTTAACAGCTATCTGTTTTATTTTAAAGTGATAGACAAATTTAGAATGAGTTTTTAAGGATTGGAACTCTTCATTTTGAGGAGGTGTAAAGGATTTAGATGGTAGAATACAAGTCTCATAGGCAGGTGATATTTTGTTGCTGTTTTCCAGAAGAAGAAACTCCCTCATAGAAACCATCTGTTCAGATATTCAAATATTCTCAGTCCCCAACTTTTGCTATAGGGGGACCCAAATCCCCAGCACTGGCATCAAGAAGTTATTTTTGTTTCTCCCATGTGCTACACTGGGTCTCCTACCTCCATGCAGGGCTATCGGCTTTCTACTTAAGTCGTAGACTTTCTACTTAAGTCTACTTCCTTACATTGTATTGAATTCTCCTTTTCTGCAAGCTAATACTGTTTCTTATGATATTATCTTTATTAGCAGTAGAATTAATAAATATCCTATATATGATTGTATATTAGACCCGGGAAAACCTTTACTTTGTAGTATTATCTGAAGTATTCCCAGTATGCCAGTCTCTACCCCAAATTAGGGGCAGGATTCTGGTGTAGATTTCTTATAATCTCCAGAATATAGCCATGAATTTAAGCTTGGAAAGGTTCGCATTCAGACAACAAGGAAAGATCTTTGGATTATGCTTGTATAACTATGCTACGTAGTGCTGTTTATTGTTGGCTCTGAGCTTCTAAAGTCTCAATCTCATGAGGTGTCAGTTTGAACTTGTCAAATTTCCCCACAACTGCTTACCTAAACACCATCCTATTCTTAGATACTTGTCAACCTGGTCTTGAATTATCTCTCTGCTTCCTCCTAGTCCTGACTGTTGGTAATTACTCCTATCCACCCAGCATTACCCACTCCGGTAAATGCAGAGTACTTAGCACATTGAATTTTTTTTTATTCCAAGCTAATTAACATATAGTATAATAATGGTTTCAGGAGTAGAATTTAGTGATTTATCACTTACATGTAGCACCCAATGCTCGTCAGAGTAAGTTGGAACCCCTAATGCCTATTCACCCATTTAGCCCATCCCCCTACCCAACACCCCCTCCAGCAACCCTCAGTTTGTTCTCTGTATTTAAAAGTCACTTGTGGTTTGCCTCCCTTTCTGTTTGTATCTTATTTTTCCTTCCCTTCCCCTATGTTAAACTGTTTTGCTTCTTAAACTTCACATGAGTGAAATCATACGATATTTGTCTTTCTGTGACTGATGTATTTCACTCATCATAATACATTCTAGAACATTGAACTTTTGAGGTAAAAGAACCTTAGAGGGGCACCTGGGAGGCTCAGTTGGTTAAGCGTCCAACTTCAGCCCAGGTCGTGATCCCATGCTTTGTGGGTTTGAGCCCTGCATCGGGCTCTGTGCTAACAGCTCGTAGCCTGGACCCTGGTTTGGATTCTGTGTGTCCCTCTCTCTCTGCACCCCCCACTCTGTCTCTCAAAATAAATAAACACTTAAAAATATTTTAAAGAAAAGAACCTTAGAGATCATGAAGCTCAAACCTCTTAAATCCTCTTAATTTATTAGTTGAGACCCAGAGGAACCATAACTTATTTGAAGTCACACAATGACTCCAGACTGATGCTATATCACATCAGTAGTTCTAAGGGCTCCCAAGTTGTCAGATATGCGTTAGCCTAAAGCCAGTTTCCTAAAAGCATGTATACTAACTGTGCTATCTATTCAAAAGAAAGCAGCTAGAATGGTGTGGGATTATTTTCCTTCAGTAATTTTACTGAGTGCCTCCTTAAAGATCAAGAAGATTTATAGGATACATCGCTGCCTTCATGAAAATTATAGTTTAATCATAGTAAATAATAGAATAGATGTATTCAACATTTATGAAGTGCTAGTAACAGAACTAACTTTTTAAAATATAAGTAAGTTCAGAGTTTCTTTGATTGTGGCCTGAGGGTCAATAGGAGTCCCTGAGACCTTATTGAAGTCTCAGCAGATTCTAAACTATTTTTATAATAATACCAGAATGGTATTTGTCTTTCTTATTCTCATTTTCTCATGAGTGTAAAGTGATATTTTCTAAGGCTACAATAATGTAATGATAACATCAGTCTGGTGGCTAATGATGTGTGCTTGTGTATTCTCATGTATTAAACATTTGTAGTATTAATTTCTAATTAGAGTCTATATATACCAATACCAATACATATAACCCACTTGAACAAAAAACCTTTGGGGTCCTCAATACTATGAAGGGCTACTGAGAATAAAAACTTGAGAACTTCCTTATTAATTTTTTTTTCCAAAAAGTCCCTATACGATTGATGTTATTATCTCTGACTTACAAATGGCAAAACTGTTTTAGGAAGAGTAGTCACAAGTATCTTATTCAAAGATAATTCATCAATTCTCAAATGTTATCAAGATTTTTATCAAAACCAAAAGCATAATTTTAAAAATCTATAAGCAGAAAATTATATTATACAAATAATCCATTTTATAATTTTAGCCATGTTATGAAATTATATCTTATAAATACAACCATGTTTTATAGTCCATCATTTTAAAGCATGTTGTCATTGCATTTAAAAATTATATGGAGTTATTCTTGTCTTTTTCGAGTGATTTTATTCTTGATTTTTAAAAATTGATCCTTAGGAGTTCTGCTTTGACCATATTGAATTATTTTCTTATGTAGTTGAAATATAGATTTTAAAATTCAAACTAAGTAACACTAACAGATTCATGGGACTTTATAGTAAGCTGGGGAGAAGTTTAGTTTATCGCCTTACTGAAGAGAAACTGAGTCTCAGAAAAATGAAGTGACTTGTTTAATGAATTATTTCTTGGTAGGATCACAAAGATCTCCTATCTAAGTCTTATTGATCTTTTTTTTTCTTTACGTTTTACTTTTTCTAGGTCATAAATTATGTCTGGGTGAAGATGGGGGTATGTGTTAAGTTAATAAGCAGTATTAAAAATGCCATTTTTGCATCATCATTCATCAAATTTCTCTGGTTAAAGCCCAACTGTTTTCCTTGTTTCTCTTCTGCCCTCCTCTGCTTTCTCCTTCCCTGCCCTCCTCATCCTTCTCCCTCTCCCCTCGTGCCCTCCTCTCTTCCTCCCTTCCCTTTGCTTCCCTTTCCTACTCTACCCTTCCTTTCTCTTCTCTCCTCTCTTCCCTCCTTCTCCTATTTCTCCTTCTTCTTTCTCTCTCGCTCTCTTTTTGATATATGTCTACCTTATATTTCCAGAAGTAATCCAGTGGCATCTCACATAAATGTACCACTTTCTTATTGCAACTCAGACTGCAATTGTGATGAAAGTCACTGGGAACCTGTCTGTGGAGCCAATGGAGTAACTTACATGTCACCTTGTCTAGCAGGTTGCAAATCTTCAAGTGGCAATAAAAAGTCTATAGTGAGTATTTGTTTTTACTTTCTCTTCTCTCCTTGATCAAAATCACATATTTGGTTTACCTATTACTTATCAAATCTTTCTGAAAGTGAAGTCTCCAGTAAAAAGATAAAAGAAAAAGACTCCCAGTATTGTCTGTCATTGTGATAGTTGTGGGGTTGTGTTTAACCTCCAATAAAATCCTGTTTGAAACACAAATGGCTTTTTCTGTTGCTTGAATTCTCATTGAGATTATTCCTACTTTCCCCCTTGAATTTATGAGAATATGACTGTCTGGAATTTAAATGCATTTAAGATCTCTAGGAAGCACTTCATTTGACTAATTAGATTCAATTAGGGTTACTTTATCCTCTACCCTTCAGAAGTTAGGGGAAAGTCCTGACCCAACAATTTGTCAGTACTTTCTGCCTTTCCAGTACAACAATCTATATGCAAAATTGCCTTTAGGCTCACCACCCTTTGACTTTCCAAAAAATTAATCAAGGCTTCATGCTCTCTTGACTACCCAATTCTTGGCTTCCAATTTTAATATCTCCAAGGGCAGCACTTCTATCCAGTATAACTTAGTCATTTGCCTACCTATTCCAGACAACTTCCATAGAAATACCATATCCTTCTTCACTTAAAATATTCCCTTCCATGCAAACTATGGGTTCTCCCTAATTCTCTGGGTTAATTTCCAGTAGTTGGGGATCAGGTATTCTACTTACAATCTACTGAGTACTCACAAAGTTGGGAGCCATTTTCTTATCACCAACATTAGCAATATAATCAGCTTATGATCAATCATTGCCCTCTTCCACACATTTCTGTCTTTGATTTTCAAACTTTTTCCATCTTTTCCTTGTCCATAACCCTACTAATTGTATTATTGAAGGGTACTGAGAATTTGAAGAATAAAGCACCCAGAGTCTTTGAAGCCAGGCCATAAATTAACATCCAAGGACTATACTTAAAAACCCCTATTTTATATTCATGGCTCTAGTGCTTTTCACTGAGAATGCCCTGTTTAATCCATGGTCCCACTTGGCCCCTTAGTGAAGGCCTGGAAGAGACATGATGTTAGAATCCTAAAGAGAACTCTGTGTACTGTGGAGACATTTTCTTAATACTGGCATGACTATAACATTTGGGGATTACTGGGGAGTTCTTTTACCAAATCCTTAGTAAGAAATCATCCCTTCCTAATTACTCAAAATAACGTCCTTTGTACCTGAGTTTGGTTATATTGGTCAATAGGCTTGATACATAAAGGATTCCTCCATATTATTCCTAGTGAAAAAGTAAAGTTTGATCATCAGATAAGTACTGATTCAAATTCTTTTCCAATTCCTTCTTCAATAAATAGTCTAGAGTACTAAGAAGTTTAAGCTTAAGTGAATTGCTTTTTTTTAGCCTAGCCTTAAAACAGGATTTATTTAAGCCACCTATATAAATAAACTGCCTGCCAAATCAAATCTCTAAAATCATTTGTTCCTAAGATTTCTTCTCCTGTGCTCTATTCATTAGGGTATTCTGTTGTGTTGAACCTCCCCGGTGATAACATCATCTATCCTCTAATCTGTCATTATGTTCTTGGATGTTGTGTTTGCTGTACAAAGTAGTTCCAGTATGCCTGCATAGTTCCTATTCCCCTAGATTCTGACCCAATTCTAATGGGTAGCTCCAGGTTTTGCCCCCCACAAAACTATATTTTCTGGATTCTCTGAGTAGCCTCTCCCCAGAAGATGTTTCTGACACTTAGGATTGTTAAGGAGAGTAACTAGATGTTTTATAGAAAGTAAAAGTGACTGGGAGAAAATTATTTAAAAGAATTTATATTAATGAGAAATTATTTACAGAGTTTCAAACATTAATTTTTCTATTCTTTTCTAATTTTTAAATTAGGAATGAGTTAAATGTTAATAGTGAATTGCTTTTTTTCTAGAGTAATAGAGGAAACAATTTTGCCTTTCATCTGTTAAACAACTGTATGTTTTAAAAACTAAACATTTTAGCTTGATGGGTGAGACTTCTTTAGCTATAATGAAATGATTTATAACCCAGTCATAATTTACAAATATATTCTGTAATATCTCAACAACTATTTTTTAGGTGTTTTATAACTGTAGTTGTGTGGAAGTAACTGGTGTCCAGAACAAAAATAATTCAGTGAATTTGGGTGAATGCCCAAGAGACAATCATTGTACAAAAAAATTTTATATTTATGTACTGGTGCAAGTCTTGAATTATTTTTTCTCTTCATTGGGAAGCACCCCAACTATCATGCTGGTTTTTAAGTAAGTATGACTTTTTAAAAGCACTTTAATGTATATTTAGACAGTAAACACACCTAATAATGTACATATTTTCCATAATATATTAGGAACATGAATTTATATTTTGTTACATTTTAATTTTCTAAGAATGCATTTTCTTAGGATTATTGTGATACTCCAATGCCATAATGAACGATAAAAAGATTTCATATTTTCTCCTCTTATGAAGAATTTTGTGACATGGAGTGACTGAAAATCACTTCAATTCTGAAAAAAAAATCCATGTTGTGATTCTAAAAGAACTTCTAATTTTGAGATGCCTTACACCAGGATAAGCCTGTCGGAGTGAATCAACCATTGATTTCATTGAAAGAAAACATTTGGGAGCCAGACTGTGTAATGTAAACCATCTACAATATTCTAAAGTTTTCATAACCCTCAAAATTGCTTTTGACTTGGTATCTCAATTACCCTCACAGATAAGAAAAAAATATATGAGCAGAATTCATTCCTTTTTTCACTCAGACTAATACTTACACCATGCTTGAAGAATATTCCATGGTGAATAAAACAGATACACATTAGAATATTACAGGAAATAATGATGTAAGAAAAATAAGTTTAAAAATAAATACATAATTAGAAACTGTCATTAGTACTAGTAAGGAAAAAGAACAACATTAAAGAAAATAAAGAGGAAAACCTAATTGAGGATTGAAGCGAGGAGCAGTGAGAAGAGGACTCAGAGACTTCTCAAAAAAAGCAACATTGAATCCTAAAGTCTAAAGAATAGGTTAACATTAGCCAAATGAAGAACTTTATAGAAAAAGAGCATCAGTGCCAATTCTTCAAGACCAGAAAGAACTGGAGTGTTTGAGTTGGTTGGAACATACTGAGTGAGAGGGCTATGACAGAAGATAAGATTGGAGAGTTAGGAAGGGAGAAGATCACACAGACCATGTTGATGAAGTTAATTGTTCAGTTACGTAAAACTGAAAACATATTAAAACTTGCATGCATATCTCAAAAATATACAGGTGTAAATATGGTAACCTGGGTTAACATCCAAATTATACTTTTAGGACCTAGGTAGTTAACCACAAGTTCACTGTCAGCCAACAACATGACATGGAAGGGAAAGAAAACAAATGTGATAAGTTGTGTTAAAATGAATATTCATTCTAAAATGAATAGACATATTCTACAGCTATGTCTCCACCGTAATATAAAATGTCTACTCAAAAACAGAACTCTTCCATATTTGCCAAATTACACATTAATTATCAGAAAAAAAAACTCCCTCAAAATTCTGCATTAGCTTTATCTAAGTCTTAGCTTTTTAAAAAAAATGTTTTAGTGCTTTATTTTTTAATTTTTTTTAAATGTTTATTTATTTTGCAGAGAGAGAGAGAGCAGGGGGAGGGGCAGAGAGAGAGGAAGACACAGAATCTGAAGCAGGCTCCAGGCGCTGAGCTGTCAGCACAGAGCCTGATGCGGGGCTCTAACCCATGAACCATGAGATCATGACCTGAGCTGAAGTCGGACACTTAACCGACTGAGCCACCCAGGTGCCCCTAAGTCTTAGGTTTTTAATTTAAAATCTTTGCAGAGTGAATAGAGGGTTTTAGATAACACTGTTTCATCATTGATGACATTTATATTTTACCTTATTAAGTGGTTAATATAAACATTACCATCAAAAACATTTACTGATCTCTCACCAGCCTTTAATTTTAATGAAAGAAAACTTTTGTGAAGCAGACTGTAGAATAAAAATATGAACTTCAGTCTATTAATGATTTTCCAATGCTTACATCATAAGGCTATTATTAAAACTAGACTAAGCAGGAATGATTATACTCACTCATTCATTATATTCATTTTGTGTGTCAGACACAATTCTAGGAGCTGAGACAGAACTATGAACATAAGTGATAAAGGCTCCTCTTTTACTAGCTTCCAGTGAGGGTGAAAGACTGGATGGGTATAAAAGAAGAAACAATAAATAAGTAAATATGTAAAATAGAAGTATTAAGCACTAGGAAGAAAAATAACTCAGACTAAGAATATAGAAGTGGGGCAAATAAATGATAATAATTCAAATATTGTGCATTGGAATTCACTTGATAAGAGAGCACAATAAAAAATGAGGGTATAAGCTATGCTGATCTGGGTACAAGTGAAGAGCATGGTCCAGATAAAACATACCCTGTGGGTCACAGTAACAACTTTTGAGTTTATTCTAATTGTATTAAGAAGCCAGCAGAGCCATTAGGCATTAAAATTATACACCTGACTTATCCAATTGTGAGATGACTCTGGCTGTTGTGTGGAGATCAAGTTTTTGGGACTCAAGGATGGAATCAGGGAGAATGGAAGGCTTTGATAGTTCTTCACAGGATGGGAATTTGATTGAGGATAGTGATGGTAAAGGAATTAGAAAGTGATATCAGTTTGTCTTTGATCTGTTTTTAAAACCAAGTCAATAGTATTTGCTGATGGATTGAATGTGGCATGTAAGAAGAAAAATTTAAGGATGATCTCAAGGTTCTGGCTCAGCTCTGAGAAGATGGTGGTACTTTCAACAAACTGAGGCAGACTAAGGAAGGGTAGTTGAAGATAGTGGATAAGCAAGAATTTGCTCTATCCCTGTAAGTCTGAGATGCCTATTGATGAAATATTGGAGCTGGAGACATTAAATTTGGAATGAATAACACACAGATGTTATTTACAATCTTGGCAATGTTGAGACCTTCTAAAGATTGAATACAGATAGAAATAAGATTCTAGAACCAAGACCCAGGCACTCTAATCTCATAAACCAAGAATGGGAGGAGAATCCATTGAAGGAAACTAGGAAAAAGATTCCATGAGGTTGGAGAGAAACCAAGAAGGTGTATCATAGCAGTTAAAGATTGGAAGTAATTGTTGGATTTCATTATGTACTTGTCACTAGATTTAACAAAAGTAATGCATAAAGATGGGAGGAAAGAAGGGCTGTTTTGCAAAGAACCAAGAGAAAATGCAAGAAGGGGAAGTGCAGATACTCAGGGAAAATCCTTCATATTAGTAATGTTATATAAAGAAGCAGAGAAGAGATGTGGTAAGCTAGCAAGGGTGTGGTGTCAAGATTTCTGTTTATGTTAGATATTATAGCATGCTTGTGTACTGATGAGAATTATCCAGTAAAGTTTAAGGAAATTGATGGTACAGGAAAGAAAGGGAACATGACAGGGGAAGGTGAAAGGGGATATGAACAAGTGCATGGAGTTTATTCTATAACAGAAAGGAATGTCTTCTATGTGAGTAAAAAAAAAAGAGTTACATGTTTAGCTTTACTCATACAAGAGTATTGAAAGTCTGTTCTGATTGCTTCTACTTTTTCTGCTAAATAAAATGCAAGGTAATCAACTAAGAGAGAGGAGGAAAAAGAAGTAGCTTGAAATGAGATCAGAAAGTGGGAACTAGTAATCTTTAAGGTTGGGAGAATAAACTGGGAAAGTGGGCTAGTAAAATACAGTAGGATTGTACCAGAGGCCCTGGGGGGTTGTACTTATGAATTTAAAATGAACTTAGTCAGAATGTTTGAATGATTTCCTCAAGTCAGCACAGCTCTGGAGGGGTCGAATGAAAAAGGTAGGGGTTGGATGAAAGCATTTTTGCTTGCCTGGGACAATAACAAATGAGAGGGACATGGTAGTTTAAGGTATATGAAAGGAAGGATGATAATGAGAGAACATGGTAGGAAATAAATGAGGCGGTGAAAATGGAGATGGGTGGGGACAAGGTGGAGGGTGGCAAGGTCCTGAAGAGCCCTGTGGGTCTGAACTTTGTTGGAGTTGGTTTAGTGGATACAGTGAAGTTAAGAGGTGTTAGGAAGAAGGGAGCTCAAAGCTGATAATTAGGGAAGTATGTACTGATTGGCATGACCATGCAGTGGGTGAGATAACCCCAAATGGGTGAAGAGGTCAAGAAACATGTAGGCCAGAGCTTTGAGAGGATGGTTTACATGGATTATTAAAATAACTAGGAAGAGTGGCAGATATAGTTTTTGGAAAAAAATCACAGCCTAGCACTAAAACTGCCAAGGAATGATGCAGGGGCGGGGAGTGTTGTGCTAGTCCATAGATATTTCAGCCAGTAAGTGAGAGAATGATATATTAGAATGGCACAATACTTGAGGAAAGTTAAAGGTCTTTCAGAGGAGGCACTAGGGTCTGCAGGTAGTAAAAAAGCAAGGAAAGGAAAAGGCAAGAAGGACATCTATTCTTGAGGTCCAGTGAGACTGCAGGCTGTGGGAGAAAAACAGCCCCCACTTGAAAGAGTTGCATGGAAAGAGAACCATCAGGGGGAAGCCAGGCTTTGTTAGAACAAGAAAGTGAAAAATTTCCTAAGAACATATGATCTAAAGATTTTCCTGGTAACAAGGGATATAATGGAAGAGTTTGAGTGCTGTAAGAACAAGAGACTGGGTGTGATTAAAGAATGACTAAACCATGTAGGAACCCAGGGACTCAGGAATATGGAAACTGATACTAAGAGAGGTTACATGATTTCTCCAAGTCACTTATTCAATATGAACCACCATTATCTCGTTATTCAAGAATAAGAACTAGCATGGAATGTCATAGGAGACACTTAGACATCTGTTGAATGACTAAGTCTGCTTATCTCTATGAACAAATACAGTCATCCAAACAGTTCAAATAAAAAAAAAACACCTTTGTATTAGTTAATCAAGTATTTCCATAGAAATGTTCCATAGAAACAGTCAACTCCTCCCTATCCTGCCATTACTGCTGGATAATTCATTTCACTTGAAATGTATTAGGCTATCACAGGTATGGTAGTGTCATCATCTCATTGGACACAGAAAAATGGAATGGTGGAAAGAAATTTCTAAATGGAAGAGTGAGTTAATTTCTAAAAGAGAGGATACAAATGTGCTTGCTCCCTTTAAAATGCCATTTACATACATTAGACACTAGAATACACAGGTATCTTTTTTGACCCTCCTGGTTATATTCCATGGTTTATGAATCATATTAGTGAACTTTGCTTTTAGCAGAAATGGCAGAAATAAGATGGTAAAAGAGTTCTCCTCACACCAAGACCTCAATAAAAGCATCTGCTGTATCACGTGGCCTGTGTCAACTGAATGGGTCACAGGAGATCTGTTTCTTTGTAGGCATAATAAAGTCTGTTCCAATCACAAACTGATAGGATTTCAAAGGATCAATTGTAAAAATGCTAAACTGTCTTGAAACCTCAACATATTGAAAAATAAGAGAATAATAATTATTATCACTCATATGTTCCCGTTTTAAAACAACTGAATGACAACTTGAAATGTCAGCCATTCACTTGAGGGTTTTCATTTGATCATGAAGAACAATGCCACTGAGTGTTTGTTTGTTTGTTTGTTTATGAAAGAGTAAATAGGGGCAGAGAGAGAGAGGGAGGGAGGGAGGGGAAGAATCTTAAGCAGGCTCCATGCTTACCATGGAGCCTGATGCGGGGGCTTGATCTCATGACCCTGGGGTCACGACCTGAGCTGAAATCAAGAGTCAGATGCTTAACTCACTGAGCCACCCAGGAGCCCCAAGAAATGTTTAAGTATTGAATTTGGTTTGGTATTTTGGAGATGTTTAATGTTTCTTTGCCCTTATTTTATTTCAGAAATGTTCAACCTCAGCTGAAATCCCTTGCAGTGGGTTTCCATTCACTAACTATACGAGCATTAGGTATGCTAAATATAGAGATTAAAAATTTAAGATATAAATTTTCGTGCCAAAGCTCACAGACTGAATATAATTAATTTCCAATTATAAGAAATGTTTAGAAGTTACAATTCAAAATAATTTCTATTTTTGTTGTAAATAAAAAATGAGAGGAAAACTAAGTAACTTAAAAGAGAATTTGTTCATTCTAGTTAACGTCAAGGTTTAACTAGAACAAAGAGTCATCATATTTGTTTTACACTCTTTTTAACACAAAGATAAGTGATCCCCCAAGTTTCTCTACTTTTAGAATTAGGAATGTTACTTCTAATAGGCAAAGTGGAGGGCCTTCCTTCTACACAAAGACGTTAATGCCCAAAACAGCTTGGAAGTACAGGGTATCCGGTCAGGCTGAGATTGTGTGAAACAACAGGAACAGACTTTTTGCTTTCCCTCTTCTCTAAGGCTGGGGACCCTAACCTTTATCAGAAGTTAAAAATGAGAGAGGAAATGGGAACTAAATGGTAGGACTGAACATCTGGGACTAAAGGAGTGTTCTGAACGAAAGAAAGCTCAGGAAGTAGTGTTTTATGTTGTTAAAGAGTAGGGCTGTAGACTCCAGAGGTTAGAGTCCTATTTCTAAATATTCAAATGAGGTGATTAGTACAGGATATAGGATATCGCCCTTTTCCCCTTGTTGTCATTTGCCATTTATACCACACAGATTTCCCTTGCTAGCTCAACAACTCCTAACTTAACTCCTGTGCAAGCCCCTTTGTAAGATGTATTAACATAATATGCTTATTCCTGGGAAGTAGGAAAAGAGCACCATTCCTCTAGGGATTGGGGTAGAAGACTGACCATGGCCTGGAGGCAGCCACTGATGGCAGAAGGAAAAGTAAGCGAGAGGGGCCAGTCCCTGGGATCCGTGCAAGCAAAAGGAAGAAACATAACTCTATGGCTAATTGCATTGGAGAAGTTGTACAGGAAGTATATTTGAGAAGGCCACAGATTCCTAAAGGTAGAAAGAGGGAATACAAAACACATGGAGAGAAGAAGATGGAGGTGCTGCAGGATTCCACTTAGTTCTCGAACCAGCCTTCCTTCTGTTCTTCTCTAATCACACAGCTCTGTCTGTCCTAGAAGCTTCCTGCCTCCACATATGATGGAGATGCCTCACTCCTAGAAGCTAAGCCATAGAAGCTAGCAGATGAAATAGAATGTGGAAGCAAGCAGTCCTCCTTAGATTCTGAAATAAGATTGAGACTAGAGGAAATTATTCTAATGCCATAAAACAGAAAGCAAGGAATTTTACCATCCTAATTGAGCACATTATTTTGATGTGTCCAATATATGGTGCAATAGAACCTAACTGCTTTTATGGGGAGAAAAAAAGTGCATCCTGAGTAGTGAACTTTCACAAATAATTTTCTTGAATACAAAATATGTGTAAATTGTGAGGAGTCCATAGAGAATCATTAAACTGAAAAAGATAATCAAAAAATAGATAATTTGAAGTTTTAAAATTCCGGTAATGACTTAAGACCAAGGTTGTTACCTAAAACATTTAATGCATTAAGTTTGGTCAGTTTGGTCAGACTGGTGGTATTATATGGGGAAAATAAATTATTGGCATGCATTTCTCATTTTTCAAAGGGTGGCTGTAATTTGTGGAAAGCTGCAAATTTTTCACCCATTTTCTCAGTACCAGTTTTCCTCAGATATGTTTAGCCCAGACACCAGAATTTTGTCATCTCCGATTTTTCACTCTCAGAAAATTGAGACTAATTAAAAGTAAATGGAATTAATAAAATTTGTGAAATATGAATCACTACCACTTTTATGTAACAAAATAAAAATTGTCAGTCACTCATCAAAATACAAAAAGAACAAAGTAAAAACATGGCCACTTCAGTTCCACCATATGCAATATAGATCTCTACTGGCATGTCCCTAAAATTTTGAACTAGGAGTTTATCTCAGAGTTTATTAAAATAGCAGTAGGAATAGATGGGCACTTCTTCTATAAGGCAGCGTATGTATTTCTAAAAAGCTTTACATTCTGTAAAACTGTACACTACAAATAAAACCTGGGTTAGGCACAGACCACTAGACACCTAGGCATCATTGTCATCAGAGCATTAACAGAAACAAAATTCAGCCAGCAGCCCTAACTTGAACAGCCCATGCTCCTTCAGGAGATTTTAAAAATGTGCACAATCAATGGAGAGAAAATGCAGGATTGTGGGCTTTAATGACACGAACAAAGTGGAAGGGGAGCTCTAAGCCAAGAAAGGACAACCTGCCAAGATGCCTAGAATTCTGTGAAGCTGAGCCTGTGCTTGTCTGCGGAGGAAGAGCTAGTGTTGGCATTTACCTTCTAATTTTTTGTTTGTTTATTTAGTTTTGAGAAATTGAGCATGAGCCGTGGAGGTACAGAGAGAGAGAGAGAGAGAGAAAGAGAGAGAGAGAAAGAAAGAATCCCAAGCAGGCTCTACACTCTGTGTGGAGCCTGACACAGGGCTTGAATTGTGAGATCATGATCTGAGCAGAAATCAAGAGCTGGACGCTCAACTAATTGAGCCACCCAGGTGCCCCTACCTTCTAATTTTCTTAAAAATAGCGTACAAGACTCTCCTGACTTTGCAGTAATTGAGTTGAGAACATTTACCTTTCCCTGTGAAGTTATAATTCTACTCCCATTCCTCAGCTTTCCTTGCCTAAGAAAAATTATGTACGAACCAACATAACTTTCATGTTTTACTCACAACATTCTCCTTTTCACCAGTCAGGCTTAAGTTACTTGGGAATCATAAGAACAGAGTGTACATGCGTTTAATGTTCCATCTTCTCTTCCCTATGTGTGGCGGGTGAGGTAGATAACAGATATCTATGCTATTATATGTGATTTGAGCCTTTGAGATTCCTAACAGTCTCAATTATTGAGTAAATTTAGGTCAAAACAATGGAAGAGTGCTTTAAAATTTTCAACTTTTACTTAATCTAAAATGTATCAGTGTGGAATATCACATAGTTATGTGATATTGACCTTGAATTGACCTTTTCTCATGTTGCAGGAGGAATTCCAGCTCCTATATATTTTGGGGCTCTGATTGATAAAACATGTATGAAGTGGTCTACCAGCAGCTGTGGGAAACGAGGGTTTTGCAGGTTGTATAACTCCAGATTATATGGGTAAGATGTCATAAATATATTTCTTGAATTGATTTTTTCCTTTGACTATATTAATTCCTAAAAGATGACATGTCATTTTCGGTATAATAATGATTATAAACACAATTTAATGAACTTTGTATTCATGTTGTATCAGGCAGCATGGTATCTCATTTTAATACTCTTAGCAACTGTACGAGATGCATTTTTTCCCTTTTTCCTTAAATATGAAGAAATAAAGACTCAAAAAGAATAAGTAATTTGTTCAAAATCATACAGTAAATAACAAAAAGATCTGGGATTTGTACTCAGGTTTTTTTGTTGTTGTTGTTTCTAAAATCTCTCCTAATACTAAAGAAAACTATTTTCAGTGACATTCTGGCTTCTCTAAGATGATATAAAATGATCAGCTGGAGCTCTGGTCACAGGTCTGGAAAAAAAAGGAAAAACGTTGTTTCTACAATCTTCTATTCATGGGGAAACAACTGGATGGTCATCTAGAAAAAAAATAGTTGCAATAGTACTTTAACCTTACATAAAAAATAAATGCACATTAATCAAATACATATATTTACAATATGAAACTACAAGTATTAGAATAAAAAACACTGGTAGAAATACTTTTAATTATCTAGGAAGCAGGAATGTGTTGCTCAGTATGATCCTAGCCCCTAAAACCACAGTAGAAAAAAAAAAAAAAAACTCTGTGTCCCAAAACTGAGGCAAAGTTCAAAGACAAAAGGTAAATTGGAAAAAGAAGGTGTAAATTATAACCATCGAATATATAAACCACATCTTTATCCATTCATCAGTTGATGGACATTTAGGCTCTTTCCATAATTTGGTTATTGTTGAAAGTGCTTCTATAAACATTGGGGTACAAGTGCCCCTATGCATCAGTACTCTGTATCCCTTGGGTAAATTCCTAGTAGCGCTATTGCTGGGCCATAGGGTAGATCTATGTTTAATTTTTTGAAGAACCTCCACACTGGTTTCCAGAGCGGCTGCACCAGTTTGCATTCCCACCAACAGTGCAAGAGGGTTCCCGTTTCTCCACATCCTTTCGAGCATCTATAGTCTCCTGATTTGTTCATTTTGGCCACTCTGACTGGCGTGAGGTGATATCTGAGTGTGGTTTTGATTTGTATTTCCCTGATGAGGAGTGACATTGAGCATCTTTTCATGTGTCTGTTGGCCATTTGGATATCTCCTTTGGAAAAGTGTCTATTCATGTCTTTTGCCCATTTCTTCACTGGATTTCTGGTTTTGGGGGTGTTAAGTTTGGTAAGTTCTTTATAGATTTTTGATACTAGCCCTTTGCCCGATATGTCATTTGCAAATATCTTTTTCCATTCTGTCGGTTGCCTTATAGTTTTGTTGGTTGTTTCCTTTGCAGTGCAAAAGCTTCTTTTCTTGATGAGGTCCCAATAGTTCATTTTTACTAGTAATTAAATTCCCTTGCCTTTGGAGATGTGTCAAGTAAGAAATTGCTGCAGCTGAGGTCAAAGAGGTTGTCCCCTGCTTTTTCCTCTAGGGTTTTAATGGTTTCCTGTCTCACATTCAGGTCTTTCATCCATTTTGAGTTTATTTTTGTGTATGGTGTAAGAAGGTGGTCTAGTTTCATTCTTCTGCATGTTGCTGTCCAGTTCTCCCAGCACCATTTGCTAAAGAGACTGTCTTTTTTCCATTGGATGCTCTTTCTTGCCTTGTAAAAGATTAGTTGGCCATACATTTTTTGGCCCAATTCTGGGTTCTCTATTCTATTCCATTGGTTTATGTGTCTGTTTTTGTGCCAATACCATACTGTCTTGATTACACGTTTGTAGTAGAGGGTAAAGTCTGGGATTGTGATACCTCCTGCTTTGGTCTTCTTCTTCAATATTACTTTGGTATTCAGGGTCTTTTGTGGTTCCATAACAATTTTAAGATCATTTGTTCTAGGTTTGAGAAGAATGCTGGTGCAATTTTGACTGGCATTGCATTGAATGTATAGATTGCTTTGGGTACTATCGACATTTTAACAATGTTTGTTCTTCCAATCCATAAGCAGGAAATCTTTTTCCATTTCTTTGTCTCTTCTTCAAATTCCTTCATAAGCTTTCTATAGTTTTCAGCATACAGGTCTTTTATATCTTTGGTTAGGTTTATTCCTAGGTATTTTATGATTTTGGGTGCAATTGTAAGTG
Organism: Acinonyx jubatus; assembly: GCF_027475565.1. Classification (NCBI taxonomy): domain Eukaryota; kingdom Metazoa; phylum Chordata; class Mammalia; order Carnivora; family Felidae; genus Acinonyx; species Acinonyx jubatus. The sequence goes on from NC_069387.1 coordinate 52,881,699, forward strand.
GGATCAGTTTCTTTATTTCTTTTTCTGTTGCTTCATTATTGGTGTACAGAAATGTAACTGATTTCTGTACATTGATTTTGTACCCTGCAGCTTTGCTGAATTCATGTATCAGTTCTAGGAGTCTTTTGGTGAAGTCTTTTTGGGTTTTCCTATGTAGAGTATCACGTGGTCTGTGAAAAGTGAAAGTCTGACTTCTTTGCCGATTTTGATGGATTTCATTTCATTTTTTTGTCTGATTGCTAATGCTAAGACTTCCAACACTATGTTAAACAACAGTGGTGAGAGTTGACATCCCTGTCGTGTTCCTGATCTCAGGGGGAAAGCTCTCAGTTTTTCACAATTAAGGATGATATTAGCTGAGGGCTTTTAATATATGGCTTTTATGATGTTTAAGTATGTTCCTTCTATCCCAACTTTTTTAGGGTTTTTATTAAGAAACCATGTTGTATTTTGTCAAATGCATTTTCTGCATCTATTGACAGGATCATATGGTTCTTATTATTTCTTTTATTAATGTGATATATCACATTGATTGATTTGTGAATATTGAACCAGGCCTGCAGCCCTGGAAAGAATCCCACTTGATCATGGTGAATAATATTTTTTATATGCTGTTGAATTCAGTTTGATAGTATCTTGTTGGGAATTTTTGCATCTATGTTCATCGGGGGTATTGGCCTGTAGTTCTCCTTTTTTGTGGGGTCTCTGTCTGGTTTAGGCATTAAGGTAACAGTGGCTTCACATAATGAGTCCAGAAGTTTTCTTTCTATTTCCATTTTCTGGAACAGCTTGAGAAGGATAGGTATTAACTCTGTTTTAAATGTCTGGTAGAATTCCCCAGGGAATCCATCTGGTCCAGGACTCTTATTTGCTGGGAGATTTTTGATAACTGATTCAATTGCTTCACTAGTTATGGGTCTGTTCAAATTTTATGTTTCTTCCCATATGAGTTTTGGTAGTGTGTGGGTGTCTAGAAAACTGTCCGTTTCTTCGAGGTTTTCTTATTTGTTGGCATACAGCTTTTCATAGTATTCTCTGATAATTCCTCATATTTCTGAGGGATTGGTTGTGATAAATCCACTTTCATTCATGATTTTATCTATTTGGGTCTTCTCTCTTTTCTTTTTAGAACTCTGGCAAGAGGTTTATCAATTTTGCTTATTTTTCTTTTTAAAAAATTTTTAAAATGTTTTTATATTTTTGAGACACAGAGACAGAGCATGAGCAGGGAAGGGGCAGAGAGAGAGGGAGACATAGAATCCGAAGCAGGCTCCAGGCTCTGAGCTGTCAGCACAGAGACTGATGCAGGGCTTGAACTCATGGACTGGTACATCATGACCTGAGCTGAAGTCGGACACTTAACTGACTGAGCCACCCAGGTGCCCCGCTTATTTTTTCAAAAAAACAACTCTCTGTTTCATTGATCTGTTCTACAGTTTTTTTGTTTTGTTTTTTTTTTTGGATTCCATATTGTTTATTTCTGCTCTGATATTTATTATTTCTCTTTTTCTATTGGGTTTGGGGTTTCTTTGTTGTTCTGCTTCTAGTTCCTTTAGGTATGCTGTTAGATTTTGTATTTGGGATTTTTCTTGTTTCTTGAGATAGGCCTGGATTGCAATGTATTTTCCTCTTAGGACTGCCTTAGTTACATCCCAAAGGGTTTGGATTGTTGTGTTTTCATTTTCATTTGTTTCCATATACATTTAAATTTCTTCTTTAATTGCCTTGTTGACCCATTCATTCTTTAGTAAGATGTTGTTTAACCTCCATGCATTTGGAGGTTTTCCAAACTTTTTCCTGTGGTTAATTTCAAGTTTCATAGCATTGTCATCTGAAAGTGTGCATGGTATGATCTCAATTATTTTATATTTACTGAGGGCTGTTTTGTGACCCAGTATGTAGTCTATCTTGGAGAATGTTCCATGTACACTTGAGAAGAATGTATATTCTGCTGCTTTAGGATGAAAAGTTCTCTATATATCCGTCAAGTCCATCTGGTCCAGTATACTAGTCAGAGACATTGTTTATTCACTGATTCTCTGTAAAGATGATCTGCCCATTGTTGTAAATGGAATATTAAAGTCCCTGCAATTACCACATTCTTACCAATAAGGTTTATGTTTGTGATTAATTGTTTTATATATTTGGGTGCTTCCGTATTCCGTGCATAAACATTTATAATTGTTAGCTCTTCTTGATGGATAGACCCTGTAATTATGATATAATGCCCTTCTTCCTCTCTTGTTAGAGTCTTTAGTTTAAAATCTATTTTTTTTCAGATATAAGTATGACTATTCTAGCTTTCTTTTGACTTTCAATAGCATGATAGATGGTTCTTCATCCCCTCACTTTCAATATGAAGATGTTGTCAGGTCTAAAATGGGTCTCTTGTAGACAGTAAATAGATGGGTCTTTTTTTTATCCATTCTGATACCCTGTGTTTTTTGATTAGAGCATTTAGTCCATTTACATTCAGTGTTATTATTGAAAGATTGGGTTTAGAGTCCTTGTGTTATCTGTAGGTTTCATGCTTGTAGTGATGTCTCTGGTGCTTTACAGTCTTTACAACACTCACAGAGCCCCCCTTAAGATCTCTTGTAGGGCTGGTTTAGTGGTGATGAATTCCTTCAGTTTTTGTTTGTTAGGGAAAACCTTTATCTCTCCTTCTATTCGGGATGACAGACTTGCTGAATAAAGGATTCTTGGCTGCATATTTTTCCTCTTCAGCACATTGAAAATTTCCTGCCACTCCTTTCTGGCCTGCCAAGTTTCAGTAGATAGGTCTGCTACTACCCTTCTGTGTCTATCCTTGTAGGTTAACACCTGTTTATCTTAGCTGCTTTCAGAATTCTTTCTTCATCTTTGTATTTTGCCAGTTTCACCATGATATGTCATGCAGAAGATCAATTCAAGTTATGTCTGAAGGTAGTTCTCTGTGCCTCCTGGATTTCAGTGTCTGTTTCCTTCCCCTGATTGGGGAAGTTCTCAGCTATGATTTGTTCAAGCACACCTTTGGCCTCTTTCTCTCTCTTCTTCTTCTGGAACTCCTATGATACATATATTGTTCCATTTCATTGAATCCCTTAGTTCTCTAATTCTCCCCTTGTGATCCAGATTTTTTTTATATCTCTTTTTCTCAGCTTCATCTTTTTCCATAATTTTATCTTCTATTTCACCAATCTCCCCCTCTGCCTCTTCAATTCTCGCTGTCAACCACCTCTAGTTTATTTTGTACCTCATTTACAGCATTTTTAATTCAGCATGACTATTTTTTAGTTCCTTGATCTCTGCAGCAATAGGTTCTCTGCTGTCTTCTATGCTTTTTTCAAGTCCAGAGATTAATCTTATGACTGTTATTCTAAATTATTATTCAGTTATACTGTTTATATCTGTTTTGAGCAATTCTTTAGCTGTCCTTTCTTCCTGGAATTTCTTTTGAGGAGAATTCTTCTGTTTCATCATTTTGGCTAGTTTTATGTCCCTTATGTGTTTTAAAAGCTTGTTATGTGTCTTGTGCCTCTGAGAACTACTATATTAAAGAGGGGTAATACACTGTCCAGGGCCTGGCCCTTCAGGAGGTGTTTTTTGGAGAGTGTACTTGCTGTCTGTTGTTGTGAGTTTGGTTACTTTATCTCCCTACTCATAGTGATGTTTTGAACCCTTCACTAGGTGTGCTTTGATTTGTTCCTTGAAGTATCCCCAGAAAGGAAAACAAACAAGCAAAAAACACACAGAAAACAAAAACACTCAAACACACGCATAAACAAAAAAACAAAAACAAAACCAAAAAAACCCACACATGAGCTACAAGTAAATAAAAGGGTGGAGGAGGTACTGATGGAAGAGGCCTTATCCCATACAAAGAGAGAAATGACAAGGGAGGGGAAAAATAAAGAATAAAAATTGACCAGAAAAACTATATGGCTTAATCCAGAGAGAAAGAGTAAGAAAAATAAAGAAGGAGTAAGGGAAAAAGAAAAAGAAAGTAAAGTTATCCATACAGAGAAACTGTAGGGCTTAATCCAGAGAGAGAGAAAGGAGAATAAAGAAAGAGATGTGGAACATGTATCAAGAGAATGGATTAAATATGTCTGTTTAAACAAGCCAACAACCAGAGTAACCAGACTAGAGGAGGGAAGAGATAAGAAGGAGAAAAGGAAAGAAGAATGTATCTATATAATAAGAATTGTCTGAGAATTAAATCAGGCAATGCAACAGCGCTGGTCTGGAGTAGGGGCCATCTGGTTCATCAGTATCAATCCCACTCCAGTAGATACATAGTTATCAGGTGTGGAGGGGTGTGGTATGGTGTGCGCTGGCCTTGCCTCCACTGTGCCCCCCCCCCCGGCTCTCCGTTGCTGAAATCCCACCTTGTTGGTGATGAGGAGAAAATGGTGACACCCCAGTCTCTCCTCCATGGGCCAGGTGTCCCAAACCACTCTGTTTGAGCTGTCCTCACTGTGCTGCGGCTGCAAATGAGGCGTTTTGTCTTGCTCTGCCAACTCCTGTGTCCTGGTGCTTGGCTGGAATTCAAACTCCCGCTCTGTGCGCCCCGTACTGGGGAAGCAGCACTCCATGCTGCCCAATAGGTGGTCCCTAACTGGTGGGCACAGGCCAGACAGCTGACCCCAGTCCCAGTCCGGAGAAAGCCCCTCAGTTAGAGATTGCCTCCTTCTCTGTCCCAGTCTGTGATTTTTTTTTTCTTGTCTAGATACAGACCTATGCTTCCCCAGCTGCTCCTTCTCTTCCCTTTGTCTCTCTGCAGAAGGGGATCCCTCCCCTCGGTTCATTTTGTCTCTTCCAGTTCACAGTCACACACCTATGACCCATCAAGTTGTCCTGGTGGGTCCCTGGAAGCCACAGTCTCTTTTCCTATTGGACTCTTGGAGTTCAAAGTCCTTTAGCTTCAACACTACTTTGTGAGATGAGGGAACTTTGGATCCCCCTACTTCTCCACAATGTTGGCCCCTCCTCCTAGAAAGGATCTTAAATACACATTGCCAAGTGAAAGAAGGCAGTCTAAGAAAGCTACTACTTTCTGCCATGAAGTTTGCAATATTGCAACCAGCTGGAGATAACTAACCCTCTTTAGAACTCTTAACACTTTGAAGCTCACTCAAGGGCCTTATCACTTTCCTTTTGGTCAGTTGTGTTCATTGCCTAAAGTACTTTGAAAAGTACTGCCTAGACATTGTCTAAAGTGGAATTTTAAAAAAGAGCAGTGTGTTCTCCAGTGAAGAAACAGCAAAACCTAGTCACCTTATGATTTTTTTGGATTTAATATTTGAGGTAACCAGATAATTGTTCATTCATTTCATCTAGCATAAAAATAATGTAAACAATTCCTACTCCAAGAAGTAGAAATCTACATTATGATATCAATCCCTAACCTAAACCCAGTTTACTCAAGTTTTCTTAGCAACAGTTACATAACCAGAAACACATACTAATTTTTCTCAGTAACAATAGAAATTCTGAAAAGTTTAACATTGTTGTAGAACTACTTGACATAACCCAAGGATGAGACAAATATATTTGAAGGTTTAAAATATTTCTTTTATTATATGTGGGACACCACAACATTCTATTGTAATTTTAGTAAATTTAAGCTTATATGGCTCAAAATTCTATAAATCCATTCAACTTCAATTAAGCCTAATAATTGTTCAAATATTTTTTGTGTGTAAAGCTTGTCAATTAGTTAACAATGTCATGAGGCCAGTGAGTGTTTCCTAACCTACTAGGTCAGTGACAATCAGTCTTTCTTGTTCATTATAATCACCTGAGGAGCTTTAAAAACTGCAAATATCTGTGTCCCATCTTCAGAAATTTTTATTTGATTGTTCAGGGACTGTGGCATGGGCATGGGATTTAAAAAAATCTCCTGGTATAATTCTAATGTGCAACCAAAGCTGAGAATCATAAGAATCGACCATGTGTGCAAGATAATTTAATGTAGCTTTATTAAAAACTTCCAGTAGGTGGGCTAGATTCAAAAATTTATAAATAACTCACTAAACTCCACATCCAAAAAACAAATAATCCAGTGAAAAAATGGGCAGAAAACACGAATAGACAGTTCTCTTAAGAAGATATCCAGATGGCCAACAGGCACATGAGAAGATGCTCCACGTCACTCCTCATCAGGGAAGTACAAATCAAAACCATAATGAAATGTCACCTCATGCCAGTCAGAGTGGCCAAAATGAACAAATCAGGAAACTATAGATACTGGAGAGGATGTGGAGAAACGGGAACCCTCTTGCACTGTTGGTGGGAATGCAAACTGGTGCAGCCGCTCTGGAAACCAGTGTGGAGGTTCCTCAAAAAATTAAAAATAGGTCTACCCTGTGACCCAGCAATAGCACTGCTAGGAATTTACCCAAGGGATACAGGAGTGCTGATGCATAGGGGCACTTGTACCCCAATGTTTATAGAAGCACTTTCAGCAATAGCCAAATTACGGAAAGAGCCTAAATGTCCATCAACTGATGAATGGATGAAGAAACTGTGGTTCATATACACAATGGAATACTACTTGGCAATGAGAAAGAATGAAATCTGACCATTTGTATCAACATGGATGGAACTGGAGAGTGTTATGCTAAGTGAAATAAGCCATACAGAGAAAGACAGATACCATATGTTTTCACTCTTATGTGGATCCTGAGAAATGTAACAGAAGACCATGGGGGAGGGGAAGGCAAAAAAAAGAGAGGGAGAGAGCCAAACCATAAGAATCTCTTAAAAACTGGGAATAAACTTAGGGTTGATGTGGGAGGGAGGGGAAAGTGGGTGATGAGTATTGAGGAGGGCACCTGTTGGGATGAGCACTGGCGTTGTATGGAAACCAATTTGACAACAAATTTCAAAAAAATAAATAAATAAAACAAAACAAAACAAAACAAAAAAAACTTCCACTAGGCCATACAGCATGGGCTGTGGACTGCATTTAGCCTATAAACTAAACTTTGGCTCCTGGTTCAATCTAAATGAATTCAATTTGATGATCTGTTAGTTAATTCATTTCCTTCATAGTCTCTTTCCATTACACATGAACTAATCCATCTTTGAGAAAGCTAAACATTCCAAGTATACCTTACTTTTATGGAAAGCATTTAGGTAGATCATTAATCATGCTTAGTTTCTGTGGCTTATATATTCCTTTTAAAATAATTTTAAAAACCCTCCTATGTATCAGTAAAAATAACCACTAGAATTGCTGACTGAATATTCTTATGTATAATTTCAAATCCCATTTTTTTTTCCTCTTAAGGTCTTCTGCATACTGGAGAACAACACTGTAAATTGTTTTAAATGACTGAAAATGGAAATTTAATTTTTTTCTCTTTTAACAGAAATACCTACTTGGGCTTGATTGTGAGCTTAAGATTTTCAGCACTTATTCTGCTTGTTGTATTAATTTTCACTATGAAGAAAATATATCAAGGAAAAAATACCAAGGCATCAGAAAATGGAAGAAAAGATATGAATGAAGCAAACTTAGAACCCTTAAATAATGATGGATATTTTGTACCTTCTTCGGACAATGAAGCACATATGTAAGGGGAAGAAAAGAATATGTTGCTGTGTTTTACACTAACATTGTATTAAAGTAGTAGGATGTTATTTTGAGCAGTTCTTGGTCTTTTCACTGAGAGTCCTCACACTCTTCACTTATGAAGGTACAGCAAATCACCTATGAATTTGTCATAATGAACCAGACTATATATAAAAAGGAATGAGAGTACTCTTTGTTCAGGGTATGACTATGCATTTTAGGTGAACATTAATGCAGATGATCCATACAAATTTATACTGAGAGGTATGGTTAGTATGTAATAAAAATTTTTTGCCCAGGTAATTGTAACTCAATAAAACCAGTAACTAGAAAATAGATGTAAAAAGGAAGGAGAAAAATAAATAACCTTAAAAAAAAGCTAATACTTTTTTTTTAAAACCAGTTTGGCCCATGTTACTCAAACATGAAGTTAATGTGATGGAGGCTTTATACTATGATGACATCTGTCATTCATGTATTAAGTCATGTATTTCACAGACCTCATTAATTTATAATTTGAAATTGCATTTGACCATGAACCCCTGATGTATCCTCTTCCAACTTTCCATTAAAATACTAGTAAAGAAGTAGACATAATTGAGAATTTGCAAGCTATGATTGTCAGACAGCATATTACAGAATGTGTTAAGTTTCTTTCAGGCCCATGGAAGTGGATTAAGAAAACTGACATTAATTTGAGAAACCAAAGCCCATTACAAGATGTATCTTCATTCCATTTGCTCCCTGAAAGACATGGATTTTGTACCAGATAACTTAGGAGCTGTTTCTCAATTACATGTGTGTGTGTGTTTGTGTGTGTGTGTGTATGTGTGTCTGTGTGTGTTTGTTTGTTTGTTTTTGGTGCACCAAGAGACAGCTTTCACAAATAAGATAAGGGTGAATGAGAACAAATGTTTGAATATTGTGTTTGTTAAGTGACAACAGCTTTATACTGACTGCTAAAAATTTGTAATTTTTATACTCAATAAGGTTAAAGGACAATTTTTGGCATTAGAATAACCTGTAAAACTTTTTTTTAAAAGAAACCAGTTATGTACCCACCCCCAGACATTCTGATTCAAAACAATTTTTCATGTATCCTAGACATCTCCTTTAAAAAAAAAAAGTCTAGGGGCGCCTGGGTGGCTCAGTCGGTTAAGCGTCCGACTTCGGCTCAGGTGGTGATCTCGCGGTCCATGAGTTCGAGCTCCGCGTCGGGCTCTGTGCTGACAGCTCAGAGCCTGGGGCCTGTTTCAGATTCTGTGCCTCCCTCTCTCTGACCCTCCCCTGTTCATGCTCTGTCTCTCTCTGTCTCAAAAATAAATAAACGTTAAAAAAATTAAAAACAATATTAAAAAAAATTCTATATAGAGTCCCTGATAAAGAGATACAGAAAACCACAGGATAGGAGAAGGTATTCCCGAGTATGACAAAGTCACATAATATGATGCTTGCTAGAATCTGAGAATTAGCCTACAAGTTATGTATATTCAACTATTCTCAAACTGTAGCCCTGAGAAGATTTATTACTCCCACAAACAGAGATTTGGAAAAACCACCAACATGCTCAGTTACTATGTTACAAGTCTGGTGTGACCTTGTCTCAAAAAATAGAGAAAATTATGAAGCTGTTTTTTAAAGCATTATAAAAAAAATAAAGGCAACATCTTGAATATTTATTCGACAATTTTTGAGTGTCAAATATATTTCAAGTATAAAATATCTGTCAAGCAAAATGAAATATAATAGTAAACAAAACAAAACAAAACAAAGGACCCTATCTTGTGGAGCTTATACTTTAAAGGAGACAAACATTACCAATGTTATAAAATTAACTGTTATAAAATTATAAAATGATATAAATTAAAAGAATAAATTTATATTTATAAATGTGATATGTGCAGTGAAGGAAAAAAACATTAAAATATGCCTCAGATTATTTGATCTAGTTCAGAATCCAAGAATCCAGAATATTAATCCTTAATTCAATGACATTTATTAAACAGGAATACAAATCCTAGAGGAAAGCAGAGGGGAGTGGGAATTCTACAAAAATATGAATAAGGAAAGTTTGCAAGGGCGCAAAGTAATGCAAGAGTGTAATTAAGACACACATTGGATAAGGTTAAAAGAAGACAATGGCCGAAAAACCTTATCAATGATGAAATTGAATTTGAAAATTTGTGAAAATGTGGAGGAAAAAGATAAAAAAGCAAATTATGGAAAAAAGGTAGGTGATTTAGAAGTCAGATGGCAATTTAGAGGACAAACTAAAGCACCAACCTAGGAAATTTGATATATTTGAAGAGGAAATCAGATCTAGAAAAGAAACATTAAAAATTTAGTGGCAGAATGCCTTTTTGCTGTGAAGAGAGACTTCAGTATACAGACTAAGACTTTTTATTTGCACCCTGTCTTTACATTCCCATCCATTTTCATGCAGGGGGAACTTTGACTATGATATTTCTTCCTTCTGAATTTTTTTCCACTTAATTAACTGCGTCTCAGCATTCAGATCTAGGCTCAATCACCATTCCTTCAGTGTCTCTGACTTCTCTGCTTAAAAATCCTCCAATTATATTTGTAGCAACATAGGACTTAAAAAAATAGTGATTTTACATCTATTTATGATTTGTTAACTGTCTCCCTCACAGTCATATGCTCTAGGAAGGTAGAAATTGAACTCATTTTACCTGTTTTATTTCCAGCATTCAGCTCAGTGTCCTACACATAGTGGGTGCTTTATCAATTATTTTTGAATGAAGGAATAAGTGAATGAATAAATGAACTCCAAAAATGCCACTCATAAAAACAATATGCAAACATTTTAAAGTTCCATTAAGGTCATTGGATAGGGAGTGGGGACTTTAGATGTTTTGAAATTTTTCTTTAATATTTTTAAATGAAAAAATAAAATTTTAAAACATTTATTTTCTTATTTTGAAAGAGAGAGAGAGAGAGAGAATGATCAGGGGAGGGGCAGAGAAGAGAGGTTGAGAGAGAATCCCAAACAGGCTCTGCACTCTCATCACAGAGCCTGACATGGGGCTCAATCCCACATACCATGGGATCATGATCTGAGCTGAAATCGAGAGTTGGACACTTAACCAACTGAGCCACCCAGGTGTCCCCAAGAAATACTTTTCAAAATGTTAAAAATATCTTTTGACTGCCATCTACATGCTAAGCACAGGTAACAAAAACATTTATGAAACAGAGTCTTTGCCCTATGGGAGCCCACAAAAGAGTTGGAGAAACAGGCATGTAAACATATGAAAATATACACTATAATAAATACTATTCTAGAATAAACATGTCCTTGTCTCTCATTCACGGGGACCATTCTCATTTCTGTTTCAATTTCAACATAGGTATTTTTGGATATTTTACCAAAAATTGAGAATTAATAATAAAAAAATTCCAGTGAGAAGATCACTATGCAAGTGGTACATTTTCAGCAACACTGTGGAACACTCCTGCCCCTAAGTCATAGATGGATCTTTGACCCCAAACCAATCTCCATTATTAAACCTGATGTTGCCCCAAGTTCCATCATTAGAAGTTTATTCTTTTGAATTAACACTTGGTCTTCACTTAAATTGGAAGGGATCATGTATTATTAGTCATGTAATAGTGTGAGTAAGATTCCAATCTTTTCTCTAGAAGCAGGTTTGTGATAATGGGAATGGAGAACATGAGGATATTCTGAAAATAAGAGAAAAGGTCACAGAAAAGTGAGATTATAAACACCAAAATATCCTATGTCTATTTTTAGGATTGATATTAATGATACAGTCCTATACATTTTAAATCTGCAAAAAATGTTCCATTGAGTCACATCACTTAAATAAATGTCTTCATTTGTCTAATGAATTTGTCTAATCATTTGTCTCATAATCTGTTTAATATCTGAGCTTGATTCTGATGATTTGTCTATTCAGACAGTGTGTTTTATTGTTTTTTGTGTGTCTTATACTTTTTTGTTGAAGTCCATAAATGTATTATAGGACAGTCAATACTGAGGTGAATATCTTCTTTATTTGTAGATGAGTCCATCTTTCCTTCGGCTAGGACTGTATTGTGGGTTTGTTGCAGAAGTAGAGCTGGGTTTGGAGTTTGTTTTTGCTATAGATACCCTCAGTGTACCTAGGGCTTCAGATTCCTCCAGGGAAACCTTGTGTTTAGAGTTCTACTCCCTATATGGATTTGGTTCTCCCTTTTGTTTTGTTACCCAGAAATAATCTGTGTCTTCTAGCTCTCCCACTGTATTCCACTCTTATTCTTACTAGATGCTTGCTACTATGGTGGGGTTTACAGGTATAGAGGAGGGAGACTGAAACAAACTCTGTGAACATAGGTCTTGGGAGTGAAACTTTTCTTTCTTGCTTCCCTTCCCAATTGTAGTAGTTTTCACCAGTAACCCTGAGCTACAGTTTTTGTTGCCATTCCCCACTGGAAAGAAAGGCTGTTGTTACTTAGTGGAAAGAGGGGGTACTGGTCTGTGTAGAATTTGACGAGTGCCTGCTGTTTTCTCTCCCCCAGCCAGCATTAATAGTGCTTTTACAAGATTCTCTCTAATGTTCCCTGAGGATGCCTGGTTGGGCTCATGGAGGAATCACCTGCAAGAGGTGTAAAACCCTTCTCTTTGCCACCTTCAGGACCTTCACATGCCAACCCACATATGGTCTTTAGGTACTCATTAAAAATTTCTAGCTGAATCGTTTTACTAACTTATACGGCATTGAGTGGTTTCTGCCCTAAGCGAGTAAATGTTCAAATTCTGTTTCTCCCTGCAGAAGCCTCTCCTTCTTCAGCTTTCTAGTTAACTGCTTGCACACTAATATCAATTCACTGATGGGTTTGAGAAAAGTTATAATTTGCATTTTCTTAGCGTAAAGTTGTAGGTGCAACAATCCTTCCTGCTCTGTGCATGCCTGAACTGAAACAGGAAGTCTCACTCTTATTCCTTTAATGAAAAAGAAAATGTGTTTCAATTAACTATGAATTTGCAAGACCATTTTAGATAACTAGAGAGTAGTTCTCTTCCTTTCCCTCACTTGATTCTAGTCAGTAGATTCTCCAATAACTAGTATCTTATCTATTTGGTAAACAGATCTTAGTACACATATCATTTCTAAAGTAACTCATTCTATAGGCTCAAGTTATCAGGCAAGAAGGCTTTTAATTTTTTTTATTGAGTTCCATCTATCTTCTTAGTTAATTTTTTCTTTTAAAGATTGGATTTTTTAAATTAGAGTCTATTTTTATTAACTCAAAAAATTATCCCTAGCAACTGTGCATAAAGAGTTCTAGTGATGTTCTTCTAGCAATATTTCCCATACTCTTAATATGATCTTTTCATTAATATGAAGTCTCTAAACAAACTGATAAGGAAAAGAACAAATAATGCCATTAAGTATGAAAGTAGAAGAAAAGGCGTAATCTTGCAAATACATCTGATATTTGGAATGCCTGCACAAACATATCCAATGTGGTGAACTTGTTAGAAGTCATTAGGTGTATATTACACCAGGTCTATAAGTTATTTTTCTCACATGTTTTAGGAAAATATACAGAATTATGAAAACAATGAGGTTTTCCCATCATGTGAAAGCCAACTAAATATCTTTTCTGTATATTAGCCTATTCTAAGAAACTTAGCACATTAGGTATATATGTACTGTTTGGAAGAATGTATCTATTTCTCTCTCCCCAGCAACATCCTTTCCTCCCTTTCAAGTAACTTACACTACTGTCATTTACTTATAAAAAATGATATTGGTGAAAGATGTCTTTTGAATTTACCAAGTTGACATATCATTGGGACCAATCAAATTATAATCTTATTTGGAAATTGACTGCAACAAGAATTATATCCCTCTCAGTGCTACTGTGATTTTCTTTTCTTTTAAGTAACATTTGTTTAAATTTTTATTAAGACCAAATGTAAAAAAGAATATCACTGTTTCTAACAAAGTTCTGGGCACTATTGTCCGGTATGAGTTGTATATATACATGTATTAACCAGGCTATAACACTGAGAAAAAGTAAAAGTAAAGTAAACTTATTGTTTAACAACATAAAAAAAATCTACTGAGATAGTTGTTTGTTGGATCCACAAATCTCTTGAGCAATAAATTTAAGAAGTAGATACATGAGTCATAAATTTTAAAATCACTTCTAGGATTTCCTATGCTCACTGTATGGTTCAACAAACTGAAAAACATTTTAAATATTTAGTCAATAAAACTCTTTGTTTCTATTCTAGAGCAGGAGATAACATGAAATCAACTTAAGTTTCAAGACCACAGTATTGTGTAGTGGCATTTATTAATCTAACCCTGGATGTAAGTGAGCTTAGTGTGAAAATATAATTGGCAACATGCATCCACTTTCTAGATATTTATCAATTTTTATAAAATTTATCAATATTTTAATTGTGTTTTTCCCCTTCTTCTCTCTCTCTCTCCTTTTTTCTTTCCTTTCCTTGGTCTTGTCTTTCTTTTCCCTAAACTGAATAATTCAATCCTGAGCCATTAGATGGAGTCAAAAAAGTAGGCATGTAGGTAGATAGGAAACGTTAGCTATTGAGGGAACTACAGGGAACTGAGTGGCATGTAAAAGCTCAAGGGTTCAAGCAACGCTAGGAGAGTGTCCATAAGAGGGATGGACCAACATGGGTGCCAGAACCCGAGGAAGTGAATATTGGTCAGGGTTTTCTAGAGGAAAAAAAATCAATAATATAGATAGATAGATATAGATATAGATATAGATATAGATATAGATATTAGGCAAGCAATTTTGAGACATAGGGAAGAGTTTATGTTGCACTTTGAGTCCAGAGACAGTCTGCTGGCAGAATTTCCTCTTCTTCAGGAGACAGTAGTCTTTTTTTGATTAAGGCCTTCAACTGTTAGGTTGAGGCTCACCCTCACTATGGAAAGTAATCTACTTTAGTCAAAGTCTACTGGTTTAGATGTTAATCTCATCTAAAAAAAACACCTTCATAGAAACATCTAGAATAATGCTTGGCTTACTATGTGGGTATTATGACCTTGCGAAGTTGACATATAACATTAACCATCACAGGAGTAAAGAGGACAATAACACATGGGCATTCTGGTATGGGTGACAAAACCTAAATAGAGGTAGACATCCCTGTAGGAGGAAGCAGGACAGAGGTATGATGTGAGGTGTTGGAACTTCAGTAGAGTGAGAAAGATTTCCAGGTAGGAGAGCAATTACAGTACATAGTGTTGGACTCTGAGTGGAGTGAAGAGGGCATCTGCAAGGGAGAGAGAGTGGCACCAGAAGTGGAAGATTGGGTGGCACCCAGGATGGGGGATTGTTTGCCAATGCCACATTGCCTTAATTATTTTAGTTTTATAGGTTTTAGTATCTGGTGCTGGGCTTCTCCAACTTCATTCTTCTTCAAGATTGCATTGACCCTTTATATTTCCATGTAAAAGCCAATAATCTTGTCAGTGTCTGCATTTCAAAAAGTACTGGGATTTTGTTTAAGATTTCACTGAATCTGTAGATAAATTTTGGAACGACTGACATCCTTACAGTATTAAATGTTTTAACCAATAAATATGATATAGATATTCATTTCTCTGGATACTCTCTTGTAGCTTTGAGGGTAGAGGTCTTGGATACCTGCTATGAGATTTATCCCTAAGATTTCAATGTGGTGGGTTTTTTTTTTGATACTATACTACATAGTATGCTTTACTAATATCATTTCCTAATTGCTATTGATACTTGAAAATCTGTGTTTGATTTTGTGTATCCAGATTTGTTACAATTCACTTATTTGGACAGTTTATGTCTAGTAACTTTTGGATTTTCTGCTTACACAACATGTCACTGATGATTTTATTTTTTCTTTTCCTATCCTTACAAATATTCATTCATTCTTTTCCCCTCCTGTTTCTCTGGCTGGGACATTGGGCATAATGTTAAATGGAAATGATGACAGCAAGTGTTTTCTTCTCACACTCATCCTCAGCAGGAAAGCTTTTAACATTTCTTATTAAACTGTAATATTTGCAGTAAGTTTTTTTGTTGTTGTCATTTTTTATCATGATTGTGTCCTGAAGCATATTACATGGAATTTGTTGTGGGTTTTTTCTCATCTTAAATATTCACTTTTAACCTTATTTTGTATTCATTTAGTTTTTTCTTATATAGGCTCTCCTCTCTATAAGCTTATATTATAAGCTTTCTTATATAGGCTCTCTTCTATATAAACCCTACATTATAACCTTAATATTCCACAAAACTTAGCCCTGACCCTGCTGGTGCAGATTTTCAGCACTACATCAGGTGGCCAGGCTCTGGCTGTCTTCCTGCTCCACCTTCCTCAAATGTTGGTCTCCATTCTTATGCCTGTTGTCTGGTTGCAAGGTGGCTCTTGCTCCTCAAGGCCTAATATTCACAGTTCAGGTAGGAAGGAAGAAAGAGCACAAAATATATTCTCAGAAAGTTTTGTCTTTTTATTTTGGAAAAAAAAATACCAATTAGCAAGTTTCTGCCAATAACTCATATCTGTAGTTAAAGGAGATATTCTTCATTCGCTTCAATTATTCCTTCAATTAGGACTGGATTTTTTTTCTTTCTCTATCAATCTAGGGTCATCATTTCCCACCAAGACCTGAATGGCGAGCTTATGCAAAAACTCCGATTACTCAGTGACCCGTTATACATTCACAGTGTTGGAAATTACATTGTGCTATTATTTGTTGTTCTATAATTGTTTTCTGTGTATATTTATTCACCTAATAAAATGGCGCCAACTTTCATTCTACTTAAATTCTACAGACTACACTTAGTTAGTTCCCATCACTGTCAGGACCTCTAGGACCATATATCCTCTAGGAGCAACAAATGCAAAAGTAGTTGTTCAATAAACACCCATTGAAGAACTTCAACAACTCTTCAAACTGGAAGACTCAGTTTTTCCCTTTCTGTAAATGCATCATCTTATTTTTTTAATATTATTATTGTTTTTGCTGATGTGTTATTATTCTTCATGAAGTACTATTTTTTAACCATGATTTATATGCACAGGGGGAAAATTCAGAGTGCAAAATGAACTAAAATGAAGGACATATATATTATTTTTTCTTCTCCTCCTGATAGTCCAGTGCTGCAGAGGCAACCATTTTAAGCAGTTCTAATAATATGTGTATGCTAATTTTATGTTAATTTATCAAGTTTAAAATATTTGTTAACTTCGTGTTATGAAATATGAAGAATAGTTATTCCCTCTCTTTCCCTTTACATATATATTCCCAACTTTTATCTTTTCTTAAGTTCTTATTTTTTGGTTCTTGTAAGCATTGATTATAGTTAGAATTATAAATAACACATTAAATTACTATTTCTATTTCCATTAACTTAGACTCTCCACAATATTAATTAAGAAAGTAAGTGATCCTAGGCTTCCCTCTATCTATCTTCTCCTTTTCTCTTCTCCACTTTTATCTGCTATGACATTACGTCTACCCTATCATGAAGAAGTTTAAGTGTTCAGAGCAAGAACTGACCTCCACAGATCTCCTAGATCATAAAGCACTCCAACAACTACTTTCTCCAAGTTTCTTTCCTCCACCAAGAAATGTCAGGGTAAAATGCCCCGTCTGCCAGGAGGAGATAAGAATGAGCCCAAAGCACTGGGTCCAAAACCATGTCTCTTTTTTTCTAGGTAGTCAAATTTGTTGGCATATATTTTTCATACTATTCTCTTATAATTGTTTGTATTTCTGTGGTGTTGGTTGTTATTTCTACTCTCTCATTTGTGATTTTATTTATTTGGGTCCTTTGTCTTTTCTGTTTGATAAATATGGCTGGAAGTTTATCAATTTTATTATTTTTTTTCAAAGAGAACCAGTGTCTGATTTCATTGATCTGTTCTATTGTTGGGTTTTTTTTGTTGTTTTCTTTTTGCTTGTCTTTTGTTGTTTTTTGTTTTTTATATTGTTTGTTTTAGTTTCTACATCATTAATTTCTGCTCTAATCTTTATTATTTCCTTTCTTCTGCTGGCTTTAGGATTCATTTGTTGTTCTTTTTCTAGCTCCTTTAGATATAAGGCTAGGTTGTTTATTTGAGATTTTTCTTGCTTCTTAAGATAGGCCTATACTGCTCTTTACTTCTCTTTTTAGAGTGCTTTTGCCTCATCCCAAAGGTTTTGGAGTGTTATCTTTTCATTTTCATTTGTTTCCATATATTTTTTACCTTTATTCTTTGATTTCCTGGTTGACCCACTTGTTGTTTAGTAGCTTGTTGTTTAGCCTCAATGTACTTGTGGTCTTTCCAAGTTTTTGTTTTTTTTTTTTTTTTTTTTTTGTGGTTGACTTCTAGTTTCATAGCTTGCAGTCAGAAAATGTGCATAGTTTGATTTCAATTCTTTACAAAAAATTTTAAAGCCTGATTTGTGGCCTAATATAAGTTCTATTCTCAGAATGTTCCATGTGCACTTGAAAACAATGTGAATTCTGCTCTTTTAGGAAGAAATGTTCTGAATATACCTTTTAGGTCAATCTGCTCTAGTATGTCATTCAAAGCCATTGTTTCCTTGTTGATTTTCTGTTTAGATGTTCTATCCATTGATGTCAGTGGAACGTTATAAAATTCCCTTCTATAGTTGCATAGATAATTGGATAGAATATACATAGCTGCAGATTTTTCTCATTCAGCATGTTGAATATACCATGCCATTCCCTTCTGGCTTACCAAGTTTCTGTTGAGAAATATCCAGCTATCCTATGAGTCTTCCCTTGTAAGTTAAAGACTTCTTTTTTCTTGCTTCTTTTAAGAGTGTTTCTTTATCACTATATTTTGAAAATTTAATTATAATATGTCTTATTGTTGGCCTGCTTTTGTTGATTTTTGTGGGACTTCTCTGTGCCTCCTGGATCTGGATATCTGTTTTCTTCCCAAGATTAGGAAAGTTTTAAGCTATTACTTCTTCAAATAAAATTTCTGCCCCCCTTTACTCTTTCCTCTTCTTCTGAAACTTCTATAATATGAATGGTAATAAATTTGATGGAGCCACTGAGTTCTTTAAGTCTATTCTTGGGTTGTATAATTCTTTCTTTTGTTCACTTTCATTATTTTCCATTATTTTGTCTTCTAGGTCACTAATTCATCCCTCTGCTTCTTCCAGCCTGCTGTTCATTACATCAAGCCTGCTTCCAATATCATTTATTGATTCTTCATCTCTGATTGATACTTTTTTTTAACTCTTTCATCTCTTTTGTAAGGGTCTCACTGATGTCTTCTTTTCTCAAGCCCAGTGGCTATCCTTATGATCATTGCTTTAAGTTCTCCATTAGGAAGGTTATTTGTATTTGTTTTGCTTAGCTCTCTGGCTGTGGCCTTAGCTTGTTTTTTTATTTGTGATAAATCCCTCTGTCTTCTGAGAAAATGTTCCTCTGACAATATCTGACACTATAACTTTTAAGGATTATTTTTTTCTAATATTATACTTTCATCCTTTGACACAGATACTTGTTTTTCAGAGAGAATTTAGTCACCAGGTTTGAACTGCTAAAAAAAAATTCCAACAATCTTTGTTACATGATTTTTAATAAACTGACTCAGTTTTTCAGTATTCTGAACAAAATGAGCAAATATATTACTTGAGTAATAAAGCAGAAAACAAATTGATAGTAGGTGATGGCATAGTAATGAGTAATCTATTTTTAAAACAATCATGTCTGGAATGAATAGGAAAAGTTAAAGAACAGTTAAAGAAAAGAAAAATTCTTTAAGGAAAAGTTAAATAATTAGAAGACATCGCTTCTTTCACATAAAAATGATGAACTTGAATAAAGTATTTAAATAGTCATGTAAGCAGGATAAGAATTTCAATCTCTAACCCCAATAACAAAGCAGAAATTCAATGAAATTAAACAGATTTTCCTAATATGAAATTTTTAAGATCAGTTGGAAAAGGAGATGTGGGATATATACCCTTATTTCACATGAGTTAAAAGAGAAATTGCTATTTTAACATAAAAAATAAAACTGGGTCTAATATTCTGTTTTGAAGGTTGTTATAAATGTCCTCTGAGGAAAATTTCAAGTGCCGTAGATGCCTCAGAAATATCATCAGTGAACATTTTTTTTTCTTGGGTAAAAAAAAATTGAGGTTCATAAAGATAAGAAAAAATTACACACTTACCCCTATTGATTTTAAAAGCAGTTCGGTTATAAGTGTATTCCACAACTCTGGGAAGCATGATATAATAGGGCATTACAATTTAGTTTTCAACTCATTATCATTCAAAACTTTGGAATTTTGGTCCATATCTTTACACTCACTTTCCTTCTTTGTAGTTTTTGCCTCTGTAAGCATAGTTCCTGAAGAGGCATTTTCACCAGGTAGATGACGATTCTTCAAAATATTTAGGATTAAAAAGGCTGGGATATAGCTTAATCCTCTTAGAGCTGCTGGCAAACCAAGGTAGATGTATCTATAAAAAAAATGTTTTTAAATATTAAGCTTACATAGTGTGGTGAGTACAAGCTAGTTTTGAATATCTTTAATTATTAATATTTCATTCCCATGAGGACAATAGCACCTGTTTTGCATGTCAATCTTATATAAGCAACTTTGCTGAACTCACTTATTGTTTGTTAAATTTTTTTTTGCAAATTTTCATCTAGAAAATTCACACTTATTTTCTTTTCTTATCTTTGGGTTTTTTAAATCTTTTTACAACAAATTGAACCTCTGGTTTGAATGCAATACTGATAATGGCAGCAGTTGTATTCTAGTATTTAATAAAATGCTTCCAAAGAATAACCACCAATTGTATTATATTATATATTCTGTGGGGGTCTTTCTCATGGCTTTTTAAAAAAGGTTTATTTATTTTAAGAGAGGGAGAGAGGTAGAGAGAGAATCGCAAGCAGGCTCCATGTTCAGTGTGAAGCCTGACACGGTGTTCAATCTCACAACTATGAAATCATGACCCGAGCCAAAATCAAGAGTTGAACACTTAATCAGCTGAGGCACCCAGGCGCCCCTGGATGATTTTACTCAGATTAAGAAAGTTCCTCTTCTATTCTGAATTTGCTCAGAGTTTCAATTATGAATGCATCAAGTATCACCAGATTATTTTTGTTCCCATAGTTAGCAGAACATCAAGGATTTTGCCCCCTTAATTGTGTTAATAGAGTATATTAGGTTAATAGATTTTTCTGATGTTGAACCATCCTTGTATGACTAAACTCTATTAGTGAGGTTTTATACATTATTGCATTTGATTTATTTTTAGAATTTTTGCATGTGTATTTATAAGTTAAGTCAGCCTATATTTTTTCCTTATGCTGAACTTGTCCAATCTGAATATCAAGACTAGACACTTGTATTGTTTGACTTTTTTTCTGTTATCAACAATACTGCAGTAAACTTCCTTTTACATGTCTCCCTGTGTATGTTAGCAAGATTTTCTCTAAAATGTCTCAGGGTCTTAGAGTACCCAACTTAGCAATTGTCCAGACGTTTTCTTCAATAGTTTTTATTTACTACCAACATTCTTTATAGTCTATAGTGTCTTCTGTCATAAAGAAAATTTTTAGATTTATATTTAGTGATATTGGCTCCTTTCTTGCTCTTTGGTTTGTGTGTGTGTGTGTGTTTTTTTCAACTCAAACCCAAAGCAATAAGGATCAGAGATATGTGGCTGTGTTGTTGCTGTAAACAACCAATCTACTATTGGTTTAATTGTTATTTCTTTGTAAGTCACCTATTTATTTCTCTGGTAATTTTTATATTCATTTTTCTTTATCTTGAATGTTTATAATTTTACTCTGATATGCTCATTTATATATTTTTCACTATGCCTTTAAGATGTATTTTGAAGTGAAAATTCATGCCTCAAATTGTAGAAAATTCTAAGCCATTAATTTTTTTTAATTTATATCTGCCATTTCCTCTATTCTTTTTCTAGAAATTTTTTTTGAGGTGTATGTTTTAATTGTTAACTGGTCTTTAATATTACATAGGTGTTTATTTTTGTTGAATCAGTTCACATTGTTGATCTACATTCTAGATAAATTCTTCTGTACTCTCTTCCAGTTCACCAATTCTCAACTGTATTGCCTTCAAATTTATTATATACTTAGGATTCCTTTTATTATCTCAATAACATGCATTTAATCTATAATGTTCCTGAGTTCTTCTTGATATTCTTATTTCTGCTTGATTTTTCCTATCATTTCTTGTTAACTTTTAATGGATATTATGCCATTTATTAATTTTAATCCTATTGAGCTGGTTAAGCATACTTATTTTAAAGTCTTTGTCAAACTCCTACATTATATGAAATTTAATCAGGAATGAAGTCATGTTTCATTGGGAATTTGTGTGCTTATCTTTTTTAGCATTAGATTTGTTCATGTTTTTTTTTCAGAATTTTTAATTTTTTTTTAATTTACATCCAAGTTAGTTAGCATATAGTACAACAATGATTTCAGGAGTAGATTCCTTAATGCCCCTTACCCATTTATCCCATCCCCCCTCTCACAACCCCTCCAGTAACCCTCTGTTTGTTCTCCATATTTAAAAGTCCCTTCTGTTTTATCCCCCTCCCTGTTTTTATATTATATGTTTCCCTTCCCTTATGTTAATCTGTTTTGTCTCTTAAAGTCTTCATATGAGTGAAGTCATATGAAATTTGTCTTTCTCTGACTGATCAGTTTCACTTTGCATAAGTGTTGCAAATGGCAACAGTAGTTGCAAATGGTAAGATTTCATTCTTTTTGATTGCCTAGTAATACTCCATTTTATATATCTACCACCACTTCTTTATCCATTCATCCATTGATGGGCATTTGGGCTCTTTCCATACTTTGGCTATTGTTGGTAGTGCTGCTATAAATATTGGGGTGCATATGTCCCTTTGAAACAGCACACCTGTATCCTTTGGATAAATACCTAGTAGTGCAATTGCTGGGTCGTAGGGTAATCCTACGACTTAATTTTTTGAGGAACCTCCATGCTGTTTTACAGGGTGGCTGCCCCAGCTTGCATTCCCACCAACAATGCAAAAGAGATCCTCTTTTCCGCATCCTTGACAGCATCTATTGTTGCCTGAGTTGTTCATGTTAGCTCTTCTGACAGGTGTCAGGTGGTATCTCATTGTGGTTTTGATTTGTATTTACCTGATGATGAATGATGTTGAGCATTTTTTCATATGTTTTTTGGCCAACTGGATGTCTTCTTTGCAGAATTGTCTATTCATGTCTTTTGTCCATTTCTTTACTGGATTATTTGTTTTGTGGGTGTTGAGTTTGATAAGTTCTTTATAGATTTTGGATACTAACCCTTTATCTGATATGTCATTTGCAAATACCTTCTCCCATTCTGTCGGTTGCCTTTTAGTTTTGCTGATTGTTTCCTTCACTGTGCAGAAGATTTTTATTTTGATGAGGTCCCAGTAGTTCATTTTTGCTTTTGTTTCCCTTGCCTCCGGAGACGTATTGAGAGAAGTTGCTGCGGCCAAGATCAAAGAGGTTTTTGCCTGCTTTCTCCTCAAGGATTGAGGCTTCCTGTCTTATATTGAAGTCTTTCATCCATTTTGAGTTTATTTTTGTGTATGGTATAAGAAAGTGGTCTGGGTTCATTCTTCTGCATGTAGCTGTTCAGTTTTCCTAGTACCACTTGCTGAAGAGGCTGTCTTTATTCCATTGGATATTCTTTCCTGCCCTGTCAAAGATCAGTTGGCCATACATTTGTGGGTCCATTTCTGGGTTCTCTATTCCATTCCATTGACCTGAGTGTCTGCTCTTATGCCAGTACGATACTGTCTTGATGATTACAGCTTTGTAGTATAGCTTAAAGTCTGAGATTGTGATGCCTCCTGCTTTGGTTTTCTTTTTAAAGATTGCTTTGGCTATTCGGGGTCTCTTCTGGTTCCATAAAATTTTAGGATTATTTCTTCTAGCTCTGTGAAGAATGCTGGTGTTACTTTGGTAGGGATTGCATTGAATATGTAGATTGCTTTGGGTAGTATCAACATTTAACAATATTTGTTCTTCCTATCCAGGAGCATGGAATTTTTTCAATTTTTTTTTTTATCTTCTTCAATTTATTTCCTAAGCTTTCTATAGCTTTCAGTGTATAGATTTTTCACCTCTTTGGTTAAATTTATTCCTAGGTATTTTATGGGTTCTGGTGCAAATGTAAATGGGATTGATTCCTTGATTTCTCTTTCTGTTGCTTCATTGTTGGTGAATAGGAATGCAACCAATTTCTGTGCATTGATTTTATATCCTACAACTGCTGAATTCATTAAACAGTTGTAGCAGTTTTTTGGTGGAATCTTTTGGGTTTTCCATATAGATTGTCATGTCATCTGTGAAGAGTAAAAGTTTGACCTTCTCCTGGACAATTTGGATGCCTTTTATTTCTTTGTATTGTCTGATTGCAGAGGTTAAGACTTCCAATACTATGTTGAATAACAGTGGCGAGAGTGGACATCCCTGTCTCATTATGGAAAGCACTCAGTTTTTCTCCATTGAGGATAATAGCATTGGGTCATTCATATAAGGCATTTATGATCTCGAGGTATGATCCTTCTATCCCTACTTTCTTGAGGGTTTTTATCAAAAAAGGATGCTGTTTTTGTCAAATGCTTTCTCTGCATCTATTGAGAGGATCTTATGGTTCTTGTCCTTTCTTTTGTTGATGTGATGAATCACGTTAATTGTTTTGTGGATATTGAAGAAGCCCTCTATCCCAGGTATAAATCCCACTTGGTCATGGTGAATAATTTTTTTTAATGTATTGTTGGATCCGGTTGGCTAATATTTTGTTAAGGATTTTTGCATCCATGTTCATCAGGGAAATTGGTCTATAGTTCTCCTTTTTAGTGGGGTCTCTGCCTGGTTTTGGAATCAAGGTAATGCTGTTTTCATAGAAAGAGTTTGGAAGTTTTCCTTCCATTTCTATTTTTTGGAACAGCTTCAAAGGAATAGGCATTAATTCTTCCTTAAATGTTTGGTTGATTTCCCCTGGAAAACAATCTGGCCCTGGACTCTTGTTTTTTTGGGAGATTTTTGATTACTAATTCAATTTCTTTACTGGTTATGGGTTTGCTCAAGTTTTCTATTTCTTCCTGTTTCAGTTTTGGTAGTGTATATGTTTCTAGGAATTTGTCCAATTCTTCCAGATTTCCCTTTTTATTGGCATATAATTGCTCATAATATCCTCATTATTGTTTCTATTTCAGATGTGTTGGTTGTGATCTCTCTTTTTTCATTCTTGATTTTATTTATTTGGGTCCTTTCCTTTTTCTTTTTGATCAAACTGACTAGTGTTTTATCAATTTTGTTAATTCTTTCAAAGAACCAGCTTCTGGTTTCATTGATCTGTTCTGCTGTTTGTTTGTTTTTTTGTTGTTTTGATAGCATTAATTTCTGCTCTAATCTTTATTATTTCCTGTCTTCTGCTGTTTTCGGGTTTTATTTGCTGTTCTTTCTCCATCTCTTTAATGTGTAATGTTAGGTTGTGTATCTGAGACCTTTCTTCCTTTTTTAGGAAGGCCTGGATTGCTATATACTTTCCTCTTAGGACCGCCTTTGCTGTGTCCCAGAGTTTTGAGGTTGTGGTGTTATCATTTTCATTGGTTTCCATATAATTTTTAATTTCCTCTTTAACTTCTTGGTTGGCCCATACATTTTTAGTAGGATGTTCTTCAGTCTCCAAGTATTTGTTACCGTTCCAAATTTTTTCTTGTGGTTGATTTTGAGTTTCATGGTATTGTGGTCTGAAAACATGCACGGTATGATCTCGATCTTTTTGTAGTTGCTGAGGGCTGATTTGTATCCCAATATGTGGTCTATTCTGGGGAACGTTCCATGTTTACTGGAGAAGAATGTATATTCTGCTGCTTTAGGATGAAATGTTCTGAATATATCTGTTAAGTCCATCTGGTCCAAGTGTAATTCAAAGCATTGTTTCCTTGTTGGTTTTTGATTAGATGATGTGTCCATTGCTGTGAGTGAGGTGTTGAAGTCTCCTACTATTATGGTATTACTACCAATGAGTTTCTTTATGTTTGTGATTGATTTATATATTTGGGTGCCTCTTCATTTGGCACATAAATGTTTACAGTTGTTAGGTCTTCTTGGTTGATAGATCCCTTAATTATGATATAATGCCCTTCCTCATCTCTTGATACAGTCTCTATTTTAAAGTCTAGATTGTCTGATATCAGTATGGCTACTCTGGCTTTCTTTTGTTGACCATTAGCATGATATATGGTTCTCTGTCCCCTTCCTTTCAATCTTAAGTTGTCTTTAGGTCTAAAGTGGGTCTCTTGTAAATAGCATATAGATGGATCCTGTTTTCTTATCCATTCTGTTACCCTGTGTCTTTTGATTGGAGCATTCAGTCCATTGACGTTTAGAGTGAGTACTGAAAGATATGAATTTATTGCCATTATGCTGTTTGTAGAGTTGGAGTTTCTGGTGGTGTTCTCTGGTCCTTTCTAATATTTGTTGTTTTTGGTATGTATGTATGTATGTATGTATGTATGTATTTTTCATCTTTTCTCCCCTCAGAGAGTCCCCCTTAATATTTCTTGCAGGACTGGTTTAGTGGTCACAAATTCCTTTAAGTTTTGTTTTGGAAACTTTTTATCTCTGCCTCTATTTTGAATGACAGCCTTGCTGGATAAAGAATTCTTGGCTGCATACCTTTCTGATTCCTCACATTAAATATATCCTGCCACTCCTTTCTGGCCTGCCACGTTTCTGTGGATAGGTCTGCTGCAAACCTGATCTGTCTTCCCTTGTATGTTAGGGACTTTTTTTCCCTTGCTGCTTTCATGATTCACTCCTTGCCTGTGTATTTTGTGAATTTGACTATGATAGGCCTTGTTGATGGTTAGTTTTTGTTGAATCTAACAGGAGTCCTCTGTGCTTCCTGGATTTTGATGTCTCTGTCTTTCCCCCAGGGTAGGAAAGTTTTCCACTATGATTTGCTCACATAACCTTTCTACCCCTTTTTCTCTTCATCTCTGGGACCACTATGATTCTGATGTTCTTCCTTCTTAATGAGTCACTGATTTCTCTAATTCTTAAATAGTGCTCTTTTGTCTTAATCTCCCTCTTTTTTTTTCTGCTTCATTATTCTCCATAAGTTTGTCCTGTATCGCTGATTCTCTGTTCTCCCTCATCCATCCTTGCCGCCACAGCATCCATTTGAGATTGCAGCTCAGTTATAGTATTTTTTATTTCATCCTGACTAGCTTTTACTTCTTTTATCTCTGCAGAAAGGGATTCTAATCTATTTTCCACTCCAGCTAGTCTTCTTATTATCATGATTCTAACTTCTGGTTCAGACATCTTGCTTGTATCCGTGCCGGTTAAGTCCCTGGCTGTCATTTCTTCCTGCTCTTTCTTTTGGGGTGAATTCCTTCATTTAGTCATTTTGAAGGGAGAAAAGGAATTAATGAGGTAGAAAAAATTAAAATTAAAAAAATATTAAAGTTAAGACATTAAAAACAAAGAACACACACACACACACATACAAATCGAATAAATGATGCTAGATCCTAAGTGTGTTTTGGTCTTGGTGTTGAAAGTAGCTTGATAGATTAGAGAAAAAAGGGGAGAAAAAAAGAAATCATTTGAAAATTTGAAAGAATGAGTACGCTGAAGTAGACTAAAATGAAATGATCAAAGTAAAATAGAATTTGAAAAAAAAATAAAGAGTAAAAAATATAGTAGAAAAAAATTAAAAATATTTTTAATAAAAATTGAAAATAAAAATGATTTTTTTTCTCTTTCTGTATTCAAGAAAAAAGAAACGAAAAAGAGAACAAAGAAAGAAAATTGAATAGTTTGACTGTCTAACAGACTGAAATATGACTGAAATTACTTCGTTTTCCCCTAGAAGTCAAACTATGAAGCATTTTATAGTCCATAAACTAAGTAGGCGGTGAGGCTTGTGTTAAAGACAGAGGTTGGCCCAGTTGGGCAGGGCTTAGTGTACTGGCTCCATTCTCCACTAGATGGCGCTGTTAGCCTACTGGGGTCGATTGTTGTGGTGCTTGCAGGTGTGTATGCACATACATGGAAGCGGTGAAAATGGTGTCACCCAGCTACCCAGTCTCTAGTGTTGGAACTCTGTTTTCTGCAACTAGCAATCATGCATCCGTCCTCTGTCTTCAGCTTTTGTCCATTTCCTGCTTTTTCACTGTCTGTGACCAAGCTCCAGGCAGTACCTCTCTCCTGAGTTTTATCTCAGATGCGACTGTTTTCCCAGGCCCCTTACTTGTGTGCAGCTTTGACCCATTCAGCCCCTCTGTGGGAGGGTCTCACCGAGCAATGGCCAAATGTTGGCTGCACCCAGGAATGCTTGCTGGACCCTGCTGCTGCTGGTGCCCTGAGACTGTGGCCAGATGCCAGCCCACCCCAGAAAAAGTTCACAAGATAGTGTAGCAGCAGCATTTCAGGGATTATGGAAAATCACAACACACATCTGGCACCAGGCTTCACCCTTAACGACCTTGTTCCAACACCAGCAAATGTGGCCGCCTTCTGGGGCCTGCTGAGCCCAGGTGGCCTCACAGCCTCTACCAAATGTCCTTCCAGCAGTGGAATTGCTTCTCCCCATGTGGCCTGAGAACCTCCTGGACCCCACTCTGCTCCTTGGGATTTGCTCTTTCCACCAGAGCACTGTCAGGTATCAAGCTGCAGAGTTCAGACTCTGTGCTCCTCCTGTTTACAGTCGTAATGGAATTTAAACCCTCTCCTTACTCGTTTCTTTTTACTTCAGTCCCTGTGGCTGTTTCCAATTTTCCTCTTTTCCTCCAGCTACTTTTGGGGAGGGGTGCTTTTCCCATATTTTCCCCCTGTCTCTGTCTTCTCTCCACACACAAAAGCAGCTTCCTGCCCTCTGTGGCTTCTGTCTTCCCAAGTTCACCACTCCATGTCACATACCTGCTGAATTCTGTGGTTCAGGTTGTGCAGATTGTGTGTTAATCCTCAGATCAGTTTTCTAGGTGTGCAGGATGGTTTAGTGTTTGTCTGGCTGTATTTCATGGATGCAAGACACTCAAAAAACTTCCATGCCCTTCTGCCATCTTGGCTCCTCTTGTTCATGTGTTTTTAAGTTTTAGCTTGTAAAACTAAACAATTTTGAATGTTTTGTTGTTGTTTTTGTTGACTGTTTGCTCTGGTTTTCTTCCTGTGTATTTATTCTTCCAAATTTGTTCTGTTTGCTCTCTGTATTTATTCTTCTAAATCTAATAGCTTTCCCTTTGTTCCTGAGGCCAGACTGAGTTTTTATAAGGGTGATTTTTTTATAGTGATACTGGGATTAATCATAAGGAGAACAGATTGTTTGGTCTGGTTCTTGGATATATCTATGTCTTAGTTCCTCCTTAGTAACATAACAATGATGTGTTAAAGAGATTCTTTTAAAACCTCTTTTACAAAGAGGTTTGTATTTGTTTCCTAGGACCTCTATAACAAAGCACCACAAACTTGATGGCTTAAAACAAAGTAAATTTATTCTCTCACAGTTCTGGAGGCTAGAAATCTGAAGCCAAAGTTTGCTTCCTCAGTAGACTCCAGGAAAGAATCCTTCCTTGACTCTTCCTACCTACTGGCAGCAATCCATAGCATTCCTTGTTTTGTAGATGCAACACTGCAATCTCTACCTCTGCCTTCACACAGGATTCGTCCCGTATATATGTGTCTCTATGCCTCTTTTCCTCTTCTTATAAGGACACTGGTGATTTGATTTAGGGCCCACTCGAATCCAGAAGAACCTCATCTTAATTTCACTAATTTAAAGACTTATTTACAAACAACTTATTTCCAAATAAAGTCATATACTGAGGTTATGAGTGGACATGAAATTTTGAGGGACACTACTCAACCCAGTTCATGGGTGTTCAACACCACCTCATGGATTAAGCACTGAATCTGGATCTAATCTCTTGACTCCTTGGAAGTACTTTACTTTTTCTTTGGAAACTGATCACCCAGAAACCACTTCCTGTTTCTAGCCTTAGAGGCTTTGCATTAGCCTTTGTATTCAGGTTTTATTTATTCCTTTATGTTTCTGTTCAATTTCTACTTCAGGAAAACTGGATGTCCAGAATGATGTTTATATTATCTTTTTTTTTTTAATTTTTATTTTAGAGACAGAGAGAGCACAAATGGGGGAGGGGCAGAGAGAGCCAGAGACAGAATCTGAAGCAGGCTGCAGGCTCTGAGCAGTCAGCACAGAGCCTGACGCGGGGCTCGAACCCACAAACCGTGAGATCACGACCTGAGCTGAAGTCAGACGCTTAACCGACTGAGCCACCCAGGTGCCCCATATATTATCTTTGAACCCAGATATATCCCTTTCAAATTTAAAATGATATCTATTGTTCTTATTTGAAGTAAGAAATATATCAATACATAACTTATTGAGCTACTTATCAGGCTTTTCTACCTATTTGAAATTACATTGTTGTCCTTTTTATAAATAATGAGTTCATTAATTTTTAGTCTTTAAAAAATATGTATATATACATATAAAGTTCTAAATATACTTTTGAGTATTGTTTTAGCTTTGTCCCACAAATTTTCCTCTGCAGTGCTTTCGCTGATATAGAGTTTTAGTTATTTCATTATTTTTATTATAATTTATGCTTTGACATTTCAAATGTGAGGTTTTGGGAAAATTTTATCATAGATTTCTAATTGCATTGCATTATGGACAGAAAACAATGGTTGTAAGGTATCAAACTTTTTTTTTTTTAACTTTGTGACATTAGACTCAGTTGTAATGCTTTTTATAGGCTTGAGAAAAAAATATATATTCTATTGGTTGGGGTTTTTTAAATTGCTGTATATCTATTAGATAACTCTTGTATAATTTGGTGATTCAAATTTTTCTGTATCCTCAGTAACTTTTTGCCTATATTTTATATTTCCTTTTGGAAAAGTGTGTTGAAATTTTCAACTCTGTAGATTTCTTCTTGTAATTTTGTAAATTTTTTGTTTTATATATTTGAGATTAGGTTGATAAATATATATGGGTTGATGACTGTTACATATTATTGAGAAAGTGTTTTTTTATTACTAAGTAATATCCTTATTTAACTCTTAATCCTTTTCACCTTAAATTCTATTTTGTCTTACAGTCATTAATATAATCACAAAAGCTTGATTTAATATCTGCCTGGTATTTTTTTTCCTGACCTTTATCTTCAATCTTTCTTCACATATATATTTTAAGCTATGTCTTGTAAGCAACATATACCTGGAATTTTGAAAACACTGAAACTCACATGAAAGTATCTTTTAAGCAAGTTCAGTTGGTTCACATTTATTATGAAACCTGATGTATTTAGGTTTATTTTTTCAACTTATTTTGTGTGCTTTTATTTTCCTATTTCTTACTTCCCTTGAATTTTCCTTAATCCTTTTATTCCT
Organism: Acinonyx jubatus; assembly: GCF_027475565.1. NCBI lineage: Eukaryota > Metazoa > Chordata > Mammalia > Carnivora > Felidae > Acinonyx > Acinonyx jubatus. Next base: position 52,912,718 of record NC_069387.1, read on the forward strand.
TTCTACTAGCTTGGAATAAATGTAAGTGGCCATCCTTATATCTTTACATTTTTGGCATAATTTAAAGTTAGTCAGTATTTCTATTCTTCGAACTGTAAAAGAGTCCTAGATTTTCCCTGGATTTTAAACTGACAGTTTAGCCTGACATAGTTGCATGGATGCTGGCTGGAGATACGAGACTTCCAGGCCAGAGACAAAGGACATTTTTACTCACAGTACAACAGTCATCACAAACTTCATGTTCAGGTTGGTTTTCCTTAACCTTCAAGTCCCAAAGAAATCACACCATGGGAAACCTATGTGAATTTTGTGCGTACAATGGGTTTTGTTCACAGCTAAGAAAGCCTGAAATTAGGAAATCCCATTCTTTTAAACGGGTTGGAAGAAAATCTGCCAGCCTTAGAGAGAGTTATTACTTTTATCATCCTAGACAGCAAACTCTGCTCCATAGGAAAACATCATCTACATACTCCAAGATCATTTACTATTCAAACATCCTTGAAAAGATAGTCCAAAACAAAATCCTCTGCTAATAAGATATGCAGAAATGTAAGAGACCCATGGAGAACTGTTTACCAACAATATCCACCTCCTGTTTCTACTCTACACCATCTGGTAAATTTTCTCACGAGTACACTTTATCAGCCACTCTAATTAATCTGACTGATAGAGGATGCTAACAAATAAAATCATCTTGTCTAAAATAGCATTTAATTAAGGCTACTATCAACAGAAATCTTGGCAGCAGGATGAGGCCAATCTATACCAGTGATCCTCAGTGTTTCTCAACTCTGAAGGATGTACGCGGGGCCACCTTCACATTACCTCTGAAGAGCTTTTGGGGAACAGAGAACTGATGAAAACATGAATCTCATGTTGTCTGCTCTCTTCACAGTACTTGCCATATATCCTTTTACTAACCAAAATAAGACCTTAGAATGTTTTAAACAATGCTAAATTGTTTTTTAGTAAATGAAAGAATTTTTGTACTTTCAATTTTGTACGATCAAGAGAAATTGATACAGATCTAAACAAAATTCAGGTCCCCAGATAAAAAAGAATATGGAAATAGAGCAAATGGAAGTATTTTGTTCAAAAACACATTATGTTGAGTTTTGTTTAAAATCAGATTTATACTAACAAAAGAATAAGACTTTATGAGACATGAAGAATTTTGTGTCAGCAAAATTTAATGAAGAAGGAAAAATATTTCAAAAAGTAGAGGTAGATGTAAAAAGAAGTAAAGATTCAGGCTAGTAAGATGCTGAAATGATGTAGGATGCAATGAGGATACTTTAAAGAGTAATATAATTTTTAAAGGTAGTTTATGTATAGCTATTACCTTCAATAATGCGTTGATTGCAAACAATTTAACAAAGATTATTTTGAAAGGCTAGGTTAAGGGAGTTATCCATGCTTATATTTACCAAGTAGTTTGAAAATATTGAGGAAGTAAAATTCTGGTATATAAATAAGGAATAGAGATGTAATATTAGCATATATTCTGGAAGCACAGCCAAAAGTAGTCTAGTAACTGAAAAAGAAAGTGTTATACATGAATGTTGTCATTTTATGTACAGTCTGTGCTTAGAAAGCAATTCTTTAAAAAAAGATTATTATATTTACCTGAAATTGGCTGAATCATATATCCTGCATGCTCCTGACTCACCACATTTCAAAGTTCCCCAGTGTAAACATGTGGAATCCACTAAAGCTCCAAAATATATAGGTGCAGGAATTCCAGCTACAGTTAAAGAGGGGAGAAAAAAAAAAACATCAACAAGGTAAGAATTAAGGTACATTATTTTGTTTGTAAACATTTCTGTTTTATCTATTTGTAGAATAAAGTATGAATAGAATGCTTTACATTTTATTTTTACATATCAGAAGTTGTTACTTTTACTATAACATTTCTAAGTTATAAAGGATAAGTAATGTGATGGATAAATGCAACATAAAAATCACTGATATTGAAAATCATTGAATTAATGACTCTCTATATTTTTTGTGCAATTTTTTGTACCAATCATGTATACATTTTACTTTAACAAAGTATTTTTTGTTCATTTGCTTTTCAAATCTTCTAACAGCTGAAAAGCAAAATTAAGTTCAGATAGGTCTTTTTCAAGAAAAAGGGGAAATTCTCCATTTCTTCTTGTACCTTATTCTCATACAAATTACTAAGTGCTGCAAACAGAGGGATATTTGCTAGACTTGGAGAGAATGATTTCATTTACTTGGTAGTTAATAGTGGTCTGATATGATGCTGGAAAAAAATAACAATTTTTACCAAATACTCTTGTGCAAAATGTATGTAACCCCACACCAAGAGACTTCTCTTCAGGCTTGATACACCTAAAAAATAAGTAAATTCATAAATAAAATGAAAATAGAGATTTAAACGCTGTTGTAGTTTCTTTAAAAAGTTGTTTGTAAATGCTGGTAACACACTGGGTGCTAGAACATTTTTTTTGCATGCTCAGATCTTGGTTATCCAAGGCCTGATTATCCAGTTTGTAGTCTACACACGAGCCCTACTTTTGATTCTTGGCATTTTACCTATCATTTTTTTGCTCATTATTATCAGAAAATTATCAAAGAAGAAAATATTTCATATCAGTTTCTACCCCAGTATCCATTTATTGAAGCAGTAGTTCTTGATTAAACCTTCAGCCTAAAACAAGAATAATGCAACCCTAGCTGTATTTAAATTATTTGTATTAACAAAATACAGAAAAGCCAAGAATTATATAAATAAATGAAAGGCAGAAAGAAAACAAGGATAGAAATTTTCAAAGGAATGTGATGAAGAAATCCAAGGCAAACATATTTTAAGTGATTTGGTATCATTTCAAGAGTCACAAAGATCTCTCCATTCTCTCCAAAATCCCCACTCTTTTGCACTGTTGCCTGAAATTCCTATATGCAGAAATAGAGACTATAATTCTGCAATGGACTTTCATGTGTCCCACTCACTCCAGCATCACCATGGCTAGCTCCTCAAAGAATTCACGTTCAGAGTTCTACTGTATTCCCTTTTCTTCCCTGACTAACTCAAAGCTGAGAAAATAAAAGTAGCTTTCTTCACAAAAGCATACATTTTTAGCAAAAATGTCATCTTATTGGCATTTTCTTAACATAAATGTTTTACTGAATTTTCAGAAACCTTATAGATTGATCTAGACATTATCTACCTGACACATAGGTTATTTAGACAACATCAATGATTTTACTCGGAAGGAAGTAAGAGAAGCCAAGAGACTCAGCATGACCCTCTAGGTCCCATGGTTTCCATTTAATACAGAAAATAAGGCATTTAAGTTTTACTGAAGAATTTTTCTTTCCTCTCTATATCTAATATACTACTTAATGATCTCACAGAAATGTGAAATACTAATTTAAACTGTTATTATTTAAACTGTTGAAACAGTTTAAACTATTCTACAAACTCTATCATTGATTGGCATTGATAATAACAATTTCTAGAATCCAGGAATCAGAAAAGTTAGCATGCACATCATGGGAAAATGCTGAGAGAAATTCAAATTTTTCTTTAAATTTGCAGAATAACAATGATGTTGCATCCCTTTGCCATCGTGGTAGGAAATCCAGGGAGATCCCGCAAAAATAGAGACAACACAAGCATATTAGCAAAAATCCAGGTATTCAATTCTACAATATGACCCTGGAAAGAGGTGGGGAAAGAGAGGAGGGACATGAAGAGAGCATGATTAAGTACTTGTTTTATTAGGAGGTAGATATTAATACTGAAAAGTTTTAAAATTGATGAGCAAAACATAAGTATAATTAAGAATATCAATAATCAGTCTGACCATTTCAATAATCAAAGTAGCAGAAGAAAATCCAATATATACCATAGTTTCCTCTTATCTGTGGTTTCACTTTCCACAGTTTCAGTTACCCACATTGAACTGTGGTGTGGAAGCAGATATTTCTCCTTCTGACATATCAGATCAATAGCAGCTGAATGCTACAGTCTGTATATCACAAGGGCTCCATCATTCACCTCATTTCATCTCATCATGTAGTCATTTTATCATCTCACATCATCTCAAGGAGAAAGGGTGAGTACAGCACAATGTGATATGTTGATAGAGACCAGATGCACTTAACTTTCATTATAGTATATTGTTATAATTGTCCTATTTTATTATTAATTATTGTTCTTAATCTCTACTGTGCCTAATTTATAAATTAAACTTTATCACAGTTATGTATCTTTAGGAAAAAATATCAAATATTTAGGGTTTGTTACTATCCATGGCTTCAGGCATCTGCTAGGGATCTTAAAATATGTCCCTTGCAGATAAAGGGATACCACTGTACAATGGAAAGAAAAAAAAAAAAGAAAAAAAAAGAAGTAAAAAGAAAGTCAAATAAATAGAGTATATTAAATAAAATAGCAAAAAGAGTCTTATCACAATAATTACAAGAAATCTAAGTGAGGGGTGCCTGGGTTGCTGAGTAGTTGTGTCCAACTCTTGCTTTTGGCTCATGCCTTGATTTCACAGTTCATAAGTTTGAGCCCTGCATTGGGATCTGTGCTGTCAATGCAGAGCCTGCTTGGGATTCTCTGTCTCTCCCTCTCTCGCCCGCTTATACTCTCTCTCTCTCTCTTTTTCTCTCTCTCTCTCAAAATAAATAAACTTTTAAAAATAAATAAATAAATATAAATGAGCTAAATGTACCTATCTCAGATTATAAAATGATACCTAGCAAATTGTCTATGAAGCAAAATGAAAGACTGAAGATTGAAAATAAAGGAAAGATATAACAAGTAACAACGAACCAAAAGAAAGCTAGAACTTCCATTTTAATGAAAAACAAAATACAATTCCCTAAAAGACATAACTAAAAGATAAAGAAATTAAGTGATGCTAACAATAGAAATATAATGATCAAAGACACATTTTCATATAATATAGCCTCCAAATATATGAATTAAAAAACTGAGAGATTTATAGGGAGAAATACACCTGCAATATTTATAGATTTGAACATCTCTGAAAAACTGATGAATTAATGCAGACAAAAACAAGAATACATTTACAAAATTTAGATAACACAATGCTTTACTTCAATCCAAGAGATATGGAACTACATACCCAAAATTCAGTTACACATTCTTTTCAAAAAGCCATGAAATACTAAAAAAAAATGCACTAGGCCCCAAATACAAGGTTGATATTCAATCTCCCCAACCTGTAATCTTTCAGATTAAGTTGTCTGAACATAAAAATAGAATAATAATAATAAATTATACCTATAGAAAGTTCTTAAAGATATGGAAATTACATAACACATTAATAAATAATCTTTGGTCTGGTGGGGCAAATCACTACGAAATAGAAATAAACTCCACAGAAAATACTAGTTGAGGCATTGCTAAATCAATATTTGGAAAGAAATGTATAGATTTATGTACAGTAGTCAGAATGAACAAATGATCTAAGTATTAAACTGAAACAGTTGGATAAGGAAAAACAGAGCAAGCCTAAAAGAAAAAAAAATCAAGAAGAGCAGGATTACATGAAATAAAGATTAACAAAACCAAAACTCATTCTTTAAAAAGAGAAAAATAAAATAGACAAGCCTCTGACAACCATGATCAAGAAAAAGTAAAGAGGCAAATAAAAAAAATATGTAAGAAGAAAAGAGAAATCCTTTCAGATACATCAGAGAATATCAGATAAGGAATATTATAAACACCTACATACAACAGGTTTAAGTAGAAATTGAAAATATGAATAGGCACTAATACTAAATAAATGAGAATAATAAATAGTATCACTGTCCCAACAAGACCAAAGTATAAATACTTTCACAGATGGATTTATATAGCTTTCAACAAATATTTAATGTAAGTAGTGCCAGAAATTAAAAAATAGAAAATTTATTAATTCATTTTGTGGGGCCTATGATGATTCCAAAACAAAAAAAGAATAAAAAGTAATATGTCTATTTTATTTATCAACATAGATGTAACAGTTTTAAATAAAGTATTATTTAAACAAACCAAATCATATATAAAAATATAATTAAGTATGGTTTTTTTCATCCATGCAAACAGTTCAACATGAAAATATCTACCATTTTATTTTACTACACCAAAAATACTGAGTAGAAAAATTATAGAATCATAGATGCAGAAAAATACATCTAATAACATTTAATACCTATTTCATTATTAAAAACTTAGAAACTACATGAAAACTATATACTGAAAAATCTACAGCAAATATCATCATGGAAAAATGTGTATGTTTTCCATTAAGATTAGAAAAGTACAAGAATACTTGCTATTATCACTATTATTTCACATAGCTTTGGAGGTCCACGTTGATGCTTTAAGAAAAATTTAAAAGCCTAAGATGTGTAAGGTTTAGAAGTGAAGAGACAGGGGCACCTGGGTGGCTCAGTTGGTTAAGCGTCCAACTCTGGACTTTGGCTCAGGCAACGATTTCACGATTCGTGAATTCAAGTGCCATGTTGAGCTCTGTGCTGACAGCACGGAGCCTGCTTAGGATTCTCTCTCTCCCCCTCTCTCTCTGCCCCTCCCTGCTCATGCTCTGTCTCTGTCTCTCAAAAATAAATAAATGTTAAAAAAAAAAAACAAAGACCACAAGACCATATGTAAAAGGTAAAGTTATAAAGCTATTAGGATAAAATTTAGGTGAATATTTGTATAGATTAGGAACATAAAAACATTTTTAAAATGTGACTCCCCAACACACAAACCCTAAGGGAAGAAAATTGTAAGATTTCAGTACAACAATATTTAGGATTTAATTTCATAAAAGAGAGTATGGAGAAATTAAAAGAAAGATGAGAGACTAGGAGATAATTGTATCATGTAAGCAATATTACATTAACATTTATAATTTAGACAATAATCAGCAAAATCACCAAGAAAAATATGTGACATATAATAGAAAATGAGCAAAGAAAATCAATAAGCATCTTGAATCAGAAGCCTAAATAGCTAAAAAATAAATTTTGAAGATGCCTAAACACACTGGATCAGGAAATCACATATTGAAACATCAGTGAACTACCATTTTACAGTCATTGGACTAGTCTAAGTCAGAATGTTAGATAATGTCAAGTGTTAGTGAGGCTGTAAGAAGGCAGGAACTCTCAAGTGGGGAAGGTGTGAGAACTTATACATATACATACTAAGCAGTATTTGGTGAATGTATGTACTTGTGAGTCTTATGAACCAAAGCAAGATTTAAAGCACAATACCACACATGTGAATATAGGAACACATACTCACAAAAAGATGTTAGTATTTTACAAAAGAAAATACATATTTAAGTTCGTGTAGCTATCATATTAATATGGGTGGCTATGGTGAGAGGAGGTGAAAAATAGAATGAAAAAAGCAAAATCAAGAAAGAGTGAAAACTTATCCCAGCCTATGAGGATAATGTGCTGTGAACTGAGAATCACAATGAACTTAACTCTGCTTCTAAGTTCCAATGAAATATGATGAAGAAAAGGGAGAAATGCAAATTTTATTTACTAGGGATGTTTACAATCGTTTACTAGACATGAAGAATGTTGGAATAACAAGAACACATGTATGCCACACCTAAGTCTGAATTTTAGCTCTACAATTTCCTAGTGTTGCAAAGCCCTTCATCATTTGTATCTAACAATAGCTTTGTAAAAGACTCAAGCATTTATTATTATGCCTATTGTTTATTTAAAATGAAGCTCAAGGGGCGCCTGGGTGGCTCAGTCGGTTAAGCGGCCGACTTCGACTCAGGTCATGATCTCACGGTCTGTGAGTTCGAGCCTCGCGTCGGGCTCTGTGCTGACAGCTCAGAGCCTGGAGCCTGTTTCAGATTCTGTGTCTCCCTCTCTCTCTGACCCTCCCCCGTTCATGCTCTGTCTCTCTCTGTCTCAAAAATAAATAAACGTTAAAAAAATAATAAAATGAAGCTCAAATAAATCGAGGGACCTGTTTAAGTCCCTGTAGATAGGAATTGGTGACACAGGCTCTGACAGCTTTGCACTCTGCTGCCCAGTAGTTTGAACCATCTGAAATGACTGCAAGGCAACCACTCTTTACCCATCAAAATGACCATTTCATATGGTTTACACTAAAATATAAATGTGTCTCCTCTTGTGTGAAACAATGAGAGGGTCACTAATTTAACTGCAAAATATAAAGAAGGAAAGATAGGGAGGAAAATGGCAAAATATGAATATTTATATTCCTATACCTTTAAAATTTTGTAAAATCTGACAATGCCTAGTGTTAAACTCTTAATAAATGATATATATGAGCACAGGATTCTTAGATAATGTGGGCTCCAGGGGGATTTCTTAGAAAAAGGCTCTTTAATAAAGAATCCAAAAGGAATATAAATAAAGAAAATATTTTCTGTACCTTAGGAGAACCATATATCCAGGTATGGCAGATAAAGAATAAATGAAACTGCCAACTGCTGACAAGATTAAAAAGTACTGGAGCATCATGGAACAGTCATGTCCTTTGTCACACAGCCCAAGAACTGCAGATGAATTTCCTGATGTTTGAATGCAGCTACAATTTTGGAATACCTATCAGAAAATAATATTATCCTATTTAAAGAAAGTAAAATTTTGAACACAAATCACAAATATTTTGTACATAGGCAACTGGATCAAGGCAGAGACCATTTATTCTCTTTTATTCTCATCTCCTTTGTGGTGCCTCTCAGGATTATAGCAAAACAAACTACTGAATGATGGTTTTAGAAAAATGGTATTTATTTCTAAATAAATAGAGTAAATTTGCAGTAACTCAGCTACCTTAAAGACAAGCCTTTTAAAAACACATATTCTTTTGTTACAAAATGAAGTATGACAAACAAAATTGTTTTGGAAGTCAGTTAAAATATTTAGATACTTACTAACAAAACTTTGTTTCAAAAATACAGTTTATTTCAAAAACAGAGTAAAGTAAGTCCTTTTAAAGTTTTTATGTTTCCAGGTTTTAGTTGGAATTAAAAGTTATATTTTACTTTATAACCAACCAACATTTAAATGTTGTAATATGTTTTTAGGCAAACAAAACAAAACCTAGTTACATTTTCTTAAAAGAGCTGTCAGAATGTGAAAAACAGAAAGCACATGCAAGCATACATACAGGGAAAAAAGGGAAAAAAAAGCAATTAGGTAAATAATTGATATCAAAACCACCAACTTTATCTCCATGATAAAAATATTTCAATCCAGAGTATTTTTAAAACAAATTACCTGAGTAATAATGCCAACAGCTATGAAATTAAATTTCAGTGATCGATGTCTGCTATACTCAAAAATTTTTTTTGATTAAACATAAGATCAGTGGTCAGAGGTTTAAAATAAGATTTATGAAATAAAAGGTAAATCAAGTGAACATACAGAAAAATTTTACTTTTACTTTTATCAAATGTGGCCCCAGTTCATGTGGGAATGTTCTAGTGCAATACATAAAAACAAAGTTTTGTGGGAAAAAGAAAGCCAACAGAATGTGTTACCATGTTTATTCCTGCTCCAACGGATGTCTCACAACCAGCAAGACAAGCTGACATATATGAAACACCATTGTTTCCACACACAGGATCCCATGTTTTAGTTGGACAGTTGCAATCCCTATTACAGTCAGCAAGAATGGCGTTTTCCATATATAAATCTTGTTGCATTCTGAAATAATTTAAAATAATTCATGGCTATTGAAAGATCATTTTCTTTTTCTTCTTTTCATCTTAATCCAAAATTATATTTCCTCTCCTTCCCAAAACAGAAACAGAAATCTTCCAACCATCAATGTGTGGCCTCAATACTATATCTCTGGCATAAAATATACCTGCTTTTGTGATCACATAGCCACTTTATCAATGATTTATTTCAGATAAAAAAATAGCCGATAAACAAGTATTAATTGAGTGTCTACCATATGGAAGGTATTTTTCCAGGTATTATTAGCACTCAAAAACGAAGATGACTTAATCCCTGTGGCTGATCCATATGGTAGCATTTAACAAGAGATCATATGTTATGAAAGCAAGCTTGAAGATCAAAATCTATAAATTCAGTTTATAATGCAGATATTAATTACATTTAGCTTCAGAAATCTAACTACTTGAGTAAATAAAGACATTCTTCTAGTATGAAGAGTGTCCAGGGGATATCAAAATGGCAACACAGTTTGTTTTTGATGAATCTCCCTCATAAGAAGACCAATTAGCAGCTATCTATAGACAAGATACCATTGTGAAAATCCCAGAATCTGGGAATGAGGCTAACGCACCTTCCTGGAGCACAAAGACCTAGAAGGACCACATTGGAAGAGTAAGAGGAACAGTTAGACTCTGATCAAATTATGCATCCCCCAGGTCAGCACAACACCACACTGAGAAGACCTCCTTGGGTCTACAATTTCTTCAGTGGGAAAAGAGAGCCAAGGTAGACATCAAGTACCTTCAGCATTGTGGGATGTTACCCAGGAGGCCCATTCAGGTCTCACTTCATGAGGATGACTAGAAGAATCTGCAGGCTTCACTTATTAGGGATTCGATAGAGAAGGGGGACAGCAATTACAACCAGCACTCAGATCTTGATAGACAGTATCCTTACTTGCAGCACTATCCAAGTACAGATCCCAGCCAGTAGTTCTACTGATTTACAGAGCTGAATGATGGCTCCTTTTATCCAAGAAACTCAGTTGGCAGTTCTGCTTTATTTACAGTCAACAGACTATACTGGCTGTGGAGCCCATTCAGCTGCCACATCTGGGCAGGGAAGCAAATTCACAGGCTTCCCTAACTGCTGAGCATAACCTCATGTTCCACCCACCCAGAAAGCGTGGCCAAAGAACCTAGGGAGTCATAGAGTCCATCCTACAGCCTGCTCAGTCTGGAAGCCAAGCAAATAGCTCTGCCCCATTGTTAAACATAACCTCTGGCCCCACATAACCAAGGAGCCTGAACAGTAACCTGGGAAGCCTCAGAGCCCAGACTACAGCACCACCCAGCAACAGAGCCCAGTCCTTGGCCTTACCCAATTGCTGAACACAGCCTGAAACCTTGATCAGGCAGGGAACCTATCCAGTGACTTTGTTAAATCATGGAACAAACCTAAAGCCTCACCTGATGAGAGAACCTGGAGAGCAATTCTGCCCAACCAGAAGATGCAGTTTCTAGTACCACCCTATTCTGGGGTACAACTAGAAGCCTCTCTCCTCTAGAGATTCTGGCCAGCAACTTTGTCCAACAGCAGAGCACAGTCAGCAGCTTACCTGATTATGAAGCCCAGTCTATGGCCCACCCAACTTCAGGGCACACCTTGTGGTCCTTTCTGATTACAGAACACAGCCGGAGACCCAAGCTGACCAGGAGCAATTGCAAGCCCAGCCCATTGCTCTGACCAGTGGTAAAGTCCAACCAGTGGCATCATCCTGCCAGGGAATATAGCCTACAACCTTGTCCAACCAGAGATGATTGCAAAGATCTATCAGTGGTCCCACAGAACTGCAGAGCACAGTCAGCAGCCCTTCCCAATCAAAACACCCACCGGTAGCCTCATTTGAATGTGTAACCCAGCCAAGAATCCCAAATAGTTTGAATTCAAAACTAAAGTACACAAAAACACGTAGTAATTAAACTGACAAAAGTCAGAGATGAAGAGAGAATTTTGAACACAGCAAGAGAAAAATTATTTGTCACTTCATGTGCATTCGCATAAGACTATAAGCAGATTTCTTAACAGAAACTTTGCAGGTCAGAAGAGTGGGATAATATATTCAACATATAGAAAGACAAAACTCTCAATCAAGAATACTATACCTGGCAAAGCTGTCCTTCAGAAATGAAGGAAAGATAAAAATTTTCCCAAACAAAAGTTGAGGGAGTGCATCACTACTAGACCTGAATTACAAGAAATGCTAAGGGACATTCTTTAAACTGGAATAAAATGATGATAAATAACATTATAGAAACATGTGAATGTGTAAAGCTCACTGGTACTGGTAAATACATAGTCAAAGTCAAATTCTCTAACATCATGATTATGGTGTATAATTAATTCACTAACAACCCTAGTTTTAAAGTAAAAAAATAAATAAATAACCATAATTAGAATAATACATTATTAGATACACCATGTAATAATGATGTAAATTTTAATGTTAACCTAAAATGTGAGTGGGGAGAAATGCAAATATATTTTCCATATGCTATCAAAGTCAAGTTGTTAACATAAAATAGGATGCTATAAATATACTTTAATGTAAGCCTCATACAAAGGAAAGAACTATAGTAATACCTAAAAGATTATGCTAAAGTTGTGAAGGCATACTGCCACAAAAAGTTATCAAATCACAAAGGAAATTCATTCATCAAGAAGATATAACAATTGTAAATACTTATGTACCCAATATTGCAGTACCCAAGTATATAAAACAAATATTAACATAACTAAAAGGTGAAATAAACAGCAATATAATAATAGAGGCTTTGATACCATACTATCAACAATGGATAGATCACCTAGATGAGAATCAATAAGGAAATAGCAGATTTGAACGATACAATAGACACCTACAAGACATATACAAATCCAACATATTCCATCCAATAGCAACAGAATGCACATTCTTTTTAAAAGCACACAAACATTTTCTTGGATATATCATGTGTTAGTCCACAAAACAATTTTCAAGAAATTCAAGAAAATAGAAATTATATCAAGTATTTGTTCTGACCACAATGATAGGAAACTAGAAATCAATTAAAAGAAGGAAATCTGGAAAATTCACAAATATATGGAAATTAAACAACACACTCCTAAATGACCACTGGATCATAGAAGAAATCAAAAGGGAATAAAAAATATTCTGACACAAATAAATGGAACCATAACATACCAAAATTTCTAGGATGCAACAAAAGGAATTCTAAAAAGAAAGTTTATAGTATGAACACATAAATTAAGAAGAAAAAAAGACCCCAAATCAACAACCTAACTTTACATATCAAGGAAATAGAAAAACACAAAGAGAGTAAAACTAGATAAATAAAATTATAAATTAAGGAGGAAATATTACAACCAACACCACGTAAATATGAACGATCATAAGACAAAACAATTATACAACAATAAATTGGACAACTTAGAAGAAATGAGTAAATTTCTAGAACACATATCATACCAAGATCAATCATGAAGAAATAGAAAATCTGAATAGATCAATTACTGGCAAGGAGATTAAATCATAATCACAAACCTCCCAACTAAGAAAAGCCCAGCATTAGTTGGTTTCACTAGTGAATTCTATCAGATATCTGAAGAATTAAAACCAATTCTTCTGAAATTCTTCCAAAAATTGAAGAGGAGAAACATCCCCAAACTCATTTATGAGGCCAGAATCATATTAATACTAAAGTCAGATGCAGCCACTACAAGAAAACTATGGGACAATATCCCTGATGAATATAAATGCAAAAAGTTATCAATAAAATACTAGTAAAATGAATTCAACAACACATTCTAAAGATCATATGCCATGATCAAGTGGGTTTTATTCCAGGGATACAAGAATGTTTCTACATACATAAACCAATCAATGTGATACATCACATTAACAAATTGAAGGATAAAAATCATATGATCATCTCAATAGATGCAGAGAAAGCATCTATTTTGTTGACAAAATTCAACATCCGTTCATGATAAAAACTCTTAACAAATTACATATGGAAGAAATTTAACAACATAGCAAAGGCCATTTATGACAAGTCCATAGCTAACAACATACTCAATGATGGGAAGCTGGGAGCTTTCCTTTAGGATCAGGAACAACATAAGAATGTCCATCCTGTCCACTTTTATTCAAGAAATTCTAGTCAGAGCTATTAGGTGAGATAAAGAAATAAAAAGCATTCAAATCAGAAATGAAGAAGTGAAATTATCTCTATTTGTAGGTGACATGATATATATAGAAAACCCTAAGAACTCCATCAAAATATGGCAAGAACTAATAAATTAATTTAGTAAAGTTAAAGTATGGGAAATCAGTATACAAAAATCAGTTCTGTTTCTATACAGTAACAACAAACTATTAAAAGAAAAAGGAAAATCCAATAATTGAATGAAAAGAATAAAATACTTAAGGAATAAATTTAACCAAGGATGTGAGAATCTCTACATTGAAAACTATAAGACACTGTTAAAGACAAAATAGGCCATAAATAAATAGAAAGATATTTATTCCATGCCCATGCATTGGAAGAATTATTATTGCTAAAATGTTCATACTCCCCAAAGTAATCTACAAATTTAGTGCAGTCCCTATACAGATTCCAGTGGCATTTTCATAGACATAGAAAACGATTCTAAAACTTGTATGGAATCACAAAAAAATAGCCAAAGCAATCTTGAGAAAGAGCAAAGCTGAGATATCACACTTCCTGATTTCAAACTATTTTACAAAGTAATAGTAATAAAAACAGTTTGGTATTAACATAAAAAAGAGTCACGAAGATTAAGGAACAGAATAAAGAATGCAGAAATAAACCATGCATATATGGTGAATTAATTTACAACAAACAAGCTAAGAATTTACTGTGGGGAAAGGATACTCGCTTCAGAAATGATGTTGGGAAACTAGGCAGCCATATGCAAAAGAATTAAAGCAGATCCCTAACTTATATACACAAAAATAAACTCAAATGGATTAAAGACTTAAATTTAAGACCCAGAACCATAAAATTACTAGAATAAAACATTGTGGGTGAACTCCTTGACAGTGATTTTTTGGATTGGACACCAAAAAGCACAAGTAACAAAAACAAAAATAAACAAGCGGAACTACATCACACTAAAAAGCTTCTGGACAGTAAGGAAATCATGAACAATGTGAAAAGGCAGCCTATGGAATGCGAGTAAATATTTACAAATCGTATATCTGATAAGGATTAATATCCAAAATATATAAAAACTAATAAAACTCAATAACAACAATAACAAAAAACAGCAATCTGATTTTAAAATAGGCAGAAGATTGTTTCTTGGTCTTTTGGATAAGATCAAGTGTTAAAATGGGCAGAGGAATTAAATAGAAAATTTTTCAAAGAAGACATACAAATGGCCAATAAGTAAATGAAAAGATGCTTAATATCACCAGTTATAAGAGAAATAGAAATGAAAGCCACAATGAGATATCACCTCACTCCTGTTAGGATATGTATTTTCAAAATACAAGAGATGGTATCAGTATGCATAACCTTCCTATAAATTCAGACTATCCTCAAATATAAATCTAAAACTATTCAATGATAGAGACATAATTACACAAATGTATGAATTTACATATGAATTAAAATATCATGTATTCGGATTCAGTTATGCTGGATTTAAGCCCATTGTGGAAACATATAAAGGTGATTAAGATTGTATAGTTAATTCTTAATTTTACCCATTTATGAGAGTATAAAATATATGAACAACATACCCTAATGCAACCTAAAACTATTGGCAGTTTCTTTGATATCCACTTTAATGTCTACGAGGATATCCAAAAACAAGCCCACACACATACATGTGCACTCATAAACTAACGAACCCTATTAGCCTGGAGGGATAGGCTTATAACTGACAGATGGAGGAAAGAGAAAGACCATGGATTATTGCTATCAATTCCAATTAGCAAATGATCTGGTCATTGGGTAATCATTGAATAAAATATGTCATTAACTGTTCTAAAAGTATGACATTCATTAGAAAACAACATACCCATTATAAGTGGTGGTTATGCCAGCAACTGAAGAATTATCACAGATCATGAGAAAACACAAAAAATGAAGAAGATATTCAGTTAAAGATAACCAACATGCTATGTGGGCAGCTTGTTTGACAGTAATCTTGAATTTCTTCATAATTAAACCACCAGCTACATATCCAATGCATATTGGAGGTAAGTTATAAATACCTATAAATGTAAGTAAAATGTTGTTTACAAAGTGATTTAGCAAAAGAACAAATATGGTATCTAATATCTTACATAAGAAACCATCTAGGTCCAACTCACAGTGAAGAAAGCTGATTGATTATTATCTCCACTTATTTACATATTACATACAGAGAGATTTTTAAATGCTCCACAATGTCAAAGTATATTAAGACTCTTATCACTGTCCTTCATTTAATTTATTGTAGTAGGTTGTAAATTTCTTATATGCAGGGATCATGATCTATATCTCTTTTCTAATGATTCAGGCAGGAGTGGCAATTCAAAGTTAACCAGTAGTTTATGATTAATATGATTTTGCCATTGTTTGTACCGACTCTAGTTGTTAAGAATTTGACTTCATTCAAGGTACCTTAGAAGGTTACTTTGCTGAGCCTGTGATTGTCAAGTGTATTTACATTTCATGTCCCTCTCCCTAAAAAGAGAAAAGAAAAAAAAAAAACAAGAAAAAGACAGCCCTTGATGGCATTCTTAATGTCAGGGTCTCTCACAGAAGCACATCACATCTACTTGGGAGAGTGTTTAAAAATCCATTCCAGAGTCCCACACCAGATTGTCTAATTTAGTATGTCTGAGGTGGGTGCCAGGTATCTGAACTTCTAACAAGCACTCTATGTGACGTGGATCCAGGTAGTCTAAGAAATTCACTTTTCAGATCAATCAAAAGATCTCAGGAGAAACCCAAGGTGGAGGAATACCACCAAAGTTAATGTGGTCACAGGAAAATAAGAATGCCTGTGCTGCAAAGACACCACCAGAGGGCCAGGGAACTAAGGAGAGACAGAATTCATAAACTGGAGTTAAAAAAGTAAAACAGACTCCTGATGAATTAGCATTGGTTTCCTTTGTATATTAATGGCTTGCCTACCTAAAAACTGTCTCTAATTTGTACATTCCCCAAGAATTCCACAAATATTTTGAATTTGCATTCTGATTGGAGAGAGAGCAGAAGAAAAAAAAAGCCAGGACTTCCTGGCTTCTTTCCTTCCTTCCCTTTGTTGATTTCCCAGAAGAATGGAAGTAGGAAATGTACCAGAGACAGAAACATCTCAATGTATTTCAATTTAGGAGTCTCCTAGACACATCATCACACTGTTCACCATTTCATGGTTAAAAAAAAAAACAAGTGGGGCTACTAATATAGAGGAGAATAAACATACCAATTAGAAAGATTACATCTGAAGCTGATTTTCCATGTTGCTGTTCCAGATATTTGGGCATGAAGGTGAACATATTAACAAATGCATTGAACTGTATAATACTTATTAGTATGAAAAGCATGTAAACTGGGTTGCATAAAAGACTTTTCATGAATGGCAAAAAATCTGAAATGAAAGAATGACAGCAGTATTATACTAGCTTGGCATTGCATTTTAAGATTTACTTTTTCTAAAACATCAACTTCCCTTCCAAATTACATTTTTCTATTTATAATGCTCATACTGTTTTTTAAATGTGTGTTTTGTTTTGTTTGTACCTCTTGAAAGCTAAAGCTATATCATTTTGGTACCTTCTGCAAGTCAATAATGCAGTTGGCTGGGTAGGGCTCAGAACACAACGGTTTTGCCATCATTAAGTTACTATTGTGTCTTGGGGAAAATATTGTCTGCATTCACACCATTTCCTTTTTTTTCCTTCTCTTTTTCCTTCTCTGAATATCCTCTCTTCTCTAGAGATCATCTAGAATGAAGGATGCTTGTTCTGTTCTTTAAAGTTTAGAAGGAGGTCAACTTGATAAAGTTCACACTCAAATATTGATATTATCATTCCTCAACATTCAAAATGAAGATATATGTGGGTATTCATGGGATATAATTTTGTCAAGTACCGGGTATTTTTCTTCTTCCTCAGAAAAACAGTTTTGGTCCTGCCAGTGGTTCATACTGGGTACACAATGAAATCACTTGGGGTTCTTTTAAGATACAAACGCCCAGGTCCCACTCTCTGAGATCTTGATTCATTTGGTACAACATACTAAGGGTTATGTAAATGATATAACCCAAACGTTCCCCTGTTGGTGTGGACTGACACAGCTCGAAGCCAAATTTGTGGCCCATCTCTTGCAAATATTCTGGGTTGCCCTGCCACCTTTTTGGGATCAAAGTCTCATGTATAGTTACTTTTCACTTTTCCTATCTTCATGTTTTTTTGTCTTGATTTCCTTCCTTATTGTGTATTTTTTTCTCAATAAACTGTCAAAATCCAAAGAATAAATAAATTGGGAGAGAAGGAAGAACAACTCGATGCAAAGAAAACTATTTTAGCTGTAGAATTCATATCACAAATATGAATAAAGTACATGCTGGGTGAGAGAGTTGTGTTCAGAGCACTTTGGAGCTTTTTAAGTTGTACGTGTTTGTTGACATCTCTGTCCTAGTAAATGAGTCTCAGTAGTTCAAATTTCCTTTCTATATCTCTCATACTAAGCTCGCCTCTTTCCTAGTTTTGAAAATGGACCTTGCAGATCACAAACAATATTCTATGTTAAAATCCTCTATGAGTCCACATCAACCTTTCAAAAAGAATTGTTAATCATGATCACTCTGAAAATTTAAAGGTTCTGAATTGACTCCTAATGATCTAAGAAGTATTATGTTTAATACTAGCTTAAGTTAATGTGTAATTGTTAATAAAAGTTCTGTGCAAATTGGTATTATAATTTATGGGTGATAGTAGAAGTAGCAACATCAACAGTAATGACACTAATACTATTAGCAGTAATAACAGTAATATGTGCCAGAACTCCTTTTACCCTCACACAACAACTCTATATTAAAAGTACTATTATTACCTCATTTTACAGATAAGTAAGCTGAGTCTCTCTTCATCTTGTAAATGAACAATCTTTAAGAATTCCAAGGCCCAGGTGATAACTCATACTAATTAAATCACACCTACAGAATTTTAGGCATCAATATTTTTTTTCTAATTTCCCAAGTAATTCCAATATATGGCCAAGTTTGAGAATCAGTGTTCTTGAACACTAAATACTTAGACTACCTTAGCTTAGTTTCCCACAGAAACACTTTCTGTAAATTATTCTTTGAGTTTTTATTGAAGATTATCCAAAAATAAAAAAAAAAACCTGTTCTATGAAATATGCACTTGCACTTGCTGGAAAAGAACTACTATGTGGTTCAGTATTACTGTATCATACATCGTATGAGAATGTTTTTCTTTAATTGCAATGTGTTACTTGAGAACAGTTTCTCTTTAAGAACTATTATTCCTCTCTGTATCAAATATAGAGAATTATATGACCTTTCATGTATTCTTTTTATGCCTTAGCTTCCAGGAAGCTCAAGTTAAGCTAACAGTTTTTGTTTCAGAAGTATACACTTTGAAATAGTGTATATTTTTTCCTCCTTTTGTTCTCAGTTTGAATTTCTTTTTTTTTAAATTAGACTTATGTTCTGTATAAAATAGATTTTTTTAAAGGCAAATGGGGATTTATTTATTTATTTAGTGCCTGAATTGATATAAAATTTTATATAAATGCTGACCACAGATAATTTGTCTTGAAATTATATCACTTATTTCCATGTAGTAGCACAGGAAGACTCAGACTAGTTAGACATTATTGACTACTCACTATTAATGACAAATTGTCTTAATGCAGCCTGGCATGTTATAGTGTTAGACTGAAATACAGACACATATGTATAAAATAAAAAATAAATTATATAGTATTTATATTTACCTTTAGTGATTCCATCCTTTTTCTTCTTGACCTCTTCTCTTTGTTTCTCTTCTTTGTCATTTTTAATGATGTCTGCATTACTCTTTAGTCCTTCCTTTGGAAGCCATTTGGGCAAAAAGAAAAACGGAATGGCAGTGAGCGCATTCACTCCTGCACAAATCAAAAAGCCAAACCACCATGCACCAACCCAACGAGTATCAGTGGGAGTTATGGTCAGATCATCTGTAAAGAAATATACACATTTTTGTTAGCTTGTCACTATTTCCTTCATGAACTGTAGAAAATTCTTAATATTACAGTTTTCAGGTTTTATTCAAGTTCAGAATTTGTATGCAATTTAGACATTCATAACATTTGTCTGACAATATGTGGTATTACAGTATTGTCTAGCAATAAATTATTTTGCTTATCTGGCCTATCCTATAAGGAACTTATTAGTAGATACTTATTAAATAACTACAAGCTCTATTTAATTATAAGCAAATGATTATTTGATTAAAAGAAATTCAGACCTATATCTTTATTTTTTTATTTTTTTATTTTTTTTATGAATATATAAACAGTAAATTTTTTTTCAATATGTGAAATTTATTGTCAAATTGGTTTCCATACAACACCCAGTGCTCATCCCAAAAGGTGCCCTCCTCAATACCCATCACCCACCCTCCCCTCCCTCCCACCCCCATCAACCCTCAGTTTGTTCTCAGTTTTTAAGAGTCTCTTATGCTTTGGCTCTCTCCTACTCTAACCTCTTTTTTTTTTTTTCCTTCCCCTCCTCCATGGGTTTCTGTTAAGTTTCTCAGGATCCACATAAGAGTGAAAACATATGGTATCTGTCTTTCTCTGTATGGCTTATTTCACTTAGCATCACACTCTCCAGTTCCATCCACGTTGCTACAAAGGGCCATATTTCGTTCTTTCTCATTGCCATGTAGTACTCCATTGTGTATATAAACCACAATTTCTTTATCCATTCATCAGTTGATGGACATTTAGGCTCTTTCCATAATGTGGCTATTGTTGAGAGTGCTGCTATAAACATTGGGGTACAAGTGCCCTATGCATCAGTACTCCTGTATCACTTGGGTAAATTCCTAGCAGTGCTATTGCTGGGTCATAGGGTAGGTCTATTTTTAATTTTCTGAAGAACCTCCACACTGCTTTCCAGAGTGGCTGCACCAATTTGCATTACCACCAACAGTGCAAGAGGGTCTCGTTCTCCACATCCTCTCCAGCATCTCAGACCTATATCTTTAAATCTCTTGAAAATAAGAAACGTGATTGTGGTGCCATAGAAAGAGCACTGGATTTTGAGTCTGAAGGTCAGCATTTTAACTTATTTTCCTGATCACTGGTTTGAAATATTTCAAAAATTCTCTAAACTCTTTCACTTCAATTTGTGAACCTGAAAAGTGGAATCAATGTACCTAACCAAGGGTCAAATAAGGCAACAACTAACTGTGATAACAATTGAGGTTACTTTCTGTTACTATTGATACTATAAATAATCGTATTGAATTACCTGTGTTCACAGATCCAGTGTCAACATAAACATTGGCACAGAATGATGCTAATGAAAGTCCAAACAAAGGACCAATGATAGCTCCTGTTTCTACAAACCCTAAAAATAAATGAAAATATAAAGTTATAATATAGTTATATACCCCCATAAAGAGTCCTAATTCCATAAGTCTAGAGCCTGACTTGTTTTTGCCTCAGATATGTTTGCCTTAAACTTTCAGTTTGTAAGAAAATGAAGCTTAGTGTACATATAAGTAACAAGTTTGTTCTGTAAATGTGGAAAAAAAGAGCCTCAAAATGTAAAACTGCATTCTCTAGGCCTCTAAATTCTCTTTCATGATGAATTGCAGGTAAAATCTGCTGTGGCAGCATAGGCTGGGATCGTGCTGTTGACAAAGCCACAATACAGAGCAAGATTCTTTTACTGCTTTCTATAGGCACATTTTTGGAGGAATTCTAAAGTAACACCCTGTAAATTTCTTGTGGCATATTCCTCAGGAAAGCTTTACTCTCATGTCTCCAACTTGAAGCCTCCTCTGGCTGTGTCCTCACTGTCACTGATCCTTCTGTTCACTTTCATCATGATCTCCTTTCTTACTCTCCACATTATCTTCCATACTCATCAGTCCCCTCTTACTTATGACTTACGACTTACTTACTTACGACTGCTTACTCATCTGGAATTTCATCATCAGTTAGCTCTTAGCATATCTACAATTCAGAATCAAGGCTGAGCTCTCGCAGCTCCTGAAAACCAAGACATGACCTTCTTCAACTTTGTTCCTCTTTACTTCAAAATATGTCTCCTCCAGTGTCTCTGCCTTCTCCACCGTTCCATAGGGTAGCCCACCCAGTATACACACCACATTTCTTGACATCATCCCCTTCTATCTTCTCAGAGATCTTGCTCAATTAAACATGTCTTTATTTGTGTTTGTTCAATCTCTCCTACCCTCTGGTTATACTATCTCACATCTACCCTGCTTTCTTTCCTTTCACTACACTCTACACTTGTGGCCTCACCACTCACTGAATCTACCCAAATCCTTCCACATTCTTCTCAAAGCACTTGCAGGCAAGACCAGTGTTATTTCTGTCACTAATTCAGTGTCCTTTTCTGGTCTCCATCCTCCTAGTCTTCATGTTATTTGACATTGCTTGCTAGCTTCTCTTTTGACATTTCCTCCTAATACTTTCAAAAAGCTATGCCTTTATTGTTTTACTTTCTCCCTATGTGACCACTCCTTTGCTTTTTCTTCTTTCTTTTTTTTATTAAAAAATTTTAATGTTTATTTATATGAGAGAGAGAGAGAGAGGCAGAGTGTGAGCAGGAGAGGGTCAGAGAGAGAGGGAGACACAGAATCCAGAGGAGGCTCCAGGCTCTGAGCTGTCAGCAAAGAGCCTGATGCAGAGCTTGAACTCATGGACCCTGAGATCATTACCTAAGCTGAAGTCGGACACTAGCCAACTGAGCCACCCAAATGCCCCTGCTTTTTCTTCTTTATATTCTACTCACTAACTAAAAGTTTTCTCTAGTATTTTAATGTAGGATTTCTCACTATATATATGGCTTCCTTTGGAAAACTCATTTCTCCCTCTTAATTTATTTTCTCTATATATGATTCTCAAAATTCATTTCTAGATTTTATGTTCTCTTCTAAACTTCAGAGCCATACATGGAAGTATTTTCCTCAATTGTATAGCTAACTGATTTATAGTTATTTAATTACATGCACACACACATTTATTTAATTTTTAAGTCTATTAAAAAAAATTAACTACACAGAGATATTTATCAAGTTCGATTGATTTATAATTATGTAGTTATTTATATACTAAACCTTATATGGACTGTCTTATTGACCTTAGAACATACAGATATTATCACAGTTATTTCTATATAATATACATCCTAGTATTTATTGAATAAAGAAATACATATAAAAAGGTATTCATTAATTTATTACAGGCAAGCATTTGTATTCTTTCAAGATAAGTATGTGAAGGGATTTGAAAGTACCAAAAAGAAAAACATTGAAAAAAGTTATTGCAAAATCAGTGCATCATCAAAAAGTGCCAAAGGTTCGTTGGGGTAAAGGATCTGTAAATATTTTGATCTTTTCCAATTATGTGTAGCTCTGTACCTGTCTTCTTTGACCTTCTTTGACATTGCCAGTTCTTAAAAGATATGTCTACAGTAATGGCAAAATTGTTCCTGTACTAAAAGTTATGCTTTTATGCTAACAGATGGAATAACTAAAAAATATAAATAGTTATTCATAATAAATGAAGAATATTTAGGAGATTGGAAGACAACATAAGAGGGTAGATCTTAAATTGGTTATTGTCGGAGATGACACTGATCAATTTTAGAAAAGAAAATTTTCAGAAACACAACCAAGAATATGAACTAGAGATTTGTGAAGAATCTGAAAAATCTGACTAGCATGGAGAGACTGTGATGAAGAGAAACTATACAAAAAACTAAATAAACTAAATAGAGTACAGAGCTGTAATAAGTGGAGAGATCAGAGATAGTAAATAAAAAGCCAGTATGTTATATAAACTGGTAGAGAAGACATAATCAAAACAATGTTTGAGAAAATTGTACTGCAAAAACATTGATAATAAATTGATATTAAAAATCCTAGCAATAAAATGACCAATGGAGATGTTATAATAATCTACAGATGGAGTAATGAAGACCTGAGCAAAAAATAGAGGTAATGAAAATTGTAAGAAAGGTTTTGAATAATAAGGGACATTTAAAGAAAATATTGGTAAATCACTTAATATATTTGATGTAGAATGGTGCCAAAGAAATGGACGAATCAAAGAGAACTCCTGGGGCACTAGATTAGTAGTATTTTCAATAGAAAGAAGCAGAATTAGCAAAGTGGCTTATTTGGAGTTAGCATGTAATTGCTCCATTCAGCAAACTTTCATTGATGGCCAGGTGTGCCGAGGTACTTTGCTCATCATTCTGGAAATCACTGACTCCAAATAACTGATATCCACCCTTAAGAAACTTACTTTCCTGAAAGGAGGCTAAGGCAGATTTTCAAACTCACCAATATATAAAGGAGAGTTTTCAGATTTGGCAAAATCTTCTATGTAGGAAATACCCAAAGGCATGATGGGAGTTTCACCAATTCCACGTATAATATTGCCTACTAGTACATACATCCACATTAATGATTTAACTTCTTTCACACACTCTGTATTAAAAGAAAAAAGATACATTGTATTCATGGTTTGGTAGTAAAGTATTAGTAATAGTTAATTCTAAATTTTTGTTAAACATTTCACAGTTCTTATGTGACATGGCATCTTCTCAATTACTTGTATTACTATGTCAGCAGTGAATCATTGGGCCATTCCAGTTGCATTTTCTGACAGTGTACTTAGGTATGGCAAATATAAATGGTATGTTGGAGCCAGTTACTACTAGGTTGGGAGAGATGAGTAGTATACACATCTCTCTTCAGTTTAGTATTTAGTGACAACATATTGGCAGTTTGATGGCAGTATTTGACAGAAATTGACAAACACTAAAAACCAGAACTATTTTTCCCTCCAAAGAAACAGTTTGCCACTAGCTACTAGACCCAGTTAGCTACTATGAGAGCTGTCCAATTTCTACACTAACTTTGGGAAGAGAAAATAAACCTATAAATATCTCTCCCTAGAACTGATACTATATGATTTAAATAATAATCTCACTGAAGTTTTAATTCTCTACAGCTCTAACCACTTCACAGAAACTAAAAATATTTAACTGGTAGTAATCACATTTTCTCTATAGAACCTACTGTTTACTGTAACCTCCAAATAATCTTTTAACAAAGAAATCCACCCCAATCCTTGGAGCAGCACTGCTTAGTAGAATAATAAAGATTAGGCTGAAGGTTATTGAAAGGGATGAAGATAAGCACATGTCTGAAAACAGCCAGTTCTTTTCTAAGCCAAAATAGCTACCAAGCCAGGAGGACACTCTGTAGGGTGATGTTCAGAAAAGTGAATGACAACTTATTTTCATCTTCTATAATCTGGCTGGGTACCCAAAGATGTGAGGGTCCTGAGCACAGCTGGGCCTGGAAATATCTATCTATATATCTATCTATATGTCTATCTCTCAGTCATTCCTAGTCCAGAAAATCATAATGTCAATTTCTGGGTACTCATAATTTTTTTCTGTGGTGAGAATAGCAAGTTGTATCTAGAGGTCATAGTCAAACTCTAGGCCTACCACAGGGCAAAATATAAAATATCTGGTGATCAAAGAATTTTTATTTATCCACTACAATGCGTATTTAAAGAAAAAAATAGAAAATAGGACCTAGTCAGTCTTTGGCAAAAGAAGAGTATATAGGCCACTCTTGATGTCACTGTTTTGGTTTTGTTTGTTTGTTTGTCTCTTAGCATATGAAGGAGCAGAAGCTGGCACGTTGGTGCCTGGGATTGCAGGAAGCCAGAAGAAGCACCACTATTGTGTCAGACTGTAAAGTAGTATCTCTGGTAGGGAGGAAGAAGTAGGGCAGAAAGACAAGTTCCTAGTTCAGCAGAAAGAGAATAGAGTAAATCAGTTAGAGCATACTTGCTTCCTTTCTCTCCTATAGAAGATCAGTGATATAACACAAATCTTTTTGTTTCTATCTCTATTATTCATTTACAAATCATCAGCATAAATCCATCTTTCTAACGTGTTTTCCTCTGTGGAATTAACTCTAAGTGGTCCTCGAATGGATGTCTTCGGCTTATTTTTAAATAACCATTTCAAAGATAGATAAGGCATTGTTATTAAATATATTCAAATATAAGAGGAATAACATTTTATAATGTTATTGGATGGATATAAGCCAATGGATATAAGCCATTCCTAATCCCCTCCACGATCTCCTCCAAAATCCCTGAAAAAAATAAAATATGTTTTGTTCATTTACTTACTTACTTAACCAAACTTAATAACATTCAAAGCCCCCCAGCAGAAAGTGTTCAGTTACAAATTCACTGAACAGAAAGCAATACAATGAAGTGGACAACCTGATGGATCTTCTGTTGGTCTGATAATCTGGGTTCCATTTTCCATACACAAGAAACTGTTTGAGGACAAATTGCCTGAAACTGAAACTGTAGATTCATATTCATATCTGTATGAACACAGGGAAAACATGTTGATGTTAAGGAGCCAACGATGACAATGTGAGCATTGTGCAGATTATTAACTCCTGCTTCACTTAAGACACAACATCCAAATCCAGAAAAGAAAGTATCTTTTTGTCTTTGCCACCTAATCATCATAAATTAAAATTATTGAAAAGAACTTGCCACTCACTTTCAATGTACAATCCCTTGATAACTAGCTTTCAATTATCTGTATGTGGATGATCTACCTTCTAAATCATCTGACATCGACCTTTGGTGGTTTTTAGGTGATCATTTCCTGGAACTAATTACTGTGTGATAAGAAACAAGAACCAAGAAAAATAATAGACTCAACAAAGCATAATTAAGAAGATAAAGGCTTTGGGGAGAGAAAAAACAGCACAATAAAGCAGTTCTCTAACTTTGGATTCTCTAAGGTTTCCTAATAAGAAATATACTCTCACTTTCTGAGAATCCAAACAATAATTCTTTCACCTGTTCATTCATTAACCCTCTAAAAGAAACAAAGCATTTACCCATCATGAGAGACCTTAGAAGAATCTTAAACACTGTGACAGCACAATTTAATGACTTTTTCTCTTCTCATGAAAACAAAAGTGTTAATAAACTGTGACCATTTATCTTAGGCATATTACCAGAAGATCCACATGCCCTTTCTCAGAAAGTAAATTATATGCTGCAGCAATGGAGGAAATATGTCCAGCTAAGTCTCTCTTTGTTAGAAATTACACTGGATTGGTTTCTATATTTCTATTAGATAAGAGAAAGCCAAAAGAAAACTTGCCTTTCTGAGTTTCAAATGAGCTCAAGAGTGTTATACTTGTCACCAAGAGTCCTAATTAATATGTTACAGAACATAATAAAAATGGTTAAAATACCTTCCCCTTAGAAACACTGCCCAGTCATACCCATAGAGTTTGGCTGTGAACTGTGGACTAAGGCTTCTGTTTCCACACCCATGGTCCCATGAGACATGGAAGCTTCAGACAAAATAAATAATAATACCTTTGGCAGAGTATAGAAAGAAATGACAAAATTGCTGAATATTACTCAACATTGTCTTGAACAGGATAGGATATGATAGGAAATAAAAGAACAGTAGATATTCTTTGTCTTGATGCCTCTGATCCCTTCAGAAATATCTGAGAGCTAAAATATCTTTTTCATTTAGATTATTGACTTAAAACCCAATAACACATCACATGTCCATTCATTCCCAAAACATCAGCAAAATGGCAGTAACTGGATTTTAAAATAGAAAAGGAAAAGACATAATGCCATAAGGATAAAGAAAAGGGAAGGTCTGACAAGAAGAGAGAGTTTCGTAGGATTTTGAAAATGGAAAAGTAGATAAATGAATGATCACTGAATTAGTAGATATGAGAAACATAAAACTGAGTAATTGCCTGTACGAGAGCAACTGAACACATGCCACACATCCCTGGAAAGCTTCAGTCAAGAAAGAAGATACTTCTAAAGGTGAGAGGATGCATGGTCCAAAAAAGGGATTGCTTTCAAGTATGTATAAGGAGCAGTTAAGCCTTTTTAGACATCCTCTGTCATTTCAACTGAATATGGCTTTTGACTCTAGAGTCTGAATAAACACACTGAGGACAGGGAAGATATACTAAAAACTGGGGATATTAGGTTTAAAAAATCCATATACTGAAAAGTGAGATTTCCACTCCCATGTGCTGGTAACCAAGCTTCTACCTCCTAGAAAACAGATTGGAGAATCCCTGCCTAAGATAGTTTATGGGCAGTTATGAGTCACTTAATACACAGCCAGGCCATGTACAATCACCCTACAAAGAAATTTTCCATTAATTAAGTCTTACATACACAGAAGTTCCAGGTAGCTTGTGTTATTCCTCTCTCTTAAATATGTATAGATAACCAAGAACCACCAGATATACGAGGAAAGCCTATAATAGTAAAGACAGAGACAAATAAAAATTATACACTCAGAGAAGGCAGAGACAAGATAGATGAACAAATTTAGTTGGAAAAAGACATCATATTCTTGAAAGAAGAACAAAATATTCCTTCAAAAGATACAAAGAACAAAAGAGTCCTTGGGAATTAAAAATGGGATAGCAAAAGTTAGAAATTAATTCAGTGCTTTAGAAGATAAAGTTAAAGAAATCTCCCAAATAGTAACAAAAAGACAAGAAGATAGAAAATTGGAGAAAATGATGAGAAATATATAACAGGGTATGCAGAATTCAAGCAGTAGAAGTTCTAGAAAGAGAAAATGGGGAGGGGGCATATTATCAAAGAAACAATACAAATTCTCCAAATGCCCAGATTGAATACACCTAGCATGATGGAGGAAAAGGATTTATACTAAGACAATTATCATGAATCCAGACTCTGTAGCTTAAAAGAAAATCCCAATAGCTCCCAGAGAAAAGGAACTGGTCATGGGGATTAGAGTGGCACAAGATTCTCAACAGTACTACTGTAAACTAGAAAACATTGGAACAATGTCTTCAAAATCCGTAGGAAAATATTTCCAACCTAGAATTTTGTATCAGCCAGAATATTAATCAGGTGTGAGAGTAGAATTCCAAATGTTCAAGGTCTTAAAATTTTTATGTCTCTTACACTTTTTCTCAGAAACCTATTAGATTATGTTTTCCAAAAAAAGGAGTAAAAAAGTAGAAGATATGATATCCAGGATCTAAGTTAACTGAATACAGGGAAGAGGCAAAGCAAATTCCCAAGGATAATGGTGAGGAAAAATTTCCAGGAAGGAGCCATGCACCAAGCCTAAGGAGATTCCGGTTCAGACTGAAAATGGAGAATTGGTGACATAGAGATATCTCTAAGGCAAAAATGAAAACTTGTGATATGTATGAGTATTTTGAGATGTTGCCCTGCCAGTGGAGAGTTTGCTGATGATTAGTGAGAGATAAAAAGAAAATGAATCAAATAAAAAAGGAGCAATTATGAAGTCCAATAAAAATGAAAAATATTAAAAGAAAATAATAGCATGGTTCAGTGGTGAAAGATACTTACATAATCGTCCACATGGAAATAGTGAATATAATTTTATAGTAAGATATCAACATATATGACATAACATGAAAGTATTAAAAACTAAAAGGTTAAATATTTACTTAGAACTATGGAGGCAAATTGAAGAAGAAAGAACTAAAAGAATTGCAAGTAACTTCTCTTCAAAACCAGTAATATGGACAATGGTGAAGGGGCAGGGGACAACTCTTTGTGCAATATGATAATTTTGCCTGGTCCTAAAAAATCATTTCATCAGACTTCACTCCATAAAATCCCAAATCTCTTTTTCATATATGGACAAAATATGACTATATAAATGAAGTGAGGCAGCCAAGAGCACAGTGGACCAGTGGAATGGAATCTGCATCTTCCAGTTCCCATTGCAGTGTTCTGTGCTTTTAGGAAACTTTACTCCTAGAAAGGAAATTTCAAGTTTCATTCCATACAGTCCAAAGTTGAATCTATGAAATAATCAGAAACTTGAGTACTTACCGCTCCATGAGGAAATGAGGTAGAGATTGTAAGAAACACCCTAGACCCATAACCACACATCCAACACCAATCAGTATAGGTCTATGTAATTTGGTTCCAAAATAACTCACAAAGATAATCAACAAAAGATTTCCTAGGAAAAAATTGATATTGAAATGAATATTTCAATTAAGCATGAACAATATCTTATCTTCATTCAATCATTTACTATCTAGCATTTCTTTTAGAAAACCTATTCCAAATACTAGAACTGGTACTAGGGATGCATGAAACAATAAATGAATAAGACACAATTCTTGCCTTGAAGAAGGACTCTGTTTTACAATGTCGACAAATACACAAACAGGTATCTGTGGAACCCCAATGGTTAAAGAGAACAGCAGAAGAGAAGTGAGTAGAAGGGATTGAAGGATAGTTCTGAGAGATGTTAAAGACTCTGTGTGTTATTATCTAGTCTTAGATGTGTCACCTCTGGTCTTTCCCTCCATTCCTGCTCCAGAGAATATTATAATGTTTTCCTATGTCGGAAAAGAGAAGCAAAAGTCAAATTCAGATATATATATGTTTTATAACTCATTGTTTAGATATAACTTTGTATTGGTCAATATAATCAAGCCAGAGATCTATGTTTGTTTTTCTCTCCTTAGAAGTAAAAAAGAGTAGATACCCACTTCTCCACTGAGTTTTAGAAATAACACTTGCGTTGAGGAGTAAATAATTCAATGAAAAATTTATCCACATGTCTTAGAATGAAGTTTAAGGATAAAGAAACTAATTGGGGAGGCCTCATTCTGATGAACAGGTCCTTGATAACTATGGTGTAAAGGGTCAAAAGAACCAAACACATGAGGAAGTTCTCATATCATACATCTTAAATTCAGTAATCAATATTTTCCCTGATCTTATTATGCATAAGGAAAACCTCTATGATGAGCTCAAGAATTATAAAAGTTTTAAAAACTTTCCCTCAATTTGTTAATAGTTTTCTATGTAGTAATGTATATTTTGAAAACTTTTCTTTCCATATCTGTTTCTCTCTAGTCTGCCTTGTAAGTAGAAGAAATGTCAGTGCCTACATTATTTTATATGGACAGTGCCTCACCAAGTGCAACCACCTTGTCCTACCTAAGTCTCTAAAATTCCCATCATCAAAGCCATCCATGTTGACAGTATCATCTCTAGAAAGCCACAGTTTGAAATCCATATCCATTTTTGAAAGGAGAAGAAAGGAAGAGACTTCACTCCACATAAGGGTAAGCTGATATTTCAAATTGCATTTCTCTGTCAATAAAATAATTACCATGAAAGGGAATAAGAAAGGACAGATAAGATTTTGTCAAGGGTATGGAGAACGCTATCTATAAACATTACTGAGGAAAGGTAAGCAAAGTAATACATTTATTGGCATCTGTAAATTACCTCTCCTTTTCTCTTCAGCGATTATTTCAGATCTGCATCATTGCTCTCAAGCCACCTATCACCACTCACTTTCCATAGTTAATACTTTCTACTTTGTCAAGAAATTTGGGGCAGTCCAGTTCCCAGGTTATGGCCTTACCACTTTCCTTCTGTTTCAGAGGTTGTGGTGCCCATCCTACCATCCACAGACTAACGCACAACCTGGGCACTTCCATTCCCTCCAACAACTTCACTAATTATAATCTCTCTTGTATATGTTAAGTGTCTCCCTCTCTGATGCATTTTAATTACAGATGTTCTCTAGTTTCTCTCCAAACTGATGCAGATTCCACTTCTTTCCCTCTTGTTCTTTCCCAAAGTCACTGCTCTCTCTCTCTCTCTCTCTGCCTCCTAGCTTGTATATCCACGATTCAGCTAAACATGCCCTGGCAAAGATCATCAATTATTTCATAAAACCCAGGGAATATTTTTCTATCCTTATCTAATGGGATATTTTTTAATGCTTTTGAGACCGTTGAGAAATTTTTATTTTGGGAACTTGTACTCCCTTGGTATCTATACCTTCTCTCCTGTTTCCCCTCTTAATTCTCTATTTCTTCTCTTAACACTTTCGTGGGTTACTTTCTTCCACCTGTTCATGAAATATTGGTGTACCTCAAGGATGCACTCTGCCTATGGTATTTGTCACCGTATACCCTCTTCTTAAATAGCCTCATCTGTTCTCTAGTTTTAACAACCACCTGTTTACTCAGTAATCAGTTCCTCCAGCTCAGACAGTTCCTCCAATGCTTCCAACTCCTATAACTGCAACATGGACATCACTACTCAAAATCTCACTGCTACTACCACAATTTTCCTAAACAGAACTCATCATCATTCCCATAGCCACTACCACAATCTTGTCCCCCTTCCCCATTATCCACTCTACTACCCAAGCTGTAAATCTGGGGATGTCTACTTTTCTCATCCACCACATCCAATCTGTTACTAAGTTCTCAGGAATTTAACTCCTAAATATTTCTTAGGTCACTCTCTTCTTTCTATTCCTACCAGCATGATCTGTGACTCAGATCCAGATAGCTCTCTCTTGTGCTTTTGCCATGCTAGATTCCTCTCTGGCTGGCTGGCCACCTTCAAATCTATCTCAACACAGCCACAAGCATGGCCCTGCTAGAAAGCAAATTTGACCTTTGTTTTAATTTTTTTTAAATATTTTATTTATCTTAGAGAGAGAGAGCTCGAGTAGGAGTGGAGGAGGGACAGGGGGTGGAGAGGACAGAAGATCTGAAGCAAGTTCTGTGCTGATAGCAGCAAGTCCAATGTGGGGCTCAAACTCACAAACTGCAAGATCATGACTTGAGCCCAAGTCAGAGGCTCAACTGGCTGAGCCATCCAGGCACCCCATCTGAACTTTGTTTTAAATAGGTCCGCCTAACCTGCCATATATAAACAAATACCCATGGAGTCCATGATAGAAATCAGGGGTTCTATGATTTTGAGTGAGAAAAAAAAATGCATCTTTATTTTCACTAACTTATAATTAAAGTTATGTTAGCATTTTCTTTGATACTGAGAGTAGACGCAAACTATGGTAGCCTTAACAGTACCTATGATTTTGTCACAGATTGTCACCAATAAAAGTTATAGATATTTGCATATGACATTACATTGTTGTAGATACCTCAAAATATTGACACTACTCATTACTTCAAAATTAGGGTAGATATTATATTTAGTGTGTTGGCAAGCACAAATATTATTATATGGCAGGTTGTTTTAATATTTTGGTAACTTTATTCAAATACAACTGGGTTTCTTTTTACCTTTTTTTCCCTTTTTACTGTTATAGTTTTTATTTCATGCAAGTGCCGTAATAAGCACAGAAGACCAACCATATTTCATTTCTCACCCCTGCCCATTTCTCCAGACTCATATCTTAATAATTCCCACATAAGCTTTGTGAGTCAACAATATTGGGCTGAATGTTACTCCCCACACAAATTACTACTCTGACTCACCCTTATGCTTCTTTTTCTATTGGAATTCCCTTCACGCTCATCTAACCCTGTTTCTTCACCTAGACAACTTTTTACTCATCTGTCAAGATCTTCCCTCAGTAAGGCTATGTCCCTGCTGTGTGTTTCTATAGGACCTTGCATCTATCTATGTCACCAAGTGTACTGCATTCAATTAAAATTATTATTGTGTCTCTATGCCCTCCATTTGTGAGCACAGTCTAGGCAGGGCTATATAATGAGTTGTATCTAACTCCGTCACCAGGATCCAGCACACAGGTGGTGCCAAGTTTAGTTTCAGGGAGTTAAGTGCTAGAATATACAAACAAGCATCACCTGTTTCAGTTTTGCCTCCCCTCAATCCTGATTTTTCTTCCAGATATTAAGTATATTGAAAGCAAAATTCACCTTGGAGGAAATAGAAGTCACTCTAAAGCTGTAAAAGAATGGCATTCGTATTTCTATGTAGCTTTGTTTACAAGAGAAATCTTTCTCTTCCTCAGTCCTCCCCTATGTTCACATCTTCCCAGTCCTCCACAAAATTCAGAGAGTAAGAACAGACTTTATTCCTTCCTAGAGTCTGTTTCTGAAATAAATTCAGGGAGATGCGAAAAAGTTTCTTCTTCCTTCTGCACTTAGAAGAATTGTTAACCTCCCAGAAACAGCAGGAAAATAAAAATATTCATGTTTCCTTTGGAAAACAGATTCTTTTGTTTTCCATGACATATGTCTTCTAAATAGGAAGATAGAGCTTTTAAGAATTCTCAAATGATAGATTAAATTTAAAAAATTTAAATACTCTGCTACTTATCCTAGCTAACCAAAAAACTATTAGAATAAAAAGTCCAGTGGTGGGATATGTGGCAATACTTAGGTGTTATTTGGGAGATAATATTTAAATGAAATGTTTCTAAGCATAATACAAAGTTAGCAAGGCTATTCATCCATTTTGGAAAACATATTATTCAGTCAAATTAGATGGCCTAAAATTGCAAATGAGGAGAATAAAATTCAGACTAGCTTTATAGATAAAATATAAAAAGGAGTAATACAAAAATAATTCATACCAATCTCAAAGCTCCCGTTAATAAATCCAACTAGAGATGTAGGAATGTTGAATTGTCTCTCTATTTGTGTGAGCATGGAATTCATATAAGATCCAGATAATGTTTTGGATACAAATGCACATGTTATTGCCAACAGAAACATCTAGGGAGAAAAGAATATAAGAAAACATAGAAAAAAATTATTTTTAAATTGTATATTTGACATTTGTTGACAAAATTTCTTCTAACACAAGACTGATCATCTCCAACATAAGTAACCCTTAAATTTGCAAGAAACTTTTAATGCAGTCTTTTCATCTGGTCTTTCATGCCATGTTGTCTCTGAAAACTCAAAGTAGGACTGATTAGTAATATTGAATTTTGTGGGTAATTGTAGCTTCATTATTTTATAGGTACCTCTTTTACATATGCAGAAACAGTCATTATAAATAAGAGATAGCTTTTAAATAGATCTTCAACACTACACTGCCATCTGTAGTGCAAGAAATACATATATGATAAAAAAGGAACACAGCATTACACAAAGACATTATTTCTGTAGCAAATTTGTTCAAGGTGTCTCCAAAGTAATATGCAAATTATGCAGCATTAGATTGCTGCTCACTACCAGTTTATTTATTTAAAACAATATTATATATATTATAATAAAATATAAAGTAATTATAAACCATTATAAAAATGTTTCTAAATGGAACAGGCATTTGCTGTAAGAAACAAGTATGAATACAACAAATTTCTATATATTGAATCACATTTCCTACTTA
Organism: Acinonyx jubatus; assembly: GCF_027475565.1. Classification (NCBI taxonomy): domain Eukaryota; kingdom Metazoa; phylum Chordata; class Mammalia; order Carnivora; family Felidae; genus Acinonyx; species Acinonyx jubatus. The sequence continues at coordinate 52,947,904 of NC_069387.1, forward strand.
CTGATACAGTTTTAGAGGACAGTCAGGTTGATGTGATCCATAACAAAAACCAAGGACAACTTAACAAACAGAAGCATTGTGATCACCAAAAGCTAGTATGGTTTTACTGAAAATGTGGAAAAGTCGCAATTTTGACAGTTTTATTAAATTAGGAAGAAGCAGACTTAGATTTTAGTAGAAGATTTGGCAAAGGAGTATTGTATACTAAGTGACAGCATAGTTAAGTAAATACACAATAGAGATAAATAGATTTAGGCCATCCTGAATGGTGGTTTTCCAACCCTAGGCCAAAGGACTTTTTCCTTGGTCTTACTTAAAGATGTTTCCTGATGAAACTTCCATCCTAGAGACTATTCAATCTACTCTCTAGCCAGCAGACTCAAATCTGTAAAATCCTCACCCCTTCATCTTCCAAATTCTCAATCTTAAACCAACCCCACAATTTATATTGCACCTTGTACATTCCCTTCACAGTTATTCACAATCTTTTCTATTTCTCAGTCTTCGAACCAGTCATGTGGTCTTCATGACCAGCAAATGATCTCAGCAACATCACCATCAAACTTTCCCCCATCTCTGCCTCTCTAATTCCCTTCCTACCTTAGAAGGATAGGTGTCCCTTCTCCAGTACAATAAAATCCCTCTACCCATGCTTTTGAATCCATTCTTCCCATTTGAGATCTTGATTCATCAACTACTACTCTCTCCTCTATTTTCAACCTCACACTCTTTACCACCTCTCTACTAATTTATAAATGTATTTAAAATACTTCTGTCTTCGTGTGTGTGTGTGTGTGTGTGTGATATACGTGTATATATATATGGTATTTTTCCCTACCCCCTGATGGTTGCAATTCCAGCTACCAAGAGGATGTTTGGAAGAACAGTCTAAGTTTATTGCCTAGACTGTTTAACTTTCCATTCACCCTTTACTTTCCTACTGTTTAGCCTCTCCTGAAGCTACTCCATTAAAGGTCAAAAACAACTTCCTGAGTTCCAAATTCAATAGATACATCTCAGTTCTCAGCTTTTCTGATGTCTCTGGGTCATTTGACTCCATTAATCTCTCTTTTCTTCCTGAGGTTCCCACCCTCCCCCCCTCCCCCCCCCACACACCTATATGTCCACTTACCTCCTAGCATCTTTCTATTCAGTCTTCTCTTTGGCCAGCTTGTTCAGGATTTGTCTTGCACCCTCTACTCTGTGCTATCTATGCTCTCCTTAGGAAATCTTATATATTCCCATAGCTTTCCCTATCACCCAAATGCTGAAATCCCTCAAATGTACAAACAGTTTAGATGAGACAATTGTCAGCATTCCTTAGTTGCCTGTAGTCTTGTCCACACCTAAACTCCCTCCACCTGCCACCATAACTGGCATGTGATTTCACTTCTTAAAATGTTTTAATGACTTCTCAAAAACAAACATTTATACTTTTTTAGATGGCAAACCATGTTTCATCTATATGTCAATAACATTCCTGCTGTTTATCCCTATACATAATGTTCTACTTAAAGTTTCTTTAATTCACCATGCCATTTTACATCTCAGTGTATTTTACAGGATGGTATTCCACTTGTAATACTTTTCTTCCTCTTGTGTATATGATAAATATATACTCAATTTTTAAAAGTCAACTCTATCATCATTTCTATCGTGGAGACTTGTTGTTCTGCTCCCCAAGTAGCCTTGACCACTCACTCTACCTTCTCATCCTACTGTGTACTGCCTCTATTATAGCCCTTATCGCCGTGCACTTTATGTATGTACTTGGATGCCTCCTTCACTGTACTGTGAACAATTCAAATATGGGATACATATATTATTTATCTTTAGATCATTGGTGTCTAGGCACTTAATACAGGTTTGCTGAATTAATAACAGAATAAGTATTCAAAAACATCTTGAAGAAGTGGTCAGAGCTGAAAGTAAGCTGAATATAAGATGCAATGTAATAGAATTAAATACAACTGAGATGAATTGGCTGTACCAATTCATTTGGAGAAATCTGAATAGAAATTTATGTGGAAAAAGTCCTGAGAAATTTAAATATGAAGCTCAATATGAGCTAAACCATTATATGGCTATATCTCTGTTTATTCTTTTATAGTAAATGCCATTTGTAGAAACTGTCTCCACACTATAAATCTTTGCAGAGCACATTATTGAGAATAAAAAAAATTCATATGGTTTTATATTTAATTTTAATTTTAAGTGTTTATTTCTGAAAGAGAGAGAGAGAGAGAGAGAGAGATCATGAGTAGGGGAGGGGCACAGAGAGAGGGAGGCACAGAATCCCAAGCAGGCTCCAGGCTCTGAGCTGTTTGCACAGAGCCTGATGTGGGTCTCGAACCCACAAACCACGAGATCATGACCTGAGCTGAAGCTGGACGCTTAACCGACAGAGCCACGTAGGTGCCCCTTCAGGTTTTATATTTAAAAGCAAGGTCTACCAAATAACGTACAAATCATATTTGGGGGTATAATTTATTTTATTTAATATTTTAAGAACAGACACTAGAAGAATCATGGCCCCAGTGTTCTTTCCTAAAACACCTAGATGGGTTACCTAAACTGTTTGGTTCTAGTCACAAAGTAAAAGCAATCAGTGGCTATTCTGACTCATGTCTAGTACGAAATAACCTCTATACTTGTGAAGCTAGTTCTACTAGCTGTTAACAATAATGCCACAGAGTTTGAAGCAAACTTACTGAGGACAGTCCACTGATGCTTTTTTAAGAATTTTGCTTAAAATTTACTACCATAAGGGCGCAAGTTAAAAGTTTAGGAGCTACTGAGCTTTGAGAAATAATAAAAATGAAGAGTATCCAGTTATCCTCAAGTTTAAATAAACCATGTTATTATCTACTGAAAAAAAAAAAGAATTTTGCTTAACATGCATATTTTTAAGTTCAGAGAAGCCAAAAAAAAAAAAATCTGGCTATTAAGCAGTTGCTTCCCAATTTACCTGATAAATTTGTCCTTGCAACATTTTACCATAATGTGAACATCAATATATAATCTTGTCAAACCCCTAAGTAAGCAAATATTACATTAAAACCTTTTCTTAAATAAATGACACTTGACTTTTATACACAAATGCTATAAATACTAATTTTTTACTTCCAAGTTTTTATTTAAATTCCAGTTAGTGAAAATATAGTGCTATTAATAATAATAGCTAATATTTATAGAATGTATATAATATTCTAGTCATTTTCCAAGTATGTAAAAAGGAAAAAATCCTATGAAATAGGAGTTTTGTTATTACCTTTTTCAAATCAGAAAGCTGAAGCAATCACAAAGAACAACTTGTCCAAGGTCATATGGCAAGAAAGCAGTTGAACCTAGGCATGAACACGGGGAGCCTGAGCCTAGATCCTTATTTTTAACCATTCAGTTTTAGGATAAGGGCATGAGAATTGAGGGATAATTTAAGGGGAATTTTTTTTTTGTAAGGGGAATTTTTTAAATAAATAATTAATACAGCATTTCAGGCAAATGTAGCTTGCTAGATCTAAATCATCATTCTCCACTTTTATGCACATGTATAGATTTTCCCTACACATGTATGAAGAAAAAACAAACTTTGATAAGGAGAATATTGGTGACATTAGTCTAAAAACCACTTGCAGTCACTAGCTTTAGAATCAAGACAAATATCCAGATCCCTTGGTTTAAAACAAATTAAAATTTTCTTTGAAGGCAAATGGCTTTGAAGGTATACAAAAAGAATTTGTTCTGAAATGGTCAAGAGTACCAGAAACAGCTAACAAAATGGGCATTATTCTTACAGACAATGGTTGATATGTTGCCAAAGCTTGAAGTAAATATTTGTTTTACTAGGTCATTGTGAATTAATCGTTACAAACAGACCAACAAAGCATTTCTGTACAATGAACCGTTTTCTAGGTGAGACCCCCACACTCCTCTGGACTAAAAACCCCAAAAGAGTGAACATTAAACTGGCCGTTTTATCCAGAAAATCAAATCCTATTGTAACATATTATCGCCTGAAAACTTTTAAGAACTTGTCTTCCATTTAAGTTCCTCAAAATCATTTCTGATTAAATTACCTGAATCAGTAGCCCTGTTTAACCCTCAGTTATAAAACCAACTTAATTAAAGCAAGAAATTATCAATATATTAGGTAATGTGACATTAACATTAAAGCACTTCATGTGAGCAACTTTACAAACTCTAAACTAAAAAAAAAAAAAGTACACATACATATATCCATACACACAAAAGTCCATACCTTCATCTTGGAAAGACATCTTATTCTATGGGTTTTAATTCTTTTCTCATTTTCTGCCATTTTGTTCTTCTGAGTGTTCCAAATATTTATGTTTCAAAGCTTGAAATTTCTTAGTTCATCCTTTTAAGAAGACAAAAATCTGTTAACTGGCAAAATCATAAGTCGTCATTCTTTTGAAGAAAATATAGAATCTGAGTAACAATCAGATTCTACTGTATTACAAAAATACCTTAGAAGCTTTTATTCAGATCTAGAAAATAATGATGTTAGAGAAGATTTAGTTGCTAATTTTCCACTGAGAAAGTTACATCAAATAACTTTAGTTAGTCTTTAGCTAGATTAAAGATATTATAATAATTTGCTATGGTCCCCTTGCAAAATAATGACCACGTGGTTAAAACAAAGGTTTTCATTTCTTTAGCCAAAACAAATAGAACCAAAGTGAGCTTTTTGGACTTACATGAAAATGCTGCTTTTAAGAACACAAAGACTTTGATTTGTGTTTGTGCTAAAAATCTGCTTCAGCAAGCCTACCAAGGCTCAAAAATCTCTATTTGGCCAGGCTCCCTCTTCAAGTTCTTTGCGTTCCAAGACTTCCCTGGAGTCTCAGGAAGGGAAACACTTTCTGGGGCACTGCTGATTCAAGGAAACCTGGGGAGATATGGAATTTTAATCATGGAAATAGTCTAAGTAAAAATAACAAATAATTCTGTGATCTGGAAAAGAATCCTACAGTTGCAAGTTAGAATGTGAGGTGTATAAGAAGACCAAATATATAAGTGGAGAGTGATATGCCTACATATGTAATAAATACAGATATATGTGTACTTGTATATAATACATAGGCACACATTTTTATATGTAAAACAAGAAGATGAGTTAAACTCTATTAAATTCTACTAACCCCTTCTCAAAGATTTTGTCTATTTGTGTCTTGAAACTAGGGCATTATTTTGCCCCCAAACTAAAGGGTTTCACTCTGACAATATTTATTTTCATAAATCCACTTCAGGTTGCCAGAATGATATTTTAGTAGTATCTTCAATGTTCATTTATTAAAATCCTCTGAACAAAATCCATTTAACAAGTGATCCTCAATGATTCCCATTTTCCAAAACTTAATTGTCTTACCTCTATACATTTGCTGAATCAGCAACAGTCTAAACAATTATGTATGAACTTAGTTTTCTTTACTCATTCTCTCACAGACAACAAATATGTCTGCTATGTACCAGACATAGTGCTAATCACAAGATTTCAGCAGTGTTTAAGACAGATAGGCTGTCTTATAGACAACAGAAACTAGTTATAACCTAGTTAATGAGTCTCTGTGGAAAGTACTTGGACCCAGATCCCAAGGAAATTCTATTTTTATTGAAAAACATAAAACTTTTAAATAAAACACAGTGGAATAGAACTGAATAGCATCAGATCAAATACAAATTGTTTGGTATGTAAGAGGTGAGAAATTCATATATCATACATGAAAATTATTAGAGACAATCTTGGCAAATCTGAATGGCATACACATGAACTCATGCTGAAATCCCCCACCTAAAATGCCAAATCACCTTAACTATAGAACAAGTACATGGCCGTAGTTTTGGAAAAACCAATAGATAGGGTTAATTTTTCGAAAGAATGGGAACTGCTATTCTTTGGTTCTCATTTGTATTATACCTGCTTTTTATTTTATACCTGTATTATAAACCTCTCAGCTGCTCTTGTTCCTTCCTTCTCATGATTTAGAATCTGGTCTTTCCTCTGTCTTTTTTCCTTCTGTTCTCCTTGCTAATATCTGAGCCCAATTATGGTCACCCAATGAAACAGTACAAGAGGGAGAAAACTTATTCCTCTTCCATGTCAAAGTTGGCTTTACTCTTTAGTGGCTAAAGTCATGACTGTTCTAAATGCCTATTTTCCTATGCAGCCACAGGACATAGAAGGTGGAGTTAGTGACACAGAAAGTCACTACAAAGGGGAATTCTGTAGTTCTTTCTATGCGTTGTGATACTATGTAGCCATCTTGAGCAGGTTTTATCACCACGCCTCAAAGATTTGTTTGAAATGTGTTTACTATCTTGAGAGAAGTTCTATAAACAGTTGTCTTGACTGGGGTAAGAGGTAGTGTGTGAAGCTAAGCACTTGGAAGAAATTAAATGTGATTGAGTTAATAGTAAACTTTCCCTAAAAATTTTTTGGCTTTTCAGATATGTTTAAAACCTTTAATGAAGGAAAATAAATAAAGGAATGAATAAAATTTATTCTGTTTAACAAAATTCATGAAATCCAATGGTTAATGTCACCATCACTTTTGAGCACCGTGGCTCTGAATCAGGGAATGCACGTGTTGTTTCTTCATATCTCATGGCCCTGCAAGTGCCAGCCATGTGAACAGTCCCTTTTTGTTAGCACAGTGTTGTTTACATGGTGACTTCTGCTCCTGGGACTACAGTGTCACCAATAAATCCCCATCAATCATTACTGTTAATGAAAACAACTTGCTTGAGTTTTATTAAGTGGAGAAGCATTTTCTTTCACTAACTCCTTCTCAGCATTCAAATGAAAGCAGGTAATTCTTTAGTATGTGTTCTCATACAAATGTGGTTGAGTGTCTTCCATGCCTAGTGGTCATGACTCTGGGGGTTTTTGTTTTTGTATTGTTTTTTAGTTGTGGTAAAGGCACATTGTAGAATTAACTAAATGCACATTTTTGGTATTTGGATCTCTAGAACTTTTTCATCTTGCATGACTGAAATTGTATAACAATTGAATAGCAACACCCTGGGGGTTTTGGCACCCCTTGGTTGTCAGCCCTTAATGATATGTTTCAGTCACAAAAGAGTGAAATTTTTACAAAATGAATAAATGGTCCTGTTTGTGCTTTCCCCCCAATGTTAAGTATCTAGACACAGTTTTTTATTACTATAAATCACTGAAGAAACATGTATACATTTAATTTTACATTATTCTATACTATTAAGAAAATAAAGGCTTTCCTTTATCATGACAAAACTAGCAATACATACATGAAGAAGACTTAGGAGAACATCCTTTCCCCGGGAAAAAAAAAAAGAGAAGGCTGCACCAGCAAAAATCTTATGAAAGTTGTTTATTTCCAGAATCTTCAAATGGTTCCTACTAGCCCTGCAAGAAGAGAACAGCCTCTTGGTGGTGTCCAGCTGAAATAATTTCAAACAATAGCACAACAAGTAGTGCCAATCAGGCATGTGTGGAAGCAACAATAACTCTTTGTGTGATGCCTAACAAATTATTTTTCTTCTATTAGTTAATTTCCATCAGAAATCAAAAAATAAGATAATGGGTTCTGCAAATCAGCATCATAAATATAGTTATATTTTCCTTCCTACATGCAGAGGAGGTACAAGAAATGCATGACTGCAGACAAAGTAGGGTAGAAACTTAACTGGGTCATAGACTCATACATGGATTTCACCAGGGAAAGTGAAAAATAGAACATACAAAAACACAAACAAAAGCTTCCATTAGCAATCCAGAAATAAATATACCTACCGTGTTACTTTGGGTAACATACTGTCTAACTCTGTAATAGACCAATATGTGGAAAAAGTAAAACTGAAACCTGACTTCTAAATCTTTAGGAGAACTGATTGTAAATATCATCAGTGTTACCTCATGCCAAGTTATTCTAGAGAATGACTAGATAATTATGGGAATAGCTAACACTTTCCACACTTGTCATATAAACTGTTTCATTTATTTAGATCATTACTCCAATTCTTCTTTTCCTTTTGCCTTCATAGACATAACTTTGGATACAAAAATGTGTTCCTTCGTTTAATTATGGCAAGTAAATACTGAGCTGCTCCTTTTTCTCATAGACATAATATTTTGTCTGTTTATAAAGCTCCCCAAATAAAATGTTTACTTCCCCCCCCAAACCATTGATATATGTATTTGTCCATTCACATTAATAGAGGCAGCTAGATATGGTAAAAATGTCAAGACATGAAGCCCATTTAGCTAATCCTAGTTTAGTTGTGAGTTATTTAATCTCTTGAGCCTATTTTTCCTTAACAATGATGTTGGACTATTTATGCCTATCTTGCAAGATTGTTAATGAAGATTGAGTTATAAAATTTACATAAGATCCCTAGCTTTGTTGTTGGAATGAAACAGTTACTCTATAAATGGCAATGATTATTATTCATTCATTCCCCAAATATTTATTAAGACTCTACTACATTCCAAGCACAGTAGTTGGTGCTAGGGATACAAAGATGAATAACATATGTTCTTGCTCTCAAGAGATCTCATAAGCTACTGGGGTTGGGGTGGATAGACAATTAAATGGTACTCATAGCTAGTTAGTGCCATAATGCAGACAATTTGAACTAAGTAATGGGAAGAAGTGATTCATGAAAACTGTTCATTTGAATACTCATTTGGAATATCATTTGAATACAGCACAGCAGTTTAAGTACTTGGGCTCTGAAGTGAAGCACAACTGGTTTGAAAGCCTGGTGTTAAACTAGCTGTGTGATTTTGTACAGGTTACCTTAATCTATCCACACAAGATAACCTCTACCTTTGTATCAGCCAAGGTTCGGACAGAAAAACAGAGCTCATGACAGGTAGTTCAGTAAAGGAATTTAATATGGAAAAGTGTCATAAAGGTATTAGAAGAGTTAAAAAGCCATATACCAGTAGGAAGTCATTCCCATGCCTAACGCTGTTATCAAAAAGGGAAAAAGGCTGTGCTGCAAGGAGCTGGTGTGCTTCAAGGACACACAGCCACTGTCAGAGGCTCTACCTAAAGTGGGTGGATATGCCCTGGCTGTTTTTTCCTCTTTACACTCCTGTCAAAAGTACAGAAATAACAGAAGTAAGACCAATGAATCACTCGAGTAGTAATTAATAAAAGTTTACTGTGCACAGACCAAAAAAGATAGTTCGCAAAACCAGGAGCACTAAAACTGTGAGAAGTGAGATGATTAATTTTCAGAAATACCAAATAAAAGCTGTGCTGTGTAGTTAATAATAAGCTTACAACCTATTGGGAATATGTACGAACCACTCCCCTGCAATGGAACCCAAACCCTTAGACACTTCACTTCCTGGTTCTTCTTCCCCTCTTCATTTCACTTATTTTTCGTGGGCTTTGCAATGAGTATGCGCCAAAGAACTGAAGTCTCTGTATCACCTCAAGGAATGTACATTTGTTCCAATCAGACTACTTTTTGCCTTACACGGGCATAGGTGACTTCCAGGTAAGGCTGTAGCCTGTATAGTACTCAGCTGATGAGGAATCAGGAAAGGGACCTGCATACTATGAGATAAATTGCCTGCTGTAACTGTACCAAGTGTGCCTGTTCATCAGGCACCCACTCTTGTAATAATGTTGATTAAATCCTCACTTCACTGTGCTCTGAGTCTCTGTGTTACTCTGTTGATTGGGTCAGTGGGCTTATTTATCACACAAATGAAAACATGGAATGTGGCTCAGGAGTATATTATTATAAAGCATCTAAGCATAGTAAGAAAACAGTGACTGTTTTATTTTCACAATGGTTGGTCAGAATATTAGAATTTTCTTAAGTGATAGTGAATTGGTCAGTGGTTATTTCATATCAACTTTGGGAAATAGTTTAAGTTTTGCTTATGATTTCCAGAAGCACAAGCAAGAAATAACCCACATCCAGTTAGTCTTGCAAAAAATAAGCTAAATTAAATGCATAAACTGGTTTTCTCTGCTCCAGGAATTTCCAAGGCTGATCTTGTTTGTTTTGATTTTAACAATTCCAGTCTCACACCAATACTTGCCACTGACAACCTAACACGAAATCAGATGCAAGGGTGCCTGGGAGATTCAGTCTCTTAGGATACAGAGAGGATCAGAGGATGGGAGGCAGAAAAACAAATAACCAACACAGCCACAATCAGTTGGAGTAGAATTAAAATAATATGTAATAAAAGTGTAATATGATGCTAGAGGATAATCAACATGCAGTGAAGGGTAGCAGAGAGAGAGAGAAAGAGAGAGAGAGAGAATCCCAAGCAGGCTCTGCACCATTTGTGCAGAGCTTGATGAGGGGCTTAAACTAATGAACCATGAGATCATGACCTGAGCCAAAATCAAGAGTCAGATGTTTAACTGACTGAGCCACCCAGGTGCCCCCTCAATGCCTTTTTAATTCTCAGTAATAGACTCAGGAGATTTAACTAGTTCCATAATTGGCCAGCTCTCAACTTTACATATGTAGACATTGCAATCTATATGTGATAAGCAGTAAGACATGAGACTTTGTCATCAAATGAACTGATTTTCAACTGATTCATACATCAATCAATTATTTTTATATTATGTAAACACAGTTTCAGTCACCAAATCTTCACATAGAAAGGTACATATCCAGCTTTCTTATTTAAGTTATATGTAGGAAAAATGTCCAAAGAGAACTGAGCTATATACTCTTAGTTACCACTAAGTGCTTTGTTAGAATGTTTCAACAACCAGATTTTTAAAAGTACAGTCAGAAGTAAACCTTTCAATGGTGGAATAAGAGAAAGGGAAAAGACTAGCATTATTATTATTCCTTATTCTCATTATTTCCTTCTATGTGGATAGAATTCACACACAAATCCTCTCTCTGTAACCTCACCTACTCCATGTGAGATGGCTGATATGATTGAAAGACTACTTGGGAAAGCGTATTTATTTGGAGGTCAACTGTAAGAAAGTGTGCTAACAGAAGTAAGCCACATTCCCTATCAGCTTGTAAGTGCTAAAAGTGATGTTTTGGACTCTGTGTGTTATACTTTTCTGTCTTGTTTTTCAATTGACTCAAATTAGGATGGGGGAAATCTGGTATATATTGATATTTACTGGACACTCTCAAAGGCCCCAACATACAAAGAAAGCATGGAGAAGCAGTTTTCCCAAAAGGCTATGACCAGATTAGAAAAACACAAGATCTATTATTATATATACAATATGATACCATTTTTTGTAAAACTATATATAATTGGAGATAATAAAAAAATATAAACTTTGTACATAATTTTTATATTGTAGGCCCTCTCTAGAAGCTTTATAAATATCAATCCATTTAATTTTCCTAAAACTCTATGACATCAATAATATCATCCCAACTTTAAGGATGTGGAATTAAAGCACAGAGAGGTCAAGTAATGTGTGCAAGGACATATAGCTTGTAAGTGTCAGAGCCAGGATTCAGATCCAAGCAGTATGCCTTTGAGATTATTAACCTAGGCTGCCTCTCCATTAGGGTGTGGTGTGTGTGTGTGTGTGTGTGTGTGTGTGTTCATTGTGGTATTCATTTAGATAAAATACTGAAAGACCTAAACCAGAATCTTAAAAGCAGTTCTCTCTGGATGGGTTATGGTTGATTTTGTTTTGTTTTTACTTTGGAAATTTCTGTGCTGTTTTCCACAAGAATGGTTATACTTTTTTTATTTAAAAAAATAGAGAAAAAGAACACCCATCTTTGGAATTGATTTTTTTTAATGTAATAAGAATGTAGCACACTTCTACTTCATGTTCATATTGTATTCCTAACTACTTCTATTTTTTCTTATTTCTTTAATTATTTTGCTTTCACTAATATATTTTGTCTCCTTTTCTCTCCCTTCTCTTTGATTATTTGGTATTTATTTTAGCTATTCAGCCCAATGCATTTATAAATTTCCTGACCGAAGCCACTGAAAGAGCTAGAAGGTATCTGGGCTCACTACTTAGCACTTCACACTGGCTGCATATTGGCACAGGCCATGAAGGTATCCATTCCTGTTTCTACTCTGGGATTAGTAAGTAAAACACTTGTTTAAATTGCATAAAGGGAACAGTTTAGAGGCCTGAATAAATATCAAGAGAGAGGCTCGGGGTCTAGTGTCAGTCACATGAATGTGCACATGACTGGCATCTCCTTCAAGTTACCCCTCAGCTGAATTTGTCAGCATGGTGGCTTGGGTCATTAGACAATTTTAAATTATCTTTATTCATGGCCGTATGCTTTTTTATTTATACTTCTAATGGGCCACTGAATGGGCCACAGGAAGCTTGAGAAGCACTAATGTTAAAATATAACCTAATGAGGAGCATTAAAAAATAGTAATTTTTTTAGTTGATTTATTTACTTTCAGAGAGAGAAAGAGAGTGGGGAGGAGCAGAGAAAAAGGGAGAAAGAATGCCAAGGAGTCTCTGCACCATCAGCACAGAGCCCAGTGTGGTGTTCGATCTCATGAATTGTGAGATCATGACCTGAGCCAAAATCAAGAGTCGGACCCTTAATTGACTAAGTCACCCAGGTGCCCCCCAAAATAATAATGTTATAAATTTCCCATAAGGTTACTTTCATTGGATCATTAAGTTTCATTCATCTAATCAAAAATTTTACCTAGGACCTTATCTTATGGCCTTATTGTTCCAAAATCAATTTTGAAAAGGAATAATACGTGGAAAATTGAATCTAGATGGTCTTTTTTCACACTCAGAGACATATCTGCAAATAATAACTTAAAAGCCATTCTCCTATTTCCTCAATTTGAAAAAAAGTCAAGCATTATAAAACTAACTTTTCTGATTTTTAAAAAATTTTTAAACAATCTAAGCATAGAAATTCCTAACATCATATCAGCTTTTTAAATACCTTAAGAAATATAATAAACACAAAAATCTACATTTTCATATGTGATTCCCCACAGCCAAAGACAACATAATGTCATTTTTGAATTTATTTCTTCACAGATCAAACATTTACTCACAATATTAGTTTAAAATTAAGAGTGTACACCTTTTGTTAATATGATGTACATGAAAAGAAATTTGCATTCATACTTAATATTACCAAATATTATAATTAAATAAAAGTAATAATTGCCTACCAACATCAATTTAAAATTAAACATTTAGGGGCACCTGGGTAGCTCTTGGTTTCAGCTTAGGTCATGATCCTAGGGTTGTGGGATCAAGCCCCATGTTGGGCTCTGCACTGAATGTGGAGCCTTCTCAAAATTCTCTCTCACTCTCCCTCTGCCCTTCTTCCCCACACATGCTCTCTCTCCCTCGCTCTAAAACATAAAATAAAAAAATAAAATTAAACATTTAGGTATAATTGTCTACTATTAAATAAGCTTTTTTTTAATTTATAAGAATTTTCAAAAGATTATGCATTATCGTGAAGGAGAATAAGAATCTTATATAAGCCAAAAGAGATGGATGAACACTGGTCCAGTCAAGTTCTCACTTGGAAAATATGGAAATAGACATCATATGTATCTATGCACACAAAATACCTAATAAAACACTTTTACACAGTGATTGACTAAAAGCCAAAATATTGCCAAAGTCCATGGTTCTTAGCCAGAACATATCATAATAGTCAACCTACTGGTCTATCTTTTTACCTATTCCTATGATCTAACACTTCCCACCAAAAATGAATGCTGTTAAAGCAGAGCTTTTATGAACAGTTTCATTTATTGGACCTTCTCCTTTAAGCAGCAGTATTGTTTTAGCAGTGTTTATTTTGGTATAACTTCAAAAATAGAGAAAAGTTGCAAGAATATACAGAATTTCCATATACTTTTTACTCATATTCACCTGTTAGTTACATTTTGCATCATTTGCTTCCACATTCTCTCCCTTTTCCTCTACCCCCCTCTTTCTCTCTCATTCTCTTTGTGTATATGTTCTTCCCTTCCCACTCCTAAGCCGCTTGAATACATTGGAGATACTGTGATCCTTTCTTATTAAAGATATCTGTGTGTATTTCCTAAAAACAAAGATATTCTTAAAGATATTCTTTTATATAACCAGAACACAATTATCAAAGCCTGAGAATTTAACATTAGTTCAATATTCTTATCTAATCCATAGTTTGTATTCAAGTTGCATCAGTTGTCCTAATAAGGTCTTATAACTTTTCTGTTTTAATAATGTAGGATCCAATCCAGCACCATACCCTGCATTTCATTGTCATATCTTAGTTTCTTTTGATCAGAAACAGTTAGTTATTCAGTTTTTTCCTTTTTCTTTCTTTCTTTCTTTCCATTTTTTCCCTTTTAGTATTTCCTGACCTTGAATTTTTTTTGAGCATAAGTTAGCTGTTTTGTAAAATATTTCTCAAAATGAGTTTGTCTGATGTTTCTTCTTAAGTTCTGGTTACACATTTTAGATAGGAATACCACTGAAGTGATGTGTCCTCCTCAGGGCAAATAATCTTGAGGCACATGATGTCAGCTTGTTGAATTTTGCAAATGTTAGCTTTGATCACTTGGTGAAAGTATAGCTGCCAGTTTTTTCTATATAATTATTATTTTCCTTTTGTAATTCGTAAATAATTTCTGTGGAGATACTTTGAAACCTGTGTAAATATCCTGTTTCTCCTCAGATTTTGATCCTCTAGTTTTAGTATCCATTGATGATTTTCTAATCCCTTTATTCCTGTTAAATTTATTAGTAGGCATTCTGGTATTAAAAAAAAAAAGCTATCATTTTTCTCTCAATGTTTATTTATTCATTTACTTCAATATGGACTCATGAGTTTTATTTTATTTGATGAGTTATAATCTGTTGCCTTCATTATATATATTCATGTTCAAATTTCCCAATAGAAATCCCTTCCAACTGGTTACTCTATTTTTTTGGCTATGTCTCCATCATTGTTTGGGCATTTCCTTTTTTTCTAGCTCTTGAAAATATTCTAGGCTCATTTTCATTCTCCCTGGCACAGCTCTCGGGTTAACTTTTTCTCCAAGAAACCCCAGTTTCTTTAGGGGGAAATAATATTTACAAACCAAGATAGAGATATATACATATGTACTCCCAGGAAATAGATGTCTATATCAACAAGTAAAGATTGGTAATATAGATATAGGAAAATGTATAGATACTGAACACAGGTTCATACTGATACTTCCAATTCCAATCCAAAACATTTTCCATGATGACCAACACTGATCTGTACTGAAATAATCATTTTTTTCTTCTTGGAAAAAAATTTATCCTCTCTGTTATTATGCAGATAATTTTTTTATCTCAAGTTCTTATAACAAGGCATTATTTTTCCTCAATATACTTGACTCCAAAAGCTAATATAATATCATGTCTTTGGATTTATTTGTCAATAAATTCATGTCCTTACTTAGTTCAATAATTTAAAGTAAAACTAAACTTCTAAAATAGCTTGCCACTTTTTAAATATTTTCCCCAGATAACAAGTATCTCTCTCTCTCTTTCTCTCTCTCTCTCTTTTTTTTTTTTTTTTTGGTTGCCTTGTTTTTTGCTCATTTATCTGTTCTGAGCACTCTGTCCTCTGGCTGATTGCCTCTGTGTTTTCTGAGCTTAAGCAATGGAAAAGTCTTTATTGTACTTATTTTGTTGTTGTTTTTGTTTTTTTTGTTTTTGTATTTTTTGTATTTGCTTGTTTTCTAATTTTTTTTATTTTCTTATTTACTTTTTGCTAGAAGTTTAACCTCTGTACCAAGTCCAAGACAAACACATTCTCACTCCATTCAGCAGATACAGACAACAATGGATGGTTTTGCTGTTTAACTCTTTCTCCTTATTAAATGACATTGTCTACACGTATTTATACAAGTATTTGTCTATTCATGTGGGTGTTCTTTGTATGAGGAAGGATATGTGGGAACATTAGAAAAAGCACAGTTGATTGAAATCTGAAGAAATTTTGAGGTAAGAGGAAGTTAAGAGAATATGTGTGGAATGACTACCACATTCTCAGTGAGGAGAATTAAGTTTGTCAGTAGAAAGCAAATGAGTCAGGGACATGCTGGAAGACCACAGTAGAATGAAACAAGTTAAAAATGGTCACTGTTGAGGTTAAAAACAAAAGGTGAAATGGAAGTGAGTAAAAAGATTGGTGAATAGCACTGATTGCTAGACTGAGTAAGATTTGATGATACAATTTTATAGAAGATCATAAATACCATTGTGTAATTAGTGCCAGAAATATTCAATAGAAATAGAAAAATAGGGAGATAAATAGAAAAATGTGCTTATCTAGAATTTGGAATTGGCAATTTTGATTCAGTAATTGGTTAGGGGAGTAAAGGAAGTTAAGAGGCCAGTAAGTATAGAACTGAAATTATGTACCATAAAGCCAAGTTTGAGTACAGAAGAAAGGGAAGAAGGAAGAAACACTGAAACCACAGGGTGGGTCAGGTTATGAGTAATGTGAAACAGATGAAAAGTTGACTAATTTAAAAGGTTAGAGAGTTAGATAAATAAAATATTATTATTAAAGAAAACAATTCAGATGCATTTCCTGGTGCAAGATATCAGAAGAGTACTCAGAAAAACACCACCAAGGTTTGAATGCTTGATACAGGATGTGAAATTTGCCCAGGCTAAGCAAAAATGTTCTCAAATACATCAAAAAATTTTCAAATGCATTGTTTCTAAAAATTTTGGTAAAATTTATAATTAGTATTTGGCAAGGTTATGGATTCTTCCGACATTAAAAAAAATTCTCCTAGCTGACATTTTAAAACAATCTATAACTATTTTCCCCTTTCCTTTCCTGATGCACCCCTTACATATAAAGGTTTTTTTAAGGTGTAATAATTGACAAGGGTTAAGTTAGTATGCTTCTATAATGTCTCTTAGAATCTTAGAAAAGTGATAGCCTACAATAAGTGAAATAGACATTCCAGAACTTCTATGGAGATGGTAGGAGAAGGGATCAAAAAGCTCAAAGAAGCAAGCATGCTAAAGTAGATATGTCACATAAGGCCAAAAACCCCACCAGTCAGCTGTGTTACACAAGAGACTCCAAAGGATATTGTATTTGCCCAAGCATTATGGAATTCATTGGTAAGCATCTTTTTAGAAATTCAGAGATGATTACCTGGGATAACATTAAGAGATGCTATTATAGAATATTGGTCTCTAAGAACAAAGAGGATGATAAAATCATAAAACAGTAGAGGCCAAGTGGTAGCATTTAAATATCAGAAGCAAAGTTGGTACAACAACTTTAAGTAGTGTCAACATTGGAGTAGTAATCAGTGGGATTTGAACTGCAGAAAGTTATGGGGATGGTTAACAGAACATGACAAACATAGGTGCAAGATAGATGGTAACCAACATGAATGTTACTCAACCTACACAATCAAAAGAAATCAAGGATAGATTCTCCGGAGGTTGAAAGCAGCCATCCCTAAGAAAATGTTATAATATCTTGTTCACTTTCCCCAAATGAGCCATTTTTCAGACTGGAAACTATTGATTGAAGGCGAGGCCAGGTCCCCAAGAGGAAAAGATTGTGACATCTCAACACATATATATGGTTTCCTCCAGTCCTTCCTAAATGAGCTATTTAAACATTTATTAGAGTATTCTTCTGTTGGGGAAAGGGATATACTCAAGTATTTCAGGGACTAGTATGTAGGATCTGAATTGACATTGATACCTAGAGACCATAATAGTCATTACAGGCTTCTTGTTAGTTTGGGGCCACATGTGGGCAGACAATAAATGGAGTTCTACTCCAGGTATAGCTTGCAGTGGGTCCACAGAGACACTCATGGCCATGTTTTTTTTTGATCATCAATAATTGGAATGGATATTCTTGGTAAATGGTAGAACCCCAACATTTGTTCCTTGGCTTATGGGGTAAGATCTATCATAGTGATCTGTGGAGAACAGCAGAAATTAATGCCACCTTAAAAGACCAAAAGTGCAGGATTCCTTTCCTATGCTCCATTTACACACTGCTCTTGTCCCTGCAATAAATAGACAAATTCTGGAGAATGACAATAGATCATCACAAACTCAAACTATCAGTAATTCCATTTACAGCTGCTGTGAAAGTGTGTTATTTTTTCTAGGGAAGATTAACATGGTCTCAGGTACATGTTATACATGTATATTATGCAACTATTCATCTGTAAAATATATTCTTTTCTATCTTTATCAGAAAAAAAGAACCAGAAGTTGCTCATATTTGTGTGGGAGAAAAAATGATTTGCATTTACATTCACATTTACAGAGATAGCTGTAATGGGAAAAGACAATGTGTGGAGGTAATGGCAAGCTCTGGTATGAGAATCACAATAGAGACACTCCCGCCCCTCAGTTTCTTAGGATATTTATTTTTAAAAATTTTTAATGTTTATTTATTTTGAGAGAGGGAGGGAGAGAACAAGCAGGGGAGAGGCAGAGAGAGAGGGAGACATAGAATCCAAAGCAGGATCAAGGCTCTGAGCTGTTAACGCAGAGCCTGGTGCGTAGGACTCAACCTCACAAACTGTGAGATCATGACCTGAGCTGAGGTTGGATGCTTAACTGACCGAGCCACCCAGGTGCACTGATCCCCCTGTGTTTCTAAAGCAAGGCCTTGCTCTCTGCAACTACCAGGCCTTGAAAATGAAAGAGCGACTGACTGCCTAGAACACATCAAGTGACCGTGTGACCAGAGACACCCATGATGAGCTGGATTCTATCAGACTCACCAAGCTATGGAGTGAGGTAAGAGCCAAGCAATCAGTCAAGATAAAAGTAATGCCTTTGTTATCAGGCACAAGCAAGTTCAGAGGGCATGCGCAGGCAGATAGACCATACTCCATGTCATCCATTAGTGTTGCACCTACATCTCTCCATCAGATCATATCTACACTATCAGCAACGTCCCTTAGTATCAGCTGAGAGAGGAGACAAAAAATATGAGCTGGAGACAAAAAATAAATAGATGGGTGAGCTCAATATGTGAATTTGATGCAGTTGTCCCTAAAGAACAATTAGTATATAAGGTTTTCCCCCTGGGGACCTGCCTTAATGGCCAAGACATCTTCAATGGAAAGAATTTTATTTTACAATCATAGATTACTGGGCTCTAAATAATTCCTTTGAATTCTGCTTGGAAATACACCATTGTCTGAGCACATCTCTCTTTTGTATTGCCTATTATCAATTCCAGTTAGCAACAACCAGCTCATGCTATCATTTCTGCCACAAAAACCTCCTTGCCTGTGCCACAAGTTCATTAGGTACTTTTTTCATTTTCTAGGCTATTGCAGGCAAACTGACCA
The DNA here is from genome assembly GCF_027475565.1 of Acinonyx jubatus. Classification (NCBI taxonomy): domain Eukaryota; kingdom Metazoa; phylum Chordata; class Mammalia; order Carnivora; family Felidae; genus Acinonyx; species Acinonyx jubatus. Next base: position 52,967,216 of record NC_069387.1, read on the forward strand.
AATGGTTTACCACCGTGTAACATGAGTCACCATTTTCCTAAATCATATTATAGGTTTTTGCCATCTGATTCGAAAACCAGTGATGCATACTTCATGTTTTTGTTACAGAAGAACCCTATTTCCAGTACCAGTTTCTGTATGTATACAGTTTTGTGCAATAATGCCACATAACAACCTCAAAAACCTCAGTGGAATCAAAACAGGAAGTATTTTCACATTTATAGCTCTGTTGTTTGGCTGTGGGTTGGACATAGGCAGTACTTAGCTGAGACAGCCTGGAGCCTAGGCTTCTGTCATGGTTTATTTCTATTGCACATATTTTCACTTAGAAATACAGGTTACCCTGAAGCATATTCTTCTTTTATTTATTTGTTTATTTTTTTTAAATTTACATCCAAACTAGTTAGCATATAGTGCAACAATGATTTCAGGAGTAGATTCCTTAATGCCTCTTACCCATTTAGCCCATCCCCCTTCCCACAACACCTCCTGTAACCCTATTGTTTGTTCTCCATATTTAAGAGTCTCTTATGTTTTGTTCCCCTCCCTGTTTCATTATTTTTGTTTCCCTTCCCTTATGTTCATCTGTTTTGTATCATAACGTTCTCATATGAGTGAAGTCGTATGACATTTGTCTTTCTCTGACTGACTAAATTCACTTAGCATAATACCCTCCAGTTCCATCCATGTAGTTGCAAATGGCAAGATTTCATTCTTTGTGATTTCTGAGTAATACTCCATTGTGTGTGTGTGTATGTGTGTGTGTGTGTGTGTGTGTATACCACATCTTATTTATCCATCCAGCCATTGATGGACATTTGGGCTCTTTCCATATTTTGACTATTGTTGACAGTGCTGCTATAAATATTGGGGTGCATGTGTCCCTTTGAAACAGCATAACTATATCCCTTGGATAAATACCTAGTAGTGCAATTGCTGGGTCATAGGGCAGTTTTATTTTTAAGCATATTCTTCTCACATTAGATGACAAGAGTGCAAGTGAAGCAAGTAGAAGATGCTATTGCAGTGTTCCTTAGTGCTTTGTGCTAAACCTACACAGTATACTCTGCTTGTATTCTACTGGCCGGAGCATGCCAAATGGCCAAGTCAGTGATGGGGGACAGGGATCAGAGTATATTCACCCATAGCCAGAGGATCTGAAAAGTCATATGGCCCTAAGTGTCAGATCCATATTCATTTCTATACTCACCCTATGCTCCAGCTATCTGTATCTGCTACTTACTTTTTCAAACTCACCTACCACTATGTTCTTACATCTTAATAGAAAATTTTTCTGCTTTCTCTGCCAATTCCTCTTATTCTTCAAGGTCAAACTCCCAAAGTACCATTCTTTGAAGTCTCCCCCATCCCATCTTCATCAATATTTACTTTCATACAATTTTTTTTTGTTTTTCACTGAATCATTTTCTGCATTATAAAATGCATAGGTATGTGTATCTCCAGGCAGATTACAATCTCTTTAAAGGAAGATACAACATTTTACTCATAAAAAAGAGCTTCTTGTACAAAAAGCCTTCCCAGACTATGTGTCACTTATTTAGTGAACAGGTTAAAGGTGTAGTGAGATGCTAATAGCCCAGCCAAAAGAGGGCCAGTCTGGGCCTGGAACAGCCAGAGTCCCTAAGACTGTCACCTCTAGCTGGGAGCAGCCACTTTTGTTTGTACTGATATACAATACAAATCGTTATTTTTTATATGTGCTATAGGAAAAGCTCTAAAGCACCTAGATAAGTGTTGCTCTGTTAATAAATAGTTCATAAATACTCACTGAATAACAAACTGTAAATCCTTTCTATAAATTAAATAGCACTTTAAAATCATGTATTTTGAAACAAACATTCTAAGTTCAAAATACTACAGATCAGTGTGAATCACACATTTTCTTGGAGCTTAAGATGCATAAATTAAATAAGCTGTCATGGGATTTCTTAAATATGATGTTAATACACATAACAAATATGATTGTGCAATTTATAGAAAAAGTACATGCTTGAATACCATTTAAAAAGGCACTATTCACTAAGTATTTTTCTTTCTTAAATATTTTGAAGTCAACCAATAGGAATAAGTCAGATAATAATAAATAGAATTTGCCTAAGAAAAATTGTTCAGCACAATTTTCTGGTTAGGAGAGAATTATATTTCCTTGGGGCTAATGAAAACATGCCAAGGTGAGTTACGATATAAACTAATTTCTGTGTGTCCATTTTATCTATATCTGAATGTTGGCTGATCTGATTTTCCCTCCTACAAGGCCAGAAATCTGAAAATATGATACAAGCTAAAGAATGGGCTGTCTCATCTCTTATGTCTGAAACTATGGAGCTGTCTCTGCATCTTACTTGTATTCGTGCCACTCATACCAATGCAGACGAGATAGATAAAAATATGAGGCACTTCTCTTAGTTTAGAGATCTGCCACTATGGTAGAGGAGACTGTTAAAAAGATTTATAAGTAAAGCTTTATTTAATCCCATCTGTTTCCCTTCTAACTAGTCCTTGAATCAATTCCATTTTATTTCCTTTGCCACCACCTTTGTCCAATTTGCCATCTTGTCTAATGTTCTCTATGCTAGCATTTTTATTTATTAAGGGAAACAATTATTTCTCCTTTACTTGATTATATAGCTCTCCCCATCCTGCTTTGTACAGATTTGTTTACTAAACATATATACCTAATACATACAGAACACTCTTCTAGATGCATGTAGCTTTAGAAAATGCAGTTTCTATCTACATGAGGCCTATGGCTTATTAAATAAAATATCTATAGCAGTAACTATAATGTAAAGTTATATTATGCCAATGCATAGACTAAGGAACAAGAATGTAAGTTCTGGAGCCAGACTGATTCCAATCCTGACTCACAACTGTCTAGCTACATGACCTTGGAAAAATTATCCAACTTATTTCCTCATCAACGAAATGTACTCAGTAAGAGTACCTACCTTGAAGGTTTGTTTTGAGAATCAAATGAGTTACTATGTGCAGAGATCCAAGCATCATTCCTGGATTGCAAAAAGTACTAAACAAATATTAGTTACTATTATTACAGGAGAAAAAGATCACTTTTAACTTAGGGAATCACAGAAAGTTTCATGATTTAGGCAGCACTCAAACTGAATTTGAAAGGTAGCGGTTAGGCATTCTTGACAGGAAAGTGAAAAAGCAAGTCTGTCATGAAATAAGCAGGCTCCTTCAAGAAGCTCTTCATTCCCTGCAGGCATACAGAAAATGGGGTAAATACCTTAATGTGGGCAACTGGAAATTAGTGAGACTATATGATCTATGATTGCTTCTTTTCTGGATCCTTCCCTCTCCTGCTATTTCTAACAGGATGATGATTTCTCTGTGTGTAAAAACACAACGATGGATTAGATGATTATATTAATTTCCTGAATAGGAAACCAAATTCGTTATGAGATTACTTGAAAGTCATGTACTAGATATTTGCAGGGGAGAGCCATCACTTGCCTGGCTCCCAAAGCGGTCTCTTACCTACAGGCCTTTAGTTTCTCCCCAACACTGTCCTCCTAAGGCCCCAACACACATGTACATGTGCACACACATACACGCATATCCACGCACACATCTTATTTTGCATCTATACACAGGTAGATAAATGTACATTCTAATGTGAACACCTAGAGGTAATGACTCCAGTTTTGTCTCTATTAACTGAAAGTAATGACTGGTTTCAAACCAAACAGAAGAAAAAAGTAGCCCTGTAGTCTGCTGTTACAGGCATTTTTTTTAAGTAGGAAGAACCATAAAGAACTTCATGCAAACCAGGTGTAGCTAACCTTATTGGGCATGAAGGAGAAAGTAGAGCTGATGAAAGTCTGGTCTGTATCCCCAAAAAGAAGTGAATAAGTCAGGCACAAAAACCATTGCTTAACACTAGAGGAAGCTGAATAAAAATACTTTTGAAAAGTCACTTAGGACATATTCACACTAGCTGTCTGCATTTTAAGTTAGTAGATTCTTGCCAACTTTGTTGTTTATTTGAAACTACATGGAATTGACATCAGTATCCCAAGCGGTCAAAGTATTATCTCCAGTTAGCCAATCAAATTTTTAAGCAGACCCTTTAATGATATCATTTAGGATAGATACATGTGTTAAAATATGACTTGAAATACATTTGAGTTTATCTGGATCATCTGAATTGCTTGCAAATTTAGCTATGTTACACAAAGAGCTTTGATTAATATAATCTAAAGAAAGAAATGTGATATAAGTTGACTGTAGCTCAAAGACTTCATTTTCCTAAAGTTTTTCACAAAAAGGTCATCAGTTGTGATTCATCAATCACTGACTAATGAAACCACATAATATTTTACTTTCATTACTCACCAGGCCATGATTCTGAGTTTGTGGAAATGTGACTGTCTTCAAATTCATCATATAATGGCAAAAACATTCTTGGTTAGCAGAATAGCTAATATATGTAACTTACTAATGTATATTTTGTTTAAAATATCATTGGTCCTACCAATATAGAAAATTTTTAATTAAGCATCTTTTCGTGGTCTGTTAACTCTTTTCTTTGGGCTGGGCCAGAATAAATGGTTGTCTATATGATGGGATTTTAAGTAAACTAATTCCAAAATATCACTCTCAAAAGGTTAAAAATTTCCTATATTCCTTTATAAGATATTACAGTTTCTGTTAAAAATGTAGTTCCATGAATAAAAGAGACTCAGTAAATATGTGTAGATTGGATAATAGTATATTAGCCACTATCAGGTTCCCTTATGCACAGTGAAATATTTGGTCACTAGATACAGCTAATCACTTATGAAGTTGTACCTCATGCCTCCAGTTAAGCTAAAACACCTATATATACTGTAAAAAATCCACACACATGTGCCACATACCCATGTGATATACACCTGTCATCTTGAAAATCAAATTGTCATTGTCATTTATTTTTCCTTCCTTAGTCTGTATGAGAGATGACAGGCTACATCAAGGACTGACGTCTTTTTTTTTTAATTTTTTTAATCTTTATTTATTTTTGAGAGAGAGACAGTGTGTGAGCAGGGAAGGAACAGAGAGACACGCACACACAGAATGCGAAGCAGGCTCCAGGCTCCGAGCTGTCAGCACAGAGCACGATGTGGAGCTCGCACTCACTGAGCTGTGAGATCATGATCTGAGCCAAAGTCGGATGCTCAACTGACTGAGCCACCCAGGTGCCCCAAGGACTAACTTCTATGGCAAAATATTTTTCTTTTTTTTGTTTATTTTATTTTATTTTATTTTCAATATATGAAATTTATTGTCAAAATAGTTTCCATATGGCAAAATATTTTTCAGTCCCTTTTGCTCTTCTCCCTTTCCCTTAACTCTTCAGACATGTCCCTCAGGGGCCTCGTTTTGCTACTTTCCAATGTGATGCCAGCTAACTAAAGACACCATTCTCACTAGGAGGTAACATCCTCTTCTGCTGCCTCTTAATTTTGAATTTACTATGCTCCTCCCAGGCAGGTGCATATTTTAATGGGCCTTTTGTTAAAGTTTTTCATTAAAAAGACTGGCTCACATGTTGGGAATTTTAGCACACAAAAAGCCAAAGAGGCAAATGAATATTTGATAGGAAAACCCTTTAAGATCCTTCATATTATACTGTAACTTATCTGATGAATGTAGCAGAAAATTATATTCATGAGAGAAAGATGAAAGAAAATGAACATATTAATTAAAGTCCCACTCTATGCATAATAATGCATTTGGCTCATCAAGTTATAAACAATTTTCTTTTTTTAATTGTTTTTAATGTTTATTCATTTTTGAGAGACAAAGACAGAACATGAGTGGAGGAGGGGCAGGGAGAGAGGGAGACACAGGATCCAACGCAGGCTCCAGTTTCTGAGCTGTCAGCACAGAGCTCGACACAGGACTTGAACTCCTGGACTGTGAGATCATGACCTGAGATGAAGTCAGATTCTTGACCTACTGAGCCACCCAGGTGCCCCACAATTTTCTTTTTTAAAGATAAGGTAGCAGTCTGAGGTTTTAGATTTAGAGTAAGTTTTTCTGTACACTGAATTCAGATGTTAGTAAACCCCAGCCCTTTTCTCTTTAATAACGAACTGTAGTACTGCTTGTCCTTTTTCTTGGTAAGATCAGTGTTGATAATAAAGGTTCTTTCTTCAAAATCCCTAGCTCAAATGAACAGAACAATTTTTCGAATCCATGTTTTGTAAATACAGAACAATTAATCTATAGGAGACAGTAGATGGTAGTTAAATACACACACAAAACTAAACCATAACAATACCTTCAAAGAAGCAGATTAATATTCAATCTTCAGTTACTTGTTGCTTTGCTTTGATTTTGATCTGTTTTTGTTTTATGTTTGATTTTGTTAAGCACAGTTGCAGAATTTTCTAAGACTAACTTTTTATAGTCCAAATTTAATTCATTCTTTACCTAAGCTCAGATAATCAAGGTATGTGAAAGTCTAAATGTATCTGCATATTCATATAGACTCTACCTGCTCCTTGCACTAGAAAAACTAAATTATTGTAAATCTGTGGATCAGTGCTTATCATAGGAGCATAGCAGTCTAGAGACTGAGAATAGACTATTCTAAAAGTTTAGAACCAGAGAAAGAATAACAGATTTATCTGCAAGCAAGCCCCATACTATCTTCTTTTTTTCCTTTGGCACAAACAATAATAACTATGTTTGTTAATTTTAGGTGAATGGGTAATCCTAAAAAATTTAGGTTCACTATCAATTTGTGGGAATGGATTTATAGTATCATGTTACGAATTGTAATTGATTTTAAATTGGCTTTTGCCACATCATCACTGAAGCCAAGTAGTCAAAACTGAACCAAAGGTGTAAAACTGAAATGCATTTTTCCATTCCAACTCATGAAAGACAATCACAAATTATGTTTTTTTAAGCAAATGAACTGATAATAGAATTAAATCTGACGTCAGTTACAAAGTCAGTTTACCAAATGACAAAGTTTCCAAATTTACCAAATTTGCAAACTTACAAAAACTTGTCATAAGGCATATTGTTTTTAAACATACATATATTTTCATTAAATACATTGTATTATTTTTTTCAATATATGAAGTTTATTGTCAAATTGGCTTCCATACAACACCCAGTGCTCATCCCAAAAGGTGCCCTCCTCAATACCCATCACCCACCCTCCCCTCCTTCCCACCCCCCATCAACCCTCAGTTTGTTCTCAGTTTTTAAGAGTCTCTTATGCTTTGGCTCTCTTCCACTCTAACCTTTTTTTTTTTTCCTTCCCCTCCCCCAAGGGTTTCTGTTAAGTTTCTCAGGATCCACATAAGAGTGAAACCATATGGTATCTGTCTTTCTCTGTATAAATACATTTTAAAGAATATTCAATTTGTCAAAAGCTGAGTCCTAGGCTTATTTGGTCTTTATTATTTTCTAATAAATGTATAGAATATATTAAATATATTAAAATTTATTATGTTCTAAAATATAAGTATATTAATTAAATACAGCCTAATAAGATGGTATTATAAGCATAATAAATATGAATAAATTCATTGAATATAGTCATATTTGTGATAAATATATTTATGAAGAATACAATTAGGAAGAATGCATTTATGAAGAATGTATTCATATAACATATATTCTTCAATAGGTTCTTGACTATATTCAAGAAAAAATAATCATATTCACTTTATATAACCAATAAATTATGTTTATAGGAAACCATACAAAAAACATTTAATGTGCTCATAGAGATTAATCCTTAAAACAATATTTTTGGTAAACTAGTAAATTTAAAGTCTGTTCCATTAATGGCTTTCAGTGCCTTGATCTTTGAAGAATTCACTACTTCCATAAAATTGTGGTGAAAAGGTAGTATGTGTTAAAGAGCAGTCAAACACAGAAACATGTTTTTTGAGCACAGGATGTAGATCAAAAATGGGTTATTGTGTTCGAAAGAATTTGCCTTTTTGTATGTACAGTCAATCAAACTAAAACTGCTAACTATGTGATTTTATACTGAGAAGATATATCCCCAAAAGAAAACATATATGGAACAATGACTATCTTTTATCCCTGCTTTAGCGGAAGCCATGGGCATAGCCATCTTTCCAGTAGTGATAAATATCTCATTTTAGATTCCAGAGCAATTTCTCTTTGACTGAATTTTGGCCTGTTGTGTGACCCAACCTCCAATATCATCAGATGTTGTATATCCTGAATTTGCATACTTCCTTATGAAAGAAACACCCACATTTTCCAATGTACCTCATTTGGGCACAAGATGAGCTAGCTAGCAAGCCATACAAATGACATTGTGCCATTAACAATAGGTCCAGTGTGTTTTGCAGTAATTGCCCAATGTAAATCCCCTTGTGTAAGGTAGAGCATTTCCTTCACTCCTTGTGGAAATCTCTTAGTAACATGACTGATCTCAAATTTAAACTTATTTCAAACTACAGTGGGGGGGGGCGGGGAGAAAGCTGCTATTTATAGACAGTCAAAACTGTGTTATTGAAAGATGAGGACTGTTTTAAGATACAGAGGAGTTGTCTTTCTTTTTGCTAACTTCATACGGAAAGAAATTGTTGAAAGTGAAACAACTTTGAAAATAACTTGCTAAAATTCATTGTCAATAAGCCCAAATTGATCTATTTCCTCAAGTACAATTTATTCGGTATACACAGAGTACAAAGTGGCACACTGGGCATTAGAGTTAAGCAGTAGCCTTGGTCCATTTCATCACCTTTTCTAACTCCATTTGCAGTAATTGTCTCTACTTCATCATTACCATGTATTATAGCTCATCAGGCATGCTTATTGTTTCATATGCCTAGGTCTCAACAATATTTAAGTTTCCCTGTGGCCTAGAACTATGGTTTTACCTTATTTTTACACCCATATTTCCTAGTTAGTGCTGAGTTTCAAATGTGTACTGCGTTCATACTGCCAGTCAGTACAATAATGTGGATTCAAGAGATCTCAACCAAATCAAATATGACCAAATGAATGGCTGGTCTCACTTTACTGGAACTGTTTTGACTGCTAGAGTAAGTAGGAATTTACATACATCATTCTCCTCATCTTTAGGCCCAGTGCTCATTGAGTCTTATATCAATCCACAAATGATCAAGCACATGACTCTTTTATCTCTTTATTTTTATTATCAATTCAACTCAGTCATTTATTATTATCACTTTTCTTGAGATAGTTGGTTACCATAAGAAAAACACTAAATTTCCACTTCATTCCATAGCCCAAAATAAATTCAAAAAATAGTTCTGGAAGAAAATTTTGCATTATTTATAGGCTATGATGGAAGAAAAGACCTTTCTAAATATAAAAGTAGAGGCAAAAATACTTATATTAAATATTAAAAAGTTAAAATTTAGAGCAACAACAATAAAGAAAGAAAATAAAGTCTATTCATAGCAAATAAGAATCTGGGAAACACTGAAATACATATGACAAATTTTAATAGCTTTATATTAATAATGCTTACCTATCAATAAGAAAGATATACCATCAACAGAAACATGGACAAAAAAATAAGAACATATTCACAAAAGAATAAATAGCAAGTAAATTACCATACATTTAAAATTATAAACTTTAACAAATTTTTCAATAAATCACCTATAATCAGTATCTTTATTTCTTGACCTCATTTCTCAACCACTGTGGCTTCCAGCCAAACTGTTGCACTAAAATCCTTCATCAGAACCCCTAGTGAGCTCACTGTTGCTAAATCCAACAAACATCTACCTTTTAGTCCTTCTTTTTCTTCACCTTTTAGCAATATTGGACACTGAGGACCATTCTCTTTTAAAAATATATATATTATCTTCCCTTGGCTTCATGATATCATGTTCCGTATCACCTCTTACCTGTACCCTCACTGCATTTTGAGTCATTTATCAACCACCAGAGATCAAAGGCAGAAGACATTTTTATCACTTGAATTAATATTAATTTGATCCAGCCATTTATATTAATAGTGATGCTACCTTCCGTAGCTTTCTTTCTCTATCTGCTCCTTCTTACTCTCCTTTGGATGCTCCTCTTCTACCCACTCCATAAATGCTGGAAATTTTGAAGACTCTGTTCTGTTATTATTCTTCCCTTCCTCATTTTACCCCTGTGAAGATTGCTCATTCCTATTGCCTCCATTGCCATCTATAAAGACACAAACATCAGACTCTTCCAACAATTGCCTGCTAAACTACTCAACTTGGATATTTTGCAAACATTTCAAATTTATTGTTACCAAACTGTCTAAATCAGAAAATTTGGAGTCCTCCTAGATTATATTCTCTCCCTCACTTCCACATTCAATGAATTGCTCAGTCTGTCAATTCTGCTTTATAAATATCTGCTGAATCCATCCACTTATCCCTGCTCTATAATGGACATCTGTTGTTTTGACTTTCTAGCACCCCTCCACTTCTTTTTGTTACCAGAAGCCCTCTATTGGATTTGTTTTTAACTCATTGAAAATATGAGTCTGTCCTTTTATAGATGATGCAGCAGTAATAGTTGCATTACTAGAGCCACCTGTGGCCTTGTTTGTAGCCATGTGGAAAAAGCCAGTCTGAGACAATCAGTCTGAAAAGTAGAAAGTACAAAAAAAAAAAAAAAAGGAAAAAGATGGGTAATGACAGCAAAGAGAATGGAAAAGAAAGGGAGAGGGAATGAGGAAGAGACTGTTGGAGTTTGGGGTTTCCATTGTTCCTAAGAACCAGGTGAAATTTTTACTTTAATGTTTTGTTAAAAGAGCCAAAATTTCTCCCTTTTGCCTTAAGCTGGTTTAAGTTAGATTCCTATCACTTGTAACCAAAGAATTGTAATACAAGCTGCAAGTCACTCCTGTCCACATTGTTGCCTCCTACCTAATCTCCCCAAATGTACCCTTACTCTCCCCAAATGCACTCGTACTCTCCATTATCAAAATGCAACTAGAATTATATTTTAAAAACGAAAAATCATATCCTTAAAATAAGGTCCTCAATCTTAACGTGGCTTCCAAGGCCTTTATGTGATCTGACCTCTAAATACCGCTCACACTGTGTCTTGAATCGTTCGATTGTGGTCCATGTTCTAGCCACACTATATTTTCTTCAGTTCCTCAAACATCAGTCAGTCTGAAAACCTCTTACTTCTGTGCTTCCCTGCATTTCCTTCACTTCCCAGCTGGGTCAACTTCTGCCCATCTGTAAGTGTATTCCCGGAGGCTGAGTCTAACACCTTGGCCTAAATTATAGCTCCTTTAGATATGTTCTTCGTCATCACGCCTTTAACTGCTACATGCATAATATAGATTTAGAGTGACATATCATTTATACTTTTAAACCAGCTAAACTTTAAGTTCTATCAAAGTAAGAACCTGATCTGTCTTGCTTACCTCTGAATCATCTCCCCCACTTCCTATCATCACCCAATTCAGTGCCTGGAACACAATAGATGCCTATTAGTATTTGCTGAATTGAGACTGAATTTTAAAATACAAATGAGCTGCCATTTTTTACTCATCAAATTGTCAAAGTTTTCTTTATTATAATACTCAACATTGGCAAAGATCTTTCATGTACTGATGATGAAAGTACTGAAATGGCAACTGAGTAGAAGATATCAGGTATTTAAAACTGTAGTCTTTGACTTGACAATTTTATTTCTGGAAAGATTAAGAAAAAAATTATGGACAAAATAATGTATAAGGGAATATTTACCACAGCTTTGCTTCCATAAAATATTTTTAAATTACAGAAAAAAAGCCTGAATGTCCAACAATAGGGATTGTTTATTTTATGCATATACAATAGAATAAAATGTGGCCACATTATTGCAAGGTTATTATTGACATGGAAAAGTATTCATAGCACTACTTGGCAATGAGAAAGAATGAAATATGGCCTTTTGTAGCAACGTGGATGGAACTGGAGAGTGTTGTGCTAAGTGAAATAAGGCATACAGAGAAAGACAGATACCATATGTTTTCACTTTTATGTGGATCCTGAGAAACTTAAGACCATGGGGAAGGGGAAGGAAAAAAAAAGTTAGAGAGGGAGGGAGCCAAACCATAAGAGACTCTTAAAAAGTGAGAATAAACTGAGGGTTGATGGGAGGGAGGGGAAAGTGGATGATGGGCATTGAGGAAGGCACCTGTTGGAATGAGCACTGGGAGTTTTATGGAAACCGATTTGATAATAAATTTCATATTAAAAAATAAATCATATGATCTACTGAGAAAAAAAGAAAAGTATTCATAGCATGTTCTTAAATAACAAAAGGCATGTTACAAAATGGTATGAAAGATATGATGTCACTTTAAGTCTACATGAAGATATATAGCGATTAAAAATCTATGTTGGGACAATATTCATCAAAATATTGTTTTATTGTATCTTGGAGGTTTGACTAAGTTGGTTTTTACTTTAATATTTTTGCTTATCTGTATTTTCTATGTTTTTTTAGTGAAAATACTGGATGATTTAAATCTTTTTCCTCACAAAATTGCTACCATATATCGAGTGTTTATAAACTTCTAGGCACTGTGGAAAATATTTCATACGCATTATGAAATTTACCACATAACCATAAAAGATTGCTTTTGTTATTCAGTATTATAAATGAGGAAATAGAGATTTAGAGATATTAACTTGTTTAAGGCCACACAACCTGGATTCCAATCCAATTTTGTCAGCCTCCAAAGCCTAACTTTTAATCATTACACTATAATAACAAGGTGCCTAAATGTGTACAAGACACTGTGCTAAGAGTCATTGGGTGAATAAGAAGTTTGCAATTAGTAGCTCTCACTTTCAAGTGGCTTAGCAGTCAATAAGTAAGACATGTAGACTACTATACAACATGGGAAAATATGTTTTATAACATGAGAGGTACAAATCTGGAGGTCACAAAATTCAGGGGTGTTTTGGGAATAACAAGCACGTCATCTTGTTTTATTAGTGTGGTTTCTCAAAATGTGGCCTTTAGCCCATCTGCCACATATTTATCAGCTCATCTCAGGAGAAAAAAATCCCTACCAACTCAGGAGAATTCAAATGATTTCCATGAGCATCATACATTTGGTATCTAGCATTTAAAAAAAAATGCCTTACAATACTTATAAATGTTACTAGCAATATAATACTAAAGGCTTGATTCTTGGTCAAGGGAATATAAGAAGTGTACCAACACCAGGCTATATTGTGTTCCCAAATACCTGAGGTCAGACAAATGCCGTGTAACCCACCAACATCTCCTGGGCCTTTGTGTCTTGGTTTGTACTGATTTGAAATTGGCCTTAGGAAGTTTTCTCCTAGGTTTCAAACACATCTTGGGATGAATTTGAAGGACAGATTGAGGTGGATTCAAAATACCTCCAAATACCTGTATTCTTATGGAAAATGTCAGGCTCCCAATTGCATCAGCCTCTTAGTCACTACCTTAAAAGCTCTGCTAGAATTTTGTTTTGTTTTGTTTTGTTTTGTCTTGTTTGTACTAGATGACATTTTAATTTTATTTTTTACTGTGGTAAGGACACTTAACATGAGTCCTAACTTCTTAAATTTCCAAGTACACAATACAGTATTGTTAATTATAAGCACAATATTGTACAGCAGATCTCTAGAATTTATTCATCTTATATAACTGAAAGTTTATACCTCTTGAACAACAAATCCCTATTTCCCCCTTCCTTGCCCCTGCAACCACCATTCTACTCTGTATGAGTTTAACTATTTAGATACTAATATAAGTGGAAAATCATGCAATGTTTCTGACATAGCATAATATCTTCCAGGTTCATCCATGTTGTCACATATAGACTAAGGCACCTTAATGGTTTTTAATGGCTCAAACTTCTTAGAACTTTGTCTAATTGATATCATCCACCCCTCCTGGTCTTCCTTCCCTTTGCATTTAAGGATAGCCTTTAAAAGGGAAGGTCTTCTGTTTTATTTCACAGACTGACAGGTTAGAATTGCACTTCACCAAAGCACTTCAGTCCAGACCTACACCAAGCCTACACCAGACCCACAGTTTATCCGGAGATAAACTGAATTTATCTCTGGAAATGCAAAGAGAGGAAATACTAAGATGGGTGAATGGTAGCAATTAGATAAGATTCTAAGAAATTCAAGCCATTAAAAGCCTAGGGGGCTTTAGTATGGTAGCTCCAATTCCATATTGTCAGTAAAATCTCAAAGAGTCCTACTCCATTTTCCCAGTAACTGGGTCACCACCCCCATTTCTCCACCTTCACCTGTTTCAGTAAGGTCATCTGACTGAGAGAATCTCTAAATTGAACATTTGGGGCCCCCTAGTAGGGGTGCTACTATGGCTGTGTTTAGATGTGTTCAAGAACACCAGTCATCATCATGAGACCTTCAAGTCTGCCTACGTATAATCACTCCTTTTTGCCTATCATCTGTTTATAGATAAAATTTTGTTGCTGTGAGCCTCTGAAACTGAACATATTTGTTCAGAATACATAGGTGTTGGCTCTTCCATCCACAGCCAAAGGTATAGTACAACAAATATCAACAGTCCATCTACGCTAAAACACACTGAAATAAAAACACTCTTTCCCTGTGCAGTACATATTTGGTCGGTTCACTGATTAATTAGCTGTTTCTAACTAATCTGTCTGGGGGTAGAAGGAGTATGGGTGAATGTAGGCAGAAATATCTCAGTGAGCTTGGCAATTTTGTCACCCAATGAATTTACACTTAAAGTGAAACCACTAATCTAATCTGTTTTTATTAAAAAAAATTTTTGTTAATGTTTATTCATTTTTGAGAGACAGAAAGAGACAGAGCATGAGTGGGGGAGGGGCAGAGAGAGAGGGAGGCACATAATCTGAATCAGGCTCCAGAGTCTGAGCTGTCAGCACAGAGCCTGACATGGTGCTCAAACTCATGAACTGCGAGATCATGATCTGAGCTGAAGTCGGTCGCTTAACCAACAGAGCCACTCAGGCGCCCCTAAACCACTAATCTTTAAAGCAATATTTGGCATAAGTTATTAAACTTCTCAACAGTGGATATAAAATAGATAGATTTCAACTTAAATTTTATGTTACTCTGAGCAGTGCCATAACATAATCACAGGGTCTCTTCTTAAATTATTATAGGACCTGTGTAAATGAGCAAATCCTAATCAGAGTTCTTTTGACTATACACAGTATCACTTAAAACTCATCTTTGTAATTATATCCAACCACAGCATTCATAACTAAAAGAAATTACTATTTGGAGCCAGTTAATTTTATTACATATCTACTTAGGTTTGAAGTTACTTAGATCAAATTGCAATAAAACTCAAATATAAACAACAGAAAGTAATATTATTTATAAAAGGTTTCTAATATAAAACAAAACAAAAAATATAAACAAGATTTAAAAGAGCTAATGAACAAGATTTAATCTTAAACAAGATTTAAAATCTTAAACAAGATTTAAAAGAGCTAACTAGAACCATGATAGACAGTAATAGACAGTAATATTGTATAGAGGGGAATAAAGGTTACTCCCAAGACTTCTACAACATGGAAGGTTTCTTTCCATACTTTTTGATTTGTGTTAAGGAAATATAAGAGCAAGAGCAGTCAGTGTTCAGTGGCTTTGATACGAGATAATGTATGATTGCTCTAATGGGCCTATTATATTCTTTTTTGTTCTTCCTTTTTATTTAACTCATATTTGAAAATCTCCTGCAGACAACTTGGCTCTTTCCCAGAGGTTTGGTCCAACCCTAGGTTCCATTGCTATCAGATCTAGTGGAGGTCAAAGCACAGGCCAAGCGGCTGCAGGTCTGCGAGGATGTAAGGACACCCCTTTAGCATAGCTAAGGAGCATTTCTGATGAGTCAATAGAAAGAAGGTCAGGCTAATAATTATTCTCAAGTGGTCATTTTCTGCCATTTGACAGTACAAATTTCCCAAATTTACCTTCTTTCAAACTCCAATCTTAGTTATAAGACTTAATTTCCTAAAAAAATTAATTTCCCAACTTATATATAATTGTTCCAACTGTGTGGCAGCTGTAGTGTGTGGAAATGGATGTTGGACTCTTTTTCCATACCCTAACATGAATGTGAAAAGTTATATAATCTCTCAAAGCACTCAAATGATCTTCAGTAGAAGTTAATTATTTCCTACTTCACAGGGTTGTTTGAAGATCAGGTAAGATATTATACAGAAGATCCTAACACAATGCCTGACACAGAGCAGATTCTAGATAACCATACATTTTTAATGTCCACCTCCCTCTTCCCCATAAGACATTGCTTTCCAACTCTTTGAGAACACTGTGCCAACAATTATCTCTTTCTCTCCCCGCTCACCAAACTCCCCTTTCCTGATGGCTCCTGAAAGATCAATAAACATTTATTGAATGTGTAGTTAGCAAGTTGGCCAGGTATTTTTCCCATGTTATTTTAACCTAAGCCTAACCTCTCCTGAAGCTATTGGTCTTTCTTTCTCCTCTTTATGATGAAAGCTCTTCAAAGAGGCTATAGTAGAAGAATCCATATAAAGAGTATTGTCAGGGGAAGTATAAGTGTCTGGGTGCTGTGCCCAAAATTTAGATGACATGTTCAAGTGCATATTTTCCACATACTATTTTCCCATCATAGTCTTAAAAGAATCCTTATCCTCAATATGTTGAGATCCACTGATAGACATCAGTAACATTTCAGGACTGTCACACTATTCCTTTATATCTGCTTCTCTCCTTACTATGAATTGAAATTTTCCTAGCTATAGCCATCAGTAAACTTTATTTTAATGTTTATTTGTTCATTTTGAGAGAGAGAGAGAAAGAGAGAGAGAGAGAGAGAGAGAGCGCACACGTGTGAGCAGGGGAAGGGCAGAGAGAGAATCCCAAGCAGGCTCTGCGCTGACAACTCACAACTGTGAGATCATGACCTGAATCAAAATCAAGAGTCAGACACTAAACCAACTGAGCCACCCAGGTGCCCTGTCATCAGTGAATTTTTACTTGCCAGCTTCCAATTTCTATTTTTAGTCTTCATCCTACATAATGTATTTGTATCATGTGACATTCATCCCAAGCTTTCCTTCTTGGAACTTTCCCATCACTTCATTTTTGAAATTACTTTCATTTCCCAATAAGTCATGTTTGTGCACTCCTATTTCTTTCTCTGCTCCTACTCTTCAGTATGACTCCTAAATTTTGATGTGCCCCAAGATATTCTTTGTCTTAATTTATTCTTGTTGTACGTCCTCTTTTTTCATTGTATAATTTATGTCCAAAAACATCCCACATTTCTAGGTTACACCTATCCTGAAATCCAAATCCATATTTCAAGGTAATTAAAATATAAATTGCATAAATACACTAAAGTTTTAAGTTTCATTGGTAATCAAAGAAATTCAAGTTATTATAAAAATATTGTGTTCTTTTACCATACAAGTGATGGGTAGTTTTTTTTTCTAAATAATATAACTGTGTTGAAAAATTTAAGGACGAACAGATACACTAATGCATTTCTAAAGATGAGCAGATTATTACAACCCTTATACAGAGGAATTTGGCTCTATAGCTCAGAATTCTTTGAAATATACATACACAGTTCTGCTTCTATACTGTGAAGTTATACCAAAGGACCCTCCCACTAAAAGACAACTAGAACGAGGGTGCCTGGGTGGCTCGGTTGAGCGTCAGACACCTGACTTTGGCTCGGGTCATGATCTCACAGTTTCATGAGTTTGAGTCCCACATGGACTCTGCACGGACAGTATGGAGCATGCTTGAGATTCTCTTCCTTGATATTTCTCTCCCTTTCTCTCTCACAAAATAAATAAATTTAATAAAAAGCTAGCAAGAAATTGGATACATTAGGAGATAGATAGATAGATAGATGATAGATGATGGGTGATAGATATAGATGATATAGATATAGATAGGCATGGCTAAACTCATAAGAAAAGGAAATCTCAAAGTAGGAGGGGTGAGACAATGAACTAAAATTTGAGCACAGCCACAAGTAAGTAAGTGAAAGAAAGTTGCCCTGGAAACAAATACTGATAAAAATCCTGAAATCATGAAGTCCTAACTTCAAGGTTGGAGAACTAATGTGAGTCTTCTATATAACTCTGGACCTTCCTTGGAGCTAAAGTGATACCAAATACTGGCAAATTCTGATAGTGGCAGATGAAACCATAAATATCCTTTCTAAGGGAACATCCCCCTTGGATTCTTACAGATTGAATTTATTTATCTGTATTTAAAAAATATTTATTTATTTATTTATTTATTTATTTATTTATTTATTTTTGAGAGAGAGAGACTGACAGAGAGAGCGAAGAAGGGGCACAAAGAGAGGGTGATCTGAAGAAGGCTATGTGCTGGGAACCTGATGAAGGACTTCAACTCATGGAACCATGAGATTATGGCCTGAGCTGAAGTTGAGCACAACCAACTGAGCCACCCAGGTGCCACTCCCTACAGATTGAATTTAAAAGCATATGATCTTATACATATAAATCAAGCCATTTTGACTGAAAGCTATCAGAAACAAAATACAGATTAAATTTCTAAGGAAATTCATATGCTGAAATTATCAGAAACAGAACATTAAACATATTAAATGATTAAAAACCTAAAGTTGGATTATTTTAAAATCAAGTCTTTAAAAAAAGACTATTATAAATGAACAAGAAATATTTAAAAGTAAAACAACTTAACCTTTGATATTAAAAACTCATTTAATGGGTAACAGCATATCAGATAGAGATGAAAGAGACAATTCATGAACTGAAGAAGAGATTTCAGGATAATACTCAGAATTAGTATAAAAGATTCAGGAACCAGACTCAATTTGAATTCCGGCTCTATCACTAACTGGGTCTGTGACCTTAGGTATGTTGCTATCCTCTTGTATTTCAGTTTCATCATATATTAAAAAATAGGGGTTTGTGTAAGGATGAAGTGCTTGGACCAAAGCTGATAATATTAAGCCTATAGAACAAATATTATTGATATGACAGAGGTAATTCCAAAATATCTATTATATCAAGAAACACATGGGCTTAACTTCCCTACCAAAATAAGGAGTTTTTCAGATAACTCACAAATGAAATCTCACCTTATGCTGTGTAAGAAACACACTAAATATAAAATTATTCACAAAGATTAAAATAAAAGAATGAGCAATGATATACACACCATATGCAAAAAAGAAAAGAGAAAAAGAAAAAACAAGAGTCATGATAATGTCTAACAAGGTAGAATTCAGAGCAAAAAGCATTAGAAAAACTACAGAAAGGTAGTTTAAAGGTACTAAACAGGACAATTCACAGAAAAATATGTGTGATACATTTCTGTGCACCCAGCAACAGTGAGGCAATTTCACACAGCAGAAAATTCAGGGGGTACAAAGATAAATCAGCAAAAACAATAATTGGCCTTAATTCTCTTCCCAGTCTAAGACATAACAAGATGAAAAGCATTAAAAAAGGGTTTAGAAGACTTGAATTACATTTTTAATAAATTACATGATATGCACATATATTGAAATTTGGTAACTGAAGTAGAAAAGTATGGCTTTAAAAACGTGCTTTTGGAACCTTGACTAAAACTGATCATTTATTAGGTCACCAAGAAAAAGTTATTAAAGCGTAAAGTAAAATCAATACAGAAAACATTGTTTGACCACAAAACAATAAAAAGATACTCCTCCACTGAGGTTTTAAAAACAAACCTGTATTCCATTGTGTATATAAACCACAATTTCTTTATCCATTCATCAGTTGATGGACATTTAGGCTCTTTCCATAATTTGGCTATTGTTGAGAGTGCTGCTATAAACATTGGGGTACAAATGCCCCTATGCATCAGTACTCCTGTATCCCTTGGGTAAATTCCTAGCAGTGCTATTGCTGGGTCATAGGGTAGATCTATTTTTAATTTTTTGAGGAACCTCCACACTGTTTTCCAGAGTGGCTGCACCAGTTTGCATTCCCACCAACAGTACAAGAGGGTTCCCATTTCTCCACATCCTCGCCAGCATCTATATCTCCTAATTTGCTCATTTTAGCCACTCTGGCATGAGGTGGTATCTGAGTGAGAACAAACTGAGGGTTGATGGGGGTGGGAAGGAGGGGAGGGTGGGTGATGGGTATTGAGGAGGGCACCTGTTGGGATGAGCACTGGGTGTTGTATGGAAACCAATTTGACAATAAATTTCATATTTAAAAAAAACCTGTAGAGTTAAAGAAGATAATAAAAACAAACGAAAAGTGCAGAATTTCTAGAAAACAACTGTTATGGTTGAATTATGTTCCCTTCAAATTCATATGTTGAAGTCCTAACGGTACCCACGAATGCAACCATATTTGGAAATAGAGTCATTGCAGTTGTAATTAGTTAAGATGAGGTCAACTGGAGTAGTTTCATCCTCTTATCCAATATGTCTGGTGTCTTAATGAAAGAGGGGTAAATTGGATGCGTGCGCGCGCGCACACACACACAGACACACACACACACAAATACCACATGGAAATGAATACAGAGATGGGTGTGATGCTTCTTCAAGCCAACGAACACCAAAGACTGCCAGGCAATCACCAGAAGCTAGGGGAGAGGCATGGAACAGCCCTCAGAAGGAAGCAATCCTGCTCACATCTTGATCTCAGACTTCCAGCCTCCAGAACTATGAAACCATACATTTCTGTTTGTAAGTCACTCTGTTTGCAGTACTTTATTCAGCGGATTGAAAACATCACTGCTATTTTCTGTTCAGTTCCCCAAATCTCCAATACACCATATTTCAGAGTTTAGTACCAAATAATGCTGTAATATCATTAAATAAATAAGTCAAGCATCAAAGTGAGTAAATTAAATTCTCCCTACAGCCTCTTCTAACTCCAAGATTTTTGTTCATTTGTGTGCTTATTTTGTTTTGATTTGGGGGGAACATAATAGGCCTTTCGAAAGCTCCTAATCTGTATTAGGATCCTAGAAGTCATTGAAAATACATTTTTTTTAAAATACTAAAATAGTATAGAAAGAACACATGTTCATTAAGATAATTTCTTGAGAAACTTTTAAAATATAAAGATGCAAACCTCGCATACTGAGCTCTCCACAGAAGCTTACAAATGAATTGAAGCTGTGAGGGAGAGGCATTGCTCACACTCCCCTAGACTTTGGTGGGGTGCAGTGGGCTCCTATCTCTTTTCAAAATATTACTCACATTTTTTGAATCTGGTAAGAGGAGATGTGAAGAAAGTGTTGGAGAAGACATTATTCACTTTAGGGACTTAAATTTTTCTGTGCTACATTTTTAAAATGTTTATAGATAGATTTATTTATTTATTTTTTTATTTATTTACTGAGGGAGAGAGAAAGAGAGGAGAGTATGTGCATGAGTGGGGGAAGGGTGGAGAGAGAATCCCAAGCAGGGTCCACGCTCAGTGCAGAGCCCAATATAGAACTCAATCTCATGACCATGAGATCAATGACCTCAGCCAAAATCAGGTTCAGACACTCAACTGACTGAGCCACCTAGGAGTCCCTCAGTGCTGCATTTTAAAGGATGGCAGGAAAGAATGGCTACATGTGGTGTGAAAACAATGGCAATTCTAGATTGCTTTCCAGCAAAGTGCTTCTGTGATTTTACAGAGGTGAAAGTATGTATGTTGGAAAAATTACCCACGTTGTTAATTTGTACCTTTTTGCATAAAAAATAATCTTACTTAAACCCTCAGAGTGGAGTGGAATGAAAAAAAACATTACTTGATGCAAAGTGGCATAGATTATAAACAAATTGTTTCACAGATTCTAAGGTGTACATATAGCATTATGAATAATATCCAGACTATGGAGAGAGCCCAAATGTCCATTGACCAATGAATGGATAAAGAAAATGTGGATATAAAATGGAATATTACTCAGCCATCAAAAAGAATGAAATCTTGCCATTTGCAACAATGTGGATGGAGCTAAAATGTATTATGCTAAGTGAAATAAGTCAATCAGAGAAAGACAAATACCATATGATTTCACTCATGTGAATTTAAGAAACAAAACATGAACATATGGGAAGGGGGCGGGGCAGAAAAAGGGGAGAGAGGGAAACAAACCACAAGAGATTCTTAATGATAGAGAACAAACTGAAGGTTGATGGAGGTAGGTGGGTGGGAGATGGGTTAGATGGGTAATGGGTATTAAGGAGGGCACTTGTGATAAGCACTGGGTGTTGTATATAAGTGACAAACCACTGAATTCTACTCCTGAAACAAATACTGCACTGTAATGTTGACTACCTAAAATTTAAATTAAAAAAAAAAAAGGAAGAGAAAATAAATAATGCCCTCATGATGATCCCTCATCTATTTTTTTCTTAACCCATTGGGCTTAATATATAAAACCATGATCTACCAAAATATTAAAAAATATAAAAATAAAAATAAAAACACATTTTTCCTCTGAAAATGTTTAGAACAATATTATTTCCACACTATTTGTGGCAATTCATTAAAAAAATAAGTTTGTAAACATTAATTTATCTTAATTCTGGTATAGTTAACATACAGGGTTATATTAGTTTCAGATGTACAATACAGTGATTCAACAATTCTACGCATTACTCAGTGCTCATTACAATAACTGCACTCTTTAATCCCCATCACATATTTCACTCATTCCCCAACCCCCACATCCCCTCTGGTAACTATTTGTTATCTATAGTTAAGAGTCTGTTTTTCTGTTCATTGCTTTCTATTTTTGTTCATTTGTTTGTTCCTTAAATTCCACATATGAGTGAAATCATATGGTATTTGTCTTTCTCTGACTGATTTATTTCACTTAGTAGTATACCCTCTAGATCCATCCATGTTGTTGCGAATAGCAACATTTCAATCTTTTTCTTTTTTTTTTTTAGCTGAGTAATATTCCATTGTGTATATATACTACAACTTCTTTATCCACTCATCTATCAACGGACACTTGAATTGCTTCCATGTTTTGGCTATGTAAATAATGCTGCAATAATCATATGGGTGCATACATCTTTTTGAAATAGTGTTTTCATATTCTTTGAGTAAATACCCAGCAGTGGAATTCCTGGATGGTATAGCAATTCCATTTTTAATTTTTTGAGGAATCTCCATACTGTTTTCTATAATTTTGCATAGTTTGCGTAGTTTGCATTCCCACCAAGGCATTAGGGTTTCTTTTTCTACACATCCTCACCAGCACCTGTTGTTTCTTGTGTTTTTTATTTTAGCCACTCTGACAGGTGTAAGGTGATACCTCATTATGGTTTTGATTTGCATTTCCCTGATGATGAGTGATGTTGAGCATCTTTCATGTGTCTGTTTGACATCTGGATATCTTCTGTGGAGAAATGTCTGTTCATGCCTTCTGCCAATTTCTTAATTGAATTACTTGATGATTTTTTTTATATATTTTGGAAACTAAGCCCTTATCAGGTATACCATTTGCAAATATATTTCCCATTAAGTAGGTTGTCTTTTAGTTCTGTTCATTGTTACCTTTGCCATGCAGAACCTTTTTATTTTAGTGTAGTCCCAAAAGTTTATTTTTGCTTTTGTTTCCCTTGCCTCAGGAGATATATCCAGAAAAATTTTGCTATGGCCAACGTCAGAGAAATTACTGCTTGTACCGTCTTCTAGATTTTGTTTGGTTTCGGGTCTCACATTTAGGTATTTAATTAGTTTGAGTTTATTTTTTGTGTACGGTGTAAGAAAGTGGTCCACTTTCATTCTTTTGCATGTAGCTGTCCAGTTTTCCCAGCACCATTTGTCAAAGAGACTTTTTCCCTATTGTATTTTCATGTCTTGTTTATCAAAGATTAACTACCCATATAATTATGGATTTATTTCTGGTTTTTCTATTCTGTTCTCTTGATCTATGTATCCCTTTTTATCCCAGTACCAAATTGTTTTGATTATTACAGCTTTGTAATATATCTTGAAATCTGGATTTTGATACCTCCAGTTTGGTTCTTTTTCAAAATTGATTAGGCTATGTGGGGCCTTCTGTGGTTCCATACAAATTTTAGGATTATTTGTTTTAGTTCTGTGAAAAATGCCATTGATATTTTGTTAGGGATTACATTAAACTTGTAGGTTGTTTTATGTGGTATCAACATTTTAAAAATATTTGTTTTCCCAATCCATCAGCATGGAATATCTTTCCATTGCTCTGTGTCGTCTTCGATTTCTTTCATCTATGTTTTATACTTTTCAGAGTACGGGTCTTTCACCTCTTTGGCTAAGTTTATTCTTAGGTATTTTATTCTTTGTGGTGAAGTTATAAATGGGATTGTTTTCTTACCTTCTTTTTCTGTTGCTTCATTATTAGTGTATAGAAATGCAATAGATTTCTGTATATTAATTTTGTATCCTGTGAATTTATAAAATCACTTATCAGTTCTAGTATTTTTTGGTGAAGTCTTTAGGGTTTTCTATGTGTAGTATCATGTCATTGGCAAATACTGAGACTTTTTTTCCCTTACTTGTATTGTACGACTTTTATTTCTTTCTGTTGTCTGAGCTGTGGCTAGGGCTTCTAGTACTATGCTGAATAAGAGTGGTGAAAGTGGGCACCTTGTCTTGTTCCTGATATTAGGAAAGGAGCTGTCAGTTTTTCACCATTGAGTATGATGTTAGGTGCAGATTTTTCATATATGGTCTTTATTATGTTAAGGTATGTTCCCTCT
The DNA here is from genome assembly GCF_027475565.1 of Acinonyx jubatus. Classification (NCBI taxonomy): domain Eukaryota; kingdom Metazoa; phylum Chordata; class Mammalia; order Carnivora; family Felidae; genus Acinonyx; species Acinonyx jubatus. The sequence goes on from NC_069387.1 coordinate 52,991,948, forward strand.
AAACCTACTTTGTTGAGGGTTTGTGTCATGACTGGATGTTGTACTTTGTCACATGCTTTTTCTGCATCTACTGAAATGATTATATGGTTTTTATCCTTTCTCTGGTTGATGTGATATATCATGTTGATTGATTTGTGAATACCGAGCTATCCTTGCCTCCCATGAATAAATCCTACTTGATCATGGTGAATTTTTTTATGTATTGTTAGATTCAATTTGCTAGTATTTCATAGAGGATTTTTGCATCTATATTCATCGGAGATATTGGCCTATAGTTCTCTTTTTGATGGTGTTTTTATCTGGTTTTGGTGTCAAGGTAGTGCTGGTCTTATAAGATGAATTTGGAAGTTTCCCTTTCTTTTCTATTTTTTGAATAGTTTGAGAAGAATAGACATTAATAAATATTTGATAGGGTTCACCTGTGAAGCTGTCTGGCCCTGGACTTTTGTTTGTTGGAAGTTTTTTGATTACTGATTCAATTTAATTGTTGGTTATTGGTCTGTTCAAGTTTTTTATTTCTTCTTCTTGTCAGTTTTTGTAATTTATCTGTTTCTAGGAATTTATCCATTTCTTCTAGGTTGTCCAATTTGTTGGCATATAATTTTTCATAATATTCTCTTACAATTATTTGTATATCTGTGGTGTTGGTTGTGTGATTTCTCCTCTTTCATTTGTGATTTCATTTACTTGAGTCCTTATTTTTTATTAATTTGGCTAGAGGTTTATCAATTTTGTTGATCTTTTCAAAGAACCAGCTTCTGGCTTCATTGATCTTTTCTATTGTTTTTTGTTTTTTGTTGTTGTTTGTTTTTATTTTGTTTTGTTTTTTTAGTTTCTACATCATTTATTCCTGCTCTAATCTTTATTATTTCCTTCCTTCTGATAGTTTGGTGTTTTGTTTGATCTTCTATTTCTACTTCCTTTAGGTGTAGGTTTAAGTTGTTTATTTGAGTTTTTTCTTGCTTCTTGATGTAGGCCTGTATTGCTATAAACTTCCCTCTTAGAATAGCTTTTGCTGCATCTCAAAAATTTTGGACCATCATGTTTTCATTTTCACTTGGATCCATGTAGTTTTTTATTTCCTCTTTAAATCCTTGATTGGCCCATCCATTGTTTATTAGCATGTTATTTACCCTCCATGTATTTGTGTTCTTTCTAGATTTTTTTCTTGTGGTTGATTTCTAGTTTCATAGTGTTGTGTTCAGAAAAGAGGCATGATGTGATTTCAGTCTTTTTGAATTTTTTGAGATTATTTGTGGCCTAACATGTGACCTATTCTAGAGAATGTTCCATGTTCACTTGAAAAGAATGACATTCCACTGTTTTAGGATGGAATGTTCTGTATATATTTGTTAGAGCCTTTTGGTCCAATGTATCATTCAAAGCCACTGTTTAGTTGTTGACTTTCTGTTTGGATGATCTATTCATTGATGTAAGTGGAATGTTAAAGTCTCCTACTATTATTGTATTACTATCGATTGCTTCCTTTATGTTTGTTAATAGCTGCCTTATGTATTTAAGTGTTCCTATATTGGGTGCATAAATATTTATAATTGTTATAACTTCTTGAGGTGTTCCCTTTATGAATATGTAGTGTCCTTCTTGTTAGAATCTTTGTTTTAAAATCTATTTTGTCCATTATAAGTATTGCTCCCCTAGCTCCTAGCTTTTTTTTTCACTTCTGTTTGCATAAATGTTTTAATATCCCTTCACTTTCAATCTGCACATGTCTTTAGGACTGAAACAAGTCTGTTACAGGCAGTCTATAGATAAGTCTTGTTTTATTGTCCACTCTATTACCCTAGTCTTTTGATTAGATAGTTTAATCCATTTACAGTCAAGGTAATTATTGATGGCTGTGTACTTATTTCTCTTTTGTGACTTGTTTTATGGTTGTGTTTATAGTTCATGTTCCTGTCTTCTCTTGCCCTCTTCTCTTGTGCTGGCATTCTTTGATGATATACTTAAGTTTATTCTCTTTATTTTTTGCATTTCTATTACTGGTTTTTGATTTGTGGTTACCATTAGGTTGATATATAACATCTTATGCATATAACAGTCTATATTATACTGATCGTCACTTACATCTGAACACATTCTAAAAGCACTAAATTTTTGCTTTCCCCCCTGCCATCTTTTAGGAATATAGTGTCATACTTTACATCTTTTTATTTTGTGAATCCCTTGACTGATTTTTATAGATATACTTAATTTTGCTACTTTTGTGCTTCCAAATTTTCTTACTCCTACTTATAGTCCTTCCTTTCCACTTGAAGTATCCCTTTTAACATTTCTTATAAGTCTGCTTTACTGGTGGTTAATCCCTTTAACTTTTGTTTGGGAAATTCTTTAGCTCTCCTTCTATTCTGAATGATAGACTTGATCAATAGAATATTCTTGGCTGCAGGTTTTTTCCTTTCAGCGCTTTGAATATATCATGCTACTCCCTCCTGGCCTGCAAAGTTTCTGCTGAAAAATTAGCTAAGAGCCTTATAGGGTTTTCCTTGTATATAACTATTTTATTTTCTCTTGCTGTTTCAAAGATTCTTTATCGCTACTTTTTGCCATTTTAATTATTACATGCCTTAGTGTGGATATTCTTGGCTTGATTTTGTTGGGGGTTCGCTGTGCCTCTTGGATCTGAATTTCTGTTTCCTTCCCTGTATTCCAGTTATTATTTCTTCAAATAAAATTCTGACCCCCTTTCTTTCTCTTCTTCTGGGATCCCTATAATACAAATATTATTATTATTGATAGTGTCACTGAGTTCCTTTGATCTATTCTTATTTTTTTATTACCTTTTTCTTCTTTTGTTCAGCATGATTGCTTTCCATTATTCTGTCCTCCAGGTCTCTGATCCATTCTTCTGCTTCCTCTAGTCTACTATTTATTCCTTCTAGTGTATTTTTTATTTCAGTTATTGAATTCTTTATCTCTGATGGTTCTTTAAATTTTCTCTTTGTCAAGGATGTCACTGAAGTCCTTCACTCTTTTCTCAGATCCAGTAAATATCTTATGACCATGACTTTAAAATCTCTGTCAGACATATTACTTATCCCCGTTTTGTCTGATTTTGTCCCTTCCTTTCATTTGGAACATATTCCTTTAACTCCTCATTCTATCTAACTCTCTGTTTCTATGTGTTAGGTAAGTCAGCAATGTCTCCTATTCTTGAAAGTAGTAGCCTTATGAAGAAGAAGCCCTGTAGTGCCCTGTGTAGTGCATGTCCCCTGCTCACCAGAACCTGTCACTTTCTATAGATGTAGTGTACACTCTACTGCTGTGGCTAAGTGCATTTGCCTTCAGTGCAGCCATCTGCAGTGGTTCTCTTTGCCTGTAGTGCCCAGGGTTTGGTTCCTGTGTTATTAATGGGCCAGTCTTGGGCCACTTTGGGTATGAATTGGGTGAGACTAGGCTTTTGACAGAGGTGTGGCCCCACCAAAGTCAGAACGTTATCCCTCTGCTGTCCCCCTAAGAAGCTTGTTGGTGGGCAGGGCCTGAGGTCAGACCAGATATCTGTCTCCAGCCCATTGCTCAGACTGCAATCCAACTGCTGTGTGTGGTTATCTTCCCCTCTCCCCAGGGTGGGTGTCACTTTGTGGTGGTGCTGGCTCCTGTCAGGGCTGCTTGCACACCACCACATTTGTGGCACTACTTTGGATGGACTCCTGCTGAGGGCAGGGTTGGAGAGAGTGTGTCCACAGAACAGTGTGGGGACATGGCATGAAGTGTTAGCAAATTTTGCACAAGTCTGCCATGAGAGGAGAGATGGCACTGTTTTGGAGAGCTGCAGAGGCTAGTTGGAGGGGGCGAGTCTGCAGAAGAGCATGGAGGTGGGGGCATGTTGTTAGGCAGCTAGGTGGAGAGTGTTCATGTGCTATTTCCCACAGGTGTCCATGTGTCTAGCTTGGGCGGTGGAGGAGGAAAATAGTGCCTGCCAGCTCCTTTGTTCTTGGTGTAGTCTCCCAAAGATCCCTGCCCTTCCTGAACATATTCTGAGATTAGTAAATAAATCTCCTTTCTATATACCCCAGACATCTTTCAAACTGCTGCTTCTATGCTATATCTAAGCAGGATTGTTTGTTATGCTGTCTCTTTAAGGGTGGTGACTCAGTTTCCTATCACCCTTCAGCTCTCCCAGAACTGATTTTTAAAATTCCAACTGTTAAGCTCTACTGACTGTTAAAACTCATGATGTTAATCCCCTCTGGTTTTCAAAGCCAAATGGTATGGAGATTTGTCTTCTCTGAACAGGTTCCCCTTACTTAAGATGCCCAATATGGGGTCTGTTCTCCCCTCTCTTTGCTTGCAGAGTCCCTCCCTCCTAGGGACAGTCCTGAAGTCAGTTTAGTTCCTCACTGGATTTCTGTTCTTCCTACTGTTTTTTGAATTGGCTTCTTCTTTATGTTTAGCTGTGGAGAGTCTATTCTGCCAGGCTTCAGGTCATTTTCTAGATTATATACACTGATGTGGGTATTATGTAGGTGTATACATGGGATGAGGTGAGTTTGGGATCCTCCTACTCTGCCATCTTATAAGTACCCAAGATAGTTTTACAACTATGTAGCAACAACAAAAAAATGTTTAGTGAAAAATCAGCTATAAACTCTTACTATTTTTATGTTTTCTATATTTATATGAAAATATTGTGTATAGTTCAGCCATTGTGTATAGGCAATCTTGTATCATATTTTATCTCTCTAGAAAATAATATTTTATTTATCTATTCATCTGTCAACAGGCACTTAGGTTGTTTCCATACTTTGGATATTGTGAATATGCTGCAAAGAACATGTAAGTACGGATATATCTTCAAGACGATGATGTTGTTTTCTTTGGATATATACACAGAAGTGGGATTGTTGGACCATATGCTAGTTCCATTTTTAATTTCTTAAAGAAGCTTCATAGTGTTTTCCATTGAACTAATCTACCAGCATTGTGCAAGAGTTCCAACATAGGATAATTTGAACATCAAAAAAGTGGGGATCAAAATACATGTATATTAAAATATAGGGGTTCACAATGAGAACCACCCCCATCCCCCCAAAAAAAACCTTTAAGGTCATATTCAGAGGATGCTTGGGAACCATCTCATTACTGTATGCAGAAAACTCATGAATGAGAGGAAAGAATGAAGTATATATCCTGCTTTTTCTTTAAAACTGTACCTCAAGGGAGTGAAATACTTAATGAAGAATGCTCTCCTTTATTGGAGAATTTCAGCAAATAAATGTAGAGGGAATAACAGAATTAGACTATCACTGGAAGCCTGTAATAAAACAATGGTTCTAGGCAATTATAACCAATGGTTGCTAAAATCAGAGTGAAAGGCTAATGGAGAACTCAGAATGGACAATGTGGCTGACAAAATCTGACCTCGCTGATCAGTCTTAATGCCATAAAAGAGATTCAACCAGATGTTGTAATGCAGTAGGAATAAACAGTATCACTGAAGCATTCTTACCTGAATGTGATCAAGCCTCTAGACCAAACAACCAGTATAGAGAAAATACAAGTGAGAAAGGAGCACATTAAATGATACCTCATGATTGCCATCAGCAAAATCTGGGATGTGGGGAATTCTATACAATAAATGACCTGTTTTCTTTAATAAGTCAATGGTAGGAAAAAGAAAGGAAGGAAAATTATATATTAAAAGAGTCATGAGAGACAAAAAAAATGCAATCTTATTTAGATTCTGACTCTAACAGACTAATTAAAAATATTTTATAGACAACTGAAAAATGTGAACACTGATTAGATTATTTAATTATATTAAGGAATTACTGTAAAATTTCACTTTAGCTATACCAACAATTTTGTAGCTGTGTTGTATAAAGTATCCTTGTCTTTCATGAATATAAACCTGAAAAATGTTACATATAAAATTGTATAATGTTTAGGATTTGTTTTTAACAATCCGGTATGGAGTGGGAGGAAAGTAGGTAGGAATATAGAGAAAATAAGATAGATTTGTGATGTGATAATTATCAAAATTTTATATACATTTGAAAATTTCTGTAAAAAAATTAAATGTAAATATTAAAAAAATCCATCTAATATTGATACAATCAAAATGTTTTATTTTTTAAATTTTTTTAAATGTTTATTTATTTTTGACAGAGAGAGAGAGAGAGAGAGCATGAGCAGAGTAGGGGCAGAGAGAGAGGGAGACACAAAATCCAAAGCAGGCTTCAGGCTCTGAGCTGTCAGCACAGAGCCCAATGAGGGGCTTGAACTCACAGACCATGAGATCATGACCTGAGCCGAAGTTGGACGCTCAACCGACTGAGCCACCCATGCGCCCCTCAAAATGTTTTATTAAAATATTAGAGGAACAGGATAAAGAAGAAAAGTAAGTGTGCTGTTAAATGCTAATTCTTGGGGTGCTTGGCTGGCTCGGTTGGTAGAGCATGAAACTCTTGATCTCGGGGTTGAGTTCAAACCCATGTTGGGTATAGAGATTACTTAAAAATCAATCAATCAATCAAGTAAATAAACTAACTAACTAACTAACTAACTCTTTATCTTCCAGAGTAGGATATGTGCTGTCAGCACAGAACCTGATTCAAGGCTTGATCTCATGAACCATGAGATCATGACCTGAGCTGAAACCAAGTCAGACACTTAACTGACTGAGCCCCCCAGGTGTCCTAAGAAGAGATTATTTTCAAAATATGGAGAAAACAGCTAAAATCGCTAAAATTGATTACCTATGGAAAGCAAAATTCAGAGGTAGGCTGAAGGAAGACAGAAGACTGCTGTTTTTATTATTAGACTTCTGATAGTATTTGATTTTTAAAAATTATAGACACACAAATTTGATAAAAAATAGAAATTATTTTCTAAAAGATTTATAAAATATATTTTATAAATTTGATGAAAAGCATTAATAATACAAATAATACATTAATTTGTATTATTAATTATATCCTAACCTGGCTCTCATTTTAATGCTCTGTTCCCATTCACTTGTTCTCCATACTTAATCCATTGTCAAATCATGTAATGATCCCAAATGTGATTTGAACTCATTTACTTTTCTACTGCTCTGCTATCACCCTATGTGTAGCATCACTGTCTCACATCTGGACACTGCCATAGTCTTCCAACAGATTTCCTGCTTTTACTCTTGCTCCCCTCTGATCCAGTCCACCCACAGTAGTCAGCCTGATGTTTTCTTTATTATTTTTTTATTACTTTTTTTATTTGAGTGTAGTTGACGTACATTTGTTTCAGATGTACAACACCACATTGATTTTTTAACGCTATAATCTTTACACCAATTTCTCCTTCAATTACCTGAATTTTCACATGTTGTTTCTCAGATCTTAAACACTTTGCATTACTTTTTCCTTTGTCATCTCTTATGGTTTAGGATTCAACTTAAACATCACCACTTTTCTTTCTCTCACTACCAAATTAGTTTTCTCCACAGCACTTCACACTTGTAATTACATATTCACTTGTTCACTTTCTTTGATTTTGTTTCCTTCACTGGCTCTAAGCTCCCATGACAGCAGGGACTTGGCTTTGTTAAGTGTTGTAGCTCTAGTCCCTAGAACATTCCCTATCATAGAATGTGTCCTTAATCAGTGTTTATTGAATCATAAATAAATGGAATGTGCAATAGACCAGATTTTCTCAAACTTTAGTGTGCATACAGTCACCCAGGGAAGATATTTTTAAATTAAAAAAAATTTGTTTTCAATGTTTATTTATTTTTGAGAGACAGAGCATGAATGGGAGTTGGGGCAGAGAGAGAGGGAGACACAGAATCTGAAGCAGGCTCCAGCTCTGAGCTGGGCTCAAACTCACAAAGCATGAGATTATGACCTGAGCCGAAGTCAGAGACCTAACTGACTGAGCCATCCAAGTACCCCAGGAAAATCTTTTCTTAAATGCACATTCTGATTCAGTAGCTCTGGGGTGGGGCCTGAAATTGTAACAAGCTTCCAAATAAGGCCAAAACTGCCATGGCATTACTTACGCTTGGACTAGCAAGGCTAAAGTGGGTACAAAGATGAGTGACAGTAATGTTTGTCATGTAGGAAGGAGCTTATTATCTGGTAATGGAGTTACCTCATAAAGACAATCTACCACCTCCATTTTCAATGGTGTAGGAAGCAGGAAAGACCTAAAGCTGTTAGAGATTGGGATAGATGTTGACCTTACCAAACATTATACAAGACTGCCTAAGGCCGTATTTGGCTGCAACTGAGTCATTTGAAGTGTTATAATAAGATACAACATTTACAGGAAGGAATTAGCAATTCAGTATATGAGAACAGAGATCCTTTATAACAAAGAAATAAATATCATGGAACAAGGAGATGAGAATTTGAATTTCACTTTGCCCTGAGTAGCTGTGCAACTTTAAGCAGCCACTTACATTCTCTGAATCACTGTATCATCATCTAATGATGAAAACAGACGTGTGAAGATGAAGTGAGGAATCATATATCAATTAAATAACTATGACTGACATAAGGTAGCCCTTAAAAAGATTCAGGTTCTCCTGTTCCTTTCTTAGTTAGAACATTTTCCTTATAACATTAATTTCCTACAGGGAGAGAGAACCAATTTTTGAATGTTATGTTTGGCACCTTCAACATCTCAGAGGGGAAAAAAAAATAGGGAAATAAAATAAATATGTAGCTAAAAGCAGGTATTTTGGTTTAAAGGAACACTAGACCATAAATCAGAAAAACCAAGCTTTGGCTCAAGGTTTCAACATGAACTAGATGTATAATGCTGAATAAGCTATTTAACATCTCTGGGCTTCTGTTATCTTTTCTAAATCATTGTATATACTTTGTTAAATACATCAATCATTTTCTTACAGGAAATTATCATTCTTCCAAATCACTTGATTTTTAAAAATATTTTTTAAGTTTATTTATTTATTTTAAGAGAGAGAAAGAGACAGAGAGAGGATGAGTGGGGGAGGGGCAGAGAACGAGGTAGAGAGAATCCCAAGCAGGCTCCCAACTGTCAGTATGAACCTCCCCCACTCAGGGCTTGAACCCACGAACCATGAGCTAATGACCTGAGCCGAAATCAAGAGTCAGACGCTCAATCAACTGAAGCACCCAGGTATAACCCAAATCATTTGAGTTTATGTTTTCTTTCTTTTTGGAATATCAGTAAATTTTACAGAAATATTAAAATTGCAGAATCATTGGATAATTAGAATAAGGATTCGGAAAACTGATTTTTTTCCTGAAATTTTTACTAACCACCCTCAAACTATATTACTAAGCTTTAAAGAATTATATGAGTTCAGTGAACTTATTTTTTTTACTTGGAGTACTTCCATCATTTTTAGATTGCATAGATATGCATATTTCCACAAGCATTTGGAATTTGTCTTACTTGCTACATCGGCTATTGTCATAACTTAGAACATTAACTTAAATATAACTTAGAAATACAAGAAAAGAAAGAACAATTTGGAGAAAATAAAAATAACAAATTAAATATTCTTTCAAAGTAATTGTGATGTTTCTATGTAATAATAGAAACAGTCAGCAAAAAAATTCTTAATCACACAGATATGTGTCTCTATTTAAATGCTGACAAATGAATTTGGGGATTGAAAATTATTGTTTTGCTGCCTTTAATCTTCCATCCCCATTTCATTATAAGTAGCTTTCGATTTCTTTCTGCCCCCCCCCCCATCTTTTTAAGTGTCTTTTTTTATCCACCCTGGCCTCATAGTTTACTCTACTGAATGTTCATGGAATTAAGCCATTGGGGTCATTTGGCTTTAGCTTCCTCATTAGATTCTTCAATGTCCCTGGCTTCACTCTTTGCATATAAACACATTTGTTATTCTTAATCACTTCCTTCTATCAATCCTTTACTAGAGCATACCACTTAATCTTTGAAAATCCACTCTTGTATTTCACAAAAATGGAAAATTCAAACTTCTGCTGTGTGTGACACACCATTAACTGCACAAAGACACTCTGTATCTGCTACCTTAATATTTACTGATGTGTTAATGTAATATAATAATGACCCATCTGCTTCTGCTGTCTATGAGGCACTTTCTATAGGGATGGAAATTAATGACAGTTTCTCTGAGCTGCCTGATGTCAGAGCCGGGAAAGGTGTGAAGAGTATATAAGAGCTGGATTACTCATTGGCAAGTGTGGGGGCAAATACTCCAGTGGATGCAAGCTTGGGATTGTTTATAAAGCTTTCTTACCATTAGAGGCATTCTCTGATATTGCTGACGCTGAAACACTAAAAGGTAAAGAGCTTCCTGTTTATGGGAAAATATCATTTGTTTAGGGAAGCTTAGATTTGGGATCAAATATATACTTATTTCAAAGAAAGCCTAAAGCAATAATGTGGTATAATATCAACTTTCCAGATCGTTTAGAGAAGGAAATTGGGAAATTGAAAATTTTGAAAATATTTGAAAATTGTTTAAACAGTATCAAGAGACTGTATCAATAAAATTGCTATATTTGGAGATTATGTTTAAAGAGATTTTTTTAAAGTAGGCTCTAGTCTCAAGTTCCATCAATCAGAGCTATAAGACATTTCTTGATTTTGATGCTGAATTATTCTTTTCAGAAAATTTGAGAAGCAATGTGCCTCCTGAAACTTCCAGTAGTTCTCATTGTGCTCTTGGTTGCACTACACCATCTGAAAGCTACCCCCATTGAAAGGTTAGTAACAAAAAATCCTGTTTCTTTTGTAAAATGTGGGAAAATTAGAATTAAAAACTGCTATATAACTAACAGCCCTTATGCCATTAGATTTCTGATGAAATCATGCTTAAGAACAGTACATTAAACTGCTTATCTGTTCCTTGAATTCTGTGTTCTTTAAAGAATAACATCAGTGGTTGATGACTTTCTGACAGAACTGACAGAAAGGAATGGAATAGTTCCAGTTTTATCAAGAAATATGCTTTTGCATAAGAGACTCTTAAAAACTGAGAACAAACTGAGGGGGGGTGGGACGGCAGGAAGGGTGGGTGATGGGTATTGAGGAGGGCACCTTTTGGGATGAGCACTGGGTGTTGTATGGAAACCAATTTGACAATAAATTTCATATAAAAAAAAAGAAAAATAAAAAGAAATATGCTTTTGGAAACTAGAGGGGCAAAACCAGAACATGAAGCAGGAAAAGCCAAAGGTAGTATTTTCCACTATATTAACCTGATTCTAAAACAAACTGTAAAAACTTAATTAAAGCATATTTTTTATAACAGGTGGGATTTTATTGTCTATTTACAGATTTCTTTTTCTCCTTGGAGGGCTCTGGCAATATCCAGAACTTTTACATCTCTTTCTGGAAATCAAAATACATAGAAATAATCAGGGGGCAAATTAAAAATTTTAAGAACTAGTTAAAAAGCCATTTGTAGTCAGGCTCTGGGCTGATGGTTCAGAGCCTGGAGCCTGCTTCGGATTCTGTGTCTCCCTCTCTCTCTGCCCCTCCCCCGTTCATGCTCTGTCTCTCTCTGTCCCAAAAATATATAAATGTTTAAAAAATTTTTAAAAAAAGGGTGGCTCAGTCGGTTAAGCGTCCGACTTCAGCTCAGGTCACGATCTTGCGGTCCATGGGTTGGAGCCCTGCGTCGGGCTCTGGGCTAATGGCTCAGAGCCTGGAGCCTGCTTTGGATTCTGTGTCTCCCTCTCTCTCTCTCTCTGCCCCTCCCCCGTTCATGCTCTATCTCTCTCTGTCTCAAAAATAAATAAATGTTAAAAAAAATTTTTTTTAAAAGCCATTTGCTCTTAGGGTTTTTTTTTCTATATTGTTAACTGTTCTGTTAATGAAATAAAATTATAAAAAAATATATTCTTCATAAGATTACTTCTGAGCTGCACTAAATGTAAATTAATACTTCTTAAAAATGAATTCAGTAGGTAGCATGTTCACCAGGATTTCCTAAAAAGGTTTATTTGAGAAGGTGTCATGTCATTTAACTGGTAATATTTTAAGGAAGTCTAAAAACTATCAGGTGATAATGTTAGCAGTAATTACAACTTTCAAGTGGAAAGCCTTTAAAACTGTAATTCTTTTATTTAAAAGATTCTCAAGTCCAAATGCATGCATATGTCATATACAATAGAGTGAGGATTTGTTTGTACTTAAATCAGTTTGACTCCTTGTAGTCTTTTAGGACTGAACTTACACATTCTTTAACACCAAAGAGAGTTAAGTTTATTTTTGAAGAGTTTGCTTTAAGTCATATTAGAACTTTTCTCATAGAATTATTAGCATCTTGTCCATTTTCCCTTGGGGTGTTTTTTTCATTGAGGTGACAATCTGTGGTGATATGTATATTTCTACAGCACCCACATGAAACAAATAGCAGGAGTTATCAGACTTCCTTTGTCCTTTCAGGCTTATCGAATTTACAGGATGTTCTCAGAATTGACTCTGATTTTCAGTTGGATTTTTGTGGATAAAAATAACTAAAACTGACATGAAGTTTCTGGTAAACCAGCAGAACAATAGAATGACAGGAAAATTAGCAGTATTACTTCATAATTCTGTCTATATCTTGATCTTTTCTTTCATTAGGTATAGATATTTGATAAGCATCTTTATGCAGTATGGCTTCATGGATATTAGTTTATTAGGAAGTGAACTTCACTTGAAAATAAAATAGTATATAACATTATTATCAAGTTATTTTCACAATCTCTTACTTAGAATCTTTATTAGAGATACTTGTAAAGCATTCTTCAAATTGCTCTTTAATGGGTTTCCTGAAATGAGTATGTCTGGTCATTTTTTTTAATGAAAATTTATCATCCTGAGCTGTTCAACCATGTAATATTCTATAACCTCAAAAAAAGCTTCTTGAGAAAGCTTCTTCAGAAAATGACTCAAATTTCAAACACCTTTAAAAGACAAAGCTGATGTTGATTTATCATTCATTGAATGTGATTTTTCTCATAAAATTTAATCATCTCACTTGAGATCTTTTTTAACTTCTACACATGTATGAGGTGAGATTAAGAAGTAACAAACTTGGGGCACCGAGGTGGCTCACTCGGTTAAGCGTCAGACACTTGATTTCAGCTCAGGTCATGATCTCACAGTTGGTGGGCTGATGGCACAGAGCCTGCAATGGGATCCTCTCTCTCCCTCTCTCTCTGCTCCCCCTCATGCTCTCTCTCTCTCTCTCTCTCTAAAATAAAAAAATAAACAGTTCAAAAAATCTTAAAATAAAAAAAAAGTAACAAACAGACTTTACAAGTCATACTAAAAAATAGTTATTTAATACTCTTGACTGGAGCAACAGGATCATACATTTGCCCACACCTTTTAAACACTCAGTTGTAAACCTGCTTAGCAGATAATCAGAGATTATCTAACAGTATAATTAACAGAGTTTTCAAGCTATACACATAGGAGCTTGCTGTAGGAATTCTTATACTTCCACAAATGAATATCGAGAGCTAGAGCAGGGATACAGTTTAAAACTTTTAAAAACCCTGAAACTGAGGTGTTTTTAAAGAGAGACAATTTAAGAGTGATCCTTTAGTTTACAGTCTTCATTTTTTAAACTCTTAAAGTTAAGGACATATGCATGTGTATAAATTGTCAATAGCTTTGAACCAGTGTTTGTTACTAGATGCTAGGCAAGCCTTGCCTACCCAAGTAGTTAAAGAGAACAAAATGCCTGAAAGTAGGGGCGTGATGCCTTTTACTAACCATTTAATCTGTCTTTTTCCATCCTAATAACAGTTTGGGATAGAATCTTGTACATACTGTTGCTATGTTTACATGAAAAGTTGTGTTTGTGAAAGCATTTGCACAATAATGAAATCAGTAATCATAAAAGCTCTTAATATTTCTGTTTAGTAGAATGATGGTTCTTCTAGCTAACCCAAATAAGATAACATTTTGGTTGGAATAATTTTAAATCCTGTTACAGACCTTGAGAGCAATTATCAAAGTACCACTCAGATATTTAGCAAATAGACTAGTTCACACTCTACTCCAAGCATTTGCCAAACATATCTTGGAACAGATATCACCTTTCCAATTTCACTCAGAACTTTATTTATTTCTTTATGTTTATTAATTTGAAGTGTTTGGGTCAAATTCTAATTTCTGCTTTTTTCAAGAAAAGTTTATTCTGTTTCAGAATTAAATGTCTGATGTATGAATTATTGGTTTAATCCTTAAAAAGCATTAAATCATTCTTTGGAAATGCACATTGGCCATGCTTACGACACATGTAAAGAGAAATAATTAAATAGATAATATGAATAATACTATCATATATACCAAGTAATTATGTCTCAGAGTGGATTTCCTTTGCCTGAATAATTGGTTTGTCAGCATACACTTAGACTCAACCCAATACCTAATACCAGAAGGTATCATCCAGATACCTAATAACATAAGAAATTATTGTATTTAGGAAAAAATATGAGAATAAAAACCCTCAAGTTTCACGTGAGATTTAAAAACACCCGAGGCTATCACTATACAGAGATACAGATAAGAAGTACTCTCCACATAAAGTAAACACATTGAAATAAAATATATGCATTTTGCCCCAAATTATGTAAAACCACTGGCTTCTGAACATTGCTTCATACCTATATTTCTTTCTCAGTTTATACTTATCCTAAGTTTTACCAATATTTTTATTTCTATGGAGCTGAAATTAAAACATTTCCCTAGCTTTTATAATCATCTACAAAAAGGAAGCATGTTATTATTCTGTATCCATTTCCAATATCATTTGAGAGCGCATTAAAACAAAAGGTGGTACAAAAATGTAGAGTTGACATAAATAAATTCTGTAAAAAGAAACAAAAGTTAAAATTCAAATCAATTATTTAACCATAGTGATCATTTCTGACTTACCTATAATATTATTATGCAATTGTTCCAGCTGGCCGAAAGAATGTGGTGAACATTAATACTATTAATATAAAAAGTCTTTTAGTTTTAACATTCAGCCTAGTCTTATCATTAAAATTGTTAAAAGGAACTAAGTAGGTGGCAGAAAGATAGTAACATTCATGTATTTATATTAAGAGTAACAGAACTCCCACACTACAATAGTCCAAGTGTAGGAACAGATGGTAAATTTGATTCTCTTGAGACTTTATAATACTTGAAATTTATTTCTTAACACCCCTGATTTGATGATCTCAAGGAACTTAACAAAAATATCTTACACTGCTTAATTTTTATTAGAAAGATGTGGGAAATGAATATATATGTGTTTAATTCTACATATTCCAGATTCCATATACATTTTCTATTCTAAATGCTTTTTATATATTGAGAACTAGATTCATCAAGATTTAGAAGAATATAACATAAGGAAACCTTTTATTATTATTGTTACTGTTTGGAATATATTCTAAAGTTTCAAAGGATCATACTGGGAAATTCAACATTTACTATAATGGAAGTTTTGCTGTATGATTTCCTAGTCAAAAATCGATTCTGCTGCATTTTCAAGGTGTCAAAAAAAATCTGTTATCCAGCTGTTTCCAAACCAAAACACTGAGTTACTTATGTAAAAGTAACCAGTTCCCATTGATATATTTGTTGTCACATCAATATATCCAACCATGAGTCTAAGTCTCTAACCTTTCATATTTGTTCTATGCCACCAGTAACCAAGTGGAAAAGCGGAAATGCAACACTGCCACATGTGCGACCCAACGCCTGGCAAATTTCTTAATTCGTTCCAGTAACAATCTTGGTGCCATTCTTTCTCCTACCAATGTGGGATCCAATACATATGGAAAGAGGAGCACAATTGATATTTTAAACAGGGAACCATTGAATTACTTACCCTTTTAGAGGTCAATGTACCTCTAGAATTCTTTTTGTTTCATGTACAAATATTCTAGTGATTTCCTGTGTAATTTAACATTAGCATGAACCTGCGTCTGTATGTCCCATGTTTGTTGCCAGTACATATAAATTGTCTTGAAAAGAATTGTTTTAAATTTAACACTAATTAAGGTCCCATAATAAAAAGTCAGTATCTTTAAAAGTGAAGTGTTCTTGTTATAGATTTTTATTTTAAAAACATTAAAAAGTCACTCTTTAGCTTGTATTGCTATGGCTTGAGTTTGAGAACAAAGGAGAAAATGGTATCTGGAAACTTGGTAAATTGTAAACAGCTAAGAGTAAAGTTAAGAACATTAAAAAACCAGTAATCATAAGGACCGTTGTTAAGTAATTTATTTTGCATTAGATTTCTAAAATGAGATAAAATGCTACGTAAAAATTTTAATTAATTTTTGCTCTTAGTCAAAATATTTTTTTTGAAATTATATTCTTTGCTGGATTTGCTGGTACTAGAGGTTATTTAAAAATCTTAAAGCAATTTGTGTTCATGAGGGTTTCATTGTGTGTTATCATCGATGTGCTTTTGTTAAACATATATGCCTTTTATCCTGCTCAAGTGACTTTCAGCAAACCTCAGTCATATTCTGATGCAGCGTATTGCAAAAGCAACTTGTGTTCTTATTAATCATGTTTTCAACTAAAAGACCACAGACTTCTGGGAATTGTATACTGTATGGTGATTTATTTTGTTTGTTAAACCTATTGGACATTTCTGGCAGAGGTTACATATGTATGATACATTTTTTTTTGAAGGAAGCTGTTGAATTGGCTATGAACTGTAATGTTTCCCTCTAAGTCTCATTTATATAGGGGTATCTGCTTTTCTCTGTGAGTTAGTTACCTTTGGAAACAGCATTAACTGAGATAAATTGCTATCATGCTGTATTATGCCATTTCTAAAAGCACTCAACTTGTATTTTAAAAAAAAGTAGAAAAAAAAAAGCATCTCAATGTGAGAATCTGACTCATTGACTTGATTTATACATTAAAATTTCCCCTTATGAAGTATGCCTTAGATTGTCATATTATAGTTGTTTGTGTGTATAGGTGTATAGAAACAGGAGATTATATTTATAATGATTTATGTCATAAGTTGCATTTTGAAATAAATAAGTTAATTTATAAATTCCTATTTGTGATATTAAACTGTTGGCCCTTCTTTCAAAGTGGAGTTGAGCTCAACATTTTAAATTAAGGAAGGTATGATTAAATTATAATTTCTTACACTAGTTATTTAAAAAATTTCCCATAACAGTCTAGTTTATGTTTTTTAATATTTATTTATTTTGAGAGAGAGACATAGACAGAGTGTGAGTGGGGGAGGGGCAGAGAGAGAGGGAGACATAGAATCTGAAGCAGGCTCCAGGCTCTGAGCCCAACACAGAGCCCAATGTGGGGCTCGAGCTCACAAACCGTGAGATCATGACCTGAGCTGAAGTCAGTCACTTAACCGACTGAGCCACCCAGGTGCTCCAATAACAGTCTACTTTAAATAAAACTGTATTGCATATCAACTCTATAGCAAAATTATGTGTGATTATAGTAACCTAACAACCTCTGGTGCTAAGGAGTGAAATGTAGGTAGGGTAGCTATGTAACTTATTCTAAGCAGGAGATTTTGATAAAGAAAAGAATTTATTATATTGATATAAGAGATATTAACAGTAGATGTCCATATAAATTTATTCATTAAATTTATCAAAGTGAAACATTTGAACAAATTCAGGATTATTTTCTTGGTTGGTAGGCCAATAAGAATCTCATAGAAGTTGGAAATGCCTTATTGCATGCAGTTTACCAAATACTTTCCCTGCTTTTTTATAATTGCCTTGTGAAAACAATGAGTAAAACTCAATTGATACAATTGGTGATATTAACAGTAAGTTTTGGGGACTACATTTATCCCAACCTTTCTCATTGTGTCTTGGATACTTGAAATCATAGGTACTTTTGAATAATCTAGAAGTGAGTTAAGCCTCCAAATACTCACATGCATGGCACAAGTTATATTTCACTAAACTACTAAAAATACAAATGATTTCCCTATCTTCCATGTTGCAATACAGAGTTAGACAAGAATTTATTTAGTAAAACTCCATTTAAAACTTCTGGAAATTCTCTCGGAGTGCCTGGGTGGCTCAGTTGTTTAAGTGTCCTGTCTGATTCTTGGTTTCGGCTTAGGTCATGATCTCATGGTTTCGTGAATTCAGGCCCCGTGTCTGGCTCTGTGCTGACAGCCTGGATTCTGCTTGGGATTCTCTCTCTCTCTCTCTCTCTCTCTCTCTCTCTCTCTGCCCTTTTCCCACTCATGTTGTCTCTGTCTCTCTCAAAATAAATAAATTAATAAAAAAAAACTTCTGGAAATTCTCGAGCATTTTGAGAAACATTATGCAATGAACATCTTACTTCTGTGAAGCCTGAATATCATTACCTAGCAATATTATGTAGAATACCTTTTGGTCAAGAGAAGGAAAGCTTGTGAGTCCAAAGCTCCTTAAGTTGAGTACAAAACAGACTTTTTAAATAAAGTAGGAGGAAGTATTCTTTGTCTACTGATTCTTCTTTACACACACACACACACACACACACACACTATCCAAAGCTATGGAAAGATTCATCTTACACTCAGTGCATTTCTAGTAGACATTATAGTGCTCACCAGTATCCTCTCTTTCCTGAACCTACAAGAGATTATAGTCTCAACCCTTTTGTATTTAAGTGAGGCCATTTGGCTAATTCTGGCCAAATTTAGCGAAGTGGTATGTCATTTTCAGGCTGATCCAGTAGGTAAAAAACCTACAGTTTTCAATCTTTCTCTTTCCTCTACTGCAGCAGTTCCTGATGAGGATGGACACATCCATCAGGTGGGAGCTCTGAGTAACTTCATGGAGAGCATTCCATTCTTGGACACGGAGTGTTATCAAGAAATAAACTTTTATAACTTATCTACAACCCATCATAATACAATAACCAAACTCTAACTTTTACTCAACCTAACAAACCTGCTTCTCCTATCGGCTTTATGAATAATAGCATAAGCATTCTCTCACTATAACTCAGTCTTGACATCTTAGAATTATCACCAATTGCTCAAATTCCTCACTCCACACATTCAAATCAGTTACCAGGACACATGTACTTGAAAGTCCCCTTGCTACTAAGGTATGTTTCTCCTTTCTTCTCCCATTGCCAATAATGTAACTTCAACCTCTTTACTGCAAGTCAGGACCCTACAGCAACCTGCAGATAGTTCTCCAACGTCCAGTATTTTCTGCCATTCTATACACCAATGCCTAAAGCACATTTCTTACATCAGTCTTCTACACAGAAGTTTTAAAAGGCATGTTGTTAATCTACTAAAATCCATCAAATTCTTTAGCCTAACATTCAAGTCTCACCACAAACTAACCCCAGTCTTCTTTTCCAGCTATACTGCGTAGCATCTCACTTTATACATTTATTCCCTGTCAAACTCTGGTTGTTTTAGTTGTTCCTAAACTGATATCATCACATATCCTCTTCTTTTCCAGTCTCTGTCTCTTCCCTCCATTCCCTCCAAGCTGAACAACTGTCCCCAGTGCAGCCTTTTGAAACCTTTTAATGACAAAGTCAAGAATCTTTCATCATTCTTTTCCTGAATATGATTTCTCCACCCACTGAGCTGCCATCACACTTTGAGGATATATTTCAGATTCAAAAGAAATACATTATTTTATATTGTATCACTATTTGTATTAAAAATACTATGTTGTTATGTTGTTGCTGTCTTATTTGGGTAACTGACACATTTCTCTTCAACATTGCTAGGTTCCTAAGGGCAGAAACTAGGACTTAGTCTCCATTCCATGAATTTTCTATTTTACAATCAAGGAGCTTAAGCCTATTTGCACATTCTGGAGAAAGGTAAGCTACTTGAATGATTTCCTGTTTCTGTTCTTGATATTGTTCTGGCACAGAGCTTAACAGTTTTTGTTTTCTGAAAATTACTTGACATTCACTTTTGGTATGGAATATACCTTACATAGACTAGAACATATTAATTATGGTTTTCTTGCCTTGATTTGAATTACTAAACACTTGGGAAATGAAATCCATCACCCAATAAAGTTAACATAGTATTACACAATTAAATATTTAAATTCCGTAAGATAACTATTGAAATAAAAATCCTAAATTTCCATATTAAGTGAGATTAAGTAACTTCCATAGAAAATGGGTTTTCTGGTGGAGTGGGACAGGAGCAAATGGCCATGTTTCTCACCTTACTGTTTGAAAAATGCCTTTTCATTTGAAAAAGGATAAAATATGCTATCAACCTTCCCTTTCCCCTTATTATTGATTTAGACTATACACTGAATTCCTAAACAAAATTTGAATCTTTTCCTATTGCTTAAACTTTGAAAATTATTTATTGATCACTTTTGTGAGAATGTAGTGTATATTTGTCATTCCTATTCATGCGGCTCTTTAACCTATATCATTTGGAAAGTATACTAGCTGAAAGATCCCTACTTTGAAACATTTATTGATAGTGAATAATGAGATCTTCTGGACATCTCCAAAATGCTACTACTTATCTGATAATTATTTAAAGGGGTTTTTCATATACCTAGGCTTTATAATACAGTGCCATTTTTCTACTGCTAAAGAAGTTACTGGGTAACGAGGTCCAGTTAAAAATTCCATTGTTGTTTCCAAGGCCCCTTGGTATCTACAAATGGTGTGAAATGCACCTATGTTGGGTAAATAATGGCAGATTCTTTAAAAATTACTGTCAAATTCTTCACTTCTTATTTGCATAGGAAAAAATGATGATTTCAGACCTGCTATTTCTTCACAATGACAGATGGGAGATTTGCATTTGTTCCACGGCAACACTCCTTGGAGTGATTAGGAGAGAGGTGATGAGTATGTGTCCTCATTAGTGCCTTAAGATAGGAAAGCTAGATGGTCTGGAGTCATGTACACTTGTGTGACTAAGGTCAAATTACTTTGAACCTCTCTTTCCTCATATATGGCATGAAAAAATATTTCTGAGATTGGCTGTGAAGATGAAAAGAGATTGTATCATTAATGAAAACAGCTGGGATTTTTGGCTACAAATCTGCTCTGCAATAAATGCTGGTTCTCTCCCTTTCCCCTTGGAGAGGAAGCCTCCTCTCTCCCTACAAAGCATTTCCCACAAAGGCCACCTTGCCAGAGCACAATGACCTTGGGCCACACTTTGTAAGGGAGAGGTACCTGCCCACTGTAGAACTAAGCCAGGTGCTTGAGAGAGCATTTAACATGTTTTTATTTATTTTTTTAATAGCAGGTACTCTACCCTACATCTGAATGTCCCTATCTGTTTATCTACATCAGCTTATACTCGGTACAATTTAATTGATACCCATTGATTGCTAAGCACTCATTGCCTTCCTGTTTAGAGCTATATTTATGGCATGCTTACTAAATGTCAGATGCTATTTTAAGTTTATTCACATCTATTATCTGACTAAATCCTCCTATGAAATAAATACTATTATTTCTAGTTTTAAAAGAAATAGCTCCTGGAGATGTAATATGCAGTATGGTGACTATAGTTAATACTGTATTGTGTGGGACACCTGGGTGACTCAGTTAAGCTTCCAACTTTGGCTCAGGGCAAAACAGTTCACGAGTTCAAGCCCCATGACTGGCTCTGCACTGACAGCATGGAGCCTGCTTCAAATTCTCTCTCTCTCTACCTCTTCCCTGCTTGCACTCTATCTCTCTCCCTCAAAAATAAATAAACATTAAAAAAAATCACCTGTATTGTATATTTGAAAGGTGTTTTTAAAAAAGTAGATCTTAAATGTTCTCATCTTAAGAAAAAAACATTTCGGGGTTCTGGGTGGCTCAGTTGGTTAAGCATCCGACTTTGCCTCAGGTCATGATCTCACAGTTCGTGGGGTCCAGCCTGCATCGGGCTCTGTGCTGACAGCTCAGAGCCTGGAGCCTGCTTCAGATTCTGTGTCTCCCTCTCTGCCCCTCTCCTGCTTGCGCTCTTTCTCTCTCAAAAAATAAACATTTTAAAAAAATTATAAAAAGATAAGAAAAAACATTTGTATCCATGTGTGATGATAGATATCAATTAGACATACTATGACAATCATTTCTCAATATATACATATATTGAATCATTATATTGTACAGCTGAAACTAATATAATGTTATATGTCAATTATGTCTCAATAAAAAATACACTTAGTATCCCCATTTGCAAATGAAGAAACTGAGGCTGTTTGACCTTGAGAAAGTCACTTTACCTTCTTCTGCCTCAGTTTGGACCAAATACAATCCAAGTCCCATAGCAGAGCCAAGGTATTAACCCAAATACTCATCATTCCATATGTTTGCTGAGGCCTGTTATATGCCATTCATAGTGCTTGGGATGTATTAGTAATCCAGACAAAATCCCTATCCTCATGGAATTTGCATCCTAGTTTTGGGGTACTAGGTACAAGAGCTATGCTCTTAGCCACTATATTATATTGTTTCCCCCAACTTCAATTCCCTAAAAATTATTTCCTAATTTGCAAAACCATTCATCTTGCTTTCACAGCCTAACAAACTAAACCACAAAGATTTTAAGGAAACCAAAATATCTGGGCAGTATTAGAAAAAAAAATCTCTATTTTCTAAGTACCATCTACACATACTCATATATATATATATATGTGTGTGTGTGTGTGTGTGTGTATATATATATATATATATAATTGTTAATTTTCACAAAACTCTATGAGCCAAGTATTGTTATACCATTTGCTGATAAAAATTAAGGAGCAAAAAATGATCTGGCATAAAAATTTCATTCTGCAAAATAGATGATAATAATAAGGATTTCTTTGCTGTCTCAAAACAGCTGCATATTTCAAAATAAAGTGATTATTTCTTTAAAGAAAATAAAGCAACTTGTCCGGGATCACACAGTTAATAAGGGTCGTTACAATATTGGAACCCAGGTTTATCAGGCTCCAAAGTCCAGACAATTTCTCTACATCATGTCCAAACAAAAATATTTTTATTGTACTTCCACTATGTCCTGTGATTTATTTTATGTAGAACCTTGCCAAATCAGTTTGTCTTGGAACTGGATAAACAGGTCAGGCAAAAGAATAATAGGACAAAAATATCTTTTCAAAATATGAAGAACTTGTTTGATGTTAGGAATAACAATCATTACCCAGTATGAGATAGTTTTGCCTTGTTTTTTTTAAGGTTTTCAACTGAAAGAAAGTTTGAAAAATTGAATATACTTATTAAATATTTCTAATACTGAAAGATTGCTTGTAGCTTATCTTGATTCCCACCCCTCACCAAATTCAAGTTAGATTTTCACATTTAGTTTTCTATTGAGATTTTATTTCTTTGCTCTGTATACAACTACGAAAATTTTCTTTTATGGCTTAATGAAACTCTGCTGAGTGCATAGGCCTTCATTCAGTAGCCAATCTATTGAGGTTCTCCTGTGAGGGTTCTCAGACTATATTTTATCTTCATTGCTATCGCCTGTCTTTCATATTAATCTCTATATATTTCACACCTCACACTCACCCACCTCCACAACTTTGGTCATATAACTTACTGAACTTGTAGTCTCTCTTCACCCTTTGGAAATCTACCTCGAGGTTCTGCTCAAATCCACATTTTCTGAGGAATCTCTCATGATGTTTTCAGCTCTCCTCTGAATTTGCATAGACTTTTATCTGTATTGCTCTTCTGATACCAGTTTATTCAAACATTTACTCAGTCACTCAACAAATGATTATTTAGCTCACTTTGGTATTTGATAATACTTTCGTGGTTACAATTTCGAGGACATCTTGAGGAAGTTCCTAGTTTCTACTTTGCATTTTGGTTTGTATGACCAGGTATTATTTCCTGATCTAGCCTGTAAACTAGCTGGAGACAAGGACATATGAGTCATCTCTGTAATTCCTGTAATACATAAGCCCACTACTTGACATAACAGGCACTCAATATATATTGTTAAATAAATGTACTCTATGGCTAATGAACAAATGAATGAATGAAACCTAATATAAAGTTATGATTTAATACAGTATGATAAAGTTGATACAGTATGGCAACTCCCACCTTTTGTAAACAGGGGATAATAATTGTAGGGTTTTATTATTAAAGAGTAGGAAGAAAATATGCATCTTGGGTGTTCCATCAGTGATAGCTTTTACAGTCATTGCCACTGTACACAAAGAAAGGAACAATATTGGACTACAGTTGGTACTTTTGTTATTGTAGCAAACAAAAGGAATTTAAAAACAGAAAGAGGGGGAGGAAAATTATAAAGGTAGATAACAAAAACGGGCTCAAAACAATGTGGAGAAACATTCAAAGAAACAGAAAGGGAAATAGAATAATGACAATAATCTACCCAAATCCTAAATAGGATTTGTATCACAAGATACCTTTCCTGCTCCAATAACCAATGCAAAGGCACTTGTCCTGCACAACCATGTCTAGAATTACAAAATTTTGACAGAGCCATACAAGATGCAGGTTCTGAGAATCCACCTCTTTGCTGAGAAAAACATTCCTTTTGTTTTTAGAACAAAGGTCATAATCAGTAAGAAGTGGCACACAAACCCTAATAAGGAAATCACAGACAATATAGAAAAAGCACATCTGGTAGAGTTTACCTGGGTTGGAAGTAGGTTAGAAGAGCAAGAGCAAATTCTCAAACTTTTAAAGGATGGAATTTAAGCAGCCAGAAATGTCACCACATATATAACAAACCATATATTAATAAATTTAATACTTTTAAATTGAAATCATGGACAGTCACTGTAAAAAGGGAAATTAATTTTGTCAAAAACTTGTAGACATAGGTAAAAAACATCTTTTATTTTCCAATTTAATTTTATCCTATAAATATGTGAATGTGGGGTCTGGGAAACTGAAATGCTGTAATGATTAGTGTGAGCTTACCTTAGGGCTAGGAACCTATGGCCCTACACACATATAAGTGTGATAAAACTGTTTGTGACAATTGACTTTCTTTTTTTCAGTAAGTGCCTCCACTGACAGAAATATGAATGATCTGAATAAGCAACAGGTCTTGCTTGAGTAAAACCCCTACCCCAATTAACCTGCATAATTTTTTACAATTTGAAATCTATTACTTTGCATTTTAAAGGCTTTTTAGCTTAAAAGTCCCTCAATGAAAGACAAATCTCTCTTGACAGAGAAATCCTTACTATCAAATAATACCCTAGATGAAGTACAGTACCAATTAGCTAATAACCCTCGGAGAATAGAATCGGCACTTGAAGTCAAGAAAAAAAAGGTGAGCAGGAGGCTCAAGCTGCAAGGGGTAAAAAGGAGAATGAATAGAAGGAAAAGACTTAAAAGGGTCCTGGTTATTTTACAATTCCTCTGGTCAGGCTTTGGGACCTACATTCATTTGTAACCATTGTCTTGCACAGAGTTAGGCATGATCAGTGTTTAAAGCACCGATTCTACTTTGGCCTGAGGGAGAGGGAGAGGGAGAGGCTACTCAGGTGGGGAGCCTGAGTAGCTCAGTGAGTTGAGTGACAGCCTCTTGATTTTGGCTTAGATCAGGGTTGTGGGAGACCCACAGGAGCCAGCTTTAAGCCCTGCCTTGAGCCCTGAGCCCTGCTCAGCATGGAGCCTACTTGGGATTGTCTCTCTCTCTCCCTCTACCCCTCTCCCTTTCTCATTCTCATTCTCTCTTTCTCTCTCTCTCTCTCAAATAAAATAAATAAATAAATAAATAAATAAATAAGATTTTTTTAAAGATCCTAAATGTTGTTAGCCTGGGTCAGTGGAGTAGAGAAGGCTGACAGGACAAAGCAGGGAAAAGAGCAAGACAATGGAAACCATTTGTTTCTCTGAAGCTTCCTCAGGGTTCCTCAGACAGGATTGAATCCTTGGGACTCTTTTTTCCCAGAGTCCCCCACCTACAAAAATGGAACTGGAAAGAGGCTACGAAACAGAACCAAATTCTTTGAGCACCAGGACATTAAATGCCAGTTTCTGGAGCTTTCTTTGAATTTGAGTTTATAATTAGCAGATGTCTATATCCAAGAGATGTTGCTCTGTGTTCAACTTCCATAATAGAAAAGTAAAATCAAGCATTTGAAGGATGTCCTATCATTATGTTGAAAAACAAAAACTCATCAGGACTCTGGAAGCTACTACAGTGAGGTTGCTGGTGTGGTGGGAAGGGTGGGTTTTGGAATCAGGCTGACCTTTGTTAGGATCCTGGTTCTTTTCGAAACTTTGAAAACATGTCTTAATTTCTTTAACCTCAATTCCTTGATTAATATATGAAAAAGATAATCTATTCTGTAGAGATGAAAGGATAGAGATAATGCATGGAAATCACTTAGTATATAATTATACCTGGCTATACTACATTTGGCAACTTTGAGCTGTGATTATTATTAGCTCAATTCCAGGATACGGCCTTGACCAGAACATGAGGTATTAAATACTGATACAACTTCACTCTGTTCACGTTTGGCTGCACCTTGATTCTAAGACTTCCAAGTAAAAAATAAGAAAGCAGTAAACTCAAATCAGGATGCTTAGGAGACCCTAACAGCTACAACTGAGAAAAGCTGTGAGTGTAGGATTGGTCTTCTAGAGCCTATTCGAATATAGAGAAGACCCGTTTGTTCTTCATCATCATGAACATCCTCATACAACAATCTAACGAACGCTTGACTGTGGCTGTTTTAGCACATCATATGCTGAGGTACTTAACCATCCTTTACGTCTACACATCTCTAGTACATGCTGCCCTATTTGCGTTTAAGAGCAGAATCACCTAAAATGGATAATGCGCGGCTCTACCAAATGAGCTTAGTCACTGTGACCAGTAATCTGAGCTAAATTGTTTTTCCAACTGTAATACAGGAAAGCATCAGGACAAAATGTTTACATATCTAAAAATAGTTATAACACATACAGTTACATTTTCCTGCAAGTTTTTATCTGGAACTTTGCCTCACAAAAGCTGAGGCGTTATTACCACTTACATTTCTTTTTAGCCTTTTCTAGGAATGAATACTTAAAACTTAACTCAGCTGATAGAAATACACAAAAACGTGATTATGAGTTCCATGTACAGATGAGATTATTAAGAAGTTAAGATCCAATATTGATGTAAGAGGTTAGCAAATGATCAGGGTCCCATCTGGAAAACAGAAACATGGAATATAGTCTACCCTCTGTCCTTTCCTTATGCATGTAAACAAGTTATTCTGTCAGGTAAATATGGCAAAAGATGGGATAGCAAGATCAAAGATTTGTTCACTACTCAAATATATATTTCTGACATTGTAGTTCATACTGAATTTAGATAGTAAGTAGTCCTACTAATTGGCCCCATTTGCTGGACTTTAATGTCAAGATTCACAGCATAAAGGAGTACATAAACCACAATGTGTCACTAGCAAATGAAGAAAAAATAACATTCATACATAAATAAAAGAATATGGATATGAAAGGAAACCAGGATGTCTTTACAATGAGGTATTTCCTATGGGTTTTTCACAGTCCTATTTCATTAGCTGTTTTTCCATTGAGAATGTAAATAAAAGTTATACAGTTTGGTGATTGCTGGATTGCCATATTATATTCTCATAAAGTATATGAAGTCATATATTATTACTGACAAAAATATTTATAATTTATAAGACAAAAATGTTGGTGAACCAAACTAATATAGAACCCATTCTACATTCTCCCATTCTTTTCCTGGATTACAAATATGATACGATTTACATCACATATTAGATGACATTTTGTAGCACCGATGTTCCCACTGCCATATCTGAATTAATTCTAATTTTTAAACCCAAGTAACCTGAATACCTCTGATTTTCCAGAACTGCTAAGGGACCATCTAGGTAGATCTTGTCAGGCTTTCTAGAATTGACTCAAATAGGGATATATAAATCTTCTTGGTGGATCCTGAAAAGATTAGACATCCACATGGCATGTAATGAAAAAGGAGACAAATGATGTAAAGTACTTGTCAGAAACCCTGACACATTATAAGTTTCAATAATTGGTAGCTCTTGCTGCCTCTGTTGCTAGACAAAATGACTAAAAAGCTGTCCAGCTTGAGCTTCATCTTATCCTGTTCTGCCTTTGAATAGCTGTATTAAGTAACTTTTTTTAAAGTAACGTCTGCACCCAATGCAGAGCTTGAACACATGACCCCAGGATCAAGCATTTCATGTTCTACTGACTGAGCCAGCCAGGTAACCCTGTAACTCTTGAGACATTTTCTACATTCTGTCCTCATTTCAGTATAGGACATACAATTCTATTTATATCCTGTCTTTTAAAAAATAAATGGCTATTTTGAAGACTTAAAATACTATATAAATCTCTGAAATTATCATCATTATTATAAATGATAATTCCACTTAGAAAACAACTCCCTTTATAACGTGCCCCAAGTTTGAGTCACATGCTTCAACTGTCCTTATCAATCCCTATCCTGTGGAATTGATGACATACTTGTAAAGCTAAATCTATTCTCATGATTCATAAAGATGTCTTTAGGTTAAATGGTAAAATATTATGTATGTGTAGAAAATACTTCAGTAGAGGAACTAGCAACAGTATACTGAAGTAAAGGGAAGGTTGAAGGCAGGCAAATATATAATCCTGGTGTCTTTCTGAGAAGAAGGCCAATGTTTACTGAAAGGGATGTGTTGTTGAAAAAAGACTTTAAAATTTAAATAATCCACCCTAGTATTTACATTAGAAATTGATCACAAGTACAAATCCCTTGAACAAATGGTCTTTATAACATCAGAGAATAAGCCTTATTCTTCTCCCTCCACTGACTATAAAATGTATTTTATGGGACCTGTTCTTCTCCTGATACTAAGTGGAATTTCAGGTTGCACTACTTTCTGTTGACTTTCAAAAGAAAAATAAAAGCCCTCTGGTCACATTAGTCTCACAAAAATGACTTTGAACTTCATTTAAACTGAAGCTTCTTTCCTCCCACTACAACATATCCAAATCTTCCAGGTGGGAAAAAGGGTTCAGGTGGTTTGTTTATGCTCTGCTCTAGCTTCTCCTGGCCTCTCTCCCTAGCCCCACTCCAGCTCTTCCCACAGAGTGAAGCAAGGCTGCTTCTGTGTCCTCCGGAGTTGAAACTTGGTGTGGGAAGTTAAAGAGGCAGGTAATGTCATTTTTTCTTTCTCTGGCCTAGAGAGCAATTTAAAACAGACTCTCCCGGCCATTTCTGTGGGTCTTTGGAGATGGTAACCTTCATTTGTGATCTCTAATGTGCAGTATCTTCGGTGGGGTAAATGCACTTCCTCTGACTAGTCACACACAAGTTCTCCTTCAAATTTTTACCTGTAGGACACACTTTTAGCCACTCTACTCAGTTCTCATCATTGCTTCATATAATCCAATTAGCCAGACTTGACAGACCCAAACCAGTTGACCCACCCTTGACTGGGATGTTGCTCCTTGTCAAATGTAGTCCTTGCTTCCTTTCACCTCCTGGCAAGAGGATCCACCTCAGCTCTTTGCCTTCTAGACTTTTTAGCAGGAATCAGACCAGTCTCTGAATCCTCCAAACTGTAGAGGACAAATATAAAGCACTCTGAGCAAACCTCTAAAATCATGCTCACTAAGCTTGAGGTTGGGCAAAACAATGTCTTTGCCCTGAAATTGAAAAGGATGGTAGGCACCTTCCATAGGAGATGCTAAAATCTTCTGTAGCATTAATGTGATTCAAAGAGTAAGTCATGAGCAAAAAAGCAGGCAAACAAGTCTCTGGCACAGACCGAGTCCATGACTAGATCCAGTAAAATTGAAAGTGTAATATATGATAAATACTTCAGGAACGCCTGGGTGGCTCAGTCGGTTAGGTGTCCGACTTCAGCTCAGGTCATGATCTCACGGTTCATGGGTTCGAGCCCAGCATCAGGCTCTGTGCTGACAGCTCAGAGCCTGGAGCCTGTTTCAGATTCTGTGTCTTCCTCTCTCTCTGCCCCTCCCCCACTTGTGCTCTGTCTCCCTCTGTCTCAAAAATAAATAAACATTTAAAAAAAGATAAATACTTCAATAATAGTTCATCAGGAAAAAATATATCTTGTGTAATAAATGATATTGATATAATTAGATCTCCTTCTGGAAAGAAAATAGACTCTTAGCCCTCCCTAATGTCATGTTCAAAAATGAAAAGAGCAATAGATTGAAGATTTAATGTAAAAAATGAGAATATTTTTTAAAAGTAGGAGTGTTAGGATCAGGAAAAAACTCTTCCAAAAAGAAAAAGAAAATCCAAGAAACAATAATGGAAAAAATTTAGAGTTGACTTCATAATGATGCAAATTACACAAAGGCCAAAAAGTACCATAAGTAAGGTAAAAAAAAAAAAAAAAAAAGAGAAGAAATAAAGAAAGAAAGAGAGATAGAGGAAAGATTTGAAATATATACAAGAGGCATTTCTCTAATGTGAAAAAAGAACTCTTACAAATTGACAAGAAAAGAGACAAACATGGGTATGAGCTGGGGTTCATAAAAGAGGAAATGCAATGGCCCAAAAATTTATAAAAAACTTTTTGTAAAAGAATGTCAAATCTCACTAGTAGCTAAGGAAATGCAATTTAGCACAACACAATATCCTCATTTATTACTATAATAAATTAAAAAATTTATGGAAATTTATAATATTTAATCAAATTAGGTATAAAAATGGTAAGTTGTGAATTGCAGTGTGCAGTGTTTCTGTAATTTCCTTTTTGGAAATCTTTCTCTAGAAATGGAAATGTTTCTAAGGAGATACAGGCCAAGAATGATTTAGATGTATGTGTGGGCCTAGAGGAATGTTCATGGTACACAGTTGAATGAATACAGCAACAAGGTAAGTCACATATATAATGATGATTCTATTCATGTGAATAAAAGTAGGGAGAACATTTGTATATAAATATGTATAATTATATATGATATATGTATATTTTATGTGAATATAGAAAGAAATGTAAAAAGATATGTACCAAATTGACTTTTTCTTTTTATACTATTTGTGTTATTTGGCTTTATTAAAAATATAACTCTCACTTTCGAATTTTTAAAGAAAACACCCGTGTGTGTGTGTGTGTGTGTGTGTGTGTGTGTGTGTGTTGTATGTGTATAATATAGACAGCTAATGCTCTAGGATTTCATGGGAGAGAGACAGGGATATGGAGAACATGGAGCTTGATCAGAACTAGAAGGATGGGTTTGGAGGAACCAGATAAACAAAAAGAAGTCTTTCAGACCATGGGCAAAACAAGAGGAAAGCAGTATTATCCAGAATCATTTAGATTCACTTCAAATGCTCCAAATCACTTATAACTGCATATTTAGAAAAAATCCAAGTATATATCCATATGTTTGTGTGTGAACAAGCAATATTATTATAATTACATGATCCTGCTTTACACAGAATTCTTGTCACTACCAGGAAATTATAGACAAGATAATTAGAAAACCCAAAGAGTCTTATATTTCCGAGTATTAAATTGGCCTTGTATTTTTTTCTAAGCAAAAATAACTGAAATGCAACTCACAACAACCCAAGTCAATGAACTCCCTTTACCTTAGCATTCACCATCATCTCCATTCACTGCTGCTTCTACACTTGTGTAAGATCATCAGAGTTTTTTAAAAGTACACATTGAGTAACCAATATGTGTAACGCTCTGCACACATGTAAGCTGGAACTTCCTGCCCTGCAGAGAATCAGAGTTATAAATAAAGGGATCTTTGTTTATATAACTTTTAATCCTTTGATAAAGTTTCTTTGCTCCGAGGGTTACGTAAAATAGGTTAAAGAAAAGATTAATCACTTGGAAACAGAGGCTCCTCCCTGGCTGTTTTTTCTTAAATTAACTCTTATGTGGTTGTGGTTCTGACTATAACATTGTATTAAAAGAGTAAAGAAAAACTCAGTGAGTACATAATAAGTTAAATAATAAGTACTTAACTTCCTTAGACTTCAGTATTTTTCTTTGTATATTAACAACTCTTTTGTAAATCAAAGAATTGCTTACTGATTTACTCATGTATTGAACAAACTTAATATGTTGAGCATTAGTTCAATTCTGGGTAACTGGATAATCTAAGAAAAGATGATACCAAAATAGGAATAAACTTGGAGGCAATAAACTTGGAGCAATGCTGTGGACAGGACCATTCATTTCTATCAAACATTGATTTTCTCCCGTCAGCCACCAACATTTCCAAACAGTAGGCCGATGGGAGAAAACCAATGATTACGAGTTATTCCATTGGTAACTTGCCAGCCAGATCGAGTGAGTGAAAGATTAGCTATGTCATGTGCTGAGGTGGTCAGATCCAGGTAAAATTCAGGATGAAGTGGAAAGGATGGTTTGGATTAACATAGAACAAATGCTATGTAATGTTTACAAGCACCAGCTAAACCAGCTCCAGCACTGATGAGTTGTGTTCTTGGACAAGATCATTAGCTTCATTTTTTTAACCTATGCTAAGGGATAATTATAGCAGCTACCTCAAATAATTGATGTGATTATTGT
Source organism: Acinonyx jubatus (assembly GCF_027475565.1). Taxonomy (NCBI): domain Eukaryota; kingdom Metazoa; phylum Chordata; class Mammalia; order Carnivora; family Felidae; genus Acinonyx; species Acinonyx jubatus. Next base: position 53,024,404 of record NC_069387.1, read on the forward strand.
TCTTTCATTCAACAAATATTTGCTAAGTGCCTACTCTATGCAAAATACTATCCTAGGTGGTAAGAGGTCATAGGCATTGTTTGTTCTGACTGAAGGAAGGAAGATATAAACAAGTCAACATAATAAGATTCAGAGAGAATATTTTCCCCTCACTAGGCCTGTTTAATAAATATATTTTAAAAACCATAAAGGGCTGGGAGAGAGGCTGGATCAAGATTGGATTTATCAATGCTTTCAGAATCCAGGATGTCTTTCTGAGGCCAATCTACAAGCTCTGTCTACACCTTCATTGCCTATGTACTTACAAGTTTGAATCTGTTTGGAAACAAAAGTAGGTTTTATTCTGCCAGCCATTCAGACTTGTTTTAAGATAGTTTTGGGGATCTTTGAACACATTGTTTTCATCCTCATTTTTAAAGTGAGTGTGTGTCTTGTCTGTAAGTACCACCAACCCCATGCATGTGGACACACACACACACACACACACACATGCTGAAAGGGTGGCCTACTTTCCTGATTCATGTGCCTTCCTGCCTAGAACTTTTATCTGGCAACTTATAGGACCAGCATCTTCAACATGATACACTGGATTTTCATCTGCAGGGAAGGGACTGGAAATCTTCTTTAGTGAACGGTTTCTCCAGTGGACTCACCAGCGAAGTGTGGAGGAACATATGCACAGGTCTTTGGGTGCAACAAAGCATGTGGTAAAATACTACTGCATGTTAAGAAGTCACATTAAATGTTGTAAGCAGAGGCAGGGGCAGCAGTGACAGTATAAAGGGCTTCTGTAGTTCACTGCTGCTGAAGGAGGGATGATGATCTTGGATAAATATTTATTCAAAGAGGAGACATCCAAAAATAACCGAGAAGTCTCCTTTAAACTCTTTTTACTGTTTACTTCCCTCAAGTCCTCATCTCTAACTTGCAGCAATGGAGGTAGTGTTCCTTGGTAATAAATCCACTATAAAGATTCCTATAGCCTGGATCAGAGGATTATGTTTCTTCTCACGTTGGAAGATGTAGCACCCGTGGAGGGATAACTCATTAAACTCTAAGTTCTGACCTAAACACCATCTCACCACTCTGGCAAGGATGCTGTATTTATACCTGTTCCCCCACTATAAGGTATCCATATTAACCATTGGATGGATAGGATTGAACAGAGCTCAGCAAAGTATGCATTGGGGCCAAATCTGGGCTGCCACTTGTTTTTGAGTTTTATTGGAACACAGCTGCACTCAACCATTTACATTTTATCCATGGCTGCTATTAATGACAGCTTTGAATAGTTGTGACAGTGATCATAGAGCCTGAAAAGCCTAAAATGTTTACTATTTAGCCCTTTACAGTACAGGTTAGCTGACCCCCAGTATAGAATAATGCTCCTGGTAACAGCAATGCCAGTTTGGTGTCAGGTCAGCAAAAGTTCTGATAAAAACTGGACTTAGAGCTATACAGATACCAACATGAAATGTTGAAATGAATCCATGTGTGGCTAGTGACCAACTACCATCTTTGCCTTTGAAAATAAGCTTTGAGATCATGGTTATATCACAGAATTGTACAGTTCAGAAACTTCCTTCAGAATCTGCACCTCTTGATTATCTCTCTCTGAACTTCAAACTCATTATGTGTGTTCTCTTCACTCTGTTGCACATGTTCTTTCCTCTCAGTGAGCACTGGTTAGTCAGGTAGTTCTTCATGACTTTTAAAAATCTATTTAAATAGTATTTATTTATTTTTTTAATGTTTTTATTTAGATTCAAGTTACTTAACACAGTGTAATATTATTTTCAGGTGCACGATTTAGTGATTCAACACTTATCTACAACATCTGGTGCTCATTACAACAAATGCCCTTCTTAGTCCCCATCACATATTTAATCAATCCCCCCCCCCCAATCTCCCCTCTGGTAACCATCATTTTGTTCTCTATAGCCAAGAGTCTGTTTCTTGGTTTGTCTCTCTTTCCTCTTGATCATTTCTTTTGTTTCTTAAACTCCACATATGAGTGAAATCATATGGTATTTGTCTTTCTCTGCTGACTTATTTCACTTAGCATAATAGTCTCTAGCTCCATCCACATCGTTACAAATGGCAAGATTTCATTCTTTTTTATGGCTGAGTAATATTCTATTATATATTCTATTCTTTCTATATACTCCATTATATTCATATGTACATAAAAGAGCAGTGTGAAGAAGTGGGGGCAAGAATGACCCCCAGACTGGCCAAAGCCCACACACCACTTCATCCATGTGCCCAGTGCCTATGTCCCACCACTGTCACCACTATGCCCAAGAGAAAGGCTGAAGGGGATGTTAAAGGAGATAAAGCCAAGGTGAAGGATAAGCCACAGAGAAGATCTGCAAAGTTATCTGCTAAACCTATTCCTCCAAATCCAGAGCCCAAACCTAAAAAGGCCCCTGTAAAGAAGGGAGAAAAGATTCCCAGAGGAAAAAGAGGAAAAGCTGATACTGGCAAATATGGGAGTAACCCTGCAGAAAATGGAGATGCCAAAACAGACTAGACACAGAAAGCTGAAGGTGCTGGAGATGCCAAGTGCAGTGTGTGCATTTTTGATAACTGTGTACTTCTGGTAACTGTACAGCTTGACATCTATTTTTTATCAAGTTTTATAAAAATGTAGCATATATATACACACATATATACATACTATATATATATATGGCATCTTCTTTATCCATTCATGGTTGCAATAACTTCTTACTAGATATGTCTCCTGAGGCAAGGGAAACAAAGGTGAAAAATAAACTACTGGGATTTCGTCAAAATAAAGGCTTCTGCACAGCAAAGGAAACAGTCAACAAAACTGAAAGGCAACCTGCAGAATGAGAGAAGATATTTGAGAATGACATATCTGATAAAGGGTTAGTATCCAAAATATAGAAATAACTTATAAAACTCAACCCCCCAAATAATCTGATTTTAAAAATTGGACAGAGGACATGAACATTTTTCCAAAGAAGACATACACCTGACCAGCAGACACATGAAAAGACTTTCAATATCTCTCATTATCAGGGAAATACAAATGAAAACTGCAATGAGATATCACCTCACTCCTGTCAGAATGGCTAAAATCAGCAACACAAGAAACAACAGGTGTTGGTGAGGATGCGGAGAAAAGGGAAGCCTCCTAGACTCTTGGTGGGAGTGCACACTGGTGCCAGCCACTCTAGAAAACAGTATGGAGGTTCCTCAAAAAGTTAAAAATAGAACTACCTTAGGATCCAGCAATTGCACGACTGGGTATTTACCCAAAGAATACAAAAAAATATATACTAATTCCAAGGGATACATGTATCCCTCATAATTTTTTTTGTGGGTGTTGTGTTTTTAAAATGTGGAATGTAGCTCTCAGGGCACCTGGATGGCTCAGTAGGTTGAGTGTCGAACTCCTGATTTTGGCTCAGGTCATGTTCTCAGGGTCATGGGATAGAGCCCCATGTCATGTTCTGCACTTAGAGTGGAGCCTGCTTAAGATTTTCTCTCTCTCTCCTTCCGCCCCTCTCCCCAAATTGTGCTCTCTCTCTAAAAATAAATAAATAAATAAATAAATAAATAAATAAATAAATAAATGTAACCCTTTTAGGAAATCCTTCATTTGGACCAAAAAAAAAAAAACTTTTGGGGCCTCAGGAACCTAGAATTACATTAATCACACCCCTTGGTTTACAACTTGTTCTCATCATTGCCCATGCATGGATGCTTTTATTTGCAAAACCTAACACCTTATCAATAAACTGCATCTGTCTTATTTTCCCACCAACCCACCTCCTGTCTCATCCAGTTCAAGGTAACCATCCACCTGAATCTTATGTTCATCATGAATATTTTGTTCATCATTCCTTTGCTTTCATTTTTATGTAGTTTTGTTTTTATGAATATTCCTAAAGACAGAGGGGGCAGAGAGAGAGAGAGAGACAGAGAGACAGAGAGACAGAGAGAGCACAACCATGCATGCATATATCTGTTTGTTTCAAACTTTATAAAGTGTTTCAGGCTGTATGCAATTTGAGGGGACTCAATTTTTTTTCACTTATTGCTATGATTAATTCATTTTGTTGGATATTATATCATGGTAATTAATTTGTTTTTATTGCTGCATAAAACTCCATTGGGTGAATGTACCACAGTTAAATTGTCTACTTTCTCTTTGAAGGCATGAGGGTTTGTTGGTCTCTGCCCCCTGTTCCTGGCACAGAGCTCCCCAAACCCTTGTAATTTTCTAAGGTATAAGAGCACTAAGAATATCTTCTTCTAATATTTGTTTTTGACCCTATCCCTGACACAGGGCTCCTGTATATTCTATTGAAACAACTCAAGGTGGGTTCCTGGGATGGCTCCTAGATGGCAGCTAGTCACCAGAAAGACCAAGCCATGATTAGAAGCTTGGAATTTTCAGCCTTACCTCCCTCCTCATCTTCCAGTGTGGGGTGAGAAGCTGGGAATAGACTTAATAATTGATCATGTCTATGTGAGGAAGCCTCCACAAAATCCCAATAGTGGGCCCAGAGAACATCCAGGTTGGAGAACACACCCTTATACCAGGAGGGTGACATACTAAATCTCCACAGGGACAGAAGCACCTGCACTTAAGATCCTCTCAGACCTTGCCATATGTATATCCTCATCTGGCTATTCATCTGTGTTCTTTTTCATATCATTTAATAAACTTGTAAATGTAAATAAGTGTTTTCCTTAGTTGTGTGAGCTGCTCTAGAAAATTAATCAAACCTCAGGAAGGATCATATGAACCTCTGATGTGTAACCAAATTGAATAGAAGTTGTGGGTAACTTGGGGATCTACTAGTTGTGATTGGCATCTGCAGGTGGGGGCAGTCTTGTGGGAATGAAGCCTTAGTGGGGTCTGATGCTACTTCCAGGTAGATAGTGTTGGAATTGAGTAAAATTATAGAACACCCAGATGCCGTTGCAGAGAATTGCTTGATGTGGGGAAAACTCCGTATGCATTTGGTAACCAGAGTGTCAGAAGTCAAGTGTTATGTATGAGTGTGTTAGTGATGTCAAAGGAGACACATTGGAGAGGAACATAGAAAGAAAGAACAGGATTATTCCCTACTGAAAAGAGAGAACTGTAGGGTTTCCCAACACAAAACTCTTTATCTGGGTTTTGCTATTAAGAACAGCTCTTATTATACAAGTGCAAAATTTTATTTTGGAAATAGACTTACCCTGTGGAAGGATGCAACTTGAAGGTATGTGAATGTTCAACTTAAGGAAGTAAATGCAAACTCTTTTCTAGTAGTTACTTTATACTGAACAGCAATGCATGGAAAATGTTATTGAAATATAGACTTGGTATTTTCAGACTTTTTTATTTTTCTCAAAAGGATGGGTATAAAATGATATCTCATGATTGTGATGTATAATTGACTGATTAATAGAGAAGATTGAACATTTTCTTAATATGTTTATTGGCTATATGTTTCTTCTGGGATATGCCTGCTTATTTCTCTGATCTATTTTTCTAATTGGGCTGTTTGTACTCTTCTTATTAATGAGTAAAGGTTCTTTGTATATTACTAATTCTAATATATTAGTTGTATCCATTGTAAATATTTTCTCCAACTTTTTTACTTGTCATTTCATTCTTTATGTTGGCTTTTGATGAACAAAAATTCTTACTTTTTAGTATAGTCAAATTTTTCAATTTTTATTTTATTTTTTTAAATTTTTTTAATGTTTATTTATTTCTGAGACAGAGAGAGACAAAGCATGAGTGGGGGAGGGACAGACAGAGAGGGAGACACAGAATCAGAAGCAGGCTCCAGGCTCTGAGCTGTCAGCACACAGCCCGATGCGGGGGTCGAACTCACAGACTGTGAGATCATGACCTGAGCTAAAGTCGGATGCTTTACTGACTGAGCCACCCAGGCACCCCAAATTTTTCAATTTTTAAAAATTTATTGCCAATGCCTGTTTGTGACAATAAAACTCTGTCCAAAAATATTTTTTTAAAACTAAATTTTTTCATGTCATGTTTTAAAATTTTGTTTTTGATAAGTAGATCTTTAATATATCTGAAGTTGATCTTTCTATATGATATGATATACTAATCCAATATTATCTTTTTCCATAAGGATATACTTTTCTCCAGGTCCATTTATTAGACAATTTCTCATTTCCCCATTGATCTCTCATGTCATCACAGTCATACCAAAATTCCAAGCACATCTGGGCCTCTTTCTGGGCTCTAATTTTATTCCATTTGTCAGTTTATCTATTTCTGCAATGTTACTACACAGTGTTTATTATTATGTCTTTATAATAATTTTTAGAATCCGATAGACTAAGTCCACCCTCCCACAGACTTCCCTTTAGAAACACCCTATTTGTGACCTTTTACTTGACCATATAAAATTAGAATAATCTTATCAAGTGTCATGTTTGTGAATTGCATTGAATCTATAGATCAATTTGGTGAGAAATGCCATCTGTATGTATTTGGTTCTATCTATGAACATAGCATCTCTATCTGGAATTTAAAAAAGTATTTCTAAATAAAGTTTCATAATTTCCTTATAGATATAACAAACATCTTTTGTCAAATTTAATCATTTCATAAATAATTTTATAAGTTTAAGATCCTTTTCTTTCTATTCCTGAGTTACTTAGAATATTTACCATGATTTCCTGTTGGATTTTTTCAGTTATTAATCAAATGCTAATATGTTTTCCTCTCTTAATCTGTTGAATTGCATTGATGAATTTGTTTTGTTAGTTTTCTAAAAGAACCAATTTTGAGCTTTCTCCTTCGTTGAGAAGTAAGAGTTAATTTGTTCAAAACTAATTCTCTGTAAACTAGCCCCTGCAAAGCTCCACTGGAAATCAGCTCCTGTTTAGTCCTTGAGGCAATCATTCTTGATAGATTGTTAAGGTGAAGGCTCAGACCCCAGGTTCTGTAACTTTTGGATCTCAGCCCCTGAGGGCTGCTGCTTTCCCATTAATGAGTGCCATAGTAAAGGATTAGGGTTAAAGACCAAGATTCTACCATGTTACAGTGCTATGACTTACACTCTTGGACTTCGGTCCAGAAGAAAGGTCCTATGACTTATTTAAGATGGATGCTTAGTTCACTGATTGTGATGCTTTCTTTTTTTCCTAATGTAAGTCCTTAAGGTAAATACTATTTTGGTGAATACCATTTTCTTACCATTCAGTTCTAGACCATTTTTAGTTTTCATTATTTTTTTTTAACTTATGACTTATTTGGTAGCATTTTTTTCAATTTCCAAATGTGGGGAGTTTGTATTTATGCTTTGTTGTTTCTAACGTCTAACTTGTTTTAGCTTGTTAATAGTATTGTTTAGGTGTTTAAAATAGTTCCAGCCTTTTCTATATTTGACTTATCAATAATCACAAGAGTGTACTGACATTCAGTACTGTTAAACTTAATTTGTATGTCAGGCCCCTCAAAATGGAGGTCACCCCAGTACCTGGCCCACGTCACAAATGTAAACCTAATTCAGCCTGCACTTACAAGAAGCACCTGTCAAAGAATCCTAACATACACCAACACAGTCCTCCAACTTAGCTTTAGCTAGCTTACCTTACCCTAGAAAATAGGAGATGCTACCCTGACCTCCCAGCCAATCATGTCCTGTTTCAAAGTGGCCTCCTCTAAAGTTCTACAAAACTCCCTCTTGTCCCAAATCCTTTGGGAACATTGTTCCACTGCTTATGAGGCAGTGTAACCCCCCAACCCATGAATTGTTTTCCCTCGAATAAAAGACATCAAACTTGTCACAAAATTGTTTTAGTTTTATTTAGCAGTGCAATAGTGGATGTATCAATGTCTCTAATGTCTATCAATTTTGATTCATGTATTTTAAGGGTTAAAATTCTACATTTTCAAAATGTATTGCAATCTTTATCATTATGTGATGATTTATTTTATTCTTTATAATTTTTTTGCCTCAAAGTCTAATTTATCTGATATAAATAACTATACCAACGTTATCTTGGCTAACATTTGCCTGATGTAAATATTTAAAAAAATTTTTTTACTTTTGATCTTTGCATGTTCTTATATTTGGTGTTTCTTTTGTAAATACTATACATTTAGATTATTTGCCCTATTTATTAATCTGTATCTTTTAACTGGTGAGTTGAGTAATTATATTTCTTTTAATTAGTGATATACTTGGACTTGCTTCTACCATGTTAATTCATAATTTCAGTTTGTCTCCCTTTTACTAAGTTTCGTATTACTTCATTTCAACTGAATCGGGGGAATGAAAGGCTCAATGAAGGAAAATTCTAAGGAAAACCAAAAACTGTTACATTACTGATGTGTTTGAAGTTATTGAGCTGGAATATTAACTGTTTGAACTTACTGATCTAGAATGTTAACTCCATGAGGGAAGTAAGTAGCACATAGTAGGTACTCAATATATTAATTTTCTATGTCCCTGTCATATCTTCATTTTTTGGACAGTTTGGGAAGAAATTAGTGATAAGAACAATAAAAAGTAAGCAAGTAAAAAGGCAAGGCAACCATTGATTCCAGGAAAACAAAAAAGTTATACAAGACAAGAAAGGTATTCATATTGTAATATCAGCTGTGAATAATATTTACACAGTCATAACTATACAAACATTGACAAACATTTAATCAAAATGATAATTGACTATATTGGGATGCTATCAAAAGGAGTATTTGTCTGTGTAGTTACATATACAATGGGTTAAAGAGAATTACATCTTCCATAGGAAGAAGCAGATAAAAAGCATACATCCAGTTCTTAGTTGGAAAAAAAAAAGAGGTGATACCAGAAAAAAAAATATTAAAAGTAATTTTCTTTAATGAGGGTGTGTTTGTGAATGGAGAAAAGTAACAAATACTATTATTTTTGCTGAAAGATTTGTAGTTCCTGACACTTTTCATGCATAATTTTGATACTTATAAAAATAATTTATTAAAAATGTAAACAAAATATAAAAAATAAAAACTATACAAATTGATATATATACTCAATGGCCAAAACTATGTGTAAAGATGAGAGATGGTGCATATCAAAGAGAAGTTAAATCATGCTAAATTTCCTGAGTTGTTTGGGAAAATATTGGAAGCATATATGCATTTGAGGAGAGTACAATGTACATATGTATTGAAATGTGAGGATAATCAGTAAACATATAGAAATGGAATGTCGACCTTTGTTTCCAGCATTATGTCAGATAAGTGTACTGAGAGACTTTCTCACTACACAATATCATCTCCAGAACATCTCCAGCTTGTGGAAAGAAAACATACTTTTTTTTCAACATGTCATGGGTCTCCACAGAAGTAGGGGAGGTCTATAAGGATAGTAAAACTTTATGACCCTACTCCCACTCCCAACCTGCACCTGGGTTGTTCTAAAACTGAAGGCCAGAGAAATACCAGTATTGGGATGGTATACCCTATTCCAAAAGCAACAGAGGGAAGCTAAATATGAGTCTCCTTCATTGAGCCAAAATTCTAGAGGAAGGTTCCAAGTCACCAGTGCCTCTGGGTTTCAACAGAAGAAAAAGTGAGTGACAGTCAGAAGAAGTAACAAACAGAATTAGACTACTGAGAACTGCAAATACTGGAAATTTCAGGCACAGAATATAGAACAATTATGTATAAAGATTTAAAGAGGTAAGGGAGCTTCCACTTTTGCAAACAGAACATTTAACTATTGATACATGCAACAACCTCGATGAATCTCCAGAGAATGATGCTGAGTGAAAAAAGTTAATCCTACAAGTTTACTTATTGTCTTATTCCATTTATATAATGGAATTATTTAAATAATGAAATAAAAGAAGTGGAGAACAAATTAGTGGTTGCTAGGAGTTAAGGAGATGACAGTGGTAGAGAAGTAGGTGTGGCTGTAAAAAGGAAGCATGAGCAATCCTGTGGTAATGGAAATGTTCCATATGGTTGTGATTTGTACTGTAGCTTTTCAAGACATTACCATTGGGGGGAAACTGGGTAAAGGTACATGGATATTTTTATGGTACTTCCTATAACTGTATGTGAGTCTTCAATTGTATCAATATAAAATGCTTAATTTTTAAAAGTATGTAAATATTATATGAAATTCAAATTTCATTGTCCATAAATGGAGTTGTATGGGAAGAATGTCATGATAATTTGTTTATATATTGTCTATGGCTGTTTTCATGCTTCAATGGGAGAGTTGAGTAGTTATGAGAGAGACCATATGTTCTGTAAAGCCAAAATATTATATTATCTGGCCCTTCACAAGGGAAGTTTGTGAACCCTTGATCTAGGTAAATTAGATCAACCTACTGAAGTAAATGTATATATATATTTTCTGACCAAAATATAGCAGAAGATAAAATGTTATATAATCCTAGAATTCAATCATTCAATACTACCTTTGTCCAGAAGACATTTGTTTTTGATCTAGGAAAAACAATTGCAAAACTGATCAATTTCTATAGAATGTGGGTCCAAAAGCCTGACTGGAGCATACTTAAGAGAAAAGGAGAAAAGAAGTAGTATTTCTGTGAAGGGGTCACAAGTGACAAAGGTCAACTTATGTCCAGTCTTGACCAGGTCAGTTCTGATTTATGCCTATTACCTTAGCATCATAATTAACATCCACCCTCCCTTTCGGTTTTTGAAAAGTCAAGTTTGAATAACTCATATGGTCAACCTACCAATGACCTTTCCATTATTAAATCTAATGGATATTTTTCAGTCTTCTCTTACTTATTAGTGGCATTTGACAAAGTCTATCATTCCTTTCTCCTGAAAAGTCTCTTCACTTGGCTTCTAGGACACTACATCTCTTATTTTTCTCCTGTATTATGGGTGATTTATTTCTGTCTCCTCTGGTGAGACTCCCACCCCCTTCCTCTGCTTGATCTTGTAACACTGGAATACCTCATGGCTCAGTCCTTGGTTCTCTTCTCTATTTAATCTATATAAACTTCCTCAGTGATCTCATCTAATTTAATGGCTTATAAACACCTCTTATAGGCTGATCATTCCCAAACTGATGTATCCAGGCTGGATGTTACTACCAAACTTCAGATATATGTCTACTTATCATCTCTACTGGATATATCAAAGATAACATATAAAAAATTGAATTAGAATTGATGTTCTCCTTCCTCCTCGCACTCAAAAACAAAACAAAACAAAACAAAAACAAACAAAAAGGTGCCATTCCACCTTCAGGTTTCCCCCATCTCAGTGGATGGTATATCATCTATTTGGCTACTTAAGCCAAAAACTCTAAAGCAATACTTCCTTCTCTTTCTCATTCAATGATGATTTTTCTCAGAAGACATTTTTCTGACCCAGGATAAACAGTTTCAAAATGGCTAAATTTTTGTGGATTATTGGACAGTTTGACTGGAGAGGAAAGAAGAGAAAGAAATGCTCTGCAGAGGGCAGGGAGGGGAAGTTCTTTCAAGGTCACTAATGACTAATGATTTTATGTCCACTTTTGTCCAGGACAGTTCTGATTTATGTCTCTTGTCTTGGCATAATATTTAATAGAATCCCTTTTCAGTTTTATAAATATCTAATAGACATGATAAAAAGTATATGGTCAACCCTCCAAATCCTGTTGGTTCTTCCTTCAAAATATATCCAGAATTCAAGTACTTCTTCCTGATGCAAGGCACCATCTCCTCTCACTTGCTGCATTTTGTCTCTCTGCTTTTGACCTTGCCTGCAGAGCATGTCACTCTTATGTTCAAAACCTTGCAATGCCTCCTCATTTCATTAAATAAGTACCAAAGTCCTCGCATAGCCTACAAAGCTCTAGTTAATTTGTCTACCTCTTTCATTATCCTTTCTCACCTCCTATCTTACTCTTTCCCCCTCAGGTCTCTGCTCCAGGTAGGTAGCACATTGTAAATTTTAACAAAATTAGGATTCTGTTAGCAAGGAAAAAAGGGAAGAATGTATATCCAATAGGCAACAGAGGAGCAGATATGTTAGAAATGGAAAATAGAAAGGGAAGAGAACTTCACAGAGAATAGAACTTTGAGAAACAAGTGCATTTAGGGGCAGGTGAAAAAAAATGGATCATCATAGGACAGAAAGCAAAAAGACTTAAATATGTAAAAGGAAAATAGCATTGTTAAAAGAGTTATTCAAGTTTTATAATATTAGGTTTATATAATGTTATGACACTTTTCTAAATTATTTTTAAATATGAGGAAAATAATTACATCATGATTCCATAAGTCATGGCTGTCTGATAATTGATATTAACATTCCTTTTCAAATGGAGCATTAATCGGGGCGCCTGGGTGGCTCAGTCGGTTAAGCGTCCGACTTCAGCTCAGGTCATGATCTCGCGTTCTGTGAGTTCCAGCCCCACGTCAGGCTCTGTGCTGATAGCTCAAAGCCTGGAGCCTGCTTCAGATTCTGTGTCTCCCTCTCTCTCTGGCCCTCCCCTGTTCATGCTCTGTCTCTCTCTGTCTCAAAAATAAATAAACGTTAAAAAAATTCAAATGGAGCATTAATCAATACAAAGAACAACAAAAATATAGTGTAGGTTCCTGGGACAGATGGCTGGGGCAAAAAAAGGAGGAAATAAATGGTTGTCTAATTCTCTACAAACACCAGATGCTGTAACTATTCTATAACTGGTGATACATTAGATTACTTCAAAGATGTCAAAAAGTGAAATCATTGCACGGCCAGCTAATGTGTCTCTTTAAATACATGTTTCACCTTCCTGAAGAAAAATATTTCCCTTTGTGAATGCAGTTCCACAGTCACAATAATAACAAGATTTTTTAGAAATTTTTTAAAAAAATTTTTTAATGTTTATTTTTGAGAGAGAGACAGACACAGAGCATGAGCAGGGGAGGGGCAGAGAGAGAGGGAGACACAGAAACTGAAGTAGGCTCCAGGCTCTGCACTATCAGCACAGAGCCCAACACAGGGCTGGAACCCACGAACGAGGAAATCATGACCTGAGCCAAAGTCAGATGCTTAACTGACTGAGCCACCTAGGCACCCCCGAAATGTTTTTTAAACAGCTGTTTTTCAAAATGTGATCTATACAATAAATAACCTCACCTGAACCAAGCCAGAAATTGGTTATATACTTGTGTCTCCCAGGGCTAATGATGAAATTTGAATTTCTTTTCACTTTTAGCTTGATATGTTCAGGTTGGCATGTATATGAATCATTGTTGCTACCAAATATATTTTGATTGAGATCATTTTGATGGCTAGAATTCCAAAATCTCATGTAAACCTGAAAGAATTTTCAAGACTAAAAATGGAAAATTTACTTAAACTTTCATGTAAGTCTGTCTTGGGTTAATGTGAAGTTAAAAAAATAATAATGGAGAAGATAATGCAGTGTTTGTAGTATTTGAAACAACGTATTTTTTCTTTTAAAAACAGGTAAAATTCTTTGGTGCAACTGTTCTGACATAAGTATTTATATCAAATTAGCCATATTTACTTGATACCCTATTTTAGCATTTTTCTCATTGGAAGGGAAAATGCTTTACCTTCTTTATACCTCCATTTATTTTATGGGAACTACAATTTCAATAAACAAAAAGTATAAATACAAAGTGGTGTTCCTTTTTCTTCCCTTACTATAATAACTAGCTGTGGGAAATATTTTAATTATTTATCAGAAAACAATTTTAATTTATCTTATCTTCAATATAGCTAATGTTAAAATGTTACCTTATACACTAAAATGAAAAATAGTTAAGTATCAAGATAAGTAAACAATAATTCCATTCCACTGGCCGTTCTCCATTTCCTCCAGATGCTTGAGTTCTAGGCTGTTCTTCTCTTTGCCCATCCTAAAGGGGAGCTAGCTTTCAATATACAGGAAGATCTTGACCCTGGAAAATGAATCTAAAAGTCTTTAGGGAACTCACAGGCAGTCTCATGCTCCACTTAATTACTAATTCATTCAGGACATTTACATTGAGCACTCACTACTAATTGAAGATTGGGACTACAAAGGGAGACTAGTAATAATCCCTAAGATTAAGGAGTTTATTGTGGTGGGGTGTGAGGGTTAGGGTGAGTAATAGGTAGTTTTAAAATAAGGTGATATAAGTCTAAACTCAGGGAATGACAAGGCGCTATTGGGACATACAGAGAAGACACCTAGCTCAGTCTCCACAACATTTGATAAAGCTTTTTAGGGGAGGTAATGGCTGGTTGAAACCAAAGGTCAGCAAGGATTTAGCTAGAGAAAATTAGTTGGAGGAAGAATATCACAGGAAAAGTTATGTTCAAATGCTCAGAAAAAAAAGAACATACCATATCCTGGGTGCTGCCAGTGCGGTTCAATCTAATTAGAGCACAGTGTGAGTGAGATCATGTGAAAATAAGAAGCTACAGAAGTAAACAATGGGCTTAAAGTACTAGTTCCTCCTCTTAGAAATGTTTTGTTTGGTTGTCTAAGCTAGTAATGGGAATTAAACTCACAATTGAACTACTATTTAATTTGTGAAATTAAGTATTTAATAATTATTAAATAATTATTAGAATATCAGCAAATATATATAATTACATGGTAGGGTTTTCTATTTATCCAGAATGGTTATTTACCGAGTTTAAAGAATTAAAGGGGGGGGGTTGCAATTACCAGTTTTAGAGTCAGCCACTTAGAGATATTGTACCTTCTTAATATTATAGTACAACACTAAGGAAACATGTTATATGAGACAGTAAAGGCAATAGTAAATAGCAAAATAATGAAAATAGTGAATACTATAATACAAATATAAAAAATATTTTTAAAAAACTTAGTCATTTCTCAAAACGAATACAACAAAAAAGGTATTAGCAATAAAATTACCTTGGGGATATTAAATTCCTTCACACATGCTATTTACTGGACACTTGGGAGGAATGTTCATTTATCTTGACAAAATGGTGAGCAACTCTCTATACTACTGAAAATTTTAGCTGAGGTCAAAATTGCAAATGGAAATAACTTCTCAGAACAATTCAGTAGTATTGCTTTGCTTTAATATATCATGAGGAATGTGCTTTCAAAATATCAAATCTTGGTTTGCCAGGCAGAAGGTAGGGAAGGATTATATTACTTATGATATATGAGTTTAAAATTGACTCAATGTCAAATTCCTCGAAGAACCAATAGTGAAAACTTCAGGGCAGTTTATTTATTCTGAGTGCCCGGTCCTGTGAGAACTCTGGTCTGTGTTTAGACAATTTGCCAGGCTTCTCTTGGCGACTCATCTTTTTACTTTAATTTTGTTAGATTTTTTTTTAATTTATTATTATTATTATTATTATTATTATTAAATTATTATTATTATTATTATTATTATTATTATTATTATTATTTTGGTCTTCTCTTTATCATATCTATGTGTCAAAATTCTATTCAGGTGTGCTGACAGTAAAACGAAACCCTGGAATCAAAGACACGTCTTTCCACCGCGGAAACGAGGCTCTAAGCGGATACGCGAGGACACTAAGTGTGAACTGCTGGGCACCCGTAGCTCAGAGTCTCAGGCTCAGGCCCCGGCACCGGAAGTGGCCGCCCAGCTTGACTTCCGCTCCCAGGGTAAGAACCCTTGCGGCTCGCCCACCGGTTGCCAGAAAACCGCTAGGAGTCAGATCATGGAGGCAGCGCGCCCTCCGTCGACGGCGGGAAAGTTTGTGGTGGTTGGCGGTGGCATCGCGGGTGTCACCTGTGCTGAGCAGGTAGGCTGACGCGTCGACAGTTCCGCCTCTTCCCTGACCCCGCGGCGGTGGCACTCAAGGCACCCTCTGGCCCCCACCTTGTCCTTCCAGATCCCGCTTTAGCCGCTTCTTTCCCCCCGCCCCAGCACTCTTTGTTTTCAAATGTTAGAGACTGCGTGGCGGCCCCTCTACGAAGTTCTTGGTAACTCGCAAGCTTCGCCTTAGGCCTAGGGAAGAGGAGTGGGGAGCAAGTTGTTGGCAGGTGGGACCCCAAAGCTGACTGAACCAGACTGTGGTGCTAGTTATGCCAGAGCAGACAAGAGGGCTTAAACTGGTAAATAGTTGGTCAGAAAATTCAGCCTCCATTGCTCATTAGCTGATTGAATTCAGCTTTCAGGTAGATGCCAGGTCCTTAGTTCCTCGTAAATAATTGAAAGACCCTTACGTAGTTTCCTATACTTTGAACCCCCAAGATAGAAGAGATTTCATCTGTAGTAATGTTTTGTAAAACAACCAACAAGGGATTAAAAGCAGCTGGGGAATGCTTTTCTAATTATAGTGAATAATCAGAACACACACACACACACTCCAAAAAGAATTGTTTTGTTGATATAAAGTAAATGTAAGCAATCATTGAAGTCACAGAAGTAGTGCAGGAAATCCAAGAATTGTTTTCAAACTTCTAATCTTTAGGTGTGTATTTTCCATGTTTTCACCAAGTGAAACACCTGTTATCCAGGTACGGTACTAAGGGCTGAGTAATCACAAACAGAGCATGGTACCTCCTTTCTAGGGACTCGCAATCTAGTGGAAGAGACATGTGAATGAACCATTTCATCAGTGTGTTTGCCAACCTAAGGGTGTCTGGCGAGTTGACAGGGCATGAATTAGGGGGTGGTGTCCTTTTGTCTCAGTATAGAAAATGAGTAAAAGTTGACCAGGTGGACAAGAAAAACTAGATGGTCCAAAGGGAGGCAAGGATATGTAATCTCAGGTAGGAAAGCACTACTGAGAGCAGCAAAGCTTAAAGAACATGGTGCTTGGGGAGGTGACCAGAGATGAAGCTGGGAAGGCTGGGAGAGACCACATCATGAAGTATCTTATTAAGTCTTGCTAGTAACTAACAAGTGGGGCACCTGGGTGGCTCATTTAGTTGAATGTCCAACTCTTGATTTCAGCTCAGGTCATGATTTTACAGTTGTGGGATCGAGCCCCGTGGCAGGCTACATACTGAGCGAGGGGACTGCTTGGGATTCTCTCTCTCCCTCTGCCCCTCTCTCCTGCTTGTGCTCTCTTTCTAAAATAAAATTAAAAAAAAAATTAGCCAGAACTTGCAAGAAGTGAGATGATTTTGAGCAGTGGAGTAATGTGATCAAATGAAATATTTTGAGAGTTGATTAGCTCCAGTATGTTTGGGGCAGGGGCAGCTGGTTAAAATGAGATTGGAAGGCCAACTGGAAGGTGAATTTAGTAGTATAAAAAAATTTTGAAGCCAGGTATAGCAATGAAAACAAAGTGGGGAAATAACAATATATAAAGAGAAGAAAGATGGAAAGAATGGTAATATCATCAGATATTATAGAAAGTTCAAATAAGGTGATATTTTAAAAAATTTAGTGAATTTTAAGGGTCTGGAGGTGAATTCAAGATGCTCCTTTTTTCTTTACTGAAGTATTGACATACAGTATTCATCAGGTGTACATCATAGTGATTGGCTATTTGTTTACATTATGAAACGATCATCTCAATAGGCATAGTTACCCCTTGTCACTACACAAAGTTATTACAGTGTTGACTATATTCCCTATGCTGTACATTACATCCCTATGACTTATTTATTTTATAACTGGAAATTTGTTCTTCTTAATCTCTTTAACCTATTTTTCCCTCTTCCCCCCAGCCCCAATCCCTTTCCACTCCATTAATAGTTTGTTTCCTGTATCTATGAGTCTGTTTTGTTTGCATTGTTTTTTCGTTTTCCACAAATAAGTGAAATCATATAATATTTGTCTTTCTTTGACTTACTTCACTTAACATAATACCCGCTGGGTCCATTCATGTTGTCAAAAATGGCAAAATTTCATGTATAGCTGAATAGTATTTCATTAATATATTTATACCACCTCTTCTTTATCCATTCATCAGTAGACACTTAGGTTGCTTCCATATTTTAGCTATTTTAAATAATGCTGTAGTGAACATAGGAATGCATGTATCTCTTTGAGCTGTGTTTTGGTTCTCTTTCCATACATACCTAGAAGTAGAATTGCTGGATCATATGGTAGTTCTATTGTTAATTTTTTGAGGAACCTCCATACTGTTTTCCATGGTGGCTGCACCAATTTACGTTCTGAAAAACAGTGTGCAATGGTTCCCTTTTCCCCACATCCTCACCAACACTTGTTATTTCTTGTCTTTTTCATAATAGCCAATCTGACAGGGGTGAGGTGATATTTCATTGTAGTTTTGATTTGCATGAGTGATACTGAACATGTTTTGTTGTATCTAATGGCCATCTATCTTCTTTGGAAAAATGTCTATCCAAGTTTTGCCCATTTACACATTTTTTTAATAGTAAGTTGTGTAAGTTTTTAATATATTTTGGATATTAACCCCTATTGGATGTATGATTTGCAAGTATCCTCTCCCATTCAGTAGGTTGTCTTTCTGTCTTGTTGATGGTTTCCTTCTCTTTCCAAAAGCTTTTTAGTTTGACGTAATTTCTTTTGCTTGTTTTAGCTTTGTTTAACCTTGCCTGAGGAAAATGGCTCAAAAAATATTGCTAAGATTGGTGTTCAAGAGCTTACTGCTTATGTTTTCTTCTAGGAGTTTTATGGTTTCGAGTCTTATATTCAAGTCTTTAATCCATTTTGACTTTATTTTTGTATGAAACAGTGGTCATGTTTCATTCTTTGGCATGTAAACTGTCCCATTTTCCCAACATTATTTATGAAGAAACTTCCCCCACTCCCGCTGTATATTCTTGCCCCCTTTGTCATAGATTAATTGACCATCTATGTGTGGATTTATATCTGGGCTCTGTGTTCCATACCATTAATCTTGTGTCTGTTTTTGTGCCAGTACCATACTGTTTTGATTACTACAGCCTTGTAGTGTGGTTTGAAATCAGGAAGCATAATACTTCCAGCCTTGTTCTTCTTTCTCCTTTGGCTGTTTGGGGTCTTTTGCAGTTTCATCCAAATTCTAGGATTCTTTGTTCCAGTTCTGTGAAAAATGCTATTGCTATTTTGGTGGGCATTGCATTGAATCTGTAGATTGCTTTGGGTAGTATGGATATTTTAACAATATTAAGTCTTCCAATCCATGAGCGTGATCTTTCCATTTATTTACGTCTTACTCAATTTCTTTCATCGGTGGCTTATAGTTTTCAGAGTACAGGTCTTTCACTTCTTTGGTTTAATTTATTCCTAGGTATTTTATTCTTTTTGATGTGGTTATAAATGAGATTGTTTTCTTAATTTCTCTCTCAAATAGATTGTTACTAGTATACAGAAACTTGACATACGTTTTCTGTATGTCAATTTTGTATCCTGTAGTTTTACTGGATTCATTTTTTCATTCTAATATTATTTTTGGTTATTTATTTATTTATTTTTGTTTGTTTTTTTGATTGAACATGCTCAGTTTTAACAGTATAGTAGGGAAAGAAATAGAAATTGGTGGAGAAATAGAATTGGTTGAGGAACCAGAGTATGATTTAAGAAAATTCTTTCAAGAAGTTTAAAGTGAAAGAGAGGTTGTAGCCAGAGGAGAATGATGGAAAAAAATAGCAAGTTAAGCCTCTAAATACTGTTGAAGCTACTACTAAAATGGTTTTGTTTTTCCAGAGTATACACTGGTTGGGCATTTGGAAGAGGCAGAATAGGAGTACCAAAACACTTGGGAAAAGTCAGGCTAAGATTCTGAATATTTATGAGTAAGGATTTACTGTAATTTCATGCCACTGAAGGGAAATGAAAATACTATTTTAAAAGAAATAAAAGTTGGTTTAACTGTTAATTAGGAAGATATTTTTTTTTCTCATTCTCTGAAGGACAACTTTACATTGGTATGCAAGATAGTAAGGGATAATATCATTTTTCTTATTCAGGAGGTTTTTTGTTAGTGTTTATCATAAACGTATTATACATTTTATCAGTATCAGAGTTGAACGTTAGTCACTACTACCCCATAAATAAGAACAAGACACAGAATAATGGAGACCTTTGGATGAGGAAAAGTGACTTTTTAGTTTTCTAGGTTAATAATAACATTATTAAAATTGCATTATCCCTATCTCACCCCCATGTCACATATGTTAATACCTGAAGTTACTTATGAAATTTTTTCTCCCAATTTTTTTTTCTTTAAATAAGTTGGCTATTCACTTTCCATCAGAAGATATTCTCCTGGTAACAGCTTCTCCTGTTATTAAAGCAGTTACAAATTTCAAGCAGGTAAGAATCCTTTATATAACTTTCTTAGTTATATTTTTGTAATTTCAGTAACTTGCCCAGCAGTTAGTGTAATTATAGTTTTTAAATGTTTAAAATGATAAATGTTCTTTTGATGGTCATTTTAAAACCAAAGCCCAAAGTTTAGAATTATATTAAATACCAGGGCACCTGGGTGGCTCAGTTGGTTAAGGGTCTGACTCTGAATTTTGACTCAGGTCATGATCTCACAGTTGGTGAGTTCGAGCCCCAAATTGGGTTTGCACTGGCAGGGTGGAGCCTGCTTATGTTTCTCTCTCTCCCTCTCTCTCTGCCCCTCTCCTGCTCTTGCTCTCCAAATAAATAAATAAATAAATAAATAAATAGACAGATAGATAAATAATATTAAATACCAAAAGCACCCAGCTGATGTTGAATTCCTAGTCTTGTTTTTCCTATCTTTTCCTCCCACTCAGAGTTACTTTTCAGAAATTTTTAAATAAAGTTCTTTTGAGGAAAAATGCTTTGCAAATGTAAATATGAATACCAATACATATATGTAATTATTATAAGTAGTTGTGTGTGTATAAATTGTGTGTTTGCATATCAGAAGAGTACTTCTCAGCTAAGTTTACACTTGTAGGTAATTAATGTTTCAGATGTGTTATAAGCATCTCAGAACACTTTGTAGTTCCATGAATTTATATTACACACATTATAGCATTACATTAGGAGTCTAAGATCATTTGGGTCTTAGTGTTATAGAAAAGTGATCTATAAACATTTTTGATCTGATACCTCACCTGTTAAAAAGTTTTGGCTGATCTTGTAATATACGTATATTTATATATTTATAAATTATGTATATACTATAGTGCTCTAATTATGAATGTTATAATGGCTATGCAAAAAAATTAAGTAAATCATACTTCACTGAAGTATTTCTTCTCATACTTCAGTGAAGAATACTACTATAGTCTTTAATACAAGTTTTCCTTTAGATCCTGATAATAAAATAAAACTTTCTCATGTTGTAAACCCCTAAGACCAAGGGTAATTTAGTGTGATATGTTTTTCCTTTATAACCTTCTTAGAGATATGTAAGATATCTTACTACTGAGGTATGGCCAAAGGACTTAAGGGATTGGGAGAACTAGAGAACAAATTGTGGCTATTAATCTCTAATGGGAAAAAAAAATCAATTATAGGCTAGGAGCACATACATAAGAGAAAGATGTTTGGCTGTGTCTTATAAGTGTTTTTCTGGAAGACTTAATTCAGTGTGACTATTCCAGAGTTATAAGACTTGACTTAAATTTTTGCTGATTTTGTAAATTTTGTATAATAGAAGAAAAACAGTTTTGGATTCTAGGCCTACCTGTTATTTATTGGCTGTGTAGCCTTGGCAAATCTCTGTATCTAAGTTGTTTCACTTCTAATATTAGGATAGTATCTTCCTTGTTTACTTGAAGGAGGTTGGGAGTTTAAGATATACTAATATATGTGAAAATGAATTGGAATAACATTATGCAAATGTCAGTTATTCTTAATATTCAGAAGTAGGAAATTGCATCCTTTTTATCATTTATTGAACATCTATATTATGTATGAGCCAGTGTGCTAAGCACCCAGAAGACAGATTGAAAGTATAGAACATACACCAAAAAGTCACTAATGGTCATCTCTGGAGTTGGGGAATGGCAGTCGTGGTGGGGTAGTGTGAGATTTAGGGAAGAGTAAAAGGGACACTTTATTTTATATTAGGTATTGTTTGTTTAATGTTAAAGAAAATGTTTTCATGGCATGTGTAATTTCTAAAGGAGAAAAAAGATTAATAATAACATGTTATTTATGGAGTACTTGCTATGTACCAAACATTCTTCTAAATGTTTTAAATACATTAATTTATTTAATCCTTAAAGTAATCCTATGAAGTGGGTTCTTATATTATCCCCACTTACAGATGAGGTAAATGAGTCAGTGAGGCTGGGTAAATCTCCAAGGTGTGTATAGATAGGTTTTAAATTCAGGTTGGCTCTGTAACCCTCATGGTTAATGAGTAGCACTTTCTCAGAATGGTAACAAATCTGCAAGACAAAGTTATCATTATAATGTGGTAATTATCCTTATAGTGGAAAAAAAAATTGCAGTTGTATTGCAATATATACGTATTTATTTTTATAAATATATTGTGAATGAGTGTCAGAGCCTGCCTTTGAGATCAAGAAAGGCTTTACATAGGAGAGTGGATTGAAACTGAGACTGAAAGAATAAGTAGGTCTTGCCATGTTTGCAAGAGGTTGAATGGAGGCAGGCATGTGCCAAGATGATGAAAGTATATGACTATATAATATGTTGTAATAGGTATCAGTTCAGTTCTGCTGGAATGTAAATTCAGTGCTGAACCAATAGTCAGAGGGCAGACCATGGTGGGCTTGTATGCTATGATGTGGAATTGTATTTTATCCAAAATTTAGATGATGCCAAACTTTTGGAGCATTTTCAGCAGGTGAGAACACTGAATTGGAGATATAACAGGTTGGTATTCATCATTGTCTCAGTACCAGCTCAGCCATAGGCATTGGCTGCAATTTCCCAGGGAGAAGAGCCCAATAATAGTGTTCTATGGAACACCGACATTTAAAGGAAGATCAGAGAGAAAGGAAGCCCTGAAAATGGGCACCCTATTTATTAGTCTTAAGTCAGAGAGGAAAACTATGAGAGAAGAAGAGTTTGTTTCCCTGAAGCCAACGATGGCAAAAGTTTAATTAAGTGCAGTGGTCAGTGGTGTCAGATCCAAGGATAGCAGGTAAGATAATGACTCAAAAGTGCCTATATCTAGTAAATTATTGGTGACTTTGAGACAGTTTACACCATTTTCAGAAATTAGTGGGGGATAACTCTAAAATGACAGTAACGATAAACTTTTCTCTTTTGAAATTTAGCTGCAAAAGGAGAAAAGATAGGGTGGCAGCAAATAGAGAACGTGAAGACTAACATTAAGTTGAGTTTTATTCTTTTTTTTTTTTTTTTACTGTTGATTTATTCCTAGAGCGAGCGAGCACATGAGCAGGGGAGGGGCAGAGAGAGGGAGACACAGAATCTGAAGCAGGCTCCAGGCTCTGACCTGTCAGCACAGAGCTCGACGTGGGGCTCGAGCTCATGAACCACAAGATCATGACCTGCACCAAAGTCACATGCTTAACCAACTGAGCCACCCAGGTGCCCTGAGTTTTATTCTTTTAAGGTGGAAGACACTTTAGCGTGTTTACCTATTGAGATTTAGAAACCAGTAGGAAAGGCTGAAGATGAAGGAAAGCAAGGAGTACATAATAAGGAAGGAGTCCTGAGGAGGTGAGAGATGATGGCATATAGAGCACAGATTACTGGATTCACCTTGAAAAGGTAGAAATGGGTCATGGAAGGTGGACTGTAGTACGGAAATGTATAGATGGTGGGAAAGAAGTCATAAGAGTTCTTAGTAGTCTCTTTGAGCCAAGAAGTAAAGTGATTTGCTGGGAGTGCTGAGGATGGAATGTGTTTGGGAAGCATTAGAATGGTGAACGTTTAGAAAAATCACCAAGGGTTGGAAGATGTTACTTCGATGTTACTCTTGTCACTACATTGACACATAAACACTGATGGTTTAAAAAAGCCTTGGTGGCTAAACTGAACTAGTGGTCTTGTATTCTTCACTTCCAGGCACTCAGTGAAATAAACTAAAGCCAGTAAACAATGGTAATTTTATTAAATCCTGACTCTTCAGTGCACGTCTTTTTAATGTTCTGTGTGATGAGATGGGATGTATGCATAAAGCACTTGTTCCACATATGGGGCTAAGAGGG
This sequence comes from Acinonyx jubatus, assembly GCF_027475565.1. NCBI lineage: Eukaryota > Metazoa > Chordata > Mammalia > Carnivora > Felidae > Acinonyx > Acinonyx jubatus. The sequence goes on from NC_069387.1 coordinate 53,048,388, forward strand.
AAAAGCAGTTGTGCAGTTGCTGAGTTGCAAGAGGAATTAATTACCCTTTTTGTGGAATACCAATTTTACTTGAAAGAACAACTGACGAACTAATTTCATATTTGGAAAATGAGTGAAAACAAGTGACAGTATTTGTTGCCAGGATAACAAAATTATTGTTGGTGACAATAATGAATGTGGTTTTTGATATTGTATTGAGTTGAAATTAACATGTGGAAGATCTCTTTAACTTTGTGAACTACTATTGTCCAGATGACAAATGTGATGTTACACGATCCAAAGTGCAGGATAGACCAATAGATTTCACAGTATTAGGGTATGAAAAATTCTTTGATAACGGTTTCAAATTCTACACTGCAACTAATCTTTAAGAAACCACATTTGTTGAGTTTTAGTATAACATCAAAGAAGAATATACAATTCTCTAAAAAGGCTGCACATCTCTGTCAGCCTGAACTGTCTTCATAAATTTTAACCAAATTAACATACTGTAATAGTTTGAATGCAGATGCAGAGTATGGAAGCAGTTTGAATGCAAAAGCAGATCTATTAAGACCGGATATTAAAGACATTTGTAAAAATGCAAAACTGCCATTCTTCTCACTTAATTTGTTTTGGAAAAAAAAGTTACTCTTATTAAAAGGATATTATATCTGTTTAACATGTATTGGATCTATTCTTAAGTGAATTAAGAAATGTTTTAGGGGCGCCTGGGTGGCGCAGTCGGTTAAGCGTCCGACTTCAGCCAGGTCACGATCTCGCGGTCCGTGAGTTCGAGCCCCGCGTCAGGCTCCGGGCTGATGGCTCAGAGCCTGGAGCCTGTTTCCGATTCTGTGTCTCCCTCTCTCTCTGCCCCTCCCCCGTTCATGCTCTGTCTCTCTCCGTCCCAAAAATAAATAAACGCTGAAAAAAAAAAAAAACTTAAAAATGTTTTAAATTTTTCAGTTTTCATTTCTAGTAGTTGCAAATATCACTGAGTTTAACTTACACAGACTAAAGTTCTTTGGAGTCCTCAGTCCATTGTAAGAATATAAAGGGAGAGTCTTGAGACTGAAACGTTTGAGAACTGGTAGGGCCATGTAGTAGGTCTTACAAGTAGTATTGAAGGGGTAGCTGAGGTCAAATACTAGTCTGCAAGGTGTGGTCCTTCCACTGCATACTGGGTATTGGACTGGAGAAAGCAGGTTGTTCAATCTGTGGTTGTGAGTTTTCAGGGTAATTAATGGTTAAAGACGAGAGCAAGGAAGTATAAGTGGGCAAAACACGAAATGATCTACAATGGAGTCTTGGCTGCATAGGAAGAAAAGTGAATCCAAGAGGATGCTGATGGTTTTGGACAACAGGAAAGAGTCCAAAGACTAGATCACAATAAAGTTAGTAAGTAGAGAAAACTATAAGGATACAGAAACAGACAAGCTGTGCAATTAAAATATGCAGAAGTAAGTAGAGTTAGCCCTCATTTTCCAGGCTAGGAAACTAAGGTGCAGTTACTTGGCTGACTTGCCCCAGTGGTAGGATTGTCATTTGAGTTCAAGTCTTAAAATGCGAGTTAGCCCTTTTTTCACTGTATACAGTACAGTTGGCCGACGTTCTTGTTTTATGAACATTAAGTAGTATATAAAAAGAAATGAAAATATTTTCATTATTTAAAATTCTTAAAAGGAGGGGGCGCCTGGGTGGCGCAGTCGGTTAAGCGTCCGACTTCAGCCAGGTCACGATCTCGCGGTCCGTGAGTTCGAGCCCCGCATCAGGCTCTGGGCTGATGGCTCAGAGCCTGGAGCCTGTTTCCGATTCTGTGTCTCCCTCTCTCTCTGCCCCTCCCCCGTTCATGCTCGGTCTCTCTCTGTCCCAAAAATAAATAAACATTAAAAAAAAAAAAGCTAAAATTCTTAAAAGGAAATATTTTTTTGAAAATTTACATTTTCACCTTTTTGATTTAATACAGGTTTCTAAAGTATTGGAGGAATTTGATGTTGAAGAGCAACCGAATACTATGTTAGAAAATCGCTTTCCCAACATTAAGGTTATAGAATCCGGAGTAAAGCAACTGAAGAGTAAAGAACATGTAAGTTTTTTTTTTTTTTTTTAATTTTGTTAAATGTTTGTTTATTTTTGAGAGAGAGAGGCAGAGCACAGCAGGGGAGGGGCGGAGAGAGAGGGGGACATAGAATCCAAAGCAGGCTCCAGGCTCTGAGCTGTCAGTGCAGAGCCCGACATGGGGCTCGAATCCACGAACTACAAGATCATGACCCGAGCTGAAGTTGGACACCCAACTGACTGAGTCACCCAGGCACCCCTAGAAGATATTTTTCTTAATGATGGTCCATTGTTAAATATTGATGAGCTTTCCCTGCTTTCTTTTGAACCCATCTGTACCCCCACCACTACTAAGATTCCTAGCATATAAAGTTTAGTAACATTGATTTCTTTTTATTAGGAAAATTTATACTTTTTCTGAATTTATTGGGATTATATAATTAGTTTGATTTAACATTTTAGGTTTTACATTTCAAATTAGCATTAACATTTACATAGTGTCTGTTGTGTTCTGGGCACTGCAATAAGTGCTGGGATACAACAGGAACATTACAGTGAACTTGGCCTGGGAGGTCTCATTGTCATAGGGAATATAGACATGCACATGTATTAATTATATATATATGTGAAAAGCACAGTCACTGAAGTATTATCAAAGCTCTGATGTTAGGGATTTTGGAGGACCTCACAGAAGGAGAAAATGTTTGAACTGGGTTTAAAAGGTGAATTAAGAGTTCTTAATTAAGGACATTGTAGGAAAACGAGGTTGCTTGTTCGGAAACCCAAAGAAAAGCAGCACGTGGAAGAATAACATCGTCAGAGGTGCTGTGGTGGAGATAAAGAGAGGAGATTGGCAGACTAGGGCAAACAAATAGGACTGTGAAGAGCTGTTTACATCATGCCAAGATGATTTATTTTACAGTCAGTGGAGAAATAAAGTGGAGGCAGGGATGGTAATATATTTAGGAAGACAGATCTGATACCAATGTTGAGGATGAAATGGGGTGGAGTGAGTGATAGTGTCCAGCAACCAAACCAGAAGGTGGTTGCAATAGTCCAAACTGATAGAAGGCCTGAACGAAGACAAGAACTGTGTATTTGGAAAGAATAGTGCAGATATGAGTGAGATTTCTCCTGTAAACTTAGCACAGGACTCAGTAACCCATTGGATGTGGGAATGAATAAGGCAGTCGAAGGAAACGTGTTGTCAGATGATTAACAATATCCTCAGGTGAGCTTTAGGCAAGATGAGAAGTAGGGTTTCTAGTTGTTTCTCTACAGCAGCTCTAATTTTTCACCCTTATGGAGAAAACACATACATAATACATTTGAAACACAAATAATTTGACAGTAAAAAAATAAGAAAAAGGACTAAATTTTATGAGAAAAAAATAAAAAATCTGAATCCCAAAACTGGAATAAATTTCTAACATTTACAGTAGTACATATCCTATATAACATCCATGTCCATTAATTTGTAAATTGAGGTGGGCTCAAATGTAGACTAATAAATTGTGAGGGAATTTATATTAGGGCATTTGAATAAATCCGAATGCCACCCATTACCATTTGAAGTGTCCTGTATGAGCTCATGTCTGTATTCTCTTATTTGTCCTTTATATTCTTTGATGAATTAGAGATTGTGTGTTTTATCTTCATGTCTACTTCCAAAAATTTAGCAGTAGCCAATGAAAGGAGTTTTTGTGTTTGTTTTTACAACATAAAATGTAAATTATTTTTTAAATTTGGTCAGTGTCTGTTAATTACTGTTTGTCAGATAAAATTCCCACCACATTACATTATCTTCAGAAAGAACTGCATAGAATTTCTGTATGCGTTATACTGTGTTGAATTATCAGTTTTATGTATTTGTTATGCAGCTGAAGAGTTACAGTGGGTAACAAATGGCTCAGTGGGTATCAAGTGCTATCTTATGATTTGCTATGTTTTATAAGTCAAACACATGTCACAGTGTTAATCTCTAAACCATTCCAACAAAGTCTTGTGTCATAGTCACATGTGTGTGTATATATACATATACATATATGCTTATTAAAAGCTCCTACTTATGTGCAGATTTCCATTTCAATTTAAAGAATAAAAACAATGGATCACAAATACATATTTTTAGACTCAATAATATTATTAAAAATTAATATAAATGACTTTAAAAGCTAGTACATGTTAGGATTTAAGGTTAATATGTTTTTCACTTAATATGAAAATATCCCCAAAGAACATTTGTTTGTGGTTAGGTGATTGTTATTTGTACTTAAGAAGAATGCATGCACGTGCAAACTGGGGAGGTAGAGTGGGGGAGAGAGAGATTGAGACATTGAGATTCTTAGAATCTATGCTCAGCACAGAACCTGACACGGGGCTTGATCCCATGACACAGGAATCATGACCCTGAGCCAAAATCAAGAGTCAAGTACTTAACAGACTGAGCCACCCAAGCTTCCCAAACACTTTTAATATTTTTAGATTAAGTAGACATAATGTAACCTTTTTTACCGCACTGTACTCCTCTGTACCCATAACAAATATTAAGGTATGATGCCATTAGAATTATTAGATCTTCCTACAGTAACTTCCATTGAGATCAGAAATATTAAGGCCTACCTCAGGTATAATATGATCAGAATGCTTGATTTAAAAATTTCTGAATGTTTAGTTTTTAACCTGAGGTCAACATACCTCCCTGAATATAATAAGATTCCCTAAGTTTTAGGCAAAATCTGGTGTGAATGTATGTTTTTTTTCCAGGGAAGAAAGACTGTTTTGCCCTAGATTCTCAAAATGGTTCATGGCCCTAAAATGATGGTGAATCACTGGGTTAGAGAATACATTCTCATGTTTACTCTGATTTGCAATTGCTGTGACAACGTATTGAGTGCCACCAAGAGGCAACCTTAATGTATTTTTTTGCTTTTGTCTTACTGAATTTTGTACTTAAAATGAAACTGTACCCATGTATAAATATGTTTCTCCTCTCCCCTTCCTTGCCCTGTTTTTACAGTGCATTTTAACAGGAGATGGCAGTCAGCATGTATATAAGAAACTCTGTCTGTGTGCTGGAGCTAAGCCAAAGTTGATATGTGAAGGAAATCCTTATGTATTAGGAATCCGTGATACAGACAGTGCTCAGGTAACATTCTGAGATGGGGCCACGGGAAAGGAACATGAATATTTCATAGACTTCCTTTATTTGAATCAAAGTATTCCACTTACAGTGTTAATTCTTAAATTACAGAAGAGGTTTGTTTTGTGATCCACAAACCAGAAAATAGTTATAATGTTTTATTATTGCCAATTTCAGTTTGGTTGTAGCTGATAATTTTTCCTGTTTTTAGTCCCATGCTGATGTTCTGTGTTCTTTCCATTGTGCACTATCCCAGATATAATGACTAAGCTGAAGGTTATAACTTAACTTATACACACATTCATTACTGTATTTTGATTGGGAATAGTGATTTGTAGCCTAAATAATGTAGCAATCTTTTTCCACAAAGGTAAGGCATATCCCAAACTTACTGTACTCCTTAGCAAAGAAATTAATATTCAGATCTTTGTGGTCCAGAATCATGACAGAATCCCAGAACTAAAAAATTCATTTGGTTTATTGTTCTGCTCAAGAACCATGTAAACTATCCCAATAAGGTGAAAACTGTGTGGAACCTTCTACAACTTCTGATAATTTATTGCAGGGCTTCAGGGTTTATTGACCCTTCTTGCCAAGAAGCTCTTCCTGGTTTCCAGGCATAATACTTTGTCTTACCTGTAGCTTATTGTTGTAGTTCTGTCCCTAAGGTGATAATTTTATGTATACTAATAATATTTTATATTCTTGAAATTGATGTTTTCTTTCAATCTTTCTTAGTTTAAAACTTTTTTAAAGCTTATAATTTTGAGAGAGAGAGAGAGAGAGAGAGAGAGAGAGAGAGCGCGCAGATGAGTGGCAGGGAGAGAAGGAAAGAAAATCCCAAGTAGGCTCTGTGCTGTCAGTGCAGAGCCCAACATGGGGCTCGATCCTACAAACCATGAGCATAGCTGTGTTCCAGCGAGGCTGCCTACATACATGAATTCACTGACTGCTTATGATAATACTGTGTGACAGTATTACTCCCAATTTACAAATAGCAAACTCTAATAGATTAATTATTTACCTATACTTAAATAGCTGTTATCAGAAGTACAATATAAACTTACGCCATTCATCTCCACATCCAGTGCTTTTAACAGATCTTTCTTATTTACTGTCCTCAGAGAAAGGCTGACTGAAATTAACTTAATGTTTTTTTTTTTTCTGGTAGAATTTTAAGCCAGTCAGTTTCAGTGATTATTTATTGAATATTACAATAAGTTTTTGGGTGAATTTAATAGAAATGGTAACTTGACATGGTAGGAAGAGGAAATTTAGCTGTTGATATGTCATCCTGATCCAGTGGGACTATTCTGTACTTACAAAAGTGCCGTAAAAATGACCATGGCTTCCCTAAGCTCATTGTGATAATTTTTTTTAGGGGGCAGAAGAGGGGGGTAGAGCCATCAATTAATTGTCTTATGATAAGAAAGTAGCATTTTTTTTTTTAAATTTAGACATTATTTGTGCCTGCTCTTAACAGCTTTATTTACATTATCCTAATGCTTACAGAGACGTAATGAAATACAGTCACTTCTTGTTTCCATTTATATTGAAGAAGCTGAGGCACACAAGGGTTAAGCAACTTGGCCAAGTTACTAACTGGGGGAAGTTAGTAACTCCAGGGACTCTTAACCACCAAGCTGTTGTGCTTCTCATTCCTGTAAGTTTCGGTGTTGAGTGAGTCCAGGAAAGTGCCAACTGACAGACTAGAAGAAAAGGAATAACCCTGTGTGTATACAGATCAGTGTCATGTTAGTAAGTTGGTTTGATCAAGTAGTTCGGAATGTGATGAACTAGAGCTAGTGCCTCTTGCTGCAATTCTGAAGTACTCTAGATGTAATGACGTAAAAAGTCAAATCATAAGAGGCATTGCTATAAAGGCAGTTTGTGTGACAGATAGAGGAAAACATTTGTAATATTGGGAGGGTGTGTCCTGGCAGAGTGTGAAAGTGAGATTTTTGTTCCTTTGTAAATCAGGTAAAATTCGTACAATTTTAAGAACATTATCAGTGAAGCCTTTCTTCAAGTATTGCCCACTATTACAAAACACTCTCATTTTCTTTTTAATATAGGAATTTCAGAAACAGCTTACTAAAGCCAAAAGAATAATGATCATAGGGAATGGTGGCATTGCACTTGAACTAGTGTAAGTATATATTTTTAAATATCATTTAAACACTACTCTATGACTCATAATTGTTGGCAGACTAGAAAACATGCTGTTCTGAAATTCAAAGATAAATAGAACTGTTTTTCATAGATTTTCAAGGAGAAAAAAATCCATTTTATATTTTTAGCTTCATGGAATTCATAGTTGTAGAAATGTCACTGTAAAACATGAGTTTAGGGAAGGTTTTAGGTCTCAAGGGGTCACAGGTGACTGGACAGATGTGATCCATACATGTGTTTGGTAGGCATGTACTATATTGAAAAACAATTTAAATGTGCACACCTTTAGAGATTTCTAGTCACAGTATCTACCTGTTTTATTGTTTACACCCATCCTGCTTCATTCATTTATAATGCTACCTGTTGGGCCCATGAAACCCACAGTGTGTTTGACTCCCTATTTCAAGATGTGGTACTCCCAGCTCTTGTTTTTTTGGAAGTTGAAAAATGTGAACCCATCAATTAATGTGAAATACTATCTTAAAATGATATTTCAAGTTTAAAGAACACTGAGGAATAAATATCCTGCTATGGTCTACAGAGCATTCATTTTCTTTATGATTTTATCTTCCATTGGATGGCTGAGATGGAATAGTCTGGACATTTTTAGGGCAGAAAGTTGAGTCCAACTACAAAGAGGACAAATTTGAATCAAAGTAATGAAAGCTTTGTCCATTCCTATTCGCAGACTAGGTTTTTGCTCTTCTTTTTGACAGCATGGTGATTCCCAGTGGAAGCTTCTAAGAGTTCCTAGATTGCCTGAGTACTAGAGATGGCAATCATTCTTGTAATTATGAAATTTATGGCACTGTATGGAGAACAGAGAAAAAACTGGAGATTCAAAATCAAACAGGTCTAAGAAGGAGGTACATGACAAATTTTCTCCATCAGCTATCACCAAAAGTGTAACTGAATACTATTATTATTTACACTGGAAAATTTTCTTGCATTCAGAAATGCTCAGTCTTAAAACATGTAATCCTATTCCTCATTTTCTTGAGGTTGGAGATATAAGACTATATAATCGGACAAAGCTTATAATTTTATATTGAATAAACTCTGATAGTTTAAGAAAGGCTGCATATAATGCGATTGTCTCAGCTTAGGTCCACTGAATGATCAGGTGTTTATCATCTCATGGTGAAAAATGCCATATTACAAACCCTTTTTGCTCTTTAATAGCCCTTGTGTTCCCTTGAGGCCAATGCTGATTTTCTTCAGTGTACTTTTATTTCAATTACTACCTCTGTTTTCTTCTTTACTAGTGTAGGTTAATCTTTTCAGACATTTTTTTAATGATTTCAAAAAACCATAATACTTCACTGTTTATTTTTTAAAAGTGGTTTTAAAAATGAAAGTATTTCTACTATATATGTGATACTACCTCCATGGTAATGTATCTCGCTGAGGGCATGGTTCATAGTCTAAGGGCATCTTGTGAGGTAGGACGTGTATAGATGTTACTCGCGGTTACTTATAATTGTGGGTGGCCTACTAGTGAAGCATTAGTATTTTAAACTATATTGATACTGTGTTATACTATTATATTACTTTAAAATTAAAAAAAAATGGTAGAGGAGTTTCTTAATAAAAACTAAGGAAAGTGTTTCATAATATCTATGTGCCTATATGTAAATTAAAATATGTAATTTATTACTGAATGTGTGTTCTACTTTCTGCTCATCAGCAATCCTATGTGATCTGAGCAACATAGAATATTCACCAAATAATCTGAAATTTAGTAACTAAATATTTTTTTCTGCAGTAAGGGAGCAATTGTCACAAAGCATGAATGTCAGGTGACCTGAAATCAGATGTACTAAACCTTTTTTTCTATCATTTATTTATTGATTAGTTTGAATCATTTATTTATTGAGAAGTTAATGTGTTACATTGTAGCAGTCTGTGAAATAAACATGGCAGTACTTTGTATCACAAGTAAATGTTAAAAGTTCTTAACACATAATACTCTTATTGCCTCTATAGGTTCTGATAAAGTCCTAGTATAATTAGGATGACCATATATCCTGTTTATCGTGGATGGTCTCAGTTCATCAATTGTACCAAAACAAGTAATAATAGCAGAAAAATATAATGGACTTCAGGGACTTAGTGAAATGAATACTAAGCAAACCACACTCTCTGTGACTAAACGTAGAGATAAAACAGCAGATCCCCAGGAGCTCCGGCTGTCTCATTAGTGGTGATGACCTGTACACACCATGGCCATTCTGCTTTCTTGATTTTTCTGTGAACCGGATCTTTCTTCGGCTGAATGGCTTAGAAATTATTGAGGTGAAGGGAAGGGAATGCAGGGTAATGGTTCCTTTATAACAAAGTTAAAATTGTAGTTAATAACTCTGATTCTCTCCTTTGAGTACACAAAATATTTGTTACCAAAGAGTATGCTGTTGTCAATACTGTAACCATATACCATGGATCCATTCATCCATTATTGATTACACTATAACCACATCAACAAAGCACTGCTCACTCCTGGGAACCGTGGGGAACATTTGTATAGTAACTGTTGGAGAAATTGAACCCTTAGAAGTAATGCTCATTGTAATGAAATTTTATTTGATACTCAGTTACACATGCTTGTCATTTTTATGTTCTTTCAAATAAACTGGATAAATTTATTGTTTATTCTACTTTAGCTCTTATTATCCTGAAAGAGTATTACATTCTTCCTTATTTCTGTTTGCCTTAAAACACTTTCTTTTACCTTTGGAGAAAATTGTTATTTACAAAAAAAAAAAAAAAAAAGAAAAAAGATTCCTACTCAGACTTCTTAAATTGCTCTGAGTAACTTTATTCCTTTTAGGTATGAAATTGAAGGCTGTGAAGTCATTTGGGCCATTAAAGACAAAGCCATTGGGAATACTTTCTTCGATGCAGGTGCAGCTGAATTCTTGACTTCAAAGCTCATTGCTGAAAAACCAGAGGCTAAAATTGCACATAAAAGAACCAGATATACAACTGAAGGTAAGTATAGCGTCTATTCATTAATTCACAGATGAAACTGTTTCTTAGCTGTATAGAAAAAGGCTATAAGAACATGGAATAAAAATACTACAGTTGAGAGACAGATACATAGATAATATTTATTTCCTGTCTCCATACACAAGATTTAGACTTTCAAGGATTTTTTTTTTTCAAAGTTTATTTATTTTGAGAGGGAGAGAGCACGGATGGGGCAGGGGCAGAGAGAAATAGGGAAGGAGAGAGAAAGGGAATCCCAAACAGGCTCTGGCTGTGAGTGCAGAGCCCAGTGCAGGACTCAAGCCCACAAACCCTGAGATTATGACCTGAGACAGAACCAAAAATTGGATGCCTAACCAACTGAGCCATCTAGGAGCTCCTATCCAGGACTTTTTTTTTTTAATGAAAACTGTGTATAATTAAGACTGGAAATTTAAAGTGAATTAAATAAACCAGCCCATCTGCATCTTTGCAAACAGGTGGTACAACTGGACAGCACCTTAGGTAATTTTACAAAAAAAAAAAAAAATGCAATGAGTTAAAAAGGAAATACAAACCTAGATTTTTATTTAAGAGCCTTTTTAAAATTTTTAACTTTTGGCTTATAAAATTCAAAATATCTGTAAGTGTTGAGGGTGCTAAAAGTTGACAAAATGTTTAAAAACTGTTGGCTAATTGTTTAATTGAATTATAACTCACATATATTAGTTTCAGATGTACAATAGTGATTCAGTATTTGTATACATTATGACGTGATCGCCTCTGTAGGTTTAGTTACCGTTTGTCACTGTACCAAGTTATTACAGTATTGACTATATTTCCTATGGTGTACTTTATATCCCCATGACTTATAACTGGAAGTTCATACTTCTTAATCCTGTTCACCTGTTTATCCTGTGCACCAGTTCCCTCCCCTGTGGCAACCACCAGTTTATTCTCTATATCTGAGTCTGCTTCTGCTGTGTTTTGAGGGGTTTTTTTTAATTATTTTTCTAGTTTAACTTGCCTGCATTTATTGTAAAATTTTTATTGAAGTATAATTAACATACAGTGTTCTATTATTTTCAGGTATACAGTAAAATGATTCAACAATTGTATACATTACTCTGCTCATCATGATAAGTACACTCTTAATCCCCCTTGTTCCACACACACATCCCTTCACCCACCTCCCCTCTGGCAACCCCCCGTTCTCAGTTTTTGAGTGGGTTTTTTTGAGTCTCCTTTTTCTTTGTTTCCTAAATTCTACGTATGAGTGAAATCATACGGTACTTGTCCTTCTCTGAGTTATTTCACTTAGCAGAATATCCTCTAGGTCCATCCATGTTGCAGATGGTAAGATCTCATTCTTTTTCCTGGTGGAGTAATATTCCATTTTGTGTATGTGTGTGTACACATACACATGCACACCACATCTTCTTTATCCATAAGTCTGTCAGTGGACACTTGAGTTGATTCCTTATCTTGGTTGTAAATTATGCAAGTTCACATAGGGGAACATACATCTTTTTGAATTAGTGTTTTCATTTCCTTTGTGTAAATTCCCAGTACTGGAGTTGCCAGATCATGTGGTAATTCTGATAATTTTTTGAGGAACCTCCATACTGTTTTTCATAGTGGCTGTACCAGTTTGGATTCCCACCAACCGTGCACGAGGTGTCTTGTTTCTCTACATCCTTGCCAACACTTGTAATTTCTTGCTTTTTGATTCTAGCCATTCTGGCAGGTGTAAGGTGATCTATCTCATTGTAGTTGTGATTTGTACTTCTCTGACTAGTGATTTTGAACACTTTTTTATGTCCTTGTTACCCATCTGTATGTCTTTGGAAAAATGTTCAGGTCCTCAGCCTGTTTTTTATTTTGGTTGTATTTGTGTTACCCAGTTGTAGGAGTTCTTTATACATTTTGGATATCAACCTTTTATCAGATCTCACCCTTCATATTGACCATGTATTTAGTATGGTTTATATTCAACACTTGATTGAAAAATTACCTGTTCTATAGCTCTATATCACAAAATATTAAAACAATCAATACAGATAAGTTAGTTTTTGCTATATATGAGAATCATGACATTGCCTAAAAGCTTGAGAACACAAGTATACTTCTCTGCCTGGAAGTTTTTATATCATTTGAATTTTGAATTGAGTTTTATCTTTTCAGGAAGAAAAAAGGAAGCACAAACCAAAGGTAGTGCTGGCAATATGGGCAGTGCCTTGGGACCTGATTGGCATGAAGGCTTGAATCTTAAAGGAACAAAAGAGGTATGTGTTCATACACTAATTAAACATGTGTAGATGGAATTTTAAATTCATTTTTTTTTTTTAAATTTTTTTTTCAACGTTTATTTATTTTTGGGACAGAGAGAGACAGAGCACGAACGGGGGAGGGGCAGAGAGAGAGGGAGACACAGAATCGGAAACAGGCTCCAGGCTCTGAGCCGTCAGCCCAGAGCCTGACGTGGGGCTCGAACTCACGGACCGCGAGATCGTGACCTGGCTGAAGTCGGACGCTTAACTGACTGCGCCACCCAGGCGCCCTGGAATTTTAAATTCTTGAACCATTCGTTGAAGACTGGTTACAAATATAGTCCAACAACTGCTAGGTCACTTAAAATCCATAGTGCTAGGATAGAACCAATAGCAGCTGGCCCAGTTCCTTACCTTAAGAGAGATAAGTGGATATTTAATTCATCAAAAACTGACTGTTCAGAGTGGCCAAAATGAACAAATCAGGAGACTATAGAATGCTGGAGAGGATGTGGAGAAACGGGAACCCTCTTGCACTGTTGGTGGGAATGCAAACTGGTGTAGCCGCTCTGGAAAATAGTGTGGAGGTTCCTCAAAAAATTAAAAATACACCTACCCTATGACCCAGCAGTAGCACTGCTAGGAATTTACCCAAGGGATACAGGAGTGCTGATGCATAGGGGCACTTGTACCCCAATGTTTATAGCAGCAGTCTCAACAGTAGCCGAATTATGGAAAGAGCCTAAATGTCCATCAACTGATGAATGGATAAAGAAATTGTGGTTTATATACACAATGGAGTACTACGTGGCAATGAGAAAGAATGAAATATGGCCCTTTGTAGCAACGTGGATGGAACTGGAGAGTGTTACGCTAAGTGAAGTAAGCCATACAGAGAAAGACAGATACCATGTTTTCACTCTTATGTGGATCCTGAGAAACTTAACAGAAACCCATGGGGGAGGGGAAGGAAAAAAAAAAAAAAAGGTTAGAGTGAGAGAGAGCCAAAGGATAAGAGACTGTTAAAAACTGAAAACAAACTGAGGGTTGATGGGGGGTGGGAGGGAGGGGAGGGTGAGTGATGAGTACTGAAGAGGGCCTCTTTTGGGATGAGCACTGGGTATTGTATGGAAACCAATGTGACAATAAATTTCACATATTAAAAACAAACAAACAAACAAACAGTTGCCCTTCTTTTTAATTCTCCAGCACAGAGATTTCTACAGTGAATATACCTGTCCTATTTTAAATTAATCTTTTCTTAAAGGTCACCTCCTATGCATTATAATATTTTACAGGTTATTTGATAAATTCTAAATACACATCTAATACCTTAATTGGATAAGATGATTTGCTTTTACTCATTTGATTTATTAGGTATTTGTTTTTAAATAATTGCTAAAAGGCTATGATATGTAAATACTGTAAGAAGCATACACGGAGTTCTTACTACTTTGTATGATTTCAGCCTCAGGTAGTTTGGAGAGGAGCTGGCTTCATGTTATACCTCATTTTTGTGATAGAAATTATGCAAAATCAGTTCTTCTAAACCTTCAGATTCTAAGTTTAGTAGTATTTTTAAACTGAGCAGCAGTTTGGTTCAGTGAACATTATCTCCTACATACTTGGTACTTTACTAAGGTTCTGGGATATAATAGTAAATCAACATAGATCTGCCCTCAAGAGGGTTTTATAGTTCTCTAACAGTTGAAATTTTTAGAAAATATATTTGTAATTCTCAGTGAGGCTTATCTTAAAAAGCATCCCTTGGTGTTACCTGTCAGTGCAACTACTTGTTCTCTTAAGTTCTGAATGGATTTCTTCTTACTGCCTTCACAAACAGAAATCGAGATTATATGGGGGCATCCAGTGTGTTTTCATTTATATTTTCCATATGTTTCTACAAGTGTATTGTAATTTTTTTTTTATCAGTAACCCAAATCAGTCTTTTGGGAAGTATTATTTATGGTAACCATTGTTTCTTTTAGTTTTCTCGTAAGATTCACATTGAAACTATGTGTGAAGTAAAGAAAATCTACCTTCAGGAAGAATTTAGAATTTCAAGGAAAAAGTCCTTGCCTTTTCCGAGAGACCATCATAATCAGCCAGTCACAACTGATAAAGGTAAGTAATTAAGAAAAAATGTAATAACTAGTAATTTAAAAGGAGGAAACTTAAACATAAAAAATAAACATGAGGGGCATCTGGATGGCTCAATCCATTAAGTGTGGGACTTCAGCTCAGGTCATGATCTCACAGTTTGTGAGTTCGAGCCCCACTTCAGGCTCTGTGCTGACATCTCAGAGCCTGGAGCCCACTTTGGATTCAGTGTCTCCCTCTCTCTCTGCCCCTCCCCCACTCATGCTGTGTCTCTCCTTCAAAAATAAACTTAAAAAAAAAGTAAACATGAAATCATTACTTAATGTAAGTCATTTCCTTTTCACTACTTAATCTTCAAGTTTCCTAATAATTGATATAGTGAGCATCACATTTTACATGGCATTCATGGTGTTTTGCCCACCACAACTCTGTGAGTCAAATGGAATACCTTGCAGATCAAAAAGAAACTAAAAAAACCTTTATGCTTTCAGAGATGAAGTGACTTCCCCCAAATCAGATTGAAAATCTGTAATTGGACTAATTCCTGTTCCACATCTCCTGTGAGACCTACCACTATTTGAAGAAATACACTCAAACTAGTGTGTAATATTCCATTGTTTTGAATTCTTTGAATTTTTCCACGGGAAGAGTTAATGTTACAGTTTGACTAAGAACAGTAAGGGAAAACATTGAAAAATGAGTAATGTAGTTGGGCTAAACTCTCTGGAGTATATAATGTATTAATATTTTTAGATAAATAATTTATAAAGTGATTATCAATTTAAATTTACTTTGTTAGAAAAGGTCTAGGTCTAAATTTGAAGGGAAAATGTTTAGAATGCTGTAATAAGTATACCCAAAACAAGGAGATAATGTTGATTGTATTATAATTGTTTTAGTAAATGTGCCTTATAAAAGTTATTAAGCAGTGTTGTTTTAAAGTACTCTCCTGCCGTTTTCTTTCACCCTTTATTCTAGGTATTATAGTCACATAATGCTATGGATAACTTGTGGTGATTATATTGGAGAATAAAGGTTTTGTTTATTTTGTTCTGTTTTAGAGGTATGGCCTGTATATGTGGAATTGACCAGTGAAAAGATATACGGCTGTGATTTCATTGTCAGTGCTACAGGAGTTACACCAAATATAGAACCTTTTCTCTGTGGCAACAATGTAAGGTGAAGTTTTTTTTGGTTTTTTTTTTTTTTGTCCTGTGAATATTTTTATATATTTTTTTAATGTTTATTTATTTTTGAGCGAGACAGAGAAAGAGTATGAGCAGAGGGAGGGGCAGAGAGAAAGGGAGACAGAATCCAGGGGAGGCTCCAGGCTCTGAACAAGCTGTCAGCACACAGCCTGACACGGGGCTCAAACTCACAAACTGTGAGATCATGACCTGAGCTAAAGTCGGATGCTTAACCGACTGAGCCACCCAGGTGCCTCATGCTGTGAATATTTTTAAAGTACTGTATGAAATTTAACTTTCAAGCATAAATAACTGTTCCTTGCTTTAGTGTAAAACTGTAACTTATGGAAGGTGAAAACAATTTAGATCATATTCATGTTTGGATTTGCAGTATTCCTTATTGCGTAAAGTCCTTAAGCAGCTAACATCCCAGCATAAATGTCATCATTGATGGGACATAATGCACAGTTCATTTGTCTAAAGGTTGGTAAGAGACTGACACCTATGGATTCTTACAAGTGATTCTTTTGGAGAAATGCTAAAATGCTAAATGCCTTTTAGCATTTAAAGCTCACAAAACTGGAATATTGTAATTATGAGTGGGGTAGTCACGGTTACTGAGTGTTCCTGATGTTGAAAGTCTAAAAATTTTTGAGTTGGTCTGTCTTAGTAGCATTTTGATTCCCTGGAAATTGAGCTGAGTTATCTAAACTTGCAGCTATTTTTTACTTTCTCATTAAAGATCAGCATACCAAGGTGTACAAATGTGACTTGTTCTTTTACTTTAGAATGACAAAGCCATCTTTCACTTTTCTTCCCATGTGTTCTCATAAGGAACATTGTTTAGTTTGATCTAGGCGAAGATGGTGGCCTGAAAGTGGATGATCACATGCACACGTCTCTCTCTGATATCTATGCTGCAGGTGACATCTGCACTGCGTCATGGCAGCCCAGCCCAGTGTGGCAGCAGGTAAGCCAGCATCCAGGATCACATCTTCGTATCAGAGATTCCATCTGACGGTAAAGGAGTTGCTACCAGCAAATCTAAATACCTGGTTTTCCAACTTTTTTTACTTTAAGAAGCTGTCATAGAGTTTTTTGTGACAATTAAAGAATTTTCCCTTTTGGTAAGTTATTATATAGTGATGGAACAGTAGTTTATCAGCCC
Organism: Acinonyx jubatus; assembly: GCF_027475565.1. Lineage (NCBI taxonomy): Eukaryota > Metazoa > Chordata > Mammalia > Carnivora > Felidae > Acinonyx > Acinonyx jubatus. The sequence goes on from NC_069387.1 coordinate 53,065,428, forward strand.
TGTCCAGTGGAACTTTATGCGATGACAGAAATGTTCTGTACCTTTGCAGTGTCCAGTCAGGTAGTCACTACGTATCTCTATTGAGCACTTGAGTTTAAATAGCTACATGTATCTAGTGTCTGCCAGACTGGACAGCACAGCTTTAGATTAATAACTACTGAGGTATAAACCATGTAGATAAATGATGACCCTATTCTGTGACTGAAAAAATTTCCTATACTAAACAGCCTTCCTCAGCTGAACACCTCCATTGAACTGGGCATAGACTTCCTCCTAATGGTGGAGGAGAAATCCTTGAGGAAGATACTCAGACCGTGGTCATAGGTGAGGTGGTCTCAGGGGGAGGAGAGACACAGTAGATGTTACAGATAAAAGACCCAGGCAACACTCCGTGTGAGACCAGCTCCACAGGTAGGGATATTACTCCTTCAGATCAACCATGGAGTGTGAAGTAGCAGAAGAGCTAGATGTATTTTAAGAGGCAGCTTCATTACTTTGTGTGTTTTTACCTACAGCAGAGCTGACAATCATATAAAAGTGCTTTTAGCCTAGGGGCGCCTGGGTGGTATAGTCAGTTAAGCGTCAGACTCAGCTCATGATCTCACGGTTCGTGAGTTTTTAGCCCTGCATCAGGCTCTGTGCTGACAGCTGGGAGCCTAGAGCCTGCTTTGGATTTTGTGTCTCCCTCTCTGTCTGCACACCCTCCACTCATGCTTTGTCTCTGTCTGTACTCAAAAAATAAATGTTAAAAAAATTTTTTTTTAATTTTTTTTTTAAAAAGAGTGCTAGCTTGTTTTCAGTTTTCTCTGCAATCATTCTCTTTCACTTCTGTTAACAGATCTGTCATAAACTCTGAGTTTGTGGGATTTTTTTAACGCTTTTAAACCGTTTAGGATAAATTACATCCTTAATGGGTGTCATAAACTCTGGTATAGTCCATGCCCAAAAATGACAAGTGTCTCTTGAGTGAATCTAATAGACCCTTTCTCAGTAAATAATAAGTACACTAATTAATTTGTTTTACACAGTCCGAGACACAGACTGAAGGGACCTTGAAGCTGGTATACATTGTTTATGTTTATAGAGACTGAATTAAAAAAAAATCTATCAGAAATGATTATGGTATTAGTTTTGCACACAAAAGGACATTACTAATTGCTTAGTGTAGGCTAGCTTATTTAAATCTCTTAATAGCCATTGAATAGGTGGTATACATTTTTGTTTCAGGTGAAGAAACTGAGGCTCAGTTAAATATGTAGAAGAGTTGGTATTTAAATCTCTTGACTTCCAAGGCCAGTGTTCTATGCAGGATCACTGATAACCTAAGGGAAGAATTTAAAATGAATTCCCAGCATTGGTTGCTGAAATCTGGTAACATTTCTTGAGGCTGTTAGGACAGCAACTATTATATCGATCTGCCTGACCACTGAGGTTTTATTGCATGAGAAGCCTTAACTATATAGCACCAAAATCTAAGGATTAGGAAAAGGAATGAATTTTTCAGTGATCATTTCTCATCTCTATTTATGCTGATGATAAACTTACTCTGTGAGAGGAGACCAGTTAATTAGTATTATTCTTCCCTGGTGTACCCTGAAATGTTTTAGTTGTTATAGTTTATTGAAACATACAGAGTTGGTATCATCCTTTAATTTTAGAATTCTCAAATAGCAGTATCAGTTTTGGTTAGTGTGGAATGGTGATTGCTTCTATGGCAAAGACAATCCAACTGGTCATCTGGCTAGCTAGAGCTAACCAGTCTCAAGGACTCTCGATATTGAAGCCCTTTAAGCAATTTTGTAAGGTTAAGGTGCTAGCATTTTTTAAGTATGGACAATGAACATTATATCTCATAACATTTTTTTATTTCAGATGAGGCTGTGGACCCAGGCTAGACAGATGGGGTGGTACGCAGCCAAGTGCATGGCCGCAGCTACTTTAGGACAATCTACTGACATGGACTTCAGCTTTGAACTTTTTGCTCACGTAACAAAATTCTTTAACTATAAGGTAAGATAAACAAAGTAGTGCCTTTTTCTGCTTGTTAGCCTTTAATTATGTAATTTTATCATTTAAGTAAATATATGGTTTTAGTCATTTTACAAAAAAATGACATCTCATTTCTTGCAAATCAGTACCTGGTATTACTGCTGGTCTTAATTCCTAATCACCACCTACCTTCCTACGATACTATTTTATAGTTAAAGGTGGGGGTGGGGGGGCATCTCTTCTAGACTTACTCCCTGTTGGTGCATTTCATTTGAGATCCATCCTTGCCTTGTAAGGGGAACTAATAGCTGTCATACTCAAGAATGAACCAGGTACTCTGGCATACTTATTTTACTCCGAGGCAAGTTTTTTCTTGATAATTTGCTGATAAAAGGAGATTAAATCATGACTCTAAGCTAATGTAGTCCAGATCCTGCATATTTGCTAATTCACTAGATATTTTTAATGTTCATATATAGATTGTGTGTTAGTGTCATCTGCATAATAAATGCAGTGCTATTCTAGCATAACACAGTGTAACTACATACCGTGTTTCCTTTTTGTACTTTATCCCTGCGTTTAGGTTGTATTGCTGGGAAAATACAATGCACAGGGCTTAGGTTCAGATCATGAATTAATGCTGAGATGTACCAAAGGACAAGAATACGTCAAAGTCGTCATGCAGAATGGGCGCATGATGGGAGCTGTCTTAATTGGTGAAACTGATTTAGAAGAAACATTTGAAAACTTAATTTTAAATCAAATGGATCTTTCATCATATGGAGAAGATCTGCTAGATCCCAATATTGATTTAGAAGATTATTTTGATTAATAAAAGCATTTCAAGAGCTACATAATGTTCCAAATAGTACAAAGTCACAATAAGGTAAAATTTAATAGAAGTGATAATGATTTCAGTGGCAAAGTTTTAAAATATATTTTTTCTAACTTAAAACCTAGCACTTAATGTAAATTTAAGTTATTCATTTCTAATTTAGCTTTGGGGCAGATTCAGCTAGGTTGTGATCTACTTAGCCAACAACTTGGCCTGGTACACCAGAATCATTCTGATTGAAATGTTAGAGAGGGCTGTGGTTTCAAGAGGCTTATAGTTTGGTTTTACTTCTAGAAATGTAGCAATAGCTTACTTACTAATATCATTTGTATTGATACTTTATTCCTTTTGCATTTGGATTCCACAGCTGTTAAGAGCTGAAATCACCCCCTTTGTAATAAGCCTATATAAAATATTCCACGTAATAACACTGCTATCAACAGTTAGTTATGTAAAAATAATACGAGTTTATGTGAACTTTAGTTTACATTTTTCTCATTTTATACTGTCAATTTTTATAAATCATGATCTCAAGCGTTCAAGCCTTCAATATTAATGAAATTGTCTTAAACTACAAAATAATGGTGTATATGTACATAAAATGTTTTCTTGGAAAATTCGGAAACACTCTTAGATTGCTGAAGTATGTTTGCAGACTTTTGGAAGTTACCTGAATTGTTTTCTTTCCTCTTTATCAGCTCCTTTAGCATGATACGTTTGAAGTGATTCAGTCTACAAACAAAAACACACACTTTGGTAAAAACTCAGCTGTTGCATTTTCTCTTCAGATTAATAGTCCCCCTGGGTCCTTCTATATTGGTTAGCTCTTAAGTGTCAGTGGCCTAGTTTTTTTGTCTTCAAATATCTACTCAAATATGAGCCCTATCTTGAAGGGATATGTTGTCTGAGAAACCCTAAATCTATGGACACAGTGGTACACAGCATGGTTTCACAGGCTTGAGAGTATTGGTTCCACCTTTGCTGCGCAGGCAGATTTCTCAACCAGTGTTGATCACAGCCGGTATTGTGAACAAGTCCTCTGCCTACTTCAGGATCTTGATTAGATCTCTGCAGTATGCTGTTAGATGTTTCATCTTTCACATGCTGTAATGAAATAGGCAACTGGGATTTGGGAATTACAAGCACAGGCTATTCTAGTTATTAAACTGGCTTAAAATGAGTCCTCAACATGAGCCACCCTAAACACTGATTTGTTAATTTGTTCTGAACTAAAATTAGGATATTCCTCAAGGCTGTCACTAAACTGTTATAGTCTCTGTAAGACATTGTTGAATTTACAGAGATGTAAAGAAAAGAACCTGGTTACCAGAAGGCCTTTGGATATGCTCTAGGAACCAGAGTGTCTGCCAGACATGATTGAGAGATACTTAGAATCAGCCTATTGTTCATATTTACCTGATTTGTGCTCATTACACAATATTCTGGAAACTGTGGCTTCCTAGGTACACTGTTTAGAGACAAGAATGTCCTCATCATCAGATATTCCTAATTATTGATTCTAGTACCCTGATTTATATATCAGACTCTTGTTAACTGGTGAGTATAGCACAGCATAAGAAACTCAGAAGTTTCTCTGGCTGCAAATTTAAGACCATAGTTACCTTCACCCACCAGGTGTCAGAACTCTGTGAGGGGGAACTGGTTAGTCCAGCTCTTCAGATACAACAAACATGCAGGAAGAAAAAAAGTTCAACTACAGCACCCAAACACTGCTATGTATATTAGTGTCTTATGAGTGATTAGCCATTACCTGGTTCAAAAATAATTCACTCTTTTGCATGGAATTTCTCTTTCCAATCAGCCACTATAAACTCTTAGAGATTAGCCTTTTCTTAAATAGCATTTCTATTCAGAGGGATTTAAACTTTTCCCTTCATTTCTTAAAAATTTAACATGCCCTTAGTACAGCAATATAGATCCATACACATACCACTTATCCTTTTATCCTTTTCTTATTTTACTGTTTTAAAACTGTGTTACTTTTGAATCTAGAAAATGCTGTTCACAGCTTGCTTAATCTTTTAAATCCATTTTGGGATCTAGTATTGCCCCCATGTAGTCCTAGCTATATATATTAGCCTATAAAGATTTAAAAACAATGAACTAGGGAGTGTTCCAATCCAAGATGGCAACATAGGAAGATCCTGAACTGGGCGCACCAAATCTACACCTGTTTGTAGGCAATTCCTCTTGAAGAACTGAGGACTGACTTAACAGCTTCTGTACAATAAAAGATACACCACACAGAGAACAGCAAGAGAGACAGACATGGTAATCCACGGTACCCACCCCTGATGCTGCAAACTATAGTGGGGAGGATAGTAATGAGGTACCAGGAGCAGATTCATCTACCCTGGGCCACAGAAAATAAAAGCCCTAGCTTAAAAGAGTAACTAGAATATAAAGTAGCCCTTGAACCCTGCTAAACGGGAGGGGAGCTGCTGCAACTCTCTCTGGGTTGGAAGGTCTAATATGTGCCACAGCTTATGCACCCTCCCACAACCTTGACAGCATAGATGGGAGCAGGGTCCAGGTGTCCTAACCAGCCTGCCACCTCAGTAAGCCCTGACACCAGCCCCAGCTGTCCCACCAAGACAGCCCTATGGTGGTGCACACCAGGAAGCCCTGGTCGGCGCTCACTATAGCTCCACCTATCTCACCACACTGAGGCAGGCACAAAGCACACTGGAACACTTCAGACCTGCACCACTGTGGTTTCAGACAGCTTTTCAGCACACCCCCAGCTGATGCCTTTTTTCAGCTCCAGCTGCCCTGCCAGGACACCCACACTTGAGCTTCCTTGCAGGGCACCCTCCATACAGAGAACCCTAGAGTGACCCCAGCCTATGCCTATTTCAGCTATAATTGTCCAAGTTGTCCCCTTTACAAAGCACCCAGTGACGTGCCCAGCCAGCAACCCACCTCAGCTCCAACTGCCCCCATCAAAGTACCTTCTGCACATCCCAGAACACCCCAGCTTACACCCACTTAGATTTCAGCCATCCTGTCAGGGTGCCCTCTGCACGGAGAACCCCAGGACTACCCATGGCTTGCGCCCACTTCAGCATTTGCTTTCCTGCCAGGGCACCCCATGCCAAGAGCCTCAGGACCCACCCCCAGCCCACACGAACTTAATCTACCACTTTTCTACCAGGGCAGCCCCAGCAGGGGGTACACTGCAACCCCCATCCCATGCCAGACAGCAAAAGTCACCAGATATATACAGTCTACACAGAGGACAACCACACATAAAGACCATTCCTTCAAGTTTAGGAGGAGTAGCTCTTCTGCCTAATTCATAGAAACAAACACAAAGTTAGCAAAATGAGACAGGAATGTGCTCTAAATGAAAGAACAAGACAAAACCTCAGAAAAAGAAATTAATGAAATCAAGATAAGCAATATGCTTGAAGAATTTAAAGTAATTGATCATAAAGATGTTCACTGGACTACAGATAAGAGTGGGAGAACTCCATGAGAACTTTAACAAAGAACTGGAAAATAAAAACCAGAGTTGAAGAATACAACTGAAATGAAAACTACATTAGAGGGAATCAAAAGTAGATTAACGATGCAGAAGAATAATCTGGAAGATGGGGTAATGGAAAGCAGCCAAACTGAACAGCAAAGATATATTTTTTTTTCTTAAGTAAAATCTATGCCCAGCGTGAGGCTTGAACTCACAACTCTTTGATCGAGTCGCATGTTCTACCTACTGAACTAGTCAGCTGTCCCCCTCCTGCCACCCGCCCCAAATAAAGACTTTTTAAAAATGAGGATAGGTTGGGGCGCCTGGGTGGCGCAGTCGGTTAAGCGTCAGACTTCAGCCAGGTCACGATCTCGCGGTCCGTGAGTTCAAGCCCCGCGTCGGGCTCTGGGCTGATGGCTCAGAGCCTGGAGCCTGTTTCCGATTCTGTGTCTCCGTCTCTCTCTGCCCCCCGCCTGTTCATGCTCTCTCTCTGTCCCAAAAATAAATAAACGTTGAAAAAAAAAATGAGGATAGGTTAAGGGATCTGTTGACAACATCTAGTGAACAAACATTCATATTATAAGGACTCCAGAAGGAGAGAAAGGGGCAGAAATTTATTTGAAGAAATAATAGCTGGAAATTTCCCAACCTAGGGAAAGAACTAGACATCCAGATTCAGGAAGCATTTTAGAGCCCCACCCCTAAGATGAACTCAAGGTCCACACCACAACACATAATTAAAATGTCAAAGGCTAAAGAGAGAATTGTAATAGTAAGAAAGAAGGAAACCCCTTAAAAACTCTCAGCTGATTTTTCAGCAGAAACTTTGCAGGCCAGAAGAGTGGCATTATACAGTCAAAGTGCTGAACAGAAAAAAACAAAAACAAATAAAAAACCCTACAATCAAGAATACCTGACAAGATTATCATTCGGAATTCAAGGAGAGAGAGTTCCCATACAAAAGGTAAAGGAATTTATCACCATTAAACTGGCCTTCCAAGAATGCGAAAGGGACTTCTTTAAATGGAAAAGAAAAAAACATATTAGACATAAGGAAACTATATATAAAAAGATGTAAAACTGGCAATATAAACATAAACCATGGAGAGGGGAGTGAAAAGGAAGTTCTTTTCGAATGTGTTATAAATGCCCATGAATTCAGTATAGACTGCTTTATATTTAGGATGCTCTTTATGAACCTCATGCTAACCACAAACCCAAAACCAAATTAGGTTAAAAGAAAAAAAGAAAAAAAAAGGAAAAAGTACAGTATATGGGATATAGTCAGTGGTATTTTAACAGTGTTGCATGGGGACAGATGGTAGCTACATTTGTGATGGTCACAGCATAACAGAGTTGCTCAATGATTATGTTGTACTTGTAATATTGTGTCAACTACACTCAAAGTGAAAAAAAAGGGGGTGCCTGAGTGGCTCAGTAGGTTAAATTAAGTGTCTTGATTTTGGCTCAGGTCCTCATCTCACAGTTCATGAGTTTGAGCCCTGCTTTGGGCTCCTCTCTCCCCCTCCCTCACTCTGTGTCCCTCCCCTACTCATTCTCTCTCTCTGTCTCTCTCTGTCAAAATAAATATTAAAAAAAAAAAAAAAAGAAAGAAATGAAATGAGGGGTTCCTGGGCAGCTCAGTTGGTTAAGGGTCCAACTTCAGCTCAGATCATGATTTCATGGTTCGTGAGTTCGAGTCCTGTGTCCGGCTCTGTGCTGACAGCTCAGAGCCTGGACCCTGTTTCAGATTCTCTGTCTACCTCTCTCTCTGCACCTCCCCCCTCACACTCTGTCTCAAAAATAAACATTAAAAATTTTTTTTAATGAAAAAGAAGAGAAAGCCAAATATAACACTACAGAAAGTCAGCAATCACAAGGAAAGCTAGGAACAGAGAAAAGCTACAGAAACACCCAGAAAACAATCAACAGAATGACAGTAAGTATACAGCTATTAATAATTGCTTTAAGTGTAAATGGTCTAGGGGTGCCTGAGTGGCTCAGTCGGTTAAGCGGCCTAAGCGGCCGACTTCAGCTCAGGTCATGATCTCTCAGTCCATGAGTTCGAGCCCCGCGTCGGGCTCTGTGCTGACAGCTGAGAGCCTGGAGCCTGTTTCAGATTCTATGTCTCCCTCTCTCTGACCCTCCCCTGTTCATGCTCTGTGTCTCCCTGTCTCAAAAATAAATAAAACGTTAAAAAAAAATTTTTTTTTAAATGTAAATGGTCTAAATGTTCCACTCAAAAGACATAGGATGGTGGAATGGATTAAAAAATCAAGACTCATCTATCTGTTGCCCAAGAGACTTGCTTTGGGCCTAAAGACACATACAGACTGAAAGTGAAGGGATGGAAAAACTTATTAGGCAAATGAAAGCAAAAAGAAAAGCCAGAGTAGCAGTTAAACTTTAAAACAGACTGTAACAAGAGTTAAAGAAGGGCATCACATAATAATAAAGGTACCTATCCTATCTATGCACCCAACATACGAATCTAGATACATAAGGCAAACATAAGCAGACAAAGGGAAAAATTAATGGTAATGTAGTAATGGTAGGGAACTTTAACTCTCCACTTATATCAATGGATAGATCATAAAGGCAGAAAGTCAACAAGGACATTGTCTGTGAACAACACATTAGACTAGATGCACACAATAGACACATACAGAACATTCCATCCAAAAGAGCAGAATACACATGCTTTCAAGTGCACATGGAGCATTCTCTAGAACAGATAGCATTAGGGGACAAAATAAGTCTAAATAAATTTAAGAAGACTGCATCTTTTCTGAACACAACAGTATGAAACTAGAAGTCAATCTAAAGAAAAAAAAATATACACGTGGAGGGTAAACAACATGCCACTACACAAAAAATACATGGAGACAAAGGGAAACGGAAACACAATGGTTCAAAATCTTTGGGACACAGCAAAAGCTGTGCTAAGAAATTTATAGCAATAGAAGCCTACCTCAAACAACAAGAAACTTAACCTTACGCCCAAGGGAACTAGAAAAAGAACAAAACCGAAGATAAGTAGAAGGAAGGATATAATGAAGATAAAAGAAGTAAATGAAACAGAGTTTAAGAGAAACAAAGATCAAGGAAACCAAGAACTGGTATTTAGAAAAGATAAATGAAATTGATAAACCTTTACCCAGAGTCATTGAGAAAAAATAAGACAGGACCCAAATAAAATCAGAAATGAAAGAGAAGTAACAACTGACACCATAGAAATACAAAAGCTTGTAAGAGTATTATGAAAAATTATATGCCAACAATTGAAGAACCTAGAATAAATAGGTAAATTCCTAGAAACCTATAATTTTCCAAAACTGAATCAGGGAAAATGGAAGTCTGAACAGACCAATTACTAGGAACAATACAGAAGTGATAATCCAAAAACTACCAATAAAGGTCCAAGATCACATGCATTCATAGGTAAATTCTACCCAACACTTAAAAAAGAGTTAATGCTAATCATAATATTACCATAAACTTAGTGGCTTAAAAAAACACAAATTTATTATCTTGCATTTCTATAGGTTAGAAGTCTGACATGGGTCTCCCTAGATTAAAATCAAGGTGTCAGCAGGGATGGATTTCTTTTGGAGGCTCTAGGGAAGAATCTGTTTCCTTGTCCTTTCCAGTTTCTAAAGTTAATTCTCCTCAAACTATACCAAAAAAATAGAAGAGAAAGGAAAGCTTTTAAATACATTCCATGAGGCCAGAGTTACCTTGATACTAAAACCAAAGACAACAGACAAAAAGAATACTATAGGCCAATATCCCCAATGAACAAAGATGCAAAAATCCTCATCAAAATATTAGCAAACCATATTTAACAATACATTAAAAAGATCATTCAACAGTCAGGTGGAATTGATTCTGGGGATACATGGATAATTCAATACTGGCAAATCTATTATATATTTATTTATAAGAGGAAGAGTAAAAACCATATCATCTCAATAGATGCAGAAAAAGCATCTGACAAAATTCAACATCTGCTCATGACAAAAAGTCAACAAAGTGAGTTTAGAGGGAACACACCTCAACATAATAAAGGTCATACGTGAAGAATTTGCAGCTTACACTTAATGATGAAAAACTGGGAGCTTCTCCACTATAATCAGGAGCAAGACAAGGATGTCCACTCTCATCACTTTTGTTCAACATAGTACTGGAAGTACTAGCCACAGCAACCAGAAATAAAAGAAACCCATATTGGTAAGGGAGGAATTAAAATGCCACTATATGTAGGTAAAAAGAACTATGCAAAGAAAACCCTAAAGACTTCACCAAAAGGTATTAGAATGAATTCAGTAAAGTTGCAGGATACAAAATTAATACACAGAAATCAATTATGTTTCTATACACTAATAATGAAGTAGCAGAAAGATAAATTAAAAACATAATTCCATTTACAATTGCACTACACATAATAAAATACCCAGGAATAAACTTAACCAGGAAGGTGAAAGAACATGTACTTTAATGAAAAAAAAACAATGATGAAAGAAATTAAAGATAACATAAGCAGATGGAAAGATATTCCATGCTTATGGATTGGAAGAATACTGATAAAATTCCTAATACACAGAGCAATCTACAGATTCAATGCAATCTCTATCAAAATACCAATAGCATTTTTCATAGAACTAGAATAATCCTAAAATTTGTATGGAACCACAGAAGACCTCAAATCGCCAAATAAATCTTGAGAAGGAAGAACAAAGCTGGATTTCACATCCCAGATTTCAAGATGTAGTAGAAAACTGTAATAACCAAAACAGTATTATACTAGCACAAAAATAGATGCAGATCAATGGAACGGAATAGGGAGCCCAGAAATAAATACACACTTACATGGTCAATTAATCTATGACACAGAATGCAAGAATACACAATAAAGAAAAAGTCTCTTCAATAAATAGTGTTGGGAAAACTGGACAGCTACATGCAAAGACTGAAACTGAACCACTTACTTACACCATACATAGAACCAAACTCAAAATGGAATAAAGACCTAAACGTGAGAGCTGAAACCATAAAATGCCAGAAGAGAACATTAGGCAATAATTTCTTTGACATCAGCCATAGTATAATTTTTCTGCATATGTCTCCTAACACAAGAGAAAACAAAAGCAAAAATAAGTTATTGGGTCCACACCAAATAAGCTTTTCCACAATGAAGAAAAACAAAACTGAAAGATAACCTACTGAATGGCAGAAGATATTTGCAAATGACATATCCAATAAAGGGTTAGTATCCAAAATATGTAAAGAGCTTATAAACTCAAACCAAAAAAGCCAAATAATCCAATTAAAAAAATGGGCAGAAGACCTGAATAGACTTGTTTCCAAAGAAGACTTACAAATAGCCAACAGACACATGAAAAGATGCTCACCATCACTAGTCATCAGGGAAATGCAAATCAAAACCACAATGTGGGATCACTTCACACATTGCCAGAATAGTGAAAATCAGAAACACAAGAAACAAGTGTTGGTGAGGATGGGGAGATAAGGGAATTCTTGTGCACTGTTGATGGCAATGCAAATTGGTACAGTCACTGTGGAAAACAGTACAGAAGTTACTCAAAAAATTAAAAATAGAATTACCATACGATCCAGTAATTCCACTACCAAGTATTTACCCAAAGAAAATGAAAACACTAATTTAGAAATACCTATGCACTCCTATTTTTACAGCCAAGATATGGAAGCAACTCAAGTGTCCATTGTTGACACATGAATGGATAAGAAGAGTGGTATACATACACAATGGAATATTACTCAACCATAAAAAGAAAGATCTTGCTATTTGCAACAACATGAATGGACCTAGAGAGGGTATTATGCGAAATAAGTCCAAGACAAATACCATAGGATTTCACTTATATGTAGAAACTAAGAAACAAAGGAATAAACAAAACCCAGAAACAGACCCATAAATACAGAACACAAATTGATGTTTGCTAGAGGGGAGAGAGGGTAAAATGGGTGAAGGAGAGTGGGAGATACAGCTTAACAGTAATGGAATGAATAAGTAATGGGGATGAAAGGTACAGCACAGGGAATGTAGTCAGTGGTATTGTAATTGCACTATATGGGGACGGATGGTAGCCACACTTATAGTGGGCACAGCACAATGTATAGACTTACCAAACCACTGTGTTGTACACCTGAAAATAACCTTATATGTCAACTATACTTCAGTGAGGAAAAAAGTGAACTCAACAAATGCCTTTACATCAGTTATCACACATTTTCTTGCATGCTTCATCAAAATGTTGAGCTATCAATACACAGTGACATTGCAAACACACTTAGAGATAAAAATTATTAAATGACCTAACAAGTTTTAAAAACTCCTATTCCAAAACACAGTTATATGTTCTATTACTTTCCTATTGCTTATCATAACATTACCATAAACTTAGTGGCTTAAAAAAACACAAATTTATTATCTTACATTTCTATAGGTTAGAAGTCTGACATGGGTCTCCCTAGATTAAAATCAAGGTGTCAGCAGGGATGGATTTCTTTTGGAGGCTCTAGGGAAGAATCTGTTTCCTTGTCCTTTCCAGTTTCTAAAGACTGCCTTAAATTCCTTGGTTAATGCCCCGGTTTCCTCCATCTTCAAGGCGAATAAGTATCATTCTGACCTTTCCTGCTTCCTTCCACATTTAAGGACCCTTTGGATTATACCGGACTCCTCAAACAACCCAGAGTTATATCCCTACTTTAAGGTTGATTGTCAACCTTAATTCCATTTGCAATCGTAATCCCCTTTTGCCATGCAAGGTAGCTTACAGTTTACAGGAATTTGGATTTAGACATCTTTGGGGCACTGGTCTTCTCCCCACCATGTAAAATTTTTTCCATATGTACCCTAAACATTGCTTTATGAAGTTGTCAGAGATTCACTTTGAAATTCAGTATTTTGCAACTATTAAATAATCTTCCTGATTAGCAAAGCAGTTTCTTTTACAGTATCAGTTTCAGTCTAAATCGCAAAATGTAGGGGCGTCTGGGTGGCTCAGTCAGTTAAGCGTCCAACTTCGGCTCAGGTCATGATCTCACAGTTCGTGGGTTCGAGCCCCGCATCAGGCTCTGTGCTGACAGCTCAGAGCCTGGAACCTGCTTTGGATTCCATGTTTCCCTCTCTTCTCTGCTCCTCTCCTGCTCACACTCTTTCTCTCTCTCAAAAGCAAAATAAACATTAAAAAAAAAATTTAAATCGCAAAATGTACTTCTTGGGAGTCTACTGGATGTCTAATGAAATTTTCATTTTCCTATTTAACTAGATTATTGTACCCTCTATAGGAAAGAAATGGCATTTTTGTCCAGCTACTGCTTATCAGTTCAAAATTTTTGAGTAGTATAAAGATAACTAATACTAAGAAGCCATTGGGGTATTATATGGTCTCATTAAAACCACCCTAAATGGCCTTAAAATTTATTTCTTATGGAGATGCTTAACTATGTTCTTATTTCATCAACCCATCAGCTGGTGAGATGATACATTACTAAGCTCAATTCTCAAAACCTATTATATACACCTTTTCAAAATTATAAAGCATGTCGCTGTATGCCAGTGCCAGAGAGAAAAAGCTTAAGTTCATTGTCAGTTTATATCAAAACTGTCAATGAAAGAGGGGATGAATGAAATAGGATTAAGAGGTATCATCTTCTAGTATATAAAGATAACTATATAAAGATAACAGCAGGATATAATGTACAGTAGAGGGAATATAGTCCATAATATTGTACCAACTCTGTAGGGAGACAGAGGGCAACTAGACTTCTTGTGGTAACCATTTTGTAACGTATGAGAATACTGAATCACTATGTTATAAACCTGAAATTAATACAACATTCTACTTCAATTATTCTTCAACTAAAAAAATCAGCATCTTAGTATAATTGTTTTACTTAAAAACTACAAAAAAAAAAAGTTTTGGAGGATTATCAGGTGTAGAGAGAGAATATATTTTCTTGAATTAAGGCAGATCCTAAGAGTTCATGTACTGGCTCCCATCCTTCAGACACTTGCTTTTCAGGTTTATACTTGATACTCTACCAGTGTATTTACTTAGTGAACAAGTACTCAAAGTAATTTCTTAGACTTTCAAATTGTGCTTATGTTTAAATGCAAATAAATAAAAAAGTTAAATAAAAAAGGTATGTGGCTTACTTGGTTATGTTTTGACAACATGACTCCATCTCATAAAGCTTCTGTTGTCCCACATTTTCCATCACCGCCATTGAACTTATTCTGAATATATCTCCAAAGCTGTAATACAAAATACAGTCGCTTTCATGTCATCTCAGCTGGTAGCGTGAGAAATCTTGAGATTGCATAGCTACTTAAAAATTTCAAAATATGCAAAAATAGTATGTATAAAATCAGGTAGCAATGCTTTATAGTCTAAATATATCACATCTACAAAGTTCAGAAATGTGAAAGTTAATTTGTAACAGCTTCCCTCAAGTTATAAAAAGAAAAAATGACTATAGAAACTTAATCTACTTTATGAGTTAACAAATATATACATAAATAATACAGTTATTGAAGTTATAGATTAGAGACCACTAATTAAAAATTCAGAAGGCAAAGATGGGACACCAAATTATCTTAGCAAACATAGGAAACAATTCATAACACTCCAATACAAGTAAAATAGGCACTTAAGTAAAAAAAACTGCAAAAATGACTTCATTGTTCTAAAAATACTAGCTAATAATGAAGATTCAAAATACAGAATTATTAAACATCATCTATAGTGTGCTCTCTAGAAAAGCTTTTTTAAAAGTTACTTCTGAAGAGGAGTTATACATACCTGCACATCCTTGGTAACAATTCAATAGATTTACTCACTGATGAGTAACAAACCTCCCATGTTATATTAATTCCCGTATCAAATGCAACCGTGGCCACGACTATCTAATCTGTTTTTACACTTTATGTTAATTAAATTAAGTTAAAATATTTTTAATGTTTTTTTTTTTTTAATTTATTTTTGAGTCAGAGGGAGACAGAGCATAAGCAGGGGAGGGGCAGAGAGAGAGGGAGACACAGAATCTGAAGCAGGCTCCAGTCTCCGAGCTGTCAGCACAGAGCCTGACACGGGGCTCATACCCACAAACCGTCATGACCTGAGCTGAAGTTGGACGCTTAATCGATTGAGCCACCCAGGCGCCCCATCATTCTATAATTTTAGAACCAACTGAATTGTAACCAAGGCTCTACTTCAGTAAAGGGTTTAAATTAAAAAAAAAAAAAAAAAAAAAAGGGAAAAAAAAAAAAAAAGAGCCACAGAAGCATACCTTAGAAACATTTAACATGGTAGCTGAAATTCCTAATGTTTTAAAACCATTAACTGGTCTTCCCTAAGAGAGATCAATGGGCAAATCACAATGGTAAAACCTAAAAGAAAAAGTAACTACCTTAAAATTTACACTTTTTCCAGAATAAGTTTCTACCACTCACCTGAGGGCATCACGCATTAATATACTTCCTATTTTTTAGCCTCATTAATAGAGGCAATAAACAAATGATCATTAACCAAATAAGCAAATAGAAGATTACAGGGAAATCTCCTTTATTCAATACTATAAAAATAGGGGCGCCTGGGTGGTTCAGTCAGTTAAGCATCTGACTTCAGCTCAGGTCATGATCTCACAGTTCGTGGGTTCAAGCCCTGCGTCGGGCTCTGTGCTGACAGCTCAGAGCCTGGAGCCTGTTTCAGATTCTATGTATCCCTCTCTCTCTCTGCCCCTCCCCTGTTCACGCTCTGTCTCTGTCTCAAGAATAAACTAACATTAAAAAATAATAATAAAAATAGGTATCATTTTGAATTTTTACTTTATCATTTTTTAACAATCAGTATTGGTAATCTCAGCAAAATAACATAAATCTAGTCAAATACTGCCCAGTTATATCAGGAAAAAATTACTACAAAGCTTTCCAAAGAAAAGATAGCAACCTGTATAGTTAAGAATGGTAGTTACATAAGCGTTCTTCCACACTCACTGTACCAGATTAATTTATGCTGAGTAGAAACTGATGAATAGTTTATTGACTGAAGTTTTTTTTTTTAATATTTATTTTATTTGAGAGAGAGAGAGATGGCATGAGCAGAGTAGGGGCAGAGAGACAGAGAATTCCAAGCAGGCTCTACACTGGGAGCACTCAATGAGATCATGACCTGAGCAGAAATCAAGAGTTGGATGCTCAACTGACTAGGCCACCCAGGCACCCCTTGGCTGAAGTTCTGAAAGTATATCCCTTTCTCTTATTACTGAAACTGTCTGCAGCTATATAGCTATTCTACATTATTAAAATTGCTGACCTCTGTAGTTTGTTCCTTAAAATAACCTGAGACAGAGAGCAGATAAATTAAAAACTATACTCAGATTCAGACTTTATCAGGGATTTTACCATCTCAAATAGTCTCTCTGCTGTATTTTCACATTCTCCCTCATCAATGGTAACTTGTCATCACATTTAAACATGGGCAAGCCTCTCTCATCTTTGAAAAACCCTGGATACCTAATTTAGGGCACCCTCTCTTTTTCCCTTCACAGCAGTTCTTTCCAAAGAATATCCCATTCCTTAGCCCCCCATCCTCAATTTCTCTCCCCTCTCTCTCCATTCCCACGTAAATTCTTTCTCCAAATGTACCCTACTTCAGTGAACAACTTCACCATTTGTCCCAGCCTAGAATTTGGACATCATTCTAGACTATCCCTTCTCCTACCCCCATCCAATGAATACCAAGTCCTTCTGAATCTACCTCCTAATTATTTCTATAATTCCTCCGTCTTCTAAACCACAATTCTGGCAAGTCTCTTACCGGCATAAAACCCTTCCATGGTTTCCCACTAATCTAAGGAAAATTTTATAGTATCTTTCAAGACTCTTTCCACGTGCCTTGCCCCTCACTGCCTGCCACACTGAAATTCTTCCAGATTACTGATATTCCCTACACACATGTTCTTACTTTTGGGCTCTCAGAAATACTGCTCCGCTGAATGAACACTCTTCCTTACTCTGCTATCCTTTCTTTGCGTACTTATCCTTCAGCTTTTAGCTCAAATGCCACTTCCTCAGACAGCCTTCTCTGGACAGCCCCTAGACCAGATCTTTGCACTGACTTAATTCCCTATTAACACCTTTATCACAAAACCTTTACTACAATTGCTTGCAATTACCTATACTCACTAGACTGGGGTCAATAAACTAAGAACTGGCTGCTTGTTTGGGTAAATAAAGTTTTAATTTTCATCTAATATTTTTCTACATGGTTTATGTAGGTTGAGTAGATTAATGATTAAGATTTAAAGAATCCTTACACTTTTCTCTGTTAATTTTCAATGTCTACAAGAACTGTTTTTCATTAACCTTTTTTAAAGTTTATTTATTCATATTGTAAAACAGAGATCAATAGGACTTTAATAGCTAGAGAGGAAAAATCAATGCCTGGCTTCAAAGCTTCAAAGAATAGGCTGATTTTCTGTTAGGAGCTAACAGAGCCAATGCTCATTTACCATTCCAAAACTCATAGGGGCAAGAATTATGCTAAATATACTCTATGTTCAGTAAGCCTGAATGACAGCACATTTGTTTATAACATGTTTACTAAGTACTTTAAGCCCACTGTTGAGACCTAGTGCTCAGGGGGAATAAAACAAAGAAAGATTTTTTCCATTGATAGTGCATCTGGTCACCCAAGAGCTCTGATGGAGCTCCATCTCTGATGGAGATGTCCAAGAGATTCATCTTGTTTTCACGCCTGATAACACAACATCCATCTGCAACCCATGGGTCAATACGTCATTTTTGACTTTCAAGTCTTATTATTTACAAAATACATTTCATAAGGCTATAGCTGCCACAGATAGGGATTGCTCTGATGGATCTGGGCAAAGTCAATTGAAAACCTGGAAAGGATCTGCCATGCTAGATGCTATTCAGAAAATTCATTATTCATGGGAAGAAGTCAAAATATCAATATTAACAGGAATTCAGGAAAAGTTGATTCCAACCCTCATGGATGACTTTGAGGGTTCAAGATTTCATTGGACAAAGTCACTGCAGATACAGTAGAAACAGCCAAAGAACTAGAATTAGAAGTAGAGCCTGAAGACGGGAGTGAACTGCTGCACTCTCGTGATAAAAATAACAGGAGTCATCTTAGGGGTGAGCGAATAAAGTGGTTCTTGAAGATGCTGTAAAAATTGTTGAAAGAACAACAAAGGATTTAGAGTATTACATAAACTTACTAGTTAATAAAGGAGCAGCAGCAGGTTTTGAGAGGACTGGCTCCAATTTTGAAAGAAGCTCTACTATAGGTAAAATGCTACCACATGTACAGAGAAATCATACATGAAAAAAAGGAAAAGCCTACCAATGTGGCACACTTGATTGCTGTCTTGTTTTAAGAAATTGCCACAGCCATCCCAACTTTCAGCAACCACCACCCTGATCAGTCAGCAGCCATGAACATCGAGGGAAGATGCCTGACCAGCAAAAATACTATACTCACTGAAAGCTCACTGAAAGCTCATTTTTCAGCAATAAAGTATTCTTTTGTTTTAAGTTTATTTACTTATTTTGAGAGATAAAGAGGGGGAGAGAGTGTGAGTTGGGGAGGAGCAGGGAGAGAGAAATCCCAAGCAGGCCCCCACGCTGACAGTAGAGCCTGAAGCAGGCCTCAAACCCATGAACCGTGAGATCATGACCTGAGCTAAAACCAAGAATTGGATGCTCAACTGACAGAGCCACCCAGGCACTCCAGCAATAAAGTATTCTTAATTAAGATATGAACATTGTTGTTCGAGACATTCTATTGCAAACTTAATAGATCACAGTATAAATATAATTTTTATATGCACTGGGAAACCAAACAATTCATTTGCCTTACTTTATGATATTGGCTTTATTGTAGTGGTTAGACACAAACCTATAAGATCTCTGAGGTATGCCTGTATCACCAGAAAAGTAGGGAATATATGTGGGAGTAGATTCTAAGGATACTAAATCAGAGTGAACAGAACAAAATAGGTAAAAAGCTAAATTTACTGATACAAAAATTCTGGCTTAGTGCATTAAATACAGTGGCCAGGAGTGGCTCTAATAATTTACTTAGCTGTTTGCCAGAAACCTGGCTCCAATGATGAATGTCAGAAAGTTGGGCTGGAATGACACAGGTGTAGATTCCAATCACACTGAAGTGCTAGAACTTCCTAGGTATAGTCTAAAAAGGGAGTCCAGAGGCTTAGGGAGATGGGAATGCTAGAGTGGATTATCAGGTAGATTACTATCTACTCTCTTGCTGTGTCCACCAGGAAAATCCAGAGGACACTCCCTTCACTAAGGTTGTGAAAAATACATTAATAAGGGGAGCCCCAGCATCCCTGAAGAACTCATAGTGGCTGTTCTCTTTAAGCTAGGAATGACAGTAAGGAAAGTATTGCCTTTGAACTAGGTCAACAGAATCAACAAGAATGATGGATTCCAAGGTATGGGAGGTAAATGGTAGCAATTCAATTCATAACCAAAGAAAAGGTACATGTGTTGCTATAAGAGGCAAGAGAACAGAAGCAGTAATCAGAATAGTCCACAGAGAACTCTGGCATTGGCTAGTTGGTCATGATGTCCTTGAAACAGATTACTCAATCTGAATATGCAGAATACAAAGCCCTGATTCTGGTAAATGGAAGTTTGACCTGAATCGCTACAGAGTCAGAGTCCTTCAACCAGTTCCCAGAAATGACCCAATTTATAGACAAAGAGTCCCTTGAATAAAGTGGAGGTTGGGACGCTTTGAGGAAGAATTCTATTACATAACTAAAATTTTATGTAGTAAGTCTTCACACTAGTATTCTCCAGAGGAACTTATCAGAGTAATTACGTACTGGGGAAAGGAAAATAACTTCTCAGAAATTACTGGACATTAACTCTGAAATGACAGTTTCTGGAAGACTAAAATGCCATGGTGATCCACCAGTCAAAACACGGACTGGACTTTATAAAAGTCACATGATCGGTGCAGTTTTGCTCAGGTTCATTACAGAGTGGGCCCAGGAGGTCCTCTAACCTACTCTACGGTTATTTCCCCGGTTCCAGATCATATTATCAGAACAGACATATTCAGCAACTAACCAAATCCATGTATTGGTCCCCTGGCCTATGACTAAGGACTATTGTGGTAGGAAAGATCAAGTAGATGCCAGTATAACTGCCCTTACCTACCAAAACAGTGGATACAATACCGTTTGTCCCATAGATAGGATTCTTGGGTCTAGGGATCAGGGTGGAAATGGGAGTGGGTCCTCTTACAATTGCCTCCTAGTGATCCACCAGTGAAATGCTTGCTTCCCATCCCTGAAATTTTGAACTTTGCTGGTTTAGAGGTCTGGGGCACCTGGGAGGCTCAGTCAGTTAAGCATCCGACTTTGGCTCAGGTCATGAACTCATGGTTGGTGGGTTCGAGCCCCACATCAGACTCTGTGCTGACAGCTCAGAGCCTAGAGCCTGTTTCAGATTCTGTGTCTCCCTCTCTCTCTGCCCCTGCCCTGCAGAGGCCTACAAAACCCAAATACAAGCAAACTGCTAAGGCAAGTCCACACACCAGGCAAGGATGTGTGACTATTTAGATACTTGCTGAGAGCAAAAGAATAAGGAATGGGAAACTGAAGAAGACAGTTATAAAATAACATCTAATGACCACATGATCAAGTGAGAAACAGGACTGTAATAACTCTAAGTGTTTCTTATTTTCTTGTCGTTGGTGGTATGTATGTATGTATGTATTTAGGTCCCTTTTCCTATTTTCCTAACATCTAAATAAAATGTGTTAATAGTAGCTGACTTCACATCTCAGGAGTTAAGTTAGAGGATTACCAAAGAAGGATGTGATTCAGCAGGAAGAGGAATGAGCATCATCCAAAGATGAATAACAAGAACCTGTGCCCTTTTCGGGGGGAGAGGAAGAGTTTATCTTTGGTTGTACAAGGGACAGTTGTTTCCTTGGACTGCCAGATATATGGAAGGTAGAAGTGAAAGAGTGCCCTTGTTTTCCATATGTGAAAAGGTTAATTAAGGCCAGGATTGATGACCTCACTGGCACAGGGCAGCACCGAGCCCACAACTCTGGGTGCTGCTAGATATCCTCGGGGAAAGAGCAGAGTCTGCAGCTCACCCAGATGCTGTTGGTTCTCCTTCAGCTTCTCTGAACCCTCAGCCAAGCAGTATGCCAGTCCATGTGCATGTACACCCACTCCTGAATCATCCACACTGGAGACTGTGAGGCACTGAGACTAATACAGGTTCTGCTAAGAAACACGATTCATGATTCACAGGTTGCAGTTTGCCTTTGCACCCCCACTGTACATCACCTTCTTTTCCTGACCGCTGGCGTGGACTTCAGTGCCAGACACACAGGTGACAAACGCCAGGGAAGAGCTTGACCACTTCACACAATCACATAAGGTTAAATCCCTCCAGTAAATCCCTTGTATCATGCATAGTGCCTCTGCTTCTCCGATCAAACCCTAACTGACAGAGAACTTCCGATCCAAGATGGCAACATAGAAGACCCTGAACTCATCTCCTCCACAGACACAACAAATCTACACCTATTAACAGAGCAATTCCTTCTGAAGAACTGCAAGGAGACTGAACAGCTTCTGCACAAAAGATAGAGCACATGAAAAACAGCAAGAGACACACACCGTAACAAAGAAAATTCCCAGCCCCTATGCTGCAAACTACAGTGGGAAAGGATACTATTGAAGGGCCGGGAGCAGGTTCATCTGCCCTGGGACACAGAAAAACAGCCACAGTTTGGAAGGGAAATAAGAATATAAAGGAACCAGCCTTAGGCCACTACCAAATGGTGGGGCAGCTCCTAGAACTCTCTCCAGATCTGAGGCACTGGCAAGTGCCATGGTTAACGTTCCCAGTCCACCTTGACAGCACAGACGGGAGCGGGTTCCAGAAGCCATAGCTGGCCTGCTGCCTCTGCGAGCCCTGGTCATACTAGCCCTGAACCCCCTAGGACACAGAAAAAAAGCCACAGTTTAACAGAACAACTGAAATATAAAGGATCCAGCCCTAGAACTCCACCAAATGGCAAGGGAGCTGCTGGAAATCTCTGGATTGGAGGGCCTGGTGAGTGCCCTGTGTTCTCTTCCACCTTGCTAGCATGGATGGGAGCACAATCCAGGCACCCTAGCTAGCCTACTGCCTCAGTGAGCACTGGTCCCTAGTCTACACCATCCCAAGCCATCCTACCAAGGCAGCCCCAACGCAATGCACACTGCAGCACCCTGGTCAGCGCTCACTACAACTACAGCCAACCTGCCAAAGTGACACAGGCACAAAGCACCTGGGAACCACGCAGACCTGTACCATGTTGACTCCAGATGATATATGCTAGGACACCACAGTGCACAGCACTCCAGGACTTCCTGGCTCTTGCTCTCTTCTGCTCTAGCCACTCTGTGGCTCTAGCCACAGAGCACCACAGGAATCTCTGCCTTGCACCCGCCTTGGTTACAGCCACCTTGCCCAGGAACCATGGATTTGGGAGTGCCCTGGGAGACTCTCTGCCCCCGTCCCGCCTCACGGCCCCACAGGACACAACATGTGCGGAGCATCCCAGCACACCCTGGGTCATGCGCACTTCAGCTCCAGCCACCCCATGTAGGCGTCCCCTATGCTAAACACCCTAGGACACCCTGGCTTGCACCCACATCAGTTTCAGCTCTTGGGCCAGGGTACCATCTGTACAGAGAGGACTGCCCAGGCCAATGGCCACCTCAGCTCTGGCCATCCCACCAAGGCAGCACCAGCACAGAGGACCCCAGCATCCCTGGCCCATGCCAGGCAAAGCTCCAAGTCAATGAAAGCCACTAGGCACACACAGTCTGCACAGGGGACAACCACACATATACATAGGACTATTCTTTCAAGTTTAGGAGATGTAGCTGCTCAGCCTAATTCACAGAAACAAACACAAAAAAGTCCAAAAAAAAAAAAAAATGAGGAGACAAACCATATGCTCCATTTAGGAGAAAACAAAACCTCAGATAAAGGACTAAATGAAATGGATATGGCAAATCTACTTGATGAAGAATTCAAAGTAACGGTCATAAAAATGCTCACCGGACTAGAAAGTAGAATGGATAAGCTCAGTGAGAACTTCAACAAACAGATGGAAAATATAAAAGAGAACCAATGAGAGCCAAAGAATATGGTAACTGAAATAAAATACAATAGATCACAGGAAGCCGAAAAATAGTCCAGCAATCTGGAAGACAGGGTAATGGAGAACACCCAACCTGAATGTTTTATTTTATTTATTTTTTTAATGTATTTTTGAGAGAGAGAGAGAGAGAGAGCGAGCGAGCGCAGGCAGGGAAAGGGCAGAGAGAGAGGGAGACACAGAATCCAAAGCAGGCTCCAGGCTCTGAGCTGTCAGCACAGAGCCTGATGCAGGGCTTGAAACCATGAACTGTGAGATCGTGACCTGAGCCGAAGTCAGAAGGATGCTTCACTGACTGAGCCACCCAGAAGAGAATAGGGGTGCCTGGGTAGCTCAGTTGATTAAGCGTCTGTCTCCCAATCTTGGCTTAGGTCATGATCTCACGGTTCATGGTTTGAACCCCATGTCAGGCTCTGCACTAACAGCACAGGGCCTGCTTGGGATTTTCTGTTTCTTTTCCTCCTTCCCTCCCTTTCTCCCTCTCTCTCAAAAATAAATAAACATTTAATAAGAGGATAGATTCAGGGTCCTCTGTAACAACATTAAGCATAGTAACATTTGCATTAGAGGGGTGCAAGAAACAGAAGAAAGGGAGGAAGGGGCAGAAAACTCATATGAAGAAATAATAGCTAAAATAGTTCTCTAATATGGGGAACAAAACAGACATCCAAGGTTCAGTAAGTACAGGCAGCCCTTAAAAAAATGAACCCAAGGAGGTCCACACAAAAACACACAATGGAAATGGCAAAGATTAAAGAGAGAGTTTTAAAAAGGAGCAAGAGAGAAACAAAAAGTTATATTCAAGGAAAACCCCATGAGGCTATCAGCTGATTTTTCAGCAGAAACTTTGCAAGCCAGAAGAGAATGGCATGATATATTCAAAGTGGTGAAAAGAAAAAACCTGGAACCAAGAATACTCTACACAGCAAGGTTATCATTCAGAATTGAAGAAGGAATAGAGAGTTCCCGGACAAATAAAAAGTAAAGGAGTTCATCTTTAAGTGGAAAAGAAAAGGCCATAATTAAAAATTTAAACAATTATGAAAGGAAAAATATTCCATTAGTAAAATCAAACATAACAGTAAGGTAGTAGAGAAACCACTTATATAGCTAGTATGGTTAAAAAATAAAGAGAAGTAAAATCCACTGTACCTAAAATAAATTATAGGAACTCTCACAAAATAAAGAGATGTAAAAACTTCTAATATATACATAAATGTTGAGGAGGATAGTAAAATTGAAATTCTCTTAGAATGTGTTCAAACTCGGGGTGCCTGGGTGGCTCAGGCAGTTAAGTGTCCGACTTTGGCTCAGGTCATGATCTTACAGTTTGTGAGCTGGAGCCCCACGTGGGACTCTGTGCTGACAGCTTGGAGCCTGGAGCCTGCTTCAGATTCTGTCTCCCTCTCTCTCTGCCCTTCCCCACTTGCACTCTGTCTGCCTGTCTCTCAAAAATAAACAAACATTAAAAGTTCAAACTTGAGTAGACATCAGCTTAATTTACATTGGTATACACATGTTATATATGAACCTCATGGCAACCACAAGCCAATAACCTCTATGAGATATATAAATAATAAAGAGAAAGAAACCCAAGCATAACACTAAAGAAAGTCATCAAAAAGAAAAAAAGAAAAAAGAAAGTCATCAGTTACAAAAAAAGAGAGCAAGAGAATAAGGAACAAAGAACGACAACAACAACCAGAAAACAAGTAACAACATAGCAATAAGTATATATCTACTCATAATTACCTTAAATGTGAACAGTCTAAATATGCTGCAATCAAAACCTAGGAGCTGAAAGGAAAAAAAAAAAAAAAAAAAAAAACACAAAACAAGACCCATCTATATGCTGCCTACAAGAGACTCACTTCAGACCTAAAGAAACATACAGACTAAAAATTTAGAAATGAAACAAAATATTCCATGCAAATGGAGACAAGTGGAGATAGCAACATATCAGACAAAATAGACTTTAAAACAAAGACTATTATAACAAAGAAAGGAATTACATTACAATAAAGAGATCAATCCAACAAGAGTATATAGCAACTATATAATTCACTATGCAACCAACATTGGAACATCTAAATACATAAAGCAAATATTAAGAGACATAAAGAGAGAAATTGATGGTAATGCAATAATAGGAGACTTTAACACCCCACTTACATCAACACACAGATCAAAACAGAAAATCAATGAGGGAACAATATCTTTGAGTAAAACATTAGACTAGATGGAGCTAACATACATACAGAATATTACATCAAAAAACAGCACAATATATATTCTTTTCAAGTGCACATAGGATATTCTTCAGGATAAATCACATGTTAGGCTACAAAAAAAGCCTCAAAAAACTTAAAAAGATTGAAATATTATAAATAATCTTTTCTGACCACAATGGTATGAAACCAGAGATCAATTATAAGAAAAAAGGGGGTGGGGGCAGACACAAACACATGGAGCTTAAATAACATGATACTAAGCCACCAACAGGTCAACAAAAAAAGCAAAGAGGAAATTAAAACAAAACAAAACAAACAAAACAAAACAAAAAACACATGGAGACAACTGAAAATAAAAACACAATGGTCCAAAATCTTTGGAACACAGTGAAAGCAGTTCAAAGAGGGAAATTTATAGCACTACAAGCCTACCTCAAGAAAAAAGAAAAATCTCACTCTAACCTTATACCTAAAGCAACTAGAAAAAGAACAAAGCCCAAAGTTAGTACAAGGAAGGAAATTATAAGCACCAGAAGAAGAAGAATAAATGAAATAGAGATAGAAAGAAGAGAAGGGAAAGGGAAAGGGAAAAAGGAAAAGAAAGGAAAAAGAAAAGAAATTCAGTAAAATGTGGTTTCCATGAGCTGGTTCTTTGAAAACATTAAAAAAAAAAAAAAAACACTTGATAAACCTTTAGTCCAACTCATCAAGAATAAAAGAGAGAGAACCAAATAAATTCAGAAATGAAAGGTAAATAACTGATACCACAGATATACAAAAGATTATGAGACTACTATGAAAACATATGCCAACAAATAGGACAATCTAGATGAAAAAATTCCTAGAAACACAACCTTCCAAAACTGAATCAGGAAGAAATAGAAACAGACCAATTATAGGTAAGGCAATTCAACTAGGATATCAAAAAACTATGAACAAAGAAAAATCCAAGACTAGATGGATTCACAGGCAAATTCTATCAGGCATTTAAAAAAGAGTTAATACCTATTCTCCTCAACTATTCCAAAAAATAGAAGGGGAAGGAAAGCTTCCCAATACATCCTATAAGGCTGGCATTACCCTCATACCAAATCCAGACAGATACCACAGAAACACACACACACACACACACACACACACCACACACACACACCACACACACACACACACACACAACTATAGGCCAATATCCCTGATAAATGCAGATGAAAAATTCTCAATATTAGCAAAGCACATTCAGCAATATATCAAAACAATCATTCACTATTATGAAAAATTATATGCCAACAAATTTGATAGCCTAGAAGAAATGGATAAATTCTTAGAAACATACAACTTCCAAAACTGTATCAGGAAGAAATAGAAACAGACCAATAACATCCCAAAACTGAATCAGGAAGAAATAGAAAATTTGAACAGAATGATAACCAGCAATGAAATTGAATCAGTTAATCAAAAAATTCCCAGCAAACAAAAGTTTAGCACCAGATGACTTCACAGATGAATTCTTACAAATATTTAAAGAAGAGTTAATACCTATTCTTCTCAAACTATTTCAAAAAATAGAAAAGGATGGAAAACTTCCAAATTCATTCCATGAAGCCAGCATTACCCTGATACCAAAACCAGATAAAGACACTACAAAGAGAACCACAGGTCAATATCTCTGATAAACACAGATGCAAAAACCCACAATAAAATATTAGCACACCAAATTTAACAATACACTAAAAAACAAAAAATCATTCACCAAGATCTAGTGGGATTTACTCCAGAGAGGCAAGGGCGGTTCAATTATTTGCAAATCAATCAATACGATACATCACATCACCAAGAGGAAAAATAAAATCATATGCTCAACTTAATAGATGGAGAAAAAGCATTTGATAAAATCAACTTCCATTCAGGATAAAAATTCTCAACAAATTAGGTTTAGAGGGAACATACCTCAACATAATAAAAGCCATACATGAAAAACCCACAGCTAACATCATACACATGATGAAAAACTGAAAGCTTTTATTCTAAGATTAGGAAAAGACAAGAATGTTCACTCTCACCACTTATTCAACACAGTTGGGAGTCCTAGCTGCAACAATCAGACAAAAAAATAAAAACCATCCATATTGGTAAAGAAGTAGAACTGTCACTATTTGTAGATTTCTATACTATATATAGGAAACTCTAAAGACTCTACTGAAAAACTATTAGAACAATAAAGTTGCAGGATACAAAATTAATATATAGACATATGTTGCAATTATATACACTAATAATGAAGTAGAAGAAAAATTATAAAAACAATTCCATTTACAACTGTACCAAAAAGAATAAAATACCTAGGAATAAACCTAACCAAAAAAAGTGAAAGACCTGTAAACTACAGGACACTGCTAAAAGAAATTGAAGAAAACACAAATAAATGGGAATATTCTCCGCCCACAGACTAAAAGAAGTGACATTGTTAAAATGTTCATAATGTCCACAGCAATCTACAGATTTAGTGAAATCCCTATCAAAATTCTAATGGCATTTTTCATAAAACTAGGGCAAATAATCCTAAAATTTGTATGGAACCACAGAAGACTTCAAATAGCAATCTTGACAAAGAAGAAACAAAACTGGAGTTATTACAATCTCAGATTTCAAGATATATTCTAAAACTTCAGTAACCAAAACAATATGGTACTGGCCCCAAAACAGACACACTGATCAATGGAACACAATAGAGAGCCCAGAAATAAATCCACATCTATACGGTTAATTTACGACAAATGAAGCAAGTATATACAATGGAGAAAAGATAGCCTTTTCAATAAATGGTTAGGAAAACTGGGCAGATACATGAGGAAGAATGAAATTGGACCACTTTCTTACACCAAATACTAAAACAAACTCAAAATGGATTAAGAATGAAGTGTGAGCCCTGATACCACAAAAATCCTCAAAGAAAACATAGGCAGTGATCTCTTGGACATTCCCCTTAACGACCTAATTAAGGATATATCTTCTTAGGTAAGGAAAAAAATGCAAATGTAAATTACAAATGCTAATTACATCAAAATAAAATGCTTTTGCACAGCAGTGGAAACCATCAATAAAACAAAATGACAACCTAGTGGATGATAGAAGATATGTGCAAATGATAAATTTGATAAGGGATTAATATCCAAAATACATAAAAAGCTTATATAACTCAACACCAAAAAAACAAACAAACACTCCAATTAAAACATGGGCAGAACACCTGAATAGACATTTTCCCAAAGAAGACAGAATGGCAAACAGACGTATGAAAAGATGCATAACATCACAAATCATCCAAAGATATGCAAATCAAAACAACAATGGAGTATCACCTCACATCAGTCCAAATAGCTAGTATCAAAGACACAAGAAATAACAAGTGTTGGCAAAGATGTGGAGAAAAAGACCCTTGGTGCACTCTTGGTGACAATGTAAAATGGTACAGCCACTATGAAAAACAGTATGGAGATTCCTCGGAAAATTAAAAAAAGAAATACCATATAATCCAGCAATTCTACTTCTGGGTATGAAGAGAATGAAATTGTTGATTCAAAAAGATATATGCCCCCCTATGTTCACTGCAGCATTATTTACAATAGCCAAGATAGGAAAGCAACCCGTGTCCAATGACAGATGAATGGATAAGATGTGATATACATGTGCAATGGAATATTAATCATAAAAAAGAATGAGCTCTTGCCATTTGCAACAACACACACACACACACACACACACACACATATATATATATAAAGGGTATTATGCTAAGTGAAATAACTCGGAGAAAGACAAATACCATATGATTTCACTTATAGGTGAAATGTTAAAAAAAAATGAAAAGAAATACAGAGAACAAACTGGTGGTTGGCAGAGGGGAGGAAAGTGGAGAGGTGGAGGAAATGGTGAAATAGGTGGAGGGGGATGAAGAGGTACAAATTTCCAGCTGTAAAATAAGTCCTGGAGATGAAAAGTACAGCATACGGAATATAAATAATATTATAACAACATATGGTGATACGTAGTGACTATAGTTATCATGTTGCAATCCTGGAAATAATACCATTATATGCTAATTATATGTCAACAACAAATAAAAAAAACATAATAAAAACTCTTTGCAAACTAAAATGTTTGTGGAAAAATAATATATCTTTATATTATGATATTAATCTGAGTAGTGAGACTAGGAGTGACTTATGTTTTCTACTTTATGATTTCTTAGGTTCCTAGAATTCTATCAAAAAACATATCATTCCTTGGAACTCTTATGCATTGCTTGGGGGAATAAAAAATGAAACAGTGAGTATGGAAAATAATATGACAGTTCTTGAAAATTTAAACACAGAAATACCATGTGATTCAGCAATTCTACTTCTAGGTATATATCCAAAAGAACTGAAAGCAGAGGCTCAAAAACATTTGTACTGCAATGTTTATAGGAGCGTCATACACAACTGCCACAAGATAAAACAACCCAAATGTACCTGACAAATTGATAAACAAAAGGTGGTATATACATACAACGCAATGTTATTCAGCCTTAAAAAGATACCTATCACAAAATGGATGAAGCTCAGAGACATTATGCTAAGGGAAATAAGCCAGAAACAAAAGGACAAATATTGCATGAGTCCACTTATATGAGGTACCTAGAGTAGTCAACTTCATATGGACAGAATATGAGTAGTGTTACCAGCAACTGGAGGAAAGGGAATAAGGGAGCATTACTGTATAATAGGTACAGAAATTCAGTTTGGAATGATGAAAAAGTTCTGGAGATGGATACTAGTGATGGTTACACAATAATGTGAATTGCTGCCATTGTACTATATACTTAAAATTAGTTAAAATGGTACATTTTGGTATATATGTTTTACCACAATAAAAAAAAAAACTCACAAAACAAAACTCAGAATTTTTAAAACAAGTATATATTTCACATTTTTTAAGTGTATTTATTTATTTTGAGAGAGAGAGAGAGAGTGCAGGAGAGGCAGAGAAAGAGAAAGAAGGAGAGAATCCCAAGCAGGCCCCACACTACTAGCACAGAGTCTGATGCAGGGCTGGAACTCACAAACCATGAGATCATAACCTAAGCTGAAATCAATAATCGGACACTTAACTCTGAGCCACCCAGGCACACCAAAACAAGTATTTTTATAATTTATCTTTCTTTATTTTTATTAAGACTTTCCTCTTAGAGCAGTTTAAGGTTCACAGCAAAGTTGAAAGTACAGAGAAAAAAAAATTTTTTTTCAAAGAGCAGGCAATTAGAAATAAAACAGAATATACTATACAATGTAATCATTTCCACTAACTTGAAATGGATGCCATTCTAAAATTGAATTGGAGATTCAAACTTCTTTATAAAAATGAAAGAAAAATCATAGCAAGTTTTTTAAACCGTAGTTTAAAATATTTTTTAAACCTAACCAATGATAATTTGTCACTATTAAGCACAAAAAAATGTTAGAAAGTAAACCATATATTATAGTGACTTTGAAAATGACTACATGGTTATTCCCACACTAATTTTTACTGAGAATTCTCCAGATTTCAGAGAAGTGTCCAAAATCACATAAACAAGTATAACGCCAATGATACGTAAACACCACATACAAAATGATTAGCAAAAAAACCAAAGCTTTGAGGCTTTTTTTTATTAACTCAACTGTATTGAATTTTAGCAAGAAATTACTGTATGATCTTAGCAAACTTAACCTGTTCCTCTTCACCTCTTTCCTTATCTGTAAAATTGAGATGGCAAAACCTATCTTATAAATAACAGATTCAAATGTCCCAGATTAGGCAAAATCCATCCACATAAATACTCAAATTAATCATTCAACGTTTCATTCAATACTTGCTTTAAAGAGTTACAATTCAATCTTAAAAGAGGAACTCCTATTCTATGGAGGGATTAGATTTCAGACGAAAACATGAAAAGGTCAGAAGTGGGGGAAACATATGGTGCAAAATTAAGGAACTTCAAATACCTGTGAACGACTAAAATTTAGTAGTACATACATATGAACAAGTAGAAGACGCTTGAAGGCAGGAATTTCTCACTATATAAACCACTTTCTAACAATATACCTCTGAGCTTCCTTCCATGTTTTGGTTTGAAAGCTCCTGGTTTGCAAACTGTCTTTTTGGTGTGTGCACAATACACTTTCACTAATTACTACTTCAATGATTCATTAGTTTTACCTCTGTTATTTCTAAACTTTTGACAGTTTGTGGTGTCAAAATGGGATCCAAAGAAAATACCCCTTACCTCCCCTTCCTCCTCAACTGAGGCCCCTATGGTGATGGAACCCAGAGTCTACTGAGTTCAGTGCTTTCTCATTTACTCTAGAGTTTGAAGGTAAGTCTCTCTCATATCTGAGCTCTGTTCTCTCCATTTTGAGATGACTTTAATTTGCATACCTGTATTTTGTTTGTTGAAGCTTATTTACCTAAATCATCTTATTCTATTCTAAAGGGAAGAGGGCGGGGAAACACATGGTTCCCTGTGTTTGAGAACAGCTTTTAGAAAACAGCCCCTCAAATGAACTCTTAGGGAATCTAAAGGCAAAGATGTGTTCTACCTGGTTGGTCTATGGACCAGGATTTTGTGCCTTTTTGGAAAATGGGTGAACTTATAGAATTGTAGTGGTCACTGTAGGGCAACTTTAACTTGAAGTGTATCTTAAGCTGTGCCTTTGACAAGAGAGGATTCCAAACCTCTCAGAGACAATGGAATGCATTCTTTGATAAGCAGACGCTTCTAAAAGATCCTTACAGCTTGCAAACAAGCAAACTTTGCTTTGCTATCTGAGCAGGTAGCCTCAACTTAGCCCATCTGCCAGAAACACAATTTGGATCCAACTATTCTTTTATAAACTAATGAGTTTTGGTTATGGCTATCAGCTCATGCCTAATTTTTTTTAAACAGAAGTTATAAGATCTGTTTGCCTGTCTATATGTTTGTCTATCTATACGTGTTATAGATGTGTGATAGTTTTCTAACTCCAGATGGTATTGCCATAACTAATGTGTAAGGAGCTATTTAATTGGCTTAAAGAAAAAATAAGTCCTTATAAATGAAGTACTCTTGAAACCCTCAAAAATATAAAAACTAACCCAAATGTTTTCAAGTTCACCTGACCTGATATAACTTTTGATAAGTAAAACCTAGTTTAAGTTTGTTGGCTTAATAAAAGCAAGCATGTCTTCAAAATTTGCCAACAAGAAAAATAACTTAGGATGATGGTTAGGTGTTTTTTTTTTTCCTTTTTTAATGTTTAGTCATTTTTGAAAGACAGAGAGAGACAGAACACAAGCAGGGGTGGGGCAGAGAGAGAGGGGGACACAGACTCTGAAGCAGGCTCCAGGCTCCACGCTGTCAGCACAGAGCCCGACACGGGGCTCGAACTCATGAACCATGAGATCATGACCTGAGCCGAAGTCAGATGCTCAACCGACTAAGCCACCCAGGCGCCCTGATGGTTAGGTGTTTAATGTTTAATCCAAGCTTAACTGTTAAAAACAAATAATTTAAATAAATGTAAATAACAGAAATGTCACCTATCAGGAATCCTAAGTTCTCTCTGGTCTGGTAAGAGAGCAAATGCAGAAATGAAAACGAGAGAGGCTAATATCTAGAAGGATACACCAGCCCCAAACAGAGATTTCTGTCTCCTTTCATCTCCATATTTATTGACCTCTCAAGACTACAGACGTGGTGAATGTGCAGGAAGAAACAATCAGATAGTAGTCATTAATTTGTGGAAGCAAAGAGTCTGGGGGGGCAAGTGGCTTTTGAAGTTGTGATCAAAGCACAATAATATATTGGCGTCACCAGAAGGAAAGTAGTATCCTGTAGGCAATACAACTAATTAGCAGTTATCTTTAAAGTTTAAGATTGATGGAGCATGCAGCTTTAAGGATAACCGGTTACTATTCTAGCTAGCTAACCTTGGGCGCTTTAGTCCTGTGGGCAGCTTTCTGCCCTAAGCCTTTATAATCCATTAATGTAAGTGTAGGAATTCTTGAACCTATTTCCCATACAGAAAAGTACAGACCAAGTTAAATTAAATAATGAATATTCGTTGACTATCTAAATTATTTCCCAATGAGATAATAAATATACTGAATCATTAAACGTTAAACATAAGTTTATCTACCTTGGGCTTTCTTTTTTTTTCTGTATTGTAGTATTGCTAATATTTTATTTAAGGAAACTAACTTTATTTAAACTCCTACTGAAATAAAACTATACATCACTACCAGAAATGAGGAAAAAACAAAACAGTCACTTGCTATAAGTAAAAAGTAACCACACCTATAATTGTAATAAATGATAAATGTAACCAATGATATTTTTTGCCTACTGGGAGTTTGGAGCTTGGGTATTGCTTTTTGTTAAAATGAGGAATCAGCAGATATAAGAGAATTACTAAAGACATGCAACCTCAACTAATAATTTTTCCCTGAAGCTAATAAGAACTAAAAAAAGTTAAAAACGTATCTCTAAAAAGTTTTTATAATTGTGTATTTAATTTAATTGTGTATTTAAGCTATGTGATTCAATGTACTTTTTATCACATCTGAGTTTCAACTAAAACTGACCTGAGCAAATCAGTGTTTTGGAAATGCCATTTAAATACATTTAAGTCAGCTCTCTGAATTGGTTCCCATCATGGCAGTCCTCAGTACTACTGCACTGCCTCAAATCTACCTCAGAGTGAATGGTTTTTATTAGGCACCTCCCTTGCACTACTATGCAAGGTTCTTAGTTATGTTTAATTTGTTTCCATTTGTATCATCTGCTACAAGGTAACCTAAATCTAGTTCTTCATCTTCTAGGAAAACTCTTCCAATAAATTCAAGCTATGGCAACTATCCTTTTACTTATGAGAAATCACTATATTCTTTCTATTAGCACCTGCCAACATTGTTTTACCCTAGCCTCGCTTGCTCAGACAGTCTCAAAAGAGTCACTCAAGCTTTAGTAACCAAGGATTCATTAGAACAACCCCAACTTTTGGCCTTTTTAATTTTTACAGAGAGACAATACTTGGGTCTGTTAATAACTATGTCCTTTGCCACACTAATAAACATACTATAAAAAAATGTATCTAAAAAAAACCAAAAAACGTATCTCTAAAAAGTTTTTATAATTGTGTATTTATAAATTTGCCAGTCCACAATTGCTTACTTCTTAGTTTTTACTAGGAATTCAAGATTATAAGCATTAAAAATCCTAATTAATAGATGTAATTTAAAGCTAATAGAAATAATACAGGAGAAAGAAAATGACTTTATATGAAAAGTAGGAAAGGAAAATAGAATGTGTTTTTTGGACAAGGAAAGAAATGAAGGACATGGGTTTTTGTTAGTAGTGGTGGTGGTGGTGTTTGGTAAGGGAAACAAATAAAGCGATTTCATCCTCAAGTAAAATAATTGTTCCAGAATGAGGAAAAGAAAAAAAAAAAAAGATGGGGCAAAACTGGAAATCTTGAGAAAAGAATTTTATGTATGGTCTAGCTACAAGTGAAATGGATTTATTTAAGTTTAAAAAAAATGATAATATCAAAAGTATACTGGTACAAAATTAGAACTTGGTTTTCTGTTAAAAGGACAGTTTTGTTTTGTTTTGAGTATTGATCAGTTCTTCCTAAGAAATTATAAATAAAACTTTTTCTGTACCTTTAAGGTAATCTATTTATGAAACAAAGATCTGGGTCTTATGAAAATAATTTTGTGTAATTCTTCATCACATCTTGGATTACTTAGAAAAACTGAGTCTTCTCTATTACAAGAGCTCAATTTTTTATAACTATGTAGATTTTTATATTTGCCTTTGGAATCTTTTAATTGTTATTCTGGTTGAATGGGTACCTAAGTATTATTTCAGAGTGAACTATGATCCTATTTGACCAAATGTTTTAAATCTTTTGACATTTTAAACAAACTTCCCCAAATCGACTTCTAAATAAAGTAAAAAGAAGAATGTTAATTTATGTAGACTTACTTGATATATTAAATTGCATGGGAAACACTGTCAAATAATGTTTTACCTTAGATCATAATTTATATATAGGATATATTAAATAATTAATTCAAAAATTATTTGAAATTCCTAAATACCTGACATTTCCTGTTATAGTCATAATTCTAGTCATAATTTCAGCTTTTATCTTAAAATATCATATATCATAAAAATAACCAATTTTATTTCTCAATTGCATGTCTGCACGTGTGCATGTGTATGTATGTGTATGCACTCTCACCAGATCTTTAACCATGGCTATTTTTTAATCTTTCTTCACTCTCTGGCAGTGATTGTTTTACTCTGATCTCTCACAAAAGTGTTCCTATAAAAGTGCTTCATTTACAAGGAAATTCATGGAAAAGACTGACAAGTACAGGTTTGTCATAACTTTAAGATCATAACACTGAATGGGTAAGAATTTCAAACTGATACGTAAAGCTGCTGACCTAAGCTGAAGCAAAACAAGAATTATAAGAGACTGAACTGATGAGACGATGAATATAATTTTTTTATGACTTCATTTAAAACACTGCTGGTTCTTAAATGTTTTGTTGTCCGGATTTAAAGGGTCCTGTTTTCTCCTCTCTTCTAAGCTACCTATAGCTTACAGCAGCACTTCAGTAAAATATAATTTTGTAAACAAAGGTTGAAACATGTATATTTTTCTCCCTCCCTGATCCCTCCAGAATTCAGAAATTCATATTGAATATCTTTATTTTTCATGACAATATATTTTTACATATTTACATATTTACATAAGCTCAACTGACTCTTCTCTTTGTATTAGGACACAATTAGAAAAGTCCTAATGTTAGCTTCTTAACCTAAAAAGACTTGAAAAGTTCAATCTAAGATTCCTTATGAAAAGTTCCAGCAGAGCAGATTTAAAAGAGCCTATATGGTCAGTCACTATTCTTGCTGCACTTACGTAAATAATCAGGCCAAATTTTTGAAACTAGACTTAATTTGCAAACAAGCTAGTCTTACCATGGTTATTTTTGATAAAAATAAGAACAATTTTAAAGAGAACAATGTTTCAGTAGTACACCTCTGTGGATATCAGCTTCAAGTGCTGTTAACTGTCCTTGAGGTTTCGTTTTCTCACAAAATGAACTGGATCCTGAATTCTTCTAGTTTCCTCCAATACTTGACTAGAACTCTCCAAACTAACATTTCCAGTTTCCTCCCACTCTTCTCACCTGGAATCACTATGGAAATAAAGTTGCCCTTTTCTCAAAGCCATGCAAGGTAAAGCTGGACAACTGAATATAAACTTCAGAGAAACCACCAAAACAGCTCATGTGAGGCCAGTCCTTGTGTCTGTTGCTCTGTGGTCACGCAGCAAGATACCAGAGACATTCAAACTGCAAACCAGGAAAATCTGTCAATTGCCACTCTTGCCCTCACTCCATCTGAAGATGCTTTGAACCCAATATTTATAAATTTTCTCAACTGGCTGCCCTCCAAACTCAGTGAATTTGTAATTTCCTTGAACTATTAACCTTTGTTTCTCGTTCGTTTCCACAGAAATACTTTTTATTAAATTACCTGACTGCTCACATCATAAAGAGGCCTAATTGGGGTGGAAGTTCATCTGCAACACTGCCTCCTAAAATAAAACATCCTCATGTTCATCCAGTCCTAAGTCATCATGAGGATGTGACTGTTAATACATCATGTTATGCTTTTGTAAATAACTTTTTAAAAATTGCAATCCATTTGATTTATTTAGTTGGTTAAATCTTGACACCTGGGAATCTGCTCTGGGGAATTTTTCAGTCTTTGGCTATGGTTCTCCTTAAATCATCATATATACTTCTTTAATATGTTGTCTACTCCTAAGGGTTCTTAAATGCCTGCCAGCAGCCACTCATATGCCAAATGGTATCCATCAGGATCAGATTACCAGAGGAAATAAACAATAAACACATAAATGATGAAGACAGTGACTACATGGCCCTCAGGCTGATTATTCAACGAATGGCAACAACAAATATGTGGTTCTTCAGACTGGGTACATGAGAAAATAATCAAAAGGGGGGAATTGTTAAAATAAAAAACCAACAGAGACCAGCCTTGAAACTTCCCTGGCAAACAAACCAGTTTTGTCATACAAAGCTTAATTTAGCTTATTTTGTAAGACTAACTTCACCTGGAATAATTACTTGTTTACGCCCGTGGAAATCATAAGCACAACTTAACCTGTTTCCCAAAGTTGATATGAGGTAACAACTAACCAATTCCCTATCACTTAAGAAAATGTAAATATTCTTATCACTGTAAAAAAAAAAAAAAAAATCCTTAGACTTCTTACTTCCCAAGCTGCTTTGTAACAACATAGCCCTGCGCCTAATTCTGTTTTGGCTTGAGTGCTCCTGGGTCCCCAGCTGTTCTTTGGTGGATGCTCAACAAACTTTACTAATTGCTACATCAATGATTCATTGGTTTTCTGCTATTTTTGAACTTTGACAGCAGCCACAGTAAATGTTGTATGGGGTCAGAGCCAGTCATTTACGTTGGAGTAAATACCCTTGAGGTACTACAGGCTAAATCAGAAACACACACCTCCTCTCCCCACCAACTGCTTCTTAAAGACGACAGCAATCCTCCACTATGCCTACGTGGCCCCTGTACCGTTCACAATAAATGGTGGTTGCCAATAAACAGACTTTGGTAACCGAACTTCCTGCATGGGAAAGGCTGGAGATAAAAAGGAGTAGAAAGTCCAAGATGCCCCTAAAGGCCCGAGTTCCACTAGAGATGGGCGAGGATTAACGCCCTTTTCTCTCCTGCACAGTATATTGGTGAAAGGAAGCGATCCGCGATAGACCGCCCTCGCCCTCAGTAAGGAGAAAGAAAAGATTAGCCCTTTGAAAGCCGAATTACCCTAGATCCTCTCCCACCCATCCACCCTCCACCCCTTCCACCCTCCAGCCCCTCCACCCGCGCCCCCACCCCCTGCTTCTTAGGTCTCCGACCTCAAAGAGCCCAGCTCAGGAACAGTAGGATTTCAGCAGCTCTCCAAAGAAAACCTCCCCCTACAAGCTTCCCTTTTTCTCCAGCTGGGAGCATTCGCCCTCCGGTTTGGTCTCCTCAACCAATTGCAAGTAACACTCTTCTCTAATTGGTGAAGGGGTGTAGCCACCATTTGTATCACCGAACAAGACTATGGATGATTGGTTGCTATTGAGAGGGTTTCGCCAATGGGAAGCAGTCTTGAAGCTCTTGTGGGGAGCCACACTTGTGGCTCGAGTGTTCTGTAGATGCTCGGGCTGTACCCTTGGCTGCCTACCGGTTTTTAATTAATTAATTAATTAATTATTTTTTTTTTTCCGCGTTGCTTCGTCCCCTGGGCTCTTGGAGGGTGCTGTAGCCGTTCCCCTCACCGCTGCAGCCATGATCTCCTTAACGGACACCCAGAGTAAGCACTCGCCCGGGTATCCCCGCCTGGAGCCTCACACGCCCGTTGCCCGAGCTCGTCTCGCTCGCCCGCCCCTCTGCCTGGGTCACTGAATGAAGCTCCGTGTTGGGGGCGGCGGCCTGCGGGACTGAGCCAGGGATGCGGGACTGGGAGGGCTGCCTTGAGGGGTCAGGGGCTGGACTTGCAGTGGCAGACCTGGTCTGGGAGGCGGGTGGGCGGGGTCTGTGGAGAAGTCCGATCTGGAGTGGGGGGAAGCCTTTGCTGAGCGTCTGTCTTGCACCAGGGTCTCGCCGCTCTCACCCCCAGTGAGATGGACGCTTTGTTCCTGCAGATGGCCACAAGAGAAAGTTTGATGCGCGGTACCCGCGGTTACGGTACCCCTTGGAGACGTTTCTGCAAACTTGGACTCCTCTACAAGTTACAGGCCCGTTGTTTGGGAGGCGGTATTTTAAATGTCACCAGTTATCGGGTTTTGGCTTTCTTTCTTTCTTCTTTTTTTTTTTTTTTTCTCTTAATATGCTTATACTTTAATATTTTTACTATTTCGCCATTTGCCACCTCTGGAAAGAAACTTCGAAAAATTTCTTTAAACGATTTCACTTTTCTACCACCTAATGTTTCCGCAGTGGTAAAAAGCCACATTGTGTTCAGTTATACAGTGTCTTTCCTCAATGTTGTATATTGTGCTTTGTGGCTTATTTTATTATTTTAGAATCTCTTTCTGCCTGACAACAGTTCTCCACGCCTTTCTTATCTCTAAGGTTAGAATTGCTGTTTTCCTTTCTTTCATAACACTCCTACTTCTCTACCACTTTGTCAATCTTAAGTATTTACATATCTGCCCGACCTTGTCGGTCCTATATTTTTTAACGGTCATAATAGTCTTTTTGTCTCACTTCGCTTTATCTGCCATCCTCTGGGTTTCTTACTTTGCTTATTTCCTTTGATTTTCAAAA
Source organism: Acinonyx jubatus (assembly GCF_027475565.1). Classification (NCBI taxonomy): domain Eukaryota; kingdom Metazoa; phylum Chordata; class Mammalia; order Carnivora; family Felidae; genus Acinonyx; species Acinonyx jubatus. Next base: position 53,105,698 of record NC_069387.1, read on the forward strand.
TTTTAAGTATTAAAAAGTCCTTTGAAAACAACTTCATTTAAAATGCCCTATTTTAAAGTGGAGTCTTAAGATTTGGGTTCAAGTCATGGCTGGCTTGAACTTAACAGAGCTTCTAATGTCTCCTATATACACAACGACCCCAATCAGGCTTTCTTCCTTCCTGAGGTTAGATGGGTCTGCACCTTGGGGCCACCTGCACTGGCACAGGAAGGGTGCCCATTTTGGTCTGTTGGTCTCACCTGTTCTGATGTGAGAACATATAAAGTCTCTTTTCTTTTATCTTTTCTTTTCTTTTCTTTTTTCTTTCTTTCTTTCTTTCTTTCTTTTTTTTTTTTTTTACTGTTATAATAAAAACTTGCAATTGTATAAAGTCATCTTCTTTCATTTTACTAAGTGCCTTCACATAAATCATTACACTGAATTTTTATGAGTTCTGTAAGGCAGAGAGGAGTATACCTCTTTTATATATTAAAAAAGGCTCAGGGGTGCTTGGGTGGCCCAGTCTGTTGAGCATACGACTCTTGATTTTGGGTCAGGTAATGATCTCATGATCCTGAGATTGAGCCCCGTGTTGCCTCACACTGAGCATGGAGCCTGCTTGGAATTCTCTCTCTCCCTTTGTCTTGCCCCTTCTCCCCCACCCCCCTCACAAAATAAACAAACATTTAAAAAAAATAAAAGAGGCTCAAAAGAAATTCAGTGTATGGTTATAAAGAAAGTGATAGAAACAAGGCTTGATCCCAGGTCTGCTGCTCTAGAAACTTTTATTTTCACTGTACCTTACTAGCATCTAAGAAGCCTTGATATAAACTTTGAGATCTAAGAATGATGCAGTTCTTTTGATAAGGATGCATAAGGCAAGCTGACACCCTGCAAACACCCCCCCCCCCCCCACCGTGGGATATGTGTGACATTCCTCAGGCACTCCTAGCTGCCCTAAAGCTAAGAGAAGCAGAAAACAATTGGTTTACTGATAGAGATGCAGGACATGAAATCTCTATCAGTGTACAAATGTCTTTGTAAATGACAAGACAAAGGCAATCTTATCAATAGCCTAATCTCCAGAAACCTATGGACTCCCTCTCCTGGAGCCCCAACATCACCCTCCCCTCCATAGTGATGTAGGGAACAAAGGCAAGAAGGAAATGGTAACATTAAATTTCTTTATAACCTGCAGCCCATTGACAAAAACTTGAGGCAAATACAGAATATAACAGTTCTCCAGGAACCCCCTACTATCATAATGTTAATGAATTGCTAGAGAAAAAAACAACCTTAGCTTGACAATATCTAGGCCTCCAGTATCTTATGAATCCTCTTTAGCATATGAAGGCCTTTTGGATGCCTCCTTTTTGCCTTTACCTCCCCCAACTCCATAGTATATGATCAGTCACTCTTCAAAACCCCAGTACAGTTCTTTCTGCCCAAGGGTCCTGTCCCCGTGCTCTAATAAAATCACCTTTTGCACCAAAGACGTCTCAAGAATTCTTTCTTGGCCCTTGGCTCTGGACCCCCACCACTCCAAAACCCCATCAAAGCCAATGCCAGTTTTGGCAAATAATGTTACAGGCAACTTCCTCCTGGACTACACTGAGTGAAATAGGAGGAATGTTTTAGTTCCCATGTTATGGTTTTAAGCTATGGAGTCCAAAAACTGGGTTTGAATTCTGGCCTGAATCCACACAACCACTACTCTTCCTGCCCAACTGCCCCCAGCCCCAACGCACACACATACATACATTTGCTGATTCTATGAGCAAGGATAATTCCTTTTTTTATATAATTTTTTAAGTTTATTTATTTTGAGAGCAAGAAAGCATGAGCTGGGAAGGGGCAGAGAGAGGAGAGAGAGAGAATCCCAAGCAGACCCCTCCCTGTCAGTACAGATCCCCATGCAAGGCTCAAACTCATGAACCATGAGACCATGACCTGAACTGGAACGAAGAGTGAACACCTAGCCAGCTGAACCACCCAGGCACCCTGAAGCAAGGGTAATTCCTAATCACTCTATGAAATATGGGGCTGGTGCTACTCTTCACCTCAAAATTTTGTTAAAGGCATTACATTATATTACATTAATATTTGTGTAAAAATTTCAGTACATGTGAAACCATAGCCACACGTCCTTTTTCATTGTAATCAATTTTTAATACTTCTAATACCTAATTAGTTGTATTAGATAATAAACTAATCATACTGAACTTGAATCACCTAGATGCTTCCCCCAGAAGTTCAGAATACTCAAATACCCTTGAGGTTCATTTAATAAAACATATTTAACCTGAAAAAAAAAATCCCATAGGAAACAGTGTGACATAATGGTTAAACACAGGGACTGAGTTAAAATGCTTAACCAGAAGCATGACTCCAGGCAAGTTATTTCTCTAAACCTCAACTTCCTCCATCCCTAAAACGATGTAATGAAATACCTATCTTGTAATAGTACTGGGGGGATTTAATTCTATAAGTGATGTAAATCACCTCATAGATAATTCATGACAAATTCTCAGTACATAGTATATTTCCATATAATTTCCTTTCTAATGAACAAACATCTCAAAATTTTTATGTAATCATTAATATAATTTGTGGATAGAAATTAGTCATATTCAAATAACTCAGCTGCCAGTGATTAAACCCTAATCACTAAATAGTTATATAATGGAATTTGTTCTTTTGTTCATATTTTTCTCTAGGAAATTATGTCTGACAGCTAAAGTTATTTTGGTCAATTCTCTTAAGGAATTTAAACATGGAAATATTAGCCAAACATTTCCATAGGATTTTGTCTCTTTGGAATATACTTCTCAGTATATTTACAAACAGATAACTGAATTCTTTTAGGTGAATTTGCAAGAAAAAGATAGTTGAAATGGAAGGCAGTAGTTAACTGTAAATTGAGGAGGTGGAGGATGTAGAAAAGGTATATGATAGAAGTATTCAACTCATCAGAATATTTTACAAGGCTTCAACATTTGTAAATAGCTGTGCCCTTGATTTTGGCTTTGTGGAGCCAAGGCCAAAAAGTTAAATAACAGATCAGAAATCATTAATAGTGTATTTCAAACTGGGTTTCCAAAAATATGTGGAGGAACCATAGAATAATGGAGTCCTAAGAGCCAGCTAAGACCAACAAGGCAGAGAAGAGACTTTAGGACCAGTTATACAAAGAGCAAAGGGACACAGTTGAACAGAGAGGATGGGAAGACAGTACCTAAGGTTGGGGGAGGAGGGAACTGGCCAGTATAAATGTTTGGAGGCAAGTCCCAGCAAGCATATGTGGTGAGTGTCATGTGTGGGAGACACACAGAGCAAATGAAGTCAGCTGTAGACAGTCTATAACAAGAGCTAACAAGGACTCAAGACTATAGGTAGGCCAGTCTACAGCCCAACAGCATGGGTCAACACTGAATGCTACTGTTGGCCTCTCCAGAAAGAGAAGTAGGAATTTTAGTTTCCATTTTCTCCTTGTACTTTAAGGAAATGTTGGTTGCATTCCTGGTTGTTTTGGACACACAGACTCGTCCTCCTGTAATGAATCTGAGTGTTCAAAGGTATGATGCTACTCTCTATTGTACTAAGGGATAAAGTGAAGCCTGGAGCAGAGAAGACTATTGGATCCAAATTCGAATTGTATTTAAGAGCTGAGTTCTGCTTGGGCTCAATTTATATCCTTAGGATTTATTATTGTTTTATTTTAATATTCATTTTTGAGAGAGAGAGTGCAGGTCGGGGAGGGGCAGAGAGGGAAGGAGAGACAGAATCTGAGGTAGGCTCCAGGCTCCAATCCATCAGCACAGAGCCTGTTGCAGGGCTCGAATTCATGAACTGCAAGATTAAGACCTCAGCTAAAGTCAGACACTCAACCGACTAAGCCACCCAGGTGCCCCTATGTTCTTAGGATTTCACTGCTTATCTTCCATTTTCCTCTCTTCCCCCTGAACATCCCTTAAGGAGATGCTGAATTCCACTTAAGCCAGGTGAGGGAGTGGTTAGATGTGGAAGTAGAAGTTATTACAGAATGACTTCAGAAAGACTACTATGCTTTGGGTTAGCTGCCTGCCACAGCCCAGACTCCCTAGATTAAGGCACCATATTCTCATTTCTAATCCCATTTGGATTCACAGATGTAAGTGGCCACAATGGAAATATCCTGAAAAGTCTGAACACTGAAGTAGAAACTTCTCAGTGACCATTCTGAGCAATCAGTAAAGCCATATTGGCCCTAAACCTTGAAGGAAAAACTGAATTCAGTTTTGGTGAGTAGAGTACAACTTTAATACAGCCCAACTGCAATTAGAAGCTAGGGACTAAGTCGTTCCTGAAACCCACCTGGAGAATTGCTCCCCAAGTCCTCTCTATTCTCCACATTCTGCCACAGAAGATAGTAAAAAGGGGTTGTGCCACACCCTTCTGTAGAAAAAAGGTAGATTTGGGAAATAGTTTGGAGGCATCAAAATTATAAGCAATTTTAGGGTACAATCAAGACCTGGCTGCTTAACCCTACAATAAATTGGACTTCAAAGGCACTCAGCATTGGTAGGGGAAAAAAAAATACATGTGCTTGCAAGATGATATGTGTTTGATGCTCATGGAAAAGATGAAGAAATAGGTCATCATCATGTAATGAGCTTGTAGGTGTCATAATGTGTGCTGTTGGAGGAGATAGGGGAAGGGAGATGGAGAGCAATCAGCAAAGCAAAAAAGGGCTGGAAATCAGACTCCTATCCCCACGATCTTCCCTTTGGTTGCAGACAGTGGATGGGCCTCTGGGGGCACAGGTGGACCCCTCTCCCATTTTTTCTTTCTGGGACATCCCTTCAATCCTCTCCCCAAATGGATTTCTGACATTAATCACCTCTCCCATTTTGAAATCAGCCAGTCAGGCTATTGAAGCATTGTTAATGACACCATTGACCAAGGTATCAATCAGGCAAGAGAATTTGAACTTGGCTCAAAAGGGCTCTTGGCCCTCCTTCCCTGAGGTAGAGATCTCCAGGCAGTAAATGAAGTCATCCACAGGGCAGCCAGGTGATCCACCTAACAATGCATTCCACGTGGGAAGTTCCTTTTACCAAGCTCTTTTGTTGTTCTTCATAACATGCAGTGGACACACCAATCTGTCACCTATTAGTTGCAGGATTTCTTATTCTTTAACACAAGCCACAAAATTGGTAACAGCATCAGGCTAAGGCTCTGGTATATACAAGTTGGTGCAAAAGGGTATAGAGTCCCAGGACTGGAAATAATCTTAAGAAGTCATTTCAAATACCTCCCACCTCTAAGAGGATCACCATACCCACCCACCTTGAAGGCAGTCTTCTTTCCTCTTCCCAAATACAGAAGTAATTTGTCTTTCTCAGACTGTCCATTCCCAGCTATAGTCACACAATGATGTAAAATGCCCCCTGCATGTTCCAGGTTTTACCTTTAGGAAGCACCTAATCTAAGTTTTCTTATGGAATGTAAATATCTATATTAACTTCTGTCAAAATGCTTACTAAGCAACAAAGCAGTGAATACAAACCAACAAAAAGGACTGAAAAGAGGAAGAACCAAGAACCATTCAAAGACAGAAGAAGTTAGTTAGAGAAGGCTTCCAGGAAGAGGGAGTATGAAGCTGGTTTGGAGAAGAAAGGGGCAGAAAGGAGAGAAAGATGAAGATATGCCAGCCTGATGGAGGAGGGGAAGTGTGTGAGGGATGTTTCAGAGGCCAGAAAATGTGTAGCATGGACAGGAGGCCAGGAAGCAGCTTGAATCAGCTGACGTGGACCATAGGGATGGACAGAAAAGAACTGAGTAGAAGGAAGTTGACAGTAGAGTCTTGCAAGTAAAACTAGAGTCTGAATGTGACCAGCAGCAGCATGGTGTAGTATTAGGAGTCTTGAAGTGTGAGTCAAAAGACATGGGTTCCAGTCCTGGATCTGCTACCATCTCAGGCACTATAGGTCTTAGTCTTCTCATGTATAAAATAAGACCACTGGACAATAAACACATGAAAAAATGCTCAACATCACTCATCATCAGAGAAATGCAAATCAAAACCACAATGAGCTATCACACCTATCAGATTGGCTAAAATAGAAAACACAGTAATCAAGAGGTGGTGGTGAGGATGCGGATACTAAGGAACCCCTCAAGCACTATTGGTAGGAATGAAAACTGATGTAGCCACTGTGGAAAACAGTATGGGGGGGTCCTCAAAAAATTAAAATAGAACTACCCTGTGATCCAGTAATTCCACTAGTGGGTATTTACCCAAAGAATACAAAAACACTAATTTGAAAAGATGTACACAGCCCTATGTTTATTGCAGCTTTACTCACAATAGTCAAATTATGGAAACAGCCCATGTCCATTGATAGATTAATGGATCGAGAAGATGTAGTGTGTACATGTGTGTATGTGTGTGTGTGTGTATTTAATGGAATATTATATATAGAATAGAATATTATTCAGCCATAACAAATAATGAGATCTTGCCATTTGCAACAGCATGGATGGATCTAGAGAATATATTGCTAAGTAATTTTTCAGAAAAAGACAAATACCATATATTTTCACACATGTGGAATTTAAGAAACAAACGAATAAAGACAAAAAGACAAACAAAAAAGGAAACCACTTTATTAACTATAGAAAACAAACTGATGGTTACTAAATGGCAGGTGGATGGAGGGGATGGGTGCAGTAGGTGAAAGGGATTAAGAGTACACTTATCTTGATTATCACTAAGTAATGTATAGAATTGTTAAATCACTGTATTTTACATCTGAAGCTAATACTGTATGTTAACTATATTAGAATTAAAAAAAAAAAAGAGCATTGGATCAGAAGACCTAGAGAGTCCCTTGTAGTTCCAAAACTCAGTGCTAAGGTACCAGAGACAATACGGACTGCCATAGTTGTTCTTCCACAAATCCATTTAATATTTTTCCCTTATACAAGACAAGTCTAAATTCCCTTCACCCCTGCGACTGAATTACAACTTGAGTTTATTTACAATGTCAAAGATTAATCCTCTAAACTTGGCAAGCTCACTGGTTGAGCAGCAAGGAAATATCTCTACAGAAAGAACAGATTTTGTAAATTCTTGGTCAGTTACGTAGGACCATTACTAAATTATTTTAAAAGGATTGTGCGTCTACACTCTCACTTCTCTCTCTGTCAGATGATTTGCTTCCTGAACTAGGAAGGCTGTCTAGGCAGGGACCTTAAAAAGTTTGATATATTCCAGATCCTTTAACTGCTGGGATTTTAGATGATAAATAAACTGCACAGTGGAACTGAATCAACCTATTCACATACTACAATGGGGCAAGACAGTAAGTTACTGATATTGCCCCTTCAAAGCATTCTACGTAGTGTAACACTTCAACTGGCTTTAATTAAGGAAATGTCAGCTTTCCCATGCTTCTGCCTCAGGATTTATGGTGGATTTTAAATGTTTATTTTTCTATCTACCACCCTAGGCTGCAAGCTCCCTGGTGACTTGTACATCTTCAAATAAGACCTAGTATAGTGACTAGTACCTGGTTGGTACTTGTATATTTGTTCAGTGCATGAATGCATAAAGAAATGGCAACCTAATTGAGAAAGACGTTGTAGTGTCTAGGCTTAGTCATATGCTACACAATCACTCACTCCCTTCTGCCTCCTGGGCCAATAACTTAGCTTAGTCATATGCTACACAGTCACTCACTCCCTTCTGCCTTCCTGGGCCAATGACACCTCTTGCATCAGAATTAGAGATCTACCCTTCATCCCCGTACCTCATGCACATCTCCATCATAAAGCTCTGATCATGCTGTATTAGAAATGCTGGGTTACTTATCTATCTTCCCACCAACCTGAAGCCACCTAAAAGGTAGAGACCTTGTCTTATTCATTTTTGCCCTCCTTGTCCGCAGTAGTAGCTAATATAAATAAGTCTATTTGTTGACTGAATCCAAGAAGCAAGAAGCTTATGTTTCCAGTGTTATGACCAAAAAAAGAACCCTTTAGTATATCAAAGGTCAATCTCTTTGACAAAAGATATACCCATAACACTGTGCCTACTTGACCAAAGGAGAGGCTTGCAGAAGCAATCACATGGATATTCTAAGCCTCTAAACATGTTTCAGAAAGACAAGCATCATCTACACAGATCAAATTATCTAGGTAACTATTCACCTCTAGCACCTGGGGTTATTATGAATTCAAGCTCTCAGTTGCACTATGAGGGGTGTGGAATAAAGCAAAAAATGCAAATGCAGGCTCTGTCACCAGAGATGCCCTGACTGAAACACATCAGTGAGAATGAACAGAAGGAAGCTGAAAAGCATTAATGCTGTACAATTAGCCAAAGAAAGGCATCAGACAAGGTAAGGCTCTGGGGTACTTGGCTTGGGAAATGAGCAGGGTAGCTGGTCATTCATATTTTGACAAACTGTCCTCTTGTTGGCCCAGAAGAGCTTCTGAGGAAATGCTGAAAAATGGGCCTCCTGAAGTGAAAATAAAATTTGGAACCACCTCTCAACCCCAACCCACCACCTCCGTTTCACTATTCTACCATAATTTGGGTCACTTATGTTCTTAAGGATTTGAAAGAAAAGCAACCATATTACAGATGGGTTTATGATGTGCCTTTGAGCTCAACCTGCTCAGCCTGAGCCACTAAGAGGTGCTCTGTAGGTGCCATGCATGGATCTCCTTGCTCAGCAGCCAGCAGATGAAAGAACCAGGTGAAAAATGAGGAAAGGCAAGCTCTGAAAGTGCCCAGGCTCAGAGTCCTGGGGAACATGGGACAGTTTTCTGGTTCCACAAGGGAATTGGAGAGAAAAAGGATGAGCCAAACTGATAGAGGATGAAAACAAACTTTGAGAAGAACCTACCAACCATTAAAGTTGGAAACACTCCCAAGAAGATAGTGATGGCTGTCTTAAAAGGCCAGAGAAACAAAGAAACCAATAAAGGACTAAAGTCAAAGGCATGGAAGACACAGACCAAAAGATTGGAAAAAACCCAAAAAGTATAACTTTGGCTAGAGAAGGGGCTACACAACATAACACCAGCACAAAGTGCAAACGTTTCTACCAGGCACAAGCTGTGAAGTAGGCTTGCTTGACAACTGGGAGACATTTCTGACAGGATTGTGGTGTGTGTGTTTTCAGGGTGGGTCAGTGTTGAGAAGGGAGTTTGGAAAACCATTTCTTTGGGTCAGTCTGGAGGAAGATAGTGGAGAAAGGAAAGCTTGAAAATGTCATTCAGTTGTTTGAAACCCATTATGCTGATCCATCCAATGGGGAAGCACCAGATTGTATCCCCCACTACAACCTATCCATATAGGTAAGCCCAGACAGCAAGGGCTCCAATAAGCTGGCTTCCTACCCTGGGATACAGGGAAGGCTTCTGGCCCAATCAGCTTCTACCCCTACTCTCTGCCTCCACCTTCTGTAAGTAATGGTGAATCCAGCAGCTGCTCTTAAGTCAGCTTAGGCACAGAGTTTGATGATATTTTCTGACTTAGGGCAGCTAAGTCAGAAACCCTAATGGGTTTCTTTTTCAAAATCCATTATCTGTGATCAAGTCATAGCACCCATGTAATCCTCAGGCTCTGCCCTGACCATCATAGCAATCCCCTGGCCTCCAATGATAATACAGGTGATCATATTGTGACTGGGGAGGATTTTTCCTATTATTCATGTCCTCATAGCTAGGTAGTTAAGGGCTTCTTTCTGAAGTTTGCCCCCAATGCCTACTACTATTTAAGAAGCATTTATTTTCTTCAAGGACATTTTTTGAAGGGATATGGATCTCATTGAAGTAAAAAAAAATGCCATCTACAAATGAGTAAATTGAAAAGAGACCAAAGATTGATACAACCATTAATTATTTAAAATTATCTTTTGAGAAGACTCATAGATGAAATCATGAATGAAGGAGGAGAGAGCACAGCCAACACCACAGAAATACAAATAATTTTAGGAGAATAATATGAAAAATTATATGCCAACAAACTGGACAATCTGAAAGAAATGGACAAATTCCGAGACACCCACACACTACCAAAACTCAAGCAGGAAGAAATAGAAAATTTGAACAGGCCCATAACCAGCAAAGAAATTGAATACATTTTCAAAAATCTCCCAAAAAATAAGACTCCTGGGTCAGATGTCTTCCCAGGGAATTCTACCATTTAAAGAAGAATCAATATCTATTCTTCTCTAACTGTTCCAAAAAATAGAAATAGAAGGGAAGAGTCCAAACTCATCCTATGAAGCCAGCATTACCTTGATCCCAAAACCAGACAAAGGCCCCAGTAGAAACGAGAATTAGACATATATCCCTAATGTACCTGGATGCAAAAATTCTCAACAAGATACTAGCAAGTCAAATTCAACAGTACATTAAAAGAATTATTCACCAAGATCAAGTGGAATTTATTCCTGGGCCACAGGACTGGTTTAGTATTTGCAAACCAATCAATGTGATATACCGCATTAATAAAAGAAAGGATAAGAACCATATGATCCTGTCAATAGATGCAGAAAAAGCATTTGACATAATTCAGCATTCTTTCATAATAAAAACCCTCAAGAAAGTCGGGATCGAAGGAACATGCTTAAACATCATAAAAGCCATTTATGAAAAGCCCACAGCAAATATCACCTTCAATGTGGAAAAACTGAGAGCTTTCACCCTGAGATGAGGAACATGACAGGGATGTCTACTCTCACCGCTGTTGTTTAACATAGTGTTGGGAAGTTCTAGCATCAGCAATCAGACAACAAAAGGAAATCAAAGGCATCAAAATTGGCAAAGATGAAGTTAAGCTTTCAGTTTTTGCAGATGGCATGATACTATACATGGAAAACCCAATAAACTCCACCAAAAGTCTGCTAGAACTGATACATGAATTCAGCAAAGTCGCAGGATACAAAATTAATGTACAGAAATCAGTTGCATTCTTATACACTAATAATGAAGCAACAGAAAGACAAATAAAGAAACTGATCCCATTCACAATTGCACCAAGAATCATAAAATACCTAGGAATAAACCTAACCAAAGATGTAAAATATCTGTATGCTGAAAACTATAGAAAGCTTATGAAAGAAATCGAAGAAGTCACAAAGAAATAGCAAAACATTCCATGCTCATGAATTGGAAGAAAAAATATTGTTAGAATGTCAATACTACCCAAAGCAATCTATACATTCAACTTAATCCCAATCACAGCATTCTTGTCAGAGCTAGAACAATCCTAAAAATTTCATGAAACCAGAAAAGACCCCAAATAGACAAAGTAATTTTGAAAAAGCAAAGCAAAGCTAGAGGCATCACAATTCTAGGGTTTAAGCTGTATTACAAAGCTGTAATTATCAAGACAGTATGGTACTGGCACAAAAACAGACACATAGATCAATGGAACAGAATAGAGAACCCAGAAATGGATCCACAAATGTATGGCCAACTAATCTTTCCTATATGGCAGGAAAGACTATCCAATGGAAAAAGTGAATCTCTTCAGCAAATGCTGCTGGGAGAACTGGACAGCGACATGCAGAAGAATGAAACTTGACCACTTTCTTACACCACACACAAATATAAATTCAAAATAGAAAAAAACCTAAATGTGAAACAGAAACCATCAAAATCCTAGAGGAGAAAACAAGCAACAACCTCTTTGACCTTGGTCACAGCAACTTTTTTTAAATTTTTTAAAAATTTACATCTAAATTAGTTAGCATATAGTGCAACAATGATTTCAGGAGTAGATTCCTTAGTGCCCCTTACCCATTTAGCCCATCCCCCCTCCCACAACCCCTTCCATAACCTTCAGTTTGTTCTCCATATTTATAAGTCTCTTCTGTTTTGTCCCCCTCCCTGTTTTTATATTATTTTTGTTTCCCTTCCCTTATGTTCATCTGTTTTGTTTCTTCAAATCCTCATATGAGTGAAGTCATGATTTTTGTCTTTCTCTGACTAATTTCACTTAGCATAACACCCTCCAGTTCCATCCACATAATTGCAAATGGCAAGATTTCATTCTTTTTGATTGTCGACTACTACTCCATTGTGTGTGTGTGTGTGTGTGTGTGTGTGTGTATCTTCTTTATCCATTCATCCATCGATGGTGGGAATGCAAGCTGGTGCAGCCACTCTGGAAAACAGTATGGAGGTTCCTCAAAAAACTAAAAACTAAAAACTACGACCCAGCAATTGCACTACTAGGCATTTATTCAAGGGATACAGGTGTGCTGTTTCGAAGGGACACATGCACCCCCATGTTTATAGCAGCACTATTAACAATAGCCAAAGTATGGTCACAGCAACTTCTTAGTAAACATGTCTCAGGAGGCAAGGGAAACAAAAGCAAAAATGAAATATTGGGACCTCATCAAGATAAAAAACTCTGCACAGCAAAGGAAACAATCAACAAAACTAAAAGGCAACCAATAGAATGGGAGAAGAAATTTTCAAATGGGGGATAAATGGGATAAATATCAGTTAGTATATTTGTCAGTTACTATCCAAAATCTATAAAGAACTTATCAATGTCAACACCCAGAAAACAAATAATCCACTGAAGAAATGGGCAAAAGACATGAATAGACACTTTTCCAAAGAAGACATTCAGATGGCTAACAGACACATGAAAATATACTCAACACCATTCATCATAAGGGAAATACAAATCAAAACCACACTGAAATACCACCTCACACCTGTCAGAATAGCTAAAATTAAAAACCCAGGAAACAACAGATGTTGGTGAGGATGAGGAGAAAGGGGAACCCTTTTGAACTGTTGGTGAAAATGGAAACTGGTACAGATACTCTGGACAACGGTATGCCATTAACTCAAAAACTTAAAAATAGAACTACCCTATGATCCAGCAATTGGACTACTAGGTATTTATCCAAAGGACATAAAAATGCTGAATTCGAAGGGGCACATGAAGCCCAGTGTTTATAGTAGCACCATCAACAATAGTCAAATTATGGAAAGAGCCCAAATGTCCATCAATTGGTGAATAAAGAAAATGTGGACACATGTTCCACACATGAAATATGTTCCATTCCATATATATGTGTATACACACACACACACATTTATATGGAATACTACTACTCATGAATCATAAAGAATGAAATCTTGCCATTTGCAACAACATGGATGGAACTAGAGTGTATGGTGCCAAGTGAAATAAGTCAATCAGAGAAAGACAAATATCATATGAGAACTGGACGTTGCTAGAGGGGAGGTATGTGTGGGGATGAGCTAAATGGGTGATGGACTTTAAAGAGGGCACTTGGGATGAGCACTGGGTGTTGCATGTAAGTGATGAATCACTGGGTTCTACTCCTCAAACCAATAGTACGATGTTAACTAACTTGATTTAAATAAATACAAATAAAATAATCTTTTGAGATGTACTATTTGTAGGAGGAAAAGGCTCTATGTTTCTACTGAAAGTTAAGAGGGAATCACTATCTAACATTCACAAAGTTTATTTAGAGAATTTTTATACCCATTACTTCAACCAATCTTCACAAACATCTCATATGGGGATGGGAAAAGTAGGCATTAGTATTATGATGCTCATATTTTTAAAACTACAAGTGAATAAATGGAAGCCAAAAAATGTATTACTTTAACTAAGGCTAGGCATTGGGAAGAATCTGTAGGGATTGTGAAACATTGTGAAGTGATTCTCTATGATTTCCCCACTGTGAAAGCATTCATGATGGTATTTGAATCTCAGTGTTTCATGAAATGAAGTGAATGTTCAGAGGGTGCCATATTTCCCTTGCTTCATTTTACATGTATGTGGAGGAGTTTAAGCTGGAGCCTTGGTCTTCAATGTGAGGTCCCTGGAGCAGCAGCAGCAGCAGCAGCATCTCCTGAAAACTTGTTAAAAGAACAAATTCTGGGTCCCACCCAGATGTACTGAATTCCAAATGCTGGGGTCAGAGCCCAACAATGTGTATTTTCAGAAGCCCTCCAGGTGAGGTGACATCCATTGAAGTTTGAGCCTCATTGAACAGAGTACTATCCCTGGCTTCTCTCTACTTCCTTCTCTCTCTGTGTCTATCAGTCAAAGAGACGGTACTGAGCATGCCTAGCTAAGCTTCTTCCAGTTGGTTTTTTTTTTTTTTTTTGGTGGTTTCCTTTTTTTCATCTGGATCCAACATGCTCACAGGACAAATGCACTCCAATTTGCTCATACACAAGAAAATCTAATAAAAACAGTCTCTCTCTTGTGGTAGGAGGTAGGGTGTGCTCAGCAGTGCTTGTGATGAAGAGTAAGACTATCTAACTTAGTGATGCCAGATTAGCAAGCCAATTAGGCTGAGGCTGATGGTTTAATCATTTGTCTCTATGTCTTGAATATCATAGGAGGGGGAAATGTGGTATTTATTACACCTCTACAACTCCAACAATAGGTTGTAGTAAAAAGTGGGCAGAATGCAGGTTCAGATCACTTGTAGTAGTGACCAAATTGAGAGAAAAACAAGACAGAAGAACAAGACAATATCCTACAATTTTTTAACAAAAGGGAACTTTAGAAATTATCAGTTGTGAACTCTCATGTTACAGACAAATAAACAGAGCACTGAGGGAACTGAAGGGCTTGCTCAAGATCACAGTGCTAGTTAGTGGTGGAAACAAGACTAGAACCAAAGACACTTGGCTGTCAGCTGTGCACTTTCTGAACTAGTGGACCAAAGCAGACAATAGTAGAGAAACTTTAAAGTACATGAATACATACATGACCAAGTAGAAGAAGCAACCCCAGGGATTTGTAGCATGGGCAGTGGGTTCAAAGCCAAAGTACTTTGTGATCAGAGGAAAGATCTGGCTTCAATCTACCTGTGTATGTTCTGTTGCCCATCCTCCCTCCTACTCCCCCCCACCCCCACAGCCAAGCGTCAAGCTACACAACCTGCTCAGTGTGCTCTGACCACTTCTTCGTTTTCCTACTGTTGTTCTCTCTGCCTACAGTCTTTCCCTGCTGCCCATGTGTGGCAAAATCCTATTTGTCCATGGAGAGAGCTAACCCAAATGTCATTCCTCTACAGTCTTCTCTGATTTCACCATCAACTGTCATCACTGTGGCAGCCACAAATGGTCATTCTCCACTCTGAATTTCTAAGACACCTCATTTGTATTTACTTATTATGGCAACACTTTTTACTTTTTGTTACAGCTGTGCTTTACCTCTTGTATTAGAATATAAGCTCCTTAAGGGCAGAGGCCATATTTCATCTTTTCTTTTGTCTTTTTCTAATTTTCTTTATTTTTTATTGAAGTATAATTAACACATAGTGTCATTATATTACTCTCAGGTGTATAAAATGATTTAACAATTCCATACATTTTTCAGTGCTCAACAAGTTAAGTGTACTCCGAATTCCCTGTATCTATTTTACCCATCCTCCCACCCACTTCTCTTTTGGTAACTACCTGTTTGTTCCTTGTATTTAAGAGTCTGTTTTTTTATTTGTTTGTCTCTTTGTTTCTTTGTTTTATTAAATTCTACATGTGAGTGAAATCATATAGTATTTGTCTTTGACTGACTTATTTCACTTAGCATTACATCTTCTAGTTCCATCCATGTTGTTATAAATTGCAGGGTTTCTTTTGTTTTTTTCCAATGGTTGATTAATATTCATATATATATATATATATATATATATATATATATATATATATAATCTCCTTTATCCATTCATCTACTGATGGAGACTTGGGTTGCTTCCATATCTTGGTTATTGTATATAGTGCTGCTATAAACATAAGGATGCGTATATCTTTTGGACTTAGTGTAAATAAGAAACTTTTCCATAGAAAAGAAGCCATCAGCAAAACAAAAAGGCAACCTACTGAATGGGAGAAGATATTTGCAAATGATATATCCAATAAGGGGTTAATGCGAAATATACAATGAACTGACATAACTCAACACCAAAAAAATTCATTCAAAACATGGGCAGACACCAACACACACATGAAAAGATGCTCAGCATCATGAATCATAAGGGAAATGCAAATTAAAACTGCAATGATATATTACTTTACACATGTCAGAATGGCTAAAATAAAAAAAAAGACAAGAAATAACAAGTATTGGCAAGGATATGGAGAAAAGGGAACCCTCATATACCGTTGGTGGGAATATAAATTGGTGCAGCCACTTTGAAAAACAGTATGGAGGTTTCTAAAAAAAAAATTAAAAATGTAATTATTATATAATTCAGTAATTCCCTGACTGGGTATTTACCCAAAGGAAACAAAAACACTTTTTCCAGTTTCTTTTAATATTTTTTAAAGCCAATATGCAGCTACAGACATAACTGAAAAGCAGATAAGGGGGGAAAAAAAGAAGGAGCAAAGACACATCCTTGACTCACAATAAATTACTCCCCCACCAATATCCCATAGGAGACCTCATTTCCATCTGCTAAAGAGTACTCAAAATTATTGTGTAGGGGGACCAGACTGCATTCAGGTATGATGATGTCAAACTAAATATGTATGGGCTCTGATGAGTTCAAGGTCCACAGTTTTGGCCCTACCTTAAGTGGAGTTGGCCATTCCAACTCCCTCCACACTGTGCTTGATCCCATAGCTGAAATAGATAGCAAGCCCAATCAGCGTGGAGACACCAAATCTGGCCCAGGTGCCAGCTGTCATCTGCATCATAAGGTAAACATTCATGAAGATGCTCAGTAGTGGGACAAGAGGCAGGGCAGGGACCTTAAAGTAAAGGGGACTGGAGCTCTGAGGCTGTCTCCAGATGGCCCCAGTGATCCCAGTGATGAGCATCAGGAGCACCATAACCACTGAAATCCACACTGGGTCTCCAGAAAGCAGGACTGGCCACTGGGCCAGCACCAGGCAAAGAAGAGTGAGCAGCAGAGCAAGCAGTGAGGAGCAAACATAGACAACCCGGCCAGAGAGTGGAGTAGGGGTGGAGCTGCCTGGAAAAAGTAGTCCCTGTAGAGTCAGCCTCTCTGCTGCAGGTCCATTCTCCTCCTGCACCTCTGCTTCATTTTCCTCACTCCTCCTCTGAGGCTGGTACCTGAGGATGAGAACACAAAGAGCCACCAGGGAGTAAGCTAGCAGGGACCCAAGTGACCTGAAGTTCACAAGATCAGTGAGTCCAAAGAAGACTGCCATGACTGGTGCAGTAATGCCAAAGATCACAGTGGCCATGATGGGAGCATATGTGCCAGTTTCTATCCTGGCAAGAACAGGGAACAATAGGCCATCCTTTGCCATCTTGTGTATCAACTGACGTATGGGTAACATAGAGCCCAAGAGGCTAGATGAAAGACTACAGAGGAATCCAAAAGCTACAACATAGTAGGCAGGAGCCCAGCCAATATGGAGAAATGCCTCAGGCAAGGTGCTCCCAGGTTGAAGCTTGTAGTAGGGCACCATAAGTGTAAGTGCTGAAGAGACACCAAAATATACCAGAAGGCAGATGAACAGTGTAATCACAATGCCCATGGGGACTGAATGCTGGGGATTCTGGGCTTCTTCAACTCTTTCAAAAATATTGTGGAAACCAATAAATGTATAGAAACAGGTAGCTGCTCCATGGAGAATCCCCTCAAAGCCGAAGGGCACAAATCCTCCAGAGCCCAGGGGGCTCAAGCTAGAGGTGTCATTGAGTCCAGCCGTTATGTAGTCGTCTTCTGTGAGCGTCCAGTTGTGCAGATCCCCCTTAATGAATCCAGAGATGATGAAGAAACCAAGAACCAAAAGTTTCACCAATGTGATCACTTTGGTAATCAGGAAAAACTGACTATGGTTCAGAGTCTGCAATTCCATGAGCAACAATACAAGGCCCACAACAAAGAAGACTAGATATTCTGCAAGGACTTGGGGAACATACAGTAAGATGCTCTCACGCAGGGTCTGAGAGATCTGGTTCCCAAGCAGATTGGCAAAAGCTAAAGTCCAAGCCCGGGTTACATTGGCTGTATCAGCCACAAGGGAGAAGATGAGGTTCCAGCCAGTGATAAAAGCCCGGAGTTCACCTATAGTGACATAAGTGTAGAGATATGAAGAGCCAGAGAGGGGAACTCGGGCAGTAATCTCAGCATAGCACAGCCCAGACAACACAGAAGATAGGCCGGCCACCAAAAAGCAGATCACGATGGATGGTCCTGCTTGATTGCTGACCACCTCACCAGCCAGCACATACACACCTACACTCACTGTGCGGCCTACACCCAGGGCCACTAAATCCAGAGTGCTCAGTCTTCTCTGTGGGTCATCCTCAGCCACTGGTTCCTTGAGCGGAGGTCTATGTACCAGCTTTTGACCAAATCTGCGAAGTGCCTGACGCAGCATCTAGCTGGAATTGAAGAGGATTCCAGGATCAGAAAGCTATAGCAAGCCCAGGAAGCATAGAATCTGGGATTTCGTTCGGTGAGCCGGAGTTAAGCCAAGTTGGGTTGACGCGGCCAAGTTCTGTTGCTCTCAAGGCTTTAAAGATATTGCTTCGTATTTCATCTGGTATGTGTTATCCCTCTATAATGCCTAAAGAAACAATAAATATTTACTGAACAATGATGTTCAACCAACCACAGAAAACTCAGAAGTCCCATGTCACTTTTTGCAGCCCAAGAATCACAGAAACTGACACCAAAAGATGTCATAGAAAAATCAATCTTGCTTTTCCCCCCAGAAAAAGTGAAAAATACTTCCTAACATTCTCCTATTTTACACACCACATAACATAATCCCATTTGGGTTAATCTAATTCATGTAGCTTCATATACTAATTAAACTATAAGACACAACGCAGCATAAATATAGTATGCGATAATTCACACATGGGATATTTACATGGTGCTTGAGCATGAGTTATGACCCATTAATTCATAGAGTAGAAGGCCTCACTGCAGTTATAGGACTATTTATAACTATCATCTGGGTTTAAAATACAAATAGTGTTCCCTGGGTCTCAAAACCCTTACCTCCAAAATCAGTTAGCTAAGGTCAGATGTCACTTTGGCTCCCTTTACCCTCATTCTGAATCATTCATTTAGCTGTGCTGATGTCACAGAATGTACAGTCCAACCCTTCACTCTTAGCTTCCTATGCCCACAGATGTGATGTGAAAAGAGAGGAGGAGGAAGGAATGGTCAGGGACCGCAAGAACTACCTTCAAGAACTATAAGAACAGGCTGCAGGATAAGGAAACACTGGAGAAATGAATGCAACATCCAACCAAGAATCCATTACCAAGAACAGAGGAGAGCCAGAAAGGCCATAGTATGAATTCTGGAATTCAGTAAACCTCACCCAAAGCTCCCAGATAAAAATTAACTACAGTTTTACATCCTCAGTTATGAGAGTGTGATGAGTAGGGAGGAAAGAAGTAAGTTACTTAGCTCAGTAGCTCACAACAAAAACAATTCCTTCTGTCTCCTCTCTCTGGATTTCAGAAGAGAAAGTGAGCTCACTTCTGCAGACAGTCTCCTTGCTGGCCACAGTGTGCTCTGTAAACACCTCGCCATCTGTGATGTCAGCTGATAGCCGCCTGGAAAATCTGCCCTGTTCTGTAAGCTTGTATGAAAACACTCACTTGTAACTGTCTATTGATTTTTCACAAGGAGTTATTTTAACGTTCTCAAATCATTGTCTGAATATGTTTTCTTAATGAAGAAAACTTTCTAGTAGTTCCCCCTTTCTCCTCCTCTACTGCTACTATTCAAATGGGCCCCTCTTCAAGGGGAGTGAGGCTTTAAATGAAGAATTCACAGCAATGCCCCAGAAATGAGTAGTGGTGAACAGAAAAGACAAAGTCATGCAGACTTCACTCTCCTCTCTACTCTGGCTTTGGTTTTGAGAGAATTTTAGAAAGTGTTGTAAGAAGTTCTAAAAAACAGAACAAGTCAAAATTGAAATATCTTCTCTATAGGTTATCAAAAGACATCCTTATGTTGTGGTTCTGACCTTCTGTCTACAAATCCATCTAGACTTCTTATTTGCCATCCGCCAGTTCCAATGTTATGATTTACCAACAACATGGGAGATAGATAAGGAGGGTCAATTCTTAACTCATGGAACTTTCTACACTATGAATGTGATTGATGTGTCCCCCACCCACCCCCAGTCTTCAAACCCTTCAGTGGTTCCCACTCTCCTTCCTTCATAATTCTTCCTTCCTTCATCACCTCACCTGTGCTGATTCCCCTATCCTCATCCCCTGCCCAGTTCCTGATCCAGCTGTGAAATTCCACACTCACCCTGTTCTCTTGCCTCTAATGCCCTCTTATCCCTCCCCTTAGTTAACCCCTACTTCTCTTTCAGTTCCCAGCTCAGATGTTGCTTCCCAAGGAAGCCTCCCCTGACCTTTGTGCTGCCCTTCCTATGTATGCCCTTCCTCATAACACCTGGGCTTCTCCCATATGCCATTTATGCTAATGTATCAAAATTCCAGTGGATGTATGTATCTAAATACACATATAGAACATGGACTGGAAGAGCATTTGTTAAATACACTAAAGCAAGTGCATCCAGTGAGGAGGGGAAGTGAGAAAGAGCTCAGGATGAAAGGGGAAAATAAAATACCTTGAAAAGGGGCCTGACAGAAAGCTATGGTTCTAAAAGTTCATGACTGAGGGAGGGGTTGACTCTACTCAGTATACTTCAGGATCAACAAAGGAACTACATGAGGTGATGTCATGAGAGGATCTGGTTCAGAGCCTGATAAATGGCAGGCACTCAACAGATTTAAATTGAAGGAGAATCAGAATCCTATAATTGTCAGGACATGGAGAATACAGAGAAGGAATACCTGCTAGAAAGAGGGTGGAGAACAAGGGAAGATGGGGCACCCCACCTACTAGTTCTCTCTGAACCTATTTCCCTTTTCCCAGTTCCTCTTTCTCCTTCAGCTCCTTCAACTGTCTCTAGAGGCTTCTTACTGGGCACTAAGGATGCTTGTACCATGTTTCTCTGGGGAACCGTCCCAGTCACCTACCTCCCAACAAAGAAAAATATGTTTCCTAACATTTGTTCAATCACACACCCCTCTGAGGTTGGTCACCTCAAAATAATGTCATCAACATTCTGAAATCAATCCATGGACCCTGAGCAAGAATCCCAGAGGATGACCATCTAAATGGCAGGGTTGGAGATGGGTAATGAGTTTGATAATTTCTGTTTCATTCAACTATGTTGTGCAGGGTGGCCCTTGAGCTCTTCCCACTTTTACTGAAGATGAGGGACAGTGGATCTTTAGACAAAATATAAAGATATCAGAGAAGCAACCCAAAAAAAACCAAATATCTGGGAATTAAAAAATCATGTTTTATTGACTCCAACAGAAGCAGGCAGAACAAAGAGATGAACAAGCAAACTTGTAGAAGAGAAAGCCAACCCATGATTGGGAATACTGAGAGAGCTTACCACAAATTTAGCTTATAACAACACAGAGAAACTTTGTCCTCAAGCACAATTTCAGAAATGCCCTTTCTTTGTGCAGTATTCTGTGGTTATTCCAATGGTTTATATTCAGTCCGGACTTTCTGACCTACCTGTCAGAGCCCCACATTAATTCTTCCCCTATTCTCAGGTCCATCACCTCCTTCCTAACTCAGGTCCTTGCATTCTGACTTAACCTTCCTGGGATGAGCCTTGGGCTTGGGTAAGTTATCTACCCTGCCAGGGATACCCTCCTCACTCCTTTCTTTCCAGTCTTGATCCTCTAGCCTTTTTCAACCCTATTCTACAACCCTCCCCCTTTCCACTTCTAGGAAGCCTTTCCTAAACCATCCCAACTGGTGCCTGGGTGGCTCAATTGATTGGGCATCCAACTTCAGCTCAGGTCATGAACTTGTGGTTTGTGAGTTTGAGTCCCCACAATGGGCTCTGTGCTGATGGCTCACAGCCTGGAGGCTGCTTCAGATTCTATGTCTCCCTGTCTCTCTTGTACTCTGTCTCTATCTCTCTCTTAAATATAAATAAATAATAAGCAAAAGTTAGGGGCACCTGGGTGGCTCAGTTGGATAAGCGTCTGACTTCAGCTCAGGTCATGATCTCACAGTTCTTGAGTTCGAGCCCCTCTTCGGGTTCTGTGCTGACTGCTCAGAGCCTGGAGCCTACTTTGGATTCTGTGTCTCCTTCTCTTTCTGTCCTTCCCCTGTTCATGCTCTCTCTCTCTCTCTCTCTCTCAAAAATAAAAAAAAAAGTAAACATTAAAAAAAAGTTAAATAAAAAGTAAAGAAAGAAAGAAAGAAAGAAAGAAAGAAAGAAAGAAAGAAAGAAAGAAAGAAAGAAAGAAATGTAGAGAGAGGCCAGGGAATATGAAGCCAGGTTTTATGAATTCCATAATGTCCCAGGGTTTCCCTTACCTCCTCTCCTCCTCCCTGTATTTCCTTTAGTCTCTGAGCTCCTTCCAAACTTCAAAATAAAAGTTCCATCCCAAGTCTCCCAGAACAACTCTTTTCAAGTTGAACAATCCACCCACAAAATTGTAGGCCATCTTGCTTTCCCAGCCAGCCCCACCCACCCACTCTCCTTTGTCCTGGAGATCATTGGGTTCACTCCTTTGTCTCTAGAAAGGTACTGCCCTCACTCTGGACCTTTCCTATTCAAAACATTTTTCCAAGGCAGTAAGTTCCACTGGTCCCCGTAATTGGATGTTAACACTTGATCAGGAAGTTGGCCCTGTGGCTCCTCCCAAATAGCCTCAAACATAGCTTGGATACCAGTTGCCTTAATAAAAGTTTGATAAAGACTTGAGAGGAAGGCTACTGAGGCTGTTAAATAATTATTTTTAAGCTCTCAGAGTTTCAGAGAAGTGGACTTTAAATGCAGCATCTACAGAGATTATTGCAATCCGTTTGTATCCAAGCACAGCTCCTTCCTGATCCCAAAGTATATAGATTCTCTCATCCTCTTTAAAATTTCCAGAAAATGAAAACTCTGGAGCCAATCAAACCAGTGGCTCCCAAACAAACAAGAATAAAATATTCTGGATAGCTGAGTTTCCCCAGAGTTTCTGGATTTCTAACTCAGCACCTCTGCAACTTGGGTAGGAGGCAGTCATAAACACAAGAGTAGAGGCTTTGAGTGTAGGGCAAGAGCTTTAAGTAATAGGAAATGTTGTGTACATGTACACCAACATGTCCAAAAGTGAAATAGTTCACAATACATATGAAAAGGTAAACAGTCAAAGGCCGTCATGACACTGGTGCTGAGTCTCATGCCCAAGGGTAGAAGAAATTGGTTAACAAATCCAAATGAAAATGGAGTTGTCCCATTTTCTCTTTCAGTTTGTGCCTTCTCTTCAAGTCTGTGTCCAATAATGGTCTTTCATTTATTCAAATATATTGGCCCCATTTATTCATAAAGCAAAGAGAAACACAAACATTTCTCCACTCAAGTTGCTTAAGTTCCTGCAGTAGGAAGCAAACAATAAAAAAGTAATATGAATAGGTATATTGTGTTGGCATTGCAATCAGTACTTCAGAGAAAAAGAAAGCAAGAAAGGGTTAGGATGTGCTCAGTAGGTGTTTTGATTTTAAAATGGGTGCTCCAGGGGCGCCTGGGTGGCTCAGTGGGTTGAGCGTCCGACTTTGCTCAGGTCACGATCTCAGGGTCCATGAGTTCGAGCCCCGCATCAGGCTCTGTGCCGACAGCTCAGAGCCTGGAGCCTGCTTCAGATTCTGTGTCTCCCTCTCTCCCTGGCCCTCCCCCCATTCATGCTCTGTCTCTCTCTGTCTCAAAAATAAATAAATGTTAAAAAAAATTAAAAAATAAAATGGGTGCTCCAATACAGCCTCGCCTTCACACTGTTGTGCAACCGTCACCACCATCCATGTCCAGAACTTGTTCGTCTTCCTCAGCTGAAACTGTACCCATAGTTAGTTCCCATTCTTCCTTCTCTGTAGCCCCTGGAAACCACCATTCTGCTTTCTTTCTCTATGATTTTGAGTACTCTAGATACCTCGTATAAGTAGAATCATACAATATTGTCATTTTTTGACCAGGTTATTTCACTTAGCATAGTGTCTTCAAGATTCATCCAGCTTGTAACATACGTCGGAATGTCCTTCTCTTTAAAGATGAATAACATTCCATTGTGTGTGTATCTCAATCTTGTTTATATATTCATCTACTGATGGGCATGTGCATTGCTTCACCTTTTGGCTGTTGTGAATAATGCTGTTATGAATACGGTTGTAGCTTTTGAGTCCCTGCTTTCAATTCTATAGAGTATATACACAAGAAGTGGGATTACTGGATCTTGTGGTAATTGGATATTTAATTTTCTGAGCAATCACCATACTGTTTTCCACAGTGGCTTCCCCATTATACATTCCTAACAGCAATGCACAAGCATCTCAATTTTTCCACATCCTTGCCAATAATTGTTATCTTCTAGTATTTTTAAAGGTAGCCATCCTAATGGGTGTGAAATGGTGCCACTTGGCTATTTTTGAGGAATAATAAGGAGGTCTGTGGGGCCAGGAAAGAGTGAGTGAGGGGTAAGCAGTAGGGGATGAGGTCAGAGAGAAAGCAGGAAGCCAGATCCTTCATTGTAGGGTCTGACAGTCAGTGTGAGGACTTTAGCTGTTACTCTAGGTGTGATGGACACCCTAGAAAAAGTGATAGTTTTACATGTTGACTGCCGATTTTCATGTTCTGTAAACTAAGTATTGGGTTCTGTAAGGAAAGTCCTCCTCTAGAGTTTGAAAACAAGGCATGGAGACAAGTTTTGTAGAGATCTCAATAGATGTCTAGTGTATCTGGTAATATGACAAGGACTGAACTAGCTGCATTCTTGCCTCTGCCTCCCTCTCTAGGTGTCAAAGCAGAGATGCCATATAGCCACCCATGGGATACATACACACACACACACACACACACACTCCCACCCAGACCTTGCACAAGGAGAACACCCAGTTAGAGAAGAGGTCAGGAGTAGTAGGTGGGGGGGGGGGGGTGTTGCTGAGGATCAGAGCTTCTGTCTGATGGCGCATGAAGCATGCCTTTCCTTCCCGAGATGAAGCCTGAGGTACAAAGAGTTAATTTGCCACAGCCAAGAAAGTACCCCACAATTTACAGTCCAGTTTGGTGATGTCAGAGATCTGACATGAGAACTGAGGTCCAAGTCTCTTTCACCACAACAAAGTGAAAGTACAAAGGGAGTAACCCAAGTCAGCTGAAATAAAGTGCAATATCTGTGACATTTATATTTTTCTCCAGTGTCATCACCTTGACAAATGAACACATGCACAGCACAGAGTTTTATTACTTCCACTGCTTTACGTTATTTGGAAAATAGGTCACCTAGTGCTCTGGCATTAGGCAATATACATGATATTCAAGCTGTAATAACTACATTGAGTCTAACCTGCAGAGGTGGGGAGTGGTACAATAGTCAAATGATCGGATTTATGTAAAAGAGGATTTCACTTGTTTCAGGAGGATGGGGAAGTATCCATGAAATGCCCTTATGCTATAAGCTCCCAAAGAAAAGAATTTTCTCCATTTGCTACCATTTTTCCTGTACTGTCTGTAGATACCTACAATTATGGGCTCAGTGTACTTTGGGTTGAGTCTAAAGTGATAAATTGGATGGTCCTTCAAGTTGAAACCACAAAAAATTTCTAAGTGAGAAAGACTGGATTCAATCTATCAAAGATCAGATTTCACCTAAGTATATCTGAATACAAAGACAAATTCTAAATTAGAAAATTCAAGCGCCATAGTGATTGTTTGTAGAAAAGAACTCAAACAAAAGCAACATCTTTCTACCCCCAAAATTATAAACACCACCACAATTATTCCCAAGTCATCATGTACTCATATACACACAGTGCAAGACAACGGTGGCAAATAGTGGATTTCCCTCAGTGGGAATTTACAATTAAGGGCATTTCGTGAACACTTCACCACCAGCCAAAATAAGTAAAAGATATATAACTAAGAACTAGGAAGGGTAATCCTAAGTTATAAATGAATTGTCAAGGCAAGAGTATGTCAAGATACCGATGGCTTCCTAGTTGATGAAAGGTAAGAGTTGTAAGAACCTCATTTTCCTTGTTGCCAAGACTATGAGTGTCTTCTGTGTACCATGGGTCAGCCTGAGAAGGCCACATGGAAGAGGGGGAATTACCCTATTTTGGCATTGTATATAACTGTTTCCCAGGACAACATCAATTCAAGCTACATCTTCAGGTTGGGCCATGATCCAATAAATAGAGACTCTTTTAGGTCTTCTTCCATGCCCCCCCACCAAAAACACAAAATAAACTCCACCACACCTTGAACCAGTAAATCCAGTTTGCCAACTAAACAGATTCAGGTAAACATTTGCTACAGATATTAGTACAGATCTAGATATTAACATATATTAATAATAATTAATTAATAAAAGATAATAATAATTCTCAGTCTTGGTCTGTGCAGACAAGGAAAGAAGAGAGAAACTACTGCAGTAGTCATAAATGTATGACTTATTCCCTGCGGAAAGAGAAGTAAATGTCAGATAGCTTCCTTGAAAAGTTGTAAAGAGGGGCGCCTGGGTGGCTCAGTCGGTTAAGCGTCCGTCTTCAGCTCAGGTCATGATCTCACAGTCTGTGAGTTTGAGACCCGAGTCAGGCTCTGTGCTGACAGCTCAGAGACTGGAGCCTGTTTCAGATTCTGTGTCTCCCTCTCTCTGACCCTCCCCCATTCATGCTCTGTCTCTCTCTGTCTCAAAAATAAACATTAAAAAAAATTAAAAAAAAAAAAAGAAAAGTTGTAAAGAAAGCTGAAGTAACCAAGCTCAAACTAAAGAAAATAAATATCCAAACTTATCTCCCTGGAGTCTTCTGAGAACAACCTCACTAAGCGATCACTTACTAGGCATCCTCCCACTTATGATTTTACTTTGTGCTGTATTCTATTTGCATGTTACTTGGAAGAAGATTTTGTCTCCCTTTCTAAAATAAAAACTCCTTATGGTAGAATGTGCTTCATGTTCTCTCAATGAAGCTAGAAACCCTAATTCTGCAAGTGAATATTACTAGGTACAACCAAGACTTGAACTTGAAGATACGGTAGTCCACAAATTGTATGCTCATTAGACCTAGAGGAAACACAACCACCTCTTCCAACTCTCCTACCTACCCTACCACCCCCAGCACAAAGCCTCTCAAATCCCATCCCAGTCTGGCAGAGACTGAATTCCAAGTGAGAGAAAACCCACCCTGACGCAGACTAACACACTCCAGACCAACTGTATGTAGACCAAATCCATTAAGTCAAATGTAGACAAATTTGTCTGTAGATGTAGACCAAAACATTTTCACTTCCTTCCCAAAATACCTGTATAGTCCTTGTTACATGCAGACACCATACTATCATTGCACCATTATTTAGGTAAACAGATAGCCAGAGCTTCTCAAGAGGCTGTGTATACTCCATATTATCTAGTATTTTTCTGGTATGGCTGTGAACAAGCACCCTTTCTTAGTCCTTCTGGAACAACTGGAGAGAAGACAGAGCTAAGTGCAACATTCCTGATTTATGATTTGACACATTTACAGGCTTAGTTTCAGTCAGAATTCTGTTTTGAAAATCATTTACATTTGTATGACACCAAAACAAGGTGATCAACTTGACAAGTTAGAAAAGCCTGAGCTTCTGTTTCTAGATGTCTTCATAAATTAGATGGGCTACCAGTAAGAATCAGAATCTGACTTTTCTAACAAGAATCAAAGAGAGCTGGGGAAAGCCAGGAAGGATGTGCAATTAAGGGATTAAAAAATGATATGATACATTGATGTCAACAGTGAAACTCAGTTTCTTCTCTACTTCTCCCCTACAATTGTCTACTCCCTTTTCTCAACACTGAATCTTGTCAACAAAGAACATCTAATAAAAGTCCTCAGGAGAAAGCAGTAGAAGGAAATACATCTGCCTGTCTGCCTTATTATCCAAACCACGACTGTCATGTAGCTGAGCACTAATCTACACTCATTTTTTCCAAGAAGTCTTGCTAAACAGCTTTGTTTTTCCTCCCAAAACCTTTGTTTCCTTGTAAGTTCAGAATCTAGAAATTTACCCAGTCATCCCATGTATCACTATACTCTGTCTCCACTTTTAGACTGCAGTTATGAATGGTCAGAGCCCATTGCTCCTTCTTCTGTACCTCCTTTAGTATTACATTGCATACAAAGTGACTTAGGAAAGGCTGTTATCCCTCTGGTTATCTTCCTTCATATCTTTAAATATGTCCTTCTGTCCTCCCATATAAGTACTTGGCCATCACTTTCTCTCTGTCCTGTCTCACCAGACTGTGCTTCGTTCCTCTCATAGCCCTAGGTAGCTGCAGCACACCCTAACCATGACCCTTGGAAAGTTAATTTGTTTTGCTTTGTTTTGTTGTGGGAGGGTCATCAGATCATCTGAGTCATATGAGAGTTGTATCATGCCTCAAAGTCCTGAGTTCTCATCCATGTATAGATCAGTATGACTTCTCCACTAAGACTCAACTGCCTCACTGCAGCTTGGGAATCATAATCTAAAACAGATAGCCTCCGCCACTGCTTTTTATCTTTCTCTTCTTGTTGTTTCTAATCCCTACTCTGCTTTATCATTGCTCAGTACTAAAATAAAAAAGGAACGAGGATAAACCAAAAAATATATAATCAAAAAATCATTTTTATCAATTTAGAATTTACTTGATGAAAGAAATTGGCGTTTCCACATGATTTTGCTTAAACTAAGGTTAAAATCGATCTGCCTAAGAACTTCTAGAGGGCAAGAGAAAGAAAGACAACCTAGAAATAAGCATTTGACACATGCAATCAATGAATCACGTGTTGTGCATGGATAAGTGTTGTCTGGGCTTCTGGTGTTGGGGTGCTGCCCACAGTGTACATGGCAGTGGGGAGGAGGGTAAGCAGAGAATAATTTAAGACTCTAAGGGCCTTAAATTAACATGTTGTAAATACGTTTCAAGATAACAGCAAATTGCCACTTTGAGTGTTATAAGACCACTAGGCAGACACACCCCAGGGGAACTTAGTAATCTTTCCTCCTACAGCCTGACCTGGCCTATAATCAATCTGCAACAAAATTTTTTAAATTAGATAAGAAAGGTGGGGAGGTACCTTCAGCAGCTGTAAAAATAGGTATCTGTCTCTTTCAGCATGGAGGAAGAAGACTCTTGAATCCTCTCTGGTGATGGTAGACCACCTTGTCAAACCAGATCTGCTATTTTGCAAAGTCCACAGCAATGTCCTCCATAAGAAGATATGACACAGAGACTTTCACAATCTCAAGTGAGAAAGTGTGGCAAAACATGAAGGAGGCAGCAAAGCCAAGTGGAAGAAGCTTCATTCATTGAAAGAACATGCCTAAGCATACTATGTGCTGAGCCCTGTCAGAAAGACAAAGCTGAATAGAGCAAGCTCTGCTACAGGTCAGAAAGGAAAGGCCAGGGAGGAGGGCAGGGCAAAGAAGTGGGAAAGATGCTGGAGGAGAAATACCAAGGAATACCCTCCCATAACTTATATTTTCTTCAGCAGAGATGAGAACTTCTGGTCTGGAGGAGAACAGAGTGTAGTTCTCCAAATCACTCTGAGACCAACAAACTTACCTGCCCTTCCTCAACTCACAAAGCCCCTAGTCTGCACTCCCCATCCAAAGTCTAGCTCTGGTGCTAGGAATATCCTCTGCTCAAACACTATAGGGCTTCCACAGGCAGTGATACTCCAAACCCAGCCTCTTTCCCTCTGTCACGGTCTCAGTTTTCTTGCCAACCCTACAAACATTAGAGATCACTTACCAATTGGCTTTTCCTGTCTCAGAAGAGAAAGACCTGAGAAGAATGTGCAAGCCAAACCCAGGTACAGGTAAGGAGGTTGGCCAAGCAGAGTTAGGACTTGTAGTGGAGCTTAGCTGGGCCCTCCGGGAGTTGGGGCCCTAAGAGTCAAGGCCCTCCTGGAGGCTGGGCCCTCAGGAGGCGGGGCCCTAGGAAGGCTGGGCCTCAGTGAGTTGGGGTATTGGGAGGCACGTATATGGGAAGGTTTGGAAAGGGTGGAGTAAGTGGCCTAGCTGGAATCCTGGAGAAAAGCTGGAGCTGGGCAATGGAAGACTAGTGGGGGCCTTCATTATGAGAAGGTAGACTGAGGGCTTAAATGGGACTTTGTTGGAGACTTTGTGGCAGCAAGATCTGAATTTAGAAGTAAAGAAGTTTCTAGGGGTTCCTGGGTGGCTCAGTTGGTTAAGCATCTGACTTTGGCTCAGGTCACAATCTCACTGCTTGTGAGTTCAAGTCCCACATTGGGCTCTGTGCTAACAGCTCAGAGCCTACAGCCTGTTTGATTCTATGTCTCCTTCTCTGTTGGCCCCTTCTATGTTTGCACTCTGTCTCTCTCTCTCTCTTTCTCTCTCTCTCAAAAATAAACATTAAAAAAATAAAAATAACTAGAACTGAAGAAGCTTCCCAAAGTCCTGGGTATAGAGGAGGTCCTGGTTGGCATAAGGAGAGTGTTGGGAGCTGAGTGGAGCACATCCTGTGGTGATTTGGAGGCCAATCCCAGATCCACCTAAAGGGTCCACTCAGCAGCCCTTTAAACAAGGATAAAAGCACCCCCTCTGACACCTCTTCCAGAATCTCCTACTAGATTTCTCTACTACCATCATCCATCCCAGTCCTCCACCCATGTTTCCTATATTCCAGGAATAAAACCAAAAGGGATTGCATTAAGGCTTACCATGAGGGATTTCCTGAGATAGTCATAATATATTCTAACTGAATGTACATTGAGCATTGTGCTGGAGGAAGTAACAAAAAAGACAAAGTTCTTGCCTAGAGAACTTCCTGCTCAAGACATTCAAAACTTAGGACTTCCAAGACCCTGAAACAGTGACCAAAGAAAGGTGTCTCCTCCTTCCCAGGATGTTAATCTTCAAACAGAGGCAAGACTCTCAGAGATGGAGAAGGTGGGGCCTACTTAAGGACTGAAGGCTGAATGGACAAATGATGGGGCAAGAAGCCAACAGTCTCAAGGAAAAGGGGAACCACTCGCTCTCTGTGATAGTGCTAGATTCCTCTAAACCCTAAAATAGTTTACTTAAAGACTGGGGTGGAGGTGGAGGGAGGGGAGACAAGGGTAGCAGCAGGATTCAATAGGGACATAGTCTATATTAATGATACTAAGAGCATTGAAATTGGAGCAGAAAGAATTGTTCCAGGTTTCAGGAAGAACCTCCAACTGAGGAAAACCTACAAATCACATTGATCCTGCCCTAGTACATCTCCATTAGGCATGGACCAAGGGCACTAATTGAGCATCACCTTTGTTCCAGGCACTATGCTGGGTAGTGGATGAGTGGTCCAGGCAGGAGTATGGAGCCAAAATTCCTGGAGGCAAAAGAGACAGGCAGGAATTTGAAGGATGTGTTCCATCACAGAACAGTAGGCCAGGGGCTTCTGGGGGTTTGATTTGGAGGCATCTGGGTCACCTGTTCCAACATCCTAGGCTGTCTTCCCTTGTCTCAAGCTTGGATTTTCCCAGATGTGCATCTGCCCTAGAGAATGAAGGGCAGATACTAGGGAGGGTCTATCTATCCTCACATCTGGTCCTGAGAGCAATCCTTCCTCTTTCTCCCTGTGCCATTCACTAACACAGGGGGCTGGGAGAATTGCCAAGTCCCCCAGCCAATCACCAGGTAAGGAAAAGAACTGACCCAGGACTGGTGGGGTTGGGGGGAATGCAGAGGACACAGCAACGGGGTCATAAGTCTCTCCTATATAAGGGTGTACAGAATGGGGGTAGTTGGAGCTCACTAGGTGATTTCACATGAACTATCTGAACCTTGAGGGGTGGGAGGAGGGAAGAGGAAAGAGGCAGGGGTGTCAAGCAGAGACAGGGGAAGAGGCTGAAGGGTACAGAGATAAGAGAAACAAAGAAGAGAGATAGAAAGGAGGCAAGAGAGGGAACAAGGGTAGGGGGAGGCAGCAAAAAAAAGACACACTGGAGGAGATGTGGGTGGAGAAACTAAAAGGTTCACAGGGTGAAATCCACAAAAAAAGTGATGGGAAGAGAGACCCTCAGAGACTGAGGAAGTGAAGCAGGGAGATAGCAGCCAGAAGGAAGGGCTGATGACAGATTCAGTCCAGGAAAGTCTCAGACCACAAAATATTTGGAATCAGAGAGACAGAAGGGTTTAGTGCTTTCCTGACACTAAACATTACTGACTTGTGAGGTTGAGTGTCATGGAAGCAGGCAGCTGGAGAGAATCCCTCTCTAGTGAGGTAGGGCTTTCCTTTAAAAATTCCAAGGTGCCTGTATGAGTGTGTGTATGTGTGTGTTTAAGTGTATATGTGTGTGTGTGCATGTGTATTCACTTGACGTGCATAAGGGGAAAGGAGGAATGGATCTGACATCCAGGAGTCCTGTCTGGAGGTGAGAGTTTTTTAGGAGCTGGACTCTCAGACCCTCTGCAGCCCCAGCAGACACAGGCCATGACTGCAGGGACAGAGGGTGGTCAACGCTGCCACCATAGGATGAATGGAGGATGGGCTTTGGGCAGCCTCCATGCTCCATGCTCCCTGGGAGTGAATTTGCTCCTGCAAGGACACCAATTCACATGGTTTCCTGTGTTCTGGGTTCAGTCCAGTCCCCACCCTCCCTTCTTGTCCACACTCACAGGCATTTCCTGTGTTCAGAGCTTAGAACACTTGTTGGGCTGAATCATACGAAATTCCTGATATTCTGTCGGTTTTGGTTTATACAGTCTATTACTTTCACTCTTCCCTCTCCCAAAAATATTTTTTGATTCCAGGCTAAGGAGTCAGGGGAGCAGAATGAGGAAGGACAAATAATAGCTACTATTTGAGTGCATACAGTGTGCTGAGAGTGTTGCATCCTTACCACAGTACTAATTCTCATTACAGTCCCAGGGATTATTTCCTGCAGCTCCTGCAATTATTTTCCACCTTTTACAGGTGAGTGAGTCCAGGTGAAGAGGCTACATGGGGTGGAACAGGGCTGGGATTCCAGCTCAGCCCAAGACCTCCTGTTTCACCACTGCCCCCCACACCCAGGGGAGTCCTAGCAGAGACTGGGAGCCAGAAGACAATGCCCAAAGCTTCACAACAGGAAGGAGGATGAGGAAAGAGGTCAAGCTAGAACTCTGGAGGGGCCAGAAGAGCCCGCATGGAAGGGGGTGGGGAAAAGCCCAGGGACCACACCTGAAACCAAGTGGGATAAGGGCCATTTCCATGGAGGGCCAGTAAGGAGAGTAGGACACGGAGCCAGCTGTGGGCAGAGTGCAGGAGGGGGGATGAAGGATCTGCAGGGGGAGACCAAGGGCAGTGTAGACAGAGCAGAAGGGAGACAAAGGAAAGGATTCAGTCTACAGAGTATAGGCCACCAGGGAGGTATCAATAGCAGCTGCATGGGGAAGAAAGATAAAGTCCAGACTGAAGCATGAAAAACAGGAGTGAGGGAGAGACTCTGTGGGAAAGATGTGGGACTGGGGCAAATAGAGGAACCTGGGGTTAGAGGCAGTGCTCAGAGATGGGGAGCAGGCATCTTTCTTTTTTTTTTAATTTTTAATGTTTTATTGATTTTTGAGACAGTGACAGACAGAGCGTGAGCAGGAGAAGGGCAGAGAGAGAGGAAGACACAGAATGTGAAGCAGGCTCCAGGCTGTCAGCACAGAGCCCGACGCGGGGCTCAAACTCACAGACCATCAGATCATGACCTGAGCTGAATTCGGACGCTTAACCGACTGAACCACCCAGGCGCCCCTGAGCAGGCTTCTAGAGGAGAGAGAGAAGGGAAGAAAGGGGAGGTGGTAGTATTGGGGAAGGAGTGAAGGAGGAGGGTGCACACACACACTCACACACACACTCACACTCTCCAAGTCAAAAGGAACAATTATGTGGTTATTGGCTACTAGGTCCCAGTTAGCACATCAGCTCCATCTCCTCAAATGCTGGCAGGCTTTTTGAGGCAATGGAACAAAGGTCCTTAGAACTTGGAGGATGGCTGGGAAGAGGGAAATCATGAGCCAGTGTTTCTGTGTCCTTCTGTGACTGGAAGGCCTATGGGTACCTGAGGGTGTGTGTGCATGTGAGTGCACCTGCCCCAAGGAGCAGCCTGTGCCTGCAGGACTCTCTGTCTGTCTGGTGCCCCTATGACTCTTCATGTACATTACTCCTCAGCAGGAAGAGTCTTCGCATGGTTTACAATGAATGTTACTGGTCTCTCTAGCATGGCCATTTGCCATTTTGCTATTTGCTTTTTTTGTCAGGACCTCAGCGGGGAAAGATGAAGCCAGTGTTGGGAGAGATGGTAATGCTTGGGCAGTCAGTGATCCCCCCACTTCTCTTGAAGACAGGAGTGCGCGCGCGCACACACACACACACACACACACACATCCTTGCACACACGCTGCTGTCCACTGCAGCCAATGAAAATACAATGAAAGTAATCAGGGTACCATTCACACATGACCACATGGAGACTCACAAAAAGAACAGGGTGCTCAAACATAGTAATATGCCAATCACTCACACAGATGGAAAGACAAGAACCTGGGGCACAAAGTCACTTGGATGTACATCATGCCCCTCAAACACACACACACACACACACACACACACACACACACACACACACAAGACATGCAAACCTGGGTATATCTTCTCCAGATATTGTGCTCAAACATACCACTGCCTAACACATCTCAGGGCACCCTCCAGTGGGTCCCAATAGCTCTCTTAGCAAATGCAGAACACCTAGCCTGGTCATAAGATCTGCCCCTTTCCATTCCCCTTCATGCTGCTTCCCCAGTCAAGCTGTTTATCCAGGCCAGAAAAGCTGTCTCCTGCGTGTATTATGGTTTGCTCATCCTGCTTCAGAAGCAACAGAGAGAAAGGTTCTCTTCTTTTCTTCCTCCACCCCATGTCCTATGGTTTTCTCCTTCTACACCCCGCTCATGACCCCCATCCTCCAAGCAGCCTTTCCTAATGAACTAACTGGCCCTGATTCTGAATGTGTCCTTGTCCTTTACACTTGTTGGTCTGTGCTGGGTGAGTGTCACCAGTTACCTTGCATATCAATTGGCAGGGAGGTGGCTGTAAGTTCCTCAAGGGCAGGACCACTAGACCCAGTATTTTAGACAAATGCAGGACTCACCCTCCAGTACCAGGCTGGGAATGTTCCCTGAAGCACTACTGCCTGGTTTTCACAGACGAGAACATTAATCTGGGCTCCAGCAGCCACAAGGAATGTCTCCCTCTGTCACATGCTGCAACCATCTCCTTCACAATGACCTTTCAGAGCCATTTTGGAGGAGGGCACATCCTCCTCTGTATTTTCCCACATTCACCTGTTTTTTGTTTTTTTTTTTTTTCACCTGATTTTTAACTAGAAATACTGCTTCCCAGCTAGGGCCTCACCTTATTCTTCAGCCTCAGAAAAAAACTTGGCGATTATCAAAAATCAGATCCACACTAAAGACAAACATGTGCTTCTGGTGAGGATGCTCAGAGCTGTGCTGCAGGCTGTGAAGCCGATCTCCACAGAGGATGCCAAGTGACCAGACACCTGCAGCGGCAGTTTTAAGTGCTCCAGTGAAGAAGATGGCTGTGTGGAATAGGTTCGTTGTACTTAAAACAGGAGAGAGACAAGGTCACCCTAAAAAGCACTCACTGACCACCTCCCCACCTCCCACAGGGCTGTTTCATCCCAGCCCAGCCTCTCTGGGGAGACAGGTGCCCTGCTTGCTCCCTCTTACCCTCATCTGCTTCTCAACAGCCTGTCTCTCTCTGCCCCTCTCTCCCTCCTGCAGTGAGAGGTTCCCTCCCTCTGGTTGTCTCTCTGCACACCTACCTCCATCATACTCCTTCTCATCCTCTGTCTCCGTCTTCTGTCCATTTCTCTATTCCCTGCTCCACTCTCAGTTTCTGTCTCTGGTCTCAGTCAGCGTTCTACCATTTCTTCTCCCTCTCTGTCTTTCTCTAACTCACCTCTTGTTTCTGTTCTCTCTCCTCCCCTTCTACTGCTCAGACCAGTTCTTCAGAGGGAGGGGAGTGGGGTCTCCTTTAGCACCAGAGGACTTTGCCATTTTGTACGGAGCTCTGAATTGTTGTGTTCCTGCCACACACACACACACACACACACACCAGCAGAGCCCTTGACTCAGAGTCTGCATCCCACCCTAGGCCACCTCTACCTGCCCCTTCTCACTGCCTTCCCCCTGGTCCCCACCTCTTCCTTTCCCTTCTCTGTCTCCCTCTCTCTCACTCTCTGGGTGCGCTTCCCTGGCTATCTCCTCAGTCCCTAGTCCCATGTCCATGGATATGTCTTTGGATCTGAGTCCATTGCTTTCAGACTTCCTGAGCCTGGGCCCAACTCCTGACTCTAAGTCCCTGTCTGACTCTACCATCTCTGGTCTCTGGGTGTCTGTGTCTGATCTTGGATCACTGGCTCTTCTCTGGATGCTCCTCTCTTTCCTCTCTCCTGTGTCTGGATTTGACTCCCTGTTCCTCTCTTCCACTGTGGACTGTCTGTGTCTGTTAACTCTGTGTCAATGTGTCTTGGACTCTCCAGGATGCTCAGACCAGTACTGCCTTTTTGTCCCACTCTGTTGGTCTTGGCTTGAATTTACCTTTATGTCTCTGTCCAGGGATTATCTCCCTGCTTTTCTGACTCCCAGTGTAGTCCTGGAGTCTCTGGGGTGAGCTGATAAGGAGGGTTGAGAGGGGACAAGGCTGGTGGCCCTTTGTGTGGAAGATGGAGGTTAGGATGCAGAGCAGACTCAGCCTGAAGCACTCTGCTCCTTACAGAATATTCTCCAAGACTGCAGACTCAGGTTGACCCCCTGCATGTTGTGCTGGCTGCTCAGGCCCTTAGGGTTGCCCATCTCACTCCCCAGTTAGTCCACTGGGAGCCACTTGAAATTCTGGGAGGGCGTTCGAGGTCCCCTTGGCCAGGTATCTGTGTGTCTGGAACACTCTGTGAGAAGAGGAGTGAGGAGAGGTAGGAGGCCCACTGGAGGTATTTTGCAGAAAGGGGGCAGGATGTGCAAAACATGCAGTCTGGGCGTGTAGCCTCTGTATCATGGGCAAGAACTTCCCAGAAGCTCCTTCCACCCCTCAGACAGGCCCATGTGGGTCAATGAGTTCAAGGAGATTATGCAGCACATTTTTAATAAGGGAAAGGGAACAGAAAGTGAGTGTCCCTATTTTATCCCCTCATGGTGCCTGTAATACTTCCTCATACATAAGAAGTTCTCAAGAAAGTCGTTGGCTCATATTTCACTAGGTCTCCCAGAATAAGCAACTAAATCAGTAGAACTCAATCCTTTTCAATATTCCTTCCCATACCAACCCCCAGTCACTCGCCCCCAGCAACTCACTATTTTCCCCCAGGACAGTTTCCTCTGCCAAGACTTCCAA
Source organism: Acinonyx jubatus (assembly GCF_027475565.1). NCBI lineage: Eukaryota > Metazoa > Chordata > Mammalia > Carnivora > Felidae > Acinonyx > Acinonyx jubatus. Next base: position 53,143,127 of record NC_069387.1, read on the forward strand.
GCACCCCAGTGATCATGGGTCCCCAGCTCAAATCCCAGTCATTCCAACGCCTCCTCCTCAGTCATTTTCCTGGTGTCCCTCCATCCTCCTCTCCCCCTTTGCCCATCCAATGGCACTTGGCCCCCAGGGTGTCTCCCCAAAGACAGGTAGTCACTAATGAGCACTGAGCACTAGAAGGGGAGGGTCAAGGGCAGCCTGGTGGGTGGGAGGGGATACCAGAGGTAGCAGATAAGGAGTCATGTCAGCATTTGTCAAATACACCATCTCCATCCAGCATCCCTGTCTCTTGACTCCTGGCTCCTGACAATCCATCTCCCTGCTAAGGCTGTGGGACTGAGATCAGGTGCAAATAAGCAGAAGCCTAGGCTTATAATCCTTGGTCTGCTCCAGACTCATTTTCTGCAGGAATGGCACTAGCTCCTGCCCTCTTTCTTTGAAAACTCTCAAAGACCCTGGGAAGCTGAAGTGATAGATGGAACCCAAGGATGAGGACAAATTTCTCTCTCTGTTCAATATCTGATCTCAGCCCCTTGTCTTCACCCTAACCTGCAAAAGCTTAACTTAAAACCTCAGGCAGTGGCAAACAGAGTTAAATCTCAGAAGAGTATCCCAGACTTAAGGAGGTACTGAGTACCTCCAGAAACCAGGGGTTTGGGTGGAAATATTCTCTTGGACAACCAAAGATCACTGCTTGTAATGTAACCAATTTCCACTAGCGGTGTAGAAATGCTACCCTATGGAAATACAAATCAAAACCACAATGAGATACCACCTCACACCTGTCAGAATGGCTAACATTAACAACTCAGGCAACAACAGATGTTGGCAAGGATGTGGAGAAAGAGGATCTCTTTTGCATTGTTGGTGGGAATGCAAGCTGGTGCAGCCACTCTGGAAAACAGTATGGAGGTTCCTCAAAAAACTAAAAATAGAACTACCCTATGACCCATCAATTGCACTACTAGGCATTTATCCACGGGATACAGGTGTGCTGTTTTGAAGGAACACATGCACCCCCATGTTTATAGCAGCACTATCAACAATAACCAAAGTATGGAAAGAGCCCAAATGTCTATCAATGGATGAATGGGTAAAGAAGATGTATACATATATATACACACACACAATGGAGTATTAATCAACAATAAAAAAGAATGAAACCTTGCCATTTGCAACTATGTGGATGGAACTAGAGCGTATTATGCTAAATGAAATTAGTGAGAGAAAGACAAATATCATATGACTTCACTCATATGAGGACTTCAAGATACAAAACAGATGAACATAAGGGAAGGGAAGCAAAAATAATATAAAAACAGGGAGGGAGACAAAACAGAAGAGACTTATAAATATGGAGAACAAACTGAGGGTTACTGGAAGGGTTGTGGGGGGGGGATGCGCTAAATGGGTAAGGGGCATTAAGGAATCTATTCCTGAAATCATTGTTGCACTATATGCTAACTAATTTGGATGTAAATTAAAACAAACAAACAGACAAATAGCTGCATCTTAAACTCACCAAGTTGTGCACATTAAGTATGTATAGCTTTTTGTATGTTAATCATTCGTCATTAAAGTGGTTTAAGAAAGAAAGAAAGAAAGACAGAAAGACAGAAAGACAGAAAGAAAGAAAGAAAGAAAGAAAGAAAGAGAAAGGTCTCCCTGTGGACCAGAGCAGAACCTTCTCATCAGCGACCTGTGAAGGGCTCTGAGACCACAAAAGGACAGCAGAGAACAGCTCTCCCTGGGCCCTGGGAGCTGAGACAGGGCTGGGCTCCCCAGGCTGGGGGAATCTTTGGCTCCAGCAAGAACCCATGAATTTCCAAATTGAGGAAACCTTTCCTGCAGCCCTTTCCACTGGCATCTGTTATTCCCTTTGGGCCCTGAAATGCCATCACCCATCCTATCCCCTTCCCTTTTCTGGTCCCTGGCACTGTGGCTGCTAGCACAGAAGGGCCACATAGGTTTTCCTTTATGGTTGTCACAGCAGGTGACATCCCACCTCACAGAAGTGATACTTCACAGTGACCCAGCTGATAACTAGAGCCAGAACTGAAACCCACATTTTCTTGATTCCCAATCTAGGAGTCTTCCCATCTGTGCTGACTGCTGCTCCTAACAGAGAAGCATACTTTGTAGGTCCCAGTGGGAAGCCTACTCACAACCTTGGATTAAATAACCCATCAAAGCTGCACCCTTCACCATGTGATACATGTTTACATACATGACTGGTGCACACAGGACTGTTAACCACAGAGCACAGACACGTACACCACAAACACCGTGCTGTGCACACTCTCACCCTTGTTCACCCTCTGCCTCTCAGAGTCCAACAGCCCCTGCCCCTCTCTTCCTACTTCCTGAGCTGCAAGAAGAATGTCTTCCTTTATCATTTGCTCTTTACCCTGTGTTTACAGAGGCTCCTCAAAGCTGCACAGAGAGAAGCACTTTCCGCATTCTAATCTTAGTCCTCCCTACGTAGGGTAATATGTAGGGTGACAGGGGAAAGAGAGGGCAAACTGGTGGTTCTTGAACTCTATTCTCTGAATCTTTCCTCTGCCCAGGAAAGGTCTGACCTATCTGTGATCCACCAGCTTTCTCCACACATCCTCTCAGTGTTCCTATACTCTGACCCACTTTCGTATCCAGGAGAAACTACTTCCATGCATAGGTGTTGGGGTGTTGGGATTCAATTTCACACACTCAGCCTGGGCTTATAGGGCATGAAGTACAACAAAGGGATTTGACTTACACTCAGTAAGAGCTTCCAAGAACAAGGAGTCTGAAAACCTCAGCTTGTGTGAAATTCAGTAAGAATGTGTATATGGTCTTCCCAGAGGCCTCTAACAAACAAGGACTTAGTTTGAACCTGTCTGGGTAGTAGTGACAGAGACAGAAGTCTTCACTGTGATTCTGGTCATCCCAGTCTCAGGAGGTGGAACACAAACACTTCTGGGGACTCTAAGGCCCTCAGGCAGAATGGGTGGAGCCTGGTTACATGATTCCCAAATCCTGAGGGTGTGAAGAGAGTAGGCCTGAACCATCCACTGTCTGGCCACCCTCCCACCCTGGCCCAATATCTTCATGGCCCTCCCTGGTCAGAGTAGGGCCTCTGAGCTCTTCTAGTTCAAACCCTCAGTGAAGGCCTCAGGACCCAGTCTCCACACAGCCTCAGACCGTGGACCCTGATGCCATCCTTCTGTGCCTGGCAGGGCAGAGCCACCCACTGCTCATGATCCCCAACCCCCCACATGCCAAGCACACACAGCCTTCCTCCTCTTCCCTCCCACCTCACCCCACCCACCACATACCACAGCCTGAAACCTGCTGGAAATTTGTACAAATCAAAGACATCTTCAGCTATGAGTCTTCAGGCTCTCCAGGAACAGCACACACACACACACACATGCATACATACACCTGCACACATGCAGATACACACAGATGCTCATACTCATACATATACACATATAACCTCAAGTACACACACATAAGTCACAAATATTTTCACATGTATGAAACACAAAGACACATACTCATAAACTCATACATTTATAGTTAACACACACAAATATACACACTTTTATACACTTATCAAGCACAAGTGTGCACACATACATCCCACTCTATTCCTTCTTCTAAGGATCCAGAGCGCAATTCTCTAGATTCTAGAGATCTAGAATGTCTAGGAAAAACATGGAAACCCACAGGAAACCTATTTCCAGTTTCCTGGCCCACATTGGAACTCTTTTGCTATATTCTCCTTCCTGTCCCCACAGTCTCTAGAACTCTGGCCCACACCATGGAAGTGGTGATTCATTCTTTCATATAACAAACACTTTTGAGCACCTATCTGCTACCTTCCCTGACCTCCCACTGCCCAGGTCTGAAGTTAAGGCAGACACATAAAAGAGTATGACCATGTGTCCAGTGGTGCAATAGAAAGAGCAATAGTTCAGGGGTCAAGCACCTGAGTTCAAATCCTGCCTTTGCCTCTTAATATGCTGTGTTACCTTGAGCACTTGATGTAAACTATCTGAGCCTGTTTCATCAATTGTAAGGTGGGGTTAATAAAATTTACCTAATAATTCTGTGAGGATTAAAAGAGAGGTAAATGTTTTGTCAGTAATATGTCTATCTACAGAAAGTGAGCCCATTCCATTCCCCAGTCCCTGTGGTGAGCATCTCCCCAACATCCTTGAGTCCTGCTGTCCCTGAAACAGAAACTCAGTCTGCTTCAGCCTCAGAGCCTCAGTTGTCAGCACCACTGGGAAACTTGATCTCTGTCTTGGCCAAATCCATAGGACTCCCTTGCCCCCACCCTGGCCCATCCTGCTCCTCCTGGTCCATCATGCCTCTTGCCTCTCCACAGGTTGCGTTTTCCAATAAACTTTAATGCAGCTGATGAAGGCCTGAATGTTTGTGATAGAGCACTGAGTCTACTTATCAGAAATACATGAAGTGCTAATCACCCTCAAGGTAGCTGTCCCAGGGCAAACTCTCCTCTTAATCTATAAGCTTCAACCAGCACCCTGAAACTACATGATTGATTGGCTAACCTTTCTTTGTATACCTATAGATCATGCATCCTTTCCTAGAAAAGAACAGAGCCCTTCTGCACATAATGAAGCAGAATCCAGAGACTGCTACAATGACACCTTCCCTCCGCTGCCACATACCAAGGAAACAGACCTTCTGCACAACCCCTAGGCACTGAGGAACCAGACCCCTTTGCACAACTTCTTAGCACTGAAATATCATCTGTAGCTGATAGGTCAAGTGTGCATGTAATAAAGAAATGTTAGGGACTATTGTACTCCCTTTACTGATTAGCTGCCCTAAGCTCCTTTAAAAACTCCTGGGCCAGGCAAAAATCTCAGAGTTGGCATGTGGACAAGATTCCCCCTTCTCCCCAGATAGACAGGCTCCTGAACAAAACTTATATATTCCTTTCTAATCAATACTCTCTTGAGTATTGGTTTTTGGAGTAATGGACAGTTGAACTGAGGTTTTGGTAATCAGAAATTTAAAAGTTGTGCTAAGTTAAATGATAAATTGGATTCATTGGATATCCAAGACTTTTCCAAATAAGACAGACCATTAAAGCATTGGTTCCTGAATGGAGATATATCTGCATTGATTTCTTATTGCAGAGAAACTGAAGATACTTGGGACTGCTAGTGAACATGTTTTATGCTTAATTAAGAGATTGTACTGTGGAGAGGTACATGTTTCTAGAAATTATGAAATGCATACATAAATTTCCAATCTAAAAAGTTCTGATGGAACAAATAGTTCATAATTGATTACTGCTTAATTTTTACTGGAGACTATGGTTTTTAAGGGTTAAAATTATGGTAAATGTCATTAAGACCAATGGAAATGACAAGGAAAGTAGATGTGTAAGAAAGGTATAAAAAATGAGAATACATTCTTGTTGAGGTAAAAGAAAATAATTTTGTCCTAAAATGAGAGTGGTGATTTAGAGAGAGAAGGCTTATGATAAAATCTGAATGAAAAAAGGAAGTTGTAGAAGGCTTGTGAAGGGAAAGCTTTGGAAAAGAATTTTATGTGTTGTCAGGACTGACTCAGATTGAAACAAATGGATTTTGAAAGGACACTGGTATAAGATTGAAATTCTGGGGGTACCTAGCTGGCTCAGTTGGTTGAGGGTCTGACTTGATTTCAGCTCAGGTCATGATCCCAGTGTCCTGAGATAGAGCCTTGTGTTGGATTTCATGCTGAGTGTGGAGCCTGCTTCAGAGGCGGGCTATCCAGGAAGTTGTGGGTAGGAGGTAACATTTAATCTGGACCATGATGATTATGTAGGATTTCAGTAGTCAGAGATTGGGAGGATGGAATTCCAAGGAAAAGACATAGCAACTGGGAAGGATTTCTTGACTTTGGGCATCATTTGATGTTGAATTTCTGTTCATTATTAGAAACTGATTTTCCTATTTATCCCTTCTCAACCACAATTCAAGTGACTAAAAATAGAAAGTAGATAGAAAGTGGGAAGATCACTTCCCTGATTCCCCTGGTCCTCCATTCCCCATCACATGAGTTTATCCTGTCATGTCTCCCTGGAGCAGATACTCCTGTGACCCATCTCCTTCAGGGGAAGGCCTTTCAGTCCCAAGTACCTCCAAGAACAGGCTCTGCAACAGCAAAGCAGCACGTGTATTGGGGATTTCTCCCTCACACCTGAACCCATGTTGTTTTCCTACAAAAAACACTGTCTGCCTCCCTCCCCATTCCTCTCTGTTCTTCCTCTTTTCCTTCACCAAGGCTGTTTCTTTCTCTAACCACTTGCTGGAGTTGGGGATAATGTTCTACACACTTCATTTCCTCTACTCTTGCTTCTGCAGTCTTTTGATGATCCCCCTGCAACCTTTCCTCCCCTCCTCCCATCCTTACCACTCCTCTCCTTCCTCCCCAAGTCCCCCCCCCCCAACCTGGTCAGTTTTCCTGCCTTCTTTCTGGGGCATTTCACTTTTCTGTTTCCTCTCAACCTTATTTATCTATGATTCCAGTTTAGAAAAGAAAGGGAGAGGAGATATAAGGGCAGCATCTGTGACGGAGTTGGTTTTAGACACAACACGAGGCATGGTAGTCGGACATCAGGAAGAACCTGATAGGCACTGACAAAGTAGCTTAAGTGCCTCCTGGCCCATATCTCCAGATAAGTCTTCTACCACTTGCCAGTGAATCTTTGTAATTAGGAAATTTTTTTTAAGTTTATTTTATTTTGAGAGAGAGAGAGAATACGAGCCGGATAAGGGTAGAGAATGAGAGAGAGAGAGAGAGAGAAGACAGAGAATCCCAAGCAGGCTCCATGCTGTCAGCGTAGAGCCCAATGTGGGTCTCAAACTCACTAACCCTGAGATCGTGAACTGAACCAAAATCAAGAGTCAGAGGCTTAACTGACTGAGCCAGCCAGGTGTGCCTAGGATATTGTTAAAGCTAGATATCAGGCAAAGAGGGCTTCTTGACCTCTTAAACTAACCAATTTTATTTAAGTCACTGTCACTTGACCTCAGCCTTCCACAGAAGCTGGAGGTTTTGAATATAGAAGATAGGAGCCAGGACCTGAGTCTCAGCTCAGGTTCCATGTCCACTTCCCTTGTTCTTTACCCTTATTGAAGGTGTGTAGGGTTCAAATGAGATAGGGTATCCATTATGTCTCCATCTATATGTCTTTCATCTCTCTCCCCTCACCGAGTTCCTTATTAACAATGATTCCTTAATGGATATAATCTTTAAGTGTCCTTTCTGTGATGGCTCAAAAAGAGAGTCCCATTTGGAAGCAAAGAAGTAAATAAAATGGCTTCTCTTAGTACCTTCTATGAGGGGTTCTCAGAGAGGGGAGGAGGTTACATGGGTGATGTACATACAAGGGAGGCTGTGTATTAGGCCATAAAATAAAAGACAAGAGGGGATGGCCTTGGGGCTGCTGTTTCTCTTTCTCTGCAAACCCCTTCTGATTGCAGCAGATTCACAGTGGCTCTGCAGCAGCCTAGCATCTTAGCCATTAACTTCTCAGAAAGAAAACTCACTGAGGTTCCCTTGAGAGGGAATGAAAAATAAATAGCAGAGTTTGGTACAAACACACCACCAGGTGAGAGGGTGGTGTAAAGACAACCAGTTCCTCATGGTTGATTGAACTCCTTCAGGATGTGTTTACACGCACACACATACACACACACACACACACACACACACGCCACATACATACCCCAAAATTCCAACAAATATGCTCATGTTTATAGACCTATGGAGATAAACATACCCTGCTCCTTTGCACATTTTTCCACTCAATTCAATCATATGTCCATATAGTAGGCACATACATGACTTTTAGTGAGGTGCTCTGTGAATATATGTACCCAGCCTTCTTCCTCTTTCCAAGATCCTGACTGCAGGGTGGGGCACAGGAAGATGAATGTCTGAGTGTTAGCTTCCATGTGTCATTAAATGTGTCTCTGACTACATTCCACAAAAGAAGTAGAATTTTTTTTCATTATTCACTATTTGGAATTATTCACTTTCTTTCAATTAGTTCGGCACCACCAAGTTTCAAGAATCATCTATACATTATTGAGATGCTGTTCCAAGCACAGTATAGTTCAGGGGTTAGTGGCTCAAGCTTTGCTCAAACTTGATACAAATCTTAGCTTCACTACTCACTTTGCACAAATGGCTTAACCTCTATGAACCTTAGTTTCAACTATAAAATGAGGATAACTATATTCACCTTATAGAACATTTGTATTAAACAGGTGATTTTGTAAAGTGTTTAGAATGAAGTATAGGGCATTAGTATTCATCAAATGATAGCTATATTTTCATCATCATTTTGTGGGCATTGGAGATATAAAGTACTATATAAAAGAGGTTCTTTTACCTTAGGAGGCTTTTTAAAATCTCATCAGTGAGACAAGATAAATATATGAAGAGTGCAAGAATATGTAAACCTGAAATTCTTATTTGATCCCTAACATGTAACTTATTCTCCTAAATCCAAGCCCTGTTTTAAAATTTTTAGCAGATTCCAGGATGCCTGGGCGGCTTAGTTGGTAAAGCCTCTGACTTCAGCTCACATCATGATTTCATAGTTCATGGCTTCACCGTGTCGGGCACTGTGCTGGCAGCTTAAAGCCTGGCGCCTACTTTGGATTCTGTGTCTCTTTCTCTCTCTGCCCTTCCCCCACTCACTCTCTGTCTGCCAAAAATAAATAGACATTAAAAAAATTAAAAACATAAAAATTTTAGCAGATTTCAATGCTCTAACAAGATTTTTTTAAATCACTCATCATCCCTATGTCTCACCACCTTACACACACTAACATCTACTCCAGGCTTTCATTTCAGGAATTGACAGAAGAATTTGGGATATTAAAGATTTTGAGTTTATTTTGTACATTTCTCCATTTCTGGACAAGAGCCTAACTCAGGCATTCCAAACCAAAATGACACCCATGATGCTGGTCCATGGTGCCTTACTTTGCAGAGCAAAGATCTAGATGACTGTAGCAGTGCTACAACCATCTCCCAATAAAAGTCTACCTGTCCACATATTTCTGTCTGTCTATCCTCCAGATGGCAATCATATCTCGTCCCTTCCTGATTCAAGACTCTCACTCCATTGTATGGAACCAGAAAAGGCCCCGAATAGCCAAAGCAATTTTGAAAAAGAAAACCAAAACAGGAGGCATCACAATCCTGGACTTCAAAGCTGTATTACAAAGCTGTAATCATCAAGACAGTATGGTACGGGCACAAAAACAAACAGATCAATTGAACAGAATAGAAAACCCAGAAATGGACCCACAAACCTATGGCCAACTAATGTTTGACAAAGTAGGAAAAAATATCCAATGGAATAAAGACGGTCTCTTCAGTAAGTGGTGCTGGGAAAACTGGACAGCGACATGCAGAAAAATGAGCAGGGACCACTTTCTCACACCATACTCAAGATTCTCGCTCCATGGCACAATACATAATACAAACCCTGGCTCATAAATTTCTTTCAAATGTGAAAATACATATCCCTCATAACAGTTTTAACCTTTCATGACTCCTAAAGGTCTGTGTAGCCTAGAATTACTGTCCCATTTCTTTTCCAACTCACTTATTCTTCTTTTATTGCTCCATAGGTATCCTCCTCCAGGAAATATCTCCTGACCAATACCTCTTTCTCAGTTTCTACTCATACCTTCCCGTCCAAAGTAATGATCCCTCAATCCCTGTACAATTACTAATTCCTCCTATTTTGGTCAATTTCTCTCCCAATTTGGGATATTAATTCTGTCTGCCCAAAGAATCCTAGATACTTTCACAAGGTTTTTGCACCAGTATCTCCAAAAAGCATCTAAAGAATTTGGTAAGTGTATGGGTCATCCTTCCCCTGGAGTCCTTCCCCTATAGTCACCTAATCCTTGTTGGGAAGATGAGAAATAAGAAAATAGTTTCCTATCTCTCCCTCCCAGAGCCAGCCCCATACATAAATACAATAGAAAACCCTGGCCCTCCTATACCAAAGCATAAAACTCTGACTGCATCAATAAAGATGTATGTTGTGCCCATGCTGGAGCCCTTCTCCTAATTAGGGATCCCTTGAAGTCAGGTAAAGCAGGTTGGGCCTATCAATTTCACTACTTCCAGCTTCTCCCCACATCCCATGGGAATAGATGAAATAGGACCAAGAAAGGACATTTCAGGCACTCTCCTCCCCCAGGGCTGCATTTTTACTGTTGTTCTTTGAATGAACAACAGTGTTCTTACTTTTGGGTCTAGAGGAAGGGGAGAAACTACTCCTTGCCCTGAGCAAGATTCCATTCTGATGGAACAGACAGGACAGTCACCAGAACTCAGGCAGAGCCACACAAAGGCAAAACTAGAAGTGTCTGGGTACAGTTCTAGATGCTGGATATAGCTCCACATTGAGTTCTAGATCTAGTTCTGGGTGGGGAGAATTGGTGTTTGTCAAGGAAGTCTCCCAGAAGATAATTTTAAAGGAGTAGTACATACAGATTTCCCAGCAGCCTTACCAGATGATTAAAGAATGCCACTTCCTAGCAGGTGCAGGAATCTCAGGACATTATGGGGACCTCGAGAAGAGGAATTTGCATATACATATATAGGTATTGCAGGCAAGTCTGATGGCAAACATTGGGCTTGGCTTCTGGTCTAGAAAGCCTACTGAAAGTTCAATCGAGATTCCTTATAAAAAGTTCCAGCAAAGCAAATTAAGAAAAATCTGTATGCTCAATTGATATTCTTGCTGAGCTTATGCAAATAATTATGCCAAGTTTGTTAAAATTGAACTTATTTTCAAACACAGTAGTCTTGACTTGGCTATCTCTGAAAATAAGGATGATTTTGGAGAGAAAATTTGTTTCAATAACACATCTTTGTGGATGTTAAATAAATTCTAGTTCTGATTATCTTTAAATGTTTCTGGTTTGCCTAAACTAGACAACTTAAGGTAAACTTCAGAGACATTCCCACAAAACTCATGTACAGACCTTCTTTGTGCCTGTTGTTCTATGGGACATTCAAAGGAATCACCAAAGACATTTGAATTACAAACCAGAAAAACTCATCTGATTCCCACTAACTGTTTTGACTCCATCTAGGATGCTTCAAGCCTGACATCTAAAATCTTCTCATTGGCTACACTCAAGGCTCGGACACTGGGTTTATAATTTGCTCTATTCACCTATATTTTTCTTTTATTTTCATAAAAGTGTCTCTTATTAATTATCTGATATTTTGCTAAACAAAACAGTCTCTATGCTGGTAAATACCACCTGGTACATGATTTAGGACTTAAATGACTCTCAAAATAACATTATATTATTAAACGCTAAAATAACTCAAATACATAAAACAGTTCTACAAAATAAAATGGTATTAGATATTTTAACAGCTACACAAGGTGAAATATGCACCATCATTAAAATGAAATATTGTGTATATAGTCCAGATTACCACAAAAATATAACAGGATTGATAAAATATATATATATATAAATACTCAAATTGTGCTTTAAACAATCCCTCCCTCTCCTTTAATAATTCATTAAAATCTGGAGGATTTTAATTAACTATTAAAGGTCTTTTATTGGGCTTCTTTTTTCTTCTTATTATTTTAATTATGTTTTGCTGTTTGTTTTTTTTTTTTTCCTATGTCTTTCAGCTTGGTGCTGGAACTCATTCACTGGCATAACTTCAGGGGACAGGTGATCTTTTCTGCCCAAGGAGATTCCCATATGTCATCAGCTCTAGGTGCAGCTGCCTCAGCCTTTATTGACTGTTATTACATCTCATCTGACCAATGTTGACACACAGGTAGAGACATCTCTATGCCCCTACTCAGCAGGAAAAAGCTACAGAAGATGAGATCTTCCACTTTCAACAATCTTAACAACTTAAGGGTCAAAGTTGTTCATGGGGGAAAATGATGAGGAAAACAAAGTCAAAAGAAATGTAGTTTAAATTAAATCCCCTTATAGCTTGGAGCCCATGGGTAGATGTCTGAAACATGCAGAGTATGGCATTTCTCAAGGAACTCATGGCTTAGTGTCTCAATGTTTATGTTTTATTAAAGACTGAAAGTAACCTCCTTTTAATAGCAGCTAGCCCCTCAAGGTCCTGAAAGCCTTGCTTCCAAACTTCCTTAGAAACTTACTTCATCTCTAGTCCCACTCCCTCAAAAAACTTAAAAGTATGAAATCAGTCACTTCTCACAATCCCAAGGCATCTCTTTCTGCCCACATGTCCTGTCCCCATGCTATAATAAAATCACCTTTTGCACAAAAAAAGGAAGAAAGAAAGAAAAGAAAGGAAAAGGAAAAAAAAAAAGAGTAGCACTGTGTTAGCCTAAAAAGAAGGAGAATTTTCTGTACCAAAGAAATGTGTATGGTTCAATTTAATTTAACATCAATTTATTAAATGCTCATTATGTACTTGTCCCCCCAGCTGGATGCTCTGGGGGAGTGAACAAGATACATTCCTTACCTATGATCAATCAGGGAACAAAATAAAGTAAAGACACACAGATAACTGCGGTATTTTAAAATTTTCCACTTTATTGAGGTATAATGAACCCATGTTTTATAAGATATTTAACATAAACATTGTGGTTATTTGTGTGTGTGTGTGTGTGTGTGTGTGTGTGTGTGTGTGTGTTGTGTGTGTGTATAGTGAAATAATGATTCACTATGATTTCCCCACTGTGAAAGAATTAAGGAAGGTATTTTTATCTAAATGTTTTATTAAGCAAAGGTAGGTGTTGTAAAGGGACCTTTACACAATGATGAGCCCCAGGAGCACCACAACCACTGAAATCCACACTGGGTCTCCAGAAAGCAGAACTGGCCATTCGGCCAGCACCAGGCAAAGAAGAGTGAGCAGCAGAGCAAGCAGTGAGGAGCAAACATAGACAACCCGGCCAGAGAGTGGAGTAGGGGTGGAGCTGCCTGTGAAAAGTAGTTCCTGTAGAGTCAGCCTCTCTGCTGCAGGTCCATTCTCCTCCTGCACCTCTGCTTCATTTCCCCCTTTCTTCATCTCAGGTTGATACCTGAGGATGAGAACACAAAAAGCCAGAAGAGAAGAAACTAGCAGTGTCCCAATTGATATGAGATTCAAGAGATCAGTGAGTCCAAAGAAGAATGACATGATTGCTACAATAATGACAAATATCAAAATGGCCATGATGGAGTTGTATGTGTCATTTTGCATCCAGGCAAGGACAGGGAACAGAAAACCATCCTGTGCCATCATGTATATCACTTGAAGTTTGGGGACCATAAAGCCAAAGATGTTGGACAAAAGACTGCAGAGGAATCCAAAAGCTATAACATAGTTGGCAGGGGTCTATCCAATATAGAGAAATGACTCATACAAGGTGTTCCCAGGTTGAAGCTTGTAGTAAGGCACCATAAGCGTAAGTGCTAGAGACACCAAAGTACACCAAAAAGCAGATGAACAGTGAAATCACAATGCCCATGGGGACTGAAAGCTGGGGATTCTGGGCTTCATTGACTCTGGTAGTAATAACACTGATACCTTTAAAAGCATAGAAACAGGTAGTTGTTCCACAAAGAATCCCCTTGAAGCCAGAAGGCACAAATCCTCCAGAGCCGAGAGGGCCCAAGGTAGAGGTGTCATTGAGTCCAGGCATTACGTAGTCCTCTTCTGTGAGCTTCCAGTTGTACACATCCCCTTTAATGAAGCCAAAGATGATGATAAAACTGAGAACCAAAAGTGTCATCAATGTGAGCACAAATGTGATCACTTTGGTAACCAGGATTACCCAAAGTTCTTAGTCAGCAATTCCATGAACAGCAATACAAGGCCCACAACAAAGAAGCCTGGCATTTCTGCAAAGAAATGGGGAGCATGAGGTGGGATGCTTTCACTCATGATCTGAGAGATCCATTTCCTAGAAAGGTTGTCAATAGCTAAGGTTCCAGCCCAGGTCACAATGACTGTTTCAGCAACATCGGCAATGATGAGGTTTCAGCCAGTGATGAAGGCCCAGATTTCACCTATAGTGACATAGATGTAGAGATATGCAGAGCCAGAATGGAAAAGCTGAACACTTAACTCTGCATATCACAGCACAGCCAACACAGAATATAGGCCGGCCACCAACAAGTAGATCAGAATGGATGGTCCTGCTTTATCTCTAGCCACCTCACCTGCCAGGATATACACACCTATATCCATTGTGTGCCCCACACTCATGACTACTAAATCCAGAGTGTTCAGACTTCTGGCAGAGTCAGTTACAGTTGTCAGTGGCTCTAGATTACATCTGTGTACCAGGTTTTGACCAAATCTGTGAAATGCTTGACACAGCATTCTAACTAAAGTTGAAGGGGATTTCGGGATCAGAGAGCTGTAGCAAGCCCAGGGAACCAAGAGTTTCAGATCAAGTTTGTGAGGTTGAGTTAAGCCAAGTTGTATTGGGGCTGCAGAATTCCTTTGGTCAGGCTTCAAATCTGCTCCTTCATATTTCTTCTGCTTTCTGCTATCCCTCCATAATGCCTAAGATATGGTAAACAATAAATATTTACTGAATTAATTATTCAACCCATGCACAAAAACTCAGAAGTTGCATGTCACCTGTTATAGCCCAAATATCACAGAAACTGATACCAAAAGACATCATAGAAGAAGCAGAAAAAGTTGTTTTTTTTTACCCAGAAAAAGTGACAAATATCTCCAAACATTCTGCTTTTTTACACACCACATGACATAATCCCATGTGGGTTCATCAAACTCATGTAGCTTCATTTACTAATTAAGCTATAAGACATAAGGGTTTGAATTTTTTGTGTGGCAATCCATATACAGGATGTATGTGCAGTACTTAGGTGTGACTTATGAAACATCAATTCATGGAATGGAATGTGTCATTGCAACTGCACAACCATTTTTTAAATATCATCTGAGCTTAAAATAAAAATATTGGTCCACAGGCTTTAAAACCAGTGACCCCAAAATCATATAGCCAAGATCAGAGCTAACTTTAGCCTCCTTTCTCCTCATTCTCCATCATCCATTTAGCTCTATTGATGTCAAAGAATGTTTAGTCCAACCCTTCCCTTTACCCACCCCAGGCCCACAGGTGGCACTGTGAGAAGAGAGGAAGAGGGGAAAAAGAGGCAGGCCCTTCATAACTACCTGCAAGAAGTGGAGAACCAGGCTGTCTGGTGAGGAAATACTAGTGAAATGGTGCAGCAGCCAACAAAGTGTTTATTACTAAGGAGCCAGAAAGGCCATTTTGTGAATCCTGACATTCAATGAACCTTACCCAAAGCAAGCAGATAAAAATCCACTACAATTTTTATGTCCACAGTTATGAGAGTGTGAAGGGCAGGGAGAAAAGAAATAAGTCACCTAGCTCAGTAGCTCACAACCAAAACAATGTCTACTGTCTCTTCCCTCTCTGGGTTCCAGGAAAGAAGGAGGGATCACTACTGCAGACAGTCTCCTTATTGGCCACACTGTGTCTTGCACCATCTGTGATGTCAGCTGCCAGCAGCCTGGAGAATTTTCCCTGGAGAGTATCAAAACACTCATTTGCAACTCCCTATTAATTTTCACAAGGAGGTATTTTTAAGTTGTTCAAAACACTGTCTGAATATACCAGATACATTTTCTTAATGAACAAATGTTACATGTGGTTCCCTCTTCCCCCTCATCCACTGCTGCTATTCAAATGGCCTCCTCCTCAAGGGGAGCAAGACTTTGGGTGAGTAATTCACAGCAATGCCCCAGAAATGAGTAGTGGAGAACAGGAAAACACACTCATGCAGCCCCCACTTCTCTCCCTACTCAGGCTTTTGGTTTGAGAGGATTTTAGGAAATGTCAGAGGTTTTTTAAAGACAGAAAGATCAAGTCAAAAATTCATCAAGTCAAAATTGAAATGTCTTCTCTACGGATTATCAAAAGTTGCCCTTGTTTATGGGTCAGAACTTCTGCGTACAAATCCATCTAGACTCTTTATTTTCCACTCTCAAGTTCCAATTACGATTGGAACTACCAGCATACAAGACAGATTAGGAGGGTCAATTCCTAACTCATGGAATCTTTCTACACTATGAATGTGATTGATTTGTCCCTCACCCATCCCAGGCTTCATCTGTTCGATGGTTGCCACTGCACTTCCTGCACAGTCCTTCCTGCCTTCATCATCTGAACTGTGCTGATTCCTCCAGCCTCATCTCCTGCCCAGTTCCTGCTCCAGCTGTGAAATTGTACACTCACCCTGTTCCCTTCCTCTAATACCCTGTTGTCCCCCTCACTTAGCTAACCCCCACTTGTCTTTCAGTTCCCAGGTCAGATGTTAAATCCCAAGGAAGCCTCCCTTGACCCTTAGACTACCCTTCCTGTGTGCTCTCATAAGCACCTGGGCTTACTGCAGGTACCATTTATCCTAAAGTATCAAACTTCCAGGTCAGCTACCTGTTTCTTCCTTTAGACTGAGAGTTAGATGCTCAATAAATATTTGTGGGACAAATACACAAACTGAAAGAGAAACCTGAAAGAGCACATAATCAGATTTCATATCTATTTGAGTTTGGGATACATACTTTGTAGCCAAGCAACCTTTATAAACCTGATTCAGGTAAAGATATAAGTGGTATCATGTTCCCTGTGGAAGGCAATCAAAATAAAAAGTGTGATAGGAAAATTAACTGTGATAAAACACTGACTACAGATCATTCATTGTAGGTGTAAGCCACACAGGGTGATAAAGAATTGTTTGCCTTTGAGGACACTTGTTTTAAAAATATCAGGCTGCCTTGGGTTCCAGGCACCAACCACCAACACTCAGGGAATCCCTACTTTTTTGAAGGCATCATGTTCAGGCCCTATAATCTAGGTATGATAAACTAAGGCAGAGGTTCTCACTTTGGGGAACAGAGGGAGGCATAAATGAAGACAGTGGGGAATATTTTCAAATTTCATATCCTCTCCCTCTGGAGATTCTTGTCCACTAGCCCCATACTTCCCATGACTTCTCTATACCACCCAAGTGACAAGAAATTGTCCTCAGTTTCAAAGGGAAGAGATTCTAAAAGCTTCCTTCACAGGAAGGCAGCACAGTTTAGTATTAGGAGTAAAGGCTCTGCAGGTAGACTGCTCAGGTTCAAATTACAACTTAACCTCATACCAGGTGACTCTGTACAAACTAGTTTGCCTCTTTGGACTATAGTTTCCACAACAGTTAGATGGGAGTGAAAGTAAATACCTCATAGGGTCATTGTGAGGAGTAAGTGAAATGATGCCTGTAAAGTACTTAGCTCGGTGCTTAGCATACAATGTGTACTTAATATAATCTACCTAATACTTAAATACTGAAATCTGATCCAGAGTTCCCAAACTTAGAAAATTAATTAGTCTTTGTAAATGTCTAGCCTCGAAATCATCCACTACATCTCAAGTCTGTTAGCTTGAGACATCATAAGACAATGCAAACAGTTTTATTCCATATAATTTGCCTTGAAACCCTAAGGGCTCTAATTAGACACACTCATACATGCTGGTGCTAAACACTTGGAGGTCCTAGGCAGGCTGAGTTAGACCAGGCATCAAAAAATGTAAGGTTCAAATATACTACTACTACTACTACTACTACTAATCTTTTCCTATGGATGCCTCATCTTATTTTTGGAGGAGGCAATGCTGGGTACTATAGGGGTTAATAAGCACAATGAATATTATGTCAGAAATTTTGAATGCGAGCCCTGAATCTTCTGCTTGACTATATAAATGAGTAATTTGCTAACTATCTGTAAGCCTTATCTTCCTCATCCACAAGGAACCTTACATGACTTCTCTTACAGGATCAACATAAGAATTTGATGAGAAGATACAAATTATCACACACTGCTGGTGAGAGTGTAACTGGGGCCACCATCCTGAAGCACAATCTTAGTGGAATTAAGATGCACACAACCTTCCACCCTGCAATCCCTCTCTGAGGTAAACACCCCAAGGAAAGTCTCTCCTGAGTCCCTAAGGAGGCCCATATGAGGGAGCTCATCACAGGACTCTGTGGTAGCAGGAAGTTGGAGCAATGCCAGTGTCTGTTACTAGAGGAATATATAAGTAAAATGTGCTATATGTGGACTGAAACATTACACAGCAGTCAGAAATAATACAGTAGATTTAGAGAGAGTAACTTGGGTACATCTATAAAAGTAGATTTATAGAGAGCAATGTTAAGTAGGAAAAGTAAAAGCAGGATGAGGCGCATAGCAAAATGGCATTTATGAACATTTATAAAACATCCACAACACACTGTTTATTTGTCAAGAATTCATATATATCTATTAAAAATGTCATGAAATCCCTCTGCTCAAAATCTTCCACTAATTTCCCTTTTATTCAGAGTAGAAGCCAAAGTCTACGTTTACAATGACCTACAAAGCCCTACAGCATTTTTCACTGACTCACCTACTACCCAGACTTTGTTTCTTTTCTCTCCACTCATTTTTCTCTAGCCACCGGCCTCTTACCCATTCTTGCCCTCTAACATACCAGGAAAGGCCCTCCCTCAGGGATTTTGTTCTTGCTGTCCCTATAATTGTACCACTTCTGGCCCTGATATCCACACCCCTTAACCGCGTTTAGTGAAGTAGCATGTATATAGCATGATCTTTCTTAATCACCCATATAAAATTGCAGTCCACACCTAGCCACTCACAACATATCTTGTCCCGCTGCTCTTTTTTTTTTCCCCTTTGCACATCACTATTTAAGGTACTATAGGTTTTACTTATTTATTTGTTTATGATTTATCTCAATCCAGAAGAATATAAGCTCCATGAAAGCAGGACTTTTTATTATTATTATTATTATTATTATTATTATTATTATTATTTTGTTCCTGGCCGTATTCCCCACACCTACAACTGTCCCTGAAATAGTCAGCACTGTATATTTCTTAAGTGGATAAATGTATCCACGTAGAGCATGGATTGGAAGAACATTTGTTAAATACACTAAACCATGTGCCTCCACTGCGGAAGGGAAATGAGAATAGAGAGCAGGATGAAAGGGGAAAATAAAATGCATTCAAAAGGGGCTTGACAGGAAGCAATGGTGATAACAGTCCATGACTGAGGGAGGGTTGACTCCACTCTGTGCACTTCAGGTTCAACAAAGGAATTGCGTGAGGTGATATCATGAGAGGATCTGGTTCAGAGCCTGATAAATGGGCAGGTACTCAATACATTTAAATTAAAGGGGAACTGGAATCCTGTAATTGTCAGGAGATGGATAATACAGACAAGAAATGACTGCTAGAAAGAGGGTAGAGAACATGGGAAGATGGGGCACCCCTCCTACCATTCCCTCCAAACCCATTTCCCTTTTCCCAATTCCTCTTTCTCCTTCAGCTTCTTCAACTGTCTCTGGAGGCTCCTTACTGGGCACTAAGGATGATTGTATCATGTTTCTCTCTCTGGGGAACTGTCCCCACCCACATACCTTCCAACAAAGACACAACACTGATTCCTAACATTTATTGAATCACAGAGCCCTCTGAGGTTGGTCACCTCAAAAAAATGTCCTACACTCTTCTGAAGTCCTTCCGTGACCCTGAGCAGGAATCCCAGAGGAGGACCATCTGAATGGCAGGGTTGGAGAGGGACAATGTTTTTGATAATTTCTGTTTCCTTAAACTGTGTTGTGCATGGTGGTCCTTGTGCTCTTCCCACTTTTACCGAAGATGAGGAACAGTGGGCTACAGACAAAGTATGTAGATACCAGAGAAACAACCCAAAGAACAAAGTATCTGGGAATTAAAAAATCACGTTTTATGACTTGAACAGAATCAGACAGAACAAACAAATGAACAAGCAAATATATAGAAGAGAAAGCAAACCCAAGACTGGGAATCCTGAAAGAGCCTGCCACAAATTCAGCTTATAACACAGAGAGACACTGTCTTCAATGCCATTCAGAAATGCCCTTTCTCCGTGCAATAATCTGCAATTATTCCAATCATTTATATTCAGTCCAGACTCTCTGACCCCGCTGTCAGAGCCTTGACCTAATTATCCCCTAAGCTCAGGATCATCACCTTCTTCCTAACTCAGCTCCTCACATCCTGACTTACCCATCCTGGGATGAGCCCTTGGCTTGAGTAAGTTACCTGCCCTGCCAGGGATGCCCACTTCACTCCTTTCTTTCAGTCTTGACCCTCTATCTTCTCAACCCTATTCTACAACTTTTCCCCTTGTGTCTAGGAAGCCTTTCCTAAGCCGTCCTAACTGATCCCCATCTCTAACCTTCCCCCCTTTCCCGTCAGCACTTACAGCCTTTCCTGATGCTCGCCTAATTTTCCTGATGCTCGCCTAATTTTCTTCTGCTGGTGTCCTGGCTGTGTCTTTTAAGTTGCTTTAAAGCTTCTAGAGGGCAGGGCCAGGATCCATGTACCTCCTTCTTCTTAATTCCACACTCCCACCTCCAATTATCACTACTCAGGACAAGGATCTGCTCATAATTGTACCAAGCAACCAAAAGAGGTATCTAGGACAGAGAAAATGAATATATAAGTGTGTTGATTGATTATTATATCTTAAGATTCCAAGAAGTAGGACTTTTTTTTGAAAGAGAGAAAGGCCAAACCAATGTACAAACTGGAGACTAGAACATGCACCCTCATCTCTTTTAATCCCTGACAATATTTCCTAATGAGGGCCATGGGTGTGAATCTCAGTTTCGTTAGGATGCAGTCTCTCCCAAAGGAGGAACTTGGTGCATAGGAGTGCTTAAAAAAAATGCAGGCAGAGGCCAGGGAACATGAAACCAATTTTTATTAATTCCATAAGGCCCAGTCCCCCACTTCTTCCCTCTTCTTCCCTGTATTTCTCTCAGTCTCTGAGCTTCTTCCAAAATCCAAGACAAAGTTCCATACCAAATCTCCAAGAAGAACTCCTGTCAAATTCAACAATCCACCCACTAAATTGCAGGCATGGGGGTTGTTTCACCTTTTAGCTGTTGTGAATAATGCTATTATAAATACAGGTATAGAAATATCTTCTTGAGACCCTGCTTTCAATTCATTGGGACACCTAGAAGTGGGATTGTTGGATCATATGATAATTGTTTATGTAGATTTTTTTTGAGAAATCACCATACCGTTTTCAACAGCAGTTGCCCCATTTTGTATTCCCACCAGCAATGCACAAGTGTTCCAGTTTCTCTACATCCTCACCAACACTTGTTATTTTCTGGTCTTTTTTAAAGGCAGTCATCCTACTGGGCATGCAATGGTACTAAGTAGTTACTTTTGAGGAATAACAAGGAGGACTCTGGGGCCAAGACAGAGTGAGTGAGAGGGAAGCAATAGGGGATGAGGTAAAAAAGAAAGCAGGAAGCCAGATCCTTCATGTGGGGTCTGAGAGTGACTGTGAAGACTTTGGCTGTTACTCTGGACATCTTAGAAAAACAGCTTCACACTTTGCCGACTGATTTTCATGTTCTGTAAACTAAGTATAGGGTTCTAACTAAGGAAAGGCCTCCTCCAGGGTTTGAAAACAAGGTATAGAGACAAGTTTTGTGGAGCTCTCAGTAGATGTCTGGGTCTTCTAAGAACACAATGAGGGCTAAACAAGCTGCTTTCCTGCATCTGCCTCCCTCTTTAGATGCCAAAGCAGAGATGCCATACAACCACCCATGGGGGAGTAACATGATGGATTGATTTCACTGCAGCTGTTCACTTTCTGGATTATCTCTAGGCAGGACTCCATAACTTATATATCAAAAAAAGTAATTTTAGTATCATTTACCATTTTGGGTTATTCCCACAAATTGTAGATAATCAAGAGCTGACCTGAAGATAAAGTGTATCTTTTCTGGAACCTGGTGAAATTAAGGGCTACAAAGACAGAGGTAGGTAGACTCTCAGAAAGGAGGCAGAAACCATGTGAATCAGGCATTTGAAAGTCTTGAACAATTAAATAGATGAATCCATTCCCAGCTCCAAATGCCTCAGAAAGGACTGTCAGAAATGTCTGAAATGATCAGACCTGGAGAGAGAAAGGACCCAAAAGGAAGCATGAAAACGCATTTCTGAGAAGCAAAGAGTACCTGTCATGACTCACTTCCCCTGAGTGACAGGGATGAAAACTTTTATACTGAAATGAGAAGCCCAAGGAGTTATACAGTTTCTCAACAACAAATAATCTAAAGAGAATGGTTGCCCAATCACTGTTGATAAATGTTAGAAAATAACACACTTGTATGTGGGTACAGGTAAGAGATAAAGTGTAGAGAAAGAGAAAATGATGGGGTTATACCTGTCGGGAAAGGAGGAGGAACAGAAATAAGTTTTCACTATGACATCCTTAGGATTCAAATGGGAGTCAGGGAAGGAAAGTACAGTAAAATCTGGAACCTTAAATAACTAAGTTCTCTCAGCAAGGAAATAGGCCATGTTCTCATAGGTTCTATGTGTTTTTCTTTTCAGCTGATGACCACCTTTGTCACCATCCACCCCATTTTCTCACCCTGCTTTGTTTTTGCTGCAATAATTAAAGAAAAAAGGGGTGAGGATAAATCAAAAGAATATAACCAAAAATTATTTTTATCCATTTGGAATATAGTTGGTGAAAGAAATTGGCTTTCCACACAATTTTGCTTAAAATAAGGTTAAAATGAATCTGCCTTGAGGTGCCTGGGTGGTTCAGTCGGTTGGGCACCTGAGTCTTGATTTCCTCTCAGGTCACGATCTCATAATTTATGAGTTCAAGCCCTGCATTGGGCTCCATGCTGGCAATATGGAGTCTGCTTGGGATTGTCTCCATCTCTCTCTCTCTCTCTCTCCCTCTCCTTCTCCCTCCCTCTCTCTCTCAACCTCCTCTGCTCACTCTCTCTCAAAATAAATAAATAAGCTTAAAAAATATTTAAAAAATGAATCTCCTTCTAGAAGCCTGTAACATACATCAATTGATAATGGAAAGAAGTGGCCCAAGAACTGCTAGAGGGCAAGAGAAAGACAACCTAGAAATAAATATTTGCCACATATAGTCAATGAATTAGGTGTTAGGCATGAAGACGTGTTGTCTGGCTTCTGGTATTGGGGTACTGCCACAGTGTACATGGTGGTGGGTAGGTGGGTTAGGTGGAGAACAGTTTAAGACTCCAAGGGCCATTAAAATTA
Organism: Acinonyx jubatus; assembly: GCF_027475565.1. Lineage (NCBI taxonomy): Eukaryota > Metazoa > Chordata > Mammalia > Carnivora > Felidae > Acinonyx > Acinonyx jubatus. The sequence goes on from NC_069387.1 coordinate 53,166,319, forward strand.
AAGAGTTGCAAATATGTTTTGTGATAACAGCAAACTGCCTCTTGCAGACCCAGTGTTTTAGGACCACTAGGTAGCCACACCCCAGGGGAATTTAGTAATCTTTCCTCCTACAGCCTGACCCAGCCTCTAATCAATACCCTTTAAAACCTTTTTAAATTAGATAAGAGGGACAGGGAGTTAGCTTCAGCAGCTGTAAAAATAGATATCTGTCTCCTTCAGCATGGAGGAAGAAGACCCTCAAATCCTCTCTGATAATGGTGGACGACCTTATCAAACCGTATCCACTATTCTGCAAAATCCATACGAATGTCCTCCCTAAGAAGATATGATACAGAAACTTTCAGAATCTCAAGTGAGAAAGTGTGGCAAAACATGAAGGAGGCAGCAAAGCAGGTGGAAGAATCTGCATGCATTCAAAGAACATGTCTAAACATACTATACGTTGGGCCCTATGGGAAAAACAAAGCTGAATAGAGCATACTCTGCACCAGGTCAGAAAGGAAAGGCCAGGGAGGAGGGCAGGGCAAAGAAGTGGGAAGGACTCTTCAGGAGATGCACCAAGGAATAACTGCCCCTAACTCATATTTTCCTCAGCAGAGGTGACAACCTCTGGTCTGGAGGAGAACAGAGTGTAGGCCTCCAAACCACTGTGACCCCAGCAAACGTACCTGCCCTTTCTCAATTCACAGTCCTCTGGTCTGCACCCCCAACCCAAAATCTAGCTCTGGTGGCATGAAATACTTTCTGCTCAAACCCTACAGGGCTTTCACAGCCAGTGATACTCCAAGCCCAGCCTTCTTTCTCTCTGACTGTGTCTCAGTTTTCTTGCCAACTCTATCAACACTAGAAATCACTTCGTGATTGATTGGCTTTTTCTGTCTTAGAGGAGAAAGACCTGAAAAGAAAAGTGGAAACCAAACCCAGTGACAGGTAAGGAGCTTAGCCAAGCAGAGTCAGGATTTGGAGTGGGGCTTAGCTGGGCCCTCAGGAGGTGGGGCCCTAACAAGGCTGTGTCTCAGTGAGTTGGGACCATTGGGAGGTAGATACATGGGTAAGGCAGGAAAGGGTGAAGAAGGTGGCTTAGCTAGAATCCTGGAGGAAAGCTGGAGAAGGGCAGTGGAAGATTAGTGGGGCTCTGAATGGGTGAGGAGGTAGACTGAGGGTTTAAATGGGACTTTGTTGGAGGCTTTGTTGGCATCAAGATGTAAACTTAAAAGTAAACAAGCTTCTCAGGTCCTGAATATGGAGGAGTTCTGGTTAACAGAAGGAGAATGTGGGGAGCTGGGTGGAGCCAGACTATGGTGATTTGAAGTCCAGTCCCAGGACCAGCTAAGAGCCCACTCAGCAGCCCTGTAAACAAGGATAGAAGCAGCCTTCTCCCCTCAGCTGCCTCTCCCAGAATCTCCTACTAGGTTCCTCTACCACCATCCATCCCTGTCTCCACACCCATGTTTCATATCACTCCAGGAATAAAAGCAAAAGGGAACTCACTTAAACCTCACCACAAGAGATTTTCTGAGACAGATATTCAGAGTAAATAGCATATTCTAACTGAATATGCATTGAACATTGTGCTGGAGGAAGTAATGAAAAAGATATAGTCCCTGCCTAGAGAGCTTCCTTCTCTATACAGTCATTGCATTGAACTTACAAGACCCTGAAACATGACCAAAGTAAGGTGCCTCCTCCTTCCCAGAACTTTAGTCTTGAAACAGAGGCAAGACGTCTGCATTGGAAAAAGTGGGGCCCACTTAGAGACCAAGGGCTGAATGCATAAGTGATAGGTCCAAGAAGGCATGGGTCTCAAGGAAAAGAGGCACCACTGCCTCTACCTGATAGTGCTGAGATCCTCAAAATTAGTTTACTTAAAGACTAGGGTGCTGATGCATAGGGGCACTTGTACCCCAATGTTTATAGAAGCAATTTCAACAATAGCCAAATTATGGAAAGATCCTAAATGTCCATCAACTGATTAATGGATAAAGAAATTGTGGTTTATATATACAATGGAATACTACTTGGCAATAAGAAACGATGAAATATGGCCTTTTGTAGCAGCATGGATAGAACTGGAGAGTGTTGTGCTAAGTGAAATAAGTCACACAGAGAAAGACAAATACCACATGTTTTCACTCTTATGTGGATCCTGAGAAACTTGACAGAAGACCATTGGGGAGGGGAAGAAAAAAAAAGTTAGAGAGGGAGGGAGGAAAACCATAAGAGACTTAAAAACTGAGAATAAACTGAAGGTTGATGGGGGGTGGGAGGGAGGGGTGGGTGGGTGATGGGCAGTGAGGAGGGCACCTGTTGGGATGAGCACTGGGTGTTGGATGGAAACCAATTTGACAATAAATTTCATAAAAAAAAAAAAAGACCAGGGAGGAGGTGGAGGGAGGGGAGAGAAGGACAGTGACAGTTACCTAAAGGGACAGGGTCTATACTAACTATACTAAAAGACAGAGCTTTGAAATAGGAACAGAAAGAATTGCTCCAGATGTCAGGAAGGACCTCCAATTAAGGAAAACCTACAGAGCACATTGACCCTACCCTAACACATCTCCAGTAGTCATGGACCAAGGGCACAAACTGAGAATCACCCTTGTTCCAGGTGTTATGCTGATTAGTGGATGAGTGGCTCAGCCAGGACTACAGAGCCAAAATTTCTAGAGGCAAAAGAGATAGGCAGGATTTGGAAGGATGCCTGTCTTGACAGAACAATAGAGGAAGGACATCTGGGTATTTGATGTGTGTCTGTTCCAGCATCCTAGGCTGCTTTCCCTGCCTCAAGCTGGGATTTTACTCAGATGTGCATCTGCTTGTGGGAAGAAGGGCAAGTGCAGGGGGAGAGGCTGTCTATCCTTGCATCTGGTCCCCAATGCAATCCATTCCCGTTTCTCCCTGTGCTATTCACTGCCTGCTTGGTAGAGACTGGAAGGTTAAGGGAAACACCAGGGCCCCAGATAATCACCAGGTAAGTAAGAGAATTTTCCCAGGGCTGCAGGAATGCAGAGGATGCAGAGTTGGGGCATAAGTCTCTCCTGGAGGAGGGGGTACAGAATGGGGGACCTGGCAGTCAGAGCCCATCCAGGTGATTTCACACGAAGTATCTGAATCTTGAGGTGTAGGATGAGGGAAGAGGTGAGGAGGCAGGGGTGTGAGCCAGAAACAGGGGAAGAGGCTGGAAGACACAGGATAAGAGAAGAAAGGAAGGGGGGGGGCAAGAGAGGGAACAGGGTGGGGAGGCAGAAAAAGGAGACAGACAGGAGGAAATGGTGGGTGTAGAAACTAAAAGGCACACAGAGTGAAACTCAGAGATGTGATGAGAAGAGAGACCCTCCGAGACTGAGGGAGGGACACAGGGAGGGAGAGAGCTAGAAGGAAGAGCTGATGGCAGACTCGGCCCTGGAGAATCTCGGACCACAAACTATTTGGAGTCAGAGAGACAGACAGAGAGGCCCACAGACATACATATCTGCCTGACAGAGATAAAGGTGAAGGAAGCAAAATAGGAAGGAAGAAGACAGAATGGGGAGGGATCATGACAGAGAAGGAAGCAAGTGTGGAGCAGGAGGACGGAGCCAGGTCAGGAAAGAAAACATATTTTCTTTATGATTCTCTTCCATCTCACCTGATCCCTCCTAAGCTTGGTCCCCTCTCAGGTGCTGCTGGGTGATGGGTGTGCCCAGAGAGCTGACAGGGTGAAGCTGCTGCTATCGCCTCCCTAGCCTCCCTCCCAGTGCCAAGTTGTGATCTCAGAGAACCCTACATGGATATGAAAACTGCCTTCCCTACCCTCTCCCCAAAAATGTTGCAGTCAAAAGACATTTGAAGTTCAGCCCTAAAGTTCTCAGAGTTAATGCAAGCTAGCACAGCCAGTAAAAGGGAGAGTGGGAACCAAGGAGAAAGAGAAACAGAAGCAGCCAAGCAAGAGAGTCTGACAAGCTCTGAGGAAAGTGGTGGGGATGGACTCATTATGGGTCACATGGAAAAGAGGGAGGAGAGGAGAAGGACCTGGACTATATCTGCATTGAGAGCTAAATAAGCAGCATGCAAAGTATAAACAAATAAGATACTAATGACTGTCCATTAATGTGGGGTCAACAATGTAGACACCTTCTGAGCCATCATGATCAATGAGTTTAACCAGCTCTGAACTAAATCCTGCCCCCCAGAATATAATATGAAATCCACAAAAGGAGATACTGAAGCAGAGAATATAGACCTTGAGGCCAGTGTACATGCTTGAATCTAGGTTTTAAGGGAACAGCGATGAAGCAACCAGTCAAGTGTGTGAAGACCTATAACTTAGCATGGGAAGCTGGACCATGTCTTTTCCCCCAGGCTTTCCTGGAGCTCTGCAAAGAGTAGCTCCCTGTCTCCTCTCATGGCCATGGAGACCGTAAGAATCTAAAGGGAATCTAAAGGGGAATTGCTCACCCTGCCCCCTTCCCTGCCAGCCACACTTGAAGGTCCCAGAGGCCAGATGTCTGGTTATAGCTAGAGCCCAAGTGGTCTCTTTAGCAGCAGGAGGGAGGGAGGATGGAGAGGGAATTTTCCAGACTAAAGCCTTTCCTTCTCTCATCTTCTAATCTAGTGAACCCGGAGAGGATACTTGGACTCTCTTTCTTCCTCAGTCTCCCATCCTCTCCTCTCTATCTTTTGAACAAAGTTCCTGGGAAAATCTGTCCATATTCACGCACATTAATGTCAGCTCTGCCACCAGAATCTGTCCTGACCTTCCCTGAGCCACAGGTCCTATCCTGTCTGCCTCAGAAGGGAGCCAATAATGCTGCTGCCATTGAGGGAGAGGCTCCAGAAATGACCATAATCTGGGATCTAGAGTATGAGTACAGTTCACAGATTATGAACTCTGCTCTGGATACAAATCTGGGCTCCCTGGGTTCAGGTGTCAGCTTCTCCATTCCCCTGCCTCCATGTATGTTCCAGTCTTTCTTCCTTTCCTTCTTCCAAGCGGTGTTTTTGTTTTTTGGTTTTTTCCCCCACCGCACTTCCCTGTACCCACGGTATGAAATCCTTTGCCAGATCTAAAACCTACTTACTCATTTCAGGTGCCAGCCCTAATGCAGATGTTAGATGTACCTCCTGCTTCAGGGAGAGCAAGTGGCCCAGTTTGGACAAGAACTTGGCTGTTTGACTTCAAGGGCTCTATATGTACCCCTACCCCAAACTGCCTGTCCATCTTTGAGGATCAGGAGTGTGTCTTATGTGCACCCTGAGCAGCTAGAAGAAAGTATAGGTCTTCCTTCTGCAACAAGGATCTCAAAACAAAGTAGTGAAAGTACTCTAGACACAATTCTGGACTATGGAGCAGAGAGGTAGGGCTCCTCTTGAAGCTTTTACCCTTGTCCAGGATACCACTTGCAGAGAAGTTGGTCCCAATGGGGTGGGGGAAGGCTGAAGAGAGGTGAGGGCTACAACTTCAATTAGAGGAACTTATGACAACCTATGTAAGCCCTTCACAACAGTCTGAGGTGTCCCTCAGCATGACCAAGGACGCCAGGGTCTTTGTCAGAAGGCAAACCATTACTCTTGAGCTACCAACTAAAATGTGTTCTCCCAACAGGAAACAAGGTCAGGAAAGGATTTGTGGGTGTAAAGCTCCAGGTTCCAGTCTCAGATTCTTCTTATCCACTCCCAAGCCTATCCTTCCTTCTTCCTTTCCTCCTTTCCTTTCCTTTCCTTTCCTTTCCTTTCCTTTCCTTTCCTTTCCTTTCCTTTCCTTTCCCTTTCCTTTTTCTTTACTTTTCTCTTTTCTTTTCTCTCTCTCTCTCTCTCTCTCTCTCTCTCTCTCTCTCTCTCTCTCTCCTTCTTTATCTCTTTCCAAGACTTTCCTAATGCAACCACTGGTATGAAAGAGACAGAAACTAATGCTACTAACCTGTACCAAGAGGAGTGGGGCAGGGAAGTAGACAAAGGAAGACCCTGCTAATGAAAGAAGTGCCTGAGGCTGCTGTGATACTGGGAGACTGCCTGCTTCTTACAACCTTGGTTGTCTTCAGCCTTGGTAAAGGGATCCAGGAATGACTGCAAGGGGTATAGGGGGTTTCTTTTAAAGTCACTCAGGGGATATCTTCGTCCCCCTTCCCAAAAGCCCAAAAGCCTTGACCAGCTCCTCCAAGGAGTACAGAACCCAGAACACACTGAGACTGAGGTGGGAGGTGAAAGGGAATCTCATAACAGCAATTCGCCTCTCTCTTTGCATATATCTGTATCCATCTCTTCCCCAGTTTCTCACATCCTGGGGCATTATTTCAGAGGCCTCCAGCCTCTGAAGTATCTAGCAAGATCAAAGCTCTTAACCCCTGTTTTGTTTGCCAACTCCTTGCCTGGAGAAGAGAGGGCAGGGTCCATCCTGAGGCAAGGGGAGGGTCCTGACTTCCCCATGGCCCAAAGCAGGGGAGAGGTTGGGAAGCTGGTACAAAGAAGGAACCAATCCTAAGGCTGGGTTGACAAACACACCACTGGTGGCAAGGTCTTCTTCTCGTTCTGTTACTGGTTTTATTATTAGTGCCCTTCAAGTAGGAAATTAATTAACTCATAATCATAGTATGATAAATACATGACCATGACCATAAAGACCTTTACTAATCTCCATATTTAATGAAAAATCCTTGTTATTCTTTATCACTAGACCCAGTTTATTTCCTTCAGGTATTTATCATACTCTGTAATCATTTGAACATTTGTTTTCCTGCTTATTGCTTATTTCCCACTAGGAAAAGCCCTATATTTAAATAAGAGGAAGAATGAATGATGAATAAATATATAATATGGGAATAATTAGACTGGCGCAATAAAAATTTACTTATAATATGATCTGTTCCTGAAAGCATCATGTCCAGACCTACATTAACAATAATATTCTTAATCAATATTCATAATGCTCCTACTTCTACTTCTCTACCCATGGCCTCTTCCCAGACAACTGTATGCCATACATGAAAGCTATTTAACAATTCTTTAGCTTTATGTTAAGCACTGTGGAGAGAATATAAAAATATACAGGGCACAGTCTCTCTACTCCAGAACTTATAGTTGAATGAGGGAGAAAGGGAAGACACAATAACTACAACAGCTATGGTAAGACTGACAGAAAGGAGTAGAGGAGGTCAAAGGAAATAAATTGCTTCTGACACAGGTTATCCCAGAAATTATGGGCAGGAGGTAACATTTAAACTGGACTGTGATGACTGTGTAGGATTACAGTAGTCGGAGATAGGGAGAATGGAATTCCAAAAAAAAAGGACATAGCTATAGGCAAGTTTTTGTTTTTGTTTTTGTTTTTTTCACTTTGGACATCATTTGATACTGAACATCTGTTATTCATGAGAGAGTGAAATGCAAAGACCTGTGAAATTCGAGGTAAGACTGAAGAAACTGGAGGTTTTGAGTACAGAAGCTGTTTGCCAGGACCTGGGTTCCTTGTCAGGTTCCATTTATCTCCAGTGCTCCTGAACCCGGACTTATGGAAAGGGTGTAGGGTTCAAATGGGACAAAGTACCCATTATGCCTACATCTATATGTCTTTCATTCCCTCCCTTCCACCCACTGTGTTCTTTATTAACAATGAAATAATTTCTCAATCTCATTACTGAGAAGAACACAAAGCACAGAAAAGTATAAACTACACAAATTAAGTCAGATAATTTGCATACCTGGGGAAGGGGAGAAACCCCTCCTCTTCCATCTCCATAGTCAATTTTCATCCATTTTATGACACTATATGTCAATAAATATCTATATTTCCTCCTCCTTGGATGAGAGATGCTGTTAAGTGTTATATGTAAAGTAAAGTTTGTCATAAAATCCCTCATAAAAAAGTGTCTCAAGTACTGGCATTGGAAGGTGGGGGTGGGGGTGCCTTTGCTGCATCTGTCTTCACACCACGGGAAGGTCATCCTGCCTCCTGCTTCTAGGAGGTTTGCTGCAGATTTTCTAAAGAAGTAAACAGAGACACTTGGCTCCTCTTACCATCCTTGCTTCTGTTGAAGCCCATTGCTTTCTATGAAGTTAGTTCCACAAATGATGAGTTTCTCACAATATCAAATCTAGATTCATTAATTAGTAAAATTTTTAATTGTCCTCTTTCTGGAATGGCTCAAATAGAAGAGTCCCACTTGGAAGCAAAGAAATAAATAAAATGGCTTCTCTTAGTACCTTCCATGAGAGGGTTGTAGAGAGGGGTGGTGGTTACGTGGGTGGTGTACATACATGGACAGCTGTGTTAGGCTAGAATGAAAAAGAAAGTAGGGGATTGTGTTGTGAATACTGTTCTTTTTCTGTGGAAACCTCTTCGGATTATGCCAGATTGACAGGAGCACCAAAGCACCCAATATCCTAGTCGTAAGCTTCCCAGAAAGCTTATTGAAGTTCCCTTGAAAGGTGATAAAAATAAATATCAGGATTTGGTACAAACACAACAACTAAGGCCAGGGAAGGAAGGTAGCGAGTTCCTTATTGCTGGTTAAACTCTGAGGATTTGTTTATACACACACACACACACACACACACACACCATGCTCCAAAAGTTTAACAAATATTCTCATTTTTATAGACCTACTGAGATAAATATACCCCACACGTTGCTGCATATTTCCATTCAAATTCAAACACATATGTCCATACAGAAGGCACACATATGACTTTCATGAGGTGACTTATGAATGTAACATACCCAGACTCTCCCCCTTTCCAAACTCCTGGCTACAGCCTGGGGCAGGGTGAAGGTAAATGAGAGAATGTATGAGAATAAGCTTGCATGTGTCACTAAGTGTGTCTCTCTGACTACGCACCACAAAACAAATAGGATATTTTTTAATTCACTATTTCGAATTATCCACTGTCTTTTAATTACCTGTATGCTATCATGTTTCAGTGATCATTGGTCCCTTGCTGAGCTGTTACTCCATAGAGGGTATATCTCAGGGGTTAGCAGCATGAATTTTGTTCAAACTTGGTACAAATCCTAGCTTCACTACTCATGTTGCACAAATTAATTAATCCTCTTGGAGCCTTAGTTTCAGTTTTTGTAAAGTGAGCATAACCATACTCACCTCACAGAACTTGTGCATTAAACAGGTATTATGGAAAGTGTTTGGAAAAAAACTATAGGACATAATACTCAGGAAATGGTAGTTATTGTTTTCATCATCATTTTGTGGGCATTGGAGATATAAAGAACTAATATATAAAAGAGATGTTTTTTTTCCCTTATGAGGTTTTAAAATTTTATCAATGACACAAGATAAATACATGGAGAGAGGAAGGACACAGAAACCTATAATTATTATTTGACCCATTACATGCAACTCATTCTCCTAAATCTAAGCCATGTTTTAAAATTTCTAGCAGAGGAGGGAGCCAAGATGGCAGAACAGCGTGGAAGTTTTTTGTGTGTCTTGCGTCCATGAAATACAGCCAGACCAACACTAAACCATCCTACACACCTAGAAAACTGATCTGAGGATTAACACAACAATCTGCACAACCCGAACCACAGAATTCAGCAGGTATGTGGTGCAGAGAGGTGAACTTGGGGAGGGAGAAGCCGCAGCGGGCAGGGAGGTGCTTTTTCAGGCAGAGGGAGGACAGAGATCAGGGGGGCAGAATACGGGAAAATCATCCCTCCTCCAAAGCATCTGGAGAGAAAGTGGAAAATTAGAAACAGCTGCAGGGACTAAACTAAAAAGAGAGAAAAGAGAAAGGAGAGGGTTTAAATTCTAAGACTGTAAACAAGGGGAGGGCAAAGCCTTCAACTCTGTAGCTCCATACCTGATGGTGCTCTGGTGGGAAGGGCAAATCCCCAGAAGCAGAGTGGAGTCTGGGAGGTTCTTGGGCCACACGGAGAAAAGCGGTTGCACTGCTGGAGGTACATTTGGTAGAGACTGTTGAAGTCACCTGGTCCCAGCAGTCCCCAGAGAACGACCACATTCGCTGGTTTTGGAACAAGGTCATTAAGGGTGAAGCCTGGTGCCAGATGTGTGTTGTGATTTTTCCATAATCCCTGAAAAGCTGCTGCTACACTATCTCACGAAATTTTTCTGGGGCAGGCTGGCACCTGGCAGCAGTCTCAGGGCACCAGCAACAGCAGGGTCCAGCAAGCGTTCCTGGGTGGAGCTGACATTTGGCCATTGCTCAGTGAGACCCTCCCATAGAGGGGCAGCATGGGTCAAAGCAACAATCCTTCAGAAGTAAGGGGCCAGGGAAAACAGCTGCATCTGAGACAAAAGTCAGGAGAGAGGTGCTGCCTGAGGCCTGGTCACAGACTGAAAACGCGGGCAATGGACAAAAGCTGAAGACAGAGGACAGGTGCGCAATTGCTGATCTGGGAGAACAGAGTTCCAATACTAGAGACGGGGTAGCTGGGTGATTCCATTTTCACCACTCCTGTGCATGTGCATACACACCTGAGACCACCACAACACTCCACCCAGTAGGCCAACAGTGTCATCTAGGGGAGAACAGAGCCATTACACTTAGCACCGCCCAACTGGGCCAAACTCTCTCTTCAAGACTGCAAATGTCACTGCCTGCTTAGTTTATGAACTATAAAGCACTTCATAGTCTGACTTCTAGGGGAAAATGAAGTAATTTCAGTCCTATTTCAATCTGTTAGCAGGTCCATCTATTCAATTTTCTTTATTTTCCCCTCTTTTTCACCACTTTTCTTTTTCTTGAATACAGAAAGAGAAAAAATTCATTTTTATTTTCAATTTTCATTAAAAATATGTTTCTTTAATTTTTTTACTATATTTTTTGCTTTTGTGTAATTTTTTTCAAATTCTACTTTACATCCCTCATTTTATTTCAGTATACTTCAGTGTCTTCACTTTTTCAAATTTTCAATTTCCTTTTTTTCTTTTTTCTCTTTTTCATTTCTTTTCTTTTTCTTGAATACAGAAAGAGAAAAATTTCTTTTTTACTTTCAATTTCTACTAAAAATATTTTTCTTTAATTTTTTTACTATATTTTTTACTTTTATGTATTTTTTTTCAAATTCTATTTTACTTCCATCATTTTATTTTAGTCTAGTTTAATGTATTCACTTTTTCAAATTTTCAAACTATTTCCTTTTCTTTTCTTTTTATTTTTTCTCTTTTTCATTAATTTCTTTTTTCTTGAATGCTGAAAGAGAAAAACTTCACTTTTACTTTCAATTTTTATTAAAAATATTTTTCTTTAATTTTCTTACTATATTTTTTACCTTTATATAAATTTTTTCAAATTCTATTTTACTTCCATAATTTTATTTTAGTCTGCTACAGTGTAATCACTTTTTCCAATTTGTAAACAATTTCCTTTTTCTTTCTCTTTTTTCTCTTTTTCATCTCTTTTCTCTTTCTTGAGTACAGAAAGAGAAAAATTTTATTTTTATTTTCAGTTTTTATTAAAAATATTTTTCTTTAATTTTTTCCTACTATATACTTTACTTTTGAGTAAAATTTTTTCAAATTCTATTTTACTCCCATCATCTAAATTTAGTCTACTTCAGTGTATTCATTTTTTCAAATTCTCAAACAATTTCCTTTTTTTTCCATTTTTTTTTCTCTAATCTGTAAAACCACTTTCAAAACCCAGATCAAAACACACCTAGGATCTAGCATCATTTATTTGATTTGTGTGTGTGTGTTTAATTTTTAATTTTAATATTTTTTAATTTTAGTTTTTATACCTCATTAATTCCTTGTCCCCCTTCAAAATGACAAAACGAATGAATTCACCCCAAAAGAAAGAGCACAAAGAGATGACAGCCAGGCATTTAACCAACACAGATACAAGCAAGATGTTTGAATCAGAATTTAGAATCACGATAATAAGAATACCAGCTGGAGTTGAAAATAGATTAGAATCCCTTTCTGCAGAGATAAAAGAAGTAAAAACTAGTCAGAATGAAATAAAAAATGCCATAACTGAGCTGAAATCATGGATGGATGCTGCAGCAGCAAGGATGGATGAGGCAGAACAGAGAATCAGTGATATAGAGGACAAACTTATAGAGAAAAACGAAGCAGAAAAAAAGAGGGAGATTAAGGCAAAAAAGCATGATTTAAGAATTAGAGAAATCAATGACTCATTAAAAAGGAACAACATCAGAATCATAGGGGACCCAGAGGAGGAAGAGAAAGAAATAGGGGTAGAAGGGTTATGTGAGCAAATCATAGTGGAAAACTTTCCTAACCTGGGGAAAGACAAGGACATCAAAATCCAGGAAACACAGAGGACTCCCATTAGATTCAACAAAACCTGACCATCAACAAGGCATATCATAGCCAAATTCACGAAATACTCAAGCAAGGAGAGAATCATGAAAGCATCAAGGGAAAAAAAAAGTCCCTAACCTACAAGGGAAGACAGATCAGGTTAGCAGCAGACCTATCCACAGAAACTTGGCAGGCCAGAAAGGAGTGGCAGGATATATTCAATGTGCTGAATCAGCAAAATATGCAGCCAAGAATTCTTTATCCAGCAAGGCTGTCATTCAAAGTAGAAGGAGAGATAAAAAGTTTCCCAGACAAACAAAAATTAAAGGAGTTTGTGACCACTAAACCAGCCCTGCAAGAAATTTAAAGGGGGACTCTCTGACGGGAGAAAAGATGAAAAAGAAAAAAAAGACCAAAAGCAACAAAGACTAGAAAGGACCAGAGAACACCACCAGAAATTCCAACTCTACAAGAAACATAATGGCAATAAACTCATGTCTTTCAATCCTCACTCTAAACATCAATGGGCTCAATGCTCCAATTAAAAGACATAGGGTAACAGAATGGATAAGAAAGCAAGATCCATCTATATGCTGTTTACAAGAGACCCACTTTAGAGCTAAAGACACCTTCAGATTGAAAGTAAGGGGACGGAGAACCATCTGTCATGCCAATGGCCAACAAAAGAAAGCCAGAGTAGCCATACTTATATCAGACAATCTAGACTTTAAAATAAAGACTGTATCAAGAGATGAAGAAGGGCATTATGTCATAATCAAGGGATCTATCCACCAAGAAGACCTAACAATTGTAAACATTTATGTGCCAAATGTGATAGCACCCAAACATATAAATCAATCAATCATACACATAAAGAAACTCATCAATAGTAATACCACAATAGTAGGAGATTTCAACACGCCACTCACAGCAATGGACAGATCATCTAATCAAAAAGCAACAAGGAAACAATGGCTTTGAATGACACACTGGACCAGATGGATTTAACAGATATATTCAGAACACTTCATCCTAAAGCAGCAGAATATACACTCTTCTCCAGTGCACATGGAACGTTGTCCAGAATAGACCATATACTGGGACACAAATCAGCCCTAAGTAAGTACAAAAAGATCAGGTCATACTGTGCATATTTTCAGACCACAATGCTATGAAAATCAAAATCAACCACAAGAAAAAATTTGGAAAGGTAACAAATACTTGGAGACTGAAGAACATCCTACTAAAGAGTCAATGGGCTAACCAAGAAATTGAAGAGGAAATTAAAAGTTATATGGAAGTCAGAGGATTCTCAGAAGATGGTGATGTAGGAGGACACTGGGCTAACCTTGTCCCGCTGATTGCTAAGATTCCACCCACATCTGCTTAAATAACCCAGAAAACCACCAGAAGACTAGCAGAATCAACTCTCCAGAGCCAAGCACAGACAAGAGGCCCACGGAAGAGGGTAGGAAGGGCAGAGAGGTGGTGCATGCTACATGGACTGGCAGGAGGGAGCCGGGGTAGTGGAAGGGCAGCACACCTGGCAAGGCAGAGCCCCTGAAGTCTGGCTTGCAAAAGTGGAGGCTCTGGACTGCTTGAGTTCTGACAGCTAGCGGGATTTAACATCTGGAATGTTAAAAGTCAACAGCTCTGCTCTCGGAGACCGGAGAGGGTGAGAGGGCACCAGGAGGGAGAGATGCTGAGTCCCAGAAGACAGAGCTCAGCTCAGTGGGGAACAAAGGTGCTGGTAAGCACCATATCCCTCTCCCATCCTCCAGCTGAAATCCCAAAGGAAAGCAGTTCCATCACCGAACTTGTTTGCACCCCGCAAACACTCAATGCTGTGCTTCTGTGGATCCATCCCTCCAAGGGGTCTGCCTTCTTCCCAGTGCTGCAGGGCCCCTCCTGCAGGGGACCACCTATGGCAAAGTGAGCTAAGCCTACCTCTTCTGCCCCTGTGCACCTTGCGGATCCACCCTGGCTAATATGCCAGATCCCATTGAAGCAGCAGCACAAGCCTGGCAGTGTGAAGTAGCCCAGACAGGGGCTACACCACTCCACAGTGAGTCCTGCCCCTGGGAGAGGGGAAGATAAGGTACATACCAGTCTGACTGTGGCCCCAGAGGTGGGCTGGGGACAGACATCCAGTATGACTGTGGCCCCGCCCACCAACACAAATTACTTGAGACAGCACAAGGGAAGTGCCTTGCAGTTTGGAGCCACTGCAGGGACTACCCAAAATGGCAAAACGGAAGAAATCTCAAAAGAAACTCCAGGAAGTAGCGACAGATAAGGAATTGATCAAAAACGATTTAAGCAATAAAATGGAATAAGAATTTAGAATAATAGTCATAAAATTAATCACTGGGCTTGAAAAAATCATAGAGGACAGCAGAGAATCTATTGCTACAGAGATCAAGGGACTAAGAAATAGTCATGAGGAGCTAAAAAATGCTATAAATGAAGTACAAAATAAAATGGAGGTGGCCATAGCACGGACTGAAGAGGCAGAGGAGAGAATATTGAATTAGAAGATAAAATTATGGAAAAAGAGGAAGCTGAGGAAAAGAGAGATAAAAAAAATCCAGGAGTATGAGGGGAGAATTAGAGAACTAAGTGATGCAATCAAGTGGAAAATATCCATATCATGGGAATTCAAGAAAAAGAAGAGAGAGAGAAAGGGGCTGAAGGTGTACTTGAACAAATCATAGCTGAGAACTTCCCTGATCTGGGGAAGGAAAAAGGCATTGAAACCCAAGAAACACAGGGAACTCCCTTCAGATGTAACTTGTATCAATCTTCTGCATGACATATCATAGTGAAACTGGCAAAGTACAAGGATAAAGAGAAAATTCTGAAAGCAGCTAGGGATAAACAGGCTCTAACTTACAAAGGGAGACCTTAAGACTAGTGGCAGACCTATCTACTGAAACTTGACAGGCCAGAAAGGAATGACAGGAAATCTTCAATGTGATGAACAGAAAAAAATATGCAGCTGAGAATTCTTTATCCAGCAAGTCTGTCATTCAGAATAGAAGGAGAGAGAAAGGTTTCCCCAAACAAACAAAAACTGAAGGCATTCATCACCACTAAACCAGCCCTAGAAGAGATCCTAAGGGGGATTCTGTGAGTGAAATGTTGCAAGGACCACAAAGTACCAGAGATATCACTACAAGCATGAAACCTACAGACATCACAATGGCTCTAAACCCATATCTTTCAATAATAGTACCGAATGTAAATGGACTAAATGCTCCAACCAAAAAACATAGGGTATCAGAATGGATAAAAAAAACAAGACCCATCTATTTGCTGTCTACAAGAGACTCATTTTAGACCTGAGGACACCTTCAGATTGAAAGTAAGGGGTTGGAGAAATATCTATCATGCTACTGGAAGTCAAAAGAAAGCTGGAGTAGCCATACTTATATCAGACAAACTAGACTTTAAATTAAAGGCTGTAACAAGAGATGAAAAAGGGTAATATATAATAATTACAGGGTCTATCCATCAGGAAGAGCTAACAATTATAAATGTGTATGCGCCGAATATGGGAGCCCCCAAATATATAAAACAATCACAAACATAAGCAACCTTATTGACAAGAATGTGGTAATTGCAGGGGACTTTAATACCCCACTTACAACAATGGATAGATCATCTAGATACAGGATAAATAAAGAAACAAGAGCCCTGAATGATACACTGGATCAGATGGACTTGACAGATATATTTAGAACTCTGCATCCCAAAGCAACAGAATCTACTTTCTTCTCAAGTGCACATGGAATATTCTGCAAGGTAGATCACATACTGGGTCATAAAACAGCCCTTAATAAGTATAAGAGAATTAAGATCATACCATGCATATTTTCAGACCACAATGCTATGAAACTTGAAATAAACCACAGGAAAAAGTCTGGAAAATCTCCAAAAGCATGGAGGTTAAAGAACAACCTATTAAAGAATGAATGGGTCAACCAGGCAATTAGAGAAGAAATTTAAAAAATATATAAACAAATGAAAATGCAAATACAATAATCCAAAACCTTTGGGATGCAGCGAAGGCAGTCCTGAGAGGAAAATACATTGCAATCCAGGCCTAGCTCAAGAAATAAGAAAAATCCAAATACAAAATCTAACAGCACACCTAAAGGAAATAGAAGTAGAACAGCAAAGACACACCAAACCCAGTAGAAGAAGACAAACAATAAAAATCAGAGCAGAAATAAACAATATAGAATCTAAAGAAACTGTAGAGCAGATCAATGAAACTAAGAGTTGTTTTTTTGAAAAAATAAATAAAATAGAAAAAATAAACAAAATTTGAAAAAATAAACAAAACCTCTAGCCAGCCTTCTCAAAAAGAAAAGGGAGGGGATACAAATGGATAAAATCATGAATGAAAATGGAAATATCATAACCAATCCCTCAGAAATACAAGCAATTATCAGGAAATACTATGAAAAACTATATGTCAACAAACTGAACAACCTGGAAGAAATGGACAAATTCCTAAGCGCCCACACACTTTCAAAACTCAAACCCAAAGAAATAGAGAGTTGAACAACCCATAACCAGCGAAGAAATTCAATCAGTTATCAAAAAACTCCTAACAAATAAGAGTCCAGGACCAGATGGCTTCCCTGCAGAATTCCACCAGACATTTAAAGCGGAGATAATACCTATCTTCTCAAGCTGTTACCAAAAATAGAAACGGAAGGAAAACTTCCAGACTCATTCTATGAAGCCAGAATTACTTTGATTCCCAAACCAGAGACCCAGCAAAAAAAAACAAAAAACAAAAAACAAAAAAACAAACAAAACAACAACAACAACAACAACAACGAGAGAGAGAGAGAGAGAGAGAGAACTACAGGCCAATATCCCTTAAGAATATGGATGCAAAAATTCTCAACAAGATACTAGCAAATCGAATTCAACAGCACATAAAAAGAACTATTCACCATGACCAAGTGGGATTCATTCCTGGGCTGTCGAGCTGGTTCAACATTTGCAAATCAATCAATGTGATACATCACATTAATAAAAGAAAAGAAAAGCACCACATGGTCCTGTCAATCGATGCAGAAAAAGCATAAAAGCCATTTATGAAAAGCCCACAGCAAATATCATCCTCAATGGGGAAAAACTGAGAGCTTTCCTCCTGAGATCAGGAACATGACAGGGGGTCCAATCTCAACACTGTTGTTTAACATAGTGTTGGAAGTGCTAGCATCAGCAATCAGACAATAGAAGGAAATCAAAGGCATCAAAATTGGCAAAGGTGAAGTCAAACTTTCACTTTTTGCAGATGACATGATATTATACATGGAAAACCCGATAGACTCCACCAAAAGTCTGCTAGAACTGATACATGAATTCAGCAAAGTCGCAGGATACAAAAATGAATGTACGGAAATCAGTTGCATTCTTATACACTAAAAATGAAACAACAGAAAGACAAATAAAGAAACCGATACCATTCACAATTGCACCAAGAACCATAAAATACCTAGGAATAAACCTAATAAAAGATGTAAAAAATCTATGGTGAAAACTATACAAAGCTTATGAAGAAAATGGAAGAAGATATCAAGAAATGGAAAACCATTCCATGCTCATGGATTGGAAGAATAAATATTGTTAAAATGTCAATACTACCCACAGATATCTACACAGCCAATGCAATCCAAATCAAAATTGCACCAGTATTCTTTTTGAAGCTAGGACAAACAATCCTAAAATTTGTATGGAACCTCAAAAACCCCAAATAGCCAAAGTAATATTGAAGAAGAAGACCAAAGCGGGAGGCATCACAATCCCAGACTTTAGTCTCTACTACAAAGCTGTAATCATCAAGATGGGATAGTATTGGCACAAAAACAGACACATAGACCAGTGGAATAGAATAGTTACACCAGAATTGGACCCACAAATATATGGCCAACTAATCTTTGACAAAGCAGGGAAGAATATCCAATGGAAAAAAGACAGTCTCTTTAACAAATGGTGCTGGGAGAACGGGACAGCAACATTAAGAAGAATGAAACTAGACCACTTTCTTACACCATTTACAAAAATAAACTCAAAATGGATAAAGGACCTGAATGTGAGACAGGAAACCATCAAAACCCTAGAGGAGAAAGCAGGAAAAAACCTTTCGGACCTCAGCTGCAGCAATTTCTTACTTGACACATCTCCAGAGGCAAGGGAATTAAAAACAAAAATGAACTATTGGGACCTCATGAAGACAAAAAGCTTATGCACTGCAAAGGAAACAATCAACAAAACTAAAAGGCAACCGACAGAATGGGAAAAGATATTTGCAAATGACATATGAGACAAAGGGCTAGTATCCAAAATCTATAAAGAACTCACCAAACTCCACACCCAAAAACCAAATAATCCAGTGAAGAAATGGGCAGAAAACATGAATAGACACTTCTCTAAAGAAAACATCCAGATGACCAACAGGCACATGAAAAGATGCTCAATGTCACTCCTTATCAGGGAAATACAAATCAAAACCACACTGAGATACCACCTCACACAAGTCAGAGTGGCTAAAATGAACAAATCTGGAGACTGTAGATGCTGGCAAGGATGTGGAGAAATGGGAATCCTCTTGCACTGTTGGTGGGAATGCAAACTGGTGCAGCCACTCTGGAAAACAGTATGGAGGTTCCTCAAAAAATTAAAAATAGGTCTACCCTATGACTATAGCAATAGCACTGCTAGGAATTTACCCAAGAGATACAGGAGTACTGATGCATAGGGGCACTTGTACCCCAATGTTTATAACAGCACTTTCAACAATAGCCAAATGATGGAAAGAGCTGAAATGTCCATCAACTGATGAATGGATAAAGAAATTGTGGTTTATATACACAATGGAATACTACTTGGCAATGAGAAAGAATGAAATATGGCCTTTTGTAGCAACGTGGATGGAACTGGAGAGTGTTATGCTAAGTGAAATAAGTCATACAGACAAAGACAGATACCATATGTTTTCACTCTTATGTGGATCCTGAGAAAGTTAACAGAAGACCATGGGGGAGGGGAAGGAAGAAAAAGGGAGGGAGACAGCCAAAGCATAAGAGACTCTTGAAAACTGAGAACAAACTGAGGGTTGATGGGGGGTGGGAGGGAGGGGTGGGTGGGTGATGGGCATTGAGGAGGGCTCCTGTTGGGATGAGCACTGGGTGTTGTATGGAAACCAATTTGACAATAAATTTTATATTAAAAGAAAGTATGTGGAAGTCAATGAAAATGATAACACCACAACCCCAAACCTCTGGGACACAGCAAAGGCGGTCATAAATAAGAGGAAAGTATATAGCAATCCAGGTCTTCCTAAAGAAGGAAGAAAGATCTCAGATACACAACCTAACCTTACGCCTTAAAGAGCTGAAAAAGAACAGGAAATAAAACCAAAAACCAGCAGAAGATAGGAAATAATAAAGATTAGAGCAGAAGTTAATGCTATTGAAACAAAAAACAAACAAACAAACAAACAAACAGTAGAACAGATCAATGAAATTAGAAGCTAGTTCTTTGAAAGCAGTAACAAAATTGATAAACCATTAGCCAGCTTGATCAAAAAGAAAAAGGAAAAGACCTTCCCCCAAAAAAACAAGAATGAAAGAGGAGAGATCGTAACCAAGACAGCAGAAATAAAAACAAAAATAAGAGAATATTATGAGCAGTTACATGCCAATAAAATGGGCAATCTGGAAGAAATGGATAAATTCCTAGAAACATATACACTACCAAAACTGAAACAGGAAGAAATAGAAAATTTGAACAGACCCATAACCAGTAAGGAAATAAAATTAGTAATCAAAAATCGGCCAAAAAACAAGAGTCCAGGGCCAGATGGCTTTCCAGGGGAATTCTACCAAACATTTAAGGAAGAGTTAATACCTATTCTCTTGAAACTGTTGCGAAAAATAGAAATGGAAGGAAAACTTCCAAACCCTTTCTATGAAGACAGCATTACCTTGATTCCAAAACCAGATAGAGACCCCACTAAAAAGAACTATAGACCAATTTCCCTGATGAATATGGATGCAAAAATCCTCAACAAGATATTAACCAACCGTATCCAAAAATATATGAAAAAAAATTATTCACCATGACCAAGTGGGATCTATACCTGGGATGTAGGGCTGGTTCAATATCCACAAAACAATCAATGTGATTCATCACATCAATAAAAGAAGGGGCAAGAACCATATTATCTTCTCAACATGTGCAGAGAAAGCATTTGACAAAATACAGCATCCTTTCTTGATAAAAACCCTCAAGGAAGAGGGATAGAAGGATCAAATCTCAAGATCATAAAAGCCATATATGAAAAACCCAAAGCTAATATTTTTCTTAATGGGGAAAAACTGAGAGCTTTCTTCCTAAGGTCAGGAACAAGACAAGGATGTCCATTCTCGCCACTGTTATTCAATATAGTATTGGAAGTCCTAGCCTCTTCAATCAGAAAACACAAAGAAATAAAAGGCATCCAAATCGGCCATGAGGAGGTCAACTTTCAGTCTTCGCAGATGACATGATACTCTATATGGAAAACCCAAAATATTCCACCAAAAAACTGCTAGAATTTTTTCATGAATTCAGCAAAGTTGCAGGATATGAAATCAATGCACAGACTTTGGGGGCATTCCTACACAAACAATGAAGCAACAGAAAGAGAAATCAAGGAATCAATTCCATTTACAGTTGCACCAAAACCCATCATATACCTAGGAATAAATCTAACCAAAGGTGTGAAAAATCTATACACTGAAAACTATAGAAAGCTTATGAAAGAAATGGAAGAAGACACACACACACACACACACACACACACACACACACACAAAACGGAAAAAAGGATTCCATGCTCCTGGATAGAAAGAGCAAATATTGTTAAAATGTTGATACTACTGAAAGCAATCTATATATTCAAAGCAATTCCTATCAAAGTAACACCAGCATTCTTCACAGAGCTGGAACAAATAATCTTAAAATTTGTATGGAACCACAAAAGACCCTGAATGGCCAAAGCAATCTTGAAAAAGCAAACCAAAGCTGGAGGCATCACAATCCCAGACTTCAAGCTATACTACAAAGCTGTAATCATCAAGACAGTATGGTACTGGCACAAGAACAGACACTCAGATCAATGGAACAGAATAGAGAACCCAGAAAGGGACCCACAAACATATGGCCAACTAATCTTTGACATAGCAGAAAAGAATACCCAATGGAATAAAGGCAGTCTCTTCAGCAAGTGGCGCTGGGAAAACTGGACAGCGACATGCAGAAGAATGAACTTGGACCACTTTCTTACACCATACACAAAAATAAACTCAAAATGGATGAAAGACCTCAATGTAAGAGAGGAAGCCATTAAAATCCTCAAGGAGAAAGCAGGCAAAAACCTCTTTGATCTTGCCCGCAGCAACTTCTTACTCAATACGTCTCTGGAGGCAAGGGCAACAAAAGCAAAAATGAACTACTGGGATCTCATCAAAATAAAAACCTTCTGTACAGCGAAGGAAACAATCAGCAAAACTAAAAGGCAACTCACAGAATGGGAGAAGATATTTGCAAATGACATAGCAGATAAAGGGTTAGTTTCCAAAATCTATAAAGAACTTATCAAACTCAACACCCAAAAACCAAATAATCCAGTGAAGAAATGGGCAAAAGAGATGAATAGACACTTCTCCAAGGAAGACATCCAGATGGCCAACCAACACATGAGAAAATGCTCAACATTGCTCATCATCAGGGAAATACAACTCAAAACCACAATGAGATACCACCTCACACCTGTCAGAATGGCTAAAAACTCAGGCAACAACAGATGCTGGAGACGACACGGAGAAAGAGGATCTCTTTTGCATTGTTGGTGGGAATGCAAGCTGGTTCAGCCACTCTGGAAAACAGTATGGAGGTTCCTCCAAAAACTAAAAATAGAACTACCCTATGACCTAGAAATTGCACTACTAGGCATTTATCCATGGGATACAGGTGTGCTGTTTTGAAGGGACACATGCACCCCCATGTTGATAGCAGCACTATCAACAATAGCTAAAGTATGGAAAGAGCCCAAATGTCCATCAATGGATGAATGGCTAAAGAAGATGTGGTATATACATACAATGGAGTATTACTCCGCAATCAAAAAGAATGAAATCTTGCCATTTGCCACTACATAGATGGAACTGGAGGGTATTTTGCTAAGTGAAATTAGTCAGTCAGAGAAAGACAAAAATCATATGAATTCACTCATATGAGGACTTTAAGAGACAAAACAGATGAACATAAGGGAAGGGAAGCAAAAATAATATAAAAACAGGGAGCGGGACAAAACAGAAGAGACTCGTAAATATGGAGAACAAACTGAGGGTTACTAGAGGGGTTGTGGGAGGGGGGATGGGCTAAATGGGTAAGGGGAACTAAGGAATCTTACTTCTGAAATCATTGCACTATATACTAATTTGGATGTAAATTTCAAAAATAAAATAAAATAAAATAAAATTTTTAGTAGATTTCAATTCTCTAATAAGATTGTGTTTTTCCTTCTGTCACTCATCAACCCAATGCCTCACCACCTTACATCAATCACACATACATCCCAGCCTTTCACTTCGGGAACTGACTGGAGAATTCTAGGGATAATAAAGATTTTGAGATTTAATTTTGTACATTTCCCTGTTTCTGGGAAGGAGCCCATCTGAGGCATTGAAAAGACATGTGAGACAGTCTTGCACATGGCCAGAGAGGCTGTACCCTTTCATCTCCCCTGGTCACCCACTAATTTAAGAAAATTCTTCCTTATGTTCAATCTCAATCTGTTTTCCTTCAGGATTAGCCTCTCTTTATCACCCATTCTGATTGGGGACTAGGTACATAAAACCTCAACAGCTGAAGACAATTCTAAAATGCCCACCTGGTAACATGATTCCATTGCCTACCAGTCCAGGTGTCTGGAATTTTAGGTCTCATATATTTTGTTATTAACCCATTAAAATTTATCAAAATATTCCTTTAAAAGCATTAATTTGGTCCATACAAAAATATAAAACCATATGCAGTCATCTGTTTTCTAATTAAAGTTTTGAAATATGACAGTATCCTAATTTCCAGGAAAGATAAAGAACTCCTATTCCAATTCCCCAACCTCCATGGTATCCTCAGTTAGTATCATCACATTATCACTCATTTTCTTAATGGCCAGTACAACCCTGAGGTGGAGAATGAGTAATATGTCTTCCCCAGTCCCTTTCAGGTCATCATAAGATGTAGGGGTAACAGAATTCACATTTGTCCTGACCCACCCAATGCTTTCCCCAGGGGGAGCCCCTGAGGACCAGGAAGACTCCAGCATGCGCACTTTCCCAAAGTGGTCAGAGTGCCAAACTCTGGCCCAGTGATTGGTGTGGGAGGCCGGGGGTCCGGAGGGCAGCCAGGGCCCACACTTCTCTATCTTCACCAAATTCAATTTCCCCAGCCTAGGCTCCCAATTCCAACGTTTTCAGACCTTTCACAATGCTTATATGAAGCCAGACACCCATCATCAATCACCTAAAGTCCAGTGCTTCTCACACCTGAAAGAGCATACAAATCACTTGGGAGCCTGTTAAGAATGAAAATTCTGGTTCAGTATGTCTGGGTTGGGGCCTGAGATTCTCCATTTCTATAAGCCCCGAGGTGACACCCACATTACTGGTCCATGGACCACACTTTGAAGAGCAAGGATATAGATGAGAGTAGCAGGTGCTACAATTGTCTCCAAGGAAGAGTCTATCTGTCCACATCCTTCTCTCTATCCTCCAGATGGCAATGAGAATCATATCTCGTTCCTTCCTGATTCAAGATTCTCACTCCATGGCACAATACACAATACAAACCTGGCTCATAAATTCCCTTCAAATGTGAAAACACACATCTCTCATGAGAGTCTCATCTTTTATGACTCTCAAAGGTCCATGCAGCGTAGAATTACATGGACCTTTTCTTTTCCAATTTACTTATCCCTCTTTTATTACCCAAATTGTTCCATAGGCTCACAACAGTCTCATTCTTTCATGAGTCTTAAAGGTCTATGTAGCTTAGAATTACTGTCCCATGTCTTTTCCAATTCACCTGTGCCTCTTTTATTACTCAAATTGTTCCATAACACCGTTCCCCAACGAAGTGTCTCTTGACTAACACCTCTTTCTCAGTTGCTACTCATATCTTCCTTTCCAAAGTAATGATGCCTCAATCCCTATCTAGTTACTAATTTCTCCTATTCAAGTCCATCTGTCTCTTCATTTACGGTGTAAATTCTCTCCCCAAAGAATCTTAATGCTCTCACAAGGTTTTTGCACTAGCTTCTCAAAAATGCATCTAAACGAGTTGGTAAGTATGTTAGTAGTCCTGCACACTTCCCTGGAGTCACTTACTCCCTGTAGGGAAGATGAGAAATTCTGCAAGTAGGAAAGCAGTTTCCAAGCTATCCCTCCCAGGGCAGGCCCCATACACAAATACAATAGAAAACCGCAGGCGCTTTTATGCCAACCTTAGAACTCTGACTGCTTCAACAAGGATGCCTGTTATGCCCATGCTGCAGCCAGTCTCTTCTTCAGGTATTCCTTGGAATCAGGTAGAGCAGGTCGGGCCTTTTAACAGTTTCACTGTTTCCATCCCCTCCCCACATCCCATGGGAATAAATGAGCATGACCAGGGCAGGTTCATGCCATGATTTCTCCTTTCCCAGGGCTGTATTGTACTTGTTCCTTTTTGAATGAACAACACTGCTCTTACTGTTTGGTCTAGAGGAGGGGAGGACCTACTCCTTGCCCTGAGCAAGACTCTACTGTGATGGAACAGACAGGACAATCACCAGAACTCAGGCATAGCAGCAGAAAGCCAAAACTACAAGTGCCTGAGTACAGCTCTAGATGCTAGATCTAGCACTGGAGAAAAATGCTGTTTGTTAAGGAAATCTCCAAGAAGATAGTTTTAAAGGAGTAGCACATGCTAGCCTGGAAGGAAGGAGAATTTTCTGTACCAAGAAATGTGTAAGGCTCCATTCAATCTAACATGAATTATTAAATGCTTCTTATGTTCCTGGCCTCCAGCTGGATGCTTAGGGAAGTGATAAGAAACACTCCTTACTAAAGATCTATAATCTCAGAAACAAAATAAAGAAAGTAAAGACACACAATATCTGTGGTATTTTATTTTTTATTTCAGCTTTATTGAGGTTTAATTAACATATAAAATTATAAGATACTTAATGTGTAAATTGGGATAATTTGATGTACATATACATTGTGAAATGATTATGAATTTCCCACTGTGAAAGGATTCATGATGGTATATTAATGTAATGTTTCATTAAATGAAGGTAAGTGTTCAAAGTGTGCCTTTGTTTCCCTCACTTCATCTTTACATTTGGAGGGGTTTCAGAGGGAGTTTTGGACCAGCAGCATCAGCATCACCTAGGAACTTGTTAGAAATACAAGTTCTAGGGCCCACCGAGACCTATGGAATTCCAAACACTGGGAGCAGGGCCCAACAATCTGTGTTTTCACAAGCCCTCCAGGTGAGGTGACACCTGCTAAAGTTTGAGCACTATTGAACAGAGTAATATTCTTGGCCTGTCTCCACGCAGTCTTTCACTGTGACTTTGATCAGTGAGTTAAAGAGGTAGCAGTGTGCATGCTCAGCTCAGCCCCTTTCATTATGTTATTGGTTTTCATTTTTTTGTGCAGAACCAACTTGCCCATAGGACACATGCTTCCCAACTTGCTCATACACAAGAAAATCTAATATAAGTGTTCTTCTGTGTTGGGAGGCAGGGGTTGCTCAGCACTAGTTATGATGACAAGTATGTCAGTCTGTGTGAGTGATGCAGGGCTAGCATGCCAATTAGCT
The DNA here is from genome assembly GCF_027475565.1 of Acinonyx jubatus. Lineage (NCBI taxonomy): Eukaryota > Metazoa > Chordata > Mammalia > Carnivora > Felidae > Acinonyx > Acinonyx jubatus. Next base: position 53,192,475 of record NC_069387.1, read on the forward strand.
TGCAGATCTAAAGCTGATGGTTTAATTTTCTGTGTCTATGTCTTGATTATCAATTGGTTCCAAACATAGGAGGGGGAAAAGGGGATTATTTATTGGACCTCTATAGCTCTAACAATGGATTGTAGTGAAATGTGGTCAGGATGTGTGTTCAGATCGCATGCAGTAGAGAGACCTAGTATAGAGAACAACAGGAAAGAAGAACCAGAGGAAATCCTAGAATTGTTTAAGTAAATGGAACTTTAGAAATGATCAGTTATGACTTCCTGTGTTACAGATAAATAAGCAGAACATTGAAGGAAAGGAGTGGCTTGCTCAAGATCACATTGCTAGTTAGTGGTGGAAATATTACCGACCAGAAAATGCAGAACACCTGGTTCTCAGCTGTGCACTTTCTGAGCAGTTAGACCAAAGCAGACAATAATAGAGAAGCCTTTAGGACCAAGAACGTAGATATGGCTAAGTAGAAAAACCAACCCCAGGGATTTTCAGCATGGGCAGTGGGCTCAAAGCCAAAGTGCTTTGTGGTCAGAGGAAATCTCTGTTTCCAATCCACCCTCACACAGCCAAGGGTCAAGCTACAAAGCCTGCTCAGTGTATTCTGAACACTGCTTCATTTTCCTGTGCTCTTCCCAGTGCTGCTCTCTCTGCCTAGAATCTCTATATGTCATATGTCGCCCATATGTAGAAAACCTTACTTGTGCTTGGAGAGAGCCAACTCAAATGACATTCCTCTACAAAGTCTTCTCTGATTTCACCAATCAACTCTCACCATTGTGTCAACCACAAATTATCATCGTCCACTTTCAATTCCCAGGACACATTTTTTTGCTATTACTCATGATAATATTTTCTACTTTGTGTTACAGCTATGCTTTACCCCTTATATTAGAATATAAGCTCCTTAAAGGCAGTGATCATATTTCATAATTTTCTTGGTCTTTTTCCAGTTTGTTTTATTTTTTATTTAAGTATAATTAACATAGAGCGTTGTTATATTTTTCTCAGATGTACAATATAATGATTCAACAATTCTATACATATCTCCAGCCTCATGAAGATAAATGCGTTCTTAATTCTCTTCATCTATTTCACCTACCCACCACCCATCTCCCCTTTGGCAACCACCAGTTTGTTCCTTGTATTTACAAGTCTGTGATGGTTGGTGCACCTGGGTAGCTCAGTAGGTTGAGCGCCCAACTCTTGATTTAGGCTCAGGCCATGATCCCAGCATTGTGGGATCAAGCCCTGTGTTGGGCTCTGTGCTGAGTGTGGAGCCTGCTTGAGATTCTCTCTCCCTCTCTCTTCCCCTCTCCCACTCACGTTCTTTCTCTCTTTCTCTCTCTCTCAAAAACAAATTAACATTAAAAGAAAATATTCTCTCTCTTCCTCACCAGCACTTGCACTCTCTCTCTCTCGAAAATAAAAAATAAAACAGAACCTGAGGTGTTTTTTTCATTTGTCTCTTTCTATGTATGTTTGTTTGTTTTATTTCTTAAGTACACATATGAGTGAAATAATTTGATATTTGTATTTCTGTAACTTATTCCACTTAATATTATAACAGCAAGGTCCATCCATGTTACAAATGGCAAGATTTCATTCTTTTTTATTGTTGATTATATTACACACACACACACACACACACACACACACCACATCTTCTTCATCATTCATCATCAGTGGACACTTGGGTTGCTTCCATATCCTGGCTATTTTAAATAATGCTACAATAAAGATAGGAGTGCATATATCTTTTTGAATTCATGTAAATAAAAACTTTTGTACAGCAAAGGAAACCATCAACCAAACAAAAAGGCAAACAACCTAATGGGAGAAGATATTGCAAATGATATATCTAATAAGGGGTTAATGGACAAAATAAACACCTTGTATAACTCAACACCAAAAAAAGTATAAACCACTACAAAATGGGCAGTGGACCTGTATAAATGTTTCTCCAAAGGAGACATACCAGATGGGCAACAGACACATGAAAAGATGCTCAGCATCACTAATCACCAGGGAAATGTAAATTAGACCTATAATGAGGTATCACTTTACACCTATCATAATGGCTAAAATAAAAAAGACAAGAAATCACAAGTACTGGTGAGAATGTAGAGAAAAAGGAACACTTATGCTTAGTGGGTGGGAATGTAAATTGGTGCACCCACTATGGAAATTACTATAGAAGTTCCTCAAGAAGTTAAAAATAGAACTATCATATGATCAAGTATTTCCACTATTGGGTATTAACAGAAAGAAAACAATTTTTTTCTAGCTCCTTTTTATTTATTTATTATTATTTTTTCATATGAAACTTATTGTCAAATTGGTTTCCATACAACACCCAGTGCTCACCCCAACAGGTGCCCTCCTCAATACCCATCACCCACCATCCCCTCCCTCCCACCCCCCATCAACCCTCAGATTGTTTTCAGTTTTTAAGAGTCTTTTATGGTTTAGCTCCCTCCCTCTCTAACTTTTTTTCCCTTCCCCTCCCCCATGGTCTTCTGTTAAGTTTCTTAGGATCCACATAAGAGTGAAAACATATGGTAACTGCTCCTTTTAAAAATGTGCTTTAGTTTTTATTTTGAGAGAGAGAGAGAGAAAGAGAGAGAGAGAGAGAGAGAGAGAGAGAGAGAGAGAGAGAGAACACAAGCAGGGGAGGGGCAGAGAGAGAGGGAGAGAAAGAGAATCCTAAGCAGACTCTGTGCTGTCAGTGAAGAACCTAACGTGGGACTTGAACCATGAGATCATGACCTGAGTTTATATCAAGAGTCAGACACTCAACTGCCTGAGCAACCCGGGCACCAATTTTATAGCTCTTTTAATAAGAACTTTTTAAAATCCAGTAAGCAGCTACAGACACAATTAAAAAGTAGACAAAATTTAAAAAAGGAGAAAAAGCAAAGACAAATCCTTCACTATGTAATAAATACAAAGTCCTATTAGTGTCCCTCACTAACATTCTGTGGGAGGCCTAGCTTTCTATGCACTCAAGAGTATGTTCCATTATTGTACAGGAAGACCAGACTGCATTAGGGTGTGATGATGTCAAACCAAATATGTACTGGCACTGCTGAGTTCAAGGTCCACAGTTTTGGTCTTAAGTGAGGTTAATTGACCAGGCTGTGCTGGATCCCATAGCTGAAGTAGATAGCAAACCCAATCAGCATCCAGACACCAAGTATAGCCCAGGTGCCAGCTGTCATCTGCATCATAAGGTAAACATTCATGAAGATGCTCAGTACTGAGAGGAAAGGCAGACCAGGGACCTTAAAGTAAAGGGGAGTGGAGCTCTGAGGCTGTCTCCAGATGACCCCAGTGAGCCCAGTGATGAGTACCAGGAGCACCACAACCACTGAAATCCACACTGGGTCTCCAGAAAGCAGAACTGGCCACTGGGCCAGCACCAGGCAAAGAAGAATGATCAGCAGAACAAGCAGTGAGGAGCAAACATAGACAACCTGGCTGGAGAGTGGAGTTGGGATGGAGCTGCCTGGAAAAAGTAATCCCTGTAGAGTCAGCTTCTCTGCTGCAACTTCTCTATTCCCATCCTGCACCTCTGCTTCATTTCCCCCATTATGCATCTCAGGCTGATACCTGACAATGAGAACACCAAAAACCAGCAGAGAGAAATCTAGCAGGCGCTCAAGTGACATGAAGCCCAGAAGATCAGTGAGCCCAAAAAAGAATACTATGACTAGTGCAATAATGCCAAAGATCACAGTGGCCACGATGGGGATGTTTGTGCCAGTTTGGATCCTGGCAAGGACAGGGAACAGGAGGCCATCCTGTGTCATCATATGTATCACCCGTTGTATGGGGAATATAAAGTCAAAGGAGTTGATAGAAAGACAGAGGAATCCAAAAGCTACAACATAGTAGGCAGGGGCCCAGCCAATATGGAGAAATGCCTCAGGCAAGGTGCTCCCACGTTGAAGCTGGTAGTAAGGCACCATGAGTGTAAGGGCTGAAAAGACACCAAAATGCACCAAAAGACAGATGAACAGTGAAATCACAATGCCCCTGGGGATGGAATGTTGGGGATTCTTGGCTTCTTCAACTCTGGTAATAATAAAAGGAAACCCACAAATGTATAGAGACAGGTAGCTGCTCAACGGAGAATCCCCTCGAAGCCAAAAGGCATAAATCCTCCAGACCCCAGGGGGCCCAAGCCAGAGGTGTCATTGAGTCCAGCCTTTATGTAGTCCTCTTCTGTGAGCTGCCAGTTGTGCAGGTCCCCCTTAATGAAGCCAGCAATGATGACAAAAATGAGAACAATAATTTTCATCAATGTGAACACTTTGGTAACCACAGGAAGCTGCCTAGTCTTCCAAGTCAGAAATCCTATGAATAACAACACAAGGAACACAACAAAGAAGACTAGAACATCTGCAAAAACACGGGAAACATTTAGTGAGATGCTGTCATGCAGCATCTGAAATATCTGGTTTCCAAAAACATTGTCAAAAACTAAGATCCAGGTTTGGGTCACAATGCTTACATAGACAGTATTTATGAGGAGGAGGTTCCAGCCAGTGATGAAAGCCCCGAGTTCACCTACAGTGACATAGCTGTAGAGATATGAAGAACCAGAATGTGGAACTCGGGAACTAATCTCTGCATAGGTCAGCCCAGTCAACACTGAAGTTAGGCCAGCCACCAAGAAGCAGATCACAATGGATGGTCCTGCTTTATCTCTAGCCACTTCGCCAGGCAGGATATACACAATTATATTCATTGTATGGTCCATACCCAGGGCCACTATATCCAGAGTGGTCAGGCTTCTGGCAGTCTCAGCCACAGGTTGTTCCAGTGTACATCTGCGTACCAGCTTTTGACCAAATCTGCAAAGTGCTTGACACAACATTCTAGCTGGAATTGGAGTAGATTCTAGGATCTGAGAGCTGTGATGAGAGCAGGGAGCCGTAAGTCTCAGATCAGGTTCCGTGACACTGAGGTAGGCTGGGTTGGGTTGGGGATGTTGCAGCTGGTTGCTCAGACTTCAGTGATGCTGCTTCATATTTCTTCTGCTATGCGCTATCCCTCCATAATGCCTAAGACATGGTAAACAATAAATATTTACTGAACAATGGTGTTCAACTAACAAACCAAAGCTCAGAAGTCGCATGTCACCTGGTACAGCCTGAATATCACAGAAACTGACACAAAAGGACATCATAGAAAAATGAACCCTGCTTTCCACCCAGAAAAACTGCCAAATATCTCCCAACATTCTCTTCTTTTACATAATACATGGCATAATCCCATTTTGGTTTGTCAACTTAATGTAATTTCATGTACTAATTAAGCTGTAAAACACATCAGGTCATGAATTTATTGCACAATAATTCACATACAAGATGTTTGCGTGGTGCTTAGGCATGAGTTATGACACATTTATTCACAGAATGAAGGGTCTTATTGCAATTACAGAACCATTTTTGAAATATCATGAGTTTAAAATATAAATATTGGTCCCATGGTCTTAAAACCCTTAGCCCCCAAATCAGATTCCAAGGTCACAGGTCAAGAGAAAAGGGAAAAAGGGGTAGAGCCTTTATAACTACCTGCAAAAAGGAGAGCTACAGACTGGTGAGGAAACACTGGAGAAATGGGTGAAGCAGCCAACCAAGTGTCCATTACTAAGAAGGGAGAAGAAGCAGAAAGGCCATTTTGTGAATTCTGACATTCAATGAAACTCACCCAAAGCAACCAGACAAAAATTCACTACAGTTATGTTCACAGTTATGAGAGTGTGATAGATAGAGAGCAAAAAAGTAATTCACCTAGCTCAGTAGCTCACAACCAAAACAATTCCTTCTGTCTCTTTCCTCTCTGGGTTCCAAGCGAGAAGGTGAGCTCACTTCTGCAGAAAGTCTCCTCACTGACCACACTGTGCTCTATAAACACCTTGAACCATCTGTGATGTCAGCTGCTGGCATCCTGCAGCAGAATCTGCCCTGTTCTGTGAGCTTGTAACTCCCTATTAAGTTCCGCAAGGAGTTCTTTTTAACTGACTTAAAGTATTATCTTAATATATCAATTATATTTTCTTAATGAACAAATCCTGCATGTGTTTCCTCCTCCTCTCCCCTAGCTGCTATTCAAATGTCCCCCTCCTCAAGTGGAACAAAGTTTTAGTTGAACAATTCAGAGGAATGTCCTAGAAATAACTAGTGGAAAACAGAGAAAACAAAGTGATGGAGCCCCCACTTTCCTCCCTACTTAGGCTTTGTGTTTTATTTATTTTTATTTATTTATTTTTATTTTTAAGAGAGAGAGAGCAGGATCAGGGAAAAGGGGCAGAGAGAGAGAATCTTAAGCAGGTTTCATGTTCAGCCTGGTGCCCATTGCAGTCCTGGGATTATGACCTGAACTGAAATAAAGAGTTGGACGCTAAAATGACTGAGCTAGCCAGGCGCCCCTCAGGTTTTAGTTTTGAGAGAATTTTAGGAAATGTTGTCAGAGGTTTCAAAAGAGAGAAAGACCAGTTCAAACTTAAAAAAATCTCTATAGATGATCAAGAGGACCCCTTGGATTATGGGTCAGACCTTTCTACAAATCCATCTAGACTCTTTATTTGCCATTCAACAGTTCCAATGTTATGATTTACCAACAAACACCTGAGACAGATAAGGAAGGTCAATTAACTCAAGGAACTTTCTACACTATGAATGTGATTGATGTGTCCCCACTCATGTCCAAGCTTCAAACCCTTCAGTGCTTCCCCACTGCCTTTCCTTCCTTCATAGTCTTTCCTTCCTACATCATCTGACCCTTACTTATTCCTCCAGCCTCTTGCCCTTCTCACTTCCTATTCCAGCTGCAAAATCCCATATCCACCCTGTTCCCTTGCCTCTAATGCCCTATTAGCACTTGACATACTAACCCCCAATTCTCTTTCAGTTCCCAGCTCAGAAGTTGCTTCCCCAGAAGTCTCCCCTGACCCTTATGCTGCCCTTCTGGTGTGCTTTCATAGCACCTGGGTTTCCCCCATATTCCATTTATCCTGATGTGTCAGAATTCCAGTTCAGCTGCCTGTCTCCTCCAATAGACTGTGAGTTAGCTCCATAAATATTTGTTGAACAAACGTACAAACTGAGAAGAGAAGCCTGAAAGAGCCCATAACCCAGAATTCCTATCTACTTGAGTTTGAGATACATACTTTGTAGCCAAGTAACCTTTATGCACCTAGCTCAGGTAAAGATATAAATGGTATTACCTTCCTTGTAGAAGTCAATCAAAATGAAAAGTGTGAAGCAAAATCTACCTGTGATAAAACCTTGATCTTCACATTGTTCACGGCAGGTATAAGCCACACATAGGTGATAAAGAATAGTTTGCCTTTGAGGACACTTGGTTAAAACTACCAGGCTGCCTTGGGTTACAGGCAACCACCCACCCATGCCCTACTTTTTTGAAGGCATCATGCTCAGGCCCTATAATCTAGGTAGCATGTCCTTAGGCAAAGGTTCTCACTTTGGGGGACAGAGGGAGGCATAATGAAGGTACCTGGGGACATCTTCAAATTTCATATCCTGTCTCTCTGTAGATTCTTTTCCAATTAGCCCTGTACTTCCCATGACTGCTCTAAGTCACCCCAAAATGAAAAGAAATTGTCCTCAATTTCAAAGGGAAGAGATTCTAAAAGTTTCCTTTACAGGAAGGCAGCACAGTTTGGTAGTTAGGAGTTAAGGCTCTGTAGGTAGATTGTTCAGGTTCAAGTCACAACTCAACTTATAGCAGATAACTTTGGACAAAGTAGTTCACCTCCTGGGGACTTAGTTTCCACAAGAGTCAAGTAAGAATGAAAGTAAATACCTCGTAGGGTAATTGTGAGGAGTAAGTGAAATGATGCCTGCAAAGTACTTACCTCAGTGCCTAGCAAACAACATGTACTTAATATAACCTACCTAATGTTTAATATGGAAATCTGACCCAAAGTTTCCAAACTTGGAAAATCAATTAGTCTTCATAGATATATAGCCTCAAAATCACCCACTACAACTCAAGCCTGTGAGCTAGCTGTCATGAGACAATTAAAAGTTTTATTCTTTTGCAGAGCAGAAGCTTTTTATCTTGATGAGGTCCCAATAGTTCATGTTTGCTTTTAATTCCCCTGCTTTTGGAGACGTGTCGAGTAGCTGACGAATGGATAAAGAAGATGTGGTTTATATATACAATGGAATACTACTGGCAATGAGAAAGAATGAAATATGGCCATTTGTATTAACGTGGCTGGAACTGGATAGTATTATGCTAAGTGAAATAAGTCAGGCAGAGAAACACAGATACCATATGTTTTCACTCATATGTGGATCCTGAGAAATTTAACAGAAGATCATGGGGGAGGAGAGGGGGAAAAAAAGTTACAGATAGGGAAGGAGGCAAACCATAAGAGACTCTTAAATACTGAGAACAAACTGAGGGTTGATGGGGGGTGGGGAGAGGGGAAAGTGGGTGATGGGCATTAAGGAGAACATCTGTTGGGATGAGCACTGGGTGTTGTATGGAAACCAATATGATAATAAATTATATTTTAAAAAAAGAATGATTTGGAATAGAGAAACCACAAAGGAGATGTGGAAAGACTTAAGATTTAAAATTTAAACTTATATATATGAAAACAGTATAAATAAAAGGAAAACAAATAAATGTTTTATTCTATATATTTTGCCTTGAATCTCAAAGGACTCTAATTAGACACACTCATACATGCTGGTGCTAAACACATGGGGGATCTAGGCTTACTGAGTTATACCAGGCATCAAAAAATGAAGGAGTTGAAAATAATAATAATAATAATAATAACAATAATAATAATAATAATAATAATAATATCCTTGCTTACAGATGCCGCATCTCATTTCTGGAAGAGGCAGGGCTGAGTACTATAGAGGTAAGAGCAATTAACATTATGTCAAATCTCTGGATTTGAGCCTTGTTTCTTCTGCTTGACTATATAATCTCTTCTGCTTAATCCCTCTAAACCCAGATTTCCTCATCCACAAGAAACCTTACTTCACTTCCCTTACTGGATCAAAATGAGAATTCCATGAAAAGATACAAACTATCATGTACTGCTGATGGGAGTGTAACTGGGCCACCATCCTGAAGCACAATCTTAGTGGAATTAAGAATGTACACCCCCCCACATACACACACACAACCCCTCTACAAGGTAACACCCAAAGGAACCTCTCTCCTGAGTCCATAAGGAAGCCAATATGAACACATTCAATGCAGGACTGTTTGTGGTAGCAGGGAGTTGGAAGCTATGCCAGCATCTGTTACTAGAGGGATACATAAGTAAAATGTGCTGTATGTGCACAATGAAATACTACACAGCAGTCAGAAATCATACAGTAGATTTACATACAGCAACATGGGTATATCTCAAAAAGAGTGTTAGGAAGCAAAAGCAAAAGCAGGATGAAGTGTATAGCACAATATCACTTATGTAAATTTAAAAAACAGCCAAAAAATGTGTATATTTGTCAAGGATACATATATATCTGTTAAAAAATGTCACAATATTTCTCTGCTCAAAAGCTTTCATTGGTTTCCCTTTTTATTCAGAGTGGGAGCCAAAGTCTGCACTTACAATGGCCTGCAAAGTCCTAGAGTATTTGTCACTGACCCAGCTACTTCTCAGCCTCTGTTTCTCTCTCTTCCCATTTTCCTCACGCTACTGGCCTCCTAAGAATTCTGGTTTCCTAACATACAAGGCAAGCCCTCACCTTAGGGCCTTTGCACTAGTTGTCTCCTATAACTGTACCAGTTCTGGCCCAGATATCCACATGGTTGCTTCCTTAATGGCATTTCATGAAATAGCACAAAACTGTGTAGCAATGCCTTCCTTAATCACCATATAAAAAACTTCACAATGTACCTTACCCCTGCCCTCATCACTTATCCCTATTTAACATACTATAAGTTTTACCTATTTATTTGTTCATGATTATCTTACTGCAAAAGAATATAAGCTCCATGAAAGCAGGAATTTTTATTATTATTATTTTGCTCTTGGCTGTATTCTCTGCACTTACAACTGAGCCTGACACATAATCACCACTCTGAATTCATTGCGTGGATGAATGTATATAAATAAATGTATAGAGCATGGATTGGAGGAGCATTCATTGAATACGCTAAAGCATGTGTCTCCAGTGAAGAGAGGAAATGAGATTAGAGATCAGGATGAAAGGGGAAAATAAAATGCATTGATACAGTGCCTGACAGGGGGCGATGGTGCTAAGAGTCCATGACTGAGGGAGGGGTTGACTCCACTCTGTGCACTTCAGGTTGAACAAAAGAATTGGATGAGGTGATGTTGTGAGAGGACCTGGTTCAGAGCCTGAAAATGGTGGGCACTCAATAGATTTAAAATGAAGGGCAACTGGATCCTATAATCATCAGAACATGGAGAATACAGAGAAGAAATGCCTGCTAGAAAGAGGGTGGAGAACAAAGGGTATCCGGCACCCCTCCTACCAATTCTCTCCAAACACTTTCCCCTTTTCCCGATTCCTCTTTCTCCTTCAGCTCCTTCAATTGTCTCTGGAGGCTCCTTATTGGTCACTAAGGATGCTTTTACCACGTTTCTCTCTCTGGGGACCTGTCTCCAGCCACCAACCTCCCAACAAAGACACAACAGTAGTCATTGACATTTATTGAATCACAGGCCCCTCTGAGGTTGGTCACCTCAAAAAAATGTCCTACACTCTTCTGAAGTCCATCCATGGATCATGAGTAGGAATCCCAGAGGAGGACCATCTGCATGGCAGGGGTGTAGATGGGTAATGCTTTTGATAATTTTTTTTCCCTTCAAATGTGTTGTGCAGAGTGGTCCTTGTGCTTTTTCCATATTTACTAAAGACGAGGGACAGGGGGCTACAGATCAAGTATGAAGATACTAGAGAAGCAACCCAGAGAACAAAATATCTGGGAGTAATTATGTTTTATGACTCCAATAAAAGCAGACAGAACAAACAAATGAACAAGCAAACCTATAGAAGAGAAAGCAAACCTATGATTGGGAATCATGAGAAAGACTACCACAAATACAGCTTATAATAACACAGAGAAACATCTTCTTCAAACACCATGTTCAGAAATGCCCTCTCTCCGTGCAATAATCTATGATTATTTCAATAGTTTATATTCAGTTCAGACTCTCTGACTAAGCTGTCAGAGACCGTCCCCTAATTCTCCCCCTACCCTCAGGACTATCACCTCTTTCCTAACTCAGCTTCTTACATCCTGACTTACCCTTCTGAGATGAGCCCTCACCTGCCAGGGATGTCTTCCTCACTCCTTTCTGTCCAGTCTTGATGCTCTAGCTCTTTTCAACACTAATCTACAACTTTACCCCTTGTGTCTAGGAAGCCTTTCTTAAGCCATCCTGACTGATACCTGTCTCCAACCTTCTGCCCCTCCCATCAGCACTTACAGCCAATCATGATGCTCAGTTAAAACTAATTTTCCATTTCTACCTGCTGGTGTCCTGAGTGTGACACTTAAATTTCTTTATAGTCTAAAAACTGCCAGAGGGCAGCACCAGGATCCACCTTCAACTCTCACTAACCAGGACAAGGATCTACTCATAATTGTACCAAGCAACTGAAAGAGGAATTTGACAGATAAAATGAATTGATTGATTGATTGATTGATTTACTACTATATCTTGAGATTCCTAGAAGTAGGATTTTATTTTCCATTGGAAAGAGAGAAAGAGCCAGTCCCAGGTAGAAACAGGAGACCAGATCATGCATCATCTATTCCAACAGTGTTTCCTTCGGATATTTCCTAATGAGGGTCTTGGGTCTGTGAATGTCGATTTTACTAGGAAACAGTCCCTCCCAAAGGAGGTGTTATCTCAGGAAAGATTCTTAGAGAAATGCAGAGAGAGGCCAGAAAAAATAAAGCCAGCTTCTTTGAAAATCCATAATGCCCCTAGCTCCCCATTTACTCAGTCCTCCCTGTCTTTCTTGGTCTCTGAACTCCTTCCAAATTCCAAAACAAAGTTCCATCCCAGAAAAACTCCCGTCAAATCCAATATTCACCCACTAAATTAAGGCCCTCTTGTTTTTCCAGCCAGCCCCACCCACTTTCCTTTGTCCTGGAGGGTCACTGTGCTTATTCCTCTGTCTCTAGAAGGGTACTGCCCTCACTCTGTACCTTTCCTTTTCAAAACATTTTTCCAATGCAGTAAGTTCCACTGGTTCTTTCCCATGGTTGGGTGTTGACACTCCTGCCAATCAGGAAGTTGGCCTTGTGGCTTCTCCCAAATACATACAAAGATAGTTTGGATACCAGCTATTTTGCTACAAGTTTGATGAAGACCTGTGAGGAAGGCTACTGAGACTGTTAAATAATTATTTTCAAGTTCTCAAAGTTTCAGAGAAGTGGACTTTAAATTCAACATCTCCAGAGATTATATCAATCCCTCTGTATCTAAGCACAGCTTCTTTCTGATCCCAAAGTATATAAATTCTCTCATCCTCCTTAAAACACAAACATCCTTCACCTCAAGTTGCTTACATTCCTGCAGTAGGAAGCAAACAATAAATAGATAAGTAATATGAATATATATTGTGTTAGGTTTGCAATCAGTGTTGCAGAGAAAAGGGAAGCAAGAAAAGGTTATGATGTGCTCAGAGTGGGTGTTGTGATTATAAAATGGGGATCCAAGAGAGCCTCACCTTCACACTGTTGTGCAACCGTCACCACCATCCATCTCCAGAACTTGTTCATCTTCCTTAGCTGAAACTCTGTACCCATTAAACTCCCCATTCTTCCCTCCCCACAGCCCCTGGCAACCAACATTCTACTTTCTGTCTCTATTAATTTGACTACTACAGGTACCTCCTATGAGTAGAATTATATAATATTGCTCTTTTGTGACAGGGTTATTTCATTTAGCACAATATCTTCATGTTGTAGCTCATGTCAGAATGTCCTTCCTCTTCAGGCTGAATAAGATTCCATTGTGTGTATATCCTACATCTTGTTTATCTATCCATCCACTGGTGGGCATGTGATTTGTGTCACCTTTAACTGTTGAGACTAAGGCTGTTATGAATACGGGTGTACAAATATCTTTTTGGGTCCCTGCTTTCAATTCCTTGGGATATATACCCAGAAGTGGGGAATGCTGGATCATATGGTAATTGTATAGGTAATTTTTTGAGAAATCACAGTACTGTTTTCCACAGCGACTGCTCTATTTTACATTCTCACCAGTAATGCACAAGTGTCCCAATTTTTCCACACCTTCCCCAGCACTCGTTATCCTTTGGGCTAGTAGCCATCCTAATGGGTATAAGGTGGTACTAAGTGGCTATTTTTGAGAAATAACAAGGAGGCCTGTGGGGCCAGGACAGAGTTAAGTGAGGGGGAAGCAGTAGGGGATGAGGTCAGAGAGAGAGCAGGAAGTCAGATCCTTCATATAGGGTCTGAGAGTCACTGTGAGGACTTTGGCTGTTACTCTGGGTGTGATGGGAACTAATAGTTTCACATGCTGCCTACTGATTTTCATGTTCTATGAGCTAAGTATTGGGTTTTAAAACCAAGGAAAAACCTCTTCCAGAGTTTGAAGACAAGACATGGAGGGAAGTTTTGTGGAGTTCTCAACAGATCTTTGTTGTTTCTGGTAACACATTGAGGGCTGAACAAGATGTGTTCTTGCCTCTGCTTCCCTCTTAGACACCAAAGCAGACATGCCATATGGCCACCCATGGGGCAGTAACATGATGGATTGCTTTCACTGAAGCTGTTCACTTTCTGCTTTCTGGATTATCTCTAGGCAGGACCCCATCACTTAAAAATCAAACAAAATTTATGTTAGTGTCATTCACTATTTCAGGTTATTCCCACCATTATTGTGGATCTGGAATCTGGTGAAATTAAGACTTCAAAGACAGGGGTAGCGAGACTCTCAGAAAGGGGAGCAGGAACCATATGCATCAGATACTCACAAGCCTTGCAAAATTAAATAGATGGATCCAGTCCAAAGCCCCAGATGCCTCAGGAAGGACTGTCAAAAACGTCTGAGATGCATTTGTGGAGAGAGAGAAGGCCCCAAAGAGAAACCTGAAACCACATTTCAGAGAAGCAAAGAGTACCTCCCATGACCTCACTAGCTCTGGGCCACAAGGATGAAAGCTTCTATATCCCAATGAGAAGTCCAAATAGGTATACAGCTTCTCAACAACAAATAATCTGGAGAAAGTGGCTGCCAAAGCACCATTTATAAATGTTAGAAAATATAAACTTGTGTGTTGGTAGTGGGGAGATAGATGGTAGAGAAGGAGAGAATTATGGGATTGTCCATGCTGGGAAAGGAGGAGAGACTGGAATCAATTTTCACTATGACATTCTTATGATTCAAATGGGGGCAGGGGAAGTAAGTAAGTATAGTATAGAGGGAAGTATATTGTGGAAATGTAATAACTAATTTCTCTCATCAAGGAAACAGGCTATGTACTCCTAGGTCCTGTATGCTATGTTTCTTTTCAGCTGACAACCACCTTATTCATCATCCACTCTCAACTCATTATGATCACTACCCACCTCCAGGGTAAAGAGACTCCACAGTTTGCCTATGCCACAGTCCCAATCTCATTTCCCTTCTCTGTTGGATCATTACAGATGTACTGGGTTGCCTTTAAGCCTTCAAACATGTGTAATAAAAATGGGACTCAGATATAGGAGAAGGCTGCTCTTCCTCCTCTCCTCAGGTATAAAAATAATAGATCTAAGTGACAGTGAAAAATTTAGGTCATTCATTTATTTGATCATTCAAAAATAGTTAAACACCCTTTAAATGCCTGTCCTAATGTTTGATGGTACCAACACAATATGGAGGAAAAAGACATTTCCCTGCCTACATGGCACTCATTGTTATTAAGAATGTTCTTATACAATATTTCTGCCGAATATCAAAATTGTCCATGTCAGGAATGACAGTATGAGGAACTGTTGCAATTTAAAGGAGAATAAAGAGGCATGACAATGAAATGCAATGCAGAACCTGGGACTGCCTCTGGATTAGGTAAAAACATTTTACTATAAAAAAATGGACAAGTTGTAAACTTTGAATATGGATCATATATCATGTATACATGCACATGTGCACACATACAAACATTGGAGAAAATAAGCAAATGTGGCAAAATATTAATAACTGGTCAATCTTGGTGAAAGATAATGGGTGTTAATTATATTATTCTTACAACTTTCTGTAGGGTTGATAGTTGTCAAACAAAAATGGGAGGAGAAAAATAAGAATATCACAATAGTAAAGGTTATGGACTCTCTTACCCTCTCTTACTCTCTTACCTTACTCTCTTGCCCTTTATAAACAAGCTTGCCATCACTTGGTTGGAACAAAACCCCATCAGAATGATCTAGCCCCCAAACAGGAACTTTAGATCAGAGGATTGGGCAGGAAGACAGAATTCCCTTGTCTTTGATTTACAGTCAAAATTGTCACCAAGCAAAAATGTTTGGAAAGAAACAACAACCTTGGCTCATGTTAGCACAGTTATGAACCCTAGAGGTTCTGGGAAACATCTGCAGAGGCTGGAGGCAGAGAACAATGGTATCAGGCAAATAGGGGTACCAGGTAAATGTGTAAGATTTAGGGATACATGGAGACAGTGGTGAAAGTGAGCCAGAAGTTGTTGAGCTGCAAGTGATGCATAGATGTTATTTCATTTAACCTCCATAATAACCCAATGAAATAAGTATTATTATTCCACTTTACAGACTGAGTGGCTAGACAATTGTCCCAAACTCATATAAACAGTCCAAAGAAGAGCTGGAATTTGAACTTGGTTCTTTGTTACTTCAAAGACCTTATTTCTCTACTGCAGCACCCTATCTCCACAAAGAGTCAAGACTCTAGGGTGTGGGTATTTAAGGAATATTTGAGCTAGTTCTTATCTTTGTGCCTAGGAAACCTGCTGATGTTTTCCCTTTCCTCCCAAATACATACTGATGGGCCAGAGCTAGAAGTACTGGGGTCATTAAACCTCAAGGCTCTATCTGAACAATGTCATGCTAAATTCCAAACCTAATCTAGGGCCAAAGTGTCTCCACACTATCCTTTTAGATGCCAAGAAAGATTCCAAAGCATCCCCGTAGCCATTCCAATAGTTCCCGGAAATGATTTTACAGCTAAGTGTAATTCCTGCCCAGAGCTTTAGCTCATCCCCTTTTGCTTGGCTTCTAGTAAAATATAGTATAGTAGACCCCTAGATGCCAAATATAAGACACCTTCCTGGGCATTAGTGTTCCCCATTGTGACCCATGTCTGTGATCAGCCCTGAGCTCACAGCATCTATAGCGTTGTTAATATTTATTAATCATCCAGGCGCCTAGGTGGCTCAGTTGGTTAAGCATCTGATTCTGGCTCAGGTCTTGATCTCAAGGTTCGTGGGTTCAAGCCTTGCGTTGGGATCTGTGCTGATAGCTCAGAGTCTGGAGTCTGCTTTGGATTCTGTGTCCCCCCGCCCCCGTCTCTCTGTCCCTCCACCGCTCATTCTCTATCTCTCTCTCCCTCTCAAAAATAAGTAAAAAACATTAAAAAAACTGAAAACAAAAATTTATTAATCACCCATGGAAATAAGCACAAAACCAGTGGAAATCAGGTGTCATTACAGACTTCTTTATCCATTTTTTGGCCCTCATCATTATTTTTAAAACTTATTAAGAAATATGGACTTGGCAAAAGAATATGGGTATTATAAACATACTATTAGTATAGGATGATCAACAGAGAAGATAGAGGATTGTCTTTCTGTTGTAGTTTCTAAGGAAGCAAACCCCAAATATGTGCAGAAGAAGATAATTGATAGAGCAGCCTTTAAGGAGCCTGACTTTTTTCAGGGAAACTACATACAAATTTGGAACAAGTCTAAGAAATTGCAGCTGAATCATTGGTTACTGATATTTTGGGATCACCAAACTAGCCTTCTGTTCAATTGAGGTGACATGAAATCACTTAGACATTTTGCACCTTGTCCATTCTAGACCTCTATTTAGTGTGTTTCTACGCATTGCAAATATAGCATATCAAGGGCCAGCCTTCTGCCATAGTCCCTGGTCCACCATCCTGGTCCATAAACTGGGTAACTCTAAACAATGAGATCCTCTCATCTCTCACTCAGATTCACTCAGTAGACATTCAAGCTGCCCTTGAAGCAGGAAAAATCCTAAATCCCATTCTTCACAACCACTACACTGTACCAGATAACTGAAGTGTGAGTACTCTCTACCCTCCTTCTGGAAAATGACACTTTTTGTCAACTCTTAAAAAGACACCCCCACAACCCAACACACTCACGGCCAGACCTGTTGTTTCCTGCCCTCTATTAAATATAAACTTCTAATATTATATTTCCAAGGCTTTCTTTTCACTGTTCTTCTACCACGTAGTCTTACTATTAACTTTTCTGTGGCTCCTGCATGAATAAGACAAGTCTTTCCATACACAGGACATTAACATCAGCCCTCACACATATTGCCCTTTCCTGAATAGAACTTACTCTATCCCAACTCTGTCCAACATGACCCTCCTTCTGCTAATTTGTCTGGTCACATCTGCAGATACATAACTGATATTTCCAGTATGCTTTCCTTGTCTCCTGCTCTCCCCTCATTAATACCCAGTGGAATAACTCGCTGACCTAGAATTTTGCCTTGGTGGACACCCAGTTAGGGGAGATGGCAAGAATAGTAGGTTATGAGGTGGAGCAGAGGAGAAGAGCTTCTGCCTGATGATACTCAGCTTGTCTTTCCTTCCCCACCTGAAGCCTGAGGTATAAGAGTTAACTCATCACAACCAAGGAAGTACCCCACCATTTACAGCCCAGTTTGAAGATCTCTATCACCACAAGAAAGTGAAAGTACAAAGTAAGTAACCTGAGTTTACTGAGGTAAAGTGACATTTATGATTTGCTCCAGTGTTATCCTCTTGATATGTGACAACTGAACGGTGGACAATGAGGTGTGTTGTTACTTACATGCTTTACTTTATTTGGAAAATAAGTCACTTAATGCGTTAGCAGTAAGGAACATGACAGGATACTCAAAATCCAATAACTACATTTAAGGCTAGCTTGCAGAAAGGAGGAATGGTCAATTGAGTGAATGAAGATAGACTAGTATTTCACTTGGTTTAGGAGGATAGGACCATGAAATGATCTTATATCTTAAGCTCCCAGAGAAAAGAATTTTCTGTATTTGCTACCACTTTCCTGTGCTGTCTATAAATAACTAGACAGATGGGTTTGGTGTACTTTGGGTTGGGTAAAAAATGAGAAATTGGATGGTCCCTCAAGTAGAAACAAAAAAAAATATTTCTAATTAAGAAAGACTGGATTCAATCTATTAAAGATCAGATTTCAACTAAGTATAAATGAATACAAAGGCAAATTCCAAATTACAAAACTCACGCTCCACACTGATTCTTTGTGCAAAAGAACTCAAGCAAAAGCAACATTTTTCTTCCCCCTAAATTATCAACACCACCAAAATTACCCCCAAATCATCATACACTCAGTTATACACAGTGCAAGACAATAGATGATAAATAGATAATTCCTCTCTGGGAATTATTAAAAATTAAAATTAACATTTAGGGTATTTCATGAATACATCCCCATCAGCCAATAAAATAAAGATACATAAACTATGAAACAAGAAGGATATTTCTAAATTAGAAGTCAATAGTCAAGGCAAGGACATGTCAAGATCTCAGATGAACTCATAATTGATGGAAGGTAAGAGTAGTAAAGACATCATTTTCCAGTGTGGTGAGAATAAGGATTATCTTCTGTGCAGCGTGGGTCAGCCTGATAACGCCACATGCAAGAGTGGGGAATTAGCCCATCTTGGCATTGTGGATAACTGTTTGGCAAGAAAACATCAGTTCAAGCTACATCTTCAGCTTGGGGTATGATCCAATAAATAGAGTCTCTTTTAGACAGTCCTTTCATGCCCCCACCAAAAACACAAAATAAACTCTACCACACCTTAAACCAGTAAATCCAGTTTTCCCAACTAGTCTTGGTCTGTGGGGAAAAGGAAAGAGGAGAAAAACCCCTGTGTAACTTCTTCCCTGAGGAAAGAAAAGTAAAGGTCAGCTAGCTTCCTGGAAACATTGGAAACAAAGCTGAAGTAACCTAATTCAGCTCATACTAAAGAAAATAAATATCCAAACTTACTTCCCAGGTGTCTTCCGAGAACAACCTCACCAAATGGATCATTTAACAGGCATCCTCCCATATATGGTCTTACATTGTACTGTATTCTGTTTGCATATTACCGGGAAGAAGACTTTGTCTCCCTTTCTAAAATAAAAACTCCTTAGGTTATCATGTGCTTTCTCAATGAGGCTAGAAACCTTATTCTGCAAGTGAATATTTCTAGGTTCAAAGAAGACTTGAACTTGAAGGAATGGCTGTCCCAAAACTGTCTGCTCATTGGACCAAGAGGAAACAACCACCTCCTTCAACTCACTTACCTACCCTACCACCCCCAGCCCTACACCTCTCAACTCGCATCCCAGTCTGGCAGAGGCTGAATTCCAAGTCAGCGAAATGCATCCTGATGCAGACAAACACGCACAAACATGCAGACCAACTGTATGTAAACCAAATCCATCCACACAAATTTAGCCCAAAATCGATACACATGTAGACCAAAACATTTTTGCTTCCTCCCATAATACCTATGGAGTCCCTGCTACATACAAACACCACACTAGTATCATCGCACCACTATTTGGGTAAACAGTCAGATAGCCAGGGTGTCTTTGGACGCTGTGTAGACTCCATATTTTTCAGTATCATTCTGGGATGGTTATGAACAAGGCATTTTTTCTTAGTCCCTCTGGGAAAACTACAGAGAAGACAAAGTTAACTGCAATGTCTCTCATTCATGATTTGACACATTTACAGGTGACACATTGATGTCAGCAGTGAAAATCAATTTCTTCTCTACTTCCCCCTATGATTATCTACACACTTTTCTCAATCCCAAATTCTGTCAGAACACCTAATAAAGGTCCTCAGGAGAAAGCAGTAGAAGGAAACCTATGTGCCTGTCCACCTTATTTTCCAGTCCACAACTATAATGTACGATGGCCTTTGTCTATAATGATCACTGATCCACATTCTTTTTTTCCAAGTCTTGCTAAACAGCTTTTCTTTCCCTGCCAAATTCTTTGTTTCTTTTAAGCTAAGAATCTAGCAATACATCCAGTGTCCCATCCATCAGTATACTCTCTCTCCACATTTACTAGCATTTGTGAGTGGTCAGAACCCATGGCTCCGTCTTCCATGTACTTCCTCCCAATATACACCTTCAGTAATACACTGCACACAAAGTGGCTTAAGAAAGGTCAACTATCTCTCTGGTTATCTTCCCTTCATACCTTTAAGTGTGTCCTTCTGTCCTCCTGTGTAAGGACTCAGCTGTCTCTTTCTCTCTGTTCTCTCTCAGCAGACTGTGCTTGGTTCCTCTCACAGCCCTAGGTAGCTGCTCCACACCGCCACCATCTCCCTGGAAATTTAACTGTTGTTGTTGTTGTTGTTGTTGTTGTTGTTGTTGTTTTGTAGGAAAGACATCAGATCCTCTGAGTCAAATGAAAATTTTATCATGCCTCAAAGTCCTGAGTTTTTATCCAAATACTGATCAATATGACTACTCCACCAAGATCTGTCTGCCTCACCTAAGCTCAGGCAGTAGAATCTAAAACAACCAGCTTCTGCTACCAGTTTTTAAGGGATACTCTTTATCCCTCTTCCCTAATTGTTTCTAATATCCAGTCTGCTTTGGGATTTATGTAATAATAAAAGAGAAAAGGGATGTGGATAAACCAAAATAATGTCTTGTAAAAATCATTTTTTATCAATTTGGGATATACTTGGTGAAGGAAATTGGACCTTCCACATGATTTTGCTTAAACTAAGGTTACAAAGAATGTGCCCTCTTGAAGCACATAACATGTATCAACTGACAATGAAGAGAAGTTGTGAAACAGTGGCTAAAGGGCAAGAGGAAGACAACCTAGAAATAAACATTTGACACATATAATCAACAAAACATGTGTTGCACATGGATAAATGTTGTCTGGGCTTTTGGTGTTGGGGTACAGCCCACAGTGTACTTGGTGGTGGGGAGGTGTGGGGTTGGAGAACAGTTGAAGACTCCAAAGGCCTTTGAATTAAAGAGTTGCAAATATGTTTTGTGATAACAGCAAACTGCCTCTTGGAGACCCAGTGTTTTAAAGACCATTAGGCAGCCACACCCTAGGGGAACTTGGTAATCTTGCGTCCTATAGCCTGATCTGGCCTATAATCAATCCCCACCACAACTTTTTAAAATTAGATACAAGAGGTAGGGAGTTACCTTTGCAGCTGTAAAAATAGATATCTAGCTCCTTCAGCATGGAGGAGGAAGACCCTCAAATCCTTTCTGGTGATGGTGGACCACCTTATCAACTGGGCCTGCTATTCTGCAGAGTCCACACCAATGTCCTCCCTAAGAAGATATGATGTAGAGACTTTCAGAATTTCCATGAGAAAGTGAGGCAGCAGAGCCAGGTGGAAGAATCTTCATTCATTCAAAGAACATGTCTAAGCATATTATGTGCTGGGCCCTGTGGGAAAGACAAAGCTGAATAGAGCAAGCTCTGCTATAGGTCAGAAAGGAAAGGCCAGGAAGGAGGGAAGGGCAAAGAGGTGAGAAGGACTCTGGAGAGAAAACGCCAAAGAATAACCTCTCCTGAGGAATATTTTCCTCAGCAGACCTGAGAATATTTCTGATCTGGAGGAGAATAGAGTGTAGGCCTCCAAATCACTCTGACCCCAGCAAATCTACCTGCCTTTCCCAAACTCCCAAGGCCTCTGGTCTGCAACTTCCAATCCAAAGTCTAGTTCTGGTGTCATGAAAGACACTCTGATCAAACCCCACAGGGCTAAACAGCCAGCCACACCCCGAGTTCAGCCTTCTTCCTCTCTTGCTCTTAGTTTTCTTGCCAACTGTATAAACATGAGAAATCACTTACCTATTGGCTGCTTCTGCCTCAGAGGAGAGAGACCTGAGAAGAAAGTGCAATCCAAACCCAAGGAGAGGTAAGAGCTTGGCCATTAGAGTCAGGACTTGGAGTGAAGCTTAGCTGGGCTCTCAAGGAGTTGGGGTGAACAGGAGGTGGAGTCACTGAGGAGGTGGGGCCCCCAGGAGGCAAGGGCAAGGGCATAGTAGGAAAGGCTGAAGAAGGTGGACTGAGGGATTAAATGGGATTTTGTTGGAGACTTTTTAGCAGCAAGATGTGAATTTAGAAGTAAACAGGATTTCCTGGGTCCTGGGAATGCAGGAGGTCCTGGTTGTCTGGAAGAAGGTGTGGGGAACTGTGTAGAGCCTAGGCTGTGGTGATTTGGAGGCCAGTTGCAGATCCAGCTAAAGATCCTACTCAGCAGTTCTTTAAACAAGGATAGAAGCACCCACCAGCAGCCTCTTCCAGAAACTCCTACCAGTCTTCCCTACCAGCACCATCCATCCCTACCCCTCACCCATATTTCCCATCATTCCAGAAATAAGACTAAAAGGGAACTGGCTTAAGCTTCACCAGGAGGGATTTCCTGAGATAGTCACTTAGCGTTCATAGCATATTCTAACCACATATGTGTTGAGCATTGTGCTAGAAGAAGTAAAGAAAAAGATATAATCCCTGCCCAGAGAGCTTTCTGCTCTAGACAATCAAAACACAGACCTTTCAAGACCCTGAAACAGTTACAAAAGGAAAGTGCCACCCCATTCCCAGAATGTTAGCCCTCAAAAAGAAGCAACACTTCTCAATGATGGAGAAGGAGGGGCCTACTTAAAGACTGAGGGCTGAATGCACAAGTGATGGACCCAACAAGACTTCAGACAAAGAAAAATGGGCACCATTGACTCTACTTAATAGTGCTGAGATTCCATTAAAGCCTAAATTAGGTTCCTTAAAGATTGGGATGGAGGTGGAGGGAGGGGAGAGAAGTGTTGCAGCAGGTTCCTAAAGGGACAGAGTCTATACTAACTAAACTAAGACAGAGCATTAAAATAGGAGCAGAAAGAATTGCTCCAGATGTCAGGAAGAACCTCCAACTAAGGAAAATATAAAAATCACATTGACCCTGCCCTAACTCATCTTCAGTAGACATGGAACAAAGGCACTAATTGACTACCTCACTTATTCCAGGTGCTATGCTTGGTAGTAGATGAGAGGCCCAGCCAGGACTACAGAGCCAACATTTCTAGAGGCAAAGGAAACATGCAGGAATTAGAAGGATGGCTGTCATGACAGATCAGAAGGGGAGGGGCACCTGGGGATTTCATTTGTGTCTGTTCCAAAAATCCTAGGCTGTCTTCCCCTGCTACAAGCTGGGATTTTACCAGATGCGCATCTGCTTGAGGGAAAGAAGGACAGATACAAAGGGAGAGTCTGTTTATCTTTGTATTTGGCCCCAAGATCAATCCCTTCCCCTTTTTCCCGGTGCTATTCACTGTCTGCTTGGTAGAGGTCTCCATTCTCTGCCTCGGTCTCTCTTTTTATAGGTTTAATATGTATATATATGTGGGGGCCCTTTAGTGGAGGGCTGCTTGAAGGCATTGATTGTGACTGATCAATTATTTCTACATTGTTGACCCCACATTAATGGGCAGTCATTAGTAAATTATTTTGTTATACTTTACATGGTGCTTATTTTGCTCTCAATGCAGACATTGTCCCAGTCCTTACCCTCTCCTCACTCTTCTCCATGTGATCCCTAACCAGTCTGTCCCCAGCACTTTCTCCAGAGCTTGTCAGCCTGGCTTCCTGTCTGCCTCTGTTTCTCTTTCTCCTCGGCCCCCACTACCCTTGCACTGGTTGTGCCACGCTGCATTGACTCTCAGAAATTTCAGCTGTGCTTCAGGTCTGTTTTGACTACAGCATTTTGGGGGAAAGGGTAAGGGAGGAAGTTTTCATATCCATTTAGGGGCCTCTGGGATCCCCAGGTTGGTACTCGATCCCTAGGTTGTTGCTATAGCAGCAACTTCACCCTGTCAGCTTCCTGGGCACACCCACCACCCAGCAGCACCTGAGAGGGGACCAGCCTCAGCAGGAACCAGGTGAGATGGAAGAGGGTCATAAAGCAAATATATGTCCCCCTCCCTGGCCTGGCTCCCTTCTCCTGCTCCACACCTGCCTCCTTCTCTCTCTTTGTCTTCCACCCTCCCACCTCCTCCTTGTAGCCCTGTCTTCTTCCTTCCTACTTTGCCTCCTTTACCTTTATCTCTGTCAGGAAGATATGTCTGTTTGTGGGCCTATAATCTGTCTATCTGACCCATTAGACCACATGTTTTGTGGTCTGAGATTCTCCAGGACAGTATCTGCCATCAGCTCTTCCTTCTATCCATCTCCCTCCCGGCTTCCCTCCCTCAGTCTCTGAGGGTCTCTCTTCCCATCACATCTTTATGGGTTTCACCCAGTATGCCTTTTAGTTTCTCCACTCACATCTCCTCCTGTGTCTGCACTGACAGCTAAATATACACCATGCACAGTATAAGGAAAATAACTTACTAGTGACTGTCCATTAATTTGGGTTCAACATTGTAGACACTTTCTGAGAAGTCATGATCAATGCCTTCAAGTAGCTCCTCACTAAAGGGCTCCCACAAATATATACATGCAACCCACAAAAGAAGAAACTGAGGCAGAGATTAAAGACCTTGGGGCCAGTGTACATGCTTGAATCTAGGTTTCAAGGGAACAGTGATAAAGCAACCAGGCTAGTGTGTGAAGACCTAAGACTTAGCATAGCAAGTTGGACCCTACCTTTTCACCCCAGGCTTTCCTGGGGCTCTGCAAAGACTAGCTCCCCCAGCTCCTCTCAGGTCCAGTGGAGAACCTAAGAACATTAGCTTAAACAATCTAAAGGGAAATTGTTCTCCCACTCCAGTCCCTGCCAGACACATTTGAAGGTCCCAGAGGCCAGAAATCTGACCAGAGCCCAAGGAGTCTCTAGAAGCAGGGGGAGTGAGGGTAGAGAGGGAACCTTCTAGAAAAGTCCTCCAGAAAAGACATGGAAGAAAAACCCACCAGGTCCATCCCATCCCCCATGGACTCCTAGAAGTTTAATAAAGTTCAGAATGTCCAGGACTTCCATGAAATTAAATCCAGGAGCTGAGTAATTACATTTCTTCTCCAAGTTCTACCCTTTACCCTCCCCCACCTCCCTGGACACATATCGTTTATGAAACACACTGAACCAGATCCTGGACTTTGGAAACTTCCTCTACTAGAGAAATGGGCTTAATTGCAGGAAAATAAATTAAGAATACACTTTTGAAAGGATTCCCTTAGAGTTAGGATTGGTAAATGGTAGAATGGGAGAAACACCCACACATATACACATCTACACACACAACCCAAACAAGAAAAAGAAAGCCATCTCTTGACAGCTTCTTTCCTTGTGTAATGGACCTCCAGATGATGTGTCCCAATCAGGGAACAAAATGTAGTTTCTTTCCAAATAGTAGGAAACTAATTCCCCTCTAAGCCTAGCTCCAGGAGGGAGATGATTGTTTCCCTCCCCAGTCATGGCAAACATTATGAAGAAAGATTACACAACCTGTAGGTAAGAGCCCACATGCAGATGCCTAGTTTGTTGTCTGATCCCCCAAGGCCTCCCTCTCCTGTTTGATATCAACCTTCCAGCACCTCTCAGTGTCCATTCTTTGGACTTACCCTGTCAACCCACCCAGGGAGAAGGAAAGCATCCCAAGGGAGGAGAGAAGACAGGGCCCTGTTCTCTGGGAACAGAGACACACAAGACATGAAACCCTGGGGGGAAATACCATATAAGTTAATAGAGTGTAGCAAGATCCTTTTAGTACTCAGGGACCTATGGAAAGGAGGATGGAAATAGAGACTGAGACTACAAAGCAAGATCAAAGTGAAAGAAATGTCAGATTTAGAGGCAGAGGGATATAAAAGGCTTGGTAGGCGAGAGGCTGATATACTCAGTAGGCTTGAAGAGAGTAAGCTGAGAAGATATCAAAGATGAGAATGAGGATGGTTTAAAATGGCTAGTACATTTAGATTCATAAATCTTTACAACTATACACAGGTCTTTTGCATAAATCTCATGTTATCCTCAATAATAGCTACAGAAGCGGTATTAGTGCTGCTATTTTACAGATAATGAAACTAAGGCACGGAGAGGTTAAGTTACTGCAGCCAGTCACAGAGCTGTTAAGGGCAGAGCAAAGAATCAAACGACTGCACTGTGGTGAGCCCTCCTGGAGGTTCTTCCCTGGGAAGCAGTCAAGCTTAGGGCCTGGTGTGCGAGGGAGAAGTGACCCCCAGTGGGCAAAAGACCTGCCTCCTGGGGTTCTTCTCAAGCATGTTCTGCCCAGGAGAGTTTGGCCAAATTTAGGACTCATCTGGGAAGTGGGGAAATCATACCTTACCATTGCAGATTAAAGGCTAAACCAGATTATTGATTGAAGATCTCTGAGCTTTAAAACATAATTCAATCCATGGAGGGTGTGGGTAAAGGGGATAGTCAGGATAAAGTTCTCAAAGCCTCCAGTCTTCCCATTACTCTTATCTAACCCCATCCCTGTATTCCTCTCCCTCTTTCTGTCTCTTAACCTCCAGGGGCCTCTTCCCCACCTGTCTAGGCCCTGGCCACTGTTTCCCCCCAGCCATGGCTCACTAGCCTATGCAGTCCAGGCTCAGTCATCCTCACAGCATGTGAGGACACATCACAGCCAGAGATATTAGCCTAGCTTCCCAGCATCTTGTCTACCCAGCCCAGGGTCACCATGGAGCTACAACAATGGTATATTTTTACATTGCTGCCCCACATCCCCACCACCTCTGCACCCCTGTCACATCCCATCCCTGGAGGGGTGGCCCTCTAGGTCATCTCAGCCCAAGCACTCTGACCCTGTTTCCTCCATCTCTCTGCCTCACTAACACACATTCCCTAACACACACACACACACACACACACACACACACACACACACACACCTGGACATTCCCTCCTCATC
The DNA here is from genome assembly GCF_027475565.1 of Acinonyx jubatus. Taxonomy (NCBI): domain Eukaryota; kingdom Metazoa; phylum Chordata; class Mammalia; order Carnivora; family Felidae; genus Acinonyx; species Acinonyx jubatus. The sequence continues at coordinate 53,219,577 of NC_069387.1, forward strand.
TGTATCTAAGGTTCAGATTCCCTACCTCAAGATCATGCCCTTCCTGAGAGCTCTGACGTATCTGATCCTCTCCTCTCCATTTTCCTGCTCCTTGCTAACTAGATGAGTATCATTCTCCTTGTCTCCTAGGAAATTTTCTAGAATTCTGTGTTTTCCTCCATCTTCCCTCTTAGATCATTGACAGTCATCCATCATCTAAGTCACAGGGCCTGGTCCAGTTGCCCTTGACCCACTCAGTTTACAAACATTTGGTGAGGGAGCACCCAGAGCTCTGTGCCTTTCTGTCTTGGTTCTCAGCCTCATCCTCCCAGGTGCAGGAGCTCCTGCAGGACAGGGATCCTGCTCCTCCCTCTGGGTCTCCCCTCAGTGCCCAACACACATATAGAGGGTAGAGAGTGTGACTCACTGATTCTTCTCCCTAAAAGAAAGGAGGGAACTGAGGAAGAAACCCAAGCAAGGGCATCATCTGAGCCTACACTGCCCTGTGAGGTTTAGTGTCAGGGAAGCAGGCAGCTGGAGGGAATCCATCTCTAGTGGGGCAGTGCTTTCCTTTAGAGATCCCAGGGCATGTGTGTGTGTGTGTGTGTGTGTGTGTGTGTGTGTGTACCTGATGTGCAGGGAGGGGAGAGGAAGAGGCAAGCCTGAAGTTCCAGGAGTCCAGACCCTGTCTGGAGGTGACAGTATTTCAGGAGCTGGATTCCCAGACCCTCTGCAGCCCCAGCACACACAGCCCCATGACCACAGGGACAGAAGGTGGTCAACAGTGCCACCACAGGATGAATGGAGGCTGGACTTTGGGCAGCCTCCATCCTCCCTGGGTTGGAATTTGCTCTGTCCAGTGCACAATTCACATGGTTTTCTGTGTTCTGTGGTTCAGTCCAGTCCCTACCCTCCCTTCTTGTCCACACTCACTGGCATTTCCTGTGTTCAGAGCTTAGAGCACTTGTTAGGCTAAACCATATTAAATTCCTGATACTTGGTTTTGGCTCATAGAGTCTCTTACTTAGTTCCTTCTCTTCTAAACATTTTTTGACTCCAGGCTAAGGAAACAGGGGAGCATACTGAGGAAGGAAAATAATAAGAGCCAATATGCATTGACTGCATACTATGTACCGAGTATGTTACATCCTTACCACAGCACTAGTTCTCCCTCCAGTCCCAGGGATTAGTTTCTGCAGCCCCTGCAGTTATTTCCCACATTTTACAGGTGAGTGAGTCCAGGTGAAGAGGCTACATGGGGAGGAACAGGGCTGGGATTCCAGTTCAGCCTAGGACTTCCTGCTTCACCACTGCCCCCCACAACCAGGGGAGTCCTGGCAGAGACTGGGAGCCAGAAGGCAATGCCTGCAGCTACACAAAAGGAAGGGGGAGGTGGAAACAGGCCAAAATGGAACTCTGGAGGGGCCAGAAGAGCCCCCATGGAAAGGGTGGTGGCAAAAACCAGAGACCATACCTGAAATCAAGTGGGAAAAGGGCTAGTTCAAGAAAGAACACACACAGGCAGAAACACAGGGAGTGTTGGGACATAGATTGGGAGGTGGTGGCAACAGGCAGGGTGCGGGAGGGTGGAAGGGAAGGCCAATGTGGGTGTAGACAGAGCAGAAGGGCAAGATAAACTGCGCTCCTGGGATGCTGTGATAGCAGAAGCATGGGGGAGAGAGATAATGTCCAAGGGAAAGTTGGAAGGTAGGAGGGAGTAGAAGAGTTGTGGGACTATTGCAAATAGAGGAACCCAGAGTAGATGCAGAGCACATAGAGGTGAGTCTGAGTTAGCAGCACCCAGGGTGAGAAGGGGGGACCGGTGGTGATTGCAGGACTGGGGAAGAAGTGAATGAGGGAGCACACCCATAATCACACACACACACACACACACACACACACACACACACACACACACCTTTCCACGGCAAAAGAAGCAATTGTCTGATGACTGGCTCTGAGGTCCAAGTAAGTGAACTCAGCCTCATAGCTTCAAACCCTGGCAGGAATTTAAAAGTTCATGGAAGGCAGGGCCACAGGGCTCAGAGGAGGGGTAGGGATAGGGAGGTTATGAGACAATGTCTGGTGTGTCCTGTGGTTGATAGGCCTTGGGTGCCTGAGAGTGTACATGCAGATGAGTGTATATGTCTGAGGAGCAGCCTGGGCCTGCAGGACTGTGTGTCTGTCTGTTGGCCCTATAATTCTTCATGCAGGTTTCTCTCCTGAAAGAAGTCTGTTCATGGTTTACCATGTTTCTGGTCTCCCTGTGCATAGCACATTGCCATTTTGCTCTTTGCATCCTTGTCATGACTGTAGCCAGGGCAGATGGAGTCAGTGGAGGAGAGAGACAGAAGGTGATGTTTGGGTAGTCAGGGCTCCCAGCCAGCCTCACTTTTTACACAGGCACATGCACACATACACATACACAACACACACCCTTGCACATATGCTGCTCTCCACCACATGCAGCCAAATAAAATACACAAAATTAACTTAGGTACCATTCACACATGATCATATGGAGACACAGTGAATAAAGGTGCTCAGACATACCAACAGGTCAATCACCCACGCAGATGGAAAGACAAGAGCCTGGGGCACACAGCTACCTGGATGTACATTCCCCCTCCCCTCCACAACACACACAGAAGACATGCAAACCTGGGTACACACTGCTCCAGACAATTGTGTGCATACACTTCACTGCTTAACACATATCAGGGATTCCTCCAGTGGGTCCCAACCTCTCCAAGCAAATTCAGAACACCCACCCTGGCCGTAAGATCTATACCTCTCTATACCCCTTCATGCTGGTTCCCCAATCCAAGTACTTGTTCCAGATCAGCAAAGCTGTCTCCTTTCTGGCTTATGGTTTGCTCATCCTGCTTCAGAAGCAACACAGAGAGAAGTTCTCTTCCTCTTTTCCTCCTCCATCCCATGCCCTATTGGGTTTCTCCTTCTATACCCTGCTCTTGACCCCCTCCTCCAGGCAGCCTTCCCTGATAAACTAGCTGGCCCTGATTCTGAATGTGCCTTTGTCCTTTGCAGTTGTTGGTCTGTGCTGGGTGAGTGTTACCAGGTAACTTTGCATATTTGTTGGCAGGGAGGGGACTGTAATCTCCCTAAGAGCAGTATGATTTGACTAAGAATTTCAGGCAAATACAGGCCTCACCCTCCAGTACCATGCTGGGAGTGCTCCTGAGAGCACCACTACCTGGTTTTCACAGACAGACCAAAAATTAATATGGGCTCCAGCAGCCACCAGGAATGTCTCCCTCTGCCACATGCTGCAAGCATCTCCTTCTCAATGACCTTGCGTCTGACAGATGCATCTGTTTACCCTCTTCTCTCTCCCATCCCCTCCAGTGCTGCCCTGAGTCCTGAGGTGAGCTGATGTGGAAAGTGCAGAGGTGATAAAGCGAGTGGCCCTTTGTGTGGAGATGGAAGGCTGGAATGATGCAGAGCAGGCTCAGACTGCAGCACTCTGCTCCTCACAGAACATTCTCCAAGACTCCAGATTTGGGTTGTCTCCATGCCTACTGTGCTGGTCAGTCAGGGCTTGGGGCTTCCCTGTCCACTCCCCAGTCAGTCCACAGGACCCACTGGAAATTCTGGGAGGGTATTCAAAGTCCCCCTAGTCCAGGTATCTGTTTGTCTGGAGTATTCTGTGAGAAGAAGAGTGAGGAGAGGTGGGAGACCCCCTGGAGGTGCTTTGCAGGAGGGGCCTGGGGTATGCAGAACAGAAAGACTGGGAGCTTTTCCTCTGCATGCTGGACCAGAACTGCCAGCAGCTCCTTGTACCCCTCAGACAGGCACATGCGGGCAATGAGTCAGAAAGGAGATAGGGCTGGTCTTCAAAAATGGGAAGAGTAACAAAGTGTGTGTCCCTTTTTCATCCCCTCATGGCACCTGTAACCCTGCTTGTACATAGGAAGCTGTTAAAGTTAAAATAAAGATTTTATTTCACCAGGTCTCCCACAATAGCACCTAAAATACCTAAAACAGGTGAACTCAATCTCTTTCATTATTCCTTCTCACCTCCACTCTCACTCACTCACCTCCAGCAATTCAGTATCTGCCCCCAGGACAGTTTCCCCTTACCAAGCTTTCCAAGCACCCAGTGATCATGGGACCCTAGGTTAAATCCCAGTTATTCCAACTCTTCCTCCTCCATCACTAACATGATGCCCCTCTCTCCTCCTCTCCCCCTTGCCCATCCAATGGCCCTTGGCCCCCTGGGTGTCTCTCCAAAGACAGGTAGTCACTAATGAGCACTGAGCACTAGAAGGGGAGGGTCCAGGGCAGCCTGGTGGGTGGGAGGGGATTCCAGAGCTAGCAGATAAGGAATCCCATCAGCATCTGTCAAATATGCCATCTCCCTCCAGCATCCCTGCCTCTTGTCTCCTGGCTCAAATTTACTGATGTCTAGACTCATAGTGCCTGGTCAGGTCCAGAGCCATTTCTCCAGGACTATAACTATTCCTACAGTATTTCTTTGAAAACTCCTGTTGACTCTGTGAAGCTGAGGTTGTACATGGAATCCAAGGAGCAAGAGAAATTGCTATGTTCACTCCGCATCCTGATCTCAGCCTCTTCTCTCCATCACACCTGCCCAAAAGCAGAGCTTGAAACTTGAGAGGGCAAAGAGGGTTAAATCTCAGGAAGACAGTCCCAACCTTAAGGAGGTCCTGAGTGCTTCCAAAAACAAGAGGAAATGCCTGAGAATGATGGTCTTGGACAAATAAAGATCACCTCTGTTACACAATTTCCACCAGGGTGTGAGGGACTCTTTCCTAAGAACTTGAGGGAACCTTTCCAGGAGAGACCTGTGAAGAGCTCAGAAGCCACAAGAGGGTGGCAGAGAACAGCTCTCCCTGCAGAGCCAGCTCTGGGTCCTGGGTGCTGTTATAGGGCTGGGCTGCCCAGGCTAGGGGAATCTTTGACTCCCACAAGAACCTACAAATTTCTGAATTCAGGAAACCTCTCCTGAAGCCCTTTCCACTGACATATCTTATTGCCTTTGGGCCCTGAAATGCCTTCACTCACTCTAGCCCCCTTCCCTTTTCTGCTCTCAAACACAGAATGACTTTTCCTTTATGACTGTACAGCTGATGACATCCCAGTTGAAAGAGATGATGCTTTACAGGGTCACAGCTGATAACTAGACCCTGAACTGGAACCCAAGTTTTCTTGATTCCCAATACAGGGGTCTTCTCATTTGTGCTGACTACTGCTCCTAACAGGAAAAACATACTTTGTAGTCCCCAGTGGGAAGCCTGCTCACAACCCTTGGTGTATAAAACTGATGTCAAAGCTGTACCCTTCCCCCATGTGATATGTTTACATACATGACTGGTGCACACAGGACTGTTAACCATGGAGCACAGACACGTACACCACAAACACCCTCACCCTCAGCACACACACCCCTCTGCCCCTCAGAGTCCCACAGCCCCTGCCATTCTCTTCCTACTTCTTGAACTGCAATAGGAACTTCTGTTCACAATTTGCTCTTTTCCCTGTGTTTCCAGAGGTTCCTCAAAGCTACACACAGGGAAGCACTTTCCCCATTCTAATCTTAGTCCTTCTTTCCACAGCCTGTGTTTCCTATTTGCCCTGGCACAGCTTGGAGTGACAGGGGAAAATTGGTGGTCTCTGAGCTCCCTTCTGTGAATCTGTCTCTTTGATCATGGCCTTCCTTCCCAGGAAAGGTCTGACCCATCTGTGATCCACCAGCTTTAGCCCCACATCCTCTCAGTGTCCCTACACTCTGACCCACTTCCCTATCTAGAAGAAACTACTTCCATGCTTGGGGATGAGGGTGTTAGGTTTCAACTGCATAAATTCTGGTTGAGCTTATAGGCCACAAAGTGCAACAAGCAGATTTGACTTAGACTCAGTAAGAAATTCGCAGCACAAGGGGTTGTAAGACTCAGCTTGTGTGAAATAGAGCAAGAATGAATATATGGCCTTCCCAGAGGACTCCAACAGACAAGGACTTGGTTTGGCCCTGTCTTGGTAATACTGACTAGAAATATAAGTCTTCACTGTAATTCTCATCATCCCAGCCTCAGGAAGTGGCACACAGAGACTTCTGGGGACTCTAAGGCTCTCAGGCAGAATGGGTGGAGCTTAGAGTTAGGAAGTGCAGCCTGGTTACATCATTCCCAAATCCTGGAGGTGGAGTTGGGGGGAGAGAGTAGGCCTGAACCCTCCACTATCTGGCACCTTCCCATCCTGGCCCCACATCTTTATGGCCCTCCCGGTCAGAGCAGGGCCTCTGAGCTCTTCCAATGCAAACCCTGTGTGAAGGCTTCAGGACACAGTCTCCAACCAGACTCAGAGCTGGGACCCTGATGCCATCCCCCTGTGCCTGGCAGGACAGAGGCACCTACTGCTCAGGCTACCCAAGCCCCTACTCCCGAAGCACAGACAGCCTTTCTCTTCTGGCCTCCCACCTCCTCTACCCCATACCACAGCCTTAAACCTGATGGAAATTTGCACAAACCACATCAAAGACATCTTCAGCTATGAGTATTCAGGTTCCCCTGGGAGAGTACACACACATATATACATGCCCACATGCAGATGCACACACACAAATGCTCACACTCATGCATATACACAGACACATACCCTTAAAATACACACATATACATACCCATACATCACATTCTCATATGTATGTAACACAAAGACACACAATCACAAACTCATACATTTACATAGGCATGCACACACAAATGTATACACTGTTATACACTCATCACACTGCACACATACAAACCATTCTATTCCTTCTTCTAAGAATCCAGAGCCCAGCCCTCTAGATTCTAGAGATATAGAATGTCTATGAAAAGCTTGGGGACCCACAGGAAACCTGTTTCCAGTTTCCTGGGCCACACTGGAACTCCTTTGCTCTATTCCCATTCCTGCCACAGAGTTTCTAGGACTCTGGCCCATACCATGAATGGTGAACCTGCACAGATAATTCATTCCTTCATATAAGAAACATTTTAGAACACCTGCCTGCTACCTCCCACCTCATCTCCCACTCCCAGACAGGTCTGAACCTTAGGCAGACACATAAAAGAGTAAGACTCTCTGCCCAGTGCTGTGGTGGAAAGAAAAAGAGCTCAGAACCCAAGGACCTGAGTTCAAATCCTGCCTTTGCCTCTTAATATGATGTGTTATCTTGGACACTTGACATAGCCTCTCTGAACCTCAGTTTCATCACCTGTAATGTGGTATTAATAAAATTTACCTAATAATTCCATGAGGATTAAAAGACAGTTAAACCTTCCATTAGCAATATGTCCACCTGTTGAAAGCAACCCCATTTCAGTCCCCAGTACCCATGGTGAGCATCTCCCCAATACCTTTGCAGTCCTGCTATCCCTGACACAGAAACCTAGTCTCCTTCAGCCTCAGACCTTCAGTTGAATACGCTTAGGGAAACGTGATCTCTGACTTAGCAGGCTGCCCCAACCCTGCCTTTCCTGCCTCTTCTGGCCCATCATGCCTCTCGCCCATTTGCAGGTTGATTCTCCCATATTAACCTTTAATACTGCTGACCATCGACCACATGTTCACAATGGAGCACTGATCTCATGCATCAAAAGGACACAAAATGCTTATCACCCCTAAGGGAGCTGTCCCAGGGAAAACTGACCTCCTAGTCTTTAAGATTTAGCAAGCACCCTGAGCCCACATAATTCATCAACTAACCCTTCTTTGTATACCTATAGATCATGCATCCTTTCCTAGAAAAGAACAGAATCCTTCTGCACATCATGAAACAGAAACCAGACCCCCTTGCACAACCTCTTACCACTGAGATGAGATAACATCTGTTTCTGGCACCACCAAGTCTGCAGGTAATCAAGAAATATTAGGGACTACTATACTGCCTTTACTGATTGACTGCCCTCAGATCTTTCTATAAACCCTGGGCAGGCAGAGTCCTTACGGAGTTGGCCTTTGGACAAGAGTCCCCCTTCTCCCCAGTTGGCTGGTACCCTGAATAAAACTTATATTCCTTTTGAATCAAAATTCGTCTCTTAAATATTGGCTTTTGGAACAATGGACAGGTGAATTTGAGTTTTGGTAACAAATTTTGGCAAGTCAGCCAAAAACCAAATCCCTTGCAGCATCCAGTTCCCTGGGCATCCAAAGTAGAGCACTTGGCCAGTAGTAGGTTGGACTGCCTCAGTACATTAGCTGTTCCAAGTTAGTTGGTCTCGGGAATGGAATCTGATGGATCTGTCCTTGTAGCTGCCTAGACTACTTTGTCTTCGGGAACCTCACTCCTGATTCCAGACCCAAGCTGGCTGCCTATAAAGATGAGAGTACTCCTTCTGTTCCCAAAGAAAGTCCAAGAGGACACCTTTATTTTTTTTAATTTTATTTAAATCCAAGTTAGTTAACATGTAGTATAATAATAGTTTCATGACTAGAATTTAGTGATTCATAACTTACATATAACACCCAGTGCTCATCCCAACAATGGTCCTCCTTCAGGACCATTGCCTGTTTAGCCCATCCCTCCACCCAACACCCCTCTAGCAATGCTCAGTTTGTTCTCTGTATTTAAGAGTCTTTCATGGTTTGCCTCCCTCTCTGTTCTTATTTTCTTTTTCTTTTCCTTCCCCTATATTCATGTGTTTTGTTTCTTGTTTTCCACAAATGACTGAAATCATATGATATTTATCTTTCTCTGACTGAAATATTTCACTTACCATAATAAACTCTACTTCTATCCACATTTTTGGCAATGGTAAGATTTCATTCTTTTTGACTGATGAGTAGTATCCCTTTGTATATATACATATACCACATCTTTTTTATCCATTTATCAGTCGATGGACGCTTGGGCTCTTTCCATAATTTGGCTATTGTTGATAGTGCTGCTATAAACATTGGGGTGCATGTGCCCCTTAGAATCAGCATTTTTGTATCCTTTGGATAAATACCTGCTGTGCAATTGCTGGGTGGTAGGGTAGCTCTATTTTTAATTTTTCAAGGAACTCCCATGCTGTTTTCCAGAGTTGCTATACCAGTTTGCATTCCTACCAGCAGTGCAAAAGGGTTCCTGTTTCTCTGCATCCTTACCAGCATCTGTTGTTTCCTGAGTTGTTAATTTTAGCCATTCTGACAGGTGTGAGGTGGTAACTCATTATGGTTTTGATTTGTATTTCCCTAATGATGAGTGATGTTGAACATCAGAGAATTTGCCACAGTGGCTCATGTATAGGCAATATTCATCCTTGTTATTGTGTGAAAATAAAAACAGGACCTTATAGGCTTACTTAAACAACATAACAATAAGATATATTATATAACTCAATAATAGGATGAAATTATATAATTCAACTATCACCTTAAAGGAGTCCTATGTGGCTTGGATAACAAAATTGTTCCATAAAAGCCCAAACGTACCCCTCTCCATGGGGTTAACTGTGAACATGTGGAAGCAGTACATGGGCCCACTTTCCTTATCACTGGATAGAAGATGCACTTTGGGATGCCCATATCTCCAGACAAATCTTCTCCCACTTCCAGTGATTCTTCATAATTATAATATTGTTAAGACTAGACATCAGGCAAAGAGGGCTTCTTGGCCCCTTAATCTAACCATTTTTTAAAGTCTCTGTCATGTGTACATAAGCCCCATCATCAGGGAAGATGGATCAGGAGGCACTTAGGCCACTTTGTCAGTGACTATCAGATTCTTCCTGATGTCTGACTACCATGCCTCTTGCTGTGTTCAAAGGCCACTCCCTCAGGGCACTTGGGTGACTCAGTTGAATAAGCTTCCAACTTCGGCTTAGGTCATGATCTCACAGTTTGTGGGTTTCAGTCCCATGTCACACTTTTTGCTGACAGCTGGGAGACTGGAGCATGCTTTGGATTCTGTGTATCTTTCTCTCTCTGCCCTTCTCCCACTCACGTTCTGTCTCTCTCTCCCTCTCTCAAAAATAAATAAACATTTAAAAAAAAGCCCACTCCCTCACAAATAGTGCCCTTAAAACTCATTTTCCCATCTCTTCAAAGTTGGAATCATAGATGAAGGTTGAGAGGAAACATAAGTGAAATGATCCAGAAAGAGGGCAGGAAGAACTGACCTGTCAGGGGGAGGAGAGTAGTGACAAGGATGGGAGGTGGGAGGGAGAGATTGCAGGGGGAGAATGAAAAGACTGAAGAAGCAAGAGTACAGGGAGTGAAATGTATAAGGCATTATCTCCAACTCTACCAAGGATGTCATGGCTTTTGTGAGAAGGGGAAAATTTACTCTTGAGCTACCAACCAAAACATGTTATATCAACAGGAAACGGAGCTCACTGAAGGTGTGAAAGCTCCAGGTACCAGTCTCAGATTTCTCTTATCCACTCTCAAGCCTTTCCTAATGTGACTACTGCCCTGCAAGAGACAGAAACTAATGCTACTAACCTGTGCTGGCAGGAAAGTAGTCAAAAGAAGACCCTGGTGTTGAAGCTGTTGGGAGGTCAGCTGACTGTCTGCTCCTCAGAGGCTTGGTTGTCTTCAACCTTGGACAGGAATCCAGGAATGACTGCAAGGGTGGAGAGAGTTATCTCTAAGACACTCAGGGGATGTCTTTCTCTTCCCCCAAAGCCCACAAGCCCTGACCAACTCCCCCAAGGAGTACAGAGCCCAGAACACACTGAGACTGAGGTGGGGGGTGAAAGGGAGTCTCTGTGACAGCGGTCTGCCTCTCTGTTTGTGTATCTCTCTCTCCATCTCTTCCCTAGATTCTCACATCCTTGGGCATTATTTCAGAGGTCTCTACCTTGATCTGTTTCCAGGTCTCTAGTAAGATCAGAGCTCTTAACACCTGTTTTGCTTGCCAACTCCTAGTCTGGAGAAGAGAGGGCAGGGTCCATCCTGAGGCAAGGGGAGGGTCCTGACTTCCCCTCTGCCCAAGGCAGGGGAAAGGTTGGGAAGATGGACCAAAGATGGAACTCATCCTAAGGTTTGACAAACACGCCCCTCCCGCTCCCCCCCCCCACCCATTAGCAAGGTCGTTCTTCTCATTCTGTTATTGGTTTTATTATTATTGCCCTTCAAATAGGAAATTGAATTAACTCATAATGATAGGATGATAAATATATGACCATGACCATAAAAGCCTTTCCTAACTTCCATATCTAATGAAAACTCCCTTTTATTCTTTATCAATAGACTCAATTTATTTCCTTCAGGTGTTTATCACACTGTAATTATTTAAGTTTTCTTATTGTTTATTTCCCACTAAGAAAAGCTCTATATTTGAGTGAGAGAAAGAATGAGTGGTGAATAAATATATGGAGTAAATATACTGGTGGGGTAAAAATTTACTTATAATATGACCTATTCCTGAGTGTATCATGTCCAGACCTATATTAACAATAATATCCTTAATCAATACTCATAATGCCCCTACTTCTACATCTCTACCCATGGCCTCTTCCTCTGCAACTGTATACCACACATGAAAGTTATTTAACAATTCCTTAGGTCTATGTTAAGGACCATGGAGAGAATATAAAAATATACGGGGCACAGTGTCTCCACTCCAGAAGCTTACAGTTGAGTGAGAGAGAAAGGGAAGATACAGGGTAACTAGAACTGAAAATGGTGTGTGGAGAGACAGCTATGGTAAGACTGACAGAAAGGAGTAGAGGAGGTTAAAGGAAAGAAATTGCTTCTGGTGCAGATAATCCCAGAAGGTGTGGGCAGGAGGTAACAACTGGACTATGATGACTGTGTAGATTTTAACTAGTCAGAGATTGGGAGGACAGAATTCCAAGGAAAAGACATAGCTATCTGGAAAGATTTCCTGACTTTGGGCATCATTTGATTTTGAATTTCTGTTCATCATGAGAGAGTAAAATGAAAGGACCAGGATATTCAAGGTAAAACTGCAGAAGCTGGAGGCTTTGAATACAGAATACAGGAGCCAGTGCCTAGATCTCTGCTCCCAGCTTTCACTTATCTGCACTTCTCTTGCACCTGATCTTCTTGAAGGGGTGTAAGGTTCATATGGGACAGGGTACCCATTATGCCTCCATCTAATTGTCTCTCATCTCTTCTCTCCCCTCCACTGAGGTCTTTATTAACAATGACAGGATTTCTTAATCTCATTACTTAGAAGACCACAAAGCACAGAAAAACATATACTACACAAATTAAGTCAGGTCATTTGCGTACCTGGGAAAGGAAGAACCCCCTTCTCTTTCCATCTCCCTAGTCAATTTTCCTCCATATTCTGACACTATGTGTCAATAAATATCTGTAATCCCTCCTTCTCTGGACAAGGGGTGCTGTAAAATGTCAGATATAAAGTTTGTTATAAAAATCCCTCATAAAAAAGTCTCCCAAGTACTGGTGAGCTGGGAAAGGGTTACATTAGGAAGCAAGAGATAAGGGACCCTCAAAGAGGCAGGCTGCAGCTGAAAGTGGGAAGGTGAAGAAGCCTTGGGGGTTGGGAAAAAGAAAACAAAAACAAAAACAAAAAAAAGATGAACGTATTTCAGACTTGCCTGATCTAGGTGCCACGCGTGGAGTCTCAAAAACTTTCTGATAACGTCCCAATAAAAAGTGAGACACAGAAACCTAAGCGGCTACGCAGTCAGGACCCCTCTCACTCTTGAGAGTTTTATGCTTTCCCTCAATAAACTCTATTGCTTTGCTCACTCTCTGTTGTCTTTGAGATTCATTCTTCAACTCCATGACACAAGGACCAGTGTCTCTCCCACGCTCCTGAAACAAATTATTTTGGTGCCAAAACTTGGGAATCATCAGAGGGTAACAGCAGACTCTTTCCTTTCCCTTTTTGAGCAGAGGATCTCCTTACCAAGACTCTCAAAACCAGGCACGTGTGAGCCAGTTAAAAGCGGGTAGCACAGCTGCAGGTCTTAAGTTTCAGGTGACAAGTTGCAGGGTAAAGGTTTAGTCAATCCCCCCTTGTGAAAGGCGAACGTTGGCCTAATGCCAACCAGTTCCATTTTCTGCTGTTGCTTATTCTTTCTTCACCTATCCTTCTTAAATGGCTTTTAAAACCTTTCCAAGTCCTGATGATCAATATGCTCCAGCAATTAGGGACTTGTTTGGTGAGATATGTTTTTTGGTCAGACACAACTCAGGCTTAAATGTGGCCAGGATTCTAGGCTTCAAATATCAGCAGATTCATCCCTCTGTATCCCCTGGGTTTTGGACATTAAAAACAGGAACACAGATCTACCACCAGTGCCTTTGTGCACAATAGCAATGGGAACCTTAATAATTGGGATCTGTTGGCTGATGGGACATCAGGCATCCAGGAAGGAAAGATGCTTGGGGGTGAGGTGAAGAAATAATTGAGTTATGGACTAGATTCCATGGGTTGGGGGTGTGAGCAAATTAGTACGACCAAGAAATGAGGGCTCGATCAAAGGAGCTCCAAAGAATGAGGTCATCAGGGGCCTCCTGGGTTACATGAAAGGTTCATCTGGGGGACGCATATAAGGACTGGCCATGCAAATGCTCTGCACCTGCCCTATGGTTTCCACTGGACACCTGAGATGTCAAAGAATGGAGACCAGCCCTGGGGGCCATGGCCCAGGGAAGCCTCCTTCATAGTCACCCCAGGTTTGCTTGCACCCATAATCTTTATAAATAACAAACCTTGATTCACTAACCTTACCAAACTCCTTAAGATTTCAGAGATTTATGGGCACCTGAGTGGCTTAGTTGGTTAAGCCTCTGACTTCAGCTCAGGTCATGATCTCACAGTTTGTGGGTTCGAGACCCATGTCGGGCTTGGTGGTGACAGCTCAGAGCCTGGAGACTGCTTCTGATTCTGTCTTTCCCTGTCTCTCTGCTTATCCCCTGCTTGCAGTCTGCCCCCCCACCAAACATTAAAAAAAATTTTTTTTTTAAAGATTTAAGATATTTAGAAGGATCCAGAGGAGAGAAGAAGGGTTGTGTATGGGCTGAAGCAGTGGGTCACAATGGCTACTTCCACTGGCCCAATCCTTCTTCAACGCAAGGTGCCAGGCCATTCTCTCACCCTGGGGAAGGCAGATCAAGGTATGTCTTGATTCTAAAGGGGAGAGCTAATATGTTGGGATGCCTTCATAGTCACTTCTCTAATATAACAGGTACAGAGGTTCTTGAGGTTCTTGACTCCTACCTGCATCACAAGATGGGAAACAAACCATTCTCTGTGGGTACTCCTCTGGAACATGTTCTGAGAAATTGGAAATGATTTGATATACAAATGATCAAAAAGAAGTGCATGAAGTTTTTTGTTTTTTGGTTTTTTTTTTTTTTTTGTCTTGTCTCCCAGGCTTGGCCTCAGTATCTTCTGGAGGATGGAGAATCCTGGCCTCCAGAGAGGGAGACACAGAATCAGAAACAAGCTCCAGGATCTGAGTTGTCAGCACAGAGCCCGACGTGGGGCTTGAATTCACAGACAGCGAAATCATGACCTGAGCTGAAGTCGGACCCTTAACCGACTGAGCCACCCAGGTGCCCCGAGAGTCCTGGCCTCTTGAGGGAAGTATTCAGTACAGTACTATCTTACAGTTAGATCTATATTGTAGAAGAGAGGGTAAATGGTCAGAAGTTCCCTATGTACAGGTCTTCTTTGCTTTACAGGACCAGACAGACTTATGTAAGACTTATAAGATAGATGCCAACCTCCCAGCCTCTTCAAGAGATACAGAAGAGCGAGTACTTACAGTCTTGCCTCCTGAGGCCTCTCCTCAGGAAAGGCCACCTGTTAAACCCTCATGTCCTCCTTATCCAGGATTTCTAAGGGAGAAGAAATCTTTCCTCTGAAAGGAAGGCACATTCAATGTATACATTGACTGAAATGTGAATTTGGCCCCACGAAGGTCCATGTTCCATTTTCCCTGCAAGATTCTAAGCAAATAAAAAGGACCTGGGCAAAGTTGCAGACAACCCCGATCAACACACAGAAATGTTCCAAAACCTAATCTAGGTTGCTGAAGAAAACACAGGCCATCCCTAATGAAGGGGACTCTAATACTCTCACTGTTTCTCCTAGTACACTCTGGTTAATCTAGTTGTATGTGGGGGCTTCTCCCTCATTCATTCCCTGGGTTAATGATTATGATGATTAGAGCCAACTGTCTCTGGTTAGTCTGCCTCAGGCCAGGGACTTTAAGGAATATTCCCAAGCAGACACGGAAACTCCTTTTGCTTCAGGGAACTTCCCTGTCTTCTCTGGCCTGACATGGACTGCCTAATTCCACTTGTTGGCTCATCTGTCCTAGCTGACAAGCTTTAAGACCAGGAGAACTCTTTCTCTGCCATCTGGGCTTTTATCTGCTCCCGTGTCTTGATGGCACCTCACCTCTACTGCCTTCCCTTCCCTTCTCCTGTTTCTGCACCACCATGGGTGCAGCCTCCATAACTGACTCCTATACTATCTGGATGCCTCCAGCACCATGGGCTCCTCCTCCTCCCCTCAATGTCAAGGAGCAAAGAACACGACCTTAGTTTACACCTCCCACTTTAGATTTCTTCACTGGTGCCCTAGGTAAAAATTAACAATGGTGAGCAAGTTGATTGACTTTTCGTTGGACACAGGTGGAATGTATTCTGTATTTAGACTAATTAAGATTTGTTGGTTTAATTAAGATAGACATGTCTTTAGAGTTATCAGCATTAAATATATAAAACTTTTTCTACCTAGGTTTACAAAGGTCAAATAAGCTCATGAATATCTCTGTTACAATTTGTCAACAAAAGGTGACTCAAAATAATGGTAATTCTGTCTGTCTCAAAGTTTTCATGAGTAATTGTTAGCATAGCTTTCAGGGTCTTTGGTAACCTGAAACTTTAAAATTTTGCTTGGATGATAAACTGCATTGAATTTATTGGACATTTAGGCCTTTTCTAAATCAAATGGAATGCTGAAGCATTGCTTACTAAACACAGGTTTGTGGTTTTGGTTTATGGCAGAAAAACTAAGGATACTTAAATCTGTTGAACGACGTGCTTTATGCTTAATTGATTTATAAGTTTGCCATCTAAAAAATATATGATGTAACAGTTCACAATTGGTTACTACTTAGTTTTCACTGGAGGCTAAGGTTTCTAAGTTAAAATTCTGCTAATTGTAATTAAGACTGATGGAAATTAGGAAAGTAACTGTATGTGGAAAAGTAGGAGATATGTAAGAAAGATAAAAGGAATGGGAATACATTTTTGTCAAAGGTTAAAAAAAAGTAATTTTGTCCTAAATTAGAATGGTTGTGTGTAGAAAAGGGGCTTAGGTCAAAATCTGAAAGTAAAGGAAAGTTATAGATGGTTTGTGAAGGGAAATCTTTGTAAAGGAATTTTATGTGTGATCAGAACTAAGGTTAAAATAAATGGATTTTAAAAGACACTGCTATAAGATTAAAATTCTGCTTTACTCTTAAAAAGACAAAGTTTTGGGGCGCCTGGGTGGCGCAGTCGGTTAAGCGTCCGACTTCAGCCAGGTCACGATCTCGCGGTCCGTGAGTTCGAGCCCCGCGTCGGGCTCTGGGCTGATGGCTCAGAGCCTGGAGCCTGTTTCCGATTCTGTGTTTCCCTCTCTCTCTGCCCCTCCCCCGTTCATGCTCTGTCTCTCTCTGTCCCAAAAAATAAATAAATGTTGAAAAAAAAAAAGACAAAGTTTTCTTGGATTGTTGGTCTGTTTTTGATTAAAAAAAAGAGGTAAACAAAGGTTTTTTTTTTCTCTTTTGTCTGCCCTAAAAGATGGAAAAAACTATGATTTTAACCAAAGGGGCAGGACAGCAAACCCTTTTGAGTTGTTTTGCTCAAGCCTTGGTTGAAATTGCCCCTCCTTGGATCTGAAGACTGGGAGACCATGGCAATGTCCTTGCTGCAGACCTCCAAATACTCCACATTTGTGGTGTTTTTGCTTAGCAAAGGAATGGGTGCCTGTGCCATATGAGGAATGGATAGCATATGAAGAAGGGCTTTTACTGGGATAAATGGGAGCCATTTTGGTACACTTTGCTCAGGGTATGCCTATTTGTAACAAACTAGATATTCTAAAATGGATATCCACATGGCTGGAACATATTTATGTGGGTATTGCTGGAAAGGCAGAAGAATAAACCTCAATTTTGGCCCTTTTTGCACCCCTCAGTGGCAGATTTTTCCTTGCAAAACATGGTTTTTGCCAGCCTTTTGAAATATATTTGTGAAGAGAATTACTGTTGGGGCAAAATAAAATTAGTGCATCCTTCTACAACTGGGGGAGTCTTGCTTGGTCACAGTGAATACCCTCAAAGTCCTGCAGGTGGGAAACAGAGGGGTAGGAGAAATTGGAAAAGACTGGTCAGCCCTTGAAGGTAGGATCAAGCTTGGGTAAGAGTGACTACTCCCAGCACCTCACAAGACTGACAGGGCTTTTGGCTGACAGTAACATAGCCAGCCAAAATGTGGGACCAGGAGATGAGGCTTCTCCTGGCCAGCTATAAGAGTTAAAATATAAGACACCTTTTCCTCCTTTTTCCTATAGAAGGCCAAGTCCCCAACCAAGGCCAATACTCCTTTGGGGTACATTCTGAAAAACTGTGAAGATTTTGATCCACAAACCCTGAAGAAACAGCAACTCTTTTTCTTTTGCACTGAGGCTTGGCCCCAGTACAAACTGCCTGCTAGAGGGAAGTATCAATCATAATACTATCCTACAATTGGACTTGTTTTGTAAACATGAGGGGGAAATGGGGAAAAGTCCCCTACGTTCAGTGTTTTTGGACCTTAAGAAAAAAATCAAGGTAGGTATGAGCAATGTAAGATCAA
Source organism: Acinonyx jubatus (assembly GCF_027475565.1). Lineage (NCBI taxonomy): Eukaryota > Metazoa > Chordata > Mammalia > Carnivora > Felidae > Acinonyx > Acinonyx jubatus. Next base: position 53,237,361 of record NC_069387.1, read on the forward strand.
TCCTGACTTAATGGCAACTCTCCAAAGTCCAGCAGTCAGGAAGGGAAACAATTAAGGGCCCTTTGCCTATACCAAAGCAGACCTAGAGAAGAAGGAGGGTCATTTTTCACCTCCACCTCCTTCCCCTTGGGTCCTCGGTCTATATATCCAGACTTAAAAATGTGCACATCTGCTCCCTGCTGCCCACCTTATCCAGGCCCTTCCCATAATGTAACAGGCATGTTTCCCCTACAAGAAGATGGAATGCCCGAAGGAGGGACACAAAGAGGTACCACTATGATAAGATTACCAGTACCTTTTTCATTACACAATTTAAGACAGATAAAAGGAGATCTAGGCAAATTTTATGATGATCCCAATAAGTATATAGAGACTTTTCAAAATATTACATATGCTTTTGTGTTCACCTGGAAAGATACAATGTTTTTGTTAAAACAGACTCTTAATGAGATAGAGAAGCAAGGGGTTCTGGCAGCAGCTGGAAGATAGGGGGATGGGCAACTCATTAATTATCATGGGACTGGAGGTCCTACAGGGAATTTCCAGTTTCCTACTGGGGCCCAGGTAGTTCCATCCCAAGATCCTAATTGGGATTATGACCATCCCATTGAGGAATGGTATTGTCACCACTTCCAAGCTCGTGTTTTGGAGAAATTAAGGAGGTCTAAGGTTAAACCTTAAATTATGCCAAATTAGCCAGTATTTTACAAACAGAGAATGAGAGCCCAATGGCCTTCCTGGAGAGGTTGAAGGAGGTTCTCATTAAGGATAAAGGGTGTCTATCTTCCCTGACACCCCTGAGACTGAGACAATTTTAAAGGACAAATTTGTCACTCAATCAGCTCTAAATATTCAGAGGAAGATACAAAAATTGGCATTTGCCTGGAAGGACTCTGGAATATTACAACTTAATAAATCAGAGGCCTTAGTCACAGCCTTATGTACTATGTCAGATGAGACTCCCTGAGGTCCTGACACCAAATGCCATTTATGTGGCCACTCAGGGTATTGGAAAGAAAAATGTCCTCAGAAGAGACAACGGAAGTCAAAGCCCACAAGCAATGCCCCTATCTGTATACAGTCACTTTAAGTTTGCCCTTGGGGCCCTCTATCTTTGAGGCCTCAGATAACCAGTGTCCCTGAAAGGGGATGATGGGGCCTGGGGCTCTTCATGGTGGTTCCCCTAAACCAACTGTCCATTGGAAACCCAGAGCCTTGGGTAACTCTGGATGTAGAAGAAAAACCAGTTGATTTACTTCTTAATACTGGAGACACCTTTTCTGTCCTCCTTTCCACTCCAGGCCAACTAGCCAAATGCAGCATAACAATTAGAGACATCTCCAGAAAACTTATGACTACATTTTTCTCTCAGCCTCTGGGATGTATATGGGGAAACCTAACTTTTTCTCATTCTTTCTTGATAATGCCAGAGAGCCACACTCCCTTGCTAGGAAGGGACATTATAACTGAATTAGAGACTATAGCATTACTAGCCTGAGGACAGATGAACAATTGTGTGGAGTTTTAGAATTACGGTATATTGTAGGCTGTGGATACCAGGGTTCAGGAAAATATCTCGCCCGCTATATCAATTAGAGGACTCAATCCCACCTACTCTCCTAAGGAAATGAACAGGGGTCTGACACATGGACACTGTCTTCAGCCCTCAGGATAGTTACAAACAGAGCAGGGCAATTATTATTACCTAGCTCACAGAGCTAGATGATCATTAAGCACTACATCCAGCCTTTCATTTAGGGAGGGATAAAACTTATCAAATGGCCCAAAGGATGTTTACTGGGAAAATTTTGTTAAGGACAGTTCAACAAGAAGTATCAGCCTGTGAAGTTTGTGTTAGAAACAATCCTGTCAACCACAAACTTGCTCTCCCAGGTAATCAAGGAATTGGAACCTATCCAGAGGAAGACTGACAATTAGATTTCACTCATATGCAAAGGTCAAAGGGGTTCCAACATCTGTTGGTATGAGTTGATATTTTTACTAATTGGGTATGGGTCTTCACCTGCAAAACAAAAAAGGCACAAAAAGTAATGAAAGCTCTGTTTTATAAAATAATACCCAGGTTTGGCTTACCTAAAAATTTGCAAAGTAATAATGGTAATCAACTGCGTTGGCTCTTTCTCTGGTATGACTCCTGGCCCTTGGAAAAGTTTAACACCTAGAAATAAAGCAAACTGTCTGCTTACTCAGCAGAACTCTAAATGACACCTCACAAGCATTAAATTCTTTAAATCAAAAACTTAATTGAATTTAGGGAAGGACTCTTGGATAATTGAGCTCCATTGATTACTTACTGATCTTCCATCACCTGTGTTGTGAGAGATTCCCTCACATGTGTTGTTTCAATATAACCAATAATTCCCATAAAGTCTCACAACTGATAGATGACATTTGGACACAACTGGACAAAGTCAGAGTCTCTCCTGGATTGTTTAACTGGTTTGGAAACTGAGGACAGTATCTTAAAGATGGCATCTTATTGGTCAATATAATTTTCGTGTCTTTCTCTTTGTGTCTGCCAATGTTTGTGCCATCTTATGCCTGCCAACCTTCCTGTGGAACCATCCTGTGGACCACTCGACTAACCCTTGGGTAGACTCTGACTACCGTACCCCCACACAGTCCCTTGTCAGTTTGAAGAAGCCAGAGTTGTCATCGTCCCTGTTCCCTGACAGCAGCAGTCAGGGGCCCTATTCCAGAGGGAGGAATGAGTGGGGAAAGGGTTAACATTAGGCAGGGAGAGATAAGGGATCCTCAGGGAGGCAGGCTGCAGCTGCAAGTGGGAAGCTGAAGAAGCCATGGGATTTGGGAAAAAAACAAAAACAAAAACAAAAACAAAAAACAAAAAGGATAAACGTATTCCAGACCTGCCTGGGCTAGATGCCATGTGTGGAGTCTCACAAACTTTCTGATAATGTCCCAATAAAAAGTCAGAGACAGAACTCCTTGGCGGCTACCCAGTCGGGACCCTTCTCACTCTTGAGAACTTTATACTTTCCCTCAATAAACTCTATCACTTTACTCACTCTTTTTCAACCACGAGATGCATTCTTTGACTCCGTGAGACAAGGACCAGCATCTTTCCCACCCACTTGGGAGAGGGGGTTCCTGTGCTGCCTCTGCCTTCACACCACGTGCAGATCATCCTGCCTTCTGCTTCCAGGAGCTTTGCTGCAGGTTTTCTAAAGAAGCAAACAGAGACACTCAACTTCTCTTATCAACCTTGCTTTTGTCAAAGCTCATTGCTTTCTATGAAGTTAGTTCCACAAATAACCAGTTTCTCACAATCTCAACTCTAGAATCCTTAATTAGTATAATTTTTAATTCTGCTCTTTCTGGGATGGCTCAAATGGAAAGTCCCACTTGGTACCAAAGAAGTAAATAAAATGTCTTCTCTTAGTACTTTCCATGAGGGGTTCTAGGAGACAGGAGCTGGTTACATGAGTGGTGTACATACAAGGGCAGCTGTGTATTAGGCTAGAAAGTAAAAGACAGAAGGGGATTGCATTGTGGAGGCTGTTTCTCTTTTTCTTTTTTCTTTTTTCTTTTCTCTTCTTTCAAACCACTACTGATTATAGATTTATAGGGGCTCCAAAGCAGCCCACCATCTTTGTCATAAACTTCCCAGAATGAAAACTCATTGAGGTTCTCTTGAAAGGGGATGAAAAGTAAATATCGGGTTAGGTACAAACACACAAAGCAGGGCCAGGGAAAGAAGGCAGCTAGTTCCTTATAGCTGGATGAAGTCCTTCAGCATTTGTGTACACACAAACACACACATGTGCTTGCATGCACAAACATACACATGCACATATCATACCCAAATATTCTAACAAATATGGTCATGTTTATAGACCTATCCCAGTCCTTGGTGAATATTTCCACTCAAATTCAATATCATATGTCCATATAAGCAGCACACATGACTTTCAATGTGGTGCTTTATGAGTATAATACACCCAGCCTCTCCCCTTTTCCAACTCCTGATTACAGGATGGGGCACAGTAAAGGTGAATGAGAGAATGTGTGACTATAAGCTTGCATGTGACATGAAGTGTCTAACTACAGGCCACAAAGCAAATAGAAATTGTTTTTTCATTCACTGTTTGGAACTCTCCACTGTCTTTCAATTATCTCTATGCCATCAAGTTTCAGTGATCACATATCTCTTTTTGAGCTGCTACTCAGTGCAGAGTATAGGTCAGGGACTAGTGGTATGAGGTTTCCTCCAACTTGGTGTAAATCCTAGCTACACTACTCACTTTCCAGAAATTGCTTCATTGCACTTTGCATTTATCTCAGCGTTACTTTAAACTTTAAAAAAAAAATGAGCATAATGGGACTCAACTCATTTAACTTTTGTATTAAATAGGTGATTATGTAAAGTGTTTGGAACAAAGTATAGGGCATAGTAGTCAGGAAATGATAGCCATATTTTCATCATCACGTTGTGGGTATTGGATATGTAAAGAAGTAATACATAAAAGAGATTTTCTTTTCCCTGTGAGGTTTTTAAATTTCATCAATGAGACAAGATAAACACATGGAGAGGAGCATATGAAAACCTAATACTTTTATTTGAGCCATAACATGTAACTTATTATCCAAAATCCAAGCTCTGTTTTACAATTTTTAGCAGATTTCAACGCTCTAATAAGATTGCTTTTTTTTCTTTTATTATTCCCATGCTATACCACCTTACATAAACTACACAGTTACACCAGTCTTTCATTTAAGAAGTTGACTGGAGGGACACCTGCGTGGCTCAGTCGGTTGAGCGTCCAACCTCAGCTCAGGTCATGATCTCACAGTTTGTGTGTTTGAGCCCCACGTCAGGCTCTGTGCTGACACCTCAGAGCCTGGAGACTATTTCAGATTCTGTGTCTTCCCCTCTCTCTCTGCCCCTGCCCTGTTCATGCTCTGTCTCTCTTGATCTCAAAAATAAATAAAACATAAACAAAATTTTAAAAAAAGTTGACCGGAGAATTCTTGGGATAAAAAACATTTTGAGAATTCATTTTGTACACTTCCCTATTTCTGGGAAGGAGATCATCTGAGACATCCCAAACCCAAGTGAGACAACCATGTGCATGGCCAGAGAGCCTACTCCCTCCCATCTTCCCTGGTCACCCTGTAATCTCAGAAATTCTTCCTTATGTCCAATGTCAATCTGTTTTTCTTAAAATATTGGCCTCTCTTTATCACTGATTCTGATTGGGAATGAGGTACACAAACCCTCAAAAGCTTAAGACAATTCTGAAATGCACACCTGGGAACATTGTTGCATTGCCTATTGGTCTGGGTCTCTGTAATTATAGTTCTCATATAGTTTGTTATTAACTGGTTAAAAATCATCAAAAGATCCCTTAAAATCTTTAATTTAGTCCCTACCAGAGCATAACCCCTCATGGAGTCATTCATTGGTACTCTCTTAAAGTTTTAATAGAAGTACACTAATTACCAGGATAGTTAACTCCTATTTCAATCCTCCAACCTCCATGGCCTCCTCAATTATAGTCATTAAGTTATCGCTCATTTGATGAAAGCACAGTACAACCCTGAGGCGGATCATGACTACTATGATCTCCCCAGTCCTTTTCAGGCCATCATATGAAGTAGGGGAAACAGAATTGGCAGCGGTCCTGACCCACCAATTCTTGCCCCAGAGGAGCCCTGAGGGCCAGGCAGACTCCAGCATAGGCACAGCAGGCATTTTCTCAAAGTGGGCAGAGTGAGATTAGTGTGGAAGGCCTGGCACAATGATTAGTGTGGAAGGCCTGGGGACAGGAGGGCAGCCAAGGCCCACACTTTTCCTTCTTCCCCAAATTCAATTTTCTCAGTCTAGGTCCCTCCTCTTGTGCTCCCAATTCCAAAGTTGTCAGACCTTCCATAGTGCTCATCTGAGACCAGACATCTGTCATCAATCATCTAAGGCCAGTGCTTCTCAAACCTGAAAGAGCATAGACATCATCTGGGAGCCTGTTAAAAATGCAGATTCTGATTCAGTAGGTCTGGATTGGGCCTGAGATTCTGCATTTATAACAAGCTCCCAGGTGACACACACATTATTCATCCATGGACCATATTTTGAAGACCAGGATCTACATGACTGTAGCAGTTGCTACAACTATCTTCCACAAAGAGTTTATCCACTTCCGTCTGTCGTCTTTTGTCCTCCAGATGGCAATGAGAATCATGCCTGATCCCTTCCTGATTAATCTCACTCCATGACACAATACACAGTGTAAACCTGGCTCATAAATTCCCCTCAAGTGTGGAAACACACATCCCTCACAAGAGTCTTACTCTTTCATGTCTTAAAGGTCCGTGTAGCTCAGAATACTGTCCCATTTCTTTTATAACTTACTTATCCCTGTTTCCCAAATTCCTCCATGTGCATCCTCTTGACCAATACATCTTTTTCAGTTTCTACTTGTACTTTCCCTTCCAAAGTAATGATGCCTCACTGCCTATCTAATCACTAATGCCTCATATTTCAGTTTGTTCTCCCCAGTTTGGGGTGTACAATCTCTCTCCCGAAAGCATCTTAGATTCTCTCGTGAGATTTTTGCACCAGTCTCTCAAAAAAAGATCTAAAGCATTTAGTAAGTATATGAGTAATCCTGCCTCTAGCAGGCAGTCATCTACTCCCTGTTGGGAAGATGAGAAATTCTACAAGTAAGAAAGTAGCTTTCTGTCCCTCCTGACCAGAGCAGGCCCCATACATAAATACAATAGAAAGCCACTGGCCTTTTTATGCCAACTGTAAAACTGCTTCAAGAAAGATGCCTTTTGTGCCCATGGCAGAACCAGTCTCATCTTCAGGGAGTCCTTGGAGTCAGGTAGAACTGGCTGAGACTTCTATTAGTTTTATATCCCCTCCCCACATCCCATGGGAATGAATGGAGCAGGAATGGGCAGAGTTATGTCAAGCATTCTCCTGCCCCAGGGCTGTATTTTCTCTGTTCCTCTTTGAATCAACAATCTTGTTCTTCACTATTGGGTCTACAGGAAGGGAAAAACCTACTCCTTGCCCTGAGCAAGATTCTACTCTGATGGAACAGACAGGACAGTCATGAGAACTCAGACATAGTCGCACAAAGGCAAAACTAGACATGCCTGGGTACAGTTCTAGATACTGTTTTAAAGTTCAGCATGGAGAGAAATACTTTGTTAAGGAAGTCTTTCTGAAGATAAAGGAGTAGCACAGTGTTAGCCTGAAAGGAAGGAGAATTTTCTGTATCAAGGAAATGTGTAAGACTCGATTCAATTTAACATGAATTTATTAATGCTGCTTATGTGCCTGGTCCCAGCTGGATGCTCTGGGGGTGTGAACAAGAAACACTCCTTACCTGTCATCTAAAATCAGGAACAATATACAGAAAACAAAGATACACAGATACCTGTGATATTTCTTTTTTTTTTTAATTTCAGCTTTATTGATTTATAACTGATATATAAAATTGTTAGGTATTTAACATGTACATTGTGGTGGTGATTTGATAACATAAACATTATGCAATTATTCACTATGATTTCTCCATTGTGAAAGGATTAGTGATGGCATTTTAATCTGATTATTTCATTAAATGAAGGTAAGTGTTCAAAGGGTACCTTGGTTTCTCTCACTTCATCTTTATATGTGGAGGGGCTTCAGCTGGAGCTTTGGTTTTCTGTGCGTGGTCCCTGGACCAGCAGTATCAACAAAACCTGGGAACTCCTTAGAAGAACAAGTTCTGGGTCCCACCTAGACCTACTGAATTCCAAAAGCTGGAGGCTGGGCCCAGCAATCTGTGTTTCCACAAGCCCTCCAGGTGAGGTGACACCCACTGAAGTTTGAGCACCACTAAGCAAAGGACTCTTCCTTGCCTTTCTCCACCCCCTTCACTGTGACTTTAGTGAGTTAAAGAGACAGCACTGAGCATTCCCAGCTCAGTCCCTTTCACTTTTTTTCTTGGGTTTCTTCTTTTATCCAAAACCAAATTAGCCACAGGACACATGATATATCTAATAAGGGGTTAATATCTAAAATATATAAAGAACTTACACAACTCAAAACCAAAAGGCCAAATAATCCATTAAAAAGTAGAGAGAGAACCTAAATAAATATTTTCCAAAGAAGAGATACTAGATGACAAACAGACACATGAAAATGCTCAGCATCACAAATCATCAGGGAGTATAAATTAGAACTACAATGAGATATCACTTTACACCTGTCAGAATGGCTAAAATAAAAATAAACAAGAAATAACATGTGTTAGTGTGGATGTGGAGGAAAAGGAACCCTCATGTACTGTTGGTGGGAATGTAAATTGTTGCTGCCATTATGGAAATCAGTATGGAAATTCCTCAGAAAATTAAATGTAGAACTACCATATGATCCAGTATTTCTGCTATTGGATATTTACCCAAAGAAAACAAAAACATTTTTTCTAGTTTCTTTTAATAATAACTTGTTTAAAGTCAGTATGCAGTACAGACACAATTGAAAAGTACACAAGTAAAAAAAAAGAAAAAAATAAAAGGAGAAGACACATTCTTCACTACACAATACACACAGAGCTCTTTCCCCTACCACCATTTCATGGAGGCCCAGCTTTCCATGTGCTCAAGCGTACTCTCCATATTATGCAGGGGGACCTGACTGCACTCACGTGTGATGATGCCAAGCCAAATGTGTACTGGCACTAATGACTTCAAGGTGTACACTTCTGACCTTAATTGAAGTGGGATTAATTGACCAGGCTGTGCTGGATCCCATAGCTGAAGTAGATAGCAAACCCAATCAGCATCCAGACACCAAACAGGGCCCAGGTGCCAGCTGTCATCTGCATCATAAGGCAAACATTCATAAAGATGGTCAGTAGTGGGAGGAGAGGCAGAGCAGGGACCTTAAAGTGAAGGTGACTGGAGCTCTGTGGCTGTCTCCAGATGACCCCAGTGATCCCAATGATGAGCACCAGGAGCACCACAACCACTGAAATCCACACTGGGTCTCCAGAAAGCAGAACTGGCCACTGGGCCAGCACCAGGCAAAGAAGAGTGAGCAGCAGAACAAGCAGTGAGGAGCAAACATAGACAACCCGGCCAGAGAGTGGAGTGGGGGTGGAGCTGCCTGGAAAAAGTAGTCCCTGTAGAGTCAGCTTCTCTGCTGCAGGTCCATTCTCCTCCTGCACCTCTGCTTCATTTCTTCCAGTCCTCCTCTGAGGCTGATACCTGATGATGAGAACACAAGTAGCCAGCAAAGAGTAAGCTAGCAGGGCCCCAACTGACATGAGGTCCACAAGATCAGTGAGTCTAAAGAAGAAGGCCATGATGGCTGCAATAATGCTCAAGATCACAGTGGCCACAATGGGGGTGTCTGTGCCAGTTTGGATCCTGGCAAGGACAGGGAACAGGAGCCCATCCTGTGTCATCATGTATATCAGATTACGTATGGGGAACATAAAGCCAAAGATGCTGATGGAAAGACTACAGAGGAATCCAAAAGTTACAACATAGCAGGCATGGGCCCAGCCAACATGGAGAAATGCCTCAGGCAAGGTGGTCCCAGGTTGGAGCTGGTAGTAAGGCACCATAAGTGTAAGTGCTGAAGAGACACCAAAATACATCAAAAAGCAGATGAACAGTGAAATAACAATGCCCATGGGGACAGAATACTGGGGATTTCGGGCTTCTTCGACTCTGGTAACAATAATAGTGAAACCTATAAATGCATAGAAACAGGTAGCTGCTCCACGGAGAATCCCCTTGAAGCCAAAAGGCACAAATCCTCCATAGCCCAGAGGGCCTAAGCTTGAGGTGTCATTGAGTCCAGCCTTTACGTAGTCCTCTTCTGTGAGCTTCCAGTTGTGCAGGTCCCCCTTAATGAAGCCAGCAATGATGACAAAAGTGAGGGTCAAAAGTTTCACCAACATGACCACTTTGGAAACCAGGAAAATCCGACTACTCCTCAGAATCAACAATTCCATGAGCAACAACACAAGGCCCACAACAATGAATCCTAGAATTTCTCCAAGGACCTGGGGAACATTTGGTGAGATGCTCTCATGCAGGGTCTGAGATATCTGGTTCCCAAGCAGATTGTCGAAAGCTAAGGTCCAAGCCCGGGCCACAGTGGCTGTATGAGCAACAAAGAAGATGATGAGGTTCCAGCCAGTGATGAAAGCCCAGAGTTCACCTAGAGTGACATAGCTGTAGAGATATGAAGAGCCGGAATAGGAAACCTGGACACCAAACTCTGCATAGCACAGCCCAGACAACACAGAAGATAGGCCGGCCACCAACAAGCAGATCACGATGGATGGTCCTGCTTTATCTCTAGCCACCTCACCAGCCAGGATATATATACCTACACCCACTGTGCAGCTCATACCCAGGGCCACTAAATCTAGGGTGGTCAGTCTTCTGTCAGGGCCCATATCGGCCACATATTCCTCCAGCACATGTCTGCGTACCAGCTTTTGACCAAATCTGCGAAGTGCCAGACACAGCATTCTAGCTGGAATTGAAGAGGATTCTGGGACCAGAGAGCTGTAGCAAGTTCAGGTGCCATGAGTCTGGAATCAGGTTTGGTGAGGCTGAGTTAAACTGAGTTGGGTTGGGGCTGCCAGGTTCCATTGCTCAGGCTTCACAGCTACTGCTTCATATTTTTTCTTCTATGTGCTATCCCTCCTTAAAGCCTAGAAAAACAATAAATATTTACTGAACAAAGGTGTTCAACCAACCGACCAAAGCTCAGAAATCCCATGTCACTTGTTGCAGCACAAATATCACAGAAACTGACACAAAAGACATCATAGAAAAATCAACCCTGCTTTCTCCTCCCAGAAAAAAGGGTTGAATACCTCCCAACATTCTCCCTTTTTACACACTACATGATATATTCCCATTTGGGTTCCCCTAACTGATGTAGCTTCATGTACTAATTAAGCTGTAAGACACAAGAAGGCATGCATATAATGTGCAATAATCCACACGTGGGATGTTTGCATGGTGCTTGAGTTTGAGTTATGACACATTAATTATAGACTAGTGGACCTTGTTGCAATTACAGAACCATTTTTAAAAATATCATCTGAATTTAAAATACAAATTTGGTCTCCTGGTCTTTAAACTCTTAGCCCCAAAATCAGCTAGCAAGTTTGGATGTCACTTTGGTTCCCTTTGTCCTCATTCTGCATCAACTGTTTAGTTGTACTGATGGCAAAGAAAGTACAGTGCAACCCTTCCCTTTATACACCCAGGCCCACAGGACACTGCAAAAAGGGATGAAGAAGGAGAAAGAGGCAAGGCCTTCATAACTACCTGCAAGAAGAAGAAGAAGAACAGGCTGTCTGATAAGAAAACACTGGAGAAATAGGTGCAGCATTCAACCAAAGGTCCATTACTAAGAAGGGAGAAGAGCCAGAACAGCCTTTGTGTGTGTGTGTGTGTGTGTGTGTGTGTGTGTGTGTGTGTGTGTGTGTGTGCATGCATTCTGACCTTAAATAAACTTTACCCATAGCAAGCAGGCAAAAGTTCACTACGGTTGTATGTCTACAATTGTGAAAGTGTGATGTGTAGAGAGGAAAGAAGTAGCTCACAATCAAAACAATTCCTTCTGTCTCCTCCTCTCTGACTTCTAGGAGAGAAGATGAGCTCACTTTTGCAGACAGTCTCCTCACTGGCTACCCTGTGCTCAATAAACACCCTGCACCATCTGTGATGTCAGCTTCCAGCAGCCTGGAGACCGGGAGAGCAGCAAGCTGCCCTGCTTTATGAGCTTGTATTAAAATACTCACTTGGAACTCCATACTAATTTTTCACAAAGAGTTATTTTTAACTCATTCATACCATGGTCTGAATATAACAAATATACATTCTTAATGAATGAACCCTGCATGTGGTTCTTCTTTTCCCCTACTCCCTTGCTGCTGTTCAAATGATCAGCTCCACAAGGAAAACAAAGCTTTGGATGAACAATTGACAACAATGTCCTGAAAAAGGCTCTGGAGAACAGAGGGAAAAAAGTCACATAGCCCACGCTCTCCTCCATATTCGGGCTTTAGTTTTGAAAGAATTTTAAGAAATGTCAGAGGCTTCTAGAGAGAGAAAGGTCAAGTTAAAATTGAAAAGTCTTCTCTGTAGATGATCAAAAGGAACCCTTGGGTTACAGTTCAGACCTTCTGTTTACAAATCCATCTAGACTCCTTATTTGCCACCCGCCAGTTCCAATGTTATGATTTACTAACCAGCATGCAAGATAGATAAGGAGAATAACTTCTTAACTCATGGAATATTTTCTGCCCTATGAATGTAATTGATGTGCCCACCCCCCGCCCCCACCAACGCCAGGCTTCAGACCCTTCACTGATGCCCCACTGCCCTTCCTTCCTAGTCCTTCCTTCCCTTCATCATCTGACCCGTGATTATTTCTCTAGCCTTATTCCTTGGTGCTGAATACTTGTGGGGCCTAGGGTTACTGAGTTAGGCCACACATTGAAAGTGCAAGGCTCAAATACAACAACAACAACAATCACAACAACAACAACAACAACAACAACAATGACAATAGTATCTTTACCTGCAGATGTCTCATCTTATTTCTGGAAGAGGTAGTGATGGGTACTAAAGTGGTGTGAGCAATAAACATTATGTCAGAAATTTTGGATTTGAGCCCTGGTTCTTCCGCTTGACTACATAAACTAGGGTAATTTGCTTAATCTCTCTAAGCCTCAGTTTCTGCATCTACAAGGAAACTTACTTGACTTCTCTTACTGAACCAATGTGAGAATTGGATGAGAAGATACAAACTATCACACACTCCTGGTGGGAGTGTAACTGGGGTCACCATTCTGAAGCACAGTCTTAGTGGAATTAAGAATGCACACACCCTCTCACCCCACAATCCCTCTACAAGGTGAACACTCCAAGGAAACTCCTGAATTCATAAGGAGGTCCTTATGAGCATATTCATCACAGGACTATTTGTGGTAGCAGGAAGTTGGAAGCTATGCCAGAGTCTTTTACTAGAGGGATATAGAATTAAAATGTGTCATATATGCACAATTAAATACTGCACAGAACTCAGAATAATAAAGTAGATTTACAGGAAGAAACATGGGTAGATCTAAGAAACAATGTTAAGTGGGAAAAGTAAAAGAACGATGAAGTGTATAGCACAATGCCATTTATGTTCATTTTAAAACCTGCCAAAATGAGTATATTTGTCAAGGATATACATATATCTATTAAGAATGTCAGATCATTTGCTCAAAACATTCCACTGGTTTCCTTTTTATTCAGGATTTGAGCCAAAGTCTGCATTTACAATAGCCTACAAAGTACCACAGTATTTATCACTGACCCAGCTACCTCTCAGCCTCTGTTTCTCTCTCTTCCCACTCATTTTTCTGTAGTCACTGGCCTACTAACCATTCTGGTCTCCTAACCCTGCCTCGGAGGAAACCTAATGAGGCTGTTAAATAATTATTTTCAAGTTCTCAGAGTTTCAGAGAAATGGAATTTAAATGAAGCATCTCCAGGGATTATATCAATCCCTCTGTATCCAAGCACAGCTCCTTCCTGTTCCCAAAGTATATAAATTCTCTCGGCCTTCTTCAATATCAAGACAATGAAAACTCTGGAGCCAATCAAGCCAGTGGCACCCCAACAAGTATAAAGTTTTTTGGATAGTTGAGCTTCCCCAGAGTTTCCAAACTTCTAACTCAGCAGACCTGGAATGAAGTAGGGGGCAGTCAGGAATACAAGTGTAGAAGCTCTGAGTTCAGAGTGGGAGCTTTAAATAATAGTGAGTGTGGTGCATGTGTACACCAACACTTCCACAGTGGAAACAGGTCAGAATACATATGCAAAGGTAAACAGGACAAAACTACTATGACACTGGGTCTGAGTCTCATATCCAAAGGTAGAAGAAATTAGTTAACAAATCCGAATGAAAAATGGAATCTTCCCATTTTCTCTTTCTGTTTGTGCCTTCTCTAGAAGTTTGTGTTCAATCATAGTCCTTCTTTTATTCATTCAACAAATATACTGATCCCATTTATTGAGCAATGTACATAAAGCGAAGGAAAACACAAATATCCCTCCATTCATGTTGCATATATCTTGCAGTAGGAAGCAAACAATAAACAAATAATTAATATGAATATAGATTGTGTTGGATTTGCAATCAGTGCTGTAGAGAAAAGGGAAGCAAGAAAAGGTTAGGATGTACTCAGAGGGGGTGTTGTGATTATGAAATGGGGACCCAAGACAGCTTCACCTTCACACTGTTGTGCAACCATCATCACCATCAGGTCTAGAACTTGTTCAACTTCCTCAGGTCAAACTCTGCACCCATTTAACAGTAACTCCCCATTATCCCCTCTGAGCAGACCCTGCACACCACCATTCTACTTTTTGTCTCTATAAACTTGACTAGGCTAGGTACCTCATGTAAGTGGAATTATACTATACTGTCCTTTTGTTTCCTGGGTTACATTTAAGCCTTCAAACATGTATAATTAAAATGGAACTAGGATATAGGAGAAGGCTGCTCTTCCTCCTCTCCTCAAGTAGCAAAGTGACAGTGAAAGTCTTAAATATTCATTCATTCAATAAATATTAAGCACCTTCTATTTTTTAAGAGTTTTGAGAGAGAGGGGGAGAGAGAGAGAGAGAGAGAGAGAGAGAGAGAACACAAGAGCAAGCTCATGAGAGTGAGTGGGGGAGGGCAGAGTGGATCCCAAGCAGGCTCCATGCTGTTAGCACAGAGCCTGAGGCAGGGCTCAAACTCACAAACCATGAGTTCATGACCTGAGTCAAAACCAAGAGTTGATGCTTACCTGACTGAGTGACCCAGACACTGCTCCAAACACCTTCTAAAAGCCAGTCCTAGTGCTTGGTGCTACAAAAAACAATGGTGAGGAAAAAGACATGTTCCCTTCTTACATGGCACTCATTGTCTTTCACAATGTTCTTATGTCATATTCCTGCCCAAAATGTGTAACCTGAATCTAATGATAAAAATGATCAGTCTATAGGGGCACCTGGGTGGCTCAGTTAGTTAAGCATCCCCCTTTTGATTTTGACTCAGGTCATTGCCTCATGGTTTGTGACATTGAGCCCTATGTCAGGCTCTGCTGCTCATAGCAGGGAGCCTGCTTGGGATTCTATCTCCCCCCTCTCTCTGCCCCTCCCCCACTCATTCTCTCTCTCTCTCTCTCTCTCTCTCTCTCTCTCTCTCTCTCTGTCAATAAATAAAAAATATAAAAAAAATCAGTCTACAAAACAACTTTCTACAGGAAGTTGACTTTCTAGAAAACAAATGACCTGTGCTGTTTAAAACTGTCAATGTCAGGAATGACAGTCTGAGGAACTGTTGCAGATTAAAGGAGAATAAAGAGACATGACAATGAAATGCAGTGTAGATCACTGGACTGCATTTGGATCAGGGAGAAACATTTTACTATAAAAAATTAGACAATTAGTAAATGTTGAATATGGATCATATTTCATACACACACACATACATTGGACAGAGCAAGCAAATGTGGGACAATATTAACTAACAATTGCTCAATCTTGATGAAAGCTAAAAGAGTGTTAATTGTACTATCCTTGCAATTTTCTGTAGGTTGTATATTTTTCCAACTAAAAAATGTAGGAGGGAAAGTAGAGTGTTCCACTAATAAATGTTATGGATTCTCCTTCCCTGAATGCCCTTTATAAACAAGCTTGCCATCACTTTTGGCTGGAACAAAACCCCACCGAGAATGACCTGGTACCAGATCAGGAACTTTAGATTAGAAGAGTGGGTGCAGGTAAAATTAATTTATCTTTGATTGACACCAAAATTGTCAACAAGCAAAAATACCTGAAAAGAAACACAACCTTGGCTCATGTTAACATGGTTATAAAAATTCCATAATCTTATTATCATTTTGTGGGATCACTAGCAAACCAAGGCCATAGAATTCAACCATAGAGGCATTTGGGAACATGTGCAGAAGCTGAAGGCAGAGAAAAAATTGTATCTGGCAAATAGGGGTACGAGGTATATGCAAGACCTAGGGATACATAAAGAGTGTGGTGAAGGAGAACGAGATTTGTTAAGCTAAAAGTAATGTACATGTTATTTCATTTAACCCCCATAACAGTTCAATAAAAAAGTATTTTTATTCCACTTTACTGACTGAGATGTTAGACAACTGTCCCAAGCTCATTTAGTCAGTACAAAGAAAAGCAGGAATTTAAAATTGGGTTTTTGTTATTTCAGAAACCATGTTCTTTCTACTGCAGCACCCTACCTCCACAAAGAGTGAAGACTGTACAGCATAGCTATCCAAGCAGTATTTGAGCCGGTTCTTTTATTTACACCAAGGTCACCTTCTGCTAATGTCTTCCCTTTCCTCCCGAATATATACTGATGGGCCAGAAATGGAGGTACTGAGGTCATTAAATCTGAAAGTGATATGTGGCCAGGTCTTGCTAAAATCCAAACCTAATATAGGGCCAAAATGTCTCCAGACTATCTTTTTAGCTGCCAAGAAAGATTCCAAAGCATCACCATAGCTGTTTCAATAGTTCCCAGATATGATTTTACAGCTAATTATAATTTCTGCTCACAACATTAGCCCATCTCCTTTTGCTTGGCTTTTAGTAGAAATATAGGATAGTAGATTTCTAGATGCCAAATATAAAAGTCCCCTTCTGAGACTCCCTTCATCATTCCATTCCAAATATTTTCTAGTCACTACCTCATTCTTTTTTTTTATTTTTTTAAGTTTATTAATTTATTTTGAGAGAAAGAGAGAGAAGAAGAGAGCGAGACAATCCCAAGAAGGCTACTCAAGGTTGGTACAGAGTCCAATGCAGGACTTGAACTCACAAACCATGAGATCATGATTAGAGCCAAAACAAGACTCAGATGCTTAACCCACTGAACCACCC
Source organism: Acinonyx jubatus (assembly GCF_027475565.1). Taxonomy (NCBI): domain Eukaryota; kingdom Metazoa; phylum Chordata; class Mammalia; order Carnivora; family Felidae; genus Acinonyx; species Acinonyx jubatus. Next base: position 53,254,320 of record NC_069387.1, read on the forward strand.
AGGCACCCCAGTCACTACCTAATTCTTGAGAAAAAGAACTATCTTCGGTGCAGGTAGGGTTTGCTAAAGAAGAAAATGAAACCTTGATTCTCATTGTGTAAAGGAAGATGGGGATGGAGAGCAGACATTTTCTAAAATGGTAGCCTAAAGGCAGGAAGATGGTTGCAATTTCCCTGACAACATAAAAATCTCCAGTTTGGGCTTCCCAAACCTCAGTCTCACTCTAGGTTTCCAAATGCTGCTGGTACACACCGCCACAGAACATCTGCCACAAATGACGACAGCCCTGACTGGAACAGATGAGGGTAGGAAGGCAGATGGTGCCAGTTTAAGCAGGATGGTTTAACAAAACATCTTTTTAAGCCTCCTAGTTCACTTGGCCATTTGCTCCCCAGACTTGGCTTCCAACCACGAGCAGATTGAGAATGTTCACCAGAGAATGGCAAAACCCAGAGGAACCAGTACCATAAAAATGTCAGCTCACTAGTCAATCCAAAATGTGATTAATCCTTTCCAGAGCTAAAATGGCAGAGAGATGCTGATAAAAGGACTTCAGCTATGTCAGAGTGATCATTCCGGCTTGATTGTGGTTGAAAACTAGAGACTGCCCTAGTATTATATATATATATAAATATATATAATATATATTTATATATATATATTATATATGGGCATAAGTGTTCCCCATTGTTACCCATGTCTGTGAGCAGCTCAGAGCTCATGGCACCTAGAATATTGTTAGTATTTATTAATCATCCATGGAAATAAGAACAAAGACCACTGCATATCAGGCATTACTACACACCTCTGTCTATTTTTGGATCTCCTCATTATTTTTTTAAACTTATAAATGAATATGGGCTTGAAATAAAGAGTAGTAGACATTCTGAATATGCTGTTAGTATAGGAAGATCAACACAGAAGATAAAGGATTGCCTTTCTATTTTAGTTTAAGAAGGAAGAAAACCCCAAATATGTCTAGAAACAAGAGGATTGACAAAGCATCTAAGGATCCTGACTTTCTTATTCAGGGAAATTCCATAAAAAATTGGAAGTGAGAAATTCCAGCTGAACTCATTGGTTTCAGATATTTGGGGATCACAAACTTAGCCCTCAATTCAATTCAGTTGACATGAAGTCACAAGGTGCACTTAGCACCTTGTCCACACTAGGCCTCGATCTAGTAGGTTTTTATTGTTTGCAAATAGTGTACATCCAGGGCCAGCCTCCTGCCATACTCCCTGGTCCACCCTCCTTGTCCATATTGGTAACTTGAATACCGAGATTCTCTCAGCTCTCACTCACATTCACCCAGCAGCCATCATAAAATATTGCCCTTGAAGCAGAATAAAGCCCCAAATCACCTTCTTACTGACCACTGCATTGCACCAGATTACTGAAGTATGAGTGCTCTCTACCCTCTTTATGAAAATGACACTTTCCTCATGTCTTAAAAAGACATACACATACACACACACACACACACACACGCATACACACACGACACATACTCTCTCTCTCTCTCTCTCTCTCTCTCTCTCTCTCTCTCTCTCTCTCTCCAGATGTATAGTTTTCTATTCTCTATTAAGTCCAAACTTCTAAGATCGTACTTCTACGTCTTTCTTTTCACTGTTTTTCTATCACTTACTCCAATTAAACTTTTCTGTGGCTCTTGCTTCAACAGGACAATTCTTTCTTCATGCATGCACATCATGCTAGCATTAACATCAGCCCTCACACAGGCTGTCCCTCTGTGTCCAGAACACACTCTTTCCAAACCCTGTTCAACATGAGCTTCCTTCCAGAAGCTTCTCTTGGCAACCTACAGATAGGTATCTTATCTATCCAGTATGCTCTCCTTGCCCCCTGCTGTCCTCTCACTAATGTCCAGTGGCATAACTCACTGGCCTAGAATTTTGCCCTTAGACAACACCCAGTTAAGAAATATGGTAGGAGTTGTAGACGGTAAGGTGGAGCCCAGGGACAGAGTTTTTGGCTCATGATGCTTTCAGCTTGACTTTCCTTTCCCAGCTGATATCTGAGATACAAAGAGTTACTTGGCCACGGCCAAGGAAGTACCCCAGGCTCTATGGCCCAGTTTGGCGATGTCAGAGATCTGACACGAGAACTGAAGTCCAAGTAAAATATTAATAGGTGCAACCAAGATTTGAGCTCGAAGGCATGGAAGCTTTCGAATGGTCTGCTCATTAGATAAAGAGGAAACTCAGCCACCTCTTCTAACTCACCTACCTACCCTAACACTCCCAGCACTACACTTCTCACATGACATCCCAGTCAGGAAAAGTATGAATTTCAAGTCAGTGAAAACCCATCCTGATGCAGACTAAGACACTCCACACCAATTGTATGTAGACCAAATTTCTTCACCCAAATGTAGACTAAAATCTATTTAGATGTAGACCAAATAATCTTTGCTTCATTCCCACAATACCCATGGGGTCCCTGGTACACGCAGACACAACACTAGTATCATTGAATAATTATTTGGGTACACAATCAGATAGCCAGACCTTCTCTACAGGTTGTATAGACTCTACATTCTCTGGTATCTTTCTGGGATAGTTGTGAACAAGACACCCTTTCTTAGTTCCTGTGGGATAACTGCATTAAATGCAACATTAATCACTCATGTTTTCACTCATATAGGCTAGTTTCAGGCAGAATCCAGTTTTGGAAATTCTTTTTTTTTTATTTATCTATTTTCTTTGCGAGAGACAGAGACAGCACGAGCAGGTGAGGGGCAGAGAGAGACATCGGGAGAGAGAAAATAATGAGCAGGCTCCACACTGCTAGCACAGTGCCCAATGCAGGGCTCAAACTCACAAAACCATGAGATCAGGACCTGAGTCGAAACCAAGAGTTGGATGCTTAACTGACTGAGACACCCAGGTGCCCCACAGTTTTGAAAATTCTTAACATTTCTCTATCCCACCAAAACAAGATGATCATCTTGACAAATTAGAAAATACTGATCCTCTGCTTCTAGAGGTTTTCAGAAACTAGATGAGATACCAGGAAGAATCAGAATGAGATTTTCCAAACAAGAATCCTAAGGAGACCAGGGGAAAGCCAGGAAGGGTGTACAATAAGGGATTAGAAAATGATATGATATATTGATGTCAACAGTGAAAATCAATTTTTTCTCTACTTCTTGTGATTTTCTACTTCCTTTTCCTCAACCCTGAATCCTGTTGACACCTAATAAAAGTCCTCAGGAGAAAGTATTAGAAGGAAATCCATATTCCTGTCCACCTTATTTTCCAAACTACAATTGTAACATAGGATGGCCATTGTTTACAATGAGCCCTGATACACACTCATTTTTATCAAGAAGCTTTGTTAAATAGCTATATTTTGCCCCCCAATCCTTGCTTTCCTTGTAAGAAGAGAATCTAGAAATCCATGCAGTGTCCAATCCACCACTACACTCTGGCTCCACTTTCAGACTAGCAGTTTTGAGTGGTCAGAGCCTATGGCTCCTTCTTCCATGTACTTCCTCCCAATATTCACCCTCAGTAATATACTGCACACAAGGTGGCTTTGGAAAGGCCGACTATCTCTCTGGTATCTTTCTTCGTATCTTTAAATGTGTCCTCTCCTTTCATGTAAGGACTCAGCTGTCTTTCTCTCTGTCCTCTCTCACCAGAGTGTGCTTGGTTCTTCTTATAACCCTAGGTATCTGCTCCACACTACCACCAGCTCCGTTGGAAAGTTGTTTTGTTTTGTTGAAGGGAAGACACCAGATCATCTGGGTCATATGTAAGTTGTATCATATCTCAGAGTTCTTATCCAAATATAGATCAGTATGACTTCTCTGCCAAGATCCATCTGCCTCACCCCAGGTCAGGAAACATAATGAATGTACAACAGAGTGACAGCCACCAGCCTTAAGGGATAATCTTTATCCCTCTTCCCTAGTTTTTTCTAAAGTCCAATCTGCTTTGTGATTTCTGTGATGAAAAAAGAAAAAAAAAAAGGAAGAGGATAAACCAAAAACTATAATCCAAAAATAATAGTCATCAATTTGCAATATACTTGGTGAAGGATATTTGCCTCTACACATGATTTTGCTTAAACTAAGGTTAAAATGAATCTGCCTTCTGGAAGCACTTACCACGTACCCATTGATAATGGAGAAAAGTTGCCCAATAAATTCTAGAAGGTAAAAGAAAGACAACCTAGGAATCAATATTTGCCACATTTAATCCATAAAACAGGCTTCATGCATAGATAAGTGTTGTCTGGGATTCTGGTGTTGGAGTACTGCCCACAGTATACATGACATGGGGGAGTGGGGGAGGGTGGAGAACAGTTTAAGACTCCAAGGGCCTTGAGGAGTTGCAAATAGGTTTTGTGATAAGAACAAACTGCCTCTTGGAGACCAAGTAAGTCAGACCTATTTTCAACTTCTCTTCCAATCCTTATTAATTAATATGCCTATCATGAATATAAAATTCATAGATTCCAAAAGAAAAAAAAAACAGAGCCTTCAGTTTTCAAGGTTTATTTAGCACTGGTTCATAACAATATGCTTGGGAACTCAGATGAGCCTTCATACAGTTTTAAAGATCACTAGGCAGCCACACCCCAGTGGAACTTGATAATCTAGTCTCCTACAGCCTGCCCTGGCCTATAATCAATCCCTACCACCTTTCTGACTTAGATAAGAGAGGCAGTGAGATATGCTCAGCAATAAAAAAAAATAGATATTTAGCTCCTTAAGCATGGAGGAAAAAGTACTCCCTCTTGATGATAGACCACTTTATCAAACTGGACCTGCTATTCTACAAAGTCCACTCCAATGCCTTCCCTAAAAAGATATGATACAGAGACTTTCAGAATCTCCTGTGAGAAAGTGTGGCAAAACATGAAAGAGGCAGCAGAGCCAGGTGGAAGAATCTTCATTCATTTAAAGAACATGTCTAAGGATACTATGTGCTTGGCTCAGTGGGAAAGACAAAACTGATAAAGCAAGCCCTGCACCAGGTCACAAAGGAAAGGCCAAGAAGAAGGGCAGGGCAAAGAAGTTGGAAGGACTCTGGAGAGGTAACACCAAAGAATAACCTTCCCTCATATTTTCCTCAACAGAGCTGAGAACATTTTTGGTCTGGAAGAGAACAGAGTGTAGGCTTCCAAATCACTCTGACCCCAACAAACCTGTTTGCCCTTCCCAAATTTGAAAGGCTTCTGGTCTGCCCCCTCAGTCCACAGTCCAGCCATGAAATACTTTCTGCTCAAACCCACAGGGCATAGACAGCCAGCAGTACTCCAAGGTCAGCTTTCTTCCTCTCTGGCTCCGTCTAAGTTTTTTTTTTGCCAACTGTATAAACACAAAAAAGTCACTTACCAATGGAATTTTCCTACCTCAGAGGAGAAAGACCTGATGAGAAAGTGCAAGCCAAACCCAGGGAAAGGTAAGAACTTGGCCAAGTAGAGTCAGGCTTGGGAGTTAAGTGCAGCTGTGCCCACGGGGAGTTGGGGAGTCGTGGCCCTGGAGATGTCAGGCACTGGGGAGGTGGGGCCTCAGTGGAGGCAGGGCTCTAAGGAGGCTGGGCCCTTGAGGAGGTGAGGATTTGGAGAGGCCACGGCCTGGGAAGGGTGGGAAAGGGTAAAGGAGATTCCTTAACTGGAATCTGGGAGGAAATCTGGAGGTGGGCAATGGAAGACTAGTGGGGCCCTGCACAGGTGAGGAGGTGGACTGAGGGCTTAAACGGGACTTTGTTGCAGACTGTGACAGCCAGATGTGAATTTAGAAATAAACAACCTTCACAGAGTCCTGCATATGGAGGAAGTGGTGGTTTGCAGGAGGAGATTGTGGAGAGCCAGTTGGAGCCAAGCCTGTGGTAATTGGGAAGCCAGTACAAGATCCAGTTAGAGTCCACTCAGCAGTCCTTTAAACAGGATAGAAAGCACCCCTCCTCCACCAGCCACCTCTCACAGGATCTCCTATTATGTTCGTCAAACACTCCTATCCATAGGTTCCTCAAACACTCCCATCCATGCCATCCATATCCATCCACTCACCCTAGTTTCCCATCATTCCAGAAATAAAACTAAAAGGGAACTGGCTTGAGCTTCACCACAAAGGATTTACTGATACAATCATTCAGTGTTTATAGCACATTCTAACTGAGTATGCATTGAGCATTGTGCTAGAGGAAGTAAGGACAAAGATATAGTCCCAGGGTACAGAGCTTCATGTTCTAGACGTTCAAAACATAGGGTTCTAAGACCCGGAACAATGACCAAAGAAAGGTTCCTCCTTATTCCCAGAACATTAATCTTCAAACAGAGGCAAGACTCTCAGAGACAAAGAAGGTACTTAGAAACAGAGGGATGAATGCACAAGTGATAGACCCAAGAAGCCTTGTACCTCAGGGAAACAGGGCACCACTGCTGCTACTTGATAGTGCCGAGAGTCCTCTAAACCCTAAAGTAGGTTCCTTAAAGACTTGGGTGTAGTTTCAGGGAGGGGAGAGAAGGGCAGTGGCAGGTCCCTAAAGGGACAGAGTATTTACTACCTATACTAAGACAGCACATTGAAATTGGAACAGAAAGAATTGTTCCATTTGTAAGGAAGAACCTCCAACTGAGGAAAACCTACAAATTACATTGACCCTGCCCTAACACATCTCCAGTAAGTATGGGACAAGGGCACTAACTGAGCACCTCCTTTGTTCCAGGTACTATGCTGGGTAGTGGATGAGAGGCCCAGCCAAGACTATGGAGCCAGAATTCCTAGAGGCAAAGGAGATAGGCAGGAACTGGAAGGATGGCTGTCATGACAGAACAGTAGGGGAGGGGCATCTATGTGTTTGATTTGCATCTATTCCAACAGTCCTAGGATGTCTTCCCCTGCTTCAAGCTGAAATTTTTCCCAGATGTGCATCTGCTTGAGGGAAAAAAGGGAAGGTGCAGGGGAAGAGTCTCCCATTCCTTGCATCTAGTCCCAAGGCAATCTTTTCCATTCTCCCTGTGCTATTCACTACCTGCTGGGTAGAGAGTAGGTGGCGGGGGGTGGGGGGGTGGTGGTGTGGGGAATGCCAGGGCCTCCATACAATCAGCAGGTAATGAAAAAGGCACCCTCCTTCCCTCCCTCCCACAGGCTACCAGGGGTCCTCAGCCTGGATCTGTATCCATGCACCACCTTTGGTGGCCAAGCCCTTCCAGGTGGACTTGTTGCCATTTCTCGATGCTGCCAAGGAGTCTTCCACCATCACTCTTGCCTTTGCTGTGGTGCCCCGGCCTGACCACTGCCTCCACAGTGGACACAGCAGCTCTGAAGCCCCCACTTGTGTCCATACCCACAATCCCAGGCTGCTGTCTCTGCACCCTTGGCCTTGTAGACCCAACCTCAATGGTCGCCCAAGCCTGGATTGCATCTGTCTGGGAGAAGAAGACAAAGAGAAAGGGGCCCTACATGTGCACCCTTTCCGCAAAGGAGTTCCAGATGGCTACAACCTCCAGAGGCAGGAGGGCATCCACAGTGAGAGCCAAGGCTGGCGGGGTCCCCTCAGGTGCTATGGAGATGCCCACTGTGGTGCCCTGAGCCACCCGAGAGTTGCCAATTGAGCAGAGTTGGCAGGGAAGGGGAGACATGGGTGAGGGGCAGCGGAGAGGCCATTGGTGGACAGTGACTAGGACTGCTTTGAGAAAGCACATCTGGAAGAAGCACACCTGTGAAATGACATGCTTGGCAAGGCTTTTCTGCACTCTCCTGATGAAGTGCACTCTTTCCTTTCTCTGTCCTCTCTCCACAAAAACAGCTCCCTACTCCCCCAGGCTTCTCTCTCCCCCAGTTCACCTCTCCACACTTCATACCTGCCAAGTTTTGTGGCTCAAGTTATGCAGATTTTTGTGTTAATCCTAAGATCCATTTCCTGAGTGTGCAAAAAATGGTTCGGTGCTGATCTAGCTGCGTTTCAGGGATGAGACAAGCTCAGGGTCTCCATGCTACTCCACCATCTTAACTTGGTCTCGCTAAGTTTTAATGTTTTGTTTCTCCTTCTCCTCTCTCCTCCCTATCAGACCTGACCCCACCCACCTGTCTCCTCAGTTGTGTTGAAGCCCACAGGATTGTGGGCAGGGGTGGCAGAAGAAAGGAGTGGCTACTACCCTCACCCCTTTTCCTCCTTGTACTCTCCCCTGCCCTGCCTCCAGTGATGTGTGACTCTTTCCTTGATTGTCCTTACTCTCCTCCTTCCACCCCCACTACTGTCTACTACCTTTCCCTGGGAAGATGGTGCTTTTCTTTTTTGGGGGGGTTGGAGGAGTGGAAGGAGGGGAATCAAAGATTCTGTCCCAGAGACCAGAATACGTGAGACTGGAGAAGGTGAAAGAAGCAGGTAAGGCAAAGGTTTTGCCTTCATATGGTAGGATTGTTTGGGGTCAGGCCCTGAACATTTTCCTACTTGAAAATCTGTTACAGTAAAACAAGTCAAGAGGAGAAAAAGAAGGAGCAAGTAGGGTGAGAGGCAGGAAAGGACATGGGATTTCAGTGTACAGGCTCAACTGGGGGGACCCAGGGACTACAGGGGCTTCCTAGAAGTGGGGGGATGCAGCCACCTTGTTCCCATCCCTCTCCCAGCCCAATTGCAGCTCTGGACTGTTCTCATCTCCCTCCCCTGGGACAGAAGCTGTGGCCCCACAATGTCATTGCCTTCCTGTATCCCCTGCATGTTCCCATCATTCACTGCCTTCTTTTGCTTTGACCCATTACAATAAATTTTAAACTAAAATAACAAAGAAAGGGACAGAACTGTCCCAAGGCCGGGGGTAGGGGTGGGGTGGGGGATGAATGCAGAGGGTTCAGAGTTGGGGGCATAAGTCTCTCCTGGAGAAAGGAACAGAATGGGGGCCTGGCAGTTGGAGCCCACCCAGGTGATTTTACATGAAGTATCTGAGCCTGAAGGTATGGGAAGAGGGGAGAGGAGAGGAGGCAAAGGTGTGAGCCAGACACAGGGGAAGAGTCTGAAAGACACAGAGATAAGAGAAGCAAGGAAGAGAGATGGAAGGGAGGATAAGAGAGGGAACATGGATCTGAGTCTGGGGGAGGGAAGCAGGGAGGGAGACAGTCAGAAGGAAGAGTTGATGGCAGACTCAGTCCTGGAATATCTCAGATCAAAAACTGTTTGGAGTCAGAGACACAGACAGACAGACAGACAAATCTGCCTGAAAGAGATGAAGGTGAAGGAGGCAAAGTAGGAAGGAAGAAGAGAGGGCTATGGGTTGGCGGTGGGGAGGGAAGAAGACAAAGAGAGAGAAGGAGGCTGGTATGGAACAGGAGGAGAGAGCCAGGTCAGGGAGGGGGACATATATTGGCTTTATGATCCTCTTCCATCTCACCTGGCTCCATGCTGAGCTGGTTCCCTCTCAGGTGCTGCTAGGTGGCGGATGTGCCCAGAAAGCTGACAAGGTGAAGTTACTGCCATCATTGCCCCAGGCTCCTTCCCAGTGTCAAACAGTGATCCCAGAGACCGCTATATGTATATGAAGACTACTTCCCCTACCATCTCCCCCCAAATGCCACAGCCAAAAGATTCCTGAAGCACAGTGCTAAATGTTTCATGGTTAATGCAGCCTGGCACAGAGCGTGAATGAGGGAGTGGAGGCCAAGAAGAAAGCGAAGCAGAGGCAAGCAGGCAAGAGGGGCTGACAAGCTCTGGAGAAAGTGCTGGGGACAGATTGGTTTGGAATCACATGGGGAAGAGGGAGGAGAGGGTAAGAATCGGGACTATGCCTGCATTGAGAGCTAAATAAGCACCATGCAACGTATAAGCAAAATAACATACTAGTGACTGTCCATTAATTTGGGGTCAACAATATAGCCACCTTCTGAGGTGTCACCATCAATGCCTTCAAGCAGCTTTTCACTAAAGGGCCTCCCAAAATATACATATAAAACTCACAAAAGGAGAAACTGAGGCATAGATTAGAGACCTTGAATCCAGTGTACATGCCTCAATCTAGGTTTCAAGGAAACAGTGATAAAGCGACCAGACAAATTTGTAAGGACCTAAGAGTTTAATGGCAAGCCGGACTCTACCATTTCCCCCAAGGGTTTCCTGGGGCTCTACAAAGACTAGCTCCCCAGCTCGTCTCAGGGCCATAGGAGACCCTAAGAACATTAACTCAAGCAATCTAAAGGGGAATTACTCTCTCTCCCCGCCTTCCCTGCCAGCCACCTTTGAGGGTCTCAGAGGCCAGAAGCCTGGTTATAGCTAGAGCCCTAGGAGTCTCTTTAGCAGCAGTAGGGAGGGGAGACAGGTAACCTTCTAGAAAAGTCCTGCAGAGAAAACCAGGGAGCAAAAACCACCAGCTCCATCCCACCCCATGGGCATATAGAAGTTTAATAAATATTATAATGTCCAGGGCTCCATGCATTTAAAGTCAGGAGTTGGGCAATTATATTTTTTCTCCAAGTTCTACCCTTTACCCTCTCCCTCCCCCATGAACATACATCTTTTATGAAACACACTGAACCAGATCCTGGACATTAGCATTTGTCTTCTCTAGAAAGATGGGATTAATTTCAGCAAAAGAAATTTAGGATACACTTTAGAAAGAATATCCTTAGAGGTAGGGTTGGTAAATGCTAAAACCAGACACACACACACACACACACACACACACACAGCACCTAAATAGAAAAGGAAAGACCTTCCTATACTGCCTGTGGGATGGACCTCCAGATGATGTGTCCCACATCAGGGAACCAAATATTGTCTCTCTAAATAGTAGGGAGTTAATTAGTGTCTAACCCTTAGCTCAAGGAGGGAAATGATTGTTTCCCTCCCTCAGTCATAGCAAATCTTCTGAAGAAGGATTACACAGCCTGTATGTAAAAGCCCACATGTAGAAGCCTAGTTTGCTGTCCTATCCCCTGAGGCTTCCCTCTCCTGTCGGATCTCAACCTCTCAGCCCCTCTCAGTGTCCATTCTTACTCGCCCTGTGAGCCCAGCCCAGGGGGAGGGAAAGCACCCCAAGGGAGGAGAAGACAGGGTCCTGTTCTCTCGGATGTGAGAAGAGAGACATACAAGACAAGAAACCCTGGGGAGAGAAAAGCATATAAGTTAATAGAGTGTAGCCAGATCTGTTGAGGACTGAGGGAACTCTGGAAAGGAGGATGGAAACAGAGATGGAGAGTACAAGGCAAGATCAGAGGGAAGGAAATGCCAGATTTAGAGAGTGGGTGTGTGAAGGACTTGGAAGACAGGAGACTGATCTGCTCAGCAGGAATGGAGAGAATCAGCTGAGAAGATATCGAAGATGAGCATGAGGATGGTTTAAAATGCCTAATGCATTTAGATATGTACATCTTTACAACTATACACAGTTCTTTGGCATAAATCTCATGTTATCCTCAATACCAGGCTACAGGAGCAGGTTTTAGTGTGGCTATTTTACACATAACGCAACTAAGGCAGAGAGGTTATGGAACTTGCCTCAAGTCACAGAGCTGGTAAGGGGCTGAGCAAAGAATCAAATGACTGCACTGTGGTGCCCCTACCTACAGTTTCTGCCCTGGGAAGCAGCCAGGCTTGGAACCTGTTGTGTGAGGGAGAAGTGACCCCCAGAGGGCAAAAGACCTGCCTCCTGGGGCCCCTCTCAGCATGTTCTGCCCAGGAGAACTTGGCCAAGTTGAGGCCTCATCTGGGAAGTGGGGAGGTCATACCTTACCCTCTGAATATGAAAGGCTAAACCAGATCATTTACTGAAGTTCCTTTAGCTTTAAAATACAGAATTCAGTCCATGGAAGGGGTGGATGAGGGGATAACCAGGATAAAGGTCTCAAAGCCTCAGTCTTACCATTACCCCTCCACACCCCATTATGTCTCCCGTTCCTTCTTTCTGTATCCTGACCCCCAGTGGCCTCTTCCCCACCTGTCTAGGCCCTGGCAGTTGTCTCCCCCCAGCCATGGCTCACTAGACTATACAGTCCAGGCTCAGGCAGCCTCACAGAACATGAGGACACATCAGGGCCGTGACATCAGCCTAGCTTCTCAGCATCTTGTCCACCCAGCCCGGGGTCACGGTGGAGTTATAACCATGGTATATTTTACATTGCTACCCCACATAGAGCAGACCCTGTCTCCTCCATCCTTCTGCCTTCCTAACACACATTCCCTAACACACGCATCACCACCCACACACACACATGCACACCTGCATATTTCCTCCTCATCTGTCTCCAAGGTTCACATTCTGTACCAAAAGATCTTGCACTTACTGAGAGCTCTGACTTATCTGACCCTCTCCTCTCCATTTTCCTGCTCCTTGCTAACTAAATGAGTATCATTCTCCTTGTCTCTTAGTAAACCTTCTGCAGTTCTGTGTCTTCCTTCATCTTGCCTCTTTCGATCATTGATAGTCATCTATCACCTAAGTCATAGGGCTTTGTTTAGTAGTCCTTGACCACTCAGCTCACAAACATTTGCTGAGGGAACTCCCAGAGCTGTATGTTTTTCTGTTTGGTTCTTGGCCTCATCTCCAGCTGCCAGGAGCTCCCCCAGGGCAGGACACCTGCTCCTCCCTCTGGGTCTCCCCTCAGTGCCCAGCACACATATAGAGGGTAGAGTGTGTGACTCACTGATTCTGCTCCCTAGGAGAAAGGAGGGAACTGAGTAAGAAACCCAAGCAGGGACATCATCTAAGCCTACACTTCCCTGTGAGGTTTAGTATCAGGGAAGCAGGCAGCTGGAGGGAACCAATCTCTAGTGGGACAGTGCTTTCCTTTAGAAATCCCAGGACACCTGTGCATTTGTGTGTGTGCATGTGCGTGTGTGTGCGTGTGTGTGTGTTCGCATGCGAGCACACCTGACATGCAGGGAGGGGAGAGGAATATGTGGATATGAGGCTCCAGGAGTCCAGATCCTGTCTGGAGATGAGAGTACATGGGGAGCTGACTTCCACACCCTCTGTAGCCCCAGTGGACACAGACCCATGACTGCAGGGATAGAGGGCAGCCAGCTCTGCCACCACAGGATGAATGTAGGATGGACTTTGGGCAGCTTCCATCCTCCCTGGGGTCCAGTGCAGAAATCACATGGTTTCCTGTGTTCTGGTTCAGTCCAGTCCCCACCTTCCCTTCTTGTCCACATTCACGGGCATTTCCTGTGTTCAGAGTTTAGAGCACTCTTTAGGCTGAACCATATGAAATTCCTGATAGTTAGTTTTGGTTTATGCAGTCAATTACTTTGGTTCTTCTCTCTTTTAAAAATCCTTTTTACACCAGGCTAAGGAGACAGGGGAACAGTTTGATGAAGGGCAAAAAATAAGAGCTAATATTTATTGAACACATACTATGTGCTGAGTGTGTTGCATCTTTATCACAGCACTAATTCTCACCACAGTCCCCTAGAAATAATTATGCCCCTGCAATTATTTCTCACCTTTTACAGGTGAGTGGGTCCAGGTGAAGAGACTACATGGGGAGTAACAGGGCTGAGATTCCAACTCAGCCCAAGACCTCCTGCTTCACCACTCTCCACCCACACACCCAGGGGAGTCCTGGAAGAGATGGGACCCAGAAGGCGATGCCTGCAGATTCACAAGAAGGGAGAGGAGGAAACAAACCACACTGGAATTCTGGCAAGACCAGAAGAGCCCCTGTGGAAGGGAGCTGGGGCAAAGACCAGTGACCACAGCTGAAAATAGCAGCTTGCTATTCTGTTTACCTCCTTGGCATGACCTTAGTGAAGGACAGATGAAGGAAGAGAAGAGATAATGATACTTGGACAGCCAGGGCTCCTGCCAGGTGCCACTACTCCTGCAGACAGACAGACAGACACAGAGACACACATACACAACACACACCTTTGCACATATGCTGCCCTCTATTTGATGCATCCACACAGATGGAAAGACAAGAGCCTAGGTCACAAAGCCACTTGGCACAAAACTACCTGCATATACATCTTGCCCTCTAACACACACACACACACACACACACACACACACACACACACACACACAGCAGACATGCAAAATACATCTCTGGGTACCCTCCAGTGGGCCCCAATACCTCTCCTAGAAAATTCAGAACATCCAGCCTGGCTGTCAAAATCTGCCTGTCTCCATTCCTCTTCATTCTGGTTCCCCAATCCAACGGTTTATCCAGGCCAGCAAACTGTGTCCGGCCTGCCTTATGGTTTGTTCATCCTGCTTCACAAGTAACAGAGAGAGGTTCTCTTCTTCTTTTCCTCCTCTGCCCTATGTTCTGTTGGGTTTCTCCTTCTACACCCACCCATGAGTCCCCTCCTCCAGGCAGCCTTCCCTGATGAACTAACTGACTCTGATTCTGAATGTGCCCTTGTCCTTCGCACTTGTTGGTCTGTACTGGGTGCGTGTCACCACTCAAAGGTAACTTTGCATATTAGTTGCCAGGGAGGGGAACATAAGCTCCCCAAGGGCAGGACCATTTGAGCAAGTATTTCAGGCAAATGCAGGCCTCACCCTCCAGCCTCACCAGGCTGGGAAGGGAGCCCTACTACCTGATATCACAGACAGGAACATTAATCTGGGCTCCAGCAGCCACCAGGAATGTCTCCCTGTGTCACATGCTGCAAGTATCTCCTTTGAATGACCTTTCAGAGACATTTTGGAGGAAGGCACATCATCCACTGTGTCTTCCCACATTAACCTGGTTTTTAACTGGAAATACTGCTTCCCAGCAGGGTCCTCACCTTATTCTCCAGCCTCTGGGAAAACTTTGCAATTCTCAAAAATTAGATCCACCCTAAAGGACAAACATGTGTCTCTGGTGAGGATGCTTAGAGCTGTGCTGCAGGCTGTGAAGGTGACCCCACAGAGGATGCCAGGTGACCAGGCACCTGCAGCAGCAGTTGTAAGTGCTCCAGTTTAGAAGATGTTTGTGTGGAATAAGTTCATTGTACCTAAATAAAAGAGAGAGAGACAAGGAGAGGCTTGAGGTCCGCTGAAAGTGCTTTGCCTGAAGAGTGTGGGGTGTACAGAACAGTAAGCCTGGGAGCTTTGCTCTGCATCCCTGACCAGAACTGCCCAGTGGCTCCTTACAAACCTCACACATGCACATGGGGCATCGGGTCCAGGGAGGGTATGCGGCATGCCTTTTACTACAGGAAGGGGAACAGAAAATATGTGTGTCTCTCTTTTATCCCCTCATAACCTCTAACCATTCTTGTACATAGGAAGCGCTCAATAAAGTCATTGGTTCTTATTATCTAGGTCTCCCAAAATAAGCACTCAAACCAGTGAAACTCAGTCCCTTTAAATATTTCTTCTCACAGTCCCCCCAACTATCTCACCCCTTGAACCTCAGTATCTATCCCCAGGACAATTTCCCTGTCAAGCCTTCTAAGCACCCCAGTGATCATGGGGCCCCAGCTCAGTTCCCAGTCATTCCAACCCCCCTCCTCCATCATTTACTCAGTGTCTCTCCCTCCTCCTCTCTCCCTTTCCAGGGGGCAACTTAGCCCCCTGGGTGTCTCCCCAAAGACAGGCAGTCACTAATGAGCACTGAGCACTAGAAGGGGAGGATCAAGGGCAGCCTAGTGGGTGGGAGGGGACTCCAGAACTAGCAGATAGGGAGTCCTGTTAGCATCTGTCAAATATTCCATCTCCCTCCAGCATCCCTGTCTCTTGACTCCTGGCTCCTGCCAATCCATCTCCCTGCTGAGTCTGATGGAGTGAGTTCAGGTGAAAACTCACAGAAGACTGGTCTGCTCCAGACCCATTTTCTCCAGGAAGGTCACTATCCCCACCATCTTTCTTTGAAAACTCCCAAAGACTCTGGGAAACTGAGGCTGTACATTGAACGAAAGGATGAAGAGAAATTGTTCTCTCTGTTTAATATCTTGATTTCAGCCCATGTGTCCACTGCCCTTCAACAAAAGCAGAAGTGAATACTTCAGGCAATGGCACAGAGAGTGAAATCTCAGGAAGACTATCCCAGCCTTAAGGAGGTTCTGAGTGTCTCATGAAACCAGTGGAAGTGGGAGGAAAGATATAGTTGGATGATCAAAGATACCCTTTTGTTATATAAGGAATTTCTACTGGGTGGGGGGGGGGGTGCTGGGCAGGGGAGCAGCTCTAGAGACTTGATGGGAAACTTCTCAGCAGTGACCTGCAAGGGCTCATGGGCCACAAGAGGGCAGCAGAGAATGGTTTTCCCTGCAGAGCCAGCCCTGGGCCCTGGGTGCGGAGATAGGCTGGGGGAGTCTTCGGCTCCACCAAGAACCCATGAATTTCCATTTCAGGAAAACCCTCCTGCAGCCCTTTCCACTGGCATCTCTTATTGTCTTTGGGCCCTGAAATGCCCACAACACTATGCTGTGCACACACTCACCCTCAGCACACACACCCCTCTGCCCCTCAGAGTCCCATAGCCCCTGCCCCTCTCTTCCTACTTTCTGAGCTGCAAGAGGAGCTTTCCTTCATTCATAATTTGCTCTTTTCCTGTGTTTCCAGAGCTCCTCAAAGCTGCAAACAGCGAAGTACTTTCCCCTGTTTGAATCTGGTCCCTCCTACCACAGCCTCTGTTTCCATTTCTCCTGGCATAGTTTGAAGTGACAGGGGAAACAGAGGGAAAACTGGTGGTTTCAGAACTCCCTTCTCTGAATCTGCCCTGTTGATCATGGCCCTCCTGCCCAGGAAAGGACTGACCCATCTGTGATCCACCAGCTGTAGCCCCATATCCTTTCAGTGTCCCTACACTCTGGACCCACTTCCTTATCCAGAAGAAACTACTTCCAGGCTTGTGGATGCAGGTGCCAGAGTTCAATTTCACAAATGTGGCCTGGGCTTATGAGGCACTAATTGCAACAAGAGGATTTGAGTTAAACCCATTAAGAACTTCCCAGCACAAGGGGTCTGAAAGCTCAGCTTGTGTGAAATTCAGTAAGATTGCATACATGGGCCTTCCCAGAAGACTCCAAGAGACAAGGACTTGGTTTGGACCTGTCTGGTAGTACTGACTAGAGACAACAGTTTTCTCTGTGACTGTGGTCATCCCAGCCTCAGAAGGTGGTACACAAAGACTTCTGGGGACTCTAAGGCCTCAGGCAGAATGGGTGGAGCCTAGAGGTAGGAATACCACCCTGGTTAGATCTTTCCCTAGAACTGGGGGTAGGGACAGGTAAAGAGAGTAGGCCTGAACCATCCACTGTCTGGTCACCCTCCCACCCTGGCCCAATATCTTCATGGTCCTCCCTCGTCAGAGCAGGACCTCTGAGCTCTTCCAATGCAAGCCCTGAGTGAAGGCCTCAGGACCCAGTCTCCACCCAGCCTCCGATCCGGGACCCTGATGCCATACCCCTGTGCCTGGCAGGGCAGAGACACCCACTGTTCGGGCTACCCAATCTCCACACCCCAAACACTAAGAGCCTTTCTGTTCTTCCCTCCCACCTCACCCTACCCCATAACACAGCCTGAAACATGCTGGAAGTTTGCACAAGTCAAAGGTATCTTCACCTCTGAGTTCAGGCTCCCCTGGGACCACACACACACACACACACACACACACACACACACACACACACACACCTGCACATGCACACACACAGATGCTCATACTCATACATACACACAGACACATAACCTCAACTATACACATATACACCCTCATATGTCACAAACATACTCACATGTATGCAACTCAAAGACACTTTTCTCACAAACTCATACATTTATAGACAGGCTTCACACATAAACATATACATACTCGAACACTCAAACAACACACCTGTGCATACATGCCACTGTGTTCCTTCTTAGGATCCAAAGCCCAGTCCTTTAGATTCCAGGGGCCTAGAATGTTCAGGAAAAGGAGGGAAACCCACAGGAAACCCATTTCTAGTTTCCTGGTCCACACTGGAATTCCTTTGCTATATTCCTCTTCCTGCTGCAGAATCTCTAGGACCTGGGCCCACCCATGGAAGCAGAACCTGCAGAGATAATACATTCGTGCACACAACAAACACTTTTGGGCCTCTACCTTCCATTCCCCACCTCACCTCCTGCCCCCATCCCCAGGCCTGAAGCTGAGGCAGACACATTCAAGACAACTTCTGGCCATGGTAGAGTGGAAACAACAAAAGCTCAGGATTCAAGGACCTGAGTTCACATCCTGCTTTGCCTCTTAATATGCTGTATTATCTTGAGCACTTGATACAACCTCTCTGAGCCTCAGTTTCATCACATGTAAGGTGGAATTAATAAAATTTACCTAATAATTCTTTGAATATTAAAAGGCAGGTAAAGCTTTCATCAGCAAAGTGTCCACCCACAGAAAGTGACCCCATTCCATCCTCCCAAACTCTGTGCTGATCATCTCCCCAACACCCTTCCAGTCCTTCTGTCCCTGAAACAGAAACCCAGTCTCTTTCAGCCTCAGACCCTCAGTGGTGCACACCTTAGGAGGCATGATCTTCAACTTGGCAAGCTCCATTCAACTCACCACCCCAACACTGGCCCCTGCCTCTCCTGGTCCATTTCATCTGGCACCCTTTTGCAGGTTGCAGTTTCCTTAATAACCATTAATGGGGCTGACCATGGCCTAAATGTCTGCCCTGGGCCTGCACATCACATGGACTGAAGGGCTAATAATCCCCCAGAGAGCCATCCCAAGGAAAGTCATCATTAATTTCTGTGTATTACTCCAATTTCAAGACATTCTTTATGAACAGACAGTGCAGGAGAGTTATAGGACAGCACTTGCTGTGCTAAGCAGATGTGGAAGAGAGAGTGTGTCCCCTGGAATATAAACAATTCCTCAGATGAAATCCCATTAGATTCTGCGCTCACAGTTGGGAAGCAGCCCAGCCCGCCCCCACCCAGATGGGCACACCCAGCAGGTGCCTGGGTAAGGGGAGCAGGAATCACAACCCATCCTTTGCTGCTCAGGTGGTCTTCTCAGCTCCCCTCCAGAATCAGGACTCAGCTGAGTGGGAAGTGGCTCTAGAGGTCCTACCATCACCTTCCTGGGACCCTCCAAGGACCCACAAACACCCACAAACTCCCTTGCTATCCCTGCCACAGGCTTTATTTCCTATATTCCTCCCAGACTCTGACTGCTTCTGAAGTGCTGTCTTTGCCTTCTCCCAGTGGGATTCTCCTCCAGTCCTTGCAGAGTACCCACCATCCTGCTGGAGGTTTATTTGCTTTGGCTTCTTGTTGCAGAGAAACTGAAGACACTTGGGTCTATTGGTGAACATGTTTTATACTTCATTAAAAGATTGTGCTATAACAGAACATATAGCATAACAGTAGTCACCTCATACAACTTTTGTATTAAATAGGTGATCACAAAAAGTGTTTGGAAAAAGTATAGGGCATAGTACTCAGCACATGGAGCTATTATTTTCATCATTTTGTGGGCATGGAGGTATGAAGAGGTAATACATAAAAGAGTTTTTCTTTTCCCTTAGGGGTTTTTAAATCTCATCAATGAGACAAGATAAACACATGGAGAGATAAAGAACATGGAAACCTAAAACTCTTATTTGAGCCCTAACATGCAATTTATTTTCCTGAATCCAAGCTATTTTAAAATTTTCAGCAGATTTCAATGCTCTAATAATTTTTCCTTCCGTCACTCATCAACCCCATGCCTCACTGCCTTACATACATCATACATTCACCCTGGCCTTTCATTTCAGGAGTTGACTGGAGAATTCTTCAGATAAAAAAAAAACATTTTGAAACTTCATTTGGTGCATTTCCCTGTTTCTGGGCAGGAGACCATCTGAGGCATTCGAAACCCAAGTGACACAGCCATACACACGGCTAGAGAGCCTGCTCCCTCCCATCTCCCCTGTCACCCTGTAATCTCAGAAAATTCTTCCTTATGTTCAGTCTCAATCTGTTTTCCTTCTATGTTGGCCTCTCTTTATCACTCATTCTGATTGGGAGAGAGGTACACAAACCCTGCAAAACTTAAGAAAATTCTGAAGTGCCCACCGGGTAACATTGTTCCATTGCTTATTGCTCCAGGTCTCTGCAATTATAGGTCTCACATAGTTTGTTATTAACCCATTAAAAATCATCAAAATATCTCTTAAAAAGAATTAGTTTTGTCCCTACAGGAGTTTAAACCCTTTTTCAGCCATTGGGTTTCTCTTTAAGATTTTGAAAAATGAAATTATCCTAATTTCCAGGACAGATAGTTAAGAACTCCTATTTCAATTCCCCAACCTCCGTAGCCTTCTCAGTGTCATCGCGTTATCATGCATTTGACTAAGGGACAGTACAACCCTGAGTTGGGCCATGACTGATATGACCTCCCCCGTCCCTTTCAGGCCATCATATGAAGTAGGGGAAACAGAATTGACAGCTGTCCTGACCTACCCAACACTTGCCCCAGGGGAGCCCCTGAGGACCAGGAAGACTCCAGCATAAGCATGGCAGGCATTTTCCCAAAGTGGGCAGAGTGTCAAACCTGGCACAGTGACTGGTTTGAGAGACCTGGGGATAGGAGGGCAGCCAGGGCCCACATGTCTCCCTCTTCCCCAAATTCAATTTCCCCAACCTAGACCCCTCCTCTTATGTTCTCAATTCCAAAGTTTTCATAACTTCCAGAGTACTCATCTGAGGTCAGACACCTATCATCCATCATCTAAGGCCAGCACTACTCACACCCAAAAGGGCATACAAATCACTTTGGATCTTGTTAACAATGTATATTCTGATTCTGTAGATCTGGTTGGGGCCTAAGATTCTGCATTTCTAACAAGCTCCCAGGTGACACCCACACAGCTGGTCCATTACCATACATTGAAGAGCAAGGATCTAGATGACTGTAGCAGGTGCTATAACTGTCTCCCAGGAGAAGTCCATCTATTCACACTGTTCTGTATGTCCTCTATATGGCAAAGACAGTCATAACTCATCCCATCCTGATTTGGGAATCTCACTCCATGGCACAAAACAAAATACAAATCGGGCTCATAAATTCCCTCCAAATGTGAATAAATACATCCCTCACAAGTGTGTCATTCTTTCATGAGTCCTAAAGGTCCATGTACCCTAGAATTATTGTCCCATTTCTTTTCCAACTCACTTATCCATATTTTATTTTCCAAATTGTTCTATAGGCATCCTCCTCCAGATAGTGTCTCTCAACCAATACCTCTTTCTCAGTTTCTACTCATACCTTCCCTTCCAAAGTAATGATGTCTCCATCTCTATCCAGTTACTAATTTAAGTTCATTTTCCACCCCATTTGGGGGTGTCAATTTTCTCTCCCCAAAGAATCTTAGATTCTCTCACAAGGTTTTTACACAAGTCTCTTAAAAAAGTATCTAAAGGAGTTGGTAAATATATAATAATCCTGCCTCTACAGCCTTCCCTGGAGGCACCTACTCCCTGTGAGAATATGAGAAATTCCACAAGTAAGAAAGTAGCTTCATATCCCTCCCTTCCAGGGCAGGACCCATACACAAATAGAGAACACTGGCCCTCCTATGCCAACCATAAACCTCTGTCAAGAAAGATGCCTGTTGTGCCCATGTTGAAGTTGGTCTCCTCTTCCAGGAGTCCCTGGAGTCAGGTAAATTTGGTTGGGCCTTCTATGAATTTGCTACTTCTGGACCCTCTCCACATCCCATGGGAATATACAGAGCAGGACCAGGGAAGGCCCAATCAGCCTTTCTCCTGAGATAGCCTTGTATTTTCCATGTTGCTCTTTGAATGAACACTGTTCTTACTGTTGGGTCTACAGGAAGGGGAGAAACTACTCCTTGCCCTGAACAAGACTCCACTCTGATGAATCGGACAGGACAGTAACCAGAACTCAGACTGAGCCACACAAAGCAAAACTAGAAGTGCCTGGGTACACTTCTAGATGTATCTAGGTACAGACCTAGGTACAGGTCTAGATATATTGTTCTGGATTGAGAGAAAGGCTGTTTGTCAATGAAGTCTCCCAGAAGATTGTTTTAAAGGAGAGGCACAATGCTAGCCTGAAAGGAAGGACAGTATTCTATACCAAAGAAAAATGTGAGAGTTAATTCAATTTAACAATTCATTTCTCATTATGTGCCTGGTCCTGGGTGATGCTTTGGGGAAGTGAACAAGATACACTCCTTACCTATGGTCAGGAAAAAAAAATAAGGAAAATAAAGACACACAGATAACTGTGGTATTTTCTTCTTTTATTTCAGCCTTATTGAGGTATGATTGACATATAAAGTTGTAAGATATTTAAAGTGTACGTTGTGGTGATTGGATAAGCATATACATTGTGAAATGGTTCACTATGCTTTCACCACTGTGAAAGCATTAATGATGGTATTTTAATCTAAATTTTTCATGAAATGAAGTAAATGTTCAAAGGGCACCATATTTCAATGGCTTCATCTTTACACATGGACAAGCTGGAGTCTTGGTCTTCAGTGTGAGGTCCCTGGAGAAGACCCCACCCAGGCCTACTGAATTCCAAATGCTAGAGGAGGAGCCCAGCAATGTGTGTTTCACAAGCCCTCCAGGTGAGCTGACACCAGTTCAAGTTTGAGCACCATTGTGCAGACTGCTATTCCTGGCTTCTCTCCACCCACCATCTTTCATTGTGACTTTGATTAGTGGGTTGAAGAGACAACACTGAGCATGCCCAGCTCAGCCCCTTCGCAGTTCTTGGTTTTTTTTTTTTTTTAATCCAGAACCAATCAGCCCACTGGACACATGTATTCTACATTGCTCACAGAAGAAAAGCAGGTTTTCTCCTGTGGTGGGAGGCAGAAGGTACTCAGCGCTGCTTATGATGAGGACTAAGTCTGCCTAATTTAGTGATGCAGGACTAGCAAGCCAATCATGTTTCATATCTAAAGCTGACAGTTTATTCACCTATGTCTTGGGTAACAGTTGGTTCCAGACATAGGAGGGAGAAATGCAGGGTTTTTTGTTTTTTGGTTTTTGTTTTTTTGTTTTTTATTGAGCAGAATGCAGGTACTGAGTGGCTTGCTCAAGGTCACATTGCTAGTTAGTGGTAGAAACAAGACCAGAACCCAGGATACTTGGCTCTCAGCTGTGCACTTTCTGAGCAGGTGGACCAAAGCAGACAACTGTAGAGAAACTGCAAAGTTCAAGAATACATAAATAGCCAAGTAGAGGAACAAACCCCAGGGCTTTACACCATGGGTAGTGGGTTTAAAGCCAAAGTGCTTTGTGCTTAGAGGAAAGCCCTGGCTCCAATCCACCTGTGTGGGTTCTGTTGCACGCCCACTCCCCTCCCTCCCACTGCCAAGGGTCAAGCTACATAGCCTGCTCAGTGGAGTCTGAACAAACATTGCCTCATTCTCCTAGTGTCATTATCTCTGCCTACAATCTCTCCCTAGTACCCATGTGTGGCAAAATCCTATCTATCTTTGGAGAGGGATAACCCAAATATCATTCGTTTACAAGGATGTCTCTGATTTCACCAATCAACTCTCATTACTGTGCCAGCCACAAATGATCACCCTCCACTCTGAATTCCCAAGACACTTTATTTGTGTATTACTTATGATAGTTTTATACTTTATGTTACAGGTATACTTTACCCTTTGTATTAGAATATAAGCTCTTGGAGTGGCTGGATGGATTTAGGGTAAGTGTCTGACATCAGCTCAGGTCATGATCTCACGGCTTATGAGTTTGAGTCCGTGTCAGACTCTCTGCTGTCAGCATAGACCCTGCTTCAGATCCTCTGTCCCCCTGCTTCTTCCCCTTCCCTACTTGTTCTATCTCAAAATAAATAAATAAAATTAAAAAAAAAAGAATATAAACTCCTTAAAGGTAGGGGCCATATTTCATCTTTATTTTTGTATTTTTTCTAGTTTCCTTTATGTTATTAATTGAAGTATAATTAACATATAGTGTCATTATATTATTCTCAGGTGTACAATATAAGGATTCAGCAATTCCATAAATTTCTGAGTAATCATAAAGATAAGTGTACTCTTTTTTTAAATGTTTATTTAATTTTTGAGAGAGAGAGGCAGAGCATGAATGGGGGTAGGGGCAAAGACAGAGGGAGACACAGAATCTGAATTAGGCTCCAGGTTCTGTCAGTACAGAGCCCAATGCAGGGCTCAAACCCATGAACTGTGAGAATGTGAACTGAGCTGCAGTGGGGTACTTAACTGACTGAGCTACCCAAGCACCCCAAGATATTTTTTATTACTTAAATTCCACATATGAGTGAAATCATATAGTATTTATCTTTCTCTGCTGGATTTGTTTCACTTAGCATTACATCGTCTAGGTCCATCCATGTTGTTGTAAATGGCAACATTTCATTTTTTCAATGGCTGAGTATTTTCTACCATATATATATTAATGGACAATTGGGTTATTTTCATATCCTGGCTATTGTATGTAATGTTACAATAAACATAAAGGTATATATATCTTTTCTTATTCATGTAAAGAAGAAGCTTTTGCACAGCAAAGAAAACCATACACAAAACAAAATGGCTACTTACTGAGTAGGAGTGGATATTTGCAAATGATATATCCAGTAGGGTTAATATCTAAAATATATAAAGAACTTATACAACTCAACATCAAAAAATCCATTTATAAAATGGACAAAGACCAACAGACACACGAAAAGATACTCATCATCACTAATCACCAGAGAAACACAAATTAAAACTGCAATGAGATATCACTTACTTTGTCAGATTGGCTAAAAGAAAAAAAGGTAAGAAATAATAAGTGTTGGCGAGAATGTGGAGAAAAAAAAACTATCATGCACTGTTGGTGGGAATGTAAATTGGTGCAGTTTCTAGGGAAAGTAGTGTGCAGGTTCCTAAAAAAAAATAAAAATAGAATTACCATATAGTCCAGTAATATCACTACTGAATATTTACTCAAAGAAAACAAAAACACTTTTCTAGTTTATTTTAATAATATATTTTTTTAAAGCCAGTAAGGCCAGTGAGCAGCTACAGACAAAACTGTAAAGTAGACAAGTAAAAAGAGAGAGAGACAGAGACAGAGAGAGAGCAAAGACACATCCTTCACTCCACAATAAGTACAGAACTCTATTAGTATTCCCTCACCAACATCCCATGGGAGTCCTAGCTTTCCATGCACTCAAGAGTACTCTCCAAAATCGTGCAGGGACAAGCTTGCATTTAGGTGTGATGATGTAAAAGTGAATATATACCGTCACTGCTGAGACCAAGGTCTATAGTTTTGGTGCTAAATTAAGTGGGGTTAGCGACTCGGCTGTGCAGGATCCCATAGCTGAAGTAGATAGCAAACCCAATCAGCATGGAGACACCAAATCGGGCCCAGGTGTCAGCTGTCATCTGCATCATAAGGCAAACATTCACAAAGACACTCAGTAGTGGGAGGAGAGGCAGAGCAGGGACCTTAAAGGGAAGGCGACTGGAGCTCTGTGGCTGTCTCCAGATGACCCCAGTGATCCCAATGATGAGCACCAGGAGCACCACAACCACTGAAATCCACACTGGGTCTCCAGAAAGCAGAACTGGCCACTGGGCCAGCACCAGGCAAAGAAGAGTGAGCAGCAGAACAAGCAGTGAGGAGCAAACATAGACAACCCGGCCAGAGAGTGGAGTGGGGGAGGAGCTGCCTGTGAAAAGTAGTTCCTGTAGAGTCAGCTGCTCTGCTGCAGGTCCATTCTCCTCCCGCACCTCTGCTTCATTTCCCCCATTCTTCACCTCAGGCTGATACCTGAGGATGAGGATACAAATAGCTACCAGGGAGTGAGTAAACAGGGTCCCAATGGACATGAAGTCCACAAGATGAATGAGTTCAAAGAAGAATGCAATGACTGCTGCCATAATGCCCAAGACCACAGTGGCCACAATGGGGATATGTCTGCTGGTGTGGGTCCTGGCAAGGACATGGAACAGGAGGCCATCCTTTGCCATCACAGAGATCACCCAACGTGCAGAGAACATATCATTCAAGATTGTAGTGAAAAGAGTACAGAGAGCTCCAATAGCCACAACATAGCAGGCAGGGGCCCAGCCAATATATAGAAATGCCTCAGGCAAAGGGCTCCCAGGTTGGAGCTGGTAGTAAGGCACCATAAGTGTAAGTGCTGAAGTGACACAAAAATACATCAAAAAGCAGATGAACAGTGAAATCACAATGCCCATGAAGATGGAACGCTGGGGATTCTGGGCTTCCTCAGCTCTGGTAACAATATTGTCAAAACCTATAAATGCATAGAAACAGGTAGCTGCTCCACGGAGAATCCCCTCAAAGCCAAAAGGCACAAATCCTCCATAGCCCAGAGGGCCCAAGCTTGAGGTGTCATTGAGTCCAGCCTTTATGTAGTCCTCTTCTGTGAGCTTCCAGTTGTGCAGGTCCCCTTTAATGAAGCCAGAGATGATGACAAAGACAAGAATCAAAAGGCTCACCAATGTGATCACTTTGGTAAACAGTACTGACTCCCTAGCCCTCAGAGCCAGCACTCCGGTAAGCAACAACACCAGACCCATAGCAAAGAAGTCTGGATATTCTGCAAGTACCTGTTGAACATGCAGTAAGATACTCTCATGCAGGGTCTGAGAGATCTGGTTCCCAATCAGGTAGTCAAAAGCTCTTGTCCATGCCCGAGCTACACTGGCTGTCCCAGCAACATAGGAGAGGATGAAGTTCCAGCCAGTGATGAAAGCCCAGAGTTCACCTATAGTGACATAGCTGTAGAGATATGCAGAGCCAGAATGGGGAACCCGGACAGCAAACTCTGCATAGCACAGCCCAGCCAATGCACAAGATAGGCCAGCCACCAAAAAGCAGATCACAGTGGCTGGTCCTGCTTGATTGCTGGCCACTTCGCCAGCCAGGAAATACACACCTGCACCCAGAGTGTAGTCTATACCCAGGGCCACTAAATCCAAAGTGCTTAGCCATCTGAGAGGGGTAGGTTCAGTTTTCTTTTCCTCCAGCGTACATCTGCGTACCAGCATTTGACCAAATCTGCGAAGTGCCCGACGCAGCATTCTGGCTGGAACTGAAGAGGATTGTAGGATCAGAGAGCTGTAGCAAGTCCAGGGGGTACAGAGTCTGGTATCATCTTCAGTGAGGCTGAGTTAAGCTTATGGTTTGGGGCTGCTGAGTTTAGCTTCTCAGGCTTCAAAGCTGCTACGCTGTATTTCTTCTGGTATGTGCTGTCCCTCCACAATGCCTAAGTAAACAATAACTATTTACTGAACCCATTTCCAACCAACTGACCAAAGATCAAAAGTCCCATAGCACCTGTTGCAGCACAGATTTTGCAGAGAGCGACACCAAAGGACATCATAGACAAATCAACCCTGTTTCTCTCCCCCCACCACAAAAGAAGTGCCAAATACTTCCCAACATTCTCTTATTTTATACACCACATGACACCAGCCCCTTTGGGTTCATCTAACTCATGCAGCTTCATGTACTGATTAAGCTATAAGAGGGGCACCTGGGTGGCTTAATGAGTTAAGCATCTGACTTCTGATTTTGGCTTAGGTCATTATCTCACAGTTGTGAGATCGAGCCCTGCATCAGGCTCCATGCTGGACATGGAGTTGGCTTAAGATTCTCTCTCTCTCTCCCTCTGTGCCTCATTCACTCATGCTCTCTAAACAAACAAACAAACAAATAAAGCTGTAAGACACAAAAGAACATGAATTTATTGTTCATAATTACATGTGGGATGTTTGCACGGTGCTTGAGCATGAGTTATGACACATTAATTCACAAACCAGAGGGCCTCAATTAAAGACCCATTTTTAAATATCACCTGAGTTTAAAATACAAATATGGTCCCCAGTCTTAAAACCCTTAGCCCCAACATAAGCTACCCAAGGTCAGATGGCACTTTGCCCCCTTTTCTCCTCATTCTGCATCATCCATTTAGTTGTACTGATGGCAAAGAATGTACAGTCCAACCCTTCACTTTACCCATCTAGGCCCACAGGGGGCGCTGTGAGAAGAGAGGAAGAGGGAGAAAGAGGCATGGCCTTCATAACTACCTGCAAGAATCAGAGGACAAGGCTGCCTGGTGAGGAAACTCTGGAGATATAGGTGCAGCAGCCAATCAAGGGTCCATTACTAAGTAGGGAGAAGAACCAGAAAGGTGGTTTTATGAATGCTGACATTAATTAAGCCTTATTCAAAGCAACAAGGCAAAATTTACTACAACTTTTATAAGTTGTAGTAAAGTTTTAAGTAAAGTTTTATAAGTTTTATAAACCATGGTCTATGAGACTATGATGGGTAGGGAGAAAAGAAGTAAGTCACCTAGCTCAGTAGCTCACAACCAAACAATTCCTCTGTCTCCTCCCTCTCTGGGTTCCAGGAAAGTGAGTTCACTTCTGCAGACATTCTCCTCATTGTCATTCTCCTCATTGTCCACACTGCTCTATAACCACTTTGCCTCATCTGTGATGTTAGCTTCCAGCAGCTTGGAGACCCTGCCTGCTCTAGGAGCTTGTATTAAAACACTCACTTAAAACTCCCTATTAAGTTTTCACAAGGGTTTTTAACTCACTCAAACCGTTGTCTGAATATGCCAAATATCTGGTTCCTCTTTTCCTTTTCTTTGTTGCTGCTATTCAAATGGCCCCTCCTCAAGCAGAACAAGGCTTCAGGTGAACAATTCACAGCAATGACCCAGGAATGAGTAGTTCAGAACAGAAAAAAACAAAGCCTTGCAGCCCCCTCTCTCCTCCCTACTCAGGCTTTGGTTTTGAGAGAATTTTGGCAAATGTCAGAGGTTTCTAAAGATGGAAAGATCAAATCAAAATGGAAAAGTCTCTTCTACAGATTATCAAAAGGAACACTTGACTTATGGGTCTGACCTTCTGTCTACAAATCCATCTAAATTCCTTCTGTGCTGCCCACCAGCTCCAACGTTATGATTTACCAACAAGCTCACGAGATAGATAAGGAGGATCAATTGTTCACTCATGGAACTTTATACAGGATAAATGTGATTGACGTATCTCCCACCTACCCCCAGGCTTCAACCCTTCAGTGATTCCCACTGCCCTTCCTTCATAATCCTTCTTTCCTTCATCATCTGACTTGTGCTGATCCCTCCAGCCTCGTCCCTTGCCAAGTTCCTGCACAATTTCCCAGTTGTGAAATTCCACACTCACCCTGTTCCCTGCCTGTAATGCCCTCTTGTCCCCTTCACATAGCTAACCCCCACTTCTCTTTCAGTTCCCAGCTCAGATGTTGCTTCCCTAGGAAGCTTCTCCAGACCTTTATGCTGCCCTTCCTGTGTGCTCTCATAATGCTAGGGTTACTCCGTGTGCCATTTTCCCTAATATGTCAAAATTCCAGCTCAGCTGCCTAACTCCATTAGACTGTGAGTTAGGTACTCAATACATATTTTGTTGAACATGTACAAACTGAGAAGAGAAACCTGAAAGAACACAAAATCTATAATTGCTATCTACTTGAATTTGAGATACATACTTTGTAGCCAAGCAACCTTTATAAACCTGACTCAGGTAAAAAATTTAAATGGTATTACCTTCCTTATAGAAGGCAAGCAAAATCAAAAGTGTGAAGGGAAAACCACCTGTGATAAAACCTTGACTGTATATCATTCATGGCAAGTATAAGCCACACATAGGTCATTTGCCTTTGATGACACTTGTTTAAAAATATCAGGCTACCTTGGGTTACAGGCAATGAACAACTCATGCCCAGGTAGAGAATCCCTACTTTTCTGAAGGCATTATGCTCAGGTCCTATAATCTAGGTGGGATGTCCTAAGGCAGAGGTTCTGACTTCGGGAGACAGAGGGAGGCATAATGAAGACACCTGGGGACATTTTCAAATGTCATATCCTCTCACTCTGGAGATTCTTGTCCACTTCCCATGACTGCTCTCAACCACCCAGCTGAGAAGAACAGTCCTCAATTTGAAAGTGAAGAGATTCTAAAAGCTTTCTTCACAAAAAGGCAGCACAGTTTAGTAGGTAGGAGTAAGTTTCTGAATGTAAACTGCTCAGGTGCAAATCACAACTCAACCTCATACCAGGTGACTCTGGACAAATTAGTTCACCTCCAGGGGCTTTAGTTTCCACATCAGTCAAATGGGAATAAAAGCAAATACTGCATAGGATAATTGTGAGGAGTAAATAAAATTATGAGTATAAAATACTTAGTTCAGTGCCTAGCAAACACTATGTACTTAATATAATCTACCAAATATTTAATATGAAAATCTGCTATAAAGTCTTCAAGCTTTGAAAATAAATTAGTCTTTGCATATGTCTATCTTCAAAATCATCCACTAAAACTCAAGCCTGTTAGCTAGCCATCGTGAGACAATGAATATGGTTTTATTCCATATATTTTGCCTTGAAACTCTACAGACACTAATTAGATACCCTCATACATGCTGTTGCTAATCACTTGGGGGTCCTAGGCTTACTGCGTTAGAGAAGGCATTGAAAAATGTAAGGCTTTAATATAATAATAATAACAATAATAATAATAATAATAATAATAATAATAATCTGTAATCATAGATGCCTCATCTTATTTCTGGAAGAGACAATGCTGGGTACTAGAGAGGGAAGAGCAATGAACATTATGTTAGAGATTTTGGATATGAGCCCTGGATCTTCTACTTGACTATAGAAACAAGGTAATTTGCTTAATCTCTCTAAGCCTCAGTTTCCGAAACTTACTTTTATTGGATCAACATGAGAATTTGATGAGAGGATACAAACTATCATGCACCATTGGTGGGAGTGTCACTGAGGCCACCATCCTGAAGCACAATCTTATTGGAGTTAAGAATGCACACACCCTTCCACCCTGCAATCCCTCTCTGAGGTAAACACTCCAAAGAACTCTCTCCTGAGTCCATAAGGAGGCTCATATGAGCATGTTCATCACAGGACTATTAGTGGCAGCAAGTAGCTGGAGCTACGCCAGCATCTGTTACTAGAGGGATATATAAATAAAATGTGTGGTATGTGCACAATGAGATGCTGCACAGAAGTCAGAAATAATAAATTTGATTTACATTTAACAACATGGGTACCTCTCAGAAACAACGACAAGTAGGAAAAGTAAAAGCAGGATGAGGTGTAAAGCACAATGCCATTTATGCACATTTATAAAACAGACAAAAATGCTGTATAATTGTCAAGGATACACACATATCTGTTAAAAATATCACATTATTCCTCTGCTCAAAACCTTCCATTGGTTTCCCTTTTATTCAGAGTAAAAGCCAATGTCTGCATTTACAATGGCCTACAAAGTCCTACAGTATTGGTCACTGACCCAGCTACCTCTCAGCCTCTGTTTCTCTCTTCCCATTCATTTTTCTCTAGCCACTGGTCTCCTAACCTTCTGGCCTCCTAACATACCAGGCGAGACCCTACCTCAGGGCTTTTGTACTTGATGTCCCCTATAACTGCAGCACTTATAGCCCACAAATCCACATGGCTGCTCATTTCACTGCATTTAGTGAAATAGGACATGTGTAGCATGACCTTCTTAATCACCCCATATAAAACTGCAATCTGCTCCTAATCACACATAACATACCTTATCCCCCTGCTCTTTTTTCTATAACACATACCACTGCCCAAAGTACTAAATGTCTTACTTATTTGTTCATGATTTGTCTCACTTCAAAAGAATGTAAGCTCCACGAAAACATGACTTTAAAAAAAAAATATTTTGCTCATGGCTGTATTCCTCGCATCTGCAACTGTTGTTGAGTGGATGAATGTATCTAAATATACATGTAGAGCATATACTGGAAGATCATTTGTTAAATACAGGACAGTAATTCCCCCCCACACACACACCCACTGTGAGGAGAGAAAATGAGAATAGAGATCAGGATGAAAGGGGAAAATAAAATGCTTTGTAAAGGTGCCTGACAGGAAGCAATGGTGCTAAAAGCCCATGACTGAAGGAGGGTTGTTTCCACTCCGTGCACTTCAGGTTCGACAAAGAAATTGCATGAGATGACACTGTGAGCAGGCTCTCAATAGAATTAAATTCAAGGGGAACCAGAATCCTGTAATCGTCAGGACATGGGGAACACAGAGAAAGAATGCCTGCTAGAAAGAGGGTAGAGAACAAGGGAAGACGGGACACCCCTCTTACCAGTCCCCTCTGAACCCATTTCCCTTTTCCCAATTCTTCTTTCTCCATCAGCTCCTTCAACTGTCTCTGGAGGCTCCTTTCTGGGCACTAAGGATGCTTGTACCATGTTTCTCCCTCTGGGGAGCCACCTTTGTTCTCGGGAACAAAGACACAAGAGTGGTTCCTCTCATTTGTTGAATCACACACCCCTTGAGGTTGGTCACCTCAAAAAAATGTCCTACACTCTTCTGAAGTCCATCCATGGACTTTAAGGAGGAATGCCAGAGGAGGACCATCTGAATGGCAGGGTTGGAGAGGGGCAATGTTTTTGATAATTTCTGTTTCCTTCAGCTGTGTTGTGCAGGGTTGTCCTTGTGCTCTTCCCACTTTTACTAAATATGAGCAAAAGTGGACTACAGACAAACTATGAAGATATCAGAGAAATAATCTAAAGAACAAAACATCTGGGAATAAATAATCATATTTTATGACACCAACAAGCAGAAAAAAAAAAATAAGCAAGCAAGCTTACAGAAGAGAAAGCAAACCCATTATTGGGAATCCTGAGAGAGACTATCACAAATCCAGTTTATAACAACACAGAGAATCACTGTTTTCAAAACCAATGTTCAGAAATGCCCTCTCTCTGTGCAGTAATCTGTGGTTATTCTAATGGTTTTTATTCAGTCCAGACTCTGACTCAGCTGTCAGAACCCCGTCCTAATTCTCTCCCAACCCTCAGGTCCATAGCCTCCTTCCTAACTCAGTTTTTCACATCCTGACTTACCCTTCCTGGGTTGAGCCTTTGGCCTAAATGCCTGTCCTGCCAGGGATGTCCTCCTCACTCCTTTCTGTCCAGTCTTGATGCTCTAGCTTTTCTCAAACCTATTCTACAACCTCCCCCATCTCAACATCTAGGTGGCCTTTTCTAAGCCATCATGATTGAGCCCCATCTCCAACCTTCCTCCTCTTCCCACCAACACTTACAGGGCATCCTGCTGCTCATGTGGAACATTTCCCCTTTCTATCTGCTGGTGTCCTGGATGTGTCACTTAAATTCCCGAAAACTTTGGGAGGGAAGGGCCAGGATCCATATACCTCCTTCTGAATTCCACACTCCCCTTCTAACTCTCACTACCCAGGATAAGGATCTTCTCATAATTGTAGCAAGGAAACTTAAGAGGCATTTGGGACAGAGAAAATGTATATAGAGATGTATTGAATGACTAATATATCTTGAGATTCCTAGAAGGTTTGTTTGTTTGTTTGCTTGGAAAGATAGAATGGGCCAAACAAAGGTGTAAGTTGTAAATAAACTAGAACAGGCACCATCATCTATTTCAAGTGCATTCCCTGAGGACATTTCCTAATGTGGGCTCTGTGTCTGTGAATCTTACTTTAATTAAGAAACAATCCCTCCCTAAGAAGGTGCTTACACAGGGGATGTGCTTAAAGAAATACAGAGCAGGGGGCAGGGGACATTAATTCAGCTTGTATGAATTCCAAAATACCCCTGGCTCTCTCTTTCTACTTCTTCTCTGTGTTTATCTCAGTTTCTGAGCTCCTTAAAAACTCCAAAACAAAATATCCATCACAAATGGCCAAAAAGAACACCTGCTAAATCCAACAATATATACCCAGTAAATTGCAGGCTGTCTTACTTTCCCAGACAGCCTCACCTGCTCTCCTCTGTCCTGGAGGGTCATTGTGTTCATTCCTCTGTCTCTAAGAAGGGTACTGCCTTCACTCTAGACCTTTCCTTTTCAAAAAAAATTTAAAGTCAGTAAGTCCCACTGTTTCCCATGCTTGTGCATTAACACTTTTGCCAATCAGTATGTTGGCCTTGTGGCTTCTCCTGAATAGCCTCAAAGATAGTTTGGATATCAGTTGCTTTGCTAGAAGTTTGATAAAGACTTTAGAGGAAGGCTACAGAGGATGTTAAATAATTATTTTCAAGTGCTCAAAGTTTCGGAGAAGTGGACTTTAAATGCAACATTCTTTTCCAGAGATTATATCAAACCCTTTGTATCCAAGCACAGCTCCTTCCTGATCTCAAAGTATGTAAATTCTCTTGTCCTACTTAGAATTTCCAGACAACAAAAACTCTGGAACCAATCAAACCAGTGGCTCCCAAATAAACAAGTATACAGCTTTTTGTATAGCTTAGCTTCCCCAGAGGTTCTGAACTTCTAACTCAGCAACCCTACAACTCTGATAGGGGGCAGTCATGAACAAGAGTAGAGGTTTGAGTTGAGGGTGAGAACTTTAAATAATAATAATGTAGTGCCTGTGCACACCAACACTTCTAAACTGGAAACAGTCCAGAATACATAAGAAAAGTAAATAGAGAAAAGCCACCATGAACACTGGGGCCATGTCTCTTACCCAGTGGTAAAAGGGATTAGTTAACAAAATCAGATAAAAAAAATGGAAGCAAAGTAAAGGCTAGGATGTGTTCAGAGTAGGTGGTGATTTTAAAATGGATGGTCCAAGAGAGCCTCACCTTCACGCTTTTGTGTAACCATCACCAACATCCATCTCCAAAACTTGTTAACCTTCCTCACCTGAAACTCTGTACTCACTAAACAGTAACTCCCTGTAGTTCCTGTACTTTCTGTCTCTGTGAGCTTTCTGTCTTCATGAATTTGACTACTCTGGATACCTCATATAAGTAGAATCATACAATTTGTACTTTTGTGACCAGCTTATTTCACTTAACATTACATCTTCAAGGTTTATCCATTTTATAGCATATGTCAGAATGTCCCTCCTCTTCCAGGCTGCATAATATTCCATTGTCTGTATATCCCACATCTTGTTTATCCATCCATCCACTGATGGTCATGTGGATGTTTCACCTTTAGCTGTTGTGAATAATGGTGTTACGAATACGGGTATACAGATGTCTTTTTGAGTTCCTCCTTTAAATTCTGTGAGATATATACCCAGAAGTGTATATGTAGTTTTTTTGTAACCCACAATACTTTTTTCCACAATGGCTACACAATTTTACATTCCCGTTAACAATGCACAAGCATCCCAATTTCTACATATGCTTGCCAACTCTTGTTATCCTCTGGTTTTTTTTATATCAATCATCCTAATGGGTGTGAAGTGGTACTTGGCTACTTTTGAGGATAATAAGGAGGTCTGTGGGGCCAGGACAGAGTGAGTGAGGGGGAAGCAGTAAGGGATGAGGTCAGAGAAAAAGCAGGAAGCCAGATCCTTCTGTAGGGTCTGAGAGTCACTGTGAGAACTTTGGCTGTTACTCTGGGTGAGATGGAAACCCTAGAAAAAATTATAGTTTCACAAGTTTTCTACAGATTGGTGTTTTTGAACTAAGTATTGGATACTCTAATAAGGAAAGCCCTCCTCCAGAGTTTGAAAACAAGTCATGGAGATAAGTTTTGCAGAGCTCTCAATAGATGCCTGGTGCCTCTTATAACACAATGAGGCCTGAACAAGCTGTGTTCTTGCCTCTGCCTCCCTCTCTAGATGCCAAAACAGAGATGCCATACAGCCACCCATGGGGGAGGACAATGGCAGATTGCTTTCCCTGAAGACTTTCACTTTATGGATTATCTCTAGGCAGGACTCCACCACTGAAAACTAAGTCACTTTAGTGCCTTTCACTATTTTAGATTATTCCCACTATAATTCAGGATAATGAAGAGTTTACATGGAGATAAAGGGTGCTTTCTTGGAACTGATGATATTAACGATTACAAAGACAAGGGTAGGTAGAGTCTCAGAAGGGGGATAAGAACCATATACATCAGGCACTCTGAAGCCTTGCAGAATTAAATAGGTGAATTCAATCCCAAGGCCCATATGCCTCAGAAAGGACTGTCAGAAATTTCTGAGATGCTCAGAGCTGGAGAAAGGGCCCCAAGGGAAGCCTGAAAACACATTTCTGAGAAGTAAAGAGTACTTCTCATAATCTCACTTCCCCTGGGTGACAGAGATAAAATCTCTACATCCATATGAGTATTCCAAGGAGTTCTACAGTTTCCCAACAACAAATAATCTGGAGAGAATCACCGCCCAACCACTTTTTATAAATTCTATAAGATACAGACTTCTGTGTGTGAGTAGGGATGGGGATGGACGGTGGAGGAGAGAATTGTGGGGTTGTCCTTCTGGGAAAGGAAAAGAGACAGAAATCAGTTTACATAATGACATTCTATATTTTCAAATGGGAGTTAGGGGAGGAAAGTATAATAAAATCTTGAAATCCAAATGACTAATTTCTTTCAGCAAGAAAACATACCATGTACTTCTAGCTTCTGTGTCCTGTGTTTCTTTCCATCTAAGAACCATCTTATTCATTGTCCACTCTCAAAATATTATGATTATCACCCACCCCCGGGGTAAAGAGACTTTACAGCTTGCCTCACCTCATAGTCCCATCTCATTTCCTTTCTCTGTGGATCTTGACAGAGGTCCTGGGTTACCTTTAAGCTTTCAAACATTACAGTAAAAATGGGACTAGGATATAGGAGAAGGGTGTTCTTCCTCCTTTCAAGTAGAAAAATAATAGACCTTAATGGCAGTGTACATCTTACATCATTCATTCATTCATTCATTCACTCACACATTCATTCATTCAAAAATATTAAGCACCTTTTAAAGGCCAGTCCTAGGGAATTGGGACTGGAACACAATATGGAGGAAACACAAATAGGGAGGAACACAATAGGGAGGAAAAAGATGTGTTCCCTGCCTGCATGGCACTCATTATCATTAAGAATATTTGTATATAATATTCTTGCCCAAAATGTGTAACCTGAACCTAATGATAAAATGATCAGTCTACAAAAGAACTTTCCTCAGTAAGTTGACTTTCTATAAAACAACTGACCCATGCTGTTCAAAACTGTTAATATTAGGAATGACAGTCTGAGGAACTGTTGCAGATTAATGGAGAATAAAGAGACATGACAATGAAACTTAATGCAGAACACTGAACTGCATCTGCATCAGGGAGAAATATTTTACTATAAAAAAATCAGACAATTAGTATACTTAGAATATGGACCATATTTTATACACATAAGCACACAAACACAAACACACACATTGGAGGGAGCAAGTAGTGGGAAAATATTAAAACAGTTGGTCAATCCTGGTGAAAATAAATGGGTATTAATTATTCTATTCTTGCAATTTTCTGTAGTTTTCATATTTTTTCAAACCAAAAAGATAGGAGGAAAATAAGAATATCCCAGCAGTAAAGGTTATGGATTCTCCTCCCCTAAATACTCTTTATAAACAAACTTGCCATCATTTTGGTTGGATCATTCCACCCAGAATGATCTAGCCCCAAATCAGAAACTTTAGATCAAAGGAGTGGATGGAAGATAGAACTCTCTTGACTTTGCTTTATAACCAAAATTGTCAGCCAGCCAAAAAACCTCAAAAGTAACCACAACCATGGCTCATGTTAGTACAGTTATAAAAATTCCATATTCTTATTATCATTTTGTGGGATTAACACAAACTAATAAACCAGGGCCCTAGACTTCAATTCTAGAGATATTTGGGAACATGGGAAGAAACTGGAAGAAGAGAAAAATGGTATCTGGCAAGTATTAGTACCAGGTATATGTGCAAGATTTAGGGATGCGTTAAGAGGGGGGTGAAAGTGAACCAGAATTTTTTGAGCTGCAGGTAAGGCACATATGTTATTTCATTTATCCCCCATAACAGCCCAATGACATAAGCATAATTATTCCACTTTATAGACAGAGAGTTTAGATAACTGTCCCAAGCTCATATAGCCAGTAAAAAGGAGAGCTAGAAATTGAATTTGGTTCTTTATTGCTTCAAAGACCACGTTCTTTCTCCTGAGTACCCTACCTTCACAAAAGGCAAGACTCTAGGGAATTGCTATAAAAGGAGTATTTGAGCCACGTTCTTTTATTTGCTCCAAGGTCACCCTCTGCTAATGTCTTTCCTTTCCTCACAAATAGATATTGATGAGCCAGAACTGGAAGTAGTGGGACCATCAAAACTAAAATCTCCAAATAAACATTGTCCTGATAAAATCCAAACTTAATTTAATCTAGGGCCAAAATGTCTTTGGATTGTCCTTTTGGATGCCAAGAAAGATTTCAAAGAATTGCTATACCTACCCCAGTAGTTCCCAGATATGATTTAATAGCTAATTGTAATTCCTGCCCACAACGTTAGCCCATCTCCTTTTGCTTGGCTTTTAGTGGAATTATAGGATAATGGATCTCAACAGGAAATATAAGTCATCCTCATAGGAATACTTTCATCATATTATTCTTTCACCATTCTATTCTAAATCTTTTCTGGTCACTGCCTCATTCTTACGAAGAAAAAGAACAATCTTCAGTACAGTTAGGGAGTGCTAAGGAAGAAAATGAAACCTTTACTCTTATTGTGTAAAGGAAGATGGGGGTGGGGAGCAGACATTTTCTAAAATGGGACCCAAAAGGTAAGAAGATGGTTGTAATATTCCTGACAGCTAAATACCTACAGATTTGGCCTTCCCAAACTTCAGCCATCACTGAGGCTTCCAGTTGCTGCTGGCCCACACCATTAGGAAACATCTGTCAAAAAGGACAGCTCCAACTGGGACAAGGGAGGGTAGAAAGGCAGATGGTGCCAGTTTAATGAGGATGGTTTAACAAAACATCTTTTTAAAAGTTTATTTATTTTGAGAGAGAGAGAGAGAGAAAGAGAGCAAGAGAGAATGCCAAGCAGGCTCTGCACTGTCAGTGAAGATCACAACGTGAGGTTTGAACTCAGGAACCGTGAGATCATGACCTAAGCTGAAACCAAAAGTCACACACTTAACCAACTGAGCCACCCAGGTGGCCCTAACAAAACATCTTTTCAAGCCTCCTAATTCATTTGGCCATTTGCTCCCCAGACTTGGCTGCCAATCACAAGCAGAATGGGAATGTTTTCCAGAGATCAGCCATCTCCTTTCTATTCTTAATTCAGAAGAACAAGTACCAGAAAAATTTCAGCTTTCATGCCACTCCAAAGTATGATTAACCCTCTTCCAGATCTAAAATAGGAGGGTGATTCTAGTGAAAAGGACTTCAGTTATGTCTGATTGATCATTCTTGTTTGGTTGTCATTGACAACTAGAGACCTAACCTAGTAGAACATATAAAAATGGACATCAGTGTTCCCCATTGTGACCCATGTCTGTGGCCAGCTCTGAGCTCACAGCACCTAGAACATTGTTAGTATTTATTAATCATCCATGGAAATAAGTACAAAGAAGAATGGATATCAGGCATCAACACAGATATCTTTGTGTATTTTATGATTTTGTCATTATTGTTTTAAACTTATTAATGAATATGGACTTGAAATAAGGAATAATCAGTATTCTGAACATGCTATTAGCATAGGAAGATCAACAGAGAAGATAAAGGATTGCCTTCCTATTTCAGTTTCAAAGGGAAACACCAAATATGTCCAGAAATAAAGGGTTGACAAAGAAGACTCAAAGGATCCTGACTTTATTAGAGAAATTCCATAAAAAGTTCAGAACAAATCTAAGAAATTCCAACTGAAATAATTGGTTTCAGATTTTGGGGGATAGCCAAACTAGAATTCAATTCAATTCAGATGATACGAAGTTCCTTAGACTTTTAGCACCTTGTCCACAACAGACCTCTATCTAGTATGTTCCTACACTTTGCAAATACAGCATATCCAGGGCCAGCTTCCTGCCACACTCCCTGGTCCACCCTCCTGTCCATAAAATTGGTAATTCTAAACAGAGATCCTATAAGCTCTCACTCAGATTCACTAAGCAGCCATCAGACAGTACTGCCCTTAAAGCAGGATAAAGACCTAAATTACATCCTTCCTGATCACTACACTGCATTAGATACCTGAAGTGTGAGTATTCTCTACCCTCCTTCTGGAAAATGACACTTTTCTCAAGTCTTAAAAAGACACTCGTGCGCGTGCGCACGTGCACATGCATGCACACACACACACACACACACACTCTCTCTCTCTCTCTCTCTGTCTCTCTCTCTCCCAACAGACTTGCAATTTTCTGTTCTCTATTAAGTTGAAACTTTTAACATGGTATTTATAAGTCTTTCTTTTCACTGTTGTTCTATCACTTACTCTTACTATTAAACTTTTCTGTGGATCTTTTCATGAACAGGACAAATCTTTGCCAACACTTGCACATGTTGCTGGCATTGACATTAGCCCTCATATAATCTGTCCCTCTCTGCCTAGAACACGTTCTTTTCAAACCCTGTCCAGCATGACTTTCCTTCTGGAAGCTTCTCTGGTCACACCTATGGATAGATATCTGGTCTTTCCAGTATTCTTTCCTTGCCTCCTACTCTCCCTTCATTAATGTCCAGTGGCATAACTCACAGGCCTAGAACTTTGCACAAGAACACTCAGGTAGAGAAGAGGGCAGAAGTAATAAGTGGGGGTGGGAGTGTTGTGAGGAGCAGAACTTCTGCTTGATAATGCTTTCAGCTTGCATTTCCGTCCCCAGCTAAAACCTGAGGTACAAAGAGTTACTTGGCTACAGCCAAGGAAGTACCCCACACTCTGTAGCCCACTTTGGTTGATATCAGAGATCTGACACAGAACTGAGGTCTAGGTCTCTTTCATCACAACAAAGTAAAAGTATAAACGAAGAAACCCACTCATCTGGGATAAAGTACAATATCCGTGAGGTATATGATTTCCTCCAGTGTCATCTCCCTGAACATGTCACGACTGAACAGACAATCCAGAGTTTTACTACTTCCACTGTTTTACTTTATTTGTAAAATAAGTCACCTAAAGCTTTGTCATTAGGCAACATGACATGATACTCAAACTGCAGTGGCTTCATTTAAAGGTAGCTTGAAGAAGGGAGGAGGGATATCATAGTCAAAGGATTAAATGGTGTCTAGAATAGGACTTCTCTTGTTTCAGGAAGATAAGGAAGTATCCCTGAAATGCCCTTATAATATAAGTTTCCAGAAAAAAATAATTTTCTGTATTTATCATAATTTTCCTGTACTATCTGTAAATAACTACACAGAATGGTTCTGTGTACTTTGGGTTGGGTCTAACATGAGCTATTGGAAGATCCCTCAAGTAAAAACCACAAAAAGTTTCTAAGTGTGAAAGACTGGATTCAAATCTGTTAAAGATAAGATTTCAGCTACATGTAAAAGAAAATAAAGGCAAATTCCAAATTATAAAGTTCAGGCACCACAGTGATTCTTTGTGCAAAGAACTCAAGCAAAATCAACATATTCACCTCCCATAAATAATATACATCACCACCATTACCCCCAAATCATCACACAGTCAGTTACACACAGTGCACAATGGTGGCAAATACAAAATAGTCCTCTCTGGGAACATACAACTAAGGGCATTTCATCAATACTTACCCACCTTCCAAAATAAGTAAAAAAAATACATAAAGTATAAATGAGGAAAGGTATTCCTAAATCAGAAATGAATAGTCAAGGCAAAGGCATGTCAACATCCCAGATATCTTCCTAGTTGATGGAAAGTAAGAGTAGTAGTAAGAGTAGTAAGAGTAGTAAGGACCTAATTTTCCAGGTTGGTAAAACTAGTGGGTATCTTTCTGTATACTCCATGGGTCAACCTGAGAAAGTTGCATGGATGATGAAGCTTGCATGGATATCCCCACCTTGGCATTGTGTATAACTGTTTCCCAGCAAAACATGGTTCAAGCTACATCTTCAACTTGGGACATTACCCAATAAATACAGCGTATCTATGCCTTTCTTCCATGCCCCCCACCAAAAACACAAAACAAGATCCACCCACACCTTGAATCAGTAAATTCAGTTTACCCAACTAGACAGATCCAGTTAAATATATTATAAAAATATAATTATTATTATTATTCTCAACCATGGTCTGTAAAGGAAAGGAAAAGAGAGAAACATCATTGCAGTAATAATAAATATGTAAATTCTCCCCTAGGGAAGGAGAAGTAAAAGTCAGATAGCTACCCTGAAAAGTTGGAAAGAAAGCTGGACTAACCAAATTCAGCTTATAGTAAAGAAAATAAATATCCAAACTTGTATCCTAGGGGTCTTTTGAGAACAACCTCACCAAATAGACCACTTACCAGGCATCCTCCCACCCATGATCTTACTTTGTACTATATTCTGTTTGCATGTTACTTGGAAGAAGGCTTTGTCTCCCCTTCTAAAATTAAATCACTCTAGGGTAGGGCCTGTTTCATGTCTCTCAATGAGACTAGAAACCCTAATTCTATAAGTAAATATTACTAACCAAGACTTGAAGACATGGCAGCCCCCAAACTGTCTGCTCCTTAGACCAAGAGGAAACACAGCCACCTTCTCCAGCTCTCCTACCTACATGACCACCCCAAGCCCTACACCTCTCAAATTCATTCCCAGTCTGGCAGAGGCTGAATTCCAAGTCAGTAAAAACCCATCCTGATGTAAACTTCATGCTTCACACCAACTGTGTGTAGAACAAATCCATCCACTGAAATGTTGACCAAAATCTATGTAAATGTGGACCAAAACATTTTTGCTTCCTTCTCACAATATCTATAGAGTTCTTGCTATACTCACACTTTACACTAGTATCATTACACCATTATTTGGGTAAACAATCAGGTAGCCAGCTTTTCTTTAGAGGCTGTATAGACTCCATATTATCTAGTATCATTCTGGTATGGTTGTGAACAAGGTGGTTTTTCCTAGTCCCTCTGGGATAATTTCAGAGAAGACAGGGAAATGCAAAACTTGTCACTCATGATTTGACACATTTACATCTTTATTTTAAGTCAGAATCCAGTTTGGAAATTCTTAACATTTCTATCATCACATCAAAACATGATGATCAACCCGACAAGTCAGAAAAGCATAAGCTTCTGCATCTAGAGACCTTCAGAAACTAGATGGGCTACCAGAAAGAATAAAAATGACATTTTTCAAACACGAATCAGAAAAGGCTGGGAAAAACCAGGAAAGATGTGCAATTAAGGGATTAGAAAGTGACGTGATACATTGATGTCAACAGTGAAAATCAATTTCCTCCCTATTTCCCCCTATGATTCTCAACTCCCTTTTCTTAACCCTAAATCCTGTCAACAATGAACA
The DNA here is from genome assembly GCF_027475565.1 of Acinonyx jubatus. Classification (NCBI taxonomy): domain Eukaryota; kingdom Metazoa; phylum Chordata; class Mammalia; order Carnivora; family Felidae; genus Acinonyx; species Acinonyx jubatus. The sequence continues at coordinate 53,297,509 of NC_069387.1, forward strand.
CCTAATTAAAATCCTCAGGAGAAAGCAGGAGAAGGCAATCCTGTCCACCTTGTTTTCCAGACTATAATATATGATGGCCTTTGTCTACAATGAACACTGATCCATGCTCATTTTTTTCCCAAGAAAAAATTGTTTGCCCCCTCAAGTCCTTCCTTTCCTTGTAAGCACATATTCTAGAAATCCATCCAGTGCCCCATCCATCACTATACCGCGTCTCCACATTTAGAATTGCAGCTAGGGGCTGTCGGAGCTCATGACTCCTTCTGCCATGTACCTCCTCGCAATATACACCTTCAGTAATATACTACACATAAAGTATCTTAGGAAAGGCTGACTATGTCCCTGGTTATCTTCCTTCATATATTTAACTGTGTCCTTCTGTCCTCCCATGAAATTACTTGGCTTTCTCTTTCTTGTGTCCTCTCTCACCAGAATGTGCTTTGTTCCTGTCATAGCCCTAGGTAGCTGTTCTATACCACTACCATCTGCCTTGGAAAGTTAATTGTTGTGTTTGTTTTGCTGTAGGAAAGAGAACAGATCATCTGAGTCATATTAAAGTTGTATTATGCCACAATGTCCTGAGTTCTTATCCAATTATAGATCAATATGACTTTTCCACCAAGATCCATCTGCCTTACCCCAGCTCAGGCAACATAATCTATACAAAGAGCATTGGGCACCAATTCTTAAGGAATATTCTCTATCCCTCTTCACTAGTTCTTTTTAATCCCCACTTTGCTTTGTGATTTCTGTGCTAATAAAAGAAAAAAGGGACAAGGATAAACCAAAAGATATAATCCAAAAATCATATTTATCAATTTGAAATATACTTGGTTAAAGATACTGGCCTTTCCACATGATTTTGCTTAAACTAAGGTTAAAATGAATCTGCCTTTGGAAGCATATAACACATATTAATTGATAATGGAGAATCATTCCCAAGAAACTCTAGAGGGCAAGAGAAAGACAACCTTGAAATCAACATTTGGCACATGTAAGCAATAAAATAGGTGTCATGCATGGAGAAGCATTGTCTGGGCTCCTGGTGTTGAAGTACTGCCCACAGTGTACATGGTCTTGGGAGCAGAGAAGGGTGGAGAAGAGTTTAAGACTCTAAGGCCTTAGATTAAAGAGTTGCAAATATGTACTTCGATAAGAGCAAATGGCCTGTTGGAGACCCAGGAAGCCAGACCTATTTCAGGCTTCTCCACCAAGGCTTTATAAATTAACAAATTCATGTACATAAAATTGATAGATTCTAAGAGAAAGAACAGAGCCATCAAGTTTCAAGGTTTAGTTAGCACTGGCTCATTTACAATATACTTGGGAACTCAGACAAGTCTTCACACAGTGTTTTAAAGACCAGTAGGCAGCCACACCCCAGGGGATCTTGGTAATCTTTCCTCCTACAGCCTGACCTGGCTTATAATCAATCCTACCACAACTTTTTAAAATTAGATAAGAAAGGCACAGAGATACCTTCACAGCTGTAAAAAATAGATAACTTGCTCCTTTAGCATGAGGGAAGAATATCTTCAACTCCTCTCTGGTGATGGTGGACCACCTTATAAAACTGGGTCTGATATTCTGCAAAGTCCACACCAATATCCTCCCTAAGAAGATATGATATAGAGACTTTCAGAATCTCAAGTGAGAAAGTGTGTCAAAACATGAAGGAGGCAGCAGAGCCAGATGAAAGAATCTTCATTCAAAGAACATGTCTAAGCATACTATGTGCTGGACCCTGTGGGAAAGACAAAGATGAATAAAGCAAGCTCTGTGCCATAACAGGAAGGAAAGGCCAAGAAGGAGGGCAGGGCAAAGAGGTGGGAAGGACTAAGTAGGAGAAGTGCCAAAGAATAACCTCTCCTAACTCATATTTTCCTCAGGAGAGCTGAGTGTAGGCCTCCAAATCACTCTGACCCCAGCAAACCTACCTGCTTTTCCCAAATTTGCAGGGCTTCTGGTCTGTCTATACCCCCCAAAGCAAAGTCAGCCATGAAATATGCAACCCCCATAACAGAACTCCAAGCCCAGCCTTTTTTCCTCTCTGGCTCTGTGTTAGTTTCCTTGTCAACTCTATAAAAATGAGAAATCACTTACCCATGAGCTTTTTATTTCTCAAAGGAGAAAGACCTGAGAAGAAAGTGCAAGCCAAACCCAGGGACAGGGGAAGGCTTGGCTAAGCAGAGTCAGCACTTGAAGTGGAGCTTGGCAGGAGCCCTCCAGAGATAGGGCCCTTGGGGAGGCCGGGCATTTGGGGAGGCGGGGCACACCAGCAGGTTGAGAAATAGTGAAGGAGTTGGATTAGACAGAATTCAGAAGGAAAGCAGGAGGTGGGGAATGGAAGACTAGTGGGGCCATATCTGGGTGAGTTGGTGGAGTGAGGGCTTAACTGGGACTTTGTTGGAGACTTTGTGGCAGCAAGATATGAATGTAGAAGTAAATAAATTCCCCAGAGTCCTGAGTATAGAGGTTGTACTGGTTGTCAAGAGGAGAATGTGGGGAGCTAAGTGGAGTCCAGCCTGTGGTAATTTGGAGGCCAGTCCCTGATCCAGCTAAAGAGCCTCCTCAGCAGCCCTTTAAACAATGACAGAAGCAACCCCCAACGGCCCACTGAGAAATCTCCTACTAGGTTCCTCTACCACCACCATCCACCCCTGCTCCCTCACCTATGTTTCCCATCACTCCAGGAATAAAACTAAAAGGGAACTGGCTTAAGCTTTACCAACAGGGATTTCCAGAGACACTCACTCAACGTTCTTAGCACATTGTAACTGAATAACGTATTCAGCTTGTGCTAGAGGAAATAAAGGAAAACATAGTCCTTGCCTAGAGAATTTCCTGCTTTGGGATCCTCTTGCATACCACCTGTCTTTCTGCTGAGCCTGGTCCCCTTTCAGGTGCTGCTGGGTGAGGGGTGCACCCATAAAACTGACAGGATGAAGCTGCTGCCATTGCTGCCCCAGGCTCCCTCCCTGTGCCACCTGGGGATCCCAGAGACCCCTACATGGATATGAAAATTGCCTCCCCTACCATGTCCTCCACAATGCTGCAATCAAAAGACCCTAAAGATCAGCCCTAAATGTTTCAAAGTGAATGCAGCCTGGCACAACGAGTGGAAAGGAAAGTGGGGGCCAAGGAGAAAGAGAAACAGAGGCAGGCAGGCAAGCCAGGCTGACAAGGTCTGGAGAAAGTGCTGGGAACAGAAAGGTTAGGGATCACATGGAGAAGAGGGAGGAGAGGGTAAGGACCGGGACTATGTCTGCATTGAGAGCTAAATAAGCACCATGCAAAATATAAGCAAATAACATATTAGTGACGGTCAATTAATTTGAGTCAACAATGTAGCCACCTCTGAGCATCACCATCAATGCCTTCAAGCAGCTTTTTGCTAAAGGACCCTCCAAAATATGCATATGCAGCCTACAAAAGGGGAAACTGAGGCAGAGTTTAGAAACCTTCAGGCCAGTATACATGCTTGAATCTAGGTTTCAAGGGAACAGCAATGAAGCAAACAAACATGTGTGTGAAGACCTGAGACTTAGCATGGCAATCTGGACCGTGCCTTCTTCCCCAGGCTTTTCTGGGACTCTGCAAAGACTAGCTCCCCAGCTCCTCTCAGGGTCAGGGGAGACCCTAAGAACATTAACACAAGCAATCTAAAGGGAATTGTTCTCTCTGCCTCCATCCCTGCCAGCCACATTTGAAGGTCTCAGAGGTAAGATGTTTGGTTATATCCAGAACCCAAGGAGTCTCTTTAGGAGCAAGAGGGAGGGTGAGTGAAGAGGGAAACTTCCAGAAAAGTCTTGCAGAGAAGACAAGAGAGCAACACCCACCAGGTCTATCCCACTCTCATAGACACTTAGAAGTTTAATAAATTTCAGTGTGTCCAGGATTTACATGTAATTAAAACCAGGAACTGGGTCATTACACTTCTCCAAGTTTACCCTCTTCCTCCCCCACAGACACACATCTTTTATGAAAGAGTGAACCAGATCCTGAGCTTCAGAAACTGCCTCCACTAAAGAGATGGGTTTAATTTAAGCAAAATAAATTCATCAGACACTCTGGAAGGGATTTCCTTAGAGCTACAGTAGGTAAATGCTAAAAACAGAGAAACACACACACACACACACACACACACACACACACACACACACCCCAAACAGGAAAAGGTAAGTCTTCTCTTTGCTGTTATTTCTTTGCCTGTTGGATTGAAATCTAGATGATGTGCCTCACATAAGAGAATAAAAGATACTCTAAACATTAGGAGGTTAATTCCCCTCTAACCCTCAGCTCCAGGAAGGAGATGATTATTTCCTTCCTCAGCCATGGCACTCTCAAAAAGGATTACACAGCCTGTAGGTAAGAGATCCACATCAGAAGCCTAGTTTGCCGTCCTATCCCCCAAGGCCTCCCTCTCCTGTTTGATCTCAAATTTTCAGCACCTCTTAGTGTCCATTCTTCAGACTCCCCCTGTGAAACCACCTCAGGGGGAAGGAAACAATCCCAAAGGAGGAGAAGACAAGGCCCTGTTCTCTGGCATGTGAGAATAGAGACACAGCCTGGCTGTCTACATCTGCTTGCCTCTATTCCCCTTCTTGCTGGTTCCCCAATAGAACTGTTTATTCCAGGCAAGCAAAGCTCTCTCTTGCCTGGCTTAAGTTTTGCTCATTTTGCTTCAGAAACAACAGAGAAATGTTCTCTTCCTCTTTTCCTCCTCCATCCCATGCCCTGTTGGGTTTCTCCTTCTACATCCCACTCATAACAGCCCTCTTCCAGGTAGCTTTTCCTAATCAACTAACTGGATCTGATTCTGAATTTGCCTTGGTCCTTTGCACTTGTTGGTCTGAGCTGAGTGAGTGTCACCAGGTAATTTTGCATATTAGTTGCAGGGAGGGTGTCTATAAGACCCCCAAGGGCAGGACCTTTGGATTGAGTATCTCAGGAAAATGCAGGCCTTACCCTCCAGTACCAGGCTGGGAATGCTCCTGGGAGCACTACTACCTGTTTTTTACAGACAGGAATATTAAACTGGGGCTCCAGCAAACACCAGGAATGACTCCTGTCACATCCTGCAAACTGCCCCTTCAGAATGACCTTTCAGAGCCATTTTGGAAGAGGACGCATCCTCCACTGTGTCTTCTCACACTCACCTTATATTTAACTGGAAATATTGGTTCCCAGCTGGGTCCTCACTTTATTCTACAGCCTCAGAAAAAAAATTGGCAGTTTTAAAAAATTGGATCCACCCTAAAGGACAAACATGTGTCTCTGGTGAGGATGCTCAGGGCTGTGCTGCAGGCTGTGAAGCCAATCCCCACAGAGGATGCCAGGTGACCAGGCACCTGCAGCAGCAGTAGTAAGTGCTCCTGTGAAGAAGATGGTTGCATGGAATAGGTTCATTGTACTTAAAACAAGAGAGACACAAAGTCACCCTAAAAATCACTCACTGACCACCTCCCCACCTCCCCACCTCCCCACCTCCCCACAGGGTTGTTTCATCCCAGCCCAGCCTCTTTGGAGACAGGAGACCCCACACCCCTCCCTCTGCAGGACTGCTCTGAGCAGTGGAGGTGGAGGGGGGAGAACAGAAACAAGATGTGAATTAGACAAAGACTGAGACAGAGAAGAATTGGCAAAGCCCAACTGAAATCAGAGGGAGAGAAACAGAGTGGAGCAGGGAGTAGAGAAATGGACAGAAGACAGAGGGAGACAGAGGAAGTGAAGTAATATGATGGAGGTGGGTATGCAGAGACACAGGGAGAGGGAGGGTGCCTCTTGCTGCAGGAGGGAGAGAGGGGCAGGAAAAGAGGCTGTTGAGAAGCAGATGAGGGGAAATGGGGGAACAGATTTTGCTTGCCCCATTTCTGGCTATGCTGGCCATTCGGGTCTTGAATCTTCCCCTTTCCACTCCCCAGTTAGTCCAATGGGAGCCATTGGAAATTTTGGGAGTGCACTTAAGGTCCCCTTGAGCCAGGTGTCTTTGCATCTGGTGCATTCTATGGGAAGTGCAGTGAGGAGAGTCAGGAGGCCTGCTGGAGGTACTTTGCCAGAAGTGAGAGGTGTGTGCAAAATATAAAACCTGGGGGTTTTGCCTGTGCATGCTGGGCCAGAACTTCCCAATGTCTCCTTGCACCCCTCAGACAGGCCTACATGGGGCAACTAGTCCAGGGAGGAGATATAGCATATCTTCAAACACAGGAAGGGGAACACAAATTATGTGTCACTCTTTTATCACCTCATGGCCTCTGTAACCCTTCATATGTATATGTATATGTATGTATATGTATATGTATATGTATATGTATATGTATATGTATATTTCATATATATATGAAATTCTCTTGTATATAGGAAATAAAGTCACTGGCTCATTTTCCACCAGGTCTCCCAAAAGAAGAACCTAAATCAGTGGAATTAAATCCCTTTCAATATTCCTTCCTACTCCCAGCCCCACTCACTCACTATCAGCAACTCAGTATCTGCCCTCTGGAGTTTTCCCTGCCAAGCATTCCAAGCACCCCAGTGATCATGGGATCCCAGCCCAAATCCCAGTCATTCCACCTCCTCCTCAGTAATTTACCTGGCATTCCTCCTTCCTCCTCTTCCCCCTTGCCCACCCAATGACACTTTGACACTTGGCCTCCGGGGAGTCTCCCTAAAGACAGGCAGTCACTAGTGAGCACTGAACACTGAAAGGAAAGAGTCAGGGCAGCCTGGTGTGTGGGAAAGGATTCCAGAGCTAGCAGATAAGGAGTCTTGTCAGCATCTGTCAAATATGTCATCTCCCTCCAGCATCCTTGTCTCTTGCCTCCTGGCTCCTGCCAATCCATTTCCATGCTGAGGCTGGGGGACTGAGCTCAGGTGCAAATCTGGGAAGGGATTCCAGAGCTAGCAGATAAGGAGTCTCATCAGCATCTGTCAAATATGTCATCTCCCTCCAACATCCCTGTCTCTCTTGCCTCCTGGCTCCTGCCAATCCATTTCCATGCTGAGGCTGAGGGACTGAGCTCAGGTGCAAATCTTTAGAAGCCTAGGCTCCTCGTGCCTGGTCCACTCCAGACTCATTTTCACCAGGAATGTCACTATCCTTGCTTTTTTTCTTTGAAAACTTTCAAGGACACTTGGAAGTTGAGGTTGGAGATGGACTCCAAGAAGGGAGAGAAATTGCTCTGTCTGCTCAAATATCTTGATTTCAGTGCCTTGTCTCCACTGTACATCCCCAAAAGCCAAACTTAAAACTTCAGGCAATGGCAAATAGGGTTAAATATCAGGAAGACTTTTTCAGTGTTAATGAGGTCGTGAGTGCCTCCTGAAACCAGGGGAGATGGGGGAAAAGACGTGGTTGGATGACCAAACATCATTTCCTGATATATGCAATTTTTACCATTGAGATGAGTGGCAAGCCTTTCTGGATTTGAAGGGAAATTTCTTGGCAGAGACCTGAGAAGCCTGGGCAGCCACAAGAGGGCGGCAGAGAATGACTCTCTGCAGAGCTAGCCCTGGGCCCCGGGGCGCTGAGATAGGGCTGGGCTCCCAGGCTGGGGGAGCCCTGGGCTCCAGCAACAACCCACAAATTTCTGATTTTGGAAATCCCTCCTGCAGTCCTCTCCTCTGGCATCCCTATTCTCATTGGCCCCTGAAATGCCATCACCTACTCAGCCCCCTTCCATTTTCTGGTCCCAGTACTGTGGGCTGTACCACTTTTCAGAGAACAGATGACATCCTGCCTCAGAGGTGATGCTTCACAGGGTTCCAGCTGATAACTAGAGCCAGAACTGGAACCCATGTTTTTTTAAATTACCAATACAAGGGTCTTCCCATTTGTGCTGACTGCTGCTCATAAAAGAAAAGCATACTTTGTAGTCCCCAGTGGGAAGCCAGCTCAGAATGCTAGGTTTATAAAACTCATGTCAAAACTATACCTTTTCCCATTTTATGTATGTTTACATACATGACTGGTGCACAAAGGACAGTTAACCACGGAGCACAGACACGTACACCACAAACACCATGCTGTGCACACACTCACCCTCAGCACACACACCCCTCTGTCCCTCAGAGTCCCACAGCCCCCGCACCTCCCTTCCTACTTCCTGAGCTGCAAGAGGAACGTCTCATCATTCATCATTTGGTCTTTGTCTTGTGTTTCCAGAGGCTCCTCAAATCTTCACACAGGTAAGAACTTTCCTAGCTCTATTCTTGGTTCCTCGTATCATAGCCTCAATTTCCCCTGGCACTACTTGGAGTCACAGGGAAAACAGGAAAAACTGGTGGTTTCTGATCTCTCTTCTATGAATCTGCCCTGTTGACCATGGTCCTCCTTCCAGGAAAGGTCTGACCCATCTGTGATCCACCAGGATTCACCCCACATCCTCTCAATGTCCCTACACTCTGACCTACTTCTCTATCCAGAAGTGGGGGTGAGGGTGCTGGGCTCCAATTTTACAAACTCAGCCTGGGCTTATTGGGCACAAAGTGCAAAAAGAGGATTTGAGTTAGACTCAGTAAGAACTTCCCAGCACAAGGGGTCTGAAAGCCTCAGCTTGTGTGAAATTCAGTAAGAAAACACATATGGCTTTACCAGAAGTCTCAAAGAGACAAGGACTTGTTTTGGACCTGTCTTGGTGGTACTGGCCAGAAAGAACTTTTCACTGTGATTCTGGTCATCCCAGCCTCAGAAGGTGGTTTACAAAGACTTCTGGGGACTCTATGGCCTCAGGCAGAATAGGTGGAGCATAGAGCCAGGAACTGCAGCCTGGTTACATTATCCCAAATCTTGGGGGTGGGAGGGTGCAGAAAGTATGTCTGAACCCTCCACTGTCTGTCTACCTTCCCACCCTGTCCCCATCTCTTTATGGCCCTCCCTGGTCAGAGCAGGGCCTCTGAGCTCTTCTAATGTAAGCCATGAGCTAAAGCCTCAGGAACCAGTCTCCACCATGCCTCAGACCTGGGACCCTGATGCCATCCCCTTGTGCCTGGCAGGACAGAGATATCCACTGCTTAGGCTACCCAACCTCTCACACCCCAACTACAGACAGCCTTTCTCTTCTGGCTTCCTGCTTCACCCCACCCCATACCACAGCCTGAAATCTGGCAGAAGTTTGCACAAATCAAAGACATCTTCAGCTATGAGTCTTCAGGCTTCACTGGGACAGCACACACACATACACACATGTACAAATGCACCTGCACACATGCAGATACACACAGATACTCACAATTATACATATGCACACAAACATACCCTCAAAATATTCACATATACACACTTATACATCACATTGTCACATGTATGCAACACAGAGACACATATTCATGAACTTATACATTTACAGAAGGGCATGCACATCCAAACTTATACACTCTCATACACTCATCAAACACCCTTGTACACATGTACACTATATTCTTTTCTTCTAAAAATCCAGTGCCCAGTCCTCTAGATTCTAGAGATCTAGAATATCCAGGAGAAAACATGTAAACCCACAGGAAACATATTTTCAGTTTCTGGGCCCATACTGGAACTCCTTTGCTATATTCCCCTTCCTGCCACAGAGTCTGTAGGACCTGGCCCACACCATGGAAATGGAATCTGCAGAGATAACTCATTCCTTCTCTCAACAGACACTTTTGAGCACCTATCTGACACTCCTCGCCTCACCTTCCACTCCCACAACTTCAGCTAAGGCAGTCACATAAAAGAAAAGAATAAAACCTTCTGCCCAGTGGTATTGTGAAATTATAAACCTTCTTCCCAGTGGTATGGCTCAGAGCCAAGGACCTGAGTTCAAATTCTACTTTTGCTTCTTAATATGCTCTGTTACCTTGGGCACTTGATACAAACTCTCTGATCTTCAGTTTCATCACCTGTAAGATTCAATTAATAACATTTCCCTAATAATTCTGGGAGGATTAAAGGACAGGTAAAATGTCCATCAGCAAAGTGTCCACCCACAGAAAGCAACCACATTCTATCTCCCAACTTCCGTGGTGATTATCTCCCACAACACACTTCCAGTCCTGCTGTCCTTGACACAGAAACCTGGTCTCTTTCAGCCACAAATCTTCAGTTGTGAAAACTTCTCAAAACTTGATCTCTGGGTTGCCTGACTCCGTGGAACTCATTTGCCCCAACCCTGACTCCCACCCCTCTTGGCCCATTATTGCCCCTTTCCAGGTTAGATGTTCTTTAATAACCTTTAATGCTGCTGACCTCAGCCAAAATACTAACGATGAAATGCTGAGCCTGTGCATTCAAGGATTTGAAGTGCTAATCATCTCCAAGGGAGCCGTCCCAGGGAAAATCTTCCACTATTCTTTAATCCCTTACCAGCACCTTGAGCCCACATGATTAACTAACCTTTCTTAGTATACCTATAAATCATGCATCCTTTCTTAGAAAAGAACAGAGCCTTCTGCACATCATGAAAAAGAATAAAGAAACTTGCACCACACCATCCACCCTTGTGCACCAAGGAACTAGACCCCCTTGCACAATTTCCCAGAACTGAGATAACATCTGTATCTGATATTATCAAGTATGCATGTAATCAAGCAACATTAGGGACCACTGTACTCCCTTTGCTGATTAACTGCCCTAAGTTCCTTTAAAATCCCTGGGCCAGGCAGAGACCTGGGAGTTGCTCTTTGGACAAGAGTCTGCCTTCTCCTCAGGTATATGGGCTCCTGAATAAAGCTCATATTCCTTTCCAAACAAACCTCCCCTCTTGAGTGTTGGCTTTTGGAGCAATGATGGGCAGCTGAACTTGGGTTTCAGTGACAAATTTTGTCGAGTCAGCTGGGAACCAGTGCCCCTCTGGTGTCCAACCCACCGTGGAGCAGTTGGCCTGTACCATGCCAGGGATCCCTCCTAGTCTATTGGGCTAATAATTCCTTGGAAGACCACAAGAGAATAGCTGTTCTGGGCTAGTTGGTCTCTGGGAAGGAATTTGAGGGATCTGTCCCTGCTGACATCCAGACTATTTAGGTCTTAGGGAAAAGGCCTGCTGATTCCAAACCTAAACTAGCTGCCAATTTTGTTTTTGCTTTGAATGGAAAGGAAAGGAAAATTTGGTGAAGCTGAGGATCTTTGGTATTTAACTTCTGTTCATTATTGGAGAGTGAAATGCAAGGACCAGTGAACTTCAAGGTAAAACTGCAAAAGCTGAGGCTTTGAATATGGAAGACAGGAGCCAGGACCTGGGTCCTAGCTCAACTTCCATTTATCCCCAGTTTTATTGTACTTGGTCTTCTTGAAGGGGTGTAAGGTTCAATTGGGACAGCATATCCATTATACCTCCACCTATATGTCTCTCATCTCCTCTCTTCCCCCACTGAGTCATTTCTTAAGAATGACAGGACTTCTTAATCTCATTCCTGAGAAGAATACAAACACAGAAAAACACACACTACACAAATTAAGTCAGGTAATTTGCATACCTGGGAAAGGGAGAAATCTCTTCTTCCATCTCCATAGTCCATTTTCCTCAATGTACTGATGCTATATTATATAATAGCTGTATTTCCTCCTTCTCTGGACAAGAGATGCTGTGAAATGTCAGATGTAAAGTAAAGTTTGTCATAAAAAACCCTCATAAAAAAGTCTCCCAAGTACTGGCATTGGAGCAGGGTGGGGGTGAGGGGCAGTTCCTGCATTGTGTCTGCCTTCAAATCATGTGCAGATCATTCCCCCTTCAGGAGGTTTGCTTCAGGTTTTCTAAACATGTAAACAGAGACATTCAACTCCTCTTTCCAACCTTGCTTCTGTCAAAGCCCATTGATTTCCATGAAATTAGTTTCACAAATGACCAGTTTCTCACAATATCAAATCTAAATTCCTTCACTGGTACAGTTTTTAATTCTCTTCTTTCTGGGATGGCCCAAATAGAAAGTCTCACTTGGGGGTAAAGAAGTAAAATGTCTTCCCTTAGTACCTTCCATGAGGGGTTCTAGGAGAGAGGTGAGGTGGTTACATGGGTGGTGTGCATACAAGGGCTGCTGTGTATCAGGCTAGAAAGTAAAAGACAGGAAGGGATTGCATTGTGGCTGCTGTTTCTCTTTCTCTGCAAACCTCTTATGACTGCAGCAGATTTATAGGAGCTCCAAACAGCCCAGTGTCTTAGCCATAACCTTCCCAGGAAGAAAACTCATTCAGGTTCCGTTGAGAGGTGATGAAAAGTAAATATCAGTGTTTGGTACAAATATATCAATGAGGGTGGGGGGTGGAAAGCAGGCAGTTCCTTATAGCTGGTTGAAGTCCTTCAGGATTTATGTACATGCACTCACACACATGCACACAATACACTGCACACACACACACACACACACACACCCCATATCCAATATGCACATGTTTCTAGACCTAACAGAAAGAGGTAGCCCACTCTTTGGCACATATTTCCACACAAATTCAAACACATATGTCCATATAGTTTGCACATACACATGACTTTCAATGAAGTTCTTTATTCATTGAAAATTCATTGAATAAGGTGGGTCACAGTGAAGGTGAATGAGAGAATTTGTGAATATAAGCTTCCATGTGTCACTAAGTGTCTCTCTGACTACATGCCACAAAACAAATAAATTGTTTTTTTTCATTTTTAATTATTTGGAATTATCTACTGTCTTTCAACTACTCTATGCCATCAAGTTTCAATGATCATCAGTCCTTTACTGAGCCACTACTCCCTGCAGAAGACAGCTGAAGGGTTAGAGGCATGAACTTTGCTGAAACTGGGTACAAATCCTAGCTTCACTACTCACTTTACACAAGTGACATAACCTCTCTGAGCCATAGTTTCAACTTTTGTAAAGTGACCAAAACAATACTCACCTCATAGAACAGTTGTGTTAAATAGATGATTATGTAAAGTGTTTGGACAAAGTATAGGCATAGTAGTCAACAAATGTTATTATGCTATTATGTTTATCATCACTTTGTGGGAATTAGAGATATGAAGAGATAATACATAAAAGAGATGTTCTTTTCCCTTAGGAAGTTTTTATTTTATTTTTATTTTTTTCAATATGTGAAATTTATTGTCAAATTGGTTTCCATACAACACCCAGTGCTCATCCCAAAAGGTGCCCTTAGGAGGTTTTTAAATCTCATCAATGAGACAAGATAAATACATGAAGAGACGAAGGACATGGAAACTTAAAACTCTTATTTGAGCCCTAACATGCAATTTATTTCCTAAATCCAAGCCCTGGTTTATCATTTTTAGTAGATTTCAATGCTTTAATAAGATTTTTTTTTCCTTTTGTCATTCATCATCCCCATGTTTCACCACTTTACATACACCACATATCCATCCCACCCTTGCATTTCACAAGTTGACAGGAGAATTCTTTGGGTAAAGGAGATTATGAGAGTTCATTTTGTAAATTTCCCTGTTTCTTGGCAGAGGACCATCTGAGGATTCCAAACCCAAGTGAGATAGCCATGCCTATGGCCAGAGAGCCTGCACCCTTCTGTCTCCCCCTTCACCCTCCAGTCTCAGAAATTCTTCCTTATCATCTATCTGAATATGTTTTCCTTGAATAACAGTCTCTCTTATCACCCATTCTGATTGAGGATGAGGTACAAAAACCATCAAAGCCTGAGGAATATTCTAAAATGCCCCCTGATAACATTGTTCCAGTGCCTATCAGTTCAGGTCTCTGGAATTATAGGTCTCATATATTTTCTTATTAGCCCAATACAATCATCAAAATATTCCTTAAAAAGGTTTAATTTGGTCCCTACCAGGGTACAGCCCTTTATGTAGTCATCTTGTCTCTCCTTAAAACTTCTGAAAGAGGAAAGCACCCTAATTCTCCTGAAAGACAGTTAAAAGGTCCTATTTCAATCCTCCCAACTTCCATAGCCTCCTAAATTAGTATTACCACATTATCAACCATATGAATAAGAAACAGTACAACCTTGAGGTGGATCATGACTAAAATGATCTAGTAACTCTTCAGGCCATCACATGAAGTAGGGGTAACAGAATTGACAGCTCTCCTAACCCCACAATGCTTGCCCCAGGAGAGCCCCCGAGGACCAGGCGGACTCCAACATGGGCACGGCAGGCATTTTCCTAAAGTGGCAGAGTGCCAAACCATGGCACAGTGTCTGGTGTGGAAGCCCTGGGGACAGGAGGGCAGCCAAAGCCCAGACCTCTCCCCCTTCCTCAAATTCAATTTTCCCAGCCTTGGCCCCTCCTTTTGTGCTCCCAATTCTAAAGTTTTCAGACCTTCCATAGTGCTCATCTGAGGCAACTATCATCCATCATCTAAGGTGAGTTCTTCTGAAACCTGAAAGAACATACAAATACCTTGGGAGACTGTTGAAAATGCAGGTTCTGATTTAAGAGGTCTGGGTTGGGGCCTAAGATTCTGAATTTCTAGCAAGCTCCCAGATGACACCATGCTGCTGGTTCATGGACCACACTTTGAAGACCAAGACCTATGTGACTTGTAACAACTGCCTCCCAGGGAGAGTCTATCTGTCCACATCCTTCTGTCTGTCTGTCCTCCACATGGCAATGAGAATCATATCTCATCCTTTTCTGATTCTGCAATCTCACTCCATGACACAATACACAACACAAACCTGGCTCATAAATTCCCTTCAAATGCAAATACAAACATCCCTCACAAGAGTCTCATTCTTGCATGACTCCTTTTTAAATGTCTGTGTTCCCTAGAATTACTGTCCCTTTTATTTTCCAATTCACCTATGTTATTTTATTTCCCAAATTGCTCCATAGGCATCCTCCTCCATGAAGTGTCTCTTGACCAATATCTCATTCTCAGTTTCTACTCATGCCTTCCCTTCCAAAGTAAAGATGGCTTCATCCCTATACAGCTACTAATACCTCCTATTTCAGTATATTTTTCTTCCCATTTTGGGTGTAAGTTTTCTCTCCCCAAATAATATCAGATGTTCTTATAAGGTTTTTGCACCAGTCTTTATTTTTTAAAACATGATTGTCGAATTCATGTATCAGTTCTAGCAGACTTTTGGTGGAGTCAATCAGGTTTGCCATTTATAACATCATGTCATCTGCAAAAAGTGAAAGCTTGGCTTCATCTTCGCCAATTTCGATGTCTTTGATTTCCTTTTGTTGTCTGATTGCTAATGCTAGAACTTCCAACACTATGTTAAACAACAGCGGTGAGAGTGGACATCCCTGTCATGTTCCTGATCTCAGGGGGAAAGCTCTCAGTTTTCCCCCATTGAGGATGATGTTAACTGTGGGCTTTTCATAAATGGCTTTCATTATATTTAAGTATGTTCCTTCTATCCAGACTTTCTTGAGGGTTTTTATTAAGAAAGGATGCTGAATTTTGTCAAATGCTTTTTCTGCATTGATTGACAGGATCCCATGGTTCTTTTCTTTTATTAATGTGATGTGATGTATTCCATTGATTGATTTGTGAATGTTGAACCAGCCCTGCATCCTAGGAATGAATCCCACTTGATCATAGTGAATAATTACTTTTAGATGCTGTTGAATTCGATTTGCTAGTATCTTGTTGAGAATTTTTGCATCCATATTCATCAGGGATATTGACCTGTAGTTCTCTTTTTTTGCTGGGTCTCTGTCTGGTTTGGGAATCAAAGTAAAGCTAGATTCATAAAATGAGTCTGGAAGTTTTCCTTCCCTTTCTATTTTTTGGAACAGCTTGAGAAGTGTAGGTATTATCTCCACTTTAAATGTCTGGTAGAATTCCCTAGGGAAGCCATCTAGTCCTGGACTCTTATTTGTTGGGAGATTTTTGATAACTGATTCAATTTCTTCACTGGTTATGGGTCTGTTCAAGCTTTCTATTTCTTCCTGTTTGAGTTTTGGAAGTGTGTGGGTGCTTAGGAATTTGCCCATTTCTTCCAGGTTGTCCAGTTTGTTGGCATATAATTTTTCATAGTATCCCCTGATAATTGCTTCTATTTCTGAAGGATTGGTTGTAATAATTCCATTTTCATTCATGATTTTATCTATTTAGGTCATCTCCCTTTTCTTTTTGAGAAGCCTGGCTAGAGGTAAGAGACTCTTAAAAACTGAGAATAAACTGAGGGTTGATGGGAGGTGGGAGGGAGGGGAAAGTGGGTGATGGGCATTGAAGAGGGCACCTGTTGGGATGAGCACTGGGTGTTGTATGGAAACCAATTTGACAATAAATTTCATATTAAAAAATAAATATAACTGTCAAATTGGTTTCCATACATCACCCAGTGCTCATCCCAGCAAATGCCCTCCTCAGTGCCCATCACGGCTTGTTCTGCTCTCTCCCCCAACCCCCATTAACCTTCAGTTTGTTCTCAGTATTTAAGAGCCTCTTATGATTTGCCTCCTTCCCTCTCTGTAACTTTTTTCCCCCTTCCCCTCCCCCATGGTCTTCTGTTAACTGTCTCAAGATCCACATGTGAGTGAAAACATATGGTATCTGTCTTTGACTTATTTCACTTAGCATAATACCCTCCAGTTCCATCCACATTGCTGCAAATGGCCAGATTTCATTCTTTCTCATTGTCAAGTATTATTCCTCAGTTGATGAGTGGATGAAGAAGATGTGGTTTATATGCACCAGTCTTTAAAAACAAAACAAAACAAAGAAAAAAACATCTAAAGGAGTTGGTACCTGTATGGGTAATCCTGCCCATAGGAGGATTCCTTGGAATTACCAATTCCTTGTTGGGAATATGAGAAATTTCACAAGTAAGAAAGTAGCTTACTATCCCTTGCTTGCCAAGCAGGACTCAAACATAAATACAATAGAAAAACACTGGCTGTTCTATGCCAACCATAAAACTTAGACTATTTTAACCAGAACTGCAGGTGTCATTTGGAAGTACTTGACTTTTAGTACACTTGGTGCATGGAGAGTGCTGGCTGTGCTGGTCTGGAGGAGAGGCTGCTGCATTGGCTCAGAGTCAGTCCTTCCCAGTAAATGAGCAGTTGTCAGGTACAGAGGGGTGGAGTTTGGTATAAGGGGATCCTGCCTCCACTGGGGCCTCTGTGCTGCTCTCTAGGGTCCCACCATGTTGGTGTTGATGGGAAAGTGGAGCCACCCCATTCCCTTGTTCAGGCAGCCCTTATAGAATAGCTAGGGCAATCAGCATGCCCTATGACACAACTATCCGGCATTTTTCTTTGGCAAGTGGCTGGGATTCAAAATTCAAAGTCTTAAAGGATCTGGCACCACGCAGATCCGCCCCTCTACCCCCCATACCTTAGATTAGAGCCTCTCCACGCTGTGTCTGTTGTCCTTTTCCCAGAAAAATAGTCCCCTGCCTGCTTAGTGCATGGAATCTATGGTGTAACATATCTTAAAAAACAGTAATAAGGTTATATGCACTCTTGGCAAGCCCTCTGGGTCAAAGGCCTTTTGCTGGTGCCTAAGGGGTCTTTTGTCCTAAGTACTCCAGGAAGGGGACTGTTCTCTCCCAGTGAGCCCCAGAGATCTCTACACCAAGCTGTGCACACAGGGTCCAGCTCCCTTCCTCCCAAGGAGCAGGCACCACAGCTCTGCTTTGGAGAAAGTCACACACTTTGAAAACCTCAGAGTTTTAGTTCCAATCTCTGTTTACAAAAAAATTTACAACACTCAGTACTTTTGGCTCTCCTGTCTATGGTCTAGAAAGGTTTTCCTCTTGTGTGAACCCAAGTCCACACCCACTCAACCCCTCTCCCTTGCTCTAGCTTTTGTCTCTCCATGGAAAGGGTTCCCTCCCCTCCAAGACACAGCCATTTTTCTCACCCCAATTCACTTCTATGCACCTTGTACCAGCCACACTTTCCCACCAACTTTGGAAATCCTTCTTCCAGTCTACAGATCAATTTCCTAGGTGTTCAAAGTGATCTGACCTCAATATAACTGTGTTTGAGGGACGAGGAAAGCCTAGGGTTTCCCTATTTCTCTGCCATCTTAACTCCTCCCTCAAACTTTAAATGATTTAAGAAAGTACCTGTTGAGGATCCTGGGAAGATGGCAACTTAGGAGGACGTTGGGCTCACTGTGCGTCCTGCTGATCACTTAGATTCCACCTACACCTACCTAAATAACCCAGAAAACCGCCAGAAGACTAGCAGAATGGAGTCTCTGGAGCCAAGTGCAGATGAAAGGCCCATGGAAGAGGGTAGGAAAGGCAGAGAGGCGGTGCCCGCTGCACGGACTGGTGGGAGGGAGATGGGCGGAGGGGCAACCCACCAGCAAAGCAGAGCTGGCAGAGTCTGGCTTGCAAAAGCAGAGGGGCCGGATGGAATGTGTTCCAACAGCAAGCAGGACTTGACATCTGGAAGGTTATAAGCTAACAGTTCTGCTCGGAGAATGGGAGGGCTGGAGGACAACGGGAGGGAGAGTTGTTGAGCCCCGGATGACAGAGCTCAGCTTGGTGGGGAACAAAGGTGCTCACCAGCGCCATCTCCCTTGCCCATCCCCCAGCCAAAATCCCAAAGGGAACCAGTTCCTGCCAAGGAACTTGCTTGCACTGTGCAAACACCCAAAGCTGTGCTTCTGCGGATCCATCTCTCCGGCGGGTCTGACTCCCTCCTGGTGCCCCAGGGCCCCTCCCAAAGTGGATCTCTGAAGGAAAAGTGAGTTGAGCCTGCCCCTCCTGCCCCTGTGCACCTTGCTGATCCACCCCAGCTAATATGCCAGATCCCCAGCTCCACAAGCCTGGCAGTGTGCAAGTAGCCCAGACGGGCCATGCCACCCAACAGTGAATCCCGCCCCTAAGAGAGGGGAAGAGAAGGCACACACCAGTCTGACTGTGGCCCCAGCGGTGGGCTGGGGGCAGACGACAGGTCTGACTGTGGCTCCGCCCACCAATGCAAGTTATTGAAGACAGCAAAGGAGAAGTGCCCCACAGTATCGCACCACTCCAGGGACTATCCAAAATGATGAAACGGAAGAATTCCCCTCAGAAAAACGTCCAGAAAATAACAACAGCTAACAAACTGATCAAAAATGATTTAAACAATATAACAGAAAGTGAATTTAGAATAATAGTCATAAAATTAATCACTGGGCTTGAAAACAGTATAAAGGACAGCAGAAAATCTCTTGCTACAGAGATCAAGGGACTAAGGAACAGCCAGGAGGAGCTAAAAAATGCTATCAACGAGCTGCAAAATAAAATGGATACAACTACAGCTCAGATTGAAGAGGCAGAGGAGAGAATAGGTGAACTAGAAGATAAAATTATGGACAAAGAAAAAGCTGAGAAAAAGATAAAAAAAATCCAGGAGTATGAGGGGAAAACTAGAGAACTAAGTGATGCACTAAAGAGAAATAATATACACATAATTGGTATTCCAGAGGAGGAAGAGAGAGGGAAATGTGCTGAAGGTGTACTAAAGAAATCATAGCTGTGAACTTCCCTGATCTGGGGAAGGAAAAAGTCATTGAAATCCAAGAGGCACAGAGAACTCCCTTCAGACGTAACTTGAATCGATCTTCTGCACGACATATCATAGTGAAACTGGCAAAATACAAGGATAAAGAGAAAATTCTGAAAGCTGCTAGAGATAAACGTGCTCTAACATATAAAGGGAGACCTATAAGACTCGTGACCGATCTCTCTACTGAAACTTGGCAGGCCAGAAAGGAATGGCAGGAGATCTTCAATGTGATGAACAGAAAAAAATATGCAGCCGAGAATCCTTTATCCAGCAAGTCTGTCATTTAGAATAGAAGGAGAGATAAAGGTCTTCCCAAACAAACAAAAACTGAAGGAATTTGTCACCACTAAACCAGCCCTACAAGATCCTAAGGAGGATCCTGTGAGACAAAGTACCAGAGACATCGCTACAAGCATGAAACCTACGGACATCACAATGGCTCTAAACCCATGTCTTTCTATAATAACACTGAATGTAAATGGATTAAATGCACCAACCAAAAGACATAGGGTATCAGAATGGATTAAAAAAAAAAAAACAAGACCCATCTATTTGCTGTCTACAAGAGACTCATTTTAGACCTGAGGACACCTTCAGATTGAGAGTGAGGGGATGGAGAACTATTTACCATGCCACTGGAAATCAAAAGAAAGCTGGAGTAGCCATACTTATATCAGACAAACTAGACTTTAAATTAAAGGCTGTAACAAGAGATGAAGAAGGGCATTATATAATAATCACAGGGTCTATCCATCAGGAAGAGCTAACAATTATAAATGTCTATGTGCCGAATACAGGAGCCCCCAAATATATAAAACAATTACTCGCAAACATAAGCAACCTTATTGATAAGAATGTGGTAATTGCAGGGGACTTTAACACTCCACTTACAGAAATGGATAGATCATCTAGGCACATGGTCAATAAAGAAACAAGAGCCCTGAATGATACATTGGATCAGATGGACTTGACAGATATATTTAGAACTCTGCATCCCAAACCAACAGAATATACTTTCTTCTCAAATGCACATGGAACATTCTCCAAGATAGATCACATACTGGGTCACAAAACAGCCCTTCATAAGTGTACAAGAATTGAAATCATACCATGCATACTTTCAGACCACAATGCTATGAAGCTTGAAATCAACCTCAGGAAAAAGTCTGGAAAACCTCCCAAAAAACAGAGGTTAAAGAACACCCTACTAAAGAATGAATGGGTCAACCAGGCAATTAGAGAAGAAATTAAAAAATATATGGAAACAAATGAAAATGAAAATGATCCAATGATCACTTGATGATCCAAATACTTTGGATCCAAATGCTTTCGGATGCAGTGAAGGCAGTCCTGAGAGGAAAATAGATTGCAATCCAGGCTTATCTCAAGAAACAAGAAAAATCCCAAATATAAAATCTAACAGCACACCTAAAGGAAATAGAAGCAGAACAGCAGAGACAGCCTAAACCCAGCAGAAGAAGAGAAATAATAAAGATCAGAGCAGAAATAAACAATATAGATCTAAAAAAACTGTAGAGCAGATCAACGAAACCAAGAGTTGGTTTTTTGAAAAAATAAACAAAATTGATAAACCTCTAGCCAGGCTTCTCAAAAAGAAAAGGGAGATGACCTAAATAGATAAAATCATCAATGAAAATGGAATTATTACAACCAATCCCTCAGAGATACAAACAATTATCAGGGAATACTATGAAAAATTATATGCCAACAAATTGGACAACCTGGAAGAAATGGACAAATTCCTAAACACCCACACTCTTCCAAAACTCAATCAGGAGGAAATAGAAAGCTTGAACAGACCCATAACCGGTGAAGAAATTGAATCAGTCATCAAAAATCTCCCAACAAATAAGAGTCCAGGACCAGATGGCTTCCCAGGGGAGTTCTACCAGACATTTAAAGCAGAGATAATACCTATCCTCCTCAAGCAATTCCAAAAAATAGAAAGGGAAGGAAAACTTCCAGACTCATTCTATGAAGCCAGTGTTACTTTGATTCCTAAACCAGACAGAGACCCAGGAAAAAAAGAGAACTACAGACCAATATCCCTGATGAATATGTATGCAAAAATTCTCAATAAGATACTAGCAAATCGAATTCAACAGCTTATAAAAAGAATTATTCACCATGATCAAGTGGGATTCATTCCTGGGATGCAGGGCTGGTTCAACATTCCCAAATCAATCAACATGATACATCACATTAATAAAAGAAAAGATAAGAACCATATAATCCTGTCAATCAATGCAGAAAAGGCCTTTGACAAAATTCAGCAACTTTCTTAATAAAAATCCTCGAGAAAGTTGGGATAGAAGGAACATACTTAAAGATCATAAAAGCCATTTATGAAAAGCCCACAGCTAACATCATCCTCAATGAGGAAAAACTGAGAGCTTTTTCCCTGAGATCAGGAACACGACAGGGATGTCCACTCTCACCGCTGTTGTTTAACACAGTGTTGGAAGTTCTAGCGTCAGCAATCAGACAACAAAAGGAAGTTAAAGGCATCAAAATTGGCAAAGATGAAGTTAAGCTTTCATTTTTTGCAGATGACATGATATTATGCATGGAAAATCCGATAGACTCCACCAGAAGTCTGCTAGAACTGATACATGAATTCAGCAAAGTTGCAGGATACAAAATTAATGTACAGAAATCAGTTGCATTCTTATACACTAATAATGAAGCAACAGAAAGACAAATAAAGAAACGGATCCCATTCACAATTGATCTACACTCATTTTTATGAAGAAGCTTTGCTAAACAGATATATTTTGCCTCCAATTCCTTGCTTTCTTTGTAATAAGAGAATCCAGAAACCATCCAGTGTCCCATCTGTCACTATACTCTGCCTTTACTTTTATTTTTTATTATTTTAATTATGTTTTAACATTTATTTATTTTTGAGAGACAGAGCATGAGTGAAGGAGGAGCAGAGAGAGAGGGAGGCACAGAATCCAAAGCAGGCTGAGCTTTCAGCACAGAGCCCAATGCGGGGCTCGAACTCATGAACTGTGGGATCATGACATGAGCTGAAGTCCGATGCTTAACTGACTGAGCCATCCAAGCGCCCTTGTCTCTACTTTTAGTCTAGCATTTAGGGCTGGTCAGAGCCCATGGCTCCTTTTTCTATGTACTTTCTCTCTATATATACCGTCAGGAACATACTGCACAGAAGGTGGCTTAGGAAACGCTATCTCTCTGTTTATCTTCCTTAAGATCTTTAAATATGTCCTGTCCTCCCATGGAAGGACTCCGCTGTCTCTTTCTCTCTGTCCTCTCACCACACAGTGCTTGGTTTCCTTCATAGTGCCACTCCACACTGCCACCATCTCCCTTGGGAAAGTTAATTGTTTTGTTTTGTTCTATTGTAGGGAAGACACCAGGTCATCTGAGTCATATGAAAGTTATATCATGACTCAAAGTCCTGATTTCATATCCAATATGACTTTTCCACCAAGTCCCATCAGCCTCACCTCAGCTCAGGTAACATAATCTACAACAAAGAGCATCAGTCACCAGCTTTTAAGGGATAATCTTTATCCTTCTTCCCTAGTTCCTTCTAATCTCTAGTCTGCTTTGTGATTTCTGTGTGATAAAAGAAAAAAAAGGACAAGGATAAACTAAAAGCTATAATCCAAAATTCATACTTATCAATTTGGAATATATTTGGTGAGTAATATTGGCCTTTCCATATGATTTTGCTTAAACTGAGGTTAAAATGAATCCACCTTTTGGAAGCACTTACCACGTATCAATTGATAATGGAGAGAAGTTACCCAAGAAATGCTAGAGGGTAGGGGTGCCTGGGTGGCTCAGTCGGTTAAGCATCTGACTCTTGATTTAGGCTCAATTCACAGTCCTAGGGTCCTGTTTTTGAGCTTCACATTGGGCTCTAAGCGTGGAGCCTGCCTGAGTTTCTTTCTCTCTACCCACCTTTGTCCCTCTCCCCCACTCTTGCTCTCTCTCTCTCTAAAATAAAAATAAAATAAAAATGATAGAGGGTAAGAGAAAGACAATGTAGAATATTTGCCACATATAATCAATAAAACAGGTGCCATGCATGGGTAAGTATTGTATGGGTCTCCGTTTTTCACAGCGTACATGGTGGTGGGGAGGTGGGGAGGGTGAAGAATAATTTAAGACTCCAAGGGCCTTAAATTGAAGAGTTGCAAATACGTTTTGTGATAAGAACAAACTGCCTCTTGGAGACCCAGTAAGCCAGACCTATTTCAGACTTCTCCAATCCTTTATCAATCAATAACTATGCCTATCATGGACATAAAACTGAGATTCCAAGAGAAAGAAGAGAGCCTTCAAGTTTTAAGGTTTATTTAGCCCTGGCTCATTTACAATATACTTGGGAACTCAGAAAAGCCTTCATACAGAATTTTGAAGTTCACTAGGCTGCTACACCCAGGGGAACTTGGTAATCTAACCTCCCACAGCCTGACCTGGTTTATAGTCAATCCCCACCACAACTTTTTTCAACTAGATAAGAGAGGCAAAGGGATACCTTCAACAACTAAAAAAATAAATATTTAGCTCCTTAAACATTGAAGAAGAAGATGACCCTTAAATACTCCCTCTTGACGGTGGACCACCTTATCAAACTGTACCTGCTATTCTGCAAAGTCCACAGAAAATATGACAGAGAGACATTCAGAATCTCTAGTGAGAAAATGTGGCAAAACATGAAGGAAGCATCAGAGCCAGGTGGAAGAATCTTCATTCAAGGAACATGTCTAAGCATACTATGTGCTGGACCCCGTGGGAAAGACAAAGATGAAGAAAACAAGCTCTGCACCAGGTCAGAAAGGAAAGGCCAGGAAGCAGGGCAGGGAAAAGAGGTGGGAAGGACACTGGAGGAGAAGGACAAGGAATAAACTCCCCTAACTCATATTTTCCTCAGCAGAGCTGAGAAACTTTCTGGTCTAGAGGAGAACAGAATGCAGGCCTCCAAACCACTCTGACTCCAGCAAACCTGTCTGCCCTTCCCAAACTCACAAGGCCCCTGGTCAACATCCCTGAATCCACAGTCTAGCCATGAAATACCCTCTGCCCAAACCCACAGGGCTTGGACAGCCAGTGACACTCCAAGCCCAGCCTTCTTTCTCTCTGGCTCTTTTTCAGTTTTCTGCCAACTCTATAAACTTGAGAGATTACTTACCCATGGGCTTTTAATCCTTCAGAGGGGAAACTGCAAGCAAATTCAGGGAAGGGCTTGCTAAGTAGAGTCAGGACTCAGAGTGGAGCTCAGCTGGGCCCATAGAGTGTTGGTGCTCTAAGGAGGCGGGGCCCTGGGGAGGTGGGGGAGGGAAAGGGAGGTTTCCCTGGGTGAAGGAGGTGCCTTATCTGGAATCCTGGAGGAAAGCTGGAGGTGGGCAATAGAAGACTAGTGAGGCCCTGCATAGGTGAGGAGGTGGGCTGAGGGCTTAACCTTGTTAGAGATTTGTGGCAGCAAGATGTGAATTTTTGAAGTAAACAAGTTTCCCAGGGTCCTGGGTGTGGAGGAGATCCTATTTGGCAGGAGGAGAATGTGAGGAGCTAGGTGGAGCCCAGCATGTTGATATTTGGAGGACAGTCCCAGATCCAGCTAAAGAGCTCACTCAGAAGTTCTGTAAACAAGGATAGAAGCACCACCACCCCCAGCTGCCTTTCCCAGAGTTTCCTACTAGGTTCCTCTACCATCCCATGCATACACTCCACTTATCCTGGTTTCCCATCATTCAAGAAATAAAACTAAAGGGAACTGGCTTCAGCTTCACCACAAGGGATTTCCCAATACAGCCATTCAGAGTTCATAGCACATTTTAACTGAATACGCATTGGGCATTGTTCTGGAGGAAGTAAGGAAAAAGATATAGTCCCTGCCTACAGAGCTTCTTGCCCTAGACAGTTCATAAGATAGGCTTCCAAGACCCTGAAAACAATGACCAGAGAAATGTGCCTCCTCCTTCCCAGAACATTAATCTTTAAATATAGGCAAGACTTCTCAGAGATGGAGAAGGTGAGACCTACTTAGAGACCAAGGGCTAAATGCACAAGTGATGGACCCAAGAGGTCTTGTGCCTCAGGGAAAAGGGGCACCACTGCCTGTAGTTGATTATGCTGAGATCTTCTAAACCTTAAATTAGGGTTCTTAACGACTGGGGTGGAAGATCAGGGAGGGGAGAGAAGGGCAGTGGCAGGCCCCTAAAGGGATAGAGTCTTACTAGCTATACTAAGACAGCACACTGAAATTGAAACAGAAAGAATTGCTTCAGATGTCAGGTAAAACCCCCAAGTGAAGAAAATCTAAAAACCACATTGACCCTTCCCTAACACATCTCCAGTAGGCATGGACCAAGGGCACTAATTGAGCACCTCCTTTGTTCCAGGGGCTATACTGGGTAGTAGATGAGTGGCCAGCCAGGACTACAGGGCAAAAATTCCTAGAGGCAAAGGAGACAGGCAGGAGCATTTGGATATTTGATTTGTGTCTGCTCCAACAATCGTAGGATATCTTTTTGTCTTAAGCTGGGATTTATCCAGATGTACATCTGCTTGATGGAGAAAAGGGCAGGTTCAGGGGGAGGGTCTCACTTTCCTACGCCCAAGAGCAATCTTTTCCCTTCTACCTGTGCTATTCACTACCTGCTGAGTGGGAGGCTGGGAGAAATGCCAGGGCCTCCAGACAATC
Source organism: Acinonyx jubatus (assembly GCF_027475565.1). Classification (NCBI taxonomy): domain Eukaryota; kingdom Metazoa; phylum Chordata; class Mammalia; order Carnivora; family Felidae; genus Acinonyx; species Acinonyx jubatus. Next base: position 53,323,612 of record NC_069387.1, read on the forward strand.
AACAGTTAACGAAATAAATGGCCCAGGAACCCTCCTTCCCTCCCTCCCACAAGCCAGAAGGGGTGCTCAGCCTGGGTCTGTACCCATGCACCAGCTCCGATGGCCAAGCCCCTCTAGGAGAACTTGCTGCCATTTCTCACTGCTGCCCAAGAGTCTGCCACCTCCACTGTTGCCTCTCCTGCAGCGCCCAGGCCAGGCCTACACAGTGGACACAATGGCTCTGAACTCATGTCCCAGGCTGCGCCCTTGTCTCTGCTGCCATCATCCCTGCAGCCTTGGCCTTGTAGCCCTGATCTTGCTGGTCGCCACGTCCTGGGTCGCATCTACCTGGGAGAAGAAGACAAAGAGAAAGGGGCCCTTCATGTGTGCCCTGTCTGCAAAGGAGTTCCAGATAGCTACAACCTCCAGAGGCAGGAGGCCATCCACAGTGGAAGCCAAGGCTGGCGGGGTCCCCTCAGGTGCTATGGACATGCCCACTGTGGTGCCCCCAAGCCACGTGAGTGTCTCCAGCTAAGCAGAGCCAGTGGGGAGTGGGAGACGCAGGTGAGGGCAGCAGAGACACCTTACATATTTGTAGGGTGGCAGGTGATAACGAACACTTCAGGAAATCACATCTGGGAGAATGACCCCTGTGATGTGTGTGGCAAGGCTTCAGAGGTGTCTCCCACTGGAGCGGAAGTGTAGACAAACTACGGGACCCAGAAGAAGAACCCCAACTGCACCCAGTGTGACAGCACCACTGCGAGTGCATGGACCGTGGCAGTTACCACGTGTGCGCATGGACAAGACAGCGCAGTGCTCAAGCCCTGCAACTGCTCCCACTGTGGGAGAGCATCTTCCCCAGGATCACCTCAACAGTCATGTCACACAAGTTCCCTCCACAGTCAGCCCTTCAAATGTGACCCATGTGAGGTAGCTTTTGATCTGAGGGATCCACTGCAGATGCACACAGTGCAACATGAGGAGACTGTGCCATTTATGTGTGTGGCAAGGTGCTGAGTGAGGCTTATATTTCAGACAACAGAAAGGGGCACTGCTAGGACCCTCACCATGTCTGTGAGCCTGGTACAGAGGTACCTGTGAGGTCTAGGCAGCAGAGGCAGTTACAGTGGACTTGGCAGTGGCAAAACTGCCCTTCCCCCAACTCCATGCCCCAGCTGTGGGCACCCCCTCTGGCCTACAGAGTGCCCATGAACTCTCAGCCACTTCTCTCCCAGCCCTATGAACTCCACCTTGATGGCAGGGAGAGTGGAAAGTGGAGGAAGCTCTCTCAGTAACCTTTCCTCCTCCCCTCCCTCTTCCCACCACTTCCTCTCTCTTCCCCCAGCAACCAAGGAGCCTCCAGAAAGAAAGGAGGAAGAGATCTTCCTTAGGGTAATTTGCTAGGTTTTCACAATTTGTTTCTACTGCTCTTCTGTCCTCCCTATCAGGCCTGACCCCACACACACCTGTTGCCTTGGTTGTTTTGAAGTCCCCAGGACAGTGGGCAGGGATGGCCATTGCCCTCACCCCCTCTCTCCCCTGTACCCTCCCCCTGCCCTGCCCTTCAGGGATGGGTGAATTTCTCCTTGATGGTCCTTCCTTTCCCCCTTCTGTCCCCAATACTGTCTGCTGCCTCTCCCTATGGAGTTGGTGCTTTCTTTTTTCAGGGGGAGGGAGGAGGGGGAGGAGGAGGAGGAGACAGAGGGGGAGGAGGAGGAGGGGGGGGAGGAGGAGGAGACAAAGGGGGAGGAGGAGGAGGAAATATTCTGTCCCAGAGACCAGAAAACATGAGACTAGAGAAGGGGCCGAAGCAGGAAAGGTAACTGTAGTAAGTTCATAAGGTGGGTTGTTTAGAGTCGGCCCTAAACCTCCTTCACTTAAAATCTGTCACAAGCCAAGGGGAGCACAAGATGGAGCCACTAGGGTAAGAGACAAGACAAGAGATGGAATTTCAGGGTGCAGGGTAAACGGAAGGACCCAGGGACTACAGGTGCTTCCTGGAAGTGGGGGGAAGCAGCCACCATGTCCCTAACCCTCTTCCACCCCAGCTCCAGCCCAGGCCTTTTTTCTCATCTGCCTCCCCTAGGACAGAAGCTGTGGCTCTGCCATGTCATTGTGTTCCTGTGTCCCCTGTATGTTCCCCACCCATCTCTCCCTCCTTTTGTGCAGATCCATTACAATAAATTTAAAATTAAAAAAAAAAAAAGGAAATGCAAAGAATTGGCCCAGTGCTGGGGGAGGACTGTAGAGGATGCAGAGTTGGGGCCATAAGTCTCTCCTGGAAGAGGGGACACAATGTGGGAACCTGGAAGGTGGAGCCCACCCAGCTGATTTCACATGAAGTATCTGAACCTTGAGGGGTGGGAGGAGGGAAGAGGTGAGGAGGCAGGGGTGTGAGCCAGAGACAGGGGAAGAGGCTGGAAGAGATAGAGATAAGAGAAGCAAGGAAGAAAGATGGAATGGAGGGCAAGAGAGGGAACAGGGATCGGAGTCTGAGGGAGGAAAGCCAGGATGTAGACAGTATGAAGTAAGAGCTGATGGCAGATTCAGTCCTGGAGTATCTCAGACCATAAAATATTTGAAGTCAGAGAGACAGACAGATAGATCTGACTGAAAAAAATGAAGGTGAAGGAGGCATAGTAGGAAGAAAGAAGACAGAGTGGCAAGGAGGATGAGGGAGGGAGTAAGACAAAGAAAAAGAGGCAGGTGTGGAGCAGGAGGAGGGAGCCAGGCAGGGAGGGGACACATATTTACTTTATGATCCTCTTCCATCTCACCTGATCCCTCCTTAGCCCAGTCCCCTCTCAAGTGCTGCTAGTGGTGGATGTCCCATACTCTGTGATCCACCACCTGGGGATCCCAGAGAGCCCTACATGGATATGAAAACTGCTTCCCCTATCTTCTCCCCCAAAATGCTTTCATCAAAAGGCTCCTGAAGCTCAGACCTCTTTTTCAGGGTTAATGGAGCCTGTCACAACCAGTGCAAAGGACAGTGGGGGCCCAGGAGAAAGAAACAGAGGCAGAAGGCAAGTAAGGCTGACAAGTTCTGGAGAAAGTGTTGGGGACAGACTGGTTAGGGATCACATGGAGAAGAGCGACGAGAGGGTAAGGATGAGGACTATGTCTGCATTGAGAGCTAAATAATCACCATGCAAATGCAGTAAAACGTTGGATTGTGAGTAATTTATTCAGAGAGTGTTCTGCAAGAGGAGCAAACATTTCTAATAAATTTTAACTTGATAAAAGAGCAATGTCTTGCAATGAGTATTATGTGACACCAAACGTCACATGATCACAACTGAGCCAAGGTTCTCCTCTCTCTCTCTCTCTCTCTCTCTCTCTCTCTCTCTCTCTCTCTCTCTCTCTCTTTCTCTCTCACACTGTCACTGTGGGATTGTGGGTGATCATCTCCCATGCTCAGATGCTCAGTATCAAGTGTTTGGCAGAAATGAGTGATTTTTCAGAACTTTGAAAGTGCCCACAACTGGCAGTAGTGTATTTTTTTGTCACTTCAAAGCACCTATGGACAGTCTTTTGCTTTTCCATACAAGAGTAAGGTTCAGAATGCTTTGCTTCATTCTAGATAATTAGATAGGTTCCTTGTTAAAGTTGTACAAAAAGAAAAAGATTCCATTGAACAAATCGGTAGCAGTGATTCTGTTAGTGATAGTGAAAGTTGTCCTCCTCTCTCCTGTCTCCCTCATACCAGCCATGAAGTTTTTCAAAGATTAGTGCAGGTTAATTTATTTTTCTTTATATTTTGTATTTTCTTTATCATTTTGCATTATATTACAGTATTGTAATCATTTTATATGAATATTTTTGGGTTGTGCAACAAATAATCTAAGTTTCCATTATTTCTAGTGAGAAAATTCACTTTCATATACAAGTGCTTTGTATTACAAGCATGCTTCCAGAATGAATTATGCTCACAAACCTAGGTTTTACTGTACAAGCAAAATAACATACTACTGACTGCCCATTAATTTGGGGTCAACAATGTAGACACCATCTGAGCAGTCATGATCAATGCGTTCAAGCAGCTCTTCACTAAAGAGCCCCCACAAATATACATATGCAACCCACAAAAGGAGAAACTGAGGCGGAGAATACAGACCTTGAGGCCAGTGTACATGCTTGAATCTAGGCTTTAAGCAACAAGAAATGAAACAACCAGCCAAGTGTGTGAAGACCCAAGACAGCCTGGAAAGCTGGACTCTGCCTTTTCCCCCAGTCTTTCCTGGGGCTCTGCAAAGACTAGCTCCCCAGTTCCTCTCAGGGCCAGGGAAGACCCTAAGAACATTAACTCAAGCAATCTAATGGGGAATTACTCTCTCCCCTGCTTCCTTGCCAGCCACATTTGAAGGTTCCAGAGGCCAGAAGTCTGGTTATAGCCAGAGCCCTAAGCGTCTTCTTGGCAGCAGGAAGGAGGGTGGAGAGGGAGCCTTCAAGAAAAGTCCTGTAGAGAAGACCAGGGAGCAAAAACCACCAAGTCCATCTCATCCCATGGACACTTAGAAGTTTAATAAAATTCAGTACTGGCTGTCAGTACTCCTGGAACCATTAGTACATGGTTTTAACAGACAGAAAAATTAAACCTGTGCTCCAGCAGCCACAAGGAATGTCTCCTTCTGTCATATGCTCTAAGCATCTCCTTCACAATGACATGTCACAGCCATTTTGGAGGATGACACATCTTCCACTATGTCTTCCCACATTCACCTTGATTTTAACTGGAAATACAGTGTTATAGCTAGGTCCGTGCCTTATTCTCCAGCCTCAGAGAAACCTAGGCAGTTTTAAAAATTCAGATCCACCCTAAAGGAAAAAATGTGGTGCGAATGCTCAGAGATGTACTGCAGGTTGTACAGGTGACCCCCAAAGAGGAATGCCAAAAATCCCCCAGGCACCTGCAGCAGCAGTTGTAAGCCCTACTGTGAAGAAGATGTCATGGGGTAGATTAAATTCATTGTACTTAAATAAAATACAGAGACAAGGAGAGGTAGCTGACCTAATGGAAGTTCTTTGCATAAGAGCACAGGGTGTGCAGAAGAGAAAGCCTTGGAACTTTGCCTCTGCAACCTGGCCAGAACTGTACAGTGGATCCTTCAAACCTCAGACATGCACATGTGGGACAACCAGTCCAGAGATGGGATGAGGTAGGTCTTTAAACACAGGAAGAGGAACAGAAAACATATGTGTCCCTCTTTTATCCTCTCGTCAACCTGTGACCCATCTTGTACATAGGAAGCTCTCAATAAAGTCATTGGCTCTTATTATCGAAGTCTCCCAAAGTAAACACATAAATCAGTGAAACTCAATCCCTTTCAACATTGTTTCTCACCAACCCCCCGCTCTCTCACCCCCAGAACCTCAGTATCTGCCCCTAGGACAATTTTCCCTGCCAAGCCTTCCAAGCATCCCAGTGATCATTAGATCCCAGCTCAAATCCAAGTCATTCCAACCCCTCTTTCTCCATCACTTACCTGGTATCCCTGTATCCTTCTCTCCCCTCTTGCCGACCCAAAGCAACTTGCCCCCCTAAGTGTCTCCCCCAAAACAGGCAGTCACTAATGAGCACTGAGCACTGGAAGGTAAGGACCAAGGGCAGCCTGGTGGGTGGGAGGGGACTCCAAAAGTAGCATATAAGGAGTCCTGTCAGCATCTGTCAATTATACCATCTCTCTCCATCATCCCTGTGGCTTGCCTCCTGGTTCCTGCCAGTCCATCTACCTGCTGAGGCTGAGGGACCAAGCGCAGGTGCAAATTGGCAGAAGCCTAGGCTCATAATGCCTTGTCTTCTCCGGACCTATTTCCTCAAGGAATTTCACTACCCCTGCCATCCTTCTTTGAAACCTCCCAATGACCCTGGGAAGCTGAGGTTGTAGATGGAAGAGAAAGTGCTCTCTCTCTTCAATATCTTGATCTCAGCACATGTATTTACTACACTTCAACAAACTACAGTTAAAACTTCAGGCAATGGCAAAGAGTGTGAAATCTCAGGAAGACTTTCTCAGCCTTAAAGAGATCCTGAGTGCCTCCAGAGCAGATGGGGGAAAGCTGCTCTTGAACAACCAATGATTCCTCTTTGTGATGTGTGCAATTTCCACCAGGGGGCACGCAGAAGCTTCTAGCAGCGACCTGAGAAGCATACCGTGGCCACAAGAGGGCGGCAGAGAACGGCTTTCCCTGCAGAGCCAGCCCAGGGTCCTGAGTGCTGAGATAGGGCTGGGCTGTCCAGGCTGGGGGAATCTTTGACTCCAGCAAGAACCCATGAGTTTCCAAATTCAGGAAACCCATCCTGCAGCCCTTTTCACTGCCATCCCTTATTCCCTTTAGCCCCTGAAATACCATCAAACACTCCAGCCCCCTTCTCTTTTCTGGTCGCCAGTACTGGGGCTGTTGGAACAGAAGGCCTTGTGGCTTTTCCTTTAAGGTTGTACAGCAGGTGCTATCCCAGCTCACAGAGGTGATGCTTCACAGGGTTTCAGCTGATAGCTAGAGCTGGATGTGGAAATGTGGAGCCCACATTTTCTTGATTCCCAGTCTAGGGGTCTTCCCATTGGTGCTGACTGCAGCTCCTGACAGAAAAGCATACTTCATAGGCCCCAGGGGGAAGCCAGTTCACAGCACTTGGTTTAAAAAATGCATAAAGTGCCTCAGTCAGTTAAGGATCCAACTCTTGATTTTAGCTCATCATTCCAGTCATGATCTCAAGGTTTGTGAGATCAAGCCCAGAGCTGGGCTTTGCATTGACAGAGCAGAGCCTGCTTGGAGTTGTCTCTCCCTCCCTCTCTGTCCTTTCCTCTCTCTCTCTGTCTCTCTCTCTCTCTCACTCACTTTCAAAAATAAATAAATAAACTTTAAAAGAAATTATGTCAGAACTACATCCTTCCCCATGTGATATATGTTTACATACATGACTGGTGCACACAGGACTGTTAACCACAGAGCACAGACATGTACACCACAAACACCGTGTTGTGCATGCCCTCACCCTCAGCACACACACCCCTCTGCCCCTCAGAGTCCCACAGCCCCTGCTCCTCTCTTTGCTGTAAGAGGAACTTCTCTTCACTCATCATTTGCTCTTTGTCCTGTATTTCCAGAGCTTCTCAAAGCTGCAGCACGGAAGCACTTTCCAGTTCTAATCTCATCCCTGTTTGGCATGGCAGAGCTTGGAGTCACAGGGGAAACAGAGGGAAAATCAGTGGTTTCTGAACTCGCTTCTCTGAATCTTCCCTGTTGATCATGGCCCTCCTGCCCAGGAAAGGCCTGTCCCATCTGTCATCCACCAGATTTAGCCCACATCCTCTCAGTGTCCCTATATTCTGGACCCATTTCCCTATCCAGAAGAAACTACTTCCATGCTTGGGGATGGGGGTTCCAGAGTTCAGTTTCACAAACACAGCCTTGGCTTATGGGGCACAAAGTGCAACAAGGGGATTTGGGTCAGACTCAGTAACAATTTCCCAGCACAAGGGATCTGAAGCCTCAGCTTGTGTGAAATTTGGTAAGAATGCATACATGGCCTTCCCAGAGGCCTTCAAGAGACAAGGACTTGTTTTGGACATGTCTGGGTAGTACTGACTAGAGAGAAGTTTATAGTGTGATTCTGGCCATCCCAGCCTCAGAAGGTAGCACATAAAGACTTCTAAAGCTCTAAGGCAGAATTGGTGGAGCCCAGGGTTAGGAACTACAGCCTGGTTATATAATTTCTAAATCTTCGTAGGGGTGTGGAGAGAGTAAGCCTGAACCCTCCACTGTAGGGGCACCCTCCCACCCTTGCTCCACCTCTTTATGGCCCTCCCTGGTCAGAGTAGGGTCTCTGGGCTCTTCCAGTTCAAACCCTGAGTGAAGGCCTGAGAACCCAGTCTCTACCCAGCCTCAGACCCAGGACCCTGATGCCATCCCCCTGTGTGGCAGGGCAGAAACACCCACTGCTCAGGCTACCCAACCCCCACATGCCAAGCACAAACACCCCTTCCTCTTCTGGCCTCCCCACCGCAACCCCATACCACAGCCTGAAACTTGATGCAAATTTACACAAATCAAATCAGAGACATCTTCACCTTTAGGTGAAGTCTTCAGGCTGCTCTGGAAAAGCACACACACATACACATGCACACATGCACCTTCACACATGCAGATACACACACACAGATGCTCACACTCATACACACAGACACATGCTCAAAATACACACATATGTCACAAATATTCTCACATGTATGCAACACAAAGACACATACTAACTCATATATTTACAGACAGGCATACACACCCAAACTTACACACTCCTATGCACTCATCAAACATACTTGTGCAAATATACACTCTACACTATTCCTGTCTTCTAAGGATCCAGTGCCCAGTCCTAGAGAGGATCTCTCTCTATGTGTCCATTTTCATCCTGCTCCCTCGCTGTATCAGGCTGAGAATCTGCTTCAGAAAACAAGCAGCACTGTCTACTCAAGTGAAGTTCTTCCTCTCCTTTCACTTGAATCTTTCTTGCTAATGTAAGTCATCATCCTATCCCCAGGAAACTGTGGGGCTCTCTCCTAACCTTCCCTTCCCCCACTTCTTCAGGGTCTCCATGGTATGTCCCAAATATCTAGGTTCCAGATTCCAGGATTCTGAAGAGGCTTCTAGAGTCTGAGATCAACCCAAGGGCTGCAGAGTGTGAGGATCTGCATGGACTTCAAGGGGAAGACAGTGGTTCCTGTGATGAGAATAGGCAAAGAACACTTTGGAGCTCAATACACACAGCAGGTGTATAATAAGTGTGAAATGGCCCACTGAGAAGCTGGGCTTAGCGAGGTGAGGGAGGGTAGAGGGGAAGGAATGAGGCTGGACTTATCTGAAGTGTCTGCTCCCCATTCTTTTCCCTTCCCCTCTGGGTCACATGGAGAGAATATGCTCTAAGACAGGCCCTGAGCCTGGAGTCCTCCCCAGTCTGAAGGGGGTGTCCTCCCCTCCATCCACCTCCACTGAGCCCTGCTCAGGACACCGGAACACCCACCCAAAGAGCCCAGCCACTGTACCTCTACCCCACCAGCCACACATATCCTGTCTTCAGCCAGGGGTCCCAAATCTCTGACCCCTCACCTTGCATGCAAGGCTGAGTGCCTCCCTTCTGGCAGAATCTTAGGTGACCTCATGAAGCAGCCTGGGCCCCTCCAGTCAATATACTAGTCTTTAAGCTTTAGGCAGCACCCACCCTTAGCCTACATGATTGATTAACCTTTCCTTGTATAACTATAGATCATGCATCCTTTCCTAGAAAAGAACAGAGCCCTTCTGCACATCATGAAACAGAAATGATGCACAGCACCCATGCACAAAGGAGCCAGACCCCTGTAGGCAACCTCAACGCACCGAGATAACACCTATAGCTGGTACCATCGAGTCTGCACATAATCAAGAAATATTAGGGACCACTGTACTCCCTTTACTGATTAAAGGACATACGCTCCTTAAAAAATCTTCAGGCCAGGCAGAAATCTCAGAGTTGTCTACCTTCTGCCCAGGTGGATGGACTCCTGAATAAAGCTTGTATTCCTTTCCAATTAAAACTACTCACTTGTGGGGAACCTGGGTGGCTCAGTTAGTTAAGCATCTGACTCTTGATTTCAGCTCAGGTCATTATCTCATGGTTTGTGATATTGAGCCCTGAGTAGGTCTGTGGGCTGACAGTGCAGAACCTGCTTAGGATTCTTTGTCTCTCTCTCTCTCTCTGTCCTCCTCCACTTGCATACTCTTTCTCCCTCTCTCTCTCAAAATAAATATATAAACATTAGAAAAAAAAGTCTCTCTTAAGTATGGGTTTTTAGAGCAACAGGCAGCTGAACTTGGGTTTCAGTAACAAATTTTGGTGAGCCAACCAGGAACAAATGCCCCTGTGGTGTTCAGTTTGCTGGGAACCTCAAGGTGGAGTTGTGGCTTCTACCAAGCCAGGGCCTCATCTTTAGTATATTGGGCTAATATTTTGGAAGACCACATGAGTTTAGGTGCTCTGGGCTAGTTGGTGTCTGGGAGGGAATCTAAGGGATCTGTCCCTGCAGCTTCCCAGACTATTTTTTGTCTTGGAGAAACTTTCTGCTGATTCCAGACCTATGCTAGCTGCCAATTATTATTTTTGTTTGGAGTAGAAAGGAAAGGAGCATTTGGGAAGATGAGCAGTTCTGGACCAGATATGTCTCAACAGTGCACACTAATGCAAGTTTTTCATTCATGAAGTACTGTGTCTTCTTGTTTTCTTATCCATGTGTTTCCCACTATAAAGGCCCAATTTGGGGAGAAATTGATAGGGAATTGCATAAGTGTCAATTTACTTGGAATTTGGAGCAACTCCGTTTTGGTGTGTGCGGAGAGGTTGTGTTGTGTTAAATTTGTGTATAAGGGGAAGTTCCATCTCTATCCCAACATGTAGACAACTGGGCCAAAATTGGAATAAGTGGAAGGAATATTGCCAGTAACCTATGACTAAGAAAAAGATGATTTCCATTGTGACACCACCTTGCCATGTATGTTAAGCTCAAACGAAAGATGGCCATGAAATAGCTCTCTTGGATCTCTTCCTTCCATTGGGTGGCCACCAATAGGGGGTTTTGATTTGGCTCCCTCAGCTTGTCTAAGGAGCCCTGTGGTTCAGTCAGTGGAACTCTGCCTTTGGGGCAAAAGCCAGAAACTAGGAAGCCATTTCATTCATTCAGTCAAGCCCCAACTTTTGGGGAAAAGGAATGCCAACAGAGGCATTCTGCACTTCATGTAGTCATGGTTTTGTTTCTTCTGTGTTCTTTTTGAACTTTTGTCCAGGAATATGGGAATACTCCTTTTATTCACAAATTAGGACATATTTTGAATAAATAGTGTAGAGAACTTGGGGCACCTGGGTGGCTCAGTCAGTCAAGCCTCCAGCTCTTGAATTTGCCTCAGGTCATGATCTCATGGTCATGAGATTGATCCCCACATCACCTCTGCACTGAGTGTGGGTCCTGCTTGAGATTCTCTCTCCCTCTCTTTCTGCTCCTCCCCCTGCCTCTCAAAATAAACAGGTAAACATTTTGAAAAAATAGTGCATTGGAGTTAAAAGCACTCAGACAAAAACCTTGTTTTGCAGGAGGGAGACACAGGAGACCAAAAGAATAAAGGAATTTTAGATTTGTATCTCCCTCTGGCCTTTCAGGATGCATCCTTGGTCCTCTGCTTCCTCATTCCCCCCTTCCTCCCCTTCCTTCTCCCCCTCCTCCTCATCTTCCTCCTCCTATTTTGGCACCACCGTTGGCCTGTTGTACATAAATGACTCCATCCTAGCTGCCTGGGACCCAATAGGGTTCTGTTCTTCCTATCTTCACTATCACAGAGAAAAAAGCACCCCAACATGTTGAGCCCCTTCCTTATAAGACTTAAACTAATTCCCTCCCAAATCAACATAAAGAAGTCTACAGAATCTCCTGGACTTAAACCACCAATCCAGATTTCCCCATAGGTACCCCCAGGTAAAAATTGACAATGGGGAACAAATTAATTGACTTTTGGTGGCGACATGTGCAACATATTCTGTATTAAAACTGATTTAAGTTTATTGGATTAATTAAAATAGACACATCTTTAGAGTTATCAGCATTAAATATAAAACGTTTATTCTATTGAGGTTTAATAAAGGTCAAATGAGCTCCTGTTATTTCTGTTGCACTTTGCCAGCTGAAAGGTGACTTAAAATGATGGTTAATTGTGTCTCATAGTTTTCATGGGTAATTGGTAAGAACAACTAGGCTGATTAAATAAAAAGGTTTATAGCTTGGGGTGCCTACATGGCTCAGTCAGTTAAGCATCTGATTCCTGATTTTGGCTCAGGTCATGATCCTACAGTTTGTGCGATCCAGTCCTGCATCTGGCTCTGCACTGATAACGCGGAGCCTACTTGGGATTCTCTCTCTCCTTCACTCTTTTCCCCTCCCCTGCTCGTGCGTTTTCTCTCTCTCCCTCTCTTTCTCAATAAACAAATGAGCAAACAAAGAAACTTTAAAAAAGGGCTTATAGTTTTCAAAATCTTTGGTAAACTGAAACTTTAAAGTTGTGCTAAATTAAATGATAAATTGGGTTGAATCCATTGGACATTTAAGTCTTTTCCAGAAAGGATAGAACACTACAAGATTGGTTACTGAACATGGTTTACCTGCTTTGGCTTCTTATTGCGGAGAAACTGAAGCTACCTGGGTCTGTTGGTAAACGTGCTTTGTGCTTTACTAAAAGATTATACTATGGAGAAGCACATGTTTCTAGAAATTATGAAATGTGTTCATAAATTTCCAGCCTAAAGAATTCTTGTGAAACAGACAGTTCACAATTGGCTACTGCTTAATATTCTCTGGAGATTAAGGTTTCTAAGTGTTAAAATTCTGCTAAATGTCATCAAGACTGATATAAATGATAAGGAAATCAGTTCAGTATGTAGGAAATTTGACGTGTAAGGAAAGTATAATAAATGAGAATACATGTTTGTTGAGGTAAAACAAAGTAATCTTGTCTTAAAATGAGACTGTTATGTAGAAACAAAAAGCTTAGGGCAAAATCTGAATGAGAAAAAAATTTGTAGAAGGTTTGTGAAGGAAAGGCTTTGGAAAAGAATTTTATGTGTGGTCAGGACTGACTGAGACTGGAAGAAAAAAAAGTTACAGAGAGGGAGTGAAATGTATTTTGAAAGTACACTGGTATAAAATTGAAATCTGCTTTACTCTCTGTTAAAAGACAAAGTTTTCAGTTTGTTCTCCATATTTATGAGTCTCTTCTGTTTTGTCACCCTCCCTGTCTACTCCTGAAATTATTGTTGCACTATATGCTAACTAATTTGGATGTAAATTTTTAAAAATAAATAAATAAATAAATAAATAAATAAAATAAAAGACAAAGTTTTCTTGGATTGTTGGTCTGCTTTTGCTAAAGAATTGTAAACATTTTTTCATGTGTCGGTTGGCCATCTGGAGGTCTTCTCTGGAGAAGTGTCTATTCATGTATTTTGTCTATTTCTTCACTGGATTATTTGTTTTTTGGGTGTTGAGTTTGATAAGTTCTTTATAGATTTTGGATACTAAACCTTTATCTGATATGTCATTTGCAAATATCTTCCCCCATTCTGTCGGTTGCCTTTTAGTTTTGCTGATTGTTTCCTTCACTGTGCAGAAGCTTTTTATGCTAAGTGAAATTAGTCAGTCGGAGAAAGACAAAAATCATATGACTTCACTCATATGAGGACTTTAAGAGACAAAACAGATGAACATAAGGGAAGGGAAACAAAAATAATATAAAAACAGACAGGGGGCAAAACAGAAGAGACTCGTAAATATGGAGAACAAACTGAGGGTTACTGGAGGTGTTGTAAGAGACAGGATAGGCTAAATGGGTAAGGGGCACTAAGAAATCTACTCCTGAAATCATTATTGCACTATATGCTAACTAATTTGGATGTAAAAATTTAAAAATAAAAAATAAAAGAAAAAAAAAGAATTGTAAACAAAGTTGTTGTTTTTTCTTTTCTTTGTTTCCTCAGAAAACCAAGGTTTCTACGTTTTGTTTTATTGGATCTTTTATTACTTAAGAGATCTAAGTCTTTCAGTACTAAAGGAGCTAAGATTTGCTAACAACTATAGACTTCCGTAGACTCTCTTACTGCCAGTTTGGTTAAATACATAATTAAATACTAAGTTTTGCAATGATTTGTAATCCTATTTAGATATGTGCTTTGAACTTTCTGAGGTTTTGAACAAACTTCCCAAGATTTGCATTCTAAATGAAACCTTTTCCACTAATTAGGCTTGTTCATTTTTTATGTTAAATTATATGGGAAGCATCATACAACAAAATGATGATAAACCTTCTTAGGTTGTACTCTATGGGCATATGCTAGAACTGCTCTAGAAAATATATCGAATTTCTGAAGTTATAATATGCCCTGGTATAGAGTCATCACTTGACATTCAAGTAATTATAATGTTGTGTGTTACAGAAATGACAAGATTTTCTTGTCAACTGTATTGTTAGTGAATTTTCAGCAGATCTTGAATCATGTCTATTTTTGAATCTTGTCACTTATTGTTTTGAGCTCTTGAGAAATGTGTTTCACTGTCAATGAGATTATTGAAAAGAACTTTTGACAAATACAAGATTTTGATATCTTTAAAATCATAAAACAAAAGTGGTTAATACTTTCTGGTACTAATGGAAAAGCTGCATTCAAACAGAAAAAGTATTAGTAATGTGGGATTGAATGAAATGAGGAATATGGTTATAGTTTTTAGGACTCTCCTTTGAAACATTGCTGATTCTCTAATGTTGGCTTTTAAGATTTAAGGAAACTTTCTCTTAAGGTATCTATGACTTACAGAAACATGACAAAATATTCTTGTGAACAAATTGAAACGTTTAAATTTCTCTCTAACTGAACCCTCCAGAGTTCAGAAACTGTGAGTAGTCTTTCTTTCATGGCAATTGCAGTTGTTTACATAACTTTAAAAAGAGTGTACTCTCCTTGTAACAAGACACCATTGGAAAAATTGGTTACTTTACCAAGGCTTTGATTAGAATGTCATGTTTGAGAGAGACATGCGCAGACTCAGATATGACCAGACAGCTTAAAGGAACTAAGGTTGACTTTATGGAGCCAATAAAGCCCCTTGGAAATGTTGGCCAGATACCTTGCTTATGGAGCTCCAGGCAGCCTTACCAGGTGAGGAAAGAATGTCACTTCCTGGAAGGTGCAGGAAACTTCTGTATATTTGAGGGACCTCAAGAAGAGGAATTCATCCAAAACTACAGGTATTGTAGGCAAGTCTGATGGTAGGTATGTGTCTTGGCTTCTGTCCTTGAGAGGCTATTGAAAGTTCAATCTAGAGATCCCTTATGAAAAGTTCAAGCAAAGCACGTTTGAAAGAATCTATAAGGTCAATCACTATTCTTGCTGAGCTTATGTAACTTATTAGGCCAATTTTGTTAAAATTGGGTTGTTTTTCAAGAGAATTAGTCTTTCTTTGGCTATCTTTCAAAATGAGGATGATTTACATCAAGACAGAATGGTATTGGCATAAAAACAGACACATAGACCAATGGAATAGAATAGAAACCCCAGAACTAGACCCACAAAGTATGGCCAACTAATCTTTGACAAAGCAGGAAAGAATATCCAATGGAAAAAAAGACAGTCTCTTTAACAAATGGTGCTGGGAGAACTGGACAGCAACATGCAGAAGAATGAAACTAGACCATTTTCTTACATCATTCACAAAAATAAACTCAAAATGGATAAAGGACCTGAATGTGAGACAGGAAACCATCAAAACCCTAGAGGAGAAAGCAGGAAAAGACCTCTCTGGCCTCAGCTGCAGCAATTTCTTACTTGATACATCCCCAAAGGCAAGGGAATTAAAAGCAAAAATGAACTATTGGGACCTCGTGAAGATAAAAAGCTTCTGCACAGCAAAGGAAACAATCAACAAAACTAAAAGACAACCAACGGAATGGGAAAAGATATTTGCAAATGACATATCGGACAAAGGGCTAGTATCCAAAATCTATAAAGAGCTCACCAAATTTAAATTAAAAAATATTATTATAATATTAAAAACAAAACACACACACAAATCAAATAAATGATTATAGATGCTAGGTGTGTTTTGGTCTGGGTGTTGAAATGGGCTTCCTTCACATAAGTGGATTCATGCAATATTTTCCTTTTGTGGCCAGCTTATTTCACTTAGCATACTATATTGAAGGTTCATTAATTGTAATATGTGTCATAACGTCCTTCCTCTGTAAGGCTGAATAATATTCCATTGTGTATATATCCTACACCTTGCTTATGCATCCATCCACTGATAGGCATGTGGGTTATTTCACCTTTTGGCAGTTTTGAGTAATGCTATTATGAACATGGGTTTGAAAATATCTTTTTGAGTCCCTGCCTTCAATTCTTTGGGCTGTATACCTAGAAGTGGGATTGCTGGATCATATGGTAATTGTGTAGGTAATTTTTTGAGAAATCATCATACTGCCAGCAGTGCAAAAGTATCCCACTTTCTCTACTTCCTCGCCAACACTTGTTATCCTCTGACTTTTTTTTAATAGCGGTCACCTTAACGGGTGTGAAGTGATACTAAGAGGTTATTTTGAAGAATAAAAAGGAGGCCTGTGGGCCAGGACAGAGTGAGTGAGGGGGTAGCAGTAGGTGATGAGGCCAGAGAGAAAGCAGGAAGCCTGATCCTTCAGGTAGGGTCTGAGAGTTACTGTAAGGACTTTGGCCGTTTGACTCTGGGTGAGATGGAAACCCTAGAAAAAGTGATAGATTCATAGGTTGCCCACTGATTTTCCTGTTCTGTGAACTAAGTACTGTGTTCTCAGACTAAGGAAAGGCCTCTTCCAGAGTTTGAAAACAAGGTGTGGAGACAAGTTTTGCAGAGTTCTCAATAGAGGTCTGGGGCTTCTGACAACACCATGAGGGCTGAATAAGCTGTGTTCTTGCCTCTGCCTCTCTCTACATGCCAAATCAGAGATACCATATAGCCACTTATGGAAGAATAATGTGACAGACTGTTTTCACTGAAGCTGTTCACTTTCTAGAGTATCTCTAGGCAGGAGTCCATCACTTAAATATCAAACAAAAGTCATTTTAGTGTCATTCACTCTTTTAGTTTTTTTTTTCCCACCGTACTGTAGATAATCAAGAGCTGACATGCACATAAAGGGAGTTTGTTTTCTAGATCTAGGTTAAATTAAGGACTGCAAAGACAGGGGTAAATGGACTCTCAGAAAGGGGACAGGAACCATGTGCATCAGGCACTCACAAAGCCTTGCAGAATTAAATAGAGGAATATAGTCCCAAGCCCCAGATGCCTCAGGAAGGACAGTCAGAAATGTCTGAGATGCTCAGAGCTGAAGAGAGATGGCCCACAAAGAAAGCCTGAAACCACATTTCTGAGAGGCATAGAGTACCCGTCATAATTTCACTTCCCCTCAGGACAGGAATGAAAGCTCTACATCAAAATGAGAAGTACAAGGAGTTATACATACCCTCAATAACAAATAGGCTGGAGAGAATGGCCAAAAACCACTGTTTATAAATGTTAGAAAATACACCTTGCATGTGTGGGAAGTGGGGGAGATGTAGGGTAGAGAAGGAGAGAATTATGGGTTATCCCTGACGGGAAAGGAGGAAGGGCAGAAATCGATATTCACTATGACAGTCTTAGGATTCAAATGGGGGTTAGTGAAGGGAAGTATAGTAAAATATGGAAACCTAAATAACTAATTTTTCTCAGCAAGGAAACAGGCCATGCACTCCTAGATTTTGTGTGCTGTGTTACTCTCCAGCTGAGGATCACCTTATTCATCTTCCACTCTCAACATAGTATCATCACCACCCACCCCCAGGGTAGAGACTCCACAGCTTGCCTTATATCATAGTCTCATCTCATTTCCTCTGTCTGTGAGATCATTACAGAGGCCCCAGGTTACCTTTAACTCTTCAAACATATGATAAAACAGGACTAGGATATAGGAGAAATCTGCTCTTCCTTCTTTTCTCAAGTATAAAAAATAATAGACCTAAATGGCAGTGAAAGTCCTGGGTCATTCATTCGTTCATTCATTCATTCAAAAAATATTAGGCACCTTCCAATTGCCCATACTAGTGTTTGACATTACAAGCACGATGTGGAGGAAAAATGCATGTTCCCTTCCTATATGGCACTCATTGTCTTTAACATGTTCTTATGTAATATTTGTGCCCTGAATGTGTAACCTGAATCTGATGATAAAAATGATCAGTCTACAAACACTTTCTACAGAAAGTTCACTTTCTATGAAAGAACTCACCTGTGCTGTTGAAAACTGTCCATATAAGGAATGACAGGCTGAGGGACTGTTGCAGATTAAAGGAGAATAAAGAGACGTGACAATGAAATGCAATGCAAAACCCTGGATTGAACCTGAATCAGGGAGAAACATTCTACCTAAAAATGCACAGTTAGTAAACTGAATAAGGATCATATTTTAAACACACACACACACACACACACACACACACACACACACACCATTAGAGTAGGCAAACAAATATGTCAAAGTGTTAACAGTTGCTCAATCTTGGTAAAAGATAAATGGGTGTTAATTATACTATTCTTGCAACATTCTGTAGGTTTGATATTTTCAATCTAAAAAGGTAGGAGGAATAAAAGAATGTCTGAGCAGTAAGTGTTATGGATTCTCCTTCTCTGAATGTCCTTTACAAACAAGCTTGTCATCACCTTTGGTTGGAGCCAATTCCTACCCAGAATGTTCTAACCACAAATCAGGACCTTTATATCAGAATAGTAGGTAATATAGAACTCCCTTGTCTTTGATTTACAACCAAAATTGTCAGAAAGAAAAATGCCTGGAAAGAAATCACAATCTTGGCTTATGTTAGTATGGTTGTAAAAATTCCATAATCTTATTGTCATTTCGTGGAATTAACACAAACTAATAAACCAAAGCCCTAGACTTGAACTCTGGAGGCGTTGGGAAAATGTGCAGAGGCTGAAGGCAGAGAAAAATGGTATCTGGCAAATAGGGGTATGATGTATATGTGCACGGTTTAGAGATATATGGAGAGAAGGTAAGAAAACAACCAGATTTGTTGAGCTGTGAGTAATATACACATTTATCCCAATAACAGCCCAATGGCATAGGTATTATTATTCTACTTTAAAGACTGAGAGACTGAGAGAACTGTACCCAGCTCATGTAGCCAGTATTTGAACTTGGAATTTGAACTTGGCTCTTTGTTACTTCAAAGGCAGCACCCTACCTCCACAAAGAATCAAGACTCTAGGGCATGTCTATTAAGGGAATATTTGACCCAGTTCTTATTTTTGTGCCCAGGTTACCCTATGCCAATGTCTTCCTTCTCCTCTCAAATACATACTTATGGGACAGAGTTAGAATTACCAGGACCATTAAATCTGACAGCTACATCTAAACCATGTCTTGCTGAAATCCAAACCTAATCTAGGGCCAAAATGTCTCCAGACTATTCTTTTAGATGCCAAGAGAGATGCCAAAGCATCCCTTAGCCTACTCCAATAGTTCCCAGATATGATTTTACAGCTAATTGTAATTCCTGCCTGAAACTTCATCCCATGCCCATTTGTTTAGGGTTTAGTGGAAATAGAGGATAATAGATCCCTAAATGGCAAATATAAGTCCCCCTCCTGAGACTTCTTTCATAATCCTATTTCTTTATCATTCTATTCCAAATATTTTCTTGTCACTGATTCATACTTAAGAACAAAAAGATCTATCAGTAGTGCAGTTAGAGAGTGTTAGAGAAAATAATGAAACCTTGATTCTCATTATGTAAAGGAAGATGGGGTGGGGAGCAGACATTTTCTAAAATGGGAGCCCAATGGCAGAAAGATGGTTACAATTTTCCTGATAACCTAAATAACTATAGGTTTGGCCTTCCCAAACCTCAGCCAACATCTGTGGCTTCCAGATGCTACCAGCTTCCACCATTAGGAAAAAATATGTCATAAAGAACAGCCCCAACTGGCACAAAGAAGGGTAGGAAGCAGGTGTCAGTTTAATGAGGATAGTTTAACAAAACATTTTTTTAAGCTTCCTAATTCACCTGGCCATTTATTCTCCAGTCTTGGCTTCCAATCAAAAATAGACTGGGAATGGTTTCCAGAGAATGGCAATCTTCTGTTTATCCTTAATCCAGAAGAACAAGTACCAGAAAAATTACAGCTAGCCCAGTCACTCCAAAATATGATTAACCCCATTCCAGAGCTAAAATAGCAGGGTGATTCTAGTGAAAAGTATTTTAGTTATGTCAGATTGATCATTCTGGCTTGGTTGTTGACAACCAGAGACCTGACATAGTATAATATATATTACCCATTTTGCCCCTTATTTGTGACCAACTCTGAGCTCCCAGCACAGAGTATGTTAGTATTTATTAGTCACCAATGGAAAGAATCACAAAGACCAATGGACATCAGGTATTGGTAAGACCTCCTTGTCTATTTTTTGATATCTTCATTATTTTTTTAAATTATTAATGAATAAATTGAGGTAAGGAATAATCAGTATTCTGAACATGCTGTAAGTATAGGAAGATCAACAGAAAAGATAAAGTTTTGCCTCTATATGTTAGTTTCAATAGGAAGAAAACCCCAAATATGTCCAGAAATAAAGGAATTAACAAACTAGCCTCTAAGAATCCTGACTTTATTCAGGGAAATTGCATAAAAATTTGTAATAAATCTCAGAAATTCCTAGTGAACTCATTAGTTTCATATATTGGGGGATCACCAACCTTACCCTAAATTCAATTCAGCTGACATGAAGTCACTTAGACATTTAGCACCTTGTCCACACTAGACACTACCTAGTAGGTTTCTATGGTTTTCAAATACTGCATATTTAGGGCCAGCCTCATGCCATACTCCCTGATACCCCCTCTCAGTCCATAAATTTGGTAACTCTGAACAATGAGATCCTCACAGCTGTCACTCAGATTCACCCAGCAGCCATCAGAGAGTGCTGCCTTTAAAGCAGGATAAAGCCCTAATTCACATTCTTCCTGATCACTACATTCAGCAGGTAACTGAAGTGTGACTATTCTTTACCCTCCTGGAAAAAATAACACTTTATTTAAGTTTTAAACACACACACACACACACACACACACACACACACCTGAGTTTCCTACTCTCTATCAAATCCAAACTTCTAAGATTGTATTTCCAGGGTTTTATTTTCACTGTTCTTATAGCACTTACTCCTACTACTAAACTTTTCTGTGGCTCCTGCTTGAACAGGACAAATCTTTCCCCACACATGCACATCTTGTTGGCATTGGCAGCAGCCCTCATAGATTGTCCTTCTTTTCCTAGAACACACTGTTTCCAAACCCTGTTCAACGTTTATTTATTTTTGGGACAGAGAGAGACAGAGCATGAACGGGGGAGGGGCAGAGAGAGAGGGAGACACAGAATCGGAAACAGGCTCCAGGCTCTGAGCCATCAGCCCAGAGCCTGACGCGGGGCTCGAACTCACGGACTGCGAGATCTTGACCTGGCTGAAGTCGGACGCTTAACCGACTGCGCCACCCAGGCGCCCCTCCAAACCCTGTTCAATATGACCCTCCTTCTGGAAGCTTCTTTGTCGACACCTATAAATAGATATATGATCTCTCCAGTGTGCTCTCTTTGACCCCTGTTCTCTCCTCACTAATCTCCAGTGGTAAACTCACTGGCCTAGAACTTTGCATTGGAAGAAAACCCAGTTAGAGAGTATAAGTAGTAGGTGGCGAGGTGGAGCTGAGGAGCAGAGTTTCTGCCTGATGATGCCCTCAGCTTGCCTTTCCTTCCCCAGCTGTATCCTGAGGTACAAAGAATTAACTGGCCACAGCCAAGGAAGTACCTCAGGATCTACAGCCCAGTTTAGTGGTGTCAGAGATCTGACACAAAAACTAAGGCCCAAGTTTCCTTCACCACAACAAAGTTAAAGCACAAAGAAAGTAACCAAAGTCAACTGATCATGGTTTGCACCAGTGTCATCCCCTGAGGTGAGACAGCTGAACAGACAGACAACACAGAATCTTATTACTTCCACCATTTTAATTTATTTGGAAAACAAGTCACCTGGTGCTTTGACATTAGGCAAAATACACAATACTCAAACTGCAATAACTACATTTAAGGCTAACCTGCTTAAGAGAGGAGTGGGAATATAGTCAAATCATTGACTGGTGTGTAGAATAGGACTTCACTTCATTCAGGAGGATAGGGAAGTATCCATGAAATGCCCTTATAGTGTAAGCTCCCAGAGAAAAGAATGTCCTGTATTTGCTACCATTTTTCTTGTACTCTCTATAAATAATTACACAGTTGGGTTCTATGTACTTGGGTAGGGTCTAAAGTGAGAAATTAGATGGTTTCCCAAGCTGAAACAACAAAATGTTTCTAAGTGAGAAAGTCTGGGTTCAATTTATTAAAGATCAGATTTCAACTAAGAATAAATAAATACACAAATTCCAAATTAGAAAATCCATGCACCACACTGGTTCTTTGTGCAAAAGAACTCAAGGAAATGCAACATTCCCCCCATAATTATCAACACAATCAACATTACCCCCAAATCATCATGCACTCAGTTACACACAGTGCAAGATAATGATGGAAAAAAGAGAATTCACTCTCTGGGAATGTACAATAGAGGCATTTTGTGAACAACTCATAACTTTCCAAAATACGTAAAAGATACATAAACTGAACTAGGAAGGGTATTTAAAGCAAAAAGCAACAGTCAACACAGGGCATGTCAGGATCACAGAGGGCTTCCTACTTGATGGAGGTAAGAGTAGGAAGGACCACATTTTCCACTGGCGGCAAGAAAGTGAGTAACTTGATGAGGTCCCAATAGTTTATTTTTCTTTTTATTTCCCTTGCCTCTGTAGACAGGTCAAGTAAGAAGTTACTGCAGCCGAGGTCAAAGAGGTTGCTCCTTGTTTTCTCATCTATGGTTTTGATGGTTTCTTATTTCACATTTAGGTCTTTGATCCATTTTGAATTTTATTGTTGTTTATGGTGTAAGAAAGTGGTCCAGTTTCATTTTTCTGCATGCTGCTCTCCAGTTGTCCCAGCACCATTTGCTAAAGAGACTATCTTTTTTACACTGAATACTCTTTTCTGCTTTGTTGAAGATAGTTGGTTTTACACACACACACACACACACACACACACACACACACACACATTTCTGGGTTCTATATTCTAGTCTCTAGATCTATGTGTCTGTTTTTGTGCCAATACTACACTGCTTTCATGATTACAGCTTTGTAATACAGCTTCAAGTCTGAAGTTGTGGTGCCTCCAGCTTTGGTTTTCTTTTTCAATATTACTTTAGCTATTTGGGGTCTTTTGAGGTTCCATAAAAAATTTAGGATTGTTTCTTGTAGCTCTAAATGTCCACTGACTGATGAATGGATAAAGATGTGTGTGTGTGTATGTATATGTATATGTGTATATGTATACATATGTATACATATGTATACATATACACATATATATGTATATATACATGTATATATATACACACACACGCACACACACACACATGCACACACAATAGAATACTACTTGGTGATGAAAACAAATGAAATCTTGTCATTTGCAACAATGTGGATGAAACCAGAGTGTAATAAGCAAAATAAGTCAGTCAGAGAAAGACAGATATCATAAGATCTAACTCATGTGCAATTTGAGAAACACAACAGATAAACATAGGGGAAGGGAAGAAAAATTAAGATAAAAACAGGGAGGCAAACCATAAGAGAATCTTAAATACAGAGAACAAACTGAGGGTTGCTGGAGGGAAGGTGGGTGGGGGAAGAATGGTTAGATGGGTAATGGGCATTAATGAGGAAACTTTTTGCAGTGAGCACTGGGTGTCATATGTAAGAGTTGAATCACTGGGTTTTACTTCTGAAACCAAGACTACACTGTATGTCAACTAACTTGAATTTAAATAAAAAAAAAATGAGTATCTTTTGTGCACCATGGGTGAGCCTGAGAAGCCTCATGGAAGAAGTGGAAATTACCCCCACGCTAGCAATATGTGTAACTGTTTCCCAGGAAAATATCAGTTCAAGCTACATCTTCAGTGTGGCCAGGAGCCAAAGCTTAGAGCCTCTTTCAGGCTTTCCTTCCATGCTCCCCCACCAAAAACACAAAACAAATTCCAAAACACCTTAAACCAGTAAATTCAGCTTGCCAAACTAAAGAGATCCGGGTAAATATTTGTTACAGATATTAATACAGATCTAGATGTAAATGTAATAACAATAACAACAACAACAATAATAATAATTCTCAGTCTTGGTCTGTACCGAAGAGGAAAACAGAGAGAAACCATTTCAGTAGTAATAAATGTGTAACTTTTTCCCTGGGGAAACATAGCTTTCCTGAAAAGTTGGCAAGAAATCTGAAGTAACCAAATTCAGCTCATAATAAAGAAAATAAGTATCAATCTTATCTCCCAAGAGTCTTCAGAGAAAAACTTCACCAAACAGATCACTTACCAGGCATCCTCCATCTATAACCTTACTTTGCTCTGTATTCATTTTGCATGTTACCTGGAAGAAGATTTTGTATTCCTTTCTAAAATAAAAAATCCTTAAGGTACAACCTACTCAATTATCACTCAATAATGCTGCAAACCCTAATTCTGCAAGTAAACATTACTATGTGCAACCAAAATTTGAACTAGAAAGCATGGCAGTCTCCAAACTGTCTGCTCATTAGACCAAGAAGAAACACAGCCACCTCCTCCAACTCACCTACCTACATTACTACCGCTAGCACTACCCCTCTCAAACCCTCTCCCAGTCTGGCAGAGGCAGAATTCCAAGTCAGTGAAAACCCATCATGATGAAAAATAACATGCTCCAGGCCAACTGTATGTAGACCAAATCCAACCAGCCAGATGTAGACCAAATCTATGTAGTCATAGAACAAAACATTTTGCTTCCTTCCCATAATACCTATGGATTTCCTGACACATGCAGACATCATACTAGTATCATTGCACCATTATTTATATAAATAATCAGATAGCCAGAGCTTCTCTAGAGGCTGTATAGACTCCATATTTTCTAGTATCATTCTTGTATGGTTGTGAACAAAGCAGCTTTTCTTAGTCCCTCTGGGATAACTGTAGAGAAGACAGAGTGAAATGAAATATTTCTCATTCATGATTTTGACACATTTACAGATGTAGTTTCAGTCATAATCCAGTTTTAGAAATTCTTAACATTTCTATCACTCTAAAACATATGATGAACTTGACAAATCAGAAAAGCCTGAGCTTCTACTTCTAGAGGTCTTCAGAAACTAGAAGGGCTACCAGGAAGAATCAGAATTAGAATTTCCAAGCAAGAATCAGAAAGAGAGCTGGGAAAATCTGAGAAGGGAGTGCAATTAAGGGATTAGAAAATTATGTGATACATTGATTTCAACAGTGAAATACAATTTTTCCTCTGCTTCTCCCTACAATTCTCTACTCCCTTTTCTCAACCTCGAATCCTGTCAACAGAGAACACCTAATAAAAGTACTCAGGTGAAAGCAGTAGAAGAAAATCCAAATGCCTCTCTACCTTATTTTCCAAATTACAGCTGTAACATATGATTCCTTTTGTCTACAATGAACACTGATCCACATTCATTTTTTTTTCAAGGAACCTTTGGTTTCCCCCCAAAGCCTTCCTTTCCTTGTAAGCAAGAATCTAGAAATCTGTCCAGTGGTCCCAACTATAACTACAGTCCATCTCCACTTTCAGACTAGCAGTTGTGAGTGGTCAGAGGCCGTGGCTTATTCTTCTTTGTACCTCCTCTCATCATGCACCCTCAGTAATACAATGCACACAAGGTGTCTTAGGAAAGGTCGATTATCTCTGGTTAAATTCCTTCATATCTTCAAACGTGTCCTTCTGCTCTCCCATGTAAGGATTAAGCTATTTCTTTATGTCCTCCCTCAAGAGATTTTGCTTGGTTCTTCTCACAGCCCTAGGTGGCTGCTCCACATTGTCACCATCTCTCTTGGAAAGTTAATTGTTTTGTTTGTTGTAGGGAAGACACCAGATCATCTGAGTCACATGAAAGTTGTATCATGCCTCTAAGTCCTGAGTTGTTATCTAAATATGGATTTACATCACTTCTCCACCAAGACCCATCTATCTCACCCCAGCTTAGGAAACACAATCTACAACAAAGAGCCTCCACCAACACTTTTCAAGGGACACTGTTTATCCTTCTTCCCTACTTTTTTTTTCTTATTTCCAGTATGCTTTGTGATTTCAGTGATAATAAAAGAAAAAATGGATGAGGATAAATCAAAAGAATATGATTCAAAAATCATATTTTCAATTCAGAAGATACTTGGTGAAGGAAATTGGCCTTTGCACATGATTTTGCTTAAACTAGGGTTAAAGAGAATCTGCCTTTGGAAGCATATAACATGTATCAGTTGATAATGGAGAGAAGTTGCCCAAGAACTGCTAGAGGGAAAGATAAAGACAACATAGAAATAAACATTTGCCACACATAATCAGTAAAATGGGTGTCATGCATGCAGAAGTGTTTTCTTGGCTCTAGTGTTAGGATACAGCCCATAGTGTACACGGTGGTTGGGGGGTGTTGACCACCCCCATTTTATCTATCAACAAATATGCCTATCATATACATAAAATTGACAGATTCAAAGAGAAAGAACAGAGCCATCAAATTTCAAGGGTTATTCAAGATTGACTCATAATATATTTGAGACTTCATAAAAGCCTTCATAAAGTGTTTTAAAGATCACTAGGCAGCTACACCCCAAGGGAACATAGTAATCTTTCCTCTTACAACCTGAACTAGCCTATAATCAATGCCTACCACAACTTTTTAAAATTAGATAAGAAAGCCAGGGAGATACCTCCAGCAGCTGTAAAAATAGATATCTAGCTCCTTAAGCTTGGAGCTTGGTGATGGGGAACCACCTTATCACACTGGACCTGCTCTTCTGCAAAGTCCACACCAATGCTCTCCCTAAGAAGATATGATACAGAGACTTCCAGAATATCAAGTGAGAAAGTGTGAAGAAACATGAAGGTGGCAGGAAAGTCAGGTAAAGAATCTTCCTTCATTCAAACAACATGTCTAAGTAGACTATGTGCTGTGCCCTATGTGAAACACAAAGATGAAGAAACCAAGATCTGCACCAGGTCAGTAAAAAAGGCCAGGAGGGAGGGCAGGGCAAAGAGGTAGGAAGGACTCTGGAGGAGAAGCACCAAGGAATAACCTCCCCTAACTCATATTTTCCTCAGCAGAGCTGAGAACCTCAGTGGTCAGGAGGGGAACAGAGTGTAGGGCTCTAAATCACTCTAACCCCTCAAACCTAGTTGTCTTCCCAAATGCACAAGGCCTCTGGTCTTCACCCTGCAATCCACAGTCTAGCCATGGGGGCTAGAAACCCCACAAGGCTTCCATAGCCAGGTGCATTCCAAGCCCAGCCCTCCTCTCTGGCTCTGTTTCCATTTTCTTGCCAGCTCTATAAAAGGATAAATCACTTACCCATGGACTTGTTCTGCCTCAGAGGGGAAAGACCTGAGAAGAAAGTGCAAGTCAAACCCAGGGAGAGGTAAGGAGCTTGGCAAGCCAGAATCAGGACTTAGACTGGATCTTAGCAGGGGCCCTGGAAGGCAGGCCCTCTAGGAGGTGGGGCCACTGAGGAGGCGGGGTACATGAAAAGGGTATTCTTGATGAGTTTATGTAAATAATCAGGTAAACTTTGTTAAAATGGGACTTGTTTTTCAAATAAAGTAGTCTTAACTTGGCTCTCTTTGGAAATGAGGGTGATTTTAGACAGAAAATTATGTTTCAATAATACACTTTTGTGAATGTTAAATTCTAGTTCTGATTAATCAGATTAACAATCTTTGAATGTTTGTTGTCTGCCTAAGCTAGACAACTTGAGGGAAACTTCAAATACTTGCCACAATAGTTCACGTATAGACAATCTTCATGTTTGTCACTCTATGGGGACAATAACACCCCATGGGCATTTGATTACTTGAAGAACTGAACAATAGGATAGACTCCCAAAAAATTGGGTAATTCGGCTATCACCTTGACCAGATCTATGTGACTGGGATAACCAAATTGCTCCTTAAAATCTGAAGTGTACCTCACTCCTTGGGGTAACTGTGAACTTGCAGAAGTAGTGGATGGCCCCACTTTCCTTATGACTGGATAGAGGATGCACTTGGAAACACTCATATTCCCAGACAAAACTTCTCCCACTTCCAATGAGTCCTCATAATTATTATATTGTTAAGGCTAGACATAAGGCAAAGAGGGCTGCGTGATCCTTTAATATAACCAAATTTTTTGTAAGTCTCTGTCATGTGCACCTCAGCCCTATCTACTAGGGAAGATTGATCAGCAAGAATTTCAGCTACTTTTTCAGTGTCTATCAGGATCTTCCTGATGTCTGGCCAACCATGCCTCTTGCTGTGTCCAAAGCCCACTTTCTCACAGATGCTTCCCTTAAATATCATCTTCCTCTCTCTTCAAAGTTGGAGTCATAGATAAAGAAGGCTGAGAGGAATAAGAGAAGTGAAATGCCCCAGAAAGAAAGCAAGAAGAACTGGCCATACAGGGAGTGAAGAGGAGTTACAAGGATGGGAGGGAGTGGGGGAGAAGTTGCAAGGGGAGAATCAAAAGACTGAAGAAGCAAGAGTAGAGGGAGTGAAATGTATAGGACCTTGTCCCCAGCTCTACCAAGGAGGCCAGGGCCTTTGTGAGGAGGGAAACATTTGCTCTTGAGCTACCAACCAAACTATTTTTTAACAACAGGCATCAAGGCTCAGTAAAGGTGTGAAAGTTCCAGGTGCAAGTCTCACATTCCTGTTACCCACTCCCAAGCCTTTCCTAAGATGACCACTGCTCTGCAGGACACAGAAACTAAAACTACCAATTGTGCCAGGAGGAGGGGGCCAGGAAAGTAGTCAAGGGAAGACCCTGAAATGAAAGAACTAGGTGAAGGCTGCCAGGAGGTTAGCAGACTGCATGCTCTTCACAGCCTTCGTTGTCTTCAACCTTGGAGCAGGGATCCAGGTATGGCTTGGGAGGGTGTCTCCAAAGTAACTCAGGAGATATCTTTCCCCTCACTCAAAGCCTTAAAATGTTAACTAGGTCCACTATGAAGCACAGAGCTTAGAACCCACTGAGACAGAGGTGGGAGATGAAAGGGAGTCTCTATGACAGCAATTTGCCTCTCTCTATGTGTACTTCTGTCTCCATCTCTCCCAGCCTCTCACATACTGGTGCATCATTTCAGAGGCTTCCACTTTGATTTGTCGCCATGTGTCTAGCAAGATAAAATCTCTTAACGCCTGTTGTGGTTGCCAACTCCTAGGCTGGAAAAAAGAGGGCAGGATCCATCCTGAGGCAAGGGGAGGGCCCTGACTTATTCTCTGCCTAAGGCAGGGGGAAGGTTGGGAAGTTGGACTAAAGAAGAAACCAGTCCTAAGGCTGGGTTAACAAAAATGCTTCCTGGTGGGAAGGCTGTTCTTCTCATTCTGTTATTAATTTTATTATATTTTTCTTCAGGTTAGAAATTGAATTAACTTATAATCATAGAAGGGTAAATATATGACAGTGACTATAAAGGCCTTTCCAGACCTCCCTATTTAAAGAATATTTCCTATTATTCTTTATCACAATACCAAGATTATTTCCTTTGGATGTTTATTATACTCTGTAATTACTTGAACTATGGTTTTTTTGCTTATTTTCTATTTCCCAAGAGAAAAAAAACCTATATTTAAATGACAACAAGAATGAATGATGAATAAATATGGTATATGTGAACAAATCTACTGGTTGGATAAAAATTTCCTTATAATATGATCCATACCTGAAAGTATCATGTCCAGACCTATATTAATAGTATCCTTAATCAGTATTCATAATGACCCTATTCTACATCTCTATCCATGGCTTCTTTCTCTACAGCTGTACACCATGCATGAAAGTTATTTAACAATTTTTTAGCTCTGTGTTAAGCCCTATGGAGGAATATAAAAATATACAGGATGCAGTTTACCCACTCCAGAAGCTTACAGTTGAATGAAGGAGAAAGGGAAGATACAGTAACACAACTGAGGACAATGAGCTATGGTAAGACTGACATAAAGGAGCAGAGGAAGTCAAAGGAAATAAATTTCTTCTTATGTGGATTATCCAGGAAAGCATGGGTAGGAGGTAATATTTAAAGTGGGTCATTGTGATCATTGTGCAAAATTTTAGTAGTCAGAGGTTAAGAGGAAGGAATACCAAGGAAAAGACATAGCTACTGAGAAGGATTTCTTGACTTTTGGCATCATTTGATATTGAACTTCTCTTGATCAATAGAGAGTGAAGTACAGAGACCAGTAAAATTCAAGAAAAAGCTGCAAAAGCTGGAGACTTTGAATACAGAAAACAGGACCCAGGACCTGATTCCCAGCTTCTTTTGCACCTGGTCACACTGAAGGGATGTAGGTTTCAAAAGAGACAAGATATCCATTATGCCTCCATCTATATGTCTCCCATCTCTTTTCTCCCCCCACTGTGTTCTTTATTAACAATGAAATTATTTCTTAATATAATCACTGAAAGATCACAAAGCACAGAAAAGCATATTCTACACAAATCGTCAGGTAATTTGCATACCTTGGGAAAGGAAGAAATCTCTCCTCCTTTCATCACCATAGTCAATTTTCCTCCACCTTCTGACATTATATGTCAATAAATATTTGTATTTTCTCCTTCTCTGGACAAGAGATGCTGTGAAATGTCTGACGTAAAGTAAAGTTTATCATAAAATCCCTCATAAAAAAGTCCAGCAATGGCATTGGAAGGTGGGGGAGGGGGTTCCTGTGCTGTGTCTGCCTTCAAACCACATGCAGGTCATACCACCTCCTGCTTCCAGGAGCTTTGCTGCAGGTTTTCTAAAGATATAAACAGAGACATTCAACTCCTCTTACCTTGCATCTGTCAAATTCATTGCTTTCTATGAAATTAGTTTAACAAAGTACCAGTTTCTCATAATGTCAACTCTAGTATCCTTAGTTAGTATATTTTTAATTCTCCTCTTTCTGGGATGACTCAAATAGTCTCACGTGGAAGTAAAGAAGTAAATAAAGTGGCTTATTTTATTATCTTCTGTCAGGGGGTTGGAGGAGAGGAGATGGTTACCTGGGTGGTGTACATACAAGAGCGGCTGTGTATTAGGCTAGAAAGTAAAAGACAGGAAGGGATTGCCTTGTGGCTGCTACTTCTCTTTCCCTACAAACCTCTTCTGATTGTAGGAGATTTATAGGAGCTCCAAGAAGCCCAGCATCTTCACCATAAACTTCACAGAAGAAAACTCATTGAGTTCCCCCTTGAAAGGAGATGAAAAGTGAAAATCAGGATTTGGTACAAACTCACAGACCAGGGCCAGGAAAGGAAGGAGGTCAGTTCTTTATAGCTAGTTGAAGTCCTTCAGGATTTGTGTACATGCGCGCGCACACACACACACACACACACACACACACACACACGCATGCACATAGGTATGCACACACCATACCCAAATACTCTAACAAATATGGTCATGTTTATAGTCCTACCAAGAAAAGTGTACCCCTCCTCCTTGTGTACACCACTCTGGTGCTTATTTCCACACTAATTCAATAACATATGTCCACATATCTGGCACATACACATGACTCTCAATGAGGTGCTTTATGAATATAATATATTGAGCCTCACCCCCTTTCCAGACTACAGGGTGGGGCACAGTGAAGGTTAATGAGAGAATGTATGAGTATAAGCTTGCATTTGTCACTAAATGTGTCTCTGACTACATGCCACAAAACAAATATATTTTTTTTTCATTATTCACTATTTTGCATTATCCACTGTCTTTCAATTATCTCTATACCACCAAGTTTCACTGATCATCTATCCCTTACTGAGCTGCTACTTCATGAAGAGGGGTTAGTGGCATGAGCTTTGCTCAACCTTGGTACAAATGTTAGCTTCACTACTCACTTTGCACAAATTACTTCACTGTTCTTTGTACCTTTCTGAGACTTAGTTTCAAATTTTGTAAGGTAAGCATAACAATACTCAAATCATACACTTTTGTATTAAATAGGTGATCATGTGAAGTGTTTGGAAAAAAAGTATAGGCTATAGTACTCAGCAAATGATAGCTATATTTTTATCAT
Organism: Acinonyx jubatus; assembly: GCF_027475565.1. Taxonomy (NCBI): domain Eukaryota; kingdom Metazoa; phylum Chordata; class Mammalia; order Carnivora; family Felidae; genus Acinonyx; species Acinonyx jubatus. The sequence goes on from NC_069387.1 coordinate 53,355,434, forward strand.
CACTTTGTTGGCATTGGAGATACAAAGAAGTAATACATAAAAGAGATGTTTTCTCTTCAGAGGTTTTTAAATCTCATCAATGACAGAAGATAAATACATGGAGAGAGGAAGAACATGGAAACCCATAGCTGTTTATTTGAGTCCAAACATGCAACTTATTCTCCTAAATCAAAGCCCTGTTGACACTTTGTAGGAGATTTGGATGCTCTAATAAGATTTTTATTCTGTAATTCATCACTCCCATGCCTCACAGCCTAACATACACCACATGTCTATCCCAGCTTTTCACTTAACAAGTTGAGTGGAGAACTCTTGGGATAAAAAATATTTTGAGAGTGTATTTTCTATATTTCCCTGTTTCTGGGCAGGAGACCACCTGAGGCATTCCAAACCCTAGTGAAACAGCCATGCACACAGTGAGAGTGCCTGCACCTTCCCATCCCTCCCTCCTATGGAAGACCCCATACTTAAATATAATAGAAAACACTGGCCTTTCTATGCCAACCATAAAACCCTGAGTGCTTCAAGAAAGATGCATACTTTCCCAGGCTGGACCCAGTCTCATCTTCAAAGATCCCCTGCAATCAGGTAGAGCAGGTTGGGCCTTCTATCAGTTTCACTACTTCTGGCCCCTCCCCACATCCCATGGGAATAGATGGAACAGGACCATGGGAGGACATGTCAGGCATTCTCGTGCCCTGGGACATATTTTCCCTGTTGCTCTTTGAATGAACAACTGTTATTACTGTTGGGTCTACAGGAAGGGGAGAAGCTACTCCTTGCCCTGAACATGACTCCACTCTGATAGAACAGACAGGACAGTCACCAGGACTCAGGCCTAGCTACACAAAGGCAAAACTAGAAGTGCCTGAGTACAGTTCTAGATGGGGTATGGATCTAGATAAACTTAGATATAGTTCTGGATGGAGAGAAATGCTTTTTGTCAAGGAAGTCTCCCAGAAAATAGTTTTCAAGGACTAGCACAGTGCTAGCCTGAAAGGAAGAAAAATTTTCTGTACCAGAGAAATGTGTAAGGCCCAATTCAATTTAACATGAATTTATCATATACTCATTATGTTCCTGAAGCCCACCTGGATGCTCTGGGGGAGTAAACAAGATACACTCCTTGGGCCTCAAGGGTGGCTCAGTCAGCTAAGCCTCTGACTCTTAATTTTGGCTCAGGTCTTGGTCTCAGAGTTCATGGGATCAAGCCTCTCTTTGGCTCTGCAATGACAGCACTGAGACTGCTTGGGATTCTCTCTCTCTCTCTCTCTCTCTCTCTGACCCTTCCCCGCTCACTCTCACTCTCTCAAAATAAATAAAATTAATAGAAAAAAAAAGATACACTCCTTACCTGTGATCTACAATCAGGAACAAAATAAAGAAAATAAAGACACTCAGATAACTGTGGTACTTTATTTTTTCATTCCAGCTTTACTAAGGTATAATTGACATAAAATTATAAAATATTTAACATGTACATTGTGGTGATTTGATAGACCTATGCATTGTGAAATGATTCACTATGATTTCCTCACTGTGAAAGGATTAAAGATGGTATTTTAATCTAAATGTTAGATTAAGTGAAGATAAGTGTTCAAAGGTAGCTTTGCTTTCCTCACTTCATCTTTACATGTGGAGGAGCTTCAGCTGGAGCTTTGGTTTTCAAAGAGTGATCCCTAGGACCTCAGCATCAGCATCTCCTGAGAATTTGTTAGAAGTACAAGTTTTGGGCTCCATCCAGACCTACTGAATTCCAAATGCTAGGGGTGAGGCCCAGCAATCTTTGTTTTCACAAGCCCTCCAGGTATGGGACACCTGCTGAAGGCTGAGTACTACTGAGCAGAGAACTATTCCTGGACTCACCCCACCTCTGCCTCCCTCACCATGACTTTCATTAGTGAGTTGAAGAGACAGACAGCACTGGGAATATCCAGCTCAGCCTCTTCCAGTTTTTTGTTGATTTTCTTTTTTTATTTAGTGCTAAGTTGCCCAAAGGACAACTCCCTTGCTCAAACAAGAGAAAATCTAATAAAAGCAGACTCTCTCATGTGGTAGGAAGCAGGTGGTGCTCAGCACTACTAGGGATGAGGTTCTTTGAAAGAATTAACAAAATTGACAAACCACTAGCCACTTTGATCAAAAAGAAAAAGGAAAGGACCCAAATAAATAAAATCAAAAATGAAAGAGGAGAGATCACAACCAACACAGCAGATATAACAACAATAATAAGAGACTATTATGAGCAATTATACTCCAATAAAATGGGCAATCTGGAAGAAATAGACAAATTACTAGAAACATATACACTACCAAAACCAAAACAGAAAGAAATAGAAAATTTGAACAGACCCATACCCAGTAAGGAAATCGAATTAGTAATAAAAATCTCCCCCCAGAAAAGGATCCAGGGCCAGATAGCTTTCCAGGGGAATTCTACTAAACATTTAAGGAAGAGTTAACACTTATTCTCTTGAAGGTGTTCCAAAAAATAGAAATAGAAGGAAAAATTCCAAACTCATTCTATGAAGCCAACATGACCTTGATTCCAAAACCAGACAGAGACCCCACTAAAAAAGGAGAACTATAGACCAATTTCCCTAGTGAACATGGATGCAAAAATCCTCAACAAGATATTAGCCAACCGGATCCAACAATACATTATATATATATATATATATATATATATATATATATATATATATATATATATACATATACATATATATGTACATATATATACATACATATATATATATGTATATATGTATATATGTATATATTCACCACGACCAAGTGGGATTTATACGTGGGATGCAGGGCTGGTTCAATATCTGCAAAACAATCAATGAGCTTCATCACATCAAAAAAAGAAAGGAAAAGAACCATATGATCCTCTCAATAGATGCAGAGAAAGCATTTGACAAAATACAGCATTTTTCTTGATAAAAACCTTCAAGAAAGTAGGAATAGAAGGATCATACCTCGAGATCATAAAAGCCATATATGAACGACCCAATGCTAATATCATACTCAATGGGGAAAAACTGAGAGGTTTCCTCCTAAGGTCAGGAACAAGACAGGGACCTGTCACCACTCTCACCACTGTCATTCAACATAATATTGTAAGTCTTAGCCTCTCCAATCAGACAACACAAAGAAATAAAAGACATCCAAATTGGCCAGGAGTTCAAACTTTCACTCTTCACAGATAACATGATACTCTATATGGGAAACCCAAAAATTCCACCAAAAAAGTGTTAAAACTGATTCATGAATTCAGCAAAGTTGCAGGATATAAAATCAATGCACAGAAATCGGTTGCGTTCCTATACACCAACAATGAAGCAACAGAAAAAGAAATCAAGGAATTGATCCCATTTACAATTGCACCAAAACCCATAAAATAGTTAGGAATATATCTAACCAAAGAGGTGAAAAATCTATATGCTGAAAACTATAGAAAGCTTATGAAAGAAATGGAAGAAGACACAAAAAATAGAAAAAGACTCCAAGCTCCTGAATAGGAAGAACAAATATTGTTAAAATGTCAATACTACCCAAAGCAATCTACATATTCAATTCAATCCCTATCAAAATAACACCAGAATTCTTCACAGAGCTAGAACAAATAATCCTAAAATTTGTATGGAACAAGAAAAGACCCTGACTAGCCAAAGCAATCTTGAAAAAGAAAACCAAAGCAGGAGGCATCACAATCCCAGACTTCAAGCTATACTACAAAGCTGTAATCATCAAGACAGTATGGTACTGGCACAAGAACACACTCAGATCAATGGAACAGAATAGAGAACCCAGAAATGGACCCACAAATGTATGGCCAACTAATCCTTGCAAAGCAGGAAAGAATATCCTATGGAATAAAAATAGTCTCCTTAGCAAGTGGTGCTGGGAAAACTGGACAAAGACTTGAAGAAGAATGAACCTGGACCACTTTCTTACACCATACACAATGATAAACTCAAAATGGATGAAAGACCTCAATGTAAGACAGGAAGCCATCAAAATCCTCGAGGAGAAAGAAGGCAAAAACCTCTTTAATCTTGGCCGCAGCAACTTCTTACTCAACACATCTCCAAAGGCAAGTGAAACAAAAGCAAAAATGAACAACTAGGACCTCATCAAAATAAAAAGCTTCTGCACAGTGAAAGAAACAATCAGCAAAACTAAAAGGCAACCAACGTAATGGGAGAAGATTTGTGAATGACATATGAGATAAAAGGTTAGTATCCAAAATCTATAAAGAATTTATCCAACTCAACACCCAAAAAACAAATAATCCAGTGAAGAAATGGGCAAAAGACATGAATAGACACTTCTCCAAAGACGACATTCAGATGGCCAACCGACATGAAAAAATGCTCAACTTCACTCATTATCAGGAAATGCAAATCAAAACCACAATGAGATACCACCTGACACCTGTCAGAATGGCTAACATTAACAACTCAGGCGATGACAGATGTTGGTGAGGATGCGGAGAAAGAGGATCTCTTTTGCATTGTTGGTGGCAATACAAGCTGATGAAGCCACTCAGGAAGACAGTATGGAGGTTCTTCAAAAAAACTAAAAATAGAACTACCCTAGGACCCAGCAATTGCACTACTAGTTATCCACGGGATCCAGGTGTGCTATTTCAAAGGAACACATGCACCCCAATGTTTATAGCAGCACTATCAACAATAGCCAAAGTATGGAAGGAGCCCAAATGTCCATCGATGGATGAGTGGATAAAGAAGATGTGGTGTATATATACAATGGATTATTACTCGGCAATCAAAAAGAATGAAATCTTGCCATTTGCAGCTACGTGGATGGAACTGGAGGGTATTATGCTAAGTTAAATTAGTCGGAGAAAGACAAATATTATATGACTTCTCATATGACGACTTTAAGAGATAAAACAGATGAATATAAGGGAAGGGAAACAAAAATAATATAAAAACATGGAGGGGGACAAAACATAAGAGACTCATAAAAATGGAGAACAATCAGAGGGTTACTGGAGGGTTTGTGGGAGGTGGGATGGGCTACATGGGTAAGGGGCACTATGGAATCTACTCCTGAAATTATTGTTGCAGTATATGCTAACTAACTGGGATGTAAATTAAAAAAATAATAATAATTAAAAAAAACGAAATAAAATATAGCCTCATTAATGTCAGAGGCCATTTTCATCTTTTTTATTTCAGTTTTTTCTAGGTATTTTATTTCAAATATACAGGATTATTATATGCTCCATGTCTACTATATAATGATTCAACAATTCCACACATTTCTCAGTGTAATTAAGACAAGTGTGCTCTTGGGGAGCCTGGGTGGCTCAGTCGGTTAAGCATCTGACTTCGGCTCAGGTCATGATCTCACAGTCTGTGGGTTCGAGCCCCGCATCGGGCTCTGTGCTGACAGCTCAGATCCTGGAGCCTGCTTCCAATTCTTTGTCTCCCTCTCTCTCTGCCCCTCCCCTGCTCATCCTTTATCTCTCTCTGTCGCAAAAATAAATAAAAACATTAAAAAATTAAAAAAAAAAGACAAGTGTGCTTTTAATTCCTTTTATCTATTTCACCTATTCCCCTGCTTACCTCCCCTTTGGCAACCACCAGTATTTTTTTTCCTGTATTTAGGAGTCTGGAGTGGATTTTTTTTTAATTTTTTTATGTGTTGTTTTCCTTAAAGATTGTTTTATTTCTTAAATTCCACATAGGGTGAAAACATATGGTATTTGTTTCTCTGACTGACTTATTTTATTTAGCATTACACTTTGTAGGTTCATCCATGTTATTAAAAATGGCAAGATTCCATTCCTTTTAGTGGCCAAGTAATATTCCACTGTGTGTATTGGGTGAGTAATATTCCACTGTGTGTATTGGGTGAGTAATATTCCACTGTGTGTATTGGGTGAGTAATATTCCATTGTGTGTGTGTGTGTGTGTGTGTGTGTGTGTGTATCTTACACCTTCTTGATCCATTCATATATCAATAGACACTTGTATACTTTGGTTGCATTCATTTCCTGGTTTTGGTATATAATGCTGCAATAAACATAGGGTTGCATATATCTTTTCAAATTCATGTAACTAAAAAGCTTTTGCAACAGAAATGGAAACCATAAACAAAACAAAAAGCAACCTACTGAATGGGAGAAGATATTTCCAAATGATATATACAAAAAAAAAGTTTAATATAAAATACATAAATATCTTATATAACTCAACACCAAAAAAAACCAAATAATCCAAGTAAGAAATCCAAATTAAAAAAACAATTCAGCATAGGACATGAATTGAATTTTCCCAAAGAAGAAATAGATGGCCAAAGACATAAGAAAAGGTACTAGCATCACTAATCATCAGGAAAATGTAAATTAAAATCACTGTGAGATATATCTTTACACCTGTAAGAATGGATAAAATAAAAAATACAAAATAACTAGTGTTGTTGAGGAAATTGAGAAAAAGGAGCCCTCACACATTGTTGGTGGGAATGTAAATTGGTACAGCTACTATGGAAAGCAGTGTGGAGCTTCCTCAAAAAATTAAAATACATACCATACAATCCAGTAATTATGCTACTGGATGTATTTTAAAGTAATCCCTATACCCAATGAGGAGCTCAATCTCACCACTGTGAGATCAAAAGTTGCATGCTCTACTGACTAAGCCAACCAGGTGCCCCTCCCCCAGCTACTGAATATTTAACCAAATAAAATGAAAATAATTTTTAAATTTTTAATATTTATTTATTTTTGAGAGAGAGAGAGAGAGAGACAGAGCATGCACAAGTAAGGTATGTTCAGAGAGAGAGGGAGACACAGAATCTGAAGCAGGCTCCAGGCTGTGAGCTGTCAGCACAGACCTGACGTGGGGCTCAAACTCACGGACTGTGAGATTATGACCTGAATCAAAGTTGGATGCTTAACTGACTGAGCGACCCAGGCACCCCTAGTTTTTTTAATATTTTTTTAAAAGCCAGTAAACAACTATAGACATAATTAACAAATATACAAGTAAGAAATAATAAAGAAGAAAGAGCAAAGCCACATCCTTCATTCCACAATAAATACAGAGCTCTATTAGTGTTCCCCCACATCAGCATCCCATGGGAGACCTAACTTTCTATGTGCTCAAAAATACTCTCCACTATTATGCAAAGGGACCAGACTGCATTCAGGTGTTATTTTATCAAGCAGAATATGTACTGGCACTGCTGAGTTCAAGGTCTACAGTTTTGGCCTTAACTTAGGTGGGGTTAATAGACCAGGCTGTGCTGGATCCCATAGCTGAAGTAGATAGCAAACCCAATCAGCGTCCAGACACCAAATCGGGCCTAGGTGGCAGCTGTCATCTGCATCATAAGGTAAACATTCATGAAGATGCTCAGTAGTGGGAGAAGAGGCAGAGCAGGGACCTTAAAGTGAAGGGAACTGGAGCTCTGAGGCTGTCTCCAGACGACCCCAGTAAGCCCAGTGATGAGCACCAGGAGCAGCACAACCACTGAAATCCACACTGGGTCTCCAGAAAGCAGAATTGGCCACTGGGCCAGCACCAAGCCAAGAAGAATTAGCAGCAGAGCAAGCAGTGCGGAGCAAACACAGACAACCCGGCCAGAGAGTGGAGTAGGGGTGGGGCTGCCTGGAAAAAGTAGTCCTTGTAGAGTTAGCCTCTCTGCTGCCGGTCCATTCTCCTCCTGAACCATTGGTTCATTTCCTCCACTCTGCTGATATCGAAGGATGAGAACACAAAGAGCAACCAGGGAATAAGCTAGCAGAGACTCAAGTGACCTGAGGTCCACAAGATCAGTGAGTTCCAAGAAGAATGCCATGTTTGCTGCAATAATACTAAATATCATAGAAGCCATGATGTGGGAGTATGAGCCAGTACACACTCTAGCAAGGACAGGGAACAGGAGGCCATCTTTTGCCATCATGTGTATCAATCGACGAATGGGGAACATAAAGCTCAAAAGGCTGGCAGAAAGACTACAGAAAAATCCAAAAGCTACAACATAGTACGCAGGTACCCAGCCAATAAGGAAAAATGCCTCAGGCAACGTGCTCCCACGTTGAAGCTGATAGTAAGGCACCATAAGCGTAAGTGCTGAGGAGACACCAAAATACAGCACAAAGCAGATGAACAGTGAAATCATAATGCCCATGGGGATGGAACACTGGGAATTCTGCTCTTTCTTGACTGTTGTAAGAAAGATGCTGAAACCTATAAATGCATAGAAACAGGTAGCTGTTCCACGGAGAATCCCCTCAAAGCCAAATGGCACAAATCCTCCAGAGCCCAGAGGGCCCAAGCTTGAGGTGTCATTGAGTCCAGCTTTTACATAGTCGTCTTCTGTGAGTTTCCAGTTTTGCAGGTCTCCCTTAATGAAGCCAGAGATGATGACAAAACCAAGAACCAAAAGTTTCACCAATGTAATCACTTTGGCAACCAGGAAAAATGTATGAAATGGCAGTCTGCAATTCGATGAATAACAACATTAGGCCCCCAACAATGAAGCCTAGATATTCTGCAAGTACTTGGGGAACATGAGGTGAGATGTTCTCATTAAGAGTCTGAGCGATCTGGTTCCCAATCAGGTTGGCAAAAACTAAGGTCCAGGCACAGGCCACAATGGCTGTATCAGCAACAAAGGAGAGGATGAGGTTCCAGCCACTGAGGAAAGCCCAGAGTTCACCTATAGTGACAAAGCTGTAGAGATATGCAGAGCCAGAATGGGGAACCTGGGTACGGGCACTAATCTCTGCATAGCACAGCCCAGCCAACACAGAAGATAGGCCAGCCACCAAAAAGCAGATCACAATGGATGGCCCTGCTTGACTGCTAGCCACCTCACCAGCCAGGACATACACACCTATACCCACTGTGCGGCCCACACCGAGGGCAACTAAATCCAGAGTGCTCAGGTGGATGTTAACTTGAATCCCATGCTCTGTTGGCATATTTTTGCATACAAGCTTTTGAAAAAATCTGCGAAGTATCTGATACAGCATTCTAGCTGGAATTGAAGAAGATTCTAGGATCAGACAGCTGTATCAAGCCCATGTAGTCTGGGATCAGTCTGGGATCATGTTTGGTGAGGCTGAATTAAGCTAAGTCGAGTTGGGGCTGCCACAGTCCATTGGTCAGGCCTCAAAGATCCTGTTTTGTATTTCTTCTAGTGTCTGTCATCCCTCAATAATGCCTAAATAAACAATAAATTCATACTGAACAATTGTGTTCAACCAGGCAACAAAAGCTCAGAAGTCCAACATCACTTGTTGAGCACAAATATAGAAACTGACACTAAAGACATCATAGAAAAGTCAACCCTGCTTTCTCCCCTGAAAAACTGCAAAATACTTCCCAACATTTCCATTTTTACACACCATATGACATAATCTCACATGGGTTCAACTAACTCATGTAGCTTCATGTACTAATTAAGCTGTAAGACACAACAGGGTTTGAATTTATTGTGTAATCATTCACACCATGGATGTTTGTGTGGTACTTGAACATGAGTTATGACACATTAATTCACAGATGAGAGGGCCTCATTGCAGTTATAGAACCATATTTTAAATACCATCTGAATTTAAAATACAAATATTGGTCCCCCAATCTTAAAACCCTTAGCCCCCAAATCAGCTAGCCAATGTCAGACGTCACTATGGCCCCCTTTCTCCTCATTCTGTATCATTCATTTAGCTGTACTGATGGCAAAGGATATACACTCCAACCCTTTTCTTTACCCACTTAGGCCTACATGGGGTGCTGTGAGAAGACATGAAGGGGGAGAAAGGGGCAGGGCCTTCATAAACACCAGTATGAAAGAGAGAAACATGCTGTCTGGTGATAAAACACTGGCGAAATGGATGAAGCAGCCAACCAAGGGTCCATTAAAGGGAGAAGAGACAGAAAGGCCATTTTGTGAATCCTGACATTCAATAAACCTCACCCAAAACAACCAAACAAAAATTCACATGTTTTATGTCCAAAGTTAAGAGAGTATGAGGGGTAGAGAGAAAAGAAATAAGTCACCTAGCTCATAGCTCACAACCAAAACAATTCCCTCTGTCTCCTCCCTCTCTGGCTTCTAGGAGAGAAGGTGAGCTCATTTCTGCAGATGGTCTCCTCAGTGGACTCACTGTGCTCTATAAACACCCTGCACCATCTGTGATGTCAGTTTTCAGCAGCCTTGGAATCTGCCCTGCTCTGTGAACTTGTGTTCAAACACTAATTGTAACTCCTTAGTAATTTTTCACAAGGAGTTATTTTTAACTCCCACAAACCATTGTCTAAATACTAAATATATTTTCTTAATTAATGTACACCACATGTGGTTCTTCTTTTCGCCTCCTCCCCTGCTGCTATTCAAATGGCCCCTCCTCAAGGAGAATAAGTTTTGGATGAACAATTCACAGCAATGCCCCAGAAAAGTAGTGGAAAACAGAGAACACAAAGTCATGCAGCCCTCACTTTCCTCTCTACTCAGGCTTTGATTTTGAGAGAATTTTTAGCAAATGTTGTCAGAGGTTTGTAAAGACAGAATAATCAAGTCAAAACTGAAGAATATTTTTTATACATTATCAGAAGGTACGCTTGGTATTGGTTGGACTTCCATCTACAAATCCATCTAGATTCCTTATTTGCCATTTACCAGTTCCAATGTTATGATGTACCAACAAACACATCTGACCAATAAGGAAGGTCAATTAAGCCATGGAACTTTTTGCACTATGAATGTGATTGATGTGTCTCCACCCACCCCCAGGCTTCCAAACCTCCTGTGGTTCACCAATGCCCTTCCTTCATAGTCTTACCTGTTACTGATTCCTCCAACCTCATCTCCTGCCCAGTTCCTGCATTCAGCCATGAAATTCTACACTGACCCCATTCCCTTGCCTCTAATGCCCCCTTGTTTTCTTCCTATAGCTAACCCCCACTTCTCTTTCAGTTCTCAGCTGAGAAGTTGCTTCCCTAGGAAGTCTCCCCTGACACTTATGCTGCCCTTACCCTTACCCTTACGAGTCTCCTAGCACCTGGCTTACCCCATGTGCCATTTATTCTAATATATCAACATTTTAGGTCAGCTGCCAGTCTCATCCATTAGACTGTGAGTTAGGTGCACAAAAAATATTTGTTGAACAAATGTATAAACAGAGAAGAGAAATCTGAAAGAGCACATAATCAAATATTCTTATCTACTTGATTTTGAGTATATACTTTGTAGCCAAGCAATCTTTATAAACCCAGCTAATGTAAATATATAAATGGTATCATCTTCCCTGTAGAAGGCAAACAAAATGTAAAGTGTGGAAGAAAAACCAACTGTGATAAAACTTTGACCACAGATAATTCCTGGCAAGTATGATTCACACAGGGTGATAAAGAATTCTTTCCTTTTGAGGACACTTGTCTTGAAACTATCAGGTTGCCTTGGGTTATATGCAATGAACCACCCATGCACAGTTAGAGAATCCCCACTTTTTTGAAGGCATCATACTCAGGCCTTAAAATCTAGGTAGGATGTCCTAAGGCAGAGGTCTCACTTCATGGGACACAGGGAGGCATAATGAAGACAACTGGGGGACACTTTCAAACTTCATAACCTCTCCTTCTGGAATTCTTGTCCAACTAGCAATGTACTTCCCATGACTGCTCTAAACCACCCCAAATGACAAGAAATTATCATCAATTTCAAAGCAAAGATATTGTAAAGCTTCCTTCACAGGAAGGCAGCACAGTTTAGTAGTCAAGAGTAAGGCTCTGCAGGTAGATGGTTCAGGTTCAAGTCAAAACTCAACCTCATAGTTGGGTGACTGTGGACAAATTAGCTCACCTCTCAGTGTGTTAGTTTTCACAACAGTCAAATGGGAGTAAAAGTAAATACCTCATAGAGTTGTTGTCAGGATTTAGTGAAATGATGCCTGTAAAGTACTTTGCTCAGTAAATAGCATATAATATGTACTTAATATATTCTACCTAATACTTAATATTTAAATCTGATCCACAGTCCCCAAACTTTGAAAATTAGTCTTTATAAATGTCTAGCCTCAAAATCACCCACTAAAACTCAAGCCTGTTAGCTAGTCCTCATGAAACAATAAAAACAGTTTTATTCCATAATTCACTTTGAAACTCTAAGAACTCTAATTAGACACCCTCTTACATGCTGGTGCTAAACCCTTGGGGGTCCTAGGCTTATTGAGTTAGACCAGGCATCCAAATATCCAAGGCTCAAATATAATAATAATAATAATAATAATAATAATAATAATAACAATACATAATGAGGCAGATGCCTCGTCTTATTTCTGGAAGAGTCAGTGCTGCGTACTACAGTGGTAAAAGCGTTGAACATTATATGAGAGATTTTGGATATAAGCGCTGGCTCTTGTGCTTGACTACATAAACTAGGGTAATTTGCTTAATATCTCTAAGCCTCAGTTTCCTCATCCATAAGGAACCTTACTTTACTTCCCTTATTGGATCAGTATGATAATTCCACGAAAAGATACAAACTGTAATGTACTGCTCTTGGGAAATTAACTGGGTCCACCATCCTGAAGCACAATCTTAGTGGAATTAAGAGTGCACACATAGTCAGCACTGTAGTTGTTGAGTGGATGGATGTATCTAAATACACATGTAGAGCATAGACTGGAAGATCATTTATTAAATACAGGAAAGTAAGTACCCTCCCCACCCCCCACTGTGAGGAGGGGAAATGAGAATAGAGATAGGAATGAAAGGGGAAAATAAAACACATTTTGTAAAGGGGTCTGACAGGAAGCAATGGGGCTAATAGTTCATGACTGAGGGAGCTGTTGACTCCACTCTGCACTACAGGTTTAACAAAGAAATTGCATGAGAAAATGTGAGAGTACAGGGTTTAGGGCATGATAAATGGCAGGCAGTCAATATATTTTAATTGAAGGGTAACTGGATCCTTTAATCATCAGGACATGGAGAATACAGAGAAAGACTACCCGCTAGAAAAAGGGTGGAAAACAAGGGAAGATGGGACACCCCTCCCACCAGTTCCCTCTGAACCCATTTCCCTTTTCCCAATTCCTCTTTCTCCTTCAGCTCCTTGTCTCTGAAGGCTTCTTACTGGGCACTAAGGATGCTTGTACCTCTTTACTCCCTCTGAGGAACCATATCCAGACAACCACCTCCCCACAAAGACATGACAGCGGTTCTTCACATTTGTTGAATCACAGAGCCCTCTGATGTTGGTCACCTCAAAATAATATTCTACACTCTTCTGAAGTCCATCCATGGGCCCTGAGCAGGAATCCCAGAGGACCATCTGAACGGCAGGTTTAGAGATGGCTAATGCTTTTGATCATTTCTGTTTCCCTCAACTTTGTTGTGCAAGGTCGTCCTTGTGTTCTTCCCACCTTTACTGAAGATGAGGGAAAGTGGGATAAAGACAAAGTATGATGATCCAGAGAAGCACCCCACAGGAAAAAAAAAAACCATCTGGGAATTAAACCATGTCTATTTTACTTCAACAGATGCAGGCAGACAAACAAATAAACAACCGAACTCATAGAAGACAAAACAAACCCATGGATTGGGAATCCTGAGAGAGCCTACAACAAACCCAACTTATTACAACACAGAGAAACATTACCCTCAAACTCCATGTTTAGAAATGCCCTTTCCCTGTGCAATAATCCGCAATTAGTCCAACAGTTTGTATTCAGTCCAGACTCTCTGACCCAATTGTCAGAGTCCTGCTGTAATTCTCCCCCTACCCTCAGGCTCATCACCTCCTTACATCCTGACTTACTCTTCGTGGGATGAGACTTGGTACTGGGAAAGTTGCCTGTCCTGCCATGGAGGCCATCCTCACTCTTTTCTGTCCATATTGACCCTCCAGCTCTTCTCAACCCTATTCTACAGCCTTCCTCTGCATCTACAAAGCCTTGCCTAAGCCATCTTGACTGATGCCCATCTCCAACTTTCCTCCTCTTCCCACCAGTACTTACAGCCCATCCTGATGCACAGCTGAAACTGATTTTCCCTTTCTGTCTGATGGTGCCTTGTGTGAGTCACTGAAATTCCTTACAGTCTAAAAGCTAAAAGCTTCTCCTAAAAGCTTCTAGGAGGCAGGGCCAGGATCCATATCCCTTCTCCTTCTGGATGCCACAGTCTCATCTCCAACTCTCATTACCCAGGAAAAATATCTGCTCATAAGTGTGCCAAACGACTATAAGAGACCTTTAGGACAGAGGAAATGAATATATAGATGTATTTTTTTACTACTATACCTTAAAATTCCAGGAAGTAGGACTTTTCTTTTTCAAAGAAAGAAAGGTCCAAACCAAGGTGTAGACAGGACACTAGAACATGCACCATCATCTATTTCAAGAGAATTTCCTGAGGAAATTTCCCAATGAGGGACCTAGGTCTGTGAATCTAAGTTCAATTAGGAAGCATTCTCTCCCAAAGGAGGTGCTTAGCAAAAGGAGATGCTGAAAGAAATGCAGAGAAGATCCAGGGAAAAGGAAGTCAGCTTTTATGGATTCTATAATGCCCTCAGCTCCCCTTTCTTTCCTTACTCCTGCCCATATTACTCTCAGTCTCTGACTCCTTCTAAACTCCAAAACAAAAGTTCTATCCCAAATAACTAAGAAGAAGAATTTATGTCAATTCCAACAGTACACTACTTAAGTTGCAAGGGTGTCTTCCTTTCTCAACCAGCACCACTCACTCCCCTTTGTCCTGGGGGGTCATTGTGTTCACTCCTCTGTCTCTAAGAAGGGTATTGCCCTCACTCTGGACGTTTCCTTTTCAAAAAATTTTTCCAGGTAAGCAAATTATACTGGTTCTCAGGGTTGGGTGTTAAATCTTCTGCCAATCAGGAAGTTGGCCTTGTGGCTCCTCCTGAATACCTTCAAAGAGAGTTTGGATACCAGTTGCTTTGCTAGAAGTTTGAAAAAGACTTGAGAGTAGTGCACTGAGGCTGTTAAATAATTAAATCAAGCTCTAAAAAGTTCAGAGAAATGGACATTAAATGCAACATCTCCAGAGTTTATATCAATCCCTTTGTATCCAAGTACAACTCCTTCCTGATCCCAAAGTATATAAATTCTCTCAGCCTCCTTAAAAGTTTTCCAGACAATAAAATCTCCAGCCAACTGAACCAGTGGCTCCCAAACAAACCAGTATAAGCCTTTTTGGATAGCTGAGCTTCCCCAGAGTTACAAAGTCCTAAATCAAGCAGCCCTGCATCTCTGGTAGAGGACAGTCAGGAATGCAAGAGTAGAAGCTTTGTGTTCAGGGCAAGAGCTTTAAATAATAATGTGTGGTGCATATGCACAACCAATACTTCCAAAGCAGAAACAGTTCAGAATATATATGAAAAGCTAAACAGAATAAAATCCACCATGAACACTGGGGCTGAGTCTCATATCCCAGGGTAAAAGACTCTTGGTTAACAAAACCAATGAAAACCATTGGTTAACAAAACCAATGAAAAATGGAATCTTCCCATTTTCTCTCTCTCTTTGTACTTTATCTAGAAGTCTGTGTCCAATCATAGTCTTTCATTTATTTATTCAAATATAGTGGTCCCCAATTATTTAGCACTGCAAATAAAGCAAAGAAAAACACAAACATCCCTCCACTCAAGTTGCTTACATTCCTTCAGTAGGAAGCAAACAATAAATAAGTCATACAGAGAAAGATGGATACCATATGTTTCCACTCTTATGTGGATCCTGAGAAACTTAACAGAAGACCATAGGGGAGAGGGAGGAAAAAAAAAAGATAGAGAGGGAGGAGGCCAAACCATAAGAGACTCTTAAAAACTGAGAATAAACTGAGGGTTGATAGGGGGTGGGAGGGAGGGGAAAGTGGGTGATGGGCATTGAGGAGGGCACCTGTTGGGATGAGCACTGGTGTTGTATGGAAACCAATTTGACAAGAAATTTCATATTAAAAATAAATAAATAAATAAATAAATAAATAATATAAATATAAATATATATTGTGTAAGATTTTCAATCAATGCAACAGAGGAAAGAAAAGCAAGAAAAGGTTAGGATGTTCTCTAGTGGGTTTTATTATTTTAAAATGGGTGACCCAAGACAGCCTCACCTTCACACTGTTGTGTAACTGTCACCACCATCCATCTCCAGAACTTGTTCATCTTCCTCAGCTGAAACTCTGCACCCATAAGCAGTAACTCTCAGTTCTTCCCTCCCTGCAGCCCCTGGCACCCAGCATTCTACATTCTGTCTCTATAAATTTGACTATACTATGTGCCTTGTAAAAGTGGTATCATACAATATTATCCTTTCGTCACTGGCCTATTTCACTGAGCATAAAGTCTTCAAGGTTATAGCCCATGTTATAGCATATGTCAGAATGTCCTTCTTTTTTAAGGCTGAATTGTGTTCCATTGCCTGTATATCCCACATCTTATTTATTCATCCATCCACTGATGGGCATGTGGGCTCTTTCACCTTTTAGCTGTTGTGAGTAACAATGTCTTTTGAGTCCCTGCTTTTAATTCCTTGGAATATATGCCAAGAATTTGGGTTGCTGGATCATACGGTAACTGTATACATAATTGAGAAATCATCATATTGTTTTCCACAGCAGCTACACCATTTTACATTCCCACAGGCAATGTATAAGTGTCCCACTTTCTCCACATATTCACCAAAACTGTGAGCCTCTGTTTTTGTTTTGTTTTGTTTTTAATAGCAGCCATCCTAATGGGTGTGAAGTGGTACTTGGCTACTTTTGAGGAATAACAAGCCCTGTGGTGCCAGGACAGAGTGAGTGAGAGGAAAGCAGTCAGGGATAAGGACAAAGAGAAAGCAGGAAGCCAGATCCTTCATGGAAGATCTGAGTCACTGTGAGGAATTCGACTGTTACTCTAGGTGTGATGGAAACCCTAGGAAAACGTGAGTTTCACATGTTGCCTACTGATTTTCATGTTCTGTGAACTACATATTGGATTCTCAACGTAAGGAAAGGACTTCTCCAGGATTTGAACAAAGGCATGGAGACAGTTCGCAGAGCTGTCAATAGATCTGCAGTTTCTGATAACACAATGAGGCCTGAACTATCTGCATTCTTGCATCTGCCACCCTCTCTAGACACCAAAGCAGAGATCCCATACGGCCACCCATGGGAAAGTAACATGATGGACTGCTTTCACTGAAGCTGTTCACTTATGTATTATCTCTAGACAGGACTCCATCACTTAAAAATCAAACAAAAATCATTTTAGTACAATTCACTATTGTAGGTTATTCCCACCATTATCATGGATAATCAAGAACTGACATGGAGATAAAGAGGGCTTTTTCTGCAACCTGGTGAAATTAAGAACCCCAAAGGCAGGCATAGAGAGACTCTCAGAAAGGGGGCAGGAACCATGTAAATTAGGTACTCACAAGCCTTGCAGAATTAAATAGATGAATCCAGTCCCAAACCCCAGATGCCTCAGGAAGGACTGTCAAAAAATGTCTGAAATGATCAGAGCTGGAAAGAGAGAAAGGGCCCCAAAGGGAAGCCTGCCTGAAATCACATTTATGAGAGGCATAGAGTACTTTCATAATCTCACTTCCTCTGGGCAAAAAGGATGAAAGCTTTTACATCAAGATGAGAAGTCCAAGGAGTTATTCAATTTCTCAACAATAAACAATCTGAAGAGAATGGCTGCCCAACCATTTATAAATGTCAAAAAATACACACTTGTATGTGTGGGAAGCAGGGGAGATAGAGGGTAGAGAAGGAGAAAACATTTTTGCTTCCTTCCCACAACATCTTTGGAGTCACTGCTTCATGCACATACCACTCTAGTATCATTGCACCATTATTTGGGTAAACAAGCAGATAGCCAGAGCTTCTCTAGAGGCTGTATAGACACCACATAATCTGGTATCATTCCAGGATGGTTGTGAACAAGGCAAATTTCTTAGTCCCTCTGGGATAACTGCAGAGAAGATAGAGTTAAATGCAATGCTCCTCATTCGTGATTTGACACATTTACAGGTTTAGTTTCAGTCATAACCCAGTTTTGGAAACTCTTAACATTTCTATCACACCTATCAAGATGATGAGCTTGATGAATCAGAAAAGCCTGAGCTTCTGCTTCTAGAGGTCTTCAAAAACTAGATAGGCTACCAGGGAGAATCAAAGTGAGATTTCCCAAACAGAAATCAGAAAGAGAGCTGGGAAAAGTGAGAAAATAATGTGATACACTGATGTCAACAGTGAAAATAAATGTGTTCTCTACTTACTTTTATGATTATCTACTCCATTTTCTCAACCCTGAATCCTATAAACACAGAACACCTAATAAAAGTCCTCAGGAATCTCACTGTGGTTTTGATTTTTATTTCCCTGATGATGAGTGATGTTGAGCACCTTACACCACCTCATCCTGTCAGGATGGCTACAATTAACCACACAAGAAACAGTATGTGTTGGCAAGACTGCAGAGAAAAGGGAACCCTCTTGCCCTTTTGCACTATTGGTGGGAATGCTAACTGGTGCAGCCACTTTGGAGAACACTATGGAGGTTCCTCAGAAAACTGAAAAAAGAAGTGCCCTATGATCTAGAAGTTTCACTATTAGGTATTAACCCAAAGGATATGAAAATACAAAGGGGTACATGTCTCCCTATGTATATAGCAGCATTATCAACAATAACTTATCTATGGAGAGAACCCAAATGTCCACTGACTGTTGAATGAGTAATGAAGATGTTGTGTGTGTGTGTGTGTGTGTGTGTGTGTGTGTGTGTGTAATGGAATATTACTCAGCCATCAAAAAGAATGACATCTTGCTATTTGAAATGAAGTGGATGGAGCTAGAATGTATTATGCTAAGTGAAATAAGTCAGAGAAAGACAAATACCATATTATTTCACTCATATGTGGAATATAAGAAAAAACAGATGAACATATGGGGTGGAAGAGGAGAGAGGAAAACATCACAAGAGACTCTTAATGATAGAGAACAAACTAAGGGTTGATGGAAGGAGGTAGTTGGGAGATGGGCTAGATGGGTGATGGGTATTAAGGAGGGCACTTGCTGTGATGAGCACTGGGTGTTATATGTAAGGGAAAAATCACTGAATTCTACTCCTGAAACCAATATTGTACTGTATGTTAACTAAATAAGATTATTTGAATATAAAAATAATACAAAAAATCCTGAGGAATAAACAGTAGAAGGAAACACATCTGCCTATCCACCTTATTTTCCAAACTAAAGCTGTAATGTACTTACAATGAACACTTTGTCTTTGTTTACAATGAGCACTAATCTACACTCATTTTTTTCCAAGAAGTCTTATAAACAGCTTTTTTTTTTTTCAACCAAATCCTTCCTTTCAAAGCACAGAAACTAAAAAACCATCCAGTGGTCCTATATATCACTCTACTCTGTATCCACTTTTAGATTAGCAGTTTTGTGTGGTCAGAGCCCATGGTTTATTCTACCACGTACACACTAAGTAATATGCTACACACAAGGGGGTTTAGAAAGGCCGGCTATCTCTCTGGTTATCTTCATTCATATCTTTAAATGCAACCTTCTGTCCTTCCATGTAAGTACTTGGATGTCTCTTTCTGTCTGTATTCTCTCACCAGACTTGGCTTGGTTCCTGTCATTGCCCTAGGTAGCTGCTCACATACTCACCATTTCCCTTGGAAAGTCAATTTTGTTTTGTTTTGTTTTGTTTTGTTTTGTTTTGTTTTGTTTTGTTTTGTTTTGTTGTAGGAAAGACACCAGACCATCTGAGTCATATGAAAGATGTATAATGCCTCAAAGTCCTGAGTTTTTATCCAAATATAGATCAATACGACTTCTGAACGAATATCTGTCTACCTCACCCCAGCTCTGGCAACATAATCTACAACAACTAGCCTCTATAACCACTTATTAAGGGAAACTCTTTATCCCTCTTCCCTAGTTCTTTC
The DNA here is from genome assembly GCF_027475565.1 of Acinonyx jubatus. Lineage (NCBI taxonomy): Eukaryota > Metazoa > Chordata > Mammalia > Carnivora > Felidae > Acinonyx > Acinonyx jubatus. The sequence continues at coordinate 53,375,403 of NC_069387.1, forward strand.
TGGTCTCCAGTTGGCCTTGTGGTTTGTATAATACAAGAAAAAAAAAGGACAAGCATAAAGCAAAAGAATGTACCATAAAAATCACTTTTATCAATTTGGAATATACTTTGTGAAGGAAACTGGTTTTTCCAGATGATTTTTCTTTAAGGTTAAAATGTAACTGCCTTCTGGAAGCACATAACATGTATCAAATTATGACTGAGAGACATTGCAAAAGAACTGCTGGAAGGCAAGAGAAAGACAACTAGAAATAAACATTTGCCACATATAATCAATAAAACAGATGTCATGCATGGATAAGTGCTGTCTGGGCTTCTGGTGTTGGGGTACATCCCACAGTGTACATGGTAGTTGGGAGGGGAGAAGGGTGGAGAACATTTTAAGACTGCAGAGGCCTTTAAAATTAAAGAGTTTCAAATATGCTTGAGATAACAACAAACTGCCTCTTGGAGACCCAGTGTCTTAAAGACCACTAGGCAGCCACACCCCAGGGGAACTTGGTAATCTCTTCCTCCTACAGCCTGACCTGACCTATAATCAATCCCCCACCACAACTGTTGTAAATTAGATAAGAGAGGCAGGGAGATACCTTCAGCAGCTGTAAAAAATAGATATCTAATTCCTTAAGCAAGGAGGAAGAAGACGCTCAAATTCTCTCTGATGGTGGATAGACCACCTTATAAAACTGGCCCTGCTATTCGGCAGAGTTCACAGCAATTTCCTCCCTAAGAAGATATGACACAGACACTTTCAGACTCTCCAGTGAGAAAGTGTGGCAAAACATGAAGGAGGCAGCTGAGCCAGGTGGAAGAATCTTCATTCATTCAAAAAACATGTCTAAGCACACTATGTACTGGGCCCTGTGAGAAAGACAAAGATGAATAAAGCAAGCTCTGCACGAGGTCAGAAAGGAAAGGCCAGGGATGAGGGCAACGCAAAGAAAGAGGTGGGAAGGACTAAGGAGGAGTAGGGCCAGGGAATAACCCAGAAATCCTACCTGCTCTTCCCAAAATTGCAAGGCCTTTGGCCTGCACCCGCCAGTCCAAAGTCTAGCTCTGGAGCCATGAAATACCCTCTGCTCAAACTGCCCAGAGCTTTGACAGCTAGCGGCACTCCAAGCCCAGTTTCTTCCACTCTGGTTCTGTCTCAGTTTTCTTGCCAATTCTATAAACACAAGAAATCACTTACCCATGGCCTTTTTCTTCCTCAGAGGATAACACCTGAGAAGAAAGCTTAAGCAAAACCAGGGAAAGAAAAGGAGCTTGGCCAAGCAGAGTCAGGACTTGGAGTGGGAGCTCAGGGGGCCCTCGGGGAGGCGGGCCCTCAGGGGGGCGGGGCCCTCCAAAGGTAGGTGAGAGGAATGGTGGAACAGGGTAAAGGATGTGGATTAGTTGGAATCCTGGAGGCCCTGCATGGGTGAGGAGGTGGACTGAGGACTTAAATGGGACGTTATTTGACTCTTTGTTGCCAGAAAGTTGTGAAATTAGAGTAAGCTTGGGGCGCCTGGGTGGCGCAGTCGGTTAAGCGTCCGACTTCAGCTCAGGTCACGATCTCGCGGTCAGTGAGTTCGAGCCCCGCGTCAGGCTCTGGGCTGATGGCTCAGAGCCTGGAGCCTGTTTCTGATTCTGTGTCTCCCTCTCTCTCTGGCCCTCCCCCGTTCATGCTCTGTCTCTCTCTGTCCCAAAAATAAATAAACGTTGAAAAAAAAATTAAAAAAAAAAAAAGAAATTAGAGTAAGCTTTCCAGGGTCCTGGGTATGGAGGAAGTTCTGCTTGGCAGGAGGAGAGTGTGGGGAGCCAGATGGAGCCCCACCTGTGGTGCTTTGGGGCAAGTCCCAGATCCAGCTAAAGAGCCCACTCAGCAGTCCTTTAAACAAAGATAGAAACATCCCCCACCCCAGCAACTCGGTGTCTCAGAATCTCCTACTGGATTCCTCTACCACCATCCATCCCCATCTCCTCACCTATGTTTCCCATCACTCTGGAACTAAAACTACAAGGGAACTGGCTTAAGCTTCACCACAAGGAATTTTCTGAGACAGTCATTCAGAGTTCATAGTGCATTGTAACTGAATATGCATTGAGCATTGTGCTGGAGTAAATAAAGCCACAGACTCCCTGCCTAAACAGCTTCCTGCTCTAATCATTCAAATAGTAGGTCTTCCAAGATCCTGAAACAGTGACAAAAGGAAGGTGCCTCTTCCTTCCCAGAACATTAATCTTCAAACAGAGGCAAGACTTTTCAGAGATAGAGAACATGGGGCCTACTTAGAGACCCAGAACTGAATGGAGGATTATCAAGAAGCATTTGATCTAAAGGAAAAAGGGCACCACTGCCTCTACTTAATAATACTGAGATTCCTCTAAACTCTAAATTAGTTGCCATAATGACTGTGATGGAGATAGAAGGAGGGGAGAAAAGGGTAGTGGCAGGATTCTCTAGGGACAGAGTCTATACTAACTATACTAAAGCAGATAATTGAAACTGGAGCAGAAAGAATTTCTCCAGATTTCGGGGAGAACCTCCAACTGAAGAAAACCTACAAATCACATTGACCCTGCACTAACACATCTCTAGTAGGCATGAACCAAGGGAACTAATTCAGTACTTCTTTTGTAGATGGTGCTATGCTGGGTAGTGGGTGAGAGGCCAGCCAATACTAAGGAGCCAAAACTCCTAGAGGCAAAGGAGGCAGGCAGGAATTGGAAGAATTCCTGGGGATAAGCACCTGTGTGTTTGGTTGGTGTCTGTTCCAACAATTCTAGACTGTCTTCCCCTGCCTCAAGCTGGGATTTTCCTAAAGCTGTATGTCCTTGAGGGCAAGAAGGGCTTGCATCTGGTCCCAAGATTCAATTCCTTTCCTTTCTTGCTGTGCTATTCACTGCCTCATGTGTAGAGAGTGGGAGGCTGGCGAAATACCTGGGCCTCCAGATAATCAACAAGTAAGTATAAGAACTATCTCAGGTTTGCAGGGAATGCAGAGGATGCAGAATTGGGGCCCTAGGTCTCTCCTGAAGGAGGGGTACAGAATGAGGGGCCTGGCAGTTGGAGCCCATCCAAGTGATTTCACATGAAATATCAGAACCATGAGAGGTGGGAGGAGAGAAGGGAGAGGAGTGAGGGGTGTGAGCCAGAGACAGGATAAGGGACTAAAAGACAGACATGAGAGAGGCAAGGAAGATGGAAGGGAGGGCAAGAGAGGGGACAGGGATGGGGAAACTGCAAAAGAAAACAGATAGGAGGAGACGTGGGTGAAGAAACTGAAAGGCACACAGGGTAAAACTCACAAAGATATGACGGGAAGAGAGACCCTCTAAGACTGAGGGATGGAAGAAGGAAGGGAGAGAGCCAGAAGGAAGAGCTGAAGGCAGACTCAGTCCCAGAAAAATCTCAGACAAAAAAAAAATATTTGGAGTCAGAAATACAGAGAGATAGACAGACAGATCTGCTTGACAGAGATGAAGGTGAAGGAGGCAAAGTAGGAAGGAAGAAGACAGGGCTGCATTGAAGATGGGGGAGGGAGTAAGACAAAGAGAAAGAAGGAGGCAGGTGTGGAGCAGGAGGAGGGAACAAGACCAGGGAGGGGGACATATATTTGCTTTATGACCCTCTTCCATCTCACCTGGTCCCTGCTGAGTCTGGTCCCCTCTCAGGTGCTGCTGGGGGTGGATGTGCCCAGAAAGCTGACAGGATAAAGCTGTTGCCATCACTGCCCAGGCTCCCTCCCAGTGCCAACCTGGGGATACCAGAGACTCTGACATGTATATGCCTCCCCTTCCGTCTCCCCCAAAATGCTGCAATCAAAAGACCCCTGAATCTCAGCCCTAAATTTTGCAGTTAAGGAAGCCTGGCAGAACCAGTGCAAGGGGGATTGGGGGTCAAAGAGAAAGAGAGACAGAGCCAGGCAGGAAGTCAGGCTGACAAGCTCTGGAGAAAGTGCTGGGGACAGACTGGTTAGGGATCATATGGAGAATAGGGAGGAGAGGGTAAGGACTGGGCCTGTGTCTGCATTGAGAGCTAAATAAGCACGATGCAAGGTATAAGCAAAATAACCTACTAGTGACTGTCCATTAATTTGGGGCAACAATGTAGACACCTTCTGAGCAGTCATCATCAATGACTTCAAGCAGCTCTCCACTAAAGGGCCCCCACAAATACACATATGAAACATGAAAAAGGAAAAACTGAGGCAAAGAACAGAGACCTTGAGGCCAGTGTACATGCTTGAATCTAGGTTTCAAAGGGCCACTGATGAAGCAACCAGACACATTTGTGAAGACCCAAGACTTAGCATGGCAAGTTGGACCCTGCCGTTTTCCCCAGGGTTTATTGGGCCTCTGCAAAGACTACCCTCCCCAGCTCTTCTCAGAGCCAGGGGAGACCCTAAGAACATTAACTCAAGCAATTTAAAGGGGAGTTGTTCTCTTTGGCCCACTTCCCTGACAGTCACATTTGCAGGTCCCAGAGGCCAGAAGTCTGGTTATAACTAGAGCCCAAGGATTCTCTTTAGCAGCAGGAGGGAGGGTGGAGAGGGAAATTTCCACAGAATCCTTTGGAGAAGACAAAACAGCAAAACCCACCAGTTCCATCCCACTCCCGTGGACACATAGAAGCTTAATAAAGTTTAGAATGTCCAGGGCTACTAAGCAATTAAAGCCAGGATCTGGGTAATTACATTTCTTCTCTAAGCTCTACCCTTGACCTCCCTCCTCCCCCATGGACACACATCTTTTATGAAACACATTGAGTCAGAAACTTTAAAAACTGCCTCCACTAGAGAGATGGCCTTAATTTCAGCAAAGAAATTTAGAATACATTATGAAAGGATTTCCTTAGACCTCAGGTAGGTAAATGCTAGAACCAGAAACACACACACACACACACACACACACACACACACACCACATAGGAAAAGGAAAGCCCTCTCATGACTATTTTTTTTTTTGCCTGTGGGTTTCACCTCCTCATGATCTGTCCCACATTAGGGAAGAAAATATAGTCTTTCTAAACGTTAGGAAATCAATTCCCTTCTAACCCTTAGATCCAGGAGGGAGATGGTTGTTTCCCTCCCCCAGTCATGACAAACATTCTGAAGAAAGGTGACAGAGTCTCTAGGTAAGAGCCCAGTATGCAGAAGCCTACTTTGCTGTTCTATCCCCCAAGGCCTCCCTCAACTTCGGATCTCCACCAATCTGCACCTGTCAATGAACATTCTTTGGACTCCCCCTGTAAACCCAGCCCAGGGGGAAAGAAAGCATTCCAAGGGAGGATTAGCAGGGCCCTTTACTCTAAGATGTGAGAAGACAGACACACAAGACAAGAAACCTGGCAGAGAAAAAAAACATATAAATTAATAGAGTGTAGCCATATCCTGCCAGGGCTGAGGGAAAGAAGATGGAAACAGAGATTGAGAATACAAAGCAAGATCAGAGGGAAAGAAATACCAGATTTAAAGGCTGGGAGTGCTGAGGGCTTGGGAGCCAGGAGGCTGTTGTGCTCAGCAGATATGGAGACAATAAGCTGAGAAGATATCAAAGATGAGCATGAGGGTGGTTTAAAGTGCCTAACGTGGGGCGCCTGGGTGGCTCAGTCAGTTCTTGGTTTCGGCTCAGGTCATGATCTCACAGTTCGTGGGTTTGAGCCCCACATTGGGCTCTGCGTTGATGCTTCGGAGCCTGCTAAACAAAGATTCTTTCTCTTTCCCTCTCTCTCTCTTTCTTTCTCTCTCTCTCTGCCCCTCCCCTGCTTATGCTCTCTCTCTCAAAATAAATAAAACTTTAAAAAGATAAAAAATAAAATAAAATGCCTAATGCATTTAGATATATACATCCTTACAACTGTACAGAGTTCTGTGGTATAAATTTCATTTTATTCTCAATAATAGGACACAGAGTAGGTCTCTTTTACAGATAATAAAACCATGGCACAGAGAGGTTAAGTAACTTGCTTCAAGTCACAGAGCTGGTAAGGGGTGGAGCAAAGAATCAAAGGACTGCACTGTGGTGTCCCTTCCTGCAGGTTCTGCCTTGGGAAGCACCCAGGCTTGGGGCCTGTTGTGTGAGGGAGAAGTGACCCCCAGAGGGCAAAAGACCTGCCTCCTGGGGCCCTTCTCAGCATGTTCTGCCCAGGAGAGCTTGGCCAAGTTGAGGTCTCATCTGGGAAGTGGGGAAGTCATACCTTACACTCTGAATATGAAAGGCTAAACCAGATCATTTACTGAAGTTCCTTTAGCTTTAAAATACAGAATTCAGTCCATGGAAGGGGTGGATGAGGGGATAGTCAGGATAAAGGTCTGAAAGCCTTCAGTCTTCCCAATACCCCTCCACACAATGCTGTGTCCCTCTCTATCTCCTGATCCCCAGGGGTCTCTTCCCCACTTGTCTTGGCCCTGGCAGTACCTCCAGCCATGGCTCACTAACCTGTGCAGTCCAGGCTCAGTCATCCTCACAGCCTCTGAGGATACATCATGCTGATTTCCAATCCAAGTATTTATTCCAGGCCAACAAAGCTGTCTCCTACCTGCCTTATCGTTTGCTCATCCTGTTTCAGAATCAAGAGAGAAGTTCTCTTCTTTTCCTCCTCCACCCCATGTCCCGTTGGGTTTGTCCTACAGCCCACTCGTAACTCCTTTCCTCCAGGCAGCCTTCCCTGATGAACTAACTTGACTTGATTCTGAATTTCCCCTTGTCCTTTGCACTTGATCTGTGTTGAGTGAGTATCATTGGGTAACTTTGCATAGTAGTTGGCAGGGAGGAGACTGTAAGCTCCCCAAGGGCAAGACCACTTGTCCCAGTATTTCAGGCAAATGCAGGTTTCATGCCTCCAGTACCAGGCTGGGAAAACTCCCACGAGTACAAATACCTGTTTTTCACAAATGGACAGGAACAGTAATCTGGGCTCTAGTGGCCACCAGAAATGTCTCCTTCTGTCACATGCTGCAAAAGTATCTCCTTCACAATGACCTTTCAGAACCATTTTGGAGGAGGGCACATCCTCCACCATGTCTGCCCACATTCACCTTGTATTTAACTGGAAATACTGCTTCCCGGCTAGGTCCTCAACTTATTCTCCAGCCTCAGAGAAAACTTGGCTGTTTTTAAAAATCAGATCCACCCTGAAGGACAAGCATGTGCCTCTGGTGAGGATGGTCAGAGCTGTGCTGCAGGCTGTGAAGGCGATCCCCACAGAGGATGCCAGGTGACCAGGCACCTGCAGCAGCAGTTGTAAGTGCTCTCGTGAAGAAGATGGTTGTGTGGAACAGGTTCCTTGTACTTAAAACATGAGAGAGAGAAAGTCACCCTAAAAAGCACTCACTGGCCACCTCCCCACCTCCCCAAAGGGTTGTTCCATCCCAGCCCAGCCTCTCTGGGGAGACAAGCACCCTGCTTGCTCCCCACTTTCCCCTCATCTGCTTCTCAACAGACTGTCTCTCTCCCTGCCCCTCTCTCCCTCCTGAAGTGAGAGGCTCCCTCCTTCTCCCTGTGTCTCTGCACACCTGCTTCCATCATATTCCTTCTCTTGCTCTGTCTCCCTCTGTCTTCTGTCCATTTCTCTACTCCCTGTTCCACTCTCAGTTTCTCTCCCTCTGATCTCAGTCATGGCTCTGTCATTTCTTCTCCATCTTAGTCTTTCTCTAACTCACATCTTGTTTCTGTTCTCCCCCCTTCCCCTCTACTGCCCAGAGCAGTCCTGCAGAGGGAGGGGAGTGGGGTCTCCTTCAGCACCAGAGGACTAGGTCATTTTGTATGGAGCTCTGAATTGTTGTGTTCCTGCCACACACACACACACACACACACACACACACACACACACACCAGCTGAGCCCTTATCCTTTGCAACCTCTACCTGCCCCTTCTCACTGCCTCCCCCTCTGGTCTCCACCTCCTCTTTTCCCTTCTCTGTCTCCCTCTCCCTCCCTTTCTGTGCGCACTTCCCTGGCTGCCTCCTCAGTTCTGGACCTGGGTGCATGGATCTGTCTTTGGATCTGGGTCCATGGCTTTTGGACCCCCTAAGCCTGAGTTGAACTCATGTGTCTCAGGTATCTGTCTCTACTATCTCTGACCTCTGGGTATCTCTGTCATGGATCTATCACTCTATTCTCTGGATGCTCCTCTCTTTCCTCTCTCTTGTCTCTCAGTCTGTCTTCCACTCTCTCTTCTACTATGGACTGTCTCTATTGACTCTATCTGCATCTCTTGGACTGCACAGTGCTCATACAGGCTCTGTCTTCTTGTTCCCACTCCGCTGGTCTTTGCTTGAATTTACTGGGCCTTTCTGTCCCTATCAATGTATTGGTGCTCCCAAACCCCATTTCTGCCTCCAAGTTCTGCCCTATCGTTCCTGGCATGGGGTGGCGCTAGGGGCACAGAGGGGACATGGCAGGCAGCACTTCGTGTGGAAGATGGACAGCTGGCCCACTACAATATAGTGCCGGCTCCAAATGCATCCCTTGCTCCTCACAGAAGATTCTCCAGGACTCCAGATTCTGGTGGCCTCCTTGCCTGCTATACTCACCTGTCAGACCCTGAGGCTTGGCCCTCTCCATCCCCAGTCTGTCCATTAGGAGTTGCTGGAAATTCTGGGAAGTCACTTGAGGTCCCCCTTGGTCTGGTATCTACTTGTCTGGAACATTCTGTCAAAAGAGGTTTCAGGAGATGTGAGAGGACCCACTAGAGGTGCTTTGCTGGAGGGGCACATGAGTGTGCAGAACAGAAAGCCTGGGAGCTTTGCCTCTGCATCCTGGGCTAGACTGCCCAGGGGCTCCTTGTACCCCTCAGACAGGCCCACATGGGCAACCAGCTCAGGGAGGAGATGCAGCAGGTCTTCAAATACAGGATGGAGAACCAAAAATATGTGTGTCTCTCTTCTATCTCCTCATGGCACCTGTAACCTTCCTTGATCATCCCAGTGATCATGGGACCCCAGCTCAAATCCCAGTCATTCCAGCACCTCCTCCTCAGTCATTTACCTGGTGCCCCTTCCTCCACCTCTCCCCCCTGTCCACCCAATGGCACTTGGCCCTCGGGGTGTCTTCCCAAAGACAGGCAGTCACTAATGAGCACTAGAAGGCGAGGGTCAAGGGCAGTGTGGTGGGTGGGAGGGGATTCCAGAGCAAGCAGATAAGGAGTCCTGTCAGCATCTGTCAAATATGCCATATCCCTCCCTGCCAATCCATCTCCCTGCTGAGGCTGAGGGACTACGTTTAGCCACAAACTCACAAAAGCCTAGATGCACAAAGCATGCTCAGCTCCAGACCCATTTTCTCCAGCAATCTCACTAGCCGTGCCAGACAGGGTTTGAAAATTCCTGAAGATTCTGGGAAGCTGAGGTTGTAGATGGAACTCAAGGAGAAAGAGAAATTGCTCCCTCTGCTCAATATCTTGATCTCAGCTGCTTGTCTCCACCACACATTACCAAAAGCATAACTTAAAACCTCAGGCAATGGCAAAGAGGGTTAAATCTCAGGAAGACTTTCCAAGCCCTAAAGAGATCGTGAGTGCTCCAGAACCCAGGGGATATGGGGGAAATATGAGGTTGGATGACCTTATTGGGATGCAGTGTTGTGCATCCTGATACAAGCAATTTCCATCTGGGGGTCTAGGGAGATAGCTCTGTGAACTTGACGGAACTTTCCCAGCTTCGACCTGCGAAGAGCGTGGCAGCCACAAGAGGGCAGCGGAGAACAGCTCTCCCTGCAGAGCCAGCCCTGGGTGCTGAGATAGGGCTGGACTGCCCAGGCTGGGGGAGCTGAGGCTGGCTCCAGCAATAACCCACGAATTTCCAAATTTAGGAAACCCTTCCTGCCGCCCTTTCCACTGGCATTCGTTATTCACTTTGGCTCCTGGAATTCCATCACCCATCCATCCCCTTTCCATTTTCTGGGGGCACAGTAGAGACACATGGGTTTTCCTTTAAGATTGTACAGCAGGTGACATCCCAGCTTACCGAGGTGATGCTTCACAGGATCCCAACTGATAACTAAAGCCAGAACTGGAACCCACGTTTTCTTGCTTGACAATACAGAGGTCTTCCCATTTTGTGCTGACTGCTGCTCCTAACAGAGAAGCATACCTTATAGGCCCCAGTGGGAAGCCTGCTCACCTCACTTGTGAGCATGTCAAAGCTGTACCCTTCCTCATGTGATATGTTTACACACATGACAATGCACACAGGACTGTTAACCACGGAGCACAGACACGTACACCACAAACACTGTGCTGTTCACACCCTCACCTTCAGCACACACACCCCTCTGCCCCTCAGAGTCCCACGGCCCCTGCCTCTCTCTTCCTATTTCATGAGCTGCAAGAGGAACTTCTCTTCATAATTTGCTCTTTCCTGTATTAACAAAGCTTCCTCAAAACTGCCTGACAGCGAAGCACTTTCCCATATTGAATCTTAGTCCCTCCCACCATAGCCCTGTACACATGGAGAGGAAGAGCCATCCAGAGTCCACACCTCTCTCTTCCCAGGGATCCTCTCTCTCAGGCCCTTCACTGCTCCTTGCCCCTTTCATCCCTCTTCTGACCTACTGACTCCTCCTCCAGATCCTTCTTGCTGCCACTGGCCCTTTTTTAACCTCAAAAGCTGGGTCTCCTAGGGAGGTGAGCACTGAAAGGAGAGAGAAGTAAGGATAGAAGGGACAAGGAAAAACCTAACTTCAGACCAGGAGAGGGCTCCGTTCTGTTGCCTTTACCTTCAGCTGGGAACTTCTGGTTTCAGTATGATGACCCCAGTGTTCTGACTAGCCTTACTTCCTCCCCTCTCCTGGTAGCTAAAGAGCTATAAAATAGGATAGTAACTGGATTGAATGCATTGATTAATTGGAATAGAGACAGTTTGGGGGAGGGGAGCAAATGTGCAAACTTGTGAACTGATGGCATAAATGCATGAAAAAAGGCATGCCACCCCCCTACCTACCCCCTTCCATGTAGCCCCCACACACATGAATTCCCTGCCATTCCCCAATCCAGGACTCCTTCTTTATATAACAAGATGAGAAAAATATGCCAACCTTCCAAAAACCTCATTCCAAATTTCATCCCATAGGGGAAACCTGAAAAGACAGAAATCTCCTTTTTTTTTTCCTCACCCCATGTGCCTCCTTGTTCACTGTGCAGTTTCCCACTAGACCCTCTGCTTGCAGCCCCCACACACTTTCCCCAGAATGGAAGAGGCACCAGATATAGCCCCCTCCTGCAAAGGACTGAAACAAATGCCGGTCATGTTAGGGGCCTCTCAAGGTACCCATTATGCTATGAATTCTCAAGTCAAAACCATCTGATGTTTTCAAATGGATGCTAGGCAGCAGGGGAAAAAACTGTAAGACAGCCAATTGGGAGGGAGCAGGAGGAGCCAGTCCTTGTCCTTGTGCTCCCAGAGTCAAGTTCCACTAAGCTGAAGTCCTGTACAGAGCATACCTCTTAACTTAATGAGTAAGGTGGGTGGCAGCAAATGAGGCAAGGGAGAAATGGTACCTCAGAGGGAGGGTGCCTGGACACAGCCCCCTGCCTTGAGTCCATAGAGCCAGGGCTCCTGGCCAAGATGTCTAAGCAGTAGCAGCAGAAACAGAGGGGGGTAGTCAGGAGAATTTGCTGATTCTCAGCCCCCAGTAAAGGGTGCTGTACTTGGTGGGGGTGGGGGGAGTAGAGGAGGATGTATCATCATGGGAGCTTATGAGGGACTGGATTTTGGTGCCTGGAGAGAAAAAGGCTTCAAAGGGACTCTGGGTGAGACCAGAAGGACTCAGGCTGACTGAGACAAACACAGCATCCCCTCTTCCCTCCCCAATATACCCACTCTACAGAAGACAAGGGCCATGATGGAACTCAGCTTCCCCTCCCCCCACCACCTGTGAATCCTGAAGCCCAAGCAGAGAGAGTTCTCCAGGGTGTGAACCACTCTGTCCCATGGTCTTCATCTCCACAGACCCAGTGGGGCAGGAGAGAGGAGGATGGAGGAGAACCTGAGGTAGAACTGCCCTCCCTCTGAACCTTCCTCATAGGGTCCTTCCTCTGGCCTCCTTCCCATATACAGTTCTTCTGGGTATATGGTGGTTCTCTCCACTTCCAGTGCTCCAGGCAGGACTTCAGTTAGACCAGAGAAGTGACTTCCCAGGTCTATGGTTAAGATTAATATCTTAACCATAGCCACACACAGGCTGGAGTAGGGAAGGCTAAGGAACCTGGGTTTTTCTGAATAGGCCCAAAGAGCTGAGCATGATGAGATTGTTGGAGAAGTGAATAAAGTACGCCAAAGATTGCCGATGGGGCTAAAACAGACTCTGGTCTCTAGCTTAGAGACCTCTCTTCCAGGTTCTTTTTCCCTTGCTGCACACACGAAAACCCCCACAGATATGGAAGCTGATGACTATAAATTACCCTCCCCACTTGCATTTGGCGCTCAGATCTTTGGAGAAATGGTCTCCTCTGAGCTTGCTGGTGTTAAATAAATCTCCTATCCACCAAGATCTCTGAGTGCTGCTTGGTTTTTCCGCCAGCATTCCAGACTTGTTCCATAACATATTTGGTTCCCTGACCAGGAAACCCAATCAAACTGGCCCATTGTTGCCACCGGTTTGGAAAAACGGTGAGGCAGTGACAGAGCAAGTGATCGCAGGGGAGAAGGCGCACTCTGCCTGAATTTCAGCAGTCTCCTACTCGGTCATCTTGGGCCCGCCCCGCTCCATCGTTCCCGCCGGACTCAAAGAGACCTGGTAGGTGAGGACCTGGACCCGACGTTGGAACTGGTAAGGCTGAGGCCCCAAAGAAGGCCCACCCAAAAGGGTGGAAGGGGGACATGATCAATCCCCGGAAGCCTTAATGGTCTCACAGGTAGAAAATTTTATGGGAGGGAATGTAATAGACTCTGGGGTGTGTGTGTGTGTGTGTGTGTGTGTGTGTGTGTGTGTGAATGTGCAGCTCGGCCAGGCTTGCCAGTCAAGTTTGAGTTTGTGGCTCCATGGATGGGCACCCTTAAGGTACCCAAAAGTCTATGGAGTCTGAATGGGCTATACTGTGTCATGGTGAGTGTATAAGGCCTAGGGTGGTATCAGATCAGATTCCGATGGCAAGTCACAAAGCTGAGTTGGCTATGGTCAAACCTCACCTAAAGTTTCCCTCAGGAACGCAACCAGAGGAGTATCTGATTGGTCCTCTCATCTGAGGGGATACCCTCCTTTTGTCTGTCTTTGTGACACCAAACAGGAGAAAGAAATTAATAATGGGATCAAAACAGAGTAAGCCTACGATTTTAGAGGTCATGCTCAAAAATTTTAAAAAGGGATTTTCAGGCAGTTACAGGGTGAAAATGACACCCATGAAGTTAAGGACTTTTTGTGAACTAGAATGGCCCATATTCAATGTAGGATGGCCCCCAGAAGGGACATTCGATGCTTAAATAGTGCAGCAGGTTTGGCTAATAGTCACTGGGAACCCAGGCCACCCTGATCAGTTTCCATACATTGACTCCTGGCTTGAAATTGCCCAAACTCCCCCGCCCGGGGTGCGATTCATCGTTAGCAAACAGCCAGACAAAGGTTTTAGCCACTTTATCCGGAGGCTCACCCAGGGAGCCAAAGAAGTGACCCACTCTTTCTCTAATATTTAAAGGAGATGTGGAAAAAGATATTGTCTTTCTGCCTCCTTATGACTCATCAAGCTCCCTCCCTCCCCCTCTCCCTGAGCTTGAAAGTCCTCCCCCATCTGTCTCACCACCACCACCACCACAGCCACTACCACCGCTGCTGCTGCTGCAGTCACTGCTACCCATCTCCCTGCCCCTCTTGGACCTGGAGAACACTCCCCCACAGGGGTCAGCAGCCAGACTGTGCCCCAGACCCAGACCTAACATTCTCCAAATTCCTGCAAGGGAGACGAGAGAGCCTGAAAGACAGAATGAGGATGGAATAGTTCAGCCCAGACGTTCCATGATGTGTTATCAACCTTTCTCTACAACCAACCTCCTCAGTTGGAAACATAACACTCCACCATACTCTGAAAAGCCAAAGCAATGGTCGACTTGATGGAGTCCCTCTTCCAGACCCACCAACCAACTTGGAAAGATTGTCAACAGTTACTCCGTACTCTGTTTAATACAGAAAAAAGAAGAAGAATGAGAGAAACACAACAATACCTAAAAAGTCATGCACCTCCAGGGATTAATGACTCTGCTGTCTGGGCTCAAGCTGCCACAGCTGAAGAACACCTAACATGGGAATTCACTACAGAAGAAGGACAAGCCCACATCCGATGATACCAGGAAGCCCTTCTTTGGGGAATCCGAGCTAGAGCCAAAAAGCCCATGAACATGACTAAAATATTGTCAGTCACACAGCGCCCTGGAGAGTCTCCTGGAGACTACTATGAAAGATTATGTGAAGCATACCATGTACACACCCCATTTGAGCCCAAGGCACCAGAAAGTCAACAAATGGTAAATACCTCTTTTGTGGCACAGATGCCCCAGATATCAGAAGAAAACTCCAGAAGTTGGCGGGCTTTGCCAGGATGAATATCACTCAGCTGATAGAGGTCGCCAGTAAAGTTTTCATTAACAGAGAAGTCGCAGCCAAAAGAGAAGCGGAGAGAAGACTAAAAAAGAAGGCCACCCTTCTCACAGCAGCACTAAAAGAAACAGATGCTGCAAAGATGGGAAGACCCCAACCACCAAAAGGGGGGAAGCCCAGAGCTCCCTTAGCAAAGGACCAATGTGCATACTGAAAAGAGAAGGGACACTGGAAGAATGAATGTTGGAATCATTGGAATTCCAATGTTGGAATGTTTGAAGGGGCCTTCAAAACGCAGCCGATATTGGGAGGAACCTTGAGGCGAGAACCTCATTGGTCTTTCCGGGATAGAATCAGACTGAGGGGGACTGGACTCTTTCTCTCTTGGCCCCCATGAGCCCACGGTCGAAATGAAGATAGGGAGACAGACAATAACTTTCATGGTTGACACAGGAGCTGAATAGTCCATTGTTACTTCCCCGGTGGCGGCCTTAAGCCAAAAGACGGCAACCAAAAGGGGCTACCAGGACACGGGCGATACAACAGCCCTTCTGTCAAGCTTGACAATGTGAACTTGGGGGTCACAAGGTCCAGCATGAGTTTCTCTACTTACCTGACTGCCCAATTCCTCTCCTGGACCAGGATCTCCTCTCCAAACTTGGAGCCCAGATAACTTTTGAACCCACTGGACACACTATCCTCCAATTAAACCCAAGACAGAAGGAAACCCTGGTCTTGGTGATTACCCTGCCAAGGGAAGAAGAATGGAGACAAATCTGTGCCAGGGCCTTACCCTGTAGCCCCTCAGAATTTAGGCTTACATTCCCCTCTGTATGGGCTGATGATAACCCACCTGGACTAGCTCAGAGTTAGGCCCCCATCATTGTTGACCTGATCCCTGGAGCCCAACCTCAGAGACAAAGGCAGTACCCCCTTCCACTCAAGGCTAGAATGAGTATACAAGAGCACCTGACCAAGTTCAGAGAAGCAGGTATTCTAATTGAGTGCCAATCGGCTTGGAATACCCCTCTCTTTCCAGTCAAGAAGCCAGGAGGAGGATACTGACAGTACAGGATTTGAGGGGCTGTTAACAAAGTGACTGTTTCCTTACACCCAGTGGTTCTGAACCTGTATAATCTCCTCAGCCAAATTCCTGTGTCAGCCAGATGGTTTACATGCCTTGACCTAAAGGACGCTTTCTTCTGCCTCCACCTGGCTCCTCAAAGTCAACCATTGTGTGCCTTTGAATGGACTGAGCCCGTTAAAGAGTGCCAGATGCAGCTGACCTGGACACGACCTCCCCAAGGTTTCAAGAACTCTCCCACTCTTTTTTGGGGAGCACTAGCTGCAGACCTCACTGACTTTCTGAGGGAAACCACAGGGTGTATCCTCCTCCAATACGTAGATGCCTGCCTCCTTGCCAGCAACACCCAAGAAGATTGTATAAAAGGTACCAAGGCCCTCCACAGCTCCTGTCCTTTTTGGGGTACCAGGCCTCTTGGAAAAAGGCACAGATTTATCAGCACCAGGTCCGATACTCAGACTTGCTCCTCACATAAGGAACAAGAGAACTAGGACCGGAAAGGAAGAAAGTTATCACCACACTGCCACAGCCCCAAACAAAATGAGGCTTGCATGAAGCCTCCACAGGATTCTGTCACATTTGGATTCCCAGATTCTCAGCCATAGCAAGGCCCCTCTATGACCAGTTGGGAGGGCCAGACCAGGAGCCCCTCGCATGGACTGAGGAGGCAAGGGCCACTTTCACAGAAATAAAATTTGCTCTGGGACGAGCCCCAACCCTGGGTTTGCCTGACATACAAAGGCCCTTTAACCTCTTCATACATGAAAAGGACAAAATAGACCTGGGAGTGCCTACTTAGAGCATGGGGCCTTGGCAATGGCCAGTAGCCTACCTGTCAAAAAAAACTTGAACCTTTGACTGCAGGATGACCACCGTGCCTCAGAGCGCTGGCAGCCACAGTCTTGCTCATCAAGGAGGCAGACAAATTCACACTGGGACAAACACTTAATGTTAAGGTCCCACACACAGTCATGTCCCTCATGAGCACCCAAGGATATTGTTGCCTCTCCAATTCTCGGTTGACACAATACAAAGGCCTTCTCTATGAAAACCCAAGTGTCACTCGTGAAACAGTAAGAACACTAAACCCAGTCACCTTACTTCCCATGGAGGAGGGAGAACCTGACCATGACTGTTCTGAAGTAGTGGATGAAGTCTATACCAGCTGCCCAGAACTCCAAGACCAGGCTATAAGACCTCTCTGACGAAGCCTGGAGATCACCCTGTTCAGAGATGGGAGCAGCTATTTACAAGAGGGCAGCTGAAGAGCAAGATATGCGGCAACCACAACCACTGAAGTTCTGGAAGCCAAGGCCTTGCCGGAAGGATGGTCAGCACAATGAGCTGAACTGTACACCTTAACCTGAGCCCTCATCCTTAGCAAAGGTAAATGAGTTAACACCTACAATGATTCCTGGTATGCCTTCACTACTGTGCATGTACACGGGGCCATCTATAAAGAAAGAGGCCTCCTTACTGCTGCAGGGAAAACTATCAAAAACAAGGAAGAAATACTAAAGCTTCTTGAGACCATATGGCTGCCAGACAAGGTAGCTATCCTACACTGTAAAGGACATCAGAAAGGAAATGACCCCATAACTCAAGGAAATCACAGATCTGCTGCCTGTGGTGACCCAGGCAAAGCTCCTACCTATACTATGACTCTTGCCTCCCAGAGGGAAGCCTCCCCGCCCCTGTACACAAATGAAGAAAGAAGTTGGGCCTCAAAAGAAGGGGGCACACTAAGTAAAGAGGGATGGTGGGTCATGCCAAATGGACATATCTTTGTCCCATCGTCTATGGGAAAACACCTAGTGAATGAATATCAACAACTCACACACCTAGGAAAAACTTCCCTAGAGGCCTTCCTCAAAAAGAACTACTATATTATCCAGCTGCCAGCATTATGCCGAGCTGTCAGTGAACAATGTGTAACATGTGCCAAAAACAATGCTTGGTCTGTCCCACAGCCCCCGCCTGGCACACAAAGGATGGGGGCCACCCCTTTAGAAGACTTAGAGGTGGACTTTACCAACATACAACCAAATAAAGGGTTAAGGTACCTTCTTATAATAATCTGCACATATTCAGGATGGGTCAAAGCATTCCCGACCAGAATGGAATGAAGTCGCAAGGTGGCCAAAGCTCTTCTATGGGAGATTGTGCCTTGGTTTTGTCTACCCTTAAACCATACACAGTGATAATGGACCTGCATTTGTGGCAGACATTATAGAAACCCTGACAAAGTCCCTCAACATTACCTGGAAACTGCACACTGCTTACTGACCCCAGAGCTCAGGGAAAGTAGAGCGGATGAATCACACCCTCAAGGAAACCCTGGCTAAGTTCCACCAACAGACTAATTTCCCATGGCCAGATTTACTACCACTGGTCCTCATGCATCCCCGATGTATGTCTGGGACACTAGGATTCTCCCCTTTTGTGTTATTATATGGGCACCCTCCCCCATGTTTAGGAAAACTCACAGTAAACCTACACCTGATTGGAGACAAGGGAATAAGGGAACAGCTCCAGATATTGGGGGCAGTCCTAAACAAGTTACAGAGATACATCATAGAGAGGGTCCCAATTTTCTTAGGGACCCTCTTTAACCCCTTTCAGCCAGGAGACTCTCTGTGGGTCAAAGACTGGAAGAAGGAACCTCTTAAACTACGGTGGCCTGGGCCTCATACTGTTATTCTAACAACTCCTACAGCCCTTAAAGTTTCAGGTATCACCCCATGGGTCCATCACTACAGAGTTAAGAAGGCCAACTCAGAAGAACCCACAACCTGGCAAAGTGATCCAGATCCAGTCAACCCGATTAAACTGACCCTCAAAAGGGAAACTGACCCCTGAGAACTCCAGCCCTGCTCCAGCTACACCCCAGAAGCTGGCTGGCCTGCGCATGGCAGAAGCTTGAGGAATCAACACATGAACCTAGCCCAGGGGTTTGATGCAACTCTGCCAGCCCTTGCCCCTTACTGGTGTCATAGCCCTTATCTTACTTCTTACTGTTGGGCTGATAGAGACTGCACCAACAAGCTGGACATGGGACAAAAGATGCATGCTAAGTCTCACATACCTCCTCTGGGTGGGAGGATTGTTAAGTATTGCCTGTATATTATGATAACCTCTCTCACCCTCACAACTGCTGCTTACCCACTTTGTCCCCAGAATTGTTATATGGCAATAAGGGGGTCAAGGGCGTTCAGCGCCTTCACCTCCCTCCACAAAGATTGCTACAAGGGAAAACACCCCCTCTCTGTCAGTCACCCAGTGTCCCAAGAACTAAGTATTGGGCTGTGGAGATAACACAAAATGTCAGGAACCCATGTCACAACAAGGGCCTCCAGAGAGGGAAGCGAGCTTGCTACACTTACCTTCCTCAAAGGGGATCTCGGATGGGGGAGGGGTGCAAGACAGGGCCCTTAAAAAAGTTATAAAGAATACCCAGGACAGGGTAATACAAGCCATAAAAGTGACCACTACCGTGGCAGCCTACCAGGGTTTGAACTTTTCAATCCTCAATCAGATACCTACCAATTCCCCACTCCAGCATTGGGCCAACATTACTCTACAAGTCCTCCATAAAATAGATAATCACACCCAAACCTGCTGGATGTGCTTGCCCCTCAGCCAGAGGGCTTATTTAGCCACTCCTATGCCTTTGACCTGGGAAGCTCCTGAAAATCTCAAATCCAACACCTCTGTCTTAATTGGACCCCTGGCCACTGGGATCTGTCTCACAAATGCCAACAATCTAATCTGTACAGTCCCTGAAGGTATGAATGGTACCTCTCTATGCAGAAGAAATATGACCTTAAAGAGGAATGCAACACTGTGTTCAGCCCCTAGGGTGTTCTATCTGTGTTCTAATTCAGCCTACGGATGCTTAGAGACCAACTGGACTCAGGTATGTTATTCCATCCTCCTAACCCCAGAGATATCTGTATACACTGAAGATCAGCTTCTAACAGCCTTTAGACCCAAGTTCCGGGCTAAATGGGCAGTACTGCTACCCATTCTGATAGGAGCAGGAATTGAGACAGGAATAGGAGCCAGAATAGGGGGCATAAGTTCATCTGTAGGACTATACCATAGACTATCTCAAGAGCTAAATGAAGACATGGAACAGGTGGCAGATTCTCTGGTAAGCTTACAAAGCCAAATAAACTCTCTGGCGGCAGTGACCCTCCAAAATAGGTGAGCCCTCTACCTCCTCACTTCAGAAAAAGGAGGGACTTGCATATCTGGGGGAGGAATGTTGCTATTTTGTAAACCAGTCAGGAATACTTACAATTAAGGTTAAGAACTCAAGGAAAGAATTCAAGGTAGACAACAGGAAAGTATTAATCAATGGAAAGGATGGGATCTCACAGATTGGGAGTCCTGGCTTCCTGCCTGGCGGGGACCCTCCTCTCCATAATTTTACTTGTATCCATCGTCCCCTGTATACTGAATGCCATGGTATGTTTTATTGAAAATATTGTTGTTTACCAAACTACAGCACATATCTTAGCCTTCCAAGAGTACCAACCTGTAAAACTGAAAGGTGATGCCTACTAAAGTTTTTTTGAAAGGCATCAAAGGTGGGGGGGGGGGGAGGATGTTGGAGAAGTGAATAAAGTATGCCAAAGATAGCCAATGGGGCTAAAACAAACTTTGGTCTCTAGCTTAGAGACCCCTCCTCTGGGTTTTTCTTCCTTTGTTTGCTGCGGGTGCGAAAACCCCCACAGACATGGAAGCTGACGACTATAAATTACCCTCCCCGTTTGCATTTGGCACTCAGATTTTTGGAGAAACGGTCCCTTCTGGAGAAACACCGGTGTTAAATAAATCTCCAATCCACCAAGATCTCTGAGTGCCACTTGGTTATTCTGCCAGCATTCCAGCCTGGTTCCCTAACAAGATCAGGAGGACTGGTGAAGGTGGGGAGCAGCTCACTGGAGGGGGCCTTGAAAAAGTTGGGCAACTCTCAGAAGCAGTGGCATACAAATACACTTTGGGATTTATTAGGAAGTTCTTCCCAGGTCAGATGTCAACTCTGCCTGCCTTAGTTTCAGATTGTTTCTCTTTTAGGATTCTTTTGGGGAAGGAGAATTTGAATAGAAGGTTTGAGACTTGAGGACAGTTTCAATTATCTCTCTCCATCTAGATGAGTCTTGCTACTTGACTTTCCACCCAGGTTTCCACTCCCAGGTTAGTTAGGAATTCAAAGGCTCCCTGAGGAAACTTCCTATATCAATTAGCAATTCTGAGACCTGCTGTCTTCCTAAGGCATGCCCAGGTGGGCATCCCCCTCCCCCTTTCCCCTCTCCACTTGAGGATCCCTACCTGCAGTTCTCATCATAGCCACAAGGTGGAAGTCAGTGCACAGATGGATCCAGAGCTAGGTCCTGTGCCTCAGCAAAGACAGGACCATCCTCCCCCCAGATCTCCCCCACCCATCCTCCTCACCAGGCAGGATGCCAACCCCAAGGTTCTCAGGAAAGAAGGAGCTTGCTGAAAGAACTCGGGCTTTGGGGACAGGTGGTTGTGTGAGGAGGGAATGGAGGAAGGAAAGGGAGGGTGGAAGAAAAGCCTGAGAGAGAAAACAGGTCTGCAGAGACCCAACCAGGAAGCAGGTAGTCAGGTGCAGTGTGAAGCCCAAGTTGAGAAATCATAGTTGGACTGCCTGCCGCTCCCCACACCTGACCCAGCATCTCAGGGGCTCCAGGGCAGCAGCTCTGGAGGTCTGTTAACTGGGTCAGAGGCAACAAGGAAAAAGGAGGATATAGACCTTGGGGGTGAGGCCTAAACCCCAATAAAATACTACGTTACACACAGGGAAGGGTCTGCACTGCCACCTTCCTCCTTGGGATGAGACCCAGTTGGACACCATTATCTCTGCCATTCCCAGAACACAGAGAACAGGGAGGAGCTCAGGCAATTCTCCTGTGCAGTCCTGGCCCTCCTGGTAAATGGAGGGGGACCTGGGTGGAAGATAAAACCAGCCCTGCCTGTGGGGAGGCACAAGTCCATGCCAGGAGAGGAAATCAGAGGGAGGAGCAGGGACAAGGCTCAGGAAAGAGAAGACAGAAGAACAAGAGAAAGCCTGTGAGTACCTAGTAGTGGCTTAGAAAGGAAAAAGGTGGGATCCAGAACCATGAGAATTAATCATGGAAGAATTCCCACAGGAGGAAAGTATGGGGCAATTTTGTAAAGGACTGAAAGGCTAATCTGCAGGAAGAGGAAGAGAGAAGAAGGTTCGAACTGGGGTCAGGCTATGAGGCTAGAGCAGGGCAGGGAGGACTAAACACTGCAATGGCTGCCCAGATGAAGCTAAAAGACCAGATCCTGGGAGTCTGGAGGGAAGGCGGGAAGGAGAAGTAGGTGTCAGTGCATGGGAGGCCTAGAAGCCCAGCTATATCCAAGCTCCGTTTACGATTTTTAGCAGATTTCAATCTTCTAAGAAGATTGTTTTTATTTTGTCATTCATCACTCCTATGTGTTACCACTTGCATACACCATACGTCCGTACCAACCTTTTACTTAACAAGTCGACTGGAGAACCCTTGGGATAAAAAAGATTTTGAGAGTTAATTGTGAACATTTTCTATTTCTGGGCAGGAGCCTATCTGAGGCATTCCATACCCAAGTGAGACAGCCATGCACACTGCAAGACAGCCTGCACCCTACCATCTTCCTAGGTCACGCTCTAATTTCAGAAAAATCTTCCTTCTATTCACTCTCAATCTGTTTTCCTTTAATTTGGCCTGTGTTTATCATTCATTCTGATTAGAGATGAGATACATTAATCCTCAAAACCTTAAGAAAATTCTCAAATTCCCATCTGGTAACATTATACCATTGTCTATCAGTTCAGGTCTCTGGCATTATAGGTCTCATATACTTTGTTATTGATCCATTATGAATCATCAAAAGATCCCTTAAAAAGTATTATTTGGGCTCAACATCACTCATCATCAAGGAAATACAAATCAAAATCACAATGAGACACCAATTTACACCAGTCAGAATGGCTAAAATTAACAACTCAGGGGATGACAGATGTTGGCGAGGATGCAGAGAAAGAGGAACACTTTTGCATTGCTTGTGGGAATGGAAATTGGTGCAGCCACTCTGGAAAATAGTATGGAGGCTCCTAAAAAATTAAAAATAAAAACTACCCTATAACCCAGCAATTGCACTACTAGGTATTTATCCAAAGGATACAGGTGTGCTGTTTTGAAGGGGCACATGCACCCCAATGTTTATAGAAGCACTATTAACAATAGCCAAAGTATGGAAAGAGCCCAAATGTCCAACAACAGATGGATAAAGAAGATGTAGTGTATATATATATATATATATATATATATATATATATATATATATATATATATAGTGAAGTATTACTCAGTAATCAAAAAGAATGAAATCTTGCCATTTGCAACAACATGGTTGGAACTAGAGTGTATTATGCTAAGTGAAATTAGTCAGAGAAAGACAAATATCATATGATTTCACTCATTTGTGTAACTTAAGATATAAAACATAATCATAAGGGAAGGGAAGCAAAAATAATATAAAAACAGGGAGGGGGACAACATAAGAGACTTAAATACAGAAACCAAACTGAGGGTTGCTGGAGGGGTAGTGTGTGTGGGATGGGCTAAATGGACAAGAGGCATGAGGGAAAACACTTGTTGGGATGAGCACTGGGTGTTATATGTAGGGGATGAATCACTGGATTCTACTCCTGAAATCATTATTGCACTGTATGCTAACTAACTTGGATGTAAATTTTTAAAGATAAATGAATTTTTAAAAAGTATTATTTGGGTCTCTACCAGGTTATAATCTATTATGCAGTCATCTTGTCTCTCCTTAAAGCTTTAAAAAATGAAAATATCCTAATTTTCAGGACAGATAGTTAAGAACTCCTATTTCAATTACCCCAACCTCCCTAGTCTCCTCAATTAGTATCATCAAGTTATCACTCATTTGATTAAGAGACAGTATAACCCTGAGTCAGGGAATGACCTAATATGACCTCCCCAGTCCCTTTCAGGCCATCATATGAAGTAGAGGTAGCAGAATGGGGAGCAGTCCCGGCTCCCACAACGCTTGCCCCAGGGGAGCTCCTGAGGACAAGGCTGACTCTAGTGTGGCCATGGCAGGCATTTTCACAAAGTGGACAGAACGCCAAACCCTGGCACAGTGACTGTTGTGGGAGGCCTGGGGACAGGAGGGCAGCCAGGGCCCATACTTCTCCCTCTTCTCCAAATTCAATTTTCCCAGCTTAGATCCCTTCTCTTGTGTTCCCAATTCCAAAATTTTCAGACCTCCTTAGTGCTCATCTGAGGCCACACACCTATCATAGATCATCTGAGGCCAGTGATTCTCAAACTGAAAGAGCAAACAGATCACTTGGGAGCCTGTTAAAAACACAGTTTCTGATTCAGTAGGTCTGGGTTGGGCCTCAGATTCTGCATTTCTAACAAACTCGCAGGTGATACACATGCTGCTGGTCCATGGGCCATTCTTTGAAGAGAAGGATCTAGATGACTGCAGCAGTTACTACAAATGTCTCCCAGGAGGAGTCTATCTGTCCATCTCCTTCTGTCTGTCTCTCCTCCAGATGAGGAGTCCCTCCAGATGAAGGGACTCATAAATTCCCTTCAAATGTGATAACACACATCTGCCACAAGAACCTTAATCTTTCCTGACTCTTAAAGGTCCATGTAGCCTAGAATTACTGTCCAATTTCTGTTCCAACTCACCTGTCCCTCTTTTATTTCCCAAATTGCTTCACAGAAATCCTCCTCCAGGAAGTCTCTCTTGACCAATACCTCATTCTCAGTTTTTATTCATACCTTCCCTTCCAAAGTAATGATGCTTCAATCACTTTTCAGTTACTAATTCCTCCAATTTCAGTGCAGTTTTCTCACCATTTGGGCTATAAATTCTCTCTCTCCAATGAATCTTAGATTCTCTCACAAGGTTTTTTTCATCAGTCCCTCAAAGAGCATCCAAAGGAGTTGGTAGGTATATGGGTAACCCTGCCTCTAGCAGGCTTCCCTGGACTGAATTACTCCCTTTTGGGAAGATGATAAATTCCATGAGTAAGAAATTAGCTTTCTATACCTCCCTCCTAAGGCAGGCCATATAGGTAAATATGGCAGAAAAACAGGGGCCTTTGTATGCCAAGCAAAAACTCTGTTTCAAAAAAGATGCTTGTTTTGTGCACACTGGACATCTTCAGGTATTGCTTGGAGACAGGTAGCTTAGGTTGGGCCTTCTATCAATTTCAGTATCTAGGTTTCCCCACCAAATCCCATGGGAATAGATGGAGCAGGACTAGGGGAGGACATTTTAGGCATTCTCCTTCCCCAGGGCTGTCTTTACCCTGTTGCTCTTTGAATGAATAACACTGCACTTACTTTTGGGTCAACAGGAAGGAAAGAACCTACTCTTTGTCCTGAACAAGACTCTACTCTGATGGAACAGACAGAAAAGTCACCAGAACTCAGGGAGAGCCACATACAGGCAAAACTAGAAGTGCCTGAGCACAGGTCTAGATGTTAAGTACTGATCCAGATACATTTCTAGATATAGTTCTGGATGGAGAGAAAGGCTGTTTCTCAAAGAAGTCTCCCAGAAGATAGTTTTAAAGGAGTAGCACATTGCTAGCCTGAAAGGAAGAAGAAATTTCTATACCATGGAAATGTGTAAGGCTCAATTCAATTTAACATGA
This sequence comes from Acinonyx jubatus, assembly GCF_027475565.1. Lineage (NCBI taxonomy): Eukaryota > Metazoa > Chordata > Mammalia > Carnivora > Felidae > Acinonyx > Acinonyx jubatus. The sequence continues at coordinate 53,400,735 of NC_069387.1, forward strand.
ATTTATTAAATCCTCATTATATACTTGGTGCCCAGCTGGATTCTCTGGGGGAGTGAACAAAATATACTCCTAATGTATAATCTATGATAAGGGAATAAAATAAAGAAAATTAAGATACAGGGGTATTTTTTTCTGTGGTATTGTATTTTTTATTTCCACTTTATTAAGGTAAAATTGACATATAAAATTATAAGATATTTAAAGTGTAAATTGTGATGATTTGATATACATATACACTGTGAAATGATTTACCAAGATTCCCCCACTATGAAAGGATTAACAATGATATTTTAATGTAAATGTTTCATTAAGTAAAGGTAAGGTTTCAAAGTGCACCTCTGTTTCCCTTGTTTCAACTTTACATGTGAAGATGCTTCAGCTGGAACTTTGGTTTTCAAAGTGATGTCTTTGGACCAGCAGTATCAGCATCACCTGGAAACTTGTTAGAAGTACAAGTTCTGGGCCCCACCCAGACCTGTTGAAATACAAACACCAGGGGCAGAGCCCAGCAATCTCTTGTCACAAGCCCTCCAGGTGAGGTGGCACTTGCTGAAATTTGAACACCACTAAGTATTCCTGGTCTTTCTCCAACCCCCTTCTCTCACTATGACTTTGGTGAGTTGAAGAGACAGGAGTGAACATGCCCATCTCAACCCTTTCCAATCTTTTGTTGGTTTTCCTTTTTATTCAGCCCCAACTTGTCTAAAGGACACGTGCATTCCAACCTGCTCATACATGAGAAAATCTAATAAAATCAGATTAGAAAATCTAATAAAATCCCTCCTGTGATGGGAGGCAGGCAGTGTTCAACACTACTCGTGATGAGGAGTAAGTCTGTCTAGTGATTCAGGATTTGTAAGCCAATTAGGCTAAGATCTAAAGCTGATGGTTTAATCATCTGTCTCTATGTCTTGATAATCCATTAGTTCCAAACATAGGAATAGAAAAGGGGATATTATTTATTGGACCTCTACAGCTCCAACAATGAGCTGTACTTAAAAGTGGCCAAAGTGAAGGTTCAGAGTGCATGCAATAGAGACCTATTTGGGAGAACAACAGGACACAGCCCCAGAGGAAATCCTAGAATTTTTTAAATGAGTGGAACTTTAGAAATGATCAGTTCTGACTCTCATGTTCAGATAAATAAGCAGAGCACTGAGGGAACTGACTAGTTAGTGGTAGAAACAAGACCAAGGACACTTGGCTCTCAGCCATGCACTTTCTGAGCAGGTGGACCCAAGAAGACAACAGTAGATAAATTTTCAAGTCCAATAATTCAGCTATCACTAAGTAGAAGAACAAATCCCAGGGATTTTCAGCAGGGTGGTGAGTTCAAATCCAAAGTCCTTTCTGCTCAGAGGAATGCTCTGGCTCCAATCCACTTATGCATGTTCTGTTGCCCCTCTAACAGCAAAGGGTCAAGCTACACAGCCTGCTCAGTTTGCTCTGAACACTGTTTTCTTTTCTTGTGCTTTTCCTTGTGTCCATCTCTCTGCCTACAATCTCTCCCTTCTACCCATATGTGCAAAATCCTATCTGTTCTTGGAGAGAGCCAACTCAAATGCCATTCCTCTACCAATTCTTCTCTGATTTCACCAATCAACTCTTACCCCTGTGCCAACCCCATGTGATCATCCTCCCCTCTTAATTCCCAGGACAGTTTATTTTTATATTACTTATGATACCATACTCTATTTTGTGTTACAGCTACGCTGTGCCTCTCATATTATAATATAAGCAGCTTAAGGGCAGGGGTCACATTTCATCTCTTTTCTTTTGTCTTTTTCCAGTTTCTTTTATTTTTTATTTGAAATATTAATTAACATATAGTGTTGTTATAGAACTCTCAGGTGTAGAATATAATGATTCAAAAATTCTATACCTTTCTCAGTGTGCATCAAGATAAGGACACACTTAATTCCTTTTATCTATTTCACCCATGCCACCCACCTCTGCTCTTGGTGTTTGTTATTGGTATTTAAGAGTTTGGGTGTGGTGTTTTGCCTTTTTTTTTTTTTTTTGCTTTGTTTGGTTGTTTTATTTCTTAAATCCCACATATGTTGAAAATATATGGTATTTGTCTTTCTGGGACTAACTTATTTTACTTAGCATTATACCTTCTATGTCTATTCTTTTTGCTACAAATGGGATATTTTCATTATTTTTTTTGTTACTTAGTAATATTCCTGTGTGTGTGTGTGTGTGTGTGTGTGTGTGTGTGTGTGTGACATTTTCTTTATCCATTAGTCTATCAATGGATACTTGGGTTGCTACCCTATCCTATTGTAATTGTACTACAATAAACATAAATGTACAAATATCTTTTCAAATTCATGTAACTAAAGCTTTTGCACAGCAAAGGAAACCATCATCAAACAAAACAGCAACCTAATGAATGATAGAAAATATTTACAAAAATATATCTCAAAAGGGATTAATATCTAAAATACATAACAAACTTACACAACTGTGCACAAGGAAAACAAATAATCCAATTTAAAAATGGGCAGAGGACCTAAATACATATTTTCCCAACGTCTATTGGTAGACATACAGATGGTCAGTAGACACATGAAAAGATGCTCACCATTGCTAAACATCAGGAAAATCGATGTTAAAACCATAAGGAGATATCACTTTATACCTGTAAGAATAGGCAAAATCAAAAAGATAAGAAATAACAAGTGTTGGCAAGGATGTGGAGAAAAAGGAACCTTCATACACTGTTGGTGGAATGTAAATAGGTCTAGCCACTGTGGAAACCAGTATGCTTGTTCCGCAACTAATTCAAAATAGAACTGCCATATGATCCAGTGTTTTCCTTGCTACATATTTACCTTAAGATAACAAAAACACTTTCTCTAGTTTCTTTTAATAATAATTGTTTTTTAATGTGTGTTTACTTTCCGGAGAGAAGGGAGTGAGGGGCAAAGAGAGGGGGAGATAGAGAATCCTAAGCAGGCCCCTCACTGTCATCACAGAGACTGACATAGGGCTCAATCCCACAAATTGTGAGATCATGATCTGAGCCAAAATCAAAAGTCAGAAGCTTAACTGACTGAGCCACCCAAGGGTCCCAATTAAAATTGTTTTAAGTGCAGCAAGCAGCTATAGACACAACTGAAAAATAGATAAAAAAAGTAGACAAGTTAAAAAAGCAAAAAAACAAAAACAAAAAAAAATCCTTCACTCCACAACAAATGCAAAGCTCTATTAACTTTCCCCCACCAATATGCTAAGGGAGGCCTAGCTTTCCATGTATTCAAGACTACTCTCCATTGTTGTGCAGGGGGACCAGACTGCATTCAGGTGTGACGATGTCAAGCCAACTGTGTACACACACTGCTGAGTTCAAGGTCTACAGTTTTGGCCCTAACTTAAGTAAAGTTAAGCGACCCGGCTGTGTTGGATTCCATAGCTGAAGTAGATAGCAAACCCAATCAGCATCCAGACAGCAAATCGGGCCCAGGTGGCAGCTGTCATCTGCATCATAAGGTAAATATTCATGAAGATGCTCAGTAGTGGGAGGAGAGGCAGAGCAGGGACCTTAAAGTAAAGGGGACTGGAGCTCTGAGGCTGTCTCCAGATGACCCCAGTGAGCCCAGTGATGAGCACCAGGAGCACCACAACCACTGAAATCCACAGTGGGTCTCCAGAAAGCAGAACTGGCCACCGGGCCAGCACCAGGCAAAGAAGAGTGAGCAGCAGAGCAAGCAGTGAGGAGCAAACACGGACAATCCGGCCAGAGAGTGGAGTAGGTGTGGAGCTGCATGGAAAAAATAGTCCCTGTAGAGTCAGCTGCTCTGCTGAAGGTCTATTGTCCTCCTGCACCTCTGCTTTATTTCCCTCATTCTGCATCTCAGGCTGATATCGGAGGATGAGAACACTAACTGCCACCAGGGAGTAAGTCAGCAGGGTCACAATTGACCTGAGGTCCACAAGATCAGTGAGTCCAAAAAAGAATGTCATGATTACTGCAATAATGCCAAAGATCACAGTGGCCACAATGCGGGTGTATGTGCCAGTATGGATCCTGGCAAGGACAGGGAACAGGAGGCCATCCTTCACCATCACATGTATTACCTGACGTATGGGGAACATAAAGCCCAAGAGGCTGGCAGAAAGACTACAGAGGAATCCAAAAGCTATAACATAGTAGGCAGGGGCCCAGCCAATAAGAAGAAATGCCTCAGGCAAGGTGCTCCCAGGTTGAATCTTGTAGTAAGGCACCATAAGCGTAAGTGCCGCAGAGACTCCAAAATACATCAAAGAGCTGATGAATAGTGAAATCACAATCCCCATGGGAATGGAACGCTGATGATTCTGGACTTCTTCAACTCTGGTAACAATATTGTCAAAACCAATAAATGCATAGAAACAGGTAGCTGCTCCACGGAGAATCCCCTCAAAGCCGAAAGGCACAAATCTTCCAGACCCCAGAGTCCCCAAGCTTGAGGTGTCATTGAATCCAGCCTTTAGATAGTCTGCTTCTGTGAGCTTCCAGTTGTGCAGGTCCCCCTTAATGAAGCCAGAGGTGATGTAAAAAACAAGAACCAAAATTTTCAGCAGTGTGAACACTTTGGTAACAAGGAAAATCTCGCTATTCCTCAAAGTCAGCAATCCAATGAATAACAACACAAGGCCCACAACAAAAAAGTCAAGATATTCTACAAAAACATGGGGAACATGGGGTGAGATGCTCTCACGCAGGGTCTGAGAGATCTCATTCCCAGGGAGGTTGTCAAAAACTAAGGTCCAGGCACAGGACACGATGGCTGTACCAGCAACAAAAAACAGAATGAGGTTCCAGCCAGTGATGAAAGCCCAGAGTTCACCTACAGTGACATAACTGTAGAGATATGCAGAGCCAGAATAGGGAACCCGGGCACCAAACTCTGCAAAACACAGCCCGGCCAACACAGAAGATAGACCGGCCATCAAAAAGCAGATCATAGTGGATGGTCCTGCTTGATTGCTGGCCACCTCACAAGCCAGGACATACACACCTACACCCACTGTGTGACCCAAACCCAGGGCCACTAAATCCAGAGTGCTCAGGCTTCTGGTAGGGGCAGCTTCAGCCATGTCTTGCTGCAGGATACGTCTGCGTATCAGCTTTTGACCAAATCTGTGAAATGCCTGACATAGCATTGTGGCTGGAGTTGAAGAGGATTCTAGGGTCAGCACTGTAGCAAGCCCAGAAATCCAAGAGTCTCAGATTAGATTCCGTGAGGCTAGTTAAGCCTAGTTGGGTTGGGGATGCTGACTTCTGTTGCTCAGGCTTCAAATCTGCTGCTTCATACTTCATTAGGTATGTGTTATCCCTCCATAAAGCCTAGTAAACAATAAGTATTTAATGAACAATAATGCTAAAACAATAAACCAAAGTTCAGAAGTTTCATTTCACTTGTTGCAGCCCAAATGTCACAGAAACTGATACCAAAGGACATCATAGAAAAATCAACTTTGCTTTCCCCCCAAAAAAAGTGCAAAATACCTCCCAACATGCTTTTTTTAAATGAACTACATGATATAATCCAATTGGTTTCCACTAGTATGTAGTTCCATGTACTAATTAAACTGTAAGACACAAAGCAAGGTATGAATTTGTTGTGCAATAATTTACACATGAGACATTGGTGTAGTGCTTAAGCATGAGTTAAGACACATTAATTCACAGACTAGAGGGCTTTGTTACAATTACAGAATCATTTTTTTAAAATGTTTATTTATTGGGTGGCCTGGATGGCTCAGTCAGTTAAGTGTCTGACTCTTGAATTTGTCTCAGGTCATGATCTCATTGTTGTGAGATCAGACCCTGCAAAACTAGAAAAGCCATTTTATGAATCCTGACATTCAAGAAACCTCACCCAAAGCAACCAGACAAAAATTAACTACAACTTTCATGCCCACAGTTATGAGAGTGCAGTGGGCAGCAAGAAAAGAAATAAGTCTCCTAGCTCAGTAGCTCACAACCAAGACAATTCCTTCTGTCTTCTCCCTCTGTGGATTCCAGGAGAGAAGGTGAGCTCACTTCTGCTCACCTTGTGCTATGTAAACACCCTGCACCAGCCATCTGCGATGTCAGCTACCAGCTGCTGGGAGACCCTGCCCTGCTCTGTGAGCTTGTATTAAAACACTCACTTGTAAATCCCTATTAATTTTGCACAAGGAATTTTTGTTTGCTTGTTTGTTTTTGTTTTTGTTTTTCAAGTTGTCTCCATGTCCAGTGTCTGTGTGAGACCCAACATGGGCTTGCAAAACGTTGAGATTAAGATCTGAGCCAAGATTAAGAGACAGACTCTCAACCAACTGAGCCACCCAGGTGCCCCTACAGGAGTTATTTTTAACTGGCTCAAACTATTTTCTGAATATGTCAACAAGCCCTGCATGTGGTTCCTCCTTCCTCCTCCTCCCTAGCTGCTATTCAAATAGGCCCCTCTTCAAGGGGAGCAAGGTTTTGGGTGAACAATTCACAGCAATGCCCCAGAAATGCGTAGTGGAGAACATAGAAAACAAAGTTTGCAGCTCCACTCTCCTCTCAACTCAAGCTTTGGTTTTGAGAGAATTTTAGAAAAGGTTGACAGATGTTTTTAAAGAAGGAAGGAACAAGTCATATTTGAAAAGTGTTCCTTTTAGATGCTTAAAAGGAACCTTGGGTTATGAGTCAGACCTTCTGTCTACAAATCCATCTAGACTCTTTATTTTCCACCCACCAGTTCCAATGTTGTGATTTACCAACAAGCATATGAGATAGATAAGATAGATAAGGAGTAAATTCTTCACTCATGGAACCTTTCTACACTATAAATGTGACTGGTGTGTCCCCCACCGACCCCCAGGCTTTAAACCCTTCAGTGGTTCCCACTGTCCTTCCTTCATAATCCTTCCTTCATCATCTGATCTGTGCTGATTCTTCCAGCCTCATCCCCTGCCCAGTTCCTGCTCCAGCTGTGAAATTCTATACTCACCCTATCCCCCTGCCTCTAATGGTTTCTAGGCCCCTTCACATAACTAACCCCCACTTTTCTTTCAGTTCTTGGCTCAAAAGTTGCTGTCTCAGAAAGCCTCCCCTGACACTTAAGCCGCCCTTTTTATGTGCTCTCATAGCACCGGGATTATCCCACGTGCCATTTATCTTAATGTAGCAAAATTCCAGTCAACTGCCTGTCTCCTCCATCAGACTGTGACTTAGGTGCTTAATAAGTATTTGTTGAACAAATGTACAGAGAAGAGAAACCCAAAAGAGCACATAATGCAGAATTCCTGTCTACTTGACTTTGAAATACATACTTTGTAGTCAAGCAACCTTTATAAACATGGCTCAGGTAAACATATAAATGGTACTTTATTCCTTGAAGATGACAATCAAAACAAAAGCTGTGGAGAGAAAACCACCAGTGATGAGCCACACATTGATGATAATGAATGCTTGGCTTTGAGGACACTGTTTTAAAAATAAAAGGCAGCTGGGGGTTACAGGCAACCAAACACCCATGCCCAGTTAGAGATTACCTACTTTTTTGAAGGCATCACACTCAGGCCCTATAATATAGATGGGATGTCCTAACACAGAGGTTCTCAGTTTGGGGGACACAGGGAGGCATAATGAAGACACCCGGCGACATTTTCAAACTTCAGATCCTCTCTAGACACTCTTGCCCAACTAATACTGTACTTCCCATGACTGGTCTAAACCACCCCAGCTGACAAGACATTGTCCTAAATTTCAACAAGAGATTTTAAAAGCTTTCTTCACAAGAAGGTGGCACAGTTTAGTAGCTCGGGGTAAAGCTCTGCAGGAGTAAAGCTCTGCTCAGGTTCAACTTGCAACTCAACCTCACACCTGATAACTCTGGGCAAATTAGTTCACCTATCTGGGACTTAGTTTCTACAACAGTCAAATGGGAGTAAAAGTAACTACTTCATAGGGTACTTGTGAGGAGTAAGAGAAATGATGCTTATAAAGTACTTAGCTCAGTGCCTAGCATACAATATGTACATAATATAATATAATATAATATATCTATCTAATATTTAATGTTGGATTCTTATCTAAAGTCCCCAAACATTGAAAAACAATTAGCCTTTCTAAATAACTGGCATCAACATCATCCATTGAAACTCAAGCCTGTTTGATAGCCATCATGAACCAAGGAAAACTTTTTTTTCCGTTTAATTTTCCTTGAAATGCTAAGGACTCTAATTAGACACTCTCATACATGCTGGTGCTAAACTGTATGGTGTCCTAGGCTTACTAAGTTAGACCAGATATAAAAATATGTGAGGCTCAAATATAATAATAATAATAATAATAATAATAATAATAATAGTAGTAGTAATAATAGTAATAGTAATAATAAAATCTTTCCCTGTGGTTGCCTCATCTTATTTCCAGAAGAGGCAGTGGTCAGCACTGTATTGGTAAGAACAATGAATATTATGTCAGAAATTTTGGATTTGAGTGCTGGCTCTTCTACTTCACTATACAAACTAGCATAATTTGCTTAAGCTTCAGTTTCCTCATCCACAAGAAAAATTAACTTCACTTCCTTTGCTGGATAAACATGAAAATTGGATGAGAAAATATAAATCATGATGCACTCCTTAGGGCAGTGTAACTGGGGCCACTATCCTGAAGCATAGCCTTGGTGGAATTAAGATGCACACACCCTCCTACCCCACAATCCTTCTCCGAGGTAAACACTCCAAGGAAACTCTCCTGAATCCATAAGGAGGCCCATACGAGCATGTTCATCACAGTACTACGGTGGTAGCAAGAAGTTGGAGCTATGCCAGTATCTGTTACTAGTGGAATATATAAGTAAAATGTGCCATATGCACACAATGAAATACTACACAACAGTCAGGAATAATAAAGTAGATTTACAAGCAGCAACATGGGTAAATCTCAGAAACAATGTTAGGTAATGTAATTGAAGCATATGAGGTGTATAGCACAATGTCATTTATCTACATTTAAAAACAGGCAAAAAATGCCATATATTTGTCAAGGATATCTGTTAAAAATGTTACAACATTCCTCTAATCACAGTCTCCCACAGGTTTCCATTTCCATTCAGATTAGAAGCCAAAGTCTGCATTTACAATGGACTACAAAGTCCAAGAGTATTTGTCACTGATGTTGGTAACTCTCAGCCTCTGCTTCTCTCTCTTTTCAGTTATTTTTTTCTAACCTCTGGCCTCTAACCATTCTGGCCTCCTAACATACCAGGTAAGACCTTACATTAGGGCTTTTGTATTGGCTGTCCCCTATAACTGTACCACTTGGGACCCAGATATCCACATGGATGCTTCCTTACTGCATTTGATGACATAGCATACATATAGCTCAGCTTTCATCAATTACTCCATAAAAAATTCAATCCCCCCAACTACCCACAACATATCTTATTCCTCTGTCCTTCCCCTCCTCCCAGCACTTATCACCATTTAAGGTAGTATATGTTTTAGTTATTTGGCCATGATTTTTCACTCTAAAAGAATATAAGCCCCATGAAACACATTTTTTTTTGCTTCTGGCTATATTCCATGCATCTACAACTGTACCTGACACATAGTCAATATTGTGTATTTGTTGAGTGGATGAATGTATCTAAATGCACATGTAGAGCATGGACCAGAACAGTATTTATTAAATACACTAAAGCAAGTACCTCCACTAAAGGTGGGAAATGATAATAGAGATCCAGATGAAAGGGGAGATAGCATGCATTGATACAGGGCCTTACAGAAAGCAATGGTGCAAACAGCCATGACTGAGGAAGGGTGGACTCCACTCTGTGCACTTCAGGTTCAACAAAGGAATTGCATGAGGTGATGTTGTGAGAGGAACTGGTTCAGAACCTGATAAATGGCAGGCACTCAACAGATTTACACTGAAGGAGGATCAAAATCTGTAATTATCAGGTATAGAGAATACAGAGAAGGAATGCCTGCTAGAAAGAGGCTGGAAAACAAGGGAAGATGGGGCACCCCTCTCACCAGTTCCCTCTGAACCCATTTCCCTTTTCCCAAATCCTCTTTCTCCTTCATCTCCTTCCTCTGTCTCTGGAGGCTCATTACTGAGCACTAAGGATGTTTGTACCATGTTTGTCTCTCTGGGGAACCATCCACAGTCACCTACCTCCCAAGAAAGACACAACAGTGGTTCTTAACATTTGTTGAATCACAGAGCCCTCTGATGTTGGTCACCTTGAAATAATGTCCTACACTCTCCTGAAGTCCATCAGTGGACCATGATCCAGAATCCCAGAGGAGGACCACCTGAATGGTAGGGTGGGAGAGGAGTAAGGCTTTTGATAATTTCTGTTCCCCTCAACTTTGTTGTGCAGGGTGGTCCTTGTGCTTTTTTACTTTTACTGAAGATGAGGGACAGTGGGCTACAGACAAAATATGAAGATACCAGAGAATCAACCCAAAGAACATCTGGGAATTAAATAATCATATTTTATGACTCCAACAGAAACAGGCAGAACAAACAGATGAACAAGCAAACTTACAGAAGAGAAGGCAAATCCATGACTGGGAATCCTGAAAGAGCCTACCACAAATGGAGTTTATAACAACACAGAGAAACATCATCCTCAAATGCCATGTCCAAAAATGCCCTTTCTCTGTGAAATAATCTGCAATTATTCCAATAGTTTATATTCAGTCCAGACCCTCTGACCCAGCTGTCAGAGCCCCACCCTAATTCTCCCCCTTCCTTCAGACCCCTTTCCTAACTCAGCTTCTCGAATCCTGACTTACCCTTCCTGGGATGAGCCTCTGGCCTGAGTAAGTACCTGCCCTGCCAAGGATACCCTCCTCACTCCTTTCTGTCCAGTCTTGACCTTCTGGCTCTTCCCAACTCTATTTTACAACCTTTCCACCCACAGTTGAGACGCCTTTCCTAAGCCATCCTGACTGGTCCCCATCTCCAAACCCTTCCTATCTGCCTGCCAGAACTTAGTGCCCATACTGACACTTAGCTGAAACTAATTTTCAGCTGAAACTAATTTTCTGTTAGCTGGTATCCTGGGTTTGTCATTTAAATTCCTTTAATGTCTAAAAGCTTCCAGAAGGGACAGGATCCATACATTTCCTCCTTCTGAATTCCACACTCCCACCTCCAATTCTCACTACTCAGACAAGGATCTGCTCATATTTGTACCAAGCAACCAAAAGAGACATTTAAGACATAGAAAATGAATATATAGTTATGTTGATTGACTATTACATCTTAAGACTCCAAGAAGTAGGATTTTTTTTTTTGGAAAGAGAAAAGATATCCTCATTATTTTTCCCTGAATGCCCTTTATAAAGAAGCTTGACATTACACTTGATTGGAGCTGAATCCCACCCTGAATTATCCAGCCCCAAATCAGGAACTTTAGACCAGAGGAGTGGGTGGGAAGATAGAACTCTCTTGGTTTTGATTTATAACCAAAATTGTCAGAAGTAAAAATGCCTGGAGCACCAAAAGTGGCTCATGTTACCACAGTTTTAAAAATTCCATATCCTTACTGCCATTTTGTGGGATGAAAACAAACTAATAAACCAGGGCCCTAGACTTCAAATCTAGAGTCATTGGGAAACACGTACAGATTCAGGAAGCAGAGAAAAATGGTATCTGGAAAATAGGAGTACCAGGTATATGTGCAAGATTTAGGGAAACATTGAGGGGGACCAAAGAGACCCAGTTTTTGTTGAGCTGCAAGTAATGCACATATGCTATTTTATTTAATACTCATAACAACCCAATGAAATAATAGTTATTATTCCACCTTACAGACTGAGAGGTTGGACAACAGTCCCAGGCTCATATAGCCAGTATGTAGAAAAGCTTGAATTTGAATTTGGTTCTTTGTTACTTCAAAGACCATAATTTTTCTCTTGCAGCACCCTACCTCCATAAAGAGTCAAGACTGACATGGTTAGTAAAGGAGTATTTGAGCCAGTTCTTATCTTTGTGCCCAGGTCACCCTATGCTGATGTATCCACTTTCTTCCCAAGTAGATACTGATGGGCCAGAGTTAGAAGCACTGGGATCATTAAACCTGAAAGCTCCATCTAAACCATGCCCTGCTAAAATCAAACCTAATCTAGGGTAAAAATGTCTTCAGGCCATCCTTGTAGATGCCAAGAAAGATTCTGAAGCATCCCTATACCTAATTCAGTAGTTTCCTAGAGATGATTTTACAGCTAGTTGTAATTCCTGCCCACAACATTAGTCCATTCCCTTTTGCTTGGCTTTTAGTGGAAATATAGGTAATATATCTCTAGAGGCCAAATATAAGTCACTCTCCTGAGATTTCTTCAATCATCCTATTCTTTGATCATTCTATTCCAAATATTTTCTAGTTACAGCCTCATTCTTAATAAGAAATAAACCACCTTCAGTGCACTTAGGGAGTGCTAGAGAAGAAAATGAAACCTTGGTTCTCATTGTGCAAAGGAAGATGGGGGTGGCGAGTGGACATTTTCTAAAATGGGAGCCCAATGGCAGAAAGATGGTTGCAATTTCCCTGACAACATAACACCACCAGTCTTGGCCTTCCCAAACCTCAGCTATCATTGATGGCCAGCATACACCAGCATACACCATTGGGAAACATCTGTAAAACAGGACTGTCCCAAATGGGATAAAGGAGGGTAGGAAGACAGATGGTTCCAGTTTAAAGGAGATGGTTTAACAAAACATCGTTTTATTCTTTCTAATTCACTTGGCCATTTGCTCCACGATTTGGCTGCCAAAGGGGAGCAAAATGTAAATATTTGTCAGATAATGGCAATCTCCTCTTCATCCTTAAACCAGAAGAACCAGTACTAGAAAAATGTCAGTTTGCCAGTAACTCTAAAATGTGATTAACTCAATTCCAGACCTGAAACTTCAGGGTGGTGTTGGGAAAAAATGACTTCAGCGATATCAGATTGATTATTATGTCTTGGCTATTGTTGACAACCAGAGACCTGACCTAGTATAATATAAAAATGGGCATTAGTGTTCCCTAATGTAACCCATGTCTGTGACCAGCTCTGAGCTCACAGCACCTAGAGCAATGTAGAACATGAGCACAAAGGCATCAGGCATTGGTACAGACTCTTTGCATATTTTTGGATCTCCTCACTATTTTTTAAAGTTATTATGGGCATGAGATAAGGAATAATGGATATTATGTACATGGTATTAGCATAGGAAGATCAACAAAGAAGATAAAGGTTTGTCTTTCTATTTTAGTTTCAGAAGGAGGAAAATCCAAATATGTCCAGAAACAGGGGAATGACAGAGCAGCCTCCAAGGATCCTAGGTTTAATCATGGATATTGAATAAAAATTAATAACGAATGTAAGATTTTTAACTGAAATCATTGGTTTCATATATTTGGGGATCACTAACCTAGCCCTCAATTCAATTAAGCTGACAGGAAATCACTTAGACACTTGGCACTTTGTCTACACTAGATCCCTACCTAGTAGATTCTTATGGTTTACAAATACTGCATATCCAGGGCCAGTCTCCTGCCATACTCCCTGGTCCACCCTCCTGGTCCATAAAATTAGTAACTCTAAACAATGAGATCCTCTCAGCTCTCACTCAGATTCACCCAGTAGCCATCAGAGTGCTGTCCTTAAAGTAAAACAAAACCCTAAATCACATTCTTCCTGATCACTACATACACCAGATAACTGAAGTGTGAGTTCTCTCTACCCTCCTTCTGGAAAAAGACATTTTTCTCAAGTCTTAAACACACACACACACACACACACACACACACACACACACACGCACACTTCCAACCAAACTTGCATTTTTCTGCTCTTTACTAAATCCAAACTTATAATATTATAAGACTGTATTTCTAAATCTTTTTCACTGTTGTTTTACAATTTACTCCTACTAATAACTTTTTCTGTGTCTCCAGCTTGAACAGGACAAATAATTCCCTACAAATGCACATTTTGCTGGCATTAACATAGCCCTCACATAGACTTTCCCTCCTTACTTAGAACACATTCTTTCCAACTTTTTTTCAACATGACCCTCCTTCCCTGAGCTTCACTGGGCACACCTACAGAAAGATATCTAATCTCACCAGTATGCTCTCCCTGCCCTCTGCTCTCCCCTCACCCCTTCACCCCCTCATTAATGCCCAGTGGTATAACTCACTGACCTAGAACTTTGCACAAGAATATACAGTCAGGGTGGTGGTGAGGTCGTTCCCATGAGCAGAGCTTCTGCCTGATGATGCTTGCAGCTTCCCTTTCCTACCCCAAATGAAGTCTGAGGCGCAAGGAGTTAATGGGTGATAGCCAAGAAGTACCCCAGGATCTACAGCCCAGTTTGGTGATGTCAGAGATCTGACACAAGAACTAAGGTCCAAGTCTTTCACCACAACACAGTGAAAGTACAAAGGCAGTAACCTAAGTCAGCTGAGATAAAGTACAATGTCTGTCATATTTATGATTTACTCCACTGTTATCATCTTGATGTGTGACAACTGAACAGACAACACAGATTTTTATTATTTTCACTGCTTTACATTATTTAGAAAATAATTCCCCCAATGCTTTGTCATTAGGCAACATGACACGATACTCAAACTGTAAAAACTAAGGTTGGCCTTCAGAAGGGAGGAGTGGGACAATAGTCAAATGATTGAATGGTGTGTAGAATAAGATTGCACTTGTTTCAGAAGGATAGGGAAGTATCCGTAAAATGTCCTTGTAATCTCCCAGGAAAAAAAAAATCTGCATTGGCTACCATTTTTTCTGTACTCTCTATAAATAACTACCCAGATTGGTATCAACTTCGGGTTGGATCTAAAGTGAGAAATTGGATTGTCCCTCAAGTAGAAACCACAAAAAGTTTCTAAGTGAGAAAGACTGGATTGAATCTATTCAACGTCAAATTCAACTAAATATAAATGTTAACAAAGGAAAATTCCAAATTAGAAACTTCAGGCACCACACTGATTCTTTGTGCAAAATAACTCAAGAAAAAGCAACATTTTTCTTCTCCTAAATTATCAACAGTACCACCATTATCCCAAAATCATCACACACTCAGTTACACACACTGTAAGACAATGGTAGCAAATAGAGAATTCTCCTCTCTGGGAATTTACAGTTAAGAGAATTTCATAAACACTTCTCCACTTGCCAAGATAAGTAAAAGATACATAAATTATTAACAAGGAAGGGTATTCCTACTCAGAAATGAGGAGTCACAGCAAATGCATGTCAAGATTCCAGATAGCTTTGTAGTTGATGAAGATAACAATAGTAATAACCTCATTTTCTGGTGTTGGCAAAACTAGTGAGTATCTTCTGTACACTCTGGGTCAGCCTGGGAAGGCCACATGGAACAGGGGGAAATTACCCCATCTTGGCATTATGTATAACTGTTTCCTAGGAAAACATCATTTCAAGCTACATCTTCTGCTTGGGCCATAATCCAATAAATAGAGTCTCTTTTAGGCCGTCCTTTCATGCCTCCCACCAAAGACACAAAATAAACCCCATGACTATATGAACAAGTAAATCCAGTTTGCCCAACTAGACAGATCCAGTTAAATAATTGCAAAAGATATTAATACAGATCTAGATACTAGGATGTGATAATAATGATGATAATATGAATGATAATAATTCCCAGTCTTTGTGCAGAAAAGGAAAAGAGAGAGAAACCATTGCAGTAGTAATAAAATTGTATCTTCTCGCCTAGGAAAAGAGAAGTATATGACAGATAGCTTCCTTGAAAGGTTGAAAAGAAAGCTGATGTAACCAAATTCAGCTCATACTAAAGAAAATAAATATCCAAACTTATTCCCAGGAGTCTTCTGAGAACAACCTCACCAAATGGATCATTTACCAGGCATCCTCCCACCTGTGATCTTACTTTCTACTATATTCTGTTTTCAAGTTACTGGGAAGAAGCCTTTGTCTCCCTTTCTAAAATAAAAGCTACTTAGGTTAGAATTGGCTTCATCTTTTCTCAGTGAGGCTGGAAACCCTAATTCTTCAAGTAAATATTACTAGGTGCAACCAAGTCTTAAACTTGAAAGCATGGCAGCCTCCAAACATTCTGCTCATTACACCAAGAGGAAACACATCCACCTCCTCCAACTCACCTACCTACTTACTCTACAACCCCAGCTTGCACCTCTCAAATCCCATTCCAGTCTGGCAGAGGCTGAATTCCAAGTCACTGAAAACCCATCCTGATGCAAACTAACATGCTTCACACCAGTTGTATGTAAACCATATCCATCCAGCCAAATATAGACCAAAATTTATGTAGATGTAGAGCAAAACATGTTTGCTTCCTTCTTACAATACCAAGAAGTCCCTGTTACATACACATACTTTACTAGTATCATTGCACCATTATTTAGGTAAACAAGCAGATAGCCAGAGCTTCTCTAGAGGCTGTATAGACTCCATATTATGTAGTATCATTCTGGGATGGTTGTGAACAAAGTACTTTTTTTAGTCCCTTTTGGATAACTCTGGAGAAGACACAGTTAAATGCAACATTCCTCATTCACGATTTGACACATTGACAGGTTTAGTTTCAGTCATAATCCAGTTTTGGAAATTCCTAATATTTCAATCACACTAAAACAAGATGATCAACTTGACAAATCAGAAAAATCTGAACTTCTGCTTCTAGAGTTATTCAGAAACTAGATGGGCTACCAGGAAGAATCAGAATTAGATTTTTCAAATGATAAACAGAAAGTCAGGAAATGTGTGCCATTAAGGGATTAGAAAGTGATATGATACATCAATGTCAACAGTGAAAATCAATTACTTCTCTATATTCCCCTATGATTCTCTACTGCCTTTTCTCAACCCTGAATCCTGTCAAACAGAATACCTAAGAAAAGTCCTCAGGACAAAGCACTAGAAGGAAGTCCAAGTGTCTCACTACATTATTTTCCAAACTACAACTGTAACATAGTTTTTGTCTACAGTAAACACTGATTTTCTCATATTTTTTCCAAGAAGTTTTGATAAAGAGCTATGCTTCTTTCCCCCCAAAATCCTTCCTTGCCTTGTAAAAAGAGAATCTAGAAGTCCATCCATTGGTCCCATGTATCACCAATACCCTGTCTCCACTTTTAGTCTAGCAGTTGTGCGCGGTCAGAGCCTATGGCTCCATCTTCCATGGACCTTCTCCCAACACACACCCAGAGTACTACACTGCACACAAGGTAGCTTAGGAAAGGCCAACTATGTCGCTGGTTATCATCTTTCATATCTTTAAATGTGTCCTTCTGTTTCCTGTGTAAGTACCAGGCTGTATTTTTCTCTGTTCACTCTCACCAGACTGTGCTCTTTTTCCTCTATAGACTCTAGGTAGATGCTCTACACTACCACCTGTTCCCTTTGAAAGTTAACTGTTTCATTTTGTTTTGTTGCAGGAAAGACACCAGATCATCTAAGTCATTTGAAAGCTGTATCATGCTTCAAAGTCCTGATTTCTTATCCAAATATAGATCCATATGACTTCTCCACCAAGACCCATCTGCCCCACTCAGATGGCAACATAATCTACCACAAAGAGCTTCAACCACCACTTTTTAAGGGACAATCATTATCCTTCTTCCCTCATTATTTCCAATCCCTACTCTGCTTTGCAATTTCTATGATACTGAAAGAAAAAAGGGATGCCGATAAATCAAAAGAATACAATCCCAGCTCATATTTATGAATTCAGGATATACTTAGTGAAAGAAATTGTCCTTTCCACATAATTTTGCTTAAATTAAGGTTACAGTGAATCTGTCTTCCGGAAGCATGTAACATTTGTCAATTGAAAATGTAGAGAAGTTACCCAAGAACTGCTAGAGGGCAAGATAAAGACAATTTAGGAATAAACATTTGCCATATATAATCAATAAAACGGGTGTCATGCATAGATAAGTGTTGTCTGGGCTTCTAGTATTGGGGTACAGCCCACAGTATACATGGCGGTGGGGAAGGGAAGAGGGTTGAGAACAGTTTAATACTCCAAGGACCTTTAAATTTAAAGAGTTACAAATATATTTTGTGATAACAGCAAACTGCCTCTTGCAGACCCAGTGCTTCTAAAGACCACTAGGCAGCCACACTCTGAGGAACTTGGTAATCTTTTTCTACAGCTTGAACTAGACTCTAATCAATCCCCACCACAACTTTTTAAAATTTGATAAGAAAAGCAAGGAGATACCTTCAGCAGCTGTAAAAATAGATATCTAGCTCCTTGAGCATGGAGAAAGAAGACCCTCAAATTCTTTCTGATGGTGGGGGCACCACTGTATCAAACTGGACCTGCTATTCTGCAGATTCCACACCAATGTCCTCCCTAAGAAGATGTGACACACTTTCAGAATCTCCAGTGAGAAAGTGTGGCAAAACATGAAAGAGGAAAGAAAAGCCAGGTGGAAGAATCTTCATTAATTCAAAGAACATGTCTAAGCACACTATGTGCTGAGCCCTGTGGGAAAGACAAAGATGAATAAAGCAAATTCTGTATTGAGCCAATAAGGAAAGGCCAGGAAGGAGGGCAGGGAAAAGAGGTGGGAAGGATGCTGGAGAAGTGCCAAGGAATAACCTCTCCTGCTTCATATTTTCCTCAACAGAGCTGATAATTTCTCTGGTGTGGAGGACCAAATTACTGTGACCCCTGCAAACCTACCTGCCCTTCCCAACTTGCAGGGCCTCTGGTCTGCAACCCCAATCCACAGTCTATTTATGGTGCCAGTGAAATACCTCCTGTTCAAATCCTACAGGGCTTGGACATCCAGGTGCACTTCATGCCCAGCCTTCTTCCTCTCTGGCTCTGTCTCAGTTTTATTTCTAACCTCAAAAAGGAGAAATCACTTACCCATGGTCTTTTCCTACCTCAGAGGAGAGAGACCTGAGTAGAAAGTGCAAGTCAAACCGAGGGACAGGTAAGGAGGTTGGCCAAGCAGAGTCAGGAGTTGGAGTGGAGCTTAGAGAGTGTCAGACAGTTGGGGCCCTCAGGAGGTGGGGCCCTGGGGAGGCAGGACCCTAGGGAGGTGTGGCTTCTGGGGTTCCTATCTTGCTAAGGCCAGGGCAAGGAAAGGATGGGAGATGATGGACGTGGCTTAGCTGGAATCCTGGAGGAAAGCTGGAGGTGGGCAATGGAAGACTAATGGGATCCTGTCTGGGTAAGTGGGTGGAGTGAGGACTTAAATGGGACTTTGTTCAGGACTTTGTGACAGCAAGATGTGAATTTAGAAGTAAGAAAGCTTCCTGGGGTCCGGGGTATGGAGGAGGTCCTGGTTGGCAGGAGGAGAGTGTAGGGAGCTACTTGGAGTCAGCCTGTGGTGATTTGGAGGCCAGTTCTATATCCAGCTAAAGAGAACACTCAGGAGTCCTTTAAACAAGGATAGAAGCACCCTCCCCAGCCATCTCTTCCAAAATCTCCTACTAGGTTCCTCTACCAACACCATTTATCCTACTGCCTCACCTATGTTTCCCATCACTGTATGAATAAAACTAAAAGAGAATTGGCTTAAGATTCACTAGGAGGTATTTCCTGAGACAATCTCTCAGTATTCATAGCACATTCTAACTGAATATGCATTGAGCATGGTGCTGGAGGAATAAAGAAAAAGATACAGTCCTTGCCTAGAGAGCTTCCTGCTCTAGGCATTCAAAACATAGAGCTTCCAAGACCCTGGAATAGTGACCAAAGGAAGGTACCTCCTCCTTCCCATAACATTAATCTTCAAACTGAAGCAAGACTTATCAGAGATGGAGAAGATGGAGCCTACTTAGAGTCTGGACTGAATACACAAATGATGGACCCAAGAAGCCATTAGTCTCAGGAAGAAGGGGCACTACTGCCTCTACTTGACAGTGTTGAAATCCCCCCCCATACCCGAAATTACATCCCAGATAGGTCCCCTATACCCTAAATTGTCTCTGAGAGGTCAGCAGAATCCTTGACTCTGCAGATTCTGCATCCCACCTTTTGCAACCTCTATCTGTCCCTTCTCACTGCCTCCCCCTGTGGTCCCCACCACCTCCTTTTCCTTCTCTGTCTGCCTTTCCCTCCCTCTCTGTGTGCACTTCCCTGGCTATTTCCTCAGCCCTGGCCTCATGTTGATGGATCTATCTTTGGCTCTGGGTGTATGGCTTTCAGACCCCCTGAGCCTGGGTCTAACTCTTGTCTCTGAGACAGTGTCTGTCTCTAATATCTCTGGCTTCTGGGTGTCACTTTGTATCTGTCTTTGATCTTTCATTCTGCTCTCTGGATATTCCTCTTTTTCCTCTCTTTTGTCTCTGGGTATGTCTCCCTGTCTGTTCCACTGCCCACTGTCTCTGTTGACTCTGTGTCTTGATCTATTGGACTCTATAGGGTGCTAAGACTGGCTCGCCTTATTGATCCCATCTGTCAGTCTTGGCTTGAATTTACTGGACATTTCTGTCCCTGTATCCATTCTTCCTTCTTCTGCCTCCCACTGCCACCCTGTGGTTACAAGTGTAGGCTGGCATGGAGGGTGGGAAGGGGACTTTGCCGGCAGCACTTTGAGTGGAAGATGGCTGGTTGGCAGGTTAGCCTGTAGCTTAGGCTCTGACTGAAGCACTCTCCTCACAGCACATTCTCTAGGACTCCAGATGTGGGTTGCCTCCCTTCCTGCCATGATGGCCGGTCATTTCTTGAGGTTTTGTCCTCCCCCCTCCCCCAGCCCATCAATTGGGAGCCACTGGAAATTCTGGAAGGGCACTAAAGGTCCCCTTTTACTTGGTATCAATGTGTCTGGAGCATTCTGTAAGAAGAGAAGTGAGGAGAGGCAGGAGGCCCACTGGAGGTGCTTTGCTGGAGGGGAGTGGGGTGTGAATACAGAAAGCCTGTAATCTTTGCCTCTGCACCCTGGACAACAATTGCCCATTGCCCATGGGCTCCTTGCACCCCTCAGATAGGAACACATGGGCAACCAGTCTAGGGAAGAGATAGGAAAGGGACCAGAAATTATGTGTATCCCTCTTTTATTCCCTCTCAGCACCTATAACCCTTCTTATACATAGGAAGCTCTCAAAGTCATTGGATTTTATTTCACCAGGTCTCTCAAAACTAAAGCAGTGGAACCCAGTCTCTTTCAATATTCCCTCCCCTCCCCACACTTGCTCACTCCCCCAGCAATTAGTAGCTGCTGCCAGGACAGTCCCCTGCCAAACTTTCAAGCACCCCAGTGACCATGGGTCCCCAGCTAAAATCCCAGTCAATCCCCTCCTCTTGCCTCCTTTACTTGGTGCCCACCCTCCACCTCCCCTCCTCTTGCCCACTCAACGCAACTTGACCCCATGGGTGTCTCCCCAAAGTCAGGAAGTCACTAATGAGCATTGAGTAGTAGAAGCGGAGGGCCAAGGGCAGCCTGGTGGGTGGGAGGGATTCCAGAGCTAGTAGATAAGTCCTGTCAGCATTTTTCAAATATGCCTTTTCCCTCCATCATCCCTGTCTCTAACCTCCTAGCTCATGCTAATCCATCTCACTGCTGAGGCTGATGGACTGAGTTTATCTGCAAATTTGCAGAAGCCTAGATGAATAATGCCTGTTCTACTCCAGATCTATTTTCTCCAGGAATGCCATTAGCCCCTGCTGTCTGTGTTTGAAAACTCCCAGGTAGTTTTCAAAGGGTATCTAAGGCTGTAGATGGAACCCAAGGAGAAAGAGAAATTGCTCTTTTGGGTCAATATCTTGATCTCAGCCCTTGTCTCCACTGCATATCCCCCAAAGCAGAACTTAAAATGTCAGGTAATGGCAAAGAGGGTGAAATCTCAAGAAGACTCCCAGCCTTAGGAGGTCACGAGTGGCTCCAGAAACCAGGTGAGATGGCGAGAAGATGAGGTAGAAGAAACAAACATCATTTCTCCTGAAATGTGCAATTTCCACCAGCGGGGAAGGACCACTATGCTATGGGCTTGAGCAGAACCTTGTCAGCAGTGATGTGGGAAGAGCTCTGCATCCATAAGAAGCTGGCAGACAATGGCTCTCCCTGCAGAGCTGGCCCTGGGTCCTGGGGCTGCTCAGGCTGGGGGAGTCTTTGGCTCCAGCAAGAACCCATGAATTTCTGAATTCAGGAAACTCCTCTTAGCGTTCTTTCCACTGCCATCCCTTATTCCCTTTGGCTACTGAAATGCCATCACTCCAGCCCCCTTCCCTTTCCTAGTCCCCAACACTGGAGGTGCTGGCGTAGAAGGGTTGTGTGGCTTTTTGGTGTCATACAAAATGTTTTTTAAATAGCTCTTCTTAAAAATGTGACCCATACAATAAATGACCTCACCTGAACCAGACTACAAATTGGTGGAATTTATGTCTTCCAAGTCTAAGGACAAGATGCAAATTTGCTCTCACTTTTAGCTTGATGTGTTTGAGTTGACATGTTCAATGTTAATCATTGTTGCTACCAAGATGATTTAATTGAAGATCATTTTGACAGCTGGAATTCTAAAGTAAACCTAAAAATATTTTCAACATTAAAAAGGAGAAATTTTCTAAAATTTTCATATAAATCTATCTCAGGTTAATGTGAACTTAAAAAAAATAATGGGTAAGATGATGCAGTATTTGCAGTATTTTTTGAAACATAATATTTTTTTTCTTTTTAAAACAGATAAAATTCTTTGCTACAACCTATTTCTAATGTCAGTATTTTATAACAACTAAAATAAATTATCCACATCTGTTTGATACCATAATTTAGTCTTCCTTTTCTTTTGCAAGAAAATGTGCTTTATTTTTTATACCTTCATTTTATGGGAACTACAAGAAATTTTAATAAACAAAAAGTATAAATACAAACTGTTGTTCCTTTCTTTTCCCTTAGTATAATAACTAGCTGTGAGAAATATTTTATTTATTTATCAGAAAACAATCTGAATTTTTCTTATCTTCACTATAACTGATGTTAAAATGTTGCTAAACTAAAATGGAAATTAGTTAAACATCAAGATAATTAAACAATAATTCAATTAATGACCTTTCCCCATTTCCTCTGGGAGCTTGAGTTCCAGTCTGTTCTTCACTTTGCCTTCCCTAAAGGGAAACTAACTTTCATAATATACAGGAAGATCTTGACCCTGGAAAATGAATGAAAGGTCTTTAGGGGACTTCCAGGTAGTCTCATGATCCACCTAGTTGCTAATTCATTCAGGGCATTTATATTAAGCACTCATTACTAACTGGAGACTGGGGATACAAAGGGAAGCTAGTAATAATCCTTGAGATTAAGGAGTTTATGGGTTGAAGGTGGGGGACAGGTTGATATAAGTCTAAATCCAGGGAATGACAAGGTGTTACTGGAACATATAGAAAGGACACATAGGTCAGTCTTAAGGACATTCAATAAAGATTCTTAGGGGAGGTGATGGCTTGTTGAAACCAAAGGTCTGTGAGGATTTAGCTAGGGGAAATTAGTTGGAGGAAAAGCCTCACAGAAAAAGTTATGTGAAAATGTTAAGAAAGAACATACCATATCCTGGGGTCTGCCAGTGTAGTTCAATGTAGTTAGAGCACAGTGTAAGTGAGATCATGTGAAAATAAGAAGCTACAGAAATAAACAATGGGCTGAAAGCACTAGCTCCTCCTCCCAGAAACATTTTGTTTGGTTGTCTAAGCTAGAAATTAGGCAAAATTGCCAATATTTTCAAAGCACAATAATTATTAGGGTATCAGTAAATATCAATAATTACATGGTAGGTTTTCCCATTTATATAAAATGGCTATTTCCAGAATTTAAAGAATTAAAGGGGGGTTGTAATTACCAGTTTTAGAGTGAGCCATTTAGAGAAATTGTACCTTCTTAATATTATAATACAACCCCAAGGGAAAATATCATTTGAGACAGTAAATGCAATAGTAAATAGCAAAATAATGAAAAATAGTGAATAATGAGAATATAGTAAAAAACATTTCTTAAAAAATTAACCATTTCTTAAAACAAATGAATATTACAAAATGGTGTTAGCAGTTAAATTAATATTGGGAATATTTAATTCAGCCTTCACACATGCTATTTACTGGAAACTTGGGAGGAATGTTCATTTATTTTGACAAAATGGCAAGCAACTTGCTATAATACTGGGAATTTTAGCTGAGGTCAAAATTGTAAATGGAAATAACTTCTCAGTGAATAATTCACTAGTATTTCTTTGCTTTAATATGTCATGAATAATGTGCTTCCAAAATATACAATCTTGGATTGCTAAGCAAAAGGTGGGGAAAGATAATATTGCCTAAAGCATAAGAGTTTAAAAACTGTCCCTATGCCATATTTCTCTCAGGAATGAATAGTGAAAACTGAGGCAGTTCATTTATTCTGAGACTGCTCTGTCCTGTGAGAACTCTGGTCTGTGTTTAGACAATTTGCCAAGCTTCTCTTGGTAATCCATCTTCTTTACTTTGTTTTGATTTCCTTCTCTTTCTTTCTTTCTTTCTTTCTTCTTTCTTTCTTCTTTCTTTCTGTCTTCTCTTTATCAAATCTACATGGAAAAACTACATTCAGGTGTAGTGACAGTAAAATAAAACCTTGGAATCAGAGACATGTTTATGCTTCTGAATCACAGCCCAAACCAGTATGCAAGGACACTAAGTGTAAGCTGCTGGGCACCTGTAGTTCACATTCTCAGGATCAGGCACAGGCTCAGGACGCAGTCTCTCGGCTTGACTTCTGCTGGCAGAGTACAAACTCTCCCAGCTGGGCCACCCCTAGTCAGTAAACCACTAGGAGAGTGAGAGCATGGAGGTAGTGCAAATTCCTTTCACAGTGGGAAGTTTGTGGTGTTGGGGGTGGCTTCGTGGGTATTACCTGTGCTGAGCAAATAGGCTGGAGCACAGAGTTCCACCTCTTTCCCAACCCAAAGACAGTGGCTCTGTAGGTACCCTGTCACCTCTCTCCATGTCCTTCTTCCAGATCCATCTTTAGCTCTTACTAACCGCCCCTCACCCCCACGTACTTTTTTTTTTTAATTTAAATTTTAGTTAATATACAGTGCAATATGGGTTTCAGGAGTAGAATTTAGTGATTTATCACTTACATACAACACTCAGTGCTCACCCCAACAAATGCCCTCCTTAATACCATCACCCATCTACTAAACATCTCCTTCCATCAACTTACAGTTTGTTCTCTATCATTAAGAGTATCTTGTGGTTGGTTTACCTCTCTTCTTTCCCATATGTTCATCTGTTTTGTTTCTTACGTTCCATATATGAGTGAAATCATATGGTATTTTTCTCTCTCTGATTGACATATTTCACTTAGCATAATGCATTCTAGCTCCATCCATATCATTCCAAATAACAAGATTTTATTATTTTTGATGGCTGAGTTATATTCCATTTTATATGTATATATGTGTGTGTGTGTATATATATGTGCATATACGTGTATATGTAAATATGTGTGTATGTGTATATATGTGTATATATATACACATATGTGTACACATATGTATATGTATATATGTATATATGTGTGTGTGTATATATATGTATATATGTGTGTGTGTATATATATATATATATATATATATGCATACCACATCTCTTTATCCATTCATCAGTTGATGAACATTTGGCCTCTCACCATAGTTTGGCCATTGTTGATGATGCTGCTATAAACATCAGGGTGCATGTAGGCCTTTGAATCTATATTTTTGTATCCTTTGGGTAAATAACTAATAGTGCAATTGCTTAAGGATAGGGTAGTTCTACTTTCAGTTTTTTGAGGAACCTCTATACTGTTCTCCAGAGTGGCTGCACCAGTTTGCATTCCCACCAGCAGTGCAAGAATGTTCCCCTTTCTCCACTCCTTGCTAACACTTACTGTTTCTTTTAGCCATTCTGACATGTGTGAGGTGGTATCTCATGGTTCTTTTGATCTGCATTTCCCTGATAATGAGTGATGTTGAGCATCTTTTTGTGTGTCTGTTATCCATCTGGGTGTCTTCTTTGGAAAAGTATCTATTCATGTCTTCTGTCCATTTCTTAACTGGGTTGCTTGTTTTTTGGGTATTGAGTTTGATAAGTTGTTTATAGATTTTGGATACTAACTCTTTATCAGATATGTCATTTGCATATTTCTCTCATTCCATAGACTGCCTTTCAGTTTGTTGATTGTTCTTTTTTTTTAACCTTTATTTACTTTTGAGAGAGAGAGAGAGAGAGAGAGAGAGAGAGAGAGAGAGGAACAGAGAGAGAGGGAGACACAGAATTCAAAGCAGGCTCTGAGCTGTCAGCATAGAGCCTGATGTGGGGTCCTAACTCTCGAACCGTGAGATCATGACCTGAGCCAAAGTTGGATGCTTAACCGACTGAGCCACCCAGGCACCCCAGTTGATTGTTTCTTTTGCTGTGCAGAAGCTTTTTATCTTGATGAAGTTCCAATAGTTCATGTTTGCCTTTGTTTCCCTTGCCTTTGGAAACATTTCTAGTAAGAAGCTGTGGCCGAGATCAAAGAGGTTACTGCCTATATATTCTGGGATTTTGATGGTTTCCTATCTTACGTTTAGTTCTTTCCTCCATTTTGAATTTATTTTTGTGTATGGTGTAAGAAAGTGGTCCAGTTCCATTCTTCTGCATGTTGCTGTCCAGTTTTTCTAACACCATTTGTTGAAGATACTATCTTTTCCCACTAGATACTCTTTCCTGCTTTGTTGAAGATGAATTTCCCATATGGTTGTGGGCCCACTTCTGTGTTTTCTATTCTGTGCCATTGATCTATCTGTTTTTCTGCTAGTATCATACTGTCTTGATGATTATAGCTTTGTAAAATAACTTGAAATCCAGAATATGATGCTTCCATTTTTTTTTCAGGATTGCTTTAGCTATTTGGGGTCTTTTGTGTTCCATACAAATTTTAGGATTGTTTGTTCTAGGTGCCCCCATACTTTTCTTGCTTTCAGATATTAGAGACTGTGTGGTGCCCCTTGGACCAAGTTCTTAGTACCTCACAAGTTTCACCTTAGGCATAGGGAGGAGGAGGGGAGAACAAGTTGTTAGGAGGAACCCCAAAACTGCCTGAACCAAACTCTGGTCCTAGTTATGGCAGAGCAGACAAGAGGACTTAAAACTAGTGATACTTGGTCAGAAAATTCACCCTCCTTTCTTAATTAGTGTATTGAATTCAGCTTCCAGATAGATGCTAGGTCCTTAGTTCATTTTAAATAATTGATAAGACCTTATGTTGTTTCCTATGTCTAGTAAGAGACATAGATAGATTAAATGCAATTGGGGAATGCTTTTTTGATTATAGTGAATAATCAGACAAAATATATACATATATACATTCCAAAAAGGACTATTCTGTTGATATAAAGTAAACATAAGTGATCACTGAAGTCACAGAAATAGTGCAAGAAGTGCGAGAGTTGTTTTCAAACTTGTAATCCTTAGGTGTGTATTTTCCATTTTTGCACTAAGCAAACACCTGTGATCCAGACTGTATTAAGGGCTGATTAGTCAGTTATAAACAGACAGATAAATATATGACAGAGACCATAAATGCCTTTCCTAACCTCTAAGAAAAATTTCCTGGGCATCTGGGTAGCTCAGTCGGTTAAGCATCTGACTCTTGGTTTCAGCTCAGGTCATGATCTCACTGTTCATGAGTTCAAGCCCCACATCAGGCTCCACGCACTGACAGTGCAGAGTCTGCTTGGGATTTTATCTCTCTCTCTCTCTCTTTTTCTCTCCTGCTTTCTCTTTCTCTCTCTCTCTCTGCCCCTTTCCCATTCACTCTCTCTCTTTCAAAATAAATAAACTTAAAAAAATAAAAATAAAATAAGGAAAAATCCCTGTTATTCCTTTTCATAAGACCTTGTTGTTTTTTTCAGGCGTTTATCACACTCTGTACTTTTTCAACACTTGTCATCTTTTTTGTCTATTTCTCACTAAGAAAAACTCTATATTTTAATGAGGAAAAGAATTAATGGTAAATAAATACATTGTATAGGAATAAATTTACTGGTGGGACAAAAATTTCCTAATAATATGATCTATACCTGAAAGTATCATGTGGAGACCTATGTTAACAATATATCTTTAATTAATATTCATAATGCTCCTACTTCTACATGTCTACCCATCGTCTCTTTCTCTACAACTGTATACCATGAATGAAAGTTATTTAACAGTTCTCTAGCTCTGTGTTAAGCCCTGTGGAGAGAATATAAAAATATACAGGGCACAGTCTTACCACCCCAGAAGCTTACAGTTGAGTGAGGGAGAAAGGGAAGACACAGGGTAACCACAACTGAAGACAGTGTGGGAAAAGACAGCTATGGTTAAGACTGAAACAAAGGATTAGAGGATATCAAAGGAAATAAATTGTTTCTGATACAGATTACCCAGGAAGGTGTGAACAGAGGTAACATTTAAACTGGACTGTGATGACTGTGTAGGATATCAGTACTCAGAGACTGAAAGCATGTTTTTCCAAGGGAAAAACACAGTTACTAGGAAGGATTTCTTGACTTTGGGCATCATTTGATACTGAATTTCTGTTCAACATGAGAGACTGAAAAGCAAAGACCAGTGAAATTCAAAGTAAAACTGCAGAAGCTGGAGGTTATGAATACAAAAGACAGGAGCCAGGACCTGTGTCCCATATCAGGTTCCATTTATCCCCACTTCTCTTGTACCTGGTCTTCTTGAAGGGGTATGGGGTTCAAATGGTACAGGGTACCCATTATGCCTCCATCTATATGTCTCTCCTCTCCTGTCCCCATCTACTAAGTCCTTTCTTAATGAAATGATTTCTTAATCTCATTAATGAGGAGAGAGCAAAATACAGACAAGCATTAAGTACACAAATTAAGTCAGGAAATTTGCATACCCAGGGAAAGGGAGAAACCCTTTTTATGTCCATCATTATAGCAAATGTTCCTCATCTTCTGATGCTGTATGTCAATAAATATCTGTATTTCCTCCTTCTCTGGAAAAGAGATGTTGTGAAATATCAGATGTAAAGTAAAGTTTGTCACAAAAATCCCTCATAAAAAAGTCTCCCAGCTACTGGCATTGGAAGGTAGGGGAGGGGGTTCCTGTGTTCTGTCTGCTTTTAAACCAAGTGCAGATCATCCTGTCTCCTACTTCCAGGACTTTTGCTGAAGATTTTCTAAAGATGTAAACAGAGACACTCAGCTCCTCTTACCATCCCAGCTTCTGTCAAAGTTCATTGTTTTTTTTTATGAAATTAGTTCCACAAATGACCAGTTTTTCACAATCTCAACTCTAGATTCCTAAATTAGTATAACATTTAATTCTCCTCTTTCTGAGATGGCTCAAATAGAGTCCCACTTGAAAGCAAAGAAGTAAATAAAATGTCTTCTCTTAGTACCTTCCATGAGGGGTTCTAGGAGAGAGGAGGTGGTTACATGAGTGTTGTGCATGCAAGGGCAGCTGTGAATTAGGCTAGAAAGTAAAAGACAAGAGATGATTGCCTTGAGGCTGCTGTTTCTCTTTCTCTGCAAACCTCTTTTGATTGTAGCATATTTATAGGGGCTCCAAGTAACCCAGAATCTTAGCCATAATCTTCCAAGAAAGAAAACTCATTGATGTTTCCTAGAGAAGTAATGAAAAGTGAATATCAGGGTTTGGTATAAAAAGACCAACCATGGCCAAGAGTGGAAGGCAGCTAGTTCTTTATACCCCATTGAACTCCTTCAGGATTTGTACACACACACACACACACACACACACACACACACACACATATGTACATACCATACCCAAAAAGTCTAACAAACATCCTCATGTGTATAGACCTACCGAGAAAAACATACCCACTACTTGGTGCACATTCCATTCAGATTAAAACACATGTGTCCATATAGTAGGCACACACACATGACTTTGGCTGTGGTACTTTATGAATATATTTACCCAGTTGCACTCTTTCCAAGCTCTTGACTGCAGGGTAGTGCACAGTGAAGGTGAATAAGAGAATGTTTGAATATAATCTTACATGTCTCATTGAGTGTGTGTCTGACTACATGCCACAAAAGAAATAGAAGTTGTTTTCTAATTATTCACTATTTGTAATTATCCACTGCCTTTAAATTATCTCTATGCCATCAAGTTTCAATGATCATCTATCCTTACTGATCTGTTACTTTATGCAGACTATGTATAGCTCAGGGATTGGCAACAGGAGACTTTGCTCAAAGTTGATACAAATCCTAGCTTCACTACTCACTTGGCACAAATTACTTAACCTCTCTGAGCCTTATTTTCAACTTTAGTAAAGTGAGCATAACAATATTCACTCATAGAAATTCTGTATTTAGTAGGTGATTATGTACAGTATTTGGAGAAAAGTATAGGGCATAGTACTGAACAAATGGTAACTATTACTATCATCACCATTTTGGGGGCATTGGAGATATAAAGAAGTAATACATAAAAAAAGTTTTTCTTTTCCCTTAAGAGGTTTTTAAACCTCATCAATGAGACAAGATAAATACATGGAGAGAGAAGCACATGAAAACCTAAAGCTCTTATTTCAATCCTAACATACAATTTATTCCCCTAAGTCCAAGCCCTATTTTAAAATTGTTAGCAGATTTCAAGGGCACCTGGGTGGCTCAATCGGTTAAGCGTCCAACTTCGGCTCAAGTCACGATCTCACTGTCTGTGAGTTCGAGCCCCACGTCGGGCTCTGTGCTGACTGCTCAGAACCTGGAGCCTGTTTCAGATTCTGTGTCTCCCTCTCTCTCTGACCCTCCCCCGTTCATGCTCTGTCTCTCCCTGTCTCAAAAATAAATAAAACGTTAAAAAAAATTTAAAATAAAATTGTTAGCAGATTTCAATGCTCTAAAAAGATTTTTTTTTCCTTCTGCCACTCATCATCTCCATACCTCACCACCTTCCATACACCACATATCCACCTCAGCCTTTTATTTTGAGAGTTGACTGAAGATTTCTTGGGATAAAAAAAATTCAATAGTTCATTTTTTAGACTTCCCTGTTTCTAGGTAGGAGCCCATCTTAGTATTCCAAAGCCAAGTGAGACAGCCATGTCCTCGGTCAAAGATACTGCACCCTCTCATCTCCCCCCATTACCCTCTAATCTCAGAAAATTCTTCCTTATGTTCAATCTCAATCTATTTTCCTTCAATATTGGTCTCTCTATCACTCATTCTGATTGTGAATGAGGTACACAGACCCTCAAAGGCTGAAGAAAATTCTCAAATGATCCCTGGTAACATTATTACATTGTTTATCAGTCCAGAGGTCTGGAATTATGTTCTCATATATTTTGTTATTAACTCATTAAAAATCATCAAAAGATCCCTTAAAGAGCATTAATTTGGTTGTTACCAGGGTATGCCACTAACACAATCATCTGGTCTCTCCTTAAACTTTTGAAAGATGAAAGGATCCTAATTTCTATGACAGTAAGTTAAGAACTCCTATTTCAATCCCCCCAACCTCCA
This sequence comes from Acinonyx jubatus, assembly GCF_027475565.1. Taxonomy (NCBI): domain Eukaryota; kingdom Metazoa; phylum Chordata; class Mammalia; order Carnivora; family Felidae; genus Acinonyx; species Acinonyx jubatus. Next base: position 53,432,196 of record NC_069387.1, read on the forward strand.
TAGTCTCTTCAATCAGTATCATCGCCTTATCACTCATTTCATTAAGGGACAGTACAAGCTGAGGTTGAGCATGACTGATATGACCTCCACAGTCCCTTTCAGGCCATCACATGAAGTAGTGGTGTAACAGAATTGGCAGCAGTGGACCCATGCAATGCTTGCCCCTGGGTAGCCCCTGAGGTCCAGTCACGCTCCAGCATGGGCACAGCAGAGATTTTCCCAAAGTGGGCATAGTGCCAAACCCTGGCACAGTGACTGTTGTGGGAGGCCAGGAAACAGGAGGGCAGCCAGGGCCCACATTTCTCCCTCTTCCCCAAATTAAATTTCCCTGGCCTAGGTGTCTCCTCTTGTGCTCCCAATTCCAAAGTTTTCAAACCTTCCTGAGTGCTCCTCTGAGGCCACACACCTATCATTGATTATCTAAGGCCTGTGCTTCTCACACCCCAAAGAGCATACAAATCACTTGGGAGCCTGTTAAAAGCGCACATTCTGACTTAGTCGCTCTGGGTTGAGGTCTGAGATTCTGCATTTCTATGAAGCTCCCAGGTGACACCCACGTTGCTGGCCCATGGACCATTCTTTGAAGAGAAAGATCTAGATGACTGTAGAAGGTGCTACAACTGTCTCCCCAAAAGAGTCTGTCTGTCCACACCCTTCTGTCTGTCTGTCCTCCAGATGGTATGATAATCATATCTTAGCCCTTCCTGATTTAGGAATCTTGCTCCATGGCACAATACACAATACAAACCTAACTCATAAACACCCTTCATGTGTGAAAACACACATCCCGCACAATATTCTTATTCTTTCATGACTCTTAAAGGTGCCTGTAGCATAGAATTACTGTCCCTTTTATTTTCCAATTCACCTGACCCTCTTTTATTTGCCAGTTTTCTCCATAGGCATCCTCCAACAGAAAGTGTCTCTTGATCGATACCTCTTTCTCAGTTTCTACTCCTACCTTCCTTTCCAAAGTAATGATGTCTCCATCCCTGTCCAGTTTCGAATTCCTTCTATTTTCATCTGTTTTTCTCCCCATTTGGGGTATAAATTCTCTCTTCCTAAATAATCTTAGATTCTCTCACAAGATTTTTGCACCAGTCTCAAAAAAGCATGTAAATTTAAAAAAATTAAAAAGTAAATTAAAAAACCCAGAAAATTTACAGACAAACAAACAAAAAAGCATGTAAAGGAGTTGGTAAGTATAGAGGTAAGGAGTTGGTAAGTAAGTATAAGCTAGAGGTAATCCTACCTCTAGCAGGCTTCCCTGGAATCACCTACTCAGTTGAGAAAATGAGAAATTCTAAAGTAAGAAATTAGTTTCTTATTCCTCACTCCCAGGGCAGGCCCCATACATAAATACAATAGACAAAAACTGGCCTTCCTATGCCAACCATAAATCTCTCCTTCAAGAAAGCCTGTTATGCCCACACTGGACCCAGTCTCATCTTCAGGGATCCCCTGGAGGCAGCTAGAGCTAGCTGGGCCTTCTGCCAATTTCACTACTTCTGGCCCCACCCCAGATCCCTTGGGAATAGATGCACTGGGACCAGGGGACCACGTTTCAGGCAGTCTCCTGCCCCAGAGCTGTTCTCTCCTTATTGCTCTTTGAATGAACAACACTGTTCTTACTGTTGGGTCTAGAGAAAGGGGAGAAACTATTCCTTGCCCTGTGAAAGATACCACTATGACAGAAGAGACAGTATAATCATGAAACTCAGAAATAGCTCCAAAGGCAAAACTACAAGTGCCTGGGAACAGGTCTAGATGCTGGGTGCAGATCTGGATACATTTCTAGATATAGTTCCAGATGGAGAGAAATGCTGTTTGTCAAGGAAGTCTCCCAGAAGATAATTTTATTTATTTATTTATTTATTTATTTATTTATTTATTTATTTATTTATTTTAAATGTTTATTTATTTTTTAGAGAGAGAGAGAGACAGAGCATGAGCAGGGGAGGGCAGAGGGAGATGGAGACACAGAAACCAAAGGAGGCTCCAGACTCTGAGCTGTTGGCACAGAGCCTGACATGGGGCTGGAACAAACCCTGAGATCAGGACCTGAGCTGAAGTCAGAAGCTTAACTGACTGAGCCACTCAGGCGCCCCTCCCAGAAGATAATGTTAAAGAATTAAGTAGCACAGTGCTAGCCTGAAAGGAAGGAGAATTTTCTGGGCCAAAAAACCAAAATGTGTAAGGCTCAATTCAATTTAACATGAATTTATTAAATGCTCATTATGTGCCTGGCCCCCATGTAGATGCTCTGGGGGAATGAACAAGATATATTCCTTACATATAGTCTATAATCAGGAAACAAAATGAAAAAATATACAAATAACTGTAGTATTTTTTTTAATTTCAGCTTTATTGAGGTACACTTGCCATATAAAATTGAAAGATATTTAAAGTATACATTGTGGTGATTCGATATACATATAGATTGTTAAATGATTCACTGATTTCCCCACTGTGAAAGGATTAACCATGATATTTTAATCTAAATCTTTCATTTAAAGAAGGCAAGTGATAGGGTGCCTGGGTGGTTCAATAGGTTAAGCATCCGAATTTGACTCAGGTCATAATCTTGTGGTTTGTGAGTTCAAGCCCCAAGTTGGGCACAGAGCCTGGAGCCTGCTTTGGATTCTTTGTCTCCCTGTCTCTCTGCCCCTTTCCCCGCTCATGCTCTGTGTCTTTCTCTCTCTCAAAAATAAACATTAAAAAGAAAAAAAGAAAGAAAGAAAGAAAGAAAGAAAGAAAGAAAGAAAGAAAGAAAGAAGCAGGCAAGTGTTACAAGGGCCCTTTCATTTCCTTCCTTTAATTTTTACCTGTGGAGGGCCTTCAAACTGGAGCTTTGGCTTTTAAAGTGGGGTCCCTGGACCAGCATCCTCAGCCTTACCTGGGAACTTGATTGAAGGACAAGCTCTGGACCCCACCCAGAGTTACTGAATTCCAAATGATGGGGGCAGGGCTCAGCAATCTGTGTTTCCACAAGTCCTCCAAGGGAGGTGGCACCCAATAAAGTTTGAGCACCACTGAGCAGAGTACTAATCCAGTACTAATCCAGTCCTAATTAGTACTAATCCAGTACTAATCCAGTCCTTCCTACACCCACTCTTTACTGTGACTTTAATTAGTGAGTCAAAGAGACATGCTCGCTTCAAGGTCTTCCACGTTTTTGGAGGACTCCTTTTTTAATCCAGAACCAATCTGCTCACAGGACACATGTATTCCAACTTGCTCATACAGGAGAAAATTTAAGAAAAATCAGGCTCTCTCCTGTGATGGGAGGCAGGGGGTGCTCAGCACAATTTGTGATGAGGAATAAGTCTATCTAATTTAGTGATGTGTGATTGGCAAGCCAATTAGGCTGCAGATCTAAAGCTGATGGTTTGATCATCTGTCTCTGTCTTGATTATCAATTGGTTCCAAACATAGGAGAGGGAAATGGGGTGTTATTTATTGGACATTTGTAGCTTCAACAATGGGCTGTAGTGAAAAGTGGGCAGGATGTAGGTTCAGATTGCATTCAGTAGAGAGACCTGGCTGAGAGAATAACAGGACAGAATAACCAGAGGAAATCCTAGATTTTTTTAAGTAAAAAAAAAAATTGACCTCTCATATTACAGATAAATAAGCAGAGTATTGAGGGCACTGAGCAGCTTGCTCAAGGTCACATGCTAGGCTAGTGGTACAAACAAGACCAGAACCCAGGATACTTGGGCCTCAGCTCTGCACTTTCTGAGCAGGTGGACCAAAGCAGACAATAGTACAGAAATTTAAAGTCCAAGAATACAGATATTGCCAAGTAGATGAACCAACACCATGGATTTTCAGCATATGTAGTGGGTTCACAGCCAAAATCCTTTCTTCTCAGAGGAAAGCTCTGGCTCCAATCCACCTGTGTGTGTTCTGTTGCCACCCCCCCGCCCCCTTCACAGCAAGGCTCAAGCTAACAGCCTATTCAGTGTGTTCTGAATACTGCTTCATTTTTCTGGGCTTTTCCTAGTGTTGTTCTCTGTGTCTACAATCTCTCCCTGCTGCCCACATGTAGCAAAATCCTATCTTTTCTTGGAGAGAGCCAATTTAAATGCCATTCCTCTACAAAGTCTTCTGATTTCACCAATCAAACCTCACCACTGTGCCAGCCACAAAAGATCAACCTCCACTCTGAATTCCCAAGGCACTTTATTTGTATATTACTTATGATACCACACTCTTTTGTGTTACAGCTATGCTTTCCCTCCTGTACTAGAATATAAGCTCCTTAAGGGCACAGTTCATATTTCATCTTTTTATTTCATCTTTTTCTCTTTCTTATTGAAGAATAGTTAAGATACGTTGTCATTATATTACTCTAGGTGTACTATATAATGATCCAACACTTTCACACATTTCTCAGGAGCATCAAGATAAATGCACTCTTAATTCCCTTTATATATTTCACCCATTTTCCTACCCACCTCCACTTTGGCAACCACCAGTTTGTTCATTGTGTTTAAGAGTCTTAGATTTTTTTTATTTGCTTGTCTCTCTTTTTTGTCTGTTTGTTTTATATCTTAAATTCCATATGAAAGTTAAATCATATGTCTTTCTCAGACTAACATTTCACTTACACTTATATACTGTATGTCCATTCATGTTGTTACAAATGGCAAGATTTCATGTTTTTTTATGGCTAAGTAGTATCCCGTTGTTTGTATTTGTACATATACATACATGCACACACAGACACACACACACACACACACACACACACAAGCCAATTTTAAACTGGGCAGAAGAATTAAATAGAAATTTTTGGAAAGAAGACAAACAGATGGCCAACAGACATATGAAAATATGCTCAGCATCACTAATTATCAGGGAAATGTAAATTAAAACTACAATGAAATATCACTTTATACCTGTCAGAATGGCTAAAATCAAAACACAAATAAAAAGTGTTGGAGAGGAAGTGGAGAAAAAGGAACACTTGTACACTGTTATTGGGAATGTAAATTGGTGCAGCCACTGTGGAAAAGAGTATTGAAGTTCCTCAAAAAAGTAAAATAGAACTACCATAAATACACTATTTCAACAACTGGATATTTATCCAAGGAAAACAAAAACACCTTTTCTAGTTTATTTTAATAATATTTTCTAAAGCCGGTAAGCAATTATGGATGCAACTGATAATGAAACAAGTAAAAAAAAAAAAAAAAAAAAAAGGAAGGAAATGTAAAGACATATTCTTTGCTACACAATAAATACACGACTCTATTCATGTTCCCCCAAACAACATGCCATGGGAGGCCTAGCTTTCCATGTGCCCAAAAGTATTCACCATTATTGTGCAGGGGACTGGACTGCATTCAGGTGTGATGATGTCAAAACAAATATGTACTGCATTCCTGAGTACAAGTTCTACAGTTTAGCGCTAACTTAAGTGGGATTCAGCAACCAGGCTGTATTGGATCCCATAGCTAAAGTAGATAGCAAGCCCAATCAGCATCCAGAAACCAATTGGGGCCCAGGTGCCAGCTGTCATCCGCATCATAAGGTAAACATTCACAAAGACACTCAGTAGTGGGAGGAGAGGCAGAGCAGGGACCTTAAAGGGAAGGGGACTGGAGCTCTGCGGCTGTCTCCAGATGACCCCAGTGATCCCAGTGATGAGCACCAGGAGCACCACAACCAATGAAATCCACACTGCAGTTCCAGAATGCAGAACTGGCCACTGGGCCAGCACCAGGCAAAGAAGAGTAAGCAGCAGAGCAAGCAGTGAGGAGCAAACATAGACAACCCGGCCAGAGAGTGGAGTGGGGGTGGAGCTGCCTGGAAAAAGTAGTCCCTGTAGAGTCAGCTTCTCTTCTGCAGGTCCACTCTCATCCTGCACGTCTGCTTCATTTCCCCCTTTCTTCACCTCAGGCTGATACCTGAGGATGAGAACACAAAAAGCCACCAGGGAGTAAGCTAGCCGTGTCCCAATTGACATGAAGTCCAGAAGATCAGTGAGTCCAAAGAAGAATGCCATGATTGCTGCGATAATGCCAAAGATCACAGTGGCCATTATGGGGATGTATGTGCCAGCTTGGATCCTGGCAAGGACAGAGAACAGGAGGCCATCCTTTGCCATCGTGTATATCAGCTGACGTATGGGGAACATATAGCCCAAGAGGCTGGCAGAAAGACTACAGAAAAATCCAAAAGCTACAACATAGTAGGCAGGGGCCCAGCCAATATGGTGAAATACCTCAGGCAAGGGGGTCCCAGGTTGAAGCTGGTAGTAAGGAACCATAAGTGTAAGTGCTGAAGAGACACCAAAATACATCAAAGTGCTGATGAACAGTGAAATCACAATGCCCATAGGGATGGAACGCTGGGGGTTCTGGGCTTCTTCAACTCTGGTAACAATGTTGTCAAAACCTATAAATGCATACAGACAGGTAGCTGCTCCATGGAGAATCCCATTGAGGCCAAAAGGCACAAATCCTCCAGTGCCCAGAGGCCCCAAGCTTGAGGTGTCATTGAGTCCAGCCTTTACGTAGTCCTCTTCTGTGAGCTTCCAGTTGTGCAGGTCCCCCTTAATGAAACCAGAGATGATGACAAAACTGAGAACTAAAAGGCTCACCAATGTGACTACTTTGGTAAACAGTCCTGACTCTCTAGCCCTCAGAGTCAGCAATCCGATGAGCAACAGCACAAGGGCCACAACACAGAAGCCTAGAATTTCTGCAAGGACCTGGGGAACATGCAGTAAGATGTTTTCATGCAGGGTCTGAGAGATCTGGTTCCCAAACAGGTTGTCAAAAGCTAAGCTCCAGGCAAAGACCACAATGGCTGTACCAGCAACATAGGAAAAGATGAGGTTCCAGCCAGTGATGAAAGCCCAGAGTTCACCTATAGTGACATAGCTGTAGAGATATGCAGAGCCAGAATGGGGAACACGGGCACCAAACTCTGCATAGCACAGCCCCGTCAGCACAGAAGTTAGGCCGGCCACCAAAAAGCAGATCACAATGGATGGTCCGGCTTTATCTCTAGCCACTTCACCAGCTATGACATATATAACTGCACCCACTGTAGAGCACACACCCAGGGCCACTAAATCCAGAGTGTTCAGTCTTCTGCATGGGACATCTTCAGTCACCAAATGTTCCAGCTGACGTCTGCGTAGCAGCTTTTGACCAAATCTGAAAAGTGCCTGACCCAGCATTGTAGCTGGAGTTGAAGATTCTAGGATCAGAGAGCTGCAGGAAGTGTGGAGAGCCGAGAGTCTGGAGCTGGATTCACTGAGTCTCAGTTAAGCCAAGTTGGGTTGTCACTGCTGAGTTCTATTGCTCAGGCTTGAAAGCTGATGCTTCATATTTCATCTTATATGTGCTATTCTTCCATAATGCCTAAGTAAACAATAAGTATTTACTGAACAATGGTGTTCAACCAACGCTTAGAAGTCTCAGGTTACCTGTTGTAGCCCAATATCACAGAAACTGACACTAAAGGACATCACAGAAAAACCAACCTTGCTTTCCCCCAGAAAAGTGCCAAGTACTTCCCAACATTCTGCTTTTAATGAACTACATGACATATTTAAATTTGGGTACATCTCATGTAGCTTCGTGTACTAATTGAGCTATAAGACACAAGATGGCATGAATTTATTGTGCAACAATTCACATGTGGGATGTTTGGGCCATGCTTGAGCATGAATTATGGCACATTAATTCATTGACTAGAGGGCCTGATTGCAATCACAGAACTATATTTTCAAATATCACCTGAGTTTAAATTACAAATATTGGCCCCCCAGTATTTTTTTTTGATGGTTTTATTTTTGAGACAAAAAAAAAGCACCAAATGCAAAGGGGCAGAGAGAGAGGGAGACAGAAACTTAGTAGGCCCTGTGCTGACAGCAGAGAGCCTGATGCAGGGCTTGAACTCACAAGCCCTGAGATTATAACCTGAGCTGAAGTCTGACACTTAGCCTACTGAGCCATCCAGGTGCCCCATTGGTCTCCCAGTCTTAAAATCTTTAGCCCCCAAATCAGCTAGCCAAAGTCAGATGTCACTTTGTCCCCCTTCCTCCTCACTCTGCATCTTCCATTTAACTGCAGTGATGACAAAGGATGTATAGTCCAAACCCTTCCCTTTACCCACCTAGACCCACAGGGTGTTGTGAGAAGAGAGGAAGAGGGAGAAAGGGGCAAGACCTTTATAACTACTTCCAAAAAGGAGAGGAACAGGCTGTTTAGTAAGCAAACATTGGAGAGATAGGTGCAGTAGCCAACCAACAATCCATTTCTAAGAAGGGAGAAGAGATATAAAGGTGCTTTTATGAAGCAACCAGGCAAAATGTACTACAATTTTTACATCCATAGTTATGAGAGTATGATGGGTAGGAAGGAAAGAAGTAAGTCACTTAGCTCAGAAGCTCACAACCTAAACAATTTCTTCTGTCTCTTCCCTCTTTGGATTCCAGTAAAGAAGATGAGCTCATTTCTGCAGGAACTCTGCTCACTGGTCACACTATGCTCTATAAACATCCTGCACCATCTGTGATGTCAGCTGCCAGCAGCCTGGAGAATCTACCCTGCTCTGTGAGCTTTTATTAAATCACTCACTTGTAACTCCTATTAGTTTTTCATAAGTAGTTATTTTTAACTCATTCAACCAGGCTTTCAATATGCCAAATATGTTTTCTTAATGAAGGAATTTGCATGAGGTTCCCTCTCCTCCCCTGCTGCTATTCAAATGGGCCCCTCCCCAATGGGAAGCAAGACTTTGAATGAAAAATTCATAGCAAAATCCTGGAAATGAATGGTGGAGAACAGAGAAAGCAAAGTCATGCAGCCCCCACTCTCCTCCCTACTCAGACTTGGTTTGAGAGAATTTTAGGAAATGTTGTCAGAGGTTTCTAAAGATAGAAAAATCAAGTCAAAATTGAAAAGTCTTCTCTACAGATTATCAAAAGGAACTCTTGGGTTATGGATCATACCTTTCATGTACAAATCCATCTACACTCCTTATTTGCCACCACCAGTTCCAATTTTATGATTTACTAACAAGTACATGAGATAGATAGGGGGGTGGTCACTTCTTAATTCATGGAACTTTTCTACACTGTGAATGTGATTGACATGCCCCCCACCCACCCCCAGGCTTCAAATCCTTCAGTGATTCCCACTGATCTTCCTTCCTAGTCCTCCTTCCTTCATCATCTGACCTGTGATTATTCCTTCAACTTCATCCCCTGCCCAGTTCCTGCTCTAGTGGTGATTTCTACACTCACCATGTTCCCTTGTCTCTAATGCCCTCTTGGCCCCTTCACATACTAACCTCAGCTTCTTTTTCAGCTCCCAGCTCAGAAGTTATTTCCCCAGGAAGCCTCCCCTAACTCTTATGCTACCCTCCATATGTGCTCTCATAGCACCCAGGCTTCCCCCATGTGCCATTGATCCTAATGAATCAAAATTCCAGGTCAGCTTCCTGTCTCCTCAATTAGGCTGTGAGTTGGGTGCTCAATAAATATTTGTTGAACAAATACACAAACTGAGAAAAGAAACCTGAAAGAGCACATAATCCAGAATTCCTATCTACTTGACTTTGAGATACATACTTTGTAGCCAAGCAACATTTATAAACCTGGTTCAGGTAAAAATATAAATGGTATTACTTTCCTTGTAGAATGCAAGCAAAATGAAAAGTATGAAGGGAAAACCAACTGTGATAAAACCTTGACTGTACATCATTCATGGCAGGTATAAGGCACATGGGGTGATAAAGAATTGTTTGCCTTTGAGGACACTTGTTTAAAAAAGATCAGGTTGCCTTGAGTTCTACACAGCCAACCACCAACACTCAATTAGAGAATTCTTACTTTTTGGAAGGCATCACACCAAGGCCCTATAATCTAGGTGGGATATCCTAAGGCAGAGGTTCTCACTTCAGGGAACAGAGGGAGGCATAATGAAGATACCTGCGCACATTTTCAAACATCCTCTCCCTCTGGAGATTCTTGTCCAACTAGCCCCATACTTCCCATGACTGCTCTAAACTACCCAACTGATAATAAATTGTCCTCAATTTCAAAGGGAAGAGATTCTAAGAGCTTTCTTTTCACAATAAGCAAGCACATTTTGGTAGTTAGGAGTAAAGTCTCTGCAGGTAGATGGTTCAGGTTCAAATCACAACTCTACCACATACTGGGTGACTCTGGACAAATTTGTTCAGCCCTCAGAACTTTAGTTTTCATGAGTCAAAAGGGAAAAAAAGTAATACTTCATAGGGTTGTTGTGTGGAGTAAGTGAAACAATACCTGTAAAGTAGTACTTAGCTCAGTTTCTAACAAACAATATATACTTAATATACTCTACCTGTTTAATATTAAAATCTGACCCAAGTGTCCAAATTTTAAAATCAATTAGTCTTTATAAATGTCTAACCTTGAAATCATCCACTAAAACTCAAGTCTGTTAGCTGGTCCTCCTGAGACAATGAAAACAGTTTTATTCCATATACTTTGCCTTGAAACTTAGACACCGGCATAGATGTTAGTGCTAAACACATGGGGGTCGTAGGCTTACTGAATTAGATCAAAAAGATCTAATCAAAAGATGCAAAGTTCAAATACAATGATAATAATAAGTATTATTACATAATTATAATAATTGTGATATAGAATATTATAACATATATTATGATAATTATAATATATTTATATAATATAATTATTATAATTAATATTATAACAATATCTTTGTCTACAGATGCTTCATATTATTTCTGGAAGAGGCAGTGCTGGGTGCTATAGTGGCAAGAACAAGGAACATTATATCAGAAATTTTGGATTTCAGCCCTGGCTCTTCTGCTTGTCTATATAAACCAGGGTGATTTGTCTAATCTCTTTAAGCTTCAGTTCTAGGAAACTTACTTGACCTCCCTTACTGGATCAACATGGGAATCTGATGAGAAAATATAAACTATCATTCACTGTTGGTAGGAGTGTAACTGGGCCCACCATCCTGAAGTACAACCTGAAGTACAACCTTGGAATTAAAAATGCACACATCCTCCCACCTCACAATCCCTCTCTGAGGTAGCACTTAAAGGAAACTCCCAAGTTCATAAGGAGACCCACATGAGCACATTCATCACAGGACTATTTGTGGTAGCTGGAAGTTGGAAGCTATGCAAGAGTCTGTTACTAGAGGAATATGTTAGTAAAATGTGTCCTATATGCATAATAAAATATTATACAGCAGGTCAGAGAAATAAGCAAATTTACAGACAGCAACTTGGGTAGATCTCAGAAACAATGTTAGGTAGGAAAAGTAAAAGGGGAATGAGGTGTAAGGCACAATGCCATTTATGTACATTAAAAAAAAAAAAACAGCCATGGGTTTCCTGGGTGTCTCAGTAGGTTAAGTATATGACTCCTGATTTTGGTTCCGGTCATGATCTCACGATTCTTGGGTTTGAACCTCAAGTCAGGCTCCACACTGACAACGTGGAGCCTGCTTGGGATTCTCTATTTCCCTCTCTCTCTCTGCCCCTCTTGCACTTGCTCTGTATCTATCTCAAAAATAAATAAACTTTAAAATGAAACAAAACAAGCAAACAAAAACAGCCCAAAAAATATTGTATGTTGGTCAAGGATACACATATATCTGTTAAAAATGTCACATAATTCTTGTGCTCAAAACCTTCCACTGTTTCCCTTTTTATTCAGAGTAGAAGCCAATATCTGCATTTACAATGTCCTACAAAATCCTCCAGTATTTGTCATTGACCCAGCTACCTCTCAGTATTCTGTTTCTCTCTTCTCCCACTCATTTTTTCTCTAGCCACTAGCCTCCTAATATACCAGGCAAGCCCTGACTCAGACCCTTGGTACTTGATGTCCTCTATAACTGTACCACTTCTAACCTAGATATTTGGATAGTTGCTCCCTTAACTGCATTTTGTGAAAAAGTACATTTGTAGCACAGCCTTCATTAGTCACTCCACTCCTAGCCACCCACAACATACCTTATTCACCACCCTTTTTTTCCATAGCACTTAATATTTAAGGTGCTATATGTTTTACTTATTCATTTGTTCATGATTTGTTTCACTCCAAAAGAAAGTAAGTTCTATTAAAGCAGGACTTTTTCTTTTCTCCTGGCTGTATTCCCTGTACCTACAGCTGTGTCTGACATATAGTTGGCACTGTGTAGTTGTTGAGTGGATGAATGCATCTAAATACACATATATACCATGGATTGAAAGAGTATTTGCTAAATACACTAAAGCAAGTGCCTCCAGTGAGGAGGAGAAATAAGAATAGAGATAAGAATGAAAGGGGAAAAAATGCATTTATATAGGGCCTAACAGGAAGTGATGGTACTAACAGTCCACGACTGAGGGAGGGTGGACTCCACTCTGTACTTCAGGTTCAACAAAGGAATTGCATGAGGTGATGTTGTGAGAGGACCTAGTTCATTGCCTAATAAATGGCAGGAACTCAGTAGATTTAAGTTGAAGGAACTGGAATCATGTAATTGCCAGGACTTGGAGAATACAGAGAAGAAATACCTGCTAGAAAGAGGGTGGAGAACAAGGAACGATGGGACACCCTTCCTACCAGTTCCCTCTGAACCCATTTCCTTTTCCCCAATTCCTCTTTCTCCTCCAGCTCCTTTAACTGTTTCTGGATGCTTGTACCACATTTCTCCGTCTGTGGAGCTGTCTCCAGCCACCTACCTCCCAACAAAGACACAACAGTGATTCTTAACATTTGTTGAATCACACACCCTTCTGAGGTTGACCACCTCAAAAAAATGTTCTACACTCTCCTGAAGTCTATCCATGGACCATGAACCAGAATCCCAGAGGAAGACCATCTGAACGGCAGGGTGAGAGAGGGGTAAGGCTTTTGATCATTTGTTTCCCTCAACCGTGTTGTGCATGGTGGTCTTTGTGCTCTTCCCACTTTTACTGAAGATGAGGGAAAGAGGGCTACAATAAAGTATGTAAATACCAGAGAAGCATCCCAATGAACAAAACATCTGGGAACTAAATAATAATATTTTATGATTCCAACAGAAGCAGACAGAACAAGAGATGAACAAGCAAACTTATAGAAGGGAAAGCAAATCCATGACTGGGAATCCTGAGAAAGCCTACCACAAATCCAGTTGATAACAACAGAGAAACATCAGCCTCAAATACCATGATCAGAAATGCTCTTGCTCCGTGCAATACCTGTGATTATTCCAATAGCTTATATTCAGTCCAGACTCTCTGACCCAGCTGTCAGAGCCCCACATTAATTCTCCCCCTACCCTTAGGCCCATCACCTCCTTCCTAACTCAGCTCCTCACATCCTTGTTTACTGTTCCTGGAATGAGCCTTTGGCCTAGGTAAGTTACCTGCCCTGCCAGGGATGCCCTCCTCAGTCCTGTCTAGTTATTACAGGACTATCCCTTCTCAACCTCATCTTACATTTCCCCCATTCCATGTCTAAAAAGACTTTCCTAAACTGATTCCCGTCTCCAACTATCCTCCCCTTCCTGCCAGCACTTACAGCCCAACCTGATGCTCAGTTGAAACTAACTTTCCCTTTGTGCATGTTAGCGTCCTGGGTGTGTTGTTTAAATTCCTTTATTGCCTAAAAGTTTTCAGTGGGCAGGACCAGGATCCATATACCTCCTCTTCTGAATTCCACACTTCCAGCCCCAATATTCACTATACAGGACTAGGATTTGCTCATAATTTTAGGAAACAACCATACAAGGCACTTAGGACAGAAAAAAATTGAGTATATAGATGTATTCATTGACTAGCATATCTTGAGATTCCTTTAAGTAGGATTTTTTTTGAGAGAGAGAGAGAAAGAGAGATTGCAAAGGGCAAACCCAGGTGGAAACATGAGATTATAACATGCACTATCATAAACATTAAAAAATTTTAAAAAGAGGCACCTAGATGCCTCAGTCCATTAAACATCTGACTTCAACTCAGGTCATGGTCTCACAGTTTGTTCGTTTTGAGTCTCACATTGGGCTCTGTGCTCACAGCTCAGAGCCTGAAGCCTGCTTCAGAATCTGTGTCTCCTCTCTCTGCCCCTCCTCTGCTTGCATTCTCTCTCTCTCTCTCTCTCTCTCTCTCTCTCTCTCTCTCTCTCTCAAAAATAAATAAACATTAAAAATTTTTTTAAAAAGAATATGCACCATCATTTATTTCAAGAGCAATTCCTAATGAGGGCCCTGGGTCTGTGAATCTCAGTTTAATTAGGAAACTGTCTCTCCCAAAGGTGGTACTTCCTTAGGGGGGGGTGCTTAAAGAATTGCAGAGAGGGACCAGAGGACATGAAGCCAGGTTGTATGAAATAATACCCCAGGCTTCCCCTTTCCTCCCTCTCCTCCCTGGGTTTCTCTCAGTATCTAAGCAACTTCCAAACTCCAAAACAAAAGTTCAATCCCATGTCCCCAAGAAGAACCACTGTCAAATCCAATATCCACCCACTAAATTAAGGCCTTTTTGTTTTCCCAGCCAACCCTACCCACTCTTCTTTGTCCTGGAGGTCATGTGTACACTCCTCTAAGAAGGGCACTGCCCTCACTCTGGACCTTTCCCTTTCAAAACATTTTTCCAAAGCAGTAAGTTCCACTGGTTCCCATGGTTGGATGTTAACACTCCTGCCAATCAGGGAGTTGGCCTTGTGGCTTCTGAATAGCTTCAAAGAGAGTTTGGATACCAGCTGCTTCACTAGAAGTTTGATAAAGACAAAAAAAAGTCATGAGACATTTTTTGTTTTGTAATAAATAAGGCAGTGGCCAACTATTACTCCTTAGTAGCTTTTTTGAGATAAGCTATCAAGTCTGCTCTTTCCCCTGCCTTCTTAATGCCAGTGAAGATCATTTTTGTTCCAGGGATGTACTTCTTGGGATTTTCCAAATACTCCATCAGTGTCTCCTCTCCCCAGGTGATGCCTTTGTTCTTGCTGGCATCCATGTAAGAAAATCCAGGGGCTTGACCTGTCTTTCGCCCAAATAAACCATGGAGATTTGGCCCAGTGTTGTGCTTGCCTCCCGTTTCCACAGTATGGCACTGGGCACACTTCTGAACAAAAATCTTCTTGCCCTTCTCAACATCACCCATTTTTAAATCAGATTCTGGCTGGCCGAAGTCCGGGGTCTTCACTTCCAGGCCTGCTGTACCCGCGTGGGCCCCACTTGCAGCACCTGGGCACTAACCTCGGCCCCACCCATATACCCACCAACGCAACTGTGTGCCCCTATGGCTGAGCTTCCCCTGCCCCTGCTTCAGCCTCCCTTCGCGGCTTTGTGCTCACTGCTCTTTGGTTGTGCGCAAAGTGAAGGTGCCTGCTCACAAGCCGGAGGTCCAACTCTCTCCAGTAAGTGTGGTTTTAAATTCTGGTTCAGACATCTTACTTATATCTGTTGATTAAATCCTGGCCATCATTTCTTCCTATTCTTTGTTTTGGCATGAATTCCTCCATCTTCTCATTGTGGAAGAAGAAAAAGATTAATAAAAATTAAAAAATGAAAACAAAAAAATCAAATAAAGGAAGCTAGATATTAGGTGTGTTTTGGTCTGGTCTGCTTATTGAGAAAAGCTTGATAGAATAGAGAAAAAAAGGGAAAGGGAAAATGTTAAAAAAATAAAAACATTTTCAACCATAAAGTAGAATAAAATAAAGAAAATGAAATAGAATAAAAATTAAAAAGTTAAAACAACAAAACCATAAAAAGAATTTTCTCTTTCTTTATACAAGAAAGAAAAAGAAAATAAAGAAAGAAAAAGGAGAACAACCTAACCAAAAATGGAAGTAAAGAAAATGAACAAATAAACAAAGGATCCAGCACACAGAATGAAACCTAAATGAAGTTACATCCAGTTTCTTCTATAACTGAAACTTTGCAGCACACTATAGTCTGCAGACTAATAAGTCTGTGAAAGGGGTTTGTGCTGGTCTTCTGGGGCTGTGCCTGGAGGGCACAGGTGGATGGGGCTTTGTGTGAGGGCTCCTTCTTCACTTGGTGGCACTACTTAGCTTACTAGGGTCATCTGTGTGTGTGCACACATGCACATGCTAGATGTGAAAATGGCTTCACCCAGCTCCCTAGTCTCTGGCACAGGAACCCCTTGCCCTCACCGACCTGCAAACTTGCTCCTTTGTCTCAGGTTTTCATCTGCTCCCCACCTCTTCCCTGTCAGTGTCCAAACTGTCTGTCTTCCAGGTGGCACCTTCCTCCAAAGTTTTATCTGAGATGGAACTGTGTTTCAAAAACCCCACACTTCAGAGACCACTCCACTTGGACCCATGCCAACTCTCTGGGAGATTGGTCTTGCCCAGCAATGTCCAGGTGCCAGCTTGTCCCAGAAAATATTAATGCAATTACACTGTGGCAGAGGTTCAGAGATTATGACACATCACAACACACAGCCTGTGCAACACACAGAGGGCAGTTTTGCTGTCCTTTGGCATCTTTGTTCCAATACCACAGCAAACATGGCTGCTCTCTGGGGTCAGCCTGGGATTTTGCTAGTGGGGAGGCCATATAACCTCTATCAAATGCACTCTAATCAGGGGAAGTACTTCTTCTCATGTGGCACCCCTCAGAACACATTGCCTGCTCCAAGGAATTCATCCTACTTCCTCACCACAGCACCGCCAGGCACTGAGCTCTGAAACTTCACACTCTGCACTCCACTGTTTATAGAATCCTGGCAGCAATGAAATCCTCTCCTTTTTCCCTGTCAGTGGTTTCTGGGAACAGATTTTTTGTCCAGTCCCTTGCGAGTGTTTTCACTTTTTCTCTCCAGCTACTTCCAGGGAGAGTGCTTTACTTGTGCAATCCCGATGTGCTTCACTCTCCCCCTTTCTCTCTGTCTTCTCTCCATGAAAATGGCTCCCTACACTCCAAGGCTCTGCAGCTTTTCTCTCTACCAAATCACTTCTCCATACCACATACCTGGCAAGTTCTCTGGCTCCAATTATGCAGAATTAATTGTTCTGTGAATCCTCAGATCAATTTCTTGGGTGTTCAAAATGGTTTAATGCTGATATAGCAGTGTTTCAGGGATGAGACAATCTCAGGGTCCCTATACTACTCTGTCATATCAACATCTCCGTCATGAAAACCACCTATTTTTGAGAAATAACAAAGAGGCATGTGGGGCCAGGACAGAATAAGTAAGGGGGAAGCAGGAGAGGATGATCAAAGAGAGAAGCAGGAAGCCTGATCCTTCACATAGGGTCTGAGAGTCACCGTGAAGACTTTGGCTGTTACTTTGGGTGTGATGGAAACCCTAGAAAAGCTGATAGTTTTACATGTTGCCTACTGATTTTAATGTTTGGTGAGCTAAGTATTGGGTTCTCAGTTTTAAAAAGGTTTTGTGAGCTAAGTATTGGGTTCTCAGTTTTAAACAAGGCATGAAAATAAGTTTTGCAGAGCTCTCAATAGATAACTTGTGGGTCTGAAACAAAATGAGGGTTGAACATGCTGTGTTCTTGCATCCGCCTCCCTGGCTAGATGCCAAAGAAGAGATTCCATTCACCAGCATAGGAGAATAACATGATGAATTGACTTGACTGAAGCTGTTCACTTTCTGGATTATCTCTAGACAGGACTCCATCACTTATAAATCAAACAAAAGTCATTTTAGCATCACTCACCATTTAATGTTATTCTCTAGCATTATTGTGGATAATCAGGAGCTGACATGAAGATAAAAAGATGTCTTTCTGTAACCTGGTGAAAATAAGGACTGCAAAGATAAGGGTAGGTAGACTCTCAGAAAGAGGGTAGGAATCATGTGAATCAGGCACTGCAAGCCTTGAAGAATTACATCTATGAATCCAGTCCCAAGCCCCAGATGCCTCAGGAAGAACTGTCAGAAATGTCTGAGATGCTCAGAGCTGGAGACAGAAAGGGCCCCAAATGGAAGCCTGAATACACATTTCTGAAAAGTAAAGAGTAACTGTCATAACCTCATTTCCCCCCAGGAAACAGGGATGAAAGCTTCTATATCCAAATGGTAAATCCAAAAAGTTATATATTTTCTTAACACAAATCAAGAAAGAATGGCCACCCAACCACCATTTATAAATGTTAAAAAAATACACACTTGTGTGTTGGTGGGGGAGAGATGAAGTGTAGAGAAGGAGAGAATTATGGGGTTGTCCCAGCTGGGAAAGTAGGAGAGACAGAAGTCCGTTTTCACTATGGCATTCTTAGGATTCTAATGGGGGTGAGGGGAGGGAAATATAATAAAATCTGGAAATGTAAATAACTAATTTCTCTTGGCAAGGAAACATGCCATGTACTCCTAGTTTCTGTGTGCTATGTTTTCCCAGCTAAGGACCATCTACTCATCCTCCACTCTCAACACACTATGATCACCACCCAGTTCTAGGGTAAAGAGACTCCACAGATTGCCTCACATCATAGTCCCAATCTCATTTCCCTTCTCTCTGGGATCATTACAGAGGTCCTGTGTTATCTTTAAGACTTCAAACATGTATAATAAAAATGGGAGTAGCCCTCAAGTAGCAAAATAATAGACCTAAGTAGCAGTGAACATCTTAGGTCATTCATTCATTTAATAAACATTAAGCACCTTATAAACGCCAGTCCTAGTGCATGATGCTACAAACACAATAGGGAAGAAAAAGATGTGCCCCCTGCCGACATGGCACTCATTGCTGTCAACAATGTTCTTATATAAATTGTGTAACCTGAATCTAATGATAAAAAATGATCAGTGTACAAAGCAACCTTCCAAAGAATATTGATTTGTTATAAAACTGACCTGTACTGTTCAAAACTGTCCATGTCAGGAATGACAGGCTGAGGAACTGTTGCAGATTAAAGGAGAATAAAAAGACATGACAATCAAATGCAATGCAGAATGCTGGACTGCACAGGGATTAGGCAGAAACATTCTTCTATAGAAAAACTGGACATTTAGTAAACTTTGAATATGGGTCATATTTTATTCACACACACACACACACTGGAGATAGCAAACAAATGTGGAAAATATTAATAATTGCTCAACCTTGGTAAAATATAAATGGGTGTTAATTATACTATTCCTGCAACATTCTGTAAGTTGGATATTTTTCAAACTAAAAGGGTAGAAGAAAAACAAGAATGTCCCCATAGTAAACGTTATGGATTCTTTTTCCCTGAATGCCCTTTATAAACAACCTTGCTATTATACTTGTTTGGAATCGAATCCCACCCTGAATGATCTAGCCCCAAATCAGGAACTTTAGATGAGAGGAGTGGGTGGGAAGATAGAACTCTCTTGGCTTGGATTTAAAACGAAAACTCAACAGCAAAAATTACTGGAACAAAACCACAACCATGGCTCATGTTAGCACGGTTTTTAAAATTCCATATCCTTACTGTCATTTTGTAGGGCGAACACAGACTAATAAGCCAGGGCCCTAGACTTTAAGTCTAGACGCATTGGGAAACACGTGCATGGACATGAGGCAGAGAAAAATGGGATCTGGCAAATAGGGGTACCAGGTATATGTGCAAAATTTAGGGATACATTGAGGGGGACAAAGAGAACCAACATTTGTTGAGCTGCAAGTAATGTACACATCCTATTTCATTTAACCCTCATAACATCCCAATTAAATAAGTATTATTATTTCATTTTACAGACCGAGAGGTTAGACAACAGTCCCAGGCTCACATAGCCAGTACAAAGAAGAGCTGGAATTTGAATTTTGTTCTTTATTATTTCAAAGATGATAATCTTTCTACTGCATGCAGCATGCTACCTCCACAAAGAGTCAAGACTTCAGGAAATAACTATTAAAGGAGTATTTGAGCCAGTTATTTTATCTGTGCCAGGGTTACCTTCTGCTAATCTCTTCCTTTTCCTCACAAATAGATACTGATCAGCCAGAGCTGCAAGTACTGGGACCATCAAATCTGAGAACTACAATTAAATCTTATCTTGCTAAACTCCAAACCTAACCTAGGGTCAAATGGTCTCCAGACTATGCTTTTAGACGCCAAGTAAGATTTCAAAGCATCCATGTAGCTATTCCAAATGTTCTGGGATATGATGTTACAGATAATTGTAATTCCTACCCACAACTTCAGCCCATCTCCTTTCACTTGGCTTTTTGTGGAAATACAGGGTAATAGATCTCTAGATGCCAAATATAAATTGTCCTCCCATGACTTCTTTCATCATCCTATTCTTTTATCCAATTTTTTCTAGTTATTACCACATTATTAAAATGAAATAAACCCACATTCATGCAGTTAGGGAGCGCTGGAGAAGAAAATGAAACCTTGACTCTCATTGTGTAAAGGAAGATGGAGAACAGACATTTTCTAAAATGAGAGCCCAATGGCAGGAAGACGGTTACAATTTCTTGGACAACCTAAATATCTCTAGTTTGGGATCCCAAACCTCAGCCATCACCCAAGTCTTCCAGACAACAGTCTGTTGGCACATAGTGTTAGGAATAATCTGTTACAAAGGACAGCCCCAACTGGAACATAGGAGGTTAGAATGCAGATGGTGATAGTTTAATGACTATAGTTTAACAAAACATTTTTTAAGCTTCCTAATTCACCTGGCTATTTGCTCCCCAGATGTGGCTGCCAATCAGGCAGACTAGGAATGTGTGCCAGAAACTGAAATGTCCTCTTATCCTTAACCCAGAAGAACCAGTACCAGAAAAATGTCAGCTCGCCGATCATTCCAAAATTTGATTAACCACTTTCAGAGCTAAAATGGCAGAGTGTTGCTGCAATAGGACTTCAGCTATTTCAGAGTGATCA
Source organism: Acinonyx jubatus (assembly GCF_027475565.1). Taxonomy (NCBI): domain Eukaryota; kingdom Metazoa; phylum Chordata; class Mammalia; order Carnivora; family Felidae; genus Acinonyx; species Acinonyx jubatus. The sequence goes on from NC_069387.1 coordinate 53,453,000, forward strand.
TTCTGACTTGGTTGTTGTTGAAAACAGGAGACCTGATCTGGTAGAAAATATAAAATGGGCATTAGGATTCCCCATTGTGACCCATGTCTGTGACCAGCTCTGAGCTCACAGCACCTAAAGCAAAGTTAGTATTTATTAATCACCCATGGACATCAGGCACCAGTAAGACCTCTTTGTCTGTTTTTGGATTTCTTCAGTATTTTTTAAGTTATTAAGGGATATGAACTTGAGATAAGGAATAATGGGCATTATGAACATGATATTGGTACAGGAAGATCAACAGAAAAGATAAAGGGTTTCCTTTCTATTTTAGTTTCAAAAGGAAGAAAACTTCAAATATATCCAGAAACAAGGGGATTGACAAAGCAGCCTCTAAGGATCCTGACCTTATTTGGGGAAAGTGCATAAAAATTTGGAACAAATCTAAGGAATTCCATCTGAACTCATTGGTTTCAGATATTTGGGGATCACCAACCTAGACCTCTGTTCAATTCAGATGACATGAAATCACTTAGACATTTAGAACCTTGTCCACAGTAGACCTGTATCTAGTAACTTCCTATGGTTTGCAAATACTGCATGTCTAAGGCCAGCTTCCTGCCATACTCTCTGGTTTACCCTCCTGCTCCATAACATTGGTAACTCTGAACAATGAGATGCCCTCAGCTCTCACTAAGATTCACCCTGCTGCCCTTGAAGCAGGATGAAGCCCTGAAATACATTTTTCCTGATCGCTACATGCAGCCGATAACTGAAGTGTAAGTTCTCTCTACCCTCCTTCTGGAAAATGACACTTTCCTCAAGTCTTAAAAAGACACACACACACACACACACACACACACACACACACACACACACACTCCCAACTAACCTGCAGTTTCCTCCTCTCTATTAAGTCCAAACTTCTAAGATTGTATTGCCAACGTTCTCTTTTCACTGTTCTTCTACCACTTACTCCTACTGTTAACTTTTGTGGCTCCTGCTTGGACAGGACAAATCTTTTCCCACACATGCACATCTTGCTATCATTATTATCAGCCATCACAGAGACTGCTTTTCTCTGCCTAGAACAAGCTTTTTCCAAATTTACTCAACATGACCCTCCATCGCCAAGCTTCTCTAGGCACACCTACACAGAGATACCTGATCTCTCCAGTATTCTCCAGTATGCTCTCCTTGCCCCCTGATCTCCCCTCATTAATGTCCACTAGCCGAGAACTTTGCCCTAAGTAGACACCCAGTTAAGGAAGAGGGTAGGAATAGTGGGTGGTGAGGTGGTACTGGGAGCAGAGCTTCTGCCTGATGGTGCTTCTGCTTGCCTTTCCTTCCCCAGCTGAAGTCTAAGGTACAGAGAATTAAACAGTCACGTCCAAGGAAGTCCCAAGATTTACATCCCAGTTTGGTTATGTCAGAGATCCAACACAACAACTGAGGCCCAAGTCGCTTTCACCACAACAAAGTGAAAGTACAAAGGAAGTAACCCAAGTCAGTTGAAACAAAGTGTATTATCTGTGATCTTTATGATTTTCTCCAGTGTCATCTCTTTGATGTTTGACAATTGAACAGATAGACAACACAGAGTTTTATTACTTCCACTGCTTTACTTTATTTGGAAAATAAGCCAACTAATGCTTTGGGCTTAGGCTACATGACATAAGACTGAAGCTGCATAATTGCATTTAAGGCTAGCCTGAAGAAAGGAGGAATGTACAATGCTCAAATGATTGAATGGTGTGTAGAACATGATTTCACCTGTTTCAGGATTTTAGGAATGTATCTCTGAAATTCCTTTAGATTCTAAGTTCCTGGAGAAAAGAATTTTCTCTATTTGCTACCATTTTTCCTGTACTGTCTATAAATAACTACACAAATGGATTCAATGTACTTTGAGCTGGGTCTGAGTGAGAAATTTGATCGTTCCTCAAGTAGAAGCCACATAAAATTTCTAAGTGAGAAGGACTGGATTCAATCTTTTAAAGATAAGATTTCAACTAAGCATAAATGAATACAAGGGAAAATTCCAAGTTAGAAAATTTAGGCACCACACTGATTCTTTGTGCAAAAGAACTCTAGCAAAATGAACTTTTTTCTTCCCCTTAAATTATCAACACCACCACTATTATGCCAAAATCATAATGCATTCAGTTACACACAGTTCAAGAACAATGGTGGCAAATACAGAATACCCCTGTCTGGGAACTTACAACCAAGGGCATTTCAATGAAGACCTCCACCCTGCCAAAATAAGTGAAAGATACGTAAACCGTGAACCAGGAAGGGTATTCCTCAGTCACAGCAAGAGTATGTCAAGATCCCAGATGGCTTCCTAGTTGATGGAAGGTAAGAGTAGTAAGGACCTCATTTTCCAGTGTTGGCAAGACTACTGAGTATGTTCTGTGCACCATGAGTCAACCTGAGAATGCTGCATGGAAGAGAGGGGAATTACCCCCATCTTGGCCTTGTGTATATCTGTTTCCCAGGAAAACATCAGTTCAAGCTACATTGTCAGCCTTGGACTTACTCTAATAAATAGACCCCCCCCCAACCAAAAACACAAAACAAACTTCATCACATCTTGAAATAGTAAATCCATTTTGCCTAACTAAACAGATCCAGATAAATATTTGCTACAGATATTAGTAAAGATCTAGATACTAAAATATAAGAATAATATAAAAATATTCTCATTCTTGGTCTGTGCAGAAAAGGAAAGGAGAACCCATTGCAATAGTAATAAGTGTGTTTCTTCTCCTCTGGGGATAGAAAAGTAAAGTTCAGGTAGCTTCCCTGAAAAGTTGGAAAGAAAGCTGAAGTAACCAAATTCAGCTCTTACTAAGGAAAATAAATATCCGAACTAATCTCCCAGGAGTCTTCTGAGAACAACCTCACCAAATGGATCACTTACCAGACATCCTCCCAACTGTAATCTCACTTTGTGATATACTTTGCATGTTACTTGAAAGCAGCCTTTGTCTCCCTTTCTAAAATAAAAATTCCTTAGGGTAGAATCTGCTTCATTTTTTTTCTCATAAGGCTTGAATCCCTTATTATGCAAGTAAATATTACCAGGTGCAACCAAGACTTCAGCTTGAAGGCATGGCAACCCCCAAACTCATTAGACCAGGAAGAAACACATCCACCTCCACCTACTCATCTACCTACCCTAGCACCCCCAGGCCTACACCTCTCAAATACCATTCCAGTCTGGCAGAAGCTGAATTCTGAGTCAGTGAAAACCCATCCTGATGCAAACTAACATGATCCAAACAAACTCTATGTAGATCAAACACATCCAGCCAAATATAGACCCAAATCTATGTACATGTAGAACAAAACATGTCTGCTTCCTTCCCACAATGACAATGGAGTCCCTGGTACATGCACACACCACATTAGTATCATTTAACCATTATTTGGGTATACAATCAGAGAGCCATAACTTTTCTAGAGGTTGTGTAGACTCCATATTTTCTAGTATCATTCTAGGATGGTTGTGAAAAGGCACCTTTTCATAGTCATTTTGGGATAACTGCAGAGAAGACAAAGTTAAAAGCAACATTCCGCATTCATGATTTGACACATTTACAGGTTTAATTTCGATCATAATCCATGTTTTGAAATTCTTAATATTTCAATCACACCAAAACAAGATAATCAACTTGACAAATCAGAAAGCTTGAGCTTCTGCTTCTAAAGGTCTTCAGAAATTAGATGCACTACCAGGAAGAATCAGAATTATAATTTCCATACAAGAATAAGAAAGAGATCTGGGGAATGCCAGTCTGCACATGCAGTTAAGGGATTAGAGAGGGATGTGATACATTGATGTCAGCAGTGAAAATCAACTTCTTCTCTTCTTCCCCCTATGCTTCTCCATGCCCTTTTCTCAGCCCCAAATCCTGTCAACACAGAACACCTAATAAAAGTTCTCAGGAGAAACCAGTAGAAGGAAATCCATCTGGCTGTCTACCTTATTTTCCAAACAACTTAATGTAGGATGGCCTTTATCTACAGTGAGCACTGATCAAAAACCACTTTTTCCAAGAAGCTTTGTTGAATACTTTGTTTTTCCCCCAAGCCCTTCCTTTCCTTGAAGGCACAGATTCTAGAAATCCATCTAATAATCCCATCTATCACTATACTCTTGTCTCCACTTTTAGACTAGTCATTTTGAGTGGTCAGAACCACTGGTTCTTTCTTCTGTGTCCCTCTTCCCAATATACACTCTCAATAATATACTGCACACAAGGTGGCTTTGGAAAGCCAACTATCTCTCTGGTTATCTTCTTTCATATCTTTAAATGTGTCCTTCTGTCCTCCCATGTAAGGACTCAACTGTCTCTTTCTCTCTATCCTCTCTCACAAGACTGTGCTTGTTTCCCCTCATAGCCCTGCTGTACATCTTCAATATCTCCCTTGTAATATTAATTTGTTTGGCTTTGTTTTGTTTTAGGAATGTCACCAGATTATCTGAGTCATATGAAAGTTGTATCACAACTCAAAGTACAGTGTTCTTATCCAAATAATGGTCAATATGATTTCTCCATCAAGACCCATCTGTCTCACCCCAGCTCAGGCATTATAATCTACAACAAATAACTTCTGCCACCACTTTTCAAGGGACACTCTATCTATTTTTCCTTGTTCTTTCTAATCCCCACTCTGCTTTGTGATTTCTGCAGTAATAAAAGAAAAAAGGGATGAGAATAAACCAAAAGAATATAATTGAAAAACTATTTTGATTAATTTGGAATATATTTGTTGAAGAAAAATGGACTTTCCACATGATTTTGCTAAACTAAGGTTAAAATGAATCTGCCTTCTGGAAGCACATAATATGTCTCAGTTGATAATGGACAGAAGTTGCCCAAGAATTGCCAGAGGGTAAGAGAAAGACAACCTAGAAATAAACATTTGCCACATATAATCAATAAAACAGGTGCTGTGCTTGGATAAGTGTTATCTAGGCTTCTGGTGTTTGGGTACTGTCCACATGTACATGGAAGTCAGGAGGAGGGTGGAGAACAATTTAATATTCCCATCGCCTTTAAAATTAAACAGTTGCAAATATATTTTGGGATAACGGCAAACTGCCTTTAGGAGACCCAGTGTTTTAAGACCAATAGGGAGCCAAACCCCAGGGGAACTTGGTAAAATTGCCTGCTACACCCTGAGCTTGCCTATAATCAATCCCCACCACAACTTTTGAAAATTAGATAAGAAAGGCAGGGAGAGACATTCAGCAGTTGTAAAAATAGATATCTAGCTCTTTGAGCATGGAGGAAGAAGTCCCTCAAATCTTCTGTCATGGTGTTGGAACACTTTATACAGCTGACCTACTACTCTGCAAAGTCCACAACAATGTCCACCCTAAGAGGATATGATACAGAGACTTAAAATTTCCAGTGAGAAAGCATGGCAAAACACGAAGGAAGCAGCAAAGCCAGGTGGAAGAATATTCATTAATTCAAAGAACAGGTCTAAGCATACAATGTTCTGGGCGCTGTGGGAAAGACAAAGATGGATAAAACAAGCTTGGCACCAGGTCAGAAAGGAAAGGCAAGGGAGGAGGACAGGGCAAAGAAGTAGGAAGGATGCCAGAGAAGGTCAAAGGAATAACCTCTGCTAATTAATATTTTCCTCAGCAGAGCTGAGAAGGTTTCTGGTCTGGAGGAGAAGAGAGTGCAGGCCTCTAAACCACTCTGACCCCAGCAAACCTACTTGCCATTCCCAAACTCTCAAGGTCTCTGATCTGCACTGCCCTCCCCCCATCCAGAGTCTGGTTCTGGAGCTATAAAATACCCTCTGCTCTAAAGCCCACGTCCACAGTCGGTGGAACTCCAGGCCAGCCTTCTTGCTCTCTGGCTCTGTCTGCATTTTCAAACTCTGTAAATAGGAGAAATCACTTACCAGGTGCTTTTCCTACCCCAGAGGAGGAAGACCTGAAAGAAAGGGTAAGTAAAACCCAGGGAAAGGGAAGTTTACCCAAGCAGAGTCAGGACCAGGAGTGGAGCTTAGCTGGGCCCACAGGGAGTTGGGGCCATCCCAAGGCAGGGCCTTCTGGAGGTGGAGCCCATGAGAGGCAGGGCCTTAGAGAGGCAGGGCCCTTGAGAGGCGGGGTCCTCAGGAGGCAGGGCCCTCAGGAGGCGGTCACAAGGGAATGGTAGAGTGAAGGAAGTAGATTAGGCAAAATCTAGAGGAAAGCTGGAGGAGGGTGATGGAAGACTAGTGGGACCCTACATGAGTGACTTGGTGGACTAAGAGCTTAAGTGGAACTTTGTTGGAGACTTTTTGGAGGCAAGATGGAATTTAAAAGGAAACAAACTTCCCAGGGTCCTGGGTTTGGAGGAGGTCCTGGTTGGCAGGAGGAGAGTGAGGAAAGCCATGTGGAGTCCAGCCTATGTCATTTGGAGGCCACTCCCAGATCCAGCTAGAGTCCTCTAAGCAGCTCTTTAAAAAGGATGGAAGCACCCCCTAAAGCTGCCTGTTCCAGAATCTCCTACTAGGTTCCTCTATCATCACCATCCATCCCCGCCCTCTCACCCATGTTTCCCATCACTCCAGGAATAAAATTAAAAGAGATCTGGCTTAGGCTTCACCATAAAGGACTTTCTGAGATAGTCATTCAGAGTTTGTAGCATATTTTAACTGAATATACATTGAGCATTGTGCTGGAGAAATATATATATATATATATATATATATATATATATATATATATATATATTTTTTTTTTTTCCCTGTCTAGAGAGCTTCCTGCTCTAAGTAATCAAAACTAGGGCTGCCAAGACCCTGAATGGTGACCAAAAGAAGGTGCCATCTCATTCCCCTTATTTGTCTTTCTCTGCCTGACTTATTTCCCTTAGCATAATACATTCTACTTCCATACACGTTGTTGCAAAAGGCAAGCTTTCATTGTTTTTGATCGCTGAGTAATATTCCATTGTGTATCTTGCTGAGCAATGTCCTGGTACCAGCTTGTCCCAGAAAACATTCACCCAATTGTGCAGTGGCAAAGGCTCAGAGTTTATGGTAATTCACAACACACACCTGGTGCCAGGCTTTGCTGCACTCAGCTGGTATCTTTTCACTATAGCAGTAAACGTGGCAGCTCTCTGGGATCTTCTGTGACTTTTGTCCACAGGGAAGCTGTATGGCCTCTACCAAATGCAGTCCAAGCAGGGGAACCACTTCTCCCCATGTGGCACACAGACCACTCATACCAAGCTGCCTGCTCCTGAGGATTCGCTTTCCTTCCTCACCAGAGCATAGCCAGACACTGAGCTCTGAAACTTCAGACTCTGTGCTCCACTGTTTATAGAATGCTGGCAGTAATGAAACACTTTCCATTCTCCCTAACAATGGTTTTGGGGAACAATGGTTTTGGGAACTTCCAGTTCCCTGCAAGTGTTTTCACTCTTTCTGTCTAGCCTCTTTCAGGGATAGTGCTTTGCTTGCATGATCCCAATGCACGTCACTTTCCCCCCTTCTCTTTCTTTCTCTGTCCTCTGTGAAAATGGCTTCCTACACTTGGCAGCTCTGTGGCTTTTCTCTCCCACAATTCACCTCTCCACACCACAAAGCTGTCGTGTTCTCTGGCTCAAATTATGCAGATTTTGCATTAATTCTCAGGTCAATTTCCTAGGTGTTTACAATGGTTTGAGGGGCACCTGGGTGGCTCAGTTAGTTAATCATCTGACTTGATTTTGGCTCAGGTCACCATCTCTTTAGTCTCTGAGTTTGTTGTATTCCTTACCACAGTGCTAATTCTCACTACATTACCATGCATTATATCCTGAAGCTCCTATATTATTTCCCACATTTTATAGGTGAGTAAGTCCAGGTGAAGAGGCTACATGGGGAAGAACATGGCTGGTATTCCAACTCAGCCCAAGACCTCTTGCTTCACAACCAGGGAGGTCCTGGCAGAGACTGGGAGCCAGAAGACAACACCTGAACCTTCACAACAGGAAGGAGAGGAGGAAATAGGTCGAATTGGAGCTCTGGCATGTCCAGAAGAGCCCCATGGAAGAGGGTGGGGGCAAAGGCCAGCAACCACACCTGAAACTGAGCAAGAAAAGAGAGAATCTGATAAAGAATCAGGGCAGAAACACAGCTAGGACTGGGACTGAGACTGGGAGGCAACATCAGCCTCAGGCAGAGTGCAGAAGGGTGGAAGGAGGACCTGCAGGGGGAGACCAAGGCAGAGGTGACTTGGAGGAACCAGCCTACAGAGTCTAGGGTGCCAGGGAGGGAGTGATAGCAGCAGAATGGGGGAGAAATATAAAGTCCAGGCAAAAGTATGAAAAGCCTGAGTGAAGGAGAGACCATGTGGAAGTGATATGGGACTGAGGCAGGTAGAGGAACCCAGGGTGAGAGGCAGTGCTCAGAGAGGGGGAAGCAGGAATAAGCCTCAAAGAGCACAGGGGAGAGGCATAGGATTTGGAAAGGAGTGAAGACAGAGAGAGGGTGTGTGTCTGTGTGTGTGTGTGTGTGTGCACGCGCATACACACACACACACACACACACACACACACACACACACACACACACACGAGGCTCTCATCGCACTGTACTCCCAGATCCTGAGAGAGCAGTAGAACCCTTGAAGCAGAGTCTGCATCCCAACCTCTGCAACCTCTACCTGCCCCTTCTCACTGCCTTCCTCTCTGGCCCCCACCTCCTCCTTTCCCTTCTCTGTCTCCCTCTCCTCCCTCTCTGTGTGCACTTCTTTAGGCTATCTGCTCTGCCCTGGCCCTATGCCCATGTATCTGTTTGGCTCTGGATCCATGGCTTTCAAACCCTCTGAGCCTGATTCCAACTCATTTCTCTGCATCCATGTTTATCTCTACTATCTCTGACCTCTGGGTGTCTCTCTGTGTCTGTCTTGGACCTTTCTCTCTGTTCTCTAGATGATCCCCTCTTCCCTCCCTCCCATCTCTGGGTCTGTCTCCTTGTCTCTCCATTCCACTGTGGACTGTTTGTCTCCTGTTAGTCTTGGCTTGAACTTATTGGGCCTTTCTGTCCCTGTCCCTGTGTCCATCTCCCCCCTTCTGCCTCCCACATGCTGTCCTGTGGTTCATGGGGTGGGCTGGCACAGAGGACATAAAGGGGATGCAGCAGGCAGCCTTTTATGAGGAAGATGGATGGCTGGCAGATTAGGATGAAACTCAGGTTTCCACTGGAACATTCTGTTTCACCCCTAACATTCTCCACAACTCCAGATGCGAGTTGCCTCCCTGTCTGTTATACTGGCTACTCAGGCACTGAGGCTTGACCCTATCCCCTCCCTAGTTTGTCAACCAGGAGTCACTGGAAATTCTGGAAGGGCAGTCAATGTCCCCCCTCATCCAGGTATCTATAAGTCTGGAGAATTCTGTGAGAAGAGGAGTGAGGAGAGGCAGAAGGCCCACTGGAGGTGCTTTGCCAGAAAGGGGTGGGGAGTGCAGGACAGAAAACCTGGGAGTTTTCCCTCTGCATCTTTGGTGAAATCCCCCAAGTGCTCCTTGCACCTCTCAGATAGGCACACATGGGACAACCAGTCCATGGAGGAGATAGGCAGGTCTTCAATACTCAAAGGAGAATAGAAAATGTGTGTCCCTCTTTTATCTTCTCATGGCAGCTATAACCCTTCTTTGTACATAGGAAGCTCTCAATAAAATCATGGCTAATTTTTATCAGGTCTCCAAAATAAGTGGAACTCAATATCTTTCAGTATTTCTTCACACCTCCACCCTCACCCCAGTTACTCCTCTTCAGCAACTCAGCATCTGCCCCCAGGAAAGATTCCCCTGCCACGTCTTCCAAGTTCCTGAGTGACCCTCAGATATCAGCTCAAATTTCAGTTATTTCAACCCCTCCTCTTCCATCACTTACCTGGTGTCCCCTTTTCCCTACTCACCCTTCTTGTCCATCCAATGCAATGTGGCCCATTGGATGTGTCCGCAAAGACAGTCACTAATGAGCAGTGAATACTAGAAGGGGAGTCAAGGGCAGCCTGGTGGGTAGGAGGGGACTCCAGAGCTAGCAGATAAGGAGTCCTGTCAGCATCTGTCAAATATGCCATCTCCCTCCAGCATCCCTGTCTCTTGCCTCATGGCTTCTGGCAATCCACCTCCCTGCTAACTTGGGTACAATTTCACAGAAGCCTAGATGCATAACCCTGGTCTGCTCCAAACCCATTTTCTCCAGGAATGTCATTAGCCCCTAAATGTTTTCAAAAATTCCTACTACCTGGGAAGCTAAGGTTATAGATGAGGTTATAGATGGAACCCAGAGAAGAGAAGTTGCTCTCTTGGCTCAGTATCTTAATTTCAACCCCTTGTCTCCACTGCACATCCCCGAAAGCAGAACTTAAAACCTCAGGAAATGGAAAACAGAGATAAATCTCAGACAGACTTAAATCTTAAGGAGGTTGTGAGTGCCTCCAGGAACCAGGGGAGTTGGGGGGAAAGATGAGGTTAGAGGACCAAAGAAAGGTCCCTTTTCCTGATATAGGCAATTTCCACCAGGGAGCAAGGGAAGATGCCCTGTGGGCTAGAGCAAAACCTTCTCAGACCTACATAGTACTCAGCAGCCACAAGAGGACGGCAGAGAACGTCTCTGGCTGAAGAGCCATTCCTCCATGCTGGGTGCTGAAATAGGGCTGGGTTGCCCAGTTTGGGGAAATCAGTGGCTCCAGCAAGAACCCATGAATTTCTGAATTCAGGAAACCCCTCATGCAGCCCTTTTCACTGGCATCCCTTATTCCTTTTGGCCCCTGAAATGCCATCACCCACTCCAGTCCCCTTCCCTTTTCTGGTCCCCAGCACTGAGGCTGCTGGCACAGAAGGAATTTGTGGCTTTTCCTTTATTTTTGGACAGCAGATGACATCCCATCTCAGAGAAGTGACACGTCATAGGGTCCCAGCTGATAACTAGGGCCAGAACTGGAACCCACATTTTCTTGATTCTCACTCCAGGGGTCTTCCCATTGGTGCTGACTGCTGCTCCTAATAGAAAAGCTTACTTTGCAGGCCCCAGTGAGAAGCCAGATCACAATTCTTGGTTTAAAAAAACCATGTCAAAGCTGCACCCTTCCCCATGTGATTCATGTTTACGTACATGACTGGTGCACATGGGACTGTTAACCACAGAGCACAGACATGTACACCACAAACACTGTGCTGTTCACACCCTCACCCTCAGCACACACACCCCTCTGCTCCTCAGAGTCCCACAGCCCTGGCACCTCTCTTCCTACTTCCTGAGCTGCAAGAGGAGCATTTCTTCTTTCATAATTTGCTGTTTATCCTGTGTTTCCACAGGCTTCTCAAAGCTGTAGTCAGGGAAACACATTCCCTTTCTAATCTGGTCCCTCCTACCGTAGCCTCTGTTTCTGCTGCTTCCCCTGGCACAGCTTGGAATAACATGGGAAACAGGAAAAACTGTTGATCTCTAAGCTCCCGTCTCTGAATCTGCCCTGTTGATCATGGCCATCCTGCCCAGGAGAGTTCTGTGATCCACCAGCTTTAGCCCCACATCCTCTTAGTGTCCATATACTCTGACCCACTTCCCTATCCAGAAGAAACTACTTCTATACTTCTGGCTGAAGGTGATTGGCTCCAACTTAACCAACTTAGCCTGGGATTATGGGGCCCAAAGTACAACCAGAAATTTGAGTTTAAACTCTGTAAGAACTTCCCAGCACAAGTGGTCTGAAGCCTTAGCTTGTATGAAATTCAGTAATAATGCATATTTGGCTTACCAGGTGCCTCCAAGAGACAAGGACTTGTTTTGGACCTGTCTGGGTAGTACTGACTAGAGACAAGTCTTCACTGTGATTTTGGTCATCCCAGCCTCAGAAGGTGGCACACAAAGAGTTCTGGAAACTCTAAGGCCCTTGGGAAGAATGGGTGGGGCCTAGAGGTAGGAATAGCAGCCTGGTTACGTCATTCGCAAATCCTGGGGGTGTGGATGGGGGAGAGAGTAGGCCTGAACCCTCCACTGTCTGGCCACACTCCCATCCTGACCCCACCTCTTTATGGCCCTCTCTGGTCAGAATAGGGTGTCTGAGTTCTTCCAGTGCAAGTCCTGAGTGAAGGCCTCAGGACCCAGTCTCCACCCAGCCTCAGACCTGGAATCCTGATGCCATCCCTCTGTACCTGCCAGGGCAGAGGCACCCATTACTCAGATTACCCAATCCCCTCACACCCCAAGCACAGACAGCCTTCCTCTTCTGCCCTCCCAACTCACCCCATTCCATACCACAGCCTGAATCCTGCAAGAAGATTGCACAAATCACATCAAAGACATCTTCAGCTATGAGTCTTCAGCTCCCCTGCGACAGCTTGCACACATACACATATGCACACTTGCACCTGCACACATGCAGATACACACAGCCAGATGTTCACACTCATACATACACACAGACACATACCCTCAAATACACACATATACACACCCATTTATCACAAACATTCCCACATGTTTCCAACACAAAGACACGTACTCACAAACTCCTACCTTTACAGACAGGCATGCACACCCAAACTTACACACTGTCATACTTTTATCAAATATACTGTGCACACATACACTCCACTCTATTCTTTTCTTGTAAGGAGCCAGTGCCCAGTCCTCTAGATTCCAGAGATCTAGAAATGCCCAGGAAAAGGATGGAAACCCACAGGAAACCCATTTCCAGTTTCCTGGCCCACACTGGAACTCCTTTGCTATATTCTCCTTCCTGACACAGAGTCTCTAGAACTTAGGCCCACACAATGGAAGGTGAACCTGCACAAGTAATTCATTCCTTCATACAACAAACACTTTTGAGCACTTATCAGCCACAACCCACCTTGCTCTCCACCCCCAGGCCTGAAGCTGAGGCAGACACATAACAGAGTAAGACTTTCTGCCCAGTGGTGTTATGGAAGGATCAAGAGCTCAGGAGTCAAAGACCTGAGTTCAAATCCAGATTTGCCTCTTAATAAGCTCTGTTATCTTGAGTCATTGACATAGCCTCTCCGATACTCAATTTCATCACCTGTAAAGTTGGATTAATAAAATATACCTAATAATTGTGTGAAGATTAAGACAGTCCATCAGGACTACGTCTACCTGTGAAAGCCACCCCATTTCAATCCCCAAGCCTCTGTGGTGAGCATCACCCCAACACCCTTCCAGTCTTGTGTCCATGAAATAGAAACCCAGTCTCCTTCAGGGTCAGACCACCAAGTCCTCACTTGATCTCAACTTGGCAGGTTCTATCCCATTCCCCTTTCCCCACACCAGCCCCCACTCCTCTTGTTCCATCAGTCTCTTGCTCATTTGCAGATTGCGTTTTCCATAATAAACTTTATTTTATTTTATTTATTTATTTTTTAATGTTTATTTTTGAGAGAGGGAGAGAGATGGAGCGTGAGCAGGAGGTGGGGGTGCAAAGAAAGAGGGAGACACAGAATGCAAAGCAGGCTCCAGTTTCTGAGCTGTTAGCACAGCTGAGCTGTCAGCACAGAGCCTGATATGGGGCTCGAACCCATGAGCCGCGAGATTATGACCTGAGCCGAAGTCAGACGCCCAACTGACTGAACCACCCAGGCACCCCGTCTTTATTTTATTTTTTAACATCATAATGATTTATTGATTCTTTATGTAAATTTAAAAAAGAGAAAAGAATAATGTAACACCCATATACCTAAAAGTTGAAAATATGAACATGCTATCAGATCTATATTTTAGATACTATAGCATTATGGATCCAACTGAAACTCCTCTTTGATTGCATATTGTTTCTGTAATCAGCATACAGCATTGTTGTGTATCTGTACATGTTGGCAGTTATTAGACATTAGTAAATCTTTTATTATAAAAATTAAATATCTCTATAATTCTCTAAATAGTAAAAACATCATTTCACAAGCCATAGCAGGGTGGACATTCAGTACTAGAACTGAGTGAGACCTCTTGAGTTTCAAACTTCTGATCCCATTCCATAATAACCTTTAAAGTGACTGACAAAAGCTCAAATGTTCCAAATGGAGTGCTGGGCCGATGCATGAGATGGACATGAAGGGTTAATCATCCCCCATGGAGCCCTCCTGTAGAAAGTCATCATTACCTTCTCTGATTACTCCAATTCTGAAACATTCTTCATGGACAGTACTATGGATAGTTATATGACAAGACTAGCTGTGACAAGCAGATGTGGGAGAGATTTCTTAAACTCATGAATACTAAACAGTTGCTCCAAAGAAACCCCACTGGATTCTGAGCTCAGAGCTGAGAAGCAGCCCAGCCCACCCCCACCCTGATGGGCAATACCTGCAGGTTTCTTGGAATTGCACCCCTTCTCCTGCTGTTCAGGTGGTTTCCTCAAGTCCATTCAGAATCAGGCCTCAGTCTGAGTGGGAAGTGTCTCTGGAGGTCTTTCCCTCACCTTCTTGGGATCCTCCAAGGACCCACAAACATCCTTGTTTCCATGACACAGGCTTACTCTCTACAATCCTCCCAGGCTCTGACTGCTTCTGTACTGCTATCTGCCTTCTCCTCTTCCCAGTGGGATCCTCCTCCAGTCCTTCCAGCAACCTGCCACCCTGACCATCTCTGAGTATCCATCTGGCATTGTCCCATCCTGGTTCCTCCACCTCCCTGCCCTACCCACCTCCCATCCCTCTGACCCTCTGCACTGCCCACCTCCTTCTATATCCCTCCCACATTTACAACCTTCCACCTGATCCAGCCTGCCTCCCTCCCCTCCTTGCTCACCTCCCCCAGAAAACCCCAACTCCTAAGTGAGCTCCACTTTCCAATTACCTCCATCTCTCCAACCCACTGCATCCAACCATTCTGTCCCATTTCAAGTCATTTCTACATCTGCTTTCACACCTCTCCCACCCTTCAGAATCTAGGGAGAAAAGCAGGGCTCAGAGCCCAATGAAAGGAAGGACATTGCCCCTTCTCTCTCCTTCTGCTCTCTGCCTGCTGTCCCCACCCCCCCATCTTCCTGTAAGCAGACCCTGTCAGGTGTAAAGGAGAGCTGAAGAAACATCTCTCCATCAACAAAGTGATGGGTGGGGGCTCACAGAGGAACAGGGTGACCAGGAGAAAACCTGGCAGGCCAGGGGATGCTCTGCCCTCCGCAACTAGCCCCACACTTGTATAAAATGGAAATTCTGCTCTTCTCTCCATTAGAGGACAAAGTTTATTTGATTTTTGGTCTCCTCTGTATAAAAAATTATAAAGTAAGGGTTCTTTTTTCTTCTTTTCCTTGCCCAGAAAACCAGTTTCCATGTTTTATCTTTATCAGGTCTTTGGTTACTTAAGAGAACTAAAACTTCTTAATGTTAAAGGAACTAAGTTTTTCTAACAACTATGACCTTCTGTAGAATCTTATTGCCAGCTTAAGTAAATAATTACATATTAAGTTTTTGCAAAGATCTGTAGTTA
Organism: Acinonyx jubatus; assembly: GCF_027475565.1. NCBI lineage: Eukaryota > Metazoa > Chordata > Mammalia > Carnivora > Felidae > Acinonyx > Acinonyx jubatus. The sequence goes on from NC_069387.1 coordinate 53,468,432, forward strand.
TATTTAGGTGTTTGCTTTAGAACTTTCTGAGATTTTGGAGAAGCCAAGATGGTGGAACTGCATGGAAGTTTTTTTGTGTCTCACATCAATGAAATACAGCCAGGTCAACACTAAACCAGCCTGCACACGTAGCAAACTGATTTGATGATTAACACAACAATCTTCACAACTTGAACCACAGCACTCAGCAAGTACATGGCATGGAGAGGTGAACTGGGGGAGAGAAGCCGCCGAGGGCAGGGAGCTATTTTTGCTTGTGGAGAGAGGATGGAAATGGCGGGGGGGGGGGGGAGGATATGCAAAAAAGCAGCTTTTTTTTTCAAAAAATAGACATGGAAGGAAAACTTCCAAATTCTTGCTATGAAGCCAGCATTACCTTGATTTCAAAACCAGACAAAGACCCCACTAAAAGGAGAACTATAGACCAATTTCCCTGATGAACATGGATGCAAAAATCCTCAACAAGATATTAGCCAACTGGATCCAACAATAAATTAAAAAAAAAAATTATTCAACGTGACCAAGTGAATTTATACCTGGGATCCAGGACTGGTTCAATATCCCCAAAACAATCAATGTGATACATCACATCAATAAAAGAAAGGACAAGTACCACATGATCCTGTCAATAGATGCAGACAAATCATTTGACAAAATACAGCATACTTTCTTTATAAAACCTTCAACAAAGTAGGGATACAAGGATCATTCCTCAAGATCATAAAAGTCATATATGAAAGACCCAATGCTAATATCATCCTCAATGGGGAAAAACTGAGAGCTTTCCCCCTAAGGTCAGCAACAAGACAGGGATGTCCACTCTCACTACTGTTATTCAACATAGCATTAGAAGCCTTAGCCTCAGCCATTAGACAACACAAAGAAACAAAAGGCATCCATATCGGCCAGGAGGAGGTCAAACTTTCACTCTTTGCAGATGACATGATACTCTATGTGGAAAACACAAAACATTCCACCAAAAAACTGCTAGAATTGATTCATAAATTCAGCAAAGTTGCAGGATATAAAATCAACGCATAGAAATCGGTTGCATTCCTATACACCAACAATGAAGTGACAGAAAGAGAAATCAAGGAATCAATCCCATTTACAGTTGCACCAAAAACCATAAAATACCTAGGAATAAATCTAACCAAAGAGGTGAAAAATCTATACACTGAAAACTATAGAAAGCTTATGAAAGAAATGGAAGAAGACACAAGAACGTGGAAAAAGATTCCATGTTCCTGGATAGAAAGAAAAATACTGTTAAAATGCCGATACTACCCAAAGCAATTTACATATTCAGTGCAATCCCTATCAAAATAACACCAGCATTCTTCACAGATCTAGAACAAATAATCCTAAAATTTGTATGGAACAAGATCTCGAATAGCCAAAGCAATCTTATAAAGAAAACCAAAGCAGGAGGCATCACAATCCCAGACTTCAAGCTATTCTACAAAGCTGTAATCATCAAGACAGTATGGTACTGGCACAAGAACAGACACTCAGATCAAGGGAACAGAATAGAGGATCCAGAAACAGACTCACAAAAGCATGGCCAACTAATCTTTGACAAACAAGGAAAGAATATCCAATGGAATAAAGACAGTCTCTTCAGCAAGTGGTGCTGGGAAAACTGGACAGCGACATGCAGAAGAATGAACCTGGACCACTTTCTTACACCATACACAAAAATAAACTCAAAATGGATGAAAGACCTCAATGTAAGACAGGAAACCATCAAAATCCTCGAGGATAAAGCAGGCAAAAACCTCTTTGATCTTGCCTGCAGCAACTTTTTACTCAACACGTCTCCAGAAGCAAGGTAAACAAAAGCAAAAATGAACTACTGGGACCTCATCAAAATAAAAATCCTCTGCACAGCGGTGGAAACAATCAGAAAAATTAAAAGGCAACCGACAGAATGGGAGAAGATATTTGCAAATGGCATATCAGATAAAGGGTTAGTATCCAAAGTCTAAAGAACTGATCCAACTCAACACCCAAAAAACAAATAATCCAGTGAAGAAATGGGCGAAGACATGAATAGATACTTCTTCAAGGAAGACATCCAGATGGCCAACTGACACATAAAAAAATGCTCAACATCACCCATCATCAGGGAAATACAAATCAAAACCACAATGAGATACCACCTCACACCTGTCAGAATGGCTAACATTAACCACTCAGGCAACAACAGGTGTTGGTGAGGATGCAGAGAAAGAGGATCTCTTTTGCATTGTTTTTGGGAATGCAAGCTGGTGCAGCCACTCTGGAAAACAGTATGGAGGTTCCTCAAAGAATGAAAAATAGAACTACTCTATGACCTAGCAATTGCACTACTGGACATTTATCCATGGAATACAGGTGTGCTGTTTCAAAGGGACACATGCACTCCCATGTTTATAAAGGCACTATCAACAATAGCCAAAGTATGGAAGGAGCCCAAATGTCCATCGATGGATGAATGGATAAAGAATTTGTGGTATAGGGGTGCCTGGGTAGCTCAGTCGGTTGAGTATCTGACTTTGGCTCAGGTCATGATCTCGTAGTCTGTGAGTTCAAGCCCCGCATTTGGCTCTGTGCTGACAGCTCAGAGCCTGGAGCCTGCTTGGGATTTTGTGTCTCCCTCTCTCTCTGCCTCTCCCCCGCTCATGCTCTCTCTCTCTCTCTGTCAAAAATAAATAAACGTTACAAAAATTAAAAAAGAAAAGAAGTTGTGGTATATATATATATATATATATATATATATATATATATATATATAATGGAGTATTGCTCGGCAATCAAAAAGAATGAAATCTTGCCATTTGTATCTACGTGGATGGAAGTGAAAGGTATTATGCTAAGTGAAATTAGTCAGAGAAATACAAAAATCATATGACTTCACTCATATGAGGACTTTAAGAGATAAAAACAGATGAACATAAGGGAAGGGAAATAAAAATAATATAAAAAACAAGGAGGGAGACAAAACAGAAGAGACTCATAAATATGGAGAACAAACTGCGGGTTGTTGGAGGGGTTGTGGGAGGGGGATGGGCTGAATGGGTAAGGGGCATTAAGGAATCTACTCCTGAAATCATTGTTTCACTATATGCTAACTAATTTGGATGTAAATTTTTAAAAAATAAAAAATTTAAAAAAATTCTTAAAAAAGAAATGTAAAAAAATATATAAAATAAATAAACATTAATTTGTTTAAAAAGAAAGAAAGATGACTTTGGCAAATTCTTGAGTTCATCTGCAGGGACTCCCTTGAGTCAGGTTAAAGCAGGTGGGCCTTCTATCAATTTTACTGCTTCAGGACCCTCCCCCAATCCCATGGGAATAGTTTTTCTTTGAATGAACAGCACTGTTCTTACTGTTGGGCCTGGGAGAAGGGAAGAATAACCTCCTTCCCTGAGTAAGATTCCACTGTGATGGAACAGACAGGACAGTCAGCAGAACTCAAGCATAGTCACAAAAAGGCAAAACCAAAAGTGCCTGGGCACAGTTCTAGATGATAGATATAGAGATGAAGAGATGATAGAGATAGAGATGATATAGAGATGATAGAGATAGATAGAGATAGAGATAGAGATAGAGATAGAGATAGAGATAGAGATAGAGATAGAGATATAGAGATAGTTCTGAATGGAGAGAAATGATGATTGTTAAGGAAGTCTTCTAAAACTGAAGATAGTTTTAAAGGGTTAGCACAGTGCTAGCCTGAAAGGAAGGAGCATTTTCTGTATCAAAGAACAGTGTAAGGATCGAGTCAATTGAACATGAATTTATTAAAAGCTGTTTATATGCCTGACCCCCAGTTGGATGTTCTGAGGGAATGAACAAAATACACTCCTTACCTAAGATATAAATCACCAACAAAATGAAGAAAATAAAGACACCCAGATAACTGGTATTTTTTTATTTCAGCTTTATTGAGGTATAATTGACATATAAAATTATAAGATATCTAAGTATACATTGCAGTGATTTGATAAATATATACATTTTGAAATGATTCACCATGATTTCTCCACTATGAAGGTATTAAGGATGAAATACTAACCTACATCTTGATTAAATAAAGGTAAATGTCCAAAGGGCGACTTTATTTCCAACACTTCATCATACATGTGAGGGGCTTCAGGAGGTGCTTTGCTTTTCAGTGTGTGGTCCCTGTATTAGAAGCATCAGCATCACTTGGGAACTTGTTAGAAGTAAAAGTTCTAAGCCCCACCGGATCTACTGAATTGTAAACCCTAGGAGTGAGGGCCAGCAATGTCTGTTTTCACAAGCCCTCCAGGTGAGGTGACACCTGCTGAAGTTTGAGCACCCCTGAACAGAGTACTATTCCTGGCTTCTCTCCCCTCCCCTCACCCACACTTTGACTTTGTTTAGTGGGTTGAAAAGACAGCAACTGAGAATAACCAGCTTAGACCATAACATGATCCAGTCTGCTGTGTTGTTGTTGTTGGTGGCGGTGGTGGTAGTGGTGGTGGTGGTGTGTGTGTGTGTGTGTGTGTGTGTGTGTGTGTGTGTGTGTGTTTTATCCAGAAACAACATGCCCACAGGACATTTTCATTCCAAGCTGTTCATACATGAGAAAATCTAATAAATGCAGGCTCTCTCCTATGGTGTAGGGTGGGGGTGCTCAGCACTATTTGTGATGAGGAGTAAGTCTAGCTTATTTAGGGATGCAGTATTAGCAAATCAATTAGGCTGCAGATCTAAAGCTGAAGGTTTAATTATCTGTCTCTATCAATAGGTTCCAAACATAAGAGGGAGAGATGGGGTATGATTTATTAGATCTCTACAGCTCTAAGAATGGGTTGTAGTGAAAAGTGGGCAGAATACTGGTTCAAATCACATGCAGTAGAGACTTAGTTCAGAGAATGAGAGGACACAAGAACCAGAGGAAATCTTAGAATTATTTAAGTAAACAAAACTTTAGAAATGATCAGTTCTGACCTCTCATGTTACAGATAAATAAGGAGAGTGTTGAGGGAACTGGGAGGCTTGCTCAAGGTCACATGGCTACTTAGTGGTGGAAACAAGACCAGAACCCAGGACACTTGGTTCTCACCTCTGTGCTTTCTGAGCAGGTGGACAAAAGCTGACAATTGTAGAGAAACTTTCAAGTCCAAGAATGCAGATATCGCCAAGTAGAAGAACCAGCCCCAGAGATTTTCAGTATGGGTAGTAGGTTTAAAGCCAAAGTGCTTTGTGGTCAGAGGAAAGCCCTGGCTCCAATCCACCTGTGCATGTTCTGTTGCCCTCTCTTACAGCCAAGGCTCAGGCTACACTACATGCTCAGTGTACTCTGAACACTCCTTCCTCTTCCCATGCTTTTCCTAGAGTTGTTCTCTCTTCCTACAATCTCTCCCTGCTTCCCATGTGTGGCAAAAATCCTATGTGTCCCTGGGGAGAGCCAATTCAAACGCCATTCCTCTACCTCCTCAAAGTCTACTCTGATTTCACGGATCAACCCTCACTACTGTGTCATCCACGAATGATCATCCTCCACTCTGAATTCCCAGGACATTTTATTTGCATATTACTTAGGACAACACTTTCTACCTTATGCTACAGCTAGGCTTTACCCTTTGTATTAGAATTTAAGCTCCTTAAGGGCAGGGGCCGTATTTCATCTCTTTCTGGCCTCTTGTCTCCCCTTTATTATTTTCTGAAGTATTAATTAACATGCAGTGTCATTCTATTATTCTCGGGTGTACTATATAATATTTCTATGATTCTACACATTTCTCTGCTCATGAAGATGAGTGTGCTCTTAGTTCCTTTATTTATTTCACCCATCCTCCCACCCACCTCCCCTCTGTCAACCACTAGTCTGTTCCTTGTATTTAAGAGTCTGGGGGAGGTTGCTTTTTTGTCTCTTTTTGTTTGTTTGTTCATTTGTTTTATGTTTTAAGACATAAGTTCAACATATGAATGAAATCATATGGAATTTGTCTTTATCAGGCTGACTTATTTCACTTAGCGTAATACCCTATAGGTCCATCCATGTTGTTACAAATGACAAGATTTCATTTTTATGGCTGAATAATCTTCCATTTGTGTGTGTGTGTGTGTGTGTGTGTGTGTGTGTGTGTGTATCACATCTTTTTTATCTATTCATCAATTGATGGACATTGTGTTGTTTCCATATCCTGGCTATTGTCAAGTAACACTGCAATAAACATAGGTGTACATATATGTTTTCAAATTCATGTAACTAAAAAGCTTTTGCACAACAAAGGAAACCATCAAAAATGAAAAGACAACCTACAAAATGACAGAAGATATTTCCAAATGATATATGTAATAAGGGGTTAATATATGAAATACATAATGAACTTACACAACTCTACACCAAAACACAAATAATCCATTTTAAAAATGGAGGTCAAGAGGGGTGCCTGGGTGGCTCAGTCGGTTAAGATTCTGACTTTGGCTCAGGTCATGATCTCATAGTTTGTGAGTTTGAGTCCCATGTCGGGCTCTGTGCTGACAGCTTGGAGCCTGGAATTTTCTTCAGATTCTGTGTCTCCCTCTATTTCTGCACCTCCCCTGCTCGCTCGCTCACTCTCTCTCTCTCTCTCTCTCAAAAAAAAAATAAACATTAAAAAATTAAAAACAGAAGTCAAAGCACACATGAAAACATGCTCAGCATCACTCATCATCAGGGAAATGTAAATTAGAACTACAATGAGATATCACATTACACCTGCCCCATGGCTAAAATTGAAAAGACAAAATAACAAGTATTGGTGAAGATGTAGAAAAAAAGGAACTCTCGTGCACTCTTGTTGGGAATGTAAATTGGTGCAGCCACTATGGAAAAACAGTATGGGAGTTCCTCAAAAATTAGAAAATGGAACTGCCAAATGATCCAGTATTTCCACCACTGGATATTACCACAAAGAAAGCAAAATACTTTTTAGTTTATTTTAATAATCATTTTTTTAAATCCAGTATAGAGCTACAGAGACAAATAAAAAGTACACAATTAAAAAAAAAGGAGAAAGAGCAAAGACACACCCTTCACTTCACAATAACTACAAGCTCTATTAGTGTTCCCCCACATCAACATCCCATGGCAAACCTAGATTTCCATGTGCTAAGAGTACCCTACATAATTGTGCAGGGGACAAGACTGCATTTCAGTGTGATGACGTTAAATCAAATATGTACTGGAACTGCTGAGTTCAAGGTTTATAGTTTTGGAACTAACTTAAGTGGGGTTAGCAACCAGGCTGCCCTGGAGCCCATAGCCAAAGTAGATGGCAAAACCAATTAACATCCAGATACCAAATAAGATCCAGGCGTCAGCTGTCACCTGCGTCATAAGGTAAACATTCATGAAGATGCTCAGTAGTGGGAAGAGAGGGAGAACAAGGACCTTAAAGGGAAGAGGACTGGGGCTCTGGGGCTGTCTCCAGATGACCCCAGTGATCCCAGTGATGAGCACCAGGAGCAGCACAACCACTGAAATCCATACTGGGTCTCCAGAAAGCAGAACTGGCCAGTGGGCCAGCACCAGGCAAAGAAGAGTGAGCAGCAGAGCAAGCAGTGAGGAGCAAACATGGACAACCTGGCCAGAAAGTGGAGTTGGGGAGTAGCTGCCTGGAAAAAGTAGTCCTTGTAGAGTTAGCCTGTCTGCTGCAGGTCCATTCTCCTCCCGCATCTCTGCTTCATTTCCCCCAGTCTTCCTCTCAGGCTGATAACTGATGATGAGAACACAAAGAGCCACCAGGGAGTAAGCTATCAGGAAAGTAAGTGACCAGAGGTCCACAAGATCAGTGAGTCTAAAGAAGAAGGCCATGATTGGTGCAGTAATGCTCAAGATCACAGTGGCCATGATGCGGGTGTATTTGCCAGTTTGGATCCTGGCAAGGACAGGGAACAGGAGGTGATCCTCTGACATCCTGTATATCACCTGACGTATGGGGACCATAAAGCCGAAGATGCTGGCAGGAAAACCACAGATAAATCCAAAAGCTACAACATAGCAGGCAGGGGCCCAGCCAATATTAAGAAAGGTCTCAGGCAAGGTGCTGCCATGTTGAAGCTTGTAGTAAGGCACCATAAGTGTAAGTGCCGCAGAAACACCAAAATACATCAAAAAGCAGATGAACAGTGAAATCATAATGCTCATGGGTATGGAACGCCTGGGATTCTTGGCTTTGTCAACCCTGGTAACAATACTGCTGAAACCTATAAATGCATAGAAACAGGTAGCTGCTCCACGGAGAATCCCCTCAAAGCCGAAAGGCACAAATCCTCCAAAGCCCAGAGGGCCCAAGCTGGAGGTGTCATTGAGTCCAGCCTTTACGTAGTCCTCTTCTGTGAGCTTCCAGTTGTGCAGGTCCCCCTTAATGAAGCCAGCGATGATGACAAAAGTAAGAACCAAAAGGCTCACCAATGTGAGCACTTTGTTAACCAGGAAAATCTCATCCACCCACAGAGTCAGCAATCCCATGAGCAACAACACAAGGCCCACAACAAAGAAGTCTAGATATTCTGAAAAGACCTGGGAAACATATGGTGCAATGCTCTCATGCAGTTACTGAAAGATCTGGATCCCAATCAGGCTAGTAAAAGCTAAGATCCAGGCTTGGACCACACTGGCTATACCACCAACACAGGAAAGGATGAGGTTCCAGCCAGTGACGAAGGCCCAGAATTCACCTATAGTGACATAGATGTAGAGATAAGCAGAGCCAGAATGGGGAATACGGGCACTAATCTCTGCATAGCACAGCCCAGCCAACACAGTAGATAGGCCAGCCACCAAGAAGCAGATCACAATGGATGGTCCTGCTTGATTGCTGATCACATCACCAGCTAAGACATACACACCTACACCTACTGTGTGGCCCACACCCAGGGCCACTAAATCCAGAGTGCTCAGGCTTCTGGATGGGTCATCCTCAGCCACCGGTTGTTCCAGCTTACGTCTGCATACCAGCTTTTGACCAAATCTGCGAAGTGCTTGATGCAGCATTTTAGCTGCAGCTGAAGAGGATTCCAGGGTCAGAGAGCTGCAACAAGGCCAGGGAACTGAGAGTGTTCAGATAGGGTTTGGAGAACTGAATTAACCCAAGTTGATTTGGGGCTGCCAAGTTCCAAGTCTCAGGCTTCAAATCTGCTGCATCATCTTTCATCTGGTATGTCCTATCCCTTCATAATATCTAAATAAACAATAAATACTTCTTGAACAATGATGCTCAACCAACCAATGCAGCTCAGATATCTCATGTCACCTGTTACAAAACAAATATCACAGAAACAGATATCAAAAGACATCATAGACAAATCAACCCTGCTTTCCCTGCAGAAAATGTGTCAAATACCTCCCAACATTGTCCTGTTTTATACATCACATGACATTATCCCATTTAGGTTCATCTAACTCATGTAGCTGACTAATTAAGCTGTAATACACAAGAGAGCATGAATTTATTGTGCAATAATTCACATGTGGGTTGTTTCTGTGGTGTGTATGATGAGCATGAGCTATGACACATTAATTCATTGACTAGACAGCCTCGTTGCAATTGCAGAACCATTTTTAAAAATATCATCTGAGTTTAAAATACAAATATTGGTCCCCTGGCCTTAAAACATTTATCCCCAAAATCAATTATCCAAGGACAAATGTTACTTTGCCCCCCTTTCTCCACATTCTGCATCATCCATTTAGCTGTACTGATGGCAAAGAATATACAGTCCAACCCTTTGCTTTACCCACCTTGGCCCACAGGGTCACTGTGAGAAGAGAGGAAGAGGGAGAAAGCGGCAGGGCCTTCATAACTACCTGCAAAAAGGAGAGTGACAGGCTGTGTAAGGAAACACTGAAGAAACAGGTACAGCAGTCATTCAAATGTCCATTACTAAGAAAGTTGAAGAGTTTGAAAGGTCATTTTAGGAATTCTGACATTGAATAAACCTCACCCAAACAACCAGACAAAATTTACTACAATATTTATGTCTACAGTTATGAAAGTGTGCTGGATAGGCAGAAAAAAGTTAGGTCACCTACATCACAGTAGCTCCCAGCCAAAATAATTTCTTCTGTCTCCTCCCTATCTGGATCCTGGAGAGAAGGTGAGTTCACTTATGCAGACAGTCTCCTTGCTGACCACACTGTGCTCTGTAAACACCCTGGGCCATCTGTGATGTCAGCTGCCAGGAGCCTGGAGAATTTGCCCTGCTCTGTGAGCTTTTGTTGAAACACTTACTTGTAACTGCCTACTAATGTTTCAAAAGGAGTTATTTTTAACTGGATCAAACAGTGGTCTGAAGAGGCCAAATATATTTTCCCAATGAAGAAACCTGGATGTGGTTCCTATTTACCCCTACTTCCCTGCTCCTATTCAAATGGTCTCCACCTCAAGAGGAGCAAAACTTTAGATGAACAATTAATTCACAGAAATTCCCCAGAAATGAGTAGGGGAGAACAAAGAAAACAAAGCCATTAACTCCCCTCTCTCCTTCCTACTCAAACTTTGAATTTAAGAGAATTTTAGGAAATGTTGGTAAAGCTTTCAAAAGAATGAAAGGTCAATTCAAATTTTTTTAAGTTTATTTTTTTTTCAATATATGAAGTTTATTGTCAAATTGGTTTCCATACAACACCCAGTGCTCATCCCAAAAGGTGCCCTCCTCGATACCCATCACCCACCCTCTCCTCCCTCCCACCCCCCATCAACCCTCAGTTTGTTCTCAGTTTTTAAGAGTCCCTTATGCTTTTAGAGTGGGAGAGAGCCAAAGCATAAGTTTATTTATTTTTAATATTTTGGAGAGAGAGAGGGAGAGCAGGGGAGGGACAGAGAGGGAGAGGGAGAGAATCCCAACCCTATGCTGAGCCCTATGCTGTCAGCTCAGAGTCCAATGCAGGGCTCCATCCCACAAACCATGAGACCATGACCTGAGTCAAAATTAAGAGTCAGAGTCTTAACTGACTGAAGCACCCAAGTGCCCCTCACCAATTCCATTTTATGATTTACTCTCAGCATGGGAGAGAAATAAGGAGTATCAATTCTTAACTCATGGACACTACACTATGAATGTGATTGATGTGTCCCCCACCCATCCCCAGGCTTCACACCCTTCAGTGGTTCCTGCTGCCCTTCCTTCATGGTCCTTCCTTCCTTCATCATCTGACCTGTGCTGGTTCCTCCAGCCTCACCCCCTGCCCAGTTCCTGCTCCAGCTGAGAAATTCCACACTCACCCTGTTACCTGTCTGTAATATCCTCTTGTCCCTTCACTTAGCTAATCGCCACTTCTCTTTCAGTTCCCAGCTCAGAAGTTGCTTCCCCAGGAAGCCTCCCCTGATCCTTATGCTTCCATTCCTGTGACCTCTCATAGAATCTGAATTTTCCTCATGTGCCATTTATCCTAATGTATCCAAATTCCAAGTCAGCTGCCTGCCTCCTCCATTAGACTGTGAGTCAGGTGCTCAATAAATATCTGTTGAACAAATGTGCAAACTGAGAAAAGAAACCTGAAAGAACACAAAATCAAAAATTCCTATCTCTTGACTTTGAGATAACTACTTTGTAGCCAAGCAGCCTTTATAAATATGGCTCAGGTAAAGATATAAATGGTATTATCTTCCTTGTAGAAGGAAAGCAAAATGAAAATATAATGTGAAAACCAACTTTGATATAACCTTCACCACACATCATTCATGGAATGTATAAGCCACACATAGGTGATAACCATTATTTGCCAGAAGACTTGTTTTAAAAATACCAGGCTGCCTTGGGTTATAGGCAGCCAACACCCACACCCTGTTATAAAATTCCTATTTTTTTGAAGGCATCATTTTCAGGACGTATAATCTAGGAGAGATGTCCTAAGGCAGAGGTTCTCACTTCAGGGGACAGAGGGAGGCATAATGGAGACACCTAGAGACATTTTCAAACTTTATATCCTCTCCCTTTGAAGATTCTTGTCCAGTAGTTCCCATGATTGTTCTAAACCACCCAACTGACAAGAAGTGGTCCTCAATTTTAAAAGGAAGAGATTCTTTTTTTTATGTTAATGCTAAAAGGTACATGTTAAATCTATGTAAAGTAGCATTAATATGTATTCAATATACATTATTGAGAGAAAAAAGAAGTTGCAAAATTATATGTACAGTACAACTCTATGTAATATTACATAATTTCCATGGAATCTATCTCTATAAGTATATAGTTATAGATGTATATTCAAAAGCATGGGCAAATGGTCTCTAAAGAGGTATGCCACATACTGGGATATCTGGTGATAGGAAAGGATTGAAGTTTTGTTGTTGTTGTTGTTGTTGTTTAATGACAAAGATTTCTTGGGGCTCCTGGGTGGCTCAGTTGGTTGAGTGTCTGACTTTGGCTCAGGTCATAAGCTCACTGCTTGTGAGTTCTCTCTCTCTCTCTCTCTCAAAAATAAATAAACATAAAAAAATTTTAATGACAAAGATATCTAATTTATTTAACATAAAATGTTATTTACAAGTGATCTGTTCATTCTGGCATAGCAAGATATAGCATGATACATTTATCACACAATAATAAATTTACTTTTGTATTAATAATTGACATTTTGAAAGGCAGTTAAGAAAAGAAGCCCAAAACTTCCTGCTGAGTCATGATGACTGAGTTTGTCATGCTTGCCATGCAGGTCAGAGTAAAATCGATCTTTCTTTTTCTTTCTTTCTTTCTTTCTTTCTTTCTTTCTTTCTTTCTTTCTTTCTTTCCTTCTTTCTCTCTTTCTCTCTTTCTCTCTTTCTCTCTCTCTCTTTTTCTTAATTCAAGTCAGTTAGCATAAAGTGTAGTCTTGTCTTCAGGAGTATAACCTAGTGAGTCATTTCTTACACATAACACCAGGTGCTCATCCATAAAAGTGCCCTCCTTAATGTTCATCATCCATTTACCCCATCCCCACACCCACTACTCCTCCAGCAACCTTCAGTTTATTCTCAGTATTTAAGAATCTCTTATGATTTGCCTCCCTTTCTGCTTTTTCTTTTTAATTTTTCCTTCCCTTATGTTCATATGTGGACTTTCTCAGATTCTACATATGAGTGAAACCATATAATATCTTTCTCTGACTGACTTATTTTGCTTACTATAATACCCTCTAGTTCCATCCACATTGTTGCAAGTGGCAAGATTTCATTCTTTTTCATCACTGAGTAGTATTCCCGTGTGTGTGTGTGTGTGTGTGTGTGTGTGTGTGTGTGTGTGTGTGTATCACATTGTCTTTATCCATTCATCAGCCGATGAACATTAGGGCTCTTTCCATACTTGGGCTATTGTCGATAGTGCTGCTGTAAACATTGAGGTGCATGTGCCCCCTAAAATGAGCATCTTTGTATCCTTTCAATATATTCATAGTAGTGCAATTGATGAGTTGTAAGGTAGTTCTATTTTTAATTTTTTGAGAAAACTCCATACTGTTTTCCAGAGTGGCTGCACCAGTTTTCATTCCCAACAGCAGTGCAAAAGTGTTCCCCTTTCTGCACATCCTCATTTCCTGAGTTGTTAATTTTAGCCATTCTGACAGGTGTGAGGTGATATCTCATTGTGGTTTTGATTTGTATTTCCCTGATGATGAGTGATGTTGAGCATCTTTTCGTGTGTCTATTAGCCATCTGGATGTCTCCTTTGAAAAAGTGTCTATTCATATCTTCCTCCCATTTCTTCACTGGATTATTTGTTTTTTGGTGTTGAGTTTGGTAAGTTCTTTATAGATTTTGGATAGTAACCCTTTATCCAATATGTCATTTGTAAATATCTCCTCTCGATTCTGTTGGCTGTGTTTTAGTTTTATTGATTGTTTCCTTTCATATGCAGAAGATTTTTATCTTGATGAGGTCCCAATAGTTTATTTTTGCTTTTATTTGCCTTGCCTTTGGAGACATGTCAAGTAAGAAGTTGCTGCTGCCTAGGTCAATGAGGTTGTTGCCAGTTTTGGTTTTTTTTTTTTCCATAGGATTTTGATGGTTTTTCGTCTTATATGTAGGTCTTTCATTCGTTCTGAATATACTTTTGTGTATGGCGTAAGAAAGTGTCTAGTTTCATTCTTCTGCATTTCACTGTCCAGTTCTCTCAGTACCATTTGCTGAAAAGACTGTCTTTTTTCCACTGGATACTCTTTTCCTGCTTTTTTTGAAGATTTGTTGGCCATGTATATGTGGGTACATTTCTGGGTTCTCTATTCTATTCCATTGATCTATGTATCTGTTTTTGTGCCAATACCATACTGTCTTAATTATTACAGCTTTGTAATACAGCTTTATGTCCAGAATTGTGATACCTCCACCTTTGGATTTCTTTTTCAGCATTACTTTGGCTGTCTGGGGTTTTTTCTGGTTCCATACCAATTTTAGGATTGTTTGTTCTAGCTCTGTGAAGAGTACTGGTGTTAGTTTGATAGGAATTCCAATGAATATGTAGATTGCTTTGGGTAGTATAGACATTTTACCGATAATTTTTTTCCAATCCATGAGCGTGGAATAATTTTTCATTTCTTTGTGTCTTCTTCAATTTCTTTCATAATCTTTCTATAGTTTTCAGCATATAGATCTATTTCCTGTTTAGTTAGGTTTATTCCTAGGTATTTCATAATTTTTGGTGCAATTGCAAAAGGGATTGATTCCTTCATATCTCTTTCTGTTGCTTCATCATTGGTATATAGAAATGTGTCCAATTTCTATACATTGTTTTTATATCCTGAAACTTTGCTGAATTCATGTATCAGCTCTAGTGTTTTTGTTTTTGTTTTTTTTTTTGGTGTAGACTTTAGGGTTTCTATGTAGGGCATCATGTCAGATGTGAGGAGTGAAAGTTTGATTTCTGCTTTGCTAATTCAGATGGCTTTTATCTTTTTTTGTTGTCTTATTGCTGAGGCTAGGACTTCCAATACTATGTTGAATAACAGTGGTGAGAGTGGACATCCTTGTCATGTTCGTGATCTTAGGGGGAAAGCTCTCAGTTTCCCCCAATGAGGATGATATTAGCTGTGGGCCTTTCATATATGACTTTTATGATGTTATGGCATATTCCTTTTATCCCTATTTTCTCCAGGGTTTTTATCAAGAAAGGATGCTGTGTTTTCTCAAATACTTTTTTTGCATCCATGGAAATGATCATATGGTTCTTATCCTTTCTTTTATTAATGTGGTGTATCATACTGATTGATTTGTGAGTACTAAACCAGCCCTACAGCCCAGGAATGAATCCTACATGATCATGGTAAATAAAAATTGTAAAAATTTATGCTCCCAACTTAAGCACATCCAAATATATAAATCAATTAATCACAAACATAAGCAAAATTATTGATAATAATACCATAGTTGTGGGATATCTTAATACTCCACTTACATCAATGGACAGATCATCTAAGCAGAAAATCAATAAGGAAACAGCTCTGAATGACACTTTGGACGGATGGACATAACAGATATATCAGAACATTTCACCATAAAGCAGCAGAATATGCATTCTTCTCGAGTGCGCATAGAACATTCTCCAAAATAGATCACATATTGGGTCACAAAACTGCCCTCAACAAGTACAAAAAGATCGAGATCATACAGTGCATATTTTCAGATCACAATGCTATGAAACTTGAAGTCAACCACAAGAAAAAAATTGGAAAGACCTCAAATATTTCGGAGGTTAAAAAACATCCCACTAAAGAATGAATGGGTTAACCAGGATATTAAAGAAGAAATTTAAAAATGCTGTACATGGAAGCAAATGAAAATGAAAACATGACAATAAAAACCCTTTGGGATTCATAAAAAGTAGTCATAAGAGAAAATACATTGAAATTCAGGCCTATCTCAATAAGGAAGAAAGTTCCAAATATACGTAACTTTATACCTAAATTAATACCTAAAATATACCTAACTTTATACCTAAAGGAACTAGAAAATGGACAGGAAATAAATCCCAAAGCCAGCAGGAGAAGGTAAATAATAAAGATTGGAGCAGAAATAAATGATATAGAATCAAACAAAAAGAAACCAAAAACAGTAGAACTGATCAATGAAACTAAGAGCTGGTGTTTTGAAAGAATAAACAAAATTGATAACCCCCTAGCTAGACTTCTCAAAAAGAAAGGACCCAAATAGATAAAATCATGACAAAGGAGGAAAGACCACAAACACACCACAGAAACACAATTATAAGAGAATACTATAAAAAATTATATGCCAACAAACTGAATAACCTGGAAGAAATGGACAAATTTCTAGACACTCACACACTACCAAAATTCAAACGGGGAAACATAGAAAATTTGCATAGGCCCATATCCAGCAAAGAAATTGAACTCGTTATCAAAAATCTCCCAAAAAGTAAGAGTCCTGGGCCAGATGGCTTCTCAGGGCAATTCTATTAGACATTTAAAGCAGAATTAATAACTATTCTTCTCAAACTCTTCCAAAAAATAGAAATGGTAGGAAAACTTCTGGACTCATTCTCTGAAGCCAGCATTACCTTGATTCCAAAACCAAAGACACCACTAAAGAGGAGAATTACAAGCCAATATTTCTGATGAAACTGGATGCAGAAATTGTCAGCAAGACACTAGCAAATCGAGTTCAACAGTACATTAAAGGGAAGAAAGAGATTCTGAATTCTTTGATCACAGGAAGGCAACACAGTTTAGGAGTTAGGAGTAAAGGCTCTGCAAGTAGAGTGTTCAGATTCAAATCGCACGTCAACCTCACACTGGGTGACTCTGGACAAATTAGTTCACCTCTCAGGGATTAAGTTTCCACCATTTAATCAAAAGCCTCAGTCAAAAGAGAGTAAAAGTAAATATTTCATAGGGTTTATGTGTGGAGTAAGTGAAATGATGCCTGTAAAGTACTTAGTTCTGTGCCTAACATACAATATGTACTTAATATAATCCACCTAATGTTTAATATTTAAATCTGATCCAAAGTACCAAAAATCTGGTAATTAATTGGTCTTTATAAATGTCTAGTATCAAAATCACCCACTAAAACTCAACCCTGTCATCTAGCCCTCATGAGAAAATGAAAGTTTTATTCCATATATTTCTCCTTGAAACTCTAAGGGCTCTAATTAGATACCTTTATACATGCTGGTGCTAAACACTTGGTCCTAGACTGGCTGAGTTAAACCAGGATTGAAAAATTCAAGGCTCAAATACAGTAACAACAACAACAACAACAACAACAACAACAACAACAACAACATCTTTGCCTACAGTTGCCTCATCTTATTTCAGGGGCAGTGGTGGGTACATTAGAGGTAAGAGAAATGAACATTATGTCAGAAATTTTGGATTCCAGACATGGCTCTTCTGTTTGATAACATAAACTAGGGTGATTTTTTAATCTCTCTAAGCGTCAGTTTCCTTATCCACAAGGAAGCTTACCTGACTTCCCTTATTGGATCCACATGAGAATTCTGTAAGAAGATATAAACTATCTGACACTGCTGGTGGGAGTGCCACCATCCTGAAGCACAGTCTTAGTGGAATTATAAATGCACACACCCTCCTACTTCTCCCAGGTAAACACTGCAAGGAAAGTCTCTCCTGAGTCCATAAAGAGACTTATATGAGTGAGTTCATTACAAGACTGTGTGGAAGCAAAATGTTGGAAGCTTTGCCAGCATCTGTTACTAGAGGAATGTATAAGTAATATGTGCTGTATATGCATAATGAAATACTACACAGCAGTCAGGAATAATACTGTAGATTTATAGAGTGTTACTTGGGTAGATTTCAGAAACAATGTTAGGTAGCAACAGTAAAAGCGGGATGAGGTGTATAGCACAATGTTATTTATGTACATTTAAAAACAAGCAAAAAAATTCTGTACATTTTTCAAGAATACACATGTATCTGTTAAAAACGTCACATTGTTTTTCTGCTCAAAACCTTCCACTACTTTCCCTTTTTATTCATAGTATAAGCCAAAGTCTGCACTTATAATGGCCCCCAAATCCTACAGTATTTGTAACTGACCCAGCCACCTTTCAGCCTTCTGTTTCTCCCTGCTCCCACTCATTGTTCTCTAGCCACTGGCCTCCTAAACATTCTGGCCTCCTAACATACCAGATAAAAACCTTTGTACTTGCTGTCTCCATAACTGCACCACTTCTAGCTCACATATCCACATGGTTGATTCATTAACTGCATTTGGTGAAATAGCACATTTGTAGCACATCCTTCCTTAAGCAACCCATAAAAAAATGCAGTCTCCCACTAACCACCCACAAGGTACCTTATCACCCCGCCCCTTTTTTTTCCATGGTACTTATCACTACTTAAGGTACTACATGTTATATATTTGTTCATGATTTTTCTCATTCAAAAATAATGCAAGCTCCATGAAAACAGGATTTTTTTTATTGTTTTGCTCCTGACTGTATTCCCTGCATCTACAACTGTGCCTGACACAGAGTCAACACTGTGAATTTGTTTGAGTGGATGAATGTATCTAAATACACATATAGATCATAGATTGGAAGAGCATTTATACATACGCTAAAGAAATTATCACCCCCCTTGAGCAGGGGATACGAGAATAGATCATAATGAAAGGGGGAAATAAAATCCATTGATACAAGGCCTGACAGGAAGCGATGGTGCTAATAATCCATGATTAAGGCAAGGTTGACTCCACTCTGTGCATTTCAGGTTCAACAAAGGAATTTCATGAGATGATGATGTGAGAGGATGAGGTTCAGAGCCTGAGAAATGTCAGGCACTAAACAGATTTAAATGGAAGGAAATCGGAATCCTATAATCTCCAGGACATGGAGAATACAAGGAAGGAGGGTGCTAGAGGAGGGTGGAGAACGACTGAAGATCAGGCATACCTCCTACCAGTTACTCTAAACTCATCTCCCTTTTCCTAATTCCTCTTTCTCCTTTAGTCCTTCAACTGTCTCTGGAGGCTCCTTAATGGACACTAAGAATGCTTGTACCATTTTTCTCTCTCTGGGGAACCGTCTCCAGCCACCTACCTCTTAACAAAGGCACAACTGTAGTTCCTCACATTTGTTGAATCACAGACCCCACTGACACTGGTCACCTCAAAGAAATGTCCTCCACTCTACTGAATCCCATCCATGGACCCTAAGTAGGAATCGCAGAGGACGACCATCTGAATGGCAGGGTGGGAAGGGGTAATGCTTTTGACAACTTCTGCTTCCCTCAACTGTGTTGTGCAGGGTGGTCCTTGCGCTCTTCCCACTTTTACTGAAGATGAGGGAAAGTGGGCTACAAAGTATGAAGATACTAGAGAAGCAACTCAAAGAACAAAACACCTGGGAACTAAATAATTATAGTTTGTGACTCAAACAGAAGCAGTACGAACAAACAAATGAACAAATAAGCATACAGAAGAGAAAGTAAACCCATGATTGGGAATTCTGAGAGAATCTACCACAAATCCAGCTGATAACAGCACAGAAACATCACCCTTATACACCATATTCAGAAATGCCCTTTCTCAATGCAATAATCTGTGATTTTTCCAATAGTTTATATTCAGTCCAGTCTCTCTGACCCAGCTGTCACACCCCCACCCTAATTCTCCCTCTACCCTCAGGTCCATCACCTTCTTCCTAACTGAGTTCCACACATCCTGACTTGCCCTTCCTGGAATGAGCCTTGGGCCTCGGTAAATCACCTGCTCTGTCAGGCATGCTTCATGTGTAAAGGAAGATGGGGGTGGGTAGCAGACATTATCTAAAATGGGAGCCCAGTGGCAGGAAGATGGCTGCAATTTCCCTAACAACCTAAATACTTCCAGGATTGGACTTCCCAAACCTCAGTCATCATACAGGGCTTCCAGATGCTGCCTGCACAAACATTTAGGAAACACCTGTCACAAGAGACTGCCCCAAATGCTACAAAGGCAGGTAGGAAGGCAGATGGCACCAGTTTAACAAGGATGGTTTAACAAAACATCTTTTTAAGCTTCCTAATTCATATGGCTATTTTCTCCCCAGACTGGGCTGCCAATTGGGAGCAGACTGTGAATGTTTGCCATGGAATGAAAATATCCTTTTCATCCTTAATCCAAAGAACCAGTGCCAGAAAAATGTCAGCTTGCCAGTCACTCCAAAATATGACTAACCCCGTCTCAGAGCTAAAATGTCAGGGTGATGCTGGGAAAACGGACATCACCTATGTTAGATTGATCATTCTTGCTTGGTTCTTGTTGACAATCAGACATCTGACCTAGAAGAATATATAAAATGGGCATTAGCGTTCTCTATCGTGAGCCATATCTGTGACCAGCACTGAGCTCACAGCACCTAGAGCATTGTTAGTATTTATTAATCATCCATGGAAATAAACATAAAGACCAATGGGCTTCAGGCATCAGTTCAGACCTCTTTGTCTATTTTTGAAGCTCATTATTTTTTTAAAGTTATCAATGAATATGGATGTGAGCTAAGAAATAATGGGTATTCTGAACATGCTATTAGTCAACAGAAGACCAACAGAAAAGAGAAAGGATTGCCTTTCCATTTTAGATTCAAAAGGAAGAAAACCACAAATACATCCAGAAACAAAAGAATTCACAAAGTAGTCTCTAAGGATCCTGACTTTATTCATGGAAACTGCATAAAAATCTGGAATAAATCTAAGAAATTCCAACTGAACTCATTGGTTTCAGATATTTGGGGATCAGCAACCTAGCCCTCAATTCAATTCAGCTGACATGAAGTCACTTAGACATTTATCACCTTGTCCATACTAGACCTATACCTAGTAGGTTCCTATACTTTACAAATATAGCATATCCAGAGCCAGCCTCCTGCCATACTTACTGGACCGCACTGCTGGTCCTTAAAATTGGTAACTCTAAACAATAAGATTAGGTCTAACTCTAGGGTCTAACTCAGATTCACCCAGAAGCCTTCAGAGAGTACTGAACTTGAAGCAGGATAAAGCCCTAAATCACATTCTACCTGATCACTACACTGCATCAGATAACTGAAGTGTGAATGTTCTATAACCTCCTTCTGGAAAAGGACACTTTCTTTAAGTCTTAAAAAGATACACACACACACACACACACACACACACACACACACACACACACACACACACACTTCCAACCAGACCCACAGTTTCCTGCTCTCTATTGAGTCCAAACTTCTAAGATTATATATATATGGCTTACTTTTCACTGTTTTTCTACCACTTACTACTATATTAACCTTTTCTGTGGCTCCTGCTTGAACAGGACAAGCCTTTCCTCACACATGCATATCTTACTGGCATTAATATCAGCCCTCACACAGACCATCCCTTTGCCTAGAACACACTGTTTCCAAACCGTGTTTAACATGACCTTCCTCCTGGAAGCTTCTTTGTTCACACCTACAGATACAAATCTGATCTCTCCATTGTGCTCTCCTTGCCCTTCTCTCCCCTCATTAATATCCAGTGGCATAACTCTCTGAACTAGAATTATTTACTGGGAGGGCACCCAGTTAGGGAAGAGGGTAGGAATAGTAGGTGATGAGGTGGAGCCAAGGAGCAAATCTTCTGCCTGATGATACTTCCAGCTTTCCTTTCCTTCCCCAGCTGAAACTGAGAAGATTAACTGGCCACAGCCAAGGAAGTACCCCAGGCTCTACATATCAGTTGGTGATGTCAGAGATCTGACACAAGAACTGAAGCCCAAGTCCATTTCACCACAACAAAGTGAAAGTACAAAGGAAGTAACCCAAGTCAGCTCAGACAAAGCACAGTACCTATGACATTTATGATTTGCTCCAGTGTCATCCCCTTGACATGTGACAACTGAACAAGACATAAAACACACAGTTTTATTACTTTCATTGATTTAATTTGTTTGGAAAATAAGTCACCTAATGCTTTGACATTAGGCAACATGACACAATACTCAAACTGCACAACTATATTTAAGGCTGGCCTCCAGAAGGGAAGAGTGGGGCAAAAGCCAGTAGATTGAGAGGTATGGAGAATAGGATTTCACTTTTTACAGGAGGATGGGGAAGTACCCATCAAATGCCTTTATGTTGTAAGATCCCACATAAAATAATTTTCTCTCTTTGCTACCATTGTTGGTGTACTCTCTGTAAACGGCTACATAGATGGTTTCTGGGTAGTTTGGATTATGCCTAAAATGAGAAAGGGGGGGCACCTGTGTGGCTCAGTTGGTTAAGCCTCCAACTCTTGATTTCAGGTCAGGTCATAATCTCATGGTTCATAAGTTTGAGTTCAGCTTCAGGCTCTGCACTAACAGTGTGGAGCCTGCGTGAGATTCTCTCTCTTTCCCTCTATGTCTCTTTTCCTCCTCTGCTTGTGCTCTCTCTTTCTCCTTCAAAATAAATAAACAAAATAAAATAAAATAAAATAAAATAAAATAAAATAAAAATCACAAGTTTTCTAAGTGAGAAAGACTGGATTCAATCTATTAAAGATCATATTTCAATTAAGCATAAATCACTACAAAGGTAATTTCCAAATTAGATAATTCAGGCACCACAGCAATTCTTTCTTCAAAAGAACTCAAGCAAAAGCAACATTTTTCTTCCCCCTAAACTATCATAGCAACATTATTATCCCCAAATGATCATGCACTTAGTTACACAAAGTGAAAGACAATGGTGGCGAATAGAGAATTCTCCTCTCTGGGAATGAATAATTAAGAGCTTTTCATAAACAACTCCAACTTTCTAAAGTATGTAAAAGATACATAAACTATGAACCAGGAAGGGTATTCCTAAATGATAACGAACAGTTGAGGCAAGGGCATGTCAAGATCCCAGATGGCTTCCTAGTCAATAAAAGATAAGAATAGTAAGGACCTCATTTTCCAGTGTTGGCAAGAAAGTGAGTATCTTGTGTGTACTGTGAGTCAGCCTGAGAGGCCTCATGAAAGAGGTGGGAATTAGTCCATCTTGGCATTATGCATAACTGTTCACTGGGAAACTATCATTTCAAGCTACATGTTTTGCTTTAACCATGATCTAATAAATACAGCCTCTTTGAGGCCTTCTTTCCATGACCCCCATGAAAAAATATAAAACAAACTCCACCACACCCTGAGCCAGTAAATCCAGTTTGCCCAGCTTTAACTGGATTTAACAGATCCAGTTAAATAATTGCTACAGATATTAATACAGATATAGATACTGAGATATAATAATAGTAATACTACCACTACTACTACTACTACTACTACTACTACTAATAATAATAATAATAAAATAATTCTCAGGGGTTTTTTTTCTGTGCTGAAAAGGAAAAGAGAGAAAAACCACAAAGGTGTAAGTTATTCCCTGGGGAAAGAAAAGTACAGCTCAGATAGCTTCCCTGAAATGTTGGAAAGAAAGCTGAAGTAACCAAACTCAACTCATGCTAAAAAAATAAATATCCAAACTTATC
The DNA here is from genome assembly GCF_027475565.1 of Acinonyx jubatus. Classification (NCBI taxonomy): domain Eukaryota; kingdom Metazoa; phylum Chordata; class Mammalia; order Carnivora; family Felidae; genus Acinonyx; species Acinonyx jubatus. The sequence continues at coordinate 53,491,845 of NC_069387.1, forward strand.
TCTCAAGAATCTCCTAACAACCTCACCAAATGGATCACCTTCCAGGCATACTCCCACCTATAATCTTACTTTGCACTATATTCTGCTTGCATGTTACTTGGAAGAAACCATTCTCTAAGTTTGTAGGATAAAAGTTCCATAGGGTAGAACCTCTTTCATGGTCTCTGAATACAGCTAGAAACCCGAATCCTACAAGCCAATCATACAAGGTGCAATCCAGACTTAAACTTGAAGGGATGGAAACCTCCAAACTGTATGCTCTTTAGACCAAGCAGAAACACATCCATCTCGTCCAACTTACCCACCTACCCTGCCACCCCCAGCTCCATGCCTAAAATTCATTCCAGTCTGGCAGACCATGAATTTCAAGTCACTGAAAACCCATCCTGCTGCAAACTAACACACTCCATACCAACTGTATGTAGACCAAATCTGTCCATCCAAATGTAGACCAAAATCTATATAGATACAGAAAAAAATCTATGTAGATGGAAAACAAAGCATTTTTGCTTCCTTCCCACAATATGTATGAAGTCACTGCTTCATGAACACACCACACTAGTAACATTGAACTATTATTTGAGTAAAAAGCAGATAACCAGAGCTTCTCCAGAGGCTGTATAGGCTCCATATCATCTACTACCATTCTGCGATGGTTGTGAACAAAGAGACTTTTCTGAGTCTCTCTGGGTAACTTCAGAAAAGACAGAGTTAAATACAATGTTTCTCATTCATGATTTGACACAGTTACAGGTTTATTTCAGTTAGAATCCAGTTTTGGAGTTTCTTAATATTTCCATCACACCAAAACAACATAGATGATCAACTTGAGAAATCAGAAAAGACTTAGTTTCTACTTCTAGAGGTCTTCAGAAATTAGATGGGCTGCAGGAACAATCAGAAATAGAATTTCCAAAAACAGAATCAGAAAGAGAGCTGGGAAAACCCAGGAAGGTGTACAATTAAGAGATTAGAAAGTTATGTGATATATTGATTTTAATGGTAAAAATCTATTTCTTCTCTACTTCCCCCTATGATTCCCTACTCCTTTTCTCAACCCTGAATCCAGTCAACACAAAACACCTAATAAAGTCCTTAGGAGAGAGCAGTAGAAGGAAATCCAACTGGCTGTCCACTCTATTTTCCAAATTACAACTGTAATGTAGGACGGTCTTTGTCAAAATGAGAACCGATCCAAACTTTTTTTTTCCCAAGAAGCCTTGCTTAACATCTGTATTTACACCCAAATCCTTTCTTTCCTTCTCATCAGAATCCAGAAATCCATTCAGTGGCCCCATTATCACCAAACCCCGTGTCCTCTTTTAGACCAGCAGTTATTAGTGGTGGGAGTCCATTGCTCCTTCTTCCATGTACCTCCTCCCAATGTACACCATCAGTAATACACGGCATACAAAGTGGCTTAGGAAAGGACAACTATCTCTCAGCTACCTTCCTTCATATCGTTAACTGTGTCCTTCTATCCTCCCCATGGATGTACTCAGCTAACTCCTTCTCTCTGTCTTCTTACAACACCCCATGCTTGCTTCCTCTCATTCACCAGGGAGCTGCTCCATTCTGCTTCTTGCTCCTTAGGAAAATTAATCGGGTTTGTTTGTTTGTTTGTTTGTTTGTAGGAAAGAAATCAGATCATATGAAAGTTGCATCATGACTCAAAGTCCTGTGTTCTTATCCAAATATAAATCCATATCACTTCACCAAAACCCCTCTGCCTCACCCCAGCTCATGCATCATAGTGTATAACAAAAAGCCTCTGCCACCACTTTCTTTAAGGGACACCCTTTATCCCTATCCCCTTGTTCTTTCTAATCCCCAGGATGCTTTGTGATTTCTGTAATAACAAAAGAAAAAAGGACAAAGATAAACCAAAAGAATATAATGCAAAACTCATATTTTATCAATGTGGAATATACTGGTAAAGGAAATTTGCTTTTTCACATGATTTTGCTTAAACTAAGGTTAAAATTAATCTGCCTTTGGGAGGTAATAACACATGTCAATTGATAATGGACAGATGTTGCCCAAGAACTGCTGGAGGGCAAGAGAAAGACAACCTAGACATAAACATTTGCTACATATAATCAATTAAACGGGTATTGTGTATGTATAGGGTAGTCTGGGCTTCTAGTGTTGGGCTACTGCCCACAGCGTACACGCCTGTTGGGGGTAGGGAGTGTTGAGCAGACAACCATTTAAGACTCTAACAGCCTTTAAATTAAAAAGTTGGAAATATGTTTTATGATAAGAGCAAATTGCCTCTTAGAGATCCAGGAAGCCATACCCATTCCAGGCCTCTCCTCTAAACCTTTATTGATAAATAAACATAAACATCTATCATGAACATAAAATTTATAGATTAAGAACAGAGCCATCAGGTTTCAAGGTTTATTCAAACCTTGAAAGAACTGACTCATTTATAAAATACTTGGGACCTCAGAGAAGCCTTCATAAAATGTTTTAAAGACTTCTAGGCAGCCACACCCCAGGGGATTTTGGTAATCTTTCCTCTTACAGCCTGTCCTGACCTATAATCAATACCCACCACAACTTTTTAAGTTAGATAGTACACGTAGGGAGATACCTTCAGCAGCTGTAAAAATAGATATATGTCTCTTTGAGCATGGAGGAAGAAGACTCTCAAATCATCATGATGACAGGGGACCACCTTATCAAACTTGACCTGCTGTCCTGAAGTCCACACCAGTGTCCTCCCTAAGAAGATAGGACACAGAGACTTTCAGAATCTCCAGTGAGAAAGTGTGGCAAAACATGGAAGCAGTAGAGCCAGGTGGAAGAATTTTCATTCATTCAAACAAAATGTCTAAGCATACTATGTGCTGGACCCTGTGGGAAAGACAAAGATGAGTAAGGCAAGCTCTGCACCAGGTCAGAAAGAAAAGACCAGGAAGGACAGCAGGACAAAGATGCGGGAAGGACTCTGGAGGAGAAGTACCAAGGAAAAACCTCCCCTAGTTTATATTTTCCTCAGCAGAGCTGAGAACCTTTCTGGTCTGGAGGAGAACAGAGTGCAGGACTCAAATTCCTCTGACCCCAGAAAACTTGCCTGCCCTTCCCAAACTCACAAAGCCTCTAATCTGCAGTCCCCAATCCAAAGTCTAGCTCCAGTGCCATTAAATACCCTCTGCTCAAACACCAAAAAGTTAGACAGCCAGCAGCACTCCATCGCAACCTTCTTCCTCTCTGGTTCTGTCTCAGTTCTCTTGCCAACTCTATAAACAAGAGAAACCACTTAACCATGGCCTATTTCTGCCAATGAGGAGAGAAACACGAGAAGAAAGTGCAATCAAAACCCAGTGAGAGGAAAGGGCTTAGCCAAGTAGAGTCAGGGCTTAGAGTGGAGGTTAGCAGGGGACCCTCAGGGATTCGGCCCTTGGGAGAAGCAGGCCTTCTAGGAGTTGGAGCCTTCAGGGATGCAGGACATGGGATTGGTGGGAAAGGGGAGGGAGGTGGCTTAGAGGGAAACCAGGAAGAAAACTAGAAGTGGGCAATGGAAGACCAGTGTGTCCTTGCATGGGTGAGCAAGTGGACTGAGGACCTAAATGAGACTTTGTTGGAGACTTTGTGGGCAGCAAGATGTTGTTCATTTAGAAGTCAACAATCTTCCCCTGGTCCTGGTTGGCCCAAAGAGAGTGTGGAGAGCCAGGTGGAGCCCAGCCTGTGGTGATTTGGAGGCCATTTACAGATCCAGTTAAAAAGCCCACTGAAGAGCTCCTTAAACAAGCATAGAAGCACCACCACTCACCTGCCTCTCCCAGAAATTCCTACTGGGTTTCTCTACCACCACTATTCATTCCAGCTCCCTCACCCATGTTTCCCATCACTCCAGAAGTAAAACCAAAGGGGATTTGGCTTAAACTTTACCACAAGGGATTTACTGAAACAGGCATTCAGCATTCATAGAAAATTCCAACTGAATATGCATTGAAATTCTGCTGGAGAAAGTAAAGAAAAAGATGTACTCTCTGCCTAGAGAGCTTGCTGCTCTAGACATTCAAAATGTACGGCTTCCAAGACCCTGAAACATGACCAAAGGAAGGTACCACCTCTTTACCAGAATGATAATCTTCAAACAGAGGCAAGACTTCTCAGAGATGGAGAAGATGGGGCCTACTTAGAGACTGAGGGCTGAATGCACAAGTGATGGCCCAAGAAGGAATGGGTCTCAAGGAAAAGGGGAACTACTGCCTTCTCTTAGTAGTGCTGAAATGCCTCTAAACCCTAAATTAGGTTCCTTAAAGACTGGACTAGAGGTGGAGGGAAGGATTCAAGGGTAGTGGCATGTCTCTAAAGTGACAAAGTCTATAATAACTACACTAAGACAGAACATTAAAATTAGAGCAGTGATAATTGCTCCAAATCTTAAGTTCTAGTCAGAATCCAGTTTTGGAAATTCTTAACATTTCTATCACACCAAAACAAGATGATCAACCTGGTAAATCAGAAAAACCTGAGCTTCTCGTTCCAGAGGTCTTCAGAAACTATATCAGATACCAGGAAGAATCAGAATTACAATTTCCAAACAGGAATTATTAAAGAGAGCTGGGAAAATCCAGGGAGGGAGTAAAATTAAGGGATTAGAAAGCAATGTGATACGTTGATGTCAAAAGTAAAAATCCATTTCTTCTCCATTTCTCTCTACAATTCTATATCCTTTTTTTCTCAACCCTCAATCCTGTCAACACAGAATACCTAATAAAAGTCCTCAGGAGAAAGCAGTAGAAGGAAACCCATCTTCCTGTCCACTTTATTTTCCAAACTACAAGTATAATGTAGGATGACATTTACCTACAATAAGGAGTGATCCACACTCATTTTTTTCCAGAAAAGCCTTGTTAAACAGCTTCCCCCCTCCCCCTCAAATCCTTCCTTCCTTTTATGCACAGAATCCAGAAAGCCATCTAGTGTCCCATTTATCACTATACTCTATATCCACATTTAGAAAAGCATTTGTGAGTGGTCAGAGCCCATGGCTCCTTTTTCCATGTACCTCCTCCCAATATACATCCTCAATAATACAGGGCACACAAGGTGGCTTGGGAAAAACTATCTCCCTAGTTATCTTCCTTCATGTTTTAAATGTGTCCTGTCCTCCATGTAAGGACTCACATGTCTTCTCCTCTCTGTCTTCTTTCACCAGATTTTGCTTGGTCCTCTCATAGCCCTAGGTAATTGTTCCACACCTTCACCATCTTCCTTATCAAGTTCATTGCTTTGTTTTGCTTTGTTTTGTTTTGTTTTGTTTTGTTGTAGTAAAGACAGCAGATAATCTGGTTCATATGAAAGTTGTATTATGTTTCTAACTCCTGAGTTCTTAGCTAAATATAGATCAATATGGCTTTTCCATGAAGATCATCTGCCTCAACTCAGCTCAAGCAACACAAATTATAACAAAGAGCCTCTACCACCACTATTTAAGGGATACTGTATATCCCTCTTCCGTAGTTCTTTCTAGTTTACAATTGGCTTTATAATTTCTGTGATAATAAAAAAACAAGGGACAAGGACGAACCAAAAGAATATAATCCAAAAATTATATTTATCAACTTGGATGTGTTTGGTAAAGAAAAAAATGAATCTATCTTCTAGAGGCACTTCCACATATCAATTGACAATGGAGAAAATTTGCCCAGGAAATGCTAGAGGGCAGAGAAAGACAACCCAAAAATAAACATCTGCCACCTATAATCAATAAAATAGGTGTCACACGTGGATGAGTGCTGTCTGGACTTCTGGTGTTGGGGTATGGTGTACATGGCAGTGCGGTGGCAGGGAGAATGAACAACAGTTTAATACTCCAAGAGCCTTTAAAATTAAAGAGTTGCAAATACGTTTTTCAATAATACCAAATTACCTTTTGGAAACCCAGAGAGCCATACCTATTTTAGGCTTATCCTTCAAGGCTTTATCAATCAATAAATATGCCTATCATGAGCATAAATTTGATAGATTCTAAGAGAAAGAATCTCAAGTTTCTTGGCTAACTTAACACTGGCTCCTTTACAATACATTTGGGACCTCAGAGAATCCTTCATAAAGTGTTTTAAAGACCACTGGGAAGACAAACCCTAGGGAAACGTGGTAATTATTGCTTTTACAGCCTGACCTACCCTACAAGCAATCCCCAACACACCCTATTTAAAAATTAAATGATAAAGGGAGAGAGATACCTTCTGCAGCTGTAAAAATAGATATGTCTCTTTGAGCATGGAGGAAGTACCTCAAATCATTATGGTCAGGGGGAGCACCTTATCATACTGGACCTGCCATTCTACAAAGTCCACACCAATATCTTCCCTAAAAAGATATGACACAGACATTTTCAGAACTTCAAGTGGGAAAGTGTGGGAAAACATGAAGGACGTAGCAGAGCCAGGTAGAAGAATCTTCATTCAAAGAACATGTCTAGCATATTATGTGCTAGGCCCTGTGGGAAAGACTAAGACGAATAAAGCAAGCTCTGAACCAGGTCAGAAAAGAAAGCCAAGAAGAAGGGCAGGGCAAAGAGGTGAGAAGGACCCTGGAGGAAAAGCACCAAGAAATAACCTCCCTTAACTCATATCTTACTCAGCAAAGCTGAGACATTTTTGGCCTGGAAGAGAAGAGAGTGTAGGCCTCCAAATCACTCTGACCGCATCAAACCTGCCTGCTCTTTCCAAACTCACAAGGCCTATAATGTGCACCCCCAGTTCACAATCTAGCCATGAAATAACCTCTGCTAAAACCCCAGAGCACTTGGACACCCAGCAGCACTCCAAGCTCAGCCTTCTTCCTCTCTGGCTCTGTCTCAGCTTTCCTGCCAACTCTACAAATAGGAGAAATTACTTACCTATAGGCTTTTTGGAGGATAAGACAGGAGAAGAAAAAGAAAGTCAAATCCAGAGACAGGGAAGGAGCTTGGCCAAGGAGAGTCAGAACGAAGAGTGGAACTTGGAGGGTGCCCTCAAGAAGGTGGGGCCTATGGGGAGGCGGGGCCATCAGGAGACAGGGCCATGGGGGAGGCCACAGCCTGGAGGGGTGGGAAAGGGTGAAGGAGGTACCTTATATGGAATCCTGGAGGAAAGCTGGAGCTGGGCAATGGAAGACTAGTGGGACTCTGTCTGGGTGAGGAGGTGGACTGAGGGCTCAAATTGGACTTTGCTGGAGACTTTATTTGCAGCAAGATGTGAATTTAGAAGTAAATAAGTTTCCCAGGGTTCTAGGTATAGAGAAGGTCCTAACTGGCAGGAGAAGAGTGTGAGGAGCCAGGTGGAGCCCAGCCTGTGGGATTTGGAGGCCAGTTCCAGGAGCAGCTAAAGAGCACCCCTATAAACAATGATAGAGTCACATTCCCCAGCCACCTCTCCAACAATCTCTCACTATGTTCCTCTACCAGCACCATCCATCCCAGCACCCTCACCCACATGTCTCAAAACTCCAAGAATAAAACTAAAAGGAATTGGCTTATGCTTCATCATGAAGGACTTCCTGAGTCACTCATTCGTCATTCATAGCACATTCTAACTGAATATACATTGAGTATTGTGCTGGAGAAAGTAAAGAAAAATATATAGTTCCAGGCTACAGAGCTTCTTGCTCTAGACAATCATAACATAGTGCTTCCAAGACCCTGAAACAGACCGAAGGAAGGTGCCACCTCCTTTCCAGGATGGTAACCTTCAAATAGAGGCATGTTTGTCAGAGATGGAGAAGATGGGGCCTACTTAGAAAACAAAGGATGAATGCAAAAGTGATGGTACCAAGAAGGCATGGATGTCAAGGAAAAGGGGCAATGATTCCTCTACTTCACAGTGTTGAGATGTCTTTAAACCCTAAATTAGGTTCCTTAAAGAATTGGGTGGAAGTGGAAGGAGGGGCAAAAAGAGTAACTTCAGTTCCCTAAAGTCTACATTAAATATACTAAGACAGATCATTAAAACTGAATCAGAAAAAATTGTTTCAGATCTCATGATGAGTCTCCAACTGAGAAAAAAACTACAAATCACATTGGCCCTGCCCTAACACATCTCCAGTAGGCAAGACCAAGGGTGCTAATTGAGCATCTGGTTTGTTCCAGGTGCTATATTATGTGGTGGATGAGTGGCCCAGCCAGACTACAGAGCCAAGATTCCTAGAGGCAAAGGAGACAGGCAGGATTTGGAAGGATGGCTGTCATGACAGAACAGTAGGGGAGGGGCACCTGGGTATTTGATTTGTGTCTGTTACAATATTAGGCTGTCTTACCCTGCCCCAAACTGGGATTTTTCCCAGATGTGCATCTGCTTTGAGGGAAAGAAGGGTATAAGAAGAGGGTCTCTTTGTCCTTGCATCTGGTCACAAACACAATCCTTTCAACTTTCTCCCTATGCTACACACTGCCTCCTCAGTAGAGGCTAGGGGAAATACCAGGGCCCTAGACAATCACCAGAGAAGTAAGACAACTTGTCCAGGGCTGAGGGAATGCAGAGGATGCAGAGTTGATGCCATAAGTGTCTCCTGGTGGGGAGGGGGGAGGACAGAATGGGGAACCTGGAAGTTAGAGTCCATCCAGGTGATTTCACATGAAGTGTCTGAACTCTGAGGGGTTAGAGGAGGGAAGAGGAGAAGAGACAGGGGTGTGAGTCAGAGACAGGGGAAGAGGATGAAAGACACAGAGATAAGAGAAGCAAGGAAGAGAGATGGATTAGAGGGCAAGAGAGAAAACATGGATGGAGGGACAGCAAAAGGAGACAGATAGGAGGAGATGTGGGTGGAGAAACTAAAAGGCACACAGGGTGAAACTCACAAAGATGTGATGGAAGAGACACCTTCAGAGACTGATAGAGGGAAGCAGGGAGGGAAACAGCCAGAAGGAAAGCTAAGGGCAGACTCAGTCTTGGAAAATCTCAGCACAAACTATATGGAGTCAAAGAGAAAGGCCCACAGATAGACAGATTTGCCTGACAGAGGTGAAGGTAAAGGAGGCAAAGTAGGAAGGAAGAAGACAGGGTTGCAAGGAGGGAGGAAGGAAAATGACAAAGGGAGAGAAGGAGGCAAGTGTGGAGCAGGAGGAGGGAGCCAGGCCAGGGAAGGGATGTATATTTGCTTTATGATCCTCTTCCACTGCACCTGATCCCTGCTGAGTCCAGTCCCCTCTCAGGTGCTGCTGGGTGGTGGGTGTGCCCAGAAAGAAGCTGAGAGGGTGAAGCTGCTGCCATCACTGCCCCATGTTCCCTCCCAATGCCAACCTGGGGATCCCAGAGGCCCCTACATGGGTGTGAAAACTGCCTCCCTTACCCTCTCCGCAATATATATATATATATATATATATATAAATCAAAAGAGGCCTGAAGCCCAGCCCTAAATTTCTCAGAATAAGTGCAGCCTGGCACAACTGTAGAAATGGAGAGTTTGAGCCAATGAGAAGGAGAAACAGAGGCAGGCATGCAAGTCATGCTTACAAGCTCTGGAGTAAGTGTTGGGGACAGACTAGTCATGGATCCCATGGAGAAAAGTGAGGAGAGGTTAAGGACTGGGACAATGTCTGTATTGAGAACTAAATAAGCACCATGCACAGTATAAGCAAAATAGGATATTCGAGACCGTCCATTAATGTGGAGTCAACAATGTAGACACTTCTGAGCAGTCACGATCAATGTCTTCAAGCAGCTCTGAACTAAAGGGCTCCCACAAACATACACATGAAATCCACAAAAGAAGAAACTCAGGCAGATAATAGAGACTTTGAGGCCAATGTACATGCTGAATCTAGGTTATAAGAGACAAGTGATGAACAACCATCCAACTGTGTGAAGATGCAAGACTTAGCATGGCAGGCTGGACTCTGCCTTTTTCCCAAGGCTTTCTTGGGGCTCTGCAAAGACTGGCTCCTCCATCTCCCCTCAGGGCCAGGGGAGACCCTAACAACATTAACTCAAGCAATCTAAAGGGGAGTTGTTCTCCCAGTCACCATCCCTGACAGCCATATTTGAAGGTCCCAGGTACCAGATATCTGATTATAACTAGAGTCCAAGAAGGCTCTTTAGCAGCAGGAGGGAGGGTTGAAAGGGAAACTTCTGGAGAATCCTGCAGAGAAAAGACCAGAGAGAAAAATATACCAGGTCCATTCCACCACATGGACACTTATAAGTTTAATAAAGTTCAAAATACCCAGGGTTTCCATTTAATTAAAGCCCGGAACTGGGTAATTATATTTCTTCTCCAAGTTCTACCCTTTACCCCCCACCTCACCCATGGACACACATCTTCTATAGAACACATTGAACCAGAAACTGGACTTTAAAAACTTCCTCCACTAGAGAGATGGTCTTAATTTCAGCAAAGAAATTTACAAGACAATTTGGAAAGTATTTCCTTAGACCTAGGGTTGGAAAATACTAGAACCAGAGAAACACATGTGCGCGCGCGCGCGCGCACACACACACACACACACACACACACACACACACAGTATCCAGTATAAAGGAAACCCTCTCTTGACTGGTATTCCTTTTTCTGTGGTATTTACCTCAAGATGATGTATCCCAATCAGGGAACAAAATATAGTCTCCCTAAACATTAGGAAATTAATTCCCTTCTAACCCTTAGTTCCTGGAGGGAGATGATTGTTTCCCTCCCCCAGTCATGGAAAACACTCTGAAGAAGGATCACACAGCCTATAGGTAGGAACCACACATGCAGATGCCTAGATTGCTGTTATATACCCCCAAGGCCTCCCTCTCCTGTTTTATCACAATCTTTCTGCTCCCTGTAGTGTCTATGCTTTGGACTCACACTGTGACTCAGCACAGAGGGAAGCAAAGCAACCCAAGGAAAGAGAACACAAGACCCTTTATTCTGGGATGTGAGAAGAAAGACACACAAGACAAGAAATCCTGGCAGAGAAAAATGCATATAGATTGATAGAGTATGTCAGATTCTACCAGTACTGAGGTACCTATGGAAAGGAGGATAGAAATAGAGATTGAGAACACAAAGCAAGATCAGAGGAAAGGAAATGCCAGATTTTGAGGATGGGGGCATGCAAAATACTAGGCAGACAAGAGGCTGCTGTGTTCAGCAGGTGTGGAGAGAATACACTGAGAAGACATCAAAGATGAAGATGATGATGGTTTAAAATGCCTAATGAATTCATATTTATAAATATAAATGTACACAGGTCTTTGGCATAAATTTATTTTTATCCTCAATAACAGGCTACAGAAGCAGGTATCAGAGCCGCTATTTTACAGATATGGAAACTAAGGCACAGAGAGATTAAATAACTTGCCTCAAGTCACAGAACTGGTAAGGGAGGATCAAAGAATCAAATAACTGTACTGTGGTACCCCCTCCTGCAGGCTCTGCACTGGGAAGCACCCAGGATTGGGACCTGTTGTGTGAGGGAGAAGTTACTCCCCAGAGGGCAAAAGACCTGCATCCTGGGGCCCTTCTCAACATGTTCTGCCCAGGAGAGCTTGGCCAAGTTGAGGCCTCATCTTGGAAATGGGGAAGTCATGCTTTACCTTCTGAAGATGAACGACTAAACCAGGTCATTTATTGAAGACTTTTAAGCTTTAAAACACAGAATTCAGTCCATGGAAGGGGTGGGTAAGGGGATAGCCAGGATAAAGGTCTCAAAGACTTCAGTATTCCCATTACCCCTCCCCATCCCCAGTCCTGTCTCCCTCTCCCTCTTTCTGTCTCCTGACCCCCAGGAGCCTCTGTCCCCACTGTCTAGGCCCTGGCAACTGTCTCTCCCTACCATGGCTCACTAGCCCATGCAGTCCAGACTCAGCCATCCTCACAGTCTAAGAGGTCAGAGACATCAGCCTAGCTTCCCAGCCAAGAGCACTGGGCCTCTCTGTCTTGGCTCTCAGCCTCATCTTACTAGCTGCCCAGGGCCTCCCACAGGACAGGGCCCTGCTCCTCCATATGGGTTTCAACTCAGTGTGCAGCACACATAAAGGGTAGAATGTGTGACTCACTGTATTTTTTTTCGTGATCTGTACAATTTATGCACAAGACAGGGACCAAGCCTGGGACCCTGCATCCCCTAAAAATATAGGTATATCTACAAAATATAGGCGATGTATCTCCCCATAACAGGGAGAAGACAGTTAGGGAGCCTCTGAGATCAGTGTGTATGAGGGGAGAGGGTTCATTAGTGTAGGGGCTGAAGACACCACTGGTAGGGATGGGGGTTGCATAAGAGACTTAGAAATAGGTCAAGAAGATGGAGGAAAGGGTGACTTCAGGCCCTAGGAACCCAAGAGCCAAGTGTAGAGGACAGGGCATAGAGCAACAGAATGAAGGCCACATAGAAGAGGATGAAGCTGTCAGACCAGAGAGGGCCAGAGGGGTGGGGAGGAGCCCAGCCCTCTACCCACTTCACAGCCTCCAGGGTGGTCCACAGCCCCTGTGGGGACTGTGGGGAACTAAGAAAGAAACCCAAGGGACATCATTTGAACCTAAAGTGTACTGTGAGGTTTAGTGTCAGGAAAGCAGGCAGCTGGAGGGAATCCATCTTTAGTGGGGCAGTGCTTTCCTTTAGAGATCCCAGGGCCCCTGAAGGAGCCAAGATGGCACAACTGCATGAAAGTTTTTTTGTGTGTGTCTCACACCCATGAAACACAGCCAGATCAATAATAAACCATCCTGCACATCTGGAAAACCGATTTGATGATAAACTCAACAATCTGCACAACCTGAACCACAGAACTCAGCAGGTATATGATACAGAGAGGTGAACTGGGGGAGAGAGAAACCACAGAGGGCAGAGTGCTGTTTTTTTGTGGAGAGAGGATGGAGATAGGGGAGAGTATGGGAAAAGCACCCCCCCAAAAGCAGCTGGAGAGAAAGTGGAAAAGTGGAAATAGCTTCAGGGATTGAACTAAAAATGGAGAAAGGAGAAAGGAGAAGGTTTAAATTCCATTAAGACTCTATAAACAGGGGAGCACAGAGTCTGAAACACCACATCTCATTACCTGGTGTGCTCTGGAGGGAAGGGTGTATCCCCAGGAGCAGAAAGTGAGGTCCGAGGGGTCCTTGGGTCACACAGGGAGAGGTGGTGGCTCCTCTGCTGGGAGGACATTTGGTAGAGGCTGGGTAGCTACCCCACAGGCAAAGGTGACAGCAAACCCCAGAGAACAACCACATCAGCTGGTGCTGGAACAAGGACATTAAGGGGGAAGCCTGGTGACAGATGTGTCTTGTGATTTTCCATAATCCCTGAAATGTTGCTGCTACACGATCATGTAAACTTTTTCTGGAGTGGCTGGCACCAGCCACAGTCTTGGGATTGGCAGCAGCATGGGCCTGTGAAAGTTCCTAGGTGCAGCCAGCACTTGGCCATTGCTCTGTGAGACACTCCTACAGAGGGGCAGAACGGGTCAAAGCCACAGTCCCTCAGAAGTAAGGGGGCAGGAAAAACAGCTGCTTCTGAAAAAAAACTCAGGAGGGAGGTGCTGCCTGGGAGCCTGACTGCTTGGTCATGGACAGTGTAAAAGTGGGGAGTGGACAAAAGCCAGAGACAAAGGATGGGTGTCCGATTGCTGATTGGGAGAACAGAGTTCCGATACTAGAGAATGGGTAGCTGGGTGACTCCATTTTCACCCCTCTCGTTCATGCCATGCGCACCTACAAGCACCACAACAATCCACCCCAATAAGCTAAGCAGCGCCATCTCTTGGAGAATGGAGCCAATTGCACTAAGACCTGCACAATGGGGTCAACCTCACACTTCAGGAACACCACACTTCAGAAACCTCACACTTCAGGAACACCATCTGTCTCTCCATCTGCTTCATTTATGGACTATAAAGTGCTTCATAGTTTGATGTCTAGGGGAAAATGATGCAATACAATCGTATTTCAGTCTGTTCAGTGATCCCTCTCTTCATTTTTTTCTTTTCTTTTTCTTGAATACAGAAATAGAAAAAAATATTTTTATTTTCAGTTTTTATTAAAAATATTTCTCCTTAATTTTTACTGTTTTTGTCAATTTTTCAAATTCTATTTTACTTCCATTATTCCATATTATTCTACTTCATTGTATTCATTTATTTTTCAAATTTTCATTTTCCTTTTTTCCCCCTTTTGTTCTCTAATCTATCAAGCTCCTTTCAACGCCCAGACCAAACACATCTAGGATCTACCATCATTTATTTGATTTGTGTGTGTGTGTGTGTGTGTGTGTGTGTGTGTGTGTGTGTGTGTTTTTAAGTTTTTAATTTTAATTAGTTTTACCTCATTGATTCCTTTTCTCCCTTCAAAATGATGAAACAAAGGAATTTACCCCAAAAGAAAGAGCAGGAAGAAACAACAGCCAAGGACTTAACCAACACAGATGCAAGCAAGATGTCTGAACCAGAATTTAGAATCATGATAATAAGAATACTAGCTGAGGTCAAAAATAGATTAGAATCCCTTTTTGTGTAGATTAAAAAAAGTAAATCTATTCATGATGAAATAGAAAATGCTATAACTGAGCTACAATCTCGAATGGATGTCATGGCGGCAAAGATGGAAGAACCACTGCAGCAAATCAGCAATATACAGGACAAATTTATGGAGAATAATGAAGCAGAGAAAAATAGGGAGATTAAGGCAAAAGAGCCTGATTTAAGAATTAGAGAAATCAGTGACTCATTAAAAAGGAACAACATCAGAATCATAGGGGTCCCAGAAGAGGAAGAGAGAGAAATAGGGGTAGAAGGGTTATGTGAGCAAATCATAATGGAAAACTTTCATAACCCGGGGAAAGACACAGATATCGAAGTCCAGGAAGCAAAGAGGACCCCAATTAGACCAACAAAACCCAACCATCAACAAGGCACATCATAGCCAAATTCACAAAATACTCAGGCAAGGAAAGAATCATGAGAGCAGCAAGGGAAAAAAATCTTTAAACTACAAGGGAAGACAGATGAGATTTGCAGCAGACCTAGCCACAGAAACATGGCAGGCCAGAAATGAGTGGCAGGATATATTCAATGTGCTGAATCAGAAAAATATGCAGCCAAGAATTCTTTATCCAGCAAGGCTGTCATTAAAAACAGAAGGAGAGATAAAAATTTCCCACACAAACAAAAATTAAAGGAGTTTGCGACCACTAAACCATCCCTTCAAAAAAATTTAAGGGGGACTCTCTGAGGGGAGAAAAGATGAAAATACATACATACATACATACATACCAAAAGGAACAAAGACTAGAAAAAACCAGAGAACACAACCAGACATTCCAACTCAACAAGCAACATAATGGCAATAAATTCATATTTTTCAGTACTCACTGTAAATGTCAATGGACTAAATGCTCCAATCAAAAGACATAGGGAAACAGAATGGTAAGAAAATAAGATCCATCTATATGCTGTTTACAAGAGACCCACTTCAGACCTAAAGACACCTTCAGATTGAAAGTAAGGGGATGGAGAACCATCTATCATGCTTAATGGTCAACAAAAGAAAGCTGGAGTGGCCATACATATATCAGACAATCCAGACTTTAAAATAAAGACTGTATCAAGAGATGTGGAAGGGCATTATATCATAATTAAAGGGTCTATCCACCAAGAAGACCTAACAATTGTAAACATTTATGCTCCAAATGTGATGGCACCCAAACATATAAATCAATTAATCACACACATAAAGAAACTTATCGACAGTAATAGTATAAAAGTAGAGGACTTCAACACCTCAATTACAACAATGGACAGATCAGCTAAACAGAAGATCAACAAGGAAACAGTGGCTATTAATGACACACTGGACCAAATGGACTTAACAGACATATTTAGAACATTTCATCCAAAAGCAGAGGAATACATATTCTTCTCCAGTGCACATGGAATGTTCTCCAGAATAGATCACATACTGGAAAATAAATCAGCCCTCAGAAAGTACAAAAAGTCAAGATAATACCCTGCATATTTTCAGACCACAATGCTATGAAACTCAAAATCAACTACAAGAAAAAATTTGGAAAGATAACAAATACTTGGAGACTAAAAAACATCCTACTAAAGAATGAATGGGCTAACCGAGAAGTTAAAGAGGAAATGAAAAAGGACATGGAATCCAATGAAAATGATAATACCACATTCCAAAACCTCTGAGATACAGCAAGGGTGGTCATAAGAGGGAAGTATATAGCAATCCAGACCTTCCAAAACAAGGAAGAAAGGTCTCAGATACACAACATAACCTTACACGTTAAGGAGCTGGAAAAAGAACAGCAAATAATACCCCAAACCAGCAGAAGACAGGAAATAATAAAGAGTAGAGCAGAAATCAATGCTATCGAAACAAATAAACAACAACAACAACAACAACAACAACAACAACAACAAATAGAACAGATCAATGAAACCAGAACCTGGTTCTGTGAAAGAGTTAACAAAATTGATAAACCTCTAGCCAGTTTGATCAAAAAGTAAAAGGAAAGGACACAAATGAGTAAAATCAAGAATGAAAGAGGAGAGTTCACTACCAACACAGCAGAAATACAAACAATAATAAGAGAATATTATGAGCAATTATATGCCAGTAAAATGGGGAATCTGGAAGAAATGGACAACTTCCTAGAAACATATACACTACCAAAACTGAAACAGGAAGAAAGAAAATTTGAGCAGACCCATAACAAGTAAAGAAATCGATTAGTAATCAAAAACCTGACAAAAAACAAGACTCCGGGGACAGATAGCTTTCCAGGGGAATTCTACCAAACATTTACGGAAGAGTTAATACCTATTCTCCTGAAGCTGTTCCAAAAAATAGAAATGGAAGAAAAACTTCCAAACTCTTTCTATGAAGTCAGCATTACCTTGATTCCAAAACCAGACAAAGACTCCACTAAAAAGAAGAACTATAGTCCTGGACCACTTTCTTACACCATACACAAAAATAAACTCAAAATTGATGAAAGACCTAAACGTAAGACAGAAAGCCATCAAACCCTCGAGGAGAAAGCAGGCAAAAACTTCTTTGACCTTGGCCACAGAAACTTCTTACTCAACATGTCTCTGGAGGCAAGAGAAACAAAAGCAAAAATTAACTATTGGGACCTCATCAAAATCAAAAGCTTCTGCACAGTGAAGGAAACAATCAGCAAAACTAAAAGGCAACTGATGGAATAGAAGATATTTTCAAATGACATATCAGATAAAGGGTTAGTATCCAAAATCTATACAGAACTTACCAAACTTAACACCCAAAAAACAAATAATCCAGTGAAGAAATGGGCAAAAGATATGAGTAGACACTTCTTCAAAGAAGGCATCCAGATGGCCAACCGACACATGAAAAAAATGCTCAACATCACTCATCATCAAAGATGAATGGCAAAGACAAATCAAAACCACAATGAGATACCATCTCACACCTGTCAGAATGGCTAATGTTAACAACTCAGGCAACAACAGATGTTGGTGAGGATACAGAGAAAGAGGATCTCTTTTTCATTGTTGGTGGGAATGCAAGCTGGTGCAGCCACTCTGGAAAACAGTATGGAGGTTCCTCAAAAAAAATAAAAATAGAACTACCTTATGACCCAGCAATTGCATAACTAGGTATTTATCCAAGGGATCCAGGTATGCTGTTTTGAAGGGGCACATGCACCCCAATGTTTATGGCAGCACTATCGACAATAGCCAAAGTATGGAAAGAGTCCAAATGTCCATCAATGGATAAATGGATAAAGAATATGTGGTGTGTGTATATATATATATATATATATATATATATATATATATATATATATATATATAATGGAGTATTACTTAGCAATCAAAAAGAATGAAATATTGCCATTTGCAACTACGTGGATAGAACTTGAAGTTATTATGCTAAGCAGAATTAGTCAGAGAAAGACAAATATCATATGACTTCACTCATGTGAGGACTTTAAGACACAGAACAGATGAACATAAGGGAAGGGTAGCAAAAATAATATAAAAACACGGAGGGGGACAAAACATAAGAGACTCTTAGATATGGAGAATAAACAGAGGGCTACTGGAGAGGTTGTGGGAGGGGGGGTGGGCTAAATGGTTAAGGAGCATTAAGGCATCCACTCCTGAAATCATTGTTGCACTATATGCTAACTAAATGGGATGTAAATTTTAAAAAATAATAATAAATTAAATAAATAAATAAATCTAGGCTTTAAATAATTCATTAAAAAAAAAAGAAATACCAGGGGCCCTGTGTGTGTGTGTGTGTGTGTGTGTGTGTGTGTGTGTGTGTGTACCTGATATGCAGGGAGTGGAGAGGAAGATGTGAGTCTGAGGCTTCAGAAGTCCAGGTTCTGTCTGGAGGTAAGACTATTGGGGGAGATGTACTCCCAGATCCCCTGCAGCCCCAGCAGATAAAGCCCATGACTGCAGGGACAGAGGGTGGCCAGCACTACCACCACAGGTAAATGCAGGCTGGACTTTGGGCAGCCTCCATCCTCCCTGGGATTGACTTTGCTTGGTCCAGTCCACAATTCACATGGCTTCCTGTGTTCTGGGTTCAGTCCAGTACCCACCCTCCCTTCTTGTCCACACTCATGGACATTTCCTGTGCTCAGAACTTAGAGCACTTAGAACTTAGAACTTAGAGCAACTTAGGCTGAACCATACGAAATTCCTGATATTCAGTTGGATTTGGTTTATACTGTCTATTAATTTTTCTTTTCTCTCTTCTTAATATCTTTTTGACTCCAGGCTAAGGCGACAGGGGAGCAGACTGAGGAAGGACAAATAACAAAAGCTAAAGTTTATTGAGTGCCTACTATGTGCCAAGTATGTTGCATCCTGACCACAGCGCTAATTCTCCCTACAGTCCCAGGAATTATTTCCTGTTGCCCCTGCAATTATTTCCCACCTTTTACAGGTGAGTGAGTCCAGGTGAAGAGGCTCCATGGGAGGAACAGGGCTGGGATTCCAGCTCAGCCCAGGACCTCCTGCTTTACCACAGCCCCCCACCAACCAGGGGAGTCCTGGCAGAGACTGGGAGTCAGAAGGCAATGCAGGCAGCTACACAACAGGAAGGGGGAGGAGGAAACAGACCAAAATGGAACTCTGGAGGGGGCAGAAGAGCCCCCATGGAAGGAGTGGGGGCAAAGCCCAGAGATCACACCTGAAACCAACATGAAAAAGGGCAATCTAAGGAAGAACCTGGGCAGGGACACACCCAAGCCTCTGACCAGAATTGTAGGTGGTGGCAACCATGGGCAGAATGCAGTAGGGTGGACAGAGGACCTGTGGGGGGAGGCCAAGGCAGGTGTAGACAGAGCAGAAGGGTGGTCACAGAAGGAACTCTGCTATAGAGCCTAGGGCACTAGGTAGAGAGTTACAGTAGAGGCATGGGTGACAAAGATAAAGTCCATGCAAAAGGATGAAAAGCAAGAGCGGGGAGCAGAGACCCTGTGGGATGGATGTGGGACTGAGACACAGGGTTAGAGACAGTGCTCAGAGAGGGGGAGCAGGAGTCAGCCTCAAAGAGCACTGGGGAAGGTGAGGATGTGGGAAGGCTTGAAGGTGAGGGTGGGCGTGCGCACGCGCACACACACACACACACCCTTCCAAGAAAGGAGCAATTGGCTCCTAAATCCCAGTGAGCATCCCCAGCCCCATATCCCCAAACCCTGGGAGGCTTTTGGAGGTGATGAAAGGCAGGGCCACAGTGCTTGGTGGAGGGTGGGGAGAGGGACATCATGAATGTGTGTATGTCCTTCTGTGCCTGGCAGGCCTGTGGATACCTGAGAGTATGTGTGCATGTGAGTGCACCTGCTCCAAGGAGCAGCCTGTGCCTGCAGGACTCTTTGTCTGCCTGTTGGCCACCTGGGTCTTCTTGAGCCCCCTCTCCCCCCAGGGGGACTCTGTACCTGGTGTACAATTTTCTGGCCTCTCTGGACATAGCTGTTTCCCATTTTGTTGTTTGCCTTGTCAGGACCTCAGCAGGGATGGATGGAACCAGTGGAAGGAAAGAGACAGAAGGTGATGCTTGGGCAGCCAGGGCTCCCCCATCTCCTGCAGACACATGCACACACACAAACACACCCATGCACACATGCTTCCCTCCACTGCGTGCAGCCAAATAAAATACACAAGATGCACCTGACATACCATTCACATGTTACCGTAAGGAGACACACAAATGAACAAAGGCGCTCAGACATACTGACATACCAAACACCCACACAGATGGAAAGACAGGCACCTGGGACACAAAGCCACTTGGCACAAAGTGACCTGATGTATATCTTGCCCCCACCCCCTAACACACACACACACACACACACACACACACACACACACACACACACAGAAGACATACAAACTTGGGTACTCCTCCATGCCATTGTGCCAATACACATCTTAGGGCACACTCCAGGGTTCCCCAACACCTCTCCCAGCAAATTCAGAACCTCTAGCCTAGCCATAAGATCTGCACCTCTCCACTCCGTTTCAAGCTGGTTCCCAATCCAATTTATTCCAGACCACCAATACAATCTTCTACTTGCCTTATGGTTTGCTCATCCTGCTTCAGAATCAACAGAGAGAAGCTCTCTTCCTCTTTTCCCCCTCTGTCCAGTGTCCTGTTAGGTTTCTCCTTCTATACCCCACTCTAGAGTCCCCTCCTCCAGGCAGCCTTCCCTGAACTAACTGGCCTTGATTCTGAATTTGTCTTTGTCCTTTGCATTTGTTGGTCTGTGCTGACTGTCATTAGGTAACTTTGCATATCAGTTGGCAGGGAGGGAACTGTAAGCTCCTAAAGGGCAGGACCACTAGACCCAGTATTTCAGGCAAATGCAGTTCTCACCCTCCAGTACCAGGCTGGGAATGTTCCCAGAAGCATTTCACAAATGGACAGGAACATTAATCTGGGCTCCAGCAGCCACCAGGAATGTCTCCCTCTGTCACATGCTGCAAGTGTCTCCTTCACAATGACCTTTCAGAGCCATTTTGGGGGAGGGCATATCCTCCACTCTGTCTTCCCACATTCACCTGGTTTTTAACTAGAAATATGGCTTCCCAGCTGGGTCCTCACCTTATTCTCCAGCCCCGGAGAAAACTTGGCAATTCTGAAAAATCAGATCGACCCCAAAGACAAACATGTGTCTCTGGTGAGGATGCTCAGGGCTGTGCTGCAGGCTGTGAAGCCAATCCCCGCAGAGGATACCAGGTGACCAGGCACCTGCAGCAGCAGTTGTAAGTGCTCCCGTGAAGAAGATGCTTGTGTGGAATAGGTTCACTGTACTTAAAACATGAGAGAGAGAAGGTCACCCTAAAAAGCACTCACTGCCCACCTCCCCACCTCCCACAGGGTTGTTTCATCCAAACCCAGCCTCTCTGGGAAGACAGGTGCCCTGCTTTCTCCCCCTTTCCCCTCATCTGCTTCTCAACAGCCTCTCTCTCCCTGCCCCTCTCTCCCTCCTGCAGTGAGAGGCTCCCTCCCTTTCCCTGTGTCTCTATACACCAGCCTCCATCACATTCCTTCTCCTGATCTGTCTCCCTCTGTCTTCTGCCCACTTCTCTACTCTCTGTTCCACTCTGAGTTTCTCTGCCTCTGATCTCAGTCGGGGCTCTGCCAATTCTTCTCCATCTCAGTCTTTCTCTAACTCACATCTTGTTTCTGTTCTCCCCCCTCCACCTCCACTGCTCAGAGCAATCTTGCAGAGGGAGGGTGTGGGGTCTCCTTCAGCACCACAGGACTAGGTCATATTGTATGGATCTCTAAATTGTTGTGTTCCTGTCACACACACACACACACACACACACACACACACACACACACACCAGCAGCAGCAGCAGAGACCTTGACTCAGAGTCTGTATCCCACTCTCTTCAACCTCTACCTTCCCTTTCTCACTGCCTCCCCCTCTGGCCCCCACCTCCTTTCCCTTCTGTGTCTCCCTCTCCCTCCCTCTCTGTGCACTTCTCTATCGCCTCAGCCCTGGCCCCATGTACATGGATCTGTCTTTGGATCTGGGTTCATGGCTTTCCCACCTCCTGAGCCTGGGCCTACTCATGTATCTGTGACCATGTGTATTTCCACTATCTATGGCCTCTGGGTGTCTCTCTGTGTCTGTCTTGGATCTTTCAATCTGCTCCCTGGATGTTCCTCTCTTCCCTCTCTCCTGTCTCTATCTCCCTATCTCTCTATTCCACTTTGGACTGTCTACCTCTCTTGACTCTGTGTCTTGTTCTCTTGGACTTTCCAGGGTGCCCAGACTGCCTCTGCCTTCTTGGTCCCACTCTGTCAGTCCTGCCTTGAATTTATTGGGCCTTGCTGTCCCTCTCCCTGTCCCTGTGTCTGTCTGCCCTCTCCTCTGCCTCCCAGTGCTGCCCTGCAGCTCCTAGGGTGAGCTATTCAGAGGGAGCAGAGGGGACTGTGCATGCAGCCCTTCATGTGAAAGATGAAAGGCTGGAAAATTAGGATGCAGCACAGGCTCTGACTACAGCCCTCTGCTCCTCATCAAATATTCTCCAGGACTTGAGATTCGCCTCACCTCCCTGCCAGTTGGCCTTCACCCTCCCCAGTTTATCCACTATAAGCCACTGGAAATTCTGGGAGGGCACTTAAGGTCCCCGTAGGCCAGGTATCTATGAGTCTGGAACATTCTGTGAGAAGAGGAATGAGGAGAGGCAGGAGGCCCATTGCAGATGCTTTGCCTGGGGGGGGGGGGGAGGGTGTGTGTAGAACAGAAATACTGAGAGCTTTGCCTCTGCATCCCAGGTGAGAACTGCCCAGCTGCTCCTTGCACCCCTCATACAGGCACATGTGGGGCAACGAGTCCAGGAAGGAGATGTGGATGGTCTTCAAATAAGGGAAGGGGAACAGAAAATGTGTATCCCTCTAAAATCCCCTATGACACCTGTAACTCTTCCTTGTACATAAGAATACTCAATAAAGTCCTTGGATCATATTTTACCAGATTTTCCAAAATAAGTGCCTAAATCAATGGAACTCAATCCCTTTCAGTATTCCTTCCCACCCCCATCCCCACTCACTCACCCCCAGCAAGTCAGTATCTGTCCCCAGGACAGTTTCCCCTGCCAAGCCTTCCAAGCACCCCAGTGATCATGGGATCCCAGCGACAATCCCAGTGGATTGCATCCCCTCTTTCTCCATCACTTACCTTATGTCCCTCCCTCCTCCTCACCCCCTTACCCACCCAATGCAACTTTGTTCCCTGGTTGTCTCCCCAAAGACAGGCAGTCACTAATGAGCACTAAGCACTAGAAGGGGAGGGTCAAGGGCAGCCTGGTTGGTGGGAGGGGACTCCAGAGCTAGCAGATAAGGAGTCACATCAGCATCTGTCAAATATGTCATCTCCCTCCAGCATCCCGTCTCTTGCCTCCTGGCTCCTGCCAATCCATCTCCCTGCTGAGACTGAGGGACTGGGCTCAGGTGCAAATTCTCAGAGGCCTAGACACATAATTCCTGGTCTGCTCCAGACCCATTTTCTCCAGAAATGTCACCAGACCATGTTGTCTTTCTTTGAAAACTCCCAATGACCCTGGGTAGCTAAGGTTATAGATGGAACCCAGGGAGGAAGAGAAATTGCTCTCTGCTCAATATGTTGATCTCAGCTCCCTGTCTCTACCACATATCCCCAAAAGCCAAAGTTAAAAATCAGGCAATAGTAAGGAGGATGAAATCTCAGGAAGACTTCCCCAGCCTTTAAGAGGTTGTGAATGCCTCCAGAAACCAGGGGACATGAGGGGGAAAGGCACTCTTGGAGGACTATAGATCACTTCTCCTGATTCATATGTAATTTCCACCAGGTGGCAAGGAACAGGGCCTTGAGCACTTGAGGGGAACCTTCTCAGCAGGACCTGCGAAGGGCTTGATGGCCACAAGAGGGCAGCATAGGACAGCTCTCCAAGCACAGCCAGCCCTGGGCCCTGGGTCCTGAGATAGGGCAGGGCTGCCCAGGCTGGGTAATCCTTGGTACCAGCAAATTCCCATGATTTTCTAATTCAGAAAACCGTCCTGCAGCACTTACCACTAGCATGCTTTATTACCTTTGGCTCCTAAAACACCATCACCCACTCCAGTCCCCTTCATTTTACTGGTCCCCAGTATTTGGGCTGATGGCAAACAGAATGGCTTTCCCTTTATGGTTGTACAGCAGGTGACATCCCAGCTCACACAAGTGTTGCTTCACAAGGTCCCAGCTGATAACTAGAGCCAGAATTGGAACTACGTTTTCTTGATTCCTAATCCAGGGGTCTTCCAATTGGTGCTGCTACTCCTAAAAAAGCATACTTCATAGACACCAGGGGGAAGCCAGCTCACAGCACTTGGTTTAAAAAACTCACATCAAGGGAGGACCCAAGATGGCAGAACAGCATGGAAATTTTCTGTGTCTCGTGTCCATGAAATACAGCCAGACCAACACTAAACCATCCTACACACCTAGAAAACTGAGTGGAGGATTAACACAACAATCTGCACAATCTGAACCACAGAATTCAGCAGGTACGTGGCGCAGAGAGGTGAATTTGGGGAGCAAGAAGCCAATGACGGTAGGTAACGGCTTTTGCGGGCAGAGAGAGGACAGAGACTGGGTGGGGGAAGAATACAGGAAAAGCACCCCTCCCCAAAAGCAGCTGGAGAGAAAGTGGAAAATTGGAAACAGACACAGGGACTAAACTAAAAAGGGAGAAAGGAGAGGTTTTAAATTCCATTAAGACTGTAAACAAGGGGAGTGCAAAGTCTGCAACTCCACAGCTCGATACCTGGTGGTGCTCTGGTGGGAAAGGCGAATCCCCAGGAATAGAGTGGAGTCCGGGAGGTTCTCGGGCCACAAGGGGAAAAGCGGTTCCACTGCTGGAAGGACGTTTGGTAGAGACTGTTGAAGCCACCTGGTCCCAGCAGACCCCAGAAGGCAGCCACATTCGCTGGTGCTGGAACAAGGTCTTAAGGGTGAAACCTGGTGCCAGATGTGTGTTGTGATTTCCCGTAATACCTGAAATGCTGCTGCTACACTATCTCGCAAACTTTTCTTGAGTGGGCTGGCACTTGGCCACAGTCTCGGGGCACCAGCAGCAGCAGCAGCAGCAGCAGAGTCCAGCAAGCATTTCTGGGTGCAGCCGACATTCAGCCATTGCTCATTGGGCCATTGCTTGGTGAGACCCTCCCACAGAGGGGCGGAACGAGTCAAAGCCACAGTCCTTCAGAAGTAAGGGGCCGGGAGGAATACAGCCTCATCTGAGACAAAACTCGGGAGAGAGGTACTGCCTGGGCCCTGGTCACGGAGAGTGAAAAAGTGGGGAGTGGATGAAAGCTGAAGACAGAACGGATGCGCAATTGCTGATCTGGGAGAACAGACTGGATAGCTGGGTGGCACCATTCCCCACCCCCCACTCCCACGCATGCGCATACGCACCTACAAGCACTGCAACAATCCACCCCGGTAGGCTAGCAGCGCCATCTAGTGGAGAGCAGAGCTGTTACACTGAGCCACGCCCAACTGGGCCAACTTCGCTGTTAAAGAACACAAGTCTCACTGCCAGCTTAGTTTATGGATTATAAAGCACTACATAGACTGACTTCTAGGGGAAATGAAATTTCAATCCTACTTCAATCTGTTAGCAGGTTCATCTATTCAATTTTCTTTCATTCTTTCTTCTTTCTTTTCCTCTTTCACACTTTTTCTTGAATACAGAAAGAGAAAAAATTCATATTTATTTTCTATTTTTAATAAAAACATTTTTCTTTAATTTTTATTGCTATATTTTTTACTGTTGTGCAATTTTTTTCAAATTCTATTTTACTTGCATCATTTTATTTTATTCTCCTTCAATGTATTCACCTTTTCAACTTTTCAAACAATTTCCTTTTTTTTCTTTTTTTTCTTCTTCTTGAATGCAGAATGAGAAAAACTTCATTTTTACTTTCAATTTCTATTAAAATATTTTACTTAATTTTTTACTATATTTTTTGCATTTATGTAAATTTTTTCAAATTCTATTTTACTTCCATCATTCTATTTTAGTCTACTACAGTGTATTCACTTTTTCAAATTTTCAAATGATTTTCTCTTTTTTCTTTTTTCTTTCTTTTTTTATATTTTTTTCTCTTTTTCATTTCTTTTTTCTTAAATACAGAAAAACAAAAATTCATATTTATTTTTAATTTTTATTAAAAATATTATTCTTTAATATTTTTCTACAATATTCTTTAATTTTGTGTATATTTTTTTCAAATTCTACTTTACCCCCATCATCTCATTTTAGTCTACTTCAGTTTATTCATTTTTTCAAATTTTCAAATGATTTCCTTTTTTTTCTGCCCCCCCTTTCTTTTCCCTCTAATCTGTCAAACCACTTTCAATACACAAACCATAACACACCTTGGATCTAACATCATCTATTCGATTTTCTGTGTGTGTGAGATTTTAATTTTTAATTTTAATATTTTTATTAATTTTAATTTTTAATATCAATTGTTATACATTAATTCCTTTTCTCCCCTCAAAATGACAAAATGACAGAATTCACCCCAAAAGAAAGAAAATGAAGAAATGACAGCCAGGGATTTAACCAACACAGACACAAGTAAGATGTCTGAACCAGAATTTAGAATCACGATAAGAATACTAGCTGGAGTTGGAAGTAGATTACAATCCCTTTCTGCAGAGATAAAAGAAGTAAAGAATAGTCAGAATGAAATTAAAAATGCTATAACTGAGCTGCAATCACGGATGGATGCAGCGGCGGCAAGGATGGATGAGTCAGAAGAGAGAATCAGCGATATAGAGGACAAATATATAGAGAATAATGAAGCAGAAAAAAAGGGGAAAATTAAGGCAAAAGAGCACAATTTAAGAATGAGAGAAATCTGTGACTCACTAAAAGGGAACATCAGAATCATAGGGGTCCCAGAAGAGGAAGAGAGAGAAATAGGGGTAGAAGGGTTATGTGAGCAAATCATAGCAGAAAACTTTCCTAACCTGGGGAAAGACACAGACATCGAAATCCAGGAAACACAGAGGACCCCCATTAGACTCAAGAAACCCGACCATCAACAAGACCTATCATAGTCAAATTCAAAAAATACTCAGGCAAGGAGAGAATCAGGAAAGCAGCAATGGACAAAAAGTCCCAAACATACAGGGGAAGACAGATCAGGTTTGCAGCAGACCTATCCACAGAAACTTGGCAGGCCAGAGAGGAGTGGCAGGATATAGTCAATGTGCTGAATCAGAAAAATATGCAGCCAAGAATTGCTTATCCAGCAAGGCTGTCATTCAAATAGAAGGAGAGATAAAAAGTTTCCCACACAAACATAAATTAAAGGAGTTTGTGACCACTAAACCAGCCCCTGCAAGAAATTTTAAGAGGGACTCTCTGAGGGGAGAAAAGATGACAGATATGTGTGTGTGTGTGTGTGTGTGTGTGTATACACATGTAACGTATATACATATATACACATATATATATACACATATATATACATGTATATACACACATATACATATATACACACATATATAAGCACATACATACATATATATACATGTATATACATATACATGTGTGTATGTATATATGTATATATATGTATGTGTATGCATGTATATATGTGTATGTGTGTGTATATATATATATGTATATGTATGTATATATGTGTATCTTTCTAACAAAGATTAGAAAGGACCAGAGGACCAGAGAACACCACCAGAAACTCCAACGCTACAAGCATCATTATGGCAATAAATTCATATCTTTCAGTACTCACTCTAAATTTCAATGGATTCAATGCTCCAATCAAAACACATAGGGTAACAGAATGGCTAAGAAAGCAAGATCCATCTATATGCAGTTTACAAGAGACCCATTTTAGGCCTAAAGACAACTTCAGATTGAAAATAAGGGGATGGAGAACCATCTATCACGCTAATGGCCAACAAAAGAAAGCCGGAGTAGCCATACTTATATCAGACAATCTAGACTTTAAAATAAAGACTGTATCAAGAGATGCAGAAGGGCATTATATTATAATCAAGGGGTTGATCCACCAAGAAGACATAATAATTGTAAACATTTATGCATCAAATGTGGTAACACCAAAATATATAAATCAATTAATCACAAACATAAAGAAACTCATCGATAGTAATACCATAATAATAGGAGACTTCAACACCCCACTCACAGCAATGGACAGACCATCTAATCAGAAACTCAACAAGGAGAGACTCTTAAAAACAGAAAAAACTGAGGGTTGATGGGGGGGTGGGGGGTGGGTATTGAGGAGGGCACCTGTTGGGATGATCACTGGGTGTTGTATGGAAACCAATGTGACAATAAATTTCATATTAAAAAAAATCAACAAGGAAACAATGGCTTTGAACGACACACTGGACCAGATATCTTCAGAACATTTCATCCTAAAGCAGCAGGATATACATTCTTCTCCAGTGCACATGGAACGTTCTCCAGGATAGACCATATACTGGGACACAAATCAGCCCTAAGTAAGTACAAAAAGATCAATATCATACCATGCATATTTTCAGACCACAATACTATGAAACTTGAAACCAACCACAAGAAAAAATTTGGAAAGGTAACAAATACTTGGAGACTAAGAACATCTTACTAAAGAATGAATGGGCTAACCAAGCAGTTAAAGAGGAAATTAAAAGGTATATGAAATTCGATGAAAATGATAGCACCACAACCCAAAACTTCTGGGACACAGCAAAGGTGGTCATAAGAGGAAATTATATAGCAATCCAGGCCTTCCTAAAGAAGGAAGAAAGATATCAGATACACAAACTACCTTACATGTTAAAGAGCTGGACAGAGAACAGCAAAAAATACCCAAAACCAGCAGAAGACAGGAAATAATAAAGAATAGAGCAGAAATCAATGCTATAGAAACCAGAAAACCGGTAGAACAGATCAATGAAACCAGAAGCTGGTTCTTTGAGAGAATTAACAAAATTGATAAACAACTAGGCCAGTTTGATCAAAAAGGGAAAGGAAAGGACTCAAATAATTAAAATCAAGAATGAAAGAAGAGAGATAACAACCAACACAGCAGAAATAAAAGTAATAATAAGAGAGTATTATGAGCAATTATATGCCAGTAAAACGGGTAATCTGGAATAAATGGACAAATTCCTAGAAACATATACACTACCAAAACTGAAACAGAAATAAATCGAAAATTTGAAGAGACCCATAACCAGTAAAGAAATTGGATTAGTAATCAAAAATCTCCCAAAAAAACTAGAGTTCAGGGCCAGATGGCTTTCCAGGGGAATTCTACCAAACATTTAAGGAAGAGTTAACACCTATAATCTTAAAACGGTTCCAAAAATTAGAAATAGAAGGAAAACTTCCAAACTCATTCTATGAAGCCAGCATGACCTTGATTCCAAAACCACACAGAGACCACACTAAAAGGGAGAACTACAGACCAATTTCCCTAATTAACGTGGATGCAAAAATCCTCAACAAGATATTAGACAACTGGATCCAACAATACACTAAAAAAATTATTCACCATGACCAAGTGGGATTTATACCTGGGATGCAGGGTTGGTTCAATATCAGCAAAACAATTAACATGATTCATCACATCAATAAAAGAAAGGACAAGAACCATGTGATCCTCTCAATAGATGTAGAGAAAGCATTTGACAAAATACAGCATCCTTTCTCAATAAAAACCCTCAAGAAAGTAGGGGTAGAAGGGGCATACCTCGAGTTCATAAAAGCCATATGTGAATGACTCAACGCTAATATCATCCTCAATGGGGAAAAACTGAGAGCTTTCCCCCTAAGGTCTGGAACAAGACAGGGATGTCCACTCTCACCACTGTTATTCAACATAGTATTGGAAGTCTTAGCCTCTGCAATCAGGCAACACAAAGAAGTAAAAGGCACCCAAATCAGCCAGGAGGAGGTCAAACTTTTACTCTTCACAGATGACATGATAATCTATATGGGAAAGCCAAAAGATGCCACCAGAAAACTGCTAGAATTGATTCACGAATTCAGCAAAGTTGCAGGATATAAAAGCAATGCACAGAAATCGGTTGCATTCCTATACACCAACAATGAAGTGACAGAAAGAGAAATCAAGGAATCGATCCCATTTACAGTTTCACCAAAACCCATAAAATATCTAGGAATAAATCTAACCAAAGAGGTGAAAAATCTATACACTGAAAACTATAGAAAGCTTATGAAAGAAATGGAAGAAGACACAAAATAAATGGAAAAAGATTCCATGCTCCTGGATAGGAAGAACAAATATTGTTAAAATGTCAATACTACCCAAAGCAATCTACATATTCAATGTAATCCCTATCAAAGTAACACCAGCATTCTTCACAGAGCTAGAACAAATAATCCTAAAACTTGTATGGAACCAGAAAAGACCCGGAGTAGCCAAAGCAATCTTGAAAAAGAAAAGCAAAGCAGGAGACATCACAATCCCAGACTTCAAGCTATTCTACAAAGCAGTAATCATCAAGACAGTATGGTACTGGCACAAGAACAGACACTCAGATCAAGGGAACAGAATAGAGAACCCAGAAACAGACTCACAAAAGCATGGCCAACTAATCTTTGACAAAGCAGGAAAGAATATCCAATGGAATAAATACAGTCTCTTCAGCAAGTGGTGCTGGGAAAACTGGACAGCGACATGCAGAAGAATGAACCTGGACCACTTTCTTACACCATACACACAAAAATAAACTCAAAATGGATGAGAGACCTCAATGTAAGACAGGAAACCATCAAAATCCTTGAGGAGAAAGAAGACAAAAACCTCTTTGACCTTGGCCACAGCAACTTTTTACTCAACACGTCTCCAGAGGAAAGGTATACAGAAGCAAAAATCTACTGGGACCTCATCAAAATAAAAAGCTTCTGCATAGCGAAGGAAACAATTGGCAAAACAAAAAGGCAGCCGACAGAATGGGAGAAGGTATTTGCAAATGGCATATCAGATAAAGGGTTAGTATCCAAAGTCTATAAAGAACTTATCAAACCCAACACCCAAAAAACAAATAATCCAGTGAAGAAATGGGCAAAGATATGAATAGACCCTTCTCCAAGGAAGACATCCAGATGAACAACCGACACATGAGAAAATGCTCAACATCACTCATCATCAGGGAAATACAAATCAAAACCACAATGAGATACCACCTGACACCTGTGAGAATGGCTAACATTAACCACTCAGGCAACAACAGATGTTGGCAAGGATGTGGAGAAAGAGGATCTCTTTTGCATTGTTGGTGGGAATGCAAGCTGGTGCAGCCACTCTGGGAAACAGTATGGAGGTTCCTTAAAAAAACGAAAAATAGAACTACTCTACGACCCAGCAATTGCAATACTAGGCATTTATCCACGGGATACAGGTGTGCTGTTTCGAAGGGACACATGCACTCCCATGTTTATAGCAGCACCATCAACAATAGCCAACGTATGGAAAGAACCCAAATGTCCATCGATGGATGAATGGATAAAGAATAGGTGGTATTTGTATACAATGGAGTATTACTCAGCAATCAAAAAGAATGAAATCTTGCCATTTGCAACTACGTGGGTGTAACTGGAGGGTATTATGATAAGTGAACTTAGTCAGAGAAAGACAAAAATCATATGCCTTCACTCATATGTGGACTTTAAGAGACAAAACCAATGAATATAAAGAGAGGGAAACAATAATATAAAAACAAGAAGGGGGACAAAACAGAAGAGACTCACAAATATGGAGAACAAACAGGGTTACTGAAGGGGTTGTGGCAGGGGGGATGGGCTAAATGAGTAAGGGGCACTAAGGATTCTACTCCTGAAATCATTGTTGCACTATATGCTAACTAATTTGGATGTAAATTTTAAAAAATAAAAAATAAAATTAAAAAAAATACAACAACAAGAAAACCCTCACATCAAGGGGCGCCTGGGTGGCTCAGTCGGTTACGTGTCTGACTCTTGATTTCGGCTCAGGTCATGATATAGCAGTTCGTGATGTTGTGGTTCATGGGTTCGAGCCTCACATGGGGCTCTGCTGACAGCATGGAGCCTGCTTGGGATCCTCTCTCTCCCCGTCTCTCTCTGCTCCTCCACTGTTTGTGAACTCTCTCATTCTCTCTCTCTCTGTCTCTCTGTCTCTCTCAAAATAAACAAACAAACAAACAAACAAACAAAAATAAAATAAAAAACCTAGGTCAAAGCTGCACCCTTCCCCATGTGATATGTTTACATACGTGGCTGGTGCACACAGGACTGTTAACCATGGAGCACAGACATGTATACCACAAACACCATGCTGTGCACACCCTCACCCTCAGCACATATACTCCTCTGCCCCTCGGAGTCCCACTGTCCCTGCCCCTCTCCTCCTACTTCCTGAGCTGCAAGAGGAACTTCTCTTCAGCCATCATTTGATCTTTGTCCTGTGTTTCCAGAGGCTCCTCAAAGCTGCGGACAAGGAAGTACTTTTCCCATTTTTTAAAGTTTACTTATTTATTTTGAGAGGGGGAGTACAATTTGGGGAGGGCCAGACAGAGAGGGAAAGAGAGAAAGAATCCAAGCAGACTCCAAACTGACAGCACAGAGACCAATGTGGGGCTCAAACCCATGAGCCATGAGATCAACAGCTGAGCCGAAACCAAGAGTCGGGTGCTTAACCAACTGAGCCATGCAGGTGCTCCAGCAATTTTCCCATTTTAATCTTGGTCCCTCCTACCACAGCCTGCTTCCAGTTTCCCCTGGTACTATATGGGGTGACAGGGGAAACAAGGAAAAATGGTGGTCTCTAAATTCCCTTCTCTGAATCTGCCCTATTGATCATGGCCCTCCTTCCCAGGAAAGATCTGACCCATCTGTCATCCACCAGTTTCATCCCACATCTTCTCAATATCCCTACACTCTGACCCACTTGTCTGTCTATCCAGAATGACTACTTCCATGCTTGGGGGAGGGGCACTGGGATCAATTTTCGCAAACTCAGTCTGGGCTTATAGGGCATGAAGTACAACAAGAGGATTTGAGTTAGACTCAGTAAGAACTTCCCATCATAAGGGGTATGAAAGCCTCAGTTTGTGTGAAATTCAGTAAGAATACATATATGGTTTTATCAAAGGCCTCTAAGATACAAGGACATGGTTTGGACCTGCCTGGGTAGTATTGACAGAGACAGAAGTCTTCACTGTGATTCTGGTCATCCCAGCCTCAGGAGGTGGCACACAGAGACTTCTGGGGACTCGAAGGCCCTCAGGCAGAATGGGTGGAGCCTAGAGTTAGGAATAGCAGCCTGGTTACATCATTCCCAAATCCTGAGGGTGGGGGTATGGAGACAGTAGGCCTGAACCCTCCACAGTCTGGCCAACCTCACATCCTGGCCCCACCTCTTTAAGGCCCTCCCTGGTCAGAGCAGGGCCTCTGAGCGCTTCCAGCGCAACTCCTGTGTGAAGGCTTCAGGACACAGTCTCTACCCAGCCTCAGACCTGGGACCCTGATGCCATCCCCCTGTGCCTGGCAGGACAGAGGCACCGACTGCTCAGGCTACCCAACCTCTCACACTCCAAGCACAGCCAGCCTTTCTCTTCTGGCCTCCCACCTCCTTTACCCCATACCACAGCCTGAAACCTGCTGGAAACTTGCACAAACCACATCAAAGACATCTTCAGCTATGAATCTTCAAGATTCCCTGGGACAGCACACACACATACATGCATACACACACACAGACACTCACACTCATGCGCACCTGCACACATGCAGATAGACACACATATGCTCACACCTTATACATATACACAGATACATACCTTCAGAATACACATGTATACACACCCATACGTCACAAACATTCTCACATGTATGCAACACAAAGACACATACTCACAAGCTCATACATTTACAGCTAAACACATGCAAACTTACATACTCTCATATACTCATCAAACACACTGTGCACACATACATCCCACTCTATTCCTTCTTCTAAGGATCCAGTGCCTAGTTCTCTAGATTCTAGAGATCTACAGTGTCCAGACAAAGCATAGAAACCCACAGGAAATCAATTTCCAGTTCATGGCCCACACTGGAACTCTTCTACTATATTCCCTTCCTGCCTCTAGAGTCTCTAGGACTCAGGCCCAACCATGAAATGGGAACCTGCACAGATAATTCATCTGTTCATGCAACAAACACCTGTCTTCAAACACCCACCTCACCTCCCACCTAAGCCAAAGCGGTCACATAACTGGGTAAGACCTTCTGCCCATTGGTGTGGTGGAAAGAGCGAGAGCACAGGAGTCAAAGACCTGAGTTCAAATCCTGAATTTCCTATTAATAAACTGTTATCTTGGCCCTTGACACAGTCTCTCTGAGCCTCAGTTTCATAACCTATAAAGTGGGATTAATAAAATTTGCCTAATAATTGTGTGAAGATAAAGACAGGTAAAGCTTCCATCTGCCATGGGTCCACCTGTGGAAAGCCATGCCATTCTATTCCCAGCCTCTGTGGTAAGCATCTCCTCAAAACCCTTACAGTCCTGCTCTCTCTGAAACAGAAACCCCATCTCCTTCAGGGTCACATGACCAGGTGCCCACACCTGAGGAAATTTGATCTCAGATTTGGCAGGTTCCATCCCTCCCCCTTGCCCTTACCCCATCCCCTCCTGGGGCATCATGCCTCTTGCCTCTTTACAGGTTGCATTTTCCCTAAAACCTTTTATGCAGATGACCCATGCCCCAATGTTCTCAATGCAGCACTGGGCTCGCCCATCAGATGAACATGAAAGGTTAATCATCCCCAAGGGAGTCCTCCCAGCAGAAAGTCCTTAACTTCTCTGAATTACTCCTACTCCAAAACATTCTTTATGGACAGAAAGAACAGGAGACAGTTATAGGAAAGGACTTGCTGTGATAAACAGATGTGGGTGAGATTGTGTCGCCATACAAATACTAAAAGATTGCTCCAAAGAAACCCCACTATATTCTGTGCTCAGAGCTGAGAAGCAGCCCAGCCCACCCCACCCTAATGGGCACACACTGCAGGTGCCTTGGGCTAAAGGGAGCAGGAATTGCACCCCTTCCACTGCTTCTCAGGTGGCCTCCTCAGCTCCATCCAGAGTCAGGCCTCAGCCTGAGTGGGAAGGGGCTCTGGAGGTCTTACCCTCACCTTCCTGGGACCCTCCAAGGACCCACAAACACCCTTGCTTTTCCTGTCACAGCCTGTACTCCCTACATTCTTTCCAGGCTCTGACTGCTTCTGAAGTGCTGTCTGTCTTCCCCTCCTCCCAGTGGGATCCTCCACCAGCCCTTCTTCCAGCAACCCACCACCCTGACCAGCTCTGAGTTTCCATCTGGCATTGCCCCATCCTGGTTCCTGGTTCCCCCAGGATGGGGATGGGGATTGGCTTAGTCTGGTCTCAGGAGATGTTCTTGTTTTCATCAATCTGGGTCCCTCTTTCTATCTCGTTCCATTCACAGACTGTGTTGCATTTTGGAGGATGGAGTGTCTAGGCATCTAGCCCACTAATTCCCACCCCAATGTGGCCATGGGCACAAGCCTCATGGTAATGGCCATCAGCCTGGCCTCTTGGCCATCTATCATAGCGTCAGCTGCCACACTGGCACAGGTATTAAAAGGAACTTTTACTAGGTCCCTCCCTCCCCCAGTTCTGTTCCCAAGGCTAAAGTGGTGGAGAGTCATGTGTAAAGAGCCACTCTGGGTTGGAAACCAATGCCAACATAACCCTTTGATAGTGGAGGGGGCTGTCTGTGCCTTGAGGAGGACTGCTGGGGCATGAGGCTGTAGTCCATGGAGGAGGAGCACCTCAGTGTGCACTTGGGCCCCACAGTATTGGGAGGAAGCAGCAGTGGTTGCTGTGGTGTGAAGGAAGACTCCCTACCAGATCCCAAGGGATGTTTTTTCCTCTCCCTCCATGTATGTGCAAAGCCTGTAGACTTGTGTATGTTTCCTACTGTGGCTGTTTCCCCAGGTGAGAGTGTGGGCAGGGATAGGTAGAGGCCTTTAGCTATGCCCAGGCAGTCTCCAGGTGAACTCGGAGAGAATACTGTAGGTCAGGACATCTGAATCTGTCTTGTGGGGGGGTGATGGCTGTCATATTCAGGGCACAGGAGGAGC
Source organism: Acinonyx jubatus (assembly GCF_027475565.1). Lineage (NCBI taxonomy): Eukaryota > Metazoa > Chordata > Mammalia > Carnivora > Felidae > Acinonyx > Acinonyx jubatus. The sequence continues at coordinate 53,527,977 of NC_069387.1, forward strand.
ACAAGAATTGCTGCTGCATGGAACCTTTAGTCCCATGGTAGAGACATGCTGTGTCTATTGTATGGGACACACAAGTACTACATACATGGACCCCAGCTGTGGAAGACATGTGCCTTCCTTCCTGAGAGCATTGGCCTGGTCCTGGTGTAGACTGCATCTGTGTATGGGCAGTGAGGGTGGTCTTGATGAGTGGTATGTCCTTGGGGGGTGCCGGTCATCCCTTACTTTTGCATGTGAATTGTATGTTCAAATATGTGTATCCCCTGGACAAATGTTGGGTGGTGAGGGGGTGGGAAGTCTGAAAAAGATGGATAACCTGACATATTGGTTAGGAAAACACTAATTACTGTAAGACATAGAGCCCAAAATTTTAGAGTGGTAACAAACAGAAGTGGATGATGTATGGGTCAAGTGAAGTCCAAAACGCATGTTCCTGGTTAGCAAGCTGTTCTCTGTCAGGTGGCAATTCAGGGAACTAGGATCCTTCCAACCTGTGACCCTACCATCCTTAACATTTGGTCTTCAAGATCAGTGTGCTTAAGGACATATGCATCAGACCAAAAAGGAAAGAACATGAGGGATCTCCCTTGGGAGACTTCATGGGCCAAGCCTGGAAGTGGAACACGTTACTTACAGGGAAACTGGAAAGTGTGGTCCAGTTGTGTGTCCAAGAACAATAAAGGAAGAGATTCTGATAAATACATAGCAAGCTCTGCCTCACCTGGCATTCAAGATCCTCCACACTCTGGCTTAAACTTACCTTTTAAATTTGACCTTCCAAACATGATACCAATAACTTTTCAATATTGATACCATTATGCAGGTATGGCTATCGGTCAGCTTTTCTGCATTAACAACTAACCACAAAATCTCAATGGCTGACAGCAACAAAGGCTCATTTCTGACCTTTGTATATGCCTCTGACAGTTATGGACATTGCTAATTAATCCCAGAACTCTGTCCTCAGAATCCTTAAGACACTTCAGACAGTCACTGCCAATACTCTGCGTTTGAAACAAAAAGCTGAAATCGATATGCTATTATTATGTGGCCTCCTAGGTTTCTGTAAATATCATAAATTCCCATCTCTGAATCTTTACTTCAGCCTGGAATAAGCTTTAGCCTTCCTACACTTTGTCTTGCCAAATCATCGAAATCCAATCCATCCTTCAAACATCTGTATTTTATGTTCATTCTTTCAACAAAACGTATTGAATATCTAGCACAATACCTCACAAACATATTGGTTGAATGAGTCAGTTTCACATCACCAATGCCTTAGACACAAATGCTCAGTGAACATTTGTCCCTTGATTAATAGTCCTGTTCCTTGGAACAATGGGAGTTAGTATCATATGTAAAATGAAGATAATAATAGGGCCTACTATATAAGCCTATTGTATTAAATGGAAAAATTCTTAGTATAATCACATCATAAGCACCTAATACATGGAAATTTTTAACTCAAACTGAGATCAACTTTTCTTCCAGGGCTTTATTCTGAGTGTAAGACAAAACCAAGAACACTTGAGACTTGGGTCCCTGAACAGGCCTCACTCTTAACCCACCCCAGGACCTTGAGCAGGATCCTTATCCAACAGCTTGTTCCCTAACTCATAAATCCTGACTAATGGCATAGACATGTCACCTTAATGTTTGTGGAGCCCGGTGACTTTTTGTTAAATGCTTGGAGATCTTCAGATGACAGGCACCCAAGGGCAGGCACCAGACACCCTATTTAGTCATAAAAGGAAAATACTACCAAACAAATTGGAAGAGGCAGATGCATAACTTAGTGCAACAGAGAATTAAAGCAGGCATCCAGGAAGAGCAAATCAATCCTTCCACTCTAATCCTTTAATACAGAGATAGGAAGAGAGATCATTTTGAATGCCTCAGACTAACTGGAGGATCTAGGAAGGGGGCTTGGAGTAGGTGGGGAGAAGGATGTCCAAGTCTTTAATTTAACTTCACCTCTCCTAAACAAAGACAGGAGGAGGTACATGTGATGTTACCCTAATTCATTTAAGCCAGTTCAAAGGCTTGGGCAAACCATCTCCTCCAAGTGGCTTGTTTATGAGTTGTGACTGGTCCTGAATTATTACAGGCTCTCTTTTCAGCTTTATTCTTTGTTTACCTCCCCATCACCACCACTACCTCAGGCAATCGTTTCCCCTACTAGACCTAGAGGCCAGTCTAGGGAAGCCCCCTCCAACTGCGTGAGTAGTGGTGGGCCCCTGACACAGCAACCAAGTTGGCATACATACATACATACATACATACATATCATAATATATTATAATATTATAATATATAAATATATATAGCGGTGTACAACACACGGTTTTACAGGGACTGCCCCTGATATTGAAGCAAAGAAAAAACTGTTACCACAGCTAGTACTTCCCCATCCCCTAAATAGTAGGTAGCCATGATGGAGCAGGCAGCCCTGATGGAGATCTACCATCTCATACCTTTGATACTTTAGACCAGTTCCATAACCATTCTGGGCTTTAGTTTTTTCATCTGTAAAGTGTGGGCAGCAATACCACCTATCCCACAGCCTGTTGTGTAAAGCAAACAGGAGAGTGCACCACAAACACATCCTGCCCCTTTTAAGACATTATGCAGAAGGCATTAGTACCCTAACTCCTCCCCCGACCAAGACCATTGTTTCATGTCTGATGAATGTTCACAACTGTTATGAATTTTATTTGTGGGAAGTATTTGAGCTTCCCTAGGCTTAAATATTTAGGAACAATTCATCCCCACTTAGAAAGCCAAAAGATTTGTATTTGGAGAAAACATGGACAAATTTTAACTAGGGGTTTTTCAGAGATGAAATCCCAAAGAAACTTTGTTCTCAATCTAATCCTTATTTTGGAGGAAAAAGTTGCTTCTTTTAAATGTAAAGGTGGTCCACCTTTCTTTCTCTACTGAGTTTCTGTTATTTTTTAAAGCTCCTACCCAACCCCTTGACTTCAGCCTGGCATGCGGTTGTGATGTTTGGGGGTGTGCAAATGACCAGGGGCTATGGCTGATTGGACGCTGTCCACTGTGGTTGACAGAGGATGAAGACTAGTGGGCTGGAGAGGAGTGATGACACGGGCCATGTCACAACCCTGGACTGAGGAGTTCTGATTGTTGTTCTTCCTCACCCAACCCCATATTTCTCAATTAACTCTCCCCACAAAACTTGGAACACCTCTTTCTCTCAATCCCATCTTATAGTATGCCTCCAATTACCCATCCAGGCACTTAAAATTGAGGCTAAATGGGGCAGAGAGAAAATGGGGAGAGAAATACTAGAGCTGGGTTCACAAATAGTCACACCAGCAGGTTTCTAGTCCTACTCTTGGCAATACCTGAAGAAAAGAATGTTAGGTTCTTTTTGAACTCTCTCCCTTCTCTTGATATCCTATATGCAACTTCCCTTCTCAGGACCCCTTACTTCCCACCTTCCAGTCTATCCCCTACCAAGGTGTGGGACTTTCTCAGCTCCAAGTTCCCAAATTCCATCTCCCGACACCACCATGTCCTGATGAATGTTTCACTCCACTCTTGAAGCATCCTCCAGGATTCTTGACATCCTGGAGTAACAAAGCTGAGAGACAGAACCTGTCTGTCCCTATATCTTCCTTTTCCCTTTGTCTCTTGAATGAGAGGTGCTTTATGTTTTTGTTTTTGTTTTAATTCATGAGATAGACAATTCAGAGATGGGAAAGAACTGAGACCTGCAGGGCCTGAGGATAGGGCTTTTGGTTCCCCCAGTCACTTTCCAGCTCTGAAGACTCAGTCATTACTTTCAGAGATTAGTTGCTGTTTTCAGGTGTTTTAAGTCATTCCTGGATACAGGTGGAGTGCACAAGAAGACTTGTTCAGAATGAGCAGGTCCCACCCTTCAGTAGGATTTTTAATTCAAGAACCAAAACATGTGGGGGATAGGATGGGAGGCTGGAGACTGAAGAATTTGGAATGCTTAAGGATGTTAGGAGGTAGTAAAGGAGGGACTGAGGGGGCAGACACTGGGATATTGAGACTTAGTCAATGGAACTGTAAAAAGGGAGTAGAAATAAGAGAGAACTTAGCTTTAGGAAGAGCTTATGACTGAGAGGGTACAGTGTGAGACAGGATGGGGACTGACTTAGAAGGCCAGGCCTATGTCCTAAGACTAAGAATGACACTTCTAGAGGAGCAAAGATGGCAGAACAGCATGGAAGTTTTTTTTGTGTGTCTTGCATCCATGAAATACAGCCAGACCAACACTAAACCATCCTACACACCTAGAAAACTGATTGGAGGATTAACACAACAATCTGCACAACCTGAACCACAGAATTCAACAGGTACATGGAGAGGTGAACTTGGGGAGCGAGAAGCCACAGGTTTTTGCGGGCAGCGGAAGGATGGTGGGGGGAGAATACAGGATAAGCACCCCTCCCCAAAAGCAGCTGGAGGGAAAGTAGAAAATTGGAAACAGCCGCAGGGGCTAAATTAAAAAGGGAGAAAGGAGAAAGGAGAAAGGAGAGGGTTTAAATTGCATTAAGACTGTAAACAAGGGGAATGCAAAGTCTGCAACTCCACAGCTCGATACCTGGCAGTGCTCTGGTGGGAAGGGCGAATCCCCAGGAAAAGAATGGGGTCCGGGAGGTCCTCGGGCCACACAGGGAAAGCGGTTCCACTGCTGGAAGGACATTTGGTAGAGACTGTTGAAACCACTTGGTCCCATCAGACCCCAGAGAATGGCCACATTCGCTGGTGTTGGAACAAGGTCATTAAGGGTGAAGCCTGGTGCCAGATGTGTGTTGTGATTTCCCATAATCCCTGAAACACTGCTTCTACACTATCTCACAAACATTTTCTGGGTGGGCTGGCACCTGGCCACAGTCTCAGGGCACCGGCAGAAGCAGGGCCCAGCAAGTGTTCCTGGGTGTGGCCAAAATTCAGCCATTGCTCAGTGAGACCCTCCTGCAGAGGGGCAAAATGGGTCAAAGCCACAGTCCTTCAGAAGTAAGGGGTCAAGGAAAACAGCCACCTCTGAGACAAAACTCAGAAGACAGGTACTGCCTGGGGCTTGGTCACAGACAGTAAAAAAGCGGGGAGTGGATGAAAGCTGAAGACAGAGGATGGGTGCTCAATTGCTGGTTGGGGAGAACAGAGTTCTGATACTAGAGACTGGGTAGCTAGCTGATGACATTTTCACCGCTCCCGCACATGCACATAGGCACTTACTTGCACGAGAACACTCCACCCCACTAGTCTAGAAGCGCCATCTAGTGGAGAACAGAGCCTTTACACTGAGCCCCGCCCAACTGGGCCAACCTCCCTCTTCAAGAACACAAGTCTCACCGCCTGCTTAGTTTATGAACTATAAAGTGCTTCATAGTCTGACTTCTATGGTAAAAGGAAGTAATTTCAGTCCTATTTCAATCTGGTAGCAGGTCCATCTATTCCATTTTCTTTCTTTTTTTTCTCCTTTTCATTCACTTTTCTTTCTCTTGAATACAGAAAGAAAAAATTCATTTTTATTTTCAATTTTTATTAAAAATATTTTTTCTTTCAATTTTTCACTGTATTTTTACTTTTCTGTAATTTTTTTCAAATTCTATTTTATTTCCATCATTTCATTTTAGTCTACTTCAAGTGTATTCAATTTTTCAAATTTTCAATTTCCTTTTTTTTCCTTTTTTATCTCTTTTGTTTCTTTTCTTTTTCTTGAGTGCAGAAAGAGAAAAAAACATTTTTATTTTAATTTTTATTAAAAATATTTTTATTTATTTTTTTCTACTACTTTATTTACTTTTGTGTAATTTTTTTCAAATTATACTTTACTCCCATCATCTCATTTTAGTCTACTTCAATATATTCATTTTTTCAAATTCTCAAATGATTTCATTCTTTTCCCCTTTTTTTCCCTCTAACCTGTCAAACCACTTCCAACACCTAGAGGAAGAGCCTTTGACTCCAAGAATGTAGCATCATTTATTCAATTTGTGTGTGTGTTTGTGTTTAAGGTTTTAATTTTAACTTTAATTTTATTTTTTTTATTTTTTAATTTTTTTATTTTTAATTTTTCTACCTCATTAATTCCTTTTCTCCCTTCAAAATCACAAAAATAAGGAATTGACCCCAAAAGAAAGAACATGAAGAAATGAGGGCCAGGGATTTAACCAACAGAGATACAAACAAGATGTCTGAACCAGAATTTAGAATCATGATAATAAGAATATTAACTGGACCCAAAAACAGATTAGAATCCTTTTCTGCAGAGATAAAAGAAGTAAAAACTAGTCATAATGAAATAAAAAATGCTATAACTGAGCTGCAATCACAGATTGATGCCACAGTGGCAAGGATGGATAAGGCAGAACAGAGAATCTGTGATATAGAGGACAAACTTACAGAGAATAATGAAGCAGAAAAAAATAGGGAGATTAAGGCAAAAAAGCATCATTTAAGAATTAGAGAAATCAGTGACTCATTAAAAAGGAACAACATCAGAATCATAGGGGTCCCAGAAGAGGAAGAGACAGAAATAGGGGCAGAAGGGTTATGTGAGCCAATCATAGTGGAAACCTTTCCTAACCTGGGGAAAGAAACAGACATCAAAATCCAGGAAGTACAGAGGACCCCCATTAGACTCAACAAAAACTGACCATCAACAAGACATATCATAGTCAAATTCACAAAATATTCAGGCAAGAAGGGAATCATGAAAGCAGCAAGGGAAAAATGTCCCTAACCTACAAGGGAAGACAGATCAGGTTTGCAGCAGACCTATCCACAGAAACGTGGCAGGCCAGAAAGGAGTGGCAGGATATATTTAATGTGAGGAATCAGAAAGGTATGCAGCCAAGAATTCTTTATCCAGCAAGGCTGTCAATCCAAATAGAAGAAAGATAAAAAGTTTCCCAGACAAACAAAAACTAAAGGAGTTTGTAACCACTAAACCAGCCCTTCAAAAAATTTTAAGGGGGACTCTCTGAGGGGAGAAAAGATGAATAAATAAATAAATAAATAAATACCAAAAGCATCAAACATTAGAAAGGACCAGAGACCACCACCAGAAATTTCAACTCTACAAGCATCATAATGGCAATAAATTCATATCTTTCAGTACTCACTCTAAACATCAACGGACTCAATGCTGCAATAAAAAGACGTGGGGTGACAGAATGGATAAGAAAACAAGATCCATATATATGGTGTTTACAAGAGACCCACTTTAGACCTAAAGGCACCTTCAGATTGAAAATAAGGGGATGGAGAACCATCTATCATGCTAATGGTCAACAAAAGAAACCCGGAGTAGCCATACTTATATCAGACAATCTAGACTTTAAAATAAAGACTGTATCAAGAGATGAAGAAGGGCATTCTATCATAATCAAGGGGCCTATCCACCAAGAAGACCTAACAATTATAAACATTTATGTGCCAAATGTGGTAACACCCAAATATATAAATCAATTAATCACAAACATAAAGAAACTCAATGACAGTAATACCATAATAGTAGGAGACTTCAACACCCACTCACAGCAATGGACAGATCATCTAATTAAAAAGTCAACAAGGAAACAATGGCTTTGAATGACACACTGGACCAGATGGATTTAACAGATATATTCAGAACATTTCATCCTAAAGCAGCAGAATATACATTCTTCTCCAGTGCACATGGAATGTTCTCCAGAATAGATCATATACTGGGACACAAATCAGCCCTATAAGTACAATACCTTGTACAAGATCAATATCATACCATGCATATTTTCAGACCACAATGCTATGAAATTTGAAATCAACCACAAGAAAAAACTTAGAAAGGTAACAAATACTTGGAGACTGAAGAACATCCTACTAAAAATAATGGGCTAACCAAGAAGTTAAAGAGGAAATTAAAAAGTATATGGAAGTCAATGAAAATAACACCACAACCCAAAACCTCTAGGACACAGCAAAGGCAGTCATAAGAGGAAAGTTATAGCAATCCAGGCCTCCCTGAAGAAGGAAGAAAGGCCTCAGATACACAAACTAACCTTATGCCTTAAAGATCTGGAAAAATAACAGCAAATAATATCCAAACCAGCAGAAGACAGGAAATCATAAAGACTAGAGAAGAAACCAATGCTACTGAAACCAAAAAAAAAAAAAAAACAGTAGAACATATCAATGAAAAAAGAATCTGGTTCTTTGAAAGAATTAACAAAGTTGAAAAACCACTAGCCAGTTTGACCAAAAGAGAAAAAGGAAAGGACCAAAATAAAATCAAGAATGAAACAGGAGAGATCACAACCAACACAGCAGAAATACAAACAACAATAAGAGAATATTATAAGTAATTATAGGCATATAAATATGCAATCTGGGAAAAATAGACAAATTCTTAGAAACATATACACTACCAAAACTGAAACAGGAATAAATTGAAAATTTGAACAGACCCATAACCAGTAAGGAAATAGAATTGGCAATCAAAAATATGCCAAAAAACAAGAGTCCAGGGCCAGATGGCTTTCCAGGAGAATTCTACCAAACATTTAAGGAAGAGTTAACACCTATTCTCTTGAAGCTGTTCCAAAAATTACAAATGGAAGGAAAACTTCCAAACTCATTCTATGAAGCCAGCATGACCTTGATTCCAAAACCACACAGAGACCACACTAAAAAGGAGAACTACAGACCAATTTCCCTGATTAACATGGATGCAAAAATCCTCAACAAGATATTAGCCAACTGGATCCAACAATACATTGGATATTCACCACGTGGCTATTCATACGTGGATATTCACCACGACCAAGTGGGATTTATACCTGGGATGCAGGGTTGGTTCAATATCCGCAAAATAATTAACATGATTCATCACATCAATAAAAGAAAGGACAAGAACCATATGATCCTCTCAATAGATGCAGAGAAAGCATTTGACAAAATACAGCATCCTTTCTCAATAAAAACCCTCAAGAAAGTAGGGGTAGAAGGGGCATACCTCGAGTTCATAAAAGCCATATGTGAATGACTCAACGCTAATATCATCCTCAATGGGGAAAAACTGAGAGCTTTCCCCCTAAGGTCTGGAACAAGACAGGGATGTCCACTCTCATCACTGTTATTCAACATAGTATTGGAAGTCTTAGCCTCTGCAATCAGGCAACACAAAGAAGTAAAAGGCACCCAAATCAGCCAGGAGGAGGTCAAACTTTTACTCTTCACAGATGACATGATAATCTATATGGGAAAGCCAAAAGATGCCACCAGAAAACTGCTAGAATTGATTCACGAATTCAGCAAAGTTGCAGGATATAAAAGCAATGCACAGAAATCGGTTGCATTCCTATACACCAACAATGAAGTGACAGAAAGAGAAATCAAGGAATCGATCCCATTTACAGTTTCACCAAAACCCATAAAATATCTAGGAATAAATCTAACCAAAGAGGTGAAAAATCTATACACTAAAAACTATAGAAAGCTTATGAAAAAAATTGAAGACACACACACACACACACACACACACAAAAGGAAAAAGATTCCATGCTAAAAATAGAACTACCCTACGATCCAGCAATTGCACTACTAGGCATTTATCCACGGGATACAGGTATGCTCTTTCAAAGGGACACATGCACCCCCATGTTTATAGCAGCACTATCAACAATAGCCAAAGTATGGAAAAAGCCCAAATGTCCATTTATGGATGAATGGATACAGATGTGGTATATATATACAGTGGAGTATTACTCAGCAATCAAAAAGAATGAAATCTTGCAATTTGCAACTACGTGGATGGAACTGGAGGGTATTATGCTAAGTGAAGTTAGTCAGAGAGGGGCAAAAATCATATGACTTCACTCATATGAGGACTTTAAGAGACAAAACAGGTGAACATAAAGAAAGGGAAACAAAAATAATATAAAAACAGGGAAGGGACAAAACAGAAGAGACTCTTAAAAACTGAGAACAAATTGAGGGTTGATGGGGGGTGGGAGGGAGGGGATGGTGGGTGATGGGTATTGAGGAGGGCACCTGTTGGGATGAGCATTGGGTGTTGTATGGAAACCAATTTGACAATAAATTTCATATTTAAAAAAAAGAAATTTAAAATGCAAATTTTAAATAATCTACATGAGTAAAAGGAACAATATTTTTTTTAGGAAAAGAAGTATACATATTCTTCCTAAAATACACACAATATAAAAAATGCATACCAAAAAAAAAATAACATTGCTAGTTGGTGGTGGAAGCAAGATCACAACTTAGCTCTCAGTTGTTCACCTTCTGTGCACCAAAAGCAAACAACTGTACAGGAATTTGAAGTCCAAGAATTCAGATATTTCCAAGTAGGAGGACCAACCACAGGGATTTTCAGCATGGGTGGTATGTTCAAAGCGAAAGCATTTTGTGCTCAGAGGAAAGCTCCAGTTCAAATCCACCTGCTCATGTTATTTCCCCTCTCCCCACCCCCCCCCCCCACACACAGCCAAGGCTCAAGCTACACAGACTTTTCAGTGTGCTCTGAACACTGCTTCATTTTCCTGTGCTTTTCCTCATGGTGCTCTCACTGCCTATCCTTCCCTCCTGCCCATGTGTGGCAAAATCCTATCTGTCCCTGAGAGAGTCAACTCAAATGCCATTCCTCTACAAATTCTTCTCTGATTTCACCAATCAAATCTCTCTACTGTGCCAACCACAAATTATCTTCCTCCGCTCTGAATTCCCAAGACACTTTATTTGTATATTACTTATGACAATACTTTATACTTTGTATTACAGCTATGCTTTACTCCTTGTATTAGAATATAAGCTCCGAAAGGAGAGGGGCCATATTTTATCTGTTTTGGGGTTTTTTTGGTCTTTTATGATTTTTTATTTATTTTTTACTGATGTATAATTAGCATAAATGTCATTATACCATTCTCAGGTGTAGAATATAATGATTCAACACTTCCACACTTTTTCAAATGTTCATCAAGATAAGTATATTCTCTATTCCCTTTACCAATTTCACCCATCCCTCTACCCACTCCCCCATTGGCAATTACCAGTTTATTCCCTATATTTAAGAACTTTGGGCTATTTGTTGTTGTTGTTGTTGTTGTTGGCTATTGTAAATAATGTGCAATAGGGGTGCCTTGGTGGTTCCATAGAATAAGCATCTCACTCTTGATTTCAGCTCAGGTAATGATCTCATGGTTCATGTGATCAAGCCCTACATCAGGCTGCATGCTGACAGTGTGGAGCCTGCTTGGCATCCTCTCTCTCTCCCTCTTCATCTGCCCTCTCTTACTCATGCTTCCTCTCTCTCTCAAAATAAATAAAGTTAAAAATAAAGTAAACATAGGGGTGCGTATATCTTTTCAAATTTATTTAACCAAGAAGCTTTTGCTTCTTGTAAAAGGATGTAAAAGGAGACCATCGACAAAACAAAAGGGCAACCTACTAACTGGGAGAAAATACTTGCAAATGACATATCCAATAAGGGGTTAATGCCCCAAATGCAGAAAAAAAAAAAAACTTAAAACTAAAGAACTCAACACCAAAAAAACAAATAATCCAATTAAAAAATGGACACAGGATATGAATACACATTTTTTCAAAGAAGACATAGAGATGGGCAGGAGACACATGAAAAGATATCCAACATTACTAATCATCAGGGAAACATAAATTAACAGAACGATGAGATATCATTTTATGCCTGTAAGAATGGCTAAAAAAGACAAGAAAAACAAGTGTTGGTGAGGATATGGGGGAAAAGTAACCCTCATGCACTATTGTTGGTAATGTCAATTGATGTAGCTGCTATGGAAAACACGATGGAAGTTCCTCAAAAAATTAAATATAGAACTACCATATGAACCAGTAATTCTGCTAGTCGATATTATTTTAAATAATTTCAGCCAACACCCAACAGGGGCTCAAACACACCACCCTGAGATCAAGTGTCACATGCTCTACCAACTGAGCCAGCCAGGAACATAACCACCCATGTTCTCCCGGTACTAAATATTTAACTAAAGAAATGAAGCACTTTTTCTAGTTTCTTTTAATAATGTTTTGACCCTGTTAGCAGTTACAAACACAAATGCAAGTAGAATAATTAAAAAAAAAAAAGGAGAAAGAGCAAAGACACATCCATTCTTTTGTAATAAATACAGAGCTCTATTAGTGTTCCCCCACAAACAATCCACAGGAGGCCTAGCTTTTCATGCGATCAAGAGTACCCTCCATTATTATGCAGGAGACCTGACTGCATTCAGGTGTAATGATGTCAAACTGAATGTACTGGCACTGTTGAGTTCAAGTCCTATAGTTTTGGCTCTAACTTAGTTGGGGTTAAGTGAACAGGCTGTACTGGATCCCATAGGCGAGGTAGACAGCAAACCCAATCAACATCCAGACACTAAATTGGGCCCAGGTGCCACCTGTCATCTGCATCATAAGGTAAACATCCACAAAGATGCTCAGTAGTGGGAGGAGAGGCAGAGCAGGGACCTTACAGGGAAGGGGACTGGAGCTCTGTGGCTGTCTCCAGATGACCACAGTGATCCCAATGATGAGCACCAGGAGCACCACAACCACTGAAATCCACACTGGGTCTCCAGAAAGCAGAACTGGCCACTGGGCCAGCACCAGGCAAAGAAGAGTGAGCAGCAGAGCAAGCAGTGAGGAGCAAACATGGACAACCCAGCCAGAAAGTGGAGTGGGGTTGGGGCTGCATGGAAAAAGTAGTCCCTGTAGAGTCAGCCTCTCTGCTGCAGGTCCATTCTCCTCCTGCATCTCTGATTCATTTCCCCAATTCCTCCTTTCAGGCTGGTATCGGCAGATGAGAACATAAATAGCCACCAGGCTATGAGTAAGCAGGATCCCAATTGAACTGAGGTCCAAAAGATCAGTGAGTCCAAAGAAGAAGGCCATGATTGGTGCAATAATGCCAAAGATCACATTTGCCATGAGAGGGGTGCATGTACCAGTTTGGACCCTGGCAAGCGCCGGGAATAAGAAGTCATCCTGTGCCATCCTGTATATCACCTGATGTATGGGGACCATAAAGCCCAAGACATTGGCCAAAAGACTACAGAGGAATCCAAAAGCTACAACATAGTAGGCAGGGGCCCAGCCAATATGGAGAAATGCCTCAGGCAAGGTGCTTCCACGTTGAAACTGATAGTAAGGCACCATAAGTGTAAGTGCCACAGAGACACCAAAATACAAGAAAAAGCATATGAACAGTGAAATCACAATGCTCATGGGGATGGAATGCTGGGGATTCCGGGCTTCTTCGACTCTAGTAACAATACTGTCAAAACCAATAAATGCATAGAAACAGGCAGCTGCTCCACGGAGAATCCCCTTGAAGCCAAAAGGCGCAAATCCTCCCGAGCCCATATGGCCCAAGGTGGAGGTATCATTGAGTCCAGCCTTTAAGAAGTCCTTTTCTGTGAGCTTCCAGTTGTGCAGGTCCCCCTTAATGAACCCAGAGATGATGACAAAACCAAGAACCAAAAGTTTCACCAATGTGATCACTTTTGTAACCATGAAAGACTGACTAAATCTCAGAGTCTGCAATTCTATGAGGAAGTATACAAAGCTCACAACAAAGAAGTTTGGATGTTCTACAAGAACACGGGGAACTTGCTGTGTGATGCTCTCGTGGAGGGTGTGAGAGTTCTGGTTCCCAAGTAGAATGTCAAAAGCTAAGGTCCCAGCCTGGATCACAATGGCTGTACCAGCAACATAGGAGAGAATAAAGTTCCAGCCAGTGATGAAAGCCCAGAGTTCACCTATAGTGACATGGCTGTAGAGATATGCAGAACCAGAATGGGGAACCCGGGCACTAATCTCTGCATAGCACAGCACAGCCAACATTGAAGATAGTCCAGCTGCCAAAAAGCAGATCACAATGGATGGTCCTGCCTGACTGGCAGCCACCTCGCCTACCAGGACATACACACCTACACCCACTGTGCTGCCGACACCCAGGGCCACTAAATTCAGAGTGCTCAGACTTCTCCGTGGGTCATTCTCAGCCACCGGTTCCTTCAGCATAGGTCTTCGTACCAGTTTTTGACCGAATCTACGAAGTGCCTGGCACAGCATGCTGGCTGGAATTGAAGAAGATTCCAGGATCAGAGAGCTGTAGCAAGCTCAGGGAGCAGAGTCTGGGATCAGGTTTGTTGAGTCTGAGTTAAGCCAAGTTGTGTTGGGCCTGCATGTTTCCATGCTCAGGCTTAAAAGCTGCTACTTCATATTTCATCTGGTATGTGCTATCACTCCATAATTCCTAAATAAACAATAAATATTTACTGAACAGTAGTGTTCAACCAACCAACCAAAGCCAAGTCCCATGTCACCTATTGCAACACAAATATCACAGAAGTTGATATGAAAAATGTCATAGAAAAACCAACCCTGATTTCCCCTCAGAAAAAGTGCCAAATATGTTCCAACATTTTGCTTTTTACACACCACATGACACAATCTCATTTGGGTTCACCAAAGTCATGTAGTGTCATGTACTAATGAAGACACACAGGACATGAATTTATTGTGTAATATTTCACACGCAGTATGTTTGTGCCATGCTTATGCGTGAGTTATGCTACATTAATTCATGGACTAGAGGGCCGTGTTCCAATTACAGAATAATGTTTAAATATCATCTGAGTTTAAAATACAAATATTGGTCTCTTGGTCTTAAAACCTTTAGCTTCAATATCAGCTAGCCAAGGTCGGATGTCACTTTGGCCCCCTTTCTCTTCATTCTGTGTCATCCACTTAGCTGGACTGATGGCAAAGAATGTGCAGTCTAATCCTTCCCTTTACCCACCTAGGGCCACAGGGGGCACTGTGAGAAAAGAGAAAGAGAGAGAGAGGGTCAGGGTCCTCATAACTACCTGTAAGAACTACAGGACAAGGCTATCTGATAAGAAAACACTCAAAAATGAGTGCAGAGACAACAAGGAACCATTACTAAGTAGGGAGAAGACCCAGAAAGGTGGTTTTATGAATGCTGACATTAATAAACCTCACCCAAAGCTACAAGGCAAAATTCATTACAATTTTTACATCCATAGTCATGGGAGTGTGATGAGCAGGGAGAAAAAAAATAAGTCACCTAGCTCAGTAACTCACAAGCAAACAATTCCTTCTGTCTCTTCCCTCTCTGGGTTCCAGGAGAGAAGGTGAGCTCACTTCTGCAGATACTCTCCTCCCTGGCCACACTGTCCTCTAAAAACACCTTGCACCATCTGTGTGATGTCAGCTACTGTAGCCTGGAGAATCTTCCCTGTTCTGTGAGCTTGTATTAAAACACTCACTTAGGGGCGCCTGGGTGGCTTGGTCAGTTAAGTGTCTGACTTCAGCTCAGGTCATGATCTCACGGTCTGTGAGTTCAAGCCCCACGTTGGGCTCTGTGCTGACCACTCAGAGCCTGGAGCCTGTTTCAGATTCTGTGTCTCCCTCTCTCTGACCCTCCCCTGTTCATGCTCTGTCTCTCTCTGTCTCAAAAATGAATAAACGTTAAAAAAAAAAACACTCACTTATAAGTAACAATTTTTCGCAAGGAGTTATTTTTGACTCTCAAACCAAAGTCTGAATATGCAAAATACATTTTCTTTTCTTTAATTTTTTTGAATTTATTTTTGAGACAGAGAGAGCGCAAGCAAGGGAGGGGCAGAGAGAGGGGAAACAGAGGAACCCAAGCAGGCTCCGTGCTGACAGCAAAGAGCCTGATGTGGGGCTGCAACTCATGAGCTCTGAGGTCATGACCTGAGCCAAACTCCAGCAGTTAGCCTACTGAACCACCCAGGCACCCCTACAAAATACATTTTCTTAATGAATGAAACTGCATGTGGCTCCTCCTTCACCCTCCTCCCCTGCTGCTATTCAAATGGCCCCTCCTCAAGGAGAGAAAACTCTGGGTGAACAATTCATAGCCATGCCCCAGAAATGAGTAGTAGAGAACAGAGAAAACAAAGTCATGCAGCCCCCACTTCCCTCCCTATTCAGACTTTGGTTTTGAGAGAATTTTAGGAAATCTTGCCAGAGATTTTTAAAGACAGAAAGAGGAAGTCAAAATTAAAAAGTCTTCTCTAACAGATGGTCAAAACGAACCCTTGGGAAATGGGTCAGACCTTCTGTGTACAAATCCATCCAGACTGTTTATTTGCCACCCACCAGTTCCAATGTTATGATTTACCAACCAGCTGACAAGATAGATTAGGAGGGTCAGTTCTTAACTCATGAAACTTTCTACACTATGAATGTGATTGATGTGTCCCTCACCCATCCCCAGGCTTCATCCCTTCAATGGTTCCCACTGTACTTCCTGCACAGTCCTTCCTTCTTTCATCATCTTACCTGTGCTAATTCCTCCAGCCTCATCCCCTGCCCAGTTCCTGTTCAAGCTGAGAAATTATACACTCACCCTGTTCCCTTCCTCTCATGCCCTCTTGGCCCCTTCACGTAGCTAACCCCCACTCTCTTTCCATTCCCAGTTCAGATGTTGCTTCTCATGAAGCAGTCTGGCAGAGCCTGAATTCCAAGTCAGTGAAAACCCATCCTGATGCAACCTAACATGATCCAGGCCAAATCTATGTAGACCAAATTCATCTACACAAATGTAGACCAAAATCTCTGTAGATGTAGACCAAAACATGTTTGCTTCCTTCCCACAATACCTATGGAATCCCTGTCACATGCACACAGCACACTAGTACTGTTGCACCATTATTTGGGTAAGCAAGCAGATGCTGGTTCTCTAGAGGCTGTATAGACTCCATATAATCTAGTATCATTCTGGGATGTTTGTGAACAAGGTGGATTTTCTTAGTCCCTCTGGGATAACTGCAGGAAAGACAGAGTTTAGTGCAACATTTTTCATCATTTGATAAATTTTCAGGTTATATTCAGTCAGAATCCAGTTTTGGAAGTTCTTCACATTTTTATCACACCAAAAGAAGATGATCAACTTGACAAGTCAGAAAAGCCTGAGATTCTGCTTCTCGAGGTCTTCAGAAACTAGGTGGGCTACCAAGAAGAAATAAAGTTAGATTTCCCAAATAGTAATCAGAAACAAATCTTAGAAAAGCCAGGAAGGGTGTGCAATTAAAGGATTAGAAAGTGGTGTGATACATTGATGTCAACAGTGAAAATCAATTTCTTCTCTACTTCCCCCTACAATATTCTATTCCCTTTTCTCAACCCTGAATCATGTCAACACAGAACACCTAATAAAAGTCCTCAGAAGAGGGGCTTCTGGGTGGCTCCATCAGTTAAGCTCCCAACTCTTGATTTCTCATGAGCCCAGGGTCCTGAGATAGAGCCCAGAGTTGGCTCCATACAGATCAGGGAGCCTGCTTAAGATTCTCTCTGTCTGGGGGTGCCTGGGTGGCTCAGTTGCTTAAGTGTGCATTTGACACTTGGTTTCAGCTCATGGTCAGCTCAGGTCATAACGCTTCATGAGACTGAGTGTCCTGTGGGGCTCTGTGCTGACCTACTTGGAGTTCTGTCTCCGCCCCTCCTTCTTCCCCTTCCCTTCTCATGCTCTCTCTCTCTCTCTCAAAATAAATAAACTTAAAAAAAGATTTTCTCTGCCCCTCACCTCCCACTCTCTCTCTCTTTCTCTCTAAAATTAAAACAAAAAATTTAATCCTCAGGAGAAAGCATTAGAAGAAATCCACCTGTCTATCCACATTATTTTCCAAATTACAGCTGTAATGTAGCATAGATTTTGTCTTCATTAAGGACTGATCCACACTCATTTTTTCCCAAGAAACCTTGCTAAACAGCTTTGTTTTTCCCCCAAATCCTTATTTTCCTTGTAAGCACAGAATCTAGATCCATCCAGTGTCCAATCTCTCACTAGACTCTTTCTCCACTTTTACTAGCACTTGTGAGTGGTCAGAGCCCATGGCTCCTTCTTCCATGTACCTCCTCCTAATACAACCCTCGGTAATACACTGCATATAAGGTGTGTTAGGGAAGGCCAAGTCTCTGTCTGATCATCTTACTTCATATCTTTAAATGTGTCCTTCTATCCTTCTTTGTAAGTACTCAGCTGTCTTTTTCTCTCTGTCCTCCCTCAACACACTGTGCTTGGTTCCTCTCACAGCTTCAGGAAGCTGCTCCACACCACCACCTGCTCCTTTGGAAAGTATATTTGTGTTGCTTTGTTTTGTTGTAAAAAAGATACCAGATCATCTGAGTCATATGAAAGTTGTATCATACCTCAAAGTCCTGGGTTCTTATCCAAATATAGATCCATATGACTTCTCCACCAAGACCCATCTGCTTCACCCCAGCTCAGGCAGCAGAATATACTGACACCACTTTTTAAGGGATACTCTTTATCCCTCTTTCCTAATTCTTTTGAATCCCTTTTCTACTTTGAGACTTCTGCAATAACACAAAAAGAAGGGGTATAGATGAGGATAACCCCAAAGAATACAATCCAGAAACCACATTTATCAGTTTGGAATACACTTGGTGAAGGAAATTGACCTTTCTGCATGATTTTGCTTAAACTAAGGTTAAAATGAATCTGTCTTCTGGAAGCACATAACACATATCATTTAATAATGGAGAAAAGTTGCCCAAGAACTGCTAGAGGGAAAGAGGCCAAGAAAAAGACAACCTAGAAATAAATATTTGCCACACATAGTCAATAAAATAGATGTCAATTATGGATAAGTGTTGTCTGAACTTCTAGTTTTGGGGTACAGCCCACAGTGTACAAAGTGGTTGGGAGGGTCGAAGGGTGGAGAACAGTTTAAGACTCCAGGGGCCTTTAGAGTTGTAAATATGCTTTGTGATAACAACAAACTGCCTCTTGGAAACCCAGTGTGTTAAAGACCACTAGGCAGCTACACCCCAGGGAAACTTGGTAATCTTGCCTCCTGCAGCTCGAGCTGGCATATGAATCAATTCCCACCACAACTTCTTAAAATTAGATATGAAAGGCAGGGAGATAACTCCAACAGCTGTAAAAATAGATATCTAGCTTCTCTCTGGTGATGGGGAACCACCTTATCAAACCTGCCATTCAGCCAAGTCCACACCAATGTCCTCCCTAAGAAGATATGACTCAGAGACTCTCAGAATCTCCAGTGATAAAGTGTGGCAAAACATGAAGGAAACATCAGAGCCAGATGGAAGAATCTTCATTCAAAGAACATGTCTAAGCATACTCTGTGCTGGGCCCTGTGGCAAAGTCAAAGATGAGTAAAGCAAGCCCTGCACCAGGTCAGGAGGGAAAAGCAAGGAAGCAGAGCAAAGAGGTAGGAAGGATGCTGGAAGAGAAATGCCAGGAATAACTTCCCCTAACTCATATTTTCCTCAGCAGAGCTGAGAAAATTTCTGGTCTAGAGGAGAACAGAATATAGGCCTCAAAATCACTCTGACCCCTCACACTTACCTGTCCTTCCCAAACTCACAAAGCCTTTGCTCTACAGCCCCCACCCCAATTCAAAGTCCAGCTTTGGTGCCATGAAAGTCCCTCTATTCACATGCCACAGGGCTTCCACAGCCAGCTATGATCCAAGCCCAGCCTTTCTGCTCTCTGGTTCTGGCTCAGTTTTCATGTCAACTCTACAAACAGGAGAAATCACTTACCCATGTGCTTTTTCTCCCTCAAAGGAGAGACACCTGAGAAGAAAATGCAAGTCAAACCCAGACACAGGTAAGGAGCTTGGCCCAGCAGAGTTAAGAATTGGAGTGGAGTTTAAACGGTACCCTCAGGGAATTGAGGCACTAGGGAGGCAGGGCCTTCTAGGAGGCGGGGCCCTTGGGAGGAGGGGCCCTTGGGAGGCCGAGAGTTAGCAAGGCTGGGCCTCAGGGAGTTGGGGCCAATGGGAGACAGGGGCATCCAAAGGGTGGGACAGGGTAAAGGAAGTGGCTTAGCTGGAATCCTGGAGGAAAGATGGAGGTGGGCAATGGAAGACTAGTGGGATCCTGTCTGAGTGAGGAGGTGGACTGAGGGCTTAAATGGGACTTTGCTGGAAACATTTTTGGCAGCAAGATCTGAATTCAGAAGTAAATAAGCTTTTCAGGGTCCTGGATATGGAGGAGGTCCTAGATGTAAGGAGTGTGGGGACCTAGGTGGAGACCAGCCTGTAGAGAGACTTGGAAACCAGTCCTAGATCCAGCTAAAGATAACAGACTCAGGAGTCCTGTAAACAAGGATAGAAGCACCCCCCACCCCAGCCGCCTCTCCCGGAATCTCCTACCAGCTTCCTCTACCAGCACCACCCATTCTCAACCCATTACCTACATTTCCCATCACTCCAGGAATAAAACTAAAGGGAACTGGCTTAAGCTTCACCACAAGGGATTTCCTGAGACGGTCATTCAGCATCCATAGCATATTCTAACTGAATATGCATTAACCATTGTGCTGGAGTAAGTAAAGTAAAAG
This sequence comes from Acinonyx jubatus, assembly GCF_027475565.1. Taxonomy (NCBI): domain Eukaryota; kingdom Metazoa; phylum Chordata; class Mammalia; order Carnivora; family Felidae; genus Acinonyx; species Acinonyx jubatus. The sequence goes on from NC_069387.1 coordinate 53,548,399, forward strand.
ACAGTTCCTGACTAGAGAGCTTCCAGCTCTAGATATTCAAAACATAGGGCTTCCAAGACCCTAAACTAGTGACCAAAGGATGGGTCCTCTTCCTTCCCAGAAAGTTAATCTTCACACAAAGGCAAGACTTCTCAGAGATGGAGCAGGTGGAGCCTACTTAGAGACCTAGAGCTGAATGTAGGAGTGATGGGCCCAAGAAGCTATGGATCTCAAAGAAAAGAGGCACCACTTCTCCAGATCTCAGGAAGAACCTCTAAAGGAGGAAAACCTAAAAATCACATTGGCCCTTCCCTAACACATCTCCAGTAGTCATGGGCCAAGGACACTAATTCAGCACCTCTTTTGATACAGGTTCTATGTTCTATGTTACAGGTAGTGGATTATTGGCCCAACCAAGTCTACAGAGCCAAAATTCCTAGAGACAAAGGAGACAGGCAGGAATTAGAAGAATGGCTGTAATGATAGAACAGTAGGGGAGAGGCATCTGGATGTTTGATTTGTGCCTGTTCCAACAGTCCCAGGCTGTCTTCCACTGCCTCAATCTGGGATTTTCCCAGATGTTCATCTGCTTAAGGAAGAAAAGGGCAAGTGTGGGGGAAGGGTCTCAAGAGCATCTGGTCCCAAGAGCAATTTTTCCCTTCTCACTGCACTAGTCACTACCTTCTAGGTAGAAGGCAGGGGGCAGGTGAAATATCAGGGTCCCCAGACAATCACCAGGCAAGAAAAAGAACTGGCTCAGGGATGGGGGGATGCAGAAGATACAGAATTGGGGTCATAAGTCTATCCTGGAGGACAAGGTACAGAATGAGGGACCTGGCAGTCAGAGCCCATACAAATGATTTCACATAAAGTACCTCAACCTTGAGGGGTGGGAGGAGAGAATAGGAAAGGAAGCAGGGATTTGAGCCAGGGACAAGGGAGGGGACTAAAAGACACAGAGATAAGAGAAGCAGGGAGGAGTGCCTGGTGGCCCAGTCTTTAGCTCACAGTCATGATCACAGGGTTCCTGGTTTGAGACCCCAATGGGCTTTGCACTGATAGCACAGGGCCTGCTTGATATTGTCTCCCTCTCTCCCTGCCCCCATCACATCCCTCTCTCAAGATAAATTTTTAAAAAGAGAGTGAAGCAGGGAATGAAATGGAAGGGAGGGCAAGAGAGGGAACAGGGAAAGGGGGGATGCAAAATGAGACATATGGGAGTAGATGTGTGAGGAGAAACTAAAAGGCACACAGGGTGAAACTCACAAAGATGTGATAGAAAGAGAGACCCTCAGAGACTGAGGGAGGGAAGCAGGGAGAGAGACAACCAGAAGAAAGAGCTGGTGGCAGACTCGTCCTGGAAAATCTCAGACCACAAAATATTTGGACTTGGAGAGACAGACAGACAGATCTGCCTGACAGAGATGAAGGTGAAGGAGGAAAAGTTAGAAGGAAGTAGACAGGGCTTCAGGGAGGAGCAGAGGGAGCAAGACAAAGAGAGGAGGCAAGTGTAGAGCAGGAGGAGGGAGCCAGGCCAGGGAAGGGACATATCTTCGCTTTATGATCCTCTTCCATCTTACCTGGCCCCCTTCTGAGGGCGGTTCTGTCTCAGGTGCTGCTGGGTGGTGGATGTGCCCAGAAAGCTGACATGGTGAAGCTACTGCCATTGCTTTCCTAGTCTCCCTCCCAATGCTCACCTGGGGATCCCAGAGGCCCCTACATGGATATGAAAACTGCCTCACATACCATCTCCCTACAAATGCTGCAATCAAAAGACTCCTGAAGCTCAGTCCTAAGTTTCTCAGAGTTAATGCAGCCTGACACAACCAATGCGAGGGAGAGTGGGGGCCAAGAAGAAAGAGAAACAGAGACATGTGGACAAGGGAGCCTGACAAGCTCTAGAGAAAGTGCTGGGGACAGACTGGTTAAGGATCTCATGGAGTAGAGGGAGGAGAGGGTAAGGACTAGGACTATGTCTGCATTGAGAGCTAAATAAGCACCATGCAAAGTATAAAAAAAATAAGATACTAGTGACTGTCCATTAATTTGGGGTCAACAACATAGATACCTTCTGAGCATCACCATTAATGCCTTCAAGCAGCTCTCCATTAAAGGGCCCACAGAAATATACATGCAACCCACAAAAGAGAAACTGGGGCAGAGAATAGAGATCTTGAGGCCAGTGTACATCCTTGAATCTAGGTTCAAGGGACCAGCAGTGAAGCAACCAGACAAATGTGTGAAGACCTAAGACTTAACATGACAGGCTGGACCCTGCCTTTTCCCCCAGGATTTCTTGGGTCTCTGCAAAGACTAGATCCCCAGCTCCTCTCAGAGCCAGGGGACACCCTAAGAACACTAACTCAAGCAATCTAGAGTGGAATGGTTCCCCTGGCTCCCATTCCTGCCAGCCACATTTGAAGGTCCTAGAGGCCAGAGCCCTAGGAGTCTCCTTTGCAGCAAGAGGGTGGGGAGGGTGGAGAGGGAACTTGCTAGAGAGGTCCTGCAGAGAAGATCAGGGAGCAAAATCCTCCAGATCCATCCCACCCCTATGGACACTTAGAAGTTTAATAAAGTTCAGAATGTCCAGAGCTTGCATGTAATCAAACCAAGGAGCTAGGCTTTCTTTGCCAAGTTCTTTTCTTCTCCAAACTACCCTTTACCATCCCTCTCCACCCTGTACATACATCTTTTATGAAACACACTGAACCAGAATCTGGACTTTAGAAACTGCCTCCTCTGAAGAGATGGACTTAATTTCTGCAAAATAAATTTAGAATATTCTAGAAAGTATTTCATTATAGCTAGGGTTGGCAAATTCTAGATTCAGAGACACACACACATATGTGCGTGCACATACATGCGCGCGCGCACACACACACACACACACACACAGAACCCAAACAGGAAAAGGAAAGCCTTCTCTTGACTGCTATTTCTTTTCCTGTGGGATTGACCTGCCGATGATGTGTTGCACATCAGGGAACAAAATGTAGTCTCCCTAACCCTTAGCTCTAAGAGAGAGATAACTGCTTCCCTCCCCCAGTCATGACAAACATTCGGAAGAAATATCGCAAACCTTGTAAGTAAGTACCCCATATGCAGAAGCCTAGTTTGCTCTCTGATTCCACAATGCCTCCCTCTACTGTTGGATTTCAAACTCTCTGAACCTCTCCATGTCCATTCTTGGACTCACCCTGTGAACCCAGCCCAGGGGGAAGGGAGGAGGAAAGCCTCCCAAGTGAGGAGAAGACAGGGCGCTGTTCTCTGGGATGTGAGAAGAGAGATACACAGGAAAAGAAAAGAAAAGAAAAGAAAAGAAAAGAAAAGAAAAGAAAAGAAAAGAAAAGAAAAGAAAAGAAAAGAAAAGAAAAGAAAAGAAAAGAAAAGAGAAAAGAAAAGATATGAAAAGAAAAGAAAAAGAAAGGAAAGAAAAAAAAGAAAGAAAGGGAGAAAGAGAGAGGGAGGAAAGAAGGAAGAGGGAGAAAGAAAGAAAGAGAAAGAGAAAAGAGAAAGAAAGAAAGAAAGAGAGAGAGAAAGAAAGAAAAAGAAAGAAAGAGAAGGAGAAAGAAAGAGAAAGAAAGAAAGAAACAAAGAAAGAAAGAGAAAGAAAGAAAGAAAGAAAGAAAGAAAGAGAAAGAAAGAAAGAAAGAGGAGGGAAGAAAGGAAGGAAAAAGAAGGAAGGAATGGATGGAGGAAGAGAGAAAGAAAGAAAGGGAAAGAGAGAGAAAGGGAGAGAGAAAGAAAAGAAAAAGTTAATATAAGTTATATTATAAAGAAGTTAATAGAGTGTATCCAGAAACTTGGAGTGCTGAGGTATCTATGGAAAGGAGGATGGAAACAGAGATGGAGAATAAAAAGTAAGATCAGGAGGAAGGAAATGGCAGACTTAGAGGCTGGGGATGCAAAGGGCTTGGGAGACAGGCTGATGTGCATAGCAGGTTTGGAAAGAATAAGCTAAGAAGATATCAAGGATTAGGACAAGTATGGTTTAAAATGGCTAAGCACTTAGATTTATACACCTCTATGCCTGCATACAGTTCTTTTGTATAAATTTTATTTCATCCTGTGTAACAAGCTACAGAAGCAGGTATTAGTGCTGCTATTTTACAGATAATGAAACTAAGACACAGAGAGGTTAAGTAACTTGCCTCAAGTCACAGGGCTGGTAAGGGAGGAGCAAAGAATCAAATAACTGCACTGTAGTGCCTCCTCCTGTAGGTTCTGCCCTGGGAAGCAGCCAGGCTTGAGGCCTGTTGTGTGAGGGAGAAGTTACCCCCAGAGGGCAAAAGACCTGTCTCATGGGGCCCTTCTCAGCATGTTCTGCCCAGGAGAGCATTGTCAAGTTTAGGCCTCATCTGGGAAGTGGGGAAGTCATACCTTACCCTCTGAAGATGAAAAACTAACCCAGAGCACTGATTGCAGGTCTTTGAGCTTTAAAACACAGAATTCAGTCCATGGAAGGGGTGAGTGAGGAGATCACCAGGATAAAGTTCTCAAGACCCCAATCTTCCCATCATCCCTTCCCACCCCCAGTCCTGTCTCCCTCTCCTTCGTTCTGTCTGCTGACCCCAGGGGCCTCTTCCCCACCTGTCTAGGCCCTGGAAGCTGTCTCCCCCCAGCCATGGCTCACTAGCCTATGCTGTCCAGGTTCAGTCAGCCTCACAGCCTATGAGGACACATCAAGGCCGTGGAGTCAACCTAGCTTCTCAGTATCATGCCCACCCAGCCGAGGATCTCCGTGGAGCTACAACCGATGCACATTTTACATTGCTGCCCCACGTCAGCAGACCCTGCCTCCTCTATCCCTCTGCCTCCCTGACATGTTTACCAACACACACACACACACACACACACACACACACACACACACACACCTACATTTTCCCTCCTCACCTGCCTCTAAGTTTCATACTCTCTACCCCAAGATCATGGACTTACTGAGAGCTCTAACTTATCTTCTCCTCTCCATTCTCCTGCTCCCTGCTATATAAATGAATATCATTTTCTTTGTCTCCTAGGGAACCTTCTGGAGCTCTGTGTCTTCCTCCATCTTCCCTTCTTTGGTCACTGCCAGTCTCCCATCATCCAAGTCATGGGGCCTGGTTCAGTTGTCCTTGACCAACTCACCTCACAAATATTTGCTAAGGGAGTACCCAGAGCATTGGGCCTCTCTGTCTTGGCTCTCAGCCATATCTCACCATCTGTCCAGGAGCTCCCACAGGACAGGGCCCTGCTCCTCCCTCTGGGTCTCCCCTCACTGCCCAGCACACATATAGAGGGTAGAGTGTGTGACTCACTGATTCTGCTCCCTTGGAGAAAGGAGGGAACTGAGAAAGAAACCCAAGCAGGGACATCATCTGAGCCTACACTGGCCTGTGAGGTTTAGTGTCAGGGAAGCAGGCAGCTGGAGGGAATCAATCTCTAGTGGGACAGTGCTTTCCTTTAGAAATCCCAGGGCACCTGTGCATTTGTGTGTGTGCGTGTGCGTGTGCGTGTGTGTGTGTGTGTGTGTGCGTGCACCTGAAATGCATGGAGGGGAGAGAAGGATGCGGGTCTGAGGCTCCCGGAGTCCAGGTTCTGTCTGGAGGTGAGAGTATTTCAGAAGCTAGACTCCAGACCCTCTGCAGCCCCAGCAGACACAGGCCCATGACTGCAGGGACAGAGGGCAGCCAGTGCTACCACTGCAGGATGAATGCAGGCTGGACTTTGGGCAGCCTCCATCCTCCCTGGGTTGGGATTTGCTCTGTCCAGTGCACAATTCACATGGTTTCCTGTGTTCTGTGGTTCATCCAGTCCCCATCCTCCCTTCTTGTCCACACTCATGGGCATTTCCTGTGTTCAGAGCTTAGAGCATTTGTTAGGCTGATCCATGGGAAATTCTTGACACTTGCTTTTGGCTTCTACAGTCTATTATTTTCACTCTTCCCTCTTCCAAACATATTTTTTTACTTCAGGCTAAGGAGACAGGGGAGCAGACTGAGGAAGGACAAATAACAAGAGTTAATATTTATTGAGTGCTTACTATGTGCTGAGTATTTTGCATCCTTACCACAGTGCTAATTCTCACTACAGTCCCAGGGATTATTTCCTACAGCCCCTGCAATTATTTCCCACCTTTTACAAGTGAGTGAGTCCAGGTGAAGAGGCTAATGGGGAGGAACAGGGCTGGGATTTCAGCTCAGTCCAGGACCTCCTGCTTCACCACTGGAAGTCCTGGCAGAGACTGGGCTCCAGAAGGCAATGTCAGCAGCTTCACAATAGGAAGGGGGAGGAGGAAACAGGCCAAAATGGAACTCTGGAGGGACCAAAAGAGCCCCCATGTAAGGGGTAGGGGCAAAGACCAGTGACCACACCTGCAACTCAGGGGGAGAAGGGAAAGTCTGAGTAAAAGCCAGGGCAGAAACACCATTATGGCAGAGATGGGAATGGGAGTTGGAGGAAGCCACGGGCAGAGCACAAGACAGAGGAAGGAGGACCTGCAGGGGGAGGCCACGGCGGGTGTAGACAGAGCAGAAGGGAGGTGACTTGGAGGAACTAGGCTACAAGAGTCAAGGACAGCAAGGAGGGAGTGATAGCAATGGAATGGGGGATGAAAGATAAAGTTCAGGCCAAAGTATGAAAAGCGTGAGTGAGGGAGAGACTCTGTGGGAGAGATGTGGGACTGAGGCAAGTAGAGGAACCTGGGGTTAGAGGCAGCTTGTGCAGAAGAGGAGCCAGAGTCAGCAGTGAGGAGGGAAAAATGTCAGAGGGAGATTGAAGGAGGGAAGGAAGGGATGATTGAGAGCATGTGCGCACACACACACACACACACACACACACACGCCAGGGCAACTGTCTGGTCATTGGCTTCAAGATCAGAGGCAACACCCTTGGCCTTATTACTTCAAACCCTGGCAAGTGTTTGGAGGGAATGGAACAGAGGGCCTTAGGGCTCAGGGGACGGGAGGAGAGAGGGAAGTCTTGAGCTGGTGTGTGTCCTTCTGTGCCTCGCAGGCCTGTGGGCACCTGAGAGTGTGTGTGCGTGTGAGTCACCTACTCCAAGGAGCAGCCTGTGCCTGCAGGACTCTGTGTCTGTCTGCTGGCCTCTGGCTCTTCAAGTCAGTTTCTTCCCCTCGGAGGAGTCTGCATGTGGTTTACAAAGGTTCTGGTCACTCTGGCATAGCTCTTTGCCCTTTTGCTGTTTGCCTCCTTGTCAAGACCTCAGGGAGGTCAGATGGAGCCAGGGAAGAGAGAGAGACAGAAGGTGATGCTTGGGCAGCCAGGACTTCCTGTGGGCCCCACTCCCCGTGAAGACACATGCATGCACACTCACATACACACACATACACAACACACCCTTGCACACACTGCCCTCCATAGCATACAGTCAAATAAAGTACACAACATGCAACCAAGATACTATTCACTCATGACCACACAGAGACACACAAATGAACAAAGATGCTCAGTCATACCAACATGCCAATCACCCACACAGATGTAACAGACAAGAGGCCTGGGGCACAAAGTCACCTGGATGTACATCTAAACTTCCGCCACACACACACACACACACACACACACACACACACACAGAAGACATCACAACTTGGGTATGCACTTCTCCAGACAATTGTACACATACACATCACTGCCTAACACATCTCAGGTGCCCTTCAGTGGGCTGCAATACTTATCCTAGCAAATTCAGAACACCCAGCCTTGCCATAAGATCTTTTCCCATATACCTTAATGCTAGTTCCCCAGTCCAGCTATTTATTCCAGGCCAACAAAGCTGTCTCCTGCCTGCCTTATGGTTTGCTCATCCTGCTTCAGAAGCAACAGAGAGAGGTTCTCTTCCTCTTCCACCCCATGTTCTGTTGGGTTTTCCCTTCTACACCCACCCATGAGTCCCCTCCTCCAGGCAGCTTTCCCTGAACAACTAACTGGCCCTGATTCCGAATTGCCCTTGTCCTTTGCACTTGTTGGTCTATTCTGGGGGATTGTCACCAGGTTACTTTGCATATCAGTTGGCAGGGAGGAGACCCAAAGGACACGACCACTTGACAAAGTATTTCAGGCAAATGCAGCCCTCACCCTCCAGTACCAGGCCGAGAATTCTCCTGGGAGCACTACTACAATTGATTTCACAAACAGGAAAATTAATCTGGGCTCCAGTAGCCACTAGGAATGTCTCACTCTGTCACATGCTGCAAGCATCTCCTTCACAATGACCTTTCAGAGTCATTTTGGAGGAAGGCACATTATCCACTGTGTCTTCCCACATTAACCTGGTTTTTACCTGGAAATATGTCTCTCAAGCTGGGTCCTCGCCTTATTCTCCAGCCTCAGAAAAAAAACTTGGCAGATTTAAAAAATCAGATCCACTGCAAAGACAAGCATGTGCCTCTGGTGAGGATGCTCAGAGCTGTGCTGCAGGCTGTGAAGGCGATTCCCACAAAGGATGGCAGGTGACCAGGCACCTGCAGCAGCAGTTGTAAGTGCTCCTGTGAAGATGGTTGTGTGGAATAGGTTCATTGTACTTAAAACATGAGAGAGAGAAGATCACCCTAAAAAGCACTCACTGACCACCTCCCCACATTCCCAAAGGGCTGTTTCATCCCAGTCCAGCCTCTCTGGGAAGACAAGTGCCCTGCTTGCTTTCCCCCTCCCCTCATCTGCTTCTCAACAGACTGTCTCTCTCCCTGACCCTCTCTCCCTCCTCCAGTGACAGGAGCCCTCCCTCTCCCTGTCTCTCAGCACACCTGCCTCCATCATATTCCTTCTCCTGCTCTGTCTCCCTCTGTCTTCTGTCTTCTGTCTTCTGTCTTCTGTCTTCTGTCTTCTGTCTTCTGTCTTCTGTCTCTACTCCCTGCTCCACTCTCAGTTTCTCTCCCTTTGATCTCAGTCAGGGATCTGCCATTTCTTGTCCATCTCAGTCTTTCTCTAAGTCACATCTTGTTTCTCCCCTCCACCTCCACTGTTCAGAGCAGTCCTTCAGCAGGGTTGTGGCATCTCCTTCAGCACAGAGTATTCTGCCATTTTGTACGGAGCTCTGAATTGTTGTGTTCCTGCCACACACACACACACACACACACACACACACACACACACACCAACAGAGCCCTTGACTCAGAGTATGTATCCCACTGCAACCTCTACTTGACCCTTCTCACTGCCTCTCCCTCTGGTCTCCACCTCCTCTTTTCCCTTCTCTGTCTCCCTCTCCCTCCCACTCTCTGTGTGCACTTCCCTGGCTACCTCCTCAGCCCTGGCCCCATGCCCATGGATCTGTCTTTGGCTTTGGGCTGTCGGACCCCTTGAGCCTGAGTCTAACTCCTATCTCTGAGTCCCTGTGTGTCTCTATTATCTCTGGCCTCTCAGTGTCTCTCTGTGTCTGTCTTGGAAATTTCTCTCTGCTCTCTTGATGCTCTCTTTCCTCTCTTCTGTCTCTGAGTCTGACTGCCTGTCTCTCTGTTCCACTGCCTGCTGTCTCTGTTGATTCTGTATCTTGGTCTCTTGGACACTCCAGGGTACTAGAACCAGCTCAGCCTTACTAGTCCCAACTGTTGGACTTGGCTTGAATTTACTGGGACCTTTTGTCCCCATCCCTGTGTCCACCTCTCCCCTTTTGTGCACCCTCCCCCTGCTGCTCCAGAATTCCAGGAGTGGGCTGGCTCAGAGGGCAGAGAGAGGAGGGGGGCACCCCTTTGTGTGGAAGGTGGTCTGTGCCAGGTTAGGATGCACTTCCAGCCCTGACTGCAGCACTCTGATTCTCACAGAACATACCCCAGGACTCCAGATATAGGTCACTTCCCTTCCTGCTATGCTGGCCTGACAGGCCTTGATGCTGGGCCTTTCCCCTCCCTAACCCTTCCATTGGGAGCCACTGGAAAATCCGGAAGGTCACTCCAGGGTCCCTTTGACCAGGGATCTACATGACTGAAGTATTCTGCTAGAAGAGGAATGAGGAGGGGCAGGAGATCCAGTATAGGTTCTTTGTCAAAGGGGTGGGCAATATGCAGAACAGAAAGTCTGAGAATTTTGCTCTGCATCCTGGACCAGAAGAGCCCAGTGGTTCCTTGCACCCCTCAGACACGCCCACATGGGTAAATCAATCAGAGAGGAGATGGGGCTGGGATTCAAATATTGGAAGGGGGACAGAAAATATGTGTGTCCCTCTTTTATTCCATCATCACACCTGTAAACCTTCTTGGACATAGGAAGCTCTCAATAAAGTCATTGACTCATATTTCATCAGGCCTCACAAGAAGGTGCCTTAATCAGTGGAACTCAATTCCTTTCAGTATTGCTTCCCACCCCACCCCTACTCACTCACCTCCAGCAATTCAGTATCTGCCCCCAGGAGAGTTTCCCCTGCCAAGCCTTTCAAGCGAACCAGTGACCATGGGGCTCCAGCTCAAGTCCCAGTCATTCCAACCCCTCTTCCTCCATCACGTACTTTGTGTCCCTCCCTCCTTCTCACTCCCTTATCTACCCAAAGCAGCTTGGCCCCTCTTGGCCCTCTCCCCAAAGACAGGCAGGCACTAATGAGCACTGAGCACTAGAAGGGGAGGGTCAAGGGCAGCCTGGTGGGTGGGAGGGGATTCCAGCGCTAGCAGATAAGGAGTCCCATCAGCATCTGTCAAATATGCCATCTCTCTCCAGCATCCCTGTCTCTTGCCTCCTGGCTCCTGCTAATCCATCTCCCTGCTGGGGCTGTGGACTGAGCTTAGGTGCAAAATCATGGAAACCTACCCACATAATCCTTGGTCTGCTTCAGACCCATTTTCTCCAGGAATGTCACTACTCCTGCAGATTTTCCATGAAAACTCCAAAATTCTGGGAAGCTGAGGTTGCAGATGGAACCCAAGGAGGAAGAGAAATTGCACTCTCTGCTCAATATGTTGACCTCAGCCCCTTGTCTCCACCACACATCCCCAAAAGTAGAGGTTAAATCTTCAGGCAATGGTAAAGAGGGTGGAATCTTAGGAAGACTATCCCAGCCTTAAGGAGATCATGAGTGTCTCCAGAAACCAGGAGAGATGAGGGGGAAAGATGAGGTTAGAGGATCAAAGGTCCCTTCTTCTGATATAGACAATTTCCACCATGAGGCAAGGGACTTGACCAGGAGGACTTGAGCAGAACCTTCTCAGTAGAGACCTGCGATAGACTTGGTGGCCACAAGAGGGCAGCAGAGAAGGGCTCTCTCCCTGCAGAGCCAGCCCTGAGCCCTGGGTGCTGAGATAGGGCTGGGCTGCAGGCTGGAAGAGTCCTTGGCTCCAGCATGAACCCATGAATTTCTGAATTCAGGAAATTCCTCTTACAGCCTTCCCACTAGCATCCCATATTGTCTTTGGTTCCTAAAATGCCATCACTCATCCTGTCCCCTTCCCTTTTCTGGTCCCCCCATCCCAGTTGGGCTGCAGGCACAGAAGGGCCACATGGCTTTTCCTTTATGGTTATCCAGCAGGTGACATCCCAGCTCACAAAGGTGATGCTTCACAGAGTCCCACCTGATGGCTAGAGCCAGAACTGGATCCATGTTTTCTTGATTCCCAATCCAGGGGTCTTCCCACCTGTTCTGACTGCTGCTTCTAAAAGAAAAGCACACTTCATAGGCCCCAGTGGGAAGCCTGCTCACAACCTTGGATTAAATAACCCGTCAAAGCTACATCCTTCCTCATGTGATACATGTTTACATATATGACTGATGTACACAGGACTGTTAACCACAGAGCACAGACACATACACCACAAACACCATGCACTGCACACGCTTACCCTCAGCACACACACCCCTCTGCCCCTCAGAGTCCCACAGCCCCTGCCCCTATCTTCCTACTTCCTGGGTTGCAAGAGAAACTTCTCTTCATTCATTATTTTCTCTTTGTCCTGTGTTTGCAGAGGCTCTTCAGAGTTATAGACAGAAATGTGCTTTTCCTGTTCTAATCCTGTTCCCTCCCACCACAGCCCTGTACACATGGAGAGGAGGGGCCATTCAGGGTCCTCAACTCTCTCTTCCCAGGGATCCTCTCTATCAGGCCCTTGATTGCTCCTTGCTCCTCCCATCCCTCTTCTCACCTACTGACTCCTCCTCCAGATCCTTCTTGCTGCCACTGATCTTCTTTTAACCTCAAAAGCTGGTCTACTAGGGAGGTGAGCACTGAAAGGAGAGAGAAGGAAAAATAGGAGGGACAGGGAAGAAAACCTAACTGCAGACCAAGGGAAGGCTCTGTCCTGTTCCCTTTACCCTCAGCTGGGAACTTCTGGCTTGAGTATGACCCAGTGTTCTGACTAGCCTTACTTCCTCCCCTCTCCTAGGAGCTAAGGTGAGGAAGTGATAGTAACTAGATTGAATGCATTGACTCCATGGAACGGGGCCAGTTTGGGGGAAGGGGGCACATGTGCAAACTTGTGAACTGATGGGTGAATATGTGCATGCAGGCGTGCCACACACAACCCCTTCTGCATAGTCCATCACACACAAGAACTCCATGCCATTCCCCAATCCAGGACTCCTTCCTTAGAAAACAAGAAGAGAAAAACATGCCAGGATTTCAAACACCTTATTCCAACTTTCCACTCATGGGGGAAACCTGAAAAGATAAAACCCTCCCCCTTCTTTCCCTCTCGCCATGTGCCTCCTAATCCACTCTGATGTTTGCATTTTCCCTTTGGGCCCTCTGGGTGCAGCTCCCACACACCTTCGCCAGAATGGAAGAGGCAGCAGACAGAGCCTCCTCCTTGCTAAGGACTGAGACAAATGCCAATCACCTTTAGGGGCTCTCAAGGTGCCCATTTTACTATAAATTCCTGAGGTCAAAACCATTCTGATATTATCACATACATAAATGAGCATGCCAGGTAGCAGGGGAACAACTTATAAGACAACCAGATGACAGAGACAGGAATTGTCTTCATTTTCCAGAGCCAAGTCCATGGGGCTGGAGCCACACACAGCATTACGGTTTAATTTATCACAGTAAGGTGGGTGATAGCAAAAGAGGCAAGGGAGAAATGGTACCTCAGAGGGATGGTGCCTGGACACAGCTCCTATCCTGCACCCACAGAGCCAGGACTCCTGGCCAAGATGTCCAAGCAGTGACAGGGAAAACGGAGGGGTGATGGTCAGGAGGATTCAGTGATTCTCAGCCCCCAATAATGGGTGCTGGGTTGGGTGGTCGGGATGGAGGAGGAGGTATCATCATGGGACTTATGAGAAACTGGGATTTGGGTGCCTGGAGAGAAAACGGCTTCAAAGGGACTCTGGGTGAGACCAGAAGGACTCAGGCTGATTGAGACAAACACTGCCTGACCTCTTCCCTCCCCAATATACCCACTCTACAGAAGACAATAACAAAGGCCATGATGGAACTCAGCTTCCCCTCCCCCCAGCCTGTGAATCCTGAAGCCCAAGCAAAGACAGTTCTCCAGGGTGTGGACCACTCTGTCCCATGGTCTTCATCTCCACAGACCCAGTGGGGCAGGAGAGAGGAGGATGGAGGAGAACCTGAGGTAGAACTGCCCTCCCTCAGAACCTTCCTCACAGGGTCCTTCCTCTGGCCTCCTTCCCATCTGCAGTTCTTATGGGCATATGGTGGTTCTCTCCACTTCCAGTGGAGACTTACCAGATTAGCATCTTGCCCATAGCCACACTCAGACTGGAGTAGGGAAGGCTGAGGAAACTGGGCTTTTCTGAATAGGCACAATGAGCCTAGCATGATGGGAGCCTGGGGAAGGGGGAGGAGCCACTCACTGGGACCCGAGGCATTGTAAAATTGGGCAACTGTCACAAGTAGTGGCATCCCAATACACTTTGGAATTTATTGGGAAGTTCTCAAGTCAGATATCACCTCCTCCTGCTTTAGTTTCAGATTGTTTCCCTTTTAGGATATTTTTAGGGTATTTTTGGGGAGGGGTAATTTGAATGATAGGCTTGAGACCTGATGATAGAGTTTTAATTATCTCTCTCCATCTAGATGTGTCCTTGCTACTTGACTTTCCTCCCTGGCTTCCACTCCCAGGTCAGGTAGGAATTCAAAGGCTCCCTGAGGAAACCTCCAAAGTCAATTAGCAATTTTGAGTCTTGCTTCCCTCTATTTTTTTTTTAACATTTATTTACTTTTGAGACAGAGAGAGACAGAGCATGAACGGGGAAGGGTCAGAGAGAGAGGGAGACACAGAATCCGAAACAGGCTCCAGGCTCTGAGCTGTCAGCACAGAGCCCGACGCGGGGCTCGAACTCACGGACCGTGAGATCATGACCTGAGCTGAAGTCGGACGCTTAACCGACTGAGCCACCCAGGCGCCCCAAGTCCTGCTTCCCTCTAAATGCCAACCAGGTCAGCCCCTTTTCCCTTCTCAGCAAGGACCCCAGCCCTGCAGCTCTCAGTATGGCCACAAGGTGGCAACAAATGCACAGATGAGCCCAGAGCTAGGCCTGGTGCCTCACCAGAGCCAGGACCCTCTCCTCCACCCAGATCTTCATCCACCTATCCTCCTCTCCAGGCAGAAGGCCAACCCCAAGGGTTAGGAAAGAGAGCTTGCTGAGAGAACTCAGGCTTTGGGGATAGGTGGGCTGTGTGAGGAGGGAGTGGAAGATGGAAAGGGAAGGTGTAAGAGAAGCCTGAGTGGAAAACAGTTCTGCAGAGACCCAACCAGGAAGCAGGTAATCAGGTGCAGTGTGAAGCCCAAGTTGAGAAATCATAGTTGGACTGCCTGCCGCTCCCCACACCTGACCCAGCATCCCAGGGGCTCCAGGGCAGCAGCTCCAGAGGTCTGTTAACTGGGTCAGAGGCAACAAGGAAAAAGGACGATGCAGACCTGGGGGTGAGGCCTAAACCCCAATTAAACACTAGAATACAGACAGGGAAGAATCTGCACTGCCACCTCCCTACTTGGGGTGAAACCCAATTGGACACCATTATCTCTGCTATTCCCAGAAAACAGAGAACAGGGAGGGATTCAGTCAATTCTCCAGTGCAGTCCTGGCCCTCCTGGTGCATGGAGCGGATCCTGGGAGGAAGGAGAAAAACAGCCCTGCCTGAGGGGAGGCAAAGGTCCATGTTGGGGGTGGAGGTTAGAGGGAGGAACAGGGACAAAGCTCACAGCCAGGAAAGAGGAAGAGACCAGAACAAGGAAAGGCCTGCAGGTACCCTTTCTAGTGGTTTAGAAAGAAACTGTGGGATCCAGAACCAGGAGAGTTAATCACGGAAGACTTCCCAGAGGAGGAGATTATAGGACAATTTTGCAAAGGACTGGGAGGCTAATCTGCAGGAAGAGGAGGAGAGGGGATGGTTCAGACTGAGGTCAGACCATGAGCCTAGAGCAGTGTGGGGAAGACGGAACACTGCTATGGATGCCCAGCAGAAGCTAAGACATTAGATGCTGGGAGCCTGTGGAGGGAGACGAGGAAGGAGAAGGAATAGGTGTCAGTAGATGGGAGGCTTAGAAGCCCAGCTGGAAGGCTGGAAAGGAGTCACTAGAGGAGGAGGAAGGAGGATATCACCTCAGTCTAGCTACAGTCTTTCTCCCCTTCTTTCCATCTTATAAAGCCAAGAGAATGGGAACAGAGTCCACGGTCTTCCAAAGGGGAGCAAGAAGGACTCCTAGACCAGGAGTCAGGGGCAGGTTTTCCAGAGGCAGCCATCACGTAGCAGGGGACACTGAGTGTTCCCTCCTGCAGGGCCTCTGGCTCCTGTCTGTAAAGTGGCAGTGTTGCACCTGGTGGCCTCTGAACTTCCTTCCCTGAATCTGCCCTGGTGATCATGGCCTTCCTGTCCAGGGAAGGTCTGACCCATCTGTGATCCACCAGCTTTACCCAACCATCCTCTCAGTGTCCCTACACCCTGAACCCACTTCCCTATCCAGGAGAAACTACTCCCATGCTTGGGGGAGGGGGTTCTGGGCTCCTCCCAGTGGAATCCTGCTCCAGTCCTTCCAGACATCCCACCACCCTGACCATCTCTGAGTTTCCATCAGGTATTGCCCCATCCTGGTTCCTCCACCTCCCTGCCCTGCCCACCCCCATCCCTCTGACCCCCTACACTTCCCCCCTCCCACTCTGTCCCCTCCCACCTTCACCACCTTCCACTCCACCCAGCTTGCCTCCCCTCCTGGCTCACCTCCCAAGACAACCCCACCTCCCAGGGGGCTCCACCTTCCTATTACCTCCATCTCTCCACCCTGCTGCATCCCACCATTTTGCCCCATTTCAAGTCATTTCTACACCTGCCTTTGCATGATTCACACCCTTCCAAATCTAGGGAGTAGAACAGGGCTTAGAACCCAATGAAAGGATGGAAATTTGCCCCCTTCTGTGTCCTCCTATCCTCTTCCTACTGTCTCTTCTCTCTTCCTCTGGGCAAATCCAGTCGGTTTGAAGGGGAGCTGAAGAGACCTGTCTCCATCAGCAAAGTGATGGGTGGGGATGCTTAGAGGTATAGGATGTCCAAGGAAAACCTCCCAGGCAGTTCTGTCCCACCTGGGGGAACCCCTGCCCTCAGTCCATAGCTGAGCCCCACCCCAGGTTGGAAAGGACTCTTAGCAGCCCCAGTACCACGCGAGAGCCTGATTACCTAGTCACCCCAAAGCCACTCCATCTCAGGAGAGGACAGAGACAAATGGTGATTGTTCCCATCGGGTCCTCCCACCACTCGCACCTCTACTCAGGCTGGAGGGAAACTCCCTCTCAGCTCCTAGCACAGGTTTGAGTCAGAGAAAGCAATGTGTACAGCCTTTGCATCTTTTCTCCTCTGGGATTACTGATGTCTGAGAGCCTAGCAGACTCTGTGTAATTTCTCAATTACAGTGTGTGTGCAGGACAGGACTGACGCCTCCACATATATACCAAAGATTCCCCCAGAGGTCACCTTTTTTCCTACCTGTTTGTTCCACGTGGTCTCCCCTTTCCCCACCACACTACGCTGAACCCCAACACTCCTGGGGAGAGGATCTTTCTCTACGGGGCCTTATTCATCCTGCTTCCTCCCTATGTCAGGCCTAGGATTCCTGCTCTAGAAAACCAGTCACACTGTCTGCTCTTGGGAGATTCTTCCTCTCCTCTCACTTTAATCTTTCTTGTTAATATAAATCATCATCCTATCCCTAGGAAGTTGTGGGACTCTCTCCCAACCTTCCCTTCCCCCACTTCTTCAGGGTCCCCATGGCATGTCCCAAATATCTAGGTTCCAGATCCCAGCCTTCAGAAGAGGCTTCTGGCCCCTGAAATCAACCCAGGGGCTGAGGAGTGTGAAGATCTGAGTGGACTGCAAGAGAAAGAATGACACACACACAAAAAACCACGTTGGAGCCCTGTGCACACAGCAGGTGTGTAATAAGTGTGAAATGGCCCATTGAGAAGCTGGGCTTAGCAAGGTGAGGGAGGGTAGGGGAGAATGAATGAGGCTGGAATGGTCTGAAGTGTCTGTTCCCCATTCTCTTCCTTTCTTCTCTGGGCCTCCTGGAAAGAATGTGCTAAAATGCAGTCCTTGAGCCTAGAGTCCTCCCTTAGCTGTAAGGGATGTCTTCCCCTCCATCCACCTCCACCCAGCCCAGCTCATGACACCAGGACACCAATCCCCAAGAGCCCAACCATTGTACCCTGTACTGCCACCCCACCAACCACATATTCTCTCTTCAGCCAGGGCTCCCACATCTCTGACCCCTCACCTTACACACCAGCCTGAATGCCCCTATTCCAGCAGAATCATAGGTGACTTCTTTGAGTTGTCTGGGTCTGTGCAATCAACTTACTAGTCTTTAAGCTTTAGCCAGGACCCTTAGCCCACATGATTGATTAACATTTCCTTGTATAACTATGGATCGTGCATTCTTTCCTGGAAAACAACAAACACCTTCTGCACATAATGAAAAAGTAACCAGACAAACCAGACACTTTTGTTCAACCCTCCACCCACCCCTCACTAAGGAACCAGATCCCCTTGCACAACCTCAGAGTAATGAGACAACATCGGTAGCTGGTACCATGGAGTCTGCATGTAATCAAGAAATGTTAGGGACCACTATCCTCCTTTAACTGATTCACTGCCCTAAGCTCCTTTAAATACCCTTAGGCCAGGCAAAAAACTCAGAGATTCTTTGGACAAGAGTCTGCCTTCTCCCCAGGTGGCTGGCTCCTGAATAAAGCTCATATTCTTTCCAATCAAAACTCTTGTCTTGGGCACCTGAGTGGCTCTGTCGGTTGAGTGTCACACTTCACCTCAGGTCATGATCTCAGGGTTCGTGGGTTCAAGCCCCCCGTTGGGCTCTCTGCAGTCAGTGTAGAACCTGCTTCAGATCCTCTGTTCCCCTCTCTCTGCCCCTCCCTCCTCTCAAAAATAAATAAACATTAAAAAAACCAAAAGCTTCTTCTCTTGAGTATTGACTTTTGCAGTGATGCACAGCTGAATGTACATGTAGTTAACAAATTTTCAGGAGTCTGCCTGGAGCCACTGCCCCTAGGGTGTCAAATTCCCTGGAAATCTAAATTGGAGCAGTTGGGGGGGGGGGGCGCCTGGGTGGCTCAGTCGGTTGAGTGTCTGACTTCGGCTCAGGTCATGATCTTGCAGTCCGTGAGTTCAAGCCCCGCTTCGGGCTCTGGGCTAATGGCTCAGAGCCTGGAGCCTGCTTCAGATTCTGTGTCTCCCTCTCTCTCTGCTCCTCCCCTGCTCACACGCTGTCTCTCTCTCAAAAATAAGTAAAAATTAAATCTTTTTTTTTTATTGGAGCATTTGGCCTGCACCAGGCCAGGGCTTCCTCCTTTGTCTCCTGGGCTATTAACTTGGAGGACTGAAGGATATTAGCTGTTCCAGGCTAGTTGCTCTCCAGGAGGGAATCTGAGGGATCTGTCTGTGTAGCTGCCCAGAGTACTTTTTATCTCAGGGGAAATTGTCTGCTAATTCCAGACCATGCTAGCTGTCAATGTTGCATTTTGGTTGGAGTGCAAAGGAAGGAGCATTTGGGGAAGCTACGGAAATTCAAGACCAGGTAAGTCCCTCAGAGTGCACACTGATACAAGTTTCTCATTCATGAAGCACTGTGTGCTTTTGTTTTGCTGTCCATGTCTTTCCCATTAGAGGGGCATGGCTTTCAGGAGAAATTAAAAGAGACTTGAATAATGGTCAATTTAGTTGGAATTTGGAAAAAATCTGTTTTGATGTGCTTGCGGGGGGGGGGGTTGTTGTGTTGTGTTAAATGTGTGTATACTGGGAAGTTCCATCTCTAGCCCACCAATTAACCCACTAGACTGAATTTTGAATAAGTGGAAGGAATATAGACAGGAACCTGTAACTAAGAAAGAGATAAGCTTTATTCTAATACCACCTTGTCACGTATGTTAAGCTCAGAGGTAAGATGCCATTAAATGGCTCTCTTGGATCTCTCTTTTACATTGGGTTGCCTCCAAGTAGAGGGTTTGGTTTGTTTAAATCAGCAGAACTCTGACTTTGTGGGAGGGAACAGAAACTAGAGAAACATTGGTTTAGTAGGTCAAGAGCCCTATTTTGGGCCAACAGAAGTACTCAAGGCATCATTGTTTCCACTGTGTTGTTTCTGAACTTTTCCCCAGTAAGATGGGATACTCCTTCTATTCCCAAAGAAATTTCATTAGGACATATTTAAAATATATGGTGTAGAGGACTGAAAAGCAATCAGAGAAAAACCCTGTTGTGGAGGAGGGATAGACAGGAGACCAAAAGAAAAAAAAGGAATGTTAGTCCAAACTTTGCATTTGCCTCTGGCCTTTCTAGAGGCACCTTTCACCTCTATCTCATCCTTTTCCTCCTGTTTCTGCACTAGCATGTGTGCAGCTTACTTACAAAGCTCCTCTGCCATCCTCAGTGCCTGGGGCAGCATGGATTCCCTCTCCTCCTACCTCCCTATCAAGGAGCAAAGCACCCCAATCTGTTGGACCCCCTCCTTTCAAGATTCAAGCTAAGTCCCTCCCAAATCAACATGAAGGGGCCCATGGGCTACCTTGGACTTAAACTGCACACTTCAGATTACCCATAGTTTCCCCAGGTAAAAATTGCCAGTAGGAAACAAATTGATTAACTTTTCATGTACACAGGTGCAAAATATTCCATTATTAAAGCTAATAAGCATGTCATTAGCATTCTCAACATTAAATATAAAACCTTTATTCTATCAAGTTTTAGTAAAAGTCAAAGGAGCTCCTGTTATTTCTGTCAGCAAAAAGGTGGCTTAAAGTAATGGTTAATTGTGTCTGTGTCATAAAGTTTCATAAAGTTTTTTCATAATTGTTAAGAAGAAGTAGGTTGAATAAATAAAAAAGTTTATGGCTTTCAAAATATTGGTAATCTGAAATTTTAAATTTGTGCTAAGGTAAATGAAAAATTGAGTTGAGTTCACTGGCTAAGTATTCTCCAAATAAAACAGGCACTAAAACATTGGTTACTGAACAGAGGTTTATCTGCCTTGACCTTTTTATTTCAAAGAAACTGAAGATACTTGACTCTGTTGGTAAACATCCTTTATGCTTTTTAAAGATTGCACTCTGGAAAAGCATATGTTTATAGAAATTATAAAATATACTCGTAAACTTCCAATCTGAAGTATTCTGGTATTATAGACAGTTCACCTTTGTTTACTGCTTAATTTTCCTTGGAGACTAAGGTTTCTAAGAGTTAAAATTGTACTAAATGTCATTAAGACTGATGGAAATGAGAAGGAGAACAACTCAATATGTAGGAAAGTAGGAGATGTATAAGGAAGGCATAAGAAGTGAGAAAACATTTTTTTGGGGGGGTGCCTAGGTGGCTCAGCCGGTCAAGTGTCTGACTTTGATTTTGGCTCAGGTTATGCTCTCACAGTTTGTGGAATTGAGCCCCAAGTCAGGCTTTGCACTAACAGCAAAGGGCCTGCTTGGGGTTCTCTTGCTCCCTGTCTCTCTCTCTGCCCTTCCCCTGTTCTCTCTGTCTCTGCCTCTCTGTCTCTCAAAATAAATAAAAATAAACTTAAAAAGAAGAAATGAGAATACATTTTTTGTTAATGTGAAAAAAGTAATTTTGTCCTAAAATGAGACTGGTTATTTAGATAAAGCTTTTGGACAAAATCCGAATGAAAAAGAAAGTTGTAGGCTTGTGAAGGGAAAGCTTTGGAAAATAATTTTATGTATGGTTAGGACTAACTCATATTGAAAGGAATGGATTTTGAAAGGACACTGGTATAAGATCGAAATTCTGCTTTTCTCTCTGTTAAAAGACTAAGTTTTCTTGGGTTGTTGGTCTGCTTTTGATAAGAAATTATAAATAAAAGTTGCTTTGTTTTGTTTTGTTTTTCTTCTTTTCTCTATCTGCCCAGAAAACCAAAGTTTTATGATTTGTCTCATCAGGTCTTTGATTACTGAACAGATATACAACTCCTTAATATTAAAGGAGCTAAGTTTTGCTAACAACTGTATAACTTTCTGTAGAATTTCTTATTGCAAGCTTGGTTAAATGAATAATTGATTATTAAGTTTTGTGATGATCTGTAATCCTATTCATGTGTGTGCTTTAGAACTTTCTAAGTTTTTTTTACAAACTTCCCAAGTTTCAAATTCTAAGTAAAATCTTTTTGACTAATTAGGCTTGTTTATTTGTTATGTTAAAATACATGGGAAGTGTTATATATAAAAAAAGAAGGTGCTGAACCTTCTTGGGTTGTATTGTATGGCATATGCTGTAACTGTTCTAACAAACATATGGAATTCCTGATGTTTTAATATATCCTCACATAGGGTCATCACTTGACATTCTATTGTTGGAATGTTGTGTGTCCTGGAAGTAATTAGATTTCCTTGTCAACTGCAATTATAGATCTTGAATCATGTTAACTTTTGAGTCTTTTGTCATTTATAGTTATTTTCTGATGCTCTTGAAAAATGTGTTTCCTCTTCAAGGAGATTCATGGAATTGACTTTTGACAAATACAGGTTTTGATATCTTTAAAATCATAAAGCTAAACTGGATGAGAATTTCTGGAACAAATGGAAAAACTGCAATCAAACAGAACAAGAATTAGTAACATAGAACTGAATGAATGGAGGAAGATGAGTATAATTTTCAGGACTCTTGTTTAACATGGCAGGCTCTCTAATATTAGCTTCTCCATATTTAAGAAAACTTTCTTTTAGGACATTTGTGACTTACAGAAACATGATAAAATATTCCTTTGTGTGCAAATTGGAAAATTTAACATTTTCCTCTACCTGAAATGTTCCAGAGTTCAGAAACTCTTGGTAAGTATTCTTCTTTCATGGGAATTGCAGTTGTTTGCATAAATTCAGTGAGAATCTGTTCTCCTTGTAACAGGACTCCATTGGAAATTTTGGTTACCTTGCCAAGGCTCTGACTGGGATATCATATTTGAGAGAGACATGAATAGACTCAGATATGACCAGACAGCTTTAAAGAACTAAGGTTGACTTTACGGAGCCAATAAAGCCCTTTGGAAATGTTGGCCAGATCCCTTGCTTACAGAGTTCCTAGGAGCCTTACCAGGTGAGTAAAGAATGTCACTTCTTGGCAGGTTCAAGAAACCTCAGGATATTTAAGGGACCTCGAGAAGAAGAATGCACCCAAATCTACAGGTACCATAGGAAGATCTGATGGCAGATATTTGGCTTGGCTTCTGGCTTTAAGAGGCTATGAAAAGTTCAATCTTAGAGATTCCTTATGAAAGTTCCAGTAAAGCAAGTTTGAAAGAATCTATCAGGTTAATCACTACTCTTTCTGATTTTATGTAAATAATTAGGCCAACTTTGTTAAAATTGGATTTGTTTTTCAACTGAAATAATCTCTATTTGGCTCTCTTTGGAAATGAGGGTGATTTTAGAGAGAAAAATTATGTTTCAACAAGTCACTTTTGTGGATTTTAAATTCTAGTTCTGATTAGCTGTCTTTGAATGTTTGTTGTTTGCCTAATCTAGATAACTTGAGATGAACTTCAGAGAATTTGCCACATAGCTCATGTATAGACACCTTCATGATTGTTATTCTGTGGGGATAATAACAGAACCCCAGGAACATATGCTTACTTGAACACTGAACAGGTCTGAAAGAAGGTCTGTGTGGGTGGGATACTCATTGTCAGAGTTCCCTCCAACCCATGGTGTTAACTGTGAACTGTGGAAGTAGTGGATGGCCCCACCTTCCTTATGGCAGGAAAGAGGGTGCCTTGGGGACATCCATATCCCCAAACATGTCTTCTTCCATTTCCTGTGATTACTTATAACTAAGATATGGCTAAATATCAGGCAAAGAGGGATTCTTGATCCTTAATTTAACAATTTTATATAAGTCTCTGTCACGTGCACATCAGCCCCATCTATTAAGAAATATGGGTCAGGAGGAAGTTAGGCCACACTGTCAGTACATATCAGGTTCTTCCTGATGTCTGACCACCATGCCTCTTGCTGTGTCCAAAGCCAACTCCCTCACAGATGGTGCTCTTAAAACTCATCTTCCCATCTCTTCAAAGTTGTAATCATAGATGAAGAAGGAAACAGAGGAAACAAAGAAGTGAAATGACCCACAAAGAAGGCAGGTAAGAACTGACCAGGCAGGAGGAGGAGTGTGGGAGAGATTGGAGGGGAAGAATAAAAAGACTGAAGAGGCAAGAGTAGAGGAAGTGAAATATTTAGAACATTATCCCCAACTCCAGCAGGTGCATATAGAAAGAAACAGGCTGGGTGAGGGGAGAAAAGAGGAGAAGGAAGAGGGATGGGGAGGGAGGCAGACAGCATTTCTGTAGGAAAACAACATAGATTCAGGTGTGAGGGAGAAATACCCAATACACATGCTGCTTTGCTGTTGCAGAACATTTTCTGAAAGGGACTTGGGACTTAAGGCATTCCCCTGAAAGAGATGGGCCACAGGAGTATCTGCTTCATAAGTCATGACAGGATAAACTCACATGATGTGGAATGGAAGATCAGGGAAGTTATTAACGATATCCTCCCTATTTTCAATCACTTAGGTTGTGGTTGAAAAGGGATCAAGTAGGGGCGCCTGGGTGGCTCAGTGGGTTAAGCGGCCGACTTCGGCTCAGGTCATGATCTCCCGGTCTGTGAGTTTGAGCCCTGTGTCGGGCTCTGTGCTGACAGCTCAGAGCCTGGAGCCTGTTTCAGATTCTGTGTCTCCCTCTCTCTGACCCTCCCCGTTCATGCTCTGTCTCTCCCTGTCTCAAAAATAAATAAAACATTTAAAAAATTTTTTAAAAAGAAAAGGGATCAAGTAGGAAAGCAAAGCAGTTAATGGAGACATGATTCTGACTAAAGTCTTCCCTTCTCTCTCATCTCCTAATCCAGTGAACCCAGAGATGATACTTGGACCCTCTTCCTTCCTCTGTCTCCCATCCTCTCCTCTCTATCTTTAAAACAAAGCTCCTGGGAAAATCTGTCCATATTCACCTGCATTCATGTCAGCTCTCCCACCAGAATCTGCCCTGGCTTGCCTTGAGTCACATACCCTATCCTGTCTGCCTCAGAAGGGAGCCAGTAATGCTGCTGCCCCTGAGAGTGAGACTCCAGAAAGGACCTGGGTTCAAGAGTCAGTTTCCCCATTCCACTGCCTCCATATGTGTTCTGGCCTCACTCTTCCTTTTCCTCCTCCAAGCAGTGTTCATTCTTTGCCACTTCACTTCCCTGCACCCATAGCATGACATCCCTTGTCAGGTACAGCAAGTGGACCCACTTGGACAAGAACTTGCTTGCTTGAATTCAAGATCTCTAGGTACCACTACTCCAAACTGCCTGTCCATGTCTGAAGATGAGAAATGTGACTTGTGTGCACCCTGAGCAGCTAAAAGGAGTATAGCTTTTCCTCCTCCAATAAGTATCTCTCAAAACAAAGCAATGTGAGTTCTTTCGGCACTATGGAGCAGAGAGGTAGGGTTCTTCTTGAAGAAGTATAGCCTTTATAGTGTGTAGGATACCACTTGTAGAGAAGCTGGTCCCAGTGGGGTGGGGGAAGGCTAAAGAGAAGTGAGGACTACAACTTCAATTAGAGGAACTTATGGTAATTTCTATAACACCTTCTCAACAGTCTGAGGTATCCCTCAGTATGACCAAGGAGGTTAAGGCCTTTGTGAGAGAGGGAGCTATTGCTCTTGAGCTAGCAACCAAAACATGTTATCCCAACAGGAAGCATAGTCAAGAAAGGGTTAGTGGGTGTAAAAGCTCCAGGATTCTTCTTACTCACTCCCAAGCCATTCCTAATGTCACCACTGTTCTGCAAGAGACAGAAACTAATGCTACCAACTTGTGCCAGGAGAAGGGGAGCAGGGAAGTAGACAAAGGAAGACCCCGGCAATGAAAGAACGTCCTGGGCCTTCTGGCATACTGGCAGAAGGCTTGCTCCTCAAAGCTGTGGTTGTCTTCAGCCTTGGAGCAGGGATCCAGGAATGACTAAGGGTGGATGTTGTCTCTAAAGTCACTAGGGGATATCTTCCCCTTTCCCAAATGTCTGAGAGCCGTGACCAATTCCCCCAAGAAGTACAGAGCCCAAAATCCACTGAGACCAAGGTAAAAGGGAGTCTCTGTGACAGCAATTAGCTTCTCCTTTTGCATACTTCTGTCTCCATCTCTTCCCCAGCTTCTCACATCCTGAAGCATTATTTCGGAGGCTTCTACCTTGATTTGTCTCCAAGTGTCTAGCAAGATCAAAGCTCTCAACACCTGTTTTGCTTGCCAACTCCTTGGCAGGAGAAGAGGTACCAGGGTATATCCTGAGGCAAGGGGAGAGCCTGACTTGCCCTCTTCCCAAGGCAGGGGGGAGGTTGGAAGTTGGATCAAAGAAAGAACCAATTCTAAGTTTGGGTTCACAAATATGCCTCCTGGTGGTAAGGCTGTTATTCTCATTCTGTTATTGATTTTTTTTGTTATTGCTCCTCAGGTTAGAAATTGAATTAAGCCATAATCATAGTCAGGTAAATATATAACAGTGACCATAAAGGCCTTTCCTAACCTTCCTATCTAAAGAAAACTCCCTCTGATTCTTTATCATAAGACCCTGTTTATTTCCTTCAGGTGTTCATCACAGTCCAGAATTATTTTAACGTTTGTTTTCTTGTTTATTGCCCATTTCCCAGGAGGAAAAAAACCCCTATATTTGAATAAGGGGAAAAAATTAATAATGAATAAATGTATATTATGAGAATAAATCTATTTGTAGGATAAACATTTCCTACTAATATGATCTCTACCTGAAAGCATGATGTCCATATCTCTATTAACAATATATTTGATCAACATTCATAAAGCCTTTATTCTACATCTCTACCCATGGCCTCTTTCCCATAAGTGTGAACCATACACAACAGTTATTTAACCATTCTTTAGCTCTGTGTTAAACACTGTGGAGAGAATACAAACAGTTTCACTCTAGAAGCATACAGTTGAGTGAGGGATAAAGGGAGGACACAGGGTAACCACAAATGAAGACAGCGTACAAAAACACAGCTATGGTAAGACTAACACAAAGGAGTAGAGGAGGTTAAAGGAAATGAATTGCTTCTGATTAGGATTATCTAGGAAGGCTTGGGCAGGAGGTAACATTTAAACTGGACGATGATGATTGTGTATCATTTCAGTAGTCAGAGATAAGGAGGATGGATATACAAAGAAAAGACATAGCTACTAGGAAGGATTTCTTGACTTTGGGCATCACTTGATATTGAACTACTGTTCATAATGAGAAAGTGAAATACAAGGACCAGTGAAATTCAAGAAGCTGGAGGCCTTTAATACAGAAGACAGGAGCCAGGACATGGGTTCTAGCTCAGGTTCCATTTATCCCCACTTCTTCTCCACGTGATTTTATGGAAGGGGTGTAGGGTTCATATGGGACAGGATACCCATAATACTTCCATCTATATATCTCTCATATCCTCTCTCCCCTCCACTATGTTCTTTGTTAACAATGAAAGAATTTCTTCCTCTCATTACTGAGAAGAACACAAAGCACAGAAAAGCATAAACTACACAAATTAAGTCAGATAATTTGCATACCTGGGTTTCCTCAATCTACTGATGCAAATTGTCAATATCTATATTTCCTCCTTCTCTGGAGAAGAGATGCTGTGAAATGTCAAATGTAAAGTAATGTTTGTCATAAAATCCTCATACAATAGTCTTCCAAGTACTGGCATTGGAAAGTGGGGAAGAAGGTTCCTGTACTGTGTTTACCTCCAAATCACGTGCAGGTCGTCCTGCCTCCTGCTTCTAGGAGCTTTGTTTCAGGTTTTCTAAAGAAGTAGACAGAGACAACCAACTCTTCTTACCATCCTTGCTTCTATCAAAGTCCATTGCTTTCTATGAAGTTAGTTTCACAAAGGGCCTGATCTCACAATCTCAACTCTAGATTCCTTCACTGGTATAATTTTCAATTCTCCTCTTTCTGGGATGGCTCAGATAGAGAGTCCTACTTGCAAGCAAAGAAATAAATAAAATGTCTTCTCTTAGTACCTTCCGTAAGGGGTTCTAGGAGAGGGGAGGTGGTTACATGAGTGGTGTGCATACAAGGGAGTCTGTGTATTAGGCTAGAAAGTAAACAACAGCAGGGTGTTTCCTTGGGGTTTCTGTTTCTCTTTCTCTGCAAAACTCTTCTGATTGTAGCAGATTCATAGGGACTCCAAGCAACTCATCATCTTAGCCATAGACTTCTCAGAAAGAAAACTCACTGAGGTTCCCTTGAGATGTGATGAAAATAAATATCAGGGTTTGGTACAAACACACCAACTATTGTCAAGGAAGGAAGGTAGCCAATTTCTTATAGATGGTTAAACTCCTTCAAGATTTGTGTACACACACACACACACACACACACACACACACACACACACGACTTTGAATGTGGTGCTTTATGAATATATTTACCCAACCTTACCCCTTTTCCAAGCTCCTGACTATAGGTTGGGACACAATGAAGGTAAATGAGAGAATGTCTGAGTACAAGTTGCATGTGTGTTCCCCCACCAACCTCCCCTCAGCAACCCTCAGTCTGTTCTCACTATTTAAGAGTCTTTTATGGTTTGGTTACCTCTATAGTTTTATCTAATTTTTCCTTCCCTTCCCCTATGTTCATCTGCTGTGTTTCTTAAATTCCACACCTGAATGAAATCATATGATATTTATCTTTCTCTGACTGACTTATTTCACTTAGTATAATACACTCTAGTTCCATCCACATTGTTGCAAATGGCAAGAATCCATTCATTTTTATTGCAGAGTATTATTCTATTGTATATATAAACCACATCATCTTTATCCATTCATAAGTCTATGGACATTCGGGCTCTTTCCAT
Source organism: Acinonyx jubatus (assembly GCF_027475565.1). Taxonomy (NCBI): domain Eukaryota; kingdom Metazoa; phylum Chordata; class Mammalia; order Carnivora; family Felidae; genus Acinonyx; species Acinonyx jubatus. Next base: position 53,576,668 of record NC_069387.1, read on the forward strand.
ATTTTGGCTATTGTCAATAGTGCTGCTGTAAACATTGGATGCATGTGCCCCTTGGTATCAGCAATTTTTGTATCCTTTGTATAAATACCTAGTAGTGCAATTGCTGGGTTATAGGGTAATTTTTATTTTTAATTTTTTGAGGAGCCGCCATACTATTTTCACATACAGATGGTCAATAAACACTTGGAAAAGATGTTCACGAGCACTAACCATCAGGGAAATATAAATTAACACTACAATGAGATATCACTTTAAACCTATCAGAATGGCTAAAATCAGAAAGATAAGATAGGGGTGCCTGGGTGGCTCAGTTGGTTGAGCGTTCACCTTCGGCTCAGGTCATGATCTCGTGGTCTGTGAGTTCGAGTCCTGCGTTGGGCTCTGTGCCTACAGCTCAGAGCCTAGAGCCTGCTTCAGATTCTGTGTCTGCCTCTCTCTCTCTGCCCCTCCCCCTACTCATGCTCTGTCTCTCTCTCTATCAAAAATAAATAAACATTAAAAAATTAAAAAAAAGAAAGATAAGATAGGCAAGTATTGTCTAGGATATGGAGAAAAAGAAACCCTCATGTATTGTTGGTGGGAATGTCAATTGGTGCAGCCACTGTGGAAAACAGTATGCAGGTCCTCAAAAAATTAAAAATAAAACCACCTATTGATCCAGTAATTCTGCTGTGCGTTTTTTTTAAAATAACATCTATACACAATGTGGAGCTCAAACTCACCACCCTGAGATAAAAAGTTGCATGTTGTACTGACCGAGCCAGTCAGGCACCCTACTGGATGTTCAACCAAGGAAAACAAAAACACTTTTTGTAATTTCTTTTAATAATATTTGAAAGCCAGTAAGCAGCTACAGACACAATTCAAAAGTAGACAGGTTAAAAGAAAAAAAAAAGGAGAAAGAGCAAAGACACATCCTTCACAATACGCACTGAGCTCTATTAGTGTTCACCCACCAACATCCCTTTGGAGGCCTAGCTTTCCATGCAGTCAAGAGACTCTCCAATATTGTGCAGAGAGACAAGACTGCATTCAGGTGTGATGATGTCAAACCAAATATGTACTGGTACTGCTTAGTTCAAGGTCTACACTTTTGGCCCTAACTTAAGCGGAGTTAGAGACCAGACTGTACTGGATCCCATAGGCAAAGTAGATAGCAAACCCAATCAACATCCAGACAGCAAATAGGGCCCAGGTGGCAGCTGTCATCTGCACCATAAGGCAAACATTCATGAAGATGCTCAGTAGTGGGAGGAGAGGCAGAGCAGGGACCTTAAAGTAAAGGGGACTAGAGCTCTGAGGCTGTCTCCAGATGACCCCAGTGAGCCCAGTGATGAGCACCAGGAGCCCCACAACCACTGAAATCCACACTGGGTCTCCAGAAAGCAGAACTGGCCACTGGGCCAGCACCAGGCAAAGAAGAATTAGCAGCAGAGCAAGCAGTACGGAGCAAACACGGACAACCCGGCCAGAGAGTGGAGTGGGGGTGGGGCTGCCTGGAAAAAGTAGTCCCTGTAGAGTCAGCCTCTCTACTATATGTCCATTCTCCTCCAGCTCCTCTGATTCATTTTCCCCTTCCTTTGCCTCAGGCTGATACCTGAGGATGAGAATGGAAGTAGCAACCAGGGAGTGAGGTATCAGGGATCCAACTGACCTAAGGTCCAGGAGATCAGTGAGCCCAAAGAAGACTGCCATGATTGCTGTAATAATGCTCAAGATCACAGTGGTCATGATAAGGATGAATGGGCGGGAACGGATTCTTTCAAGGACAGGGAACAGGAGACCATCCTGTCCCATCCTGTGTAATACTCGACGTATGGGAAACATAAAGCCCAAGAGCCTGGCAGAAACAATACACAGAAATGCAAAAGCTAGAAAATAGTAGGCAGGGGCCCAGCCAATATGGAGTAATGCCTGAGGCAAGGTGCTCCCATGTCGAAGCTTGTAGTAAGGCACCATAAGTGTAAGTGCTGCAGAGACACCAAAATACACCAAAAAGCAGATGAACAGTGAAATCACAATGCCCATGGGGATGGAATGCTGGGGATTCCGGGCTTCTTCAACTTTTTCAAAAATGCTGCTAAAACCTATAAATGCATAGAAACATGTAGCTGTTCCACGGAGAATCCCCTCAAAGCCAAAAGGCACAAATCCTCCAGAGCCCAGAGGGCCCAAGCTCGAGGTGTCATTGAGTCCAGCCATTGCATAGTCCTCTTCTGTGAGTTTCCAGTTGTGCAGGTCCCCCTTAATGAAGCCAGAGATGATGACAAAACTGAGAACCAAAAGTTTCACCAATGTGGCCATTTTGGTAACTGGGAAAGACCAAACATACCTCAGATTCCGGAATTCTATGAGCAAAAACACAAGACCCACAACAAAGATATCTACATATTCTGTAAGGACACGGGGAACATGTGGTGAGATGCTCTCACGCAGGGTCTGAGAGATCTTGTTCCCACGCAGGTTGTCAAAAGCTAAGATACATGCACGGGCCACAATGGCTTTATCACCAACATGGGAGAGTATGAGGGTCCAGCCAGTGATGAAAGCCCAGAGTTCACCTATAGTGACAAAGCTGTAGAGATATGTAGAGTCAGAATGGGGAACTCGGGCGCTAACCTCTGCATAGCACAGCCCAGCCAACACAGAAGATAGGCCAGCCACCAAAAAGCAGATCACAATGGATGGTCCTGCTTGATTTCTGGCCACCTCACCAGCCAGGATATACACACCTATACCCACTGTGCGGCCCACAACCCGAGCCACTAAATCCAGAGTGTTCAGGCTTCTCCGTGGGTCATCCTTAGCCACCGGTTCCTTCAGTGTAGGTCTTCGTACCAGTTTTTGACCAAATCTACGAAGTGCCTGACGCAGCATCCTAGCTGGAACTGAAGAGGATTCCAGGATCAGAGAGCTGCAGCAAGCCCAGGGAGGAGAATCTGGGATCAGGTTCAGTGAGACTCAGTGAAGCCAAGTAGACTTGGGGCTGCCGAGGTCCATTATTCACGCTTCAAAGTTGCTGCTTTGTATTTCATTTGACCCTTAATAATGCCTAAACAAGAAATATTTACTGAATGGTGGTGTTCAACCAACCAACTGTAGCTCAGAAATCCCATGTCACCTGTTGCGGCCCAAGTATCACTGAAATTGAAACCAAAAGACATCATAGAAAAATCAACCCTGATTTCCCCTCAGAAACAGTGCCAAATACCTCCCAACATTCTCCTTTATTGCACACCATGGGACATAATCCCTTTACATTCATTTAACTCATGTAGCTTCATGTACTAATTAAGCTGTACGTCACAACAGGGAATGAATGTATTGTGCAATAATTCACACACAGGATGATTACATGGTGCTTGGGCATGAGATATGACACATTAATTCATGTGTCATTGCAATTACAGAACCATTTTTTAAATTACATTTGAATTTGAAATACAAATATTGGGTCCTCTGTCTTAAAACTCTTTGCCTCCAAATCAGTACCCAAAGTCAGATGTCACTTTGGTCCCCCTTTTCCCCATTCTGTGTCATCCACTTAGCTGTACTGATGGTAAAATGTGTACAGTCCTACTCTTCCCTTTACCTAACTATACCAACAGGGGTGCTGTGAAAATAGGAGAAGAGGGAAAAGGGGGCAGGGCCTTCATAACTACCTGCAATAATGAGAGGAACAGGCTGTCTTGTGAAGAAACACTGGAGAAATGGGTGTAGCAGTTAATCAAGCATCCATTAGTAAGAAGGGAGAAGAACCAGAAATGTCACTTGATGAATTCTGACATTCAATAAACCTCACCCAAAGCAACCGGACAAAATTTACTATAACTTTTATGTCCACAGTAATGATGGGCAGGGAGAAAAGAAGTATGTCACCTAGCTCAGTAGTTCAAAACCAAAACAATTCCTTCTGTCTCCTCCCTCTTTGGGTTCCAGGAGAGGAGACCTCGCTTCTACAGACAGTCTCCTCCCTGGCCACGTTGTGTTCTATAAACACCCTACACTGTCTGTGATCTCCTCCACTGCAGCTATTCAAATGGGCCTCTTCTCAAGGGGAATAAGGCTTTGGATGAACAATTCACAGCAATGCCCCAGAAATGAGAAGTGGAGAACAGAGAAAACAAAGTCATGCAGCCCCCACTCTCCCCCATACTCAGGCTCCTATTTTGAGAGAATTTTAGGAAATGTTGTCAGAGGTTTTAATAGAAAGATTAAGTCAAAATTGAAAAGTCTTCTCTGTATATAATCAAAATGAACCCTTGGGAAATGGGTCAGATCTTCTGTGTACAAATCCATCTACTACACTTCTTATTTGCCACCCACCAGTTCCAATGTTATTATTTACCAACAAGCACACAACATAGATAAGGAGAGTGAATACTTAACTCATGGAACCTTCTAAATCATGAATATGATTGACGTGTCCCCACGCACCCTGAGGCTTGAAACCCTTCAGTGGTTCCCCACTGCTCTTCCTTCATAATACTTCCTTTCTTCATCATCTAACCTGTGCTGATTCCCCCAGCCTCATCCCATGCCCAGTTCCTGCTCCAGCTGCAAAATATAACATCCAAACTCTTCCCTGTGCCTCTAATGCTTTTTTGTCCCTTCACTTAGGTAAACTCCACCTCTCTTCTAGTTTCCAGCTCAGAAGTTTCTTCCCCAGGAAGCCTATCCTGACCCGTATGCTGCCCTTCCTATGTGCTATCATAACACCCAGGCTTCCCCCATGTGCTATTTACCCTAATGTAGCAAAATTCAAGGTCAGCTGCCTGTGTATGTCCTCTATGAGACTGTGAGTTAGGTGCTCAATAAATATTTATTGAACAAATGAACAAACTGAGAAGAGAAACCTAAAAGAGCACATAATCCAGAATTTAATCCAGAATTGACTTTGAGATACATACTTTGTAACCAAGCAGTCTTTATAATCCTGGCTCAAGTAAGGATATAAATGGAATTACCTTCCTTGTAGAAGGCAAGCAAAATGAAAAGTGTGAAGGGAAAACCAACTGATGAAACCTTAACCGCACATCATTCATGGCAGGTATGAGCAACACAGGGTGATAAAGAATTGTTTGTGGGGCACCTGAATGGCTCAGTCTGTTAAGCGTGTGACTCTTGATTTTGACTCCGGTCATAATCTCATGGTTCTGAAGTTCAAGCCCCACATTAGGCTGCACACTAACCACATGAAGCCTGCTTGGGATTTTCTCTCTCCCTCTCTCTCTGCCCCTTCTCTGCTCATTTGTTTGTTCTCTCTCTCTCTCTCTCTCTCTCTCTCAATAAATAACTTAATTTTTTTAAAGAATGTTTGCATTTGAGGACACTTGTTTTAAATATCAGGCTGATTTGGGTTACAGGCAACCAAACACCCACACCCAGCTAAAGAAGCTCTAACTTTTTGAAGGCATCATGCCCAGGCCCTATAATCTAGGTAGCATGTCCTAAGGCAAAGGTTCTCACTTTGGGACAGAGAGAGAGATAGTAAAGACACCTGGGGAAATTTTCAAACTTCAGATCCTCTCCTTCTGGAGATTCTTGTTCAATAGCCCTGTACTTCCTGTAACTGATCTAATCCACCCCAAATGAGAAGTTGTCTTCAATTCAAAGACAAGAGATTCTAAAAGCTTCCTTTACAGGAAGGCAGCACAATTTAGTAGTTAGGAGTAAAGCTCTGCAGCTAGATGGTTCATGTTCAAATCACAACTCAATCTCATACCGGATGACTCTGGACAAATTAGTTCACCTGTTAGGGCTTTAGTTTCTACAACAGTCAAATGAGAGTAAAAGTAAATACCTCATAGAGTTGTTGTGAGCAGTAAGTTAAATGATGCCTATAAAGTAGTTAGTTCAGTACCTAGCAAACAATATGTACTTAATATAATCCACCTAAAATTTAATATTGAAATATGATTCAAATCCCCAAACTTGGAAAAACAATTAGTTTTTATAAATGTCTAGCCCAAAATCATCCACTACAACTTGAGCCTGTTAACTAGTCCTCATGAGACAATGAAAATAGTTTTATTCCACACATTTTGCTTTGAAACAGTAAGTACTCTAGAAAGACCCCCTTGTACTTGGTGCTAAACACTTGGGAGTCCTAGGCTTACTGACTTAGACCAGGCATCAAAAAATGCAAGCCTCAAATATAATAACAAATAATTATTTATTTGTTATATATATATATATATATAATATATATATTATATATATATATATTGCCTATGGATGCCTCATCTTATTCCTAGAAGAAGCATTGCTGAGTACTATAGAGGTAAGAGCAATGAACATTATGTCAGAAATGTTGGATATGAGCCCTGGCTCTTCTGCCTCACTGTATAAACTGGGGTAATTTGCTTAATCTCTCTAAGTCCCAGTTTCCTTATCCACAAGGAACCTTACCTGACTTCCTTACTAGATCAACATGAAATTCCATGAGAAGATACAAACCTGGGAATGCAAGCTGGTGCAGCCACTCTGGAAAACAGTCTGGAGGTTCCTTAAAAAACGAAAAATAGAACTACCCTATGACCCAGCAATTACACTACTAGGCATTTATCCCAGGGATACAGGTGTGCTGTTTCGAAGGGACACATGCACCCCTATGTTTATAGCAGCACTATCAACAATAGACAAAGTATGGAAAGAGCCCAAATGTCCACCGATGGATTAATGGATAAAGAAGATGTGGTATATATATATACAATGTAGTATTACTCTCAAATCAAAAAGAATGAAATCTTGCCATTTGCAACTATATGGATGGAACCGGAGGGTATTATGCTAAGTGAAATTAGTCAGTAAGAGAAAGACAAAAATCATATGACTTCACTCATATGAGGACTTTAAGAGGCAAAACAGATTAACATAAGGGAAGGGAAACAAAAATAATATAAAAACAGGAGGGGGACAAAACAGAAGAGACTCATAAATATGGAGAACAAACTGAGGGTTGCTGGAGAGGTTGTGGGAGGGGGGGATGGGCTAAATGGGTAAGGGGCATTAAGGAATCTACTCCTGAAATCATTGCTTCACTATATGCTAACTAATTTGGATGTAAATTTTAAAAAATAAAAAATAAACAACAATAACAAAAGAAGATACAAACCACCATGCACTGCTGGTGGTAGTGTAACTGCAGCCACCATCCTGAAGCACAGTCTTAGTGGAATTAAGAACGCACACACCTGGGATGCCTGGGTGGCTTAGTTGGTTAAGAGTCTGACTTTAGCTCAGGTAATGATCTCACAGTTCGTGAGTTCAACCCCTGTGTTGGGCTCTGTGCTGATAGCTTAGAGCCTGGAGCCTGTTTTTGATTCTGTGTCTCCTTCTCTCTCTGCCCCTCCCTCGCTCATGCTCTGTCTCTCTCTCTCTGTCAAAAATAGGTAAATATTAAAAAAAATTAAAAACAAAAAGACTCCTTATAAAACATTAATGAAAAATTAAAGAGACTGGGGGTCCTAGGTGGCTCAGTCGCTTAAGCCTCCGACTTTGGCTTAGGTCATGATCTCTAAGTTTGTGGGTTCCATACCCGTGTCAGACTTTGTGCTGACAGCTCCGAGCCTGGAGCCTGCTTTGGATTCTGTGTCTCCCTCTCTGTCTGCGCCTCCCCCACTCACACTCTGTCTCCCTCTCTCCTTCAAAAACAAATAAACATTAAAAAATTAAAAAAAAAAGATTGCACACACCCTCTTAGCCCACAATGGAAAACACCCCAAGGAAACTCTCTCCTGAGTCCATAAGGAGGCCCATAGCATGTTCATCACAAGACAGTTTGTGGTAGCAGGGAGTTAGAAGCTATGTCAGCATATGTCACTAGAGGAATATAGAAGTAAAATGTGCCATATGTGTACAATGAAATATACACAAGAGGCACAAATACAGTAGATTTACAAATAACAACGTGTGTAGATCTCAGAAATAATGTTAGGAAGCAAAAGTAGAAGCAGGATGTACAACACAATTCCATTTATATACATTTATAAACAGCCAAAAATAGCTGATATACACATATGTATTAAAAATGTCACATCATTCCTGTACTCAAAACCTTCCACTGGTTTCCCTTTTTATACAGAGAAGAAGCCGAAGTCTGCATTTCCAAAGGCCTACAAAGTCTTACAGTACTTGTCTCTGACCCAGATACCTCTCAGCCTTCTGTTTCTCTCTCTGCCCACTCATTTTTCTCTAGCCATTGGCTTCCCAGCCATTCTGGCCTCCTAACATACCAGGCAAGACCCTACCTCAGGGCCTTTGTACTTGTTGTCCTGTATAACTGCACCACTTCTATCCCACATATCCACATGGTTTCTCCCTTTACTACAGTTGGTGAAATAGCACATTTGTAGCAAGGACTCCCTTATTCTCTCCACATGGAACTGAAATCTACTCCTAAATACCCACAACATACCTGGTCTCCCTGCCCTTTTTTTTTCATAGCACTTATCACTTTTTAAGGTACTATATGTTTTACTTGTTTATGATTTGTTTCACACCAAAAGATGTAAGTTCCACGAAAGCAGGACTTTTTTATTGTTTTGCTCCTGGCTGTATTCTCCACACCTACAACTGTGAATTTGTTGAGTGGATGAATGTATCTAAATAAATGTACAGAGCATGGATTGGAGGAGAATTTGTTAGATACCCTAAAGCAAATGCCTCCAGTAAGGAGGGGCAATAAGAATAGAGATCATGATGAAAGGTGAAAATAAAATGCATTGAAAAGGGGCCTGACAGGAAGCGATGGTGCTAACAGTCCATGACTGAGGGAGGGGTTGACTCCACTCTGTGTACCTCAGGTTCAACAAAGGAATTGCCTGAGGTGATGTTGTGAGAGGACCTGGTTCGGAGCCTGATAAATAGTGGGCACCTAACAGATTTAAATCGAAGGGGAACCAGAATCCTGTAGTCATCAGGACATGGAGAATACAGAGAAGGGATACTTGCTAGAAAGAGGGTGGAGAACAAGGGAAGAGGGGCATCCCTCCCACCAGTTCCCTCTGAACCCATTTCCCTTTTCCCAATCCCTGTTTCTCCTTCAGCTCGTTCAACTGTCTCTGGAGGCTCCTTACTGGGCACTAAGGATGCTTGTCCCACATTTCTCCTGGGGAGCCGTCTCCTCCCAACAAAGACACAACAGTGGTTCCTAACATTTGCTGAATCACACACCCTTGTGAGGTTGGTCACTTCAATAAAAAATATATATATATCATACATTCTTCTGAAGTCCATCCATAGACCCTGAGCAGGAATCCCAGAGGAGGACCATCTGAATGGCAGGATCGGAGATGGGTAATGCTTTTGATAATTTCTGTTTCCCTTTTACTGAAGATGAGAGACAGTGGGATACAGATGAAGTATGAAGATACCATAGAAGCAACCCAAGAACAAAATATCTGGAAATAAGTAATCACATTTTATGACTCCAACAGAAGGAGGCAAAACAAAAATGAACAACCAAACTTATAGAAGAGAAAAGCAAACTCATGATTGGTAATCCTGAGAGAGCTTATCACAAATCCAGCTTATAACAACACAGAGAAACATTGTCCTCAAACACCAGGTCACCATGTTCAGAAATGCCCTCATTCTGTGCAATAATCTATGATTATTCGAATAGCTTATATTCAGTTCAGACTCTCTGACCCAGCTGTCAGAGCACCTACCCTAATTCTACCCCTACCCTCAGGACCATCACCTTTTTCTTAACTCAGCTCCTCACATCTTCACTTACCCTTCCTGGGATGAGTCTTTGGCCTGAGTAAATCCTGCCCTGCCAGGGATGCCCTCCTCACTCCTTTCTGTCCAGTCTTAATGCTTCTGTCCAGTCTTAATGCTAGGTCTTCTCAACCCTAATCTACAACTTTTCCACCCACGTCTCAGAAGCCTTTCCTAAGCCATCCTGACTGGTCCCCATCTCCAAAGTTCCTCCCCTTCCTGCCAGCACTTACAGACCATTCTGATGCTCAGCTGAAACTAATTTTCCCTTTCAGTCTGTTGGTGTCCTGGGTATGTCACTTAAATTCCTTTAAACTTCTGAGGGCAGGGCCAGGATCAATATACCTCCTTTTTCTGAATCCCACTCTCCCACCTCCAAACCTCACTACCCAGAACAAGAATCCACTCATAATTGTACTGAGCAACCATAAGAGGAATATAGGATGGAGAAAATGAATATATACATGTATTTATTGACTAATATATCTTGAGCTTTCTAAAGAAAAGGTTTGTTGTTTTGGGTTTTTTTGTTTGTTTGTTTATTTGGAAAGAGAGAAAGGGCCAAACACAGGTCTAAACAGGAGACTAGAACATGCACCATCATCTATTTCAAGCACTTTCCTGAGGTCATTTCCTAATGAGGGCCCTGGGTCTGTGAATCTCAGTTTAATTAAGAAACAGTCTCTCCCAAAGGAGGTCCTTGGTGCAAATGAAGTGCTGAAGAAAAGGCAGAGTTGCCAGGGAGTGAGAAGCCAGTTTGCATGAATTCCATAATACCCTCGTCTCTTCCCTTCCATCCCTCATCTTCCATGTATTTCAGTCTCTGAGCTCCTTTCAAACTCCAAAACCAAAGTTCCATTCCAAGTACTCAAGAAGAACTCCTGTCAAATCCAACAATCCACCCACAGAATCGCAGGCTGTCTTCCTTTCCCAGCCAGCCCAACAACTCCCCTTTGTCCTGGAGGTCATTGTGTTTATTCTTCTGTGTCTAGAAGGGTTCTGCCCTCACTATGGACCTTTTCTTTTATATTTTATTTATTTAAATTTTTTAATGTTAACTTTTATTTATGAGAGAGAGAGAGAGATAAAATGAGCAGGTGAGGGGCAGAGAAGCAGAGAGACACAGAATCTGAAGCAGGCTTCAGACTCTGAGCTGTCAGCACAGCTTACCACATGTAGTTCATGTGGTTCATGTGGTTCATGATCTCATGAACCACAAACTATGAGATCATGATCTGAGCTGAAGTCAGATGCTTAACCAACTGAGCCACCTAGTTTCCTCTGGACTTTTCCTTTTTAAAACATTTTTCCAAGGCAATAAGTCCCACTGGTTCCCATGGTTGGTTGCTAACATTCCTGCGAATCAGGAAGTTGGCCCTGTGTCTCCTCCTGAAAAGCTTCAAAGATAGTTTGGGTACCAGTTGCTTTGCTAGAATTTTGATAAAGACTTGAGAGGAAAGCTAATGAGGCTGTTAAATAATTATTTTATTTCTCAAAGTTTTAGAGCAGTGAACCTTAAATATAACATCTCCAGAGATTATATCAACCCTCTATATCCAAACACAGCTCCTTTCTCATCTCAAGGTATATGAATACTCTCTTCCTCCTTAAAGTTCCAGACAATGAAGACTCTGGAGCCAATCAAGCCAGTGACTCCCAAACAATCAGGTATAAAACTTTTTAGAAAGCTGAGCTTCCCCAGAGTTTCTCAAGTCCTAATTCAAGCAGCCCTGCAACTGAGGTGGGGACAGTCACGAGTACAGGAGTGGAGGCTTTGAGTTCAGGGAAAGAGTTTTAAATAATAGTAAGTGTTGTGTACATGCACATCAACATGTCCAAAGGTGAAATAGTTCACAATGCATGTGAACAGGTAAGCAGAACAAAAGCCACCATGAATAGTGGGGCTGAGTCTCATACTCAAGGATAGAAGAAATTAGTAAACAAAATCACATGAAAACTGGAATCTTCCCATTTTCTCTTTCTGTTTGTGCCTTCTCTAGAAGTCTGTGTCTAATCACAGTCCTTCACTTATCATTCAACAAATATACATGTCTTCATGTATTCAGTACTGCAGATAAAGGAGAAAAATCACAAAATCTCTCCGCCCACATTGCTGTACTCCTGCAGTAGGAACCAAACAATAAACACATTAGTAATAAAAATATATGTTGCATTGGCATTGCAATCAGTGTTGCAGAGAAAAGGAAAGCAAGAAAATGTTAGGATGTGCTCTAGTGGGTATTATGATTTTAAAAATGTGTGATCCAAGACAGCCTCACCTTCACACTGTTGTGCAACTGTCACCACCATCCATCTCTAGACTTGTTCAAGTTCCTCACCTGAAACTCTGTACTTATTAAACAGTAACTCCACCTTCCCTCCCCACAGCCGCTGGCGCCACCATTCTACTTTATCTCTCTGAATTTGACCACTGTATGTACTCATATAAGTGGAATCACACAATATTTTCCTCTTGTGACCTCCTTTTTCACTTAGCATAATGTCTTCAAGGTTCATCCATGTGGGAGTATATGTCAGAATATCCTTCCTCTTAAAGGCTGAATGATATTCCATTGTGTGTATATCCCATATCTTGTGTATCCACTGATGGGTGTATGGGTTGTTTCACCTTTTAGCTGTTGTGAATAATGCTATCATTAATGTGAGTGTAAAAATGTCTTTTTGAGTCCCTCCTTTCAATTATCTGGGATATACACCTAGAAGTGAGATTGATGGATCATATGGTAATTGTACATGTAATATTTTGAGAAATTTCCATACTGTTTTCTGTGGTGTCTGCACCATTTTACATTACCACCAGCAATACCCAAGTGTCCCAATTTTTCCACATCCTTGCCAACACTTGTTATCTTCTGGTTTTTTTTTCTTTAATAGCAGTCATCCTAACAGTTGTGAAGTGGTACCTGGTTATTTTTAAGAAATAACAAGAAGGGCTGTGGGGCCAGGACAGAATGAGTGAGGAGAAAGCAGTAGGGGATGAGGTCAGAGAGAAAGCAAGTAGCCAGATCCTTCACGTAGGGTCTGAAAGTCACTGTGTGGACTTTGGCTCTTATTCTGGGTGTGAAGGAAACCACTGAAAAAATGATAATTTCACAGGTTGCTTAAAAATTTTCATGTTCTGTGAATTAAGTATTAGGTTCCCAAACCAAGGAGTTTGGCCTCTTCCAGGAAAGGCCTCTTCCAGAGTTTGAAAACAAGGCATGGAGACAAATTTTGCAGAACTAACATTAGATGTCTGGTTCTTCTAACAACACAATGAGGGCTGAACAAGCCACATTCTTGCATCTGCCTCCCTCTTAGATGCCAAAGCAGAGATGCTATACAGCCACCCATGGCAGAGTAACATGACAGATTGCTTTCATGAAGCTGTTCACTTATGGATTATCTCTAGGCAGGCTCTAGGCAGGACTCCCACACTTACATACCAAACAAAATCATTTTAGTTTCATGCACTATTTTAGGTTATAACCACCATTATTGTGGATAATCAAGAGCTGACATGGAGATAAAGGGCACTTTTTCCAGAACCTGGTAAAATTAAGGACTGCAAAGGCAGGAGTAGAGAGACTCTCAGAAAGGGAGCAGGAACCATGTGCATCAGGCACTCACAAGCCTTACAGAATTAAATACATGAGTCCAGGCCCGAGCCCCAGATGCCTCAGGAAGGACTGTCAGAAATGTCTGAGATGCTCAGAGCTGGAGAGATAAAGGTGCCAATAGGGAAGACTGACTACACATTTCTGAGAAGCAAAGAATACCTGTCATAATCTCACTTCCCCCAAGTTACAGGGATGAGAACTCTACATAAATGAGAATTCCAAGGAGTTATCTCAACAACTAATAACCTGGTTCTCCAGGTTATTGGAGATAATCCATATAATGGCTGCTCAACCATCATTCATAAATGTTAGAAATACACATTTATGTGTATGAGTTGGGGGTGGGGGTAGAGGATAGAGAAGGAGAGAATAATGGGGTTGTTCCTGCTGAGAAAGGAAGAGAGACAGAAATCAATTTTAACTATGACATTCTTGGATTCAATTGGGGGTTAGGGGAGAGAAGTATAGTAAAGTATGTAAACCTGGATAACTAATTTCTCTCAGCAAGAAAACAGGCCATGTACTCCTAACTTCTGTGTGCTATTTCTCACTCCCGCTGACAACCACTTAACTCATCGTCCACTCTCAACACTCTGTGATCACCACCCACCCCCTGGGTAAAGAGACTTTACAGCTTGCCTCATGCCATAGTCCTGATCTCACTTTCCTTTTCTGTGGGTTCATTGCAGAGGTCCTAGGTTATTTTTAAGCCTTCAAATATGTATAATAAAAAAGGGACTAGGATATAGGAGAAAACTGCTCCTCCTCCTTTCCTCAAGTAGAAAAATAATAGAGCTAAGTAGCAATGAAGGTCTTATTTCATTCATTTATTCATTCATTCAATAAATATTAAACACCTTCTAAATGCCACTCCTACCTAGCACTTGATGTTACAAACACAACTGGGAGAAAAAAAGGCATGCCCATGTCTTTAACATGTTCTTATATAATATTCCTGTCTAAAATGTGTAACCTAAATCTGTTGATAAAAGCAATCAGTCTACAAAACAACTTTGTACAGTAAGTTGACTTTCTATAAAACAATTGAACTTTGCTTTTCAAAACCGTCAATGTCAGGAATGACAGGCTGAGGAACTGTTGCAGATTATGTGAAAATAAAGAGACATAACAACAAAATGCAATGCATAACCCTGGAATGTACCTGGACCATGGAGAAATACTCTAGTAAAAAAAATGGACAATTAGTAAACTTAGACTATAGACCATATTTCACACACACACACACACACACACACACACACACACACACACACACATTAGACAGAGCAAGAAAATGTGGCAAAATATTAACAATTGGTCAATTCTAGAGAAAAATAAATGGGTATTTACTATAATATTCTTGCAACTATCCGTAGGATTGATATTTTGCAAACTAAAAATGTAGAAAGAAAAAAAGAATGTCCCAGTAGTAAAGTTTATGGATTCTCCTTCCCTGAATGTCTTTTATAAACAAGTTTGACATGATTTTTGGTTAGAACCAAATCCCACCCAGAATGATTTAGCCTCAAATCAGTAACTTTAGATCAGAGGATCAGGTGGGAAGATAGAACTCCTTTGTCTTTCATTTACAACCAAAATTGTCGGCAAGCAAAAATGACTGGAAAAACACCACAACTTTGCCTTAGGTAAGTACGGTTATAAAAACCTCATACTCTCATTGATATTTTGTGGGACTAACAGACACTAATAAGCCAGGACCCTAGACTTGAACTCTAGAAGCATTGGGGAACATATGCAGAGGCTGAAGATAGAGAAAAATGGTATCTGGCAAATAAGGTTACCAGGTATATGTGCAAGAATTAGGGATGCATGGAGAGAGCCATGATAGAGAAACAGATTTGTTGAGCCGCAAATAATGCACATATGTTACCTCATTTAACCCGCATAACAACCCAATAAAATAAGTACTATTACTCTACTTACTGACTGAAACATTAGGCAACTAGCATTTAGCAGTACAAAGAAGAGCAGGAATTTGAACTTGGTTCTTTGTCACTTCAAATACCATGTTCTTTCTCCTCCAGCACCCTACATCCACAAAGAAACACAATTTGAGGGCACGACTATTAAAGGAGTATTTGAGCCACTTCTCACCTTTGTGCACAGGTCATCTTCTGCTGATATCTTCCCTCTCCTCCCAAATACACACTGATGAGCCAGTTAGAAGCACGGGAACCAAACTTGAAAGAAGAAAGAGAAAGAAAGAAAGAAGAAAGAAAGAAAGAAAGAAAGAAAGAAAGAAAGAAAGAAAGAAAGAAAGAAAGAAAAAGAAAAGAAGAAAGATGGATGAGGGGGAGATGCGTGGGTGGCTATGTCAGTTAAGCATCCAACTCTTGGTTTTTGCCCAGGTCATGATCTCATGGCTTCATGAGTTCAATCCCCACATCAGGTCTGATCTGTCAGCATGGAGCATGATTGGGATTCTCTGTCTCTCCCCCCTTATTTCTCCCTCTCTCAAACTCATGCTGTCCCTTTCATTCTCAAAATGAATAAACAAACTTAAAAAAAAGTTCTGGGACCATTAAATCTGAATGCTCCATCTAAACCATGTCCTGCAAAAATCTAAGCCTAATCTAGGCCCTTTTACATACCAAGAAAGATTCCAAAATGTCCCATATCCATTCTAATAGTTCCCAGATATGATTCTACAACTATTGTAAAATCCTGCCCACAACGTTAGCCCATCTGTTTTTACTTAGCCTTTAGGGAAAATACAGGATAATAGATCTCCAGATGAAAAATATAAGTCACACTCCTGAGACTTCTTTCACCACTCTATTCCAAATCTTTTCTAGTCACTGCCTCATTCTTAAGCTACATGTTGAGTGTAGCTTAGGGAATTCTGGAGAAGAAAATGAAACCTTGATTTTCATTGTGTAAAGAAATACAGTCATACAGGGAGCAGACGTTTTCTAAAACGGGAGCCTGATGGCAAGAAAATGGTTGAAATTTCCCTGACAACCTAATTCCTTTCAGGTTTGAGCTTCCCAAACCTCAGCCATCACTCATGGCTTCAAGATGCAGCCAGCACACACCATTAGGAAACTTCTGTCACAAAGGACAGCCCCAACTGGAACAAAGAAGGGCAGGAGGTAGATTGCTCCTCTGTTTAATGAGAGTGGTTTAATGGAACGTCTTTTTTTTAATTTTTCTTTTGAACTTTTTTAACGTTTATTCATTTTTCAGAGATGGAGAGAGACAGAGCATGAATGGTGGAGGGGCAGAGAGAGGGAGGCACAGAATCCGAAGCAGGCTCCAGGCTCTGAGCTGTCAACACAGAGCCTGATGCAGGGCTTGAACCCATGGGCCATGAGATCATGACCCGAGCTGATTACAACGCTTGAACAACTGAGCCACCCAGGTGCACCTAACAAAACATCTTTTTAAAATTCTTATCTCACTTGGCCATTTGCTCCCTGACTGGGCTGCTAATAAGGAGCAGACTGGGAATGTTTGCCAGAGAATGGCAATGTCCTCTTATCCTTTGCCAGGAAAGCCAGTACCAGTAGAATGTCAGTTCTAAGAATGCTGTCCTTGAAGCAGGATAAAGCCCTAAATCACATTCTTCCTGATTACTATATGCAGAAGATAACTGAAGTGTGAGTGCTCCTTCTGGAAATGACACTTTCCTCAAGTCTGTAAAGACACTAGTACACACACATAAACACACACACATACACACACACACACACACACACACACACACACACAAACACTCCCAACCAACCTGCAGTTTCCAGCTCCTTATTAAGTCAAAACTTCTAAGATTGTATTTCAAAGGCTTCCTTTTCACCGTTGTTCTCCCACTTACTCATACTATTAAACTTTTATGTGGCTCCTACTGGCACAAATCTTTCCCCACACATGCACGTCTTGCTGGCATTAACATCAACTATCACACAGACTGTCCTTCTCTGCCTAGAATATGTTCTTTACCAACTCTGTTCAGTATGACCTTCCTTCTGGAAATTTCTCTGGTCACAGCTACAGATAGGTATCTGCTCTCTGAAGTATGGTCTCCTTGTCCCTTTCTCTTTCCTCATTAATGTTCAGTGGCATAAGTCACTGGCCTAGAACTATGCATTGGGGAAAAACCCAGTTAAGGAAGAGGGTAGAAGCAGTAAGTGCTGAGGTGAAACCAAGGAGCACAGCTTCTGCCTGATGATGCTTTTAGCTGCCTTTCCTTCCCCAGCTGAAGCCTGAGGTGCAAAGAGTTAACTGGTGACAGCCAAGAAGTACCCCAGGATATACAGCCCAGTTTGGTGATGTCAGAGACCTGACACAAGAACTGAGGTCCAAGTCTCTTTCACCACAACAAAGTCAAAGTACAAAGGAAGTAACCTAAGTCAGCTGAGAGAATGTACATCATCAGCAACATTCATGATTTATTCCAGTGTCATTCTTTTAATGTGTGACAATGGAACAGACAGACAACACAGAGTTTTACTACTTTCACTGCTTACCTTATTTGTAAAATAAGTCCTCTAACGTTTTGGTATTAGAAAACATGACACGATACTCAAACTGCAATAACTACATTTAAGGCTGGCCTGAAGAAGGAGGAGTGGGACCATAGTCAATTAATGAATGGGCTGTAGAATAGTATTTCACTTGTTTCAGGTGGATAAGGAAGTATCCATCAAATGCCCTTATATTATAAGCTCCCAGAAAAATAATTTTCTGTATTTGCTACCATTTTTCTTGTACTATCTATAAATAACTACACTGATAGTTCTGTGTACTTGGGTCCGGGTCTAAAGTGAGAGTTTGGATGGCTCCTCAAGTCAAAACCACAAAAAGTCCAAGTGACAAATATTGGATTCTACCTATTAAAGATCAGATTTCAATTAAATGTAAATAAATATAAAGACAATTCCAAATTAGAAAATTCAGGCACCACAGTGATTCTTTGTGAAAAAAAAAAAAACTCAAGCAAAAGCAACATTTTTCGTTTCCTAAATTATCAACACCACCACCATTACCCACAAATAATCACACACTCAGTTACACACAGTGAAAGACAATGGGGGCAAATACAGAATTCCCCTCTCTTGGATTTTTCAATTATGGGTGTTTCATGAACACCTCCTCACCTGCCAAAAGAAGTAAAAAATACATAAAGTATAAATGAGGATATATATTCTTAACTCAGAAATGAATACTCAAGACAATAGCATGTGAAAATCCCAGATGGCTTCATAGTTGATGGAAAGTAAAAGTAGTAAGGACCTCATTTTCCACTGTTGATAAGACTAGTGAGTATCTTCTGTGTACTGTGTGTCAGCCTGAGAAGACTGCATGGAAGAGGGAAGAATTACCCCATCTTGGCATTGTGCATAACTGTTTCCCAGGAAAACATTAGTTCAAGCTACATACTCAGGTTGGGCCATGATCCAATAAATAGAGCCTCTTTTAGACCCTCCTTCCATGCCCCCCATCAAAAATACAAAACAAACTCCACTACACCTGGAACCAGTAAATCCAGTTTGCCCAACTAGATAAATCCATTTAAATATTTGCTACAGATATTAATATAGAACTAGATAGTAAGATGTAATAATAATAATAATAACTCTCAGTTTTGGAACTAGATATTAACATGGAACTAGACAGTAAGATGTAGTAATAATAATAACTATAATAAATAATAATAATAATAATAATAATAATAATAACTCTCAGTCTTGGTCTCTGCTGAAAAGGAAAAGAGAGAGAAACTATCTTATCTCCCAGGAGTCTTCTGAGAACAACCTCACCAAATGGATTACTTAAAAGGCATCCTCCCAACTAGGATCTTACTTGGTGCTGTATTCTGTTTGCATGTTACTGGGAAGAAGCTTTCTAAAATAAAAAATTCTGTAGGACAGAAACTGCTTCTTGTTCCTTTAATGAGGCTAATTCTGCAAGGATACTTACTAGGTGTAACCAAGACTTGAACTGGAAGGCATGGCAGCCCCCAAGCTGTCTGCTCACTAGATCAAGAGGAAACACAGCCACTTCCACCAACTCACTCACCTGTCCTATTACCTAAGTACTACACCTCTCAAATCCATCCCAGTCTGGCAGAAGCTGAATTCCAAGTCAGTGAAAACCCATCCAGATGCAAATTAACACACTCCAGACCAACTGTATGTGCACCAAGTCCATCCACTCAATTATAGGCCAAAATCTATGTAAATATAGGACAAAACGTTTTTGCTTCCTTCTCACAACATCTATGGAGTCACTGCTACATGCAGACACCACACTAGTATCATTGCACCATTATTTGGGTAAACAATCAGGGAGTCAGGGCTTCTCTAGAGGCTGTATAGACTCCATAAAATCTAGTAATATTCTGGAATGGTTGTGAATAAGGCGCCCTTTCTTAGTCCTTCTGGGATAACTGCTGACAAGATAAAGTGCCACACTCCTCATTCATGATTTGACACATTTAGATTAGTTTCAGTCAGAATCTAGTTTTGGAAATTCTTAACATTTCTATTACACCAAACAAGATGATCAACCTTGCAAATCAGAAAAGCCTGAACTTCTGCTTCTAGAGGTCTTCAGAAACTAGATGGGCTACCAGGAGGAATCATAATTATATGTTCCAAGCAAGAATCAAAAAGAGATCTGGGAAAATCCACGAAGGATGTGCAATTAAGGGATTGGAAAGTGATGTGACACATCAATGTCAATGGTGAAAATCAATTTCTTCTCTGTTTCCCCTACAATTGACTACTGTTTCTTCTCAACTCCAAATCCTGTCAACACAGAACACCTAATAAAAGTTCTCAGGAGAAAGCAGTAGAAGGAAATCCATCTGCTTTTCCACCTTATTTTCAAAAAATAAATAAATAAATAAATAATAAAAAAATAAAAAATAAATAAATAAAAACGAACAACATAGGAGCACCTTTGTGCTGAGCCACAAAGCAATGAGCCACAATGAGCACTGAGCCACAATCATTTTTTTCTAAAAAGTCTTGTTAAGCAGCTTTGATATTTTCTCCTAGATCCTTCCTTTCCTTGTAAGAATCTTATCCTGAATATCCATCCAGTGGTCCCACACAACACTACATCCTGTGTCCACTTTCAGAATAGCAGTTGTGAGTGGTCAGAGGTTATGGCTCCTTCTTCCATATACTTCCTCCCAATATATACCCTCAGTAATACACTGCATACAAGGTGCCTTAGGAAAGACTGACTCTCTCTCTGGTCACCTTACTTCATATCTTCAAATGTGTCCTCCTGTCCTCCATATAAATACTCAGCCGTCTCTTTCTCTCTGTCCTCTCTCAAACAGGGCTTGGTTCCTCTCATAGCCCCAGGTAGCTGCTCCACACTGTCACCATCTGCCTTGAAAAGTTAATTTGTTTTGCTTTGTTTTGTTGTAGGAAAGACACTAGATCATCTGAGTCATATGAAACATGTATCATGCCTCACAGTCCTGAGTTCCTGTTCAACTATAGATCCATATGACTTCTCCCTCAAGACTCATCCTCCTTACCCCAGCTCAGGCAACATAATCTACACTACTTTTTAAGGGACACTCTTTATCCCTCTTCCCCAGTTCTTTCTAATCCCAACTCTGTCATTTCTGGGATATACAAGAAAAAAATGTTGATGATAAAACAAAAATATATTCTAAAAATTATACTTGTCAATTTAGTGGATACATGTGAAGGAAATTGGCCTTTCCACATGATTTTGCTTAAACTAACGTTAAAATGAATCTGCTTCTAGAAGAACATAACACTATCAATTGGTAATGGAGAGAAGTTGCCCAATAACTAACTGCTAGAGGAAATGAGAGAGGCAACTTAGGAATTGACATCTGCCATATAATCAATAATACAGGTTTTGTGCATGGGTAAGTGTTATCTGGGGTTCTGGTGTTGGGTACGGCCCATAGTGTACATGGCAGTGGGGAGGGTGGAGGGTGGAGAATAGTTTAAGATTCCCAAGGCTTTTAAAGTTAAAGAGTTTCAAATATGTTCTGAGATAACAGCAAACTCCTTTTCCTCTTGGAAACCCAGGAAGACAGACCTATATCAGGCTTCTCCTCCAAAACTTTATCAATCAATGAAATATGCCTATCATGTACATGAAATTGATAGAATCCAAGAGAAAGAACAAAGCCACCAAGTTTCAAGGTTATTTAGCACTCACTCATTTATAATATATTTGGGACCACAGAGAAGCCTTCTTAAAGTGTTTGAAAGACCACTAAGTGGCCACACCCAGGAGAACTTGGTAATCTTGCCTCCTACAGCCTGACCTGGCCTATAATCAATCCCCACCATGCAACTTTTTTTTTCAATATATGAAATTTATTGTCAAATTGGTTTCCATACAACACCCAGTGCTCATCCCAAAAGGTGCCCTCCTCAATACCCATCACCCACCCTCCCCTCCCTCCCACCCCCCATCAACCCTCAGTTTGTTCTCAGTTTTTAAGAGTCTCTTATGCTTTGCCTCTCTCCCACTCTAATCTCTTTTTTTTCTTCCCCTCCCCCATGGGTTTCTGTTAAGTTTCTCAGGCTCCACATAAGAGTTAAACGTATGGTATCTGTCTTTCTCTGTATGGCTTACACACCATGCAACTTTTTTTTAATTAGATAAGAAAGGCAGAGAGATCCCTTCAGCAGTAAAAATAGATATCTAGATCCTTGAATAACTAGGAATAAACCCCTCACATCCCCTCTGGTGATGGTGGACCACGTTATCAAACTAGACCTGCTATTCTGCAAGTTCCACAGCAATGTCCTCCTTAAGAAGATAGGACTCAGAGACTCTCAGAATCTCCCGTGAGAAAGTGTTGCAAAATATGAAAGAGACATCAGAGACAGGAAGAAGAATCTTCATTAATTCAAGGAACATGTCTAAGCATACTCTGTGCTGGGCCCTGTGGGGAAGACAAAGATGAATAAAGCAAGCTGTGCACCAGGTCAGAAAGGAAAGGCCAGGAAGGACAGGTAAGGACAAAGAGGTGGGAAGGACTCTGGAGGAGAATAATATCCTCCAGGAATAATTTCCCCTACTTCATATTTTCCTCAGCAGAGCTGAGAACCTTTCTGGCATGGAGGAGAACAGAATGTAGGCCTCCAAATCTCTCTGACCCCAGCAAACCCACCTGCCCTTCCCAAACTCACAAGGCCTCTCTGCAGCCCCCTCTCCCAATCCATTGTCTAGCTCTGATGCCATATAATATCCTCTGCTTAAACCCCACAGGGCTTTCACAGCAGCTGCACTTTGTGCCCAGACTTCTTCCTCTCTGGCTCTGTCTCAGTTTTCATGTCAACTCCATAAACATGAGAAATCACTTACCCATGGGCTGTTTCTGTATTAGAGGAGAAAGACCTGAGAAAGAAGTGCAAGTCAAGCCAAGGGAGAGGGAAGGAGCTTGGCCTATCAGAGTCAGGACTTGGGGTGGAGCTTAGAGGGAGCCCTCAGGGAGTTGGGGCACTGGGGAGAGCAGAGCCATCAGGAGGTGGGGCCATCAGAGGGCTGGTGTGCCTGGGAGGAGGGCTCATGAGAAGGGTAGGGAACTGTGAAGGAGGTGGATTAGGCAGAATCCTGGAGGAAAGCTGGAAATGGGCAAAGGAAGACAAGTGAGACCCTGCATTGGTGATGAAGTGGACTGAGGGCTTAAATGGGACTTGTTGGAGACTTTGTTGACCCAAGATCTGCACGTACAAGTAAACAAGCTTTTCAGTGTATGGAGGAGGTCCTGGTTGCCAGGAAGAGAGTGTGGGGAGCCATGTGCAACCAGCCTGTGGTGATTTGGAGGCCAGTCCTAGATGCAGCTAAGGAGCCCATTCAGCAGTCCTGTAAACAAGGATAGACGCACCACCAAAGACACCTCTCACAATCTCCTACTAGGTTCCTCTATCAGCACCACACATCCCCACTCCCTCATTCAGCATTCACTTCACTCCAGGATTAAAACTAAAAGGGAATTTGCTTAAGCTTCACCTCAAGGGATTTCCTGACACAGTCACCTCAGCATTCATAGCATATTCTAACTGAACATGCATTGGGCATTTTGTTGGAGGGAGTAAAGAAAAAGATATAGTTTCTACCTAGAGAGCTTCCTGCTCTAGACATTCAAAACGTGGTGCTTCCAAGACTCTGAAACAGTGACCAAAGGACATTTCTGAGAATGTTAATCATCAAACAGAAGCCAAGACTTTTCATAGATGGAGAACGTAAGGCCTACTTAAAGACCAAGGGCTAAATGCAGATGAGATGGGTCCAAGAAGCCATCAGTCTCATGGAAAAGAGGCACCACTTCCTTCTCTTGATAGTGCTTAGATTTCCCTAAACCCTAAATTAGGTTCCTGAAACACTGCAGTGGAGATGGAGGGAAGGGAGAAAAGAGTAGCAGCAGGACCCTAAAGGGACAGAATCTATACTAACTATACTAAGACAGAACATTGAAATTTGAACAGAAAGAACTGCTACAGATGTCATGCAGAACCTCCAACTGAGGAAAGCCTACAAATCACATTGACTCTGCCCTAACACATCTCCAGTAGTCATGGACCAAAGGCACTAATTGGGCACCTCTTTTGTTCCAGGTTCTATGCTGGGTGGTGGATGAGTGGCCCAGCCAGGACTACAGAGCCAAAATTCCTAGAGGCAAAGGAGACAGGAATTGGAAGGATGGCTCTCAGGACAGAACACTGGGGAAGGGAGACCTGGGGGTTTAATTTGTGTCTGTTGCAATATTCCTAGGCTATCTTCCTCTGCCTCAGGCTGGGAATTTTCCCAAGTATGCATCTACTTCAGGGGAAGTGCAGGGGAGTGTCTGTGTATTCTTGTATCAGGTCCCAAAAATAATCTTTACCCCTTTCTCCCTGTGCTATTCACTGTCTTGGGTAGAGGTGAGTGGCTGGGGAAATAATAGGGCCCCAGACAATCACCAGGTAATGAAAAAACTGGCCCAGGATCCTTCCCTACCACCCATAGTCCAGCAGAGGTGCTCAGGCAGCCTGGGGGCCCTCGGGCCACGCTTTAAGCTTGACCCAGTCAGGCAGGCCAGGGTTGGGCCCTTCAGGGCTTGTGCCCCTGGCTCCACCTGAGCCCCTTTGGGCTCGTCAGTAGCCAAAGCCACGTTCCATGTATTCCCTAGCACACTGCTGCAACCCTCTTCCCTCGCAGGGCCTGGACTTCCCTGGAGTGGGCAGCCTCATGAATACCTTCCACCTACCAGAGTCACACCTAGAACCCCTTTCATGTCAGGACTGAGCTCCAGTTCCCTTTTTGCCTCCCAGGGGATTCCATTCCAAGCTGTGCCAGCCCCACCAGCCAGGCCCCAGTCCCCATGGCGGGGCTTCTCCAGGTGGACCTGCTCTGGGTTCTCACTGACACCCAGGAGTCTGCCGCACTGCTGCCGCCCTTGTTTCTGTGCCCCTGGCCCAGCCTCCCACTTCACAATGGACACAGCCAATCTGAAGTCTCCACCCTTGCCCCCACCAGTGTCCCCACAACATGCCCAGGCTGCACCTTTTTATCTGCGTTCACCATCTCTGCAGCCATGCCACTACCATGGTAGCCCCAATCTCAATGGTCACTGTGACCTAGGTAGCAACTGCCTGGGAGAAGACAAAGAGAAAGGGGCCCTACACTTGTGCCCTTGCACCAAGGAGTTCCAGATGGTTACAACATCCTAAGTCATCAGGCCATCCACAGATGAGCCAAGGCCTGCAGCCAGCACTCCTCAGGTGCTATGGAGATGCCCGCAGTCGTGCCCCTGAGTCTCCTGAGCATCTTTAGCTGTGTGAGCTGGTGGGGGAGGGGAAGACAGTGGTACAAGAGGTTGGGCAGTCACAGGGGCCGCAGGGGCTCTGGGCAGCGGGTGAAGGGTGACCAGAACCCACTCTAGAAAGCACATCCAGGAGAAGCACACCTGTGACATGCATGGCAAGGACTCCACAGCATCTCCCACCAAGACTAGACAAGCTGTGGCTTCAGAAGAGGAGACCTACCCATATCCAAGGTGCCTGCAGAACTGCAAGTGCAGGGACCCAGGGAGATACCACATGTGCATACAGAACAGAATCGCGCAGTGCATGAGCCCTGCAATAGCTCCCACTGTGGGAGAGCTTATCCCTCAGAAGCAGCTCAGCAGTCATGTGATCCAAAGATGGCCCTTCATATGTGACCCATGAAGGGAGGAGGAGCCAAGATGGCAGAACAGCATGGAAGTTTTTCTTGTGTCCATGAAATATAGCCAGGCCAACACTAAACCATCCTGCACACCTAGAAAACTGATTTGAGGATTAACACAACAATCTGCACAAACTGAACCATGGAACTCAGCAGGTACACAGCACAGAGAGGTGAACTGGGGGATAGAGAAGCTACAGAGGGTAGGGAGCTGTTTTTGCCTGTGAAGAGAGGATGGAGAGGGTTTGTGTATGTGTGTGGGGGAGAATACAGGAAAAGCAGTCCCCGAAAAGCAGCTGGAAAGTAGAAAAGTGGAAACAGCCACAGGGACTGAACTAAAAAGGGAGAAAGGAGAGGGTTTAAATTCCATTAAGACTCTATAAACAGGGGTAGCACAGAATCTGAAACTCCCCAGCTTGATACCTGGCAGTGCTCTGATGAGAAGGGCAAATCCCCAGGAGCAGAGTGAAGTCTAGGGGTCTTCAGGCCACATGAGGAGAGGCGGTTCTCCTGCTGGGAGGACATATGCTACAGGCTTTGTAACACCCCCTACATGCAAAGGCCTCAGTGGACCCAGGAGAACAACCAAATTCTCTGGTGCTATAACAAAGTCATTAAGGATGAAGCCTAGTGCCAGATGTGTTGTGATTTTCCATAATCCCTGAAACGCTGCTGCTACAGAATCAGGAGAACAGTTTTTCGGGTGAGCTGATGTCCAGCCACAGTCTCTGGGCATTGACAGCAGCATGGTCCTACAAATGTTCTTGGGTGCAGCCAGCACCTGGCCATTGCTCTGTGAGACCCTTCCACAGAATGTCTGAGCAAGTTACAGCCACAATCCCTCATAAGTAAGGGGTCGGGAAACACAGCTGCATCTGAGATAAAACTCAGGAGGGAGGTGTTGCCTGGGGCTTGGTGACAGTGTAAAAGTGGGGAATGTACAGAAGCTGAAGACAAAGGACAGGTGTGCGATTGCTAATCAGGGAGAGCAGAGCTCCATTACCAGAGACTGGATAGTTGGGTGACGCCATTTTCACCTCTCCCGTGCATGCGCATACACACATACACCTGCCACAAAAATCCACCCCAGTAAGCTAAGCAGTGCCATCTAGTGGAGAACAGAGCCATTACACTAAGTCCCACATACTGGACCAACCTCGGTCTTCAGGAACATAAGTCTCTTCGCCTACTTAGTTTACAACTATAAACTGCTCCATAGTTGAACTTCTACGGGAAAATACAGTAATTTCAATCATATTTTAGTCTGTTCGCTGGTCAACCTATTCAATTTTCTTTTTTCCTATCTCTTTTTTGTATCTTTTCTTTTTCTTCAATACAGAATGTGAAAAAAATCTATTTTTATTTTCTAGGTTTATTAAAAATATATTTTAAAAAATTTTAACTATATATTTTTTACTTTTTTGTAAATTTTTCAAATTCTGTTTTATTACATCATTTCATTTTATTCTATTTCAGTGTATTCATTTTGTCAAATTTTGAAATGATTTCCTCCCCCCCCCCCTTTTCTCTCTAATCTATTAAGCCCTTTTCAAAACCCGGGCCAAAACACACCTAGGATCTAGCACCATTTATTTGATTTTTTGTGTGTATTTGTGTGTGTGTGTGTTGTTTTTAATGTTTTAATTTTAATTTTTTTACCCTCATTATTTCCTTTTCTCCCATCAAAATGAGGAAATAAAGGAATTCGCCATAAAAGAAAGAGCAGGAATAAACAACAGCCAGGGACTTCACCAACACAGATACAAGCAAGATGTATGAATCAGAATTTAGAATCATGATAATAATACTAGCTGGAGTCAAAAATAGATTAGAATCCCTCTCTGTGGAGATAAAAGAAGTAAAAGCTAGTCAGGATGAAATAAAAAATTCTATAACTGAGCTTCAATCTTGAGTGGATGCCACGGTGGCAAGGATGGTGAGGCAGAGGAGCAAATTAGTGATATAGAAGACAAACTTATGGAGAATAATGAAGCAGAAAAAAGGAGAGAGACTAAGGCAAAAGAGCATGATTTAAAAATTAGAGAAATCAGTGACTCATTAAAAAGGAACAACATCAGAATCTTAGGGGACCCAGAAGATGAATAGAGAGAAAAAGGGGTAGAAGTGTTTTGTGAGCAAATCATAGCAGAAAAATTTCCTAACCTGGGGAAAGTAACAGACATCAAAATCCAGGAAGCACAGAGGACTCCCATTAGATTCAACAAATACCAACTATGAACAAGGCATATCATGGTCAAATTCACAAAATGCTCAGGCAAGGAAAGAATCATGAAGGCAGCAAGGATAAAACGTCCTTTACCTACAAGGGAAGACAAATCAGGTTTGCAGCAGACCTATCCACAGAAACATGGCAGGCCACAAAAGAGTGGCAGGATACATTTAATGTGCTGAATCAGAAAAAAATATGCAGCCAAGGATTCTTTATCCAGCAAGGCTGTCTTTGAAAATAAAAGGAGAGATTAAAAGTTTCCCAGACAAAAAAATTTAAAGGAATTCATGACCACTAAACCAACACTGCAAGAAATTTTAAGGAGGACTCTCTGAGGGGAGAAAAGACGGAAAAAAAAGACCAAAGGCAACAAATACTAGAAAGGACCAGAGAACACCACCAGAAACTCCAGCTCTACAAACAACATAATGGCAATAAATTCATATCTTTCAGTACTCACTCTAAACGTCAATGGACTAGATGCTCCAATCAAAAGACATAGGGTAAAAGAATGGATAAGAAAACAGTATCCATCTACATACTGTTTAAAAGAGGCTGACTTTAGACCTAAAGACATTTTCAGATTGAAAGTAGGGGATGGAGAAGCATCTACCATGCTAATTGTCAACAAAAGAAAGCCGGAGTAGCCATACTTACATCAGACAATCTAGACTTTAAAATAAAGACTGTAACAAGGCACGAAGAAGGGAAGTATATCATAATTAAGGACTCTATCCATCAGAGGACCTAATAGCTGTAAACATTTACACCCAAATGTGAGGGCACACAAATATATAAATCAATTATTCACACACATAAAGAAACTCATTGATAATAATACCATAATAGTAGGGGACTTCAACACCCCACTCACAGCAATGGACAGATCATCTAATCAGAAAATCAACAAGGAAACAATGGCTTTGAATGATACACTGGACCAGATGAACTTAACAGATATACTCAGAACATTCCATCCTAAAGCAGCAGAATATACATTCTTCTCCAGTGTACATGGAATGTTCTCCAGAATAGATCACATACTGGGATACAAATCAGCCCTCAGCAACTACAAAAAGATTGAAATCATACCGTGCATATTTTCAGACAACAATGCTATGAAACTCGAAATCAACCACAAGAAAAAATTTGGAAATGTAACAAATATTGGAGACTAAAGAACATCCTACTAAAGAATGAATGGTTTAACGAAGAGGTTAAAGACAAAATTAAAAAGTACAGGGAAGCCAATGAAAATGAAAAAACACCACAGCCCAAAACCTCTGGGCGACAGCAAAGGCAGTCATAAGAGGGAATTATATAGCAATCCAGGCCTTCCTAAAGAAGGAAGAAAGTTCTCAGATATACAACCCAAACTTACACCTTAAAGAGCTGGAAAAAGAACAGCAAATAAAACCAAAACCAGAAGACAGGAATAACAAAAATTAGAGCAGAAATTAATTCTATCAAAACAAACAAACTAACAACAACAACAACAACAAAAAAAAAAAAAACCAGTAGAACAGATCAGTGAAAGCAGAAGATGTTTCTTTTGAAAGAATTAACAAAATTTATAAACCACTAGCCATTTTGGTCAAAAGAAAAAGGAAAGGATCCATAAATAAAATCAAGAATGAAAGAGGAGAGATCACAACCAACAGAGAAGAAATACAAATAATAAGAGAATATTATGAGCAATTACACACCAATAAAATGGGCAATCTGGAATAAATGGACAAATTCGTAGAAATATATACACTACCAAAACTGAAACAGGAAGAAATTGAACATTTGAACAGACTGATAACCAGTAAAGAAATTGAATTAGTAATCAAAAATCTCCCAAAAAAACAAGAGTCCAGGGCCAGATGGCTTTCCAGGGGAATTCTACCAAACACTTAAGGAAGTGTTAATACCTATTCTCTTGAAGCTGTTCCAAAAAAATAGAAATGGAAGGAAAACTTCCAAACTTTCTATGAAGCCAGGATGACCTTGATTCCAAAAGCAGAGACCTCACTAAAAAAGGAGAACTATAGACCAATTTCCCTGATCAACATGGATGCAAAAATCCTCAACAAGACATTAGCCAATCGGATACAAGAATACATTAAAAGAATTATTCACCATGACAAAGTGGGATTTATACCTGTGATGCAGGGCTGGTTCAATATCTGCAAAACAATTACCATGATTCATCACATCAACAAAAGAATGGACAAGAACCATATGATCCTCTCAATAGATGCAGAGAAAGGATTTAATAAAATACAGCATCCTTTCTTGATAAAAACCCTCAAGAAAGTAGGGATAGAAGGAGCATACCTCGAGATCATAAAAGCCATATATGAAAGACCCAACGCTAATATCATCCTCATTGGGGAAAAACTGAGAGCTTTACCCCTAAGGTCAGGAATAAGACAGGGATGTCCACTCTCACCACTGTTATTCAACATAGTATTGGAAGTCTTCGCTTCTGCAATCAGACAACCCAAAGAAATAAATGGCATCCAAATCAGCCAGGAGGAGGTAAAAGTTTCACTCTTCACAGATGACATGATACCCTATATGGAAAACCCAAAATATGCCACCAAAAAACTGCTATAACTGATGTATGAATTCAGCAAAGTTGCAGGATATAAAATCAATGCACAGAAATTGGTTGCATTCCTATACACCAACAATGAAGCGACAGAAAGAGAAATCAAGGAATCGATCCCACTTACAATTGAACCAAAAATCATAAAATAGCTGGGAATGAATCTAACCAAAAGGTGAAAAATCTATACACTGAATTCTATAACCTTATGAAACAAATTGAAGAAGACACAAAAAAAAAATGGAAAAAGGTTCCATGCTCATGGATAGGAAGAACAAATATTGTTAAAATGTCAATACTACCCAAAGCAATCTACATATTCAATGGAATCCCTATCAAAATAATACCAGCATTCTTCACAGAGCTATAGAAAACAATCCCAAAATTTGTATGGAACCGGAAAAGACCCCAAATAGCCAAAGCAATCTTGGAAAAGAAAAGCAAAGCAGGATGCATCACAATCCCAAACATCAAGCTATACTACGAAGCTATAATCATGAAGACAGTATGGTACTGGCACAAAAACAAACACTCAGATCAATGGAACATAAAAGAGAACCCAGAAATGGACCCACAAACATATGGTCAGCTAATCTTTGACAAAGCAGGAAAGAATATCCATTGGAATAAAGACAGTCTCTTCAGCAAATGGTCCTGGGAAAACTGGACAGTGACATGCAGAAGAATGATCCTTGACCACTTTCTTACACTATACACAAAAACAAATTCAAAATGGATTAAAAACCTAAATGTAAGACAGTAAGCCATCAAAATCCTCAAGGAGAAAGCAGGCAAAAACCTCTTTGATCTTGACCACAGCAAGTTCTTACTCAACATGTCTCCAGAGGCAAGGGAGACAAAAGGAAAAATGAACTACTGGGATTTCTTCAAAATAAAAATCTTCTGCACAGTGAAGGAAACAATCAGCAAAACTAAATGGTAACCAATAGAATGGGAGAAGATATTTCCAAACGACATATCAGATAAAGGGTTAGTATCCAAAATCTGTAAAAACTTATCAAACTCAGCACCCAAAAACAAACCAGTAAAGAAATTGGCAAAAGGCAAGAATGGACACTTCTCCAAAGAAGACATCCAGATGACCAACCGACACATGAAAAAAAAATGCTCAACATCACTCATCATCAGGGAAATACAAATCATAACCACAATGAGATACCACCTTACACCTGTCGGAATGGCTAACATTAACAACTCAGGCAACAACAAATAAAATGCCAATAAAATGAGCAATGAGAAAGGATGCAGAGAAAGAGGAACTCTTTTGCACTGCTGGTGGTAATGCAAGCTGATGCAGCACTCTGTAAAACAGTGTGGAGTTTCCTCAAAAAATTAAAAATAGTACTACCCTGAATGCTGGGAAGATGGTGGCGTAGGAGGACGCTGGGCTCCCCGCGCGTCCTGCTAATCACTTAGATTCCACCTACACCTGCCTAAATAACCCAGAAAACCGCCAGAGGATTAGCAGAACGGAGTCTCCAGAGTCAAGCCAGACGAGAGGCCCACGGAAGAGGGTAGGAAGGGTGGCGAGGCGGTGCGCGCTCCACGGACTGGCGGGAGGGAGCCCGGGCAGAGGGGCAGCCTGCCAGCCAAGCAGAGCCCCCGAGTCTGGCTGGCAAAAGCGGAGGGGCTGGATGGAGTGTGTTCTGACAGCAAGCGCGACTTAGCGTCTGAGAGGTCATAAGTTAACAGCTCTGCTCCGAAAGCGGGAAGGCTGGAGGACAAAGGGAGGGAGAGCTGCTGAGCCCCCAGACGACAGAGCTCAGCTTGGCAGGGAACAAAGGCACTTGCCAGCGCCATCTCCCTCGCCCATCCCCCAGCCAAAATCCCAAAGGGAACCAGTTCCTGCCAGGGAACTTGCTCGCTCAGCGCAAACACCCAACTCTGTGCTTCTGTGGAGCCAAACCTCTGGCAGGGGATCTGACTCCCTCCAGCTGCCACAGGGCCCCTCCTGAAGTGGATCACCTAAGGAGAAGCGAGCTAAGCCTGCCCCTCCTGCCCCCATGCACCTTGCCTACCCACCCCAGCTAATACGCCAGATCCCTAGCACCACAAGCCTGGCAGTGTGCAAGTAGCCCAGACGGCCACGCCACCCCACAGTGAATCCTGCCCATAGGAGAGGGGAAGAGAAGGCACACACCAGTCTGACTGTGGCCCCAGAAGTGGGCTGGAGGCAGACATGAGGTCTGACTGCGGCCCCGCCCACCAACTCCAGTTATACACCACAGCACAGGGGAAGTGCCCTGCAGGTCCTCACCACTCCAGGGACTATCCAAAATGACCAAACGGAAGAATTCCTCTCAGAAGAATCTCCAGGAAATAACAACAGCCAATGAACTGATCAAAAAGGATTTAAATAATATAACAGAAAGTGAATTTAGAATAATAGTCATAAAATTAATCGCTGGGCTTGAAAACAGTATAGAGGACAGCAGAGAATCTCTTGCTACAGAGATCAAGGGACTAAGGAACAGTCACGAGGAGCTGAAAAATGCTTTAAACGAAATGCAAAACAAAATGAAAACCACGACGGCTCTGACTGAAGAGGCAGAGGAGAGAATAGGTGAACTAGAAGATAAAATTATGGAAAAAAAAGGAAGCTGAGAAAAAGAAAGATAAAAAAAT
The DNA here is from genome assembly GCF_027475565.1 of Acinonyx jubatus. Classification (NCBI taxonomy): domain Eukaryota; kingdom Metazoa; phylum Chordata; class Mammalia; order Carnivora; family Felidae; genus Acinonyx; species Acinonyx jubatus. The sequence continues at coordinate 53,609,663 of NC_069387.1, forward strand.
CCAGGAGTATGAGGGGAAAATTAGAGAACTAAGTGATGCACTAAAAAGAAATAATATACGCATAATTGGTATCCCAGAGGAGGAAGAGAGAGGGAAAGGTGCTGAAGGGGTACTTGAAGAAATAATAGCTGAGAACTTCCCTGATCTGAGGAAGGAAAAAGGCATTGAAATCCAAGAGGCACAGAGAACTCCCTTCAGACGTAACTTGAATTGATCTTCTGCACGACATATCATAGTGAAACTGGCAAAATACAAGGATAAAGAGAAAATTCTGAAAGCAGCAAGGGATAAACGTGCCCTCACATATAAAGGGAGACCTACAAGACTCGTGACTGATCTCTCTTTTGAAACTTGGCAGGCCAGAAAGGATTGGCACAAGATTTTCAGTGTGATAGACAGAAAAAATATGCAGCCTAGAATCCTTTATCCAGCAAGTCTGTCATTTAGAATAGAAGGAGAGATAAAGGTCTTCCCAAACAAACAAAAACTGAAGGAATTTGTCACCACTAAACCAGCCCTACAAGAGATCCTAAGGGGGATCCTGTGAGACAAAGTACCAGAGACATCACGACAAGCATAAAACATACAGACATCACAATGACTCTAAACCCATATCTTTCTATAACACTGAATGTAAATGGATTAAATGCGCCAACCAAAAGACATAGGGTATCAGAATGGATAAAATAAACAAGACCCATCTATTTGCTGTCTACAAGAGACTCATTTTAGATCTGAGGACACCTTTAGATTGAGAGTGAGGGGATGGAGAACTATTTATCATGCTACTGGAAGCCAAAAGAAAGCTGGAGTAGCCATACTTACATCAGACAAACTAGACTTTAAAGGCTGTAACAAGAGATGAAGAAGGGCATTATATAATAATTACAGGGTCTATCCATCAGGAAGAGCTAACAATTATAAATGTCTATACGCCGAATACCGGAGCCCCCAAATATATAAAACAATTACAAACATAAGCAACCTTATTGATAAGAATGTGGTAATTTCAGGGGACTTTAACACTCCACTTACAGAAATTGATAGATCATCTAGACACACTGTCAATAAAGAAACAAGGGCCCTGAATGAGACATTGGATCAGATGGACTTGACAGATATATTTAGAACTCTGCATCCCAAACCAACAGAATATACTTTCTTCTCGAGTGCACATGGAACATTCTCCAAGATAGATCATATACTGGGTCACAAAACAGCCCTTCATAAGTTTACAAGAATTGAAATTATACCATGCATACTTTCAGACCACAATGCTATGAAGCTTGAAATCAACCACAGGAAAAGTCTGGAAAACCTCCAAAAGCATGGAGGTTAAAGAACACCCTACTAACGAATGAGTGGGTCAACCAGGCAATTAGAGAAGAAATTAAAAAATATATGGAAACAAACGAAAATGCAAATACAACAATCCAAATGCTTTGGGATGCAGCGAAGGCAGTCCTGAGAGGAAAATACATTGCAATCCCTGCCTACTATGTGGTAGTGTTTGTATTTTTGTTTTTTTTTTTTTTAGAAATAGGGTTGACCTTATTTTACTCACATACCAACTGTTACATGATATGGCAGTAGATGGCCTCCTGTTCCCTGTCTGTACCAGGATCCTTACCTGTAGTATCCTCCAGCATGGGATTATTGTAATTTTTTACATTATTGCAATAATCATGTTCTTCTTCTTTGGACTCACTGATCTTGTGGACCTCATGCTTATTGGGTCCCTGATGTCTTACTCCATGGTTGCTATTTGTGTTCTCATCATCAGGTATCAGCCCCATTCGTCCCTCTCTGCAGTCCCTGGCACCACCATTCTACTTTCCCTCTATGAATTTGACTACTGTAGGTACCTCATATAAGTGGAATCACACAATATTGTCCTTTTGTGGCCAGCTTATTTCACTTAGCATAAAGTCTTCAAGATTCATGCATGTCAGAGCATATGTCTGAACGTCCTTCCTCATTACGGCTGAATAATACATCATTGTGTATATCCCACATCTTGTTTATCCATCCATCCACTAATGGGCATGTGGGTTGTTTCACCTTTTAGCTGAATAATGCTGTTATGAATACATGTATACAAATGTCTTTTGTAGTCCCTCCCTTCAATTCTGTGGCATATATACCCAGAAGTGGGATTCCTGGATTGTATGGTAATTGGATATGTAGTTTTTTGAGAAATCACCATAGTGTGTTCCCCATGGAGGCACAATTTTACATTCTGACCAGCAATGCACAAGTGTCCCAATTTCTCCACATCCTCCCCAATACTTTTTATCTTCTGTTTTGTTTTGTTTTGTTTTGTTTTGTTATTTAATACTAGCCATCCTAACAGGTGTGAAGTGGTACTTATCAACTGTTGAGGCCTGTGGGGCCAGGACAGAGTGAGTGAGGGGTAACCAGTAGGACATGAGGTCAGAGAGAAAGCAGGAAGACAGATCCCTCATGTAGGGTCTGAGAGTTACTGTGAGGACTTCGGCTGTATGATTCTGGGCGAGATGGAAGCCTTTAAGAAAGTGATAGTTTGACAGGTTGCCTACTGATTTTCATGTTCTGTGAATTAAGTATTGGGTTCTTAAACTAAGGAAAGGTCTTCTCCAGAATTTGAAGACAAGGTGTGGAGACAAGTTTTGCAGAGTTCTCAATAGATGTCTGATGCATCTGAAAACACGATGATGGTTGGACAAGCTGTGTTCTTGCCTCGGCCTCCCTCTCTACATGCCAGTGCAGAGATTCCATGCAGCTACCCATGGGAGAGTAACATGATGGATTGCTTTTCCTGGAACTATTCACTCCCTGGATTATCTCTAGGCAGGACTCAAACACTTAAATATCAAACGAAAGTCATTTTAGTATCATTCACTATTTTAGGTTATTCCCAACATTATTATGAATAATGAAGAGCTGACATGGAGATAAAGGGCACATTTTCCAGAACCTTGTGAAATTAAGGACTGGAAAGAGAGGGGCAGGGAGACCCCCAGAAATGGGACAGTAACCATGTGCATCAGGCACTTGCAAGCCTTGCAAAATTAACTAGGTTAAGCCCCTCCAAAACCCAAGATGCCTCAGGAAGGACTGTCAGAAGCATCTGAGTAGCTCACGACTGGAAAGAGAAAGGGCCCCAGAGGAAAGCCTGAACATAAATTTCTGAGAGGCAAGGAATACGTGTCATAACCCCACTTCCCCCAAGGAAACAGCAATGAAAGCTTCTACATTTAGATGAAAAGTCCAATGAGTTATAGATTTTCTCAACAGCTAATAATCTGGATAGAATGGCTAATCAACTACCATTCAAAAATGTTAGAAATACACACTTATGTGAGTTATTGGGAGCGGGGAGACATTGAGGGGAGAGAAGGAGATAATAATGGGGTTGTTCCTGCTGGAAAAGGAGGAAAGACAGAAATGAATTTTCACTATGGCATTCTTAGGATTCAAATGGCTGTTAGTAGAGTTAATTATAGGAAAATCTGGAAACTTAACTAATTAATTTCTCTTTCAAAGAAATAGGTCATGTTCTCATAGGTTCTGTGTGCTGGTTCTCTTTCCAGCTGACAACCATCTAATTCATCAACCACCCGCAACAGAGTATGATCACCACCCACCCCCAGGGTGAAGAGACTCCACAGGTGTCTCACAACATAGTGTCAACCTCATTTCTCTCCTCTGTGGGTCTTTACAGATGTCCTGGGTTATCCCTAAGCTTCCACACATTTATCATAAAAAGGGGACTAGATATAGGAGAAGGCTGCTCCTCCTCCTTTGCTCAAGTAGAAAAATAAGAGACCTAAATGGCAGTGAAGTTTTATTTCATTCATTTATTTGTTCATTCAATAAACATTCAACACCTTCTAAATGTCAGTTCTACTGTTTGATGTGACAAACACAACTGGGAGGAAAGAAGGAATGTTCATGCATACATGGCACTCATTGTCTTTAACATGTTCTTATATAATAGTCCTGTCCAAAATGTGTAACCTAAACCTGGTGATAAAAATTATCAGTCTACAAAACAACTTTGTAAAGAAAGTGGAATTTCTATAAAACAACTGACATGTGCTGTTCAAAACTATCAATGTCAGGAATGACAGGCTGAGGAACTATTACAGATTAAATGAGAATAAAGAGGCATAATAACAACGAAATGCAATGCATAACCCTGGATTGCATCTGGATCATGGAGAAACACTTTAGTATAAAAAAATAGGAATTTAGTAAACCTAAACTGTAGACCATATTTCATAAATACATGCACCCACACACTTACACAATACATTGGACAGAGTAAGCAAATGTGGCAAAATATTAACAACTGTTAAATCCTAGTGAAAAATAAATGGGTGTTTACTATACTATTCTTGCCACTTTCTGTAGAATTGATATTTTGCAAACTAAAAATGTAGGAAGAAAAAAAGAATAATAAGCTATGGTTGTTCTCCTTCTGAAAAATAACACTTTCCTCAAGTCTTAAGTCACATGTGTGCACACACACACACAAATGAGCGCGCGCATGCACACACACACACACACACTCTCAACCAGACCTGCAATTTCCTATTCTCTATTAAATCCAAACTTCTAATGTTGTATTTACAAATCTTTCTTTTCCCTGTTCTTCTACCACTTACTCCTACTATTAACCTTTTCTGTGGCTCCTGCTTGAACAGGAAAATCTTTCCCCACACATGCACATCTTGCTGCTATTAACATCACCATCACACAGACTTTTCCTCTCTGCCTAGAACACTCTTTCCAAACCTTGTTCAACATGATCCCCCTTCTGGAAGTTTCTCTGGGCATACCTGAAGACAGATATCTGATCTCTCCAGTATGTTCTCCTTCTCCTCTTCTCTCCCCTCATTTATACCCAGTGGCACAACTCACTGACTTAGAATTTCTCCTTGGGAGAACACAGTTAAGGAAGATGATAGGAGAAATAGGTGGCAAGATGTTGGCTGAGGAACAGAGCTTCTGCATGATGATGCTCTACACTTGCCTTTCCTTCCCCAGATGAAGCCTGAGGTACAAAGAGTTAATGTGCCACAGCCAAGGAAGTAACCCAGGATGTACAGCCCAATTTGGCAATGTCAGAGATCTGACACAACTGAGGTCCAAGTCTCCTTTACCACAACAAAGTGAAGGTACAGAGGAAGTAACCCAAGAGCCTAGAGAATATACATTATCTGAGAGAGTCATTAATTACACCAGTGTCATCACCTTAATGTGTGGCAACTGAACATATAGACAACAGAGAATTATACTACTTTCATTTCTTTATTTGGAAAATAGGTCAGGTAATGCTTTGGCATTAGGCATCATAACACAAGACTTAGATTGAAACATTTAAGACTGACATGCAGAAGGGAGGAGTGGTACCATAGTCAATTAATTGAATGGTACCTTATATTGCCTTGCCTTGCCCTTATATTGCAAGCTCCCAGGGGTGCCTGGGTGGCTCAGCTGGTTAAGCATCTGACTTTGGCTCCAGTCATGATCTCATGGTTCCTGACTTCGACCCGTGTCAGGCTCTGTGCTAACAGCTCAGAGCCTGGAGCCTGCTTCAGATTCTGTGCCTCCCTCTCTCTCTGCCCCTCCCTGCTCAGACTCTGTCTTTCTATCTCTCTCAAAAATAGAGAAACATTAAAAAAATTATTGAAAGCTCCAATAGATAATAATTTTCTGTATTTACCACCATTTTTCCTGCACTTTCTGTAAATAACTACACAGATAGGTTCTGTATACTTTTAATGTATACTTTTAATATAGACTAAAATGAGAAGTTAGATTGTCCTTCAAGTCAAAACTATAAGTTTTTAAGTGAGAAAGACTTTATTCAATCTATTAAAGATCAGATTTCAACTAATTGTACATGAATACAAAGGCAAATTCCAAATTAGAAATTCAGGCACCACACTGGTTCTTTGTGCAAAAGAAGTCAAGCAAAAGCAACAATTTTCTTCCCCTAAATCATCATCACCACCACCACCACCACCATTACCCCCAAATCATCATCACTCAGTTACACATAGTGCAAGACAGTAGTGGCAAATACAGAATTCCCCTCTTTGGGAACTTACAAGTAAGGCCATTTCAAGAATACATTCCCAAATGCCTAAGTAAATAAAAGATACATGAGATTTTAACCAGAACAGGTACTCTTCAATCAGAAATGAACAGTCAAGACTAAGGCATATTAAGATCTCAAATGGCTTCTTAGTTGATGGAAGGTAATAGTAGTAAGGACCTCATGTTCTGTGTTGGCAATAGTAGTGAGTATCTTCTGTGCACTGTTAGTCAACCTGACTAGGCTGCATGGAAGTGCAGAGAATTGCCCCATCTTGGCATTATGTATAATTGTTTTGCAGTAAGACCTCAGTTTAAGTATCTCTTCAGCTTGGACATGATCTAATAAATAGAACTTCTTTTAGGCCTTTCTTCCATGTCCCTCACCAAAATACAAAAAATAATCCACCACATCTCAAAACAGTAAGTCCAGTTTGACCGACTAAACAAGATCTAGTTAAATATTTGCTACAGATATTTATATGGATCTATATACTAAGATACAACAACAACAACAGCTCTCATCTTGGTCTGCTGATAAGGAAAAGAAAGAGAAACTATTGCACTAGTATTAAAAGTGTAACTTCTCCCCAGGGGAAAGAGAAGAAAGGTCAGATAACTTCCCTCAAAGGTTGGAAAAATACTGAAGTAAACAAGTTCAGGGCATAACAAAGAAAATTAATATCCAACATTATCTCCCAGGAGTCTTCTGGGAACAACCTCACAAACGGATTACTTACCAGGCATCCTCCTACATATGTTCCCACTTTGTACTATATTCTGTTTGCATGTTACTAGGAAAAAGCCTTTGTCTCTCTTTCTAAAATAAAACTCCTCAGGATAGAACCTGCTTCCTGGTCTCAATGAGGCTAGGAACCCTAATTCTGCAGGTAAATACTAATAGGCACAACCAAGACTAGAACTTGAAAGCATGGCAGCCCCCAAACTGTGTACTCATTAGACGAAGAGGAAACACAGCCACCTCTTCCATCTCATCTATCTACCCTACCACCCTCAGCCCTACACCTCACAATCCCACCCCAGTCTGGCAAAGGCTGAATTCCAAGTTGGTGAAAATCCATCCTGATGCAACATAACACGCTTCAGACCAACTGTATGCAGACCAAATCCATCCACTCTAATGTAGACCAAAATCTACATAGATGTAGACCAACCTGCTTTTGCTTTTTTCCCCACAATACATATGGAGTCCCTCCTATATGCAGACACCAGACAAGTATCATTGCACCATTGTTTGGGTAAATAAGCAGAGAGCCATAGCTTTTCTAGAAACTGTATAGACTCCATATAATCTACTACCATTCTGGGATGGTTGTCAACAAGGCACCTTGTCTTAGTCCTTCCGGAATAACTACACAGAAGACAGAGGTAGACGCAATGTTCCCCATTCATGATTTGACATTTACAAGTTTAGCTTCATTGAGAATCTACTTTTTGAAATTCTTCACATTTCTATCACACCAAAAAAAGATGTTCAACCTGATAAATCAGAAAGGACTGAGCTTCTGCACTTAGAGGCCTTCAGAGACTTGAATGGGCAACCAAGAAGAACCAGAACTTGATTTTCCAAACAGGAATCAGAAAGACAGCTAGGAAAAGCCAGGAAGGGTAGGCAATAATGATTAGAGAGTGCTGTGACACAATGATGTCAAGAGTGAAAATCAATTTCTTCTCTATTTCCTATATGATTCTCTACTCATTTTTAACAACCACTGAATCCTGTCAACACAGGACACTTAATAAAGTCATAGGAAGAAAGCAGAACAATGAAATACATCTGCCTATCCACCTTATTTTCCAAACTACAACTGTAGACAGGATGACCTTTGTCTCCAATGAGCACTGATCCGCAATCATATTTTCTAACAAGTAATGCTCAACAACTTTGTTTTTCCCCTCAAATATTTCTTCAACTTGTAAGCTGATTCTGGACATCCATCCAGTGATCCCACTCAACACAATATCCTATTCCACTTTTAGACTTGCAGTTGTGAGTGGTCCACACAAGGTGGATTAGAAAAGACTAACTATCGCTCTGGTAATATTAGTTCTTTAAATGTGCCCTTCACTCCTCCTTGTAAGTACTCAGCTCTCTTTTTCTGTCCTCTCTCACCACACCCTGCGTGGTTCATCTCACAGCCCTAGGTGGCTGCTCCACACTGTCACCATCTACCTTGAAAAGTTAATTTGTTTTCCTTTGTTTTGCTGTAGGCAAGACACCAGATAATCTGAGTTATATGAAAGTTGTATCATGCCTCAAACTCCTGCGTTCCTATCCAAATACAGAGCCATATGACTTCACCCTCAAGACCCATCTGCCTAATCCGAGCTTGGGCAACATAATCTGCAACAAAGAGCATCTACCACCACTTTTTACAGGACATTCTTTATCCCTCTTCCTTAGTTCTTTCTAATCTCCACACTGCTTTGTGATTTCTGGGATAAAACAAGAAACAAGGACTAAGATTAAATAAAAGAATATATTCCATAAAATCATATTTACCCATTTGAAATATACTTGTAAAGGAAATTGTACCTTCCACATGATTTTGCTTAAACTAAGGTTAAAATGAATCTGCCTTTGAGAAGCCTATAACAGTTATCAAATGATAATAGACATCGCACAAGAACTGGTAGAGGGCAAGAAAGGGACAATCTAGAAAGAAACATGTGCCACCTATAATCAATAAAACAGGTGTCATGCATGGATAAGTGTTGTCTGTGTTTCTGGTGTTGGGGTAGTGCCCACAGTATACATGGTGGTAGGGAGGGGGTAGAGGGGAGAGAACAGTTTATATTCTTTGACATTATGTTCATTGAACAGCCTTTGAAATTAAAGAGTTGCAAATATGTTCGGAGATAACAGCAAACTGCCTCTTGGAGACCCAGGAAACCAGACCTATGTCAGACTTCTCCACCAAGCCTTTATCAATCAATAAAAAGCCTATCGTGTACATAAAGTTGATAGACTCCAAAAGAAATAACAGAGCCATCAAGTTTCAAGGTTATTTAGCACTCATTCATTTATAATATACTTGGGACCTCAGAGAGGCCTTCCTAAAGTGTTTTAAAAACCACTAGGCAGACACATCCCCGGGGAACTGGTAATCTTTCCTCCTATAGCCTGACCTGGCCTGTAACCAGTCACCCCAAACTTTTTAAAATTAGATAAGAAAGGCAGGGAGGTACGTTCAGCAGCTGTAAAAAATAGATATCTAACTCCTAAGGCCTAGAGGAAGAAGACCTCAATTCCTCTCTGGTGACAGGGAACCACCTTATTAAACTGGACGTGCTACTCTGCCAAGTCAATGACAATGTCCTCCCTAAGAATAGATGACACAGAGACTCTCAAAATCTCCAGTGAGAAAGTGTGGCAAAACATGAAGGAGACACCAGAGACAGGTGGAAGAATCTTCATTCAAGGAAAATGTCTATGCATATTATGTGTTGGGCCCAGAGTGAAAGACAAAGCTAAATAAAGCAAATTCTGCACCAGGTCTGAGAGGAAAGCCCAGAAAGGAAGGCAAAGCAAAGAGGTGGGTTGGAAGCTGGAGGAGAAGCACCAAGGAACAACCTTCCCTAACTCATATTTTCTTCAGCAGAGCTGAGAACATTTCTGGTCTGGAGGAGAACACAGTATAGGCTTCCAAATCACTCTGACCCCAGAAAATCTACCTGTCTTGCCCAAACTCACAAGGATTCTGGTCTGCACACACTCCCAATCCAAAGTCTATCTCTGGAACCATGAAATAACCTCTGCTCAAACCCCATAGGGTTTGGGCATCTAACTGCAGTCCAAACCAGCCTTCTTCCTCTCTGGCTCTGTCTCAGTTTTCTTGCCCACACTATAAATAGAAGAAATCACTTACCCATGGGCTGTTTCAGCCTCAGAGGAGAAGGACCTGAAAAGAATGTTTAAGTGAAACCCAGGGACAGGGAAGGAGCTTGGCCAAGCAGCGTCAAGACTTGGAGTGGAGCTTAGAGGGTGAACTCAAGGTGGCAGGGCCCACAGGGAGGCAGGGCCATCAGGAGGCAGGGCCATCAGGAGGCAGGGCTATTATGAGCCTGGGAAGCCTGACAGTAGGGCACAAGGGAGGGATGGGAAACTGTGAAGGAGATGGATTAGGCAGAATCCTGGAGGAAAGTTGGAGGTGGACAATGGAAGAATAGTGGGGCCATGCATGGGAAAGGAGGTGGGCTGAGTTTTAAAGAAGACTTTTTCAAGATGTGAACTCAGAAGTAAGCTTCTCAGGGTGCTGGTCATGGAGGAGGTCCTGATTTTCAGAAGTAGAGTGTGGGGAGCCAGGTGGAGCCAACCTGTGGTGATCTGAAGGCAAGTCCCAGATCCAGCCAAAGTGTCCACTCAGCAGTCCTTTAATTAAGGGTAGAAGCAACCTCTCCATGAGCCTCCTCTCTCAGAATCTCCTACTAGGTTCCCCTACCAGCACCACCCATTCCCAACCTATCACCCATGTTTCCCATTGCTACAGGATTAAACCAAAAGGTTTCTGGTTTAAGCTTCACCACAAGGGATTTCCTGAGGCAGTTATTCACATAATCTAACTGAATATGCACTGAGCATTGGGCTAAAGGAAGTAAGGGAAAATATATAGCCCCTACCTAGAGACCTTCCTGCCCTAGACATTCCAAACATAGTTTCTAAGACTCTGAAACAGTGACCAAAGAATATTTCCCAGAACATTAATTATCCAACAGAGGCAAGACTTCTCAGAGATGGAGGAGGTGGGACCTACTTAAAGACCAAAGACTGAATGCACTAGTGATGGCCTAAGAAGGCATAGGTCTCCAGGAAAAGGAGCACCACTGCCTTCTCTTAATAGTGCTGTGATGCCTCTAAACCCTAAATTAGGTTCCTTAAACACTGGGGTAGATGTGAAGGGGGTAAGAGAAGGGTAGTGGGAATTTCCTAAAGGGACAGAGTCTATACTAAGTATACTAAGACAGAGAACACTGAGCAAAGAATTGCTCCAGATGTCAGAAAGAACCTCCAACTGAAGAAAACCTAAAATTCACATTGACCCTGCCCTACCACATATCCAGTAGTCATGGACCAAGGGCACTAATTGAGCCCCTCTTTGTTCCAGGTGTTATTCTGGGTGGTGGATGAGAGTCCCAACCAGGACTACAGAGCCAATCCTAGAGGCAAAGGAGACAGGCAGGAATTGGAAGGATGGCTGTCAGGACAGAACAGTAGGTGAGGGGCACCTGGGGTTTCATTTGTGTCTGTTCCAACAGTGTTAGGCTTTATTCCCTTGCCTCAAGCTGAGACTTCCTCAGATGTGCATCTGCTAAAGGAAAGAAGGGCAGGTGCAGGAGGAAAATCTGTCTATCCTTGTATGCCATCCCAAGAGCAATCCTTCCCTTTATCCCTATGCTATTCACTACCTGCTGGGTAGAGGGTGGGGGCTACAGAAATACCATAGACCCCAGACAATCAGCAGGTAATGAAAGAACCTGTCCAGGTGCCCTCCTTCCCTACCTGCCTTTGGGCAGCAGGGGTGCTCGAGCAGCCTGGAGGCACTAGGCCATGCTTTAGGCTTGACCCAGAGCCTGGGCCCTGCAGGGCTTATGCCTCGTGGGACCCCTCAGTGGTGGAGGCAGTGTTCCCCATATTCCCTAGCATGTTGCTGCCCCCTTTTCCTCGCAGGGCTTCAACCTCCCTGGTGGGCACCTCATGAACTTCTTCTACCCACTTTAGTGTCTTGCCCAGAATCCCCTGCAGGTTGGGACTGAGCTCTACTCCAACCATCTTCTTTGCTTCCTAGGGCTCACCCAAGTCCACTCCAGCCCTCCCCGGTGCCCCCATTCAGGCCACAGCCCCTCCCACTACCACTGCAGGTTTCTCCACGTGGATGTGCTACAGGTCACGATGCCACCCAGGAGTCTACCCCCACCACTGTTGCCCTTGCTGCTGCACCCTTAGCCTTTCCACTCTTTTCACAGTGGACACAGTGGCTCTGAAGTCCCCGTTGCCCCCCCACCAGTGTCCACGCCAGTAGCCCAGACCACGTTCCTGTCTCTGTGGTCAACGCTGCAGCCATGACATCACCATCATAGCCCCAATCTGGATTGCCACTGTGGCCTGGGTGGCACCTGACTGGGAGAAGAAGACAAAGAGCAAAGGGCCCTACACGTGCGCCCTTGCATCAAGGAGTTCCAGATGGCTGCAATCTCCTGAGGCATCAGGCCATCCACACAGGCGCCAAGGCTGGCCAGGTCCCTTCCAGTACTATGGAGATGCCCACCATGGTCCCCCTAAGTCTCCTGAGCATGCCTAGCTGAGCTGAGTGGACCAGTGGGGGAGGGAAAGATGAGAGTGCAAGTAGTTGAGTAGTCACAGGAGCCACAGAGGCCATGGTGTTGGGTGGAGTGTGACCTGGACCCACCCTGGAAAACACATCCAGAGAAGCACGCCTGTGACATGCTTGGCAAGGCCTTGGTGACATCTCCCACCCAAGCCTAGACAAGCTATGGCTTCAGATGAGGAGTTCTACCCATGACCAATGTTCCTACAGTGATGCAAGTGCAATGACGGTGGGGGCTACTACATGTTCCCATGCTACAGGACAGGATGGCACAGTGCACAAGCCCTGCAACTACTCCCACTGTGGGAGACCATCTCCCTCAAGATCATCTCAACAGCCATGTCCCACAAGTGCCCTCCACAGACAGCCCTTCAAATGTGACCCATGTGAGGCAGCTTTTGCCAAGAAGGACCCACTGTGGGCATACACAGTGTGACTCAAGGAGAAGGTGCCATGTCATGTGTGAGGCAAGATGCGATCTCGGCTTATATTTTGAACTACAGGAAGGTGCACTGCCAGGACCCTCATCATGTCTGTGAGTTTTGCAACCAAGGTACCGGTGAGGTCTGTCTTACAGCAGCAGCTGCAGTGGCAGTGGCACCCTCTTCCCCCAGCTGTGGGCTCCCTCTAAGCCCAAGGGGCAGCCTCTCAGCCACTTTCCTCCCAGCCCTGGTGAACTATCCTTTGGAGGCAGGGAGAGTGGAAAGTGTAGGAAGGTCCCTTGGAGTCCTCTCCTCTTCCCCTCTCTCTTCCCAACACCTCCACTCTACTTTCCCCATCTACCATATAGCCTCCAGAAGGAAAGGAGGAAGACATCTTTCTTAGGGGAATTCACTAGGTTTTAAGGATTTGGTTCTCCTGCACCTCTCTCCTCCCTGAACCCACACACACCTGTCCCCTCAGTTGTGTTAAAGTCCCGGGTAGTGGGCAGGACTGGAAGAGCACAGGAGTGGCTAGTGTCCTCACCCTTCTCCTCCTTCCACCCTCCCCCTGCCCTGCCCTTCCAGGGATGTGTGAGCCCCTCCTTGATGGTCCTTCCTCTTCCTCTTCCATCTCCACTACTTTCTGCTGCCTCTCCCTGGGGAATTGGTGCTTTTCTTTCTTTAAGGGGGGGGAAGAAGGGAGGGACTCAAAGATTCTGTCACACAGACCAAAAAAACGTAAGACTTGGAGTAGGGGCAGAAGCAGGGAAGGCAACCGTAGTAAGTTCATAAGGTGGGGTTGTTTGGGGCCAGGCCTTAAACATCATTTTACTAGCATAACTATCAGAGTAAGACAAGTCAAGGGAGTAAGAGAAAGAGCCACTAGGGCCAGAGGTAGGACAAGAGATTGAAGTTTGGTGTTCAGGGTAAACTGGGGTGGGGGAGAATCTAGGGAATATAGATGCTTACCAGAAGTGGGGGGATGAAGCCACAGTGTCTCCATTCCTCTTCCCCTCCAGCTCCAGCTCTGGCATTTTTTTCTCATCCCCCTCCCATAGGACAGAAGCTGTGGCCTTGCCATGTCATTGTGTTCCTCTGTCCCCTGCATGTTCCCCACCCTCACTCCCTCCTTTTTTGTGGGCCCCATTACAATATTTTAATTCAAAAAAAGTAGAAATGAAAAGAAGTGACCAAGACTGGCAGGGTGGGGGGAATCAGATGATAAAAAGTTGGGGTCATAATTCTGTCTTGGAGGAGTGGACACAATGTGGCGACATGGAAGGTGGAGCCCATGCATGTGATTTCACATGAAGTATCTGAAAATTGAGGGGTGAGGGAAGAAGTAAGGAGGCAGGGATGTGAACCAGAGACAGGGGAAGAGGCAGGAAGAGACAGAGATAAGAGAAGCAAGAAAGAGAGATGGAAGGGAGAGCAAGAAAGGCCTGTGCAGCCTCTCCATAGGCAAAGATCCCTGTGAATCCTGGAGAGTAGCCACGTTTGGTGTTGGAAAAAGGACTTTAAAAGGCAGTGAAGGCCTGGCACCAGATGTGTGTTGTGATTTACCATAATCCCTGAAACACTGCTGCTACATGATCACACAAACATTCCTGAGATCAGGCTCGGACCTGGCCATTGCTGGGTGAGACCCTCCACCAGAGGGTCTGACTGGGTCAAAGCTGCAGGGCCCTCAGAAGTAAGGGGTATGGAAACACAGCCCCATCTGAGATAAAACTCAGGAGGGAGCTGCCTCCTGGAAGCTGATGACTTGATTGTGAACAGGGTAGAAGCAGGGAATGGATGGAGGCCAGAGACAAAGGAGCGGTGCTTGATTGCCAGTCAATGGGAGCACAGAGTTCTGATACCAGAGACTGGGTAGCTGGGTAAAGCCATTTTCACCTCTCCCATGCATGCGCATACACACACGCACACCACAACGATCCACCCCAGTAAGCTAAGAAGCACCATCTAGTGGAGGAAAGAGCTGTTACACCACTCCCTGTCCAACTGCGCCTACCACCCTCTAGAGTAACACCACAACTCTCTCTGCCTGCTTAGTTTAGGGATTATAAAGTGCTTCATAGATTGACTTCTAGGGTTTCAATTTCAATCGTATTCCATTCTATTCATTGGTCCATCTATTCAATTTCTTTCTTTTATTATTCTTGAATACAGAAAGAAAAAATTTATTTTTATTTTCCATTTTTATAAAAAGATTTCTCTTTACTTTTTTCTACTATATTTTTTTTATTTTTTTAATTTGTTAAATGTTTTTTTATTATTTTTGAGAGAGACAGAGTACGAGTGGGAAGGGGCAGAGAGAGAAACAGACACAGAATCTGAAGCAGGACCCAGGCTGTGAGCTGTCAGCACAGAGCCCAACATGGGGCTTGAATTCATGAACCACGAGATCATAACCTGAGTCAAAGTCAAACACTTAACCAACTGAGCCACTCAGGTGCCCCTATTTTTTACTTTTTTACAAAATTTTTAAATTGTTTTTACTTTCATCATTTCATTTTATTCTATTTTATTGTATTTCTTTTTTTTATTTTCAAATGTTTCCTTTTTTTCTTTTTCCTTTCTTTTTCATTTTCTTTCCTTTTCTCTATTCTATAAAGCTTCTTTCAACAGCCAGACCAAAACACAGCTATGATATAGTATTCTATATTTGATTTTTTGTGTTGTTTTTAATTTATTTTTTAATTTATTAATTCTTTTTATTCCTCCAAAATGACAAAATGAAGAAATTCAACCCCAAAGAAAGAACAGGAAGAAATGACAGCCAGGGACTTAATCAGCACAAATACAAGCAAGATATCTGAATCAGAATGTAGAATCACAATAATAATACTAGCTGAGGTTGAAAAAAGCATAGAATCCTTTTCTGTGGAGACAAAAGAAGTAAAATCTAGTCAGGACGAAATTACAAATGTTGTAACTGAGTTGCAATCATGTATTGATGCCATGGTGACAAGGATGGATGAGACAGAGCAGCAAATCTGTGAGGGAGAGGACAAACGTATGGAGACTAATGAAGCAGAAAAGGAGAGGGAAAATAAGTCAAAACAGCATGATATAAGAATTCGAGAATTCAATGACTCTTTAAAAAGGAATAACATCTGAATCATAGGGTTCCTGGAAGATGAAGAGAGAAAAAGGGGTAGAAAGTTTATGTGAGCAAATCATAGTGGAAAACTTTCCTAACCTGGGGAAAGACATAGACATCAAAATCCAGGAAGCACGGGAAATTCCCATTAAGTCAAACAAAAACCAACCATCAACAAGGCACATCATAGTCAAATTCACAAAATAAACAGACAAGGAAAGAATCATGAAAGCAGCAAGAGAAAAAAAAAAGTCCTTAATCTATAAGGGAAGACAGATCAGGTTTGCAGCAGACATATCCACAGAAACTTGGCAGGCCAGAAAGGAGTAGCAGGATATATACAATGTGCTGAATTAGAAAAATATGCAGCCAAGAATTCTTTGTCCAGCAAGGCTGTCATTCAAAATAGAAGGGGAGATAAAAAGTTTCCCAGACAAACAAAAACAAGGAGTTCATGAACACTAAACTGGCACTGCAACAAATTTTAAGGGAGACTCTCTGAGAGGAGAAAAGATTAGACAAAACAAAACAAACAAACAAAAAAAGCAACAAAGACTAGAAAGGACCAGAGAACACCACCAGAAACTCCAACTCTATAGGGAACACAATGACACTAAATTAATATCTTTCAGTATTCACTCTAAATGTCAATGGACTAAACGCTCCAATCAAAATACATAGGGTAAAAGAATGGATAAGAAAACAAGATCCATCTATATTCTGTTTACAAGAGACCAATTTTAGACCTAAAGACACCTTCAGATTGAAAGTAAGGGGATGGAAAACAATCTATCATGCTAATGGTCATCAAAAGAAAGCCATAGTAGTCATACTTATATCAGACAATATAATTTTAAAATAAACACTGTAACAAAACAAAACAAAACAAAACAAAAAGACCTTAACAGAGATGAAGAAGGGCATTATATCATTATGGGGTCTATCCACCAAGAAGACCTAACAATTGTAAACATTTAAGCCCGCAAATACGTAAGTCAATTAATCATAAACATTCAGAAACTCATTGATAATAAGAAAATGCCTAGAATATTTAGTTTTATAAATCTCTTCAACTATACACATTTATTTTGCATATATTTTTATTTATGCTCAATAACAGGCAACAGAAGCAGGTATTAATACTTCTATTTTACAGATAATGAAACTAAGGCACAGAGAGGTTAAGTAACTTGCCTCAAGTCACAGAGCTGGTAAGGAGCAGAGCAAAGAATCAAATGACTGCAGTGTGATGCCCGCTCCTGCAGGTGAGTCCTGCAACTTCTGCCCTGGGAAGCAGCTAATCTTGGAGCCTGGTGTGTGAGGGAAAAATTACTCCCCAGAGGGCAAAAGACCTGCCTCCTGTGGCCCTTCTCAGCATGTTCTGCCTGGAAGAGCTTGGCCAAGTTGGGGCCTCATCTGGAAAGTGGGGAAGTCATACCTTACCTTCTGAAGATGAAAGGCTAAACCAGATCATTTACTGAAGGTCTTTGAGTTTTAAAACACAGAATTCAGTCCATGAAAAGGGTAGGTGAAGGGTGTAGCCAGGATAAAGTTCTCAAAGCCTTCAGTCTCCCCATCCCCATCCCTGTCTCCCTCTCCCTCTTTCTGTCTCCTGACCTTCAGGGTCCTCTTCCCCACCTGCTTAAGTCCTGGAAGCTGTCTCCCCCAGCCATGGCTCACTATCCTATGCAGTCCAGGCTCAGTCAGCCTCACAGCCTATGAGGACACATCAAGGCCAGAGACATCAGCCTAGCTTCCCAGTACCTTGCCCACCCAGCCAAGAGTCACTGGGGAGCTACAACCATGGAATATTTTACATTTCTGCTACACATCTCTACCACCTGTGACACCCATAACATCCCACCACTGGAGGGTGGGCTCTCCTGGCTCTCCAAGCTTTATGTCTCTCCAGCAGATCCTGTTTCCTCCATCCCTCTAACACACTTTTCCCAAAACACACACACACACACACACACACACACACACACACACACACACACACACTTCCTTCTCATCCAAGGTCCACTTTCCCTACCCCCAAGATCATGCATTTACTGAGAGCTCTGACTTATCTCATCCTCTCCTTTCCATTTCTCTGCTCCTTGTTAACCAAATGAGTATCATTCTCCTTGTCTCCTAGGAAACCTTCTAGACTTGTGTGTCTTCCTCCATCATCCCATCTTTGGTCACTGCCAGTCTCCCATCATCCGAGTCATGGGGTCTGGTCCAGTTGTCCTTGACCAACTCAGCTCAAAACATTTGCTGAGGGAGCACCCAGAGCGCTATGCCTCTCTGTCTTGGTTCTCAGCCTCATCTTACCAGCTGCCAGGAGCTCCCACACGGTAGGGCCCTTGATTCTCCCTCTGGGTCTCCCCTCAGTGTCCAGAACACATAGAAGGCAGAGTGTGTGACTCACTGATTCAGCTCCCTAGGATAAAATAGGGAACAGAGGAAGAAAACCAATCAGGGACATCATCTTAGCCTACACTGTCCTGTGAGGTTTAGTGCCAGGAAAACAAGCAGCTGGAGGGAATCCATCTCTAGTAGGGCAGTGCTTTCCTTTAGAGATCCTAGGGTGTGTGTGTGTGTGTGTGTGTGTGTGTGTGTGTATGCACGCACATATATGCACACACACCTGACATGCACAGAGGGGAAAGGAGGATGTGTTTGTGAAACTCCCGCAGCCCAGGTCCTGTCTGGAGGTGAGAGTATTTAGAAGCTAGACTCCCAGACCCTCTGCAGCCCCAGCAGACACAGGCCCATGACTGCAGGGACAGAGGGCAGCCAGCGCTGCCACCATAGGTGAATGCATGCTGGACCCTGGGCAGGCTCCATCCTCCCTGAGTTTGAATTTGCTCCAACCAGGGTACAATTCACATGGTTTGCTGTGTTCTGTGCTTCAGCCCAGTCCCCATCTTCCCTTTTTGTCCACACTCATGGGCATTTCCTGTGTTCAGAGCTTAGAGCACTTGTTAGGCTGAACCATAAGAAATTCCTGGTAATCAGTTGGTTGTGGTTTCTACAGTCCACTGCTTTTGCTTTTCTCTCTTCTAAACATTTTTTTACACAGGCTAAGGAGACAGGGGAGCAGACTGAAGAAGGACAAATAATAAGAGCTAATATATATTGAGTGCTTACTATGTACCCAGCATTTTGCATCCTTAGTACAGTGTTATTTTTTACTACAGTCCCAGGAATTATTTCCTGAAGACCCTGCAATTATTTCCCACCTTTTATAGGTGAGTGGGTCCAGGTGGAGAGGCTACATGGGGAGGAACAGGGCTGGGATTCTAGCTCAGCTCAAGACCTCCTGCTTTGCCACAGCCCCCCACAACCAGGGGAGTCCTGGCAGAGACTGGGAGCCAGAAGACAATGCCTGAAGCTTCACATCAGGATGGGGAGGAGGACACAGGCAAAACCAGAACTCTGGAGGGGCCAGAAGAGCCCCATGGATGCAACATGGGCAAAGGCCAGGGACCACACCTGAAACCCAATGGGAGAAGGGCCAGTCAGAGAAAGAACCAGGTCAGAAACACCACTAGGGCAGATATGGGAAGGGGAGTTGGAGGCAGCCAGGGGCAGAGCACAGGACTGAGGAAGAAGCACCTGCAGGGTGCAGCCAAGGCAGGTGTAGACAGAAGTACGGTGACTTGGAGTAACCATGCTACAGATCCAGGACAGCAAGGCGGGGAAAATAGCAGTGGCACAGGGAAGGAAAGATAAAGTCCAGGTGAAAGGATAAAAAGCAGGAGGGAGGGAGAGGACCTGTGGAAGAGATATGGGATTGAGGTAAGTGGAGGAACGCAGGTTACAGGCTAATTGTGCAGAGGGGGAGTCAGAGTCATCAGTGAGGAGGGAAATAAATTGGAGTGAGATGGCAGAATAGCAGAAGGAGTGAAGGAAGGAGTGCATGAGTGCACACACACACCTCAAAGCAATTGTCTGGTCATTGGTTCCAAGATCCAAGGCAGCACCCCAGCCACATCACCCCAAACCCTGGCAAGTGTTTGGATGGGATTGATCAAAGGGTCTTAGGACTCAGACAGTGGGAAGAGAGAGGGAGGTCATGAGCCAGTGTGTGTGTGTCCTTCTGTGCCTGGCAGGCCTATGGGTACCTGAGAGTGTGTGTGCATGTGAGTACACCTGCTCCAAGAAGCAGCCTGTTGCCTGCAGGTCTCTGTCTGTTCTCCTCTGCCTCTTAATGAGTTTGTCCCCAGAAGCAGGAGTCTGTGATTCATTTATACTGTTTCTAGTCTCTCCAGGCAAAGCACTTTGCCCGTTTGCTGTTTGCCTCCTTGCCATGACCTCAGCAGGGACAGATGGAGCCAGGGAGGGAGAGAGAAGGTGATGCTTGGGCAGTTAGTACTTCCCCCACTCCTACTGCAGACAGGAGCCCCCACACTCACACACACACATAAACACAGACACATACACAGCATACACCTTTGCACACAGCTACCCACCACAGCATGCAGCCAAAGAAAATACACACACAAAAAAATGATACACCAATCACACAGGACCAGAAGACACACAAATGAACAAAGGTACTCAGACATATGAACATGACAATCACCCACACACATGGAGAGATAAGAGCCTGGGGCACAAAGCCACTTGATGCAACATCACCTGGATGTGTACCTTGCCCCGCAACACATACGCACACAGAAGACATGCAAACCTGGGTATACACTTCTCCAGACAATTGTGCACATCCACATCACTGCCTAACACATCTCAGGGCACCCTGCAGTGGGCTCCAATATCTCTGCTAGCAAATTGAAAACACCCAGCATGGCTGTCAATATCTGCCACTCTTCACTACCTTTCATGCTGGTTCCCAATCCAAGTATTTAGTACAGGCCAGTAAAGTTGTCTCCTGCCTGCCTTATGGTTTGCTTACCCTACTTCACAAGCAAAAGAGAGATTCTACTCTTCTTTTCCTCCTCCATCCCATGCCCTCTTGGCTTTCTTCTTCTACACCCCACTCATGAATCCCCTCTTCCAGGCAGCCTTTCCTGATGAACTAACTGACTCTGATTCTGAATTTGCCATTGTCCTTTGCACTTGTTGGTCTGTACTGGGTCAGTGTCACCAGGTTACTTTGCATATTAGTTGACAGGGAGGGAACTGTAAGCTCCCCAAGGGCAGGACCACTGGACCAACTATTTCAGGCAAATGCTGGTCTCAGTGGTCCAGTACCAGGCTTGGAATGTTCCTGGGAGTATTATTACCTGGTTTCACAGACAGAAAAGTTATGCCGGGCCCCAGCAGCCACCACGAATGTCTCCCTCTGTCACATGCTGCAAGCATCTCCTTCAAAATGATCTTTCAGAGCCATTTTGGAGGAGGGCACATCCTCCACTGTGTCTTCCCACATTCACCTTGTATTTAACCGGAAATATGGCTTCCCAGCTGGGTCCTCCACTTTTTCTCCAGCCTCGGAGAAAACTTCACAATTCTCAATAATTAGATCCACCCTAAAGAACAAACATGTGCCTCTGGTGAGGATTCTCAGAGCTGGGCTGCAGGCTGTGAAGAGGATCCCCACAGAGGATGCCAGGTGACCAGGCACCTGCAGCAGCAGTTGTAAGTGCTCCAGTGAAGAAGATGGTTGTGTGGAATAGGTTCATTGTACTTAAAACAAGAGAGAGACAAGGTAACCCTAAAAAGCCCTCACTGACCACCTCCCCGCCTCCCCACAGGGCTGTTTCATCCCAGCTCAGCCCCTCTGAGGAGACAGGTGCCCTCCTTGCTTTCCCCCTTTCCCCTCATCTGATTCTCCATAGCCTGTCTCTCTCCCTGCCCCTCTCTCCCTCCTGCAGTGAGAGGCACCCTCCCTCTCGCTGTCTCTCTGCACACCCTCCTCCATCATATTCCTTCTCCTCCTGTCTCCCTCTGTCTTCTGTCCATTTCTCTACTCTCTTCTCCACTCTCACCTTTTCTCCCTCTGATCTCAGTCTCTGCCATTTCTTGTCCATCTCAGTCTTTCTGTAACTCGCATCTTGTTCCTGTTCTCCCCCCTCCACCTCCACTGCTCAGAGCAGTCATACAGAGGGAGGGTGTAGGGTCTCCTTCAGCACTGGAGGACTCTGCCATTTTGTATGGAGCTCTGAATTGTTGTGTTCCTGCCACGCACACACACACATGCAGCAGCAGCAGCAGCAGCAGCAGCAGCAGAGTCCTTGACTCAGAGTCCGCATCCCACTTTCGGCAACCTCTCACTGCCTCTTTCTCTGCCCCCACCCCCTCCTTTCCTTCTCTGTCTCCCTCACCCTCCATCTCTGTTTGCACTTCTCTGGCTACCTCCTCAGCCCTGGACCCATGTCCATGGATCTGTCTTTGGCTTTGGGTCTATGGCTACCCCTTGAGCCTGAGTCCAGCTCCTGTCTCTGAGTCCCTGTATGACCCTACTATCTCTGGCCTCTAGGTGTGTCTGGGTGTCTATTTTGGATCTTTGTTTCTGCTCTCTGGATGTTCCTCTCTTTCCTCTCTCCTGTCTCTGAGTCTGACTGCCTGTCTCTGTTTCACTGCCCACTGTCTCTGTTGACTCTGTGTCTTGGTCTCTTGGACACTCAGGGTGCTAGAACCTGATCTGCCTTACAAGTCCCAACTGTTGGACTTGGCTTGAATTACTGAGCCCTACTGTCCCCATCCCTGTGTCCATCTCTCCCCTTTTGTGCACCCTCCCCCTGTTGCCCTGGAATTCCAGAGGTGGGCTGACTCAGAGAGCACAGAGATGAGGGCAGCCCTTTGTGTGGAAGGTGGTCTGTGCCAGGTTAGGATGCACTTCCAGCCCTGACTGCAGCACTCTGATTCTCACAGAACATTCCCCAGGATCCAGATACAGGTCACTTCCCTTCCTGCTATGCTGAACCGACAGACGTTGAGTCTGGGCCTTCCCCTCCCTAATCCTTCCACTGGGAGCCACTGGAAATTCTGGAAGGGGACTCCAGGTTCCCTTTGGCCAGGTATCTACATGACTGGAGTATTCTGTGAGAAGAAGAGTGAGGAGAGACAGGAGGCCCACTGCAGATGTTTTGCCAGAGGGGGACAGGGTGTCCAGAACAGAAAGTCTGAGACCCTTGCTCCTGCATCCTGGACCAGAACTGCTTAGTGACTCTTTGCAACACTCAGACAGGCCCACATGGGTGAATCAATCCAGAGAGGAGATGGGGCTGGGCTTCAAATATGGGAATGGGGAACAAAAATTATGTGTGTCCTTCCTTCTTTTATTCCCTCATGGCACCTGTAACCCTTCTTGTACATAAGAAGCTCTCAATAAAGTCCTTGGCTCATATTTCACAACCAAAACAGTGCCATAATCAGTGGAATGCAACCCCTATAAATAACCCTTCCCACCCCCACCCTCACTCACCCAGGACAGTTTGCTCTACCAAGACTTCCAAGCACCCCAGTGATCATTGGACCCCAGTTTGAATCCCAGTCATTCCTACCCCTCCTCCTCCATCACTTACCTCATGTCCCTCCTTCCTCCTAACCTCCCCCTTCCCCAACCAATGGCACTTGGCTCCCTGGATGTCTCCCCCAAAGACAGGCAGTCACTAATGAGCACTGAGCACTAGAAGGAGCAGGTCAAGGGCAGCCTAGTGGGTGGGAGGGGACTCCAGAGCTAGCAGATAAGGAGTCCCATCAGCATCTGTCAAATACATCATCTCCCTCCAGCATCCCTTTCTCTTGATCCTGGCTCCTGCCAATCCACCTCCCTGCTGAGGCTGAGGGACTGAGCTCAGGTGCAAATTCACAGAAGCCTAGACACATAATGCCTGGTCTGCTCCACACCAATTTCCCCCAGGAATGTCACTACTCCTGAAGTTTTTACCTGAAAACTCCAAAACTCTGGGAAGCTGAGGATGTAGATGGAACCGAAGGAGGAACTCTGCTCAATATCTTGATCTCAGCCCCTTGTCTCCACCACACATCCCCAAAAGTAGAGCTTAAATCTTCAGGCAATGGTAAAGAGGGTGAAATCTCAGGAAGACTATCCCAGCCTTAAAGAGACGTGAATGTTTCCAGAAACCAAGGGAGATGGGGGAAAGATGAGGTTAGAGGAGCAAAGGTCCCTTCTCCTGATGTAGACAATTTCCACGAGGGGACAAGGGACTTGGCTAGAACAACTTGAGCAGAACCTTCTCAGTAGAGACCTGCGATAGGCTTGGTGGCCACAAGAGGGCGGCAGAGAAGGGCTCTCTCCCTGCGGAGCCAGTCCTGAGCCCTGGGTACTGAGATAGGGCTGGGCTGCAGGCTGGAGTCCTTGGCTCCAGCAAGAACCTGTGAATTTCTGAATTCAGGAAACTCCTCTTACAGTCTTCCCACTATCATCCCATATTGTCTTTGGCCCCTGAAATGCCATCACCCATCCAGTCCCCTTGCCTTTTCTGGCCCCCCTGACTTGGGCTGCTGACACAGAAGGGCCACATGGCTTTTCCTTTATGGTTGTTCAGCAGGTGACATCCCAGCTCACACAGGTGATGCTTCACAGGGTCCCACCTGACAACTAGAGTCACAACTTGAACCCACATTTTCTTGATTCTCAATCCAAGGGTCTTCCCATTTTGTGCTGACTGCTGCTCCTAACAGAGAAGCATACTTCATAGGCCCCAGTGGGAAGACTGCTCACCTCACTTGTTGTGAGCATGTCAAAGCTGTACCCTTCCCTACGTGATATGTTTACACACATGAGAATGCACACAAGACTGTTAACGACGGAGCACAGACACGTACACCACAAACACCATGCAGTGCACACCCTCACCCTCAGCACACACACCCCTCTGCCCCTCAGAGTCCCACGGCCCCTGCTCCTCTCTTCCTACATCCTGAGCTGCAAGAGAAACTTCTCTTCATTCATTATTTTCTCTTTGTCCCGTGTTTGCAGAGGCTCTTCAGAGTTATAGACAGAAATGTACTTTTCCTGTTCTAATCTTGTTCCCTCCCACCACAGCCCTGTACACATGGAGAGGAGGGGCCATTCAGGGTCCTCAACTCTCTCTTCCCAGGGATCCTCTCTATCAGGCCCTTCAATGCTCCTTGCTCCTCCCATCCCTCTTCTCACCTACTGACTCCTCCTCCAAATTCTGCTTGTGCTACTGTCCCTCTTTTAACCTCAAAAGCTGGGTCTCCTAGGGAGGGAGGTGAGCACTGAAAGGACCGAGAAGGAAGGATAGGAGGGACAAGGAAGAAAACCTAACTGCAGACCAAGGGAAGGCTCTGTCCTATTCTCTTTACCCTCAGCTGGGAACTTCTGGCTTGAGTAAGACCCAGTGTTCTGACTAGCCTTACTTCCTCCCCTCTCCTAGGAGCTAAGGTGAGGAAGTGATAGTAACTAGATTGAATGCATTGACTCCGTGGAATGGGGCCAGTTTGGGGGAGGGGGGCACATGTGCAAACTTGTGAACTGATGGGTGAATATGTGCATGCAGGCGTGCCACACACAACCCCTTCTGCATAGTCCATCACACACAAGAACTCCATGCCATTCCCCAATCCAGGACTCCTTCCTTAGAAAACAAGAAGAGAAAAACATGCCAGGATTTCAAACACCTTATTCCAACTTTCCACTCATGGGGGAAACCTGAAAAGATAAAACCCTCCCCCTTTCTTTCCCTCTCGCCATGTGCCTCTAATATACTCTGATGTTTGCATTTTCCCCTTGGACCCTCTGGGTGCAGCTCCCACACACCTTCCCCAGAATGGAAGAGGCAGCAGACAGAGCCTACTCCTTGCTAAGGACTGAGACAAATGCCAATCACCTTTAGGGGCTCTCAAGGTGCCCATTCTACTATAAATTTCCGAGGTCAAAACTATTCTGATATTATCACATACATAAATGAGTATACCAGGTAGCAGGGGAAAAAACTATAAGGCAGCCAGATGAGAAGGACCAGGAATTGTTTTCATCTTCCCAGAGTCCAGCTCCATGGGGCTGGAGCCATACAGAGTATTACTGTTTAATTTAACTCAGTAAGGTGGGTGGCAGCAAATGAGGCAAGGGAAAAATGGTACCTCAGAGGGAGGGCGCCTGGACACAGTCCCCACCTTGCGTGCATAGAGCCAGGGCTCCTGGCCAAGATGTCCAAGCAGTGACAGCAGAAACAGAGGGGGGTAGTCAGGAGAATTTGGTGATTCTCAGCCCCCAATAAAGGGTGCTGTACTTGGTGGGGGCGGGAGGAGTAGAGGAGGACGTATCATCATGGGAGCTTATGAGGGACTGGATTTTGGTGCCTGGAGAGAAAAAGGCTTCAAAGGGACTCTGGGTGAGACCAGAAGGACTCAGGCTGATTGAGACAAACACTGCCTCCCCTCTTCCCTCCCCAATATACCCACTCTACAGAAGACAATAACAAGGGCCATGATGGAACTCAGCTTCCCCTCCCCCCAGCACCTGTGAATCCTGAAGCCTAAGCAGAGAGAGTTCTCCAGGGTGTGAACCACTCTGTCCCATGGTCTTCATCTCCACAGACCCAGTGGGGCAGGAGAGAGGAGGATGGAGGAGAACCTGAGGTAGAACTGCCCTCCCTCTGAACCTTCCTCATAGGGTCCTTCCTCTGGCCTCCTTCCCATCTGCAGT
This sequence comes from Acinonyx jubatus, assembly GCF_027475565.1. NCBI lineage: Eukaryota > Metazoa > Chordata > Mammalia > Carnivora > Felidae > Acinonyx > Acinonyx jubatus. The sequence goes on from NC_069387.1 coordinate 53,636,216, forward strand.
TCTTATGGGCATATGGTGGTTCTCTCCACTCCAGTCTCACATGCGCGTGCGAGGACTTACCAGATTAGCATCTTGCCCATAGCCACACTCAGACTGGAGTAGGGAAGGCTGAGGAAACTGGGCTTTTCTGAATAGGCACAATGAGCTGAGCATGATGAGATCAGGGAGAGTGGGGAAGGGGAGGAGCCATTCACTGGGACCAAGGCATTGTAAAGTTGGGCAACTGTCAAAGCAGTGGTATCCAAATACACTTTAGTATTTACTGGGAAGTTCTTCTCAGGTCTGATATCACTTCCTCCTGCTTTAGTTTCAGATTGTTTCCCTTTTAGGGCACTTTTGGGGAAGGAGAATTTGAATTGTAGGTTTGAGACTTGAGGACAGAGTTTCAATTATCTCTCTCCATCTAAGTGTATCCCTGCTACTTGACTTTCCTCCCTGGCTTCCACTCCCAGGCCAGGTAGGAATTCAAAGGCTCCCTGAGAAAACCTCCAATGTCAATTAGCAATTCTGAGGCCTGCTTCCCTCTAAAAGCCAACCAGGCCCTCCCCCTTTCCTTTCTCAGCAATGACCCCAACCCTGCAGTTCTCAGAATGGCCATAAGGTGGCAACTAATGCACAGATGGGCCCAGAGCTAGGCCTGGTGCCTCACCAGAGCCAGGACCCAGATCTCCTCCACCCAGATCTCCATCCACACATCCTCCTTGCCAGGCAGGAGACCAACCCCAAGGTTCTCAGGAAAGAGAGAGCTTGCAGAGAGAACTCAGGCTTTGGAGATAGGTGGGCTGTGTGAGGAGGGAGTGGAGGAAGGAAAGTGAGGGTGGAAGACAAGCCTGAGAGGGAAAACAGGTTTGCAGAGACCCAACCAGGAAGCAAGTGGTCAGGTGCAGTGTGAAGCCCAAGTTGAGAAATCACAGTGGTACTGTCTGCCACTCCCCACACCTGTGGGAGATGCAGGAGAGAAGCATCAAAGGAAGAGACTTCAAAAGGGAAAGGCTGGAGAAGGTGCAAGGCCTTAGGACGCGTTTACACAGCTGAAAGCAGGCTGCAGCTCCCTAAGGAACAAGGAATGCCTAGAGCCATTAGCATTGTCCAGGGCCAGATCCTTCTTCCCACCTGACCCTTCCTAGTGTTAAAGAAACCAATTAACTCGAAATTCAACCTTGAAAAGCTAAACCAGTAAATTGATTAATACACATGCTTAGCTGACTTTATGCACATAGTCTTTAGCAAGTACCCTAATAAAAAGAAGCTTCCTTCTGGAGTCGGAGCCTCATTCCAACATGAGTATGAGGACCTTCACTTAACTGCATTTTGTTTATGGACTCATCTTTTGCAACTCCGGCCATACTCCCTGCAACACACGCCTGTCCCAATATCCCAGGAGCTCCAGGGCAGCAGCCATAAGAGGCCTGTTAACTGGGTCAAGGGCAACCAGGAACAGGAGAAGGATGCAACCAGGAGGTGAAGTCTACACCCCAATAAAACACACAGATACAGACAGGGAAGGGTCTGCACTGCCACCTCCGTCCTTGGGGTGAGACCCAGTTGGACATCATTATCTCTGCCATTCCCAGAACACAGAGAACACGGAGGGGCTCAGGAAATTCTCCAGGGCAGTTCTGGCCCTCCTGGTGCATACATGGAGTCCGAAGAGAAGGGAGAAAACCAGGAAATACAGTCAGGAAACAGAAGAGACCAGAACAAGGAAAGGCCTGCAGGTACATTTCCTGTGGTTTAGAAAGAAACAGTGTGGGATCCAGAACCAGGAGAATTAATCACAGAAGACATCCCAGAGGAGGAGAGTAACCAGTGATTTTGCAAAGGACTAGGAGGGTAATCTGCTGGAAGAGGAGGAGAGGGGGTGGTTCAGACTGGAGTCAGACTATGAGGCTAGAGCAGGGCAGGGAGGACTAAACACTGCAACGGCTGCCCAGACGGAGCTAAGAGACCAGATCCTGGGAGTCTGTGGAGGGAGGGTGAGAAGGAGAAGGAATAGGTGTCAGTGCATGGGAGGCCTAGAAGCCCAGCTGGAAGGCTAGAAAGGAGTCACTAGAGGAGAAGGAAGGGGGATTATTACCCCAGTCTAGCTGAAGTCCTTCTCCACCTCTTCCCATTCCATAAAGCCAAGAGAATGGGAACAGAGTCCAGGGTCCTCCAAATGGGGAACAAGAAGGACTCCTAGACTAGGAGTCCGGGGCAGGTTTTCCAGAGTCAGCCATCTTGTAGCAGGAGACACTGAGTATTCCCTCCTCCAGGACCTCTGGCTCCTGTCTGTCAAGTGAGAGTGTTGCAAGCAGTGATCTCTGTACTTCCTTCTCTGAATCTGCCCTGTTGATCATGGTTCCCCTTCCCCAGGAAATGTCTGACCCATCTGTGATCCACCAGCTTTACCCCCTATCCTCTCAGCGTCCCTATGCCCTGAACCCACTTCCCTAACCAAAAGAAACTACTTCCATGATTGGGGGAGGGCGTTCTGGGCTCCTCCCAGTGGGATCCTGCTCCAGTCCTTCCAGACAACCCACCACCCTGACCATCTCTGAGTTTTCATCAGGTATTGCCCCATCCTGGTTCCTCCACCTCCCTCCCCTGCTCACCCCCATCCCTCTGACCCGCTGCACTGCCCACCTCCCACTCTGTCCCATCCCACCTTCACCACCTTCCACCCCACCCAGCTTGCCTCCCTCCCCCCTCCTGGCTCACCTCCCCAGAAAACCCCAACTCCCAGTGGGCTCCACTCTCCCATTACCTCCATCTCTCCACCCTGCTGCATCCTACCAATCTGCCCCCATTTAAGGTCATTTCTACACCTTCATTTGCACCTTTCACACCTTTCAGAATCTAGGGGGTAGAACAGGGCTCAGAGCCCAATGACAGGAAGGACGTTTGCCCTTCTCTCTCTCTTCCTGCCATATGCCTACTATCTCTTGTCTCTTCCTCTAGGCAAACCCTGTCATGTGTTTAGAAGAACTGAAGAGACCTCTCTCCATCAGGAAATTGGTGAGTGGAATAGGGTGACCAAGGAAAACCTCCTAGGTAATTCAGTCCCACCTGGGGAACTCGGTCCTCCATGGTGACCCTGTCCCTTCCTGACAGGCATTGAGTGGTGGGGAGAGCCCATAGCTCAGTGCTGCCCAAGGTTGAAAGGGACCCTTGGCAGCTCTGGGACCTCAGGGACGGCCTGATTACCTGGTCATCCCAAAGCCACTTCATCTCAGGAGAGGACAGAGGCAAATGGTGACTGTTGCCGCAGGTTGTCCTACCACCTGTGCCTCCACTTACGCTGGAGGGAGACTCCCCCTCAGCTCCTAGCACAGGTTTGCAGGAGAGAAAGGAATCTGCTCAGCCTCTGCATCTTTTCTCCTCCAAGATCCCTGATGTCTGAGAGCCCAGAGGATTCTGCATAATTTCACAATTATAGGGCGTGTGCAGGAGAGGACTCAGGCCTCCACATGGAAACCACAGATTCCCCCAGAGTCTCACCTTGTTTACCAACTGTTTGTTCCAGGTGGTCTCCCCTTCCCCCACCACACCTTGCTGAACCCAAACAATCCTGGGGAGAGGATCTCTCTCTATGGGCCCCTATTCATCTTACTGAATCCTGTATCAGGATTTTAGCTTCAGAAAACAAGTAGTGCTGTCTGCTCAAGAGAAGTTCTTCATCTCCTCTCACTTGAATCTTTCTTGCTAATTTAAGCCATCATCCTGTCCCCAGGAAATAGTGGGGCTCTCTCCCAACCTTCCCTTCCCCCACTTCTTCAGGGTCTCCATGGTATGTCCCAAAAATCTAGGTTCCACATCCCAGGCTTCCAAAGAGGCTTCTGGGCTCTGAGATCAAGCTAGGGACTGAGAAGACTGAGGATCTGTGTGGTTGCAACGGGAAGGCAGTTGTTCCTGGGGTGTGAATGGGCCAAGCACACTTTGGAGCTTGGTGCACACAGTGGGTGTGTAATAAGTGTGAAATGGCCCATTGAGAGGCTGGACTTAGCTAGGTGAGGGAGGGTAGAGGGGAAGGAATGAGGCTGGATGGGTCTGCAATGTCTGTTTCCCGTTCTCTTCTCTTCCCCTCTGGGCCTCCTGGAGATAATATGCTCTAAGACAGACCCTGAGCCTGGAGTCCTCCCTAAGCTGATGGGGTTGTCCTCCCCTCCAACCACCTCCACCCAGCCCAGCTCAGGACACCAGAACACACATCTCCAAGAGCTCAGGCCACTGTACTCCCACCCCACCAGCAACATGGTTCAGCCAGGGCTCCCAGATCTCTGAGCCTTCTTCACCTAGGACACCAGGGTGAATGCCCTCATTCTGGCAGAATCTTAGGTGACCTCTTTGAGTTGCCTGGGCCACTGCAATCAAGTTAGTAGTCTTGAAGCTTTAGCCAGGACCCTTAGCCCATATGATTGATTAATGTTTCCTTGTATACCTATATATTGTGCATTCTTTCCTGGAAAACAACAGAGCCTTTTGCACATAATGAAACAGAAACCAGACAAACAAGACACTTATATTCAACAGTGTATACAGTGTAGTCTTGGCTTTGGGAGTATAGTTTTCAGTGTATAAATCTTTTACCGCTTTGGTTAAGTTTATTCCTAGGTATTTTATGGTTTTTGGTCCATTGTAAATGGGATCAATTCCTTGATTTCTCTTTCTGCTGCTTCATTATTGGTGTATAGAAATGCCACAGATTTTTGTACATTGGTTTTTTATCCTATGGCTTGGCTGATTTCATGTTTCAGTTCTAGCATTTTTTTCGTGGAGTCTTTCAGGTTTTCCATGTAGAGTATCATGTCATCTGCATAGAGTGAAAGTTTGACTTCTTGTTGCCGATTTGAATGCCTTTTATTTCTTTGTGTTGTCTAGTTGCTCAAGCCTGGACTTCCAACACTCCATGAACAACATTCATGAGAGTGGACATCCCTGTCATGTTCCTGACCTTAGGAATACTCTCAGTTTTTCCCCATTGAGGATGATATTAGCTGTGGGTCTTTCACATATGGCCTATATTATCTCAAGGTATGTTCTTTCTATACCCACTTTATAAAGATTTTGTTTTTGCTTTTGTTTTTTACAAAGAAAGAAAGCTGTGTTTTGTCAAATGCTTTTTCTGCATCTATTGAGAGGATCGTGTGGTTCTTTTTTTTTTTTAATTTTTTTTTCAACGTTTATTTATTTTTGGGACAGAGAGAGACAGAGCATGAACGGGGGAGGGGCAGAGAGAGAGGGAGACACAGAATCTGAAACAGGCTCCAGGCTCTGAGCTGTCAGCACAGAGCCCGACGCGGGGCTCGAACTCACGGACCGCGAGATCGTGACCTGAGCCGAGGTCGGCCGCTTAACCGACTGAGCCACCCAGGCGCCCCTCGTGTGGTTCTTAATCTCGAGGTATGTTCTTTCTATCCCCACTTTCTTAAGGTATTTATTTATTTATTTATTTATTTATTTATTCATTTTACAAGGAAAGAATGCTGTGTTTTTTTCAAATGCTTTTTCTGCATCTATTGAGAGGATCATGTGGTAATTATCCTTTCTTTTATTAATGTGATATATACTGTTGATTAATTTGTGGGTATTGAACCATCCCTGCAGCCCAGGAATAAATCCCACTTGATGATGTTGAATAAATCTTTTAGCATACTATTGAATTCAATTTGCTAGTATCTTGTTGAGAATTTTTGCATCCAATTTCATCAGGGATATTGGCCTGTAATTCCCCTTTTTAGTCAGCTCTTTGTCTGGTTTGTGCACCAAGGTAATGCTGGCTTTATAGAATGAGTTTGGAAGCTTTCCTCCATTTCTATTTTTCGGAACAGTTGGAGAAGAATAGGTATTAACCCTCTTTTAAATATCTTGTAGAATTCCCCTGGGAAGCCATCTGGCCCAGGACTCGTTTATTGGAATTTCTGATAATAGATACTTTGCTGTTCACATTTTCTATTTCTTCCTATTTCAATTTTGGTAGTTTGTGAGTTTCTAGGAGATTGTTCATTTGCTGCCCAGGTTGTTGGCATTTAATTTTTCATAGTATTTTCTTATAACGTTGGTATTTCTATGGTGTTGGCTGTGATCTCTCCTCTATCATTTGTGATTTTATCTATTTGGGTCCTCTTTCTTTTCTTTATGGTAAGTCTGGTTATGAGTTTATCAATTTTCTTTCTTCTTTCAAAGAACCAGCACTTAGATTTATTGATCTGTTCTACTGGGTTTTGGGGGGTTTTTTGTTTGTTTGTTTCCAAATCCTTTATTACTGCTCTAATCTTTATTATTTCCCTCCTTCTGCTAGCGTTAGGCTTCCGATCCTGATCCTTTCTACCTCCTTTAGGTGTAAGCTTAGCTTATGTATTTGTGACTTTTCTTGCTTCTTGAAATAGGAATGGATTGCAATGTATTTTCCTGTTAGTACTACCTTTATTGTATCCCAAAGGGTTGGACTGAAACGTTTTCATTTTCATTGGCTTCCATGTAATTTTTTTTTATTGCTTCTTTAATTTCCTGGTTAACCCAGTGATTCTTTAATAAGATTTTCTTTAACTTTCCATATATTTGAGGGCTTTACAAATTTTTTCTGATGGTTAATTTCAAATTTCGTAGTGTTATGCTCTGAAAAACTCCATGGTATGATCTCAATCTTTCTTTACCTGTTGAGGGCTGATTTGTGACCCAGTATGGTATCTATTGTGGAGAATGTTCCGTGTGCCCTTGAGAAGAACGTTAGTGTGAAATGTTCTGAATGTATCTGTTAAGTCCATCTGGTCCAGTGTCTTTCAAAGCCATTGTTTTCTTGTTGATTTTCTGCTTAAATGATCTGCCCATTTGTAATTGGGGTATTAAGGTCCCCGACTACTATTGTATTATTATCAATGATTTTCTTCATGTTTGATATTAAGTTCTATATTTGGGTGCTCCAAGTTGGGACAAAAATATTTACAATTGTTAGATCTTCCTGATGCATAGACTCCTTAATTATGAGATAATGCCTTTCCTCATCTCTTATTACAGTCTTTGGTTTAAAATCTACTTTGTCGAGGGAGTTCAGGAAGATGGGGGCGTAGGAGGAAGCTGGGCTCACCACGCATCCTGCTGATCACTTAGATTCCACCTACACCTGCCTAAATAACCCAGAAAACCGCCAGAGGATTAGCAGAACGGAGTCACCGGAGCCAAGCACAGACGAGAGGCCCACTGAAGAGGGTAGGAAGGACGATGAGGCAGTGCGCGCTCCTTGGACTGGCGGGAGGGAGCCGGGGCGGAGGGGCGGCTCACCGGCCAAGCAGAGCCCCCGAGTCTGGCTGGCAAAAGCGGAGGAGCCTGACGGACTGTGTTCCGACAGCAAGGGCTACTTAGCGTCTGGGAGGTCATAAGTTAACAGCTCTGCTCGGAAAGCGGGAAGGCTGGAGGACAAAGGGAGCGAGAGCTGCTGAGCCCCCGGAGGACAGAGCTCAGCTTGGTGGGGAACAAAAGCGCTCGCCAGCGCCATCTCCCCCACCCATCCCCCAGCCAAAATCCCAAAGAGAACCAGCTCCTCGAAAACACCCAACTCTGAGCTTCTTCGGAGCCAAACCTCCGCAGCGGATCTGACTCCCTCCAGCTGCCACAGGGCCCCTCCTGAAGTGGATCACCTAAGGAGAAGCGAGCTAAGCCTGCCCCTCCTGCCCCCTTGCACCTTGACTACCCACCCCAGCTAATACGCCACATCCCCAGCATCACAAGCCTGGTAGTGTGCAAGTAGCCCAGATGGGCCACGCCACCCCACAGTGAATCCCGCCGCTAGGAGAGGGGTAGAGAAGGCACACACCAGTCTGACTGTGGCCCCAGAGGTGGGCTGGGGGCAGACATCAGACCTGACTGCGGCTCCGTCCACCAACTCCAGTTATACACCACAGCACAGGGGAAGTGCCCTGCAGGTCCTCACCACGCCAGGCACTATCCAAAATGACCAAGCAGAAGAATTCCCCTCAGAAGAATCTCCAGGAAATAACAACAGCTAATGAGCTGATCAAAAAGGATTTAAATAATATAACAGGAAGTGAATTTAGAATAATAGTCATAAAATTAATCGCTGGGCTTGAAAACAGTATAGAGGACAGCAGAGAATCTCTTGCTACAGAGATCAAGGGACTAAGGAACAGTCACGAGGAGCTAAAAAACGCTTTAAACGAAATGCATAACAAAATGGAAACCACCACGGCTCTGATTGAAGAGGCAGAGGAGAGAATAGGTGAACTAGAAGATAAAGTTATGGAAAAAGAGGAAGCTGAGAAAAAGAGAGATAAAAAAAATCCAGGAGTATGAGGGGAAAATTAGAGAACTAAGTGATGCACTAAAAAGAAATAATATACGCATAATTGGTATCCCAGAGGAGGAAGAGAGAGGGAAAGGTGCTGAAGGGGTACTTGAAGAAATAAAAGCTGAGAACTTCCCTGAACTGGGGAAGGAAAAAGGCATTGAAATCCAAGAGGCACAGAGAACTCCCTTCAGACGTAACTTAAATCGATCTTCTGCACGACATATCATAGTGAAACTGGCAAAATACAAGGATAAAGAGAAAATTCTGAAAGCAGCAAGGGGTAAACGTGCCCTCACATATAAAGGGAGACCTACAAGACTCGTGACTGATCTCTCTTTTGAAACTTGGCAGGCCAGAAAGAATTGGCACGAGATTTTCAGTGTGCTAGACAGAAAAAATATGCAGCCGAGAATCCTTTATCCAGCAAGTCTGTCATTTAGAATAGAAGGAGAGATAAAGGTCTTCCCAAACAAACAAAAACTGAAGGAATTTGTCACCACTAAACCAGCCCTACAAGAGAGCCTAAGGGGGACCCTGTGAGACAAAGTACCAGAGACATCACGACAAGCATAAAACATACAGACATCACAATGACTCTAAACCTGTATCTTTCTATAATAACACTGAATGTAAATGGATTAAATGTGCCAACCAAAAGACTTAGGGTATCAGAATGGATAAAAAAACAAGACCCATCTATTTGCTGTCTACAAGAGACTCATTTTAGATCTGAGGACACCTTTAGATTGAGAGTGAGGGGATGGAGAAGTATTTATCATGCTACTGGAAGCCAAAAGAAAGCTGGAGTAGCCATACTTATATCAGACAAACTAGACTTTAAATTAAAGGCTGTAAGAAGAGATGAAGACGGACATTATATAATAGTTACAGGGTCTATCCATCAGGAAGAGCTATCAATTATAAATGTCTATATGCCAAATACCGGAGCCCCCAAATATATAAAACAATTACTCATAAACATAAGCAACCTTATTGACAAGAATGTGGTAATTGCAGGGGACTTTAACACCCCACTTACAGAAATGGATAGATCATCTAGACACACGGTCAATAAAGAAACAAGGGCCCTGAATGAGACATTGGATCAGATGGACTTGACAGATATATTTAGAACTCTGCATCCCAAACCAACAGAATAGACTTTCTTCTCGAGTGCACATGGAACATTCTCCAAGATAGATCATATACTGGGTCACAAAACAGCCCTTCATAAGTTTACAAGAATTGAAATTATACCATGCATACTTTCAGACCACAATGCTATGAAGCTTGAAATCAACCACAGAAAAAAGTCTGGAAAACCTCCAAAAGCATGGAGGTTAAAGAACACCCTACTAACGAATGAGTGGGTCAACCAGGCAATTAGAGAAGAAATTAAAAAATACATGGAAACAAATGAAAATGAAAATACAACAATCCAAACGCTTTGGGACGCAGCGAAGGCAGTCCTGAGAGGAAAATACATTGCAATCCAGGCCTATCTCAAGAAACAAGAAAAATCCCAAATACAAAATCTAACAGCACACTTAAAGGAAATAGAAGCAGAACAGCAAAGACAGCCTAAACCCAGCAGAAGAAGAGAAATAATAAACATCAGAGCAGAAATAAACAATATAGAATCTAAAAAAACTGTAGAGCAGATCAACGAAACCAAGAGTTGGTTTTTTGAAAAAATAAACAAATTGACAAACCTCTAGCCAGGCTTCTCAAAAAGAAAAGGGAGATGACCCAAATAGATAAAATCATGAATGAAAATGGGATTATTACAACCAGTCCCTCAGAGATACAAACAATTATCAGGGAATACTATGAAAAATTATATGCCAACAAATTGGACAACCTGGAAGAAATGGACAAATTCCTAAACACCCACACTCTTCCAAAACTCAATCAGGAGGAAATAGAAAGCTTGAACAGACCCATAACCAGCGAAGAAATTGAATCGGTTATCAAAAATCTCCCAACAAATAAGAGTCCAGGACAAGATGGCTTCCCAGGGGAGTTCTACCAGACGTTTAAAGCAGAGATAATACCTATCCTTCTCAAGCTGTTCCAAAAAATAGAAAGGGAAGGAAAACTTCCAGACTCATTCTATGAAGCCAGTATTACTTTGATTCCTAAACCAGACAGAGACCCAGGAAAAAAAGAGAACTACAGGCCAATATCCCTGATGAATATGGATGCAAAAATTCTCAATAAGATACTAGCAAATCGAATTCAACGACATATAAAAAGAATTATTCACCATGATCAAGTGGGATTCATTCCTGGGATGCAGGGCTGGTTCAACATTCGCAAATCAATCAACGTGATACATCACATTAATAAAAAAAAAAGAGAAGAACCATATGATCCTGTCAATCGATGCAGAAAAGGCCTTTGACAAAATCCAGCACCCTTTCTTAATAAAAACCCTTGAGAAAGTCGGGATAGAAGGAACATACTTAAAGATCATAAAAGCCATTTATGAAAAGCCCACAGCTAACATCATCCTCAACGGGGAAAAAATGAGAGCTTTTTCCCTGAGATCAGGAACACGACAGGGATGCCCACTCTCACCGCTGTTGTTTAACATAGTGCTGGAAGTTCTAGCATCAGCACTCAGACAACAAAAGGAAATCAAAGGCATCAAAATTGGCAAAGATGAAGTCAAGCTTTCGCTTTTTGCAGATGACATGATATTATACATGGAAAATCCGATAGACTCCACCAAAAGTCTGCTAGAACTGATACAGGAATTCAGCAAAGTTGCAGGATACAAAATCAGTGTACAGAAATCAGTTGCATTCTTATACACTAACAATGAAGCAACAGAAAGACAAATAAACTGATCCCACTCACAATTGCACCAAGAAGCATAAAATACCTAGGAATAAATCTAACCAAAGATGTCAAGGATCTGTATGCTGAAAACTATAGAAAGCTTATGAAGGTAATTGAAGAAGATTTAAAGAAATGGAAAGACATTCCCTGATCATGGATTGGAAGAATAAATATTGTCAAAATGTCAATACTACCCAAAGCTATCTACACATTCAATGCAATCCCAATCAAAATTGCACCAGCATTCTTCTCGAAACTAGAACAAGCAATCCTAAAATTCATATGGAACCACAAAAGGCCCCGAGTAGCCAAAGTAATTTTGAAGAAGAAGACCAAAGCAGGAGGCATCACAATCCCAGACTTTAGCCTCTACTACAAAGCTGTAATCATCAAGACAGCATGGTATTGGCACAAAAACAGACACATAGACCAATGGAATAGAATAGAAACCCCAGAACTAGACACACAAACGTATGGCCAACTCATCTTTGACAAAGCAGGCAAGAACATCCAATGGAAAAAAGACAGTCTCTTTAACAAATGGTGCTGGGAGAACTGGACAGCAACATGCAGAAGGTTGAAACTAGACCACTTTCTCACACCATTCACAAAAATAAACTCAAAATGGATAAAGGACCTGAATGTGAGACAGGAAACCATCAAAACCTTAGAGGAGAAAGCAGGAAAACACCTCTCTGACCTCAGCCGTAGCAATCTCTTACTCGACACATCCCCAAAGGCAAGGGAGTTAAAAGCAAAAATGAATTACTGGGACCTTATGAAGATAAAAAGCTTCCACACAGCAAAGGAAACAACCAACAAAACTAAAAGGCAACCCACGGAATGGGAAAAGATATTTGCAAATGACATATCGGACAAAGGGCTAGTATCCAAAATCTATAAAGAGCTCACCAAACTCCACACCCGAAAAACAAATAACCCAGTGAAGAAATGGTCAGAAAACATGAATAGACACTTCTCTAAAGAAGACATCCGGATGGCCAACAGGCACATGAAAAGATGTTCAACGTCGCTCCTTATCAGGGAAATACAAATCAAAACCACACTCAGGTATCACCTCACGCCAGTCAGACTGGCCAAAATGAACAAATCAGGAGACTATAGATGCTGGAGAGGATGTGGAGAAACGGGACCCCTCTTGCACTGTTGGTGGGAATGCAAATTGGTGCAGCCGCTCTGGAAAGCAGTGTGGAGGTTCCTCAGAAAATTCAAAATAGACCTACCCTATGACCCAGCAATAGCACTGCTAGGAATTTACCCAAGGGATACAGGAGTACTGATGCATAGGGGCACTTGTACCCCAATGTTCATACCAGCACTCTCAACAATAGCCAAATTATGGAAAGAGCCTAAATGTCCATCAACTGATGAATGGATAAAGAAATTGTGGTTTATATACACAATGGAATACTACGTGGCAATGAGAAAGAATGAAATATGGCCTTTTGTAGCAACGTGGATGGAACTGGAGAGTGTGATGCTAAGTGAAATAAGCCATACAGAGAAAGACAGATACCATATCGTTTCACTCTTATGTGGATCTTGAGAAACTTAACAGGAACCCATGGGGGAGGGGAAGGGAAAAAAAAGAAGTTAGAGTGGGAGACAGCCAAAGCATAAGAGACTGTTAAAAACTGAGAACAAACTGAGGGTTGATGCGGGGTAGGAGGGAGGGGAGGGTGGGTGATGGGTATTGAGGAGGGCACCTTTTGGGATGAGCACTGGGTGTTGTATGGAAACCAATTTGACAATAAATTTCATATTTTGAAAAAAAAAATAAAGAAGACATCCAGATGGCCAACAGGCACATGAAAAGATGCTCAACATCGCTCCTCATCAGGGAAGTACAAATCAAAACCACACTCAGATATCACTTCACACCAGTCAGAGTGGCCAAAATGAACAAATCAGGAGACTATAGATGCTGGAGAGGATGTGGAGAAACAGGAACCCTCTTGCAATGTTGGTGGGAATGCAAATTGGTGCAGCCACTCTGGAAAACAGTGTGGAGGTTCCTCAAAAAATTAAAAATAGATCTACCCTATGACCCAGCAATAATACTGCTAGGAATTTACCCAAGGGTAAATTTACCCAAGGGATACAGGAGTGCTGATGCATAAGGGCACTTGTACCCTAATGTGTATAGCAGCACTTTCAACAATAGCCAAATGATGGAAAGAGCCTTAATGTCCATCAACTGATGAATGGATAAAGAAATTGTGGTTTATATACACCATGGAATACTATGTGGCAATGAGAAAGAATGAAATATGGCCTTTTGTAGCAACGTGGATGGCACTGGAGAGTGTGATGCTAAGTGAAATAAGCCACACAGAGAAAGACAGATACCATATGGTTTCACTCTTATGTGGATCCTGAGAAACTTAACAGAAGTCCATGGGAGAGGGGAAGAAAAATAAAAAAGAGGTTAGAGTGGGAGAGAGCCAAAGCACAAGAGACTCTTAAAAACTGAGAACAAACTGAGGGTTGATGGGGGGTGGGAAGGAGGGGAGGGTGAGTGATGGGTATTGAGGAGGGCACCTTTTGGGATGAGCACTGGGTGTTGTATGGAACCAATTTGACAATAAATTTCATATTAAAAAATAAATAAATAAATAAATAAAATTTAAAAATTAAATAAATAAGTAATAAAAAAATAAAAGCTTGTTGTGTTTCCTACCACTGAGAGTTACTACTATATTAAAATGGGGCCATACACTGCCCAGAGCCTGGCACTCCAGTATTTTTGGTGTGCACTCTGCTGTTGCATTTTGGCTGCTCTTTCCCACTGGTCAGTCCTCTGCAGAGTTCCTCCTTGCACTCATTGTTGGAGTGTTGGACTTTTAACTAGGTGTGCTTTGGTTTCTTTGTTGAAGTAACCCTGGATAAAAGGGATGAGGGAGAAGCCTGTTACACAAAAAAATCGGGAAAAAGACAGGCAACTGAATGAAACCAACAAGAAACTATAAGCCTGACTCCAAAGAAAAGAAGAAGGAAAAAAGAAAAAAGGACTGCAGGCGTCTTTTTGAAGCGCTTCATTTTCAGTGCACTTGGTGCATGAGAGGCGCTGGCTGTGCTGGTCTGGAGGAGAGGTGTGCCGCATTGGCTCAGAGTCAGTCCTGCCGCAATTAATAAGCAGCTGCCAGCACGGGACCAGGGTTCAGTGTATGCAGGTCCCGACTCGACTGGGGGCCGCTGTCTGCTCTCTCAAGTCCCACCATGTTGGTGTTAGCGGGAAAATGGCACTACCCCAGTCTCTCATCCAGGTCTGGGACTCTCGCACCCTAGTGTGAGATTGGCACTGTGCAGATCCACTCCCCTCCTCCAGAGTAGAGCCTCTCCATGTTGGAATTTCTCTGTCCCTGAAAAACTGTCCCACACCTGAGCAGTGTTAGGGATCTATGGAGTAGCACTGCTAAAAACCGCAAAGGTTATATTCCATATGAGTGTGTCTCTGTCCCCCACTAATGAAAGGCCTTTTGCTGGCACCTGCAGAGTATTTTGTCCTTGGGGAGGCAATATATCCTCTTCCAAATGTACTCCAGGAAGGGGACTGTTTCTGTCACAGTGCATCCCAGAGATCCCTACACCAACCTAGCACTGTGGGGCCAGCTCCCACCTCACCATGAGCACAAGCAACAGCTCTACAGTTCAACTCTAGAAAGTTGTGCAATTCCAAAATTTCAGACTTTGAGCCCCAAATGCAAGCAAAAAAATAACTGGGAGACTCAGTACTTCTCACTCCCCAGCCCATAGTCCAGAGAGGTTTTCCCCTTGTGTGAACCTGATGCAGCACTTTCTCAAACTGGGTCTCTTTTTATCTCTTTTGTCTCTCCACGGAAAGGGTTCCCTCACCTCTACAGCCTGCCATCTTTCTCTCTCCCAATTCACTTTCGCATACCTCACACCTGCCACGCTTTCTCCTTCTAACTGTGGAAATCCTTCTGCCACTCTGTAGATAGGTTTCCTGGTTTTCCAAGTGATCTGACAGCTGTGTTTGAGGGATGAGGAAAGCCCAGGTTCCAGCTACGTCTCCCCCATCTTAACTCCTCCTCTCATTCCTTCCTGATTCAGAAACCTTACTCCATGATACGAGGCACAATACACAATACAAACGTGGCTCATAAATTCCCTTCAAATGTCAACACACATCCCTCACAAAAGTCTCAATATTTCATGCCTCCTAGAGGTCCATGTAGCCTAGAATACTGTCCCATTTCTTTTCCAGTTCATCTGTCCTTCTTCTACTTCCCAAATTGCTCCATAGGCACCCTCTCCAGGAAGTGACCCTTGACCAACACCTCTTTCTCAGTTTCTACTCATACCTTCCCTTCCAAAGTAATGATGTCTCAATCCCTGTCCAGTTAGTAATTCCTCCTATTTCAGTTCATTTTTCTTCCCATTTGGGGTGTAAATTCTCTTTACCCAAAAGAATTGAAGATGCTTCAACAAGATTTTTGCACCAGTCTCTCAAGAAAGCATCTAAAGGAAGGGATAAGTATATGGGTAATCCCGCCTCTAGCAGGCTTCCCTGGAAGCACCTACTCTCTGTTGGAAAGGTCACAAATCCACAAGTAAGAAAGTAGCTTCCCATCCTTCTTTTCTAGTAAGGCCTCATACATAAATACAATAGGAAAACACTGGCTCCCATATGCCAACCATAAAACTCTGACTCTTCAAGAAAGATGCCTGTTGTGCCCAAGCTGGAGCCAGTCTCATCTTCAGGGATTCCCTGGAGTCAGTAGACTTCTCTTAATTTTGGTACCTTGGACCCTCTCCAAGTCCCATGAGTATGGATGCAGCAAGACCAGGAGAGGTCATTTCAGGCAATCAGCTGCCCCAGGGCAGCTGCTCTTTGAGTGAACATTGTTCTTACCATTGAGTCTAGAGGGAGTAGAGAATCTGCTCCTTGTTCTGAGCAAGACTCCACTCTGACGGAACAGACAGGACAGTCACTAGAACTCCAGGCAGAGCCACACAAAGGCAAAACTACAAGTGCTGGGGTACAGTTCTAGATGTTGGGTACAGATCTAGATACACTTCTAGATGTAGTTCTGGGTGGAGGCTCCAGGAAGATAGTTTTAAAGGAGAAACACAGTGCTAGCCTAAAAGGAAGGAGAATTTCTGTACCAAAGAAATGTGTAAAGCTCTAGTCAATTCACCACGAATTATTAAATGCTCATTGTGTGTCTGGATACAGGAGGATGCTCTGGGGGAGCGAACAAGATACACTCCTTATCTATGATCTACAACCAGGAACAATATACAAAAATAAAGGCACTCAGATAACTGTGGTATTTCATTTTTATTTCAGCTTTATTTATGTACAATTGACATAAAATTTAAGATATTTAAAGTATACATTGTGGTTATCTGGCATACATATACATTGTGAAATGATTCACAATGATTTCCCCAAGGTGATAGGATTAACAATTGTATTTTAATCTAAATGTTTCATGAAATGAAGGTAAGTGTTCAAAGGGCAACTTTGTGTCCTTCCCTTCATCTTTCCATGTGGAGACTTCGTTTTCTATATGTGGCCCCAGTACCAACAGCATCAGCATCAACTGGGAACTTGTTAGAAGTACATGTTGTGGGCTCCACCCAGACCTACTGAATTCTAAATGCTGGGGCCAGGGACCAGCAATCTGTTTTGTCACAAGTCCTCAAGGTATGGTGACACCTGCTGAAGACTGAGAACCACTGACAGAGTACTATTCCTGGCCCCACTCCAGGAATAGTACTGCCCCCTCACTATCACTTTGATTAGTGAGTTAAACCAACAGCACTAATCATGCCCAGCTCAGCCCCTTCCATTTTTTTATTGGTTTTCCTTTTTTATCCAGTGCCAAACTGACCGAAACACATGCATTACAACCTGCTCATACATAAAAAATCTAATTAAAGCAGAATCTTTCCTGTGGCGTCTTGTGGAGATTGCTTCGCATTACTTCTGATGAGGAATAAGTCTGTTTAAATTAGTGATGCAGGCTTAGCAAGCCAATTGAGCTACAGATCAAAAGCTAAGTGTTTAATCAACTGTCTCTATGTCTTGATTATCAGTTGGTTCCAAACATAGGAGTGAGAAATGGGGTGTTATTTATCGCATCCTTATACCATGTTGTAGTGAAAAGTGGGCAGGATGCAGGTTCAGGTTGCCTGCAGTAGAGAGACCTAGCTGAGAGAATAACAAGACACAAGAACCAGAGGAAATCCTAGAATTCTGTAAGTGAACCTAACTTTAGAAATAATCAGTTCTGACGTCTCGTGTTACAAAAAAATAAAAATAAATAAGCAAAACATTGAAGGAACCAAAAGGCCTGCTCAAGGTCACATTGCTAGTTAATGGTGGGAACAAGAGCAGAATCCAGGATACTTGGCTCCCAGCTGTGCACTTTCTGAGCAGGTGGACCAAAGCAGACAAGAGTAGAGAAACTTTCAAGTCCAAGAACACAGATATTGCCAAGTAGAAGAACCAACCCTAGGGATTTTCATTATGGGTAGTGGGTTCAAATCCAAGTGTTTTGTGCTCAGAGGAGAGCTCTGGCTCCAATCCACCTGTGCATGTTCTGTTGGCCCCTCTCACAGCCAAGGCTCAGGCTACAAACACTACAGTGTGTTCATTGTGTTCTGAACACTGCTTCATTTTCCTGTGCTTCTCCAAGTGTTGTTCTCTCAGCCTATAGTCTCTCACTGCTGCCCACATGTGGGAAAATCCTAACCTGTCTTGGAGTGAGCCAACTCAAATGCCATTCCTCTACAACGTCTTCTCTGATTTCACCAATCAACCCTCACCACTGTGCCAACCCCATGTGATCCTCCAGCACTCTGAATTCCCAGGACACTTTATTTGTATATTACTTATTATGACAACACTTTCTACTTTGTGTTACAGCTATGCTTTACCCCTTGTATTAGAATATAAGCCCCTTAAGAGCAGGGGCCATATTTCATCTTTTGGGTTTTTTTTTTTGTTGTTTTTTTTTGTTTGATTCTAGTTTCTTTTTTTTTGTTGTTTTTGTTGAAGTATAATTACCATACAGTGTCATTATATTATTCTAGGTGTACTACATAATGATTTATTGATTCCACACATTTCTCAGTGCTCATCCAGATAAGTATACTCTTAATTCCCCTTATCTATTTCACCCATCCTTGTACCCACTTCACGTTGACAACCAACAGTTTTTGCCCTATATTTGAGTGTATGAGGTTGTTTTGTCTCACTTTTTCCTCTTTTGTTGTTGTTTTATTTCTTAAATTGGTATAAGAGCGGAACCATCTGGTGTTTGTCTTACTCTGAACAGACTTATTTCACATCATATTATTTCCTCTAGGTCCATCCATGTTGTTACAAATGCCAAGATTCCATTCTTTTTTATAGCTGAGTAATATTCCATGACAGATAGATAGATGATAGATAGATAGATAGATAGATAGATAGATAGATAGATAGATAATTTGATAGATATTACATCTTCTTTATTCATCTATCAAGGGACATTTGGGTTGCTTCCATGTCCTGGCTATTGTAAATTATGCCACAATAAACATAGGGGTGCATATATCTTTTTGAATTCATGTAACTAAAAAGCTTTTGCCCTGAAAAGGAAACCACCATCAAGAGAGAAAGGAAACCCACTGAATAAGAAAAGATATTTGTAAATGATATATCCAATAATGGGTTAATACACAAAATACAGAAAGAACTTGTACAACTCAGTCCACTTAAAAAATGGGCAGAGAAACTAAATAGACATTTTTCCAAAGAAGACATACATATGGCCAACAGACACTTGGAAAGGTGTTCACCATCACTAATGACAGGGAAATGTAAATTAACACTACAATTGGATATCACTTTAAACCTGTCAGGATGGCTAAAATCAAAAAGACAAGATAAGCAAGTATTGTCCAGGATATGGAGAAAAAGGAACACTCAGATATTATTGTTGGGAATGTCAGTTGGTGCAGCCACTGTGGAAAGCAGTATGCAGGTTCCTCAAAAAATTAAGAATAAAAGTACCTACGATCCAGTAATTCTGCTACTGGCTATTTGTTTTAAATAATCTCTATACACAACATGGGGCTCAAAGTTACCACCCTGAGAGAAGAATTGCATGCTCTACTGACTGAGCCAGCCAGACACCCCACAGCTACTGGATATTTAACCAAGGAAATAAGTTTTTTTCTAGTTTCTTTTAATAATAATATTTTAAAGCCTGTAACCAACTATAGACGCAATTCAAGTAGACAAGTCAAAAAGGAAAAAGAAAAAACAAAAGAAAAAAAAAAGAATGAGTAAAGGCACATCCTTCACTCCACAATATACACAGAGCTCTATTAGTGTTCACCCACCAGCATCCCATGGGAGGCCTACTTTTCCATGTGATCAAGAGTACTGCATTATTAGGCAGGGGGACCTGACTACATTCAGGTGTGATGATGTCCAACTGCATAGGTACTGACACAGCTGAGTTCAAGGTCTACACTTTTGGCCAAACTTAAGTGGGGTTAGTGACCCAGCTGTGATGGACCCCATAGCCAAAGTAGAAAACAAACCCAGTCAGCATCCACACACCAAATACCATCCAGGTGCCAGCTGTCATCTGCATCATAAGGCAAACATTCACAAAGAGGCTCAGTAGTGGGAGGAGAGGCAGAGCAGGGACCTTAAAGTAAAGGGAACTGGAGCTCTGTGGCTGTCTCCAGATGACCCCAGTGAGCCCAGTGATGAACACCAGGAGAAGCACAACCACTGAAATCCACACTGGGTCTCCAGAAAGCAGAACTGGCCACTGGGTCAGCACCAAGCAAAGAGGAATAATTAGCAGAACAAGCAGTGAAGAACAAACATAGACAACCCGGCCAGAGAGTGGAGTGGGGGAGGAGCTGCCTGGAAAAAGTAGTCGCTGTAGAGTCAGCCTCTCTTCTGCAGGTCCATTCTCCTCCTGCTCCTCTGCTTCATTTCCCCCATTCCTCCTCTCAGGCTGATACCTGAGGATGAGAACACAAATCGCAACTAGGGAGTAAGAAATCAGGGACACAACCGACCTGAGGTCCAAGAGATCAGTGACGCCAAGGAATGATATAATGACTGCAACTGTTCCAATCATCACAATGATTATGATAATGATGTATTGGTGGTAAGAGATATGGGTAAGGACATGGAACAGGAGGCCATCCTTTCCCATCATGTATAACACCCGACGCATCGGCCTCACAAAGCCCCAAAGGCTGGTGGAAAGAATGCACAGCAATGCAAAAGCTACCACATAGTAGGCAGGGACCCAGCCAATATGGAGAAATACCTCAGGCAAGGTGCTCCCAGAATGAATCTGGTAGTAAGGCACCATGAGCGTAAGTGCTGAAGAGACACCAAAATATATCAGAAGGCAGATGAACAGTGAAACCACAATGCCCATGGGGATGGAACGCTGGGGATTCTGGGCTTTTTCAACTCTGGCAACAATACTCTCAAAACCAATAAATGCATAGAAACAGATAGCTGCTCCACGGAGAATCCCCTCAAACCCAAAAGGCACAAATCCTCCAGAGCCCAGGGGGCCCAAGCTTGAGGTGTCATTGAGTCCAGCCTTTACATAGTCCTCTTCTGTGAGCTTCCAGTTGTGCAGGTCCCCCTTAATGAAACCAGAGATGATGACAAAACTGAGAACCAGAATTTTCACCAATGTGAACACTTTGGCAAGTGTGGAAGTCGATAATGGCCAGAAATACCAAAAATACCTGATCTCCATGAACACCACCAAAAAACCAAGAACAAAGAATTCTAGATATTCTCTAAGGAAATGGGAAATGTGCCCTGAGATTCTCTCTTGCACAGTCTGAGAGACCTGGTTTCCACGCAGGTTGTCAAAAATTAAGATCCATGTGCTGAACGCAATGGCTTTCTCAGCAACAAGGGAGAGGATGAGGTTCCAGCCATTGACGAAGGCCCAGAGTTCACCTATAGTGACATAGCTGTGCAGATATGCAGAGCCAGATTGGGGAACCCGGGCACTAATCTCTGCATAGCACATCCCAGCCAATAGAGAAGACAGGATGGCCACCAAAACACAAATCACAAAGGATGGTCCTGCTTGATTTCTGACCACCTCACCAGCCAGGACATACACACCTACACCCACTGTGCGGCCTACACCCAGGGCCACTAAATCCAGAGTGCTCAGTCTTCTCTGTGGGTCATTCTCAGCCACCAGTTCTGTCAGCGTAGGTCCGCGTACCAGTTTTTGACCAAATCTACGAAGTGCCTGACACAGCATCTAGCTGGAACTGAAGAGGATTCCAGGATCAGAGAGCTGCAGCAAGCCCAGGAAGCAGAGTCTCGGATCAGGTTCAGTGAGGCTACGTTTAGCCAAGTTGAGTTGGGGCTGACAAGGTCCATTACTCAGGCTTCAATGCTCCTGCTTTGTATTTCATCTGGTATGTGATAGCCCTTCATAAATCCTAAATAAACAATAAATATTTACTGAACAATGGTGTTCAACAAACTAACAAAAGTTTACAACCACAGCTCATGAGTCCCATGTCACCTGTTGCAGCCTGAGTATCACAGAAACTGAAATAAAAGATCATAACAAATCAACCTTGTCCCCCCCCACCCCAGAAAAGTGTCAAATATCTCCCGACATTCTCCTTTTACACACCACATGACAAAATCCCCTTTGGGTTCATCTAACTCATGTAGCTTCATGGACTAATGAAGCTGTAGGACACAATAGGGCATGAATTTCTTGTGCAGTAATTTACACATGGGATGTTTGTGTGGTACTTGAGCATAAGTTATGATATTAATTTATGGACTAGAGAGCCTTGTTGCAGTGACAGAACAATTTCTTAAATAAAATCGCAATTTAAAATACAATATTGGTATCACTTCCTTAAAACTCTTTAGCCCCAAATCAGTACCCAAGATCAGATGACCCCCTTTCTCCTCATCCTGCATCATCCATTTAGCTGTACTGATGGCAAGTAAAGTACAGTCCAACCCTTCCCTTTACCCATCTAGGACCACAGGGGGCAATGTGAGAAGAGAGGAAGACAGATAAAGAGGCAGGGCCTTCATAACTACCTGCAAGAACTAGAGGACAAGACTGTCTGGTGAGGAAACACTGGAGAAACAGGTGCATATGCCAACCAAGTATCCATTACTAAGGGAGAAGAGCCAGAAAGGCCATTTTGTGAATTCTGACATTCAGTAAACCTCACCCAAAACAACCAGGCAAAACTTACTGCAGTTTATATGTCCACAGTTATGAGAGTGTGATGGGTAGGAAGGAAAGAAGTAGGTCACCTAGCTCAGTAGATCACAACCAAAACAATTCCTTCTGTCCCTTTGCTCTCTGGGTTCCAGGAGAGAAGGTGACCTCACTTCTGCAGACAGTCTCCTCACTGGCCACACTGTGCTCTATAAACACCCTGGGCCATCTGTGATGTAAGCAACCAGCCACCTGGAGACCCTGCCCTGCTCTGTGAGCTTATATTAAAACACTAACTTGTAACTCCCTCTTAATTTTCTACCATAGTTATTTTTCACTCACTCAAACCATGGTCTCAATATGCCAAACACGTTTTGTTAATAAAGGAGCCCTACATGTGTTTCCTCTTTGCCCTTCCTCCACTGCTGCTCTTCAAATGGCCCCCTCCATCAAATGGAGCAAGACTTTGATGAAAAATTCACAGCAAATGTCTCAGACATGAGTAGAGAAAAACAGAGAAAACAAAGTCATGCAGCCCCATTCTCCTCGCTACTTGGGCTTTGGTTTTGAGAGAATTTTAGGAATTGTTGTCAGAGGGTTTTAAAAGCAGAAAGACCAAGTCAAAATTGAAGTCTTCTCTACAGATTATCAAAAGGAATCCTGATGTTATGAGTCAAAGCTTCTGTGTACAAATCCATCTAGACTCCTTATTTGCCACCCACCAGTTCCACGGTTATGATTTACTAAGAAGTGCACAACATAGACAAAGTCAATACTTAACTCATGGAATCTTGCTACACTACACTATAAATGTGATTGACGTGTTGCCCACCCACCCCCAGGCTTCAAATCCTTCAGTGGTTCCCATTGCCCTTCCTTTCTTCATCATCTGACATGTGCTGATTCCTGCAGCCTCATCCCCTGCCCAGCTTCTGCTCCAGCTGTGAAATTCTACACTCACCCTATTACCTGTCTCTAATGCCTTCTTGTCCCTTCACTTTGCTAACCCCCTACTTCTCTTTCAGTTCCCAGCTCAGAAGTTGCCTCCCCAGAAAGCCTCCCCTGACCTTATGCTGCCTTTCCTGTGTGCTCTCATAAAACCTGGGCTTCCCCATGTGCCATTTATCCTAATGTATCATAATTCCAGCTAATCTGCCTGTGTCTTCTATCAAAGTGTGACTTAGATGCTCAATAGATACTTGTTGAACAAATACACAAACTGAGAATACAAATCTGAAAGAGAACATAATCCAGAATTCCTACCTAATTGCCTTTGTGATATACATACTTTGTAGTCAAACAGTATTTGTAATTCTTATTTAGATAAAGATATAAATCATATTACCATCCTTGTAGAAGACAAGCAAAATGAAAAGTGTGAAGGGAAGACAAACTGATGAAACTTTGACTGTACATCACACATGGCAGGTGTAAACCACACATGGTGACAAAGAATTGTCAAATGTTTTGAAGATATCAGGCCCTATAACCTCGGTGGGATGTCCTAAGGCAGAGGTTTTTACTTTGGGGGACAGAGGGAGGCATAATGAAGACACTGGGGAACATTTTCAAACTTCATATCCTGTCCCTCTGGAGATTCTTGTCCACTAGCCCTGTGCTTCCCATGGCTGCTCTAAATCACCCCAAATGACACGAAATTGTCCTCAATTTCAAAGGGAAGAGATTACAAAAGCTTTCTTCACAGGAAAGGAGCACAGTTTAGCATTTAGGAGTAAAGGCTCTGCAGGTACATGATTCAGGTTCAGATCACAACTCAACCTTATACTGGGTACTCTGGACAAATTAGTTAACCTCTCGGTGCTTTAGTTTCAATAACAGTCAAATGAAAGTAAAAGTACCTCATAGGGTAATTGTGAGGCATAAGAGAAATGATGTCTATAAAGTAGTTAGCTCAGTGCCTAGCAAACAATATGTAATTAATGTAATCTGCCTAATGTTTAATATTGAAATCTGATCCAAATTCCCAAATTTGAAAATCAGTTAGTCTTTATAAATCTCTAGCCCCAAAATCATCCACTGAAATTCGAGACTGTTAGCTTGCCCTCATGAAACAATGAAAACAGCTTTATTCCATATATTTTGCCTTGAAATGCTAAGTACCCCAATTAAGCACCCTCCTACATGGTGTTAAACACTTGGAGGTTCTAAGCTCACTGGGTTAGTTCAGGCATCAAGAAAATGAAAGCCTTAAACATCATCATCATCATCATCATCATCAATATTTTTGCCTATGGATGCCTCATCTTATTCCTAGAAAGGGCAGTTTTGGGTACTGTCTGCTAAGAGCAACGGACATTATGTCAGAAATTTTGGATTTGAGCCTTTCCTCTTCCACTTCACTATATAAACCAGGGTTATTTGCTTGATCTCTCTAAGCCTCAGGTTTCCTCACCCACAAGGAACCTTACTTCACTTCCCTTACAGGATCCACATAAAAATTTGATGAGAAGATACAAAATACCACCCAACACTGGTGGGAGTGTAACTGGGATCACCATCCTGAAGCACAATCAACGGAATTAAGAATGAACACCCTCCCACTCTGCAATCCCTCTCTGAGATATACACCCCAGGGAAACTCTGTCCTGAGTTTATAAGGAGGCTCATATGAGTGAGTTCATCACAGGACTGTTTCTGAATTTGGAGCTATGCCAGCCTCTGTTACTAGAGGAATGTGTAAGTAAAATGTGCCATATATACACAATGAAATATTACACAGCAGTCAGAAATTTTAAAAAGTAGATTAAAGATAACAACATGCGTAGATTTCAGAAACAATGTTAAGTAACAGAAGTAGAAGGATGAGGTATACAGCACAGTTACATTTATATACATTTATAAAACAGCCAAAGAGTGCTGCCTATTTGTCAAGGATATGCACATACCTGTTCAAATTTTCATGTCATTCTCTGATAAAACCTTCTACTGGTTTCTCCTTTTATGCAGAGTAGAAGCCAATGTTTGCATTTACAATGACCTACAAAGTCCTACAGTATTTGTCACTGACCCACCTGCTACTCAGCCTCTGTTTCTCTCTCTCCCCCCACTCATATTATTTCTCTAGCCCCCTAACAATTTTGGCCACCTAACATACCAGGCAAGACCCTACCTCAGGGCCTTTGTACTTGCTGTCCCTATAACCATACCACTTCTAGCCCAGATAGCCCCATGGTTGCTCACTTCACTGCATTTGGTAAAAGAACATATATAGCACAGCCCTCCTTAAGCTCCACATATAAAACTGCAATCTGCTCCTAACCACCCAGCCATACCTTATCCCCATGCCCTCATTTTCCTCATAGCACTTGTCACTATTCAAGGTACTATATGTTTTACTTAATTGTTTATTATTTCCTCACACCAAAAGATGTAAGTTCCATGAAAGCAAGGCATTTTTAATGTTTTTCTCTTTGCCTAGTCCCCACACTACAACTGTGTATTTGTAAAGTGAAGTAATGTATCTAAATACACATATAGAGCAGGGATTGGAAGAACATTTGTTATATACACTGAAGGAAGTGCCTCCAGTGAGGAGGGGAAATAATAGAGATCAGGATGAAAGGGTAAAATAAAATGCATTGAAAAGGGACCTGACAGGAAGCAATGATGCTCAGTCCATGACTGAGGGAGGGGTTGACTCCACTCTGTGCACATCAGATTCAACAAGGAATTGCATGAGATAATATTGTGGGAGTTTAGTTGAAGGGTAACTGCATCCTGTAATAGTCAGCACATGGAGAACACAGAGAAGGAAATCCTACTAGAAAGAGGGTGGAGAACAAGGGAAGATGGGGTACCCCTCCTACCACTTCCTTCTGAACCCATTTCCCTTTTCCCAATTCCTCTTTCTCCTTCAGCTCCTTCAACTGTCTGTAGAGTTTCCTTACTGGGCACTAAGGATGCTTGTACCATGTTTCTCTCTCTGGGGAACCATCTCCAGCTGCCAACCTCCCAACAAAGATACAACAGTGGTGCTTGTCATTTGCTGAATCACAGACCCCTCTGAGGTCAGTCACCTCAAAAAAATGTCCTACACACTTCTGAAGTCCATTCATAGACGGTGAGCAGGAATCCCAGAGGAGGACCATCTAAATAGCAGAGTCGGAGATGGGTAAGCCTTTTGATCATTTCTGTTTCCCTCAACTATGTTGTGCAGGGTGGTCCTTGTGCTCTTCCCACATTTACTGAAGATGACGGACAGTAGGCTGCAGACAAAGTATGAAGATACCAGAGAAGCAAACCAAAGTACAAAACATCTGGAAATTAAATTAATCACATTTCATTACTCCAACACAAGCAGGCAGAAGAAAAATGAACAAGCTTATAGAAGACAAAGCAAAGCCATGATTGGGAATCCTGAGAAAGCCTACCACAAATCCATTTTATAACAATACACAAAAACATCATCCTCAAATGCTATTTTCAGAAAGGCCCTTTCTCTGTGCAGTAACTCACAATTATTCCAATACTTTATATTCAGTCCAGACTCTCTGACCCACCTCTCCGAACCCTGCCCTAAATCTTCCTCTACTCTCAGGCCCATCACCTCCCTCCTAACTCAGCTCCTCACATCTTGACTTACCCCTCCTGGGATGAGCCTTTGGCCTGAGTAAGTGCCTGTCCTGCCAGGGATGCCCTCCTCACTCCCTTTTATCCTGTCGTCATGTTCTAGGTCTTCTCAGTCCTATTCAACAATGTTTTCCCTTCTGTAAGTGAAGCATTTCCTAAGGCATCTCGACTGGTCCCATCTCCAACCTCCCTTCAATACCCATCCGCACTTAAGGTCCATCCTGATGCTCAGCTATAACTAATTTTCCCTTTCTGTGTGCTGGTGTCCTGCTTGTGTCACTTAAATTCATTTATACTCTAAAAAGCTTCCAGAGGTCAGGGCCAGGATCTATCTACCTCCTTCTTCTGGAATCCACACTCCCACCTCCAACCTCACTACCCAGGACAAGAATCTGCTCATAATCATATGAAGCAACCATGAGAGGCATTTAGGACAGAGAAAAAAATATATATATATATATATAATTTGTTTTGCTTGTTTTGTTTTCTGTTTATTTGTTTGGGTATTTGTATTTGTTTTTGTTTTTGAAAGAGAGAAAGGGCCAAACAGAGGTGTAAACAGGAGAGTAGAACAAGCACCATCATCTATTTCAAGCACATTTCCAGGATATTTCCCTAATGAGGGCCCTGGGTCTGTGAATCTCATTTTAACTAGGAAACAGTCTCTCCAAAGGAGGTGCTTGGTGCATAGGAGGTGCTGAAAGAAATGCAGAGAAAGGCCAGGGAACATGAAGTCAGCTTGTATGAATTCCACAATGCCCCCAACTCCCCCTTCCCTCCCTCTCCTCCGTGTATTTCTCTCAGTCTCTGAACTCCTTCCAAACTCCAAAACCAAAGTTCCATCCCAAGTCTCCCACAACAACTCCTGTCAAGTCCAACAATCCACCCATTAAATTGCAGTCTGTCTTCCTTCCCCTCCCAGCCAGCCCCAACCACTGCTCTTTATCCTAGAAGTCATTGTGTTCGCTGCTCTGTCTCTGAGAAGGGTACAGCCCTCATCTGGACATTTCCTTTTCAAAACATTTTCTAAGACAGTAAGTTCTTACTGGCTCCTCTGGCTGGGTGTTAACACTCTTGCCCATCAGGAAGTTGGCCTAGTGTTTCCTCCTGAATAGTCTCAAAGAGAGTTTGGATACCAGTTGTTTTGCTAGAAATTTGATAAAGACTTGAGAGGAAGGCTAATGAGGCTGTTAAATAATTATTTTACTTCCCAAACTTCCAGAGAAGTGGATTTAAATGTAACATCTGCAGGGATCATATCAATCCTCTGTGTCCAAACATAAATCCTTTCTCACCTAAAGTATACGAAAACTCTCTTCCTCATTAAAATTTCTGGACAATGAAGACTCTGGAGCCAATCCAACTAGTGACTCCCAAACACTCAACTATAAAGGTTTTTAGAAAGCTGAGCTACCCCAGAGTTTCTCAAGTCCTAACTCAAGCAGCCCTGCAACTGAGGTAGCGGCAGTCATGAATACAGGAGTAGAAGCTTTGAGTTCAGGGCAAGAGTTTTAAGTAAAGGTAAATGTTGTGTTGTGTACATGTACAGCAACATGTCCAAGAGTGAAAGAGTTCACAAGGCATATGAAAAGGCAAACAGAACAAAAGCCACCATGAACACTGGGGCTGAGTCTTATACCCAAGGATAAAAGAAACTGGTTTCCAAATCAAATGAAAAATGGAATCTTCCCAATTTCTCCTTCTGTTTGGCCTTCTCTTCAAGTCTGTGTCCAATCATGGTCTTTCATTTATATGTTCAACTAATATACTGATTCTCATTTACTCGGCACTGCAGATAAAGCAGAAAAAGCACAGAAATCCCTCCATGCAAGTTGGTTACATCCTGTAGTTGAAAGCAAACAATAAACAAATAAGTTGTATGCATATACATTGTGTTGGATTTGCAATCAGCGCTGCAGAGAAAAGGGAAGCAAGAAAAGGTTAGGATGTGTTCAGAGTGGGTGTTGTGATTATAAAATGGGTGATCTAAGAGAGCCTCACCTTCACACTGTTGTGCAACTTGTTGCACAGAATTTGTTCATATTCCTCAGATGAAACTCTGTACCCATAAACACTAACTCCCCATTCGTCCCTCTCTGCAGTCCCTGGCACCATCATTCTACTTTCCCTCTATGAATTTGACTACTGTAGGTACCTCATATAAGTGGAATCACACAATATTCTCCTTTTGTGACCCACTTATTTCGCTTAGCATGTGTCTTCAAGGTTCATCCGGGTTGGAATATATGTCAGAATGTCCTTCCTCTTTAAGGCTGAATAATACTCCATTGTGTATCTCCCACATCTTGTTCACATTCCATCCACTGGCGGAATGAATGGCTGTTATGAATAATGCTGTTATGAATATGTGAATAGAAATATCTTCTTGAGTCCTTCCCTTGAATTCTGTGGGACAACAACCAGAAGTGGGATTCCTGGATCCTATGGTAATTGGATATGTAGTTTTTTGAGACATCACCATAGTGTGTTCCACATGAATGCATCATTTACATTTCCACCAGCTACGCTCAAGTGTCCCAATTTATCCACATCCTCCCCAACACTTGTTATCTTCTGTTTTTTTTTAATACTAGCCATCCTAACAGGTGTGAAGTGGTACTTGCATACTTTTCAAGAATACAAGGAGGCCAATGGGCCAGGACAGAGTGAGTGAAGGGGGAAACAGTAGCAGATGATGTCAGAGAGAAAGCAGGAAGATAGACCCTTCATGTATAGTCTATGAGTCACTGTGAGGACTTTGGCTGTTTGACTCTGGGTGAGATGAAGACCCTAGAAAAAGTGACAGTTTCACAGGTTGCCTACTGATTTTCATGTTCTGTGAATTAAGTATTGGGTTAAGGAAAGGCCTCCTCCAGATTTTGAAGACAAAGCATGGAGACAAGTTTTGCAGAGTTCTTAATAGATGTCTGATGCATCTAACAACCCAATGAGAGCTGGACAAGCTGTATTCCTGCTGCTGCCTCCCTCTCTACATGCCACGGGAGAGATGTCATACAGATAACTATGGGAGAGTAACATGATGGACTGCTTTTACTGTAAATGTCCACTCCCTGGATTATCTCTAGGCAGGACTCAAATACTTAAATACCAAACAAAAGTCATTTTAGTATCATTTGTTATTTTAGATGATTTCCACCATTATTGTGAATAATGATGAGCTGACATGGAGATAAAGGGTGGGTTTTCCAGAACCTTATGAAGTTAAGGACTGCAAAGATATGGGTAGTGAGACTCTCAGAAATGGGACAGTAACCATGTGCATCAGTCACTTGCAACCCTTGAAAAACTGAATAGGTTAAGCCACTCCCAAGCCCCAGATGACTCAGGAAGGAATGGCAGAAGCATCTGAGTAGCTCACGGCTGGAGAGAGCAAGGGCCCCAGAGGGAAGTCTGAAAATACATTTCTGAGAGGTAAACAATACTTCTCATAAACTCATTTCCCCCTAGGAAAGAGCAATGAAAACATCTACATCCACATGAGAAGTCCAAGGAGTTATATATTTTCTCAACAACGAATAATCTGGAGAGAATGACTAATGAACCACCATTCAAAAATGTTATAAATACACATGTATGTGAATGGGGGTGGGGGTGACATGGAGGGTAGATAAGGAGAGAATAATGGGGTTGTTCCTGCGGGAAAGGGAGGAGACACAGAACCAATTTTCACTATGGTATTCTTAGGATTCAAATGGGTGTTAGTGGAGATAATTATAGTAAAATATGGAAGCCTAAATAATTAATTTCTCTTTCAAAGAAATAGGCCATGTTCCCATAGGTTCTCTGTGCTGGTTCTCTTTCCAGCTGACAACCACCTAATTCATCAACCACTCGCAACACAGTATGATCGCCACCCACCCCCAGGGTAAAGAGACTCCACAGGTTGCCTCACAACATACTGTCCATCTAATTTCCGCTCTTTGTAGGTCTTTACAGATGTCCTGAGTTATCCTTAAGCTTTCACACATTTATAATAAAACCGGGACTAAGATATAGGAGAAGGCTGCTCCTCCCCCTTCCTCAAGTAGAAAAATAATAGACCTAAGTGGCAGCAAAAGTCTTATTTCATTCATTTATTCACTCATTCAATAAATATTAAACACCTCTAAATGCCACTCCTAGTGCTTGATGTTACAAACACAACTGGGAGGAAAAGATATGTTCCCTGTATACATGGCACTCATTGTCTTTAACATGTTCTTCTATAATATTCCCTCCAAAATATGTAATCTAATCTGATGATACAAGCAATCAGTCTAGAAAACAACTTTGTACAGAAAGTTGACTTTCTATAAAACAAGTGAACTTTGCTTTTCAAAACTGTCAATGTCAGGAATGACAGGTTGAGGAAATGTTGCATATTAAATGAAAATAAAGAGACATAACAATCAAATGCAACGCATAACCAAGGACTGAACCTGGATTATGGAGAAATACTGTAGTAAAAAAAAATGGACAATTAGAAAAGTTAGACTATGGACCATATTTCACACACACACACACACACACACACACACACACACACACACACACTGGACACAGCAACAAATGTGGCAAAATGTTAACAACTGGTCAATCCTAGCGAAAAATAAATGTTGCAAAGTTCTTGCAACTTTCTGTAGGATTGATATTTTGCACACTAAAAATGTAGGAAGAAAAAAAGAATGTCCCAGAAGTAAAGTTTATGGATTCTTCTCCCTGAATGCCCTTTATAAACAAGTTTGACATGATTTTTGGTTATAACCAAATCTGACCCAGAATGTTTTAGCCTCAAATCAGTAACTTTAGATCAGAGGATTGGGTGGGAAGATAGAACTCCTTTGTCTTTAATTTACAATCAAAATTGTCAGCAAAAAAAAATGACTGGAAAGACACCACAGCCTTGCCTCATGTAAGTATGCTTATAAAAACTTCATGCTCTCATTGACATTTTGTGGGATTAATACACACTAATAAACCAGAGCCCTAGACTTGAACTCTAGAGGCATTAAGGGAACATATGCAGAGGCTTCAGACAGAGAAAAATGGTATCTGGCAAATAAGGTTACCAGGTATATGTGCAAGAATTAGGGATACATGGAGAGATCGGTGAAAGAGAACCAGATTTGTTGAGCTGCAAGTAATGTACATACGTTATTTCGTTTAAGCCCCATAACAACCCAATAAAGTAAGTATTTTTATCCCACTTACTATCTGAGATATTAGGCAACTACTATTTAGCCAGTACAAAGAAGAGCTAGAATTTGAACTTGATTCTTTGTACTATTTACCAGGTACAAAGAAGAACTGGTATTTGAACTTGGTTCTTTGTTCCTTCAACAACCATGTTCTTTCTCCTCCAGCACCCAACATCCACAAAGAAACACAATTCAAGGGCATGGCTATTAAATGAGTATTTAAGCCACTTCTTACCTTTGTGCACAGGTCACACTCTGCTGATGTCTTCCCTCTCCTCCCAAATAGAAACTGATGAGCCAGTTAGAAGTGCTGGGACCAAACTATAAAAAAAGGTGGGGGGGGAGGTGGTGAGGGAGAGATGCCTGGGTGGCGGTGTTGGTTAAGCATCCAACTCTTGGTTTGGGCGCAGCTCATGATCTCACGGATTCATGAGTTTGAGCCCCACATCAGGCTCTGTGCTGGCAGCAAGGGGCCTGCTTGGGATTCCCTCTCTCCCTCTATCTCTGCCCCTCCCCAACTCGTGCTGTCTCTTTCTCTCTGAAAATAAATATATAAACTTAAAAAAAAAGTGTTGGGACGTTAAATCTGAATGCTCCATCTAAATCATGTCTTACTAAAATCTAAACCTAATCAAGGGACTTTGAGATGCTGAGAAAGTCTCCAAATCATCTGATATCCATTCCAATAGTTCCCAGATAAAATTCTACAACTTTTGTAAAATCCTGCCCACAACATTAGCCTATCTCTTTTTGCTTGGCTTTTAGTGAAAATACAGGATAATAGATCTCTAGATGCCAAATATAAGTCACACTCTTGAGACTTCTTTCACCATCCAATTCTTTCCCCATTCTATTCCAAATCTATTCTAGTCACTGCCTCCATCTTAAAAAGAAAAAGAACCATCTTCAGGGCAGCTTAGGGAATTCTAGAGAAGAAAATGAAAGCTTGATTTTCATTATGTAAAGAAATATAGGCAGACAGGGGAGCAGACATTTTCTAAAATGGGAGCCCAATGGCAAGAAGATGGTTGCAATTTCCCTGACAACCTAATTCCTTTCAGGTTTGAGCTTTTCAAACCTCAGCCATCACTCATGGCTTCAAGATGCAGCCAGCACACACCATTAGGAAACTTCTGTCACAAAGGACAACCCCAACTGGGACAGAAAAGGGCAGGAGGGTAGATTGCTCCAGTTTAATGAGAGTGGTTTAATGGAACATCTTTTTTTTTTTTACTTGTCTTTTTTTCTTTTAAATTTGTTTTAATATTTATTCATTTTTCAGAGATGGATAGAGGCAGAGCATGAACAGGGGAGGGGCAGAGAGAGGGAGACGCAGAATCTGAAGCAGGCTCCAGGCTCTGAGCTGTCAGCACAGAGCCTGATGCAGGGCTCAAACCCATGGGGCTTGAGATCATGATCCCAGCCAATTCTAGCACTTAACCAACAGAGCCACCCAGGTGCACCTAACAAAAACCTCTTTTTAAGCTTCCTATCTCACTTGGCCATTTGCTCTCCAGGTTGGGCTGCCAATGAGGAGCAGACTGGGAATGTTTGCCAGAGAATGGCAATGTCCTCTTATCCTTAACCCAGAAGATCCAGTACCAGAAGAATATCAGTTCAACAGTCACTCCAAAATATGACTAAACCCATTTCAGAAGCAAAACATCAGGGGGATGCTGGAAAAAAGATTTCAGCTATGTCAGATTGATCATTCTGGCTTGGCTATTGTTGACAACAAGACATCTGACCAACTAGAATATATAAAATGGGCATTTGTATCCCCCATGGTGACTCATACCTGTGACCAACTCTGAGCATCGTTAGTATTTATTAATCATCCATGGAAATAAGAGAAAAGACCAATGAACATAAGGCATGAATATAGACCTCTATGGCTACTTTTGGACTCCTTGCTATTTGTTTAAAGTTATGAAGGAATATGAACATGAGAGAAGGAATAATGGGTGTTCTGAACATGCTATTTGTATAGGGAGATCCACAGAGAAGATAAAGGATTGCCTTTCTGTTTTAATTTCAAAAGGAAGAAAATCCAAATTTTGTTAAGAAACAAGGGGGTTGGCAAAGCAGCCTCTTAGGATCCTGATCTTATCCAGGGAAATTGCATAAAAACTTGGAATAAATGCAAGGAATTCTACCTGAACCTCACTGGTTTCAGATATTTGGAAATCACCAGCCTAGCCCTCAATTCAAGTCAGCTGACATGAAGTCATTTGACACTTAGCATCTTGTCCACACTAGTCCTCTATCTAGTAGATTTGTATGGTTTGCAAATACTGCATATCCAGGGCCAGCCACCTGCCATACTCCCTAGTCCTCCCTCCTGGTCCATAAAGTTGGTAACTCTAAACAGAGATCCTCTAGACTCTCACTCAGATTCACTCAGCAGTCACCAGAGAGTGTTGCCCTTGAAGCAGGATAAAGCCCTAAACCACATTCTTCCTGATCACTACATGCAGAAGATAACTGAAGTGTGAGTGCTCCTTCTGGAAATGACACTTTCTTCAAGTCTATAAAGACACTCGTACACACACATACGCACATGCACACACACACACACACACACACACACACACACACTCCCAACCAACTTGCAGTTTCCTGCTCTCTATTAAGTCCAAACTTCTAAGATTGTATTTCCAAGGCTTTCTTTTCACTGTTGTTCTCCCACTTACTCACACTATTAAACTTTTATGTGGCTCCTACTGCACAAATCTTTCCCCACACATGCATGTCTTGCTGGCATTTACATCAGCTCTCACACAGACTGTCCTCTGCCTAGAATATGCTCCTTCCCAACTCCATTCAGTATGACCCTCCTTCTGGAAACTTCTCTGGTCACAGCTACAGATAGGTATCTGATCTCTCCAGTATGGTCTCCTTGCCCCTTTCTCTTTCCTCATTAATGTCCAGTGGCATAACTCACTGGCCTAGAAATTCCCAGTTAGGGAAGAGGGTAGAAAGAGTAAGTGCTGAGGTGGAGCCCAGGAGCAAAGCTTCTTCCTGATGATGCTTTTAGCTTGTCTTTCCCTCCCCAGCTGAAGCCTGAGGTGCAAAGAGTTAACTGGTGACAGCCAAGAAGTACCCCAGGATCTATAGCCCAATTTGGTGTTGTCAGAGATCTGACACAAGAACTGAGGTCCAAGTCTCTTTCACCACAACAAAGTCAAAGTACAAAGGAAGTAACCCAAGTCAGCCAAGGGAATGTACATCATCAGCGACATTCATGATTTACATCAGTGTCATCCTTGTAATGTGTGACAATGGAACAGACAGACAACACAGTTTTACTACTTTCACCACTTTACTTTGTTTGTAAAATAAGTCCTCTAATGTTTTGGCATTAGAAAACATGACATGATACTCAAACTGAAATAACTACATTTAAGGCTGCCTGCAGAAGGGATGAGTGGGACCATAGTCAATTGATTGAATGGGGTGTAGAATAAGATTTCACTTGTTTCTGTTGGATAGGGAAGTATCCATCAAATGCCCTTATATTATAATCTCCCAGAAAATAATTTTCTGTATTTGCTACCATTTTTCTTATACTATCTATAAATAACTACACAGATGGGTTCTGTGTACGTGGGGTTGTGTCTAAAGTGAGACTTTGGATGGTCCCTCAAGTTGAAACCACAAAAAGTCCAAGTGAGAAACACTGGATTCAACCTATTAAATATCAGTTTTTAATTAAGTGTAAATGAATACAAAGACAATTCCAAATTAGAAAATTCAGGCACCACGGTGATACTTTGTGGGAAAAAAAACCCTCAAGAAAAAGCAACATTTTTTCCCCTAAATTATCAACACCACCACCATTACTCAGAAATCATCATGCACTCAGTTACACACAGTGCAAGACAATGGTGGCAAATACAGAATTCCCTTATCTGGGAATTTTCAGTTAAGGACATTTCATGAATACCTCCCCATCTGGCAAAAGAAGTAAAAGATGCATAAAGTATAAATGAGGAAGTGTATTCCTAAGTCAGAAATGAATACTCAAGACAATAGCATGTGAAAATCCCAGATGGCTTCATAGTTGATGGAAAGTAAAAGTATTAAGGACCTCATTTTCCATTGTGAATAAGACTAGTATCTTCTCTGTACCGTGTGTCAGCCTAAGAAGACTGCATGGAAGAGGGAAGAATTACCCCATCTTGGGATTTTTTATAACTGTTTCCCCAAAAAAAAAACAGTTCAAGCTACATACTCAGCTTGGGCCACGATCCAATAAATAAAGTCTCTTTTAGACCCTCCTTACATGTCCCCCACCAAAAAGTACAAACAAACTCCACCACACCTGGAACTAGTGAATCCAGTTTGCCCAACTAGATAGATCCTTTCAAATATTTGCTACAGATATTATGGAACTAGATAATAAGATGTAATGATAATAATAATAATAATAATAATAATAATAATAATAATAACAACTCTCAGTCTTGATCTCTGCTGAAAAGGAAAAGAGAGTGAAACTATTGCAGTAGTAATAAACGTTTAACTTTTCCCCTGGGTAAAGAGAAGAAAGGTCAGATAGCTTCCCTCAAAGGTTGGAAAGAAATCTGAAGTAAACAAATTCAGCTTATACTAAAGAAAATTCATATCCAAACTTATCTCCCAGGAGTCTTCTGAAAACAACCTCACCACACAAAACACTTAAAAGGCATCCTCCCAACTAGGATCTTACTTGGTGCTGTATTCTGTTTGCATGTTACTGGGAAGAGCTTTCTAAAATTAAAACTCCATAGGATAGAAACTGCTTCATGTTCTTTCAATGAAGCTAAATCTGCAAGGATATATTACTAGGTGCAACCAAGACTTGAACTTGAAAGCATAGTATCCCCCAAACTGTCCACTCATTAGACCAAGAGGAAACACAGCCACCTCTCCAACTCACCCACCTGCCCTACTAACAAAGCATACATCTCAAATCCCATCCCAGTCTGGCAGAGGCTGAATTGCAATTCAGTGAAAACCCATCCTGATGCAAATTAACACACTCCAGACCAACTGCAGGTAAACCAAATCCATCCACTCAATTATAGGTCAAAATTTATGTAAATATAGAACAAAACATTTTTGCTTCCTTCTCACAACATCTATGGGATCCCTGCCACATGCAGACACCACACTTGTATCATTGCACCATTATTTGGGTAAACAATCACACAGCCAGGGCTTCTCTAGAGGCTATATGGACTCCATATAATCTAGTAATATTCTGGGATAGTTGTGAACAAGGCACCCTTCTTTAGTCCTTCTGGAATAATTACAGAGAAGATAGAGTTAAGTGTGACACTCCTCATTCATGATTTGACACATTTACAGGTTTCATTTGAGTCAGAATCTAGTTTTGGAGATTCTTAATATTTCTATTACACCAAACAAGATGATCAACCTGAAAAATCATAAAAACCTGAACTTCTGCTTCTAGAGGTCTTCATAAATTACATGGGCAACCAGGAAGAATCAGAATTAGATTTTCCAAACAGGAATCAAAAAGAGATCTGGGATAATCCAGGAAGGGTGTGCAATTAAGGGACTGGAAAGTGATGTGATACATGAATGTCAATGATGAAAATCAGTTTCTTCTCTGATTCCCTTACAATTGACTACTCTTTCTTCCCAACTCCAAATCCTGTCAACACAGAACACCTAATAAAAGTTCTCAGGAGAATGCAGTAGAAGGAAATCAAACTTCTTTCCACCTAATTGTCCAAAACTAAAAACAAACAAAAACCCTGCAAGGTAGGATGGTCTTTGTCTATAATGAGCATTGATACACAATCATTTTTTCTAAAAAGTCATCCTAAGCAGCTTTGTTTTTCCCCCTCAGATCCTTCCTTTCCTTGTAAGGATCTGATCCTGATCTATAGATCTAAGAATCTATCCATCCAGTGGTCCCACCCAACACTACATCCTGTCTCTACTTTCAGACTAGCAGTTGTGAGTGGTCAGAGGTTATGGCTCTTTCTTCCATGTACTTCCTCCCAATATATACACTCAGTAATACACTGCATACAAAGTGGCTTAGGAAAGGCTGACTCTCTCTGGTCACCTTACTTCATATCTTCAAATGTGTCCTCCTGTCCTCCGTGTAAGTACTCGGCACTCTCTTTCTGTCTGTCCTCTCTCAAAACACTGTGCTTGGCTTGGTCCTTCTCATAGCCCTAGGTAGCTGCTCCACACCGCCATCATCTCCCTTGGGAAGTTAATTTGTTTTGCTTTGTTTTGTTGTAGGAAAGACCTAGATCATCTGAGTCATATGAAACTGGTATCATGCATCAAAGTCCTGAGTTCCTGTTCAAATAGAGATCATATGACTTCTCCCTCAAGACTCATCCTCCCTTCTTGCACTGTTGGTGGGAATGCAAACTGGTGCAGCCTCTCTGGAAAACAGTGTGGATGTTCCTCAAAATATTAAAAATAGACCTACTCTACGATCCAACAACAGCACTGCTAGGAATTTACCCAAGGGATACAGGAATACTGATGCATAGGGGCACTTGTACCCCATTGTTTATAGCAGCACCCTCAACAATAGCCAAATTATGGAAAGAGCTTAAATGTCCATCAACTGATGAATGGATAAAGAAATTGTGGTTTATATACACAATGGAATACTACGTGGCAATGAGAAAGAATGAAATATGGCCCTTTGTAGCAACATAGATGGAACTGGAGAGTGTGATGCTAAGTGAAATAAGCCATACAGAGAAAGACAGACACCACATGTTTTCACTCTTATGTGGATCCTGAGAAACTTAACAGAAACCCATGGGGGAGGGGAAGGAAGAAAAAAAAAAAGAGGTTAGAGTGGGAGAGAGCCAAACCATAAGAGACTCTTAAAAACTGAGAACAAACTGAGGGTTGATGGGGGGGTGGGAGGGAGGGAAGGGTGGGTGATGGGTATTGAGGAGGGCACCTTTTGGGATGAGCACTGGGTGTTGTATGGAAACCAATCTGACAATAAATTTCATATATTGAAAAAAATTTTTTTAAATAAAAAAATAAACAAAAAATACAATACAATACAATACAATACAATACAATAAAATGAAAGACTCATCCTCCTTACCCCAGCTCAAGCAACAAATCTACACCACTATTTAAGGGACACTCTTTATCCCTCTTCCCCAGGTCTTTCTATTCCCCACTCTGCTTTGTGATTTCTGGGATAATACAAGAAAAAAAAGGAGGAGGATAAAATGAACATATATTCCAAAAATCATATTTGTCAATTTAGTGCATACATGTGAAGGAATTGGCCTTTCCACATGCTTTTGCTTAAATTAATGTTAAAATGAATCTGCTTCTAGAAGAACATAACACCTATCCATTGATAATGGAGAGAAGTTGCCCAGAACTAACTGCTAGAGGGAACAAGAAAGACAACCTAGAAATAGACATTTGCCACATATAATCAATAAAACAGGTTTTGTGCATGGGTAACTGTTATCTGGGCTTCTGGTGTTGGATACAGCCCATAGTGTACATGGCAGTGGAGAGGGTGGAGGGTGGAGAATAGTTTAAGACTCCCAAGGCCTTTAAAGTTAAAGAGTTGCAAATATGTTCTGAGATAACAGCAAACTCTCTTTTTCCTCTTGGAAACCCAGGAAGCCAGACCTATTTCAGGCTTCTCCTCCAAGACTTTATCAATCAATGAAATATGCCTATCATGTACATGAAATTGATAGAATACAAGAGAAAGAACAAAGCCACCAAGTTTCAAGGTTATTTAGCACTCACTCATTTATAATATATTTGGGACCACAGAGAGGCCTTCTTACAGTGTTTGAAAGACTACTAAGCAGCCACACCCCAGGGGAACTTGGTAATCTTGCCTCCTACAGCCTGACCTGGCCTATAATCAATCCCCACCAGGCAACTTTTTTTTTAATTAGATAAGCAAGGCAGTGAGGTACCTTCATCAGTAAAAATAGATATCTAGCTCCTTGAACATCTAGGAAGCAAACAGTCACATCCCCTCTGGTGATGGTGGATCACCTTATCAAACTAGACCTGCTAATCTGCAAGCTCCACAACAATGTCCTCCCTAAGAAGATAGGACACAGAGCCTCTCAGAATCTCCAGTGAGAAAACCTGGCAAAACATGAAAGAGACACCAGAGCCAGGAGGAAGAATCTTCATTCATTCAAGGAACATGTCTAAGCATACTCTGTGCTAGGCCCGGTGGAAAAGACAAAGATGAATGAAGCAAGCTCTGTACCAGGTCAGAAAGGAAAGACCAGGAAGAAGGGCAGTGAAAAGAGGTGGGAAGGACTCTGGAGGAGAACTGCCAAAGAATAACCTCCCCTACTTCATATTTTCCTCAGCAGAGCTGAGAACCTTTCTGGTCTGGAAGAGAACAGAGTGTAGGCCTCCAAATCACTCTGAGCCCAGCAAACCCACCTGCCCTTCCCAAACTCACAACGCCTCTCTGCACCCCCCTCTCCCAATCCACTGTCTAGCTCTGGTGCCATAAAATATCCTCTGCTTAAACCCCACAGGGCTTTCACAGCCAGCTGCACTTCGTGCCCAGCCTTCTTCCTCTCTGCCTCTGTCTCAGTTTTCATGCCAAATCTATAAACATGAGAAATCACTTACCCATGGGCTGTTTCTGTATCAGAGGAGAAAGACCTGAGAAGAAAGTGCAAGTCAAACCAAGAGAGAGGGAAGGAGGGAAGGAGCTTGACAAACAGAGTCAGGACTTGGGGTGGAGCTTAGAGGGGGCCCTCAGGGCGTTGGGGCACTGGGGAGGCCAGGCCCTCAGGAAAGCAGAGCCATCAGGAGGCAGGGCCAACAGACTGCTGGTGTGCCTGGGAGGAGGGCTCATGAGAAGGGTGGGGAACTGTGAAGGAGGTGGATTAGGCAGAATCCTGGGGGAAAGCTGGAAGTGGGAAAACTAGTGGGACACTGCATGGGTAAGGAGGTGGACTGAGGGCTTAAATGAGACTTGTTGGAAACTTTGTTGATCCAAGATCTGCAGGTACAAGTAAACAAGCTTTACAGGGTATGGAGGAGGTCCTGGTTGCCAGGAAGAGAGTGTGGGGAGCCATGTGGAACCAGCCTGTGGTGATTTGGAGGCCAGTCCTAGATGCAGCTAAGGAGCCCACTCAGCAGTCCTGTGAACAAGGATAGATGCACCACCAAAGACACCTCTCACAATCTCCTACTAGGTTCCTCTATCAGCACCACACATCCCCACTCCCTCATTCAGCATTCACTTCACTCCAGGATTAAAACTAAAAGGGAAATTGCTTAAGCTTCACCTCAAGGGATTTCCTGACACAGTCACCCAGCATTCATAGCATATTCTAACAGAACATGCACCAGGCATTTTGTTGGAGGAAGTAAAGAAAAAGATATAGTTCCTACCTAGAGAGCTTTCTGCTCTAGACATTCAAAACGTAGGGCTTCCAAGACCCTGAAACAATGGCCAAAGGACATTTCCGAGAATGCTAATCATCAAACAGAAGCCAAGACTTCTCAAAGATGGAGAAAGTGGGGCCTACTTAAAGACCGAGGGCTGAATGCAGAAGTGATGGGTCCAAGAAGCCATCGGTCTCATGGAAAAGAGGCACCACTGCCTTCTCCTGATAGTGCTGAGATTTCCCTAAACCCTAAATTAGGTTCCTTAAACACTCCAGTGGAAATGGAGGGAAGGGAGAGAAGAGTAGCATCAGGACCCTAAAGGAACAGAGTATACTAAATATACTAAGACAAAACATTGAAATTTGAACAGAAAGAACTGCTACAGATGTCAGGAAGAACCTCCAACAGAGGAAAGCCTACAAATCACATTGACCCTGCCCTAACACACCTCCCATAGGCATGGACCAAAGGCACCAATTAAGAACCTCCTTTGTTCCAGGTGCTATGCTTGGTTGTGGATGAGTGGCCCAGCCAGGACTACAGAGCCAAAATGCCTAGAGGCAAAGGAGACAGGCAGGAATTGGAAGGATCGCTGTCAGGGCAGAACACTGGGGGAGGGAGACCTGGGGGTTTCATTTGTGTCTGTTTCAATGTTCCTATGCTATCTTCCTCTGCCTCAAGCTGGGATTTTTCCCAAATGTGAATTTGCTTCAGAGAAATAGGGGAAAAATCAGGGGAGGGTCTGTGTATCATTGTATCGGGTCTCAAGAACAATCTTTTCCCCTTTCTCCCTATATTATTCACTGCCTTGGGTAGAGGTGGGTGGCTGGGGAAATACCAGGGCCTCCAGACAATCACCAGGTAGTGAAAAAACTGTCCCAGGATCCCTTCTTCCCTACCTCCCATAGTCCAACAGAGGTGCTCAGGCAGCCTGAGGGCCCTAAGGCCATGCTTTAAGCTTGACCCAGTCTGGCAGACCAGGGTTGGGCCATTTGGAGCTTGTGCTCCTGGCTCCAACTGAGCCCCTTGGGGCCCATCAGTGGCCAAGGCCATGTTTCCTATACTCCCTAGCACGCTGTTGCCACCCTTTTTCCCCAGCAGGGCCTGGACTTCCCTGGGGGTAGGCGGCCTCATGAACACCTTCCACCCACCACCGAGTCACACCCCAAACCCCTTTCAGGTCGGGACTGAGCTCCAGTTCCTCTTTTTTGTCTCCCAGGGGATTCCATTCCAGGCCGTGCCAGCACCACCAGCCAGGCACCAGTGTCTGTGGCTGGGCTCCTCCAGGTGCACATGCTCTGGGTTCTCACTGCCACCCAGGAGTCTGCCCCACCACTGCTGCCCCTCCTGTTGCGCCCCTGGCCAGGCCTCCCACTTGATAATGAACACAGCCATTGTCCCAACAGTGGACAGTGGAAAGACTGAAGTCCCTGCCCCTGCCCCCACAGGTGTTGATGCCACATGCCCAGGCTGCACCTTTGTTTCTGCACACAATCGCCACACCCATGCCACTGCCGTGTTAGCCCCAATCTCAATGGTCTCTGTGGCCTGGGTCACACCTGCCTGGGAGAAGACAAAGAGCAAGGGGTCCTACACATGTGCCCTTGTTCCAAGGAGTTCCAGATGGCTACAACATCCTGAGGCATCAGGCCATCCACACACAAGCCAAGGTCTGTAGCCAGCACTCCTCAGGTGCTATGGAGATGCCCACGGTGGTGCCCCTGAGTCCCCTGAGTGTCCCCAGCTGAGCTGGCTGGTGGGGGAGGGAAAGACCCTGGTCGTCAGGTAGAGGGTAACCTGGACCTACTGTAGAAAGCACATCCAGGAGAAGCACACCTGTGACATGCGTGGCAAGGCCTCCATGACGTCTCCCACCTGAGCCAAGACAAGCTGTGGCTTCAGAAGAGGAGACCTACCCATGTCCAATGTGCCTGCAGCACTGTAAGTGCATGGACCCAGGGAGCTACCACGTGTGCATACAGGACAAGATTGTGCAGTGTATGAGCCCTGCAACTTCTCCCACTGTGGGGGAACTTCTCCCTCAGGATCACCTCAGCAGTCATGTGAGCCACACATGGCTCTTGAAATGTGACCCATGTGGGGAGGAGGAGCCAAGATGCAGAACAGCAAGGAAGTATTTCTTGCATCCATGAAATACAGCCAGATCAACACTAAGCCAACTTGCACACCAAGAAAACTGATTTGAGGATTAGCACAACAATCTGCACAACCTGAACCACAGAACTCAGCAGGTACACAGCGCTGAGAGGTGAACTGGTGGAGAGAGAGGCCAAGAAGAACAGGGAGCTGTTTTGCTTGTGGAGAGAGGATAGAGACGGGCGGGTGGAAAATATGGGAACCCCCCCCTCCCAAAGCAGCTGGAGAGACAGTGGAAAAGTGGAAATAGCCACAGGGACTGAACTAAAAAGGGAGAAAGGAGAGGGTTTAAATTCCATTAAGACTCTATAAACAGGGGGAGTGCAGAGTCTGAAACTCCACAGCTGGATACCTGGTGGTGCTCTGGTGAGAAGGGTAAATCCCCAGGAGCAGAGTGAAGTCTGGGGGTTCAGACCACACAAGGAGAGGTGGTTCTCCTGCTGGGAGAATGTCTAATAGAGGCTGTGTGGCCTCCCCCCAGGCAAAGGCCCCCAGTGGACCTAGGAGAACAACCACATTCACTGCTGCTGGAACAAGTTCATTAAGGATGAAGCCTGGTGCCAGATGTGTGTTGTGATTTTCCATAATCCCTGAAATGCCACTGCTACATGATCCTGTGAACTTTTTCTGGGAAGGGCTGGCACCCAGCCACAGTCTCTGGCCATCAGCAGCAGGACAGTCCCGTGAACATTCCTGGGTGTGGCTAGCACCCGGTCATTGCTCAGTGAGTCACTCCCCCCGAAGGTCTGAGTGGGTCAAAGCCGCAGTCCCTCAGAAGAGAGGGGTGGGGAAAAACAGCCACATGTAAGATAAAACTCAGGAGAGTGGTGTTGCCTGGGGCTTGGTCACGGACAGTGTAAAAACGGGGAGTGGAAGGAAGCTGGAGACAAAGGACAGGTGTGCAATCACTGATCAGGGAGAACAGAACTTCTTTACTAGAGACTGAGTAGGTGGGTGATACCATCTTCACTGCTTCCATGCATGCGCATACACACCTAAAAGGGCCACAACAATCCACTGCAAGTAAGCTAAGCAGTGCCATCTAACGGGGACGGAGTCCCGCCCAATTGGGCCACCGTCCCTCTTCAGGAACACCACAAGTCTCTCCTGCTTAGTTTACGGATGATAAGGTATTTCATAGTTTGACTTTTAGGAAAAAAAAGACGTAATTTCCATTTTATTTCAGTCTGTTCT
This sequence comes from Acinonyx jubatus, assembly GCF_027475565.1. Taxonomy (NCBI): domain Eukaryota; kingdom Metazoa; phylum Chordata; class Mammalia; order Carnivora; family Felidae; genus Acinonyx; species Acinonyx jubatus. The sequence goes on from NC_069387.1 coordinate 53,681,125, forward strand.
CTGGTCCATCTATTCAGTTTTCTTTTTTTTTTTTTTCTTTTTCATTTCTTTTCTTTTTCTTGAATACAGAAAGAAAAAAATTTATTTTTATTTTCAATTTTTATTAAAAATGTTTCTCTTTAATTTCTTCTACTATATTTTTTACTTTTTGGTAAATTTTTCAAATTCTATTTTACTTCCATCATTTCATTTTATTCTATTTCATTGTAGTCATTTTTTCAAATTTTCAAACTTTTTATTTTTTTTCTCCCCCACCTTTTCTCTCTAACCTATCAAGCTCATTTTAACAACCAGATCAAAACACACCTAGGATCTAGCATCATTTATTTGATTCGGTTTTTTTTTGTGCTGTTTTTAATTTTATAATTTTATTTTTTACCTTATTATTTTCTTCCTTCAAAATGATGAAACAAAGGAATGCACCCCAAAAGAAAGAGCAGGAAAAAATACCATGTTTATTTTCAGACCATAATGCTATGAAACTGGAAATCAACCACAAGAAAAAATTGGAAAGGTAACAAATACTTGGAGACTAAAGAACATCCTACTAAAGAATGAACGGGCTAACCAAGAAGTCAAAGAGGGAATGAAAAAGTACATGGAAGCTGATGAAAATGATAAAACACCACAGCCCAAAACCTCTGGGATGCACCAAAGGTAGTCATAAGAGGGAAGTATATAGCAGTCCAGGCCTTTCTAAAGAAGGAAGGAAGGTCAGATACATAACCCAACCTTACGCCTTAAGGAGCTGGAAAAAGAAGAGCAAATAAAACCCCAAACCAGCGGAAGACAGGAAATAACGAAGATTAGAGCAGAAATCAATTCTATCAAAAAAAAAAAAAAAGTAGAACAGATCAATGAAACCAGAAGCAGGTTCTTTGAAAGAGTTAACAAAATTGATAAACCACTAGCCAGATTGATCAAAAAGAAAAAGGAAAGGACCCAAATAAATAAAATAAAGAATGAAAGAGGAGAGATCACAACCAACACAGCAGAAATAAAAACAATAATAAGAGAATATTATGAGTAATTATAGGCCAATAAAATGGGCAATCTGGAAGAAATGGACAAGTTCCTAGAAACATATACACTACCACAACTGAAACAGAAAGAAACATAAAATTTGAAGAGACCCATATCCAGTAAAGAAATCGAATTAGTAATCAAAAATCTCCCAAAAATCACGAGTCCAGGGCCAGATGGCTTTCTAGGGGAATTCTACTAAAGATTTAAGGAAGAGTTAACACCTCTTCTCTTGAAGCTGTTCCAAAAAAATAGAAATGGAAGGAAAACATCCAAACTCTTTCTATGAAGCCAGCATTACCTTGATTCCAAAACCGGACAAAGACCCCACTGAAAAAGAGAACTATAGTCCAATTTCCCTGATGAACATGGACATAAAAATCCTCAACAAGATATTAGCCAACCGGATCCAACAATACATTAAACGAATTATTCACCATGACCAAGTGGGATTTATACCTGAGATGAAAGCCTGGTTTAATATCCACAAAACATTCAATGTGATACATCACATCAATAAAAGAAAAGACAAGGCCACATGATCCTCTCAATAGATGCAGAGAAAGCATTTGACAAAATACAACATCATTTATTGATTAAAAAAAACTCAAGAAAGCAAGTATAGAAGTATCATACCTCAAGATCATAACAGTAATATCTGAAATACCCAACGCTAATATCATCCTCAATGGGGAAATGCTGAGAGCTTTCCCCTAAGATTAGGGACAAGACAGGGATGGCCACTTCACCACTGATATTCAACATAGTATTGGAAGTTTTAGCCTCTGTGATCAGACAACACAAATAAATAAAAGGCATACAAATTGGCCAGGAGGAGGTCAAACTTTCACTTTTCACAGATGACATGATACTCTATATGGAAAACCCAAAAGATGCCACCAAAAATCTGCTAGAACTGATTCATGAATTCAGCAAAGTTGCAGGATATAAAATCAACAGACAGAAATTGGTTGCATTCCTATACACCAACAATGAAGCAACAGAAAAAGAAATCAAATAATCGATCCCATTTACAGTTGCACAAAAAAAAAAACCATAAAATACCTAGGAATAAATCTAACCAAAGAGGTGGAAAATCTATACACTGAAAAGTATAGAAACCTTATGAAATAAATTGAAGAAGACACACACACACACACACACACACACACACACACACACAAAGGAAAAAGACTCCATGCTCCTGGATAGGAAGAACAAATATTGTTAAAATGTCAATTTTTCCCAAAGCAATCTACATATTCAATTCCTATCAAAGTAACACCAGCATCCTTCACAGAGCTAGAACAAATAATTCTAAAATTTGTATGGAACCAGAAAAGATCCCAAATAGCCAAAGCGATCTTGAAAAAGAAAACCAAAGTAGGAGGCATCACAATCCCAGACTTCAAGCTACACTACAAAGCTGTAATCATCAAGACTGTATCGTACTGGCACAAGAACAGACACTCAGATCAATGGAACAGAATAGAGAACCCAGAAATGGGCCCACAAATGTATGGCCAACCAATCTTTGACAAAGCAAGAAAGAATATCCAATGGAATAAAGACAGTTTCTTCAGCAAGTGGTTCTGGGAAATCTGGACAGCGACACACAGAAGAATGAACCTGGACTGCTTTCTTACACCATACACAAAGATAAACTCAAAATGTGTGAAAGACATCAATGTAAGACATGAAGCCATCAAAATCCTCGAGGAGAAAGCAGGCAAAAAACTCTTTGATCTTGGCTGCAGCAACTTCTTACTCAACACGTCTCCGGAGGCCAGGGAAACAAAAGCAAAAATGAATTACTGGGACTTCATCAAAATAAAAACTTCTGCACAGCGAAGGAAACAATCAGCAAAACTAAAAGGCAACTGACAGAATGGGAGAAAATATTTGCAAATGACATATCAGATAAAGGGTTAGTATCCAAAATCTATAAAGAAGTTATCAAACTTAACACCCACAAAACAAATAATCCAGTGAAGACATGGGGAAAAGACATGAATCGACACTTCTCCAAAGAAGACATCCAGATGGCCAATCGACCCATGAAAAAATGCTCAACATCACTCATCATCAGGGAAATACAAATCAAAACCACAATGAGATACCACCTCACACCTGTCAGAATGGCTAACATTAACCACTCAGGGAGCAACAGATGTTGGTGAGGATGCGGAGAAAGAGGATCTCTTTTGCATTGTTGGTGGGAATGCAAGCTGGTGCAGTCACTCTGGAAAACAGTATGGAGGTTCCTCAAAAAACTAAAAATAGAACTTCCCTATGACCCAGAAATTGCACTACTAGACATTTATCCACGGGATACAGGTGTGCTGTTTAGAAGGGACACATGCACCCCCACGTTTATAGCAGCACTATGGACAATAGCTAAAGTATGGAAAGAGCCCAAATGTCCATGGATGGAGGAATGGATAAAGAAGATGTGGTATACACACACACACACACACACACACACACACACACACACACACACACAATGGAGTATTACTTGGCAATCAAAAAGAATGAAATCTTGCCATTTGCAACTACATGGATGGAACTGGAGGGTATTAGGCTAAGTGAAATTAGTCAGAGAAAGAGAGATATATGACTTCACTCATATGAGGACTTTAAGAGACAAAACAGATGAACATAAGGGAAGGGAAACAAAAATAATATAAAAACAAGGAGGGGGCAAAACAGAAGAGACTCATAAATATGAAGAACAAACTGAGGGTTATTGGAGGTGTTGTGGGAGGGGTGATGAGCTAAATGGGTAAGTGGCACTAAAGAATCTACTCCTGAAGTCATTGTTGTACTATATGCTAATTTGGATCTAAATTTTAAAAAGTAAAAAATTAAATTAAAGGGGCGCCTGGGTGGCTCAGTCGGTTAAGTGGCCGACTTCGGCTCAGGTCATGATCTCACGGTCTGTGAGTTCGAGCCCCGTGTCAAGCTCTGTGCTGACAGCTCAGAGCCTGGAGCCTGTTTCAGATTCTGTGTCTCCCTCTCTCTGACCCTCCCCCATTCACGCTCTGTCTCTCTCTGTCTCAAAAATAAATAAAACGTTAAAAATTTTTTTTAAATAAAAAAATTAAATTAAAAAATAAAATAAAATGAAATAAAATAAAATAAAAGATAAGCAAGTATTGTCCAGGATATGGAAAAAAGGAACCCTCATGTACTCTTGGTGGGAATGTCAGTTGGTGGAGCCAATACAGTAAATAATATAGAGGTTTCTCAAACAGTTAAAAATAAAAGTAACTATGATCTAGTAATTCTGTTACTGGTTATTTTTAAAATAATCTCTACACACACGTGGGTCTCAAAGTTACCACCCTGAGAGGAAGAATTGCATGCTCTACTGATTGAGCCAGACAAGTACCCCACAGCTAGTAGATATTTAAACAAGGAAATAAATTTTTTTTCTAGTTTCTTTTTGTAATACTATTTTAAATCCAGTAAGCAACTACAGACACAATTCAAGTAGACAAGTCAAAAGGAAAAGGAAAGGAAAAGAAAAAGAAAAAGAAAGAGAAAAGGAAAAGAAAAAGAAAAAGAAAAAGAAAAAAAAGTATGAGCAGAGTGCATTCTTTACTCCACAATAAATACAGAACTCTATTAACTTTCCCCCACCAATATGCCATGGGAGGCCTACGTTTCCATGTATTAAAGAGTACTCTCCATTGTTGGTCAGGGGGACCAGACTGCATTCAGGTGTGATGATGTCAAGCCAAATGTGTACACACACTGCTGAGTTCAAGGTCTACAGTTTTGGCCCTAACTTAAGTGAAGTTAAGCGACCAAGCTGCACTGGATCCCATAGCTGAAGTAGAGAGCAAACCCAATCAGCATCCAGACACCAAATGACACCCAGGTGGCAGCTGTCATCTGCATCATAAGGCAAACATTCACAAAGAAGCTCAGTAGTGGGAGGAGAGGCAGAGCAGGGACCTTAAAGTGAAGGGAACCGGAGATCTGAGGCTGTCTCCAGATGACCCCAGTGAGCCCAGTGATGAGCACCAGGAGCACTACAACCACTGAAATCCACACTGGGTCTCCAGAAAGCAGAACTGGCCCCTGAGTCAGCACCAGGCAAAGAAGAGTGAGCAGCAGAACAAGCAGTGAGGAGCAAACACGGACAACCCAGCCAGAGAGTGGAGTGGGGGTGGGACTGCCTGGAAAAAGTAGTCGTTGTAGAGTCAGCTTCTCTGCTGCAGATACATCCTCCTCTTGCACCTCTGCTTCATTTTCCTCAGGCTGGTACCTGAGGATGAGAACACAAAGAGCAACGAGGGAGCGAGAAATCAGTGACCCAACTGCACTTAGGTCCAAGAGATCAGTGACTCCAAAGAAGAATATAATGGCTGCAATAGGTCCAACAATCACAATGTTCATGATAACAGCATATTGGAAGTAAGAGATATGGATAAGGAAACGGAACAGGAGGCCATCCTTTGCCATCATGTATAATACCCGATGTATCGGCCTCACAAAGTGTGAAAGACTGGCAGAAAGAATGCACAGGAATGCAAAAGCTACCACGTAGTAGGCAGGGACCCAGCCAATATGGAGAAATACCTCAGGCAAGGTGCTCCCAGGTTGGAGCTGGTAGTAAGGTACCATAAGCGTAAGTGCTGAAGAGACACCAAAATACAACAAAAAGCAGATGAACAGTGAAACCATAATGCCCATGGGGATGGAACACTGGGGATTCTGGGCGTTTTCAACTTTGGTAACAATATAGTCAAAACCTATAAATGCATAGTAACAGGTAGCTGCTCCACGGAGAATCCCCTTGAAGCCAAAAGGCACAAATCCTCCATCGCCCAGAGGGCCCAGTGTAGAGGTGTCATTGAGTCCAGCCTTTACATAGTCTGCTTCTGTGAGCTTCCAGTTGTTCAGGTCCCCCTTAATGAAGCCAGAGGTTATGACAAAGCTGAGAGCCAAAAGTTTCACCAATATGACCACTTTGGCAGGTGTGGAAGTCGAAAATGACCTGAAATACCAAATATTCCTGAATTCCATGAACAACAACACAAAACCCAGGGCAGAGAATTCTAGATATTCTGTAAGGACAGGGGGAACGTGTGCTGAGATGCTCTCTTGCACAGTCTGAGAGAGGCGGTTCCCACGCAGGTTCTCAAAAGTTAAGATCCATGTGCTGAACACAATGGCTCTCTCAGCAACAAAGGAGAGGATGAGGTTCCAGCCACTGATGAAGGCGCAGATTTCACCTATAGTGACAAAGCTGTAGAGATATGCAGAGCCAGATTGGGAAATACGGGCACTAATCTCTGCATAGCACAGCCCAGTCAACACAGAAGATAGGCCAGCCACCAAAATGCATATCACAAAAGATGGTCCTGCTTGATTGCTGACCACCTCACCAACCAGGACATACACACCTACACCCACTGTGCTGCCCACACCCAGGGCCACTAAATCCAGAGTGTTCAGTGTTCTCTGTGGGTCATCCTCAGCCACTGGTTCCTTCAGCCTCAGTTTGCATACCAGTTTTTGACCAAATCTACGAAGTGTCTGATGCAGCATTCTAGCTGGAACTGAAGAGGATTCCAGGATCAGAGAGCTACAGCAAGTCCAGGGAGCAGAGTGGGATCTGGTTCGGTAAGGCTGAATTAAGCCAAGTTGAGTTGGGGCTGCCAAGGTCCATTACTCAGGCTTCAAAGCTCCTGCTTTGTATTTCATCTGGTATGTGATAGCCCTTCATAAATCCTAAATAAACAATAAATATTTACTGAACAATGGTGTTCAATCAACCAAATAATGAAAGTTCATAACCAAACCTCAGAAGTCCCATGTCACCTGTTGTAGCACAAGTATCACAGAAACAGAAACATAAGATCATAAAAAATAAACCCTGTTCCCTCCTGTCCCCTCAGAAAAGTGTCAAATATCTCCCAACATTCTCCTTTTACACACCACCTGATAAAATTCTCTTTGGGTTCATCTAACTCATGTGGCTTCATGTACTAATTGAGCTGCAGGGCACAATAGGGCATGACTTTCTTGTGCAATAATTCACACATGGGATGTTTGTGTGTTGCTTGAGCGTAAGTTATGATACATTAATTCATGAACTAGAGGACCTTGTTGCAGTTACAGAACCATTTCTTAAATATCATCTGAGTTTAAAATACAAATATTGGTCCCACTGTCTTAAAATTCTTTGCCCCCAAATCAGTTCCCAAGGCCAGGTGGCTGCCTTTCTCCTCATTCTGCATCATCCATTTAGCTGTACTAAAGGCAAAGAAGTTCCAACCCTTCCCTTTACCCATCTAGGCCCACAAGGGGCAATGTGAGAAGAGAGGAAGACAGATAAAGAGGCAGGGCTTTCATAACTACCTGCAAGAACTAGAGAAACCAGGCTGTCTGGTGAGGAAACACTGGAGAAATAGGTGCATATACCAACCAAGTGTCCATTACTAATGGAGAAGAGCCAGAAAGGCCATTTTGTGAATTCTGACATTCAGTAAACTTCACCCAAAGCAATCAGGCAAAATTTACTACAGTTTCTAATGTCCACAGTTATGAGAGTATGATAGGTAGGAAGGAAAGAAGTAAGTCACCTAGCTCAGTAGATCACAACCAAAACAATTCCTTCTGTCTCCTTGCTCTCTGGGTTCCAGGGAAAGAAGGTGAGCTCACTTCTGCAGACAGTCTCCTCACTGGCCACACTGTGCTCTATAAACACCCTGGGCCATCTGTGATGTCAAGGGCCAGCCACCTAAAGACCCTGCCCTGCTCTGTGAGCTTATATTAAAACACTAACTTGTAACTCCCTATTCATTTTCCACTATAGTTATTTTTCACTTGCTCAAACCATGGTCTTTATAGGCCAAATACATTTTTTTAATCAAGGAGCCCTACATACATGTGGTTCCTCCTTCCTCTTCTTCCACTGCTGCTATTCAAATGGCCCCCTCCATCAAACAGAGCAAGACTGTGGTAAACAATTCACAGCAATGCCCCAGAAATGAGTAGTGGAGAAAAGAGAAAACAAAGTCAGGCAGCCCCCACTCTCCTACTATTCAGGCTTTGGTTTTGAGAGAATTTTAGGAAATGTTATCAGAGGTTTTTAAAGGCAGAAAGACCAAATAAATATTGATCAGTCTTCTCTACAGATTAGCAAAAGGAATCCTAGTGTTATGGGTCAAATCTTCTGTGTACAAATCCATCTAGACTCCTTATTTGCCACCCACCAGTTCCAAGGTTATGATTTACTAACAATCACACAACATAGACAGAGTCAATACTTAACTCATGGAATCTTGCTACACTATAAAGGTCATTGACGTGTCCCCCAACCACCCCCAGGCTTCAAACCCATCAGTGGTTCCCACTGCACTTCCTTCATAGTTCTTCCTTCATAGTTCTTCCTTCATAGTCCTTCCTTCCTTCCTTCCTTCCTTCCTTCCTTCCTTCCTTCCTTCCTTCCTTCCTTCCTTCCTTCCTTCTTTCCTTCCTTCATCATCTGGCCTGTGCTGATTCCTCCAGCCTCATACCCTATCCAGTTCCTGCTCCAGCTATGAAATTCCACACTCATCCTGTTACCTGTCTCTAATGCTTTCTTGTCCCTTCACTTAGCTAACCCCCACTTTTCTTTCAGTTCCCAGCTCAGAAGTTGCTTCCCCGAAAGCCTCCCCTGACCTTTATGCTGACATTCCTGTGTGCTCTCATAGCACCTGGGCTTCCCCATGTGCCATTTATCCTAGTGTATCAGAATTACAGCTCAGCTGTCTGTGTCCTAATCAAAGTGTTAGTTACATGCTCAATAAATACTTGAACAAATATACAAACTGAGAATAGAAACTGAAATGAGAACATAATCCAGAATTCCTATTTAAGTGACTTTGAAGATGCATACTTTGTAGCCAAACGATGCTTATAATACGGATTTAGGTAAAGATATAAATTGTAATACCTTCCTGGTAGAAGACAAGCAAAATGAAAAGTGTGAAGGAAAAACAAACTGATGAACCCTTTACCTCGCATCATGCATGGCAGGTATAAGCCACACAGGGTGACAAAGAATTGTCAAATTTTTTGAAGGCATCATGCTTAGGCCCTGTAATCTAGGTGGGATTTCCTAAGGCAGAGGTTCTCACTTCAGGGGACAGAGGGAGGGATAATGAAGACACTGGGGAACACTTTCATACTTCATATCTTGTCCCTCTGGAGATTCTTGTCCACTAGCTCTTTCCTTCCCATGGCTGCTCTAAACCACTCAAATGACAACTAATTGTCCTCAATTTCAAAGAGAAGAGATTATAAAAGCTTCCTTTATGGTAATGCAGCACAGTTTAGCATATAGGAGTAAGGCTTTGCTGATACATGGTTCATGTTCAATATGGAATTCAACCTTATGCTAGGTACTCCACACAAATTAGTTACCCTCTTGGTGCTTTAGCTTCAGTAATAGTCAAATGAGGGTAAAAGTACCTCATAGGGTAATTGTGAGACATAAGAGAAATGATGTCTATAAAGTACTTAGCTCTGTGCCTACCAAAAAATATGTAATTAATATAATCTACCTAATGTTTAATATTAAAATCTGACCCAAATTCCCAAACTTTAAAAATCAATTTATCTTTATAAAATGTCTAGCCTCAAAATCATACACTAAAATTTGAACCTATTAGCTCACCCTCATGAGACAATGAAAACAGCTTTATTCCATATGTTTTGTCTTGAAATGCTAAGTACCCTAATTAGACAGCTCCCTACATGGTGTTAAACACGTGGAGTTCCTAGGCTTACTGGGTTAGTCCAGGCATCAAGAAAATGCAACCCTGGAGGGATCCTGGGAAGATGGTGGCATAGGAGAACACTGGGCTCACCGCGTCCTGTTCATCACTTAGATTCCACCTACACCTGCCTAAATAACCCAGAAAACCACCAGAAGACTAGCAGAACAGAGTCTCCAGAGCCAAACGCAGATGAGAGACCCACAGAAGAGGGTAGGAAGGGCGGAGAGGTGGTGCGCACTACACGGACTGGCAGGAGGGAGCTGGTCGGAGGGGCGGCCCACCAGCCAAGCAGAGCCTCCGAGTCTGGCTTGCAAAAGTGGAGGAGCCGGATGGAGTGTGTTCTGACAGCAAGCGGGACTTGACATCTGGAAGGTTATAACCTAACAGCTCTGCTCGGAGAACGGGAGGGCTGGAGGACAATGGGAGGGAAAGATGTTGAGCCCCGGACAACAGAGCTCAGCTTGGCGGGGAACAAAGGCACTCGCCAGTGCCATCTCCCTCGCCCATCCCCCAGCCAAAATCCTAAAGGGAACCAGTTCCTTCCAGGGAACTTGCTTGTACCTCACAAACACTCAAGGCTGTGCTTCTGTGGATCCATCCCTCCAGCGGGTCTGACTCCCTCCCCGTGCCACAGAGCCCCCCCACCCCCCCGAGGCGGACCAAGAGGCAAAATGAGCTGAGCCTGCCCCTCCCGCTCCTGTGCACCTTGCCAATCCAACCCAGCTAATACGCCAGATCCCCAGCACCACAAGTCTGGCAGTGTGCAAGTAGCCCAGATTGGCCACCCCACCCCACAGTGAATCCCTCCCCTAGGAGAGGGGAAGAGAAGGCACACACCAGTCTGACTGTGGCCCCAGCGGTGGGCTGGAGGCAGACATCAGGTCTGACTGCAACCCTGCCCACCAACACAAGTTATTCAAGACAAACAGGGGAAGGTGCCCACAGTTCCGCACCACTCCAGAGACTATCCAAAATGACGAAACAGAAGAATTCCCCTCAAAAAAATGTACAGGAAATAACAACAGCTAGCGAACTGATCAAAAACGATTCAAACAATATAACAGGAAGTGAATTTAGAATAATAGTCATAAAATTAATCGCTGGGCTTGAAAACAGTATAAAGGACAGCAGAGAATCTATTGCTACAGAGATCAAGGGACTAAGGAACAGCCAGGAGGAGCTAAAAAATGCTATCAATGAGCTGCAAAATAAATTGGAGACAACCACAGCTCGGATTGAAGAGGCAGAGGAGAGAATAGGTGAACTAGAAGATAAAATTATGGAAAAAGAAGCTGAGAAAGAGAGAGATTAAAAAATCCAGGAGTATGAGGGGAAAATTAGAGAACTAAGTGATGCACTGAAGAGAAGTAATCTACGCATAATTGGTATTCCAGAGGAGGAAGAGAGAGGGAAAGGTGCTGAAGGTGTAGTTGAAGAAATCATAGCTGAGAACTTCCCTGATCTGAGGAAGGAAAAAGGCATTGAAATCCAAGAGACACAGAGAACTCCCTTCCGACATAACTTGAATCGATCTTCTGCATGACATATCATAGTGAAACTGGCAAAATACAAGGATAAAGAAAAAATTCTGAAAGCAGCTAGAGATAAACGTGCTCTAGCATATAAAGGGAGGCCTATAAGACTCGTGACCGATCTCTCTACTGAAACTTGGCAGGCCAGAAAGGAATGGTAGGAGATCCTCAATGTGATGAACAGACAAATATGCAGCCAAGAATCCTTTATCCAGCAAGTCTGTCATTTAGAATAGAAGGAGAGATAAAGGTCTTCCCAAACAAACAAAAACTGAAGGAATTCGTCACCACTAAACCAGCCATACAAGAAATCCTAAGGGGGATCCTGTGAGACAAAGTACCAGAGACATCGTTGCAAGCATGAAACCTACGGACATCACAATGACTCTAAACCCATATCTTTCTATGATAACACTGAATGTAAATGGACTAAATGCACCAACCAAAAGACATAGGGTATCATAATGGATAAAAAAAAACCAAGACCCATCTATTTGCTGTCTACAACAGACTCATTTTAGACCTGAGGACACCTTCAGATTGAGACTGAGGGGATGGAGAGCTATTTACCATGCCACTGGAAGTCAAAAGAAAGCTGGAGTAGCCATACTTATATCAGACAAACTAGACTTTAAATTAAAGGCTATAACAAGAGATGAAGAAGGGCATTATATAATAATCACAGGGTCTATCCAACAGGAAGAGCTAACAATTATAAATGTCTATGCACCGAATACAGGAGCCCCTATATATAAAAAACAATTACTCACAAACATAAGCAACCTTATTGACAAGAATGTGGTAATTGCAGGGGACTTTAATATTCCACTTACAGAAATGGATAGATCATCTAGACACACTGTCAATAAAGAAACAAGGGCCCTGAATGATACATTGGATCAGATGGACTTGACAGATATATTTAGAACTCTGCATCCCAAAGCAACAGAATATACTTTCTTCTCCAGTGCACATGGAAAATTCTCCAAGATAGACCACATACTGGGTCACAAAACAGCCCTTCATAAGTATACAAGAATTGAAATCATACCATACATACTTTCAAACCACAATGCTATGAAGCTTGAAATCAACCACAGAAAAAAGTCTGGAAAACCTCCAAAAACGTGGAGGCTAAAGAACACCCTACTAAAGAATGAGTGGGTCAACCAGGCAATTAGAGAAGAAATTAAAAAACATATGGAAACAAGTGAAAGTGAAAATACAACAATCCAAACGCTTTGGGATGCAGCAAAGGCAGTCCTGAGAGGAAAATACATTGCAATCCAGGCCTATCTCAAGAAACAAGAAAAATCCCAAATACAAAATCTAACAGCACACCTAAAGGGAATAGAAGCAGAACAGCAAAGACAGCCTAAACCCGGCAGAAGAAGAGAAATAATAAAGATCAGAGCAGAAATAAACAATATAGAATCTAAAAAAACTGTAGAGCAGATCAACGAACCAAGAGTTGGTTTTTTGAAAAAATAAACAAAATTGATAAACCTCTAACCAGGCTTCTCAAAAAGAAAAGGGAGATGACCTAAATAGATAAAATCATGAATGAAAATGGGATTATTACAACCAATCCCTCAGAGATACAAGCAATTATCAGGGAATACTATGAAAAATTATATGCCAACAAACTGGACAACCTGGAAGGAATGGACAAATTCCTGAACAACCACACACTTCCAAAACTCAATCAGGAGGAAATAGAAAGCTTGAACAGATACATAACCAGCGAAGAAATTGAATCAGTTATCAAAAATCTCCCAACAAATAAGAGTCCAGGACAAGATGGCTTCCCAGGGGAGTTCTACCAGACGTTTAAAGCAGAGATAATACCTATCCTTCTCAAGCTGTTCCAAAAAATAGAAAGGGAAGGAAAACTTCCAGACTCATTCTATGAAGCCAGTATTACTTTGATTCCTAAACCAGACAGAGACCCAGGAAAAAAAGAGAACTACAGGCCAATATCCCTGATGAATATGGATGCAAAAATTCTCAATAAGATACTAGCAAATCGAATTCAACAACATATAAAAAGAATTATTCACCATGATCAAGTGGGATTCATTCCTGGGATGCAGGGCTGGTTCAACATTCGCAAATCAATCAACGTGATACATCACATTAATAAAAGAAAGGATAAGAACCATATGATCCTGTCAATCGATGCAGAAAAGGCCTTTGACAAAATTCAGCATCCTTTCTTAATAAAAACCCTCGATAAAGTCAGGATAGAAGGAACACACTTAAATATCATAAAAGCCATTTATGAAAAGCCCACAGCTAACATCATCCTCAATGGGGAAAAACTGAGAACTTCTTCCCTGAGATCAGGAACACGACAGGGATGCCCACTCTCACCGCTGTTGTTTAACATAGTGTTGGAAGTGCTAGCATCAGCAATCAGACAACAAAAGGAAATCAAAGGCATCAAAATTGGCAAAGATGAAGTCAAGCTTTTGCTTTTTGCAGATGACATGATATTATACATGGAAAATCCGATAGACTCCACCAAAAGTCTGCTAGATCTGATACATGAATTTAGCAAAGTTTCAGGATACAAAACCAATGTACGGAAATCAGTTGCATTCTTATACACTAATAATGAAGCAACAGAAAGACAAATCAAGAAACTGATCCCATTCACAATGGCACCAAGAAGCATAAAATACCTAGGAATAAATCTAACCAAAGATGCAAATATCTGTATGCTGAAAACTATAGAAAGCTTATGAAGGAAATTGAAGAAGTTATAAAGAAATGGAAAAACATTCCGTGCTCATGGATTGGAAGAATAAATATTGTCAAAATGTCAATACTACCCAAAGCTCTCTATACATGCAATGCAATCCCAATCAAAATTGCACCAGCATTCTTCTCGAAACTAGAACATGCAATCCTAAAATTCATATGGAACCACAAAAGGCCCCGAATAGCCAAAGTAATTTTGAAGAAGAAGACCAAAGCAGGAGGCATCACAATCCCAGACTTTAGCCTCTACTACAAAGCTGTCATCATCAAGACAGCATGGTATTGGCACAAAAACAGACACATAGACCAATGCAATAGAATAGAGACTCCAGATTTGGACCCACAAAAGAATGGCCAACTCATCTTTGACAAAGCAGGAAAGAATATCCATGGAAAAAAGACAGTCTCTTTAGCAAATGGTGCTGGGAGAACTGGACAGCAACATGCAGAAGATTGAAACTAGACCACTTTATTACACCATTCACAAAAACAAACTCAGAATGGATAAAGGACCTGAATGTGAGACAGGAAACCATCAAAACCTTAGAGGAGAAAGCAGGAAAACACCTCTCTGACCTCAGCCGTAGCAATCTCTTACTCGACACATCCCCAAAGGCAAGGGAATTAAAAGCAAAAGTGAATTACTGGGACCTTATGAAGATAAAAAGCTTCTGCACAGCAAAGGAAACAACCAACAAAACTAAAAGGCAACCAACAGAATGGGAAAAGATATTTGCAAATGACATATCGGACAAAGGGCTAGTATCCAAAATCTATAAAGAGCTCACCAAACTCCACACCCGAAAAACAAATAACCCAGTGAAGAAATGGGCAGAAAACATGAATAGACACTTCTCTAAAGAAGACATCTGGATGGCCAACAGGCACATGAAAAGATGCTCAACGTCACTCCTCATCAGGGAAATACAAATCAAAACCACACTCAGATATCACCTCACGCCAGAGTGGCCAAAATGAACAAATCAGGAGACTATAGATGCTGGAGAGGATGTGGAGAAATGGGAACACTCTTGCACTGTTGGTGGGAATGCAAATTGGTGCAGTCACTCTGGAAAACCATGTGGAGGTTCCTCAAAATATTAAAAATAGGCCTACCCAATGGCCCAGCAGTAGCACTGCTAGGAATTTACCCAAGGGATACAGGAGTGCTGATGCATAGGGGTACTTGTACCCCAATGTTTATAGCAGCACCCTCAACAATAGCCAAATTATGGAAAGAGCCTAAATGTCCATCAACTGATGAATGGATAAAGAAATTGTGGTTTATATACACAATGGAGTACTACATGGCAATGAGAAAGAATGAAATATGGCATTTTGTAGCAACATGGATGGAACTGGAGAGTGTTATGGCTAAGTGAAATAAGTCATACAGAGAAAGACAGATACCATATGTTTTCACTCTTTTGTGGATCCTGAGAAATTTAACAGAAACCCATGGGCGAGGGGAAGGGGAAAAAAAAAAAAGGAGGTTAGAGTGGGAGAGAGCCAAAGCATAAGAGACTCTTCAAAACTGAGAACAAACTGAGGGTTGATGGGGGGTGGGAGGGAGGGGAGGGTGGGTGATGGGTATTGAGGAGGGCACCTTTTGGGATGAGCACTGGGTGTTGTATGGAAACCAATTTGACAATAAACTTCATATATTGAAAAAAAATAAAAATAAATAAAAAAATGCAAGCCTCAGACAACATCATCATCATCATCATCATAATCATCATCATCATCAACATCATCATCATCATCATCAATATTCTTCCCTATGGATATCCATCTTATTCCTAGAAGGGGTAGTGCTGGGTAGTATAGTGCTAAAAGCAATGAACATTATGTCAGAAATTTTCGAGTTGAGCCTTGGCTCTTCCACTTCACCGTATAAACCAGGGTAATTTGCTTGATCTCTCTAAGCCTCAGGTTTCCCCAACCACAAGGAACCTTATTTCACTTCCCTTACAGGATGAACATAAGAATTTGATGAGAAGATACAAAATACTACCCACTGCTGGTGGGAGTCTAACTGGTGTCACCATCCTGAAGCACAATATTCGTGGAATTAAGAATGCACACCCTCCCACCTGGCAATGCTTTCTGAGATATACACCTCAGGGAAACTCTCTCCTGAGTCTATAAGGAGGCTCATATGAGCGAGTTTATCACAGAACTGTTTCTGAATTTGGAGCTATGCCAGCCTCTGTTACTAGAGGAATGTAACGGTAAAATGTGCCATATGTACACAATGAAATATTACACAGCAGTCAGAAATAAAAAAGTAGATTAAAGATAACAACATGAGTAGATTTCAGAAGCAACGTTAAGTAACAAAACTATAAGCAGGATGAAGTACACAGTACAATTACATTTATACACATTTATAAAACAGCCAAAAAGTGCTCTGTGTTTGTCAAGGATATATACATACTTGTTAAAAATGTCACATCATTCTCTGCTAAAACCTTTCACTTTTTATTCGGAGTAGAAGCCAAAGTCTGCATTTACAATGACCTACAAAGACCTACAGTATGTGTCACTGACCCACCTGCTACTCAGCCTCTGTTTCTCTCTTCCTCCCCCCACTCATATTTCTCTAGCCCCCTAACCATTCTGACCTCCTAACATACCAGGCAAGACCCTACCTCAGGGCCTTTGTACTTGCTGTCCCTATGACCATACCACTTCTAGCCCAGATAGCCCCATTGTTGCTCACTTCACTACATTTGGTAAAAGAACATGTATAGCACAGCTTTCCTTAATCGCCATATATAAAACTACAACCTGCTCCTAACCACACATGCCATTCCTTATCCCCATGCCCTCATTGTCTTCATAGCTCTTGTCACTATTCAAGGTAATATATGTTGTACTTAACTTTTTATTATTTCTTCACACCTAAAGGTATAAGTTCCATGAAAGCAAGACATTTTTATTGTTTGGCTATTGGCTGTATTCCCCACACTACAACTGTGTATTTGTAGAGTGAATAGACGGATCTAAATACAGATATAGAGCATGTAGTGGAAGAGCATCTGTTAAATACACTAAAGAAAGTGCCTCCAGTGAGGAGGAGGAATAAGAATAGAGATCAGGATGAAAGGGTAAATAAAATGCATTGCCAAGGGGCCTGACAGGAAGCAATCATGCTCAGTCCATGACTGAGGGAAGGGTTGATTCCACTCTGTGCATTTCAGATTCAACAAGGAATTGCATGAGATAATGTGGGAGTTAAGTTGAAGGGTAACTGTACCTTGTAATTGTCAGGACATGGAGAACACAGAGAAGAGGGTGGAGAACAAGGGAAGATGGGGCAACCCTCCTACCAGTTCCCTCTGAACCCATTTCCCTTTTCCCAATTCCTCTTTCTCCTTCAGCTCCTTCAACTGTCTCTGGAGTTTCCTTACTGGGCACTAAGGACACTTCAACCATGCTTCTCTCTCTGGGGAACCATCAGCAGCCACCAACCTCCCAACAAAGATACAACAGTGGTTCTTGTCATTTGCTGAATTACAGACCCCTCTGAGGTCAGTCACCTCAAAAAAATGTCCTACACTTTTCTGAAGTCCATTCATAGACGGTGAGCAGGAATCCCAGAGGAGGACCATCTGAAAGGCAGGGTCGGAGATGGGTAAGGCTTTTGATCATTTCTATTTCCCTCAACTGTGTTGTGCAGGGTGGTGCTTGTGCTCTTCCCACATTTACTAAAGACAAGGGACAGTGGGCTACAGACAAATTATGAAGATACCAGAGAAGCAAACCAAAGAACAAAACATGTGGGAATTAAATTAATCACATTTCATTACTCCAACATAAGCAGGCAGAAGAAAAATAAACAGGCAAGCTTATAGAAAAAGAAAGCAAAACAAAGATTGGGTATCCTGAGAGAGCTTACAACAAATCCAGTTTATAACAATACACAAAAATATCATCCTCAAACATTATTTTCAGAAATGCCCTTTCTCTGTTCAGGAATCTACAATTATTCCAATACTTTATATTCAGTCTAGACTCTTTGACCCAGCTGTCAGAGCCCTGCACTAATTCTCCCCCACCCTCAGGCCCATCATCTCCTTACTAACTCAGCTCCTCACATACTCTGACTTACCCGTCTAGGGATAAGACTTTGGCCTGAGCAAGTACCTGTCCTGCCAGGGATGTCCTCCTCACTCCATTCTGTCCACTCTTAATGCTTCTGTCCAGCTTTAATGCTAGGTCTTCTCAACCCTAATCTACAACCTTTCCACCAACATCTCAGAAGCCTTTCCTAAGCCGTCCTGACTGGTCCCCATCTCCAAAGTTCCTCCCCTTCCTGCCAGCACTTACAGCCCATTCTGATGCTCAGCTGAAACTAATTTTCCCATTCTGTCTGCTGGTGTCCTGTGTGTGTCACTTAAATTCATTTAAATTCTGGAGGGTAAGGCCAGGATCCATATACCTCCTTTTTCTGAATCCCACACTCCCACCTCCAAACCTCACTACCCATGACAAGAATCTGCTCATAATTGTACCAAGCAACCATAAGAGGCATGTAAGATGGAGAAAATGAATACATACATGTATTTATTGACTAATATATCTTGAGATTTCCAGAGGAAAGTTTTGTTGTTTTGGGTTGTTTGTTTTTTTGTTTGGAAAGAGAGAAAGGGCCAAACACAGGTATAAACAGAAGACTAGAACATGCATCCATTACCTATTTCAAACACCTTTCCTGAGGTCATTTCCTAATGAGAACCCTGGGTCTGTGATTCTCAGTTTAATTAAGAAGCAGTCTCTCCCAAAGGAGGTCCTTGGTGCAAAGGAAGTGCTGAAGGAAAGGCAAAAGGGTGCCAGGGAGTAAGAAGCCAGCTTGCATGAATTCCATAATACTCTCATCTCCCCTCTTCCATCCCTCATCCTCAGTGTATTTCAGTCTCTGAACTCCTTTCTAACTCCAAAACCAAAGTTCCATTCCAAGTCTTCAAGAAGATCTGTTAAATCTAACAATCTACACACAAAATTGCAGGCTGTTTCCTTTCACAACCAGCCCAACCACTCCCCTTTGTCCTGGAGGTCATTGTGTTTATTCTTCTGTGTCTAGAAGGGTACTCCCCTCACTCTGGGCCTTTCCTTTTACTTATTTATTTAAAAATTCTTAGTGTTTATTTTTAGTTTTGAGATAGAGAGTGAGAGAAAAAAACAAGTGGGTGAGTGGCAGAGAGGCAGGGAGACACAGAATCTGAAGCAGGCTTCAGGCTCTGAGCTGTCAGCACAGAGCCTGATGTGGGGCTTGAACCACAAGCCATGAGATCGTGACCTGAGCTGAAGTCAGACGCTTAACCAACTGAGCTACCCAATTTACTTTGGACCTTTCATTTTTAAAACATTTTTCCAAGGAAATAAGTCCCACTGGTTCCCATGGTTGGTTGCTAACATTCCTGTGAATCATGAATTTGACCCTGTGCCTCCTCCTGAAAAGCCTCAAAGATAGTTTGGATACCAGCTGCTTTGCTAGAAGTTTGATAAAGACTTGAGAGGAAGGCTAATTATGCTGTTAAATAATTATTTCACTTCTCAAAGTTTCAGAGAAGTGGACCTTAAATGTAATATCTCCAGAGATTATATCAATCCTCTGTATCTAAGCACAGCTCCTTTCTCATCTCAAGGTATATGAATACACCAGTCAAACCAGTGGTTTCCAAACAATCAGGTATAAAGCTTTTTAGAAAGGTGAACTTCCCCAGAGTTTCTCAAGTCCTAACTCAAGCAGCCCTGCAACTGAGGTAGGGGGCAGTCATGAATAAAGGAGTGGAGGTTTTGAGTTCAGGGCAAGAGTTTTAAGTAATAGTAAGTGCTGTGTACGTGTACACCAACATGTCCAAAGGTGAAATAGTTCACAATGCATATAAACAGGTAAGCAGAACAAAAGCCACCATGAACACTGCGACTGAGTCTCATACCCAGGGTAGAAGAGATTAGTTTACAAAAACAAATAAAAAATGGAATATTCTCAATTTCTCTGTCTGTTTGGCCTTCTCTTCAAGTCTTTGTCCAATCATAGTCTTCCATTTATCCATTCAATAAATATGCTTATTCTCATTTATTCAGCACTACAGATAAAGCAGAAAAAGCACAGAAATACATGAGTCCAGTCTCAAGCCCCAGATGCCTCAGGAAGGACTGTCAGAAATGTCTGAGATACTCAGAGCTGGAAAAAGAAATGAGCCAGCCAATAGGGAAGACTGACCACACATTTCTGAGGAGCAAAGAATACCTGTCATAACCTCACTTCCCCCAAGTTACAGGTATGAAAGCTCTACATAAATGAGAATTCCAAGGAGTTATATACTTTCTCAACAACTAATAATCTGGAGAGAATGGCTGTTCAACCACCATTCATAAATGTTAGAAATACCCATTTATGTGTGTGAGTTGGGGGCGGGGGGAGGGAGAGGATAGAGAAGGAGAGAATAATGGGGTTGTTCCTGCTGGGAAAGGAAGAGAGACAGAAATCAATTGTAACTATGACATTTTTGGATTCAATTGGGGGTTAGGGGATGGAAGTATAGTAAAATATGGAAACCTGGATAACTAATTCCTCTCAGCAAGAAAACAGGCCATGTACTCCTAGCTTCTGTGTGCTGTTTCTCACTCCAGCTGACAACCACTTAACTCACCGTCCACTCTCAACACTCTGTGATCACCACCCACCCCCTGGGTGAAGAGACTTTACAGCTTGTCTCATGCATAGTCCTGATCTCATTTCCCTTCTCTGTGGGCTCATTACAGAGGTCCTGGGTTATTTTTAAGACTTCAAACACGTGTAATAAAAAAGGGAGTCAGATATAGGAGAAAACTGCTCCCCCTCCTTTCCTCAAGTAGAAAAATAATAGGCCTAAGTAGCAGGGAAGATCTTATTTCATTCATTTATTCATTCATTCAATAAACATTAAACACCTTCTAATGTCACTCCTAGCGCTTGATGTTACAAACACAACTAGGAGAAAAAGGCATGCCCATGCATACATGGCACTCATTGTGTTTAACATATTCTTCTATAATATTCCTGTCCAAAATGTGTAATCTAAATCTGATGATAAAAGCAATCAGTCTACAAAACAACTTTGTACAGAAAGTTGACTTTCTATAAAACAAGTGAGCTTTGCTTTTCAAAACTGTCAATGTCAGGAATGACAGGCTGAGGAACTGTTACAGACTAAATAAAAATAAAAAGACATAACAACAAAATGCAATGCATAACCCTGGAATGTGCCTGAATCATGAACTACTCTAGTAAAAAAAATGGGCAATTAGTAAACTTAGATTATGGACCATATTTCATACACACACACACACACACACACACACACACACACACACACACACATTGGACAGAGTAAGAAATGTGGCAAAATATTAACAATTGGTAAATCCTAGTGAAGAAATAAATGCGTATTTACTATAGTATTCTTGAAACTTTCTGTAGGATTGATATTTTGCAAACTAAAAATGTAGGAAGAAAAAAAAGAATGTCCCAATAGTAAAGGTTATGGATTCCCCTTCCCTGAATGCCCTTTATAAACAAATTTGACATGATTTTTGGTTAGAACCAAATCCCACCCAGAATGATTTAGCCTCAAATCAGTAACTTTAGATCAGAGGATTGGGTGGGAAGATGAAACTCTTTTGTCTTTGATTTACAACCAAAATTGTCAGCAAGCAAAAATGACTGGAAAGACACCACAACCCTGCCTCATGTAAGTACAGTTATATAAACTTCGTACTCTGACATTTTGTGGGACTGATACACACTAATAAACCAGGGCTAGATTTGAACTCTAGAGGCATTAAGGGAACATATGCAGAGGCTGAAGACAGAGAAAAATGGTATCTGGCAAATAAGGTTACCAGGTATATGTGCAAGAATTAGGGATACATGGAGAGAGTGGTGAAAGAGAACCAGATTTGTTGAGCTGCAAGTAATGCACAGATGTTATTTCATTTAACCCCCATAACAACACAATAACATAAGTATTATCATTCCACTTACTGACTGAGATATTAGGCAACTACCATTTAGCCAGTACAAAGAAGAGCTGGAATTTGAACTTGGTTTGTTGTTACTTCAAAGACCATTTTTTTTCTCCTCCAGTACCATACCTCCACAAAGAAACACAATTCGAAGGCATGGCTATTAAAGGAGTATTTGAGCCACTTCTTGCCTTTGTGCACAGGTCACACTCTGCTGATGTCTTCCCTCTCTCCCAAATAGATACTGATGAGCCACTTAGAAGTGCAGGGAGAAAGAAAGAAAGAAAGAAAGAAAGAAAGAAAGAAAGAAAGAAAGAAAGAAAGAAAGAAAGAAAGAGAGAGAGAGAGAGAGAGAGAGAGAGAGAGAGAGAGGGAGAAAGAAAGAAAGAAAGAAAGAAAGAAAGAAAGAAAGAAAGAAAGAAAAGTAGGTGAGGGGGAGATGCCTGGGTGGCTATGTCGGTTAAGCATCCAACTCTTGGTTTTGGCCCAGCTAATGACCTCACAGCTTCATGAGTTCAAGCCCCAAATCAGAAGCCTGCTTGGGATTCTCTCTTTCTGCCTCTATCTCTGCCCCTCTGCAACTCATGCTGTCTCTTTCTTTCTCAAAGTGAATAAATGAACTTTAAAAAAAAAAGTGCTGGGACCATTAAATCTGAATGCTCCATCTAAATCATGTCCTGCTAAAATCTAAACCTAATTGAGGGCATTTTAGATGCCGAGAAAGATTCCAAAGCATCCCATAACCATTCCAATAGTTCCCAGATAAGATTCTACAAGTTTTGTAAAATCCTGCCCACAACATTAGCCTATCTCTTTTTGCTTGGCTTTTAGTGAAAATACAGGATAATAGATCTCTAGATGCCAAATATAAGTCACACTCTTGAGACTTCTTTCATCATCCAATTCTTTCCCCACTCTATTCCAAATCTTTTCTGGTCACTGCCTCCTTCTTAAGAAGAAAAAGAACCATCTTCAGGGCAGCTTAGGGAATTCTAGAGAAGAAAATAAAACCTTGATTTTCATTATGTAAAGAAATATAGGCAGACAGGGGAGCAGACATTTTCTAAAATGGGAGCCCAATGGCAAGAAGATGGTTGCAATTTCCCTGACAACCTAATTCCTTTCAGGTTTGAGCTTTTCAAACCTCAGCCATCACTCATGGCTTCAAGATGCAGCCAGCACACACCATTAGGAAACTTCTGTCACAAAGGACAACCCCAACTGGGACAGAAAAGGGCAGGAGGGTAGATTGCTCCAGTTTAATGAGAGTGGTTTAATGGAACATCTTTTTTTTTTTACTTGTCTTTTTTTCTTTTAAATTTGTTTTAATATTTATTCATTTTTCAGAGATGGATAGAGGCAGAGCATGAACAGGGGAGGGGCAGAGAGAGGGAGACGCAGAATCTGAAGCAGGCTCCAGGCTCTGAGCTGTCAGCACAGAGCCTGATGCAGGGCTCAAACCCATGGGGCTTGAGATCATGATCCCAGCCAATTCTAGCACTTAACCAACAGAGCCACCCAGGTGCACCTAACAAAAACCTCTTTTTAAGCTTCCTATCTCACTTGGCCATTTGCTCTCCAGGTTGGGCTGCCAATGAGGAGCAGACTGGGAATGTTTGCCAGAGAATGGCAATGTCCTCTTATCCTTAACCCAGAAGATCCAGTACCAGAAGAATATCAGTTCAACAGTCACTCCAAAATATGACTAAACCCATTTCAGAAGCAAAACATCAGGGGGATGCTGGAAAAAAGATTTCAGCTATGTCAGATTGATCATTCTGGCTTGGCTATTGTTGACAACAAGACATCTGACCAACTAGAATATATAAAATGGGCATTTGTATCCCCCATGGTGACTCATACCTGTGACCAACTCTGAGCATCGTTAGTATTTATTAATCATCCATGGAAATAAGAGAAAAGACCAATGAACATAAGGCATGAATATAGACCTCTATGGCTACTTTTGGACTCCTTGCTATTTGTTTAAAGTTATGAAGGAATATGAACATGAGAGAAGGAATAATGGGTGTTCTGAACATGCTATTTGTATAGGGAGATCCACAGAGAAGATAAAGGATTGCCTTTCTGTTTTAATTTCAAAAGGAAGAAAATCCAAATTTTGTTAAGAAACAAGGGGGTTGGCAAAGCAGCCTCTTAGGATCCTGATCTTATCCAGGGAAATTGCATAAAAACTTGGAATAAATGCAAGGAATTCTACCTGAACCTCACTGGTTTCAGATATTTGGAAATCACCAGCCTAGCCCTCAATTCAAGTCAGCTGACATGAAGTCATTTGACACTTAGCATCTTGTCCACACTAGTCCTCTATCTAGTAGATTTGTATGGTTTGCAAATACTGCATATCCAGGGCCAGCCACCTGCCATACTCCCTAGTCCACCCTCCTGGTCCATAAAGTTGGTAACTCTAAACAGAGATCCTCTAGACTCTCACTCAGATTCACTCAGCAGTCACCAGAGAGTGTTGCCCTTGAAGCAGGATAAAGCCCTAAACCACATTCTTCCTGATCACTACATGCAGAAGATAACTGAAGTGTGAGTGCTCCTTCTGGAAATGACACTTTCTTCAAGTCTATAAAGACACTTGTACACACACATACGCATATGCACACACACACACACACACACACACACACACACACACACTCCCAACCAACTTGCAGTTTCCTGCTCTCTATTAAGTCCAAACTTCTAAGATTGTATTTCCAAGGCTTTCTTTTCACTGTTGTTCTCCCACTTACTCACACTATTAAACTTTTATGTGGCTCCTACTGCACAAATCTTTCCCCACACATGCATGTCTTGCTGGCATTTACATCAGCTCTCACACAGACTGTCCTCTGCCTAGAATATGCTCCTTCCCAACTCCATTCAGTATGACCCTCCTTCTGGAAACTTCTCTGGTCACAGCTACAGATAGGTATCTGATCTCTCCAGTATGGTCTCCTTGCCCCTTTCTCTTTCCTCGTTAATGTCCAGTGGCATAACTTACTGGCCTAGAACTTTGCATTGGAAGAAAACCCAGTTAGGAAACAGGGTAGAAGGAGTAAGCGCTGAGGTGGAGCCCAGGAGAAGAGCTTTTGTCTAATGAAGTTTTTAGCTTTCCTTTCCTTTCCAGCTGAAGCCTGAGGTGCAAAGAGTTAACTGGTGATATCCAAGATGTACCTCGGGATATACAGCCCAATTTGGTGATATCAGAGATCTAACACAAGAACTAAGGTCCAAGTCTCTTTCACCACAACAAAGTCAAAGTACAAAGGAAGTAACCTAAGTCAGCCAAGAGAATGTACATCATCAGTGACATTCATGATTTACATCAGTGTCATCCTTGTAATGTGTGACAATGGAACAGACAGACAACCCAGAGTTTTACTACTTCCACTGCTTTACTTTATATGTATAATACGTCCTCTAATTGTTTGGCATTAGACAACATGACACAATACTCAAACTGCAATAACTACATTTAAGGCTGGCCTGCAGAATGGAGGAGTGGGACCATAGTCAATTGATGGAATGGGGTGTAGAATAGGATTTCACTGGTTTCAGGTGGATAGGGAAGTATCCATAAAATGCTCTTATATTGTGAACTCCCAGAAAATAATTTTCTGTATTTGCTTCCATTTTTCTTGTACTATGTATACATACTATACAGATGGATTCTGTGTACTTGGGGTTGGATCTAAAGTGAGAATTCAGGTGGTCCCTCAAATCAAAACCACAAAAATCCCAAGTGAGAAAGACTGGATTCAACCTATTAAAGATGAGATTTCAGGGGCGCCTGGGTGGCTTGGTCGGTTAAGCGGCTGACTTCGGCTCAGGTCATGATCTCATGGTCCGTGAGTTCGAGCCCCGCGTCGGGCTCTGTGCTGACAGCTCAGAGCCTGGAGCCTGTTTCAGATTCTGTGTCTCCCCCTCTCTCTTCCCCTCCCCTGTTCATGCTCTGTCTCAAAAATAAATAAACATTTAAAAAAAATTTAAAGATGAGATTTCAATTAAACGTAAATGAATACAAAGACAATTCCAAATTTGCAAATTCAGGCACCACAGTGATACTTTGTGGGAAAAAAAAGCTCAAGCAAAAGAAACATTTTTCTTTCCCTTAATTATCATCACCACAACCATTACCCACAAATTATCATGCACTCAGTTACACACAGTGCAAGACAATGGTGGCAAATACAGAATTCCCCTCTCTGGAAATTGTAGATTACATTTCATGAACACTTCCCCACCTGCCAAAAGAACTAAAAGATACATAAAGTATAAATGAGGAAGTGTATTCCTAAATCAGAAATAAATGCTCAAGACAATGGCATGTCAAGATCCCAGATGGCTTCAGAGTAAAAGTATTAAGGACCTCATTTTCCATTGTGGATGAGACTAGTGAGTATCTTCTGTGTATCATGTGTCACCCTGGGACACCACATAGAAGAGGGAAGAATTACCCCACTTGGCATTATGTATAACTGTTTTCCAGGAAAACATTAGTTCAAGATACATATTCAGCTTGGGCTGAGAAAATCAGAAAGGCCTGAACTTCTGCTTCTAGAGGTCTTCCAAAACCATATGGGCTACCAGAAAGAATCAAAATTAGATTTTCCAAATAGGAATCAAAGATATCTGGAAAATCCAGGAAGGGTGTACAATTAAGTGATTGGAAAGTGATGTGGTACATGAATGTCAATGATTAAAATCAATTTCTTCTCTGCTTCCCTTACAATTGACCACTCTTTCTTCCCAACTCTGAATCCTGTCAACATGAAATACCTAAAAAAAGTTCTCAGGAGAAATCAGTAGAAGGAAATCCATCTGCTTGTCCACCTTATTTTCTAAAAACAAAACAAAACAAAAACAAAACAACAAAATAAAACCCTGCAACATAGGATGACCTTTGTCTATTATGAGCACTGATCCACAATAATTTTTTCTAAGAAGTCATGTTAAGAAGTTTTGTTTTTTTTCCCCTGAGATCTTTCCTTTCCTTGTAAGGATCTGATCCTGAATATCCATCCAGTGATCCCATGCAACACTACATCCTATCTCCACTTTCGTACTAGCAGTTGTGAGTGGTCAGAGGTTATGGCTCCTTCTTCCATGTACTTCCTCCCAATATATACCCTCAGTAATATACTGCATACAAGGTGGCTTAGGAAAGGCTGACTCTCTCTGGTCACCTTACTTCACATCTTTAAATGTGTCCTTGTGTCCTCCACGTAAGTACTCAGCTGTCTCTTTCTCTCTGTCCTCTCTCAACATACTGTGCTTGTTTCCTCTCATAGCCCTAGGTAGCTGCTCCACGCTGTCACTATCTGCCTTGAAAAGTTAATTTGTTTTGCTTTCTTTTGTTGTAGGAAAGACACTAGATCATCTGAGTCATATGAAATTTGTATCCTGCATCAAATTCCTGAGTTCCTGTTCAAATATAGATTCATATGACTTCTCCCTCAAAACTCATCCTCCTTACCCCAGCTCAGGCAACAAATCTACACCACTATTTAAGGGACACTCTTTATCCCTCTTCCTCAGGTCTTTCTATTCTCCACTCTGCTTTGTGATTTCTGGGATAATACAAGAAAAAAAGGAGGAGGATAAAATGAAAATATATTCTAAAAATCATATTTGCCAATTTAGTGCATACATGTGAAGGAATTGGCCTTTCCACATGCTTTTGTTTAAATTAATGTTAAAATGAATCTTCTTCAAGAAGAACATAACACCTATCAATTGATAATGGAGAGAAGTTGCCCAAGAACTAACTGCTAGAGGGACAAGAAAGACAACCTAGAAATCGACATTTGCCACATATAATCAATAAAACAGGTCTTATGCATGGATACTATTATCTGGGCTTCTGGTGCTGGGTACAGCCCATAGTGTACATGGCACTGGGGAGGGTGGAGGGTGGAGAATAGTTTAAGACTCCCAAGGCCTTTAAAGTTAAAGAGTTGCAAATATGTTCTGAGATAACAGCAAACTCTCTTTATCCTCTTGGAAACCCGGGAAGACAGACCTATTTCAGGCTTCTCCTCCAATTCTTTATCAATCAATGAAATATGCCTATCATGTACATGAAATTGATAGAATCCAAGAGAAATAACAGAGACATTAAATGTCAAGGTTATTTAGCAGTCATTTATAACATGTGTGGGACCACAGAGAAGCCTTCTTAAAGTGACTGAAAGACCACTAAGCAGCCACACCCCAGGGGAACTTGGTAATCTTGCCTCCTACAGCCTGACCTGGCCTATAATCAATCCCCACCAGGCAACTTTTTTCAATTAGATAAGAAAGTCAGGGAGGTACCTTCAGCAGTAAAAATAGATATCTAGCTCCTTGAACATCTAGGAAGAAAACAATCATATCCCCTCTGGTGATGGTGGACAACCTTATCATACTAGACCTCTGTTCTGCAAGGTCCACAACAATGTCCTCCCTAAGGAGATAGGACACAGATATTCTCAGAATATCCAGTGAGAAAATGTGGCAAAACATGAAGGAAACAACAGATCCAGGAAGAAGAATCTTCATTCATTCAAGGAACATGTTTAAGTATACTATGTGCTGGGCCCTGTGGGGAAGACAAAGATGAATAAAGCAAGCTGTGTGCCAGGTCAGAAAGGAAAGGCCAGGAAGGAGGGCAGGGCAAAGAGTTGAGAATAACTCTGGAGAAGCACCCAGGATACACCTCCCCTACTTCATAGTTTCCTCAGCAGAGCTGAGAACCTTTCTGGTCTGGAAGAGAATAGAGTATAGGCCTCCAAATCACTCTGACCCCAGGAAACTCACATGCCCTTCCCAAACTCACAAGGCCTCTGGTCTGCACCCCCATCTCCCAATCCACTGTCTAGCTCTGGTGCCATAAAATACCCTCTTCTCAAACCCCACAGGGCTTTCACAGCCAACTGCACTTCGTGCCAAGCCTTCTTCCTCTCTGCCTCTGTCTCAGTTTTCATGTCAACTCTATAAACATGAGAAATTACTTACCCATGTGCTGTTTCTGTATCAGAGGAGAAAGACCTGAGAGACAGTGCAAGACAAACCAAGGGAAAGGAAAGGATCTTGGCCTAGCAGAGTCAGGACTTGAGGTGGATTTTAGAGGTGGCCCTCAGGGAGGTAGGGCAGTGGGGAGGCTAGGCCCTCAGGAAAGCAGAGCTATCAGGAGGCGGGGCCATCAGAGGGCTGGTGTGCCTGGGAGGAGGGCTCATGAGAAGGGTGGGGAACTGTGAAGGAGGTGGATTAGGCAGAATCCTGGAGGAAAGCTAGAAATGGGCAAAGGATGACAAGTGGGACCCTGCATGGGTAAGGAGGTGGACTGAGGGATTAAAAGGAACTTGTTGGAAACTTTGTTGGCCCAAGATCTGCATGTACAAGTAAACAAGTTTTTCAAGGTATGGGGGAGGTCCTGGTTGGCAGAAAGACAGTGTGGGGAGCCACGTGGTACCAGCCTGTGGTGATTTGGAGGCCAGTCCTAGTTTCAGCTAAGGAGCCACTAAGAAGTCTTGTAAACAAGGATAGAAGCACTACCACAGGCACCTCTCAGAATCTCCTGCTAGGTTCCTCTATCAGCACCACACATCCCCACTCCCTCATTCAGCATTCACTTCACTCCAGGATTAAAACTAAAAGGGAATTTGCTTAAGCTTCACCTCAAGGGATTTCCTGACACAGTCACCCAGCATTCATAGCATATTCTAACTTAACATGCATTGAGCATTTTGTTGGAGGAAGTAAAGAAAAAGATATAGTTCCTACCTAGAGAGCTTCCTGCTCTAGACATTCAAAACATAGGGCTTCCAAGATCCTGAAACAATGACCAAAGGACATTTCCAAGAACGTTAATCATCAAACAAAAGCCAAGACTTCTCAGAGATGGAGAAAGTGGGGCCTACTTAAAGACCAAGGGCTGAATGCAGAAATGATGGGCCTAAGAAGCCATTGGTTTCATGGAAAGGGGGCACCACTGTCTTCTCTTGATAGTGCTGAGATTTTCCTAAACCCTAAATTAGGTTCCTTAAACAGTCGGGTGGATGCTAGGAATTTACCCAAGCTATACAGCACGTGTACCCCAATGTTTATAGCAGCACTGTCAACAATAGCCAAATTACAGAAAGAACTTAAATGTCCATCAACTTACAAATGGATAAAGAAGATGTGCTTTATATATACAATGGAATACTACTTGGCAATGAGAAAGAATGAAATCTGGCCATTTGCAGCGATGTGGATGGAACCGGAGAGTATTATGCTAAGTGAAATAAATCAGGCAGAGAAAGACAGATACCATATGTTTTCACTCATATGTGGATCATGAGAAACATAATAGAAGACCATGGGGGAGGGGAAGGGGAAAAAACGTTACAGAGAGGGAGGCAAATGATTAGAAACCCTTGGATACTGAAAACAAGCTGAAGGTTGATGGGGGGTGTAGGAGAGGGGAAAGTGGGTGATGGGCATTGAGGAGGGCACTTGTTGGGATGAGCACTGGGTGTTGTATGGAAACCAATTTGATGATAACCTATATTAAAAAAAAAAAAACACTGGGGTGGAGGTGGAGGGAAGGGAGAGAAGAGTAGCAGCAGGACACTACAGGGACAGAGTATATACTAACTATACTAAGACAGAACGTTGAAATTTGAACAGAAAGAACTTCTACAGATGTCATGAAGAACCTCCAACTGAGGAAAGCCTACAAATCACACTGACCCTGCCCTAACATATCTCCAGTAGGCATGGACCAAAGGCACTAATTAAGCACCTCCTTTGTTCCAGGTGCTATGCTTGGTAGTGGATGAGTGGCCCAGTTAGGACTACAGAGCCAAAATTCGTATAGGCAAAGGAGACAGGCAGGAATTGGAAGGATCGATGTCAGGACAGAACACTGGGGAAGGGAGACCTGGGGGTTTCATTTGTGTCTGTTGCAATATTCCTAGGCTATCTTCTTCTGCCTCAGGCTGGGATTTTTCCCAAATATGCATCTACTTCAGGGGAAGTGCAGGGGGAGGGTCTGTGTATGCTTGTATCAGGTCACAAAAGCAATCTTTACCTTTTTCTCCCTGTGCTATTCACTGTCTTGGGTAGAGGTGGGTGGTTGGGGAAATAATAGGGCCCCCAGACAATTACCAGGTAGTGATAAAACTGTCCCAGGATCCCTCCTTCCCTACCTCCCATAGTCCAGCAGAGGTACTCAGGCAGCCTGAGGGCCCTAAGGCCATGCTTTAAGCTTTACCCAGTATGGGAGGCCAGTTTACCCAGTATGGGAGGCCAGTGTTGGGCCCTTTGGGGCTTGTGCCCCTGGCTCCAACTGAACCCCTTGGGGCCCATCAGTGTCCAAGGCCACATTCTCTATATTCCTTAGCACACTGTTGCCATGGCCTTCCCCCAGCAAGGCTTGGACTTCCCTGGGGTAGGCAGCCTCAAGAATGCCTTCCACCCACCACAGAGTCATACCCAGAACCCTTTTCAGGTCAGGACTGAGCTCTAGTTCCCCTTTTTTTATATCCCAGCGGATTCTATTCCAGTCTGTGCCAATACTGCCAGCCAGGCCCCAGTCCCCAAAGCCCAGCTCCTCCAGGTGGACCTGCTCTGGGTTCTCCCTGCCACCCAGGAGTCTGCCGCAACACTGCTGCCCTTGCTACTGTGCCCCTGGCCCAGCCTCTCACTTCACAATAGACACAGCCACTCTGAAGTCTCTGCCCCTTTCCCCACCAGTGTCCATGCCACATGCCCAGGCCACACTTTTTTCTCTGCGGCCACCAGTGCCACAGCCATGCCACTGCCATGATAGCCCCAATCTCAGTGGTTGCTGTGACCCAGGCTGCACCTACCTGGGAGAAGACAAAGACCATGGGGCCTACATATGTGCGCTTGTGCCATGGAATTCCAGATGACTACAACATCCCAATGTATCAGGCCATCCACACAGGAGTCAAGGCCTACAGCTGGCACACCTCAGGTGCTATAGAGATGCCCACAGTGATGCCCCTGAGCTCCCTGAGCATCCCCAACTGAGCGAGCTGGTGGGGGAGGGGAAGAAGGTGGTATAAGAGGTTGGGCAGTCACAGGTGCTGCAGGGGCCCTGGGCAGCAGGTGGAGGGTGGCCAGGACCCACTCTAGAAAGCACATCCAGGAGAAGCATACCTGTGACTTGCGTGGCAAGGCCTCCACGATGTCTCTCACCTGAGCCAACAATCTGTGGCTTCAAAGAGGAGACCTATCCATGACCAATGTGCCTGCATCACTGCAAGTGCAGGGACCCAGGGAGCTACCACGTGTGCATATAGGACAGGATCGCACAGTGCATGAGCCCTGCAACTGTTCCCACTATGGGATAACTTCTCCCTCAGAATCACCTCAGTAGTCATGTGATCCACAAATGGCCCTTCAAATGAGACCCATGTGGGGTGGAGGAGCAAAGATGGCAGAACAGCATGGAAGTATTTCTCGCGTCCATGAAATACAGCCAGATCAACACTAAACCACCCTGCACACCTAGAAAACTGATTTGAGGGTTAACACAACAATCTGTACAACCTGAATCACAGAACTCAGCAGGTACACAGCACCAAGAGGTGAACTGGTGGAGAGAGAAGCAGCAAAGGGCAGGGAGCTGTGGAGAGAAGATGGAGATGGGGGTGGGGGGATAATACAGGAAAAATACTCTCCCAAAGGCAGCTGGAGAAAAAGTAGAAAGGTGGAAACAGCTGCAGGACTGAACAAAAAAAGGGAGAAAGGAGAAAGGAGAGGGTTTAAATTCCATTAAGACTCTATAAACAGGGGGAGTGCAGAGTCTGAAACTCCATAGCTCGATACCTGGTGGTGCTCTGATGAGATGGGTGAATCCCCAGAAGCTGAGTGAAGTCTGGGGTCT
This sequence comes from Acinonyx jubatus, assembly GCF_027475565.1. Taxonomy (NCBI): domain Eukaryota; kingdom Metazoa; phylum Chordata; class Mammalia; order Carnivora; family Felidae; genus Acinonyx; species Acinonyx jubatus. The sequence goes on from NC_069387.1 coordinate 53,714,130, forward strand.
TTGGGCCACATGGGAGAGGCAGTTCCCCTGCTGGAAGGACATCTGGTAGAGGCTGGGTGGTTTCCCACAGGCAAGGCCCCAGTGGACCCGGGAGAACAACCACATTAGCTGGTGCTGGAACAAGGTTGCTGGGGTGAAGTCTGGTACCAGATGTGTGTTGTGACTTGCCATAATCCCTGAAATGCTGCTGCTACATGATCACATGAACTTTTTCTGGGGAGGGCTAGCACCAGCCACAGTCTCTGGGCATCAGCAGTAGCACAGTCCTGTGAACATTCCTAGGTGCAGCCAGCACCTGGCCATTGCTCAGTGAGACTCTCCTGGAGAGAGGCAGAACAGGGCAAAGCCACAGTCCCTCAGAAGTTTGAGGATGGGAAAAACAGCCGCATCTGAGACAAAACTCAGGATGGATGTGCTGCCTGGGGCTTGGTCACAAACGGTGTAAAAGTAGGGAGTGGACTGAAGCCAGAGACAAAGGTCAGGTGTGCAATTGCTGAGCTGGGATGACAGAGTTCCATTACTAGAGACTGGGTAGATGGGTGACGCCATTTTCACCACTCCTGTGCATGTGCATACACACCCACAAGCGCCACAACAATCCATCACAGTAAGATAAACAGAGCCATCTAGTGGAGATCAGAGCCATTACACTAAGCCCTGCACAAATGGGCCAAACTCGCTCTTCAGGAACACAAGTCTCTCTGCCTGCTTAGTGTACTGAATATAAATTGCTGCATAGTTTAACTTCTAGTGGAAAACAAAGTAATTTCAATCATATTTCAGTCTGTTCACTCATCCATCTATTTAAATTTCTTTTTTACCTCTCTCTTTTTCGAGTATTTCCTTTTTCTTGAATACAGAAAGAGAAAATCTCTATTTTTATTTTCAATTTTTATTGAAAATATTTTTAAAAATTTTTTCAACTATATTTTTTTTACTTTTTTTGTAAATTATTAAAATTCCATTTACTTACATCATTTCATTTTATTCTATTTCAGTGTATTCATTTTTTTAAATTTTCAAACAATTTCCTCTTTTTTTTCTCTTTTCTCTCTAATCTATCGAGCCCCTCAATACCCAGGCAAAAACACACCTAGGATTTAGTGTCATTTATTTGATTTGTGTGTGTGTCTGTGTGCGTGTGTGTGCGTTTTAATTTTTAATTTTAACTTTTTTATTTTAATTTTTTAATTTTAATTTTTTACCTCATTAATTCTTTTCTTCCTTCAAAATGATGAAACAAAGAAATATACCCAAAAAGAAAGAGCAGGAAGAAACGACAGCCAGGGACTTAACCAACACATGTACAAGCAAGATGTCTGAACCAGAATTTAGAATCATGATAATAAGAATACTAGCTGGAGTCAAAAATAGATTAGAATCCCTCTCTGTGGAGATAAAAGAAGTAAAAGCTGGTCAAGATGAAATAAAAAATGTTGTAAATGAGCTTCATTCTTGAATGGATGCCATGGCAGCAAGGATAGATGAGGCAGAGCAGAAAAACAGCGATACAGAGGACAAACTTATGGAGAATAATTAAACAGAAAAAAAGGTGGAGACTAAGGCAAAAGGGTATGATTTAAGGATTAGAGAAATCACTGACTCATTAAAAAGGAACACCATCAGAATCATAGGGGTCCGAGAAGAAGAAGAGAGAGAAAAAGGGGTAGAAGGTTATGTGAGCAAATCATAGTGAAAAATATTCCTAGCCTGGGGAAAGAGACAGACATCAAAATCCAGGAAGCACAGAGGACTCCCATCAGATTCAACAGAAACCCACCATCAACAAGGCATATCATAGTGAAATTCACAAAATACAAGGATTCTCTCAGGCAAGGAGAGAATCATGAAAGCAGCAAGGGAAAAAAAGTCCTTAACCTACAAGGGAAGACAGATCAGGTTTGCAGCAGACCTATCCACAGAAACTTGGCAGGCCAGAAAGGAGTGGAAGGATATATTCAATGTGCTGAATCAGAAAAATATTCAGCCAAGAATTCTTTATCAAGCAAGGCTGCCATTCAAAATAGAAGGAGAGATTAAAAGATTCCCGGACAAACAAAAATTAAAGGAGCTTGTGACCACTAAACCAGCTATGCAAGTAATTTTAACAGAGACTTTCTGAGGGGAGAAAAGAAAAATACATACATACATGCATGCATGCATACATACATACATACATACCAAAACCAACAAAGACTAGAAAGGACCAGAGAACACCACCAGACACTCAAACTCTACAAGCAACATAATGGCAATAAATTCATACCTTTCAGTACTCACTCTAAACATAAATGGTTTAAATGTTCCAATCAAAAGACATAGGGTGAAAGAATGGATAGGAAAACAAGATCCATCCATATGCCGTTTACAAGAGACCCACTTTAGACCTAACAACACCTTCAGATTGAAAGTAAGGGGATGGAGAACCATCTATCATGCCAATTGTCAGCAAAAGAAAGCCAGAATAGCCATACTTAATCAGACAATCTAGACTTTAAAATAAAGACTGTAACAAGAGATAAGGGAGGGAATTATATCATAATTAAGGGGTCTATCCACCAAGAAGACCTAACAATTATAAACATTTATGCACCAAATGTGTAAGGACCTAAATATATAAATCAGTTAATCAAACACACACAAAAACTCATTGATAATAATACCATAATAGTAGGGGGCTTCAACATCCTACTTACAACAATGGACAGATCATCTAATCAGAAATTCAATAAGGAAACAATAGTTTTGAATGACACACTGGACCAGATGGACGTAACAGATATATTCAGAACATTTCATCCTAAAGCAGCAGAATATACATTCTTCTCCATTACACATGGAACGTTCTCCAGAACTGACCACATACTGGGACACAAATCAGCCCTCAACAAGTACAAAAAGATCGAGATCATACCGTACACATTTTTAGACCACAATGCTATGAAACTCAAAACCAACCACAAGAAAAAATTTGGAAAGGTAACAAATACTTGGAGACTAAGTAACATCTTACTAAAGAATGAATGGGCTAGACAAGAAGTTAAAGAGGAAATAATAAAGTACACAGAAGCCAATGAAAACGATAATACCACGGCCCCAAATCTCTGGGACACAGCAAAGGAAGTCATAAGAGGAAAGTATATAGCAATCCAGGACTTCCTAAAGAAGGAAAAAAGGTATCAGATACACAAGCTAACCTAACCTTAAAGACCTGGAAAAACAACAGCAAATAAAACCCAAAACCAGCAAAAGACAGGAAATAACAAATATTAGAGCAGAAATTAATGCTATAAAAAAAAAAAAACAGGAGAACAGATCAATGAAACCAAAAGCTGTTTCTTTGAAAGAATTAGCAAATTGATAAACCACTAGCCAGTTTGATCAAAAATAAAAAGGAAAGGACCCAAATAAATAAAATCAAGAATGAAAGAGGAGAGATCACAACCAACACAGCAGAAATAAAAACAATAAAAGAATATTATGAGCAATTATATGCCAATAAAATGGGCAATATGGAAGAAATGGACAAATTCCTAGAAACATGTACACTACCAAAACTGAAACAGGAAGAAACAGAAAATTTGAACAGACCCATATCCAGTAAGGAAATAGAATTAATCAAAAATCTCCCGAAAATCAAGAGTCCAGGGCCAGATAGCTTTCCAGGGGAATTCTACCAAACATTTAAGGAAGAGTTAACACCTATTCTCTTGAAGCTGTTTCAAAAAATAGAAATGGAAGGAAAACTTCCAAACTCTTTCTATGAAGCCAGCATTACCTTGAATCCAAAACCAGAAAAAAGACCCTACTTAAAAGGAGAACTACAGACAAATTTCCCTGAAGAACATGAACGCAAACATCCTTAACAAGATACTAGCCAACTGCATTCAACACTACATTAAAAAATTTTTCACCACGACTAAGGGGGATTTATACCTGGGATTCAGGCCTGATTCAATGTCTGCAAAACAATCACTGTGATTCATCACATCAATAAAATAAAGGACAAGCAAGACATTATCTTCTCAATAGATGCAGAGAAATCATTTGACAAAATACAGCATCCTTTCTTGGTAAAAACCCTCAAGAAAGTAGGGACAGAAGGATCATACCTCAAGATCATAAAAGCCATATATGAAAGACCCAATGCTAATATCAACCTCAATGGGGAAAAACTGAGAGCTTTTCCCCTAAGGTCAGGGACAAGACAGGGATGTCCACTATTATCCAAAACAATATTGGAAGTCTTAGGCTCAGTCATCAGACAACACAAAGAAATAAAAGTCATCCATATCGGCCAGGAGGAGGTCAAACATTCACTCTTCACAGATGACATGATATGCTATGTGGAAAACCCAAAAGATGCCACCAGAAAACTTCTAAAACAGATCCATGAATTCCATAATATTGCAGTATATAAAATCAATGCACAGAAATCAGTTGCATTCCTATACACCAACAATGAAGCAACAGAAAGAGAAATCAAGGAATCAATCCCATTTACAACTGCACCAAAAACTATAAAATACGTAGGAATAAACCTAACCAAAGAAGCGAATAATCTACACAATGAAAACTATAAAGCTTTATGAAACAAACTGAAGAAGACAAAAAAAAAAATGGAAAAATATTCCATGTTCCTGGATAGGAAGAACAAATATGGTTAAAATGTCACTACTACCCAAAGCAACCTACATATTCAATGCAATCCCCATCAAAGTAACACCAGCATTCTTAACAGAGCTAGAACAAATAATCCTAAAACTTGTGTGGAACCAGAAAAGATCCCTAATAGCCAAAGCAATCTTGAAAAGGAAAACCAAAGCAGGAGGCATCTCAATCCCAGACTTCAAGCTGTATTACAACGCTGTAATCATTAAGACAGTATGGTACTGGCAAAAAAAACCAGACACTCGGGTCAATGGAACAGAATAGAGAACCCAGAAATGGACCAACAAACGTATGGCCAACTAATCTTTGACAAAGCAGGAAAAAATATCCAGTGGAATAAAGACAGGCTCTTCATCAAGTAGTGGTGGGAAAATTGGATAGTGACATGCAGAAGAATGGGCCTGGACCACTTTCTTACACCATATACAAAAATAAACTCAAAATGGATGAGAGACCTCAATATAAGACAGTAAGCCATCAAAATCTTTGAGGAGAAAGTAGACAAAAACCTCTTTGACCTCAGCCGCAGCAACTTTTTACTCAACACATCTACAGAGACAAGGAAAACAAAAGCAAAAATAAACTATTGGGACCTCATCAAAATAAAAATCTGCTGTAATGCGAAGGAAACAATCAGCCAAACTGAAAGGCAACTGATGGAATGGGAGAAGATATTTGCAAATGACATATCAGATAAAGGATTAGTATCCAAAATCTATAAAGAACTTACCCAACTCAACACCCAAAAAACAAATAATCCAGTGAAGAAATGGGCAAAAGGCATGAATAGACACTTCTCCAAAGAAGACATCCTGATGGCAGCCTACACATGAAAAATTGCTCAACATCACTCATCATCAGGAAAATACAAATCAAAACCACAATGAGATACCACCTGACACCTGTCAAAATGGCTAACATGAACAACTCAGGCAACAACAGGTGTTGGTGAGGATGCAGAGAAAGAGGATCTCTTTTGCACTGCTGGTAGGATTGCGAACTGATGCAGCCACTCTGGAAAACAGTATGGACATTCCTCAAAAAATTAAAAATAGAACTACCATACAACCTAGCAATTTCACTACTAGGTATTTATCCAAGGGATCTAGGTATGCTGTTTCGAAGGGACACATACACCCCAACGTTTATATCAGCACTATTGAAAAAGCCAAAGTATGGAAAGAGCCCAAATGTCCATTGATGAATGAATGGATAAAGAAGATGTGATACACACACACACACACACACACACACACACACACACACACACACAATGGAGTATTACTCGGCAATAAAAAAAAGAATGAAATCTTGCCATTTGCAACTAGATAGATGGAACTAGAGGGTATTATGCTAAGCAAAATTAGTCAGTCAGAAAATGACAAATATCATGACTTCACTCATATGAAGACTTTAAGATACAAAACAGATGAACATAAGGGAAGGGAATAAAAAATAGTATAAAAACATGAAGGGGGACGAAACCTAAGAAACTCATAAATATGGAGAACAAACAGAGGGTTACTGGAGGGATTGCAGGAAGTGGGTGGGCTAAATGGGTAAGGGGCATTAAGGGATCTACTCCTGAAATCATTGTTGCACTATATGCTAACTAACTTGGATGTAGATTTTTTTAAAAAAAATAATTAAATTTAAAAAGAGAGAGATAGAAAAAAAAAAGATCATGCCCTTCCTGAGAGTTCTGACTTATCTGATCCTCTCCTCCCCATTTTCCTGATCTTTCCTAAATAAATGAGTATCATTCTCCTTGTCTCCTAGGACACCTACTAGACTTCTATGTCTTTCTCCATATTCCTTTGGTCATTGCCAGCCTCCTATCATCTGAATCATGGGCCCGGGTCCAGGTACCCTTTACCAACTCATCTCACAAACATTTGCAAGAGAGCGCCCACAGTGCTGTGCCTCCCTGTGTTAGGTCTCAGCCTCATCTCACCAACTTCAAGGAGCTTTTGCAGGACAGGGCCCCTGCTCCTCCCTCTGGGTCTCCCCTGGGTGCCCAGCACAGAGAGAGTAGAGTGTGTGACTCACTGATTCTGCTCCCTTGGAGAAAGGAGAAAACTGAGAAAGAAACCTGAAGAGGGACATCATCTGACACTACACTAGCCTGTGAGGTTTAGTGTCAGCGAAAGAGGCAGCTAGAGGGAATCCATCTCTAATGGGCCATTCCTTTCCTTTAGAAGTCCCAGGGTGCCAGTGTGTGTGTGTGTGTGTGTGTGTGTGTGTGTGTGTGTGTGTGTGTGTTTCTTCACACACACTTAACAACACGCATGGAGGGGAGAGGAAGAAGTGGGTCTGAGGCTCCAGGAGTCCAGGTATTTCAGAAGCTGGACTCCCAGACCATCTGCAGCCCCAGCAGACACAGTCTCATGACTGCGGGCAGAGGGTGGTCAGCGCTACCACCAAAGGTGAATGCAGGCTGGAATTTGGGCATCCTCCATCCTCCCTGGGTTGGAATTTCCTCTGTCCAGTGCACAATTCACATGATTTCCTATGTTCTGTGGTTCAGTCCAGGTGCCACCCTCCCTTCTTGTCCACACTCATGGGCATTTCCTGTGTTCAGAGCTTAGAGCACTTGTTAGGTTCCACCATATGAAATTTCTGACACTTAGTTTTGTCTTCTACAGTCTATTACTTTAGTTCTTCCCTCTTCCAAACATATTTTTTACTTCAGGCTAAGGAGACAGGGGAGCAGACTGAGGAAAGGCAAATAGTAAGAGCTAATATTTATTGCATGCTTACTATGTGCTGAGTATGTTGTATCCTTACCACAGTGCTAATTCTCACTACAGTCTCAGGAATTATTTCCTTCAACCCCTGCAATTATTTCCCACCTTTTACAGGTGAGTGAGTCCAGGTGAAGAGGCTGCATGAAGAGGAACAGGGCTTGGATTCCAGCTCAGCCCAAGACCTCCTGCTTCACTACTGTCCCGCCACCCAACCAGGGAAGTCCTGGAAGAGACTGGGAGTCAGAAGGCAATGCCTGCAGCTTCACAACAGGAAGGGGGAGGAGAAAACAGGTCAAACTGAAACTCTGGAAGGGCCAGAAGAACCCCCATGGAAGGGCTGGGAGAAAGGCCAAGGACCACTCCTGAAACCTGATAGGAGAAAGGCCAGTCCAAGTAAAAGCCAGGGCAGAAATACACCTAGGGCAGAGATGGGAATGGGAGTTGGAGGAAGCCAGGGGAAGAGCACAAGACAGAGGAAGGAGGACCTGCAGGGGGAGGCCAAAATGGAGGTGACTTGGAGGAACCAGGCTACAGAGTCCAGGACAGCAGGAGGGAGCAATAGCAGAGGTATGGGGGAGAAAAGATAAAATCCAGGTGAAAGTGTGGAAAGCAGGAGGCAGGGAGAGACTCTGGAAGGGATGTGGGAATGAGGCAAATACAGAAACCCAGGGTAGAGGCAGCTTGTGGAGAGGGGGGAGTCAGGGTCAGCCTGGAGAAGGGAAAGAAGATGGGGGAGGGGGTGGGCCTGGAGAAGGAATGAAGGAAGGGACTCATGCACGAGTGCATGCACACACACACACACACACACACACACACACACACACAGCCTCCAAGGAAAGGGAGCAATTGTATGGTCATTGTCTCTGAAGACCAAGGGAGCACCCCAGCCCCAGCAAACCAAAACCTGGTGGGTATTTGGAGCTGATGAGATAAAGGGCCTCAGGACTCAGAGGAGGGGAGGAGAGAGGGAGATCATGAGGCAGTGTGTGTGTGTCCTTCTTATGTGGCAGGCCTGTGGGTGTCTGTGAATGTGGGCATGTGAGTGCGTCTGCTCCAGGAGCACTGTGTGCCCGCTGGACTCTGTGTCTGTTGGCCCTCTGGTTCTTCATGAGGGTTTCTCCCATAAGTGCAATCACTGCATGGTTTACAATAGTTCTGGGCTCTCTGGGCATAGCTCTTTGCCAATTTACCACTGCCTCCTTGTCAGGACCTCAGCGAGGGCAGATGGAGCCAGTGGAGGGAGAGAGACAGACAGTGATGCTGGGTAGTCAGGGCTCACTGAAAACCCCAGTCTTCCTGCAGACATGTGCATGCACACTCACACACATAACAAACACAATAAACAACCTTGCACTCACACTTCCCTGCACCTATAGCAGACAAAAAATATATATACACACACACACACACACATACACACACACACACACAAAACTGAGACACCAGTCACACGTGACCACAAGGAGACTCACAACTGAACAAAATCAGTCAAACATACCACTGTGCCAATAGTCTACACAGATGGAAAGCCAAGAGCTGGGGTTACAAAGCCCCTTGACACAAAGCAAACTGGATGTACAGCTTCTCCCCCTTAATAAACACACACACAGAAGGCATGAAAACTGGGGTATACACTTCTCCAGACAATTGGGTGCATACACATCACTGACCAAACATCTCAGGGCACCCTCCAGTGGGCCCCAACACATCTCCCAGCAAATTCAGAACACCCACCCTGGCCATAAGATCTGCTCCTCTCCACTCTCCTTCATGCTGGTTCCCAATCCAGCTGTTTATTCCAGGCCAGCAAAGCTGTCTCCTGCCTGCCTTATGGTTTGCTCATCCTGCTTCAGAAGCAACAGAAGGAATTTCTCTTCTTATTTTCCTCCTCCATCCCATGCCTTGTTGGATTTCTTCCTCTACACCCCACTCATGAGTCCCCTCCCCCAGGTAGCCTTTCCTGATAAACTAACTGGCCCTGATTCTGAATTTGCCCTTGTCTTTGGCACTTGGTGGTCTGTGCTGGGTGAGTGTAATCAGCTAGTTTGCATATCAGTTAGCAGGGAGAGACTGTAAGCTTCCCAAGGACAGGACTGGTCCCAGTATCTCAGGCAAATGCAGTTCTCCCCCTCCAGTACCAGGCTGGGAATGTTCCCGGAAGCACTACTACCTGATTTCACAGAGAGGAACATTAACCTGGGCTCCAGCAGCCACAAGGAATGTCTCATCTGTCACCTGCTGCAAACGTCTCCTTCACAATGACCTTTCAGAGCCATTTTGGAGGAGGGCACACCTTCCACTGCATCTTCCCATATTCACCTTGTATTTAATCAGAAATACTGCTTCCCAGCTGGGTCCTCACCTTATTCTCAAGCCTCAGAAAAAAAAAACTTGGCAGTTTTTAAAAATCATATCCACCCCAAGGACAAGCATGTGCCTCTGGTGAGGATGCTCAGAGCTGTGCTGCAGGCTGTGAAGGCGATTCCCACAGAGGATGCCAGGTGACCAGGCACCTGCAGCAGCAATTGTAAGCGCTCCTGTGAAGATGGTTGCATGGAATAGGTTCATTGTACTTAAAACAAGAGAGACACATGGTCACCCTAAAAAGCACTCACTGACCTCCTCCCCACCTCCCCACAGGGTTGGTTCATTCCAGTCCAGCGTCTCTGAGGAGACAGGTGCCATGCTTTGTCCCCCCTTTCCCTTCATCTGCTTCTCAACAGCCTGTCTCTCTCTCTCTCTGCACCTCTGTCCCTCCTGCAGTGAGAGGTGCCCTCCCTCTTCCTGTCCTCTGCACACCCACCTCCAACATATTCTTTCTCCTCCTCTGTCTCCTTCTGTTTTCTGTCCATCTCTCTTGTTCATGCTCCACTCTCACTTTCCCTCCCTCTGATGTCAGTCAGGGCTCTGTCATTTCTTCTCCATCTCAGTCTTCCTCTAACTCACATCTTGTTTCTGTTCTCCCCCCTCCACCTCCACTGCTCAGAGCAATCTTGCAGAGGGAGGGTGTGGGGTCTCCTTCAGCACCAGAGGACTCTGCCATTTTGTATGGAGCTATGAATTGTTGTGTTACACACACACACACACACACACACACACACACACACACACACACACACAACAGCAGCAGCAGCAGCAGCAGCAGCAGCAGCAGCAGCAGAGCCCTTGACTCAGAGTCTGCATCCCACCTCTGCAACCTCTACCTGCCCCTTCTCACTGCCTCCCCCTCTGGTCTCCACCTCCTCTTTTCCCTTCTCTGTCTCCCTTTCCCTCCCTCTCTGTGTTCACTTCCCTGGCTGCCTCCTCAGTCCTGGACCCGGGTGCATGGATCTGTGTTTTGCTTTTGGTCCATGGCTGTTGGGCCCCTTGAACCTGAGTCCAACTCCTGTCTCTGAACCCCTGTGTCTCTCTACTCTCTCTGGCCTCTCAGAGTCTCTCTGTGTGTGTCTTGGAAATTTCTCTCTGCTCTCTTGATGCTCTCTTCCCTCTCTTCTGTCTCTGAGTCTGACTGCCTGTCTCTCCGTTCCACTGACCACTGTCTCTGTTAACTCTGTGTCTTGGTCTCTTGGACACTCAAGGTGCTAGAACTGGATCTGCCTTACTAGTCCCAACTGTTGGACTTGGCTTGAATTTACTGAGCCCTACTGTCCCCATCCCTGTGTCCATCTCTCCCCTTTTGTGCACCCTCCCCCTGTTGCCCTGGAATTCCAGAGGTGGGCTGGCTCAGAAGGCACAGAGATGAGGGCAGCCCTTTGTGTGGAAGGTGGTCTGTGCCAGGTTAGGATGCACTTCCAGCCCTGACTGCAGCACTCTGATTCTCACAGAACGTTCCCAAGGACTCCAGATACAGGTCACTTCCCTCCTGCTATGCTGGCCTGACAGGCCTTGAGTCTGGGCCTTCCCCTCCCAAATCCTTCCACTGGGAGCCACTGGAAATTCTGGAAGGGGACTCCAAGTTCCCTTGTCCAGGGATCTACATGAATGGATTATTCTGCTAGAAAAGGGGTGAGGAGGGTCAGGAGACCCTGTGCAGGTTATTTGTCAAAGGGGTGGGAGATGTGCAGAACAGAAAGTCTGAGAGTTTTGCCTCTGCATCCTGGACAAGAATGGCCCAGTGGTTCCGTGCACCCCTCAGACAAGCCCACATGGGTCAATCAGTTGAGAGAGGAGATGGGGCTGGGCTTCAAATATGGGAAGGGAAGAGAAAATATGTGTGTCCCTCTTTTATCTCTTCATGGCACATGTAACCCTTCTTGGACACAGGAAGCTCTCAATAAAGTCATTGGCTCATATTTCACAACCAAAACAGTGCCTTAAATAGTGGAAATCAAGCCCTTTAAATAATCCTTCCCACTCCACCCCCTCTCACTGACCTCCAACAAGTCAATATCTGCCCCTAGGACAGTTTGCCTTGACAAGACTTCCAGACAACCCAGTAAGCATTGGACCCCAGCTCAAATCCCAGTCATTCCAACCCCTCCTACTCAGTCATTTACCTGGTGACCTTCCCTCCTCCTCTCCCTGCTTGCCACTCAATGCAACTTGGCCCCCAGCGTGTCTGCCCAAAGACAGACAGTCACTAATGAGCAATGAACACTGGAAGGGGAGGGTCAAGGGCAGCCTGGTGGGTGGGAGGGGATTCCAGAGCTAGCAGATAAGGAGTCCTGTCAGCATCTGTCAAATATGCCATCTCCCTCCAGCATCCCTGTCTCTTGTCTCCTGGCTCCTGCTAATCCACCTCCCTGCTGAGGCTGATGGAGTGAGTTCAGGAGCAAATTTGCAGAAGCCTAAACATATAATGCCTGGTCTGCTCCAGACTTGTGTTCTCCAGGACTGTAACTATTCCCTTCAGTCTTTCTTTGAAAACTCCAAAATTCTGGGAAGCTGAAGTTGTAGATGGAACCCAAGGAGGAAGAGCAATTTCTCTCTTTGCTCAATATCTTGATCTCAACCCCTGGTCTCCACCACATAAACCCAATAGTAGAGCTTAAATCTTCAGGCAATGGCAAAGAGGATGAAATCTCAGGATGACTATACCAGCCTTAAGGAGATTGTGAGTGTGTCCAGAAACCACAGGAGATGGTGGTAAAGATGAGGTTAGAGAACCAAAATTCCCTTTTCCTAATATAGACAATTTCCACCATTGGGCAAAGGACTTGGAAGGAGGACTTGAGCAGAAACTTCTCAGGAAAGACCTGCGATGGGCTTGGTGACCACAAGAGGGCGGCAGAGAACAGCTCTCCCTGCAGAGCCAGTCCTGGGCCCTGAGCCCTGGGCCCAGGGATAAGGCTGGGCTGCCCAGCCTGGAGGAGTCCTTGGCTCCAGCATGAACCCATGAATTTCAAAATTCAGGAAACTCCTCTTACAGCCTTTCCACTCAAATCAATTATTCCCTTTGGCCCCTGAAATGCCATCACCCATCCAGTCCCCTTCCCTTTTCTGGTCCCCCTGACTTGGGCTGCTGGCACAGAAGGGCCACATGGCTTTTCCTTTATGGTTGTTCAGCAGGTGACATCCCAGCTCTCAGAGGTGAGGCTTCACAGGGTCCCACCTGATGGCTAGAGCCAGAACCGGATCCATGTTTTCTTGATTCCCAATCCAGGGGTCTTCCCATCTGTGCTGACTGCTGCTCCTAACAGAAAAGCACACTTCATAGGCCCCAGTGGGAAGGCTGCTCACAGCCTTGGATTAAGAAACCCATCAAAACTGCACCCTTTCCCATGTGACACATGTTTACATACATGACTTGTGCACACAGGACTGTTAACCACAGAGCACAGACACATACACCACAAACACCGTGCTGTGCACACCCTTACCCTCAGCACACACACCCCTCTGCCCCTCAGAGTCTCACGGCCCCTGCCACTCTCTTCCTACTTCCTGAGCTGCAAGAGAAACTTCTCTTCATTGGTTATTTTCTCTTTGTCCTGTGTTTCCAGAGGCTCTTCAGAGTTATAGACAGAAAGGCGCTTTTCCTGTTCCAATCTTGTTCCTTCCCTCCACAGCCCTGTACACATGGAGAGGAGGGGCCATCCAGGGTCTTCGTGTCTCTCTTCCCAGGGATCCTCTCTCTCAGGCCCTTCAATGCTCCTTGCCCCTCCCATCCCTCTTCTGACCTACTGACTCCTCCTCCAGATCCTTCTTGCTGCCACTGACCCTCTTTTAACCTCAAAAGCTGGGTCTACTAGGGAGGTGAGCACTGAAAGGAGAGAGAAGGAAGAATAGGAGGGACAGGGAAGAAAACCTAACTGCAGACCAAGGGAAGGCTCTGTCCTGTTCCCTTTACCCTCAGCTGGGAACTTCTGGCTTGAGTATGACCCAGTGTTCTGACTAGCCTTACTTCCTCGCCTCTCCTGGGAGCTAAGCTGAGGCAGTGATAGTAACTAGATTGAATGCATTGACTCCGTGGAATGGGGCAATTTGGGGGGGGGGGGGTACATGTGCAAACTTGTGAACTGAAGGGTGAATGTGTGCATGCAGGCATGCCACACACCACTGAACTCCCCCCCCCCCCCACATACACACACACATGAACTCCCTGCCATTCCCGAATCCAGGACTCCTTCCTTATAAAAACAGACAAGGAAAATATGCCAAGCTTTCCGACACCTTATTCCAACTTTCCTCTCATGGGGGAAACCTGAAAAGACAAAACCCTCTCCTTTTCTTTCCCTCTCCCCATGTGCCTCCTTGTCCACTCTAGTGTTTGCATTTTCTCCTAGACCTTCTGGGTGCAGCCCCCACACAACTTCCCCAAAATGGAAGAGGCAGCAGACAGAGCCTCCTCCTTGCTTAGGATTGAGACAAATGCCAGTCACCTTTAGGGGCTCTAATGGTGCCCATTCTGTTATAAATTCTTGACGTCAAAATCATTCTGATGTTATCAGATACAGAAATGAGCATACCAGGTAGCAGGGGAAAAACTTATAAGGCAACCAGATGACAGAGACAGGAATTGTCTTCATTTTCCAGAGCCAAGCCCCATGGGGCTGGAGCCACACACAGCATTACGGTTTAATTTAACTCAGTAAGGTGGGTGGCAGCAAAAGAGGCAAAGGAGAAATGGTACCTCAGAGGGATGGTGCCTGGACATGCTCCCACCCTGCAACCACAGATCCAGGACTCCTGGCCAAGATGTCCAAGCAGTGACAGGGGAAACAGAGGGGTGATGGTCAGGAGGATCAGTGATTCTGAGCCCCCAATAATGGGTGCTGGGTTGGGTGGTCAGGATGGAGGAGGAGGTATCATCATGGGGCTTATGAGAGACTGGGATTTGGGTGCCTGGAGAGAAAACGGCTTCAAAGGGACTCTGGGTGAGACCAGAAGGACTCAGGCTGATTGAGACAAACACTGCCTCCCCTCTTCCCTCCCCAATATACCCACTCTACAGAAGACAATAACAAGGGCCATGATGGAACTCAGCTTCCCCTCCCCCCAGCACCTGTGAATCCTGAAGCCTAAGCAGAGAGAGTTCTCCAGGGTGTGAACCACTCTGTCCCATGGTCTTCATCTCCACAGACCCAGTGGGGCAGGAGAGAGGAGGATGGAGGAGAACCTGAGGTAGAACTGCCCTCCCTCAGAACCTTCCTCACAGGGTCCTTCCTCTGGCCTCCTTCCCATCTGCAGTTCTTATGGGCATATGGTGGTTCTCTCCACTTCCGGTGGAGACTTACCAGATTAGCATCTTGCCCATAGCCACACTCAGACTGGAGTAGGGAAGGCTGAGGAAACTGGGCTTTTCTGAATAGGCACAATGAGCTGAGCATGATGAGATCAGGGAGCCTGGGGAAGGGGGAGGAGCCATTCACTGGGACCCAAGGCATTGTAAAATTGGGCAACTGTCACAAGTAGTGGCATCCCAATACACTTTGGAATTTACTGGGAAGTTCTCAGGTCAGATATCACCTCCTCCTGCTTTGTTTCAGATTGTTTCCCTTTTAGGGCACTTTTGGGGAGGGAGGTTTGAGACTTGAGGACAGAGTTTCAATTATCTCTCTCCATCTAAGTGTATCCCTGCTACTTGACTTTCCTCCCTGGCTTCCACTCCCAGGCCAGGTAGGAATTCAAAGGCTCCCTGAGAAAACCTCCAATGTCAATTAGCAATTCTGAGGCCTGCTTCCCTCTAAAAGCCAACCAGGCCCTCCCCCTTTCCTTTCTCAGCAAGGACCCCCAGTCCTGCAGTTCTCAGAATGGCCATAAGGTGGCAACTAATGCACAGATGGGCCCAGAGCTAGGCCTGGTGCCTCACCAGAGCCAGGACCCAGATCTCCTCCACCCAGATCTCCATCCACACATCCTCCTTGCCAGGCAGGAGACCAACCCCAAGGTTCTCAGGAAAGAGAGAGCTTGCAGAGAGAACTCAGGCTTTGGAGATAGGTGGGCTGTGTGAGGAGGGAGTGGAGGAAGGAAAGTGAGGGTGGAAGACAAGCCTGAGAGGGAAAACAGGTTTGCAGAGACCCAACCAGGAAGCAAGTGGTCAGGTGCAGTGTGAAGCCCAAGTTGAGAAATCACAGTGGTACTGTCTGCCACTCCCCACACCTGTGGGAGATGCAGGAGAGAAGCATCAAAGGAAGAGACTTCAAAAGGGAAAGGCTGGAGAAGGTGCAAGGCCTTAGGACGCGTTTACACAGCTGAAAGCAGGCTGCAGCTCCCTAAGGAACAAGGAATGCCTAGAGCCATTAACATTGTCCAGGGCCAGATCCTTCTTCCCACCTGACCCTTCCTAGTGTTATAGAAACCAATTAACTCGAAATTCAACCTTGAAAAGCTAAACCAGTAAATGCATTAATACACATGCTTAGCTGACTTTATGCACATAGTCTTTAGCAAGTATCCTAATAAAAAGGAGCTTCCTTCTGGAGTCGGAGCCCCATTCCAACATGAGTATGAGGACCTTCACTTAACTGTATTTTGTTTATGGACTCATCTTTTGCAACTCCGGCCATACTCCCTGCAACACACGCCTGTCCCAGCATCCCAGGAGCTCCAGGGCAGCAGCTTTAAGAAGCCTGTTAACTGGGTCAAGGACAACCAGGAACAGGAGGAGGATGCAACCTGGAGGTGAAGTCTACACCCCAATAAAACACTAAGATACAGACAGGGAAGGGTCTGCACTGCCACCTCCGTCCTTGGGGTGAGACCCAGTTGGACACCATTATCTTTGCCATTCCCAGAACACAGAGAACACGGAGGGGCTTAGGCAATTCTCCAGGGCAGTCCTGGCCCTCCTGGTGCATACACGGAGTCCTGAGAGAAAGGAGAAAACCAAACCCCTCCTGTGGGGAGGCCCAGGTCCATGTCCCATGCCAGGGGAGGATGTCAGAGTGAGGAGCAGGGACAAGGCTCTCAGTCAGGAAACAGAAGAGACCAGAACGAGGAAAGGCCTGCAGGTACATTTCCTGTGGTTTAGAAAGAAACAGTGTGGGATCCAGAACCAGGAGAGTTAATCACAGAAGACATCCCAGAGGAGGAGAATAAGCAGTGATTTTGCAAAGGACTAGGAGGGTAATCTGCTGGAAGAGGAGGAGAGGGGGTGGTTCAGACTGGAGTCAGACTATGAGGCTAGAGCAGGGCAGGGAGGACTAAACACTGCAATGGCTGCCCGGATGGAGCTAAGAGACCAGATCTTGGGAGAGTGGAGGGAGGGCAGGAAGGAGAAGGAATGGGTGTCAGTGGATGGGAGGCCTAGGAGTCTAGCTGGAAGGCTGGAAAGGAGTCACTAGAGGAGGAGGAAGGGGAATATCACCCCAGTCTAGCTGAAGTCCTTCTCTGCCTCTTCCCATCCCATTAAGCCAAGAGAATGGGAACAGATTCCAGGGCCCTCCAAATGGGGAACAAGAAGGACTCCTGGACTAGGAGTCAGGGCCAGGTTTTCCAGAGGCAGCCTTCACGTAGCAGGGGACACTGAGTGTTCCCACTGCAGGGCCTCTGGCTCCTGTCTGTAAAGTGTGAGTGTTGCAAGCAGTGATCTCTGAACTCCCTTCTCTGAATCTGCCCTGTTGATCATGGCCCTCCTGCCCAGGAAATGTCTGACCCATTTGTGATTCACCAGCTTTACCCCCTATCCTCTCAGCGTCCCTACACCCTGAACCCACTTCCCTATCCAAAAGAAACTACTTCCATGCGTGGGGGAGGGCGTTCTGGGCTCCTCCCAGTGGGATCCTGCTCCAGTCCTTCCAGACAACCCACCACCCTGACCATCTCTGAGTTTCCATCAGGTATTGCCCCATCCTGGTTCCTCCACCTCCCTCCCCTGCTCACCCCCATCCCTCTGACCCCCTGCACTGCCCACCTCCCACTCTGTTCCCTCCCACCTTCACCACCTTCCACCCCACCCAGCTTGCCTCCCGTCCCCCTCCTGGCTTACCTCCCCAGACAACCCCAACTCCCAGTGGGCTCCACTCTCCCATTACCTCCATGTCTCCACCTGCAACCTACCAATCTGCCCCATTTCAAGTCATTTCTACACCTTCCTTTGCACCTTTCACACTCTTCAGAATCTAGGGAGTAGAACAGGGCTCAGAGCCCAATGACAGGAAGGACATTTGCCCCCTTATCTCTCTTCCTGCCCTATGCCTACTGTCTCTTCTCTCTTCCTCTAGGCAAACCCTGTCAGGTGTTGGGAGAGCTGAAGAGACCTCTCTCCATCAGGAAATTGGTGAGTGGGATAGGGTGACCAAGGAAAACCTCCTATGTAATTCAGTCCCACCTGGGGAACTCAGTCCTCCATGGTGACCCTGTCCCTTCCTGACAGGCATTGAGTAGTGGGGACAGCCCATAGCTCAGTGCTGCCCCAGGTTGAAAGGGACCCTTGGGACCTCAGGGAAGGCCTGATTACCTGGTCATCCCAAGGCCACTTCATCTCAGGAGAGGACAGAGGCAAATGGTGATTGTTGCCTCAGGTTGTCCTACCACCTGTGCCTCCACCCCAGCTGGAGGGAGACTCACCGTCAGCTCCTAGCACAGGTTTGCAGGAGAGAAAGGAATCTGCTCAGCCTCTGCATCTTTTCTCCTCCAAGATCACTGATGTCTTGAAAGTCCAGAGGACTCTGCATAATTTCACAATTACAGGGTGTGTGCAGGACAGGACTTGATACTCCACATGGAAACACAGATTCCTCCAGGGTCTCACCTTGTTTCCTGCCTGTTTGTTCCAGGTGGTATCCCCTTCCCCCACCACACCTTGCTGAACCCAAACACTCCAGGGGAGAGGATCTCTCTTTATGGGCCCCTATTCATCCTACTCAATCCCTGTATCAGGATTTTAGCTTCAGAAAACAAGTAGTGCTGTCTGCTCAAGAGAAGTTCTTCATCTCCTCTCACTTGAATCTTTCTTGCTAATTTAAGCCATCATCCTGTCCCCAGGAAATCATGGAACTCTCTCCCAACCTTTCCTTCCCCCACTTCTTCAGGGTCTCCATGGTATGTCCCAAATATCTAGGTTCCACATCCCAGGCTTCCAAAGAGGCTTCTGGGATCTGAGATCAAGTTAAGGACTGAGGAGACTGAGGATCTATGTGATTGCCAGGGGAAGGCAGTGGTTCCTGGGGTGAGAATGGGCCAAGCACACTTTGGAGCTTGTTGCACACAGTGGGTGTGTAATAAGTGAGAAATGGCCCATTGAGAAGCTGGACTTAGTTAGGTGAGGGAGGGTAGAGGGGAAGGAATGAGGCTGGACGGGTCTGAAATGTCTGTTTCCCTTTCTCTTCTCTTCCCCTCTGGGCCTCCTGGAGAGAATATCCTCTAAGACAGACACTGAGCCTGGAGTCCTCCCTAATAGGGTTGTCCTCCCCTACATCCACCTCCACCCAGCCCAGCTCAGGACACCAGGACACACATCTCCAAGAGCTCAGGCCACTGTACTCCCACCCCACCAGCAACATACACCCTCTGTTCAGCCAGGGCTCCCAGATCTCTGAGCCTTCACCTAGGACACCAGGGTGAATACCCCCATTCTGGCAGAATCTTAGGTGACCTCTTTGAGTTGCCTGGACCACTGCAATCAAGTTAGTAGTCTTGAAGCTTTAGCCAGGACACCACATGATTGATTAATGTTTCCTTGTATACCTATATATTGTGCATTCTTTCCTGGAAAACAACAGAGCCCTTCTGCACACAATGAAACAGAAACCAGACAAACAAGACACTTTTATTTAACAGTGTATACAGTGTAGTCTTGGCTTTGGGAGTACAGTTTTCAGTGTATAAATCTTTTACCCTTTGGTTAAGTTTATTCCTAGGTATTTTATGGGTTTTGGTCCATTGTAAATGGGATCAATTCCTTGATTTCTCTTTCTGTTGCTTCATTATTGGTGTATAGAAATGCCACAGATTTTTGTACATTGGTTTTGTATCCTATGACTCGGCTGATTTCATGTTTCAGTTCTAGAATTTTTTTTCGTGGAGTCTTTCAGGTTTTCCATGTACAGTATCATGTCTGCAAAGAGTGAAAGTTTGACTTCTTCCTTGCCAATTTGAATGCCTTTTATTTCTTTGTGTTGTCTGATTGCTCAGGCTTGGACTTCCAACACTACATTGAACAACATTCATGAGAGTGGACATCCCAGTCATGTTCCTGACCTTAGGAAACTCTCAGTTTTTTTCCCCATTGAGGATGATATTAGCTGTGGGTCTTTCATATATGGCCTATATAATCTCGAGGTATGTTCTTTCTATCCCCACTTTCTTAAGGTATTTATTTATTTATTTATTTATTTATTTATTCATTTTACAAGGAAAGAATGCTGTGTTTTTTTCAAATGCTTTTTCTGCATCTATTGAGAGGATCATGTGGTAATTATCCTTTCTTTTATTAATGTGATATATAATGTTGATTAATTTGTGGGTATTGAACCATCCCTGCAGCCCAGGAATAAATCCCACTTGATGATGTTGAATAAATCTTTTAGCATACTATTGAATTCAATTTGCTAGTATCTTGTTGAGAATTTTTGCATCCAATTTCATCAGGGATATTGGCCTGTAATTCCCCTTTTTAGTCAGCTCTTTGTCTGGTTTGTGCACCAAGGTAATGCTGGCTTTATAGAATGAGTTTGGAAGCTTTCCCTCCATTTCTATTTTTCGGAACAGTTGAAGAAGAATAGGTATTAATCCTTTTTTAAATATCTTGTAGAATTCCCCTGGGAAGCCATTTGGTCCAGGACTCGTTTGTTGGAATTTCTGATAATAGATACTTTGCTGTTCACATTTTCTATTTCTTCCTATTTCAATTTTGGTAGTTTGTGAGTTTCTAGGAGATTGTTCATTTGCTGCCCAGGTTGTTGGCATTTAATTTTTCATAGTATTTTCCTATAACGTTGGTATTTCTGTGGTGTTGGCTGTGATCTCTCCTCTATCATTTGTGATTTTATCTATTTGGGTCCTCTTTCTTTTCTTTATGGTAAGTCTGGTTATGAGTTTATCAATTTTCTTTCTTCTTTCAAAGAACCAGCACTTAGATTTATTGATCTGTTCTACTGGGTTTTGGGGGGTTTTTTGTTTGTTTGTTTCCAAATCCTTTATTACTGCTCTAATCTTTATTATTTCCCTCCTTCTGCTAGCGTTAGGCTTCCGATCCTGATCCTTTCTACCTCCTTTAGGTGTAAGCTTAGCTTACATATTTGTGACTTTTCTTGCTTCTTGAAATAGGAATGGATTGCAATGTATTTTCCTGTTAGGACTACCTTTATTGCATCCCAAAGGGTTGGACTGAACCGTTTTCATTTTCATTGGCTTCCATGTAATTTTTTTTTATTGCTTCTTTAATTTCCTGGTTAACCCAGTGATTCTTTAGTAAGATTTTCTTTAACTTTCCATATATTTGAGGGCTTTACAAATTTTTTCTGATGGTTAATTTCAAATTTCATAGTGTTATGCTCTGAAAAACTCCATGGTATGTTCTCAATCTTTCTTTACCTGTTGAGGGCTGATTTGTGACCCAGTATGGTATCTATTGTGGAGAATGTTCCGTGTGCCCTTGAGAAGAACGTTAGTGTGAAATGTTCTGAATGTATCTGTTAAGTCCATCTGGTCCAGTGTCTTTCAAAGCCATTGTTTTCTTGTTGATTTTCTGCTTAAATGATCTGTCCACTCTTGTAATTGGGGTATAAAAGTCCCAGACTACTAACGTATTATTATCAATGATTTTCTTCATGTTTGTTACTAATTAAGTTCTATATTTGGGTGCTCCAAGTTGGGACAAAAATATTTACAATTGTTAGATCTTCCTGATGCATAGACTCCTTAATTATGAGATAATGCCCTTCTTCATCTCTTATTACAGTCTTTGGTTTAAAATCTAGTTTGTCTGGGATAAGTATGGCTACTCCAGCTTTCTTTTGACCTCCATTAGCATGACAGGTGGTTCTCCACACCCTCAATTTCAATCTGCAGGTGCCTTTAGGTCTAAAATGAGTCTCTTGTAGGCAAGTTTCTTGATTTGTTTATCCATTCTGATACCCTATGTCTGTTGCTGGACCATTTAGTCCCTTCACATTAAGAGTGATTATTGAAAGATATGAATTTAGTGCCATTGTGTTACCTATAGAGTTGCTGTTACTGGTGACGTACTCTGGTACTTTGTAGTCTTGTTGCTTTGATCTTTTTTTTCCTCCACTCAGAGAGTCCCCTTTAAAATTTCCTGCAAGGCTGGTTTAGTGGTCACAAACTCCTTTAGTTTTTGTTTGTCTGGGAAGGTCTTTTTTTCTACTTCTATTCTGAATGACAACCTTGTTAGATAAAGGATTCTTGGCTGCACATTTTCCCCATTCAGCACATTGAATATTTCCTGCCACTCCCTTCTAGCTTCCCAAGTTTCCATGTACAGGTCTACTACTAACCTTAAAAGTCTACCCCTGTAGGTTAAGGATAATTTATCCCTAGCCGCTTTCAGAATTATCTTTATATTTGTATTTTTGCAAGTTTCACTATGATATGTTATGGGTTGCCTTGCTTTTGTTCATTTGAGGGGAGTTCTCTGTGCCTCTTAGATTTGAAAGCCTGTTTCTTTCCCCAGATTAGGGAAGTTCTCAGTTATAATTTGTTTAAATAAATATTCTACCCCTTTTGCTCACTCTTCTTCTTGGTTCCCATAATATGAATATTTTTTTGCTTCAAGAAATCAGTTATCTAAGTCTTGCTTGTGATCTAATAATTTCCTTTCCCTCTTTTTTTCCAGCTTCATTATTTTTCATAATTTTATCTTCTATATCACCTACTCTCTCCTCTGATTCTTCAATCCTCATTGTCACTGTATCCAGTTTGTTTTGCACCTCAGTTACAGCAATTTTTAAAAGTTTACATAGTTTTTTGATAGTGTGTGTGTGTGTGTGTGTGTGTGTGTGTGTGTGTGTAGAGAAAGAGACAGAGAGAGAGAGAAAATCCCAAGCAGGCGCCACACTGTCCGTGGAGATCCTGATGTGTGGTTCGAATTACAGTCAGGAGATCTTGACCTGAGCCAAAATGAAGAGTCAGACACTTAACCAACTATCCACCCAGCTCCTCTATGTATAGCAATTTTTATTTCATCCTGACTAGTTCTTAGGCATTTGATCTCTGCATCAGGGGATTCTCTGTTGTCTTCCATGCTTTTTTGTCAAGCCCAGCTAGTAGTCTTATGACTGTTGTTCTAAATTCTTGTTCAGATATATTGCTTCTATCTGCTTGATCAAGTCCCTGGCTGAGATTTCTTCTTAACCTTTCTTTTGGGGAGAATTCCTCTGTCTTGTCATTTTGGCTAAGTTTCTGTCTTTTATGTGATTTAAAAACTTGTTGTGGGAGCCCCCCATCAGGCTCTGTGCTGACAGCTCAGAGCCTGGAGCCTGCTTCAGATTCTGTCTCCCTCTCTCTCTCTGCCCCTCCCCCACTCATGCTATGTCTTTCTCTCTGTCAAAATAAATAAAAATTTAGAGCAGGGACAAGATGGCAGCATAGGAGGATGCTGGGCTCACCGTGTCCTGCTGATTGCTAAGATTCCACCCACATCTGCCTAAATACCCCAGAAAACCACCATAAGACTAGCAGAACAGACTCTCCAGAGCCAAATGTAGACAAGAGGCCCACGGAAGAGGGTAGGAAGGGCGGAGAAGCGGTGCCTGCTACACGGACTGGCGGCAGGTAGCCAGGGTGGTGGAGGGGCAGCCCGCCTGGCAAGGCAGAGCCCCTGAGTCTGTCTTGCAAAAGCAGAGGGGCTGGACTGCATGAGTTCTGACAGCCAGTGGGACTTAACATCTGGAATGTTATAAGTCAACAGCTCTGCTCAGAGAGCGAGAAGGCTAGAGAACAATGGGAGGGAGAGTTGTTGAGCCCTGGAGGACAGAGCTCAGCTCAGTGGGGAACAAAGGTGCTGGCCAGCGCCATCTCCCTCACCCATCCCCTAGCTGAAACCACAAGGATAAAGAGAAAATTCTGAGCAGCAAGGGATAAACGTGCCCTCACATATAAAGGGAGACCTATAAGACTCATGACTGATCTCTCTTTTGAAACTTGGCAGGCCAGAAAGAATTGGCACGATATCTTCAGTGTGCTAAACAGAAAAAATATGCAGCTGAGAATCCTTTATCCAGCAAGTCTGTCATTTAGAATAGAAGGAGAGATAAAGGTCTTCCCAAACAAACAAAAACTGAAGGAATTTGTCACCACTAAAGCAGCCCTACAAGAGATCCTAAGGGGGACCCTGTGAGACAAAGTACCAGAGACATCACTACAAGCATGAAACCTACAAACGTCACAATGACTCTAAACACATATCTTTCTATAATAACACTGAATGTAAATGGACTAAATGCTCCAACCAAAAGACATAGGGTATCAGGATGGATAAAAAAAGAAGACCCATCCATTTGCTGTTTACAAGAGACTCATTTTAGACCTGAGGACACCTTCAGATTGAAAGTGAGGGGATAGAGAACTATCTATCATGCTACTGCAAGTCAAAAGAAAGCTGGAGTAGCTATACCTATATCAGACAAACTAGACTTTAAATTAAAGTCTGTAACAAGAGATGAAGAAGGGCATTATATAGTAATTGCAGGGTCTACCCATCAGGAAGGGCTAACAATTATAAATGTCTATGTGCCGAATACCGGAGGCCCCAAGTATATAAACCAATTAATCACAAACATAAGCGACCTTATTGACAAGAATGTGGTAATTGCAGGGGATTTTAATACCCCACTTACAACAATGGATAGATCATCTAGACACATGGCCAATAAAGAAACAAGGGCCCTGAATGATACATTGGATCAGATGGACTTGACAGATATATTTAGAACTCTGCATCCCAAAGCAACAGAATATACTTTCTTCTCCAGTGTACATGGAACATTCTCCAAGATAGACCACATACTGGGTCACACAACAGCCCTTTATAAGTATACAAGAATTCAGATCATACCATGCATACTTTCAGACCACAATGCTATGAAGCTTGAAATCAACGACAGGAAAGTGTCTGGAAAACCTTCAAAAGCATGGAGGTTAAAGAACACCCTACTAAAGGATGAGTGGGTCAACCAGGCAATTAGAGAAGAAATTTAAAAATATGTGGAAACAAATGAAAATACAACAATCCAAATGCTTTGGGATGCAGCAAAGGCGGTCCTAAGAGGAAAATACATTGCAATCCAGGCCTATCTCAAGAAACAAGAAATATCCCAAATACAAAATCTAACAGCACACCTAAAGGAAATAGAAGGAGAACAACAAAGACACCCCAAAACCAGCAGAAGAGAAATAATAAAGATCAGTGCAGAAATAAACAATATAGAATCTAAAAAAAACTGTAGAGCAGATCAATGAAACCAAGAGTTGGTTTTTTGAAAAAATAAACAAAATTGATAAACCTCTAGCCAGGCTTCTCAAAAAGAAAAGGGAGATGACCCAAATAGATAAAATCATGAATGAAAATGGAATTATTACAACCAATCCTTCAGAAATACAAGCAATTATCAGGGAATACTATGAAAAACTGTATGCCAACAAACTGGACAACCTGGGAGAAATGGACAAATTCCTAAACACCCACACACTTCCAAAACTCAAACAGGAAGACATCGAAAGCTTGAACAGACACATAACCAGTGAAGAAATTGAATCAGTTATCAAAAATCTCCCAACAAATAAGAGTCCAGGACCAGATGGCTTCCCAGGGGAATTCTACCAGATGTTTAAAGCAGAGATAATACCTATCCTTCTCAAGCTATTCCAAAAAACAGAAAGGGAAGGAAAACTTCCAGACTTATTCCATGAAGCCAGCATTACTTTGATTCCTAAACCAGAGACCCAGTAAAAAAAAAGAGAACTACAGGCCAATATCCCTGATGAATATGGATACAAAAATTCTCATTAAGATACTAGCAAATCGAATTCAACAGGATATAAAAAGAATTATTCACCATGATCAAGTGGGATTCATTCCTGGGCTGCAGGGTTGGTTCAACATTCACAAATTAATCAGTGTGATACATCACATTAATGAAAGAAAAGATAAGAACCATATGGTCCTGGCAATCGATGAAGAAAAAGCATTTGACAAAATTCAGCATCCTTTCTTAATAAAAACCCTCGATAAAGTCAGGATAGAAGGAACACACTTAAATATCATAAAAGCCATTTATGAAAAGCCCACAGCTAATATCATCCTCAATGGGGAAAAACTGAGAGCTTTCTTCCTGAGTCAGGAACACAACAGGGATGTCCACTTTCACCGCTGTTGTTTAACATAGCGTTGGAAGTTCTAGCATCAGCAATCAGACAACAAAAGGAAATCAAAGGCATCAAAATTGGCAACGATGAAATTAAGCTTTCACTTTTTGCAGATGACATGATATTATACATGGAAAATCTGATAGACTCCACCAACAGTCTGCTACAACTGAAACATGAATTCAGCAAAGTTTCAGGATACAAAATCAATGTACATAAATCAGTTGCATTCTTATACACTAATAATGAAACAACAGAAAGACAAATAAAGAAACTGATCCCATTCGCAATTGTACCAAGAAGCATAAAATACCTAGGAATAAGCCTAACCAAAAGTGTAAAAGATATGTATGCTTAAAATTATAGAGAGCATATGAAGGAAATTGAAGATTTAAAGAAATGGAAAAACATTCCATGCTCATGGGTTGGAAGAATAAATATTGTTAAAATGTCAATACTACCCAAAGCTATCTACACATTCAATGCAATCCAAATCAAAATTGCACCAGCATTCTTCTCGAAACTAGAACAAGCAATCCTAAAATTCATATGGAACCACAAAAGGCCCCGAATAGCCAAAGTAATTTTGAAGAAGAAGACCAAAGTGGGAGGCATCACAATCCCAG
The DNA here is from genome assembly GCF_027475565.1 of Acinonyx jubatus. Classification (NCBI taxonomy): domain Eukaryota; kingdom Metazoa; phylum Chordata; class Mammalia; order Carnivora; family Felidae; genus Acinonyx; species Acinonyx jubatus. Next base: position 53,740,882 of record NC_069387.1, read on the forward strand.
ACTTTAGCCTCTACTACAAAGCTGTAATCATCAAGACAGCATGGTATTGGCACAAAAACAGACACATAGACCACTGGAATAGAATAGAAACCCCAGAACTAGACCCACAAAAGTATAGCCAACTAATCTTTGACAAAGCCAGAAAGAATATGCAATGGAAAAAAGACAGTCTCTTTAACAAATGGTGCTGGGAGAACTGGACAACAACATGCAGAAGGATGAAATTAGACCACTTTCTTACACCATTCACAAAAACAAACTCAGAATGGATTAAGGACCTGAATGTGAGACAGGAAACCATCAAAACCCTAGAGGAGAAAGCAGGAAAACACCTCTCTGACCTCAGCCACAGCAATTTCTTACTTGACACATCCCCAAAGGCAAAGGAATTAAAAGCAAAAATGAACTATTGAGACCTCATGAAGATAAAAAGCTTCTGCACAGCAAAGGAAACAGTCAACAAAACTAAAAGGCAACCAACAGAATGGGAAAAGATATTTACAAATGACATATTGGATAAAGGGCTAGTATCCAAAATCTATAAAGAACTCAAGAAACTCCACACCTGAGTAACAAATAATCCAGTGAAGAATTGGGCAGAAAACATGAATAGACACTTCTCTAAAGAAGACATCCAGATGGCCAACAGGCACATGAAAAGATGCTCAACGTTGCCCCTCATCAGGGAAATACAAATCAAAACCACACTGATATATTACCTCACGCCAGAGTGGCTAAAATGAACAAATCAGGAGACTATAGATGCTGGCAAGGATGTGGAAAAACGGGAAACCTTTTGCATTGTTGGTGGGAATGCAAACTGGTGCAGCCACTCTAGAAAACAGTGTGGAGGTTAAAAATAGATCTACCCTATGACCCAGCAATAATACTGGTAGGAATTTACCCAAGGGATACAGGAGTGTGATGCATAGGGGCACTTGTACCCTGGTGTTTATAGCAGCACTTTCAACAATAGCCAAATTATGGACAGAGTCTAAATGTCCATCAACTGATGAATGGAAAAAGAAATTGTGGTTTATATACACCATGGAATACTATGTGGCAATGAGAAAGAATGAAATATGGCCTTTTGTAGAGACCTGGATGGCACTGGAGACTGTGGTGCTAAGTGAAATAAGCCATACAGAGAAAGACAGATACCATATGGTTTCACTCTTCTGTGGATCCTGAGAAACTTAACAGAAGTCCACCAGGGAGGGTAAGAAAAAAAAAAAAAAAAAAAAACAGAGGTTAGAGTGGGAGACAGCCAAAGCATAAGAGACTCTTAAAAACTGAGAACAGGGGCGCCTGGGTGGCGCAGTCGGTTAAGCGTCCGACTTCAGCCAGGTCACGATCTCGCGGTCCGTGAGTTCGAGCCCCGCGTCAGGCTCTGGGCTGATGGCTCAGAGCCTGGAGCCTGTTTCCGATTCTGTGTCTCCCTCTCTCTCTGCCCCTCCCCCGTTCATGCTCTGTCTCTCTCTGTCCCAAAAAAAATAAATAAACGTTGAAAAAAAAATAAAAAAAAAAACTGAGAACAAACTGAGGGTTGATGGGGGGTGGGAGGGAGGGGAAGGTGAGTGATGGGTATTGAGGAGGGCACCTTTTGGGATGAGCACTGGGTGTTGTATGGAACCATTTCGACAATAAATTTCATATTAAAAATAATAAATAAATAAATTTAAAAATTAAATAAATAAGTAAGTAGTAAAAAAATAAAAGCTTGTTGTGTTTCCTACCACTGAGAGTTACTACTATATTAAAATGGGGCCATACACTGCCCAGAGCCTGGCACTCCAGTATTTTTGGTGTGCACTCTGCTGTTGCATTTTGGCTGCTCTTTCCCACTGGTCAGTCCTCTGCAGAGTTCCTCCTTGCACTCATTGTTGGAGTGTTGGACCTTTAACTAGGTGTGCTTTGGTTTCTTTGTTGAAGTAACCCTGGATAAAAGGGATGAGGGAGAAGCCTGTTACACAAAAAAATCGGGAAAAAGACAGGCAACTGAATGAAACCAACAAGAAACTATAAGCCTGACTCCAAAGAAAAGAAGAAGGAAAAAAGAAAAAAGGACTGCAGGCGTCTTTTTGAAGCGCTTCATTTTCAGTGCACTTGGTGCATGAGAGGCGCTGGCTGTGCTGGTCTGGAGGAGAGGTGTGCCGCATTGGCTCAGAGTCAGTCCTGCCGCAATTAATAAGCAGCTGCCAGCACGGGACCAGGGTTCAGTGTATGCAGGTCCCGACTCGACTGGGGGCCGCTGTCTGCTCTCTCAAGTCCCACCATGTTGGTGTTAGCGGGAAAATGGCACTACCCCAGTCTCTCATCCAGGTCTGGGACTCTCGCACCCTAGTGTGAGATTGGCACTGTGCAGATCCACTCCCCTCCTCCAGAGTAGAGCCTCTCCATGCTGGAAGTTCTCTGTCCCTGAAAAACTGTCCCACACCTGAGCAGTGTTAGGGATCTATGGAGTAGCACTGCTAAAAACCGCAAAGGTTATATTCCATCTGAGTGTGCCTCTGTCCCCCACTAATGAAAGGCCTTTTGCTGGCACCTGCAGAGTATCTTGTCCTTGGGGAGGCAATATATCCTCTTCCAAAAGTACTCCAGGAAGGGGACTGTTTCTGTCACAGTGCATCCCAGAGATCCCTACACCAACCTAGCACTGTGGGGCCAGCTCCCACCTCACCATGAGCACAGGCAACAGCTCTACAGTTCAACTCTAGAAAGTTGTGCAATTCCAAAATTTCAGACTTTGAGCCCCAAATGCAAGCAAAAAAATAACTGGGACACTCAGTACTTCTCACTCCCCAGTCCGTGGTCCAGAAAGGTTTTCCCTTTGTGTGAACTTGATGCAGCACTTTCCTCAAACTGGGTCTCTTTTTCTCTCTTTTGTCTCTCGACGGAAAGTGTTCCCTCTCTTCTACAGCCTGCCATCTTTCTCTCTCCCAATTCACTTTCGCATACCTCGCACCTGCCAAGCTTTCTCCCTCTAACTGTGGGGATCCTTCTGCCGCTCTGCAGATAGGTTTCCTGGGTTTTCCAAATGATCTGACAGCTGTGTTTGTGGGATGAGGAAAGCCCAGGTTCCAACTACTTCTCTGCCGTCTTAACTCCTCCTCTCATTCCTTCCTGATTCAGAAATGTTACCCCATGGCACGATGCACAATACACAATACAAACCTGGCTCATAAATTCCCTTCAATGTCAACACACATCCCTCACAAAAGTCTCAATATTTCATGACTCCTAAAGGTCCACATAGCCTAGAATACTGTCCCATTTCTTTTCCAGTTCATCTGTCCCTCTTCTACTTCCCAAATTGCTCCATAGGTACCCTTCTCCAGGAAATGACTCTTGACCAACACCTCTTTCTCAGTTTCTACTCATACCTTCCCTTCCAAAGTAATGATGTCTCAATCCCTGTCCAGTTAGTAATTCCTCCTATTTCAGTTCATTTTTCTTCCCATTTGGGGTGTAAATTCTCTTTACCCAAAAGAATTGAAGATGCTTCAACAAGATTTTTGCACCAGTCTCCCTAGAAAGCATCTAAAGGAAGGGATAAGTATATGGGTAAACCTGCCTCTAGCAGGATTGCCGGGAGGCACGTACTTTCTGTTGGAAAGGTGACAGATTCCACAAGTAAGAAAGTAGCTTCCCATCCTTCTTTTCTAGTAAGGTCTCATACATAAATACAATAGGAAAACACTGGCTCCCATATGCCAACCATAAAACTCTGACTCTTCAAGAAAGATGTCTGTTGTGTCCAAGATGAAGCCAGTCTCATCTTCAGGGATTCCCTGTAGTCAGGTAGACTTCTCTTAATTTTGGTACCTTGGACCCTCTCCAATTCCCATGAGTATGGATGCAGCAAGACCAGGAGAGTCATGTCAGGCAATCAGCTGCCCCAGGGCTGTTGCTCTTTGAGTGAACATTGTTCTTACCATTGTTCTTACCTTCCTCTAGAGGGAGGAGAGAATCTGCTCCTTGTCCTGAGCAAGACTCCACTCTGATGGAACAGACAGGACAGTCACTAGAACTCCAGGCAGAGCCACACAAAGGCAAAACTACAAGTGCTGGGGTACAGTTCTAGATGTTGGGTACAGATCTAGATACACTTCTAGATGTAGTTCTGGGTGGAGACAAATGCTGTGTGTCAAGCAAGTCTCCAGGAAGATAGTTTTAAAGGAGAAACACAGTGCTAGCCTAAAAGGAAGGAGAATTTCTGTACCAAAGAAATGTGTAAAGCTCTAGTCAATTCACCATGAATTATTAAATGCTCATTGTGTGTCTGGATACAGGAGGATGCTCTGGGGGAGCGAACAAGATACACTCCTTATCTATGATCTACAATCAGGAACAATATACAAAAATAAAGGCACTCAGATAACTATGGTATTTCATTTTTATTTCAGCTTTATATATGTACAATTCACATAAAATTTAAGATATTTAAAGTATACATTGTGGTGATCTGGCTTACATATACATTGTGAAATGATTCACAATGATTTCCCCAAGGTGATAGGATTAACAACTGTATTTTAATCTAAATGTTTCATGAAATGAAGGTAAGTGTTCAAAGGGCAACTTTGTGTCCTTCCCTTCATCTTTCCATGTGGAGACTTCGTTTTCTATATGTGGCCCCAGTACCAACAGCATCAGCATCAACTGGGAACTTGTTAGAAGTACATGTTGTGGGCTCCACCCAGACCTACTGAATTCTAAATGCTGGGGCCAGGGACCAGCAATCTGTTTTGTCACAAGTCCTCAAGGTATGGTGACACCTGCTGAAGACTGAGAACCACTGACAGAGTACTAGTCCTGGCCCCACTCCAGGAATAGTACTGCCCCCCTCACTGTCACTTTGATTAGTAAGTTAAAGCAACAGCACTAATCATGCCCAGCTCAGCCCCTTCCATTTTTTTATTGGTTTTACTTTTATATCCAGTGCCAAACTAACTAAAACACATGCACTGCAACCTGCTTATATATAGAAAATCTAATTAAAGCAGAATCTTTCCTGTGGTGTCTTGTGGAGGTTGCTTCGCATTACTTCCGATGAGGAGTAAGTCTGTCTAATTTAGTTATGCAGAATTAGCAAGTTAATTGGGCTATAGATAAAAAGCTAAGTGTTTAACCACCTGTCTCTATGTCTTGATTATCAGTTGTTCCAAACATAGGAGTGAGAAATGGGGTGTTATTTACTGCACCTTTAGAGCTCCAACATGGGTTGTAGTGAAAAGTGGGCAGGATGCGGGTTCAGGTTGCCTGCAGTAGAGAGACCTAGCTGAGAGAATAAATAACAAGACAAAAGAACCAGAGGAAATCCTAGAATTCTGTAAGTGAACCTAACTTTAGAAATAATCAGTTCTGACGTCTCGTGTTACAAAAAAATAAAAATAAATAAGCAAAACATTGAAGGAACCAAAAGGCTTGCTCAAGGTCACATTGCTAGTTAATGGTGGGAACAAGAGCAGAATCCAGGATACTTGGCTCCCAGCTGTGCACTTTCTGAGCAGGTGGACCAAAGCAGACAAGAGCAGAGAAACTTTCAAGTCCAAGAACGCAGATATCGCCAAGTAGAAGAACCAACCCTAGGGATTTTCATTATGGGTAGTGGGTTCAAATCCAAGTGTTTTGTGCTCAGAGGAGAGCTCTGTGTGCATATTCTGTTGGCCCCTCTCACAGCCAAGGCTCAGGCTACACACACTACAGTGTGTTCAGTGTGTTCTGAACACTGCTTCATTTTCCTGTGCTCCTCCAAGTGTTGTTCTCTCAGCCTACAGTCTCTCACTGCTGCCCACATGTGGGAAAATCCTAACCTGTCTTGGAGAGAGCCAACTCAAATGCCATGCCTCTACAACGTCTTCTCTGATTTCACCAATCAACCCTCACCACTGTGCCAACCCTATGTGATCCTCCCACACTCTGAATTCCCAGGACACTTTATTTGTATATTACTTATTATGACAACACTTTCTACTTTGTGTTACAGCTATGCTTTACCCCTTGTATTAGAATATAAGCCCGTTAAGGGCAGGGGCCATATTTCATCTTTTTTTGTTTGTTTGTTTGATTCTAGTTTCTTTTTTTGTTGTTTTTGTTGAAGTATAATTACCATACAGTGTCATTATATTATTCTAGGTGTACTACATAATGATTTATTGATTCCACACATTTCTCAGTGCTCATCCAGATAAGTATACTCTTAATTCCCCTTATCTATTTCACCCATCCTAGTACCCACTTCACTTTGACAACTAACAGTTTTTGCCCTATATTTGAGTGTATGAGGTTGTTTTGTCTCACTTTTTCCTCTTTTGTTGTTGTTGTTTTATTTCTTAAATTGGTATAAGAGTGGAACCATCTGGTGTTTGTATTACTCTGAATAGACTTATTTCACATAATATTATTTCCTCTAGGTCCATCCATGTTGTTACAAATGCCAAGATTCCATTCTTTTTTATAGCTGAGTAATATTCCATGATAGATAGATAGATAGATAGATAGATAGATAATTTGATCGATATTACATCTTATTTATCTATTCATCTATCAAGAGACATTTGGGTTGCTTTCATGTCCTGGCTATTGTAAACTATGCCACAGTAAACATACGGGTGCATATATCTTTTTGAATTCATGTAACCAAAATGCACTTGCCCTGAAAAGGAAACCAGCATCAAGAGAGAAAGGCAACCCACTGAATAAGAAAAGATATTTGTAAATGATATATCCAATAAGGGGTTAATACACAAAATACAGAAACAACTTATACAACTCAATCCACTTAAAAAATGGGCAGAGGAACTAAATAGACATTTTTCCAAAGATGATATACAGATGGCCAACAGACACTTGGAAAGGTGTTCACCATCACTAATCACAGGGAAATGTAAATTAACACTAAAATTGGATATCACTTTAAACCTGTCAGGATGGCTAAAATCAAAAAGACAAGATAAGCAAGTATTGTCCAGGATATGGAGAAAAAGGAACCCTCAGGTACTGTTGTTGGGAATGTCAGTTGGTGCAGCCACTATGGAAAACAGTATACAGGTTCCTCAAAAAATTAAAAATAAAAGTACCTATGATCCAGGAATTCTACTACTGGTTATTTTTTTAAAATAATCTCTACACACAACATGGGACTCAAAGTTACCAGCCTGAGAAAGAAATGCATGCCCTAGTGATTGAGCCAGCCAGGCACCCCATGGCTACTGGATATTTAAGCAAGGAAATAAATTTTTTTTCTAGTTTCTTATAATAATATTTTAAAGCCAGTAAGCAACTACAGATACAATTCAAGTAGACAAGTAAAAAACAAAAACAAAAAAGAATTAACAAAGATGCACCCATCACTCCACAATATACGCAGAGCTCTATCGATGTTCACCCACCAACACCCCATGGGAGGCCCACCTTTCCATGTGATCAAGAGTACTCCATTATTATGCAGGGGGACCTGACTGCATTCAGGTGTGATGATGTCAAACTGAATATGTACTGACACGGCTGAGTTCAAGGTCTACACTTTTCGCCTTGAGTGGGGATAGCGACCCAGCTGTGCTGGATCCCATAGGCGAAGTAGATAACAAACCCAATTAGCATCCAGACACCCAATACTATCCAGGTGCCAGCTGTCATCTGCATCATAAGGTAAACATTCACAAAGACGCTCAGTAGTGGGAGAAGAGGCACAGCAGGGACCTTAAAGTAAACGGGACTGGAGCTCTGCGGCTGTCTCCAGATGACCCCAGTGAGCCCAGTGATGAGCACCAGGAGCAGCACAACCACTGAAATCCATACTGGGTCTCCAGAAAGCAGAACTGGCCCCTGGGTCAGCACTAGGCAAAGAAGAATGAGCAACAGAACAAGCAGTGAGGAAGAAACACGGACAACCTGGCCAGAGAGTGAAGTGGGGGTGGGGCTGGCTGGAAAAAGTAGTCCCTGTAGAGTCAACCTCTCTGCTGCAGGTCCATTCTCCTCCTGCACCTCTGCTTCATTTTCCTCATTCTGCACCTCAGGCTGATACCTGAGGATAAGAACACAAATTGCAACCAAGGAATGAGAAATCAGGGACACAACTGACCTTAGATCCAAGAGATCAGTGACTCCAAAGAAGAATACAATGACTGGAATAGTTCCAACAAACACAATGATCATGATAAGAGAGTATTGGAATACAGAGATACGGGTAAGGAAAGAGAACAGGAGGCCATCCTTTGCCATCATGTATAGCACCTGATGCATTGGCCACACAAAGCCCCAAAGGCTGGCGGAAAGAATGCACAGCAATGCAAAAGCTACCACGTAGTAGGCAGGGACCCAGCCAATATGGAGAAATACCTCAGGCAAGGTGCTCCCAGGTTGGAGCTGGTAGTAAGACACCATAAGTGTGAATGCTGAAGAGACACCAAAATACACCAAAAAGCAGATGAACAGTGAAATCACAATGCCCATGGGGATGGAACGCTGGGGATTCTGGGATTTTTCAACTCTGGTAACAATACTGTCAAAACCAAGAAACGCATAGAAACAGGTAGCTGATCCACGGAGAATCCCCTCGAACCCAAAAGGCACAAATCCTCCAGAGCCCAGAGGTCCCAAGCCAGAGGTGTCATTGAGTCCAGCCTTTACATAGTCCTCTTCTGTGAGCTTCCAGTTGTGCAGGTCCCCCTTAATGAAGCCAGAGGTTATGACAAAGCTGAGAGCCAAAAGTTTCACCAATGTGACCACTTTGGCAAGTGTGGAAGTCAAAAATGACCTGAAATACCAAAGACTCCTGAATTCCATGAACAACAACACAAAACCCAGAGCAGAGAATTCTAGATATTCTGCAAGGACAGGGGGAACATGTGCTGAGATGCTCTCTTGCACAGTCTGAGACAGCTGGTTCCCACGCAGGTTGTCAAAAGTTAACATCCATGTGATGAACACAATGGCTTTCTCAGCAACAAGGGCGAGGATGAGGTTCCAGCCAGTGATGAAGGCCCAGAGTTCACCTATAGTGACAAAGCTGTAGAGATATGCAGAGCCAGAATGGGGAATGCGGGTACTAATCTCTGCATAGCACAGCCCAGCCAACAGAGAAGATAGGCCAGCCACCAAAACGCAGATCACAAAAGATGGTCCTGCTTGATTTCTGACCACCTCACCAGCCAGGACATATACACCTATACCCACTGTGTGGCCCACACCCTGGGTCACTAAATCCAGAGTGCTCAATCTTCTCCGTGGGTCATTCTCAGCCACCGGTTCCGTCAGCGTAGGTCCGCGTACCAGTTTTTGACCAAATCTACGAAGTGCCTGACACAGCATCTAGCTGGAACTGAAGAGGATTCCAGGATCAGAGAACTGCAGCAAGTCCAGGGAGCAGAGTCTGGGATCAGGTTTGGTGAGGCTGAATTTAGCCAAGTTGAGTTGGGGTTGACGAGGCTTGTTACTCAGGCTTCAAAGCTGCTCCTTTGTATTTCACCTGGTATGTAATAGCCCTTCCTAAACCCTAAATAAACAATAAATATTTACTGAACAATGGTATACAACCAACTTACGAAAGTTCACAACCACAGCTCAGAAGTCCCATGTCACCTGTTGCAGCCTGAGTATCACAGAAACTGAAACAAAAGATCATAAAAAATTAATGCCATTTTCCCCACAGAAAAGTGCCAAATACCTATCAATATTCTCCTTTTTACACACCACATGACAAAATCCCATTTGGTTTCATCTAACTCATGTAGCCTCGTGGGCTAATTAAGCTGTAGGACACAAAAGGTATGAAGCTATTGTGCAACGATTTATAGATGAGATGTTTGTGTGGTGCTTCAGCATAAGTTATGACACATTAATTCATGGACTAGAGGACCTTGTTGTAGTTACAGAACCATTTCTCAAATATCATCTGAGTTTAAAATACAAATATTGTTCCCACTGTCTTAAAACTCTTTACCCCCAAATCAGTACCCAAGATCAGATGGCCCCCTTTCTCCTCATCCTGCATCATCCATTTAGCTGTACTGATGGCAAGGAAAGTACAGTCCAACCCTTCCCTTTACCCATCTAGGCCAACAGGGAGCACTATGAGAAGAGAGGAAGAGGGAGAAAGAAGCAAGGCCTTCATAATTCCCAGAAAGAACTAGAGGACTCTCTCGTGAGGAAACACAGGAGAAATAGGTGCATACACCAACCAAGTGTCCATTACTAAGGAAGAAGAGCCAGAAAGGGTATTTTGTGAATTCTGACATTGAGTAAACCTCACCCAAAGCAACAAGGCAAAACTTACTACAGTTTATATGTCCACATTTATGAGAGTGTGATGGGTAGGAAGGAAAGCAGTAGGTCACCTAGCTCAGTTGCTCACAGCCAAAACAATTCATTCTGTCTCCTCCCTCTCTGGGTTCCAGGAGAGAAGGTGAGCTCACTTCTGGAGAGAGTCTTCTCACTGGCCACACTGTGCTCTATAAACACCCTGGGCCATCTGTGATATCAGTGGCCAGCCACCTGGAGACCCTGCCCTGCTCTCTGAGCTTATATTAAAACACAAACTTGTAACTCCCTCTTAATTTTCTACCATGGTTATTTTTCACTAACTCAAACAATGGTCTCAATATGCCAAATACGTTTTGTTAATCAAGGAGCCCTACATGTGGTTCCTCCTTCCCCTTCCTCCACTGCTGCTATTCAAATGGCCCCCTCCATCAAATGGAGCAAGACTTTGGTGAACAATTCACAGCAATGTCTCAGAAATGAGTAGAGAAAAACAGAGAAAACAAAGTCATGCAGCCCTCATTCTCCTCACTACTTGGGGTTTGGTTTTGAGAGAATTTTAGGAAAAAATGTCAAAGGGTTTTAAAGGCAGAAAGACCAAGTCAAAATTGAACTGTCTTCTCTACAGATTATCAAAAGGAATCCTAATGTTATGGGTCAAAGCTTCTGTGTACAAATCCATCTAGACTCCTTATTTGCCACCCACCAGTTCCAAGGTTATGATTTACTAAAAGCACACAACATAGAGTCAATACTTAACTCATGGAATCTTGTTACACTATACATAGCATTGACATGTTGCCCACCCACCCCCAGGTTTCAAATCCTTCAGTGATTCCCCACTGCCCTTCCTTCATAGTCCTTCCTTCCTTCTTTCCTTCCTTCCTTCCTTCTTTCCTTCCTTCCTCCCTCCCTCCCTCCTTCCTTCCCTCTGCTTGCTTGCTTGCTTCCTTCCTTCCTTCCTTCCTTCCTCCCTCCCTCCCTCCCTGCTTCTTTCCTTCCTTCCTTTCTTCCTTCCTTCATCACCTGATCTGTGTTGATTCTTCCAGCGTCATCCCCTGTCCACTTCCTACTGCAACTGCAAGAATCAACACTCAACCTGTTCCCTTGCCTCCAACGTCCTCTTGTCCAGTTTGCATAGCTAACCCCACTTCTCTTTAGTTCCCAGCTCAGAAGCTGCTTTCCCAGGAAGCCCCCCTGACCTTATGCTGCCCTTCCTGTGTGTTCTTATAGCACCTAGCTTACACCATGTGCCATTTATCCTAATGTATCAGAATTTCTGCTCAGCTGCCTGTGTCTTCTATCAAAGTGTGAGTTAGATGCTCAATAGATACTTATTGAACAGATACACAAACTGAGAATACAAATCTGAAAGAGAACATAATCCAGAATTCCTACCTAATTGCCTTTGCGAGATACATACTTTGTAGCCAAACAATATTTGTAAACCTGATTTAGATAAAGATATAAATCATATTACCATCCTTGTAGAAAGAAAGCAAAATGAAAAGTGTGAAGGGAAGACAAACTGATGAAACTTTGACTGTACATCATTCATGGCAGGTATAAGCCACACATGGTGACAAAGAATTGTCAAATGTTTTGAAGATATCAGGCCCTATAACCTAGGTGGGATGTCCTAAGGCAGAGGTTCTTACTTTGGGGGACAGAGGGAGGTATAATGAAGACACTGGGGAACATTTTCAAACTTCATATCCTGTCCCTCTGGAGATTCTTGTCCACTAGCCCTGTGCTTCCCATTGCTGCTCTAAATCACCCCAAATGACACGAAATTGTCTTCAATTTCAAAGGGAAGAGATTACAAAAGTTTCCTTCACGGGAAAGCAGCACAGTTTATCATTTAGGAGTAAAGGCTCTGCAGGTACATGATTCAGGCTCAAATCACAATTCAATATTATACCAGTACTCTGGACAAATTAGTTAACCTCTCGGTGCTTTAGTTTCAATAACAGTCAAATGAAAGTAAAAGTACCTCATAGGGTAATTGTGAGGCATAAGAGAAATGATGTCTATAAAGTAGTTAGCTCAGTGCCTAGCAAACAATATGTAATTAATGTAATCTGCCTAATGTTTAATATTGAAATCTGATCCAAATTCCCAAATTTGAAAATCAATTAGTCTTTATAAATTTCTAGCCCCAAAATCATCCACTAAAATTCGAGACTGTTAGCTTGCCCTCATGAAACAATGAAAACAGCTTTATTCCATATATTTTGCCTTGAAATGCTAAGTACCCCAATTAGACACCCCCCTACATGGTGCTAAACACTTGGAGGTTCTAAGCTCACTGAGTTAGTCCAGGCATCAAGAAAATGAAAGCCTTAAACAACAACAACAACAACATCATCATCATCATCATCATCATCATCATCATCATCATCAATATTTTTGCCTATGGATGCCTCATCTTATTCCGAGAAGGGACAGTTCTGGGTACTATAGTGCTAAGAGCAATGAGCATTATGTCAGAAATTTTGGATTTGAGCCTTTCCTCTTCCACTTCACTATATAAACCAGGGCTATTTACTTGATCTCTCTAAGCCTCAGGTTTCCTCACCCACAAGGAACCGTACTTCACTTCCATTAAAGGATCCACATAAAAATTTGATGAGAAGCTATAAAACATCACCCACTGCTGGTGGGAGTATAGCTGGGGTCACCATCCTGAAGCACAATCAGTGGAATTAAGAATGCACACACCCTCCCACCCCGAAATCCCTCTCTGAGATATACACCCCAGGGAGACTCTGTCCTGAGATTATAAGGAGGCTCATATGAGCAAGTTCATCACAGGACTGTTTCTGAATTTGGAGCTATGCCAGCCTCTGTTACTAGAGGAATGTGTAAGTAAAATGTGTCATATATACACAATGAAATATTACACAGCAGTCAGAAATTTTTAAAGTAGATTAAAGATAACAACATGGGTACATTTCAGAAACAATGTTAAGTAACAGAAGTAGAAGCAGGATGAGGTATACAGCAGTTACATTTATATACATTTATAAAACAGCCAAAGGGCGCTGCCTATTTGTCAAGGATATGCACATACCTGTTAAAATTTTCATGTCATTCTCTGATAAAACCTTCTGGTTTCTCCTTTTATGCAGAGTAGAAGCCAATGTTTGCATTTACAATGACCTACAAAGTCCTACAGTATTTGTCACTGACCCACCTGCTACTCATCCTCTGTTTTTCTCTCTCCCTCACTCATATTTCTCTAGCCCCCTAACCATTCTGACCTCCTAACATACCAGGCAAGACCCTACCTCAGGGCCTTTGTACTTGCTATCCCTATGACCATACCACTTCTAGCCCAGATAGCCCCATGGTTGCTCACTTCACTGCATTTGGTAAAAGACCATGTATAGCATAGCCTTCCTTAATCACCATATATAAAACTACAAGCTGCTCCTAACCACCCAGCCATACCTTATCCCCATGCCCTCATTTTCCTCATACCACTTTTCACTATTCAAGGTACTATATGTTTTACTTAATTGTTTATTATTTCCTCACACCAAAAGATGTAAGTTCCATGAAAGCAAGGCATTGTTTGTTTTTTTTCTTTGCCTAGTCCCCACACTACAACTGTGTATTTGTAGAGTGAAGGAATGTATCTAAATACACATATAGAGCAGGGATTGGGAGAACATTTGTTATATACACTGAAGGAAGTGCCTCCAGTGAGGAGGGGAAATAATAGAGATCAAGATGAAAGGGGTAAAATAAAATGCATTGAAAAGGGGCCTGATAGGAAGCAATGATGCTCAGTCCATGACTGAGGGAGGGGTTGACTCCACTCTGCGCACTTCAGATTCAACAAGGAATTGCATGAGATAATGTTGTGGGAGTTAAGTTGAAGGGTAACTGTACCCTGTAATTGTTAGGACATGGAGAACACAGAGAAGGAAAACCTGCTAGAAAGAGGGTGGAGAACAAGGGAAGATGGGGTACCTCTCCTACCAGTTCCCTCTGAACCCATTTCCCTTTTCCCAATTCCTCTTTCTCCTTCAGCTCCTTCAACTGTCTCTGGAGTTTCCTTACTGGGTACTAAGGACACTTGTACCATGTTTCTCTCTCTGGGGAACCATCTGCAGCCACCAACCTCCCAACAAAGATACAACAGTGGTTCTTGTCATTTGCTGAATCACAGACCCCTCTGAGGTTAGTCACCTCAAAAAAAAGTCCTACAGTCTTCTGAAGTCCATTCATAGATGCTTAGCAGGAATCCCAGAGGAGCACCATCTGAATGGCAGGGTTAGAGATGGGTAAGTCTTTGGATCATTTGTGTTTCCCTCAACTGTTTGTGCAGGGTGGTCCTTGTGCTCTTCCCACATTTACTAAAGATGAGGGACGGTGGGCTGCAGACAAAGTATGAAGATACCAGAGAAACAACCCAAAGAACAAAACATCTGGGAATTAAATTAATCACATTTCATTACTCCAACACAAGCAGGCAGAAGAAAAATGAACAAGCAAGCTTATAGAAGACAAAGCAAAGCCATGATTGGGAATCCTGAGAGATCCTACCACAAATCCAGTTTATAACAGTACACAAAAACATCATCCTCAAATGCTATTTTCAGAAAGGCCCTTTCTCTGTGCAGTAACTTACAATTATCCCAATAGTTTATATTCAGTCCAGACTCTCTGACCCACCTCTCAGAACCCTGCCCTAAATCTTCCTCTACCCTCAGGCCCATCACCTCCCTCCTAGCTCAGCTCCTCACATCCTGACTTACCCTTCCTGGGATGAGCCTTTGGCCTGAGTAAGTGCCTGTCCTGCCAGGGATGCCCTCCTCACTCCTTTTTATCCTGTTGTCATGTTCTAGGTCTTCTCAGTCCTAATCTACAATGTTTCCCCTTGTGTAAGGGAAGTATTTCCTAAGGCATCCTGATTGGTCCCATCTCCAACCTCCCTCCAATTCCCATCTGCACTTAAGGTCCATCCTGATGCTCAGCTATAACTAATTTTCCCTTTCTGTGTGCTGGTGTCCTGCATGTGTAACTTAAATTCCTTTATAATCTAAAAAGATTCCAGGGGGCAGGGCCAAGATCTATCTACCTCCTTCTTCTGGATTCCACACTCCCACCTCCAACCTCACTACCCAGGACAAGAATCTACTCAAAATCATACAAAGCAACTATAAGAGGCATTTAGGACAGAGAAAATGAATTTATATATATATAGATATAGATATAGATATAGATATATATAGATATAGATATATAGATATATATATATAGATATATATATATCGATCGACTACTATACCTTGAGATTCCTAGAGGAAATTTGTTTTGCTTGTTTTGTTTTCTGTTTATTTGTTTGGGTTTTTGTGTTTGTTTTTGTTTTTGAAAGAGAGAAAGGGCCAAACAGAGGTGTAAACAGGAGAGTAGAACAAGCACCATCATCTATTTCAAGCACATTTCCAGGATATTTCCCTAATGAGGGCCCTGGGTCTGTGAATCTCATTTTAACTAGGAAACAGTCTCTCCAAAGGAGGTGCTTTATGTGTATGAGGTGCTGAAAGAAATCCAGAGAGAGGCCAGGGAACATGAAGTCAGCTTGTATGAATTCCACAATGCCCCCAAATCCCCCTTCCCTCCCTTTCCTCCATGTATTTCTCTCAGTCTCTGAACTTCTTCCAAACTCTAAAACCAAAGTTCCATCCCAAAGTCTCCCACAACAACTCCTGTCAAGTCCAACAATCCACCCATTAAATTGCAGGCTGTCTTCCCCTCCCAGCCAGCCCCAACCACTGCCCTTTATCCTGGAGGTCATTGTGTTCGCTGCTCTGTCTCTGAGAAGGGTGCAGCCCTCATCTGGACATTTCCTTTTCAAAACATTTTCTAAGACAGTAAGTTCTACTGGCTCCTCTGGCTGTGTGTTAACACTCTTGCCCATCAGGAAGTTGGCCTAGTGTTTCCTCCTGAATAGCCTCAAAGAGAGTTTGGATACCAGTTGTTTTGCAAGAAATTTGATGAGGACTTGAGAGGAAGGCTCATGAGGCTGTTAAATAATTATTTTACTTCCCAAAGTTCCAGAGAAGTGGATTTAAATGTAACATCTGCAGGGATCATATCAATCCTCTGTGTCCAAACATAAATCCTTTCTAACCTAAAGTATATAAAAATTTCTTCCTCCTAAAATTTCTAGACAATGAAGACTCTGGAGCCAATCCAACTAGTGACTCCCAAACACTCAACTATAAAGGTTTTTAGAAAGCTGAGCTACCCCAGAGTTTCTCAAGTCCTAACTCAAGCAGCCCTGCAACTGAGGTAGCGGCAGTCATGAATACAGGAGTAGAAGCTTTGAGTTCAGGGCAAGAGTTTTAAGTAAAGGTAAATGTCGTGTACATGTACAGCAACATGTCCAAGAGTGAAACAGTTAACAGGCATATGGAAAGGCAAACAGAACAAAAGCCACCATGAACACTGGGGCTGAGTCTCATACCCAAGAGTAGAAGAAATTGGTTTCCAAAATCAAATGAAAAATGGAATCTTCCCAATTTCTCCTTCTGTTTGGCCTTCTCTTCAAGTCTGTGTCCAATCATGGTCTTTCCTTTATCTGTTCAACTAATATACTGATTCTCATTTATTCAGCACTGTAGATAAAGCAGAAAAAGCACAGAAATCTCTCCACACCAGTTGGTTACATCCTGTAGTTGAAAGCAAACAATAAACAAATAAGTAATATGGATATATATTGTGTTGGATTTGCAATCAGTGAGACGGAGAAGAGGGAAGCAAGAAAAGGTTAGGATGTGCTCAGAGTGGGTGTTGTGATTATAAAATGGGTGATCCAAGAGAGCCTCACCTTCACACTGTTGTGCAACTTGTTGCACAGAATTTGTTCATCTTCCTCAGCTGAAACTCCGTACCCATAAGCAGTAACTGCCCATTCTTCCCTCCCCGCAGTCCCTGGCACCACCATTCTACTTTCACTCTCTGAATTTGACTACTGTAAGTACCTAGATATAAGTGGAATCACACAATATTCTCCTTTTGTGACCAACTTATTTCACTTAGCATATGTCTTCAAGGTTCATCCAGACTGGAATATATGTCAGAATGTCCTTCCTCTTTATGGATGAATAATACTCCATTGTGTATCTCCCACATCTTGTTCACATTCCATCCACTGGCGGATTCACCTTTTAGCTGTTATGAATAATGCTGTTATGAATATGTGAATAGAAATATCTTCTTGAGTCCTTCCCTTGAATTCTGTGGGACAACAACCAGAAGTGGGATTCCTAGATCCTATGGTAATTGGATATGTAGTTTTTGAGACATCACCATGTGTATGTATATGTATATACGTATGTGTGTGTGTATACATATAAATGTACATGTACATGTACACACATACATATATACATATACATACACACACCACATCTTCCTTATCCATTCATCAGTTCATGGACATTATGGATGTTACCATAATTTGGCTGTTGTTGATAGCACTGCAATAAACATTGGGGTGCATGTGACCCCGAATCAGCATTTTTGTATCCTTTAGATAAATACCTACTAGTGCAATTGCTGGGTCATAGGGTAGTTCTATTTTTAATTTTTTGAGGAATCTCCATAATGTTTTCCAGAGTGGCTGCATCAGTTTGCATTCCCATCAGCAGTGCAAAAGAGTTCCCCTTTCTCTACATCCTCACCAGCATCTGTTGTTTCCTGAGGTGTTCATTTTAGCCATTCAGACAGGTGAGATGTGGTGTCTCATTGCAGTTTTGATTTGTATTTCCCTGATGATGAATGAGGTTCACCATCTTTTCATGTATCAAAATAACACCAGGATTCTTTACAGAGCTAGAACAAACAATCCTAAAATTTTTATGGAACCCAAATAGCCAAAGTAATGTTGAGAAAGAAAACAAAAGCGTGGAGGCATCACATCCGTACTTTGAGCTGAATGACAAAGCTGTAATCATCAAGAGAGCATGGTATTGGCACAAAAAAACAGACACATAGATCAATGAAATAGAACAGAAAACTCAGAAATGGGCCCACAAATATATGGCCAATTAATCTTCAACAAAGCAGGAAGGAGTAGCCAATGGAAAAAAGACAGTCTTTTCGGCAAATGGCGCTGAGAGAACTGGACAGCAACATGCAGAACAATGAAACCGGACCACTTTCTACACAACAATAAATTCAAAATGAATGAAAGACCTAAATGTGAGGCAGAAAATTGTCAAAATCCTACAGGAGAAAACAGGCAGCAACCGCTTTGACCTTGGCCGCAGTAACTTCCTAGTAGCCATGTCTCCAGAGGCAGGGAAAATAAAAGCAAAAATGAACTATTGAAACCTCATCAAGATAAAAGGCTTCTACACAACAAAAGAAACAATCAACAAAACTAAAAGGCAACCAACGAGAATATATTTGCAAATGACATATGGAATCAATAGTTAGGATCCAAAATCTATAAAGAGTTCATCAAACTCACACCCAAAAAAAAAAAAAAAATAAGCCAGTGGAGAAATGAGCAGAAGATATGAATAGACACTTTTCCAAAGCAAACAACCAGATGGATAACAGACACATGAAAATGCCTAGTACATTTAGTTTTATAAATCTTTTCAACTCTACACATTTCTTTTGCATATATTTCATTTGATGCTCAGTAACAGACTACAGAAGCAGGTATTAGTGCTGCTATTTTACAGATAATGAAACTAAGGCACAGAGAGGTTAAGTAACTTGCCTCAAGCCACAGAGCTGGGAAGGGACAGAGCAAAGATTCAAATGACTGCACTGTGGTGCCCCCTTCTGTAAATTAGGCTCTGGGAAGCAGCCAGACCTGGTGCCTACTTGTGTGAGGGAGAAGTGACCCCCAGAGGGCAAAAGACCTGCAGCCCTTCTCAGCATGTTCTGCCCACGAGAGCTTGGCCAAGTGGAGGCCTCATCTGGGAAGTGGGGATGTCATACCTTACCCTCTGAATATGAAAGGCTAAAGCAGATCATTTACTAAAGATATTTGAGCTTTAAAACACAAAATTCAATCTATGGAAGGGGTGGATGAGGGGATAGCCAGGATAAGGGCTCAAAGCCTCAGTCTTCCCATTACCTCTCCTCACCCTATCCCTGTCTCCCTCTCCCTCTTTCTGTCTCCTGACCCCCAAGGGTCTCTTCCCCACCTGTCTAGGCATAGGCAGCTGTCTCCCCCAAGCCATGGCTCACTAGCCTATGCAGTGGAGGCTCATTCATCCTCAAGCCTATGAGGACACATCACAGCCAGGGACGTCAGCCTAGCTTCCCAGCATCTTGCCCACCCAGCCCAGGGTCACTGTGGAGCTACAACCATGGCACATTTTACATTGCTGCCCCACATCTCTACCACCTGTAACACCCTGTCATATGCTATCCCTTGAGGGTGGGTTCTCCAAGCTCTCTGTCTCTCCTGCAGACCCTGCCTCCTCCATCCCTCTGCCTCCCTAACATACTTTTTCTACCCCCCCCACACACACACCTACATATTTCTGCCTCATCTGCCTATAAAGTTCATATTATCTCCCTCAATGTCATGTACTTACTGAGAGCTCTAGCTTATCTGATCTTCTCCTCTCTGTTCTCCTGTTCCTTGCTAAATAAATGAGTACTATTCTTCTTGTCTCCTAGAACACCTTCTAGAGTTCTGTGTCTCCTCCATCTTCCCACCTTTGGTGTTTGTCTCCCATTGTCCGAGTCACAAGGCCTGGTCCAGTTGCCTTTGACCAACTCAGGTCACAAACATTTGCTGGGGGAGTTCCTAGAGTGCTGTGTCTCTCTGTCTTGGCTCTCAGCCTCATCTCACCAGCTGCCAGGAGCTCCCACAGGACAGGGCCCTGCTCCTCCCTCTAGGTCTCCCCTCACTGACCAGCACACATAGAGGGTAGAGTGTGTGATTCGCTGATTCTGCTCCCTTGGAGAAAGGAGGGAACTGAGAAAGAAACCCAAGCAGGGACATCTGAGCCTACACTGCCCTGTGAGGTTTAGTGTCAGGGAAGCAGGAAGCTGGAGGGAATCCATCTCTAGTGGGGCAATGCTTTCTTTAGAGATCATAGGGCACCTGTGTGTGCATGTGGGTGGGTGTGCATGTGTGTATATGTGCGTATGTGTGTGTATGAGTTTACGCACACACACCTAACAACACAAATGGAGGGGAGAGGAAGATGTGCATATGAGGCTCCAAAAGTCCAAGTCCTGTCTGGAGGTGAGAGTGTTCTGGGAACTGGACTCCCAGACCCTCTGCAACCCCAGCAGACACAGGCCCATGACTGCAGGGACAGAGGGGGGCCAGCACAGCCACCACAGGATGAATGGAGGCTAGACTTTGGGCAGCCTCCATCCTCCCTGGGTTGGAATTTGTTCCATTCAGTGCACAATTCACATGGTTTTCTGTGTTCTGTGGTTCAGTCCAGTCCCCATCCTCCCTTCTTGTCCACACTTACGGGCGTTTCCTGTGTTCAGAGCTTAGAGTACTTGTTAGGTTGAACTGTATGAAATTCTTGATAGTCACTTGGTTTTGGCTTCTTTAGTCTATTACTTTAGTTTTTCCCTCTTCTAGACATTTTTTGGACTCCAGGATAAGCAGAACAGACTGAGGAAGGACAAATAATAAGAGCTAATATTTACTGAGCACAGACTACATGCTGAGAGTGTTGCGTCCTGACCACAGCACTAATTCTCACTACAGTCCCAGGAATTATTTCCTGCAGCCGCTGCAATTACTTCCCACCTTTCACAGGTGAGTGAGTCCACGTGAAGAGGCTACATGGGGAGGAACAGGGCTGGGATTCCAGATCAGCCCAAGACCTCCTGCTTCACCACAGCCCCACCACCACCACCCCACCCACTGTTCCCAACCAGGGGATTTCTGGAAGAGACTGGGAGCCAGAAGGCAATGCCTGCAGCTACACAAAAGGAAGGGGGAGGAGGACACAGGCTAAACTAGAACTCTGGAGTGGGCAGAAGAGCCCCCATGGAAGCGGCAGGGACAAAGCCCAGGAACCACACCTGATATCCAGCAGGAGAGGGGTCAGTGGGAGAGAATACCCCAGGAGAAGCACACTGAGGGCCAGGACTCACACTGGAAGGTGACTACAGCTTCAGGCAGCACCTGAGAGCAGGGAAGGAGGACCTACAGGGAGAGGCCAAGCAAGGTGTAGACAGAGCAGAAGATGGTGACACAGAGGAACCAGGTTACAGAGTCTAGGACACCAGGGAGTGAGAGGTAGTGATGGCCTGGGCTCAGAAAGATTCAGTCCAGGAGGAAGTATGAAAAGTCTGAGCAAGGGAGAGAACCTGCAGAGGGAATGTGGAACTGAGGCAAATTGAGGAACCCACGGATAGAGGCAGTGCTCAGACAGGGGGAGCAGGAGTCAGCCTCAAAGAGTGCAGAGAAGGGGGGTGAGGTAGAATTGGGAAGGATTGAAGGAGGTGGCACGCGCACACACACACACACACACACACACACTCTTACAAGGTGAAAGGAGCAGTTGTCTGCATATTGGCTTCCAGGTCCCAGTGAGGGATTGAGTCTACCCTACCCCTCCCCACTTTATCAAGTGGGAGCACTGGACATTCTGGAAGGGCACTCAAGGTCCACCTCTGCCAGGTATCTATGAGTCTGGAGAATTCTGTGAGAAGAGGAGTGAGGAGAGGCAGGAGGCTCACAGAGGGTCTTTGCAGGGTGTGCAGAACAGAAAGACTGAGAGCTTTGCCTCTGCATCCTGGGTGAGAACTGCACAGCGGCTCTTTGAACCCCTCAGAGAGGTCCCCTTGGTTCAACCAATCAAGGGAAGACATGTGGCAGGTCTTCAAATATGGGAAGGGGAAGATAAAAAAAATGTGTATCTGTCTTTTATCACTTCATGGCACCTGTAACTCTTCTTGTACATAGGAAGTTTTCAATAAAGTTATTTGCTCATCTTTCAACAGGTACCCAAAAATAAGTGCCGAAATCAATGGATATCAATCTCTTTCAATAATCAATGCCACACCCACCCTCACTCACTCACCCCCAGAAACTCAGTATCTACCCCCAGGACAGTTTCCCCTGCCAAGCCTTCCAAGCACTCTAGTGATAATGAGACCTGAGCTCAAATCCCAGTCATTCCAACACCCCCTCCCTCATCACGTACCTGGTGTCCCTCCTTCCACCTCTCCCCCTTACCCATCCAATGCAACTTGGCCCCCTAGATGTCTCCCCCAAGACAGGCAGTCACTAATGAGCACTGAGCACTAGAAGGGGAGGGTTAAGGGCAGTGTAGTGGGTGGGAGGAGATTCCAGAGCTAGCAGATAAAGAGTCTTGTCAGCATCTGTCAAATGTGACATCTCCCTCCAGCATCCCTGTCTCTTGCCTCCTGGCTCCTGCCAACCCATCTCCCTGCTGAGGCTGAGGGACAGAGTCAGGTGCAAATTCATGGAAACCTACACACATAATCTCTGGTCTGCTACAGACCCATTTTCTCCAGGAATGTCACTACCTCTGCCATCTTTCCTTGAAAACTCCCAAATACCCTGAGAAGCCAAAGTTTTAGATGGATCCTAA
The DNA here is from genome assembly GCF_027475565.1 of Acinonyx jubatus. Taxonomy (NCBI): domain Eukaryota; kingdom Metazoa; phylum Chordata; class Mammalia; order Carnivora; family Felidae; genus Acinonyx; species Acinonyx jubatus. The sequence goes on from NC_069387.1 coordinate 53,763,723, forward strand.
GGAGGACAGAAGTTGCTCTCACTGCTCAATATCTTGATCTCAGTCCCTTGTCTCCATAGCACGTCCCCAAAAGCAGAACTTAAACCTCATACAATGGCAAAAAGAGATCTCAGGAAGACTTTTCCAGCCTTAAGGAGATTGTGGGTGCCTCCAGAAACCAGGGGAGATGGGGAAAAGATGTAGTTAGCCTGCCCAACAACTCTTCTCCTCTTGTAGGCAATTTCCACCAGAGGGTAGGGGGTGCTGTACTGCCCCTGGGAACTTGAGGGAACATTCTCAGCAATGACCTGCAAAGGGCTCAGAGGCCACAAGAGGGCAACAAAGAATAGCTCTCTTTGCAGAGCCAGCCCTGGGCCCAGGGTGCTGACATAGGGCTGGGCTGCCCAAGCTGAGAGAGTCTTTGGCTCCAGCAGGAACTCATGAATTTCCCAATTCTGGAACCCCTGTGCAGCCCTTTCCCATGGCACCCCTTATTTTCTTTGATGCCTGAAATGTCATCACAGGCCCCTTTCCTTTTCTGTTGGCCCACAAGGGCTGTGTGGTTTTTCATACAGCAGGGGACATCCCAGCATGGAGGTGACACTTCACAGAGTCCCAGCTGATACCTAGAGCCAGAAATGGAACCACATTTTCTTGCTTCTCACTCCCGGGGTCTTCCCATCTGTTCTGACTGTTGCACCTAAAGAAAAGCACAATTCATAGGCCCCAGTGGGAAGCCTGCTCACAAACGGTGGTTTAAAAAACCCATCAAAGCTGCACCCTTCCCCATGTGATACATTTTCACATACATGATGGTACACACAGGACTGTTAATCACAGAGCACAGACACGTACACCACAAACACCATACACTGCACACTGTCACCCTCAGCACTTACACCCCTCTGCCCTTCAGAGTCCCACAGCCCCTGACCCTCTCCCCCTACTTCCTGAGCTGGAAGAGCAATGTCTCTTCATTCATCATTTGCTCTTTGTCCTGTTTTTCCAGAGGCTCCTCAAAGCTGCAGACAGGGAAGCACTTTCCAATTCTAAAATTCTAATTTTGTCCCTGTTTGACACAGCACAGCTTGGAGTAACAGGGGAAACAGAAGGGAAACAGAGGGGAAACCAGTGGTTTCTGAACTCCATTATCTCAGTCTGCCCTGTTGATCATGGTCTTCCTGCCCAGGAAACGTCTGACCCATCCACGAACCACTAGACTTATCCTCACATCCTCTCAGCGTCCCTACACTCTGGATCCATGTCCCTGACAAACAGACCACTTCCATAATTTGGGGGCAGAGTGCTGGGCTCCATTGCACAAACTCAACCTGGTCTTATAGGCACAAAGTGCAACAAGAGGATTTAAGTTAGACTCAGTAGAACTTCCCAGCACAAGGGGTCTGAAAAACCTCAGCTTGTGTGAAATTCACTAGGAATGTAGGAATGGCTTTACCAGAGGCCTCCAAGAGACAAGGACATGGTTTGGGCCTGTCTGGCTAGTACTGGCAGAGACAGAAGTTTTCGCTGTGATTGTGGTCATCCCAGCCTCAGGAGGTGGCACACAGAGACTTTTGGGAACTCTATGGCTCTCAGACAGAATGGGTGGAGCCTTGAGTTAGGAAGTGCAGCCTGGTTACATTATTCGAAAATCCTGATGGGATTCAGGGGATTTGGGAGAGACAGTATGCCTGAACCCTCCATAGTCTGGCCCTCTGGTCAGAGCAGGACGTCTGAGCTCTTCCAATGCAAGACCTGTGTGAAGGCTTCAGTTCAGGCCCCACCCAGTCTCAGGTCCTAGGACCCTGATGCCATCCCTTTGTGCCTGGCAGGGCAGAGACTCCCCATGCTCACGCTATGCAATCCCCCACACCCCAAACACAGACAGCCTTTCTCTTCTGGCCTCCCACTCACCCCACAAAACAGCCTGAATCCTGCTACAAATGTGCACAAACCAAAGACATCTTCAGCTATGAGTCTTCAGGATCTTCTGAGACAGCACACACATATACATATGTGTGGGGAAATAGGTTCTACTTACATAAATGGGTTAGAAAAAAGCTTAGGGTGGAAAACTGCCACCACAGGGCAAAAGCACTGAAGGTTAGCTAGTGAGATAGTGTAAAGGAATTATGAGTTACTTGTTATATCACCTGCAGGAAATTACTTTCCATATGATGCCAATAAACTAAGGTACTTTGATCACAAACTCCACTTGCCCCCCCCAGGCCCTTTGCTTCTAGCACAAAGCAAGTTAATGATTACTATCTGATTGTTTTCTTCACATTCACCTCATGTGTAAGATCTTGAGAGCTCAATAAATACAGAGATGAAACCCCTCTTTGGGGCTCTTGTCTCCTCCTGGACATTAGCCACTCTCATATTCAATTCTGTGTCCCCTCTCTTGCTGGTCAAGAGAGAACTCTAGACTCATCATCTGCGACAGATGGTGACCCCGACGTGATGAGAAGAAAAGCCTATGTGACTAGAGGTCAACGTGGCTAGAAAGCAATGTGTACTCAAAGACTACAGAATTCCATGGATTGACTAGAGCTCTAAAAGAAAAAAAATGCATGGGACTTTAATCTCTCCTGATGAGGTAAGAGAAAAGTGAAACTATATTAGGAGCTGCTGCCGTGGAACTTTTGAGAGAATTATTATGGGAGACTCCCTGTCCCCAGAACAGAAACAATACATTCATATAGCACTCCTTAAATTATTAATGATTATCCAGCAACACTGACCTTGGTTTCCTGAACAAGGAACATTTGACCTAGACATGGGAACAAATAGGTAAAACACTAAAGGAACGCCATACATAAGGTGCCAATGTTCCACCTGAGGTCATTCTTACATGGTCTATTGTCACTACAGCCCTTCTGCCCCTGAGTGCGGATGATGTTACGAAGATATAGACCCACCCAAAGTAAATACAAATTTTTCCAAGGAATCTAGACCTCCTTATTGTCAGCCAGCCCTTTTGACACCCCTATGTCCAGAGAATGCCAACTCCCCGCTTTGTCATTGGAAAAAAAAATCTGTTCTTTTAAAGGAACAAAACATTCCCTCTGACATCTTTACCACGATGCTACAACCTATTAAGAATGACCTTATGTGTTTACAGATGCCTCGGGGAAAACTCACAAGACTACTTGCCTTTGGAAAACTGGAAAAAAACGGAAACATATAATATACATCGCACCGAGATCTACCTAACATTTAGAACTGTGAGCCATATTATTAGCTATAGAAACCTTTTCCCAACCCTTAAACAATGTCTCTGAGATGTCAAGGAGCAAAGACCACCCATTTCAGATTTCACCAGTGTTCCAGGTAAAACTTAACCATGGGGAACAAATTGTCTTAGGCGGACCTAAATGTAAGTTTGTTGGTTTGGAATAGACCTGTTTATCAAAGGTCAAGTAAGCTCATGTTAGGACTTAGAGTAATGGTTAATTTTTCCTGCCTCCTAGTTTTCATGGTGATTGTTAAGATAGCTTTCAAAAGCTTTCGAACCTAAAAAGTTTTGCTTGCATGATAAATTGGGATTGAATCTAGGACTTTTTTTTTAATGTTTATTTATTTTTGAGCGAGCGCGAGAGAGAGAGAGAGAGAGAGAGAGAGAGAGAGAGTGCAAACTGTGGTGGGGCAGAGAGAAACAGGGAGACACATAATCTGAGGCAGCTCTAGGTTCTGAGCTGTCAACACAGAGCACAATGCTGGACTCAAACGCATATGACCCAAGCTGAAGTCAGATGTTTAACTGACTGAGCCACCCAGGGACCCCTAGGACTTTTCTAAATAGGATAGGATGCTAAAGCATTGATTACTAAACAAGGCTTATCTGCTTTTAGCTTCTTACTGCAGAGAAACTAGGGATATTTGGGTCTGATGGTAAACATGCTTTGTGCTTTATAACTTTCTGAGGTTTTGTTTAACAAATTTCCCAAGATTTAAATTGTAAATGAAATCTTTTTGACCAATTAGGCTTCTTTGGTATGCTAAGTTACTCTGGAAGCACTGTCAAACACTTAATAAGCCTCAGGTTACATTTCAGTAAATTCTATAACTATTCTGGAGATTATATGCAATTCCTAGTTTTAATATTTCTTTGGTATAAGGTCATCACTTGATATTCTAATTATTGAAGTGTTATGTGCCACAGAAATAACTGAATGTCCTTGTCACTTGTATTACATCTTTTAATCATGTCCATTTTTGAGTCTTTTTTTCCTACTTTTGTGACTCTTGTTGGAAGACCTCTTCACTGTTGTAACTTCCAGGTGACAGACAGTCCTTCCTGCTCAAGAAGGCTCTGGTTCCCCTGAACTCTATCTTTTGCTTTCATAACTCCCCTATATCTACCCCAACTGAGCAATGTTGACCCATTGGTAGGGGCATCTCTATGCCCCTATTCAGCAAGAAGAAGTTACAGAAGAGAAGACCATCTTCCCTCAGCAACCTTAAAGATTTTAAGGGTCAAATAGTTCAGGGGGGAATGATGTGGGGGGGGGGGGGTAAGGCAGAAGAAAATGGCAGACAAAATGAAATTTCCTAATAATCCACAAAGTTAAGCAATTGTAGAATGAGCACATAATAAACTTAAAATGCTTTAAAAAAAAAAAAACAAAGGGAGAATTACCCATGGTTGTCTATATTACAACCTCAACTTCTCCTTGATTGCACTATTATCACTCTTAACTTTGTAATACTGGACCCTCAAAGACTAATGCAGTTGAGCAACATTCTTCTAAATTAGATAAACCCTCCTATCCTATGGTGCTATACAAAATACACCTGGGGTAGAGGATATGCTTGTGTTCTTTCAGATTCCAGGCCTCTATGGAGTGGAGACCCCCCAGAATATGAATGAGTGACCACCGTCCGCCTCTTTCAAGATGGAAGAAGCCTCTTTATTGACTCCTCATCCTATAGCCACTCTACAAACCTAAGTCCTTGCCCCTGATATAACATGGGAAGCCTTAAACGCCTGTCTAACCAGGCCTGCGTCCTCTTAGAGCACAATGGTATTGCATATATATCCCCGATTTGCATCTGATGGCCATGATCTCCATCACTGGTATTCATTAAACAGACAAAGGTGATTCATAAGCCTCTTAATCATGGGGATCCTAGCCACGGTAAGCATTATAGCCTCTGCTACCATTGCTGGAATTAGCCTTCACCACACTACCAAACTGCACATGTACTTAACCAAGTTATGGTAAACAATACCAAAGAGCTAATAAGCCAAACTTCTATAGACAAATATTGGCATGCCGTCAAGCCTTGAGGCTGCCATTGAATTTATATGAAAAAGGCAAAAGGCACTAATCCTCCATTATAACTCTGAGAGTGGAATACTTTTACTATGTCGTTTTTGTGCTCTTGCAGAATCACCCTCCATATCACCTGACAGCAAAAGACAGATTAGGAGCTCATCATGACAGTCTTCGCATGTAAACTGAAGAAGACAAAAACAAAAAAAGGGGGAATTGTAGGGAAATATGTTCTACTTACACAAATGGGTTAGAAAAAGCTTAAGGCTGCCACCACATGGCAAAAGTACCCAAGGTTAGCCAGCGAGATACTGTAACGGCATCACAAGTAACTTGTCTTATCACCTGCACTGAATTACTTTCCACTTGACGTCAATATCCTAATGTACTTTGATCACAAACTCCAATTGCCCCTCAGACCCTTTGCTTCTTGCCCACACACATTAATGATTATTTTGGATTGTTTTCTTCACATTCACCATATGTGTAAGATCTTGAGAGCTCAAGAAATACAGAGACGAGGGGCACCTGGGTGGCTTAGTCAGATGGGCGACGGAACTTCGGCCCAGGTCACAATCTCACAGTTCCTGAGTTTGAGCCTCACGTCAGGCTCTGTGCTGACAGCTTGGAGCCTGGAGCCTGCTTCGGATTCTGTGTCTCCACCTCTCTCTGCCCCTCCCCTACTTATGCTCATGCTCTGTCTCTCGCTGTCTCTCAATGATAAATTAAAAAACGTTAAAAAAAATTTTTTTTTTAAATACAGAGATGAAAGCCCTGTTTGGGGCTCTTGTATCCTCCCAGACGTTAGCCTCTCTCTTGCTGGACAAGAGAGAACTCCAGACTCCTAGTCTGCAACACATATTCACCCATGCACATACACACTCAGATGCTCACACCCATACCTACACACATACTCTCAAAATACACACATATATACACCCACACATCACAAACATTCTCACATGTGTGCAACACAAAGACACCTACTCACGAACTCATGTATTTACAGACAGGCATGCACACCCAAACTTACATACTCGTGCACTCGTTAAACACGCCTTGCTCACAGACACACCACTTCATTCCTTCTTCTAAAGATCCAGTGCCCAGACCTCTAGAATCTAGAGACCTAGAATGTCCAGGAAAAGCATGGAAACCCACAGGAAACCTATTTCCAGTTTCCTGGCCCACATTGGAACCTCTTTGCTATATTCCCCTTCCTACCACAGAGTCTCTAGGACTCAGGCCCAACCACCAAAGCAGGACCATATTATATCCGCATTTTTTCATACAACAAACACTTTGAGCCCCAATCTGCCATCCCAGTCCCTCACCTCCCACCCCCAGGCCTGAAGTGAGGCAGACACATCACAGAATAACACCTTCTGCCCAGAGGTGTGCTGGAAAGAGCAAGAGCACAGGAGCCAAGGACTTGAGTTCAAATCCTGCTTTGTCTATCAATAAGCTGTGTTATCTTGGGTCCTTGCCATAGCCTCTCTGAGCCTCAGTTTCATCACATATAGGTTGGGATTAATAAAATTTACCTAATAATTGTGTGAAGATTAAAACAGGCAGAGCTTCCATCGACCACGTGTCGACCCATGGAAAGCCACACCATTCCATTCCCCAGCCCCTGTGGTGAGCATCTCCCCAACACCACTCCAGTCCTGTGTCCCTGAAACAGTAATCAGTCTGCTTCAGGCTCAGACCACCAGGTGTCCACACCTGGGGAAACTTGATCTCAGACTTGGCAGGCTCCATCCCACACCCTCACCCCTATATCTGCCCCTGCCCATCCTAGTCCATCATGCCTCTTGCCCCTTTATAGGTTGCTTTTTCCCTAAAATCTTTCATAGGGCTAACCACTGTCCTATAGTTCTCAATGGAGCACTGAGCCCACACAACAGATGGACATGAAGGGTGAATCATCCCCAGGGGAGTCTTCCAGTTGTCCTTAACTTCCCTGAATTACTTCTATTCTGAAACATTCTTTATACACAGAGCAGGAGACAGTTATGTGACAGGACTTGGGGTGATAAGCAGATGTGGGTGAGATTGCGTCGCTACATGAATACTAAAAAAATGCTCCAAAGAAACCCCATTAGATTCTGCCCTCAGAGCTGAGAAGCAGCCCAGTCTGTACCCACCCTGATGGGCACACCCTGCAGGTGCCTGGGTCTAAGGGGAGCAGGTACTGCACCGCTACCCATGCTGTTCAGGTGGCCTCATCAGGTTCCCTCCAGATCAGGCCTCTGGAGGTCTTACCCTCACCTTCTTGGGACCCTCCAAGGACCCACAAACACCCTTGCTTTCCCTGCCACAGCCTGTACTCCCGACATTCCTCCCAGGTTCTGACTGCTTCTTAACTGCTGTCCCAGTGGGATCCTCCTGCAGCCCTCCTTCCAGATAACCCACCACCCTGACCATGTCTAACTTTCCATCTGGCATTGCTCCATACTGGTTCCTCCACCTGCCCACCCCCATCCCTCTGACCCCCTGCACTGCCCATCTCTCACTCTGTTCCCTGCCACATTGACCACCTTACACCCCACCCAAACTACCTCCCTCCCCCCTCCTGGCTCACCTCCCCAGACAACCCCACCTCCCAGTTGGCTCCAATCTCTCATTACCTCCATCTCTCCACACTGCTGCATCCTACCATTCTGCCCCATTTCAAGTCATTTCTACACCTGTCTTTGTAGCTTTCCCACCCTTCAAATCTAGGGAGTTGATCAGGGCTCAGAGTCCAGTGAAAGGATGGACATTTGCCCCCTTCTCTCTCCTCCTGCCCTCTGTCTGCCCTCCCCCACTCTTCCTGGGAACAGACCTGGTCGGGTGTTAAGGAGAGCTGAAAAGACATCTCATCAGCGAGGTGCTGGGCTGGATGCTCAGAGGAATATGGTGACCAAGGAAAACCTCCTAGGTAATTCCGTCCCAACTGGAGGAAGCTCCGCCCATCACAAACCCTGCCCCCTTCTCATTGTCTTAGTGGGGCGGGGCCAGCCCACAGCCTGGCCCTGCCCCAGGACCCTTTGCCTAGTGGGAACTCGCCATAGCCTCATTACCCACAAAGCCACTTTGTCTCTGGAGAGGACAGAGGTAATGGTGACTGTTCCCTTCAGGTCGTCCCACCACCTGCGCCTCCACTCACGCTGGAGGGAGACTCACCCTCAGCTGCTAGAGCGGGTTTTCAGGAGAGAAAGTAACCTGCGCCTTCTCTGCACCTTGTCTCCTCCCAGATCAGTGATGTCTGAGAGCCCAGCCGATTCCTCATAATTTGGCATTTACAGTGTGTACGTGGGACAGGACTCGCGCTTCCACATGGAAGCCAGAGATTCCCCCAGAGTCTCTCTTGTTTCCTGCCTGTTTGCTCCATGTGGTCTTCCTATTCCCCACCACACATTGCTAAACCCCAACATTCATGGGGAGAGGAGCTCCCTCTATGGGTTCCTTTTCTTCTTGCTCCCTCCCTGTATCAGGCCCAGGATTTCTGCTTCAGAAAACCAGCCATTGATGTGTGCTCCTGCGAAGTTCTTCCTCTCCTCTCACTTGAATCTTTCTTGCTAATGTAAATCATCATCCTGTCCCCGGGAAATTGTGGGGCTATCTCCCAACCTTCCCTTTCCCCACTTCTTCAGGGTCTCCATGGTATGTCCCAAATATCTAGGTTCCAGATCCGAAGCTTCTGAAGAGGCTTCAGGGCTCTGAGATCAACCCAGGGGCTGAGGGGTCTGAGGATCTGTGTGGACTGAAGGTGGAAGGCAGGGGTTCCTGGGGTGAGAATGGCCAAAGATCACTTTGGGGCTCTGTGCACACAGCATGTGTGTAATAAGTGTGACATGACCCATTGAGAAGCTGGGCTTAGTGAGGTGAGGGAGGGTAGAGGGGTAAGAATGAGGCTGGACTGGTCTGAAGTGTCTTGTGCCCCATTCTCTTCCCTTCCCCTCTGGGCCACCTGGAGAAAATATGCTATAAGACAGGACCTGAGACTTGAGTCTTACCTAAGCAGAGGGGGTTGTCCTCTCCTCCTACCACCTCCACCCAGCCCAGCTCAGGACACCAGGACGCTTAACCCAAGAGCTCAGGCCACGGTACCCCCACCCCACCAGCCACAAACCCTCTCTTCAGCCAGCGCACCCAGACCTCTGAGCCTTCACCTAGGACACCGGCATGAATGCCCCCATTCTGGCAGAATCTTAGATCACACCTTGAAGCACCTGGGCCCCTCCAGTAAACCTAGTATTCCTGATGCATTTATCAACACCCTTAGCCTACATGAATGATTAACCTTTTCTGTATTCCTATAATAGACCATGCCTTCTATCCTAGAAAAGAATAGAGCCCTTCTGCACATCATGAAACAGAAACCAGAGACCTTGCACAACACTTTACCCCTCATCAAGCAACCACACCCACTTACACTGAGATAATATTTATAGCTGATACCATTGAATCTGCATGCTCCAGAAATGTCCTCTCTTAACTAATGAATTGCCCTAAGCACCTTTAAAACTCCTGGGCCAGGTGAAAACCTCAGATCTGTCATTTGGACTAGAGTCAGCTTCACCCCATGGGCCAGCCTCCTGAATAAAGCTCATAATCCTTTTCAATCAAAACTCTTTTCTTGAGTATTAGCATTTGGAGTGGTGGGCAGCTGCACTTGGGATAAGGTAACAAATTTTGGCGAGCCAGCCAGGAACCAACGTCCCTGTGGCATCCATTCAGTTCCCCTAGACTCCAAAGTTGGAGCAGTTGATCTATACCAGGCCAAGGATTCCTCCCTAGTCTCCTGGGCTAGTAACTTGGACTACAGTAGGAGGTTAGCTGCTCCAGGCTAGTTGCTCTTAGGGGAGGAATCTGAGGCATCTGTCCATCTAGCCTCCCAAACTCTTTTTTGTCTAGGAGAAACTCCCTGCTAATTCCTCACTGAAGCTGACTTCCAATTTTGCTTGTTGATTGGATTGGAAGTAAAGGAGCATTTGGGGAAGCTGAAGAGATGCAGGACCAGGCGAGTCTCTCAGACTCTACACCTACACAACTTTCTCATTTGTGAAGCACTGTGTGTTGTTGTTTTCCTGCCCATGCTCTTTCCATTAGAAAGCCTCAGATTTCCTGAGAAACTAAAAAGGACATGACTAATGTTCAATTTATTTGGAAGTTGGGACAGATCTGTTTTGGTGTGTGTTGGGGGGGGGGGGGGTTAAATTTATGTAGAATGGGAAGTTCCATCTCTATCCAAGCAGTTAGCCTGCTGGACCAAAATTGGAATATGTGGAAGGAATGTAGGCAGGAAGAAAGAAATAATTTTTATTGTGATACCACCTGGTCATGTATGTTAGGTTCAGAGGAAAGATCGCCATGAAATGGATCTCTTGGATCTCCTCCTCCCATTGAGTTGTCTCCAGATAGGGAGTTTAGGTATGGCTTTAAGTTTGTCTGGGGAGACCTTTTGTTCAGTCAGTGGAACTCTGACTTTGGGGGAGGAACCAGAAACTAGGAAGCCATTTGGTTCAGTCCATGATGCACCACCTTTGGGGAGAAAAGAATGCCATCAGAGGTACTCTGGGATTCATAGAGTGATAGCTTTGTTTCTGTGTTGCTTCTCAACTTTTGCCAGGAAGAAAACAGGAATACTCCTGTTCCCAAAGAAAGTAGTTCATCCGTCCATCAGGAAATATTTTGAATAAATGGTGCAGAGGGACTTTCTTGTTTTTATTTTAGGAGGGAGACAGAAGACCAAAAGAAGAAAGGAATATTAGTCCAAACTTTAGATCTGCCTCTGGCCTTTCTGAAAACTCCTGTTTCTGCTCCCGCATTGGCAGGACTTACATAATGGGCTCCTATGCCATCCTCCCTGCCAGGGGTGCCAAAGGCTCCTGTTCCCCCACCCCTCACTATCATGGAGCAAGAAGCAGCCCAATGTAAATTCAAATTCATTGGTTTCATTAAAATTTAAGAAAGACTTTTAGAGATATCAGCATTATATATAAAACTTTTATTCTACCAAGTTTTAGTAGAGGTCAAAGGAGCTCATGTTCTCTCTGTTGCCATTTGTCAGCAAAAAGTGAATTAAATGATGATTAATTAAACTCATAAAGTTTTCATGAGTAATTGTTAAGAGTAAGTTGGGTGAATAAATGAAAAGGTGTATAGCTTTCAAAATCTTTAGTAATTTGAAATTTCCAAAGTTGTGCTAAGTTATATAAAAACTTGGGTGGATTTCACTGGATATCTAAGTCTTTTCCAAATAAGATAGAACACTAAAGCATTGGTTACTGAGACTCTTTCTGAGTATTCTTTGTTTCAAGGCAAGTGCATTTTTTGCACAAGTTCAATGAGGTATTCTCCTTATAACAGGACACCAGTGAAAACATTGGTTACTCTACCAAGACTTTGACTAGAATGTCATGTTTAAGACAGTCATGCATCGACTCACATATGACCAGACAGCTTTAAGGAACGAAGGTTGACTTTATGGAGCTAATAAAGCCTCTTGGAAATGTTGATCTGATAACCTGCTTACAGAGTTCCCAGCAGCCTTACCAGGTGATTAAACAATATCACTTCCTGGCAGATTCAGTATAACTCAGGATAAATTTGGAGGATTTTCAGAAGAGAAATTCACCCAAATCTACAAGTATCACTGGCAAAATTGATGGCAGGTATTTATTCGGCTTGGCCTCTGGCCTCAAGAGACTATTGAAAGTGCCATCAAGAGAGTCCTTATGAAAAGTTCCAGCAAAGCAAGTTTAAAAGAATCTATAAGATCAATCACTATTCTTGCTGAGCTTATGTAAATAATTAGGTCACATGTGTTAAAATTGGACTTCCTTTTCCAAGGATTTAGTCCCTATTTGACTCTCTTTGGAAATGAGGGTGATTTTAGAGAGAAAATTTATGTTTCAGTAACACACCTTTATAAATGTTGAATTCTAGTTCTGATTAGTCTTTGAATATTTGTTGTTTGTCTAAGCAAGGCAACTTGTAAATGTCAGGGAATTCATCTCAGTATATAATTTATCCCATCTATAGCCAACTTCATGCTTATTACTCTGTGGGGATAATAACAGGACCCCATGGGCATACGATTACTTGAACAATTGAACAATTGCATGCACTCCCTGACAATTGTGTGATTCAACTATCACCTTGACCAGTTCTCTGTGGCTGGGATACAAAATTGAGCCTTAAAAACAGGAACTTACCCCATTTCATGGGGTTACCTGTGACTTGAGAAAGTAGTGGGTGGCCCCACTTTCCTTATGACTAGAGACAGGATGCACCTGGGGATGCCCATATCCCCACTTGCACTTGCCAGTGACTCCTCAAATTTATTTTTGGGTTTTTTTAAGTTGTTTTTTTTTTTTAACATTTGTTTGTTTTTGAGAGACAGAGAGAGACATAGCATGAGCAGGGGAAGAGCAGAGAGAGAAGGAGACACAAAATCTGAAGCAGGCTCCAGTCTCTGAGCTGTCAGCACAGAACCCAATGTGGGGCTCAAACTCACAAACTATGAGATCATGACCTTAGCTGAAGTCAGATGTTTAAGTGATTGAACCACCCAGGCGCCCCTTATATTTGGATATTGTTAAGCCTAGACTTTAGGCAAAGAGGACTTATTGACCACATAATCTAACCAGTTTTATTTTAGTCTCTGTCACTTGCACCTCAGTCCCATCTAAGAGACAGGATGGGTTAGAAGACATTTAGGCCACATTGTCTGTGCCTATCAGGTTCCTCTGGATGTCTGACCACCATGCCTCTTGCTGTGTCCAAAGCCCACTCCCTCACAGATGCTGTCCATAAAACTCATATCCCTATCTCTTCAAAGTTGGAGTCATAGATAAAGAAGGTTGAGAGGAAAAAGAGAAGTGAAATGACCCAGAAGAAGGCAGGAAGAACTGACCAGGCAGGAAGAGGAGAGGAGTGACAAGGATGGGGGACGGGGTGAGGTTTTAAGAGGAGAATCAAAAGACAGAAGAAGCAAGAGTAGAGGGAGTGAAATGTAGAGGACATAATCCCCAACCCCAGCAGGTGGTTATAGAAAGAAACAGGAGTGGTAAAGAGGGAAAAGAGGAAGAAAGGAGAGGAATGGGGAGGTAGGCAGACAGCTTTGCTGTAGAAAAACAACATGAGTTAAGGCGTGAGGAGAAATCCCCAGTACACATTCTGCTTTGCTGTTGTAGAGCCTGTTCTGGGAGGGACTTGGGACTGAAAGGCCTTCCCCTGAAGGAGATGGGTCACAGGAGTATCTGCTCCAGGGACACGTGACAGGATAAACTTACATGATGTGGAATGGAGGACCAGGGAAGTTATTAGCAATATACCCTTTATTTTCAATCAGTTAGATTGTGGTTGAAAGGGATAAAGTAGGAAACCAAAACAGTTAATGGAGACATGAATCTGACTGAAGCCTCCCCTTCTCTCTCATCCCCTAATCCAGTGAACACGGAGAGGATACTTGGACCTTCTTCCTTCCTCTGTCTTCCATCCCCTAATCCTCCTACTTTTGAACAAAGCTCTTGGGAATATCTGTCTATATTCACCCACATTAATGTCAGCTCTCCCACCAGAATCTGCTCTGACCTATCCTGAGCCTAATGCCCTATCCTGTCTCCCACAGAAGGGAGATAGTAAGGCTGCTGCCATTGAGGGAGAGACTCCAGAAAGGACCTTCAGCTTGGAACTAGAGCATGAGTACAGTGTACAGATTATGAACTCTGCCCTGGATACAAATCTGAGTTCCCTGGGTTCAGGAGTCAACTGTCTCATTCCCCTGCCTCCATGTGTGTTCTGGCCCACTCTTCCTTTTCCTTCTGCAAGCAGTGTTCATTCTTTCCACCTCACTTCCCTGTACCCATAGTTTGAAGTCCCTTGCCAGATCTAAAACCACTTCATCTCATCTCAGGTGCCGGCCTTAGTGCAGATGTTAGAAGATGTAAGTCCTGCTTCAGGCACAGCAATTGGACCTGCTTGGACAAGAACTTGATTGTTTGACTTCAAGCACTCTGTAGGTACCACTACTCCAAATTGCCTGTCCTTTCTGAGCATCAGGAGTGTGTCTTGTGTGTGTCCTGAGCAGCTAGAAGGAAGTATAGTTATTCCTCTCTGAACAGGCATCTCTTTAAAACAAAGCAATGTAAGTCCTCTAGGCACTATGGAGCAGAGAGGTAGGTTCCTCTTGAAGAAGTACAGCCTTGGGACTCCTGGGTGGCTCAGTTGGTTAAGTGTCCAACTTCAGCTCAGATCATGATCTCACAGTCCATGAGTTAAAGCCCTGCATGGCGCTCTGTGCTGACAGCTCAGAGCCTGGAGCCTGCTTCAGATTCTGTGTCTCCCTCTCTCTCTGCCTCTCCCCCACTCATGCTCTGTCTCTCAAAAAGAAATAAATATTAATTTTTTTTAAAGAAGTACAGCCTTTACTCTTGTGCAAGATACAACTGGCAGAGAAGCTGGTCCCAATCAGTGGGGGAAGGCTGAAGAGAGGTTAAGGCAACAACGTGAATTTGAGGAACTTATGGTAACCTCAGCAAGAACTTCTTAACAGCCTGTGGTGTTCCTCAGCAGGACCAAGGAGGTCAGGCCCTTCGTGTGAACTGGAACCATTCCTCTTGATGTAGCAACCAAAACGTGTTATCCCAACAGGAAGCAGGGACAAGAAAGGGTTAATGGGTATAAAAGCTCCAGGGAACCAGTCTCAGATTCTTCTCACCCACTCCCAAGCCTTTCCTAATGTGCCCCCTGCCCTGCAAGAGACCAAAACTAATGATACCAACTTGTGCTGGCGTGTGGGCAGCAGGAAAGTAGTCAAAGAACCTGGTAATGAAAGAGCTAGCTGAGGCTGCTGGGATAATGGTCTCTAAAGTCCCTCATGGGATATCTACCCCCTCCCCTAAAGCCTAAAAGCCCTGACCAGCTCCCCAAGTGTACAGAGCCCAGAACCCACTGAGACTGAGGTGGGAGGTGAAAGGGGAATCTCTGTGACAGCAGTTTCCCTCTCTCTGAGTACTTTTGTCTCCATCTCTGCCTCAGCTTCTCACCTCCTAGGGCATTATTCACAGGCCACTACACTGATCTGCCTCCAAGTCTCTAGCAAGCTCAAAACTCTTAACACCTGTTTTTTTTCCCCCAACTCCTAGGCTAGAGAAGAGGGGGCAGGGTCCATCCTGAGGCAAGGGGAGGGCCCTGACTTTCCTCTTGTCAAAGCAAGGCGGGAGGTTGGGAAGTTCCACCAGAGAAAGAGCCATTCCTAAGGTTGTATTGGCTAACACGCCCCCTGGTGGGAAGGCTGTTATTCTCATACTGTTAATGATTTTCTCTCTCTTGCTCTTCAGATTAGAAATTGAATTAACTCATAACTATAGTAGGATAAATATATGACAGTGACCATAAACGCCTTTCCTAACCTCCCTATCTAAGGAAAATTCTGTTATTCTTTATCCCAAGTTCTTG
Source organism: Acinonyx jubatus (assembly GCF_027475565.1). NCBI lineage: Eukaryota > Metazoa > Chordata > Mammalia > Carnivora > Felidae > Acinonyx > Acinonyx jubatus. The sequence continues at coordinate 53,779,433 of NC_069387.1, forward strand.
TTCATATCCTTGGGATGTTTATCACCCTCTGTAACTATGTGAACATTTGCTTTCCCACTAGGAAAATCTCTATAGATGAACGAGAGAAAGAATGAATGATGAGTAAACATATTATATGGGAATAAATCTACTGGTGGGATAAAATATTCCTGCTAATATGATCTTTACCTGAAAGTATGGTGTAGGTCTCTATTAACAATAACCTTAATCAATATTCGTAATGCCCCTACCTCTATCTCTCTACCCCTGGCCTCTGTCCTACAACTGTATCCACACGTGAGAGTTGTTGAACAAGTCTTTAGCTCTGTGTTAAGCACTGTGGAGAGAATGCCAGTATGTTCAGGCACAGTCTCTGCCCTCCAGAAGCCCACAGGCTAGTGAGGGAGGAAGAGAAGTCACAGGGCAAGCACCACTGAAGACAGTTTGTGGAGAGTCAGCCATGGGAGTTGGCAGCACAGGAGACTCTGGGGGCGGAGTGCTCCAGGGGACGCCCAGTGCTGATTTCCTCAGCTAAGAAACCACCTGGGGTTATTTTCCTCCCAGGACTCTACACATCTCCCTCTGAGGTGAAGAGCAGAAGTTGGGACCCAAGGGGGTCCGTGGGTAGGAGGAGAAGTGGCGCAGGGGCCTGTAAGACACAGGCGGACCAGGGCGGTGGAGGGTGGCCCTTGAGCTGACCCAGACCCCTTGAGCTGCTGTCGCTGGGGACGTGCTGGACCTAGCTAGGTGAGCGGACGTGGTGGCCCCGCGCTTCTCGGGGTCCCGCCTGGCCCCACGAGCTCAGCACCCCGCCAGCCTCCAACCCCCAGCCCAGCGGCTTCTGATCTAATGCCTGGACCCCAAAAGGGACAGCCCAAGTGCTGTTTTCCTCTTCACCTGTTTCTTCTACGTCCTGTTTTCTTTGTCCCTGTAGATCCCTGCCCCATCACTCTGCTGGAATGGAGACATTTCGTAACAGATGTGGATTCCACCAATTTAGCACCTTCTAGGCCTCAGAAGCTTTTCCATTTCTGTAACCCATGATCTCCTGTCCACAGTGCCCTTGTCTGGGACAAACTTGTCCCACCCTTACCCTATAATTGCCTAATGACAACGTTTGCAACCTTTAAAGAACTCACTAAGATGTCAGGGCAACAAATGTTAATGATAATATCAGAGTTTGGAGGATTTCTCAGATTTTGATCACTGTTCATGTGTTATGAATTGAAAGTGTATTCCTAACTTACAGGTTGCATTTGAGTACTGTAAAGTGACAAAGTGTAGCACTTGCATTCACCTAAAACTGAACATCTAGTTTTTAACCAAAAAATAGTGATATATTGTTGTCACGGGAAAGACGAATGTTAGAAATAACAGGTGACTAAACTTGAAGTTATTAAAAGATTTGTTACAATAAAGTAAATGTTGGTTATTAAATGTTCTCTTTAAAGAAATACACTGTTAATCTTAGCAATATGGCATGTTTATGTGATATTTTGATTTTTATCTTAAATAATGACTTTACTCTTTTAATAAATTGACTCTTGTAAATTAAAAACAAAAAAAGGAAAGAAAAAAAAGACAGCTATGGTAACACTGACACAAATGATAGGGTCAGAGGAAATAAATTACTTCTGAGGTGGATTATCCAGAAAGGCAGTGACAGTAGGTAACATTTAAATTGGACCATGATGACTGTGTAGGACTTCAGTAGTCAGAGATTGAGAGGTGGCATTCCAAGGGAAAGACACAGCTACTGGCAAGGATTTCTTGACTTTGGGCATCAATTGATATTGAACCTCTCTTCATCACTGGAGAGTGAACTGAAAGGACCAGTGAAATTCCAGGCAAAATTGCAGAAATTGGAGGCCTTAAATACAGAAGACCAGAGCCAGGTCCTGGGTCCCAGCTTAGCTTTTTTTTCCCCACTTCTCCTACACCTGATCTTATTGAAGAGGTATACAGTTCAAATGGGACATTTTCACCATAGATATAAAGAATATATGGTAAACATATGTAACCATTATGCTTCCATCTATATATCTCTTATCTCCTGTCTCTCCCCACTGGATTCTTTATAAACAATGAAAGGATTTCTTACTCTCATTACTGAGAAGAGCACAAAGCACAGAAAAGCAGACACTGCACAAATAAGTTAGATAATTTGCCTTCCTGGGGAAAGGGAGAAAATCTCCTCTTCCATCTCCAGAGTCCATTTTCCTTCATATTCTGATACTATATGTCAATAATTATCTACATTTCCTTCTTCTCTGGAAAAGAGAGGCTGTGAAATGCCAGATGTGAAGTAAAGTTTGTCATAAAATCCCTCATAAAAGTCTCCCAAACACTGGCATTGAAAGGTGGGGGAGGAGGTTCCTGTGCTCTGTCTGCCTTCAAACCACTTGCTGGTCATACCCTGCCTGCTTCCAGGAACTTTGCTTCAGGTTTCCTAAAGAAGTAAAGAGAGAGAGTCAACTTCTCTCACTATCCTTGCTCCCATAAATGCCCACTGCTTTCTATGAAGTTAGTTTCACAAATTACTTGATTCTCACAATCTCAATTCTAGATTCCTTCATTGGTATAATTTTCAATTCTCCTCTTTCTGGGATGGCTCAAATAGAGAGTTCTACTTGCAAGCAAAGAAGTAAATAAAATGTCTTCTCTTAGTACCTTCCATGAGGGGTTCTAGGAGAGAGGAGGTGGTTACATGAGTGGTGTGCATGCAAGGGCAGCTGTGTATTAGGCTAAAGTAAAAGACAGGAGGATATTGTGTTGCGGCTGCAAACTTCTTCTGATTGTAGCAGATTTCTAGGGCTCCAAGCAGCCCAGCGTCTTAGCCATAATCTTCCCAGAAAGAAAACATACTGAGGTTCCCTTGAGAGGTGATGAAAAATAAATGTCAGTTTTTGATACAAACACACCTACATGGCTGGGAGTGGAAGGCAGCTAATTCCTCATAACTGGCTGAACTCCTTCAGGATTTGTGTACACACACAACACACACACCCTATAATCAGAAAGTCTAACAAATATGCTTGTTGGTAAACCTACCTAGAAAGCGTACCCCAATATTGCTGCATATTTTCACTCAAATTTAAACACATAGTTCTAAATACAAGGCACATACATGACTTTCAATGAGGTGCTTTATGAATATATGTACCCAGCCTCAGGCCCTTTCCAATCTCCTGACTGCAGGCTGTGGCACAGTGAAGGTGAATGAAAGAATGTCTGAGTAGAAGCTTGCATGTGTCACCAAGTGTTTCTCCAACTACACTCCACAAACAAAGAGAAATTGTTTTCTCATGACTCACTATTTGGAATTATCCACTGCCCTTCAATTACCTCTATGCCATCAAGTGTCAGTGATTACCCCTTTTTGAGCCACTACCCCACAGAGAGTATAGCTCAGGGCTGAGCTGTGTGAGCTTTGCTCAAACTCAACACTAATCCTAGCTTCACACTCACTTTGCACAAATTATTTAACCTCTCTGAGCATTAGTCTCAACTTTCGTAAAAGAAGCATAACAATGTTCACCTCATACAATTCTTGTATGAAAGAGGTGATTATGTAAAATATTTGGGTCAAAGTACAGGGCATACCACTCAGCCAGTGGGAGTTATTACTTTTGTCATCATTTTGGGGGCATTGCAGATATAAAAGTCATACATAAAAGAAATGTTCTTTTCCCTTAGGAGATTTTTAAATCTCATCAGTGAGGGGCGCCTGGGTGGCGCAGTCGGTTAAGCCTCCGACTTCAGCCAGGTCACGATCTCGCGGTCCGTGAGTTCGAGCCCCGCGTCAGGCTCTGGGCTGATGGCTCGGAGCCTGGAGCCTGTTTCCGATTCTGTGTCTCCCTCTCTCTCTGACCCTCCCCCATTCATGCTCTGTCTCTCTCTGTCCCAAAAATAAATAAACGTTGAAAAAAAAAAAGAGTCTGTTTAAATCTCATCAGTGAGATGAGATAAATACATACAGATGGGAAGGACATGAAAACCTAAAACTCTTACTTGACCCTAACATGTAACTTATTCTCCTAATCCAAGCCCTGTTTTAAAATTTGCAACAGATTTCAATGCTCTAAAATTGGTTTTTCCTTCTGCCATTCATCATCCACATACCTCACTGCCTTATACATACAAAACGTCCACCCCAGCCTTTTATTTCAGGAGTTGACTGGAGAATTCTTGAGATGAAATAGATTTTGAGAGTTCATTTTGTACAGTACCCTTTTTCTGGACAGGGGCCCATCCGAGGCATTCCAAACCCAAGTGAGACAGCCATGTGCATGGCCGGGGAGTCTGCTCCTTCCCATCTCTCCTGGTCACTGTCCAATCTCAGAAATTCTTCCTTATCTTCTATCTCAATCTGTCTTCCTTCAATATTGGCCTCTCTTTACACTCATTCTGGTTGGGGATGAGGTACACAAACCCTCAAAGGCTGAAGAAAATTCTCAAATGCCCACCTGGTAACACTGATGCATTGCCAATCAGTCCAGGTCTCTGTAATTATAGGTCTCATACATTTTGTTATTAACCATTTAAAAACTTCAAGAGTCCTCAAAAAGAATTGATTTAGTCATCTCATGCAGTCATCTTGTCTCTCCTTAAAGTTTTTGAAGGATGAAAATATCCTAATTTCCAGGACAGAAAGTTAAGAACTCCAATTTCAATATCCCCAACCTCCATAACCTCCTCAATTAGCATCATCAAGTTATCACTCATTTGATTAAGAGAAAGTACAACCCTGAGGCTCAGTGTGACTAATATGACCTCCCCAGTCCCTTTCAGGCCATCACATGAAGTAGGGGAGACAGAATTGGCAGCACCCCTGACCCACACGATTCTTGCCCCAGGGGAGCCCCTGAGGACCAGGCAGACTCCAGAGAGGGCACATCAGGCATTTTCCCTACGTGGGCAGAGTGACAAATCCTACCACAGTGACTAATGTGGGAGGCCTGGGGACAGGAGGGCAGCCAGGGTCTACACTTCCCTCTCTTCCCAAAATTCAATTTCCAAGCCTAGGCCCATTCTCTTGTGTTCTGAATACCAAAGTTTTCAAACCTTCTTTAGTGCTCATTTGAGGCCAGACATCTATCATCCATCATCTAAGGCCAGTACTTCTCAAAGTGGAAACAGCATATAGATCACTTGGGAGCCTGTTAAAAATGTAGATTCTGATTCAGTAGGTCTGGGTGGGGCTGAGATTCTCATTTCTAACAAGCTCCCAGGTGACAGCCATGCTGCTGACCCATGGACCACATTTCAAAGTGCAAGGATCTTGATGACCAGAGTAATTGACACAACTGTCTCCCATGAATAGTCTATCTGCCCACATTCTTCTGTCTGTCTATCCTCCAGCTGACATGAGAGTCATATCTCATCCCTTCCTGATTCAGGCATCTTGCTCCAGAGCACAATACACAATATAAACCTGTCCCATTATTTCCCTTCAAATGTGAAACAACACATCCCTCACCGTATAGCCTGAAAGGTTAGGAGAAATTTCAGTACCAAAGAAATGTGTAAGGCTCAATTCAATTTAACATGAGTTTATTATATACTCATTCTGTTCCTGGCCCCCAGCTGGATGGTCAGGAGGAGTGAATAAGATACACTCACAACCTATGATCTGCAATCAGGGAATAAAATAAATAAATAATCACAAATAACTGTGGTATATTATTTTTTTAAGTTTCAGCTTTTTTGAGGTATAACTGACATATAAAGCCGTAATATATTTAAAGTGTACTTTGTAGTGATTTCATATACACATACATTGCAAGATTAATCACTATGATTTCCACACTGTGAAAGTATTAATGATGCTATTTTAATCTAAATGTTTAAAATATGAAGGTTGTCGCAGATCAGGAATCTGGAGTTCTCTCTTGTCCGGCAAGAGAGCAGACACAGAAATGAAAATGAGAGAAGTTAATGTCTATGGGGAGACAAGAGCCCTGAATAAGGGTCCTTTCTCCATGTTTTTTAGGATCTTGAAAACTTAAATACATTATGGGCATGCAGAAAGAAACAATAAAACAGTAATCATTAACTTGGGTGTGAGAGATAAAAGGTTTCCAAGGCATGCAGTGTTAGAGATTGGGGTCATAACATCTCGGAGCCACACAGATGGCCATTTCCTGCAAGCACTGCATCTGGTTATCTGACTTTTATAAGGACTAAGATAAATGGAGCATGCTATCCTGAGAACGGTAAGCTACACAAGATTCAATTACAACCTATATACCATTGGCTGTTCTTGGACGCTTTCATCCTGTTAAAGTGGCTTTCCACTTCTAGCTGTTCTCAGATGCTTTTGTCCTGTGGAAACGTGGCTTTCCACTCTATGTTGTGTTCTACTTAATGGCTAGCCGTGGGCACTTTCACTTTGTGGCATTGGCTTTGGCCCTAAGCCTTTATAACTCATTTATGTAAGTGTAAGGAATTCTTGAACCTATTTCCCACATAAAAGGCACTTTGTTTTTTTCCCTTCATCTTTACATGTGGAGAGGCTTCAGCTGGAGCTTTGGTTTTCAAAGTGTGGTCCCTGGACCACCATCAGCAGCATCACTTGGGAACTGCTAGAAGTACAAGTTCTGGGTCCCACCCAAGCCTACTGAATTCCAAACACTGGGAGCAGGCTTTTCACAAGCCCTCCAATTGAGGTGGCAGGAGCTGAAATTTGAGCCATCACTGAGCACAGTACATTCCTGGTCTCTCTCCACACCCTCTCTCATTGAGAATTTGAGTAGTGAGTTGAAGAGACAGCTGTGAGGATGCCCAGCTCAGCCCCTTCCGGTTTTGTGTTGGTTTTCTTTATTTATCCAGAACCAACTTGTCCACAGGACACTTGCATTCCAACTTGCTCATACAAGAGAAAATCTGATAAAAGCAGACTGTCTTTTGTGGTGGGAGGCAGGGTGTGCTCAGCACTACCTGTGAGGAATAAGTCTGTCTAATTTAATGATGTGGGCTTAGCAAACCAATTAGGCTGTAGCTGACTGTTTAATAGTATGTCTCTATGTCTTGATTATCATTTGGTTTTAAACACAGGCGGGGGAATTGGGGTATTATTTATTGGACTTCTACAGCACCAACAGTGGGCTTCAGTGAAAAGTGGGAAGGATGCACATTCAGATCCCACACAGTAGAGACACCTAAGGGAGAGAATACAGGACAGAGGAATCAGAAGTCCTAGAATTTTTAAGGAAATGGAACTTTATAAATAATAACTTCTGACCTCTTGTGTTACAGATAAATAAGCAGAGCACTGAAGGAACTGAGCAGCTTGTTCAAGGTCACATTGCTAATTCATGGTGGAAACAACACCAGAAGCCAGGACACCTGGGTCTCAGCTGTACACTTTCAGAGCAGGTGGACCAAAGCAAGAAACAGTACAGAAAAGTAAAGCCCAAGAATTCAGATATCGCCAGGTAGAAGAACCAACCACAGCAATTTTCAGCATGGGTAGTGGGTTCAAAGACAAAGAACTTTGTGCTAAGAGGAAAGTTCTGGCTCCGATCCACCTGTGCATGTTCTGTTGCCCCCTCTCACAGCCAGGCTCAGGCTACACTGTATGTTCACACTTTATTTGTATATTCTTTATGACAACACTTTGTACTTTGTGTTACAGCTATGCTTTACCCCTTATATTAGAATATGTGCTCCATAAGGGCAGGGGTCGTATTTCATTTTTCTTTCCATATATCCTGGGTTTGATAAATAATGCTACAATAAACATAAGGGTTCATCTATCTTTTTGAACTCATGTAACTAAAAAGTTTTGCACTGAAAAGGAAACCGTCAACACAACAAAACGGCTACATACTGAATGGGAGAAGATATTTGTAAATGATACATCAAATGAGGGGTTAATACCCAAAACACATAAATAACTTGTACAACTGAACACCAGAAAAACAAATAATCCAATTAAAAACATGGTGAGATGGCCTGAATATACATTTTTCCAAAGAGACATATAGATGGCCAATAGACACAGGGAAAGATACCCTTACAAATCATCAGGGAAATGTATATTAATAATACAAATAAGTTATTGCTTTATAACTATAAGAATGACTAAAATAAAAAAGACAAGAAAAACAAATGTTGGCCAGGATATGGAGAAAAAGGAACCTTCATGCACTATTGGTAGGAACGTAAATTGGTTCAGCCACTATGGAAAGCAGTATGGAGGTTCCTCACAAAATTAAAAATAGACCTACTATGTAATCCAGTAATTCTGCTACCGCATATTTTTTAAGTAAAATCTAAACCCGATGTGGGGCTCTAACTTACCACCCTTAGTTCAAGAATCACATGCTCTGCTGACTGAGCCAGTGAGGCACCCCACTGCTACTGAATATTTTATCAAAAAAAAACATTTTTTGAGTTTTTAAAAAATATTTTTATGAATTTTTTAATGTTTATTTTTGAGAGATAGAGACAGAGTGCAGGTGGGGAGGGGCAGAGAGAGAGGGAGACATAGAATCTGAAGCAAGCTCCAGACTCTGTTAGCAAAGAGCCCAAAACCGGGCTCAAACTCACAAACCATGAGATCATGACCTGAGCTGAAGTTGGATGCTTAACCGAATGAGCCACCAAGGCACCCATTTTTAGTAATGTTTTTAAGTCAGTGAGCAGACACAGGCACAATTGAAAAGCAGATAAGTAAAAAAAAAAAACAAAAACAAAAACAAAATTAGATACTGGAACTATTAACTTCAAAGTTTACAGTTTTGGTCCTAGCATAAGTATGGTTAGAGGCCAGGCTGTACTGGATCACAGAGCTGAAGTACAGAGCAAACCCAATCAGCATCCAGACACCAAATCGGGCCCAGGTGGCAGCTGACACCTGCATCATAAGGAAAATATTCATGAAGATGCTCAGTACTGGGAGAAGAGGCACAGCAGGGACCTTAAAGTGAAAGGGACTGGAGCTCTGAGGCTGTCTCCAGATGACCCCAGTGATCCCAGTGATAAGCACCAGGAGCACCACAACCACTGAAATCCACACTGGGTCTCCAGAAAGCAGAACTGGCCACTGGGCCAGCACCAGGCAAAGAAAAGTGAGCAGCAGAACAAGCAGTGAGGAGCAAACACGGACAACCCGGCCAGAGAGTGGAGTGGGGGTGGAATTGCCTGGAGAAAGTAGTCCTTGTAGAGTTAGCCTCTCTGCTGCTGGTCCATTCTCCTCCTGCACCTCTGCTTCATTTTCATTATTCTGCATCTCAGGCTGATACCTGATGATGAGAACACAAATAGCAACCATGGAGTAAGATATCATGGACCCAATAAACATGAGGTCCACAACATCAATGAGTCCAAAGAAGAATGTCGTGATTGTTGCAATAATCATTAAGATCAAATAAGTTATGCGGTAGAAGTAACTCCAACTGAGGATCTTGGTAAGGACAGGGAACAAGAGTCCATTCACTGCCATATCGTGTAACAGTTTTTTGATGGCGCCAATAAATTGAAAGGTATTTCCAAAAAGACTAAAGAAAAATCCAAACACTACAACATAGTAGGCAGGAGCCCAGCCAATAAAGAGAAATGCCTCAGGCAAGGTGCTCCCAGTTTGAAGCTTGTAGTAAGGCACCATAAGTGTAAGTGCTAAAGAGACACCAAAATACAGCACAAAGAGGATGAACAGTGAAATCACAATGCTCCTGGGGATAGAATGTTGGGAGTTCTGGGCTTTTTCAACACTGCTAACAATTTTCTCAAAACCTATAAATGCATAGAAACAGGTAGCTGCTCCACGGAGAATCCCCTCGAAGCCAAAAGGAACAAATCCTCCAGAGCCCAGAGGGCCCAAGCTCGAGGTGTCATTGAGACCAGCCATTGCATAGTCATCTTCTGTGAGCTTCCAGTTGTGCAGGTCCCCCTTAATGAAGCCAACGATGATGACAAAACTGAGAACCAAAATTTTCACCAACATGAGCACTTTGGCAAGTGAGGAAGTTGAATCATACCAGAAATACATGAGAAACCACGGAAGGAACATAAAAATGAAGCTTATATGGTCTTCTCTAACGTAGTGGGAAACATGCAGTAAGATAATTTCTTGCAGTGTCACACGCTGGTACTCAAAAGCTAAGTACAATACGTGGAAATAAATGACTGTATTACCAACAAGGGAGAGGATGAGGTTCCAGCCAGTGATGAAAGCCCAAAGCTCACCTATAGTGACATGGCTATAGAGAAATGCAGAGCCAGAATGGGGAACCCAGGCAGTAATCTCTGCATAGCACAGTGCAGCCAACATTGAAGATAGGCCAGCAATCAAAACACAAATCACAAAGGATGGTCCTGCTTGATTTCTGACCACCTCACAAGCCAGGACATACACACCTACACCCAGTGTGCGGCCCACACCCAGGGTCACTAAATCCAGAGTGCTCAATCTTCTCCGTGGGTCATTCTCAGCCACCTGTGCCTTCAGCTTACGTCTGCGTACCAGTTTTTGACCAAATCCACGAAGTGTCTGACACGGCATTCTAGCTGGAATTGAAGACTATTCCAGGATCACAGAGCTGTAGCAAGTCCAGGGTGCAGAGTCTGGGATCTGGTTCAGTGAGGCTAAGTTTAGCCAAGTTGAGTTGGGGCTGCCAAAGTACCTTCCTCAGGTTTCAAAGCTGCTGCTTTGTATTTCATCTGGTATTTGATACCCTTCATAATGCCTAAAGAAACAATAAATGTTTACCGAAATGAGTTGGTGTTCAACCAACAAAGAAAGCTCACAACCACAGCTCAGAAGTCACCTGTTGCAGCCCGAGCATCACAGAAACTGAAATCAAAGAAAATCATTAAAAAAAAATCAACTCTGCTTTCCCCTCAGAAAAGCATCAAATATCTCCCAACATTCTCCTTTTTACACACTACATGACAAAAATCCCCTTTGGGTTTCATCTAACTCATGTAGCTTCATGGACTAATGAAGCTATAGGACACAAAAGGGCATGAAATTCTTGTGCAATAATTTACACATGGGATGTTTGTGTGGTGCTTGAGCATAAGTTATGACACATTAATTCATGGACTAGCAGTCCTTGTTGCAGTTACAGAACCATTTCTTAAGTATCATCTGAGTTTAAATACAAATATTGGTCCCAGTGTCTTGAAACTCTTTGCCCCAAAATCAGTTCCCAAGGTCAGATGGCCACCTTTCTCCTCATTTTGCATCATCCATTTAGCTATACTGATGGCAAATGTGCTGTCCAACCCTTCCCTTTACCCATCTAGGCCGACAGGGGGCTCTGTGAGAAGAGAGGAAGAGGGAGAAAGAGGCAGGGCCTTCATAACTACCTGCAAGAACTACAGGAACAGGCTGTCTGGTGAGGAAACACTAGAGAAACAGGTGCATAAGCCAACCAAGTGTCCATTACTAAGGGAGAAGAGTCAGAAAGGCCATTTTGTGAATTCTGAAATTCAGTAAACTTCACCCAAAGCAACCAGGCAAAACTTAATATAATCCACAATTATGAGAGTGTGATGGGTAGGAAGGAAAGAAGTCACCTAGCTCAGCTGCTCACAACCAAAACAATTCCTTATCTCTCCTCCTTCTCTAAGTTCCAGTAAAGAAGATGAGCTCACTTCTGCAGGAACTCTGCTCACTAGTCACACTATGCTCTATAAACACCCTGGGCCATCTATGATGTCAGCTGCTAGCCACCTCAAGACCCTGCCCTGCTCTGTGAGCTTATATTAAAACACTAACTTGTAACTCACTCTTAATTTTCCACTATAGTTATTTTCCACTCACTCAAACCATGGTCTCAATGTGCCAAAGATATTTTCTTAACGAAGGAACCCTACATGTGGTTCCTCCTTCCCCCTCACCACTGCTGCTATTCAAATGGCTGCCTCCCGAATTGGAGCAAGACTTTGGTGAGCAATTCACAGCAATGCCCCAGAAATGAGTAGTGAAGAACAGAGAAAAAAAAGTCATACAGCCCCCACTCTCCTCACTTCTCAGGCTTTGGTTTTGAGAGAATTTTAGGAAATGTTGCCAGAGGTTCTGAAGACAGAAAGATCACATCAGAATTGAACAGTCTTCTGTACAGATTATCAAAAGAAATCCTAATGTTGTGGGTCAAAGCTTCTGTGTACAAATCTATCTAGACTCCTTATCAACCACCCACCAGTGGCAACCAGTTCCAAGGTTATGATTTACTAAGAAGCACACACATAGACAGTCAATACTTAACTCATGGAATCTTTCTACACTGTGAATGTCATTGATGTGCACCCCCCCCCCAACCCAGGCTTCAAACCCTTCAGTGTTTCCACTGCCCTCCCTGCTAAGTTCATCCTTCAGCATCTGGCCTGTGCTAATTCCTCCAGGCTCATCCCCTGCCCACTCCCTGCTCCAGCTGCAAAATTCTACACTTACCCTGTTACCTGTCTCTAATGTCCTCTTGTCTCCTGCATTTAGCTAACCCCCACTTCTCTTTCAGTTCCAAGCTCAGAAGTTGCTGCCTCAGGAAGCCTCCCCTGACCTTTATGCTGCTCTTCCTGTGTGTTCTCATAGCACCTGGGCTTCCCCATGTGTCATTTATCCTAATGTATCAGAATTCCAGCTAATCTGCCTGTGTCTTCTATCAAAGTGTTAGTTAGATGCTCAATAAATGTGTTGAATGAATACACAAACTGAGAATAGAAAACTGAAAGAGAACATAATCCAGAATCCCTAGCTAATTGACTTTGAGATACATGCTTTGCAGCCAAACAATATTTATAATCCTGATTTAGGTAAAAATATAAATGGTATTACCTTCCTTGTAGAAGGCAAGGGAAATGAAAGTGTGAAGGAAAAGGAAACTGATGAACCTTGCCTACACATCATTCATGGCTGGTATAATCCACACAGGGTGACAAAGAATTGTCAATTTTTTTTTAAGGCATCATGCTCAGGCCCTGTAACCTAGGCAGGATATTCTAAGGCAGAGGCTCTCACTTTGGGGGACAGAGACAGGGATGACGAAGACTGGGAAATATTTTCATACTTCATATCCAGTCGTTCTGGAGATTCTTATCCACTAGCCCTATCCTTCCCATGGCTGCTCAAAACCACCTCAAATGACAAGAAATTGTCCTCATATCAAAGAGAAGAGATTATAAAAGCTTCCTTCACAGGAAAGCAGCACAGTTTAGCAGATAGGAGTAAGGCTCTGCTGATACATGGTTCAGGTTCAAATCAAAACTCAACCTTATACCAGCTACTCTGGACAAATTAGTTACCCTCTTGCTGCTTTGGTTTCAATAGCAGTCAAATGAGGGTAAAATTTCCTCAAGGGTAATTATGAGGCATAAGAGAAATGATGCCTATAGAGTAATTAGCACAGTGCCTAGCAAACAATATATAATTAATATAATCTACCTAACGTTTATTATTGAAAACTGATGCAAACTGCCAAACTTTGAAAATCAGTTAGTCTTTATAAATGTCCGGCCCCAAAATCATCCACTAAAATTCAAACTTGTTAGCTCACTCTCGTGAGACAATGAAAACAGCTTTATTCCATATATTTTGCCTTGAAAGCTAAGTACCCTAATTAAACACACTCATACATGGTGCTAAACACTTGGAGGTCCTAGGCTTACTGGGTTAGTCCAGGCATCAAAAAAAAAAAAAAAATGCAAGCCTCAAACATCACCCCCATCAGCAGCATCATCAATATTTTCCCTATGGATGTCTCATCTTATTCCTAGAAGGGGCAGTGCTGGATACTGTAGTGCTAAAAGCAAAGGACATTATGTCAGAAATTTTGGATTTGAGCCTTCATCCTTCCACTTCACTATATAAACCAGGGTTATTTGCTTGATCTCTCTAAGCCTCAGGTTTCCTCAACCGCAAGGAACCTTACTTCACTTCCCTTACAGGATCCACATAAGAATTTGATGAGAAGATACAAAATATCACCCAACACTGGTGGGAGTGTAACTGGGATCACCATCCTGAACCACAATTAGTGGAATTAAGAATGCACACACCCTCCCACCCTACCATCTCCCCCTGAGATATACACCACAAGGGAACTCTCTCCTGAGTCCGTAAGGAGGCTTATATGAGCGAGTTCATCACAGGACTGTTTCTGAATTTGGAGCTATGCCAGCCTCTGTTACTAGAGGAATGTACAGGTAAAATGTGCCATATGTACACAATGAAATATTACATAGCAGTCAGAAACAAAGTAGATTAAAGATAACAACATGGGTAGATTTCAGAAACAATGTTAAGTAGCAAAGTAGAAGCAGGATGAGGTATACAACACAATCACATTTATATACATTTATAAAACAGCCACAAAGTGCTGTGTATTTGTCAAGGATACACACATACCTGTTAAAAATGTCATGCCACTCCTCTGATAAAATCTTCCACTGGTTTCTCTTTTCATTCAGAGGAGAAGCCAAAGTCTGGATTTACAATGGCCTACAAAGCCCTACAGTATTTGTCAGTGACCCACCTACTACCCAGCCTCAGTTTCTCCCTCTTCCCACTTATTTTTCTCTAGCCTCCTAACCATTCTAGACTCTTAACATACCAGGCAAGACCCGACCCCTCAGGGCCTTTGTACTTGCTGTCCCTATGACCATACCACTTCGAACCAGATAGCCCCATGGTTGCCCACTTCACTAAATTTGGTAAAATAGCACATGTGTAGCACAGCCTTCCTTAATCACCATATATAAAACTACAATCTTCTCCTAACCACCCAGCCATAGCTTATCCCCCTGCCCTCATTTTCCTCATAGCACTTGTCATTATTCAAGGTACTATGTGTTGTACTTAATTGTCTATTATTTGCCTCACACTAAAAGATGTAATTTCCATGAGAGCAGGGCATTTTTACCGTTTGGCTCTTGGCTATATTCCCCACATTACAACTGTGTATTTGTAGAATGGATGAATGTATCCAATACACATATAGAGCATGGATTGGAAGAGCATTTGCTAAATACACTAAAGCAGGTGCCTCCAGTGAGGAGGGGAAATGAGAATAGAGATCAGGATGAAAGGGTAAAATAAAATGCATTGCATGCAAAGGGGTCTGACAGGAAGCAATGATGCTAACAGTCCATGGCTGAGGGAGGGGTTGACTCCACTCTGCGCACTTCAGATTCAACAAGGAATTGCATGAGATAATGTTGTGGGAGTTAAGTTGAAGGGTAACTGGATCCTGTAATTGTGAGGACATGGAGAACACAGAGAAGGAAAACCTGCTAGAAAGAGGGTGGAGAACAAGGGAAGATGGGGCACCCTCCTACCATTCCCTCCAAACCCATTTCCCTTTTCCCAATTCCTCTTTCTCCTTCACTCCTTCAACTGTCTCTGGAGGCTCCTTACTGGGCACTAAGGATGCTTGTACCACATTTCTCC
This sequence comes from Acinonyx jubatus, assembly GCF_027475565.1. Lineage (NCBI taxonomy): Eukaryota > Metazoa > Chordata > Mammalia > Carnivora > Felidae > Acinonyx > Acinonyx jubatus. The sequence continues at coordinate 53,794,806 of NC_069387.1, forward strand.
CTCTGCGGAACAGTCCTCAGCCACCTCCCTCCCAACAGACACAAGAGTTGTTCTTAACATTTGTTGAGTCACAGAGCCCTCTGAGTTTGGTCGTCTCAAAAAATTCCCTACACTCTCCTGAAGTCCATTCATGGACCCTGAGCAGGAATCCCAGAGGAGGACCATGTGAATGGCAGGGTCGGAGATGGGTAATGGTTTGATCATTTCTGTTTACTTTAACTGTGTGTGCAGGGTGGTTCTTGTGCTCTTTCCAGTTTTACTGAAGATGAGGGAGAGTGGGCTACAGACAGAGTATGCAGCTACCAGAGAAGCAGCCCAAGGAACAAAGAATCTGGTAATTAAATAATCATATTTCATTACTCCAACACAAGCTGGCACAAGAACAATAAACAAGCAAGCTTATGGAAGAGAAAGCAAAGCCATTAATGGGAACCCTGAGAGACCCTACCACAATTCCAGCTTACAACAATACAGAAACATCACCCTCAAATGCTATTTTCAGGACTGCCCTTTCTCCACGTGGTAATCTACAATTGCTCCGATAGTTTATATTCTTTCCAGACTCTCCAACCAAGCTGTCAGAGCCCCGCCCTAATTCTCTCCCTACCCTCAGGCCCATCACCTCCTTCCTGACTCAGCTCCTCACATCCTGACTTACCCTTCCTGGGATGAGCCTTTGGCCTGAGTAAGTGCCTGCCTTGCCAGGGATGCCCTCCTCACTCCTTTCTGTCCAGTCTTGATGCTCTAGGCCTTTTCAGTCCTATTCTACAATGTTTTCCCTGGTGATTAGTCAGCCTTTCCTAATCCATCCTGACCGGTCCCCATCTCCAACCTCCATCCAATTCCCATCAGCACTTACAGTCCACCCTGATGCTCAGCTAAAACTAATTTTCCCTTTCTGCCTGCTGGTGTCCTGAGTGTGTCCCTTAAATTCCTTTATAATCTAAAAGCTTCTGGAGGTCAGGGCCAGGATCTATATACCTCATCTTTCTAGATTCCACACTCCCACATCCAACCCTCACTACCCAGGAAAAGATTCTGCTCATAATTGCATGAAACAACCATAAGAAGCATTTAGGACAGAGAAAATGAATTTATAGATGTATTGATGGACTACTATATCCTGAGATTCCTAGAGGAAATTTGTTTTGTTTTTTGTTTGTTTGGGATTTTGTTTTCATTTTTGAGAGACACAGGGTCAAACAGAGGTGTAAACTGGAGCTAGAGCATGCACAATCATGTATTTCAAGCACATTTCCAGAGTCATTGAGGGCCTTGACTCTGTGAATCTGTTTCATTAAGAAACAGTCTCTCTGAAAGGACGTGCTTGGTGCATAGGAGGTGCTGAAAGAAATGCAGAGAAAGGCCAGGGAACATGAAGCCAGCTTGTATGAATTCCATAATGCTGTCACCTCCCCCTTCCCTCTCACTCCTCAGTATTTCTTTCAGTCTCTGAGCTCCTTCCAAACTCCAAAACCAAAGTTCAGCTCAAGGCTCCCAGAACAACTCCTGTCAAGTCCAACAATCCACCCATTAAATTGCAGGCTGTCTTCCCCTCCCAGCCAGCCCCAACCACTCCTCTTTGTCCTGGAGGTCATTGTGTTTACTCCTCTGTCTCTAAGAGTGGCACTGCCCTCACTCTGGACATTTCCTTTTCAAAGCATTTTCCAAGGCAGTAAGTTCTACTGGTTCCCCTGGTTGGGTGTTAACCCTCTTACCAATCAGGAAGTTGGCCTAGTGGCTCCTACTGAATTGCATCAAAGAGAGTTTGGATACCAGATGCTTTGCTAGAATTTGGTAAGGACTTGAGAGGAAGGCTAAGGAGGCTGTTAAATAATTATTTCACTTCTCAAAGTGTCAGAGAAGTGAATTTAAATACAACATCTGCAGAGATCATGTCAATCCTGTATCCAAGCATGGATCCTTTCTAACCTCACAGTATATGAAATCTCTTTGTCCTTAAAATTTCTGGACAATGAAGATTCTGGAGCCAATCAAACAAGTGGTCCCAAACACTCAAGTATAAAGCTTTTTAGAAAGCTGGGCTTACCCAGAGTTTCTCAAGTCCTAACTCAAGCAGCCCTGCAACTGAAGTACGGGGCAGTCATGAATACAGGAGTAGAACTTTGAGTTCAGGGCAAGAATTTTAAGTAATAGTAAGTGTCATGTACATGTACACCAACATGTCCCAAGGTGAAATAGTTCACAAGGCATATGAAAAGGCAAACAGAACAAAAGCCACCATGAATAGTGGGGCTGAGTTTCATATCCAAGGTAGAAGAAATTAGTTCACAAAATCAATGAAAAATGGAATCTTCCCAATTTCTCCTTCTGTTTGGCCTTCTCTTCAAGTCTGTGTCCAAACATGGTCTTTCCTTTATCTGTTCAACTAATATATATTATATATTGTGTTGGATTTGCAATCAGCACTGCAGAGAAAAGGGAAACAAGAAAATGTTAGGATGTGTTCAGAGTGGGTGTTGTGATTATAAAATGGGTGATCCAAGAGAGCCTCACCTTCACACTGTTGTGCAACTGTCACCACCATCCATGCCCAGTAATTGTTCATCTTCCTCAGGTGAAACTCCGCATCCAATAAACAGTAACTCTCCATTCTCCCCTCCCTGTAGCCCCTGGCACCACCATTCTACTTTCTCTCTCTGAGTTTGACTACTGTAGATACATCATATAAGTGGAATCACACAATATTGTCCTTTTGCAAACAGCTTTTCTCACTTAGCATATGTCTTCAAGGTTCATCCGTGTTGGAACATATGTCAGAATGGCTTTCCTCTTTAAGGCTGAATGATACTACATTGTGTATATCCCATATCTTATTCATGTGTCCATGCACTGATGGATATACCTTTTAGCTGTTATGAATAATGTTGTAATAAATATTTGTATTTTATACATGTACATATAATACATATGTAATAAAAGTCTTTCTGAGTCCCTCCCTTCAATTCTGTGGGAATTGTTGCAACCACTCGCAACATAGTATGATCACCACCCACTCCTAGGGTAAAGAGGCTCCACAGGTTGCCTCATGACATATGGCCCATCTCATTTTCCTTCCCTGTGGGTCTTTAGAGATGTCCTGGGTTATCCTTAAGCTTTCACCCATTTATCATAAAAAGGGGACTAAGATATAGGAGAAGGCTGCTCTTCCCCATTCCTTGAGTAGAAAAATAATAGACCTAAGTGGCAGTGAAAATCTTATTTCATTCATTTATTTGTTCAGTGAATAAATATTCAGAACCTAAACAGACTCTAAACAAGGGGAGAGCAAAGGCTACAACCCCACAGCTCGATACCTGGTGGTGCTCTGGTGGGAAGGGAGAATCCCCAGGAGCAGAGTGGGGTCCAGGAGGTTCTCAGGCCACATGGGGAAAAGTGGTTCCACTGCTGGAAGGACATTTGGTAGAGTCTGTTGAAGCCACCTGGTCCCAGCAGACCCCAGAAGGCGGCCACATTTGCTGGTGCTGGAACAAGGTCATTAAGGGTGAAACCTGGTGCCAGATGTGTGTTGTGATTTCCTATAATCCCTGAAACACTGCTGCTACACTATCTTGCAAACTTTTCTGGGGCGGGCTGGCAGCTGGCTGCAATCTCAGGGCACCAGCAACAGCAAGGTCCAGCAAGCGTTGCTGGGTGCAGCCAACATTCAGGCACTGCTCATTCAGCCATTGCTCGGTGAGACCCTCCCCCAGAGGGGCAGAAGGGGTCAAAGCCCCAGTCCTTCAGAAATAAGGGGCCGGGGAAAACAGCCACATCTGAGACAAAACTCGGGAGAGAGGTACTGCCTGGGGCCTGGTCACAGACAGTGAAAAAGCGGGGAGTGGACAAAAGCTGAAGACAGAGGAAGGGTGCATGATGCTGATCCAGGAAAAGAGAGTTCCAAAACCAGAGACTGGGTAGCTGGATGGTGCCATTTTCACTGCTCCCATGCATGCACATACACACCTAAGAGTGCTGCAACACCCCACCCCAGTAGGCTAGTAGCGCCGTCTAGTGGAGATCAGAGCTGTTACACTGAGCCCTGACCAACTGAGCCAACTTCGCTCTTCAAGAACACAAGTCTCACAGCCTGCTTAGTTTATGGACTATAAAGTGCTACATAGTCTGACTTCTAGGGGAAAACGAAGTAATTTCAGTCCTACTTCAATCTATTAGCAGGTCCATCTGTTCAATTATTTTTCTTATTTTTTTTCTTCCTTTTTTCACTTCTTTTCTTTTTCTTGAATATACAAATGAAAAAAATAATTTTTTTTCAATTTTTATTAAAAATATTTTTCTTTAATTTTATTACTATATTTTTTAATTTTGTGTAAATTTATCTCATGTTCTATTTTACTTCCATCATTTCATTTTAGTCTACCTCAGTGTATTCACCTTTTCAAATTTTCAAACTATTTCCTTTTTTTCTTCTTTTTCTTTTTTCTCTTTTTCCTTTCTTTTCTTTTTCTTGATTGCAGAAAGAGAAAAGCTTCATTTTTACTTTCAATTTCTACTAAAAATATTTTTCTTTAATTTTCTTGCTACATTTTTGGATTTTATGTATATTTTTTCAAATTCTGAGAAGCTGAGGTTTTAGATGGATCCTAAGGAGGACAGAAGTTGCTCTCACTGCTCAAATCTTGATCTCAGTCCCTTGTCTCCATAGCACATCCCCAAAAGCAGAACTTAAAACCTCAGACAATGGCAAAAAGAGATAGATCTCAGGAAGACTTTTCCAGCCTTAAGGAGGTTGTGAGTGCCTCCAGAAACCAGGAGATATGGGGAAAAGATGTGATTAGACTGCCAAACATCTCTTCTCCTCTTGTAGGCAATTTGTACCAGAGGGTAAGGGGTGCTGTACTGCCCCTGGGAACTTGAGGGGAACATTCTCAGCAGCCACCTGCAAAGGACTCAGAGGCCACAAGAGGGTAGCAGAGAATAGCTCCCCTTGTAGAGCCAGCCAGGATCCAGAGTGCTGAGATAAGGCTGGGCTGCCCAGACTGGGGGAGTCTTTGGCTCCAGCAGGAACCCATGAATTTCCCAATTCTGGAACCCCTGTGCAGCCTTTGCCCATGGCATTCCTCATTTTCTTTGAACCCTGAAATGCCATCACCACTGCAGCCCCCTTCCCTTTTCTGGTCCCAGAACTGGGGCTGCTGGCTCAGAAGGGCTGTGTGGTTTTTCATACAGCAGGGGACATCCCAGCATGGAGGTGACACTTCACAGAGTCCCGGCTGATACCTAGAGCCAGAAATGGAACCACATTTTCTTGCTTCTTATTCCAGGGGTCTTCCCATCTGTTCTGACTGTTGTACCTAAAGAAAAGCACAATTCATAGGCCCCAGTGGGAAGCCTGCTCACAAACCGTGGTTTAAAAAACCCATCAAAGCTGCACCCTTCCCCATGTGATACATGTTCACATACATGACAGTGCGCACAGGGCTGTTAACCACAGAGCACAGACATGTTCACCAAAAATACCATGCACTGCACACTGTCACCCTCAGCACACACACCCCTCTGCCCCTCAGAGTCCCACAGCCCCTGACCCTCTCCCCCTACTTCCTGAGCTGGAAGAGCAATGTCTCTTCATTCATCATTTGCTCTTTGTCCTGTTTTTCCAGAGGCTCCTCAAAGCTGCAGACAGGGAGGCACTTTCCAATTCTAAAATTCTAATTTTGTCCCTGTTTGACACAGCAAAGCTTGGAGTAACAGAGGAAACAGAGGGGAAACCTGTGATTTCTGAACTCCGTTATCTGAATCTGCCCTGTTGATCATGGCCCTCCTGCCCAGGAAACGTCTGACCCATCCACGAACCACTAGACTTATCCCCACATCCTCTCAGTGTCCCTACACTCTGGATCCATGTCCCTTACAAAGAGACCACTTCCATAATTTGGGGACAGGGTGCTGGGCTCCATTTCACAAATTCAACCTGGTCTTATAGTCACAAAGTGCAACAAGAGGATTTAAGTTAGACTCAGTAGAACTTCCCAGCACAAGGGGTCTGAAAAACCTCAGCTGGTATGAAATTCACTAGGAATGTAGGAATGGCCTTACCAGAGGCCTCCAAGAGACAAAGACATGGTTTGGGCCTGTCTGGCTAGTACTGACAGAGACAGAAGTTTTCACTGTGATTGTGGTCATCCTAGCCTCAGGAGGTGGCACACAAAGATTTCTGGGGACTCTAAGGCCTCGGGCAGAATGGGTGGAGCCTAGGGTTAGGAGCTGCAGCCTGGTTAGATCTTTCCCAAATCTTGATGGGGGTGGAGTTGAGGGACACAGTAGGCCTGAACCCACCACTGTCTGGCCCTCCCTGTTCAGAGCAGGACATCCAAGCTCTTCCAACTCAAGCCCTGAGTGAAGGCCTTAGGACCAAGTCTCCACCCAGCCTCAGACCCAGGACCCATATGACATCCCCCTGTGCCTGGCAGGGCAGAGACACCCATTGCTCAGGCCACCCAACCCCCACACCCCAAGCACAGACAGCCTTTCTATTCTGTCCTCCCAACTCACCCCACCCCATAACACAGCCTGAATCCTGCTACAAATGTGCACAAATCAAAGACATCTTCAGCTATGAGTCTTCAGGCTCTCCTTGGACAGGACACACATATACACATGTGTGGGAAAATAGATTCTACCTACACAAATGGGTTAGAAAAAAGCTTAGGGCAGAAAGCTGCCACCATGGGGCACAAGCACACAATGTTACTTAGAAAGATATTGTAATGGGATCACAAGTAACTTGTTTTATCACCTGCAGGAAATTACTTTCCATCTGATGCCAATATACTAATGTACTTTGATCACAAACTCCACTTGCCCCCCAGACACTTTGCTTCTTGCACACACAAGTTAATGATTACTATCTGATTGTTTTCTTCATGTTCACCACATGTGTAAGATCTTGAGCACTCAATAAGTACGGAGACAAAATCCCTGTTCAGGGCTCTTGTCTCATCCAGGACATTAGCCTCTCTTGTATTCAAGTCTGCATCCACGCTCTCTTGCTGGACAAGCGAGAACTCCAGACTCGTAGTCTGTGACAGATGGGGACCCCAACGTGATGAGAAGAAAAGCCTATGTGACAAGAGGTCAATGTGGCTATAAAGTGATGTGTACTCAAGGACTGCAGAATGCCACGGAATGACTAGAGCCCTAAAAGAAAAAGTGCATGGGACTTTAATCTCTCCTGATGAGGTAAGAGAAAAGTGAAACTATATTAAGATTTGCTGATGTGGAACTTTTGAGAGAATTTATGGGAGACTCCCTACCCCCAAGACAGAACAGCACACTCATATACCACTCCTTAAATTATTAATGATTATCCAGCAACACTCCTCTTGATTTTCTGAGCAAGGAACCTTTGACCTAGACATCTGGGAATGAATAGGTAAAACAATAAAACCATGCCATATGGAAGGCACCAATGTTCCACCTGAGGTCATTCTTACATGGCCTATTGTCCTACGGTCATTCTCCCCCTGAGTGCGAATAATGTTTGTGAAGATATAGACCCACCCAAAGTAAATAAAAATTTTTCCAAGGAATCTAAGCCTCCTTATTGTCAGCCAGCACCTTTGGCATCCCTACATCCAGAGAACGCTGACTATCCCCTTTGTTATTGGAAAAAATCTAACCTTTTAAAGAATCAAAACATTCCCTCTGAGGACATCCTTACCCCAATGCTATAACCTATTAAGAATGCCCTTACAGTGTTTACAGATGCCTCAGGGAAAGCTCACCAGGTTTCTTGCGTTTGTAAAACTGGAAAAAACTGGAAACATATATTATACACTGGACCAGTCTCTACCTAACATTTAGAACTACGAGCCATATTATTAGCTATAGAAACCTTTTTCCAACCCTTAAATATTGTCTCTGAGATGTCAAGGAGCAAAGACCACCCACTTCAGACTTCCCACCAGTGTTCCAGGTAAAAATTAACCATGGGGAACAAATTGTCTTAGATGGACCCAAATGTAAGTTTGGTGTTTGATAGACATGTCTATCAAAGGTCAATTAAGCTCATGTTATGACTTAATGTAATGGTTGACTTTGTCTCCTAGTTTTCACGGGTAATTGGTAAAATAGCTATCAAAGACTTCGGTAACCTAAAAAGTTTTTTCTTGCGTGATAAATTGGGATTGAATTCGTTGGACTCCTACGCCTTTTCTGATTAGGATGGGATGTGAAAGGATTGATTACTAAACAAGGCTTATCTGCTTTTGGCTTCTTATTGCAGAGAAACTAAGGATATTTGGGTCTGATGGTAAACATGCTTTGTGCTTTATAACTTTCTGAGAATTTTTTAAATGAATTTCCCAAGATTTAATTTGTAAATTAAGGCTTTTGACCAATTAGGCTTCTTTGGTATGCTAAGTTACTCTGGAAGCACTGTCAAACATATAATAATCCTTAGGTTACATTTGAGTAAATGCTATAACTATTCTAGAGATTATATGCAACTCCTACTTTTAATATTTTTTTGGTACAAGGTAATCTCTTGATACTCTAATTGTTTAAGTGTTATATGCCACAGAAATAATTGAATTGACTTATCAATTATATTAGATCTTTTAATCATGTCCATTTTTTAGTCTTTCTGTCATAGTTCTGTGACTCTTGTTGGAAGACTTCACTGCTATAACTTCTGGTACACAGACAATCCTTCCTTCTCAAGAAGGCTCAGGTTCCCCTCAACTCTATCTTTCTCTTTCATAACTCCCCTATACCTACCCCAACTGAGCAATGTTGACCCATAGGTAGCAGCATCTCTATGCCCCTATTCATCAGGAAGAAGTTACAGAAGAGAAGATCATCCACCCTCAGCAATCTTAAAGACTTTAATGGTCAAAATTGCTCGAGGCGGGGGGGGGGGGGGGGGGTGTGATGTGGGAAACAAAGGCAGAGGGAAATGGAAGATAAAATTAAATTCCTTATAATATGCAAAGCCAAGCAGTTGTAGGATGAGCACATAGTCAACTTAATACCTTAAAAAAAAAAAAACCCGGAGGGGGAATTACCCATAGCTGTCTACATTACAACCTCAACTTCTCCTTGATTGCACTACGATCACTCTTAACTTTTTAAATCTTGACCCTCAAGGACTAACTGCAGCTAAGCAACATTCTTCTAAATTAGATAAACCCTCTCATCCTATAGCGCTATACAAAACCCCCAAAGGGGCACCCACATGGATTGGACCCACTAAACTCACCTGGGGTAGAGGATATGGTTGTGTTCTTTCAGATCTTGGGCCTCTATGGAGTGGAGACCCCCCAGGATATCTTTCAATAAACCAGGACTTCCAGAGAATGACTCTGAATGAGCAACCACCGCCCCGCTCTTTCAAGATGGAAGAAGCCTCTTCATTGACTCCTCATTCTGAAGCCACTCCACAAACTCATGTCCTTGCCCTTGATATAACATGGGGAAGGCTTAAAAACCTGTCTAACAAGGCCAGCATCCTCTTAAAACACAATGGTATTGCATATATCCACAATTTGCATCTGATGGCCATGATCTCCATCACTGGTATTCATTAAACAGGCAAAGGTGATTCATAAGCCTCTTAATCATTGGGATCCTAGATGCAGGAAGCATTATAGACTCTGCTACTGTTACTGGAATAAGTCTTCACCACACTATCAAACTGCCCATGTACTTAACCAAGTTATGGCCATCACTAACAAAAAGCTAATAAGCCAAACTTCTATACACAAATATTGGCATGCCTCAAAGCCCCTGAGGTTGCTGTTGAATTTATAGGAAAAAGACAAAAGGCACTAATCCTCCATTATAACTCTGGGAAGCAGAATACTTGTACTATGTCTCTTTTTACCCTTTTGCAGAATAACGCTCCAAACTACTTGATAGCAAAAATGGATCAGGAGCTCATCATGACAGTCCTTGCATGTAAACTTAAGAAAATGAAGAAAAACAAAAAAGGGGGAACTATGGGGAAATAAGTTCTACTTACACAAATGGGTTAGAAAAAGCTTCAGGCAGAAAACCGAAACCACGGGGCAAAAGTCCCCAAGGTCAGCTAGCGAGCTATTGTAATGGGATCATGAGTAACTTGTTATATCACCTGCAGGAAGTTACTTTCCGTTTGATACCAATATACGAATGTACTTCAATCACAAACTCCACCTGACCCCCAGACCCTTTGCTTCTTGCACAAGTTAATGATTAGTATGATTGTTTTTCTTCACATTCTCCACATGTTTAAGATCATTGGAGATCAATAAATATGGAGACAAAACCCCTGTTTGGGGCTCTTGTCTCCTCCTGGACATTAGCCTCTCTTGTATTCAATTCTGTGTCTGCTCTCTTACTAGACAAGAAAGAACTCCAGACTCCTAGTCTGCAACACACATGCAGATACACACTCACATGCTCACATTCATACAAACACACATATTCTCAAAATACACACAAATACACACCCACACATCACAAACATTCTCACATGTGTGCAACACAAAGACACATACAAACTCTTATTTACAGACAGGCATGCACTGCCGTATTTATATACTCTCATGCACTCATCAAACACACCTTGCACACATACACGCCACTCTATTCCTTCTTTTAAGGATCCAGTGCCCAGACCTCTAGATTCTAGAGAACTAGAATGCCCAGGAAAAGCATAAAATTACACAGGAAACCTATTTCCAGCTTCCTGGCCCACACTGGAATCCCTTTGCTATATTCCCCTTCCTGCCACAGAGTCTCTAGGACTTGGGCCCAACCACCAAAGCAGAACTGTGGATACAATACATTCCTTCATACACCAAACACTTTAGAGCATCTATCTGCCATACCAGTCCTACACCTCCTACCCCCAGGCCTGAACTGAGGCAGACACGTAACAGAGTAAGACCTTCTGCCCAGTAGTGTGGTAGAAACAGCAAGAGCACAGGAGCCAAGGACTTGAGTTCAAATCCTGAATTGCCTATTAATAAGCTGTGTTATCTTGGGTCCTTGGCATTACCTCTCTGAGTCTAGGTTTCATCACTTATATGGTGGGAATAATAAAATATGCCTAATAATTGTGTGAAGAGTAAAACAGGTAAAGCTTCCATCAGCCATGTGTCCACCCTTGGAAAGCCACCTCATTCCATTCCCCAGCCCCTGTGGTGAGCATCTCCCCAACATTGCTCTAGTCCTGGGTCCCTGCAACAGAAATCAGTCTTCTTCAGGCTCAGACCACCAGGGGCCCACACCAAGGGAAATCTGATCTCAAACTTGGCAACCTCCATTCCCCACCCTCAACCTACTATCCCATTTCCCCTCCTGGTCCATCATGCCTCTTGCCCCTTTACAGGTTGAATTTTCCCTGAAACCTTTAATGAGGCTAACCACTGTCCCCAAGTTCTCCATGGAGCACTGAGCCCACACAACAGATGGACATGAAGGGTTTAATCATCCCCAGGGGAGTCCTCCAGTTGTCTCTAAATTCCCTAAATTACTCCTATCTGAAACATTCTTTATACACAGAGCAGGAGACAGTTATATGACAGGACTTGGGGTGATAAGCAGATGTGGGTGAGATTGTGTCACTACATGAATACTAAAAAACTGTTCCAGAGGAACCCCATTATATTCTGCCCTCAGAGTTGAGAAGCAGCCCAGCCCAGCCCACACCTACCCTGACTGGCACACACTCAGGTGTCTTGGGCTAAGGGGAGCAGGTACTGCACTCCTATCCCTGCTGTTCAGGTGGCCTCCTAAGCTCCCCTCTAGAGTCAGTCCTCAGCCTGAGTGGGAAGTGGCTCTGGTGGTGTTATCCTCACTTTCCTAGGACCCTCCAAGGACCCACAAACATCCTGCTTTCCCTGCCACAACCTGTACTCCCTACACTCCTCCCAGGCTCTGACTGCTTCTGAAGTGCTGTCTTCCCCTCCTCCCAGTGGGATCCTCCTCAAGTCCTCCTTCCAGACAACCCACCACCCTGACCATCTCTGACTTTCCATCTGGCATTGTCCCATCCTGGTTCCTCCACCTCCCTGCCCTGCCCATACCCATCCCTCTGACCCCCTCCACTGCCCACCTCCCACCCTGTCCTCTCCCATCTTGACCACTTTCCACCCCAACCAGCCTGCCTCCCTCCCCTCCTGGTTCACCTCCCCACACAACACCACCTTCCAGTGGGCTCCACTCTCCCATTACCTCCATCTCTCCACCCTGCTGCATCCTACCGTTTTTGCCCCATTCCAAGTCATTTCTGCACCTGCCTTCACACCTTTCCCACCCTTCAGAATCTAGGGAGTAGAGCAGAGCTCAGAGTCCAGTGAAACGATGGACATTTGCCCCTTCTCTCTCTTCATACCCTCTGCCTGCCATCCCCCCTCTCTTCCTGGGTACAGACCTGATCAGGTGTCAAAGGAAGCGGAGGAGACATCTCCTCGTCAGCAAAGTGCTGGGCTGGGGTGCTCAGAGGAATGGAGTGACCAAGGAAAACCTCCTACGTAACTCAGTCCCAACAGGAGGAAGCCCCGCCCACCATCGCGATCCCTGTCCCTTCCTCAATGGCCTCAGCAGGGCGGGGTTGGCCCACAGCCTGGCCCTGCCCCAGGACCCTTGGCCTACCTGGGAACTCTGGACAGCCTAATTACCCGGTCACCACAAAGCCACTCCATCTTCAGAGAGGACAGAGGAAATGGTGACTGTTCCCATCAGGTCGTCCCACCACCTGTGCCTCCACTTACACTGGAGGGAGACTCCCCCTCAGCTGCTAGAGCAGGTTTACAGAAGAAAAAAGTAACCTGCGCAGTCTCTGCCTCTTTTCTCCTCCCAAGATCAGTGATGTCTGAGAGCCCATCAGAGGGCACGTAATTTCGCAATTACTTTGTATGCACAGGAGGGGACTCGCGCCTCCACATGGAAACCAAGGAATCGCCCAGAGTCTCCCTTGTTTCCTGCCTGTTTGTTGCATGTGGACTCCCTTCCGCCACCACACATTGCTGAACCCCAACACTTATGGGGAGAGGATCTCCCTGTATGGGTTCCTTTTCTTCTTGCCCTCTCCCTGTATCAGGCCCAGGATTTCTGCTTCAGAAAACAAGCCCTTCTGTCTGCTCAAGAGAAGTTCATCTCTCCTCTCACTTGAATCTTTCTTGCTACTCTAAGTCATCATTCTGTCCCCAGGGAATTGTGGGGCTCTCTCCCAACCTTCCCTTCCCCCATGCCTTTAGGGTCTCCATGGTATGTCCCAAATATCTAGGTTCCAGATCCCAGGTTTCCAAAGAGGCTTCGGGGCTCTTGAGATCAAAGCAGCGGCTATGGGCTCTGAGGATCTGCCTGGGCTGCAAGGGAAAGGCAGTGGTTCCTGGGGTGAGAATGGCCCAATAACTCTTTGGAGCTTGGTGCATACAGCAGGTGTGTAATAAGTGTGACATGGCCCATCAATAAGCTGGGTTTGGGGAGGTGAGTGAGGGTAGAGGGGAAGGAATGAGGCTGGACTGGTCTGAAGTGTCTGATCCCCATTCTCTTCCCTTCCCCTCTGGGCCACCTGGAAAGAATATGCTTTAATATAGGACTTGAGCCTTGGGTCTTCCCTAAGCAGAGGGGGATGTCTTCCCCTTCATCCACCTCCACCCAGCCCAATTCAGGACACCAGCACACTCATGCCCAAGAGCTCAGGCCACTGTACCCCCACCCCACCAGCCATGCGCACCCTCTCTTCAGCCAGGGCACCCAGATCTCTGAGCTTTCGCCTAGCACACCAGGCCGAATGCCCCTATTCTGGCAGAATCTTCAGTGACATCTAGAAGCAGCCTGGACCTCTCCTGTCAACTAGTATTCCTGAAGCATTTGTCAGCACCCTTAGCCTGCATGAATGATTAACTAATCTTTCCTTGTATTCCTAATATAGATCATGTATTCTTCCCGAGAAAAGAACAGAGCCCTTCTGCATATCATGAAACAGAAACCAGAGTCTCTTGCACAACCCTTTACCCCTCATCAAGCAACCACACCCACCTGCACTGAGATAAAATTTGTAGCTGGTACCAGTGTATCTACAAGTTCAAGAAATGTTACAGACCACTGTACTCCCTTAACTGAGGAACAGCCTTAAGCACCTTTAAACTCCTGGGCCAGGTGAAAACCTCAGATCTGTCATTTGGACAAGAGTCTGCTTCTCCCCATGAACAGGCCTCCTGAATAAAGCTCATAATCCTTTCCAGTCAAAGCTTTTCCCCTGAGGGGCACTGGGGTGGCTCAAGCAGTTAAGCATCTGACTTCAGCTCATCATGATCTCATGGTTGGTGAGTTCGAGCCCCAATTCAGGCTCTGTGTAGACAGCTCAGAGCCCAGAGCCTGCTTCAGATTCTGTGTCTTCCTCTCTCTCTGCCCCTCCCCCACTAGCACTCTGCCCCCCCCCTCTAAAATAAATAACAATTAAAAATAAACTGTTCTCTTGAGTATTAGCGTTTGGAGTGGTGGGCAGCTGCACTGGGTTAAAGTAACAAAATTTGGCGAACCAGCTGGGAGCCAACGTCTCTGTGGCATCCATCCAGTTCCCCTGTATGCCAAAGTCGGAGAGGTTGGTCTGTACCATGACAGGGCTTCTTTCCTAGTCTCCTGGGCAGGTAACTTGGGACTACAGCAGGAGGTTAGCTGCTCCAGGCTAGTTGCTCTTGGGGAGGGAATCTGAGGCATCTGTCCCTCCAGCTTCCCAGATTCTTTTTGCCTAAGAGAAACACCCTGATGATTCCTCACTGAAGCTGACTGCCAATTTTGCTTTTTGGTTGGAGTGGAAGGAAAGGAGCATTTGGGGAAGCTGAGGAGCTTCAGGACCAGGTGAGTCCCTCAGAGTGCTCACCTACACAAGTTTCTCAGATGTAAACCACTGTGTGTTGTTTTTTTCCTGTCCATACTTTTCCCATTAGAAAGCCTCAGCTTTCCCAAGAACTAAAAGGGATGTGACTAGTGTTCAATTTATTTGGAAGTTGTAACAGATCTGTTTTGGTATGGGGAGGTGGTGGTTTAAATTTGTGTAGAATGCAAAGTTCCATCTCTATCCAGCAGTTAGCCCACTGGACTGAAATTGGAATATGTGGAAGGAATATAGGCAGGGATCTATGACTAAGAAAGTGATAATTTTTATTGTGCCAGCACCTTGTCATGTATGTTAGGTTCAGAAGAAAGATGACCATGAAATGGGTCTCTTGGATCTCTTCCCCCCATTGTGTTCTCTCTAAATAGGGGGTTTGGGTTCGGCTTTTAGCTTGTCTATGGAGACCGTTGGTCAGTCAGTGGAACTCTGACTTTCAGGGAGGAACAAGAAACCAGGAATCCATTTGGTTCAGTCCATCATGCCCCAACTTTTAGGGAAAAGGAATGTCAGAAGAGGTACTCTGGGTTTCATGGAGTCATACTTTTATTTCCATGTTGCTTCTCAACTTTTGTCCAGGAAGAAAACAGGAATACTCCTGTTCCCAAACAAAGTACTTCATCCATCCATCAGGAAATATTTTAAATAAATGGTGCAGGGCACTTTATTTTTATTTTTATTTTTTATTTTTTGCAGGAGGGGGACACAAGACCAAGACAAACAAGGAATGTTAGTCCAAACTATAGATCTGACCCTGGCCTTTCTTAAGACTCCCTTGCACCCCTACCTGCTCCTTTTCCTCCTGTTTCTGCCCCAGCATCTGCAAGACTTACATAATGGGCTCCTATGCCATCTCCCTGCCTGGAGTGCCATAGGCTCCTGCTCCTCCTACCCTCACTATCACGGAGCAAAAACCACCCCAATGTAAATTGAAATTTGTTGGTTTCATTAAAAGTTAAGACACATCTAAAGATGTGTCTTATCTAAAGAGATATCAGCATTAAATATAAAACTTTTATTCCAGCAAGTTTTAGTAAAGGTCAAAGGAGCTCATGTTCTTTCAGTTGCCATTGGTCAGCAAAAAGGTGACTTAAATGATGATTAATTATGTCTGTCTCATAAAGTTTTCATGAATAATTGTTAGGAATAAGTTGGGTGAAGAAATAGAAAGGTTTATATCTTTTAAAATCTTTAGTAATTTGAAATTTTTACAGTTCTGCTACATGAAATGCAACACTGGGTTGATTTCATTGGATATCTAAGTCTTTTTAAGATAAGATAGAACACTAAAGCATTGGTCACTGAAACTCTTTGTGAGTATTCTTTGTTTCAAGGCAAGTGCATTATTTGTATAAGTTCATTAAAAAGATGTTCTCCTTGTAACAGGACACCAGTGGAAACATTGGTTACTTCACCAAGGCTTTGAGTAGAACGTCATGTTTGAGAGAGTCATGCATAGACTCAGATATCACTAGACATCTCTAAGGACTAAGGTTAACTTTATGGAGCCAATAAAGCCTCTTGGACATGTTGGCCTGATAACTTGCTTACAGAGTTCGCAGCATTCTTACCAGGTGATTAAACAATATCACTTGCTGGCATGTGCAGGACACCTCAGGATATTTGGGGAATCTTCAGGAGAGAAATTCACCCAAATATACAAGTATCACAGGAAAATCTGATGGCAGGCATCTGGCTTGGCTTCTGGCCTCAAGAGACTATTAAAAAATCATGAGGAGCCAAGATGGCAGAACAGCATGAAAGTTTTTTGTGTGTTTCATGTCCATGAAATACAGCCACACCAACACTAAATCATGCTGCACACCTAGAAAACTGATTGGAGGATTAACACAACAATCTGCACAACCTGAACCACAGAATTCAGCAGGTATGCGCCACAGGGAGGGGGATTTGGGGAGTGAGAAGCCGCTGAAGGTAGGGAACTGCTTTTGCGGGTGGAGAGAGGACAAAGACTGGGGCCAGGGGAGAATACGGGAAAAGCACCCCTCCCCAAAAGCAGCTGGAGAGAAAGTAGAAAATTGGAAACAGCCACAGGGGCTAAACTAAAAAGGGAGAAAGGAGAAAGGAGAGGGTTTAAATTTCATTAAGATGGTAAACAAGAGGAGCACAAAGGCTGCAATTTCACAGCTCAATACCTGGCGGTGCTCTGGTGGGAAGGGCAAATCCCTAGGAGCAGAGTGAGGTCTAGGAGTTTCTTGGGCCACACAGGGAAAACCGGTTCCACTGCTGGAAGGATATTTGGTAGAGACTATTGAAGCCACCTGGTCCCAGCAGATCCCAGAGAATGGCCACATTCGTTGGTGCTGGAAAAAGGTCATTAAGGGTGAAGCCTGGTGCCAGATGTGTGCTGTGATTTTCCATAATCACTGAAATGCTGCTGCTACACTATCTTGTTAACTTTTTCTGGGGCAGGCTGACACCTGGCTGAGGTCTTGGGGCACCGGCAGCAGCAGGGTCCAGCAAGTGTTCCTGGGTGCTGCTGACATTCAGCTATTGCTCAGTGAGAACCTCCCACGGGTCAAAGCCGCAGAACGGGTCAAAGCTGCAGTCCTTCAGAATTAAGAGGCTGGGGAAAACAGCCACATCTGAGACAAAACCCGGGAAAGAGGTACTGCCTAGGGCATGGTCATGGGCAGTGAAAAGGCAGGGAGTGGACGAAAGCTGAAGACAGAGGACGGGTGCCTGATTGCTGATTGGGGAGAACAGAGTTCTGATACTAGAGACTGTGTAGCTGGGTGACACCATTTTCACCGTTACTGCGCATGCGCCTATGCACCTACGAGAGTCACAACACCCCACCCCAGTAGGCTAAAAGCGCCATCTAGTGGAGATCGGAGCTGTTACACTGAGCCCCGCACAACTGGGTCAACCTCGCTCTTCAAGAACACAAGTATCACCACCTCCTTAGTTTGTGGACTATAAAGCGCTTCATAGTCTGACTGCTAGGGGAAAATGAAGTAATTTCAGTACTATTTTGATCTGTTAGAAAGTCCATCTATTGAATTTTCTTCCTTTCTTTTTCCTCTTTTTCACTTCTTTTCTTTTTCTTGAATACAGAAAGAGAAACAATTCATTTTTATTTTCAGTTTTATTAAAAATATTTTTAATTTTTTACTATATTTTTTAATTTTGTGTAATTTTTTTCAAATCCTATTTTACATCCATCATTTTATTTTATTCTATTTCAGTGTATTCACTTTTTCAAATTTTCAAACTATTTCCTTTTTTCTTTTTCTTTTTTTA
Organism: Acinonyx jubatus; assembly: GCF_027475565.1. Taxonomy (NCBI): domain Eukaryota; kingdom Metazoa; phylum Chordata; class Mammalia; order Carnivora; family Felidae; genus Acinonyx; species Acinonyx jubatus. Next base: position 53,812,921 of record NC_069387.1, read on the forward strand.
TTTTTCATTTCTTTTCTTTTTATTGAATACAGAAAGAGAAAAAATTTATTCTTATTTTTAATTTTTATTAAAAATATATTTAGTTAATTTTTTTGACTGTATTTTTAACTTTTGTGTAATTTTTTTCAAATTCTATTTTACCTCCATCATCTCATTATAATCTAATTCAAAGTGTTTATTTTTTCAAATTTTCAAATGATTCCCATCCCCCCCTTTTTTTCTCTAATCTTTCAAAACCCTTTCAACACCCAGACCAAAACACACCTAAGATCTAACATCATTTATTTGATTTTTGTCTGTGGGGGGAGGGGTTAATTTTTTAATTTTACTATTTTTTTAATTTTAATTTTTTAAATTTAATTTTAATTTTTCTACCTCATTAATTCCTTTTCTAACCTCAAAATGACAAAATGAAGGAATTCACCCCAAGAGAAAGAGCATGAAGAAATGACAGCCAGGGATTTAACCAACACAGATACAAGCAAGATGTCTGAACCAGAATTTAGAATCACAACAACAATACTAGCTACAGTCAAAAATAGTTTAGACTCCCTTTCTGCGGAGATAAAAGAAGTAAAAAATAGTCAGAATGAAATTAAAAAATGCTATACCTGAAGTGCAATAATGGCTGGATGCAGTGGCAGCAAGGATGGATGAGGCAGAACAGAGAATCAGTGATATAGAGGACAAATTTATAGAGAATAATGAAGCAGAAAAAAAGACGGAGATTAAGGCAAAAGAGCAGGATTTAAGAATTAGAGAAATCAGTGACTCATTGAAAAGGAACAACATCAGAATCATAGGGGTCCCAGAAGAGGAAGAGACAGAAATAGGGGCAGAAGGGTTATGGGACCAAATCATAGCAGAAAATTTTCCTAACCTGGGGAAAGGCACAGACATCAAAATCCAGGAAGCACAGAGGACCCCTGTTAGACTCAACAAAACGGACCATCAACAAGGCCTATCATAGTCAAATTCACAAAATACTCAGGCAAGGAGAGAATCATGAAACCAGCAAGGGAAAAAAGTCCCTAACCTACAAGGGAAGACAGATCAGGTTTTCAGCAGACCTATCCACAGAAACTTGGCAGGCCAGAAAGGACTGGCGGGATATATTCAATGTGCTGAATCAGAAAAATATGCAGCCGAGAATTCTTTATCCAGCAAGACTGTCATTCAAAATAGAAGAAGAGATAAAAAGTTTCCCAAACAAAATTAAAAGAGTTTGTGACCACTAAACCATCCCTGAAAGAAATTTTAAGGGGATTCTCTGAGGGGACAAAAGATGAAAAAAAAAAAATACCAAAAGCAACAAAGACTGGAAAGGACGAGAGAACACCACCAGAAACTCCAACTCTACAAACAACATAATGGCAATAAATTCATATCTTTCAGTACTCACTCTAAACGTCAATGGATTCAATTCTTCAATAAAAAGACATAGCATAACAGAATGGATAAGAAAACAAGATCCATCTATATGCTGTTTACAAGAGACCCACCTTAGACCTAAAGACATCTACAGATTGAAAGTAAGGGGATGAAGAACCATCTCTCATGCTCAATGGTCAACCAAAGAAACCCGGAGTAGCCATACTTATATCAGACAATCTAGACTTCAAAATAAACACTGTATCAAGAGATGAAGAGGGGCATTATATCATAATCAAGGGGTCTATCCACCAAGAACACCTAACAATGCGAAACATTTATGCGCCAAATGTCAGAGCACCCAAATATATAAATCAATTAATCACAAACATAAAGAAACTCATCGATAGTAATACCATAATAGTAAGAGACTTTAACACCCCACTCACAGCAATGGACAGATCATCTAATCAAAAAATCAACAAGGAAACAATGACTTTGAATGACACACTGGACAAGATGGACATAACAGATATATTCAGAACATTTCAGCCTAAAGCAGCAGAAAATACATTCTTCTCCAGTGCACATGGAACATTCTCCAGAATAGACCACATACTGGGACACAAATCAGCCATAAGTAAGTACAAAAAGATCAAGGTCATACCATGCATATTTTCAGCTAACAACGCTATGAAACTCGAAATCAACCACAAGAAAAATTTGGAAAGGCAACAAATACTTGGAGACTGAAGAATATCCTACTAAAGAATGAATGGACTAACCAAGCAGTTAAAGAGGAAATTAAAAAATATATGGAAGTCAATGAAAATGATAACGCCACAACCCAAAACCTCTGAGACATAGCAAAGGCGGTCATAAGAGGAAAATATATAGCAATCCAGGACTTCCTAAAGAAGGAAGAAAGATCTCAGATACACAACCTAACATTATGCCTTAAGGAGCTGGAAAAAGGACAGCAAATAAAACCCAAAGTCAGAGGAAGACAATAAATAATAAAGATTAGAGCAGAAATCAATGCTATCAAAACCAAAACAAACAAACAAACAAACAAACAAACAAATGGAGAACAGATCAATGAAACCAGAAAGAAGCTGGTTCTTTGAAAGAATTAACAAAATTGATAAACCACTAGCCAGTTTGATCAAAAAGAAAAAGGAAAGGAATAAATAAAAATCGAGAATGAAAGAGGAGAGATCACAACCAACAAAGAAATACAAATAAGAAGAGAATATAATGAGCAATTACACACCAATAAAATGGGCAATCTGGAAGAAATGGACAATCCTAGAAACATATACACTACCAAAACTGAAACAGGAAGAAATAGAAAATTTGAACAGGCCCATAACCAATAAAGAAACCGAATTAGTAATCAAAAATGTCCCCCAAAACAAGCGTCCAGGACCAGATGGCTTTCCAGGGCAATTCTACAAAACATTTAAGGAAGAGTTAAAACCTCTTCTCTTGAAGCTGTTCCAAAAAATAGGAATGGAAGGAAAACTTCCAAACTCTTTCTATGAAGCCAGCATTACCTTGATTCCAAAATCAGACAGAGACCCCACTAAAAAGGAGATCTATAGACAAATTTCCCTGACGAACATGGATTCAAAAATCTTCAACAAGATATTAGACAACCAGATCCAACAATACATTAAAAAAAGGATTCACCACGATCAAGTGGGATTTATACCTGGGATGTAGGGCTGGTTCAATATCTGTTCATCAAATCAACAAAAGAAAAGAACCTTATGATCCTCTCAATAGATGCAAAGAAAGCCTTTGACAAAATACAGCATCCTTTCCTGATTAAAAAAAAAAAAGACCCTCAAGAAAGTAGGGATAGAAGGAGCATACCTCAAGATCATAACAGCCATATATGAACAACCCAATGCTAATATCATCCTCCCCTAAGGTCAGGGACAAGACAGGGATATCCACTCTTGCCACTGTTACTCAACATAGTATTGGACGCTTTAGCCTCTGCAGTCAGACAACACAAAGAAATAAAAGGCATCCAAATCGGCCAGGAGGTCAAACTCACTCGTCGCAGATGACATGATACTCTGCATGGAAAACCCAAAAGATTCCACCAAAAAACTGCTAAAACTGATTCATTAATTCCACAAAGTTTCAGGATATAAAATAAATGCACAGAAATTGGTTGCATTCCTATATACCAACAATGAAGCAACAGAAAGAGAAATCAAGGAATCGATCCCATTTACAGTTGCACCAAAAACCCATAAAATACCTAGGAATAAATCTAACCAAAGAGGTGAAAAATTTATGCACTGGAAACTATAGAAAGCTTATGAAAGAAATTGAAGAAGACACAAAAAAACATGGGAAAAGATTCCATGCTCCTGGACAGGAAGAACAAATACTGTTAAAATGTTGATACTACCCAAAGAAATCTACATATTCAGTGCAATCCCTATCAAAATAACACCAGCATTCTTCACATAGCTAGAACAAATAATCCTAAAATTTGTATGGAACCAGAAAAGACCACAAATAGTCAAAGCGATATTGAAAAAGAAAACCAAAGCAGGAGGCATCACAATCCCAGACTTCAAGCTATACTATAAAGCTGTAATCACCAAGACAGTATGGTACTGGTACAAGAACAGACACTCAGATCAATGGAACAGAATAGAGAACCCAGAAATGGACCCACAAACATATGGGCAACTAATCTTTGACAAAGCAGGAAAGAATATCCAATGGAATACGACAGTCTCTTCAGCAAGTGGTACTGAGAAAACTGTACAGCAACATGCAGAAAAATGAACCTGGACCACTTTCTTACACCATACACAAATATAAAATCAAAATGGATGAAAGACCTCAATGTAAGACAGGGAGCCATCAAAATCTTCAAGGATAAAGCAGGCAAAAACCTCTTTGATCTTGCCCACAGCAACTTCTCACTCAACACACCTCTGGAGGCAAGGGAAACAAAAGCAAAAATGAACTAATGGGACCTCTTCAAAATAAAAAGCTTCTGCACAGCAAAGGAAACAATCAGCAAAACTAAAAGGCAACCGACAGAATGGGAGAAGATATTTGCAAATGACATATCAGATAAAGGGTTAGTATCCAAAATCTACAAAGAACTTATCCAACTCAATACCCAAAAAACAAATAATCCAGTGAAGACATGGGCAAAAGACATGAATAGACACTTCTCCAAAGAAGGCATCCAGATGGCCAACCGACACATGAGAAAATGCTCAACATCACTCATCATCAGGGAAATACAAATCAAAACCACAATGAGATACCACCTTACACCTGTCAGAATGGCTAACATTAGCAACTCAGGCAACAACAGATGTTGGCAAGGATGTGGAGAAAGAGGATCACTTTTGCGATGCTGGTGGGAATGCAAACTGGTGTAGCCACTCCGGAAAATAGTATTGAGGTTCCTCAAAAATTAAAAATAGTACTACCCCACAACCCAGCAATTGCACTACTAGACATTTATCCAAGGGATACAGGTGTGCTGTTTTTAAGGAACACACGCACCCCCATGTGTATAGCAGCACTATCAATAATAGCCAAAGTATGGAAAGAGCCCAAATGTCCATCGATGGATGAATGGATAAAGAAGAGGTGGTATATATATACAATGGAGTATTACTTGGCAATCAAAAAGAATGAAATCTTGCCATTTGCCACTACGTGGATGGAACTAGAGGGTATTATGCTAAGTAAAATTAGTCAGAGAAAGACACATATCATATGACTTCACTCATATGAGGACTTTAAGACAGAGGACAGTTGAACATAAGGGAAGGGAGCAAAAATAATACAAAAACGGGGAGGGGGGACAAAACATAAGAGACTCTTGAATATGGAGAGTAAACAGAGGGTTACGGGAGGGGTTGTGGGAGGGGGGATGGGCTAAATGGGTAAGGGGCATTAAGCAATCTACTCCTGAAATTATTGTTGCACTATATGCTAACTATTTTGGATGTAAATTAAAAAAAAAAACAAAATTAAAATTAAAAAAAAAAAGGCCATCATTGTTGCAATAATGACAAAAATCACCTTGGCCATGAGGCAGAAGTTTGTGCTGGTATATATCATGCCAAGGACAGGGAACAGGAGGCCATCAAGTTCCATCTTGTATGATAGCTGACATATGGGTACATAAAGCGAAAGATCCTTTCAGAAAGAATACAGAAAAATCCAAAATTTGCAACATAGTAGGCTAGGGCCCAGACAATAAGGAGAACTACCTCAGGCAAGGTGCTCACAGGGTGAAGCTGGTAGTAAGAGAACATAACCTTAAGTGTTAAAGAGACACCAAAATATGGCACAAAGGGGTGCCGGGGTGGCTCAGTTGGTAAGCGTCCGACTTCAGCTCAGGTCATGATCTCATGGTTCGTGAGTTCGAGCCCCGCATCGGGGGTCTGTGCTGACAGCTCGGAGCCTGGAGCCTGCTTTGGATTCTGTGTCTCCCTCTCTCTGCTCCTCTCCCACTCACACTCTTTCTCTCTCAAAAATAAATAAACACTAAAAAAAATTTTTTTTAATACCGCACAAAGCAGATGAATAGTGAAATCACAATGGGGGATGGAACATTGGGGATTCTGGGCTTTTTCAGCTCTGGTAACAATTTTGTCAAAACCTATAAATGCATAGAAAGAAGTAGCTGCTCCCCAGAGAAACCCCTCAAAGCCAAAAGGCAAAAACCCTCTAGGGCCCAGGGGGTCCAAGCTAGAGGTGTCATTGAGTCCAGCCATTACGTAGTCCTCTCCTGTGAGCCTCCAGTTGTGCAGGTCCCCCTTAATAAAGCCATAGATGATGACAAAACTGAGAACCAAAGTGAGCACCTTGATAAGTGAAGAAAAGTGATTATGCCACAAAATCATGAGAGGCCACACAAGGCACATAACAATGAAGTCTAGATATTTTTCTCTAAGGAAATGGTAAACATACGGTAAGATAACTTCATGCAGGTCACATGCAGGTGCTCAAAAGCTAAGATAAATATGTCAACATAAGTTGCTGTATCAGAAACAAGGGAAAAGATGACAGTGCAGCCAGTGATGATAGCCCAGAGTTGACCTATAGTGACAATAGTGACATAGCTGTAGAGATATGCAGAGCCAGAATGGGGAATCTGGGCCATCATCTCAGCATAGCACAGCACAGCCAGCAAAGAATATAGGCTGGCCATCAAAAAGCAGATCACAATGGATGGTCCTGCTTGATTTCTGGCCACCTCACCAGCCAGGACATACACACCTGCACCTACTGTGCAGCCCACACCCAGGGCCACTAAATCCAGAATGCTCAGTCTTCTGAGAGGGGCAGGCTCAGCCACATCTTGCTGCAGGGTATGTCTGCATACCAACTTTTGACCAAATCTGCCACTTGCCTGATGCAGCATTGTAGCTGGAATTGAAGAGGATACAGGATCAGATTCAGGATCAGAGAGCTTTAGCAAGCCTGGAAGCAGAGTCTCACATCTGGGTCAGAGGCTGAATTAAACCAAGTTGTCTTTGGGCTGCCAAGTTCTGTTGCACGGGCTTCAAATCTCTTGCTTTGTATTTCATCAGGTATATGCTATCCCTCCAAAGTGCCGAAACGATAAATATTTATTGAACAATGGTGTTCAACAAGCCAACCAAAGCTTAGAAGTCTCATGTCACCTCACACCACCCAAATATCTCAGAAACTGACACCAAAAGTCATCATAGAAAAATCAACCCTGATTGCCACAGAAACAGTGCCAAATACCTCCCAACATTCTCCTTTGTGCACCATGTGACACAATCCCTTTACATTCATCTAACTCATGTAGCTTCATGTACTAATTGGGCTGTAGCTCACAACAGGGCATAAATGTATTGTACAGTAGTTCACACGTGGGATGTTTGCATGGCGCTTGCATGACATGAGCCATGACACATGGACAGACCAGAGGGCCTCATTGTAAATGCAGAATCATTTTTAAAATATCATTTGAGTTTAGGGGCACCTGGGTGGCTCAGTCGGTTAAGCGGCTGACTTCGGCTCAGGTCATGATCTCGCAGTCCGTGAGTTCGAGCCCCGCGTCAGGCTCTGTGCTGACAGCTCAGAGCCCGGAGCCTGTCTCAGATTCTGTGTCTCCCTCTCTCTCTCTGACCCTCCCCCGCTCATGCTCTGTCTCTCTCTGTCTCAAAAATAAATAAACGTTAAAAAAAATTTTTTTTAATATCATTTAAGTTTAAAACACAAATATTTGTCTCCCATTCTTAAAGACCTTTAGCAATAAAATCAACTGTCAAATGTCTGGTGTCAGTTTGGCCCTCTCTCCTCTTTCTGCCTTATCTGTTTAACTGTATTGATGTCAAGGAATAAACAGTGCAACCCTTCACTTTAGCCATATAAGCTCACAGGGGTGCTGTGAAAAGAGGAAGAGGAAGAAAGGAGCAGTCCTTCATACCATGCAAAAAAAACATAGGAACAGGCTGTCTGGTAAGGAAACCCTAGAGAAATGGGAAGAGAAGCCAACCAAAAGTCCATTACTAAGAAGGGAGCAGAGCCAAAAATGCTGTTTTGTGAAATCTGACAGTCAACGAACCTCACCCAAAGCAACCAGACAAAACTCACTACAGTTATGCTTACAGTTATGAGAGTGTTATAGGTAGAGAGGAAAGAAATGTCACCTACCTCAGTAGCTCACAACCAAAACAAGTCCTTCTGTGTCCTTCCTCTCTGGGTTCTAGGAGAGAAGGTGAGCTCATTTATGTGAACACTGTCTTTACTGGCCACACCATGCTTTATAAATACCCTGTACCCTCTGTGATGTCAGCTTCTAGCGACCTGGAGAATCTGGTTTACTCTGTGTGCTAGTATGAAAACACTCACTTGTAACTTCCTATTAATTTTTCACATGGAGTTATTTTTAACTCACTCACACTATGAATATGCAAAATATATTTTCTTATTGAGCAAACACCACCTGTGGTTCCTCTTTTCCCCTCCTCCCCTGCTGCTGTTCAGATGGCCCCCTCCTCAAGAGGAACAAGGCTTTGGATGAAGAATTCACAGCAATGCCCCAGAAATCAGTAGGGGAGAACAGAGAAAAGAGAGTCATGCAGCCCCCACTCTCCTCACTCCTCAGGCTTTGGTATTGACAGAGTTTTAGGAAATGTTGTCAGAGGTTTTTAAAGACAGAAAGATGAAGTCAAAACTGAAAACTCTTCTCTGTAGATATTCAAAAGGAATCCTTGGGAAATGTGTCAGACATCTTTGTACAATTCCGTCTATACTCCTTATTTGCCACCCACCAGTTCCAATGTTATGATTTACCAACAAGCACGTGAGATAGATAAGGAGGATTAATTAACTCATGGAGCTTTCTACACTATGAATGTGATTGACATGTCCCCCAACCACCCCCAGGCTTCAAACCCTTCAGTGGTTCCCACTGCACTTCCTGCACAGTCCTTCCTTCCTTCATCATCTGACCTGTGATGATTCCCCCAGTCTCATCACTACCCAGTTCCTGCTCCAGCTGTGAAATTCTACACTCACCATGTTTTGTTCCCCTGTCTCTAATATCCTCTTGGCACCTTCACTGAGCTAATCCTTCCTTCTCTTTCAGTTCCCAGCTCAGGTGTTACTTCCCCAGGAACCTCCCCTGACCCTTATGCTGCCCTTAATGTGTGCTCTCATAGCACCTAGCTTACCCCATGTGCTATTTATCCTAATGTATCAGAATTCCAGGTCAGCTGTCTGTCTCCTTTGGACTGTGAGTTAGATGCTCAATAAATATTGTTGAACAAATGCACAAACTGAGAAGAGAAACCTGAAAGAGCACATAATCCAGTATTCCTATCTACTTGACTTTGAGACACATACTTTGTAGGGAAGCAATCTTTATAAACCTGGCTCAAGTAAAGATATAAATGGTACTACCTTCCTTGTGGAAGGCAAGAAAAATGAAAAGTGTGAAGGGAAAGCCAACTGATGAAACCTTGACCACACATCATTCATGGCAGGTATGAGCAACACAGGGTGATGAAGAATAGTTTGCATTTGAGGAAACTTGTTTAAAAATATCAGGCTGCCTTGGGTTATAAGAAGCCAAGCACCAGGGGGGAGGAGCCAAGATGGCAGAACAGCATGGAAGTTTTTTGTGTGTCTCCCATCCATGAAATATAGCCAGACCAACACTAAACCATCCTACACACCTAGAAAACTGAGTGGAGGATTAACACAACAATCTGCACAATCTGAACCACAGAATTCAGCAGGTATATGGCGCAAGGAAGGGAATTTGGGGAGCGAGAAGCCGCTGAAGGTAGGGAACTGCTTTTGCGGGCGGAGAGAGGACAAAGACTGGGGGGAGGAGGGGCAGAGAATACGAGAAAAGCACCCCTCCCCAAAAGCTCAGCTGGAGAGAAAGTGGAAAATTGGAAACAACTGCAGCGACTAAACTAAAAAGGGAGAAAGGAGAAAGGAGAGGGTTTAAATTCCATTAAGACTGTAAACAAGGGGAGTGCAAAGTCTGCAACTCCCAGCTCTATACCTGGTGGTGCTCTGGTGGGAAAGGTGAATCCCCAGGAATAAAGTGGAGTCCGGGAGGTTCTTGGGCCACACGGGGAAAAGCGGTTCCACTGCTGGAAGGACGTTTGGTGGAGACTGTTGAAGCCACCTGGTCCCAGCAGACCCCAGAAGGTGGCCACATTCGCTGGTGTTGGAACAAGGTCCTTAAGGGTGAAGCCTGGTGCCAGGTGTATGTGATGATTTTCCATAATCCCTGAAATGGTGCTGCTACACTATCTCGCGACCTTTTTCTGGGGCGGGCTGGCACCTGGACGCAGTCTCGGGGCACCAGCAGCAGTAGGGTCCAGCAAGCATTCCTGGGTGGCAGCTGACATTCGGCCATTGCTCATTCAGTCACTGCTCCGTGAGACCCTCCCGCAGAGGGGCGGAATGGGTCAAAGCCACAGTCCTTCGGAAGTAAGGGGCCAGGGAAAACAGCCGCATCTGAGACAAAACTTGGGAGAGAGGTACTGCCTGGGGCCTGGTCACGTAGAGTGAAAAAGCAGGGAGTGGATGAAAGCTGAAGATAGAGGACGGATACGCGATTGCTGATCCAGGAGAACAGACTGGGTAGATGAGTGGCGCCATTTTGACCACTCCCACGCATGCACCTACGCACCTAGGAGCACTGCAACAATCCACCCCAGTAGGCTAGCAGCGCCATCTAGTGGAGAGCGGAGCTGTTACACTGAGCCCCGCCCAACTGGGCCAACCTCCCTCTTCAAGAACACAAGTCTCACTGCCAGCTTAGTTTATGGACTATAAAGCGCTACATAGACTGATTTCTAGGGGAAAACAGAGTAATTTCAATCCTACTTCAATCTGTTAGCAGGTTCATCTATTCAATTTTCTTTCTTTTTTTTTTCTTTTTCTCTTTTACACTTCTTTTTCTTGAATACAGGAAAAGAAAAAAATCATTTTTATTTTCAATTTGTATTAAAAATATTTTTCTTTAATTTTTATTACTATACTTTTAATTTTGTGTAATTTTTTTCAAATTCTATTTTACTTCCATCATTTTATTTTAGTCTACTTCAGTGTACTCACCTTTTCAAATTTTCAAACAATTTCCTTTTTATTTTTTCTTTTTCTTTTTTCCTCTTTTTCATTTCTTTTCTTTTTCTATAATGCAGAAAGAGAAAAACTTCATTTTTACTTTCAATTTCTATTAAAAATATTTTTATTTAATTTTTGGCTATATTTTTTTGTGTTTATGTAAACTTTTTCAATGTCTACTTCCTTCATTCTATTTTAGTCTCCTACAGTGTATTCACTCTTTCAAATTTTCAAGTTATTTTCTTTGTTTTCTTTTTTCTTTCTTTTTTATCTTTTTTTCTCTGTCGTTTCTTTTCTTTTTGCTTGAATACAGAAAAACAAAAAAAATTATATTTATTTTTAATTTTTATTAAAAATATTTTTATTTAATTTTTTCCTACTATATTCTTTACTTTTGTGTATATTTTTTCAAATTCTACTTTACCCCCATCATCTCCTTTTAGTCGACTTCAATGTATTCATTTTTTCAATTCTCAAACGATTTCCTTTTTTTTTCTTCCTTCCCACTTTTTTTCTCTAATCTGTAAAACCACTTTCAACTCCCAGACCAAAACAAACTTAGGATCTAGCATCATCTATTCGATTTGTGTGTGTGTGTGTGTGTGTGTGTGTGTGTCTTTAATTTTTAATATTAATATTTTTAATTTTAATTTTTTATTACAATTTTTCCACCTCATTAATTCCTTTTCTCCCCTCAAAATGACAAAACGAAGGAATTCACCCCAAAAGTGAGAGCAAAAAGAAATGAGTCAGGGATTTAACCAACACAGATACAAGCAAGATGTCTGAACCAGAATTTAGATTCACAATAATAAGAACACTAGCTGGAGTCGAAAATAGATTAGAATTCCTTTCTGCAGAGATAAAAGAAGTAAAAAAATAGCCAGAATGAAATTTAAAATGCTATAACTGAGCTACAATCACAGATGGATCCAGTGATGGCAAGATTGGATGAGGCAGAACAGACAATCAGTGATATAGAGGACAAATTTATAGAGAATAATGAAGCAGAAAAAAAGAGGGAGATTAAGGCAAAAGAGCAGGATTTAAGAATTAGAGAAATCAGTGACTCATTGAAAAGGAACAACATCAGAATCATAGGGGTCCCAGAAGAGGAAGAGACAGAAATAGGGGCAGAAGGGTTATGGGACCAAATCATAGCAGAAAACTTTCCTAACCTGGGGAAAGGCACAGACATCAAAATCCAGGAAGCACAGAGGACCCAATTAGATTCAACAAAAACTGACCATCAACAAGGCCTATCATAGTCAAATTCACAAAATACTCAGGCAAGGAGAGAATCATGAAACCAGCAAGGGAAAAAAGTCCCTAACCTACAAGGGAAGACAGATCAGGTTTTCAGCAGACCTATCCACAGAAACTTGGCAGGCCAGAAAGGAGTGGCGGGATATATTCAATGTGCTGAACCAGAAAAATATGCAGCCGAGAATTCTTTATCCAGCAAGACTGTCATTCAAAATAGAAGGAGAGATAAAAAGTTTCCCAGACAAACAAAAATTAAAGGAGTTTGTGACCACTAAACCAGTCCCGCAAGAAATTTTAAGGGGGACTCTCTGAGGGGAGAAAAGATGAGGAAAAAAAGACATATTTTTCTCATCTTTTCTCCCCTCAGAGAGTCCCCCTTACACTCAAGCTTGTAGAGTTTGAGTGTCTGGTGGTGTTCTCTGGTCAGCCACTCAAATTCTACAAGCATGATAATGGCAATAAATTCATATCATTCAGTACTCACTCTATACATCAATGGACTCAATGCTCCAATCAAAAGACATAGGGTAACAGAATGGATGAGAAAGCAAGATCCATCTATATGCTGTTTACAAGAGACCCACTTTAGACCGAAAGACACCTTCAGATTGAAAATAAGGGGATGGAGAACCATCAATTGTGCTAATGGTCAACAAAAGAAAGCCTGAGTAGCCATACTTATATCAGACAATCTAGAATTTAAAATAAACACTGTATCAAGAGATGCAGAAGGGCATTATATCATAATCAAGGGGTCAATCCACCAAGAACACCTAACAATGGTAAACATTTATGTGCCAAATGTGAAAGCACCCAAATATATAGATCAATCACAAATATAAAGAAACTCATCGATAGTAATACCATAATAGTAGGAGACTTCAACACCCCACTCACAGTAATGGACAGATCATCTAATCAAAATGTCAACAAGGAAACAATGGCTTTGAATGGCACACTGGACCAAATGAACTTAACCAATATATTCAGAACATTTCATATTAAAGCAGCATTCTTCTCCAGTCCACAAGGAACATTCTCCATAATAGACCACATACTGGGAAACAAATCAGCCCTAAGTAAGTACAAAAAGATCGAGATCATACTGTGCATATTTTCTTTTTTTTAATTTTTTTTAATCTTTATTTATTTTTGAGAGAGTGAGAGACAGAGTGAGAGCAGGGGAGGAACAGAGAGAGAGGGAGACACAGAATCTGAAGCAGGCTCCAGGCTCTGAGCTGTCAGCACAGAGCCCAATGTGGGGCTCGAACCCGTGATTACAGCAAGGGCATGTCAAAATCCCAAATGGCCTCTTACTTGATGAAAGATGAAAGTAGTAAGGACCTCATTTTCCAGTGTTGGCAAGACTAGTGAGTATCTTCTGTGCACCATGGGTCAGCCTAAGAAGATTGCATGGGGAGGGGGTTACCCCTTCTTGGCATTGTGTATAACTGTTTCCCAGGAAAATATCAGTTCAAGCTACATCTTCAGCTTGGACCTTAATCTTTAAATAGAGCCTCTTTTAAACTGTCCTTCCATGCCACCACCACACCCCCCCCCCCGCACCAAAAACAAAAAACAAACTCCACCACACCTTGAACCAGTAAATCCAGTTTGCCCAACTAGAGAAATCCAGGTAATAATTTGCTACAGATATTAGTACAGATCTAGATACTAAATAATAACAATAATAATAATAATAATAATAAATTCTCAGTCTTGGTATGTGCAGGAAAGGAAAGAAAAACATGGAAAACTTGAAAGACTCCATCAAAAAGCTGCTAGAACTGATACATGAATTCAACAAAGTCACAGGATACACAATCAATGTACAGAAATTGGTTGCATTTCTATACACCAATTATGAAGCAACAGAAAGAGAAATCAAGAAATCAATCCCATTTGCAATTGCACCAAGAACCATAAAATATCTAATAAACCTAACCAAAGATGCAAAAGATATGTATGCTGAAAACTATAGAAAACTTATGAAGGAAATTGAAGAAACAAAAAAATGAAAAAACATTCCATGTTCATTGATTGGAAGAATAAATATTGTTAAAATGTCAATACTACTAAGCAATCTACACATTCAACGCAATCCCAATCAAAATTGCACCAGCATTCTTCTCAAAGCTAAAACAAACAATCCTAAAATTTGTATGCAACCACAAAAGACCCTGAATAGCCAAATAATGTTGTAAAAGAAAACCAAAGGGGGAGGCATCACAATCCCAGACTTTAGCCTCTACTACAAAGCTGTAATCATCAAGACAGTATGTTATTGGCACAAAAACAGACACACAGACCAATGGAATAGAATAGAGAACCCAGAATTGGACCCACAAATGTATGGCCAACTAATCTTTGACAAAGCAGGAAAGAGTATCCAATGGAAAAGACAGCCTCTTTAGCAAATGGTGCTGAGAGACTGGACAGCAGCATACAGAAGAATGTAACTGGACTACTTTCTTACACCATACACAAAAATAAATTCAAAATGGATGAAAGACCTAAATGTGAGACAGGAAACCATCAAAATCCTGGAGGAGAAAACAGGCAACAACCTCTTTGACCTCAGCCACAGCAAATTCTTGCTTGGCACGTCTCCAAAGGCAAGGGAAACTAAAGCAAAAATGAGCTATTGGGACCTCATCAAGATAAAAAGCTTCTGCATAGCAAAGAAAACAATCAACAAAACTAAAAGGCAAACAACGAGACGGGAAAAGATATTCTCAAGTGACATATCAGATAAAGGGTTAATACCCAAAATCTATAAAGAATTACAAAACTCAACACCCAAAAAACAAATAATTCAGTGAAGAAATTGGTAGAAGACATGAATAGATACTTTTCCAAAGAAGACATCCAGATGGCCAACAGACACATGAAAAGATACTCGACACTACTCATCATCAGGGAAAAACAAATGAAAACCACAATGAGATACCACCTCACACCAGTCAGAGAGGCTAAAATTAACAACTCAGGAAACAACAGATGCTGGCGAGGATTTGGAGAAATGGAAACCCTCTCTCACTGTTGGTGGGAATGCAAACTGGTGCACCCACTCTGGAAAGCAGTGTGGAAGTTCCTCAAAAAATTAAAAATATAACTACCCTATGACCCAGCAGTAGCACTACTAGGAATTTATCCAAAGATACAGGAGTGCTGATTCATAGGGGCACATGTACCCCAATGTTTACAGCAGCACTTTCAACAATAGCCAAATGGGAGGAGCCTAAATGTCCATCAACTGATGAATGGATAAAGAAGATGTGGTTTATATACACTATTGAATACTACTTGGCAGTGAGAAACAATGAAATCCTGCCATTGGTGGCCATGTGGATGGAACTGGAGGATATTATGCTAATTGAAATAAGTCAGTCAGAGAAAGACAGATATCATATGTTTTCACTCATATGTGGAACTTAAGAAACTTAACAGAAGACCATGGGGGAAGGGCAGGGGAAAAAAATAATTACCCACAGAGAGGGAGGGAGGCAAATCATAAGAGACTCTAAATACAGAGAACAAACTGAGGGTTGATGGGAGGGGGTGGGTGGCAGGAGAGAGAGGAAAATGGGTGATGGGCATTGAGGGGGGCACTTGTTGGGATGAGCACTGGGTGTTGTATGTAAGCGATGAATCATGGGAATCTACCCCCAAAACCAAAAGCACACTGTACATACTGTATGTTAGCTAAGTTGACAATAAATTATATTTAAATAAACAAACAAGCAAACAAACATTTAAAAAAAAAAAAGGATAGGAAAGAAGAGAGAAACCATTGCAGTAGTAATAAATGTGTGACTTCTCCCCTGGGGAAAGAGAAAAAAGGTCAGATAGTTTCCCTGATGGTTGGAAAGAAATCTGAAGTAACCAAATTCAGCTCATACTAAAGAAAACAAATATCCAAACTTACCTCCCAGGAGTCTTCTGAGAACAACCTCACCAAATGGATCATTTACCAGGCATCCTCCTACCTGTGGTCTTACTTTGTACTGGAAGAAGCCTTTGTCTCCCTTTCTAAAAATAAAAACAAACAAAAAAAACTATTCAGGGTAAAACCTGCTTCATGTTCTCTCAGTGAGGCTAGAAACTCGAATTCTGCAAGTAAATATTTCTAGGTGCAACCAAGACTTGAACTTGAAGGCGTGGCAGGTCCCAAACTGTCTGCTCATTAGGCCAAGAGGAAACACAGCCACATCATCCAACTCACCTACCTAACCTACAACCCCCAGCACTGCACCTCTCACATCCCATCTCAGCCTGGAAAAGGCTGAATTCCACATCAATGAAACACATTCATATACAGGCTAACACAAGCCAGATCAACTATATGTAGACAAAATCCATCCACACAAATGTAGAGCAGAATCTATGTATATGTAGAACAAAATATTTTTGCTTCCTTCCCATAAAACCTATTGGATCCCTGCTATGTGCACACACCACACAAGTATCATTGCGCCATTATGTGGGTAAACAATCCAATAGCCAGAGCTTCTCCAGAGGCTGTATAGACTCCATATTATCTAGAATGATTCTGGGATGGTCTTGAACAAGGTGGCCTTTCTTAGTCCCTCTGGGATAACTGCAAAGAAGACAGAACTAAATGCTACATTCCTCATTCATGATATGACACAAGCTTAGTTTCAGTCAGAATCCAGTTTTGGAAATTCTTAACATTTCTATCACATCAAAACAAGATGATTAACTTGAGAAATCAGAAAAGCCTCATATTCTTTTTCTAGAGGTCTTCAGAAAATAGATGAACACCAGGAAGAATCAGAATTAGATTTTCCAAACAGGAATTGGAAACAGAGCTGGGAAAAGCCTGGAAGGGTGTGCCAATAAGAGATAAGAAAGTGATGTGATACACTGATTTCAACAGTGAAAATCAACTTCTTCTCTACTTCCCTGTGTGAATCTGTATTCCCCGTTTCTCAACCCCCAACCATGTCAACATAGAACACCTAATAAAAGTCATCAGGAGAAAGCAGCAGAAGGAAACCCATCTGCCAGTCCACCTTAGTTTATCTGTTCTCGGCCTTTTGGCTAAGACCAAGTGCAGTCCACCTTAGTTTCCATACTACGATTATAATGTAGGATGGGCTTTGTTCTACAATGAGCACTGATCCAAACTCATTTTCAAGAAGCCTTGCTAAACGGCTTTGGTTTTTTCCTCCAAATCCTTCCTTTCCTTCTCAGCAGAATCTAGAAATCCATCCGGTGGTCCCACCGAACACTATATCCTGTCTCCATTTTTATTTTATTTAATGTTTATTTATTTATTTTGAGAGAGTGATAGAGAGAGCCAGCAGGGGAGAGGCAGAGAGAGGAGACACAATGCCAAGCAGACTCTGTGCTGTCAGCACAGAGTCCAATGAGGGGTTCAAACCCACATACTGTCAGATCATGACCTGAGCTGAAATCAAAAGTTGGGCGCTTAACCACTGAGCCACCCAGGCACCCCCGCTGTTTCCATTTTTAGACAAGCAATTGTGACTGGTCAGAATCCATGGTTTCTTTTTCCATGTACTTCCTCCCAATATATAGCCTCAATAATACACCGCACAAAAGGTGGCTTGGGAAGGGCCAACTATCTGCTTATCTTACTTCATATCTTTAAATATGTCCTTCTGTCTTCCCATGTGATTATTTTCTCTGTCCTCTCTCACCAGTGTTTGGTTCCTCTCAGAGTCAGGTATCTCTTCCACATCCTCACCATCTCCCTTGGAAAGTTCATTTGTTTTGTTTTGTTTTGTTTTGTTTTGTTTTGTGGTAGGAAAGACACCAGATCAACAAAGCCATATGAAAGTTGTGTCAGGACTCAAAGTCCTGAGTTCTTACCCAAATATTGATTGATATGACTTCACCAAGACCCATCTGCCTCACCCCAGAGCAGGGAGCATATCTACAACAAAGAACCTCTGATATCACATTCAAGGACACTCTTTGTCCCTCTTCCCTAGTTCTTTCTTATTCCCACTCTGCTTTGTGCTTTCTGTGACAATAAAAGAAAAAAGGGATGAAGATAAAACAAAAGAATATAATCCAAAAATCATATTTATCAATTTGGAATATACTTGGTGAAAGAAATTGCCCTTTCCACAAGATTTTGCTTAAACTAAAGTTAAAATGAATCTGTCTTCTGGAAGCACATAATACCTATCAACTGGAAATGGAGAGACGTTACCCCAGAACTGCTTGAGGGAACAAGAAAGATAATGTAGAAATACACATTTGCCACACATAATCAATAAAGTAGGTGTCTTGCATGGATAAGTGTTGTCTGGGCTTCTGGTGTTGTGGCACTGCTCACTGTGTAGATGGTTGTAGGGAGTGGGGGAGCGGGAAGGACAATTTAAACTCCAAGGGCCTTCAAAATTAAAGAGTGGCAAAGAGTTTCAATAAATTAAAATTAAAATAAGTTGAAGAGTTTTGCCATAACAGCAAACTGCCTCTTGAAGACCCAGGAAGCCAGTCCTATTTCAAGCTTCTCCTCCAAGCCTTTTTTGGTCAATGAATATGCCTATCATGTACATAAAACTGATAGATTCCAAGAGAATGAACAAAGCCATCAAGTTTCAAGGTTTATTTAGCACTGGCTGATTTAAAATATACTTGGGACCTCAGACAAAAATTTCCTGAAGTGTTTTCAAGACCACTGGGCAGCTACACCCCAGGAGAACTTGGTAATCTTTCCTCCTACAGCTTTTCCTGGTCTGTAATCAATCCCCACCACAGCTTTTTAAAATTAGAAAAGGAAAGCAGGGAGATACCCTCAGCAGCTATAAATATAGATATCTAGGTCTTTGAGCATGGAGGAAGAAGCCCATCAAATCATCATGGTTATAGTGGACCACTAGACTTTATCAAACTGGACCTGCTGTTCTGAGAAGTCCACACAAACCAATGTCCTCCCTAAGAAGATATGATACAGAGTCTTTCAGAATCTCCAATGAGAAAGTGTGGCAAAACATGAAGGAGGCAGCAGAGCCAGGTGGAAGATTCTTCATTAAAAGAATAGGTCTAAGCATATGATGTGCTGGGGCCTGTGGGAAAGACAAAGATTTAAAAAGCAAATTTTGCACCAGGGCAGGAAAGAAGGCCAGGGAGGAGTGCAGGGCAAAGAGTTGGGAAGGACTCTGGGGGAGAAGTGCCAAGGAATAACCTCCCCTAATTCATATTTTCCTTAGCAGAGCAGAGAACCTTTCTGGTCTGGAGAACAGAGTGTAGGCCTCCAAACCACTCTGACCCAGCAAACCTCTCTGCCCTTCTGAAACTCACAAGGCCTCTGGCCTGCCCGCCCCAATCCACAGACCTCTAGTGCCATGAAATACCTTCTGCTCAAACCTCACATGGCTTGAAAGACAGAAGCACTCCAAGCCCAGCCTTCATCGTCTCTGACTCTGTCTGTGTTTTCTGACCAACTCTATAAACAGGAGAAATCACTTACACAGGGGCTTTTCCCATCTCAGAGGAGAATGACCTGAAAAGGAAGTACAAGTCAAACCCAGGAGAGGGAAGATAGCTTAGCCAAGCAGTCAGGACTTGGAGTGGAGCTTAGAAGGGGCCCTGGGAAGGGCACTTGGGTGGCTCAGTCAGTTAAGTGTCCAACTTTGGCTCAGGTCATGATCTCATGGTTCATGGGTTCAAGCCCCACGTCAGGCTCTGTGCTGACAGCTCAGAGCCTGCAGCCTGCTTTGGATTCTGTGTCTTCCTCTCTCTCTGTTCCTCCCCCACCTATGCTCTGTCTCTAAAAAATAAATAAACATTAAAAAAACTTTTTTTTTAAAGATTTGGAGGCCAGTCCCAGATCCAGTTAAATAGCCCACTCAGCTGCCCTTTCATCAAGGATAGAAGCACCTCCTGCCCACAACCTCTTCCAGAATCTCCTTTTAGTTTCCTCTACCAGCATCATCCATCACCACCCCCTCATTCCTGTTTCCCTTTTAAAGAAGGGGCCCTAGGAGGCAGGACCCTTAGGAGGTGGGGCCATCATGAGGCTGAGGTGTCTGGAAGCAGGGCTTATGGGAAGAGTGGGAAAGGGTGAAGGAAGTGGATTAGCCAGAATCCTGGAGGAAAGCTGGAACTGGGCAATGGAAGACTAGTAGGGCCCTGTCTGTGTGAGGAGGTGGACTGAATGCTTAAATGGAATTTTGTTGAAGGCTTTGTGGCAGCAAGATGTGAACTTAGAAGTAAACAAGCTTTCCAGGGTCTTGAGTATGGAGGAGGTCCTGGTTTTCAGGAGAAGAGCATGGGGAGCCAGGTGGAGCCCAGTTTGTAGTGATTTGGAGGCCAGTCCCAGATCCAGTTAAATAGCCCACTCAGCTGCCCTTTCATCAAGGATAGAAGCACCTCCTGCCCACAACCTCTTCCAGAATCTCCTTTTAGTTTCCTCTACCAGCATCATTCATCACCGCCCCCTCATTCCTGTTTCTCTTCACTACAAAAATAAAACTAAAAGGGAACTCACTAAAGCTTCACCACAAGGTATTTCCTGATAGTCACTCAATGTCCATTGCATATTCTAACTGAATACCCATTGAGCATTGTGCTGAGGAAGTAAAAAAAAAAGATATAGTCCCTGCCTAGAGACTTTTATTCTCTAGACATTCAACACATAAAGCTTCCAAGACCCTGAAACAGTGACCAAAGGAAGGTACCTCCTCCTTCCCAGAATGTTAATCTTCAAAGAGAAGCAAGACCTCTCAGATAAGCAGAAGGTGGGGCCCACTCAGAGACTGAGGACAATTCATGGGCCCAAGAAACCATCAGTGTCGAGGAAAAGGGACATCACTGCCATCTCTTGATAGTGCTGAGATTCCTGTAGACCCTACATTAGGTTCCTTAAAGACTGGGGTGGAGGTGGAGGGAGGGAAGAGAAGGGTAGTGGCAGATACTTAATAGGGAGAGTCTATACTAACTATACTCAGACAGAACACTGAACTCTGAGCAGAAAGATGTCAGGAAGAACCTCTAAAGAAGGAAAACCTAAAAATCACCCTGCCCTAACACTTCTCCAGTAGGCATGGACCAAGGGCACTAATTGAGCACCTCTTTCGTTCCAGGTGCTATGCTGGGTGGTGGATGAGTGGCCCAGAAAGGACTACAGAGCCAAAATTCCTATAGGCAAAGGAGGCAGGCAGGAATTGGAAAGATAGCTGTCAGGACAGAACTGTAGGGTAAGGACATCTGGGGGTTTCATATGCATCTGTTCCAACAGTCCTAGGCTCTCTTCCCTTGCCTCAAGCTGAGATTTTTCCCAGATGTGCATCTGCTTGAGGGAAAGAAAGGCAGGTGCAGGGGGAGAGTCCGTCTATCCTTGTATCGGGTCCCAGGAACAATCCTTCCCCTTTCTCCCTGTGCTATTCACTACCTGCTAGATAGAGGGTGAGGGGCTAGGGAAATACCAGCTCAGGTAATGAAAAACCTGGCCCAGGTGTCCTCCTTTCCTACCTCCCATAGGCCAGCAGGGATCCTGAAACAGCCTGGGGGCCTTAAGGCCATGCTTTGACCAGGCTGACAAGCCAGGGTTGGCATCCAGAGCCTAGACCCTGTAGGGCTTGCACCCCTGGAACGCACTGAGCCCCATGGAGCCCCTCAGTGGCTGAGGCCATGTTCCCTGTATTCCCTAGCATGCTGCTCACCCCTGCTTCCCTGGTAGGGCCTGGACTTCCCTGGTGGGCGGCCTCATGATCTCCTTCCACCCACTAAAGGGTCTTGCCCAGAATACCCTGCAACTTAGGACTGAGCTCTAGTCCCCCTTCTTTGCCTCTCAGGGCTGCTACCAGAATCCATTCCAGGGCACAACAAGGGCTGCAGCCAGGCCACAGCCCACAGGCCAAACCCCTCCAAGTGGACGTGCTCTGGCTTCCTGCTGTTGCCCAAGATTCTGCCCCCACCACTACTGCCCTTGCTGCTGAGCCCTAGTTTAACCGCCATTTCCATATTGGACACAGAGGCTCCAACCCCACCGCCCCAACCAGGATCTCTGCCCACTACCCAGGCCACAGTCTTGTCTCTGCCACCACCATTGCCACAGCCAAACCACTGCTTTCATAGCCCCTACCTGGATGATTGCTGCAGCCCGGGTCACACCTGCTGGGAGGAGACAAAGAGCAAGGGGTCCTACATGTGTGCCCTTGTGCCAAGGAGTTCTGGATGGGTACAACCTCAAGGCACAAGACCATCCACATGTGAGTCAAGACAGGCCAGGTCACCTCAGGTGCTATGGAGATACCCACTGATATGGAAAACAAAGGCAGAAGAAAATGACAGATAAAATTAAATTTCCTTATAACCTGCAGCCCATTGGCAAATACTTGAGGCAGACAGAGTGTAACATTTCTCCAGGAACTCCCTACTGTCTTAATGTTAATGCTTTGCTAAGGGAAAAAGAACTTTAGCTTGACAATAGCCAGGCCTCCAGTATCCTGTGAGTCTTCTTTAGCATATCAAATTTCCTTTGGAAACTTCCTTGACTTTACCTCCCCCAACTCCCAAGTATATAATCAGTCTCTCCTCATGTTTCCAGGGCAGCTCTTTCTGCCCTGGGGTCCTGTCCCTGTGCTTTAATAATATCACCTCTTTTGCACCAAAGATGTCTCAAAAATCTTTCTTGGCCGTGATCTCCAGACTCCCACCATTCCAAAACCCTATCACCACCATGGTCCCCTAGCCTCCTGAGCATCCCTAGCTGAGCAGAGCTGGTGGGGGAGGGGGAGATGTGGATGCTGGAGGCAGAGAAGCCACAGGAGCCTCAGGAGCCACGGGAGCCAAGGGTGACCAGGACTGCCTCTGGAAAGTGCATCCAGGAGAAGCACGCCTGTGATTTGCTTTGCAAGACCCCTGCGACGTCTCCCACCTGAGCATAGACTAGCTGTGGCTTCAGACGAGGAGGCTTACCCGTGTCCAAGTGTCAACAGTGCTGCAAGTGCAAGGACCACAGGAGCTACCATGTGCACACAAGCTACAGGACAGGACGGCAGAATGCACAAGCCCTGTAGCTTGTGGAGGGAGAGCTTCTTCCACTGTGGGAAAGCTTCTTCCTCAGAATCATCTCAACAGTCATGTCCCACAAGTGCCTTCCACAGATGACCCTTTACATGTGGCCCACGTGAGGCAGCTTTTGCCCAAAGGATCCACTGCAGACGCACACAGTGCCACTCGAGAAGAAGGTGCCATGTCGTGCATGGTAAGATGTTGAACTCAGCTTCTATTTCGTCCCACAAGAAGGTGCACTGCCAGGACTCTCACCATGTCTGTGAGGTATGCAACCACGGTACTGGTGAGGTCTGTCCTAGGGCAGCAGTGAGGATGGTGGTGGCACACCTCTCCCCAGCTGGGGGCTCCCTGTCAGCCCAAGAGGGCGCCCTTGCTCTCAGAACTTCCTTCCCATCCCTGGTGAGCTACCATTTGGAGGCAGGGATAGGAAAGTGAAGGAAAGTCCCTTGGAATCATCTCCTCCTCCCCTCTCTCTTCCCACCGCCTCCTCTCTCTTCCTCCACCAACCAAAGAGACTCCAGAAGGAAAGGAGAAAGAGATCTTCCTTAGGGGAATTTTCCTAGGTTTTTATTTGTCTCTCCTGCTCCTCTCTCCTCCCTATCATACCTGACCCCACACACACCTGCCCCCTCAGTTGTGTTGAAGTCCCCAGGACAGTGGGCAGGGGTGGTGGAGGACAGGAGTGACCACTATCCTCACTCCCCTCCTCCCCATACCTTCCCCCTGCTCTGCCCTTTGAGGGATGTGTGACCTTCTCCTTGATGGTCCCTACTCTTCCCCTTCTACTCCCACTACTGTGTGCTGCCTCTCCCTGGGGAGTTAGTACTTATATTTTTCAGGGGGAGGGAAGAGAGGAAGGAGGAGATTCAAGGTTCTGTCCCAGAGACAGAAAATGTGAGACTGGAAAAGGAGCAAAAGCAGGGAATGCAAAGGTAGTACCTTCATAAGATGGGGTTGTTTGGGTCAGGACCTAAACATCATTATACTAGAATAACTATCAGGGTAAATAAAGTCAGGGGGAGCAAAAGAAGGAGCACTAGGGCCAGAGGCAGGACAAGATACAGAATTGTAGGCTACAGAGTAAACTGGGAAAGACCCAGGAACTATAGATGCTTCCTGGAAGTAGAGGGATACAGCTACAGACTCCCCATCCCTCTTGCTCCCCAGCTCCAGCCATGGCCCTTTCTTCTCATACCCCTCCCACAGGACAGAAGCTGTGGCCCTGCCATGTCATTGTGTTATTGTGTACCCTGCATGTTCCCCACCTTTCACTCCCTCCTTTTGTACAGAGCCTATTACAACATTTTAAGTTAAAAAAAAAAAGAAGAAGAAAGGAAAATAAGTGACCAAGACTGTGAGGGTTGGGGGAATCAGAGGATACAGAGTTAGGGGACATACGTCTCTCCTGGAGGAGGGGACAGAGTGTGGAGACCTGGAAGGTGGAGCCCATCCAGGTGATTTCACATGAAGTGTCTGAAACTTGAGGGGTGGGAGAAGGGAAGAGGTGAGGAGGCAGGGGCGGAGTCAGAGGCAGGGGAAGAGACTGGAAGAGACAGAGATAAGAGAAGCAAGGAAGAGAGATGGAAGGGAGGACAAGAGAAGGAACAGGGATGGAGAGGCAGCAAAAGGAGACATATGGGAGGAGATGTGTGAGGAGAAATTAAAAGGCACACAGGATGAAACTCACAAAGATGTGATGGGAAAAGAGACCCTCAGAGACTGAGGGAGGGAAGTAGGGAGGGAGACAGCCAGAAGGAAGAGCTGAGGGCAGACTCAGTCCCAGAAAATCAGAGACAACAAAGTACTTGCAGTCAGAGAGACAAACAGACCCACAGACAGACAGATCTGCTTGACAGAGATGAAGGTGAAGGAGGTAAAGACAGGGGAGCAGGGTGGGGCAGGGGGGAGGAAGAGAGAGAGAAGGAGGTAAGTGTGGAGCAGGAGAGGTTTCCAGGTCAGGGAGAAGGATATACATTTAGGATCTTCTTCCATCTCACCTGGTCCCTGCTGAGCCCAGTCTCCTCTCAGGTGCTACCAGGTGGTGGATGTGCCCAGAAAGTACATCTTCTTTCTGTGAAGCTATTGCCATAGCTGCCCCATGCTCTTTCTTAGTGCAAACCCCAGATCCCAGAGACCCTACATGGATATGAATACTGCCTCTCCTCCCCTTTCTCCCAAAATCCTGCATTCAAAAGACACCTGAGCTCAGGCCTACATATTTCAGAGTTAATGCAGCCAATCATAACCAGAGGAAAGGGGATTTGAGGCCAAGGAGAAGCAGAAACAGAGGCTGGTGGGCAAGGGAAGCTGATAAGCTCTGGGGAAAGTGCTGGGGACCGACTGGTTAGGGATCACATGGAGAAGAGGGAGGAGAGGGTAAGGACAGGGACTATGTCTGCATTGGGAGCTAAACAAGCAACACGCAAAGAATAAGCAAAATAACATACTAGTGATTGTCCATTAATTTGGGATCAAGCATGCAGACACCTTCTTTTCAGTCACAATGAAGCCTCCAAGCAGCTCTTCACTATAGGGCCTCCACAAATATACATATGAAATTCCCAAAAGAAGAAACAAGGCAGAAATAGAGACACTGAGGGGCACCTGGGTGGCTCAGTTGGTTAAGCATCCAACTTCGGCTCAGGTCATGATCTTGCAGTTTGTGAGTTCGAGCCCCATGTCAGGCTCTGCGCTGACAGCTTGCTCAGAGCCTGGAGGCTGCTCTGGATTCTGTCTCGCTTTCTCTCTTCCCCTCCCCTGTTCATACTCTGTGTCTGTCTCTCTCCAAAATAAATAAACATTAAAAAATTTTTTAAAGAAATAGAGACACTGAGGCCAGTATACATGCTTGAATCTAGGTTTTCAGGGAACAGTAAAGAAGCAACCAGCTAAGTATGTGAAGACAGTATTTTTCCCAGACTTTCCTGGGGCTCTGCAAAGACTAGCTCCCCCAGCTCCTCTCAGGGCCAGGGGAGACCCTAAGAACCTTAACTCAAGCAATCTAAAGGGGAGTTGTTCTCTCAGTCTTGTTCCCTGCCAGCCACATTTGAAGGTCCCAGAGACCAGAAGTCTGGTTATAGCTAAAGCCCAATGAGTCTCCTAAGCAGCAGGAGGGAAGGTAGAGAGGGAACCTTCTAGAAAAGTCCTGCAGAGTTGACCAGGGAGAAAACCCAGCAGGTCCATCCCACTCACATGGATGCTTAGGTTGATAAAGAAGTTTGATAAAGTTCGGGATGTTCAGGGCTTCCATGTAATTAAATCATGAACTGCATACTTACATTTCTTCTCCAACTCCTACCCTTTATCCATCTCTCCCCCATGGACACACATCTTTTATGAAGCACACTGAATCCGATCCTAGAAATCACTACAACTGTACACAGTTCTTTTGAATAAATTTCATTTATGCAAAAAAATTAATCCTCTATAACAAGCTACAGAGCAGGTATCAGTGCTACTATTTTATAGATGATGAAACTAAGACACAGAGAGGTTAAGTAACTTGACTCAAGTCACAGAGCTGGTAAGGGAGGAGCAAAGAATCAAATGACTGAACTGTGGTGCCCCCTCCTGCAGGTTCTGCCCTGGGAAGCAGCCAGGCTTGGGGCCTGTTGTGTGAGGGAGAAGTTACTCCCCAGAGGGCAAAAGACCTGCCTCCTGGGGCCCTTCTCAGCATGTTCTGACCAGGAGAGCATTGTCAAGTTTAGGCCTTATCTGGGAAGTGGGGAAGTCACACCTTACCCTCTGAAGATGAAAGTCCAAACCAGATCATTGATCGAAGATCTGTGAGCTTTAAAACATAGAATTCAAGCCATGGAAACGGTGGGTGAAGGGGATAGTCAAGTTAACGTTGCCAAACCCTTCAGTCTTCCCATTACCTTCCCCACACCTATCCCTGTCTCCCTCTCCCTCTTTTGGTCTCCTGACCCCACGGGCCTCTTCCCCACCTGTCTAGGCCCTGGCAGCTGTCTCCCCACCAGCCATGGATCACTAGCCTATGCAGTCCAGGCTCAGTCATCCTCACAGCATATGAAGTCACCTCAGGGCACAGAGTCAGCCTACTTGTCCACCCAGGCCAGGGTCACTGTGAAGCTTCAACCATGGCACATTTTGCATTGCTGCCCCCAAATGTCCAGCACCACTGCCACGCCATCACATCCCACCCTTGGAGAGGTAGCTCTCCAGGTCATTTCAGCCCAAGTTCCCTGACCCTCTCTCGGGCAGTCACAGCTTCTTCCATACTTCTGCCTCCCTAACACACATTTCCCAACATGCACACATGCACACCTACACAATTCTGCCTCAGTAGGCAATCAGATTTCCTACTCCAACATTATGCACTTACTGAGAGCTCTGACTTATCTGACTCTCTCCTCTCCATTTTCCTGCTCCTTGCTAACTAAATGAGTATCGTTCTACTTATCTCCTAGGGCACCTTCTAGACTTCTGGGCTTTCCTCCATCTTCCCTCCTTTGCATCATCCATCATCTAAGTCATGGAGCCTGTCCAGTTGCCCTTGACCAACTCATCTCACAAAAATTTGAAAAAGAGCACCCAGAATGCTGTACCTCCCTGTGTTAGGTCTCAGCCTCATCTCACCAGCTGCCAGGAGCTCTTGCAGGACAGGGCCCCTGCTCCTTCCTCTGGGTCTCCCCTGTGTGCCCAGCACACATAGAGGGTAGAGTGTGTGACTCACTGATTCTGCTCCCTTGGAGAAAGAGGGAACTAAGAAACCCAAGCAGGGTCATCATCTGAGCCTACACTGGCCTGAGAGGTGTAGTGTCAGGGAAGCAGACAACTGGAGGGAATCCATCTCTAGTGGGGCAGTGCTTTCCTTTAGAGATCCCAGGGCACCTGTGTGTGTGTGCACGCACACACACACATGCGCATACACACCTGACATCCACAGATGGGAGAAGAGAATGTGTATGTGAAACTCTAGGAGTCCAGGTCCTGTATGGAGGTGAGAGTGTTTCAGGAGCTGGACTCCCAGACCCTCTGCAGCCCCAGAAGACACAGGCCCATGACTGAAGGGACAGAGGGCAGCCAGTCCTGCCACCGCACGATGAATGCAGGCTGGAATTTGGGCAACCTCCATTCTCCTAGGTTTGATTTGCTCTATTCAGGGTACAATTCACATTGTTTCCTGTGTTCTGTGTTTCAGTCCCATTCCCATCCTCCCTTCTTGTCCACACTCACAAGCATTTCCTGCGTTCAGAGCTTAGAGCACTTATTAGGCTGAATCATATGGAATTCCTGATATTCAATTGGTTTTGGCTTATACTATCTATTACTTTGGTTCTTCTCTCTTCTAAGCATTTTTCTGGACTCCAGCCTAAGGAGACAGGGAAGCAGAATGAGGAAAGGCAAATAAAAGCTATTATGCATTGACAGCATACTATGTGCCCTTACCACAGTGCTAATTCTTACTACAGTCCCATGAATTATTCCCTGCAGCCCCTGCAATTATTTCTTACCGTTTACATGTGAGTGAGTCCAGGTGAAGAGGCTACATGGAGAGGAACAGGGCTGGGATTCCAGCTCAGTCCAAGACCTCCTGCTTCACCACTGCCCCACACAACCAGGAGAGTCCTGGCAGAGACTGGGAGCCAGAGGCAATGGCTGCAGCTTCACAACAGGAAGGGGGAGAAGGAAACAGGCCAAAGTGGAACTCTGGAGGGGCCAGAAAGGCCCCCATGGAAGGGGGTTGGAAGATCAGCAACCACACCCAAAACCCACCTAGAGAAGGGTCAGTCTGAAAAATAACCCAGGCAGAAACAGACAGAGGGCCTAGACAGGAAATGGGAGGTGGCAGCTGCCTGGGACAGAGCAAGGGAGGGCAGAAGGAAGAAATGCAGGGGGAGGCCTGTGTAGACAGAGCAGAAATGCTATGATGCTGAGGAACAGGGCTATAGGTCCAGGGCATCAGGGAGGGAGCAATAGCGGTTACATGGGGAGGAAAGATAAAGTCCAGGCAAAAGGACAAAAAGCAGGAAGGAGGGAGATACCCTGTGGAACAGATGTGGGATTGAGGCAAAGAGAGGAACCCAGGGTTAGAGGCAGTGCTCAGTGAGGGAGTAAGAGTCAGCCTCAAAGAGGGCAGGGGTGGGTGGACAGGGTGGTGGGATTGGGGAAGGATTGAAGCAGGGACAACACACACACACACACACACGCACGCACACACACACACACAGACACTCACAGGCCCTTCCAAGGCATAAGGAGCAATTGTCTGATCATTTGCTCCAAGGTCCCAGTAAGCATACCCATCCCACCACCCCAAATCCTAGCAGGATTTTGGAAGTGATGAAGGCAGGACCACAGGGATTGGAGATGGGGAGGGGAGAAGGATGTCATGAGCCATTGTGTATGTGTCCTTCTGTGCCTGGTAGTGCTGTGCCCTATCAGGCACCCACATCCCTGGCTATTTCACTTGACTATATAAACAGGGTTATTTGCTTAATCTCTCTAAGCCTCAGTTTCCTCATCTACAAGGAACCTTACCTGACTTCCCTTACTGGATTAACATAAGAATTTGATAAGATACAAACAAACTATCATGCACTCCTGGTGGAAGTGTAACTGGGACCACCATCCTGAAGCACAGTCTTAGTGGAATTAAGAATGCACACACCCTCTCAGCCCACAATCCCTCTCTGAGGTAAACACCCCAAGGAAACTCTCTCCTTAGTCCATAAGGAGGCCCATATGAGTATGTTCATTACAGGACTGTTTGTGGTGGGAAGAAGTCAGAAGCTAGACCAGGATCTGTTATTAGAGGCATATATAAGTAAAATGTGTTGTATGTGCACAGTGAAATATTACACAGCAGCCAGAAATAATACAGCAGATTTATAGAAAGCAACTTGGGTAGATCTCACGAACAATATTAGGGAGGAAAAACAAAAGCAAGATGAGGGGTATAACACAATGCTATTTATGTACATTTTTAAAACAGCCAAAATATGCTGCATATTTGTCAAGGCTACACACATATATCTGTTAAAAATGTCATGTCATTCCTCTGCTCAAAACCTTCCACTGGTTTCCTTTTTTTAATTACTTAATATTTTTTAACTTACATTCTAGTTAGCATACAGTGCAACAGTGATTTCAGAAGTAGATTCCTTAATGCCCCTTACCCATTTAGCCCTTTCCCCCTCCCACAACCCCTCCAGAAACCCTCTGTTTGTTCTCCATATTTAAGAGTTTTTGTCCCCCTCCCTGTTTTTATATTATTTTTCCTTCCCTTACCTTATGTTCAACTGTTCTGTGTCATAAAGTCCTCATATGAGTGAAGTCATATGATATTTGTCTTTCTCTGACTGTCTAATTTTGCTTAGCTTAATACCCTCTAGTTTCATCCACGTAGTTGCAAATGGCAAGATTTCATTATTTTTGATTGCCAAGTAATACTCCATTGTACATATATATACCACATCTTCTTTATCCATTCATACATCAATGGACATTTGGGCTCTTTCCATACTTTGGCTATTGTTGATAGTGCTGCTATAAACATTGGGGTGCATATGTCCCTTTGAAACAGCATACCTGTATCCCTTGGATAAATACCTAGTAGTGCAATTGCTGGATCTCTTTTGCACTGCTGGTGGAAATCCACTGGTTTCCTTTTGATTCAGAGTAGAAGCCAAAGTTCGCATTTACAATGGCCTACAAAGTCCTACAGTATTGGTCACTGACCCAGCTACCTCTCAGCCTCTGTTTCTCTGTCTTCCCACTCATCATTCTCTAGCCACTGGTCTCCTAACCATTCTGACTTCCTAAAATGCCAGGCAAGACTCTACCTCAGGGTCTTCATACTTGCTGTCCCCTATAACTGCACCACCTTTACCCCAGATAACCAAGTAGTTGCTCCCTTCCCCACATTTGGTGTAATAGCACGTTAATAGCAAGACCTACCTTATTCACCCCATATAGATCTGCAGTCTGCTCCTAATCACCCACAACATAACTTATCCCCATGCCCCTTTTTTTATCCCTATCTTGACTGTGTCTGCTTTCAAACCACAGATCATCCCACCTCCTATTTCCAGGAACTTTGCTTCAGGTTTTCTAAAGATGTAAACACAGACATTCAGCTCCTATTACCAACCTTGATTCTGTTAAACCTCATTGCTTTTTTATAAAATTAGTTGCACAAATGACCAGTTTTTCACAATCTCAACTCTTGATTCCTTAATTAACATAATTTTCCATTCTCCTCTTTCTGGGATGGCTCAGAGAGTTCCACTTAGAAGCAAATTAAATGGCTTCTCTTAGTACCTTCCATGAGGGTGTTCTAGGAGAGGAGAGGTGGTTAGGTGTGTGGTGTACATACAAGGGAGGCTGTATATTAGGCTAGAAAGTAAGAAACAGGAGGGGATTGCATTGTGGTCACTGTTTCTCCTTCTATGCAAACCTCTTCTGCTTGTAGCAGATTTATAGGGACTCCTCCAAGTAGCCCAGCATCTTAGCCATAAACTTCCCAGAAATAAAAGTCATTGATGTTCCCTTGAGAGGCAACAAAAAATAAATATCAGGGCTTGGTACAAACACACCAACCATGGCTGAGAGTGGAAGGCAGCCAGTTCCTCATAATTCATTGAACTCCTTTCTGATTTGTATACACGCACACACATACACACATGCACAAATCATACACAGGAGTCTATCAAATATGCTTATGTTTATAGACCACAGAGATAAATGTACCTCAGTCCTTGGTGCATATTTCCACTCAAATTCAAGCACATATGTCCAGAGAGTAGGACATATATGACTTTCAATGTTGTGCTTTGTGAATGTATATACCCATCGTCTCCCCCTTTCCAAAGTCCTGACTGCAGGGTGGGGCCTGGTGAGGGTGAATAAGAGAATGTCTGAGTAGAAGTTTGCATGTGTCACTAAGTGTTTCTCCAACTACACTCCACAAAACAAATAGAATTTTTTTTTATTTTTTGGTATTTGGAATTATCCACTATCTTTCAATTACCTCTATGCCATCAAGTTTCAGTGCTCATTTATCCCTTACTGAGTGTCTACTCAATATGGAATATAGCTCAGGGATTAAAGGCACCAGCTTTGCTTAAACTTGGGACAAATCCTACCTTCACTATTCACTTTACACAAATGACTTAACCTCAATGAGACTTAGTTTCAATTTTTTTTAAATGAGTATAACACTACTCAACTCATACACTTCTGTATTAAATAGGTGATTATGGGGGTTCATTTGGTTGAGGATCTGACTTCAGCAAAGGTCATGATCTCACAATGTTTGGGTTCAAGCCCCGCGTCAGGCTCTGTACTGACAGCTCACAGCCTGGAGCCTGCTTTGGATTCTGTGTCTCCATCTCTCTCTGCCTGTCTCTTGCTCGCTCTTGCTCGCTCTCTCTCACTCTCTCTCTCTGTAAAATAAATAAACATTGGGGGAGGAGCCAAGATGGCGGAACCGCATGGAAGTTTTTTTGTGTCTCACATCCATGAAATTCTGCCAAATCAACACTAAACCATCCTGCATGCTTAGAAAACTGATCTGAGGATTAACACAACAATCTGCACAACTGGAACCACAGAATTCAGCAGGTATGCAGCGCAGAGAGGTGAAGTGGGGGAGAGAAGCCGCCATGGGCAGGGAGCTGTTTTTGCTGTCAGCGAGAAGACAGAGTGGGGTGGGGGGATACAGGAAAAGCACCCCCCCCCCCACAAGCAGCTAGAGAGAGAGCGGAAAGGTGGAAACAGCCACAGGGACTGAACAAAAAAGGGAGAAAAGAGAATGGAGAGGGTTTAAATTCCATTAAGACTCTATAAACAGGGGCAGCGCAGAGTCTGAAACTCTGCAGCTCGATACCTGGTGGTGCTCTGGTGAGAAGGGCAAATCCCCAGGAGCACAGTGAAGTCCAGGGTCTTCGGGCCACAAAGGGAGAGGAGGTTCCCCTGCTGAGAGGACATCTGGTAGAGTCTGTGACACCCCACAGGCAAAGGCCCCAGAAGATCCAGGAGAGAAACCACATTTGCTGGTGCTGGAACAAGGTCTTCAGGGGTGAAGCCAGCATCACAGTCCCAGACTTCAAGCTATACTGCAAAACTGTAATCATCAAGACAGTATGGTACTGGCACAAGAACAGACACTCAGATCAATGGAACAGAATAGAGAACCCAGAAATGGACCCACAAACGTATGGCCAACTAATCTTTCCTGCTTTCCACAAAGCAGGAAAGAATATCCAATGGAATCAAGATAGTCTCTTCAGTAAGTGATGCTGGGAAACCTGGACCACTTTCTTACACCATACACAAAAATAAAATCAAAATGGATGAAAGACCTCGATGTAAGACAGGAAGCCATCAAAATCCTCAAGGAGAAAGCAGGCAAAAACCTCTTCGATCTTGCCCGCAGCAACTTCTCACTCAACACACCTCTGGAGGCAAGGGAAACAAAAGCAAAAGTGAACTATTGGGACCTCATCAAAATAAAAAGCTTCTGCACAGCAAAGGAAACAATCAGCAAAACTAAAAGGCAACCAACAGAATGGGAGCAGATATTTGCAAATGACATATCAGATAAAGGGTTAGTATCCAAAATCTACAAAGAACTTATCCAACTCAACACCCAAAAAACAAATAATCCAGGGAAGACATGGGCAAAAGACATGAATAGATACTTCTCCAAAGAAGACATGTGGAAGGCCAACTGACACATAAAAAAATACTCAATATCACTCATCATCAGGAAATACAAATCAAAACCACAATGAGATACCAACTGACACCTGTCAGAATGGCTAAGCTTAACAACTCAGGCAACAACAGGTATTAGCGAGGATGCAGAGAGAGAGGATCTCTTTTGCACAGCTGGTGAGAATGCAAACTGATGCAGCCACTCTGGAAAACAGTATGGAGGTTCCTCAAAAAATTAAAAATAGTACTACCCTATGACCTAGCAATTGCACTATTAGGTATTTATCCAAGGGATACAGGTGTGCTGTTTCAAAGGGACACAGGCCCTCCAATGTTTATAGCAGCACTATCAACAATAGCCAAAGTATGGAAAGAGCCCAAATGTCCATCGATGGATGAATGGATAAAGAAGAGGTGATATATATATATATATATATATATATATATATATATATATATGTACACACACACACACACACACACACACACAATGGAGTATTACTTGGCAATCAAAAAGAATGAAATCTTGCCATTTGCAACAATGTGGATGGAACTAGAGGGTATTATGCTAAGCAAAATTAGTTAGTCAGAGAAAGACAAATATCATATAACTTCACTCATATTAGCACTTTAAGACACAGAACAGATGAACACAAGAGAAGGGAAGCAAAAATAATATAAAAACAGGGAGGCAGAAAAACATAAGAGACTCTTGAATATGAAGAACAAAGAGAAGGTTACTGGAGGGGGTGTTGGAGGGGGATGGGCTAAATGGGCAAGGGGAATTAAGGAATCTACTCCTGAAATCAGTGTTGCACTATGTGCTAACTGGTATATAAATTGAAAATATACAATAAATAATAAATGAAGAATTAAACAAACATTAAAAAATTGGTGATTATGACAAGTGTTTGGAACAAAATATAGTGTATAGTATTCAGTAAATGGTAGCTGTTATTATCATCATCATTTGGGGGATATTGGAGATGTAAAGAAGTAATACATAAAAGAGGTGTTCTTTTCCCTTAGGAGGTTTTTAAATCTCATCAGTGATACAAGATAAATACATGGAGAGAGGCACAACATGAAAACCTAAAACTGTTATTTGAGCCCTAAGATGCATTTATTCTCCATAATCCAAGCCCTGTTTTAAAATTCTACCAGATTTAAAGCCTCTAATAAGATTTTCTCCTGTCATTCATCATCCCCATGAATCGCCACCTCATATACCCATCACATCCACACCAATCTTCCATTTTAGGAAGTTAACTGGAGAGTTTCTGGAATAAAAAACATTTTGATAGTTCATTTGTAAATTTCCTTGTTTCTGGGCAGGAGCACATCTGAGGCATTCCGAACCCAAGTAAGAAAACCATCCTCGTGGCCAGAGGTCCTGCACCCTCCCATCTCCTCTAGTCATCCTCAAATCTCAGAAAATTCTACTCATGCTCAATATCAATCATTTTTCCTTTAATATTGGCCTCTCTTTACCACCCATTCTGATTGAAGATGAAGTACACGAACCCTCAAACACTGAAGAAAATTCTTCAATGCCCACCTGGTAACATTGGTTTATTGCCAATGCTCCAAGGTCCCTGGAAATATAGGTCTCTTTTATTTTAATATTGACCTATTAAAAATCACCAAAATATCCCTTAAAAGCATTAATTTGGTCCTTACCAGGGTATATATAACTCCTTATGCAATCGTCTGGTCTCTCCTTAAAGGTTTTGATAGATGAAAGTATCCCTAATTTCTAGGACAGATAGTTAAGAACTCCTATTTCATCCCCCAACCTTTATAGTTTCCTCATTTAGTATCATCATGTTATTACTTATTTGATTAAGAGACAGTACAACCCTGAGGCGGGGCATGACTACTATGACCTCCCCAGTCCCTTTCAGGCCATCACATGAAGTAGGGGAAACAATTGGCAGCAGTCCTGACTCACACAATGCTTGCCCCGGGTGAGCCCCCCGAGGACCAGGCAGACTCCAGCGTGGCCACAGCAGGCACTTTCCCAAAGTGGGTGGAGTGCGAAGCTTGGGGACAGGAGGGCAGCCAGGACACATACTTCTCTGTCTTTCCCAAATTCAATTTCCCCAGCCTAAGACCCTCCTCTTGTGCTCCCAGTTCCAAAGTTTTCAGACCTTCATAAGTGCTCATCTGAGGCCAGACACCTATCATCCTTGATCTAAAGTCAGTGCTTCTCAAACCTGATCATACAGATCACATGGGAGCCTGTTAAAAATGAATATTCTGAATCAATAGGTCTTGGTTTGGGTCTAAGATTCTGCATTTCTTTTCTTTCTTTCTTTCTTTCTTTCTTTCTTTCTTTCTTTTTTATACATGATTCGCACTCAACGCAGAGCCCAATACAGGGCTTGACCTCACAACCCTGAAATCAAAACCTGAGCTAAGAACAAGAGTAAGATGCTTAACTCACTCAGCCACCCAGGTGCCCCTAAGACTCTGCATTTCTAACAAGCTCCCAGGTGACACCCATGCTGCTGGTCCACGGACCACACTTTGAAGAGCAAGGATGTAGATGACTGGAGCAGGTGCTACAACTGTCTCCCAGGAAGAGTCTATCTGTCCACATCCTTCTGTCTTTCCTCCTTCTGTCACATCCTCCAGATGGCAATGAGAATCGTATTCCATTCCTTCCTGATTCAGGAATCTCACTCCATGACACAATCTACAATACAAATCTAGCTCACAAATTCCCTTCAAGTGTGAAAACACACATCCCTCACAATATTCTCATTCTTTCATGACTGTTAGAGGTCTGTATAGCCCAGATTACTGTCCCATTTCTTTTCCAACTCACCTGTCCCTCTTTTATTTACCAAAGTATCTCTTGATCAATGCCTCTTTCTCAGTTTCTACTCATACCTTCCTTCCAAAGGAATGATGTCTCAATCCTTGTCCAGTTAGTAGTTCCTCCTACTTCAGTCTGTGTCTCTCCCCATTTGTAGTATACGTTCTCTCTTCCAAAAGAATCTTAGATGCTCTCACAAGGTTTTTGCACCAGGCTCTCAAAAAATATCTAAAGGAGTGGGTAAGTATATGGGTAATCCTGCCTCTAGCTGGCTTCCCTGGAATCACCTACTACCTGTTGGGAAGATGAGAAATTCCACAAGTAAAAAAGTAGCTTCCAACCCCTCCCTCCCAGGGCAGATCCATACACAAATACAATAGAAAACCACTGGCCCTCTATACCAACCATAAAACTCTGACTGCCTCAAGAAAGATGCCTGTTGTGCCCAAGTTGGAATCAGTCTCATCTTCAGGGATTCCATGGAGTCAGCTGGTTGCACCTTCTATAAATTTGCTACTTCACTCCCCTCCCCACAGCCCATGGGAATAGATGCAATAGGACCAAAGGAGGTCATGTCAGGCATTTTCCTGCCCAGGGCTGTGTTTTCCCTGTTGCTCTTTGAATGAACACTGTTCTTACTGTTGGGTCTAGAGGAAGGAGAGAACCTACTCCTTGCCCTGAACAAGACTCCACTCTGATGGAACAGGACAGTCACCAGAACTCAGGCATAACCACACTAAGGCAAAAGTAGAAGTGCCTGGGTACAGTTCTAGTTGCTGGGTACAGATCCAGATACAGTTCTAGATATAGTTTGAATGGAGAGAAATGCTGTTTGTCAATTCTTGCAGAAGAATTCTCACAGAAGATAGTTAAAGGAATAACACAGTGGTAGCCTGAAAGGTAGAAGAATTTCTGTACCAAAGAAATGTGGAAGGTTCAATTCAATTTAACATAAATTTGTTAAATGCTCATAATGTGCCTGGTCCCAGCTGGATGTTCTGGGGCGGTGAACAAGATACACTCCTTACCTATGATCTACAATCAAGAACAAAATGAAGAAAATAAAGACACTCAGATAACTTTGGTATCTTAATTTTTTTTAATTTCAGCTTTATTGAGGTATAACTGATATATAAAATTGTAAGATATTTAAAGTGTACATTGTGGTATTTTTATGGACATATTCATTGTGAAATGATTCACTATGATTTCCCCACTGTGAAAGGATTAACGTGATACTTTAATTTAAGTGTTTCATTAAATGAAGATAAGTGTTCAAAGGGCACCTTTTGCTTCCCTCACTTCATCTTTACATACCGAAGGACATCAGTTTGTGCTTTGGTTTTCTATGTGAGGTCCCTGGAGCAGCAGCAGCAGCATTTAGGAGCTTGTTAGAAGTACAAGTTCTGGGTCCCACCCAAGCCTACTGAATTCCAAAATCTGGGGTGGGACCCAGCAGTGCTTTCACGGGCCCTCCAGGTGAGGTGACATACACTAAAATTTGAGCACCGCTGAGCAGAGTACTATTCCTGGCCTCTATCCACCCACCCTTCTCACTGTGACTTGATTAGTGAGTTGAAGAGACAGCACTGAGTATGCCCAGCTCAGCCCCAGTTTTTGTTGGTTTTCTTTCTGTATCCAGAACCAACCTGCCCAGAACACATGCATTCCAACCTGCTCATACAGGAGAAAATCTAATAAAATCAGACTCTCTCTAGTGGTGGAGGGTGGGGGATGTTCAGCACTACTTGCAATGAGGATTAAATCGAATTTAATGATGCAGGATTGGCAACCCAATTAGGCTGCAGATCTACAGCTGATGGCTTAATCATCTCTATGTCTTGATTATCAATGGTTCCAAACATAGGTAGGCGAAATTGGGGTGTTACTTATTGTACCTCTACAGCTCCAACAATGGGTTGTAGTAAAAAGTGGGTTCAGATCACATGCAGTAGAGAGACATATTTAAGATAATAACAGGGCATAAGAACCAGAGGAAATCCTAGAATCTTTTAAGTAAAAAGAACATTAGAAAGTATTGGTTCTGACCTCTCATGTTACAGATAAATAAGCATAGCATTTAAGGCACTGACTGGCTTGCTCAAGGTCACATTGCCAATTAGTGGTAGAAACAAGACCAGAACACAGGACACCTGGCTCTCAGCTGTTCACTTTCTGAGCACTGGACCAAAACAGACAACCGTAGACAAATTTTGAAGTCCAAAAATGCAGATATTGCCAAGTAGAAGAATTAACCCCAGGGATTTTCAGTATGGGTAGTGGGTTCAAAGCCAAAGTGCTTTGTGCTCAGAGGAAAGCTCTGGCTCCAATCCACCTGTGCACGTTCTGTTGGCCCCTCTCACAGCCAAGGCTCAAGCGACACACCATGTTCAGTATGGTCTAAACACTGCTTCGTTTTCCTTTGCTTTTCTTTGTGGTGTTCACTCTGCGTACAATCTCTCCCTGCTGTCCATGTGTGGCAAAATCCTATCTGTCCCTGGAGAGAGAGAACTCAAATGGCATTCCTCTACAAAGTCTTCTCTGATTTCACAGATCAACCCTCACCACTGTGTCAGCCACAGATGATCTTCCTCCACTCTGAATTCCTAGGACACTTTATTTGCATATTCCTTATAACAACACTTTCCACTTTGTGTTACAGCTATGCTTTACCTCTTATATTACAATATAAGCTCCTTAAAAGCAGGGGCTATATTTTATCTTTTTTTTGTTTTTTTTCTGGTTTCTTTTATCTATTGAAGTATAATTAATACACAGTGTTGTTATATTACTCATATATACAATATAATAATTTAAAAATCTCACACATTTCTCCATGCTCATTAAGATATTAAGTATACTCTTAATTCCCTTTATCTAAATCACACATCCCTCTGGGGCACCTGGGTGGCTCTGTCAGTTAAGCATCCCACTTCGGCTCAGGTCATGATCTCGAAGTCAGTGAGTTCAAGTCCCACATCGGAAGCTCTGTGCTGACTTTTCTCCTTTCTTTCTTTTTAATTTGTTTTATTTCTTAAATTCCTCATAAGAGCAAAAACATATGGCATTTGTCTTTCTCAGACCGACATATTTCAATTATCATTATACTCACCCAGTTCATCCATGTTGTTACAAATGCCAAGATTCCATTCTTCTCTATGGCTGAGTAATAGTCCATTATATATACATATGTACCACATTTTCTTTATCCATTCATCTACTGATGGACATTTGGGTTTGCTTCCATGTCCTGGCTATTGTAAATAATGCTACAATAAACATAGGGGTGCATATATCTTTTCAAATTTTTTTAATGTTTATTTTTGAAGGAGAGAGACAGAATGAGAGCAGGGGAGGGGCAGAGAGAGAGGGAGACTCAGAATCCAAAGCAGGCTCCAGGCTCTGAGCTATCAGCACAGAGCCTGACATGGGGCTCAGACTCACAACCTGTGAGATCATGACCTGAGTGAAGTTGGTCACCCAACCGACTGAGCCACCCAGGCACCCCACACCTTTACAAATTAATGTAACCAAAAAGCTTTTGCTTTTGGTTTCCAGAAAAGGAAACCATCAACAAAACAAAAAGGCAACCTACTGAATGGGAGAAGATATTTCCAAATGATATATTCAATAAGGGATTAATACTCAAAATACATAAAGAACTTATACAACTCAACACCAATGAAACAAATAATCCAATTAAAAAGTGGGCAGAGATCCTGAATAGATATTTTTCCAAAGAAGACATATAGATTGCCAACAGACTCATGAAAAGATGCTTAGCATCACTAATCATCAGGAAAATATAAATTAAAACTGCAATCACATCATCAAATATCATTTTATACCAGTCACGATGGCTAAAATAAAAAAAAAAAAAAACCAAGAAAATGTGTTGGCAAGGATGTGGAGAAAAAGGAACCCTCATGCACTTTTGGTGGGAATGTCAACTGGTGCAGCCACTATGGAAAACAGTATGGAGGTTCCTCAAAAAGTTTAAAAAAGGAATTACCACATGATCCAGTAATTCTGCTACTGGATATTTTCTTAAACGATCTCTACATGCAAAATGGGCTCACACTCACCACGTTGAGATCAAGAGTCAGCTATACTGACTGAACCAGCGGGGCATTCCCTACCTCCTAGCTACTAGTAGATATTTAACGAAGAAAAGGAAAACATTTTACAACTTTCTTTTAAAAAATAATTTTTTAAAGTCAGAAAGCAGCTAATGACACAACTGAAAAGGAGACAAGTAAAAAAAAGGGGGGGGGGAGGAAACACATATCCTTCACTTCACCATAAATACACAGCTCTTTTAGTGTTTCCCCCACCAACATCCCATGGGAGGCCTAGCTTTCCATGAACTCAGGAGTAAATTCCATTACTGTGCAGGGAAAACTTACTGCATTCAGGTGTGATGATTTCAAACAAATATGTACTGGCACTGCTGAGTTCAAGTTCTACAGTTTGGGCCCTAACTTAAGTGGGGTTAGTGACCAGGTTGTGCTGAACTCCATAGGCAAAGTAGATAGCAAACCCAATCAGAGTCCAGACACCAAATCGGGCCCAGGTGCCAGCTGTCATCTGCATCATAAGGTAAACATTCATGAAGATGCTCAGTAGTGGGAGGAGAGGCACAGCAGGGACCTTAAAGTGAAGGGGACTGGAGCTCTGCGGCTGTCTCCAGATTACCCCAGTGATCCCAGTGATGAGCACCAGGAGGAGCACAACCACTGAAATCCATGCTAGGTTTCCAGAAAGCAGAACTGGCCAGTGGGCCAGCACCAGGCAAAGAAGAGTGAGGCAAAGAACAAGCAGTGAGGAGCAAACATAGACAACCTGGCCAGAGAGTGGAGTGGGGGTGGGGCTGCCTGGAAAAAGTAGTCCCTGTAGAGTCAGCCTCTCTGCTGCAGATACATTCTGTTGCTGCACCTCTGCTTCATGTCCCCCATTCCTCCTATCAGGTTGATACCTGATGATGAGAACACAAAAAGCAACCAGAGAATAAGATACCAGTGTCCCAATTGACCTGAGATCCACAAGATCAGTGATTCCAAAGAAGAATATCGTGATTGCTGCAATAATCGTAAATACCACAGTGGCCATGAATCGGGGGTATATATTGGTATAGATCCTGGTCAAGACAGGAAACAGGAGGCCATCTTCTGCCATCATGCATATCACCCACTGTATGGGGTTCATAAAGCCCATGAAAATGCCACAAACACTACAGAAAAATCCAAAACCTACAACATAGTAGGCAGGGGCCCAGCCAATATGGAGAAATGCCTCAGGCAAGGTGCTCCCAGGTTGAAGCTTGTAGTAAGGCACCATAAGTGTAAGTGCAGAAAAGACACCAAAATATACCACAAAGCAGATGAACAGTGAAATCACAATGCCCATGGGGATAGAACGCTGGGGATTCTGGACTTCTTTCACTCTGGTAACAATAATACTGAAACCTATAAATGTATAGAAACAAGTAGCTGCTCCACGGAGAATCCCCTGGAAGCCAAAAGGCACAAATCCTCCAGAGCCCAGAGGGCCCAACTTAGAAGTGTCATTGAGTCCAGCCTTTACGTAGTCCTCTTCTGTGAGCTGCCAGTTGTGCAGGTCCCCCTTAATGAAGCCAGAGATGATGACAAAACTGAGAACCAAAATTTTCACCAATATGAACACTTTGGAAAGGGCGAATAACTCATAAAAATTCATATATTCAATTTCTCTAAGTAACAACAGAAGGGCCACAGCAAAGTAGCCTAGATTGTCTGCAAGGACTTGAGGAATATGCTGAGAGATGCTTTCACGCAGGGTCTGAGACATCTGGTTCCCAAGCAGGTTTTCAAAGGTTAAGACCCAGGTCATGGTATAAATGACTGTATCAGCAGTAAAGGACAGGATGAGGTTCCAGCCAGTGATGAAAGCCCAGA
The DNA here is from genome assembly GCF_027475565.1 of Acinonyx jubatus. Taxonomy (NCBI): domain Eukaryota; kingdom Metazoa; phylum Chordata; class Mammalia; order Carnivora; family Felidae; genus Acinonyx; species Acinonyx jubatus. The sequence continues at coordinate 53,855,641 of NC_069387.1, forward strand.
GTTCACCAATAATGACATAGGTGTAGAGATATGAGGAGCCAGAATGGGGAACCCAGGCACTAATCTCAGCATAGCACAGCCCAGTCAACACAAAAGATAAGCCAGCCACCAAAAAGCAGATCACGATGGATGGTCCTGCTTGATTGCTGATCATCTCACAAGCCAGGATGTACACACCAGCACCTATTGTGCGGCCCACACCCAGGGCCACTAAATCCAGAGTGCTCAGGCTTCTTTCAAAGGAAATCTCAAATACTTCTTCCTCCAGTGGACGTCTGCGTACCAGCTTTTGGCCAAATCTGTGAAATGCCTGACACAGCATTCTAGCTGGAATTGAAGACGATTCTAAGGATTAGAGAGCTATAGCAAGCCTGGGGAGTGTTGGATCAGTTCAGTGAGGCTGAGTTAAGCTGAGTTGCGTTGGGGTAGCCAATTTCCCTTGTTCAAGATTCAAAGCTGCTCCTTCATATTTCTTCTAGTATGTGGTATCCTTCCATAATTCCTAGGTAAACAATAAATATTGAATAATGTTGTTCAACCAAACAAAAAAACTCAGAAGTCGCATATAACTTGTTGCAGCCCAAATATCACAGAAACCGACACCAAAAGAAATTATAGAGAAATCAACTCTGCTTTCCCCCCTAAAAAAGTGCCAAATACCTTCCAACATGCTCCTTTTTTTGCATACCACATGACATAATCCCATTTGGATTCATCTAACTCATGTAGCTCTGTGTACTAATTAAGCTTTAAGACATAACAGGGTGAATGTATTGTGCAATAATTTACACATGGGATATTTGCATGGTGCTTGAGCTTGAGTTATGACACAGTTCACAGACTAGAGGTCCTTGTTGCAATTATAGAGCCATATTGAGAATATCATCTGAGTTTAAAATACAAATATTTGCCCCTAGTTTTAAGACCCTTACCCCCAAATCAGCTAGCCAAGGTCTGATGTCATTTTTGCCCCCTATATCCCCATTCTGCATCATCCATTTAGCTGTACTGATGTCACAGAATGTACAGTCCAACTCTTCACTTTACCCTCCTAGGCCCACATGGGTGCTGTGAAAAGAGAGGAAAAGGGAGAAAGGGGGATAACTACCTGCAAGGTAAGAAACAGGATTTCTGGAAAGAAAACACTGGAGAAATGGGTGCAGCAGGCAACCAAGAGTCCATTACTAAGAGGGGAGAAGAGCCAGAAAGGTCATTTTATGATATCTGATATGCAATAAACCACATAAAGTAACCAGATAAATATTCACCACAGTTTTTATGTCCACAGTTTTGAGACTGTGCTGGGTAGAAAGAAAAGAAATAAGTCATTTAGCTCAGTATCTCACAACCAAAACAATTCCTTCTGTCTTCTTCCCCTCTGGGTTCCAAGAAAGAAGGTGAATTCACTTCTGCAGAAAGTCTCCTCACTGTCCACATTGTGCTTTATAAACACCCTGCACCATCTGTGGTGTCAGTAGCCAACTGCCTGGAGACCCTGCATCGATCTGTGGACTTGTATTAAAACACTCACCTGTAACTCCCTTTTAATTTTTCACAAGGAGTTATTTTTAACTCACTTAAACCATAGTCTGAATGTGTTCTTAGTGAAGGAATCCTGCGTGTGGTTCCTCCTTCCCCTCCTCCCCGGCTGCTATTCAAATGGGCCCCTCCTCAAGGGAAGCAAGACTTTAGGTGAACAATTCACAGCAAAGCCCCAGAAAGGAGTAGTGGAGAACAGAGAAAACAAAGTCATGCAGCCCCCACTCTCCTCTCTATTCAGAATTGGATTTTGAGAGAATTTTAAGAAATGTTAATAGAGGTTTTTAAAGATGGAAAGACAAGTCAAAATTGAAAAGTCTTCTCTACAGATTATCAAAAGGAACCCTTGGATTATGGGTCAGACCTTCTGTCTACAAATCCATCTAGACTCCTTATTTGCCACCCACCAGTTCCAATGTTATGATTTACTAACAAGCACACAACATAGACAAAGAGAGTCAATACTTAAGTCAGGGAAATTTTCTACACTATAAATGTGATTGATGTGTCCCCCACCCACCCCCAGGCTTCAACTCTTCAGTGGTTCCCATTGCCCTTCATTCTTAATCCTGTCTTCCTTCATCATCTGACCTGTGCTTATTCCTCTAGCATCATCCCCTGCCCAGTTCGTAATGCAACTGCAAAATCCTACACCCACCCTGTTCCCCTGCTTCTAATGCCTTCTTGTCCCCTTCACTAAGCTAACCCCACTTCTCTTTCGGTTCCCAGCTCAGATGTTGCTGCCCCAGGAAGCCTCCCCTGACCCTTATGCTGCCTTTCTTATGTGTTCTCATAGCACCCAGACTTCCCTCATGTGCCATTTATCATAATGTAGCAAAAATTCCAGGTCAGCTGCCTGTCTCCTCCATCAGAGTGTGAATTAAGTGCTCAATAAATACTTGTTGAACAAATACACAAACTGAGAAGAGAATCCTGAAAGAACACATAATCCAGAATTCCTATCTACTTTACTTTGAGATACATACTTTGTAGCCAAGTAACTTTTATAAATCTGGCCCAGGTAAAGACATAAATGACATTACCCTTCTTATAAAAGGCAATCAAAATCAAAAGTGTGGAGAGAAAACCAACTGTGATAACACCTAGACTGCACATCATTCATGGCAGGTATAAACCACAAAAAGTGATAAAAAAAAATTGTTTGCCTTTGAGGACAGCTATTTTAAAACTATCAGGCACCTTTGGGTTATAGGCAACCAACCACCCAAGCCCAGTTAGGGAATCCCTATTTTTTTTTGAAGGCATCATGTTCAAGCCTTATAATCTGGGTGAGGTGTCCTAATGTAGAGGTTCTCACTTCAGGGGGCAGAGGGAGGCATAATGAAGACATCTTGGAACATTTTCAAATGTCATATCCTCTCCCTCTGGAGATTCTTTTCCACTAGCCCCATACTTCCCATGACTGCTCTAAGCCACCCAATTGACAGGAATTGCTGTCAATCTCAAAGGAAAAATATTCTAAAAGTTTCCTTCACAGGAAGGCAGCACAGTTTAGTAGTTAGTAGTAAAGCTCTGCAGGTAAACTGTTCAGGATCAAATCACAACTCAACCTCATACCTGGTGACTCTGAACAAATTATTTTACCTCTCAGGGCTTTAGTTTCCATGACAGTTAAATGGGAGTAAAAGTAAATACCTCACAAGGTTGTAGTAAGGAGTACTTAGCTCAGTACCTAGCAAACAATACGTACTTAATATAATCTACCTAAATGTTTAATATTGAAATCTGATTCAAAGTCCACAAACCTTGAAAATCATTTAGTATTTATAAATTTCTAACCTCAAAATGACTCACTAAACCTCGAGCCTGTTAGCTAACCCTAATGAGAAAATGAAAACTGTTTTATTCCATATAATTCACCTTGAAACTCTAAGGACTCTAATCAAACACCCTCATACAAGCTGGTGCTAAACACATGCGGGTCCCAGGAAGACTGAGTTCAACCAGGCATCAAAAAATGCAAGGCTCAAATACAATAATAATATCTTTCCCCATGGATGCCTCATCTTATTCCTGGGAGAGGCAGTACTGGGTACTATAGAGGTAAGAGCAATGAATATTATATCAGAAATTTTGGATTTGAGACCTAGCCCATCTGCTTGACTATATAAACTAGAGTAATTTGCTTAATCTCTCTAAGCCTCAGTTTCTTCCTCCACCTAGAAGCTTACTGGATTTTCCTTACTGGATCAACATGAGAATTAGATGAGAAGATACAAACTATCTGGTGGGAGTGTAACTGGGGCCACCATCCTGAAGCACAATTTTAGCGCCATTAAGAATGCACACCCTCACACCCCACAATCTCTCTCTGAGGTCAACACCCCAAGGAAACTCCCTCCTGAGTCCATAAGGAGACTCATATGAGCACGTTCAACAAAGGAAGTTTATGATAGCAGGAAGTTGGAAGCTATGCCAGAGTCGATTACTACAGAAATATATAAGTAAAAAGTGCCCTACGTGCACAATGAAACATTACACAGCACTCAGATATAATAAAGTACATTCAATAGCAATTGGATAGGGTGATGTTTAGTAGGAAAAGTAAAAAGCAGGACAAGGTGTATAGCGCAATGCCATTTATGGACATTTATAAAACATCCAAAAAATGCCGTCTGTTTGTCAAGGATAAACGTGCATTTGATAAAAATGAGATGAAATTCCTCTGCTCAAAGTCTTCCACTGGTTTCCCTTCTTAATTTTTTTTTAATTTTCATTTATTTTTGAGAGAGACAGAGGAAGTAAGAGAGGGGCAGACAGAGAGGGAGTCAGAGAATCCGAAGCAACTCCCCACTGTCCTTGCAAAGCCCGATGTGGGACTTATCACTATTGAAGGTACTATATGTTTTATTTATTTATTTGTTCATGATTTATCTCACTCCAAAAGAATGTAAGCTCCATGAAAGCAGGACTTCTTTTTTAGTGTTTTGCTCCTGGCTATATTCCCCACACCTATAACTGTGACTTACACAGTTGACACTTTGAATTTGTTAAATGGTTGAATGTATCTAAATACACATATAGAGCATGGATTGGAAGAGCATTTGTTAATATAATAAAGCAAGTACCTCCAGTGAGGATGGAAAATAAGAATAAAGATCAGGATGAAAGGTGAAAAAAAAATGCACTGAAAAGGGGCCTGACAGGAAGCAATGGTGCTAACAGTCCATAACTGAGGGAGGGGTTGACTCCACTCTGCGCACTTCAGGTTCAACAAAGGAATTGCATGAGACAATGTGAGAACAGCTGGTTAATCTAATAAAGGACAGAAACTCAACAGATTTAAATTGAAGGGAACGGGAATCCTATAATGTCAGCATATAGAGAATACAGAGAAGGAATACCTGCTAGAAAGAGGGTGGAGTTCCCTACCAGTTCCCTCTGAACCCATCTCCCTTTTCCCAATTCCTCTTTCTCCTTCAGATCCTTCAACTGTCTCTGGAGGCTCCTTTCTGGACACTAAGGATGCTTGTACCACATCTCTTTCTCTGGGGAACTGTCCCTAGTCACCTACCTCACAACAAAGACACAAAAATGGGTCCTAACATTTGTTGAGTCACACGCCCCTTTAAGGTTGATCACCTCAAAAAAATGTCCTACACTCTTCTGAAGTCCATCCATGGATCCTGAGGAGGAATCCCAGAGGAGGACCATCTGAATGGCAGGGTGGGAGATGGGTAATGCTTTTGATAATTTCTGTTTCCCTCAACTGTGTTGTGCAGGGTGGTCTTTGTGCTCTTCCCACTTTTACTGAAGATGACGGACAGTGGGCTGCAAAGTATGAAGATACCAGAGATGCAACCCATAGAACAAAACATCTGGGAATGAAACAATCACATTTCATGACTCCAACAGAAGCAGGCCGAACAAACAAATGAACAAGCAAACTCACAGAAGAGAAAGCACACCAGTGATTGGGAATCCTGAGAAAGTACCACGAATCCAGCTTATAATAACAGCAGAGAGAAACATTGTCCTCAAGCACCATGTTCAGAAATGCCCTCTCTCTTTGAAATAATCTATGATTATTCCAATAGTTTATATCCAGTAGTTTATATTCAGTCCAGACTCTGACCCAGCTGTCAAAGTCCCACCCTAATTCTGTCCCCACCCTCAGGCCCATCACCTCCTTCCTGACTCAGCTGCTCAGATCCTGCCTTACCCTTCCTGGGAGGAGCCTTTGGCCTAAGTAAGTGCCTGTCCTGCAAGGGATGCCCTCCTCACTCCTTTCTGTCCAGTCTTTATGCTCTACCTCTTCTCAACCCTATTCTACAACCTTCCCACTACACACATCACAGAAGCCTTTCCTAAGACTTCCTGACTGATCCCCATCGCCCACCTCCTCCCCTTCCTGCCAGCACTTAGAGCCTGTCCTGATGCTTAGCTGAAACTAGTTTTCCCTTTCTGTCAGCTGGTGTCCTGGGTAGGTCACTTAAATTCTTAAAAAGCTGCCAGAGGGCAAGGCCAGGTTTCATATACCTCCTCTTTCTGAATTTCACACTCCCACCCCCAACCTACACTAACCAGGATAAGGATCTGCTCATAATTGTACCAGGAAACCAAAAGGCATTTAGGACAGAGAAAATGAATATGTAGATGTATTGATTCACTACTACATCTTCACATTCCTGTAAGTTGGATTTAAAAGAGAGAGAGAGAGAGAGAGAGGGAGAGAGAGAAAGGGCCAAACCTAGTTGGAAACAGGAAACTAGAACATGCACCATCATCTATTTCAAGTGCATTTCCTAAGGGCATTTCCTAATGAGGCCCCAGAGTATATGAATATCAGTTTAATTAGGAAACTGTCTCTCCCAAAGGAGGTGCTTGTTCAGAGGAAGTGCTGAAAGAAATGCAGAGAGAGGCCAGGGAATATGAAGACAGCTTGTATAAATTCCATAATGCCCTGTTCTCCCCACTTCCTTCCCTCTCCTCCCTGGGTTTCTCTCAGTCTCTGAGCTCCTTCCAAACTCCAATACAAAAGTTCCATCCCAAGTCACCAAAAGAACTCCTGTCAAGTCCAAAATTTCACTCACTTAATTGCAAGCTGTCTTGCTTTCTCAACCAGCCCCACCTGCTCTCCTTTGTCCTGGAGGTCCTAGAGACTCCTCTGTCTCTAAAAAGAGTACTGCCCTCACTCTGGACATTTCCTTTTCAAAACATTTGTCCAAGGCAGTAAGTTCTACTGGCTCTCTTGGTTGGATGTTAACACCCCTGCAATCAGGAAGTTGGCCTAGTGGCTCCTCTTGAATAGCCTCAAAGAGAGTTTGGATACCAGTTACTTTGCTAGAAGTTTGAGACACTCTTGAGAGGAAGGTTAATGAGGATGTTAAATAATTATTTTCTAGTTCTCAATGATTCAGATAAGTGGACTTACATGAAACACCTCCAAAGATTATAACAATTCTTTGTATCCAAGGACAGCTCCTTCCTGAGTGTATAAATTATCTCATCCTCCTTAAAATTTTCCAGACAAGGAAAACTCTGGAGCCAATCTAACCAGTGGCTCCCAAACAAACAAGTATAAAGCTCTTTGGATAGCTGAGCTTCCCCGGAGTTTCTGAACTTCTAACTCAAGCAGCCCTGCAACTCTGGAAGGGGGAAGTCAGGAATACAGGAGTAGAGGTTTGAGTTCAGGGCCAGAGCTTGAAATAATACTAAGTGTGGTACATGTGTACACCAACATTCCAAAGTAGAAACAGTTCAGAATACATATGAAAAGCTAAACAGAACAAAAGCTGCCATGAACACTGGGGCCAAGTCTTATATCCAAGGGTACCAAAAATTAGTTAACAAAATCAAATGAAAAATGAAATCTTCCCATTTTCCCTGTTTCTGTCTTCTCTAGAAGTCTGTGTCCAGGGGCACCTGGGTAGCAGAATTGGTTAAGCATCCGACTTCAGCTAAGGTCATGATCTTGCAAGATCATGTCTCGTGGGTGTGAGCCCTGCATCAGGCTCTGTGCTGACAGCTTAGAGCCTGGAGCCTGCTTTAGAGTCTGTGTCTCCCTCTCTCTGCTGCCCCACCCCCACTTGTGTTCTGTCTTTCTCTCTCTCTCAAAAATAAATGAACATTAAAATTTTTTAACTAAAAAAAATAGAAGTCTATGTCCAATCATAGTCCTTCATATATTCATTCAACAAATATGCTGCTCCCCATTTATTCAGCAGTGCACATAAAACAAATAAAACAAAAATCCCTCCACTCAACGTGCTTACATTCCTGCAGTGGAAAGCAAACAATAAACAAATAAGTACTATGAAGATATACTGTGTTGGGTTTGCAATCAATGCTGCAGAGAAAAGGGAAACAAGGAAAGGTTAGGATGTGTTCAGAGTGGGTGTTGCGATTATAAAAAAGGATGATCTGAGACAGCCTTACCTGCACACTCTTGTGCAACCATCACTACCATCATCTCCAGAACTTGTTCATCTTCCTCAGCTGAAACTCTGTACCCACTCAACAGCAACTCCCCATTCTTCCCTCCCTGCAGCCCCTGACAACCAACCACCACCTACTTTCTGTCTCTATAAATTTGACCACTCTGGGTACTTTATGTAAGTGGAATCAAACAATATTGTCCTTTTGTTACCAGCTTATTTCACTTAACGTAATGTCTTCAAGGTTCACCCATGTTGGAGCATATGTCAGAATGTCCTTCCTCCTCAAGGCTCAGTAATATTCCATTGTGTATATCCCACATCTTGCTTATGCATCCATGCACTGATGGGCATGTGCATTGTTTCACCTTTTGGCTTTTGTGAGTAATGCTGTTATGAATACAGGTACAGAAATATCTTTTTGAGTTCTTGCATACAATTCAATAGTATATACACCCAGAAGTGGGATTGCTGGATCCTATGGTAATTGTGTGTGTATGTATACACACACACACACATATATGGAGAGAGAGAGAGAGAGAAAGAGAGAGATTATCATACTGTTTTCCACAGCATCTGCACCATTTTACATTCCCACAAGCAATGCACAAGCCTCCCAATTTCTCCACATCCTAGTTAACACTCATTATCCTCTGTTTTTATTTAATAGCAGCTATCCTAATGGGTGTGTGGTGGTAAGTGGCTACTTTTGAGAAATATCAAGGAAGCCTGTAGAGCCGAGACAGAGTGAGTGAGAGGGAAGCAGTAGGGGATGAAATCAGAGAGAAAGCAGAAAGCCAGATCCTTCATGTAGGATCTGAGAGTCACAGTGAGGACTTTGGCTATTCCTATGGGTGTGATGGAAACCTTAGAAAAACTGATAGTTTTACATGTTGCCACTTAGACACTTATCACCTTGTCCACACTACCCCTTCGTCTAGAAGGATCCCATGGTTTGCAAATAGTTAACAAAATAGAAGGAAAAACTATATATACCCAGGGCCAGCCTCCTGCCATTCTCCCTGGTCCACCCTCCTGGTCCATAAAATTGGTAACTCTGAACAACCAGCAGCCATCAGAGAGTACTGCCCTTGAAGTAGGATGAAGCCCTAAATCACATTCTTTCTGATCACCACATTGTACCAGATAAGTGATATGTAAGTGCTCATTACCATCCTTCTGGAAAATGACACTTACCTCAAGTCTTTTTTTAACTTGAGCTGCCTTTTATTTTTTAAGTTTATTTATTTTGAGAGAGAGAGAGTCAGACACGTAACTGACTGAGCCACCCAGAAGCCCCTTCTTCAAGTCTTAAACACACACACACACACACACACACACACAGTCCCAACCAGACCTGCAGTTTCATGCTATTACATCCAAACTTCTAAGATTGTATTTCTAAAGCTTTCTTTTAAAGTTCTTCTACCACTTACTCATCCTATTAACCTTTTCTGTGGCTCCTGCTTGAACAGGATAAACCTTTCCCCACACATGTACATCTTGATAGCATTAATATCAGCCTTCACACAGACTGTCCTTCTCTGCCTAGAATACACCAAACCCTGTTTAACATGACCCTCCTTCTGGAAGCTTCTCTGGGCACACCTACAAATAGATATCTGATCTTTCCAGTGTGCTCTCTTTGCCCCCTGCTCTCTCTTCATTAATGTCCAGTGGCATAACTCACTGAACTAGAATTTTGTACTCAGAGGACACTCAGTTAAGACAGAAGGTAGGAGTCAAAGGTGGTGAGGTGGAGCTGAGGAGCAGATCTTCTGCTTGAAGACACTTCCATCTGCTTTTCCTTCTCCAGCTGAAGCCTGAGGTAGAAAGAATTAACTGGTCACAGCTAAGGAAGTACCCCAGGATTTAGAGCCCTTTTGGTGATATCAGGGGTCTCACACAAGAATTGAAGTCCAAGTCTCTTTCACCACAAAGTGAAAGTACAAAGGAAGCAATTCAAGTGAGCTCAGACAAAGTGCATTATCTATCACATTTATGGTTTGCTCCAGTGTCATACCCCTGATGTGTGACAACTGACATCAACACCAAGTTTTATTACTTTCACTGATTTACTTCATTTGGAAAAATAATTCACCTAATGCTTTGCAATTAGACAACATGACACAGGACTCAAACTACAATAACTATAGTTAAGTCTTGTCTGCAAAAGGGAGGAGTGGGACAATAGTCAATTGACTAAATGCTGTGTAGAATATGATTAAACTTGTTTAAGGAGGATAGGGAAGTATCCATGAAATGCCCTTAAATCATAGCTCCTAGAGAAAAGAATTTTCTGGATTGGCTACCATTTTTCCTGTACTATCTGTGAATAAATATACAGGTGGGTTCAGTGTATTTTGAGTTGGATCTAAAGTGAAAAATTGGATGGTCCCACAGGAAGTTTCTATGTGAGATACACTGGATTCAATCTATTACAGATGAGGTTTCAACTACTGTAAGTGAATACAAAGAAAAAATCCAAATTAGAAAGTTCAGGCACCACAGCGATTCTTTGTACAAAAGAACTCAAGCAAAAGCAATATTTTCTTCCCCCTAAATTATCAACACCACCACTATTACACCCCAAATCATCACACACTCAGTTTCACACAGCATAAGACAATGGGGGCAAATACAGAATTCCCCACTCTGGGAATTTACAATTAATGGCACTTCATGAATGTCTTCCCACCTACCAAAAAAAGTAAGAGATACATACACTATGAGCCAGGAAGATATTCCTCAATCAGAAATGAACAAAGGCAAGGGCATGTCAAGATCCCAGATGCCTTCCTAGATGGAAGACAAGAGTAGTAAGGACCTCATTTTCCATTGTTGGCAAGAATTGTGAATACCTTCTGTGTACCATTAGTCAGCCTGAAGGCCACATAGAAGAGTGGGGAATTATGCTATCTTGGCATTGTGTATAACTGTTTCCCAGGAAAACATCAGTTCAAGTTATGTCTTTAGTGTGGGCCATGATCTAATAAACAGAGCCTCATTTAGGGCTTCCTTCCATGCCCCCCACCAAAAACATGAAACAAACTCCATAACACCTTGAACCAGTAAATCCAGCTTGCCCAAATAGACAGATCCAGGTAAATATTTGCTAGAGATATTGATACAGATCTATATACTACGATATAATATTAATAATAATTAAAAACAATAATTCTCCATCTTGGTCTGTGCAGAAAAATAAAAAAAAGAGACAAACCACTGCAATGGTAAGAAATGTGTAACTTGTCCCCTGGGGAAAGAGAAGTAAAGCTCAGATAGCTTCCCTGAAAGGATGGAAAGAAAGCTGAAGTAACCAAATTCGCCTCAAACTAAAGAAAATAAATATCCAAAATTCTCTCCCAGGCATCTCCTGAGAACAACCTCACCAACTGATTCCTTAACAAGCATCGTCCCATCTATGATCTTACTTTGTACTGTATTCTGTTTGCATGTTATTTGGAAGAAGACTTTGTCTCCCCTTTCTAAAATAGAAACTCCTTAGGGTAGAACCTGCTTCAGTTTTCTGAATGAGGCTAGAAACCCTAATTCTGCATGCAAGTAAACATTACTAGGTGAAACCAAGACTTGAACTTGAAGGCATGACAGTCCCCAAACTGTCTGCTCATTAGACCAAGAGGAAACACAGCCACCTCCTCCAACTCACCTACCTACCCTACCACCCATCATACATCTCTCAAATGAGATCCCACCTTGGCAGAGGCTGAATTCCAAGTCAGTTAAAACTCATCCTGATGCAGACTAACACACACCAGACCAACTGTATGTAGACCAAATCCATCCACACAAATGTAGACCAAAATCTATGTAGTTGTAGACCAGAACATTTTTGCTTCCTTACCACAATACCTATGGAGTCCTTGCTACATGCAAACATCACACTAGTACCACTGTGGGTAAACAATTAGATAGCCAGAGCTTTTCTAGAAACTGTTGAGACTCGGGGCGCCTGGGTGGCTCAGTTGGTTAAGCAGCTGACTTCGGCTCAGGTCATGATCTCACGGTCTGTGAGTTTGAGCCCCTCGTCGGGCTCTGTGCTGACAGCTCAGAGCCTGGAGCTTGTTTCGGATTCTGTGTCTCCCTCTCTCTGACCCTCCCCTGTTCATACTCTGTCTCTCTCTGTCTCAAAAATAAATAAACGTTAAAAAAATTAAAAAAAAAAGAAAGAAACTGTATAGACTCTTATAAATACTTATCTAGTATCTTTCTGGGGTGGCTGTGAACAAAGAGGCTTTTTTTAGTTTCTCTGGGATAAGTTCAGAGAAGACAGAGTTAAATGCAATGTTCCTCATTCACGATTTGACACATTTACAAGTTTAATTTCAGTCAGAATCCAGTTATGTAAATTCTTAACATTTCTATCATGCCAAAACAAGATGATCAGCTTAAGAAATGAGAAAAGCTTGAGTTTCTGCTTCTAGAGGTCTTCAGAAACTAGATGGGCTACCAGGAAGAATCAGAATTAGATTTTCCAAACAGAAATCAGAAAGAGAGCTGGGAAAAGCCAAGGAGTGTGTGCAATTAATGGATTAGAAAGTGATGTGATTGGGGTGCCTGCATGGCTCAATCGGTTAAGCATCCAACTATGGCTCAGATCATGATCTCACAAGTCATGAATTTGGACCCTGCATCGGGCTCTGTGCTGACAGCTCAGAGCCTGGAGCCTGCTTCAGATTCAGTGTCTCCCTCTCTCTGTCCCTCCCCTGCTTGCACTCTGTCTCTCTCAAAAATAAATAAACATTAAAATTTTTAAAAATAAAGTGATGTGGTGCATTGATGTCAACAGTGAAAATCAATTTCTCCACTTCCCCCTACGATTCTCTACTCCCTTTTCTCAGCCCCAGATCCTGTCAACATAGAACACCTAATAAAAGTCCTCAGGAGAAAGCAGTAGAAGGAAATCCATCTGTCTGCCCAACTTATTTTCCAAAATATAACTATGATGGAGGATGGACCTTGTCTACAATGAGCACTGATCCAAACGCATGTTTTCCAAGAACACTTGCTAAATAGCTTTGTTTCTTCTCACAAATCCTTCCTTTTCTTGTAAGCACAGACTCAAGATCCATCCAGTGGTCCCATCTATCCCTAAGTTCTGTCTCCACCTTCAGACTAGCAGTTGTGAGTTGTCAGAGCCCATGGCTACTACTTCCATGTACCTCCTCCCACTATACACCCTCAGTAATACACTGCACACAAAGTGGCTTAGAAAGACTGACTATCTCTCTGGTTATCTTCATTCATATCTTTAAATGTGTCTTTCTGTCCTCCCATGTAAGTACTTACCTGTTTCTTTATCTCTGTCATCTCTCACCAGACTTGCTTGGCTCCTCTCACAGCCCTAGGTAGCTGCTTCACACTGCCACCATCTTCCTTGGAAAGTTAATTTTTGTTTTGTTTTGTTTTGTTTTGATTTGTTTTGTTTTGTTTTGGTTTGTTGTAGGAAATACACCAGATCATCTGAGTCAGAGTCCTGAGTTCTATTCCAAATATAGATCAACATGACTTCTCCACCAAGACCCACTTGCTTCATCCCAGATCAGCCAACATAATCTATAACAAAGATCCACTGCCACCAACTTGTAGGGGACACTCTTCATCCCTTGTTCCTAATTCTTTTTAATCCCCACTCTGTTTTGAGATTTAGGCAATAATAAAAGAAAAAGGGATGAGGATAAACCAAGAGAATACAGTCCAAAAAGTATATTTATAAATTAAGAATATACTTTGTGAAAGAACCAGCCCTTTCCACGTGATTTTGTTTAAACTGAGGTTAAAAAGAATCTGCCTTTGGGAGGCAATAATGCATATCAATGATAATGGAGTGAATTTGCACAAGACTGCTAAAGAGCAAGAGAGGGACAATCTAGAAATAAACATTTGCCACATGTAATCATAAAACAAGTGTCATGCATGGATAAGTGTCGTTTGGGCTTCTGGTGTTGGGGTATTGCTCACAGTGTACATGGCAGTGGGGAGGAGGGGGAGGGTGGAGAACAGTTTAAGACTTCAAAGGGCTTTTAAAATTAAAGAGTTGCAAATATGTTTTGCAATAACAGCAAACTGCCTCTTTGAGACCAAGTGTTTTAATACCACTAGGCAACTACACCCCAGGGGAACTAGGTCATCTTTCCTCCAACAACCTGACCTGGTCTGTAATCAATCCGCACAACAGCTTTTCAAATTAGATTTAAAAAGGCTGATAGATACTTTCAAGCACCTGTAAAAATAGATATCTAACTCCTTAAGCAAGGAGGAAGAAGACCCTCAAATCCTCCATTGTGATGGTGGACCACCTTATCAACCTGACATGTTATTCTGCAAAATCCACACCAATGCCTTCCCTAAGAAGATATAATACAGACAATTTCAGAACCTTCAGTGAGAAAAGTATGGCAAAACTGGAAGAAGACAGCAGAGCCAGGTGGAAGAATCTTCATTCAAAGAATATGCCTAAGCATACTATGTGCTGGACTCTGTGGAAAAGACAAAGATGAAGAAAGCAAGCTCTGCACCAGGTCAGAAAGGAAAGGCCAGGAAGGAAGGCAGGGCCAAGAGGGGGAAAGGACGCTGGGGGAGAAGCACCCAAGAATAACCTCCCCTAACTCATATTTTCCTCAGTAGAACTGAGAATGTTTCTGATCTGGAAGACAACAGAGTGTAGGTCTCCAAATCACTCTAGCCCCAGCAAACCTACCTGCCCTTCCCAAATTCCTAAGGCCTCTGCTCTGCACTTGCCAGAGCAAAGTCTATCTCCGGTGCCATGAAATACCCTCTGTTCAAACCCATAGGGTTTGGACAGCCAGCTATTATCCAAGGCCAGCCTTCCTCCTCTCTGGCTCTGCCTCGGTTTCCTTGACAATCCTATAAACAGGAGAAATCACTTATCTATAGGCTTTTTCTTCCCTGGAGGAGAGAGACCTGAGAAGAAAGTGCAAGCCAAACCCAGAGACAAGTAGGGAGGTTGGCCAAGCAGTGTCAGGACTTAGAATGGAGCTTAGTGAGGCCCTCAGGGAGTTGAGGCCCTCAAAGAGGTGGGGCCCTTGGGAGGAGGGGCTCTTGGGAGGCAGAGCACTAGCAAGGCTGGGCCTTAGGGAGTTGGGGCCATAGGGAGGCAGGGATTCCAAAGGGTGGAAAAGGATGAAGGAGGTAGATTAGCTGGAATCCTGGAAGAAAGCTGGAGGTGGGCAATGGAAGACTAGTGGGGTTCTGCATTGGTGAGGAGGTGGCTGAGGACTTAAATGGGACTTTGTTGGAGACTCTGCTGGCAGCCAGATGTGAATTTAGAAGTAAACAAGCTTCCCAAGGTCCTGGGTATGGAGAAGGTCCTGGTTGGCAAGAGAGTGTGGGGAGCCAGGTAGAGCCCAGCCTGTGGTAATTTGGAGGCCAGTCCTAGGACCATCTAAAAAGCCCATTAAGAAGTATTTAAACTAGAATAGAAGCACATCCAACCACGTCTCTCAGAATCTCCTACTAGGCTCCTCTACCAGCACCATCCAGCCACAACCCATCATCCAACTTTCCCATCATTCCAGGAATAAAACCAAAGCATAGGGGGAAGGAGTTAAGATGGTGGAGAAGTAGGGGGACTGGGATTTCCTCATCCCTCAAACACAGTTGTATTGAGGTCAGACCACTTGGGACACCCAGGAAATTGACCTGCGGACTGACACACAGATCTCCACATTGGGAGGGACACAGCTTGGCAGGATCAAAGTGGGAGTATGTGAATTGAAGGTGATAAAAAAGCATAGGCAGGGAGGGGAGAGAACCCTTTCTGTGGAGGGACAAAAGGGAGAGAAAGAGACAGGGGTTGTGAAAGTGCAGCATCGAGTTAGCACAAGAGGAAAACCTCTCTGGACCACAGATTAGGGAATGAGAAATATGAAGAGTGCCAGTTTCTTTTTTGTAAACAACCTTTGGAACTGAAACTCAGAGGTTTCAAAAGTGCACAACTTTCTACAGAAGGGAGCTGGGAGCTGTGGCACACACTCCTGGGGAGGAGGTACCCAGCCCCGGAGTGAATAATGTCATGTAGCTATATCAGGGGCACACTGGGAGACAACAGTCCCTTCCTGGAGTACTTTCGGAAGAGGGTTTATTGCCTCCCCAAGGACAAAAGACCATGCAGGTGCCAGCCAAAGTCCTTTTATCACCAGGGTAGAGAGGCTCTATTCTGGAACAGAAGAGGAGCCACACAGAACTGAGTTCTTTATGACCTCAGGTTTTGAATCCCAGCTGAGTGCCTAGAAGGGGCAGGAGAACTATGGAGCAGAGCAAGCTGACTGCCCTCACTATTCTGGGAGGGCTGCTTGAACAGCATGGGTTGAGATACCCGTTGAGGGGAGAAGAGATTGGGCCGTCGTAATTTTTGTCCCAAACACCCACATGGTGGACTTCAGAGAACAGCACAGCAGCCCTCAGGGGTGGTGAGACACACTTATGCCAAACCCAGCCCTCTGTGCTTGGCAACTGCTTATCTACTGGAGCAAGACTGTCTGACCCAATGCAGCTGGCCTCTCCTCCCGACGAATACTGCCACTGATCCTAGGTACAGACAACTGTTTCTTTCTCCTCCTCTTCCTCCTCCTCCTCCTTCTCCTTTTATATTATATTTTATTTTATTTTATTTTATTTTATTTTATTTTATTTTATTTTTCTTTCCTCTTCTTTATTTTCTTTTTGGAATCAGATTCATAGTTTCTGATTTGTTTTGTTTATATATATCTAAAGATAGAGATAGAGATAGATGAGATAGATGATATACATATAGATATGGATATATCAGGCATTTTTATTCTATTCTTTTTACATATTTTCTCTCTCTTCTTCTTTATTGTCCTTTCTCTTTTTCTGGAATTAGCCTTATAGGTTTTTGATTCTCTGTTAGTTTTCTTTACTCCCCTTTCATTTTTTTCCATTTATGGGATCAGGCTCTCCCCACCCTGTTTTTTTTTTTCTTTTCCAGGGTTACTTCAACAAATAAATCAAGGCACACCTAGTTAAAGATCCCAAAACTCCACCACTACAAGCAAGTAGGAGCTCTTCAGAGGACATCAGTGGGATAGACCAGCCAAAACACAACAACAGAGTACATGAACATACACCAAAAACACTTCCTGGAGTGACAGGCCCTGAACAATGTATAACCCCTTTTTAACATAGTAGTATTCTCAGGTGCAGAGCAAATAACAAGATTTTAAAACATGCAAAAGATAGAAACTTACCCAAAATTATAAAATGGAATAATTCCCCCCAAAAGAAAGGTCAAGAAGAAATCACAGCCAAATAATTGCTTGAAACAGATATAAACAATATATCTGAGCAATAATTTAGAATAACAGTTATAAGACTAATAGCTGGGCTTGAAAAAAGCATAGAAGACACCAGAGAAACTTTGGCTGCAGAGATCAAAGACCTAAGAACGACTCAGGATGAATGAAAAAAATGCTATAACTGAGATAAACTAGATACAGTGACAGAGAGGATAGAAGAAGCAGAGGAGAGAATAGGTGATAAAGAAGAAAAAACTATGGAAAATAATGAAGTTGGGAAAAAAAGAGGGAAAGGAAATTATTATATCACCAGGGGAGAATTAGAGAACTAAGTGATTCCATGAAATGAAACAATATTCATATTATAGGAGTCACAAAAGAAGAGCAAGGAAAAGGGTCAGAAGGTTTATTGGAACAAATTATAGCTGAGAACTTCCCTAATCTGGGGAAGGAAACAGGCATCCAAGTCCAAGAAGCACAGAGAACTCCCTTCAAAATCAATAAAAATGATCAACACCATGACATATCACAGTGATTGGCAAAATACAAGGATAAAGAGAGAATTCTGAAGGCAGCTAGGGACAAAAGGTCCTTAACCTACAAGGGTAAACACATAATGGTAGTAGCATACCTGTCCACTGAAATTTGGCAGGCCAGAAGAGAATGGCAGGAAATATTCAATGTGCTGTATAGGAAAAATATGCAGCCAAGAATCCTTTACACAGCAAGACTGTCATTCAGAATAGAAGGAGAGATAAAGACTTCCCCAGACAAACAAAAACTAAAGGAGTCTGTGACCACTAAACAAGCTCCTGCAAGTGATCCTAAGGGGGGCTCTGTGGAAAGCAGCAAAGACTACAAAGGACCAGAAAACATCTGGTGTATGAAATATACAGATAACACAATGGCACTAAATTCAGTTTTTTCAGTAATCACTCTGAATGTAAATGGACTAAATGCCCCAATCAAAAGACATAGGTTATCAGAATGGATAAAAAGGAAAAAAAAAGATCCATCTAATACTGCCTACAAGAAACCCATTTTAGACCTAAGGAGACCTGCAGGTTGAAAGTGAGGAGAAGGAGAACATCTATCATGCAAATGGACATCAAAAGAAAGCCAGAGTAACCATACTTATATCAGACAAACTAGATTTTAAAACAAAGACTATAACAAAAGATGAAGAAGGGCATTATATCATAATTAAGGGGTCTATCTACCAAGAAGAGCTAACCATTGTAAATATTTATTCCCCCAACGTGGAAACACCCAAATATATAAATCAATTAATCACAAACATATGCAAACTTACTGTTAATAATACCGTAATTGTAGGAGACTTTAATACTTCACTTACAACAATGGACAGATCATCTATGCAGAAAATCAACAAGAAAACAGTGACTCTGGAAGACATATTGGACTAGATGGACTTAACAGATATATTCAGAATTTTCTATCCTAAAGCAGCAGAATCCATTCTTGAGTGCACATGGAACATTCTCCAAAATAGGCACATATAAGGTCACAAAACAACCCTCATACGTACAAAAATATTGAGATCATACCATGAATATTTTCATATCACAATGCTAAAAACTTGAAATCAACCACAAGAAAAAATTTGGGAAGCCCCCAAATACATGAAGGGTAAAGAACATCCTATTAAAGAATGAATGAGTTAACCAGGAAATGAAAGATGGAATTAAAAAATACATGGAAGCAAATAAAAATGAATACATGCTAGCCCTTTTATGATGCAGCAAAGGCAGTCCTAAGAAGTAAATACATTGCAATTCAGGCCTATCTCAAGAATCAAGAAAGGTCCCAAATGCACAATAAAACCTTACGTCTAAAGGAGGTAGAAAAGGAGCAACAATTAAAGCCCAAATCCATCAGAAGAAGGGAGATAATAAAGATTAGAGAATAAATAAATGATATAGAATCCAAAACAAAAAACAAACAAACAAGCAAACAAAACAGTAGAACAGATCAATGAAACTAAAAGCTAGTTCTTTGAAAAAATAAACAAAATTGATAAACCCCTAGCCTGATTTCTCAAAAAGAAAAGAGAGAGGATCCAAGTAGATAAAATCACAAATGAAAGAAGAGAGATCACAACCAACACCACAGAAGTACAATCTTAAGAGAATACTATGAAAAATAATATGCCAGCAAACTAGATAATCTGGAAGAAATGGACAAATTCCTAGGCACTCACACACTACCAAAATTAAAATGGGAAGAAATAGAAAATTTGAACAGACCCATCACCAGCAAAGAAATTGAATCGGTTATCAAAAAATCTCCCAACAAATAAGAGTCCTGGGCCAGATGGCTTCCCAGGGGAATTCTACCAGAATTCTCTACCAGAGCAGAGTTAATAACCATTCTTCTCAAACTGTTCCAAAAAAAATAGAAATGGAAGGAAAGCTTCCAAACTCATTCTATGAAGCCACTGTTCCAACAGTGCTAGGCTGTGTTCTCCTGTGGCAAGTGGGGATTTTCCCAGATGTACATCTGCTTGAGGGAAAGAAGGGCAAGTGCAGGGAGTCTGTCTATCTTTGTATCCGGTCCCAAGAGCAATCCTTCCCCTTTCCCCCTGTGCTACACACTGCCTACTAGGTAATGGATGGGAGGCTGGGTGAAATACCAGGGACCCCAGACAATCACCAGGTAAGGAAAAGAACTGGCCCAGAACTGGGGGGTGGGGAATGCAGAGGATGCAGGATTGGGGCCATAAGAAGGGGGAGCCCATCCAGGTGATTTCACATGAAGTATCTGAACCCTGAGGGATGAGAAGGAGGAAGAGGAGAGGAGGGGGTGTGTGAGCCAGAGACAGGGGAAGGGACTAAAAGACACAGAGATAAGAGGAGCAAAGAATGAGATGGAAAGGAGGGCAGGAGAGGGAACAGGGAAGGTGAGGCAGCAAATGGAGACAGATGGGAGGAGATGTGTGAGGAGAAACTAAAAGGCAAACAGGGTGAAACTCACAAAGATGTGATGGGAAGAGAAATCCTCAGAGACTGAGGGAGGAAAGGGAGGGAGACAGCCAGAAGGAAGAGCTGAGGGCAGCCTCAGTCCTGGGGAATCTCAGACCACAAAATATTTAGAGGCAGAGAGACAGATAGACAGACAGACATATCTGCCTAACAGAGATGAAGGTGAAGGAGGCAAAGTAGGAAGGAAGAAGACAGGGCTGCAGGGAGGAGGTGGGAGGGAAAATGACAAAGAGAGAGAAGGAGGCAAGTGTGGAGCAGGAGGAGGGAGCCAGGCCAGGGAAGGGACATATATTTGCTTTATGATCCTCTTCCATTGTACCTGATCCCTGCTGAGCCCAGTCCCCTCTCAGGTGCTGCTGGGTGGTGGATGTGCCCAGAAAGCTGACAGGGTGAAGCTGCTGCCATCACTGCCCCAGGCCCCCTCCCAGTGCCAACCTGGGGATCCCAGAGACTCTGACATGTATATGCCTCCCCTTCCATCTCCCCCAAAATGCTGCAATCAAAAGATCCCTGAATCTCAGTCCTAAATTTCACAGAGTTAATGCATCCTGGCATAACCAGTGCAAGGGGGAGTCGGGGTCAAGGAGAAAGAGAAGCAGAGCCAGGCAGGAAGCCAGGTTGACAAACTCTGGAGAAAGTGCTAGAGACCGACTGGAAGGAAGGAAAGGAGGAAAGAAAGGAAGAAGGAAGGAAGGAAGGAAGGAAGGAAGGAAGGAAGGAAGGAAGGAAGAGAGGGAAGGAGAAAGAGAGGGAGGGTTGGAGGGAGGAAAGGAAAAAAAAAGGAAAAAGCATATAAGTTAAAAGAGTGTATCCAGAATGTTCAAGGGCTGAGGGACCTATGAAAAAGAGGTTGGAAACAGAGATGATGTGTACAGTAGGTACAGAGAGTATAAACTGAGAAGATATCAAAGATGAGGATGAGGATGGTTTAAATGTATTTAAAATATGTATATTTTAATGTTTTATTTATTTATTGTGAGAGAGACACACAGAGTGTGAACGGGGGAGGGACAGAGACAGAAAAACACAGAATCCGAAGCAGGCTCCAGGCTATGAGCTGTCAGCACAGAGCCTGACATCGCGCTTGAGCCCGCGAATTGTGAGATCATGAAGTGAGCCAAAGTCAGATGCTCAACCGGCTGAGCCACACAGGTGCCCCTAAAATGCCTAATGATTTTAGATTTATAAGTCTTTACAACTGCACACAGTTCTTTTGCCTAAATTTCATTTTATGCTCAATAACAAGCTACAGAGGCAGGTATTAGTGCTGCTATTTTATAGATAATGAAACTAAGGCACAGAGAGGTTAAGTAACTTACCTCAAGTCACAGAGCTGGTAAGGGGAGGAGCAAAGAATCAAATGACTGCACTGTGGTGTCCCCTCCTGCAGGTTCTGCCTTGGGAAGCACCCAGGCTTGGGGCCTGTTGGGTGAGGGAGAAGTGACCCCCAGAGGGCAAAAGAGGCCCTTCCTCCTGAGGCCCTTCTCAGTATGTTCTGCCCAGGAGAGCTTGGCCAAGTTGAGGCCTCATCTGAGAAATGGGGAAGTCATACCTTACCCTCTGAAGATGAAAGGCTAAACCAGATAATTTATTGAAGACTTGAGCTTTAAAACACAGAATTCAGTGCATGAAAGGAGTGGGTGAGTGGATTGCCAGGATAAAGGGCTTAAAACCTCAGTCTTCCCATTACTCCTCTTCACCTGCATCCCTGTCTCCCTCTCCCTCTTTCTGTCTCCTGGTCCCCAGAGACCTCTTCCCCTGGCATGGGCCTGGCAGCTGTCTCCCCCCAGCCATGGCTCACTAGTCTATCTAGTCCAGGCTCAGTCATCCTAACAGCCTATGAGGACACATCAAGGCCAAGGACGTCAGCCTAGCTTCCTAGTGCACATGCACACTCACTCACACCTACACATTCCCTCCTCATCTGTCTCTAAGGTTCACACTCCCTACCCCAAGATCATGTACTTACTGAGAGCTCTGACTTATCTGAACCTCTCCTCTCCATTTTCCTGCTCCTTGGTAAATAAGTGAGTATCATTCTCTTTGTCTCCTAGGGAACCTTCTGGAGTTCTGTGTCTTCCTCCATCTTCCCTCTTTTGGTCATTGCCTATTTCCCATCATCTGACTCATGGGGCCTGGTCCACTTGCCCTTGACCAACTCAGCTCACAAACATTTGCTGAGGGAGCAGACAGAGTGCTATGCCTCTCTGTCTTGGCTCTCAGACTCATCTCACCAACTGCAAGGAGCTCTTGCAGGACAGGGCCCCTGCTCCTCCCTCTGGGTCTCCCTTCAGTGCCCAACACACATATAGAGGGTGGAGTGTGTGACTCACTGATTCTGCTCCCTTGGAGAAAGGGGGGAACTGAGAAAGAAACCCAAGCAGGAACATCATTTGGGCCTACACTGCCCTGTGATGTTTAGTGTCAGGAAAGCAAGCAGCTAGAGAGGATCCATCTCTAGTGGGACCCTGCTTTCCTTTAGAAATCCCAGGGTGTGTGTGTGTGTGTGTGTGTGTGTCCCTGACATGCAAAGAGAGGACAAGAAGAGGTGGGTCTAAGTCTCCAGGAATCCAGGTCCTGTGTGGAAGTGAGAGTATTTTCGGAGCTGGACTCCCACACTCTGCAGCCCTAGCAGACACAGGCCCATGAGCCCAGAGACAGAGGGTGGCCAGCATGGCCACCTCAGGATGAACACAGGCTGGACTTTGGGCAGCCCCCATCCTCCCTGGGGTTGAATTTGGTCCTTCCAGTGCACAATTCACATGGCTTCCTGTGTTCTGTGTTCAGTCAGTACCCACCTTCCCTTCTTGTCCACATTCACGGGCATTTCCTGTGTTCAGCGCTTAGAGCACTTGTTAGGCTGAACCATAAGAAATTCCTGATATTTAGTTGGATTTGGCTTATATTGTCTATTACTTTTTTTTTCTCTCTTCTTAATATTTTTTTGACTCCAGGCTGAAGAGACAGGGGAGCAGACTGAGGAAGGACAAATAACAAGAGCTAATATTTATTAAGCACATACTATGTGCCGAGTATGTTGCATCCTCTCCTCAGTGCTAATTCTCACTATAGTCCCATGAGTTATTTCCTGTTGCCCCTGCCATTATTTCCCACCTTTTACAGGTGAGTGAGTCCAGGTGAAGAGGCTACATGGGGAGGAACAGGGCTGGGATTTCAGCTCAGCCCAGGACCTCCTGCTTCACCACTGGCCCCCACAACCAGGGGAGTCCTGGCAGAGACTGGGAGCCAGAAGGCAATGTCAGCAGTTTCACAACAGGAAGGGGGAGGAGGAAACAGGAAACTGGAACTCTGGAGGGGCCAGAAGAGCTCCCATGGAAGGGGAATAAAACACAGCGACCACATCTGAAACCCAGCAGGAGAATGGTGAGTGGGAGAAGAACCCAGGCAGAAATACACTGAGGGACAGGACTGACACTGGGAGGAGGCAGCAGCTTCAGGTAGAGCATGGGAGGAGGGAAGAAGAACCCTAGGGGGAGGCCAAGGAGGGTGTAGAAGGAGGAAAAGGGTGGAGGAACCAGGCTACAGAGTCCACGGAACCAGGGAGGGAGAGATAATGATGGCCTGGGGCAGAAAGATAAAGTCCAGGCCAAACTACAAAAAGCCTGACCAAGGGAGGGACCCTGTGGAAGACGTGTGGGACTGAGGCAGATAGAGGAACCCAGGGTTAGAGGCAGTGCTCAGAAAGGGGGAGGAGGAGTCAGCCTCAAAGAGTGCAGGGTAGATGGTGGTGGAATGTGGGAGGAGTGAAGGAGGAGGGAGGGGCGTGGGTGCACACACACACACGCACACATGCACAGCCTTACAAGGCTAAGTAACTGTCTGGTTATTGGCTCCTAAGTCCAAGAGAGTGCCCCCAGCCCCATCTCCCCAAACCCCGGAGGCTTTTAGAAGTGATGGAAAGTAGGTCACAGGACTTTGAGGAAGGGAGGGAAACGGGAGGTCATGAACCACGCTGTGTGTGTGTGTGTGTGTGTGTGTGTGTGTGTGTGTCCTTCTATGCCTGGCATGCCTGTGGGTGCCTGAGAGTTGTGTGTGCATGTGAGTCACCTGCTCCAAGAAGAAGCCTGGGCCTGCAGGACTCTGTGTTGGTCCTCTGGCTCTTCCTGCCATTTCTCTCCTGCAGGGGGAGTCCTCTCCCAGTTTACAATGTTTAGGTCTCCTTGGGCAAAGCACTTTGCCATTTTGCTGTTTACCTCCTTAGCAAGGGCAGACGGAGCCAATGGAGGGAGAGAGACAGACAGTGATGTTTGGGCAGCCAGGGCTCCCTACTGGTCCCACTCCTCCTGCAGACATGCTCATGCACACACACACATGCACAACACACTCCTATGCACACACACTGCTCTCCCACTGCCTGCAGCCAAATAAAATACACAATATGCAACCGAGATACCAATCACACGTGACCACACGGAGACACACAAAGGAACAAAGGCACTCAGACATACCAGAATGCCAATCACCCACACAGATGTAATAGACAAGCTTGGGGCACAAAGCAACTTGGCACAAACTCACCTGGGTGTACATCCCAACCCCCCAACACACACACACACACACACACACACACACACACACACAGCAGACATGCAAACCTGGGTACGCACTTCTCCAGACAATTTTGCTCACGCACATCACTGCCTAACACAACTCAGGGCACCCTCCAGTGGGCCCCAATACTTCTCCTAGCAAATTCAGAACACCCAGCCTAGCTGTCAGCATCTGCCCCCCCTCACTCCCCTTCATGCTGGTTCCCCAGTCCAAGTATTTATTCCAGGTTAGCAAAGCTGTCTCCTGCCTGCCTTATTGTTTGCTTATCCTGCTTCAGAAACACAGAGACAGGTTCTCTTCTTCTTTTCCTCCTCCACCCTATGCCCTGTTGGGTTTCTCTTTCTACAGCCCACTCATAACTCCCTTCCTCCAGGCAGCATGCCCTGATAAACTAACTGACTCTGATTCTCAATTTGCCTTTGTCCTTTGCACTTGTTGGTCTGTGTTGGGTCAGTGTCACCAGGTTACTTTGCATATTAGTTGGTATGGAAAGGACTGTGAGCTCCCCAAGGGCAGGACCACTGGACCAAGTATTTCAGGCAAATGCAGGCCTCACCCTCCAGTACCAGGCTGGGAATGCTCCTGGGTGCACCACTACCTGGTTTCAGAAACACACAGGAGCATTAAACTTGGGCTCCAGCAGCCACTAGGAATGTCTCCTGTCACATGCTGCAAGCATCTCCTTCACAATGACCTTTCAGAGCCATTTTGGAGGAGGGCACATCCTCCACTGTGTCTTCCCACATTCACCTTGTATTTAACTGGAAATACTGCTTCCCAACTGGGTCCTCACCCTCTTCTCCAGCATCAGAAAAAACCTTGACAATTCTCAAAAATCAGACCCACCCCAAGGACAAGCATGTGCCTCTGGTGAGGATGCTCAGAGCTGTGCTGCAGGCTGTGAAGGCAATTCCCACAGAGGATGCCAGGTGACCAGGCACCTGCAGCAGCAGTTGTAAGCACTCCTGTGAAGAAGATGGTTGTGTGGAATAGGTTCATTGTACTTAAAACAAGAGAGAGACAAGATCACCCTAAAAAAGCACTCACTAAGTGCCCCCCACTGGGTGGTTTTATCCCAGCCCAGCCTCTCTGGGGAGACAGGTGTCCTGCTTGCTCCCCCTTTACCCTCATCTGCTTCTCAACAGCCTGTCTCTCTCCCTGCTCCTCTCTCCCTCCTGCAGTGAGGGGCCCCCTCCCTCTCCCTGTATCTCTGCACACCAGCCTCCATCATATTCCTTCTCCTGCTCTGTCTCCTTCTGTCTTCTGTCCATGTCTCTACTCCCTGCTTCACTCTGTTTCTCTCCCTCTGATCTCAGTCAGGGCTCTGCCATTTCTTCTCCATCTCAGTCTTTCTCTAACTCGCATCTTATTCCTATTCTCCCCCCTTCACCTCCACTGCTCAGAGCAGTCCTTCATGCGGGGTGTGGGGTCTCCTTCAGCACGAGAGGATGCTGCCATTTTGTATGGAGCTCTGAGTTGTGTTCCTGCCATACACACACACACACACACACACACACACACACACACGCAAAGTCTGCATCCAACCTTCTGTTCTACCTGTCTCTTCTCATAGAACTGTCTTTGGTTCTGGGTCCATGGCTTTCTGACCCCTGAGCCTGGGTCCAATTCATGTCCCTGAGTCTATGTCTGACTCTACTATCTCTGGCCTCTGGGTATCTCTCTGTTTCTGTTTTGGATATTCTGCTGTGTTCTCTGGACGCTCCTCTCTTTCCTCTCTCCTGTCTCTGGGTCTTTATTGATCCTGTCTGTCTCTCTTGATTCTGTCTGTCTCTCTTGATTCTGTATCTTTGTCTCTTGGACTCTCCATGGTGCTCTTACCCGCTCTGCCTTATTGTTCCAATTCTGTTGGTTTTGGCTTGAATTTACTGGGCCTTTCTTCCCATGTCCCTGTGTCCATCTGCAACCTTCTCTGCCTCCCCCATACTGTTGTGTGATTCAAGGGATCGACTGGCATAGAGAGTGCAATGGGGTGTGGCAGGCAGCCCTTTGTGTGGAAGATGGACAGCTGGCAGATTAGAATGCACAGGTTTCTTACTGAATATTCTCCAGGACTCTAGATGTGAGTCACCTCCCTGTCTGCTTTGCTGGCTGGTGAGGCATTGAGGCTTGGCCCTACCCATGCCCACTTTGTCAACTGGAGCTACTGGAAATTCTGGGAGGGCACTCAATGTACCCCTCAGCCAGGTATCTATGAGTCTGGAGCATTCTGTGAGAAGAGGAGTGAGGAGAGGCAGAAGGCCACTTGGAGGTGTTTTGCAGAGGTGAAGAACAAAAAGCCTGAAAGCTTTGCCTCTGCATCCTGGGTGAGAACTTCCCAGCAGCTCCTTGTACCCCTTAGAGAGGCCCACATGGGGCAACAAGTCCAGGGAGGGGATGTGGCAGGTTTTCAAATGTCTCTCTTTTATCCCTTGTGGCACCTGTAACCCTTCTTGGACATAGGAAGCTCTCAATAAAGTCATTGGTTCATTTTTCACTGGGTCCCCCAAAATGAGTACCTAAATAAGTGGAACTCAATCTCATTCAATATTCCCTCCCATTCCCATCCTCCACTCGCTCACCCCCAGCAAGTCAATATCTGCAGCCACGACAGTTTCCCCTGCGAAGCCTTCCAAGCACCCCAGTGATCATTAGACCCCAGCTCAAATCCCAGTCATTCCAACCCCTCCTCCTCCATCACTTACCTGGTGTCACTCCCTCCTCCTAACCTCTCCCTTCCCCACCAAATGGCACTTGGCCCCCTGGGTGTCTCCCCAAAGACAGGCAATCACTAATGAGCACTGAGCACTAGAAGGGGAGGGTCAAGGGCAGCCTGGTGTGTAGGAGGGGATTCCAGAGCTAGCAGATAAGGAGTCCTGTCAGCATCTGCCAAATATGCCATCTCCCTCCAGCATCCCGTCTCTTGCCTCCTGGCTCCTGCCAATCCACCTCCCTGCTGAGGCTGAGGGACTGAACTGAGGTGCAAATTCATGGAAACCTAGAAACATAATGCTTGGTCAGCCCCCGGCCCATTTTCTCCAGGAATGTCACTACACCTGCAATCTTTCTTTGAAAACTCCCAAGCACCCTGGGAAACTGGGGGTGTAGATAGAATCCAAGGAGGAAGAGAAGTTTCTTTCTCTGTTCAATATCTTGATCTTAGCCCCCTGTCTCCACTGCACATCTCCAAAAGCAGAAAACTTCAGACAATGGCAAAAAAAAAAAAGAGATAAATCTCAGGAAGACTCTCTCAGCCTTAAGGAGGTTGTGAGTGCCTCCAGAAACGAGAGGAGATGGGGGAAAAGTGTGGTTGGACTACCAAACATTTCTTTTCCACTTGTAGGCAATTTCCACCAGGGGTAAAGGATGCTGCTGCCCTGGGAACTTGAGGGGAACATTCTCAGCAGTAACCGCTGAAGGGCTTGGTGGCCACAAGAGGGCGGCAGAGAATGTCTCTCCCTGCAGAGCCAGCCCTCGGCCCTGGGTCCTGAGATAGGCCTGGGCTGCCCAGGCTGGGCAAATCTTTGGCTCCAGCAAGAACCCATGAATTTCCGAATTCTGGGCTCCCCTCCTGCAGCCCTTTCCACCTGTATCCATTATTCCCTTTGGCCCCTGAAATGCTTTCCTCTACTCCAGACCCCTTCCCTTTTCTGGTCCCAGCACTGAGGCTGCTGGCACAGAAGGGCTGTGTGGCTTTTCATATAGCAGGTGACATCCCAGCTCAAAAGGTGATGCTTCACAGTGACCCAGCTGATAACTAGAGCCAGAACTAGAACCCACATTTTCTTGCTTCCCAATCTTGGGGTCTTCCCATCTGTTCTGACTGTTGCTTCTAACAGAAAAGCGTACTTCGTAGGCCCCAGTGGGAAGCCTGCTTACAAACCATGGTTTAAAAAACCCGTCAAAGCTGCACCCTTCCTCATGTGATATATGTTTACATATATGACTGATGTACACAGGACTGTTAACCACAGAGCACAGACATGTACACCAAAAATACCATGCAGTGCGCACCCTCACCCTCAGCACACACACCCCTCTGTCCCTCAGAGTCCCACGGCCCCTGCCCCTCTCTCCCCTGGCAGAGCTTGGAGTAACAGGGGAAAGAGAGGGAAAACTGGTGGTCTCTGAGCTCCCTTCTCTGAAACTGCCTTGTTAATCATGACCCTCCTGCCCAGGAAAGGTCTGACCCATCTGTGATCCACCAGCTTTAGCCCCACATCCTCTCAGTGTCCCTACACTCTGACCACTTCCCTATCTAGAAGAAGCTACTTCCATACTTAGGGGAAGGGGTGCTGGGATCCAATTTCACAAACTCAGCCTGATCTTATCTGGCACAAAGTCAACAAGAGGATCTGAATTATGCACAAGGTGTGAGAAAGCCTCAGTTTCTGTGAAATTCACTAAGAATGCATACAGGGCCTTATCAATGGCTTCCAAGGGACAGGGACTTGGTTGGGACCTGTCTGGCTAATACTGACAGAGAGAAGTTTTCACTGTGATTCTTGTCATCCCAGCCTCAGAAGGTGGCACTCAAAGACTTCTGGGGACTCTATGGCTCTCCGATAGAATGGGTGGATCCTAGAGTTAGGAACTGCAGCCTGGTTACATCATTCCCAAATCTTGAGGGTGGGGGTGAGGACAGAGTAGGCCTGAACCCTCCACTGACTGGTCACCTTCCCACCTTGGCCCCACCTCTTTATGGCCCTCCCTGTTCAGAGCAGGGCCTATGAGCTCTTCCAATGCAAGCCCTGAGTGAAGGGATCATGACCCAGTCTCCACCCAGCCTCAGACCCAGGACCCTTATGCCATCCCCCTGTGCCTGGCAGGACAGAGGCACCCACTGCTCAGGCTATGCAATCCCCCAGACCTCAAGCACAGACAGCCTTCCTCTTCTGCCCTGTACCTCCCCCACCACATACTACAGCCTGAAACCTGCTGGAACTTTGCACAAATCAAATCAAAGACACCTTTGGCTATGAGGTTTCAGGCTCCCCTGGGACAGCACCCACACATACACAGATGCACACACACACCTGCACACATGCACACACAGAGAGAGATGCTCACACTCATACATACACACACACATATACACACCTACACATCACCTTCTCACATATATGCAACACAAAGACACATACTCACTAACTCACATTTATAGTTAACACACACAAATATACACACTTTTATACACTCATCAAACACACTTGTGCACATTTACACTCCACTCTATTCCTTTCTTCTAAAGATCCAGAGCCCAATCTTCTAGATTCTAGAGATCTAGAATGTCCAGGAGAGAGCATGGAAACACACAGGAAACCTATTTCAAGTTTTCTGCCCACACTGGCACTCCTTTGCTATATTCCCTTCCTGCCACCAGTGTTCTAAGACTCTGTCCCACACCATGGAAGGGGAACCTGCAGAGATCATTCATTCATTCATACAACAAGCATTTTTGAGCATCTATCTGCTGTCTCCCACCTCTCAGCACCCCCAGGCCTGAAGCTGACACAGACACATAACAGAGTAAGACCTTCTGCCCAGTGGTGTGGTGGAAGGAGCAAGAGCACAGGAGTCAAGGACCTGAGTTCGAATCCTGATTTGCCTATTAATAAGCTAATTTATCTTGGGCCCTTGACATAGCCTCTCTGAGCCTCAGTTTCATCACCTATAAGATAGGATTAATAAAATTTATCCAATAATTGTGTGAAGATAAAGACAGATAAAGCTTCCGAAAGGCATATGACCACTGTGGAAAGCTGTCCCATTCAAAACCCCAGTCCCTGTGGTGAACATCTCCCCAAAAACCTTCCACCCTGCTTTCCCAGAAACAGAAACAGAAACAGAAACAGAAACATCACCCTGATGGGCAATCCATGCATTTGCCCTGGGTTAAGGGGAAGCAGGAATGACACCCCTACGCTACTGCTCAGGTGGCCTCCTCAGCTCCCATTCAGAGTCAAGCCTCAGCCCGAGTGGGAAGTGGCTCTGAAGGTCTTACCCTCACCTTCCTGGGACCCTCCAGTGACCCACAAACACCCTTGCTTTCCCTGCCACAGCCTGTACTCCCTACATTCTTCCCAGGCCCTGACTGCTTCTGAAGTGCTGTCTTCCCCTTCTCCCAGTGGGATCCTCCTTCAGCCCTCCTTCCAGACAACCCACTATCCTGACCCTCTCTGATTTTCCATCTGGCATTGCCCTATCCTGGTTCCTCCACCTCCTGCCTGCCCAACCCCATCCCTCTGACCCCTGCACTGCCCACCTCCCACCAGTTCCCTCCCACCTTGATCACCTTCCACCCCACCAGCCTGCCTCCCTCCCCTCCTGGCTCACTTCCCCAGACAACTCAACCCCCAGTGGGCTCCACTTTCCCATTACCTCCATCTCTCCACCCAGCTATCCTACCATTTTGCCCAACTTCAAGTCATTTCTACATCTGTTTTCACACTTCTCACACCTTCCAGAATCTAGGGAGTACAGCGGGACTCAGAGCCCAATGAAAGGAAGGACAATTGGCTCCTACTTTCTCTTCCTGCCCTCTGTCTGCCATCTTCTCCCTCTCTTCCTGTGGGCAGATTCAGACAGGTGCTGAAGAGCCATCTCTCCATTAGGAAAGTGATGGGCAGGGGTTCACAGAATAACAGGGTGACCAGGGGAAACCTGCAGAGTACTTGAGTCCCACCTGGGAGAAGTCTGCCTACGGTGGCGAGCCATCCCCTCCTGAGTAGCCTGGGGGCAGGGACAGCCCACAGCTCAGTCCCACCCCAGGTTAGATGGGAACTTTGGCAGCCCTGGGATCTCAGGATGGCCTGATTACCTGGTCACCCCAAAGCCACTCCATCTCAGGAGACAACAGAGGCAAATGGTGACTGTTATATCTGCTGGTCCCACCACCTGCTCCTCCACTCATTCTGGAGGGAGACTCGCTCAGCTCCTAGCAGAGGTTTGTGGGAGAGAAAGGAAACCACTTGTCCTCTATGTCTTTTCCACTCCAGGATTACTGATGTCTGAGAGCACCCAAAAGCAAGCAACAGACACCCTATTTAGTCATAAAAGCAAAATACTATCAAATAACTTGGAAAAGGCAGATGCTCCATAACTTAGTGCAGCAGACAAGCAGGCATCCAGGAAGAGCAATCAATCCTTTGACTCTAATCCTTTAATATGGAGATAAGGAGAAAGATCATTTTGAATGCCTCAGACTATCTGGAGAGTCTAGGAAGGGGGTTTGGAGTAAGTGGGGAGAAGGATGCCCAAGTCTTTAACTTGATTTGGGTTGTGGGTAGAGTGTGAATCCTTCACCTCTCCTAAACAAAGACAGGAGCCGGGACATGTGTTATCCTAATTCATTTAAGCCAGTTCAAAGGTTTGGGCAAACCAGCTCCTCCAAGTGGCTTGTTTGTGAGTTGTGACTGGTCCTGAATTATTACAGGCTCTCTTTTCAGTTTTATTCTTTGTTTACCTCCCCATCACCACCACCACCTCAGGCAACCAGTTCCCTTACAGGGACTGTCCTGGATGTTGAAGCAAAGAAGAAACTGCTACCACAGTTCTTCCTCTCCTCTCACTTGAATCTTTCTTGCTGCTGTAAGTCCTGTCCCCAGGAAATTGTGGGGCTGTCTCCCAACCTTCCCTTCCCCCACTTCTTCAGGGTCCCCATGGTATATCCCAAATATCTAGGTTCCAGATCCCAGGCTTCAGAAGAAGCTTCTGGCCTCCGAGATCAACCCAGGAGCGGAGGGGTCTGAGGATCTGTGTGGGCTGCAAGGGGAAGGCAGTGGTTCCTGGGGTGACAATGGCACAAGAACACTTTGGGGCTCAGTGCACACAGTGGGTGTGTAATAAGTGTGCAATGGCCCATTGTGAAGCTGAGCATAGTGAGGTGAGCAAGGATAGAGGGGAAGGAATGAGGCTGGACTGGTCTGAAGTGTCTGATCCCCATTCCCTTCCCTTCCCCTCTGGGCCACCTGGAGAGAACATGCTCTAAGATAGGACCTGAGCCTGGAGTCCTCCCTAAGCAGAGGGGGTGTCCTCCCCTCCATCCACCTCCATCCAGTCCAGCTCAGAACACCAGGACACCCATCCTCAAGAGCCCAGCCTCTGCACTCCAACCCCACGAGCCACACACATCCTCTCTTCAGCCAGGGCTCCCAGATCTCTGATCCCACACCTTGCATACCAGGCTGAATGCCCCTATTCTGGCAGAATCTTAGGTGACCTCTTTGAGTCACCTGGGCCCCTCTAGTCAACCTAGGAGTCTTTAAGCATTAGCTAGCGCCCTAAGCCCAAATGATGATTAATCTTTCTTGTGTACATATAGATCATTCATTCTTTTCTAGAAAGGAACAGAGCCCTTATGCACATCATGAAACAGAAACCAAAGACTCTTGCATAACCCCCCCCCCCCCCCCCCCCCGCCGCACCAAGGAACAAGACCCCCTTGAACCAACTCCAGGAACTAGGATAGCTGGCACCATCAAGTCTGGACATATTTTTTAAAATGTTAGGGACCACTGTATTGCCTTTTCTGATGGACTGTCCTGAGCTCCTTTAAAAATCCCTGGGCCAGGTAGAAACCTGGGAGTTGGCCTTTGAACAAGAGTCTACCCTCTCCCTAGGTGGCAGGCCTCCTGAATAAAGCTCATATTCATTTCCAATCAAAATTCTTCTCTTGAGTATGGCTTTTCAAGCGATGGGCTGCTGAAATTGAGTCTTGGTAACACTCTGTGCTCTGAAGAGCTGAGCTCTTGGGCTTTGAGACACCCCACCACCACCTCCCCCTAGATCCTTCTCATTCTTGGACACCAGAGGAGCACTAATTAATTAGTTTGTGCAATCAGCCATAGGCACAATCTCTCAGCAATCTCTCACCACTCCTGACTGCCCATGCACAGATGCGGTCTACACCAGGACCAGGCCACTACTCTCAGGAAGGAGGGCACACATCTTCCATAGCTGAGGTCCATGTATATAGTATTCATGTGTCCCATATAGCAGACACAGGGGGTCTATACTATGGGACTGAAAGGTCTCATGCCTCAGCCATGCTTGTGCTCCTCCAGTGCCCTGAGTCTGACAGCTATCACTCCCACACAGGACAGATTCAGATGTGCTGACCTGCAGTGTTTTCTCCAGGTTCACCTGGGCACTGCCTGGACACAGCTAAGAGCCTCTCCCTATGATATTGGAGCCCTGCTCACACTCTCACCTGGGGATACAGCCTCAGTAGGAAACAAGCACAAGTCCACAGGCTTTGCACATACATGGAGGGAGAGGAAAAAACATCCCCTGGGATCTGGTAGGGAGTCTTCCTTCATACCACAGCAACCATTGCTGCCTCTTCCCAACACTGCAGGGCCCAAGTGCACACTGAGGTGCTCCTCCTCCATGGACTACAGCCTCATGCCCCAGCGTCCTCCTCAAGGCACAGACAGCCCCCTCCATCATCAAAGGGTTATGTTGGCATTGGTTTCCAACCCAGAGTGGCTCTCCACACGTGAGTTTCCACCACTTTAGCCTTGGGAACAGAACTGGGGGTGGGAGGGACCTAGTAAAACTTCCTTTTAATACCTGTGCCAGTGTGGCAGCTGAGGCTATGATGGATGGCCAAGAGGCCAGGCTGATGGCCATTACCATGTGGCTTGTGACCAGGGCCACATTGGAGTGGGAAGTAGTGGGCTAGGTGCCCAAGCACTCCACCCTCAAAATGTCACACAATCTGTGAGTGAAAAGAGACAGAAAGAGGGACTCAGATAAAAACAAGGACATTCCCTGAGACCAGACTAAGCCAATCTCTGTCCCCATCCTGGCCCCTCAACAGCCACTCCCTCCCCCACAACACTGACCCAGGCACAAAGGGACTTTAAATAACAGGCACTTTAAATAACAGGAACCAGGGTTTTAGGGTGCAACTAGAAAAAAAGAGAAGGATGATTCTTCATTTAGGAGAGGGGCTGAGAGTTGGAGGGTCTCCTTGCATTTTTATGTGTGCTAATTAGTTTGCAAATGTTATACACAATGCAGATGAACATCTATGGGCTTTACAGTTGCAACCTACTCCTAATGGTATTTATACACACACACTACCTATTTTATATACGTTTGGCTCCTCTGCTTCTCCCAGTACCTGAATTTCTGAACCACCCTTCCTCTTCTTTAAGAGCAAGTTTGGAGTTACAGAAAGTTGGCCAAGAAGGCTGAGCTACACAGCACAAGGAATGGCTTTCTGAGGACCAAGAAGTACTTCAAACCCTCTATGTCCAGATGTAGAGGAACAACCTCCCCCATCTCAACCTCACCCAGATCCACCCCAAACATGCTCCTCCTATCACGGTCCCTATCTCAAGGAAAGACCACCACGCACCTAGCCAGGGACGTGGGATCGCTCGCGACTCTTCCTTCTCCCTGAGTTAAGGATGGGACAAGGGACTCTGTTGCCCACATTAAAATGACAAAGTGCCTTTTTAAGGCACTAAAAGATGAAATTTTTTAGGGTCACATATACACAGGCATCAAAATGACTTCACAAATCAAAATGTCCTGCTTCCTCTCCCTTACATCCCCTACATGCTGCCCAGACAACCTCCTAAATAACTCTTGAGTCTAACCACTTTGCTCCATTCTCTAGCTGATGAGAGTAACTCTCAGCAAGATAACTGAGCTGCCTCCTTCCTATTTTCCCAGGCTCCAGAGTTAACTTCTCCCTTCCTCCTGCACTGGGGAGGCCCAAGAAGCAAATAGGATATGCCCACTACAGTTTCCCAGAGAGAAGTATTTGGAAACTGCTAAAAGGTGATAGAACAGTTAAGTACATGAAATCAACTACTTAAGTTGTGACCACAACAAAGTCATTTTTATTTTGTGATAGTGCTTTTGATAGAACATAAAAATAAAATTGTAGGAATAGCAAACACCCTCTTGAGGGGAAGAGACCACTTCTATCACCAATCAGCCTGTAGCCTAATGCCCCACCAACATTTTGGTTGACTGGGCTCTAATCTGTTCTTCAGCCAGGAGATCTTTAATTATGACTGGTTCGCAAAGTTGGTGCTCTGTGAATTCTGGTGGAATGAATGAGAGACAAAGAGGCGTGAACATGTAGACAGATTAGAATCATTGTCTCCAAAGGCATCTTTCTCCCAGGACAACTCTTTCAACCCTAGGATGTTATCGCAATTCAGTGTTGATACAAAGTTGCTAAATTTTTTGACCTCTAACCCCTCTGTAGCCAGATGAAGTTGTATAACTGGTTATCACCATTGGAATATAATTGTCCACGCTGAGGAAGTTAAGAGCATTTGTGCCTTTCCCACATGCCCTCCCCATCTGCTGGAAAGGCGATTGTTGGGCCACCTGAAGCCACATATATAAGATGGCAGAACCACTACGTTAGCAGGTCTGGATTCTGGAGTTACCTGATCGCAGATCTCCACACTGGACTATATGATACATAAATCTTTATCAGGTGAAGCACTGAGATCTGAGGTTTGTCCTTTGCAGCTATTATATATACCCTAACTAATACACGAATCAGGGGCACCTGGGTGGCTAAACCGATTAGGCATTCAACTTTGGCTCAGGTCATATCTCAGGGTTCATGGGTTCAAGTCCCACGTCAGGCTCTGCACTAATAGCTCAGATCCTGGAGCCTGCTTTAGGTTCTGTGTCTCCCTCTCTCTCTGCCCCTCTCCTGCTCTCACTCTGTATCTCTCTCTCTCTAAAAAATAAATAAACATTTAAAAAATAATAATACATGAATAAATGTAATGAGGCCACATCTGCAAGCAATGAGGCTGGAGTCACTGTAGAATGTGGACTTTGACAGCTGTGGATGGCAGAGGAGAGCAATTGGAAGTCAGAAATTTTTATTTGAATCTCATCTTAGCTTTGTGACTTTAGGCAAGTTATTTAATATTTCTGGGGCTTGGTTTCTTCAATGATACAAATTCATAGTATTAATATGACCCACTTCATAGTATTGGTTGTAAGGATCAGAGGAGTCCAAGAATATAAAAGTCCTTTGAAACCAGAGTTACAAATGTCACTGGCTATTTTCTAATAGGTGACACTTACTGCTTATTAAAAATCTGTTGAATAAATAAATATGAATGATGGAATGTGAATAAATGGGTGGATGAAGGCTCAGACTAGCATCTTGCTCCCCACTAATAAAAGAAGGCCAAAGCAATCTGAACACCATGAGATCAGAGTGGGTCTGTAGGTCTGTGGAGCAAAGCAGGAGCTGCAGGACCAGAGTATTAGTGAGAACCCTAAACCACCCTTCGACCCAGTGCAAGGAAAATGGAGCCAAAAAACTAAGAGGACAAAAGAAAATGAGTCAGGAGCCCTAAAGAAAAGTCCAAAAGAATCATGCTTTGACCTAAAACTAATGTTTTCCCTACTGTTATGGACTGGATATTTGTGTCCACCAAAAATTTATATATTGAAGCCCTAAAGCACAATATGATGGGATTTGGAGATGGGTCTTTTGGGAGGCAATCAGGGTGAGATGAGGTCATGAGAGTGGGACCCTCATGATGGAATTGGTGACC
This sequence comes from Acinonyx jubatus, assembly GCF_027475565.1. Classification (NCBI taxonomy): domain Eukaryota; kingdom Metazoa; phylum Chordata; class Mammalia; order Carnivora; family Felidae; genus Acinonyx; species Acinonyx jubatus. The sequence continues at coordinate 53,893,002 of NC_069387.1, forward strand.
TTGCAAGTAGAGACCAGAGATGTGAGGACATGTAAGGACACGCTGAGAAATCAGCTTTCAACAAGGCAGGAAGAGAGTCCTTATTAGGAACGAAATCAACCAGGACCTTGATCTTGGACTTCCTTCCTAACATCTAGAAATGTGAGAAATAAATTGTTTGTGCCACACAGCCTATGATATTTTGTTATCGCAGCCTGAGAAGACTATAATACCTGATTTCCACAGAATCCCCAGTTTGGAAACACTAGTAATGGCCTGCAATATCTGATACTCCAGCTGCTTCTGTATGTTTGTAAGGCACCCAGCAGAGTGCCTGGCACATGGCAGACACTCAGTAAACACTAGCCATTAAGATTTTCTGAGTTAGTTTCTTGTTATATTGGAAAAGATATGGGTCTCATAATAAGATTGTTCCAAGAGACCTTGAGCAAGTTACTCTTAGAATTTACATTACTTCTTCTGTAAAATTTGCTAGCACTTTGTGTGGTTGTTGTAATGATTCTGTATACGAAAGTGCCCTCTGTATATGAAAGTGCCTCAGTGTGAAGCACTGAGTGAAGCACTCAGCTAGTGGTAGCTCCTTAAAGCCTTCCAAGAGTCCAGGACCAGCATCCATTCAATATTTATTAGGTATCAGGCACTGGGCTAGATTAAGCAATACTGAAGTCAGGACATTTGAAAAATTTCTTATTTATTTATTTATTTTTTATTTTCGTAGACAGAAAGAAAGCAGAGGAGAGGGGCAGAGGGAGAGAGAGATGGAAAGAAATAGAGAGAAGAGAGGAGAGAGTGAATCTTAAGCAGGCTCCACACTCCACACAGAGCCCGATGCAGGGCTGATCCCATGACCCTGACTGAGATCATGACCTGAGTCAAAATCAAGAGTCGGATGTTCAACTGACTGAGCCACCCAGATGCCCTCGGAGTCAGGACTTTTACAAAAGAGAAAAGAGACTTTAAACTTCAGGAAGATAGGATTCATTTTGCAGCAGCTCCTTCCTCTAGAGAGGAAGCCTCTCAAGAGAATTTCAAAGTCACGTCAACCTTCTCTCTGACATAGTCAGGAGTTAGCTTGTATTCTGACAACACCAACCGTCCCAAGATCTCACAATCTCACTCAGTAAGTATTCTTCAGTCCTTGTATCTGTCACTTCCACTGGTCTTCATGGTATTATGGTATTATTCCCCTTGTTAAAAAAACTGTCAGTGACTAACTTCCTATTCCTGATGGCAATCAAGTCCAACCTTCTAACCTGACATATAGGTTAGGAAAACATTAACTACTATAAAACATACAGCCCAAAATTTTAGAGTGGTAACAAACAGAAATGGATTATTGGTCAAGCGAAGTCCAAAACACATGACCCTGATTAACAAGCAGTCCTCTGCCAGGTAGCGATTCAGAGAACTATGTTCCTTCTGATCTATGGCCCTACCATCTTTAACATTTGGCCTTCAAGGTCAGTGTGCTTAAGGTCATATGAATCAAACCACAAAGGAAGGAACTGCTACCACAGCTAAGAGTTCCCCATCCTCTAAATAGTAGGTAGCGATGATGGAGTCAGGCAGCCCTGGTGGAGATCTACCATCTCATACCTTTGACACTTTAGAACAGTTCCATAACCATTCTAGGCTTTAGTTTCTTCATCTGTAAAGTGTGAGCAACAATACTACCTATCCCACAGCCTGTAGTGTAAAGCAAACAGGAGAGTGCCCTGCAAACACATCCTGCCCCTTTTAAGGCATTATGCAGAAGGTATTAGCGCCCTAACCCCTCCCCCGATCAAGACTTTTGTTTCATATTTGATGAATGTTTCCAACTGTTATGGATTTTATTTGTGGGCAGTATTTGAGGTTCCCCAGGCTTAGATCTTTAGGGACAATTCGTCCCCACTTAGAAAGTCAGAAGATTTGTATTTGGAGAAAACATGGACAAATTTTAACTAGGGGTTTTTCAGAGATGAAATCCCAAAGAAACCCCTTGTTCTCAATCTAGTACTTATTTTGGAGGAACAAGTTGCTTCTTTTAAGTCTGGAGGTGGCCCACCTTTCCTTCTCTGCTGAGTTTCTGTTGTCTTTTGAAGTTTCTACCTGACCCCCTGACTTCAGCCTGGCTTGGGCGTGTGATATTTGGGGGTGTGCACACGACTAGTGGCCATGGCTGATTGGACACTGTCCACTGTGGTTGACAGAGGATGAAGATTAGTAGGCTGGAAAGGAGCGATGAGAAGGGCAATGTCACAGCTCTGGGCTGAGGAGTTCTCCTGATTGTTGTCGTTCCTCACCCAACCCCATATTTCTCAATTAACTCTCCCCACCTAACTTGGAACACCTTTTTCTCTCAATCCCATCTTATAGTATGCCTCCAACTACCTATCCAGGCACTTAGAATTGAGGCTAAATGGGGCAGAGAGAAAATGGGGAGAGAAATACTAGAGCTGGGTTCACATATAGTCACACCAGCAGGTTTTTAGTCCTGTTCTTGGCAAGACCTGAAAAAAAGAATAAGTTCTTTTTGAACTATCTCTCCTTTCTCTCCACAATATATATATACATTTCCCCTTCTCAGGACCCCTTACTTCCCACTTTCCAGTCTATCCCCTACCAGGGGATGGGACTTTCCTGGCTCCAGGTTCCCAAATTCCATCTCCCCACACCACCATGTCCTATTGAATGTTTCACTCCACTCTTGAAGCAGCCACCTCCAGAATTCTCGACATCCTGGAGTAACAAAGTTGAGAGATAAAACCTTTCCTTGTATCTCCCTTTCCCTTTGCGTCTTGAATAAGAGCAGAAGCCTTTTTTTTCCCTTCAATTCATGGGGTAGACAATTCATAGAGGGGAGAGAACTGAGACTTCAGGGGCCTGAGGATAGGGCTGTTGGTTCCCCCAGCCATTTTCCAGCTCTGAAGACTCAGCCATTACTTTCAGAGATTAGTTGTTGATTTCAGGTGTTGTAAGTAACTCCTTGATACATGTGGAGTTTTCCTCAGAATGAGCAGGCCCCACACTTCAATAGGATTTTTCAAGAACCAAATGATGTTGGGGGTGGGGGATGGGATGGGAAGCTGGAGGCTGAAGAATTTGGAATGCTCAAGTATGTTAGGAGGTAGAAAAGGAGGGACTGAGGGGACAGAGCCTGGGATATGGAGACTTAGTCAATGACACTGTGAAAAGGGAGCAGAAATGAGAGAGAGCTTAGCTCTAGGAAGAGCCTATGACTCAGAGAGGGTACAGTGTGAGACAGGATGGGGACTGACTTAGAAGGTCAGGCCTATGTCCAAAGACTAAGAATCACACCTCTACAGGGTCCTGTAATCCTTAGGGGCTGGAAACCAGATATGACTTCATCTCCAGGTGCAGTGGCAGGGACTATGGGTGGGTGGAGATGGAGTTGGGAAGAAGCAGAGATGGACTGGAGAGATTTTGGGGTATTAACCCTTTGTTTCACAGGGGGCAGATATCTGAGGGCAGGATGGAAGAGTCATCACTAAGCCTGTCACCATCCTGGGGTGGAGTCAGCTTTCTTAATGTAGCCCCAACATACATCTCCTACATCAAGGTGAAATGTCTCTATACTCTTCCCCCAGGCACCGTGTCCAGTGCCAGTGACTAGATAGGCATCTACAAGATATGTCTGGAACACTTTTGGCTCAGATTTATGGATCATGGGTTGATTGGAATTGGGGGAATGACTCAGTTCTTGGGTTCTCAACCTCATGTTGGTAAAGAAGGGAGAAAAATGTCACAAATGACAGAGGCCATCTGTGTAAGCAAAACTCATCTTCTCCTGATCTTAGCCTTGCTCTCTCATGGCACATTAGTGTCCCTCCACTTTCCCTGTCTGTCATCATTCTTGAAACTGTAACAGCATCCTCTCTCCCCATTCAAATCCCTCAGCCCTTTCTGCCATACCCAGGTGGTAGTTCCATCACCATAGCCCTCTACCACTGTGGGCTTTCACAGGTGGAGACTGCATGTGTTCAAGATTACCCCATGTTTGTGTGGACTTCATTGCCTGAAAGTGCAACTGATTGCTCCCTGGTCCATGCCAGGGTCCAGTTCTAAGGTACAGGGAAGATGGAAAACCAGGAGGGAAGAGACAAGGGGATAGAGACTTGGAGGAAGGTATGGGATCAGAAACAAAAGTTAAGCACAGAGGACAAGGAAAAATAAGTGCAAATAAATAAGAACTCTAGCGTTCAGCAGACATAGAATCCACAGGGCTAAGCAGAATCAGGGGCTTAGAGATAACAGGAACTGTGGAAGGTCACTAGTCCTGCCTCCTACCAAAACAAAGGAGGAAGTCCTTTTAGGGAACCACGGGTAGGGAAGAGGTGTCCTAGATTGAGAAGAAGGCAGTCATTAGATTCTGAAGGACCTGGGTTCAAATCTCAGTTCTAATACTTACAAGTTGTTTGACCTTGGACAAATTACTTGATCTCTCTGTGTCTGTTATCTTAACAGTAACAGGGGATGCCTGACTTACAGGGACAATATGAGGTTTAAAGGGACGCAGATAAAGAGTTAGTATATGCCTGCTACATGGTGGGTCCTCAGTAAGTGCTAGCTATTATTATTATTATTATTATACAGGAGGGTAGGTTTGGGAAAGAGAGGAAGGTTGGGGCTAGACAGAAAGGATGGAGAAGAGCATCCCAGGGAACAGAAATAGCCTGTGGGAGGTGGAGAGGAAAGTAAACAGTATATGGAACAGGGAACAAGGGAATGGAGCCAAGGACAGTGGGTGATAAAACACATCAAGGGGAAAGGGGAACTGCCAAACAAGCACTTGAGGGCCTGGGATCATTTTGGGGTCCTGGGTCCATTCCTCTTTCCACATCCGGCTACCTGTCCAGTCCCACAGCCCAGCTCTACTTGTTCCGATATGTGAAACCCCAGGGTCAGCTGTGTCGGCAGAGCCCCCCGTTTCCATTTCTGAAAGCCAAAGCCCATGGTGAACTGATGACCCAGAGGGAGCCTGTAGGTGACACTGACATCCTGACAGTTATCCCCAAGGCCTCTGTGCTGCCAGTGAGAACAGAACAACAGAGCTGCTCCTGGACAAGGAAGTGGGAGAACAGCATGGCAAGGACCCCTTCTCACTTTACCCTCTGCTCAGCTATGTCCTCAACTGAGAACCTCACTGGGAGTTACACATTAAGAAAGTCTCCATCTAACACAGACAGAAACATGGAAACAGGAAAGTAAGCCACCCACAGGCCAATGTCACTCAAGATTTCATAACTGCTTTTCAAGCATTCCTTCTCCCACGTGTGATGTCCTTTCCTAGGCTCTAGAGGAAGATAAAAGGGTGGAGGGAGGCCACTCCAGAGGAAGGGGAGGGTGAGGCACGCTTCCAGGACAGGTGGGAAGTGAGAGCAGATAGTAGGGCCCCAGACCTGCACCATCCAATACTGGAGGGGCTGCCCACAGGTGGTTCTTGAGGGCTTGAAATGTGACTGGCCCAAACTGAGATGTGTTGTGTGGATATAATACACAAAATATTTTGAAAACTTCATATTTTAAAAAATGCAAAATGTTTTAATGATTTTTACATAGATTACATTTTGAAATTATAACATTTTGGATTGACTAGGTAAAATATCATTAAAATGAATTTCACCTGTTTCTTATTACTTTTTATAAGTGTGTACTAGAAAAATTTAAATTTATATGTGGCCTGTATTCTTATTCTGTAGGGAAGAATTAGAGAGTGGGCACAGATGTTGGCAAGGACTTCCTGAAGGAAAAGAAGGGACAAGGACAGGTGGGGACAACATCCATTCCCCAGACAAGAGAACAGACTTGAGGAAGGCTCAGGAGGTAACAATGAGTAACTTGCCTGTGATGTAGGTAATTTCTTACCTTCTAGAACCCTCTAAACACATGGAACCAACACAAGAATAGGAAGAAAATCTTTACATCTTACATAAGCCTGAGATGTACGAGCTCCTACCCTGTGTTCTGTTTTTACATTTTTCCGTTACTCTCGTTACAATTACCTCTCATCAACTCAGGCTAAGAGATAACTTTACAAATGAGAACAGAGACTCAGAGAAGTTAAGTAAAGCATTCAAGGTGACATAGCTAGTAAGAATTGTATTGGAGATTTAAACTCATATATCTGACTCAAGAATAGATTGAGGAAAATTAGGGGAGCCATCCCTTTTGTCTGTATGGATTGAGAAAGATTTCTTCCAAGAGTGTCAGAGCTGGTGCATGAGATTGGTGGTGGGCAGGATTTAGTAGTGCAACCAAGCCTCCCCTTACTCACCTCTGTATAGCCTGTACTGATGCAACTTCCCAGTCCCAGAATGCATCAGCAGCAGCAGAGTGATGGGGATGGGACCTGAATGGGTGCTTCACAAGCACAAGCATAAACACCTCCTCATCCTGCCCCCTATTGTATACCAGCTGGATGAGAACTAGCATGAGAGGAAGGACCCTTGCATGTGAAGCTACAGCTGGAGTGTCCAGTGACCAAGCTGAGGAGCCAAGTACAGGGGCTCCAGAAGACCCTGGCAGCCACCAGGCAGGAGCACACAGAGCTGAGAATAGCCCTGCAAGGGGAGTTGGGCCAGGTGGGTGATGGTGCCTGGCTGCTCACCCAGGACTCAAAATCTGAACTCCATTAAAAGGGAAAGGGAAGATGTTCATGAGCATAAGACGGTTCTGGCATAAGGGCACCTGGGTGGCCCATTGATTAAATGACCAACTTCAGCTCAGGTCATGATCTCACGGTTCATGGGTTCGAGCCCCGTGTTTGCCTCTGTGCTGACAGCTTGGAGCCTGGAGCCTGCTTTGGATTCTGTGTCTCCCTTGTTCTCTGTCCCTTCCCCGCTCATGCACTCGATCTCTCTCTCTTTCTCTCTCTCTCTCTCTTTCTCTGTCAAAAATAAATAAGCATTAAAAAATTTTTAAATAGCTTTTAAAGGGCAACAAGCAGAATTAAACTTGATATCACAGGAGACACCTCCCAAATCTAATGAGACTCAGTTCTTTGAGCACAGGAGGGCTGAGGTAGGGTGGAGATGGCTGTATTCACCAGTAAGGGAATGTTACCTTCCAGTGTCTTTTTGAAGGAAGGTGACAGAGAAGGGGGTGAGAACAGTCAAACTCTGGTATGCTCTACCGAAGCCCGTGTTCCATTTTTTGAGAGATAGTCTCAAACTCTCTCTTGTGAGAGAAGCTTCATTCCAGGGACTTTCTCAGTTTCATAGGTAGCTCATGGAAGAGAAGGATACCCTGAGCTGGCAACAAGGAGGCCATAAGGCATGCATCCTGGAGCTGGAAAGTGACATCTTGGCCATCAGTGACAAAGTGCTGACAGAGAAGGTACAGCTGGAAAGGTGAGGGTACCTTCTCTACCCCCATCACTTCCCTTCATTTGCTGTTACCTCCAAACTCCAGCCTCCTGTTTCAGGCAGGTGAACCTGCTCTGTATTCTTATTTGTTTTTTTCCCTTTTTTACCCTCACTCAGGGTATTCCAATTACTGGGGATATTTTCCCTTGCCTAGCTCTCGTCCATTTTTCCTAAGCCTATTCTATGTTACTCACCTTGAGAAGTAATCATTGTTACCACTTATGGTGCAGCAAAGGCTAAACAGGAGCTAGGAGCAGAGGATTTGGAAGAAGAGAATAAATAAAACAGCACAAGAGAGGATGGATTTCAAATATGACCACAGCAAAGAAGACCAGACTCCTTTCTCACTGTTAGGAAATGTGAGAACTGGTGACCCAGGAATGTTATGGAATCTCTCCTCTGAAAAAAAGTATAAATCATAGAATCTGAGCAGCAGGAAGAGTGTAAGATATTTAAGAGGGTATGTGAGAGAGGATCGGTACCTCAGAAGGCAGCTTCTTTCAATAGCAGATAGCTATCATTTTTGTATCTCTTATATTGAACAAAACCCCTCCATCTTATGACTGTCTTCCATTGGTCCTGGTTTAGAACTCTGGAGCCACACAAATTAATTTCTTTCCTTTACTGGAAAACTATTATTTCTATCAAATAGCACAAATATTGACCTCTTCCCATGCCTGTCCTTCAAATTTTCTCCAGGAGAAATCATACTAGTTCTTTCTTTCATTGAATAACATAGTCAGGGAAGGACATTCTAGGAAAGAGACATTCTACCCAAGGCCCAGAGTAAACAGTGAGTTGCTCTCTGAGGCTTCTTCAGTGCAGGATATGCTAGTTTTGCCCCAAGGAAATACTATTGTGAGGTAAGAATAGTTTTAACAATTATTAACGGTTAAACAACAAAAGAATTTTGTGATGTAAAAATTATATCAAATTCAAATCCCAGGGTTCATAAATAAAGTTTTATTGGAACAGCCATGCTTATCCTTGTACATGTTGTCTGTCGCTGCTTTCACACTACAGTGGCAGAATTGAGGAGTTGCCACAGAATCCACATGGCCTGTCTAAAATATTGACTGTCAGCCCCTTTACAGAAAAAGTCTGCCAACTTCTGACCTAGATCCAAAGTTTATAATCAATAACAGCTGCCTCTTGTCTAGAAAAGATTAGATTCTGATCTCTTAATTGAGTGAAAACAACTAGGAAGCCATCTTAATTGAGTGAAAACAACTTGGAAGCAATCAGCAGAAACTTTCTTAAAGTGATACCTAGAGAGAAAAGAAAAACTGTTTCTAGATTGTGCTCTAGAACGAGGAATCTTGGGTACTCAGGGTTTACAACAGGATCACCTTCATCTGGGGATTTGAGCATCGCATCCCAGAGACAAGTGGAGGTCTGGGCACAGAGGAGCACCAGTAGAAGAGCTCAAGACAGAAGTCCGAGTCCTTCATTTCTTCTGTGGTGACCAACTGGTTACCTGACATTCATGTCCCCACACACCAGATGAGGGACATGGTGAAGGCCCTGACTCAAGAACAGGAGAAGCTCCTTGTCGACGGAAAGACGTGCAAACAGACAAGGAACAAAGCAGGGTAAGGGCTCAGAGTCAGTTTGCTTTCTCAATTGTTCTTCCAGTGTCTGTTGAGTCCCTTCTGCGTGCTGGGCACCAAATGGGATGTAAATATAAAGAGGGCATTGTGTATGTTCTCCTAGGAAACATAAAATGTTTATCTAAATAGGGATTAGTCAAAGTGGAATATATTAAGCATCACTAGAGAAGAAGGAAATGTTATCATTCTCCACAGAGGTGGACGAGAGCACATCTCCTTGGGAACATCAGGAAGGGCCTTTAAAAAGGGGCATAAACTAGCAGTGCATTTTCAAACCTTTTTAGCAGCAAAACTCTCCTCCCCACCCCCTAGTAAACCTATGTGGAACCTCACTGATTAAATACAAGCAATATTTTATTGATATAAATTATTTTGATAAATCCAAATGTATAATGTTGACCTATAAAGTAGCAAAAGTAATCAGGTAATTCTGATGAATGCCAAACTGTGAAATTACTCAACAAATGTTTATTCAGCCCACTTTGGTATTTCTTGATACTTTAGTGGTCAGAATTGCAAGAACATCTGGAAGAGGTTTATAGCTTCTAACTTGTATTTTGTTTGCGTATGCACACAGTTTATTTTTTCGTCTAGCCTATAAACTATCTGACAAGGCTGTATGAGTCATCTCTGTAATTGCCACATTATTTAAGCCATTTATCGAACACAACAGACATTCAATATATGTTATTAAATAAATGTATTCAGACGTGCCAGACATGGTAGGGATCTGGCTAAAGACCATGGGGGAGAGTTTTCTCACAGATTTGGGACCTGATTGGGGCTGGGGTGTTGAGGAGACGCCCCTCTGGTTTGACATATATAACGCCTTTCCCCCACTGAGAGAGTTGGTCTTCCAAAGGCCCTGCTTGCAATATGACAAAGCCAAAGCTGCAATCCAGAACACGTTGTACCCCAAAGATTGGATTAGAGTGAAATTTTATTCAGCCATTAATCTGGTCAGAAAGCTTTTGATCTGTTCAATCCAAACTTCAAGTCTACCTGTCAACAGTTTGTAGAGAAGTACATTGAACTATGGAAACTCGGAGAAACAGATAAAGAGAAGATATTTGTGGAAACAGAGAAAGTTTTATCAACAGAAGGTGTCATTTTAAGACAAGTAGGAGAAGCAAGGACTCAAAAGGAAGATAGTCATGTTTCCTGCGAATCTGAACCCACAGGTGCCAAACCTCAAACAGTATTGGGGTGGGAGGGTGGTAACAGCCTCTGGAAGAAGCTCCATAAGCCCACCATTTGGAAGAATCTGAATAACAGTCAAAGGGTCTCTCACCTCCCCGAAGAACAGGTATACCATGCATATTGACATCCAAACTGTAGCCACTAGATGAATGTTGAACTGTTTTTAACAGCTGAACTATGTCAATGTCTCTTGATCTCTAAGGCATTATGTTTGCCTTCTTTTAGTTCCTATTTCTAGGTTGTCATAAAGCTCAGTTTCATGGTTTGAATGAACTTTTATGTTATGACAGTATTAAATAAAGAATTCCCTGGTTGCTTGTAAAGTAAGTTTACTTTAAAATTGTAAATAGCACAAGGAAAACCTTATCAGTATGGTTTGATGGGACTCATTCTGTGTAGGTTTGCTTGGATTTTTGTGTTAACATGTGGGTTGGTTCTATTTAATCCTCTGGTATCTCTCTCGTTTCTGGATCCTTCAGGCTTTTACTTGTGCATTACGGTATGTCCCCTGGGCCAGCTCTTTCTGTCTGCAGATCATCGTTACATTTTGCTATAGAATTATTGATCTTCAACTTGAGCAGCCAAGCTGACTTGTGCTTTGAGGTAAGAGTGAGAGCCTATCATTGATGATAGACAAAGGTCAAAGCTATAACTTTACTCTCATAGATTGAGTATGCTGGAGATGATTAGCATAGGCCGAGCATAGTAGTTTGCTCAGTAAAGATTTGAATGAATAAGTGATTACATCCAGTTAAAGACTGAATGCAGATGACGTCTCTATTGATAACTGGATTGCCAACATGGAGCCAGTTAATTTAGATGCCGTTCTCCACCAGCATCCACCTGCCTCCCTGGTGTTGAGATGTGCTTACAAGACCTTACTAACTGTTCTGCTTTCTTCATTTTGATATCTTATACTGAATAAATGAAACATTCCTCTGAAAAAAACATAAATGTATTCTATGAATAATGAACAAAAATGAATAAGTGAACTTTAATATAAAGCTATGATTTAATACAGTGTGATAAAGTTGATAGGGTGTGGCAGCTTATACCCCTTGTAAAACAGGGATAATAATTGTAGGTATTTATCAAAGAGTAGAAATAAAATATGCAAAGTAAGTGGTCATCTTGGGTGTTCAGTCAGTGATAGCTGTCATAGCTATGGTAACTGTACACAAACAAAGGAATGATATGGTATGATAGTGGGTAATTTTGTTATTGATAGCAAGTAAAAAGGATATAAAAAGAGGCGGGTGGGGAGGTAAAGGTAGGTAACAAAGGTGAGCTGAAAACAATGTGGAGAAAACTTAAAAAAAAAAACAAAAAGGAAATAGAATAATGACAATAATCTACCCAAATCCTAAATAGGATTTGTATCACAAGATACCTTTCCTGCTCCAATAACCAATGATGCAAAGGCATTTGTCCTGCACAACCACCAGAACCATCCAAGATGCAGGTTCTGAAAATCCATCCTCTGTGATGTGAAAAACATTCCTTTTGTTAGTTAGAACAAAGGTCATGATCAGTAAGAAGTGGCACACAAGTCCTAACAAGGAAATCACAGACTGTATAGAAAAAGCACATCTGGTAGAGTTTACCTGGGTTGGAAGTAGGTTAGAAGAGCAGAAGCAAATTCTCAAACTTTTAAAGGATGGAATTTAAGTAGCCAGAAATGTCACCACGTATTTTAGAAAAAAAAAAAAAACTACATAAAAATAGATTCAATACTTTGAAACCAAAGATTACCTTTATTAAAAGGAAAATTAATTTCATCAAAAAATTATAGTAAAATTCTTTTTCCATCTTCATTTTGATTATCCTATAAACATGTGAATATGGGACCTATGTAACTGAATTGCTGAAATAATTAGTGTGAGCTTACCCGAGGGCTGGAGGCCTGTGGCCCCACACACATATAACTATGATAAAACTAGTTGTGATAATGGACTTTATTTTATTGAATACATGCCTCCACTTTCAGAAATATGAATGATATGAATAAGCAACAGGACTAGCCAAACTCCTACCCTAATTAACCCCCATACTTTCTATGACTTGAAATCCATAATTTTGCATTTTAAAGTGTTTTTAGTTCAAAAGTCCCTCAACAAAAGATAAATCCCTCTTGATAGGGAAATCCTGACCATCAACTAACACCCTACTTGAAGTATGATACCAGCTAGCTAATAACAAACCCTCAGAGAATGGAGTAGGCACCTAAAGACAAGAAAAAAGGTGGGCTGAGGGGAGGGAAGAGGGGGAGGGCTTGAGCTGCAAAGAAGAGAAAAGAGAAGAAGCAAGAGGAAAAGACATAAAAGGGTCCTGGTTACCTTACAGTTTCTCTGGTCAGGCTTTGGGACCTACACTCATTTGTAACCATTTTTTTGCACAGAGTTAGGCACGATCAGTATTGAAAGCACAGATTCTACTCCGGTTATAAAGGCCTTAAATGTTAGCCTGGATCAGTGGGGTAGAGAAGGCTGACAGGACAAAACAGGGAAAAGAGCAAGACAACAGAAACCATTTGTTTCTCTGAAGCTTCCTCAGGCTTCCTCAGACAGTATTGGATCCTGGGGAACCCTTTTTCAAAGTCCCCCACCTACAAAAACAGAACTGGAAAGACACCTTGAAACAGAATCAAATTCTTTGAGTACCAGGACATTTGAAGTCAGTTTCTGGAGTTTTCTTTGAATTTGAATTTTAATTAGTAGATATCTAAACCCAGGAGATATTGTCTAAACATGTTTAACCTCCTTAATACCAAAGTAAAATCAAGCATTTAAAGGATGTCCTATCATTATGTTGAAAAACAAAAACTCACCAGGTCTCTGGAAGCTACTACAGTGAGGCTGCTGGTGTGGTGGGAAGGATAGGTTTTGGAATCACGCTGATCTTTGTTAGGATCCTGGTGCTTTTCAGAATTTTGAGTACACTTCTTAATTTCTTTAACCTCAATTTCCTCATTTACATATGAAAAAGATAATATCTGTTCTGCAGAGATGAAAGGATAGAGATAATACACGGAAAGCACTTAGTTTATAATTATATCTGGATAGAGGCACCTGGGTGGCTTAGTTGGTTGGGCGTCCGACTTTAGCCCAGGTCATGATCTCACAGTTCATGGGTTCAAGCCCCACTTCAGGCTCTGTGGTAACAGCTCAGAACCTGGAGCCTGCTTTGAATTCTGTGTCTCCCTCTCTCTCTGCCCCTTCCCTACTCACGTTCTGTCTCTCAAAAAAAAATAAACATTGAAAAAATTTTTAAAAATAATTATACCTGGATATACTACCTTTAGCAACTTTGAGCTATGATTATTATTAGCTCAATTCCAGGATACAGCCTTGACCAGAGCATGAGGTATTAAACACTGCTACAGCTTCACTCTGTTCACGTTTGGCTGCACTTTGATTCTAAGATTTCCAAGTAAAAAAATAAGAAAAGAGTAAATTCAAGTCAGGATGCTCAGGAGATCCTAACAGCTACAACTGAGAAAAGCTGCGAGTGTAGGATTGGTCTTCTAGAGCCTATTCGAATATAGAGAAGACCCGTTTGTTCTTCATCATCATGAACACCCTCATACAACAATCTAACGAACGCTTGACTGTGGCTGTTTTAGCACATCATGTGCTGAGGTACTTAACCATCCTTTACGTCTACACATCTCTAGTACATGCTGCCCTTTTGGTATACTTGCGTTTAAGAGCAGAATCACCTAAAATGGATAATGTGCGGCTCTACCAAATGAGCTTAGTCACTGTGACCAGTAATCTGAGCTAAATTGTTTTTCCAACTGTAATACAGGAAAGCATCAGGACAAAATGTTTACATATCTAAAAATTGTTATATCAATACAGTTACACTTTATTGCAAGTTTTATCTGGAACTTTGCCTCAGAAAACCTTAGGTATCATGACCTACACACCTCTTTTTCTAGCCTTTTCTAGAAATCTATATTTAAAACTTAATTTAGCTGATAGAAATACACATAAACGTGACCACAATTACCAGATGCAGATGAGACTTATTAACAGATTAAGATCCACTGTTGACTTAAGAGGTTAGCAAATGATCCATGTCCCAGCTGGAAAATAGAAACTTGGAATACAGTGTATCCTCTGCCCTTTCGTTATGTATGTAAACAATTTATTCTGTTCAGGTAAATATAGCAAAAGACAGCATAGAAAGATCAAAGATATGTTCTCTATTTCTGACATTGTAGCTTATTAAGTAGTCCTACCACTTAGCCCCATTTACATGGGTTTTAACACCAAAACTCACAGCATAAACAATAAGAATGCATAAACTACAAATGATGTATCACTAGCAAATGAAGGAAACATCACACTCATGTAGAAATAAAAGAAAGAAAATGTATCAAAAAAGAATCAGGACTTCTTCAAAATGAGGTGTTTCTGGTGGGCTTTTCAAATTCCTATTTCACTGGATGTTTTCCCATTTGAGAATGCAAGTAAATTATACATTTTCACTGGATCACCATATAATATTCTCATAAAAGTTGATGAAATCACAGATTGTTACTGTCAAAGATTTCTAATTTGTAAGACAAAAATGTTGGTGAGCCAAACCAATGCAGAACCCGGTCTACATTCTCCTCTCCTGTTCTTTTCCTGCACTAGCAATACAATGCAATTTACATCACATATTTAGATGACATTTTATAACACCCAAGCTCCCACTGCCACATCTGAATTAATTCTAATTTTTAAACCCAAGTAACCTAAATACCTCGGATTTTCCAGAACTGCCAAGGGACCATCTAAGCAGATCTTCTCAGGCTTTCTAGAATTGACTCAAATAGGAGATATCTAAATCTTCTTGCTGGATCCTGAAAATATCAGACATCCACATGGCATGTAATGAAAAATGAGATGAATGGTGTAAAGTACCTGTCAGAAAGCCTGACACATTATAAGTTTCAATAATTGGTATCTCTTGCTGCCTCTGTTGCTAGACAAAATGACTAAAAAGCTGCCAAACTTGAGCTTCATCTTATCCTGTTCTGCCTCTGAATAGCTGTATTTAGTAACTTTTTTTAAGTAATGTCTACACCAACATGGGGCTTGAACTCATGACCCCGAGATCAGGAGTGGCATGTTTTACCAACTGAGCCAGCCAGGCGCCCCTGTAGTAAGTAACTCTTAAGACATTTTCTACTTGCTGTCCTCATTTCAGATATAGGACATGGAATCCTATTTATATCCTGTCTTTCAAGAAATAAATGGCTATTTGGAGATTTAAAATACTATATACATTTGGAACTCCTGGGTGGCTCAGTCAGTTAAGTGTCCGACTTCGGTTCAGGTCATGATCTTGCAGTTTATGAGTTTGAGCCCTACGTCAGGCTCTGTGCTGACAGCTTAGAGCCTGGAGCCTGCTTTGGATTCTGTGTCTCCCTCTCTCTCTGCCCCTCCCCCACTCGTTCTCTCTCTCTTTCTCTCTCTCTCTCTCTTCCAAAAAAATAAACATTAAAAATATATTAAAATACTATGTAAATTTCTAAAATTATTACCATTATTATAAATGATAAATTCTACTTTTAAAAATCTCCCTTTTTAACGTGGCCCAGATTTGATTCACATGCTTTGACTGTCCTCACCAATCCCCTATCCTGTGACATTGATGACCTACTTTCAAAGCTAAATCTATTCCCATGATTCATAAAGATGTCTTTAGGCTAAATGGTAAAATATTATGTATGTGTAGAAAATACTTCAGTAGAGCAACTAGCAACAGTATACTAAAGTAAGGGGAAGGTTGAAAGCAGGCAAATATATAATCCTGGTGTCTTTCTGAGAAGGCCAACGTTTACTGAAAGGAATATGTTGTTAAGAAAAGACTTTAAAGTTTAAATAATCCACCCTTGTGCTCCTGACCAGTATTTACATTAGAAATTGATCACAAGTACAAGCCCCTTAAACAAATGGTCTTTATGATACCAGAGAAAAAGCCTTATTCTTCTCCCTCCACTGCCTATAAAATTTATTTTATGGGGCCAGTTCTTCTCCTAATACAAAACGGAATTTCAGGTCACACTACTTTCTGTTAACTTTCAAAAGAAAAGAAAAAAAAAAGCCCTCTGGTCGCGTTAGTCCCACAAAAAGGACTTTGGACTTAATTTAAACTGAAGCTTCTTTCATCCCACTACAACATATCCAAATCCTCCAGTTGGGAAGAAGGGTCCTGGTTGTGTCTCTATGTGCTGCACCAACTTCTCCTGGCCTCTCTCCCCAGCCCCACTCCAAATTTCCCCCGACAGCTGAGGAAGGCTGCTTCTGTGTCCTCCAGAGTTGAAACTTGCAGGGGGTAGCTAAGGAGGCAGGAAATGTCATTTTTTCTTTCTCTGGCCTAGAGAATAATTTAAAACAGACTCTCCTGGCCATTTCTGTGGGTCTTTGGACATGCTACCCTTCATTTGTGATCTCTAACGTGCAGTATCTTCGGTGGGGTAAATGCACTTCATCTGACTAGTCACACACAAGTTTTCCTTCAAATTTTTACATGCATGACACACTTTTAGCCTCTCTACTCAGGTCTCGTCACTGCTTCATATAATCCAATCAGTCAGAAGTAAGACAGACCCAAACCAGTGCCAGTGGACCCACCCTTGACTGGGATGTTGCTCCTTTTCAAATGTAGCCCTTGTTTCCTTCCACCTCCAGGCAGGAGGATCCACCCATGCTCTTTGCCTTCTAGACCTTTTAGCACGAATCAGACAACAGTCCCTGCATCCTCCAAACTGCAGAGGACAAATATAAAGTGCTCTCAGAAAACCTCAAAAAGTCATGCTCACTAAGCTTGAGGTTGGTCAAAACAATGTCTTACTCTGCCCTGAAACTGAAAAGGATTGTGGGCACCTGCCATAGGAGATGCTAAAACCTTCTGTAGCACTAATGTGATTCAAAAAGAAAGTCATGAGCAAAAAAGCAGGCAAACAAGTCACTGGTACAAAACTGAGTCCATTACTAGATCCAGTAAAAATGAAAATGTAGTATATGATAAATACTTCAATTATAGTTTATTAGGAAAAAATGCAGCTTATTTAAAAATGATACTGATATCATAATCAGATCTCATCTGGAAAGAAAATAGTGTTAGCCCTTCTTAATGTCATGTTCAAAAGTGAAAAGAGCAATGGATTGAGGATTTAATGTAAAAAATGAAAATATTTAAAAAAATAAGAAAGTATTAGAGTCAGGAAAAAACTCTTCAAAATTAAAAAAAAAACCAAGAAACTACAATGGAAAAAATTTACAGAGTTGAATTCATAATAATACAAATTACACAAAGACAAAAAATATGATAAGTAAGGTAAATAAAAAAGGGAAAGAGGTAGAGAAAAGGCTTGAAATATATATGGGGCAGAAATATATAAAGAAATACATAAATATATATTATAGATAGATGAAGAATATGTATTATATATGTAAAGAAATATATAAAAGAGGAAATGCAAATGGATGAAAAAATTTATGAAAAGTTTTTTGTAAAAGGTGCCACAGCTCACTAGCAGCTGAGAAATGCAACTCAACACAACCCAATACCCTCATTTTTTCATATATTAACAAAATGTTTGATAATTCATAACATTTAGTGAAACGGACTATAAAAATGGTGAAGTTGTGAATTGCAGTACACATTGTTTCTGTAAATGGAAACAATTTTGGAAATCTGTTCTATAGAAACGAACATGTTTCTTTCTAAGAGATGAATGATTTAGATACATGTGCTGGCCTAGAGGAATTTTCATGGTACACAGTTCAATGAATACAGCAATGAGGTAAGAAACATATATAATAATGATCCTATTCTTGTGACTAAAAGTAGGGGGTACATATGTATATAAATATGTATGATTATATACGTCATATTTTTATGTGAGTATAGAAAGAAATGTAAATGATAGTCACCAAATTGACTTTTTCTTTTTATAATTTTGTGTCATTTGGCTTTTTAAAAACATAACTCCCATTTTTGAATTTTGAAAGAAAACACCATTTTGTGTGTGTTGTGTGTGTATAGTATAGACAACTAGTGCTCTAAGATTTCAGGGGAGAAAGAGAGGGATATGGGAGACATGGGGCTAGATCAGAACTAGAAGGATGGGTTTGGAGAAATAAGATAAACAAAAAGAAGTCTTTCAGACCATGGACAAAACAGGAGGAAAGCAGTATTATCTTGAATCACTGAGACTCACTTCAAATGCTCCACACCAATTGTAACTACATATTTGAAAAAAATCAAAGTATATATACATGTGTTTGTGAACAAGCAATATTATTATGATTGCATGATTCTGCATTACACAGAATTTTTGTCACTACCAGGAAATTATAGACAAGATAATTAGAAAACCAAAGAGTCTTATATTTCTGAGTATTAAATTGACCTTACATTTTTCCCAAGCAAAAATAACTGAATTGCAACTCACAACAACCTAAATCAAAGAACTCCCTTTACCTTAGCATTCACCATCATCTCCATTCACTGCTGCTTTTACACTTACGTCTGATCATCAAATTTTTTTAAAAATTACTCATTGAGTAACCAATATGTATAAAGCTCTGCACAGATGTAATCTGGAGCTTCTTGCTCTGCAGAGAATCAGAGTTATAAATAAAGAGATCTTTGTTTATGTAAATTTTAATCCTTTGATAAAGTTTCCTTGGCTCTGAGGGTTACATAAAACAGGTTATAGAAAAGATTAGTCACTTGGAACCAGAGGCTCCTCCCTTGCTGTTTGTTTGTTTGTTTGTTTTTAACAATTAAGCCTTATATGGTTGTGGCTCTGACTATAACATCATATAAAAAAACTAAAGAAAAACTCAGTGAATAAGTAAAAGTTAAGTAATAAGTAGTTCACTTGCTGAGCCTTCAGTGTTTTTCTTTTGTACTTTAACAAGGCATTTGTAAGTCAAAGAATTACTTACCAATTTGCTCACATATTAAACAAAATGCTAATATGTTGTTCAATTTTCTGGATAACTGTATAAGCTAAGAAAAGATGATACCAAAATAGGAATAAACTTGGAAGCAATAAACTTGGAGCAATGCTGTGGACAGGAGCATTCATTTCTATGAAACATTGGTTTTCTCCCATTGGCCACCAACATTTCTGAACAGTAGGCCAATGGGAAAAAAAACCAATGTTTACCAGTTAATCCACCTTGGCAACTTGCCAGCCATATTGGATGAGTGAAAGATTAGGGGCTATGTCATGTGGTGAAGTAGTCAGATGCAGGTAAAATTTGGGATGAAGTAGAAAGGATGGTTTGGATTAAAATGATACAAATGCTATGGAATGTTTACAAGCATCAGCTAAACCAGCTCCAGCACTGACAAGTTGTGATCTTTGACAAATTCATTTGCCTCAGTTTCTAACCTATTCTAAGGGATAATTATAGGACCTACCTCAAATACTTGCTGAGATTATTGTTTTTTCATTTAACAAATATTTGCTGAGTGCTTGTTCTATGTCAAATACTATCCTAGGTGGTAAAATGTCTAGAAGCTACTGTTTGGATCTTGAGGCAATCATCATGGTAGAGTGTTAAGATGAAGGCTCAGACCCTAAGTTCTGTAAGATTTGGATCTTACTCCCTGACCATGACAACGGAAGAACTGGTGGTTTCCCAGTAATGAATGGCATAGTAAAGGAATAGGAATAGGGGCGCCTGGGTGGCTCGTTCGCTGGGCATCCGACTTTGGCTCAGGTCACGATCTCATGGTCCGTGGGTTCGAGCCCCGCGTCGGGCTCTGGGCTGATGGCTTAGAGCCTGGAGCCTGCTTCCAATTCTGTGTCTCCCTCTCTCTCTGACCCTCCCCCGTTCATACTCTGTCTCTCTCTGTCTCAAAAATAAATAAACATTAAAAAAAAAAAAGGAATAGGAATAAAGGCCAAGATTTTACAATGTTATAGTGCTGTGACTTGCACTCTTGGACTTCAGTCCTTGAACATGCCAGGAAAAAGGTCTTATGACTTCTTAAGATACTTAGTTCACTGATTGTGATGCTTTCTTATTTTCTTTTCTTTCTTTCTTTCTTTCTTTCTTTCTTTCTTTCTTTCTTTCTTTCTTCTTTTTTTAATGTTTATTTACTTGTGAGAGAGAGAGAGAGTGCACAAGCAGGGGAAGGGCAGAGAGAGAAGGGGACAGAGGATCCCAAACAGGCTCCATGCTGACAGCAGAGAGTCCAATGCAGGGCTTGAACTAGTGAACCACAAGACATTACCTGAGCAGAAATTGGACGCTTAACTAACTGAGCCACCCAAGCACACTGCTTTCTTCTTTGCTAATGTAAGTCCTTATGGTTATAAATTTCTCTTGAAGTACCACAGGTTTTGATAAATAGTATTTTTCTTACCATTCAATTCTAGGCCATTTTTGTTATGATTTTTTAACCTATGATTTATTTGGTAGCACTTTTTTTTTTAATTTGCAAATATGTGGGGAATTTTATATATGTTTTGTTTCACTTCTAACTTGTCCTGGCTTGTTAATAGTATTGTTCAGATATTTTAAATCTTTCTAACATTTTATATATCTGGCATATCAATAATCAGAAGAGTGTACGGACATTTCAGTACTGTTAATTTGTATGTCAGGACCCACAAAATGGAGGTCACCCCAGGAACCTAGCCCATGTCACAAATGTAAACCTAAGTCCACCTACTCATACAGGAAGCACCTGTCAAAGAATCCTTACACCAATCACAATCCTCCAACCTAGCTTTAGCTAGCTTCCCTTACTCTAGAAAACAGGACCCTGTTTCTGAGTTGCCCCTTCTAAAGTTCTACAAAACTCCCTCTTGCCTCAAATCCCTTGAGAAGAGTGTTCCACTGCTTGTGAGGCACTGTAATCCCATAACCTATGAATTGTTTTTCCTTGAAAACAGGGCATCAGACTTGTCACTAAATTATTTTAGTTTTATCATTTTACAGTACAATAGTAGATGATATATTAATGTCTCTAATGTCTATCAATTGTGATTAATGTATTTTAAGTTTTAAAATTTCTACATTTTCAAGGCATATTGAATCTTTTTCATTGTGTGATGATTTATTTTAGTTTTAATAATTATTTTTTACCTTAAAGTCTATTTTATCTGATATAAATAACTATAAAAACTTAATCTCGGCTAACATTTGCCTGATATAAATTGTTTTCATATTTTTACTTTTGATCTTTGCATGTCCTTATACTTGGTGTTTCTTTTGTAAACACTATACATTTAGATTATTTGTCCTATTTATCCCCAAAATTTTAAGTTTATTTTTTTTTTTATTTTGAGAGAGAGAGAGAGAGCATGCAAGTGGTGGAAGGGCAGAGAAAGAGAATCCCAAGCAGGTTCCACACTGTCACTGCAGAGTTGGATGCAGGGCTCAATCCCCTGAACTGTGAGATCATGACCTGAGCCAAAGTCAGATGTTTAACCAGCTGAGCCATTCAGACACCCCTTTATTTTCCCTATTTATCAATCTGTATCTTTTAACTGGTGAGTTTAGTCTAATTGTATTTTTTTTAATTACTAATATATTTGGACCTGCTTCTACCTTCTTAATTCACTATTTCAATTTTCTTCCTTTTACTAAGTTTGTTATTAATTCAGTTCAACTGGGTCAGGGGAATGAAGGACTCAAAGAAAGAGAATTCTAAGGAAAAATGAAACCCAGTACATTAGTAATGGGTTTGAAGTTATTGAGTTGGAATACTAAGTGTTTGAACTTACTGATCTAGAATGTTAACTCCAAAAGAGAAGTAAATAGCACATAGCAGTTACCCAATATATTAATTTTCTATATTCCTGTCATATTTTAATTTTTTGGACAGTTTGGGAAGAAAGTAAGTGATTGGAACCAAGAAAACTAAGCAAATAAAAAAGCAAAGCAATTATTAACCCCAGGGAAAACAAAAAGTTTGTACAGGAGAAGAAATGTAGTCTTAGTGTAATAGCAGCTATGACCAATATTTATATAGTTTTAACTATATAAGCATCGAATACATATTTAATCAAAATTATAATTGTATTGGGATGCTATCAAAAGTAGTATTATATGTATAGATATATGTATAATGAGTTATTTAAGAGAGTTACATCTTCCATAGGGAGAAGTAGATAACAACCATAAAGCCAGTTACTTAGTTTAAAAAAAAAAAAGCCAATTACCAGAAAAAAAAAAAAAACCAGTGAAAAATATTAACAATAGTTTTCTTTAATAAGGGGTATTTGGAAATGGGAAAAATTAACACATGCTATATTTTTGTTGCAAGTTTTGTAAAACTTGACATTTATACATGTGTAATTTTGACACTTATAAAAATAACTTATTAAAAATTTTAAAACAAAATATAAAAAATAAAAACTATGTGAAGTAGTATACTTGCTCAATGACCAAAACTATGAATAAGATAGGAATTTGTGCATATCAAAGAGAAGTTAAACCATGGTAAATTTCCTGAATTGTTTGGGAGGGTGGTGAAAAAACATACATTTCAGAAAAGTACGATGTACATATGTATTGAAATGTAAAGATAATCAATAAACTTATAGAAATAGAATGTTGAGCTTTGCTTCCAGTATTATATCAGATTAGAGCACTTAGAGACTGTATCACTGCACAATATCTTTTCAAGAACACTTCCAGCTTCTGGAAAGAAAACATACTTTTTTCAACATGCCATGGATCTATAAAGGTAGAGGAGGTATATAAGAATGGTAAACTTTATGACCCTATCCATTCCCAACCTACACCTGGGTTGCTCTAAGGATGAAGACAAGAGCAATACTAGTATTGGGATGCTATACCATAGTCCACAAGCAACAGAGGGAAACTAAACATGAGTCTCCGTCATTGAGCCAAAACTCTAGAGGAAGGTTCCAAGTCAGCAGTGCCCCCAGGTGCCCACAGAAGCAGAAGAAATCCTACCTGCAGAAAAATGTTCCTCAATTTAGTTTCATGATTAAGATAAAATAATTAGCTCCACACACAGTGGAAAGACAGATCCCTGTGAGTGAGAGTCAGAGAAATAAACAGAATCAGACTACTGAGAGCCACAGATACTGGAAATTTCAGGCACAGAATATAGAACAGTCATATATAAACATTTAAAGAGGTAAGGGGGGTTCCACTTAGAACATTTAACTATTGGTAAATGCAACAAGCTAGATGAACCTCCAGAGAATTATGCTGAGTGAAAAAAAAAAAGCCAATCCTAAAAGGTTACTTATTGTCTTATTCCATTTTTATAAAGTTCTTTAAATAATGAAATTATGGAAGTAGAGAACAAATTAGTGGTTATTAGGAGTTAAAGCATCATGAGGGTGGCAGAGAAGTGGGTGTGGCTATAAAAAGGAAGTATGAACAATCCTGTGGTGATGGAAATGTTCTGTATGGTTGTGATATTTTATTATAGTTTTTCAAGAAGTTACCATTGGGGAAAACTGGGTAAAGGGAACATAGATTTTTCTGTAGTATTTCCTACAAATTCATGTGATCTTCCATTATCTCAATATAAAATGCTTAATATTTTTAAAGTATGAAAATTTTATATGATTTTCAGTGTCCATAAATAAAGTTATATGGGAAGTCAGTCAGGCTAATTTGTTTACATATTTTCTATAACTGCTTTGCTGCTTTAATGAGAGAGTTAAGTAGTCATGAGAGAGACCATATGTCCTGCAAAGCCAAAATATTTTTTATCTTGACTTTTACAAGGAAAGTTTGCTGACTCTTGACCTAGGTAAATCAGATCAACTTACACATTGAAGTAAATATATCCACTAAAATCAAAATCTAGCAGAAAATACAATATGATGTAATCCTAGCATTCAATCATTCAATGCTGCTTTTGTCCAGAACACATTTGTTTTTTACCTAAGATAAACAATCGCAAAACTAATCAATTTCTATAAAATGTGGGTGCAAAAGTCTGACTTGGTCAAATTTAAGAGAAAAGGAGAGGGGCACCTGGGTGGCTCAGTCAGTTAAGCGTCTGACTTCAGCTCAGGTCATGATCTCACAGTCTGTGAGTTTGAGCCCCGCGTTAGGCTCTGTGCTGACAGCTCAGAGCTCTGTCAGAGCTCTGAAGACTGCTTCAGATTCTGTGTCTCCCTCTCTCTGCCCCTCCCCTGCTCATTCTCTGTCTCAAAAATAAATAAAAACATTAACAAAAAAAAGAGAGAGAGAGAAAGAGGGGCGCCGGGTGGCTCAGTTATTTAAGCATCCGGCTTCGGCTCAGGTCATGATCTCGCTGTCCGTGAGTTCAAGCCCTGCGTCGGGCTCTGTGCTGACAGCTTGGAGCCTGGAGCCTGTTTCAGATTCTGTGTCTCCCTCTCTCTCTGACCCTCCCCCGTTCATGCTCTGTCTCTCTCTGTCTCAAAAATAAATAAACATTAAAAAAATTTTTTAAAAAAGAGAGAAAAGGAAAAAAGAAGTAGTATTTCTGTAAAGGGGTCACTAATGACTAGGATTAACTTATGTCCAGTCTTACCCAGGTCAGTTCTGACTTGCTCTTATTGTCTTAGCATCATAGTTATATCCACCCTCCCTTTTGGGTTTAGAAAAGTCAATTTTGAATGATAACTTATATGGTCAACCTACCAACGACCTTTCCATCACTAAATCTAACGGACATCTTCCCGTCTTCTCTTATTTGACTTATCAGTGGCATTTGACAAAGTCTATGATTCTTTTCTTTTGGAAACTCTCTTCACTTGGCTTCCAGGACACCATATTTCTTGGTTTTCCTTCTATCTTATGGGTGATTTATTTATGTCTCCTCTGAAGGACCCCCCTCTTCTGCATGATCTTCTAACACTAGAATACCTCATGACTCAGTCCTTGGTCTTCTTCTCTATTTCATCTATATTTACTTCCTCAGGGATATTGCCTAGTTCACTGGCTTATAAACATTCCCCACAGGCAGACCATTCCCAAACAGATGTATCCAGCCTGGGTATTACTACTAAACTTCAGATATATGTCTACTCAACATCTCTAATGGATCTCTAGTGGACATATTAAAGTTAACATGCACAAAACAGAATTGATCTTCCCTTTGCCCCTTCTCTCACTCAAAATACATATGTACATACATACATACACACATTTGTACCCTTGTTCTACATGCAGATTTCCCCATCTCTTGTTCTTCTATTTAAGCAAGAACTATTCCTGGAGCAATACTTGCTTCTCTTTCTCTTCCAGCACATCTCTCCCGGCATTCAATGCTGATTTTGCCCGGAGGACATTTTTCTGAGCCAGGACAAACAATTGCAAAATGGATCACTTATTGTGGATTATGGGGCAAAGCCTGACTGGGGTGGGATTGAAAAGAAAGAAGAGCAGAAATTGTTCTGCAATGGGAGGAAGAAAAAAGCTTTTTCAAGGTCACTAATATCTGTAATGATTTTATGTCCAGTTTTCTCCAGGACAGTTCTGGTTTATGTCTCTTGTCTTGGTGGAATACTTAATAGCATCATCCCTTTTCTATTTTAGAAATGTTTAGTATAATATAAAAGTATATGGTCAACCTCCCCAAATCCTGTTGATTCTTTCATCAAAATATATCTAGAATACAAACACTTCTTCCTGATGCAAGGCACCATCTCCTCTCACCTGCTGCATTTTGTGTCTGCTCTTAACCTTGCCTTCAGAGCAGGTCACTCTTATGTTCAAAGCCCTGCAATGACTCTACATTTCATTAAATAAATTCCAAAGTTCTCTCATGGCCTACAAAGCTCTACTTAATCTGTCCATCGCTTCCCTGATCCTTTCTCACCTCATATCTTATTATTTCCCCCTTGGGGCTCTGCCCCAGCTAGATTGGCCTGCTGGCATTGCATTGTTCATGCCAGATATGTTCCCATTTAGGGGGCTTTGACTTACTGCCCACTACCTTGTCCTTGCCCCATCACCTATAATCTTTTTCTCCCAGACATTCATATAGATCTTTCACTCCCTTCATGTCTTAGCTCAAGTACCATCTTTTCAATGAGACCTCCCTTTTCACTTTGATTAAAATTGTAAACAATTTTACATTGTTTACAATGTAATTGTAATACTCTACATGTATTATTCATCCCACTTTTCTTGTTCAAAGTGTTTTCCATAAATTTAACACTTTTAAACATACAGCTCTGTATATTTTATTCATTTTACTATCTGTCTTTCACTGGTAAGACAGAAATTTTTGTTTGTTTTATTCACAGCTATCACCCAGGTGCTAAGAACTGTGTCTGGCTTATAACAAACACTCAGTAAATATTTGTAAAATTAATAAATCAGTGAAAGTGTAATTATTTTTAAACTTTTAAATGACATCAGAATGATCATGCTTATTTCCATTTGTGTAACCTAAATGTACTTCTCTTAATTCACTTCATTATGTTTTTCATTATGGAAGTAAATGTTACTGAGCTTATTGAGCATATATAGCTAATTATGATTAATACAAACTTTTATGAAACTAAATAAATATATTAAGACTTAGAAATTCACTACATTAAATTATTAAATAGGATCCATGATATTTGGGAGGGGGGGATAAAGCCATTGCCTTGGAAAGAGTTGTATTTATGTACCTATTTGATATCTCAATCAGACTTAGACATAAATATAGACATGCAGATATAGATCCAGATGTGTACATACATATGGATACATATAGGTGTTAATTATACGTTAGTCTGTATGGTATCCTACTTCTTGCTCATTGCTAAGCAACCTCAATGTAGAAAAGGTAGTAAACTGAAATCTGTGTGTGATAAAATATGACACGGCCCCTCACAAGGTAAATTTACGAAAAGATTAATTTCGACTGGATTTGCAGGAACGATTAACATGAATTGGCATCAGTGCGGTCAGGAATGGTATAAGAAAATCAAACTGTCAGGAGGGTCCCCAAAGTGTAAATCACATCATGCCTACAGCAAAATGTTGCAGATAAATCACAGTGAGAAATACCACAATAAATCATTGAACTCCTTTGAACTATAAAAGCAATTTATTTGACTTTGAAAACAATATAAAATACTACCTTCAGTTTTGTACTCTTTCAAATAGCACATAGAAAATTAGTCAGAGATGAGCAACAGGAATATATATAGCTGTAAGATATAACAGGAGTGAATCAAATGTTTCTGCCCTTAGGTAATAAAATAAAAGAGGTCTAGGTTAGAAATATGTTCAGCAAAAAGCACAGAAAACTAATAGTGGCTTAAGTATATAGATTTATTTGTCTTAAGCAACAAGAGGGCTGGAGACAGGCAATCCAGAGTTTTGAAAGGGGCTCAATTTAGCCTTAAGAGGAGGGTTTTTCCATCTCTCCCCTTACATCATTAGAAAATATATATTTATCTTCATATTTCTGATCTCAGTCACAAGATGGTGTCTTTACCCCTAATCTCACATCCACATTCTGGACAGGAAAAAGGAGAAAGAGAAAAGGAGGACCTAGCAGTACCTGTATCAGGAGAACAAAGGTTTCCTGAATCTCTGGCTCACTTCCACTTACTTAATGGCCAGGATGTGTCACATGGCCACCTCAGCAGCAAAAGGGTATGGAAAGACAGCTATTTTTAGGTAGCACACTGTCAATTTACAAAATTGGGAATTTGTTAGTAAAGAACGAGTGATGGACATTCAATAGGCAACAAGGAGCAGATGTGTTAAAAAGACAGTATAGAAAGACAAGAGAACTTCACAGAGAATAGGGTTTTGAGAAATGAGTACATTTAGGGACAGGTGAAAGAAATGGATCATTATGGGACAGAGAACAAAAGGATCTAGAGATGTAAAAGGGAAATATGAATACTGGTAAAGGATTTATTTACGTTTTACAATATTGTTAGGTTTGTATAATATTTTGACACATTTCAAAATTACCTTTTTAATGTGAGGAAGATCATTACATTTTGATTCCATAAGTCATGGTTTTCTGATAATTGGCATTAACATTAACATTCCTATTAAAAAAAACAGGATAGTGTAGGTTCCTGGGGCAGATAGCTGGGGGAAAAGAAAGGAGGAAATGAATGGTTGCCCAATTCTCCACAAACACCAGATGCTGTAACTATTCTGTAACCAGTAATACATTAGATTACTTCAAAGATGTCAAAAAATGAATCATTGCACAGCTGATGTGTATCTTTAAATAAATGCCTCATCTTTCTGAGGAAAATCTTTTGCCTCTGTGAATGCAGTTTCACAGCCACAATAACAAACTTCATGTTATACAAAATGTTTTTTAAAACATTGTTCTTCAAAATGTGACCCACACAATAAATGATCTCACCAAAACCTAACCAGAAATCAGTTAAATTTGTGTCTCCCATTTTCTAATGATGAAATGCCAATTTCTTTTCACTTGTATCTTGATATGTTTGAGTTGGCATGATCAATGTGAATCATTGTTGCTACCAAGCATGATTTGATAGAAGATCATTTTGACAGCTGGAATTCCAAAGTTTCATGTAAACTTGAAAGTATTTTCCAGACTAAAAAGGATAAATTTACTTAAACTTTCATACAAATCTGTCTTGTATACAACATAATTTTTTTCTTTCTAAAATACATAAAATTATTTGATACAATCTAATGCTAAAAGAATTTTTTTTACGTTTATTTATCTTTTGAGAGACAGAGCACAAGCAGGGTAGGGGCAGAGAGAGAACGAGACACAGAATCCAAAGCAGTCTCCAGGCTCTGAGCTGTCAACACAGAGCCCCACGCGGGTCTCAAACTCACAAACTGTGAGATCATGACCTGAGCCAAAGTCGGACGCTTAACCGACTGAGCCACCCAGGCACCCCTTAATACAACCTAATTATAATGTCAGTATTTTATATCAACTAAAATGAATTAGCCACATCTATTTGATGCCATAATTTAGTCCTTTTTTTTTCATATTCAGGAAAATACGCTTCTTTATACCTTCACTTGTATTATAGGAATTACAAGGGGTTTCAATAAACAAAAAATATAAGTATAAAGTGTTGTTCCTTACTTTTCCCTTAGTATAATAACCAGCTGTGGGAAATATTCTATTTATTTATTAGAAAATAACCTGAATTTCTCTTATCTTTCAACATAGCTGATGTTAAAATGTTCCCTTACACATCAAAATGGAAAAAGTTAAACATCAAAATAATTAAACAATAATTTCATCCCAGTGGCCTTTCTCCATTTCCTCTGGGAACTTGAGTTCCAGTCTATTCTTCTCTTTGCCCATCCTAAAGGGGGAGTAGCTTTCATAATATACAGGAAGACCTTAACCTTGGAAAATGAATGAAAGGTCTTGAGGGAACTTCCAGGCAGTCCCATGCTCCACCTAATTACATGTTCATTCAGGACATTTATATTAAGCACTCATTACTAATTAAAAATTGAGGATACAAAGGGAGACTAATAATCCCTGAGATTAAGTTTATGTGGGGGGCGCATGGGAGTCAGGAGAGGTAGTAGGTAGTTTTAAAATAAGGTGATATGAATCTAAATTCAGCGAATGACAAGGTGCTATTGAAAAATATAGAGAGGACACCTAGCTCAGTCTTAAGGATATTCAATAAAGATTCTTAGGGGAGGTGATGGCTTCTTGAAACCAAAGGTCAGTGAGGATTTAGCTAGGGAAAATTAGTTGGAGGAAGAGCATCACAGAAAAAGTTATGTGCAAATGCTCAGATAAGAAAGAACAAACCAGGGGCACCTGGGTGGCCCAGTCAGCTGAGCATCCATTTCTTGATTTCTGCTCGTGTCACAATCCCATGGTCTTGGGAGTAAGCCCTACAAGCCCATGCTCAGTGTGAAGCCTGCTTAAGATTCTTTCTGTCTCTCTCAAAAATTAATTAATTAATTAATTAATTAATTAATTAATTAAATAAGCAAGCAAGCGAACATTTGAAAATTAAAAAAAACAACAACAACAACAACAGAAAGAACACACCATATCTTGGGTGCTGCCAGCATAGTTCAATCTAGTTAGAGCACAGTGTGAGTGAGATTATGTGAAAATAAGAAGCTACAGAAGTAAACAAGACTGGATTGCAATGGCTTAAAATACTAGTTCCTCCTATAAATATTTTGTTTGGTTGTCTAAGCTAGTAGTGGGAATTAGAATCATTATTGAACTGCCTACTATTTAGTTTATTAAATCAAAGCACAGTAATTGTTAGGTTATCAGTAAATATCAGTAATTACATGGTAGGTTTTCCTGTTTATATAGAATGGTTATTTCCAGAGTTCAAAGAATCAAACGGGGGTTCTAATTACCAGTTTTAGAGTGAGCTAGAGAAATTGTACCCTCTTAATATTATAATACAACCCAAGGGAAAATATTATATGAGATAGCAAAGGCAAGAGTAAATAACGAAAATAGTGAATAATAATGTGCATATGGTAAAAAATTTTTTTAAAAAAATTAGCCACTTCTCAAAACAAATGAATACCACAGAAAGGTGTTAGCAGTAAAATTAAGATTGGGAATATTTAATTCAGACTTCACACATGCTATTTACTGGAAAATTGGGAGGAACGTTAATTTATTTTGACAAAATGGCGAGCAACTCACTATAGTACTGGAAATTTTAGCCGAGGTCAAAACTGTAAACGGAAATAACTTCTGAGAGCAATTCACTAGTATTGCTTTGCTTTAATATGTCATGAATAATATGCTTCCAAAATACACAACCTTGGATTGCTAGGCGAAATGTAGGGAAGGATGATACTGCCTACGTCATTGAGAGTTTAAGAGCTGTCCCTATGCCAAATTTCTCGCAGGAATGAATAGTGAAAACTTCAGGGCAGTTCATTTATTCTGAGAGTGTTCTGTCCTGTGAGAACTCTGGTTCGTGTTTAGACAATTTGCCAAGCTTCTCTTGGCGACCCGTCTTCTTTGCTTTGAGTTCTTTCTCCCCTTCCCCTAAATCAACGTGGAAAAACCACAGTCAGTGGTAGTAACAGTAAAATGAAACCCCGTAATCAGAGATGTCTCTGCACTTCCGAATTGCAGCCGGAAGCGGATACGCAAGGAATTAAGTGTGAGCTACGGGGTACCCGTAGCTCAGAGTTTCACTCTAAGGCACAGGCACCGGAAGTAGCCGCCCAGCTTTGCTCCAGCGCTGTGAGTACAAACTCTCCGGCCTGGGCAACCCGCGGTCAGTAAACCACTAGGAGTCTGACCTCATGAAGGCAGGACGCCCTCTCTCGAGGCGGGGAAATTTTTGGTGGTTGGAGGTGGCATCGCGGGTGTCACCGGTGCTAAGCAGGTAGGCTTACCCGCAGACAGTTCCGCCTCTTCCCCGGCTCAGGTGGTGGCACTCAAAGCATCCTCCCGCCTCTCCCCAAGTCCTCGTTCCAGATCCCTCTATAGCCGCTGCCTTTTCTCCCGGCCCCCGCACTCCTTCTTCGTCTCAGTTATTAGAGACTGCGTAGTGGCCCTTGGGCGAAATTCTTAGTACCTCGCAAGGTTCGCCTTAGGCCCAGGGAGAAGTGGGGACAAGTTGTTGGGGGGACCCCAAAGCTGAGTGAACCAGACTGTGGTGATAGTTAACCTGAGCAGACAAGAGGGTTTAAAACTGATTAAGTACTTGGTCAGAACATTCACCCTTCTTTCTTAATTAGCTGATTGAGTTCAGCTTCCAGGTAGATGCCAGAGCCTTGGTTTATCGTAAATAATTGATGAACTCATGTTGTTTCCTATACTTTGAATTTCCAAGATAGAAGAGATTTCATCTCCAGTAATGTTTTATAAAACAACCAACAAGGGAATAGATGCAGCTGGGGAATAGTTTTCTGATTATAGTGAATAATCAGACCAAATATATACATATATACATTCCAAAAAGGACTCTTTTGTGGATATAAAGTAAACATAAGCAATCATTGAAGTCACAGAAGTAGTGCAGGAAATTCAAGAGTTGTTTTCACACTTTCAATCCTAGGTGTCTATTTTCCGTTTTTTCACAAAGTAAACACCTGTTATCCAGGTACTGTACTAAGGGCTGGTTAGTCAATTATAAACAGAGCCTTGTATTTCCTTTTTAGGGATTCACAGGCTAGTGGAAGAGACATGTAAATAAATCATTTCATCAATGTGTTTGCCAGCTTAAGGATATCAGTGGAGTTGGTAGGGCCTGAATTAGGGGGGAGGTATCCTTTTGTCTCAGTGTAGAAAATGAGTAAAAGTTCACCAGGTGGACAAGAAGAACTAGATGGTTCAAAGGGAGGCAAGGATATAATCTTAGGTGGAAAGCATGGCAGTACTGAGAGCAGCAAAGCTTAAAGAACATGGTGCTTGGGGAGGTGATCAGACATGAAGCTGGGAAGGTTGGCAGAGACCAGAACATGAAGGGTCTTATAAGCCTTGATGAAAATGTAACAAGAACTTACGAGTAATGAGATGATTTTGAGCAGTGGCCTAATGTGATCAAATACATTTTGAAAGATCATTAGTTACAATGCACTTGGGGGAGGGGTTAAAATGAGACTGGAAGGCCAGTTGAAAGGTGATTTTAGTAGTACCAAGAAGTTTGAGGGGTGTCTGGCTGGCTCATTCTGTAGAGTATGCGACTCTTGATCTCAAGGTCCTGAGGTTGAGCACCATGTTGAGTGGCAGGATTACTTTTTAAAAAAAGGTTTGAGAGCTAGATGTAGCAATGAAAAGAGAAAGTAGGTAAATAAATTGCAGAATATATACAGAAAAGAAAGATGGAGAGAGTGGTAATATTATCAAGTATTATAGAAAGTTCAAATAAGATGATATTAAAAAGAATCTGGTGGGTTTTAAGGATGTATAGGTGAATGGAAGATGCTCAGGGTTTTTTTTTTTCTTTTTTAATATTTATTTTTGAGAGAGAGAGAGAGACAGAGTACAAACAGAGGAGGAGCGGAGAGAGGGGGACACACAGAATCTGAAGCAGGCTCCAAGCTCTGAGCTGTCAGCACAGAGCCTGACACAGGGCTCTAACTCACAAACCATGAGATCATAACCTGCGCTGAAGTCAGATGCTTAACAAGCTGAGCCACCCAGGCACCCCCTCAGGGTTTTTTTCTTTATTGAATATTGACATGCAATATTCTCTTACTGAGGTGTACATTGTAGTGATTGGATATTTTTATGCATTATGAAGTGATCACCTCAACAGGCATAGTTACCCTCTGTCACTATACAAAGTTATTATACTATTATTGATTATATTCCCTGTGCTGTGTATTGCATCCTTCTGACTTATTTATTTTATAACTGGAAGTTAGTTCTTCTTAATTTTTGTTTTGGCCACTCCCACCCCCTACCCCCCAACCCCTTCCCACTCTGGTAACCAGAGTTTGTTTGTTTCCCGTATCTTTGAGTCTGTTGTTTGTTTTTAGATTCCACAGATATTGAAATCATATGGTATTTGTCTTTCTCTGACTTATTTCTCTTGACATAATACCCTCTGGGTCCATTCATGTTGTCACAAATGTCAAGATTTCCTTTATCTTATGACTGAATAGTATTTCATTGAATATTTATATACATATGCCACATCTTCTTTATCCATTCGTCTATCAGTGAACACTTAGGTTTCTCACCTACCTTGGCTATTGTAAATACTGCTGCAGTGAACATAGCAGTGCGTATGTCTCTTTCAATTGGTGTTTTTGTTCTCTTTGGATAAATACCCAGAAGTGGAATTCCTGGATCATATGGTAGTTCTATTTTTAATTTTTTGAGGAAACTCCATAGTGTTTTCCATAGTGGCTACACCAGTTTATATTCCCACCATGACTGTACAGTGGTTCCCTTTTCTCCGCATCCTCACCAACACTTGTGACTTCTTATCTTTCTAATTACAGCCAATCTGACAGGTGTGAGGTGGTATCTCATTGTGGTTTTGATTTGCATTTCCCTGATGATTAGTGATGTTGAGCATGTTTTCATGTGTCGACGTGTGTTGGCCATGTGTATGTTTTTGGAAAAAATGTTCAATCTACCCATTTTTTTAATTGAGTTTTTTTTATTCAGTTGTATAAGTTTTTTAAATATATTTTGGATATTAACCCATTATTGCATGTGTGATTTGCAAATATTCTCTCCCATTCAGGTTACCTTTTCGTTTTGTTGATGGTTTCCTTCTCTCCGCAAAAGCCTTTTAGTTTTATGTCATTTCATTTTACTTTGCCTGAGGAAAATGGTTCAAAAAATATTGCTAAGACTGGTGTCAGAGAGCTTACTGCCTATGTTTTCTTCTAGGAATGTTATGGTTTCACATCTTATATTCAAGTCTTTAATCCATTTTGAATTTATTTTTGTATATGGTGTAAGATAGTGGTCTAGTTGGTCTAGTTTCATTCTTCAGCATGTAAGCTGTCCAGTTTTCCCAAGACAATTTTCCATTGTATATTCTTACCTCCTTTGTCATAGACTAGTTGGCCATCTATGTGTGGGCTTATATGTGGGCTCTCTGTTTCATTCCATTAATCTGTGTGTCCATTTTTTTATGCCAGGACCATACCGTTTTGATTACTATAGCTTGGTAGTATGGTTTGAAATCGGGGAGCATAATACCTCCCACTCTGTTCTTTCTCAAGATTGCTTTGACTATTCAGGGTCTTTTTGTGGCTTCATACAAATTTTAGGATTCTTTGTTCCAGTTCTTTGAAAAATGCTGTTGGTATTTTGGTGGGGATTGTATTGAATCTGTAGATAGCTTTGGGAAGTATGGACATGTTAACATATCAATTTTTCCAAACCATGAGCATGATAGATCTTTCCATTTATGTATATCTTCTTAAGTTTTTTCATCAGTGGCTTATAGTTTTCAGTGTACAGGTCTCTTTGTGTCTTTGGTTAAATTTATTCCTAGGTATTTTATTCTGTATGATGCAGTTGTAAATGGGATTGTTTTCTTAATTTCTCTTTCTGATAGCTTGTTATTAACGTATAGAAACTAGACCAATTTCTGTATGTCATTTTGTTCTCTGGAACTTACTGAATTAATTTATTCATTCTAATAGTTTTTTGGTTGAACATGCTCAGTTTTAACGGTATAGTAGTGAGAGAAATAGAAAATGGTGGAGTTGAAGTGGAGGATGATTTAAGAAAATTCTTTCAAGAAGTTTAAAGTGAAAAAGAAAAAGGTTGTAGCTGAAGGAAAATGATAGAAAAAAAATGGTAAGTTAAGCCTCTAAATTCTTCCGAAGCTAATACTGAAATGGTTTTGTTTTCCCAGAGTATATACTGGCATATAAGATAGTTTAAGTAAATAAGGAATACAGTTGATGGTATTTGAGCCAATATGACAAAATCAGAGTTTTCAAGCCAAAATCAGAATTTTGGAAAACTCATATTCTTCACTGTGAGCCTCATGAAACTTGAAGAATTTTCTGATGAGATTGTTGGTGATAATAATGAATGTATTTTTTTGATAATGTAGTGATTTGAAATTTGTTAACATTTGGAAGATCTCTATAAAACTTAGTGAACCAATATTGTCCAGATGACAAATGTGATGTTACAAGATCCATTTAAAGTTCAGGATAGACCAATGGCTTTCACAAGAACAGAATATGAAAAATTCTTTGATATGGTTTCAAATTCTACATTGCAACTAATCTTTAAGAAACCACACGTGTTAGTGTAACATCAAAGAAGAATATACAGTTCTCTGAAAAGGCTGCATATCTGTGTGAGGGTGAACTGTCTTCAGATACTTCAGCCAGATTAACATATTGTAATAGTTTGAATGCAGAAGCAGTTTTAAGTCCAGACATTAAAGAAATTTTCAGGGGTGCCTGGGTGGCTCAGTCAGTTAAACGTCTGCATGATCTACAGTTCTTGAGTTTGAACTCCATGTCGGGCTCTGTGCTGACAGCTCAGAGCCTGGGGCCTGCTTCAGATTCCATGTCTCCCTCTCTCTCTGCCCCTCCCCTGTTCATGCTCTGTCTCTCTCTTTCTCTCAAAAATAAATAAAAACATTTTTAAAAAATTAAAAAAAAATAAACTTGCAAAAATGTAAAAGTGCCATTCTTCTCAATTTGTTTTGGAAAAAAAGTATTATTTTTTATTAAAAGGATATTATATCTGTTTAACATGTATTGGATTTATTATTCTTTTAAGTGAATTAAATATTTTAATTTTTTCTTAGTTTTAATTTTAATGTGGCAAATATCACTGGGTTTAACTCACACAGACAAAAGTTCTTTGGAGTCCTCAGTCATTTTAAGAGTGTAAAGGGGTCTTGAGACTGAAAGGTTGAGAACTGCTAGGGCCATGGAGTAGGTAGGTCTTCCAAGTAGTATTTAATGGACAGCTGAAGTCAAATGCCAGTCTGCAAGGTGTGGGCCTTCCACCACACACTGAATATAGGACTGGAGAAAGCAGGTAGTTCAATCTGTGATTAGGAGTTTTAGGGTAATGGTTAAAGATAAGAGAGCAAGGAAGTAAAAGTTTGGGCAAAACATGAAATGATCTACAACGGAGTCTTGGCTGCATAGGAAGAAAAGTGAACCCAAGAGGATGCTAATGGTTTTGGACAGCAGGAAAGAGTCCAAAGACTAGATCACAATAAAGTTAGCTAGTAAGTGGACAGAGAAAACTATAAGGATATGGAAATAGACAAGCTATTCTTGTCTATTCTATGTGGTTCAAGTATGCAGAAGTAAGTAGTTAGCCCTGATTTTCCAGGCTAGGAAACTAACGTGCAGTGACTTTGGCTGACTTGAATTCAAGTCTTAAAATGTGGACTTTGCCTACTTTTCACTGCATATAGTGCAATTAGCTGACCTTCTTGTTTTATGAACATGAAGTAAGTAGTGTATAAAAACAAAAATATTTTTATTAAAATTCTTAAAAGGAAATATTTTTTAAAAACATACCTTTTTTTACCTTTTTGATCTAATAGGGTTTCTGAAGTATTGGAGGAGTTTGATGTTGAAGAGCCACAGAAAACCATGTTAGAAAATTGCTTTCCCAACATTAAGGTTATAGAATCCAGAATAAAGGAACTGAAGAGTAAGGAACATGTAAGAGGATTTTTTTCTTGGGATGCCTGGGTGGCTCAGTTACACGTAGGACTCTTGATTTTGTCTCAGGTCATGATCTTACGGTTCGTGGGTTTGAGCCCTGCATCTGGCTCTGTGTTGACACTATGGAGCCTGCTTGGGATTCTCTCTCCCTCTGTGCTCCTCCCACATTTGTTCTCTGTCTCTCTCAAACAAACATTTAAAAAAAAAAAAAGGATTTTTAATGACAGTCCATTGTTCGGTCTTTTTTTAATATATTTTTTTAATGTTTTATTTATTTTTGAGAGAGAGAGAGACAGAGTGTGAGTGGGGGAGGGGCAGAGAGAGAGGGAGATACAGAACCCGAAGCAGGCTCCAGGCTCTACGCTGTCGGCACAGAGCCCGACACGGGTCTGGAACCCATGAACTGGGAGATCATGACCTGGCTTGAAGTCGGCCGCTCAACCGACTGAACCACTTAGGCATCCCCCTCACCATTGTTCAATCTTGATGAGCTTTTGCCTGCTTTCTTTTGACCCCATCTGTACTCCCACCATTACTAAGGCCCATAGTATATAAAGCTTAGTAACATTGGTTTCATTATTAGAAAAACTTATACTTTTTGAGTTTATTGGGATTATATAATTAGTTGGATTTAGCATTTTAGGTTTTACATTTCAAATTAGCATTAACATTTATATAGTGTCTACTATGTTCTAGGCACTGCAGAAGTGCTGGGATACAACAGGAACATTACATTGAACTTGGCCTGGGAGGTCTCATTGTCATAGGGAATATAGACATGCACATGTATTAATTATATGTACATGTGAAAGCACAGTCACTGAAATATTATCAAAGCTCTGATACTAGGGATTTTGGAGGACCTCACAGAAGGAGAAAATATTTGAACTGTGTTTAAAAGGTGGGTGAATTAAGAGTTCTTAATTAAGGACATTGTAGGAAAAGGAGGTTGCTTGTTCAAAGACCCAAAGAAAAGCACGTGAAAGAGTAACGTTGTCAGAGGTACTGTCTGTGGTAGAGATAAGGAGAGAAGATGGCAGACTAGAGCAAACAAATAGGACTGTGAAGAGCTGTCTACATCATGCCAAGAAATTTATTTTACCGTCAGTGGAGAAATAAAGAGAATTTATGTGAAGGCAAGGATGGTAATATATTTTTAGGAAGATAGATGGCAATGTTGAGGATGAAGTGGGGTGGAGTGAGTGATAGTGGCCAGCAACCAAACCAGAAGGGGGTTGCAATAGTCCAAAATGATAGAAGACCTGAATGAAGACAAGGACAGTGTAGTTGGAAAGAATGGCCCAGATATGAGTGAGATTTTTACTATAAACTCAGCAGGACTCAGTAACCCATTGGATGTGGGAATGAATAAGGCAGTCGGAAGAAAGGTGTTGTCAGATGAGAAACAATATCCTCAGGTGAGCCTTAGGTAAGATGAGTACTAGAGTTTGTAGTTGTTTCTCTACAGCAACTCTAATGTGGGAGTTCTCCCGAGAAAACTGGTAGGTAACACATTTGAAACACAAATAACTTGATAGGAAAAAATAAAAAGTACTAACTTTTCAGAGAAAAACATTAAAACTCTGAATCCCAAACCAGAATAAATTTCTAATACTCATAGTGGTACATATCGCCTAGGACATCCATGTCATTTAATTTGCACACTGAGGTGGGCACAAATGTATGCTGATAAATTGTGAGGCAGTTATATTAGCACCTTTGAATAAATCAGAGTGCCACCCATTACCATTTGAAGTGTCCTACATGAGATCATGTCTGTATTCTCTTATTTAAATGTCCTGAATATTCTTTAATGAATTAGAGATTTTTTATCTTCGTGTCTACTTGCAAAAATTTAACATTAGCCAATGAAAAGAATGTTTGTTTTTACAGTAGCCAAATGTAAATTATTTTTTAAATTTGGTCAGTGTCTGTAACTACTGTTGATCAGATAAATCTAACCACATTATCTGCAGGAAGACATAGAGAATTTCTATGTGCAGTATACTGTATTGAATTATTGGCCTTATGCATTTGCAATGCAGCTAAAGAGTTAAATGGATAGTGAATGGCTCAGTGGGTATTAAGTGCTGTCTTATGATTTGCCATATTTTATAACATGGCACAATGTTAACCTGTAAACCACTCCCACTCCACCAGTCTGGCATCTCTCATAGTTGTATGTGGGTGTGTGTGTGTGTATGCATGTATGCTTTTCTAAAGGCTACTACTTATATGTAGGTTTTCATTTGATATTAAGGAAAAAAAACAGTGGATCTTGAATGTGTATTTTTAGCCTCAATGATATTAAAATTTAATATAAGGGTGCCTGTTAGTCACTTAAGCATCCGACTCTTGGTTTCGGCTCAGGTTATGATCTTACAGTTCGTGGGATCGAGCCCTGCCTCGGACTCTGCACCAACAGTGTGAGCCTGTTTGGGATTCTCTCTCTGCCCTTCCCCTGCTTGCCCTCTATCCCTCTCTTTCTCAAAGTAAATAAACATAAAAAATTAATATAAATAACCCTAAAACAGTATATGCTAGGATTTAAGGTTAACACACTTTTCACTTATATGAAAATATCAAGGAGCATGTTTGCTGGTAAAGTGATTGTTATTTGTACTTAAGAAGAATCTAAATACTGTTTTAGTACTTCCAATGTTTTTATACTAAGACATATTGTAACCTTTTCTACCACACTTTACTCCCCTGTACCCATGGCAGACATTAAGGTATGATATGATTAGAATTACTAGATCTTAGTAACTCCCATTGAGATCAGAAATTCTCAATAAGGCCTGCCCCAGGTATAACATCAGAATGCTCAAATTTTATTTATTTCTATATTTTAATTTTAACATTTATTTATTTTTGAGAGAGAGAGTGCAAGTTGGGGATGGGGGGGCAGGCAGAGAGGAAGGGAGACACAGAATCCTAAGCAGGCTCCCGGTGCTGAGCTGTCAGCACAGAGCCCGACACGGGGCATGAACTCAAGAATCGCAGAAATCACGACCTAAGCCAAAGTCAGCGGCTTAATCAACTGAGCCACCTGGGCGCCCCCAGAATGCTCAATTAAAAAATTTTTTTAACCTGAGGTCAACATGCCTTCCTGAATATCATGAGATTACCTAAATTTTATGCAAAATCTGGTGTGAGTGTACCTTTTTTCTCTAAGAGAGAAAGATTAGTTTTCACCAGATTCCCAAAATGGTTCACGGACCTAAAATGATGGTGACTCACTGGATTGGATAATGGGTTCTCAGGTTTACTTTGATTTTCAATTGCTATAACAAAGTATTGAGTATCATGAAAGGCAACCTTAATGTATTTTTTTTTTTTGCTTTTGTCTTAATGAATTTTTTATTTAAAATGAAATTCTACCCATGTATAAATATATTTCTCCTCTCTCCTTCATGGCTCTATGTTTTTACAGTACATTGTAACAGGAGATGGCAGTCAGTATGTGTATAAGAACTTTTTGTGCTGGAGCTAAACCAAAATTGATACACGAAGGAAATCCTTTTGTATCAGGAACCCAGGATACA
Organism: Acinonyx jubatus; assembly: GCF_027475565.1. NCBI lineage: Eukaryota > Metazoa > Chordata > Mammalia > Carnivora > Felidae > Acinonyx > Acinonyx jubatus. The sequence continues at coordinate 53,933,750 of NC_069387.1, forward strand.
GACAGTGCTCAGGTAACATTCTGAGGTTGGGTCATGGAAAAGGAACATGAATATTTCTTAGATTTTTCTATATTTGAATCAAAGTATTCCACTTAGAGTGTTAAGTTCTAAATTATAGAAGAGGTTTGTTTTATGATCCATAAACCAGAAAATAGTTACAGTGTTTTATTACTACCTATTTCAGTTTTAGTTTTGGGTGATAATTTTTTTTAGTTCATGCTCATGTTCTGTGTTCTTTCCATTGTGCACTATCCCAGATGTAATGACTGAGCTGAAGGTTATAACTTTCTTTATACACATATTCATTACTGTACTTTGGGAATATGTGATTTGCAACCTAAATAATGGAGTATAATATATTAATATTTTTAAATAATTTATAAGGTAATTAGCAATTTAAATTTACTTTGTTAGAAGTTCTATGCTTAAATTTGAAGGAAAAATGTTTAGAATGCCCTATTTTGTAATTATTCCCAAAACAAGGAGATAATATTGATTGCATTACAATTGTTTTAGCAAATGTGCCTTATAGACATTATTTAGGTCTTTTTTTTTCTTAATCAAACTACAGTGAACGTGGGGCTCGAACTCATCTCCCCAAGATCAAGAGCCGTATGCTTTACTGACTGAGCCAGCCAGGTGCCCCTCAAGGGCTGTTGTTTTAAAGTCCTCTCTCGCCTTTTTCTTTCTTTCTTCTATGCATTATCACGAAATGCTATAGATAGCTGGTGGTGATTACATTTGAGAATAAAGTTTGGTTTGTATTTTTGTTTTTAGAGGTACGGCCTACATAATTGACCAATGAAAAGATATACAGCTGCGATTTCATGGTCGGTGCTACAGAAGTTACTCCAAATATAGAACCTTTTCTCTGTGGCAACAATGTAAGGTGAAGTTTTTTTATGTCCTGCTGTGAATATTTTTAAAATACTGTATTTATAAGATTTCTAACTCCCAAGCATAAATAACTGTTCCTTGCTTTAGTGTAAAACTGTAACTTAAGGAAGGTGAAAACAATTTGGGTCATATTCGTGTTTGGATTTGCAGTTATTCCTTACTGCCTAAAGTCCTTAAGCAGCTAACATCCCAGCATAGATGTCATCGTTGATGGGACATGATGCACAGTTCATTTGTCTAAAGGTTGATAAGAGACTGACACCTATGGATTCACAAGTGATTTCTTTTAGAGAAACTATCTTGTCTTTTTTGCCTTTTAGCATTTGAAGCTCACAAAACAGGAATATTGTAATTATGAGTGGGGTACTCACATGGTTACTAAGTGTTCTTGATGTTGAAAGTCTAAGAATTTTTGAGTTGGTCTGTCTTAGTAGCATTTTGATTCCCTGGAAATTGAGCTGAGTTATCTAAACTTGCAGCTATTTTTTACTTTCTCATTAAAGATCAGCATACCAAGGTGTACAAATGTGACTTGTTCTTTTACTTTAGAATGACAAAGCCATCTTTCACTTTTCTTCCCAGGTGTTCTCATAAGGAACATTGTTTAGTTTGATCTAGGCGAAGATGGTGGCCTGAAAGTGGATGATCACATGCACACGTCTCTCTCTGATATCTATGCTGCAGGTGACATCTGCACTGCGTCATGGCAGCCCAGCCCAATGTGGCAGCAGGTAAGCCAGCATCCAGGATCACATCTTCATATCAGAGATTCCATCTGACAGTAAAGGAGTTGCTACCAGCAAATGTAAATATCTGGTTTTCCAACTTCTTTAAGTAAGAAGCTATCATAGCGTTTTTTGTGACAAAGAATTTTTCCCTTTCGGTAAGTTATTATATAGTGATGGAACAGTAGTTTAAGAATTATGGGCTATTACTTTGCTTGTCATTTTCAGATACTTACCAGCACTGTCCAATGGAACTTTATGCGATGACAGAAATGTTCTGTACCTTTGCAGTGTCCAGTCAGGTAGTCACTAACTACGTATGTCTATTGAGCACTTGAGTTTAAATAGCTACATGTATTTAGCGTCTGCCAGACTGGACAGCACAGCTTTAGATTAATAAATAATTACTGAGGTATAAACCAAGTTGATAAATGATGATCCTATGGGACCCTGATGACCCTATTCTGTCCCTGGGGAATTAGGATTGAAAAAATTTCCTATAGTAAACAGCCTTCCTCAGCTGAACACGTCCATTCAACTGGATGTAGACTTCCTCCTGCCCTCACAGTGTTGCCGCCCTCCTAATGGTGGAGCAGAAATCCTTGAAGAGATACTCAGACTGTGGTCATAGGTGAGGTTGTCTCAGGGGGAGTAGAGACACAGATAAATGAACCAGGCAACAGTTGGTAAAAGACCAGCTCCAAAGGTTGGGATATCACTTCTTCAAATCAACCATGGAGCGTGAAGTCGTGAAGAACTAGATGTATTTTAAGAGGCAGCTTCATTACTTTGTGTGTTTTTACCTACAGCAGGGCTAACAATCATATAAGAGTGCTTTCAGCCTGTTTCTAAAGTGCTAGGTTGTTTTCAGTTTCCTCTGGAGTCATTCTGTGTCACTTCTATGGTATATATGTCATCAACTCTCAATTAGGAGTTGGGGGTTGTGGCATTTTTTTTAACATTTTAAACCCTCTAGAATAAATTATATCCTTAATGTGTCATATTCTGCTATAGGCAATATCCAAAAATAAACAGGTGTCTCTTGTTTTGAGTGAATCTAATAGACCTTGTCTCTTAATATGCAGAAGCAATAAATAAGTACACTAAATAATTTGTTTTACATAGTCCAAGACACAAACTGAAGGGATTTTGAGGCTAGAATACATTTGGTAACAGTCCAGGCAGTGTTATACTGCAAGCCACTTCTATTAGCCATTTTCTAGTACTGTGCTCTGTTTACTCTGCTCCCTTACCATAGGGAGGCTATGACTTCATCACACCTACCTTGTTTACACAGGAGACTGAATTAAAAAAAAAAAAAATTATCACTTCTAGCAGAAATGAAAATCCTATCTGTGACTGTGGTATGATTTTTGCATATGAAAGAACATTAGTCACACACAGTTATAAAGAAACTAATTGCTTAGCTTATTTAATTCTCATTTAATAGCTGGGATACATTTATGTCTTAAGTGAAGAAATCAAGGCTCAGTTAATTAAATAAAAATATAAAAATTAAATATGTAAAAAAGTTGACATTTAAATCTCTTAACTCCCAGGGTGCCTGCGTGGCTTAGTCAGTTAAGCATCTGACTCTTGATCTCCGCTCAGGCCTTGATCTCAGGGTTGTGAGTTCAAGCCCCACATTTAAAAAAATAAAATAAATCTCTTGACTCTCAGGGCCAGTGTTCTATCAGGGATTCACAAAACTTGGTAGAAATATAATAAAAATACTGTAGAGGAGAAATTAATGATGTTTTAAAGGGAAGAATTAAAAATGAATTCCCAACATGGGTTGCTGAAATCTGGTAAGATTTCCTGAGACTAGACACCAACTAGTATTATCGGTCTGCGTGACCATTGAGGTTTAACTGCATTGGAAGCCTCAATCTAAGGATTAAAAATCTAAGGATTAGGAAAAGGGACATATATTTCAGTGATACTTTGTCATTTCTTGTGTGATAAACTTACTCTGCAAGAGGAGACTGGTTATTAGCGTTATTCTTACCTAGTATAGCCTCAAATATTTTAGCTATTTTTGATAGAGAATTTATTGAAACATATAGAGTTGGTATTATCCTTTAATTTTAGGGCAGTAATTTGGATAGAATTCTCAAATAGCCAAGTCAGTTTTGGTTAGTGTGGACTGGTGATTGCTTCCATGGCAAACATAATCTAACTAGTCATCTGGCTAGCTAGATCTAACCAATCTCAAGGACTGTCAATATTGAACCCCTTTTAAGGAATTTTTGTCAGGTTAAGGTGCTAGCATTTTTAAAGTAAGGACATTGAAAATTATATCTCATAACATTTTTTATTTCAGATGAGACTTTGGACCCAGGCTAGACAGATGGGGTGGTACGCAGCCAAGTGCATGGCTGCAGCTACTTTAGGATACTCTATTGACATGGACTTCAGCTTTGAACTTTTTGCTCATGTAACATTTTTCAACTATAAGGTAAAATAGATAAGCAAATTAGTACCTTTTTCTGCTTGTGAGTCTTGTAACTACCTGATTTTCTCATTGAATAAGAATTTACATGGTTTTAATCATTTTAGAAAAATGACATGTTTTCTCAATTCTTGCAAATCAAACCTGGTATTAATGCTGGTCTAAGGGAGAAAAAATCTCTTCTGGAGTTGTTTCCCATTAGTGCATTTCTACATTTATTTGGGATTCAGTCTCACTTTTTAAGGGTGATAGCTACTGTACTTAAGAATGAACCAGGTACTTTGCCAAACTTATTATTTACTCCTCTTTACATTATTCTGAGGTAGGTTTTTTTTTTTGGTAATTTAATGATGAGGAATACACACAAGGTTTAAGGAGGTTAAATAATTTGCCCATGCAAGATATAACTCAGTTCCTTATTAAATATTTAAGTCATGACTCTAACATATAGTCCAGATCCTACATATTTAATTTACTACATATTTTTAATTTTCATATAGATTGTGTGGTAGTGTCATCTGAACAATAAATGTAATGTCATTCAAATGTTTTCTGTGGGACCCTCTCCAATGAATGACACTTTTAGCTATAAAATTTTGTGAATAGATTTTTGTGCTAGTCATCCTAAAATAACACAGTGTAACTGCATATTATGCTTCCTTTTTGGTACTCATTAGAATAACTTTATTATCTCTGTATATAGGTTGTACTACCAGGAAAATACCATACATGGGGCTGAGGTTCAGATCATGAATTAATGCTGAGATGTACCAAAGGACAAGAACACATCAAAGTCGTCATGCAGAATGGGAGAATGATGGGAGCTGTCTTAATTTTAAATCATATGGATCTTTCATCATATGAAGAAGGTCTGCTAGATTCAAATATTGATATACATTATTTTGATTTAAAAAGGCATTTCAAGAATTACATAAAGTTCCAAGTAACACAAGAAAGTCACAATAAGGTAAACGACCACATGGATTTAATGAAGAATACAGAAGTCATAATGAGAGTAGTGGGAAAGTATTAAAATAGAAATAAAATGGTAAAGATCAAATAATTTACAGATTTTTTTTTTCCAACACAAATTGACCACTTATGTAAATGTAAGGATTTAAGTTAATCATTTCTGTGTAACTGCTTTGGAGCAGATTTAGCTACTTTATCTACTTAGCTGACAACTTGGTCTGGTATACCAAAGTCATTCTTTGTGAAATGTCAAAGAGGATTGTCGTTTAAAGAGGCTTACAATTTTACTTTAAGGAGGTAGCAAGATCTTACTTGCTAATATCCTTTTATGTTCTGATTGTATAGCTGTTATGAGCTGAAATCACTCTTTTCTGTAATAAGCCTACATAAATATTCCTTATGATAACATTAATATCAAAAGAATACAATTAGGTATATCAAGGGATAAAAATATTTTACATTAAAATTATTTTTCTCAAAAAATAATAAAATTACTTTTCTCGTTTTATACTGTAAATTTATATAATTCATGATCTTAAATATTGAAGTCTTCAATACTTCAGGCAAGTTCCATATGTATAAAATATTAATAAAACTGTCTTAAACTTTTAACTACAAAATAATGGTGTACACATGCATAACTATTTTCTTGGAAAATTTAGAAACACTCATCTCCTGCATCATCAATTTTTCTTTTTTTAGTCCCTGTATTCTTAGATCGCTGAAGCATGTTTGCAGACTTCTGGAAGTTACCTGAATTTTTTTCTTCCCTCCTTTTATCAGCTCCTTCAGAATGACAAGTTTCAGATGATTCAGTCTGCCAACAAAAACAAAGCAAACATTCCGATCAAAACTCAGCTGTTCCATTTTTTCTTCAGATTAACAATCCCCCTGGTCCTTCTATATCCAGTAGCTCTTTAGTTAAGTGTCTAGTGGTCTCTCTCTCTTTTTTTTTTTTTTACCTTTAAATATCCACTCAAATATGAGCCCTATCCTAAAGGGATATGCTGTCAGAAAAACCCTAATCCATAGACACAATGATACATGGCATGTCTTTGCAGACGAGAGTATTTCATGCATAAGAGTCATTGGTTTTCGACATCTGCTACAAACATAGACTTCTCAACCAGTGTTGATCACAACCAATATTGTGAGGGCAGGGTGCATCACAAACTAGACAACACTAAAATGGATTTTTCATGTTCTAAAAGGTTGGAAATTCTAGTTTATATTAAAAGGTAAAGTAGTTTAAATTGTTACTTAATACTTCTACAATAAAACAAAGGTAATGTTTTCTCTCTTCCATGCCTAGATTCCTGCCTGTCTCCTGTGTTCATCTGGACCCAGCACAGTACCATTTAAAGCATCCCATAAGCTTTAATGTATTTTTTCATTATATAAAGAGTCAGTTACCTTGAAACAACTCTGTGTGGGCTTCTTTACTTGCATGGTAATAACATGCGCCTCATTATTTAGAAGATGAGCTTTAGGTCCTATTTTCAAATATGAAATGGTAGCATAAGCTGTAAAACTGTAGTCTTCTCTGTGGAAGATAAAGGCCAACAATCAGAAAGCTTTTAAGAAATTACAGAAAAACTAAAATTTATAAAAACAACCATAAGTGCAATAACTTTAATATGTGGAATATGAAACTTGTGAAAAATTAAAATACTTTCTGTAAGTTGTATTTTTTTTGACATACAATGATCAGTTAAAGTTTATTAGGTAAATTTTATATGGCATTAAAGAGTTTCACATGAGACAACTGGAAAACCACTTGCTTTGTTGCAGTTATGAGAAACATAAAGACAACACCAAAGGACAAGAAATGGATCTGTATATACTTAAGATACTGCTGTAGAAGAAAGTGTGCAATAATTTTCTCCAGGTCTTCACGAGGAAGTTGGGGAGGAGCAACGCCTGCCACTCTCAATTTTGCTGCCCCCTTTCCCATCCAAGAATCCATCAGTTTCAGTGGAGTTAGCTTTTCATTCAGGTCCTCTGCCTGCTTCAAAATCTTGATTAGATCTCTGCAGTATGCTGTTACATTCTTTACTTCACACGCTATAATGAGACAGGCAAATGAGATCTAGAAATTACAGCAAGGACAAGCTAGTCTAAGTGGTTAAACTGGTTTGAAATGAGTCCTCAACATGACCCACCCTAAACACTGATGTGTTATTTTGTTCTGAACCAAAATTAGGCTATTCCTCAAGTCTATCAGTAAACTAAGTTATAGTCTCAATAAGACATTGTTGAATTTACATGCTCGCTTCGGGGTCTATTCATCGTATTTACCTAATTTGTGCTCATTAAACAATATTCTGAAAACTATGGCTTCCTTGGTACTGATTTAGAGACAAGAAAGTCCTGGTTAAATATTCCTAATTATTGATTCTAGCACCCTGATTTCCGTATCAGACTCTTACTCATGTGATCAGTATAACACAGTATAATAAACTCATAAACAAGGTTATCTAGCTGCAAAGTTAAGACTAAAGTGATCTTCACCCACCAAGGCATCAGAACTCTGTGAGGGGGAACTGGTTATTCCCGCTCTTTGGACACAACACACAGGATGAGAAAAGTTAAAATACAACACCAAAACACCGGTAAATTAGTATCTTATGAGTAGTTATGCATTATCTGGATCAAAAATGATTGGACTGTAATCTCTCCTTTACAATAAATTCTCTTCCTAATTAGTGACTTAGTGACTAGCCTTTTCTTACAAATAGCAGTAGCATTTAGAAGAATTTAAGCTTTTCCCTTCATTTAAACATTTAACATGCCTTCAGTATAGCAACATAAAATACATTCATTCACATACCAATTTTCCTTTTGCCTTTGTTTTAAAACTTTGAGTTGTTACTTTTGAATCTAAAAAATGCTAGTCACAGCTTGCTTAATCCATTTTGGCGTCTAATAATTGCCCCCATGTAGTCCTAGCTATATACGTTAGCCTATAAAGATTTAAAAACAATGAACTAGGGAGTGTTCCAATCCAAGGTGGCAACTTAGTAAGATCCTGAACTGGGTGCACCAAATCTACACCTATTTATAGGCAATTCCTCTTGAAGAACTGAGGACTGACTGAACTAAAGACCACACAGAACACCAAGAGAGACATGGTAACCAAGGGTACCCCACCCCTGATGCTGCAAACTGCAGTGAGGAGAATAGTAATGTACCAGGAGCAGATTCGTCTGCACTTAGACACAGAAAATAAAAGCCACGGCTGAAAAGAGCAACTAGAATATAAAGGAACTAGCCGTGAACCCTGCTCAATGGGAGGGGAGCTGCTACAACTCTCTCTGGGTTGGAAGATCTAATATGTGTCACAGTTTATGCACCCTCCCACCACCTTGACAGCATAGATTGGAGCAGGGTCCAGACATCCTAACCAACCTACCACCTCAGTGAGCCCTGGGCCCCTAACCCACACCATCCCCAGCTGTCCCACCAAGACAGCCCTATGGTGGCGCACACCAGGAAGTCCTGGTCAACGCTCACTACAGCTCTGCCTGTCTCACCACACTGAGGCAGGCACAAAGCTCCTTGGAACATTCTAGGCCCTCATTGCTTTGGCTTCAGGAAGCTTTCTAAGGCACCCCAGTAGATGCCCATTTTCAGCTCCACCTGCCCTGCCAGGACACCCTGGCTTGCACCCACTTCAGCTTCTTTCCAGGGAACCACCTGTTCAGAGAGCCCTACAACTGCCACAGCCCATGCCCTTTCAACTACCAGCTGCCCTGCCAGGTTGCCCCCTGCACAAAGCACCCAGGGACCTCTCCAGCCAACAATACACCTCAGTTCCACCTGCCACAACCAGAGCACCTGCTGCACATCCCAGAACACCCCAGCTTACACCCACTTCAGTTCAGCCATCTTGCCAGGGTGCCCTCTACATGGAGAACCCCAGAACCACTCCTGACTACACCCACTTCAGCTTCAGCTGTCCTGCCAGGACAACCTGTCTCTGCAAAGAGCCTCAGGAATGCCCCAGCCCACACCCACTTAAGCTCTAGCCATCCCACCAAGGCAGCCCCACCATGGGGTGCCCTGAAACCCCCAGCCATGCCAGCCACAGCTCCAGCCAGCCAACAAAAGTCACCAGGCATATACAGTCAACACAGAGGACCACCATACACCAAGAGCATTCCTTCAAGTTTGGGAAAAGTAGCAGTTCTGCCTAATTCATAGAAACAAACACCATGTCAAGCAAGATGGGGTAACAAGGGAATACGCTCCAAATGAAAGGATAAGACAAAACCTCACAAAAACAATAAAACAGAGAAGAGCAATATGCCTAATGGAAGAGCTTAAAGTAATGATCTTAAAGATGCTCACTGGACTGAAGAATGGGAAAACTCAGCACTTCAACAAAGAACTGAAAAATATAAACAACCAGAGTTGAAGAATAACTGAAATGAAAAATTCATTAGAGGGAATCAAATAGTGATTAATGGATACAGAACAGATCAGTGATTTAGAAGACAGGGTAATGCACTCAAAGCTAAACAGCAAAAATAAAGAATTTTTTAAAATGAGGATAGAACAAGGGATCTGTTGGCCAATATCAAGTGAGTAAACTTTCATATTATATATGAATATATATGAATATATATTCATATTATATATGAATATATATGCATATATTTATGTTTATATATAAATATATATTATATAATATTTATTCATATATAAATATATATGCATATATATTCATATATACTGCTTTATACTTAGAATGTTACATATGAACCTCATGATAACCATAAACACAAAACCTGTAATAGGTTAAAAAAAAAAGGAAAAAGTACAGTATACAGAATATAGTCAATGGTACTGTAACAGTGTTGCATGGTGACAGTAACTACACTTGTGATGGGCACAGCATAACTTATAGTTGTTGAATCACTATGTTGTATATCTGAAACAAATATAACATTGTGCTGACTCAAAGTAAAAAGAAATTTAAAAATTAGGGGTGCTGGGCTGGCTCAGTGGGTAGAGTGTGAGACTTTTGATCTTGGGGTTGTGAGTTCAAACCCCATGTTCGGCATAGAGATTGAAAAAAATAAGACAATAAAAAGTCAAAAAAGATGTGAAAAAATATTTTAAAAATTATAAAATAGAAAGTCAAATATAACACCTCAGAAAGTCATCAATCACAAAGAGAGCAAGAAAAGAACAGAGAACTACAGAAACAACCAGAAAACGATCAACAAAATGGCAGTAAGTACCTAGCTATCAATAATTACTTTAAATGTAAATGGTCTAAATGTTTCACTCAAAAGATACAGGGTGGTGGAATGGATTTTTAAAAAACAAGACCCGGGGCGCCTGGGTGGCTCAGTTGGTTGGGCGTCAGACTTCGGCTCAGGTCATGACCTCGCAGTCTGTGAGTTCGAGCCCCGCATCGGGCTCTGGGCTGACAGTTCAGAGCCTAGAGCCTGTTTCGGATTCTGTGTCTCCCTCTCTCTCTGACCCTCCCCTGCTCATGCTCTGTCTCTCTCTGTCTCAAAAATAAATAAATGTTAAAAAAAAAAATTTTAAAAACAAGACCCATCTATATCTTGCCTATAAGACACTAAGTTCAGGCCTAAAGATACATGTAGATTCAGAATGAAGAGATAGAAAAACATCATGCAAGTGGAAGCAAAAAGAAAAGCCAGAGTAACAGTACACATATCAGACAAAATATGCTTTAAAACAAAGACTGTAAAAAGAGTCAAAGACGGGTATTACATAATGATAAAGGTACCAGTCCAACAAGATATAACAAGTGTACATATCTACACACCCAACACAGGAGCATCGAAATACATAAAACACACATAACCAAAGAGAGAAACTGATAGTAATACAATAATGGTACGGAACTTTAACACACCACTTACATCAATGGATGGATCATCCAGGCAGTTGGTCAATAAGGAAACTGTCTTTGAATGACACATTGGACTGGATGGACATAACAGATATAGACATAACATTCCATCCAAAAACAGAATACACAGTGCACATGGGACACATCTCTAGGACAGATCATATTAGAGGACAAAATAAAAATAACTCGATAAATTTAAAAGATAGAAATCATATCATGCAGCTTTTCCAACCACAAGAGCATGAAACTAGAAATCAGTCACAAGAAAAACACAAACATGTGGAGGCTAAACAACATGATACTACCCAATCAACATGTAAGCAAAGAAAGAAGAAATTTAAAAAATACATGGAGACAATGAAAATGAAAACACAACTGCCCAAAATCTTTGGGAAACAGCAAAAGCAGTTTTAAGAGGTAAATTTATAACGACTACCTCAAGACAAGAAAAATCTCCATAAACAATCTAGCTTTATACCTAAAGGAACTAGAAAGAAAAGAACTAGAAAAAGAACAAAACCCAAGGTAAATAGAAGAAAGGAAATAATGAAGATCAAATCAGAAATAGAGTCTAAACAAAGAAAAAGATCAAGTAAGCTAAGAACTGGGTCTTTGGAAAGATAAACGAAATTGCTAAACCTTAACCCCACCACTCATCAACAAGAAACAAAAGAGGACTTCCACCTAGTGTGGAGCCTGCTTGAGATTTTCTCAAAAAAAAAAAAAAAAAAAAAAAATCCAAAATGAAAGTGAAGTAACTGACACCACATACAAAGGACTGTAACAGAATATGAAAAATCATGTGCCAACAAATTGGACAACCTAGAAGAAATGAGTAAATTCCTAGAAATGTACAATTTTCCAAAAGTGAATAAGGGAAAATGGAAGTCTGAACAGACCAATTACTAGTAATAATATGGAAGTTTTTTATTACTAAAAAAAAACTACCAACAGGGGAACCTGGCTGGCTCAGGAGTCCAGCTCTTGATCTCAGACCAGGGCTTGATCTCAGGGTTGTGAGTTCAAGCCGCGTGTTAGGCTCCACACTCGGTATGGATCCTACGTAAACAAAAACAAAAACAAAAACGTTTTTAACAATCAACAAAGGTCCAAGACCAGATGGGCTCACAGGTGAAATCTACCAAACATATGAAAAGGAGTTAATACCTATTCTCAAACTATACCAAAAACTAGAAGAGGAAGGAAAGCTTCCAAATACATTCCATGAGGCCAGAATTACCCTGATGCCAAGCCAGACAAAAACAACACCTAAAAAGAAAGCTGTATACAGGCCATTATCAGCAATGCACATAGATGCAAAAATCCTCAACAAAATATCAGCAAACCACATTCAGCAATACATTAAAAGGATCATTCACCAGGATGAAGTGGAATTTATTCTGGGGATACATGGATGTCTCAATATTTGCAAATCAATCAATGTGATACTCTTTTACAATAGGTAGAGTAAAAACCATATGATGATTTCAATAGATGTGGGAAAAGCATTTGACAAAATTCAACATCTGTTCATGACAAAAACTCAACAAAGGTTTAAAGGAAACATACCTCAACATAACAAAGGCCATACATGAAGTATCTAGAGCTAAAATTACACTCAATTGTGAAAAGCTGAGAGCTTTTCCTCTAAGGTCAGGAGCAAGATAAGGATGTCCACTCTCACCACTTTCATTCAACATAATACTGGAAGCCCTAGCCACAGTATTCAGACAAGAAAAAGAAACCAATATTAGTAAGGAATAAATTAAAATGTCACTATTTACAGGTGACATAATACTATACATAGAAAACCTTAAAAACTGCATTTACAAGCAATTAGAGTAAATGAATTCAGTAAAGTTGCAGGAAACAATACACATCAGCTACGTTTCTATATGCTAATAACGAAGTAGCAGAAAGATAAATTAAAAACACAATTCCATTTACAATTGCACCGAACATAATAAAATACCCAGGAATAAACTTAACCAAGGAGGCGAAAGACCCTGTACTCCGAAAAGTACAAAACACTGATGAAAGAAATTGAAGATTACAAAAGCAAATGGAAAGATGCTCAATGCTCATGGATTGGAAGAATACTGGTAAAATACCTACTACACAAAGCAATCTACAGATTCAGTGTAATCTCTATGAAAATACCAAGAGCATTTTTCACAGAACTGGAAATAATCTTAAAATTTGTATGGGACCACGAAGACCTCAAATAGCCAGAGAAATCTTGAGAAAGAAGAATAAAGCTAGATTTCAAATCCCAGATTTCAAGATATACTACAAACTTGTAATAATCAAAATAACGTTGGGGCACCTGGGTGTCTCAGTCGGTTGAGAGTCCGACTTCGGCTCAGGTCATGATCTCGCAGTCTGTGAGTTCAGGCCCTGCGTTGGGCTCTGTGCTAACAGCTCAGAGCCTGGACCCTGCTTCAAATTCTGGGTCTCCCTCTCTCTCTGCCCCTCCCCAACTCATGCTCTGTCTCTGTCTCTGTCTCTCTCTCTCTGTCAAAAATAAATAAACATTAAGAAAAAAAATTAAAAATATAATGTACTGGCACAAAAACAGATCAATGGAACAGAATAGGCCAGAAATAAACCCATGCTTATATATATGGTCAATCTATGACAAAGGATGCAAGAATATACAATAGTCTCTTCAATAAGTGGTATTGGGAAAACTGGACCACTTTCTTACAGCATACACAAAAACAAACTAAAAATGGATTTAAGGCCTAAATGTGAGACCTGTTACCATAAAATGCCAGAAGAGAACATAAACAGTAATTTCTTTAACATCAGCCATAGCAACATTTTTCTGGCTATGTCTTCTCGTGCAAGGGACACAAAAGCACAATTATTGGGACCACAACAAAATAAAAAGCTTTGCACAGTGAAGAAAATCATCGACAAAACTGAAAGACAACCTACTGAATCAGAGAAGATACTTGCAAATGATATAGTCGATAAAGGGTTAGTATCCAAAATATATAAAGAACTTATACAACTCAACACCAAAAAAATAATCCAATTAAAAAATGAGAAGACCTGAATAGACATTCTCCCAAAGAAGACCTACAAATAGTCAAGAAACACATGAAAAGATGCTCACTAATCATTAGGGAAATGCAAATCAAACCCACAGTGATCAAACCACAATATCACCCCATACCTGTCAGAATGGCCAAAATCAACAACATAAGAAACAAGTGTTAGCAAGTATGGACAGAAAAGGGAACCTTGTGCATTGTTGGTGGCAATGCAAACTGGTGTAGCCGCTGTGGAAAACAGTATAGAGCTTCCTCAAAAAATTAAAAATGGAACTACCACATGATCCAGTAATTCTACAACCAAGTATTTACCCCCCAAAACCAAAAACATTAATTTGAAAAGATAGATGTAATCCTATGTTTAAAGCCAAGATATGGTAGCAACCCAAGTGTCCATTACCACAATGGAATATACACACAATGGAATATTACTCAGCCATCTAAAAGATCTTGACATTTGCAAAAACATGAATGGATCAAGAGGGTATTATGCTAAGTGAAATAAGTTAAATACGATAGGATTTTACTTATATGTAGAATCTAAAAAATAAAGCAATAAGCAGAAAGCAAAAACTGACCCATAAATATAGAAAACAAAATGATGTTTGCCAGAGGGGAAGGAGGTAGAGGGATGGGGAAAATAGGTGAAGGGGAGTGGGAGTACAAGCTTCCAGTTATGGAATGAATAAGTCATGGGGATGAAAGGTACAGTACAGAGAATATAGTCAATGGAACTGTAATAGCATTGCATGGTGACAGATGGTAGCTACACTGGTACCTGGCACAGCACAATATATAGACTTATCGAATTTCTATGCCATATACTTGAAACTAATACAACATTATGGGTCAACTATACTTCAATAGACAGTGAACTCAGGGGCGCCTGGGTAGCTCAGTCGGTTAAACATCAGACTCTTGATTTCGGCTCAGGTCATGATCTCACAGTTTTGTGAGATCAAACCCCATGCCAGACTCTGTGCTGACTCTATACAGCCTGCTTGGGATTCTTGCTCTCTCTCTGCCCCTCCCCTGCTCATGCTGTCTCTCTCAAAATAAACTTTAAAAAATTAAAAAATTAAAAAAAAAAAGTGAACTCACAAATGTCTTTACAACAGTTATCACACATTCTGTTGCATGCTTCTGAATTCCACACTTCATCAAAATGTTGAGCTATCAATACACGGCGACACCTGCAAACACATTGATATATACATTATTAAATGACCTAGTAAGTTTTAAGAATTCCTATTTCTTTTTTAATTAATTTATTTTTTTAATGTTTATTTATTTTTGAGAGGAAGACAGAGTGTGAATGGGGGAGAGGCAGAAAGAGAGGGAGACACAGAATCCGAAGCAGGCTCCAGGCTCTGAGCTGTCATCGCAGAGCCTGATGCGGGGCTCAAACCCCTGAACCGTGAGGTCATGATCTGAGCTGAAGTCAGACACAACTGACTGAACCACCCAGGCACCCCAAGAATCCCTATTTCAAAACAGAGTTATATTAGTTTCCTGTTACTGTCATAACATTACCACAAATCTAGTGGCTTAACACAAATTTATTGTCTTACATTTCTATACATGAGAAGTCTGATATGGGTTTTACTGGCTTAAAATCAGAGTATCAGCAGGGATGAATTTCTTCTGGAGGCTTTAGGGGAGAATCTGTTTCCTCGTCCTTTCTGATTCCTAGAGACTGCCTGAATTCCTTGGCTCATGCCCCACTTTCCTCCATCTCCAAAGCCAATGAATATCATTCTAACCTTTCTTGATTCATTCCACACTTAAGTACCCTTATGATTATACTGGATCCACACAAACAACCCAGAGTTCTATCCCTATTTTAAGGTCAGCTCATTAGCAACCTTAATTCCATTTGCAGTCTTAATTCCCTTTTGCCATGGAAGGTGAATTTACAGTTGCCAGGAATTTGAATGTAAACATCTTTGGGAGACTATTCTGCCTATCACATATTTTTTCCATATATACTTGATAAACACTGCTTTCAGAAGTTGTCTGAGATTCCCTTGAGATTCAATATTTGGGAACTATTAAAAGAATCTTCCTGATAGCAAAGCAGCTTCTTGTATCTTAGTAGTATCTTGTATTTGACTCTAAACCCCCAAATATGCTTCTTGATATCTATTGGATATCTAAGAAAATTTTCATTTTCTTACTTCTTTAACTATATTATTGTACCACCTACAGGAAGAAATGACGTTTTCTGTCACTGTTCGATAGCTGCTTACCAGTTCAAAAATTTTGAGTCCATTTTACATGATGGGCAATAAGAGTACAAAGATGACTAATACTGAAAAGCCACCAAGGAACTATATGCTCTAACTAAAACCATCCTAGATTTAAATTTTATTTAGTAAGGAGAAACTTAACCCTGCTCTCAATTATTTCATCAACCCATCAGCTGGTAAGATGGTACATGTTACAGAGCTCAGCTCTCAAAATGCCTATCATAAATACCTTTTCACAACTGGTAAAGCATGTAGCTGTATGTCAGCGCCAGAGAGAAAAGGCTTGAACTCACTGTGAATTTGTATCAAAATTTTCAATAAAAGTGGGGAAGGATGAAACACATGAAGGGGATTAAGAGGTACAATCTTCTAGTTATAAATAAAATAGAGATGACAGGGGGATGTAATGTATAGTCCATAATATTGTACCAACTCTGTAGGGTGACAGAGGGTAACTAGACTTATTGTGGTGACCATTTTTTGATATATGAGAATAGTGAATCACTATGTTGTACTCCTGAAACGAATACAATATCGTACTTCAATTATTCTTCAATTGAAAGAAAATCAGCATCTCAGTATACTTGTTTTACTTAAAGAAAAAAAAAACTCCAATGAAAGTTTTGGAGGATTATCAAATAGAGAGAGAGAATACATTTTTTGGAATTAAGGCAGATCCTGAGGGTTCACGTACTGGTTCCCACCCTTTAGACATTTGCTTTTACAGGTTTGTACTTGATATTCTACCAGTGTATTTACTTACTGAGCAAGTATCCAAAGTAATTTCCCAGACTTTCATGTTGTGCTTATTTTTAAATGACAAGTTATAAAAAGGTATGTGACTTACTTGCTTATGTTTTGACAGTATGACACCATCTCATAAAGCTTCTGTTGTCCCACATTTTCCATCACCACCATTGAACTTATTCTGAATATATCTCCAAAGCCATAATACAAAATACAGTCCGCCCTCATGTCATCTCGACCTGTAGTGTGAGAAGTCTTGAGATTGCATAATTACTTGAAAATTTCAAAATATGCAAAAATAATATATGTAAAATTAGCTGGCAATGCTTCACAGTCTAAATATATCACATCTAGAAATTTCAGATATGTGCAAGTTAATTTGTAACAGCTGCCCTGAAATTATAAAAAGAAAAACCAACTAATGAGAGCTATCAACAATCAGCTTTATTAGTAAAAAAAATATGTGCATAAATAATCCAATTATTGAAGTTATCAATTTGAAGCCACTAATTAAAAATCCAGAAGTTAAAGATAGACATCAAATTATCTTAGAAAACATAGGAAACAATTCATAACACTCCAAGTAAAATAAGCACACAAATACATAAGTACCAAAAAAGTATAAAACTAAAAATGACTTCATTGTTCTAAAAAATACTAGCTACTAAAGATTTAAAATACAGAATTATTAAACATATATAATGTGTTTTCTGGAAAAGCTGTGTTAAAAGTTCCCTCTGGTTAGAAGTTACACATACCTGCACGTCCACTCTCTTGGTAATAATTTTCAATAGATTTACTCATTGAATGATGGATAACAAATCTCACATCTGGTTTATCAATTCCCATGCCAAATGCAACCGTGGCCACCACTACCTAAAATGTTTTAACATTTTATGTTAATTATATAAACTTAAAATATTTTTAAATGTTAATGAGGATGCTGTTGAAGATATATACTTAACCTGAATTTCATTGGCTGACCATCTTCTATGAACCTTGGTCTTATCTTCTGGTTCCATATTGGCATGGTATGCACCTGCCTGAATTCCCAGTTTCTGTAAACTAACTGTAACTTGCTCAGAGTCTTTCTGAGAAAAGCAATATATGATTCCTGTAATAAAATATGTCCAATTGTTAGATATATATACACACATATTCAAGATACTGATTAACAAAACGCATGAGGGAAAAAGATTTAGGAAAAAATGTCAAGGTCTTGAACACATAATGACTTTCTGATATAATTCAAGATTTGATCAGCAGCTTGCTCTAAAACAGAAATAAGCCCTGGGCCACGAGTTTTGGTTCCCATTACCTCTTTTTTCTCTCAAGTATGATGTGAAAAGTTTCATGTGCAAAGGAGTTTGGGAACCACTGCATTGAACAGGTTTCTCTCTTTATTTGCAGGACTGGCCAGAACCTCTAATGTGCTGGTATACCCCATGAAGCTCCAAGAGGATAAATAGCTGCAGCTTTTCTCAAACTTATTTGACCCTGGAGCTCCTTTTACCCTGGGGACTCATTAATGTCTCCTGAAAATCTGTAGAACAGCTTTGAAATGCTACCTTTACACAAACTCTGTGCTTCAGTAATGCTCATCTGTGCATTAATCCAGGAAACAGAAATAATCTCAACTCCATCTACAGATACCTCACTCAATGTGTACTATTTATTCTTTAATTGTCCTTTGCTATCAAGGACTATTTTACATCCATTCAGAAAGTCAGTGCTTAACCTTCTTATACACAGTGGATAATGAACTAAATGTGCTGTTGACAATTAGCATTATGCCATTAGGTCCACTAATGACTACTTAAAGCAATTAGGTGCAAATAAACAAAAATAAATAGTTTTATGACTCTTATAATCCATCCCATTAGTAAATGACACACCCAATTTCTAAGATCACCAAGCAAATTAATTTTTTTTAATTTTTTAAATGTTTATTTTTGAGAGAGAAACACAGAGCATGAGTGGCGGGTGGGGGGGGTGGTGCAGTGCAGAGAAAGAGGGAGACACAGAATCCAAAGCAGGCTCCAGGCTCTGAGCGATCAGCAGAGTCCAACGCAGGGCTCAAACTTGCAAACCATGAGATCATGACCTGAGCCAAAGTTGGACGCTTAACCAACTGAACTATCCAGGCGCCCCCACCAAGCAAATTAATTTTAACAAAACATTTTCAAATATCTTCTGCCATGCACTAATATTTTTGGTAGCTAATCATTCATCAGTAGATCAGTATGATATTACTTTTTGAAACTTTTCTCTCAGTCTTCAAAGTTGTTTTTGTATTACCTGATTGCCCTTTGTATCTCCCATTGATGAGCTTTACAATATCCTCGATAAAATCTTCAGTGTTGGAGGGCTTCTGCCGAATCTAAGAGAAAGCTAACTTATTACAAAGTAAATTAATGAGTACCATCCATGTAAACATTGACTTACAACTTTCAGGGTGCGAATCTTTTATAGGCATAGTGCCTTTTCCTTGGTCTTTCATTCACCTCTCCTGACCCTGCTACCTCCCAGGCTCTTCTTAATCCTTGGTTTTGAATTTGCCAGGAATAAGAAGGCACAGAAACAGTGAACTTGTAAAGATGGAGACCTTTTTATTTTTTGATGCTGCTTTTATAAAAACATAAACCATGGCATAAATAACTTGAATGGAGACTCAGAAAAACATTATCTATTCTTAAAAGGATATAATACACACACACACACACACACACACACACACACACACACACACACACATACATTCAGGAAATTAGAAAGAAAAAACATGTCACATAATCTGAATAGAGTATTAGCAAATGGTATATTAATTTTGAACTATTTTGTAATTAACTTCAATAGAGATGTAGTTAGGGTCCTTGGCATCAATCTTCCCTCCATCCTTGCACAATAATGTGCATCAACTTCACAAGGCAATGTCTCTTATTTAACCCAGCAAAGGATTATGCAGCAAAAGAGATACAGAAGAAAGCACAAATCAATGAATATGCTTCTCATCACTTCTTCATTTTAAAAACTTTTAAACAGAGTTACCTGTTACTTATAAACATAATGAAAAGGTAACCTCTGCTGTAATCCTTCATGAAAGTAATACGTTGACATAAAAGTTACACACCTCATAATAAAGATTTGGCCGATTAAAAGAAGCTGTGAAAGTAAAACACTTTTCCACACACAGTATTTTCTGGGCATCCTTCAAAACATGGCTAGTTGCGGTTGCCGTCAGCCCGATTAAGGCCGTGTTAGGGAACTGCCGCTTCAAGATACCCAGTGCCTTGTAATCTGGAAAAGAAAACATACAAAGTGGCCCACTTTCTACATGTAAGCAGTATATATTTAGCATGTGCTGCCTGGCCTTTCTGAGGAGGCAGGCTGTAGGATACTTTTCCCTGGCTCTTCAGAAACTCTGTTCTTGGCCACAGGTGGAACTCCCTGTTGAAGAGAGAAAACCAACACATTTCCAGTAAGCTGTGCACTGGTCTACAACCTCTGACCAGTGGATTTAAGAGGCAGTGGGAGTGGCCACAGTGTGTGAATCTTTCACAACAAACAAGAGATAAAAGAGGCCATCAGGCAAACTCCTTCTACCAACACTATCATGCAAGTGTGGCAAATTCAGACCAGAAAAATTTTGGTGAGGGCACTAGTTTTTATAGAATGTATTTCCAGGAAACCATTCTGGGCTCATATTTGTCATCAACGCTTAAATAACTAGGTAAGTTGTCCTTATGTAATTAACTCTTTGCAGAAAGTAGAAGAGAACTGTGGTAGAAACTGCTAACTGCAAAGCTAGAGGACTATGAAAATAGAGGAGAAGGTCACTGCTGGGGAAGTCGTGGTTTCAAGGAGGTAACATGTGAGTTGGGTCTTGAAGACAAGCAGAAGTTACTAGGAAGGGTAGAAGAAAACACCAGGCAGAGAAAACAGCACTTACACCGCAAATACACTGGCATGAAATTACTTAGCATATTCCAAAAACAGCAAGCAGGTCAGTCAGACCAACCCACAGGGTGTCGAGCTGGATGTATTACTGTCAACTCCAGTAAGCTGGTAACCACATTCCCTGTATGGATCCACGCTAGAACTAGACCAAAAAAGGAACGAACGTGTACAAGGTGTGGCAGGCAGAAGTGAACCAGTTGCCATTACTCTCTGAAGATCTTTCCAGGCAGATAAGATGAGGGACAGATAGATGCAGAGGGGCCCAGCCAGTTCTAACTTGTCCTAGTTTTTTTCCACTCCTCCTTCAGCTCTTATTCCCAACTGTAGGTCTTACCCATCACCAGTCCCCACTGGATGCCTGGCAGGCAGCAGGCTCACAGAGCTGACAGCTACTCAGAGAGAGCTTACCAGAGACCTCTCACAAGCTTCCTGTCTGTGTACCCTCTGGCCCCAGCCATGCCAGTTGCAGACCTCCCTACAAGCTCCAGTTGGGTCCTCCCACACCAGGGCTTCAGGAAATCAGGGACCATCCTCCACCTCCTTCACACCTTCTCTTTCCCTGCTCTTCACACAGTTGTGCAGGGTCTGCTTCCTAAAGTAAATCCCTGATCACCTGCCATTCACAATGGCTCTGCTTTCCTGCCTGCACCTTAACTGATACTGTTACACTGAAGAGTACAGGAAGGCAGGTTTAAGTAAGACTGGGAACAATATAGTTGATTCTAAGAACTAGGACTTTATCCTATAGGAAATTTTTGAAGCATAAAAGGGATATAAATAGACTCATCTTTTGGCAGTAGTGCAAGGTATGGGCTGGAAGAGACAAAACATAAAGAAATGGAGATCAGTCAAGAGATGGCAGCAGCAAACCAGAAACCCACTAAGAATAGGAAACAAGGCATGAGACTGAGGATAGAGCAGAAAGAAAAGACTGAATACAAACCCAAGAACCAAAGCCCGATAGGTCCTGGTAACTATTGGGATATGGGCTCTGGGGGATGCGGGGTGGGGAAAAGGGGAGAGAAGGGGAGGGAAAGAGCCCAAGATTCATCCATTTGTGCCAAGCATGTCTTCAGGAACTGAATGTTAAGTGGTGAACAAGACAAAGCCGTTTTGCAAATGGAACGATTCAAGCAAAGAACCAGACAAAACAAAGAGTAAACCAATAAATATGTTATTATCAGAGAGTGAGAAGGGCTCAGAGTAGTAAGCCCAGTGTAATGGAAGTATAACGAGGGAGGGAGGAAGAATAGGAAATCGGAGAGAGGTAAACAAAGGACAGACCACATGTCACCTTATGGACCTCGGTCAGGAATATAGAATTTATTCTAAGTACAAAGAGAATCTGCTGGGTAGTTTAGGAAGGGAAGTAACAGGATTTGATTTATACTTAGAAAAGATCACTTTGGTTGCTGTATGAAGAATGAACTGTAAAAGGTAAGACTGGAATCACAGACTAGTTAGGGAATCATTGTAGTAGGTCAGGGGAAAGGAGCCCAGGTGTACCTAAGAGGCAGCAGGACAAAGAGAAGAGGACAAACTTGAGATTCACTTTAGAGGCAGAGTTGATAGGACTTGGTGATGGACTGGATCTGCAGAAGTAGGATAAACCGGGGCGCCTGGGTGGCTCACTCGGTTGAGCGTCCAGCTTCGTCTCAGGTCATGATCTTGCAGTCCGTGAGTTCGAGCCCCACATCGGGCCCTGTGCTGACAGCTCAGAGTCTGGAGCCTACTTCTGATTCTGTGTCTGCCTCTCTCTCTGCCCCTCCCCCACTCATGCTCTATCTCTCTCACTCTCAAAAATAATTAAAAAATTAAAAAAAAAAAAAAGAAGTAGGATAAACCAAGGATGATGGACTAGCTATTACATTATTTGTTCACAACTCCAACTCCACCTTTTGATACACTGTTTGCAGTGCTGATGCAGGGAATGTGCACACTACCTTTCTGCTTTGCCAACTGGCCCTAGACTACAAGGCTAAGGGAAGAATTAGGGTCTTGCTCCTTCCTTTTTGCTTCCTGTGGGCTTGCCTGTGTTCTCAAGAATGTCACCCAGCAAGGCTTCTTCATCCCTATACCAGCACTGTCTCTTTGTAGTAGCAGCCAAATACAGTTTTTCCAAACTTTGAAGAACCAGCTTCATCACAGGTCCACCTCACCTCTGCTTCCATTAAGAGGCTCCAGCACCAGGTAGCTGTGCCTCCTCAGAGGTCTGAGTTTCAGCTCCACAAAGACCCTCCTCTCAAGCTTATTAGTTCCAACCTTTTCTTCTCGCTCAGGAACAAGACAAGGATACCCACTCTCACTACTCTTATCCAACACAGTATTAGAAGTCCTAGCCAGAGAAATTAGGCAAGAAAAAGAATAAACAGTATCCAAATTAAAAGAGAATAAGTAAAACTGTCACTATTTAAAGAAAGTTTGCAAAACACAAAATGAATACACAAAAATAAGTTGTGTTTCTATATACTATTAATAGACTATTAGAGAAATTAAGAAAACAATTTCATGTGTACCTGGGTGGCTCAGTCGGTTAAACATCTGTCTCTTGATTTTGGCTCAAGTCATTATCTTGCAGTTCGTGAGATAGAACTCCACATCGGGCTGTGCACTGACAGCATGGAGCCTGTTTGGGATTCTCTCTCCACTTCTCTGCCTCTCCCCTGTTCACACTGTCTCTCAAAGTAAATATTAAAAAAAAAAAAAAAAGAGGGATGACTGGGTGGCTTAGTCAGTTAAGCATCTGACTCTTGATTTAGGCTCAGGTCATGATCTCACGGTTGTGAGATCAAGCCCACATTGGGCTCTGTGCTGGCAGCATGAAGCCTCCTTGGGATTCTCTCTCGCCTTCTCTCTCTGCCCCTCCCTGCTTATGCATGCTCTCTCTCTCAAATAAATAAACATTAAAAAAAAAAAAAAAAGAAAAGAAAAGAAAGGAAACAATTCCATTTACAATTGCATCAAGAAGAATAAAATGCTGAGGGATAAATTTACCCAAGGAGGTAAAAGATCTATATACCTGAAAACTATAAGACATTGATAAAAGAAATTGAACAGAACATAAATAAATGGAAACATATTTTGTGTCTATGAACAGGAAGACTTAACACCGTTAAAATGTCCATACACCCTGAGCAACCTACAGATTCAATGCAATCCCTATCAAGATTCCAATGGCATTTTTCACAGAACTAGAAACAACAATCTTAAAATTTGTATGGAACCACAAAAGGCCCCCAATAGCCAAGGCAATCTTAAGAAAGAATGAAGCTGGAGACATCAAACTCCCTGATTTCAAACCATATTACAAAGCTATAATAATCAAAACAATATGTTATTAGCATAAAAACAGAAACATGGATCAACAAAACAGAATAGAGAACCCGGGAATAAATGCACATATATATGGTCAATTTATGACAAAGGCATCAAGAATATACAATCAGGAAGCAACAGTCTCTTCAATAAATGGTGTTGGGAAAACTAGACAGCCACATGCAAAAGAATGAAACAGGACTTTACACCATATACAAAATCAACTCAAAGTGGATTTAAAAAGTCTTAAACATAAGACCTGGAACCAGAGCACTACTAGAAGAAAACAAAGGGTATATCCTTTCTTCTATTAATGTGATGTATCACATTGATTGATTTGTGAATATTGAACCAGCCGTGTAGCCCAAGAATGAATCCCACTTGATCATGGTGAATAATTCTTTTAATATACTGTTGGACTCAACTTGCTAGTATCCTGTTGAGAATTTTTGCATCCATGTTCATCAGAGATATTTGCCTGTAATTCTCCTTTTTAATGATGTCTTTGTCTGGCTTGGGAATCAAGGTAATGCTGGCTTCACAGAAGGAGTACAGAAGCTTTCCTTCCGTTTCTATTTCATGGAACAGCTTGAGAAGCATAGGTACTAACTCTGCTTTAAATGTCTGCTAGAATTCCCCTGAGAAGCCATCTGGCCCAGGACTCTTATTTGTTGGGAGATTTTTGATAACTAATTCAATTTTTTCACTGGTTATGGGTCTGTTCAAGTTTTCTATTTCTTCCCTTTTGAGTTTTGGTAGTGTGGGGGTGTGTAGAATTTGTCCATTTCTTCCAGATTGTCCAGTTTGTTGGCATATAATTTTTCATAGTATTCTCTGATAATTGTTTGTATTTCTTAATGTTGGTTGTGATCTCTCCTCTTTCATTTGTGATTTTATCTATTTGGGACCTCTCTCTTTTCTTTTTGAGAAGCCTGGCTAGGGGTTCATCAATTGCTTATTCTTTCAAAAAACCAGTGATTCATTTATCTGTCCTACTGTTTTTTGGATTCTATATTGTTTATGCTCTAATCTTTATGATTTCTCTTCTTCTGCTGGCTTTAGGGTTTCTTTGCTGCTCTGTTTCTAGTTCCTTTAGGTGTGAGGTTAGATTCTGTATTTGGGATTTTTCTTGCTTCTTGAGATAGGCCTGGACTGCAATGTATTTTCCTCTTAGGACTGACTTTGCTGTATCCCAAAGGGTTTGGACTGTCATGTTTTCATTTTCACAGACTTCCATGTATTTTTTAAGTTCTTCCTTAATTTCCTGGTTGACTCATTCATTCCTTAGTAGGATGTTCTTTTCTTGTGGTTGATTTCAAGTTTCAAAGCGTTGTGATCTGAAAATATGCATGGTATGATCTCAATCCTTTTATATTTGTTGAGGACTGTTTTGTGAACCAGTATGTGATCTATTTTGAAGAATGTTCCATGTGCATTCATGAAGACTGTATATTCTGCTGCTTTTGGATGAAAAGATCTGCATTTATCTGTTAAGCCCATCTGGTCCAATGTGTCATTCAGAGCCACTGTTTGCTTACTTATTTTCTACCTAGATGATCTGTCAATAGAGGGAGAAAAAGCTTTTGACAAAATATAGCATCCTTTCTTAATAAAAATCCTCAAGAAAGTAGGGACAGAGGGAATATACCTTAACATCATAAAAGCCATATATGAAAGGCCCACAGCTAATACCATTCTCAATGGGGAAAAACTGAGAACTTTCCCCCTGATATCAGGAACACAACACAGATGTCCACTCTCACCACTGTTGTTTAACACAGTGTTGAAGACCTAGCCTCAGCAGTCAGACAATAAAATGAAATAAGTCATCCAAATTGGCAAAGAAGAAGTCAAGCTTTCACTTTTCACAGATAACATGATAGTCTACATGGGAAACCTGAAAGACTCCACCAAAAAACTGCTAGAACTGATACATGACACTATTTCAGCAAAGTCGCAGGATAAAAAATCAATTTACAGATATCAGCTGAATTTCTATACACTGAAGATGAAGCAACAGACAGATATCAAGGAGTCGATCCCATAAAATACTTAGGAATAAATCTAACCAAACAGGTAAAAGATCTGTATGCTGAAAACTACAGAAAGCTTATGAAAGAAATTGAAGAAGAAACAAAGAAATGGAAAAATATTCCATGCTCATGGATTGGAAGAGCAAATATTGCTAAAATGTCGATAGTACCCAAAAAATCTATACATTCAATGCAACCCCAAACAAAATAGCATCAGTATTCTTCACAGAGCTAGAACAAGCAATCCTAAAATCTGTATGAAACCACAAAAGTCCCCGAATAGCCAAAGTAATGTTGAAAAAGAAAACCAAAGCTGGAGGCATCACAGTCCTGGACTTTAACTTTAACCTCTACTACAAAGCTGTAAACATCAAGACCGTTATGGTATTGGCGTGAAAACAGACACAAAGACCAATGGAACAGAATACAGAACCCAGAATTGGACCCACAAACATACAGCCAACTAAACTTCAACAAAACAGGAAAGAGTATCCAATGGAAAAAAAAACAGCCTCTTTAGCAAATGGTGCTGAGAACTGTACAGCAACTTGCACAAGAATGAAACTGGGCCACTTTCTTACACCATACACAAAAATAAACTCAAAATGGATGAAAGACCTAAATGTGAAATAGGAAACCATCAAAATCCTACAGGACAAAACAGGCAACAACCTGTTTATTTGACCTCAGCCACAGCAAATGCTTACTTGACACGTCTTCGAAGGCAAAGGAAATAAAGGCAGAAATGAACTACTGGGACCTCATCAAGATAAAAACCTTCTGCACAGCAAAGGAAACAATCCAAAAAACTAAAAGGCAGCCGACGGAAAGGGAGAAGATATTTTCAAGTGATGTATTGGATAAGGGTTAGTATCGAAAATCTATAAAGAACTTATCAAACTCAACACCTGAAAAACAAATAATCCAGTGAAGAAATGGGCAGAAGACATGAATAAACACTTTTCCAAAGAAGACATCCAAATGGCTAACAGGCACATGAAAAGATGCTCAACACTGCTCATCATTAGGGAAATACAAATCAAAACCACATTGAGATACCAGCTCACACCGGTCAGAGGGGCTAAAATTAACAACTCAAGAAACAACAGATGTGGCAAGGATGTGGAGAAAGAGGAACCCACTTGGGCTGTTGGTGGGAATGTAAAATGGTGCAGTCATTCTGAAAGTAGTGTGGAGGTTCCTCAAAAAGTTAAAAATAGAATTATCCTGCGATCCAGCAATAGTACTTCTAGGACTTTATCCAAAGGATACAGGAATGCTGATTCATAGGGGCACATGTATCCCAATGTTTATAGCAGTGCTATCAACCACAGCCAAATTATAGAAAGAGCCCAAATGTCCATCAACTGATGAATGGATAAAGAATGATGTAGTGTGTATATATGAGCATGATGCTACATAAAACTATAAAACACTTTTGTACAGCAAAGAAAACCTATGGGCTAGGAAAAAATATTTGCAACTATATGATAAAATGTCAACATAAAAACTACACAAAGAATTCATTTATCTCAATAGCAAAAATACCTAAAAACTATGACTGAAAAATAGGCGGAGGATCTGGATAGATATTTTTTCTAGAGAAGACATACAAATAGGCAATGGGTACATGAAAAAGTATTCAGCATCACTAATCATCAGTGAAATGAAAATCAAAACCACAATGAAGTTTCACCTCACACCTGTTACAATGGCTATTATCAAAAATACAAGAAACAAGAAATGTGAGAGAAAAGAAAAACCCTGATGCACTGGTGTTAGCAATGTAAATTAATGTGGCTGCTACGGAAAACAGTACAGAGGTTCCTCAAAAATTTAAAAATAGGGGCATCTGCGTGGCTCAGTTGGTTAAGCGTCCAACTTCGGCTCAGGTCATGATCTCACGGTTCACAAGTTCAAGCCCTGTGTTGGGCTCTGTGCTGACAGCTCAGAGCCTGGAGCCTGCTTCAGATTCTGTGTCTCCCTCTCTCTGCCCCTTCCCTGCTCATACTTTTTCTTTCTCTCTCTCAAAAACAAACAATAAAAAAATTTTTTTTAATTTAAAAATAAAACTACTTTATGATCTAACAATTCCACTTCTGAGTCTTTACCCAAAGGAAACAAAATCACTATCTTGAAAAGATATCTAAGCCACTATGTTCACTGTAGCATTATTTATAATAACCAAGACATGGAAAAAATGTAAGTGTGCACTGATGTACAGATAAAGAAAATGTGCTATGTATATATACATACACACACAATGGAGTATTATTTAGCCATAAAAAGGAAATTCTATTTGCAACAACATGGATGAAGCTTGATAGCATTATGCTAAGTGATGTAAATCAGCCAGAGAAAGACACTGTATAACATCACTGACATGTGGAAACTTAAACAAACAAACAAACAAAAAACATCTCAAAGATACAGAGAACACAATGGTGGTTGCCAGAAGTGAGGCATACTGTGGGAAAAATGGATGAAGGGAGTCAAAATGTACAAACTTATAGTAATGCTCAATAGTGATAATACTGTAAAGTCGCTAAGGGAGTAAATCTTGAAAGTTCTCATAAAGAGAAAAAAGATTTTGCAACTATGTGTATTGATGATGTAACTAAACTTACTGTAATAATCACTTCCCAGTATATGCATATGTCAAATAACTATCTTACACAACTAAGACTAATAAATGCAATGTTATATGTCAATTATATCTCAAACAGTTTTTTAAATGGGTACACATTTCTAATAAACAATTAGGAATATAAATCTACAGCTGAGGAGTAACAGGACTAGACATGGGAAAAACTGATTACAGCTGGCAGCTAATCTACAGAGCCAACACAAGTTATGGTAATACACAAGCAATGGTTCTCATCCTAAGAGATCAGCACTGAGGTTGGAAATATAAGGTAAGGGTCAGAAACCTGGCATTTCCACTAGCTACCAGTTAACAACTCTTTGGAGTAGTCTGATTAAGATGGTGGGGTCTTTTGTAGAAAGGACAGTATATGCACTGAGGCATTTAAAACAAAATTTTAAAAATTACCTGTGTCCCAAATAACTCTGAAGGCAGTGAATGTGTCTTCAGGCCACAAGTCCGCTAGGCCTGGGGAAGTGTAAGAAAAGGTGAAAGAGATCGGAACCACAGAGAACACTAACATTTGAGGTGGCAGCAAAGGAAGAAGGCAGCAGTGAGCGCAGAAAGCGTTCAGTCACTGAGGGAGGCAAAAGTGGCAAGGAGAGAGGTGAGTGCAGGAAATGCTCCTGAAAGTGAGCAGGAAGGGGAATGCAGATGAGCCCACAGGATTAAGCGGTGGGGAGTGGGGTCTCAGGTCACCCCTGAGCAGAGTGGCAGAGGCAGAAGCGACTCAATGAAGTCAAAAAGGAATAAAGGTGAGAAGGGGAGAGAGTTTAGAGGAGGAGGCAAAAAGAAGAACAGAAATAGGACAATGCCATAAAGGGGTGGAAAAGGCCAAAGACTACTTCGGCTTCTAATGTTTGTTTTTGTAAAGTCTGAAGATGCAGGAGTGAAGACTTTGACAAAGTCAAAGTTAAGAAGGCAGGAAAGGATGAAGCGGAAGGAGTCATGGTAACTTATAAAGAAATGGTCCCTTTTGACTTAAGAAAAAACAAAATAAAACAAAACAAGATTACTAATGTTTGGAAGGGAAAAGAGAAGACGTCCATACCTGCTGGCACCTACTTTCCGGGCTCTGGGAGGCATCTGCTAAGTATGAGTTAGGACCTAAAGAAAAGTTAGCGGCATGAAAAGCTCACTGGAAGAAATGTATGCAGGAGACAAAACAGGAACAAGAAAAAGATAGCGGGGTACGATGAAAGCTGAACTGAGGTGGAAATTAATGCAGTTCTGCAATTTTTTCCCACCAATGCTTAGTACTGAAACAGCAGGAATAGAGAAAGCAGAAGCCTGGATGGGTCCAGAAGAAAAGTCTGGCACAGAGACTGAAGCAGGTAAAATGCCAGGCAATCCACGAGAAACACAACAGAAAAGTGGCAACAGAAGAGTCTGGAAGGAGGAAAACAGTGGCCATCAGGTGGGGCCTAGAGCAGTGGGCAAATATAAGGATGGATTAAAGAGGACCCCAGGGGAGCCATATGAGTGTGAAAGCAGGTTCAGAAAGAAATGAGGTTGAAATCACGAGCAGGACTTTTTAAATCTAAGACTGTCTTGCACAGAATAAGTCTGAGTGATCTGCTTCTGGCCATGTAGGATTAAGTTGGAGAAGTAAAGAAACAGGTTACTCAAATATCCCACAGAACTTTAACCCCGAGGTGTTAGTTGAGTGTAGATCTGGAAGTGGATGCCAAAGACCCTGAAGACGATCTTGAAGGAGATCCTAATTCCTCAACAGATGTGAGAGAGAACCTGGATGTCAGTAAATCTTTATGGCTAAAGATGGGAGAGAATAATGTTTAAGAAACATACATTTCAAGGGATAAAGGCAATCAGACTAAGCACTACCATGGTGGGGAGTAGAGATTAAAATTCTGCCTCTTGGTTCCCCGTAAGTTAAGGCAAGAGAAAATGAGATAACTGGCTGAGAAAATAATTTTAATGGAAGCAGGGATTTCCATCATATAAGAAAACAGTCCCTAGAATCAAGGAGTTTTCTAGAAACATTATACATACCAGGTCTGAAATCATGTCCCCAGTGGCTACAGCAGTGAACTTCATCCACAGCAATTCGGGTAAATCTCCTCGCTTCATAGGCTTTCTCTAGTCTTGACATGAACATTTTGCTTTTTGCAATTTTCTCTGGAGTCACATAAATTAGCTTTAGCTTGGAATTTTTATTTACCATTTCAGCATGAACCCATTTCACATGCTCCTGTTGGAAGGAGAAACAGACATAATGACGGAACTGAGCTAGCCAGTGGGGATGCTAAGTGGTAACTTAAGATGCTCATTACTCAAAGCAACAGCCTTAAACTGTTTTAGCAGATGTTGAGTTCATTAAAATTGTGACCATGTCCCAGTACTAAACTTCAGGGTAGCTGTAAATAGCATTTTAGTTATTTACTTATAACCAAATATTGATAAAAGAATAATCTCATTTGACAAAAAAGAGAAAAGTAAAAATGAAAACACTCCAATAGGCATTTACTCTATGAAGACATAATTCTAAGTTGTTCATATAAATGCCAAAATATGAGCTAAATGCAATAGGGATGGTTATAAAGTTGGGTTTTACTAATTTTAACATTGTATTTGTGATCTCTTCATGTATCTGAACAAAATCTATTCTTTATTAGCTACTTTAATGATGCTATCAAATCTACGCAGTCTCTTTAGGTTTTATAAAGTATCCTATTCATTGAATTATGATTTTATAAAATAAAATATATACTTATATATAATAAAAATAAATCCTAAAAGCTCACAGTTATTAGGTTCTTAGTGCTCTATTTCATAAAATATTTAGCACATTAGGTGTCATATTTTTCCTTCTAACCTAATTAGGACCAAAAGAAGTGTAAAGAAACAATGGTGAACGTGATGGACAAAGTCCAAACTGCTTTCAGTATCCCAGCAAAACCATTTGCTAATTCCTTAAGATATCCTTAAGTTTTTTAAGGAATGACTAAAGTACATTAAACATTTCAACAGGTCCTAAATGTCTCAGAAATCTTAGGGGAGCAAACATAAGGCTATTTCCTCAGAGATGGAGGAGTTAAAAAAGAAAAAAAACCACCAGAATTTCTGGCAAAGTGGAGCAGCAAGGTTAAAAAGATTTGTATTCACATCCTATGAACTGCTAGTGAAAGCAAACAGAAATTTGGAATTGACCTATCCCTTCTCTTTATTTTCTCTCCAACTGTTCAGTCGTGATACAGTTCAAATTATTACTATTTTTCAGTGTTAAAGAAGTACAGTATTAGAAAGCAATGTTCTCCACATTCACCCATTGAATAAGAGAGCAGTTAGGACATGACAGTTTCAATAAAATAGAAATAGATGGGAAAAACCAAGGAACCAGGGCTACCTGGAGATATGGCTGATGCCAGGTCTGAGAGGAAATATGCAAACTGAGCATGGAGTAACTTCACAAAAAAGCAAGAAGTCAAAAACTATGGGATGAAGAAAAAAGATTCAGGAGCCAACTTGAAGAGATGCTCACTGCTCAAAGATGGGGCTATTTCAGCACAAAAAACAATAATATGGATTAAGATCTATCAAATACACTAGATACTCGTAAGTTGATAATGATACTTAAAAAAAAAAAAAAAGATCTTATTGACTACCTTTGGAGAATGCTAAGAAAACAACTCTCTGACAACTGGGAAAGAATGGGAAACAATTCTCAACCTGCAAAGGTTTATAAGGAAAAAGTTCTTTATAGAAAATGCCTACCTAATAAAAGAAGGAGTGACAGAAGGAGAAATCACCACTTTGTAAGCCCCTAACTAGAGCCGTTACTTAAAGGCAGGCAATAATCATCAGTGGCTTTAAAGCCAATAGATGAAAAGGGGACAAAGAACTTGATAATAACAGAACAAGCAGTTATCACCTGAACCCACTGACCAAACTTAACATCACACAAAATAACCAGGTTATGATGTACCTCCTACTTATGCCATGGGGAATAAAGTCTTGAAAAAGAAAAGACCAAATACAGTCACGCTTTTACGTCTAACTAAAAATAACAAGTTAAACAATATCACAAGAAGGTTATCAGAAAAACCAGAATGTAGCAAACTAGAAAAAGACCCTAGTTTCAATAAAAAAATTAAATTTGCATGGGGAAACAAATAAGAAATAAGGGGAATCTACAGAGAGATCAACAAAATACAACATAATGCATGAATTTATTCTGGACTGTGATTTTAAAAAAGAAAAGTAAGATTTGATGAGACAAAGGAATGTGAATTTGTTTGTTTTGTTGTTTGTTTATTCTTGAGAGAGAGAGAGAGAGAGAGACAGAGAGAGAGACAGAGAGCAAGTGGGGCAGGGGCAGAGAGAAAAGGAGACACAGAATCCGAAGCAAGCTCCAGGCTCTGAGTTGTCAGCACAGAGCTCAACACGGGGTTTGAACCCAAGAACTGTGAGATCATGACCAGAGCCAAAGTCAGATGCCCAACCGAGCCACCCAGGTGCCCCAAAATGTGAATATTTTTTAATGTTTTAATTTTTGAAAGAGAGAGAGAGAGAGAGAGAGAGAGAGAACGAGCAGGGCAAGGGCAGAGAGAGAAAGGGAGACCGAGGATCCAAAGAAGGTCCACACTGTCAGCACAGAGCCTGATGGCAGTCTCGAACCCACAAACCCTGAGATCATAACCTGAGCCGAAGTCAGATACTTAACCAACTGAGTCACACAGACACCCATTTACTTGATGATTTTAATGAATCAATATTAAATTGTTTTAGGTATGATAATGCCATTGCAATTATTTTTTTTCTGATATGTATTAAAGGAGTTACAACTAAAATGATATGATATCTGGGAACTGTTTCAAATAAATAAACCAAGGGGAGGAGGCAGGGAAAATTCCAGGTATATAATTGAAAAAGGATTGGTCATATGTTGATAAATGTTAAAGGTGGTTAATGGGTACTTACAGTTTTATTATGATTCTCTCTACTTTTCTGCACTTTAAAAAATTTCAATAACATCCTTTTTAAAAAAGAATAGTTGGGAAATGCTTATTCAACAGATGAAAGTAAGAGAGTCCATTCCGAAACCAAAAAGATTCCATAGGGACAGGTTATCTTGTTAGTAGTGCACCATTTATATTTAATAATATTGTATAATTAGGAATTCTTATTTACTATTTTCTAATAGATAAATAATATAAAATAGCTCAGCTGATGTTTACTGTAAAGTGCCAGATAGTAGATATTATTAGGTTTTGTGGGCCATACAGTATCTATCACAACTATTTTGCCATTATTGTGTGAAAACAACACATAAATGAACAAGCACTGTTGTGTTCCAATAAAACTTTACAGACTTCCTTATAATTTTCACACTTCACAAAGTGTTATTCTTTTAACTTTTTTTTAACCATTTAAAAATATAAAAACCAGGGCGCCTGGATGGTTCAGTTGGTTGGGCATCCAACTCTTGATTTCAGCCCAGGTCATGACCCCAGGGCTGTGGAATCAAGCCCTGTGTCAGGTTCCATGCTAAGTGTGGAGACTGCCTAAGATTCTCTCTGTCTCTCCCTGTGCCCCTCCCTTGCTCATGCTCTCTCTCTCTCTCTCAAATAAACCAAATTAAATTAAAATATATAAATATAAATGTAAAAACCATTCTTAGCTCACAGACCATATAAAAATAGGTAGTAAACTAGAACTGGCCCATCAACAGTACTTTGCAACTCTTGATATAGTTATTAGCTTATAATTTTATAACCAATTCAATTGTAACCAAGGCTCCTACTTTAGTGAAGAGTTTGGATCTTAAAAACAGGGCGTGCCTAGGTGGCTCAGTTGGTTAAGCATCCAACTCTTGGTTTCAGCTCAGGTCATGATCTTTTTCACGGGATTGAGCCCCACTTCAGACTCTGCTAAAGAGCATGGAGACTGCTTGAGATTATCTCTCCGCCCCTCTCCCAAACAGGCATTCACACTCTCTCTCAAAATAAATAAACTTAAAAAACAAATGAAAAAAAAAAAAAAAAGAACCACAGAAGCATACCTTAGGACTAGAAGCATTTAACATGGTAGCTGAAATTCCTAATTGTTTTAAAACCATTAACTGGTCTTCCATAAGAGAGATCAATGGGCAAATCACAAGGGTAAAACCTAAAAGAGAAAGTATCTACTTTAAATTTTATACTACCTCCAGAATGACTTTCAACCACTCACCTGAGGACATCACAACATCAATATGCTACCTATTTTTTACCCTCATTAATAGAGGAGATAGATATAAATAAATGATCATTAGTCAAATAAGCAGATATAAGATTAGACAGAAATCTCTTCCCTCATTCATTACTATAAAGATAAAAATAGATATGATTGTGAATTTTTACTTTACTATCATTTTTAACAATCAGTACTGGTAACCTTAGCAAAATAACATAAATCAAGTCAAGTAGTAAGCAGTTATATCAGAAAAAAGTTATTCCAAAGTTTCCAAACATAAGCAACCCGTATAATTAAGAATGATAGTTACAAGACTATTCTTCCACTTACTGTACCAGATTAATATATGCCACATAGAAACCAGTGAACATTTATTGACTGGATGAAATTCTGATAGTGTCCCCTTTCTCTTATTATTGAAATTGTGCACAGCTGTAAGAGCTATTCTACATTAAAATCACTGACCTTATGTTTCTATAGTTTGTTCCTTAAAATAAACCAGAGAGCAGACCAATTAAAAAATATACCAAATTCGGACTTTATCAGGGATTTTGACATTTAGTCTCTCTGTTGTATTTTCACATTCTCCCTCATCAATGATAACTTCACATTACATTTAAA
This sequence comes from Acinonyx jubatus, assembly GCF_027475565.1. Lineage (NCBI taxonomy): Eukaryota > Metazoa > Chordata > Mammalia > Carnivora > Felidae > Acinonyx > Acinonyx jubatus. The sequence continues at coordinate 53,969,509 of NC_069387.1, forward strand.
CACAGGCAAGTCTCTCTCATCTTTGAAAAACCCTGGATACCTAATTTAGGGTCCCCTCTCTTTTTCCCTTCACAGCAATTCTTTCCAAAGAATGTCCTATTCACTACCTCCCCTTCCTCAACTCATCTTCCCTCTCTCTCCATTACCATGTAAATTATGTCTCGAAATGTAACCTATTTCAGTGAACAATTTGTCCCAGCCTAGAATTTGGGCAACATTCTAGACTATCCCTTTTCCTACCCCCAATCCAATGAATACCAAGTCCTACTGAATCTACCTCCTAATTATTTCTGGAATTCCTCCATCTTCTAAACCACAATTCTGGCAAGTCTCTCACCTATATAAAACCCTTCAATGGTTTCCCACTCATCTAAGGAAATTTTTGTATCTTTTATATCTTTTATATCTTTCAAGACTCTTTCCATGTGCTTGCCCCTCACTGCCTGCCACACTGAAATTCTTCCAGATTATTGATACTCCCTACCATGCATGTTCTTACTTTTGGGCTCTCAGAAATACTGCTCCCCTGCGTGAACATTCTTCCTTCCTCTCCTGTCTATCTTTGCCTACTTATCCTTCAGCTTTCAGCTCAAATGCCACTTGCTCAGGACAGCCTTCTCTGGACAGTCCCTAGACCAGATCTTTGCACTGACTTAATTCCCTATTAACACCTTTATCATGGGACACCTGGGTGGCTCAGTTGGTTAAGTGTCCAACTCACAGTTTCTGAGTTCAAGCCCCACATTGGGCTCTGTGCTGACAGCTCAGAGACCAGAGCCTGCTTTGGATTCCGTGTCTCCCTTTCTCTCTGCCCCTTCCCTGTTCGTGCTCTCTCTCTCTCTCTCAAAATAAATAAATAAATAAATAAATAAATAAATAAATAATTAAAATAAAAAAACCTTTATCACAAAACTTTTATTGCAATTGCCTACAATTACCTCTATTTTCTAGTCCAGGTATAAATAAACTAAGAACTAGCTGCTTGTTTGAGTAAATAAAGTTTTAATAGAATACAGGCATATCCATTTGTTTCCATGCTGTCTATGGCTACTTTTGTACCACAATGGCAGAGTTCAGTAGTTGCCACAGAGACCATATGAACCACACCTATCACATTTACTGACTGCCTCTCTAAAGATAAGTTTGCTGACCCCTCTCTATCTATACCACTGCTAGTCCCCAAAGAGCAACCCAGTACCTGGGAGCTTGTTAGAAATGCAAGATCTTGGGTCTCACACAAACTCAGAATCTGCACGTCAGTCATGTCACCAGTAATCCTTACACACATTATAGTTTGAGAAAGTTCTGCTTTACACTATGAGCTCTGTGAAAACGAGAACCTTGCCCATTTTGCTCACTACTGTTATCTCCAGTGCCTAACACCCCTAGCTGACACTCAATAAAGATCTGGGACTAGACTCCAGGTCTATAGATTCCTTTTCTAGTACTGTTTGTCCCACAACATGTTTTTTAATTATGTTTGAAGAACCATATAAAAGAACCAATTCTGTTCAAAGTCTTTAACATTCCCTCTTTAAGTGAACCTTTTAAAATGTCTATTAACATTAAGATAAATGAAATTAAAAATGCACTTGATTTATACATAAGTATGGTTAGAAATTATTTTTTTTAAGACTTAAAAGAGAAATTCCTTGGGGTGCCTGGGTGGCTCAGTCTGTTGAATGTCCGACTTTGGCTCAGGTCATGATCTCATGGTTCATGAGTTCAAGTCCACGTCAGGATCTGTGCTGACAGCTTGGAGCCTGGAGCCTGTTTCAGATTCTGTGTCTCCCTCTCTCTGCCCCTCCCCCACTCGTGCTCTGTGTCTCTCTCTCTCTCTCAAAAATAAATAAACATTTAAAAAAAAGAGAGAAATTCCTTTGTTCAACTTAAAACGAATCTTTATTAATACATACCATCTGAACATAATGCTGGTAACTGGTAGCATAAGCTCTTTCCACCTCCTGTAGGCATAACAAGAAATACCTCCTTTCCAGACATTGTAACATTAATAGTTTCAAGCTGAAGCAGTCTGAACCTCTGCAGTTTAAAGACATTTTGCAGAACCTCTTTAACTTTACCAGACCAGGGAAAATCTAGACAAAAAATAATAATAAAACAATAATAATAATAATAATAAGCCAAATATATTAGAATTATTTAGGATTATAAATGCAATACAAACGTAAGTGGCAGCTTTTATATTAGAGAAAAGCAGTTAAGAATTTATGTAAGTTTTAATATTACTGACAATTTAACCTTTATACTGACAATTTTGAGATTAGTTTAACTCTGAAGCTTAGGCAAAAAGATTTAATGATATATAGTAAGAAACAATCCATCAGCAAAAATGAAAACATTTGCCAGTTGAGAATTAACCTACACAGAAGAGGAAGGTCCTTGACCAGGCATTTGAAAACCAGTCTGATTGTTGATCAAGGAATTCATAGTATCATAAAAATCTCAAATACCATCAAGTTAACAATTATGCGGAGTTTTTTATGTAAATATCTTGTTTAGAAGCAAATCCCCTGAAAAGCAAGGGCTACAAAAGCACTGTTACGAACTCCAGTATAAGTGATAGTTCATGATAAACATGAGACTTGGCAAGATCTTGAATCAAGGAAGGTGTTCACTAGGGCAGGAAAATGAACTAGACTTTGGCAAGTTTGAATTTTTTTTTAATTGTTTAACTTTTTTCTAATTAAAACTTAGAAAATTTAGTAAAAAAATCTTCTTTTTCCAAGCATTGACTGATGCTGCTAGAACCATATTTGGAGGGGCGCCTGAATGGGTCAGTCAGTTAAGCGTCCGATTTTGGCTCGGGTCATGATCGCATGGTTTGTGGGTTCAAGCCCTGCGTCAGGGCTCTGTGCTGACAGCTCAAAGCCTGGAGCCTGCTTCGGATTCTGTGTCTCCTCCTCTCTCTGTACCCCTCCCCTGCTCATGCTCTGTCTGTCTGTCTCTCTCTCTCTCTCTCTCTCTCTCAAAAATAAACATTAAAAACATTTTTAAAAAAAGAACCACATTTGGAAAAAATAATGAAGTGTGAATAATAAAAGCTTCATTCAAAAAGAACATGGGCAAAGAATGGTTTGCCTACTGGTTTCCCATGCACTTAAGGAACAGCCAGTTTCCCTTCCAAGTGCCTAGAATGCACTGATCCAGGAACAATGATTTAACTCCTGTGTAAAGAAACAAGCAGAAACAAGACTAGCAAACAAAAACAGAGCAAACCTTCTTTATTCCAAGCAGCAGGTGAAGAATCCCATTCACTGCTTTCCCCAGCATCAGAATCCTCAAAATGCTGCTTTATTTGGTTTGTTAGGATGTTCTTTTTCTGAATAAGCTCTTGTTGCTTTTCCAGAAGTTCCTGAATTTGAATGTCTACTGCATGTAGCTCATTGGTTACAGACTCCAATTCTTCAGTTAGAGCTATGAGGAAGGAAAAAAAGATGCAATAATTAATTAGTTTTAGGTATCTCTGTTGATTTTTGGCTATTCCTCACCATCAGAATTACAGACAAACTTACAGTAGTAGAGTAAGGTGGTTAAGAGCATGTGTGCTGGAGTCACATAGACCTAAATTTTAGGTCCTCCTCTTAGCTCAGGCTAAGCACTAAACCAAGCCTCAATTTCCCCATCTGTACAAGGGGACAATATCTAGCTTTCATAGTATTGTTTAAAAGAATTAAGTGAGATAATATATGGAAAGTTTTAACATAGTAACTGGCACATAGTTATGCATTTAATAAATGATCATTATTATATTTACTGTGTTATAGGGCAGTGGTCCAACAGTCTCCGAAGTCATTTAAGTGACCAAACTTTGAAACAAAAGGAAGCTTTTTTTTTGCTAATTTGAATCCAAGGTAGTTAACATATAATGCAATAATGGTTTCAAGAGTAGAATTTAGTGATTCATCACTTACATATAACACCCAGTGCTCATCACAACAAGTGCTCTCTTTAATGCCCATCACTCATTCAGCTCATTGCCCCACCCACCTCCCCTCCGGTAACCCTCAGTTTATTCTGTGTATTTGAAAGTCTCTTATGATTTGTCTTCCTCTCTGTTTTTATCTTATTTTTCCTTCCCTTCCCCTATGTTCATCTGCTTGTTTCTTAAACACCACACATGAATGAAATCTTAATTTGTCTTTCTCTGACTTACTTTGCTTAGCATAATACACTCTAATTACATCCATGTTGTTGCAAATGGCAAGATTTCATTCTTTTGATTGCCAAGTAATATTCCATTGTATACATATACCACACCTACCTTATCCATTCGTCAGTCGATGTACATTTGGGTTCTTTTCATAATTTGGCTATTGTTGATAGTGCTGCTATAAATACTGGTGTGTTGTGCTTCTTCAAATCAGCATTTTTGTATCCTTTGGATAAATACCTAGTAGCGCAATTGCTGGGTCATAGGGTAGCTCTATCTTCAATTTTTCGAGGAACCTTCATATTGTTTTCCAAAGTGGCTAGACCAGTCTGCATTCCCATCAACAGTGCAAAAGGGTTCCCCTTTCTCCATATCCTCACCAACATCTGTCGTCTCCTGAGTTGTTAATTTTAGCCATTCTGACAGGTTATGAAGTAGTATCTCATTGTGATTTTGATTTGTATTTCCCTGATGATGAGTGATATTCACCCCATAACTACTTAGCTATTATTTCATGAAAACATATTTGGGTTCATATGTTGGCAAGATAAGGCGTTGGTGATTATAAACAAGCTGATGTAACAATTAAAAGAAAAATTGAGTGTGCTACTGGAATTGACATTATAAGTCCATCATCACTAATTTATAAAGCAGACTTAATGTATGATTCTAATCAATCCGAGTATTAAAGTCAAAGTGAGATTCCTTTTGACACCATACCGATAGAAACCAAAAAATTTTAAAGATGTCCTTGATGCTCTCTAAAACATCAGCCTGCTTTAATCAGTGTCCAGCTTTAATGCCCCAAATTTTCATAAGATGAAATCTCATGGCTATGATTTAAAATAGGATGTTATGGTGTTTTTGTATTATGCCAATACCAGAATTGCTTTCCCTGCATGATTCTGGTTAGGATTGGTCACAAGTGAACTCTGCTTCAGACCTGGAAGGTAAAAATGAAACAGCAGTCAGGTTTACATTCAGATGGTTGGCATAATGTCAGGTGCTGCTGGGGCTCATTCACATTGTCATGGATCTGCTGCTTCACCTTCCTGGCATAAAGCAGAACCCAGTTCCACCAGCTCCTACTGAACCTCTTTGGGGCAGTAGCTTGGCCCACAGCTTCTTCAGCTTCCCTGAATCCCTGGCCATGTTCTTGTGCAATTTTCTATGGCAAGTGTACTAGCTCTTCTGCAGGGCACCAGCATCTGGAGTCAGAGCCTTGGAGGCGGTTACACAACCAACACAAGTCCAAGTGAAAGGCAGACAAGCTCCATTTTGTCCTCCTGGGTTTGAGCTCATCTTTACCCTCCCACACTCCATCTCCATCTTCCCGTTCCTACTGCTGGCACTGCTGACTTCAGGACTAGCAATGGACTGCTTAACCAGGCCCCATGATCATACAGGAACTGATCCCTACAATAAATCCCTTAAATCACTCATGATTCAGCTTCTCTGAGTGAACCCTAACCAATACCAAATGTTGTTCCAGAGGAAAAGAAACTTAAAAGCAGGTTCTCTAAATTGCTTCTATGCCACCTAGAATAGTCTCTGATCTGATTAGATTTAAAGGCATTAATGACCCTTGCCTGCAGTTCAATTGGTATTCCATGGCATGTAGTAGACAAAGTTATTTAGATTACAATCTAGACACCAGTAATTAAGTATCTAGAGAGGGAAAGGCTCTGGGTGACCAAGTGTTTGCTGTCACAGAATATTTCTGTTGAGAATAATGCGGTTGATTGGCCCCTCCTAAATATGCTGAAAAACCTGAGAGAAATGTAGGATCTGTATAAAGGAACCTCAAAGTCTCTATGATTGTCCCAGAAGAACCCCTTATCTCCTATAGGTACTGGGCCAAGACTACCGAATGTCAAAAGCCAATACAGGCTGAAAGTTAGACCTCTTGAGTCAGTTAGCTGAGTTGTGAATGGAAGGGAAAAGTTCTGGAAGGAAATTAAAAGTACTATTCCAGTAAACGTATGAAACGTAAGAAAGGAAAACAGCCTTAATGCTGATATGAAGAGAGGTTTAGTAATCCGAACAGAAGATCACACCAGCCACAACATTCCCCTAAGCCAAAGCCTAATCCAGAGCAAGGCCCTGACTCTCTTCAATTCTAGGAAGGCTGAGTGCTCACTTCGGCACCACATTTACTAAAATTCTACGAAAGCTCAGAAAGGTGAGGAAGGTGAAGAAAAGTTTGAAGCTAGTCGAGGTTGGTTTGCTAGGTTTAATCTCCACAACATAAAAGTGTTAAGCAGCAAGTGTTGATGTAGAAACACCAAGTTATCCAGAAGATTTAGCTAAAATAGTTAATTAAGGTGGCCACAAGAAACAACAGATTTTTATTGTAGCCTTCTACTGGAAGATGCCATGTAAGACTTTCATAGAAAGGAGAAGTCAATGCCTGGCTACAAAGCTTCTAAGAACAGACTGACTCTCTTGGTAGGATCTAAAGCAGCTGATGACTTTAAGTTGAAGCCAATGCTCATTTATAATTCCAAAAATCATACGGGCAAGAAGAATTATGCTAAATCTATTCTGCCTGTGTTCTATAAGCCTGAATCTATAATTATGCACATCTGTTTATAACGTGGGTTATATTTGAGCTCTATTTGAGCCCTAGGGCTCAGAAAAAAGATTTCTTTCATTGACAATGCACTGGTCACCCAAGAGCTCTGATGAAGATGTTTAAAGAGATTCATCTTGTTTTCATGCCTGATAACACAACATCCATCTGTAATTCATGGGTCATTTACTTTCAAGTCTTATTATTTATAAAATACATTTCATAAGGCTATAGCTGCCACAGATAGGGATTGCTCTGATGGGTTTGGGTAAAATCAATTGAAAACCTCTGGAAAGGATTCATCACTCTAGATGCCATTCAGAAAATTCATGATCCATGGGAAGGTGTCAAAATATCAACATTAATAGGAATTTGGAAGTTGATTCCAACCCTCATGGATGACTTAGAGGGCTCAAGATTTCAGTGGAGTAAGTCACTGCAGATGAGGTGGGAATAGCAAGAGAACTAGAATTAGAAGTGGAGCCTGGGACACTTAGGTGGCTCAGTGGGTTAAGCGTCCATCTCTTGGTTTCGGCTCAGGTCACAATCTCAGGGTTCATGAGTTCAAGTGCTGCATTGGCTCTGTGTTGACAGTGTGGAGCCTGCTTGGGATTCTCTCTCTCTCTGTCCCTCCCCTGCTCATTCTTTCTCTCTCTCAAAATAAATAAATAAACTTAAAAAAAAAAAAAGTGGAGCCTGAAGATGTGACTGAATTGCTGCCATCTCATGATAAAACTTTAACAGAAGTTAAATGAACAAAGAAAGTGGTTTCTTGAGATGGAATCTACTCCCAGTGAAGATGCTGTGAAGATGGTTGAAAGGACAACCAAGGATTTAGAATATTACATAAACTTAGTTGATAGAGCAGTGACAAGTTTTGAGAGGACTGACTCCAATTCTGAAAGATGTTCTACTGTGGGTGAAATGCTATCACACATACAGAGAAATCATTCGTGAAAGGAAGAATCTATTAATGCAGCAAACTTAAGTGTTGTCTTATTTAAGAAATTGCCACAGCCACCCCACCCTTCAAAACCACCACCCTGATCAGTCAGAAGCCATCAACATTACAGCAAGACCCTCTACCAGCAAAAACATTACACTCACTGAAAGCTCAGATGATAGCTAGGATTTTTCAGCAATCAAGTATCTCTAATTAGGTATGAACATCATTGTTTGACGTTCTATTGCACACTTAATAGAGAACAGTATAAACATAATGTTTATATGCACTGGACAACTAAAAAGTTCATTTGACTAGCTTTATTGTGATATTGACTTATTATTGCAGTGGTTGGAAACAAATCTGAAGATCTCTGAGGTATGCCTATATCACCAGAGATATGGTGGGAATATGTGAGGGAACAGATCCCAATGGTACTAAATCAGAGTGAATAGAATATTAAATGAAGCTAAATTCACTGATACAGACTCAATATGAAATTATGGTTTAGTGCAGTAGTACAGTGGCCAGGAGTGGCTCTAATAATTTACTTCGTTGGTTGCCAGAAACCTGGCTCCAAAGATGAATTATTAGAAAGTTGAGATAGTGGGGCGCCTGGGTGGCGCAGTCGGTTAAGCGTCCGACTTTAGCCAGGTCACGATCTCGCGGTCCGGGAGTTTGAGCCCCGCGTTGGGCTCTGGGCTGATGGCTCGGAGCCTGGAGCCTGTTTCCGATTCTGTGTCTCCCTCTCTCTCTGCCCTTCCCCCATTCATGCTCTGTCTCTCTCTGTCCCAAAAATAAATAAACGTTGAAAAAAAAAATTAAAAAAAAAAAAAGAAAGTTGAGATAGAATGACACAGGTGTAGATCTCAATGATACTGAAGGGCTAGAACTTTCTGGGTATACACTAAAGGAGGTGATCCAGAGGCTTCAGAAAAGGAGAATGCTACCCAGCTTCCCTGAAGAGCTCACAGTGACTGGTCTCTGTAAGCTAGGAATGACAGCGAGGGAAGTACTGCCTTTGAAGCAGATCAACAGAATCAATGAGAATAATGGATTTTCCAAGGTATGAGGGCTAATTCAGTTCACAACCAAAGAAAAGATATATGTGGTTGCTATAATAGGCAACAGAGCAGAAACAGTAATCAGAATAGTCTGATCCGCAGAGAACTCTGGCATTGGCTAGTTGATCATGATGTCCTTGAAACGGTTTACTTGATTTGAATATGCAGAATGCAAAGCCCTGATTCTGGTAAACTAAGTTTGACTTGAATCACTATAGAGTCAGAGTCTCTCAACCAGCTCCCAGAAAAGAACCAATTTATAGACCCAGAGTCCCCTGAATAGAGATTGGGACCCTGTGAGAAAAGACACAACTAAAAATTTATATAGTAAATCTTCTCACTAGTGTTCTCCAAAGAAACGTATCAGGGTAACTATGTATTGGGGAAAGGAAAATAGCTTCTCATAAATTACTGGACACTAACTCTGAATGGACAGTTCCTGGAAGACAAATGCCATGGTGATCCACCAGTCAAAAGAGGGACTGGACTTATGCAAATCATGTGATCAATGCAGTTTTGCTCATGTCCATCATACAGTGGGCTCAGGAGATCCTCTAACCCATTCTATGGTTTTCTCTCCAGTTCTAGATCATATTATCAAAATAGATACATTCAGCAATGGGCCAAATACATATATCAATCCCCTCTTAGGAAAGACTAAGTGGAAGCCAGTATAACTGCCCTTACCTACCAAAACAATGAATAATGCTGTTTGTCCTATAGATCGGATTCTTAAGCCTAGGGATCAGGGTGGAAATGAGAGTGGCTCTTCTTACTATTACCACTTACTAGTGATCCACTAATAAAATGTTTGCTTCCCATCCCTGAAACTTTGAACCTTGTTGGTTTAGAGGTCTTATCAGGAAGGAATGCTTCTACCAGGGGAAAATGCAGTGGTTCCATTTAAACAGAAGTTGGTGGGATTGCAAACTGGTGTAGCCATTCTGGAGAATAGTATGGAGGCTCCTCAAGAACTACCCTATAACCCAGAAATTGCATTACTAGGTATTTACCCAAAGGACACAAAAATACTGATTCAAAGGGGTACATGCACCCTGATGTTTACAGCAGCATTATCAACAATAGTCAAACTGTGGAGACAGCCCAAATGTCCATCAACAACTGATGAATGGATAAAAAAGATGTGGTATATATACACAATGGAATATTACTCAGCCATCAAAAAATGAAATCTTGCCATTTACAACGACATTGATGGAGCCAGAGTGTATTATGCTAAGTGAAATCAGTCAGTCAGAGGAAGATAAATACTGTATGATCTCACTCATATGTGGAATTTAAGAAACAGATGAACATATGGGAAGAGACAAAGAAAAAAGAGAGAGAAACAAACCGTAAGAGACTTTTTAATGTTTATTTTTGAAAGAGAGAAACAGAGTGTGAGCAGAGGAGTGGCAGAGAGAGGGAGACACAGAATCCAAAGCAGGCTCCAGGCTCTGAGCTGTCAGCAAGGAGACCAGTGTGGAGCTCAAACTCACGAACCATGAGATCATGACTTGAGCCAAAGTCAGATGCTTACCCCACTGAGCCACCCAGGCACCCCCATAAGAGAATCTTAACGATAGGGAACAAAAAGGGTTGATGGAGGGAGGTGGGCAGGGGGTGGGCTAAATGGGTGATGGGTATTAAGAGCACTTGTTGTGATGAACACTGGGTATTATATGTGATGAATTACTGAATTCTACTCCAGAAACCAATATTGCACTGTATGTTCACTAAAACTAAAATTTAAATTAAAAAACAAAAAATAAAAATAACTGGAAGTGGACTGCTTCTTGACCACTTTGAGCTCCTCATGCCAGTAAATCAACAGGAAAAGATGGAGATTACTGTACTGGCTTGGGTGACTGATTCTGACTATTCAAGGGAAACTGGATTCCTACAACACTACTGAAATAAGGAAGAGTATGTGTGAAATGTAGGAAAACCTCTAGGGTACCTTTTGGTATTCCCATGTTCTGTGATCAAAGTTAATGCAAAACTACAAAAGCTAAATCCAAGCAAACTGCTAAGGCAAGTCCACACACCGGGCAAGGATTTGTAACCAGGTGAGGTGTTGTTGACAGCAAAGAAGGAATACAAAAGTGAAGAACATAGTTATAAAATAACATCTAATGACCACATGACCAGGTGAGAAACAGGACTGTAATAACTATAAGCATCTCTTCCTTTTTGTTGTTGGTGGTAGGTATGTATGTATGTATCTAGGTCCCTTTTCCTATTTTCCTAACATCTAAATAAAATGTGCTAATAGTAGCTGACTTCATATCTCAGGAATTAAGTTAGAGGATTACCAAGAAGGATGTGATTTAGCAAGAGGAATGAGCATCATCCAAAGATGAATAACAAGAACCTGTGCCCTTTTTTGGGGAGAAGAAGAGTTTGTCTTTGGTTGTACAAGGGACAGTTGTTTCCTTGGGCAGCCAGATATATGGAAGGTAGAAGTGAAAGAGTACCCTTGTTTTCCATATGTGGAAAGGTTAGTTAAGACCAGGACTGATGACCTCACTGGCACAGGGCAGCACCGAGCCCACAACTCTGGCTGCTGCTAGATATCCTTGGGGAAAGAGCAGAGTCTGTAGCTCCCCCAGATGCTGTTGGTTCTCCTTCAGCTTCTCTGAACCCTCAGCCAAGCAGTATGCCAGTCCATGTGCATGTACACCCACTCCTGAATCATCCACACTGGAGACTGTGAGGCACTGAGACTAATACAGGTTCTGCTAAGAAACACGATTCATGATTCACAGGTTGCAGTTTGCCTCTGCACCCCCACTGTACATCACCTTCTCTTCCTGACCGTTGGCGTGGACTTCAGTGCCACACACACAGGTGACAGACACCAGGGAAGAGCTTGACCACTTCACACAATCACATAAGGTTAAATCCCTCCAGTAAATCCCTTGTATCATGCATAGTGCCTCTGCTTCTCTGATCAAACCCTAACTGACAGAGAACTTCCGATCCAAGATGGCAACATAGAAGACCCTGAACTCATCTCCTCCACAGACACAACAAATCTACACCTATTAACAGAGCAGTTCCTTCTGAAGAACTGCAAGGAGACTGAACAGCTTGTGCACAAAAGATAGAGCACATGAAAAACAGCAAGAGACACACACTGTAACAAAGAAAATTCCCAGCCCCTTTGCTGCAAACTACAGTGGGAAAGGATACTATTGAAGGGCCGGGAGCAGGTTCATCTGCCCTGGGACACAGAAAAACAGCCACAGTTTGGAAGGGAAATTAGAATATAAAGGAACCAGCCTTAGGCCACTACCAAATGGTGGGGCAGCTCCTAGAACTCTCTCCAGATCTGAGGCGCTGGCAAGTGCCATGGTTAACGTTCCCAGTCCACCTTGACAGCACAGACGGGAGCGGGTTCCAGAAGCCATAGCTGGCCTGCTGCCTCTGCGAGCCCTGGTCATACTAGCCCTGAACCCCCTAGGACACAGAAAAAAAGCCACAGTTTAACAGAACAACTGAAATATAAAGGATCCAGCCCTAGAACTCCACCAAATGGCAAGGGAGCCGCTGGAAATCTCTCTGGATTGAAGGGGCTGGTTGAGTGGAGAGTATACATTACTTTCCACCTTGATTACATGGATGGGAGCATGGTCTAGGCACCTTAACTGGCCTATTGCCTCAGTGAGTCCTGGTCCCCTAGCCCACACCATCCCAAGCCGACCTACCAGGGCAGCTACGGTACAATGAATGCCAGGAAACCCTTGGTCAGCATTCACCACAGCTATGGCCATCTTGCCAAAGTGACATAGGCCCAAAGCACCCTGGAACAATCCAAATCTGTACCATACTGGCTCCAGATGACATGCTAGGACACCACAGTGAACAGCACTCCAGGACCTCCTGGCTCATGCTCTCTTCCACTCCAGCCACCCTGCAAGAGCGCCAGTTGCACAGTGTGCCACAGGAGCCACTGGCTTGCACACACCTTGGCTACAGCCACTCTGCCAAGGCACCCCCTACATGGAGTGCCCTGGGACTCCCCTCCTTCCCAAACCATGCCTCTGTTCCAGCAGCCCCACCACAACCAACTCATGTCCACTTCAGCTCCAGCCACACCATTCGGGTGCCCCTTATGCTAAAAACCCTGGGACACCCTGGCTTGCACCCACTTCAGCTACAGCTCTCCTGCCAGGGCACCATCTGTACAGAAAGGCCTGGGACTGCCTCAGCCAATGCCCACTTCAGCTCTGGCCATCCCACCAAAGCAACATCAGTACAGAGTGCCCCAGAAACCCTGGCCCACACCAGTCAAAGCCTCAGCCAGCCAGCAAAAGTCACCAAGCACACACAGTCTGCACAGAAGACAACTATACATACACAAAACCATTCCTTCAAGTTTAGGAGAAGTAGCTGAAACAAACACAGAAGGTCAAAAAACATGAGACAGGAGCATATGTTCCCAACACAAGAAGACAAAACCTCAGAAAAAGGATTGAAAGATGGATATGGCAAATCTAACTAATGAAGAATTCAAAGTAATGGTCATAAAGATGCTCACTGGACTGGAAAGAAGAGTGGATGAATTCAGTGAAACTTCAACAAAGAGATACAAAATATAAAAAGGAACCAATCAGAAGTGAAGAATAGAATAACTGAAATTAAAAAATATAGTAGAAGGAATCAACACTTCACAGGATAGGTTAAGGGACCTCTGCAATAACCTCAAGCATAATAACATTTGCATTTTTAGTGGTCTCAAAAGCAGAAGAGAAAGAAAAGGGGGCAGAAAACTTTTCCAATTTCCCTAACCTGCAGAAGGAAACAGACATCTAGGTTCAGGAAGCACTGAGAGCCCATAACAAGGTGAAGCCAAGGAGGGCCATATCAAGTCATATAATAATTAAAACGGCAAACATTAAAGATTAAGAGAGAGTTTTAAAAGTAGCAAGAAAGAAGCAAAAGTTATATGCGAGGGAAACAGCTTAGAGCCCAGAGCCTACTATGGATTGTGTCTCCCTCTCTCTCTGCCCCTTCCCTGCTCACACTCTGTCTCTCTCCCTCAAAAATAAATAAACATTAATAATAAATAAATAAATAAATAAATAAATATTAAACAAAAAGAGAAACTGAAAACCAAATAAATAAAATCAGAAATGCAAAATACATAACAACTGACACCACAGAAATACAAAAGATTACATAATAGGCTACAATGAAAAATTATATACTAGCAAATAAGACCAACTAGAAGAAATGGATAAATTCCTAGACACTTACCACCTTCCAAAACTGATCAGGAAGAAATAGAAACTGACCAATTACAGGCAACACAATTAAATCAGTAATCAAAGAACTACCAACAAAGGAAAGTCCAAGACCAGATAGATTCACAGGTGAATTCTACCAAGCATTTAAAGAACAGTAATACCTATTCTCCTCAAACTATTGGAAAAATGAGGAAGCAAAACTTCCAAATACATTCTACAAGACTGGCATTATCTTCATGCCAAAGCCACACAAAGATACTACCAAAAAAAAAAAAGAAAACCAGAGACCAATATTGCTAATAAACATAGACGCAAAAGTCCTGAATAAAATATTAGCAAAGCACATTCAACAATACTTTAAAAGGATCATTCACCTCAATCAAGTGGGACTTATTCTGAGGAGGAAAGAATAATTCAATATTCACAAATCAATCAACGTGATATACCACATTAACAAAATGAAGGATACAACTCATATGATCAACAGATGCAGAAAAAGCATTTGACAAAATTCAACATCCATTCATGATAAAAACTCTCAACAAAGTTGAGTTTAGAGGGAATATACATCAACATAATAAAGGCCATATAAGACAAACCCACATCTAACATACTCCAAAGGTGAAAAACTGAGAGCTCTTCCTCTAATATCAGAAAAGGCAAGATGTTGTTCACTCTCAACACTTTCATTCAACATAGTACTGAAAGTCCTAGAAACAGCAATCAGACAATTTTTTTTTCCTAACCTGGTACATTTTATTTTTTTTTTCAATATATGAAATTTATTGTCAAATTGGTTTCCATACAACACCCAGTGCTCATCCCAAAAGGTGCCCTCCTCAATACCCATCACCCACCCTCCCCTCCCTCCCACCCCCCATCAACCCTCAGTTTGTTCTCAGTTTTTAAGAGTCTCTTATGCTTTGGCTCTCTCCCACTCTAACCTCTTTTTTTTTTCCTTCCCCTTCCTCATGGGTTTCTGTTAAGTTTCTCAGGATCCACCTAAGAGTGAAACCATATGGTATCTGTCTTTCTCTGTATGGCTTATTTCACTTAGCATCACACTCTCCAGTTCCATCCACGTTGCTACAAAGGGCCATATTTTGTTCTTTCTCATTGCCACGTAGTACTCCATTGTGTATATAAACCACAATTTCTTTATCCATTCATCAGCTGATGGACATTTAGGCTCTTTCCATAATTTGGCTATTGTTGAGAGTGCTGCTATAAACATTGGGGTACAAGTGCCCCTATGCATCAGTACTCCTGTATCCCTTGGGTAAATTCCTAGCAGTGCTATTGCTGGGTCATAGAGTAGGTCTATTTTTAATTTTCTGAGGAACCTCCACACTGCTTTCCAGAGTGGCTGCACCAATTTGCATTCCCACCAACAGTGCAAGAGGGTTCCCGTTTCTCCACATCCTCTCCAGCATCTATAGTCTCCTGATTTGTTCATTTTGGCCACTCTGACTGGCGTGAGGTGATATCTGAGTGTGGTTTTGATTTGTATTTCCCTGATAAGGAGCGACGTTGAGCATCTTTTCATGTGCCTGTTGGCCATCCGGATGTCTTCTTTAGAGAAGTGTCTATTCATGTTTTCTGCCCATTTCTTCACTGGGTTATTTGTTTTTCGGGTGTGGAGTTTGGTGAGCTCTTTATAGATTTTGGATACTAGCCCTTTGTCCGATATGTCATTTGCAAATATCTTTTCCCGTTCCGTTGGTTGCCTTTTAGTTTTGTTGGTTGTTTCCTTTGCTGTGCAGAAGCTTTTTATCTTCATAAGGTCCCAGTAATTCATTTTTGCTTTTAATTCCCTTGCCTTTGGGGATGTGTCGAGTAAGAGATTGCTATGGCTGAGGTCAGAGAGGTCTTTTCTTGCTCTCTCCTCTAGGGTTTTGATGGTTTCCTGTCTCACATTCAGGTCCTTTATCCATTTTGAGTTTATTTTTGTGAATGGTGTGAGAAAGTGGTCTAGTTTCAACCTTCTGCATGTTGCTGTCCAGTTCTCCCAGCACCATTTGTTAAAGAGACTGTCTTTTTTCCATTGGATGTTCTTTCCTGCTTTGTCAAAGATAAGTTGGCCATACGTTTGTGGGTCTAGTTCTGGGGTTTCTATTCTATTCCATTGGTCTATGTGTCTGTTTTTGTGCCAATACCATGCTGTCTTGATGATTACAGCTTTGTAGTAGAAGCAATCAGACAATTTAAAAAACTAGACAAAAGGCATTCGGATTGGTAAGGAGTAAATAAAACTGTTACTATTTGTTGGTGACATGACCCTATTAGAAAACACTAAAGACTCCACTAAAACACTACTAGAACTGACAAACTCAGTGAAGTTGCAAGATACAAAATTAATATATAGAAATCTGTTGCATTTCTATACTCTAATAATGAAGTAGAAGAAAGAGAAATTTACAACTGCACCAAAAAGAATAAAATACTCAGAAATACACTTAACCATAAAGATCAAAGACCTATATACTGAAAACTAGAGGACACTGCTAAGAGAAACTGAAGAAAACACAAATAAATAGAAAGATATTCTCTCCTCACAGACTGGAAGAATTAACATTGTTAAAATGTTCATAATACCTGAGGCAACGTACAGATGCAATGCAATTTCAACCAAAATTCCAATATATTTTTCACAGAACTAGAACAAATAATTCCAAAACTATGGAACCACAAAAGACCCCAAATAGCCAAAGCAATCTTCAGAAAGAAGAACAAAGCTGGACAATCCCAGATTTCAAGATATACTACACAAATATAGTAATCAAAACAGTACGCTATTGTCACAAAAACAGACACACAGATTATAGAACAGACAAGAGACCCCAAAAATAAATCTACGCTTATGTGGTCAATTAATCTATGGCAATGAAGGGAAGAATATACAATGGGGAAAAGACAGTGTTTTCAATACATGGTGTTGAGAAAACTGGGTGGCTACATGCAAAAGAATGAAACTGGACCATTTTCTTACACAATACACAAAAACAAACTCAAAATGGATTAAAGACCTAAATGTGAGACCTTACCATTAAACTCCCAAAAGAAAACTCATGCAGAAATTTTTAGACACTGCCCTTAGCAACATTATCTAAGTTTTCTCAAGCAAGGAAAACAAATGCAAATATAAACTATTGAGACTACATCAAAGTAAAATGCTTTTGCACAACCATCAACAAAACAAAATGGCAACATAGTGAATGACAGAAGATACGTGCAAATGATATCTAATAAGGGATTAACATCCAAAATACATTAAGAACTTACACAACTCAACACCAGAAAAACCCAAACAATCCAATTAAAAATTTGGCAGAATACCTGAATAGACATTTTTCTGTAGACAGAGATGACAGACAGATGAAAAGATGTTCAACATCACTAATCATTAGGGAAATGCAAATCAAAACCACAACAGAATATCACCTCACACCAGTCCAAATGGCTACTATCAAAAACACAAGAAGTAGCAAGTATTGATAAGGATGTGGAGAAAAAAGAACTTTCATGCATATGTAAAAACAGTATGGAGGTTCCAAAAAACATTAAAAGTAGAAATACCATATAATCTAGCAATTCTCCTTCTGGGTATTTATCCAAAGAAAATGAAAATACTAATTCAAAAAGATATACACATCTCTATGTTCACTGCAGCATTATTTACAATAGCCAGGATATGGAAGCAAACCAAGCATCCATTGATAGACAAATGGATAAAGAAGATGTGGTGTGTGTGTATATATATATATATATATATATATATATATATATGTATATGTGTATATATATATATGTGTATATATATATGTGTGTATATATACATATATATATATATATATATATATATATATATGTATATGTGTATATATATATATGTGTATATATATATGTGTGTATATATACATATATATATATATATATATATATATGCAATGGAATATTACTCAGCCATAGAAAAGAATGAGAGCTTGTTATTTGAAATAAGATGGATGGACCTAAGAGGTATTAGGCTAAATAAGTCAGAGAAAGACAAATACCATATGATTTCATTTACATGTGGAATGTTTAAAAAAAAACTCATACAGAGAACAAACTGGTGGTTGGCAAAGGGGAAGCAGGTAGAGAAAATAATGAAATTGGTGGAAGGGATTAAGAGGTACCAACTTCCAATTATAAAATAAGTCACAGAAATGAAAATTACAGCATAGGTAGTATAGTCAATAATATTACAACAATATTTTATGGTGACAAATAGTAACTACATTTATCATGGTAAGCACTGACTAATGGATAGAACTGAGGAATATGTTGTGTTCCTGAAACTAACATAACATTATATGTTAATTATACTTCATTAAAAAAATAATAAAAACTCTTTGCAAACTAAAAATCTGTTGAAAAATAATGCATCCATATATTACAGTATTAATTTGAGTAGTGGGATTTGGAGTGATTGATATATTCTACTTTGTGATTTCTGAGGTTCCCATAATTCTATCAAAAAAATCACCCTTCTGTACTACTGCTGGGAATGTAAAATGGAACAGTGAGTATGGAGAAAAATACAGCAGTTCCTGAAAACTTAAATAGAAGAAAGAGCATGTGATTCAGCAGCTCCACCTCTAAGTATATATACCCAAAAGAACTGAAAAAAGAGACTCAAGCCCATTTGTATTTAAACGTTCATAGCAGCATTATTCACAATTGCCATAAGGTAAAACAACCCAGATGTCCACTGACAGACAAACTGATAAACAAAAGGTGGTATATACATACAATGCAATGTTATTCAACCTTAAAAAGATACATATAAAATGGATGAAGCTCAAAGACATTATACTAAAGAAAACAAGCCAGACACAAAAGGACAAATATTGCATGAGTCCAGTTATCTTAGGTACCTAGAGTAGTCAAATTCATACAGAGTACAAGTAGTGTTACCAGCAATTGGGGGAAAGGGAGTAAGAGGGCATTATTGTACGATGGGTACAGAATTTCAGTTTGGAATGATGAAAAAGTTCTGGAGATGGATATTGGTGATGGTTACACAATAATGTGAATTGCTCCCATTGAATTGTATACTTAAAATTAGTTAAAATGGTACATTTTGGTATGTTTTACAATTTAAAAAAAACACAAAACATAAAAATCAGAATTTTTAAAACAAATATTTTTATAATTTATTATTCTTTATTTTTATTAAGACCTTCCTCTTAGAGCAGTTTAAGGTTCACAGCAAAATTGAAAGTACAGAGAAAAACAATTTTTTTCAAAGAGCATGCAGTTAGAAACAAAACAGAATATACTATAAAATGTAATCATTTCCACTAACCTGAAACGGCTGCCATCCTAAAATTGAATTGGGATCCAAACTTCTTTCTAAAAGTGAAAGAAAAATCACAGCAAATTTTTTTAAACCATAGTATTGATAATGCCTACCCAATAATTTATCACTACTAAGCATGAAAAATGTCAGAAATTATATATTATAGTGACTTTTAAAATAAGGACTACATGGTTATTCCCACACTAATTTTTATAGCGAATTCTCTAGATTTCAGAGAAGTGTCCAAAATCACATAAACAAGTATAACATCAATGACACTTAAACACCACATACAAAGCAATTAGCAAAAAAGAAAGCTTTGAGGCTAAACAGTTTTAGCAATAAATTACTGTATGATCTTAGCAAAGTTAAACAACCTGTTCCTCTTCACCTCTTTCCTTATCTGTAAAATTGGGATGGTAAAACCTATCTTATAAATAACAGATTCAAACATCCCAGATTAGGTAAAATCCACCCACATAAACACTCAAATTAATCATTCAACATTTTATTGAATACCTGCTTTACAGTTACAATTTAGGTTCAATCTTAAAAGAGGAACTGGTATTCCACGGAGGGACTAGATTTCAGGAAAAAACATGAAAATATCAGAAGTGGGGGAAACACATGGTATGTAATTAAGGAACTTTAAATACCTATGAATGACTAAAACTTAAGACTACATACAGATGAACAAGTAGAAGGAGAGGAGGCTTGAGAGCAGGAATTTCTCACTATATAAACCACTTTCTAACAATATACCTCTGAGCTTCCTTCCATGTTTTGATTTGAATGCTCTTGGTTTGCAGTCTGTCTTTCTGGTGTGTGCACAATAAACTTTTCCTGATTACTACTTCAATAATTCATTGGTTTTACCTCTGGTAATTCTAAACTTTTGACAGTCTGTGGTGTAAAAATGGGATCCAAAAGGGGTGCCTGCGTGGCTCAGTTGGCTGAGTGTCTGACTTCGGCTCAAGTCTTCATCTTGCTGTTGCCAAGTTCAAGCCCTACGTCAGGCTCTGTGCTGACAACCCAGAGCCTGGAGCCTGTTCCAGATTCTGATGTCTCCCTCTCTCTCTCTGCCCCTCCCCAACTTGCCCTCTGTCTCAAAAATAAATAAACATTAAAAAAAATTTTTTTAATGGGATCCAAAGAAGACACCCCCCCCCCCAACCTCCCTTCCTCCTTAACTCTGAGGCCCCTATGGTGATGGAACCCACAGAGTCCATTTAATTCACTTTCTCACTGACTCTAGAGTTTGAAGTCAAGTCTCTCTTATATCTGAGCTCTGTTCTCTCCATTTTGAGCTCACTTTAATTTGCATACCTGTATTTTGTTTGTTGAAGCTTCTAGGTAAATCTTCCTATTCTACTCCAAAGAGAGGAGGGCAGGGAAACACATGGTTCCCTGTGTTTTAGAATAGCTTTTAGAAAGCAGGGCCCCTCATATCTAAGAACTCTTAGGGAATCTAAAGGTAAAGATGTATTCTACCTGGTTGGTCTATGGACCAGGATTTTGTGCCTTTTTGGAAAAATGGGTGAACTTCTAGAATTGTAGCGGCCACTGGAGGGCAACTTTAACTTAGAGAAGTGTATCTTAAAGCTGTGCCTTTGACAAGAGAAGATTTCAAATCTCTCAGAGACAAGAGAATGCATTCTCTGATAAGCAGAAACTTCTAAAAGACACAATGACTGCAAAAATAGCTCTAAAAGATCTTTGTATCATGCAAACAAAAAAAAAAGTTACTAGGAGGAAAACAAACAACTTTGCTATCTGAGCAGGTAACCTGAACTTCCCAGAAAGACAATTTAGATCCAACTGTTCTTTTCTAAACTGGTGAATTTTGCAATATTATGGCTAGCAGCTCATGGCTAAACTTTTTTAAACAAAAGCTACAAGATCTGTTTGCCTCTGTCTGTATGTTTATGTATGTCTATGTATGCATGTTATAAATGGGTAATATTTTTCTAATTCCAGATGCTATTGCCAGAATATGTAAGGAGCTCTATTTAATTGGCTTAAAGAAAAATAAGCACTTATAAATTAAGCACTCCTGAAACCCTCAGACATATAAAAACAAACCAAAATGTTTTTCAAGTTCACATGACCTGATACAACCTTTGATATGTAAAACCTAGTTTAAGTTTGTTGACTTAAAAAAAGCAAGCATGTCTGGGTGTCTGGGTGGCTTGGTTGGTTGAGCATCCGACTTCAGATCAGGTAATAATCTAGTGTTTCATGAGTTTGAGCCCCATATCAGGCTCGCTGCTGTCAGCTCAGAGCCTGCTTCAGATTCTCTGTTCCCTTCTCCTTGCGCCTCCCCCATTTTCGCTCTCTCAAAAATAAAACAAAAACATTAAAAGAAAAGCAAGCATGACTTCAAAATTTGTTGATAAGAAAAATAGTGTGATGGTTAGCTGTTTAATGTCTAATCCAAGAATAATTGGTAAAAGTAAATAATTTAAATAAATGTAAATAAAAAGTTTATAACAAGTTAAACTAAATCATGAATATTTGTTGAGTATCTAAATCATTTGCAAATGAGATAATATACTGAATCATTAAATGCAAAACATAAGTTTATCTACTTTAAGCTTTTCTTTTTTTTTGTACAGTATTGTAGTATTACTAATACTTTATTTAAGGAAACTAACTTTAAACTTTTACTGAAATAAAACTATACATCACTACCAGAAATGAAAACAAAAAAACAAAACAAAAAACTGTCACTTGCTACAAACAGAAAGTAACCATACCTATGACTGTAATAAACATAAACCAATGATATTTCTACCTGCTACCGTTTGGAGCTTAGTAACTGCTCTTTTTGTTAAAATGAGTAATTAGCCGATATAAGAAAATTACTAAGGACATACAACCTCAACTAATAATTTTTCCCTGAAGCTAATAAGAACTACAGAAAGCTAAAAAGAAAGTATAACTATATCATTCAATATACTTCTCAAGTCTGAGGGCCAACTAAAACTGACCTGAGCAAATCAGTGTTTTGGAAATGCCATTTAAAGGTTGCTTAAAGTCTGCTCTCTGAATTGGTTCCCATCATGGCAGTCCCTCAGTACTACTACAGTGTCTCAAATCTACCTCAGAGTGAATGGTTTTCATTGTGCATCTCCCTTGCACTACTATGCAAGGCTCTTATTTATGTTTGATTTCTAGTTCCATTTGTATCATCTGCTACAAGATAACCTAAATCTAGTTCATCTTCTAGGAGAACTCTTCCAATAAATTCAAGCTTTGGCAACTCTCCTTTTATTAATGACAAATTGCTTTCTATTGGCACCTGCCAACATTGTTTTACCCTAGCCTCACTTGCTCAGTCTCAAAAGAGTCACTCAGACGTTAGTGGCCTAGGATTCATTAGAACAACCCCAACTTTTGGCTTTTTAATTTTTACAGACAGACAATAGATACTTGGGTCTATTAATAACTATATCCTTTGTCACATTAAAAACTATATTATAAAAAACATAGATCTCTAAAAGGTTTTTATAATTGTGTATGTACAAAGTTGCCAGTCCACAATTGCTTAATTCTTGTTTTTTACTAGGAATTAAAGATAAGAGTTAAGAAATCTAATTAATATATTTAATTAAAACTACTAGAAAGAGTAAGATTAAAAGAAAACAACAGTATATGAAAAGTAGTTAAAGAAAATAGGACAAGGAAAGATATGAAGAACATGGGTATGTTGTTTTGGTAAAGGAATAAAGGAAGTAATTTTGTCCAAAAGTAAAATGATTATTCCAGAATGAGAAAAAAAAAAAAAAGGACGTAACAAAAACTGGATGGATACAAAGTGTAGAAGGTTTATGGAAAAGGGATCTTGAGAAAGGAATTTTTTGTGTGGTCTAGCTAAAATTGAACTGGATTTAAGTTTGTTTTTGCAAAACTGTTCCTACGATAGTGCTTCATCTGCAAAGAGATTCATGGAAAAGACTAAGAAGTACAGGTTTCTGTTAACTTTAAGATCATAACACTGAACTGGGTAAGAATTTCTAAAAATCTAATGAAAAACTGATTCATAAAGTTATTAACCCTAAGGTGAAGCAAAACAAGAATTACAGGAGACTGAATGAACTAATGAAGATGATTATAATTTTTTATGATTTCATTTAAAATATTGCTGGTTCTTCAATGTCCTGCTTTCCAGATTTAAAAAGCTCCATTTTCTCCTCTCCTTTAAGCTATCTATAGCTTACAGTGATTCAGTAAAAACTACTTTTGTAAACAAAGGTTGAAACATTTATCTTTTTCTTTCCACCTGATCCCACCAGAATTTAAAACCTTTTATTAAATAGTCTTATTTTTCATGACAATATATGTATTTACTTAAGCTCCATCTGATCTCCTTGTAATAGGACACAATTAGACAATTAGACAATTAGACAAGTCCTTAGCTTGGCTGCTTAGCCCTGAAAAGTTCAATCTAAGATTCTTTATAAAAAAGTTCCAGCAAAGCAGATTTAAAAGAGCCTATATGGTCAGTCACTATTTTTGCTGCACTTATGTAAATAGTCAGGCCAAATTTATTGAAACTAGACTCAATTTGCAAACAAATTAGCCTAACTGTAGTTACCCTAATAGAAATGGGATGATGACAGAAAAATTATGATTATGTTTTGGTAATACATTAGTGCTATTAATTTTCCTTAAGGTTTTATTTTCTACTTATAAACTGAACTGGATCCTGAATTCTAGTTTCCTCCAATATCTGGCTAGAACTCTCCAAACTAACATTTCCAATTTCCTCCGATTCTTGTAACTTGGAATCACTGTGAAAATAAAACTGCCCTTTTCTCAAAGCCATGCAAACTAAAGCTGAACAACCTGATGTAAACTTCAGAGAAACCACCAAAGCAGCTCATGTGAGGAGGACAACGTGCCTGTTGCTATGTGGTCACTCAGCAAGATCACCAGTGACATTCAAACTGCAAACCAGGAAAATCTGTCAGATTGTTACTCTTGCCTTCATCCATCTAAAGATAATTTGAACCCAACATCTAGAAATTTTCTCAACTGGTTTCTCTCCAAACTCAGACACTGAATTTATAATCTTCTTAAAATATTAGCTTTTATTTTTCTTTTGCTTCCACAGAAATACCCCTCTTTAAATTACTTGATTGCTCACACCAGAGGCTTAATTTAGGTGGAAGTTCACCTGCAACACAGCCACTTAAAATAAAACATCTTCACCTTCATCCAGTCCTGAGTCATCACAAAGATGTGACTGTTAATATATCATATTATGCTTATGTAAATACCTTTAAAAAACTGAAATCCATTTGATTTATTTACTTGGTTAAATCTTGGCACCTGGGAATCTGCTCTGGGAAATTTTCAATCTTTGGCTATTGTTCTCCTTAAATCACCTCTAATGCGCTGCATACTCTCCAAGGTTTTAAATGCCTGTCAGCAGCCACTCACAGACCAAATGGTATCCATCAGGATCAGACAACTGTATGAAATCAACAATAACCACATAAATGATGAAGATGGTGACCACGTGGCCCTTAGCCTAATAATCCAACTAATGACAACAACAAAAATGTGATTCTTGGGGCGCCTGGGTGGCTCAGTCGGTTAAGCGTCCGACATCAGCTCAGGTCATGGTCTCGCGGTTCGTGAGTTCAAGCCCCCTGTCGGGCTCTGTGCTGACAGCTCAGAACCTGGAGCCTGTTTCAGATTCTATGTCTCCCTCTCTCTCTCTGACCCTCCCCCGTTCATGCTCTGTCTCTCTCTGTCTCAAAAATAAATAAACGTTAAAAAAAAATTTTTTTTTAAATAAAAAAAATAAAAATGTGATTCTTCAGCCTGAGTACTTCAATGGTAGAACCTGAAAATAACACTATACTGATTGATCATACTCTCACCCTGCTGAGAGAACCAAAAGGGGGAAAATGTTAAAATCAAAAACAAACGGAGAAGAGCCTTGAAAATTCCTCAAAGGGACAAAACCAGTTTAGTCAAACAAAGTCAATTGACCTTACGTTGTTGTAAGACTAACTTGACCTAGGTAATTTCCTTTTTATGCCTCCAGAAATCATAAACAAAACTTGAAACGTTTCCCAAGGCTGATATGAGATAACCACTAACCAATTCCCTACCTTAAGAAAATGTTAATATTCGAATCACTGCGAGGAATAAAGTCACTGACTTCTTACTACATAAGCCGCTTTATAACAATATACCCAAGAGCCTCATTCCCTTTTTGGCTTGAGTGCTCCTGGTTCCCTAACTGTCTCTTTGGTGGGTGCACCACAAACTTTAATTACTACTTCAGTGATTCATTGGTTTTACTCCCGCTATTTCTTAACTTTTAACAACACCCACAGCAAATATTTCACGGGGTCACAGCCAGTCATTGATACTGGAATAACCGTCACTACGGTACCACAGGCTAATTCACCAGGCTCCCCAACACCTGCTTTTTAAAGACATTAATTTAATAATACCCTCCACTTGGCCTATGCGTCCACCGTGCTGTTCACCAATAAATGGTGGTTGCCAATAAACAGACTTTGGTAACCAAGCTTCCTGCATGGGAAAGGCTAGAGATAAAAAGAGAGGGGCAGAAAGTTCAAGGTGCCCCTAAAAGCCCAAACTCCATTAGAGACGGGCGACGATTAACGCCGGTTTCTCTCCTGCCAATATATTGGTGAAAGGAAGTGATCCGCGAATAGACCGGCCTCGCCCTCAGGAAGGAAAAAGAAAGGTTAGCCCATTCAAAGCAGAGTTACCCCCAGATCCCCACCCCTCCACACTCCACCCCTACCCCACCCCTCCCGCTTCCTCGGTCTCCCACCTCAAAGCGCCCGGCTCAGGACCACTAGGTACTGCTTTCAGCCACTCTCCAATGAAAACTTCCCGCCACCAAGCTTTCCTTTTCCTCTAGCTGGGAGCATCCGCCCTTCCGGTTAGGTCTCCTCAACCAATTGCAAGTAACACTCTTCTCTAATTGGTGAAGGGGTGTGGCCACCATTTGCGTCACCGAACAAGACTAAAGATGATTGGTCTATATTGGGAGCGAATTTCGCCAATGGGAAGCTGTCTTGAGGCTAGGGTAGGGGTGGCTGCGTGTTTCCGGAAGACGTGGCGGCTCTCCCCTGGGTTGTTTCCCGGCTTCTTTTCTCCCCACTTTGCTTAACGCCCTGGGCGCCCGGAGGTGCAGTAGCCGTTCCCCTCACCGCTGCAGCCATGATCTCCTTAACGGACACCCAGAGTAAGCACTCGCCCCGGTATCCCCGCCTGGAGCCTCACACACCCGTTGCTCGAGCTCGTTTCGCTCGCCCGCCCCTCTGCCCGGGGCAATGAATGAAGCTCCGTGTTGGGGGCGGCGGCCTGCGGGACTGAGCCAGGGATGCGGGACTGGGAGGGCTGCCTTGAGGGGTCGGGGGCTGGACTTGCAGTGGCAGACCTGGTCTGGGAGGCGGGTCGGCGGGGTCTAGGGAGAAGTCCGATCTGGAGTGGGGGGAAACCTTTGCTGAGCGTCTGTCTTGCACCAGGGTCTCGCCGCTCTCACCCCCAGTGAGATGGACGCTTTGTTCCTGCAGATGGCCACAAGAGAAAGTTTGATGCGCGGTACCCGCGGTTCATCCTTGGGGACGTTTCTGCACATGACAAACTTGGGGTCGTCTACAAGTTACTGGCCGGTTGTTTGGGAGGCGGTATTTTAGATGTCACCTATTGTAGGTGTTTGGGTTTTTAAAAAATATGCTTACACTTAAATATTTTGAGTACTTCGCCTTTTGCCACCTCTGGAAACCTTCCAAAAATTCCTTGAAACGACTTCACTTTTCTACCACCTAATGTTTCCGCAGTAGTAAAAAGCCACTTTGTGTTCAGTTAAACGATTTCTTTCCTTAATGTTGTATATTGTGCTTTGTGGTTTGTTTTATTATTTTAGCATTTCTTTCTGCCTACCACAGAGTTCTCCAGGCTTACTTTATATCTAAGGTTAGCATTGCTATCTGTTACCATTTCTTTCATTATAACACTTCTACTTTTCTCACGCTTTTGTCAATCTTAATAGTTTTTGTATTTACATATCTGCCCAACAATGGGTCCTATCTTTTAATGGTCGTGATAGTCTTTTTGTCTCACCTTGCTTTATCTGTCATGATTTTTTTCTTAATTATGCTTAACTTACTTTGATTTTCAAGATTTTAAAATCTAAACAGTCTATTGAAAATAGAGTTTCATTTAAAATGCTCTATATTAAAGCGGAGTCTTAAAGTTTGGATTCAAGTCATGGCTGAGTTGAACTTGACAGAGCTTCTGTTGTGTGCTATATACACTACCACCCCAATCAGGTGCTTTTCCTTCCGGTGGTTGGATGGGTCTACACCTTCGTGCCACCTGCACTGACCCCTTTTGGTCTGTTGGCCTGCTCTGATCAGAAAACATAAAGTCCTTTTTTTGTTTCTTTTTTTCCTTTTTTCTTTTCTTTCTTCTTTTCTCCTTCCCCCCCCCCTTACTGTTATAATAGAAACTAGCAATTGTATAAAGGCATCTTCTTTTATTTTATCAAGTGCTTTCATGTAAATCATTACACTGAATTTTTATTAGAGCCCTATAAGGCAGGGAGAGGTATATCTCTTCTATAAATTAAAAGAGGCTCAAAAGAAATTCAATGTGTGGTCATAAGGAAAGTGACAGAAGCAAGGCTTGATCCCAGGTCTCCTGGCTCAGAAACCTTTGTGTTCACTGGACCATACTAGCATCTAAGAAGACTTGACATAAATCTTATTTGAGATCTATCTTAGAATGATGTAATTCTTTCATAGCAAGAATAGTTGCAACAGTAGATATTTATCCTACACAATTATGCATTGATTTTTTTTTTTTTGAGAGGAGATTGTGTAGGATAGTCAGATCCTATTCTGTTTGTGATGCAGTGTTCTGTTCCTCTTGACTGAGACCCAAAATTAAAATTAGGTTGTTACAGGAAATTAGGAGAATTGTATACCTAAATTGCTGAAATTTATTTCTAATTCTACTAATTAGAAGAAGTACTTAATCTCTACACAGTTATTCTAACTATAAAGTATTATTTTTTTATCTGAGTCTGATTATTACACAGATTAAAACTATGAACTATTATCCTTTGCACAGAGATTCTCTTCTGTTGAAGACTTCTTATAGGGACAGGTGCCTGATTTACATTCTTCCAAAATCCAGAACCAAGGGATTGAGTTGGAATGTGGGCAGAATAGGTAGGGAGTGTTCCCCCTTATTAAATTGATGAGAAAGGTTAAATTATACTCTTTGATGTTCATTTGCCATATGTTTTAGTTAGGACAGTGGATTGGAACACAAAATGGTTAGTGAACCAAAAGCTCTTGGATTTCAAATGGTGTTTGTGTGTGTGTGTTTAACTGCAGAAATTGGCCATCATTCAAGTGATTTGCCGAGATTATTCTGGAATCCTGATTCTGGGAGAGGGTGACAGAGCACTGAACAGAATCAATAGCAATTCATGATTGTTTTAAGGGATTCTATAATAGCACTCTCCCCACCCCCTCCATAAAAACACAAGATTTATTGAGGGGATGGAGTAGGGTATTTCCCATGCTGCCTGTAAATCTTTACATCATTATGTCACTTTGTCTGAAATTCTACCGTAATATTCAGTTGAGTGGTTCAATTAGCTGATATTCAGTCGAGTTCTATATAATGAAATTTTCTGTTTTTTAAAAGGCATAGGAAGAAAGAGAAAGCTAATATTAAAATTTTTAAATAAGATACCAAAATGTTAGTGATTGCTATTGGATTAAGCGTATCTTTCCTTATAAAGTTTCCACAATAAGTTCTCTTTTTATTTTAGACAAATTTCATTAAGTTGTTTTTATTAGATTGTTCTTTAAAAAAAACACACACACACACACACACATGGGCAAGAGGAATGCAGATTTGATAGCTGCAAGAGAGGAAGGTAAATTTGTTTTTCTGGATATGATCCTGGTGATGAGCGGGCAACTCCATGTAGGGCTTTACTAACCAGAGGGCTTATGAATGCATAAGCCTAGGGAAGATGGGAATTCAGGAGATGAGAAAAGGGCACAGTGAGGCCAGTTAGAGACTTTTGGCCCATTCAGGTCCGGAAATAACTTGGCAACATGATGCCAGTACCAGTTTGGGCAAATATGTCACAGGCAACTGTCTCCTCCTGGACTACACTGGATGAAATAGTTTTGGTTCCCCTGTTATGGTTTTTAAGCTGTGGAGTCCAGAAACAGGGTTTGAATTCTAGCCTGACTCCACGCAACCATCACTCTTCCTGCCCAGCTGTCCCCCCACCTCCAAGGCACCACATACATACATTTGCTGATTCTATGAACAGATGAGTTCCTAATCTGTGATATGTGGGGCGGGTGCTACTTTTCACCTCACATTTTTGTTAAAAGAATTACAACATATTTGTATAAACACTTCAGTGAATATGAAACCATATCCAGATATTATCTTTTTTCACAGCAGTCAATTTTTAATACTTCTACTAACACCTACTTAGTTGTGTTAGGTAACAAACTAATCCTATTAAACTTGAGTCACCTAGAGATGCTTCTCCCAGAAGCTCAGTATGCTCCAGTGCCCTTGAATTTCATTTAATCAAACATATTTAACCTAAAAAAAAGGTAAGAAAATCCTGTAGGAAGGGGTATGATGTAATAGGTAAGGACAGGGACTGAGTCCAAATGGTTAGCCAGAAGTGTGACTCCAGGTATATTAAGTCATCTCTCTAAACTCCTCTTACTCGATCTCTAAAATGATGTAATGATACCTACCTTGCAGTAGTATTGGGAGGATTAAGTTATGTAAGGCATGCAAAGCACCTCCTAATGGCTAATTCATGGTAAATTCTCAGTACATAGTAGGTGTATTTCTATATAATTCCTTTCTGCTGAACAAACCTCTCAAAATTTTTATGTAATCATTAGGACAATTTATGAAAAGTTGGAAGTTAGTCATACTCAAGTAACTCAGCTGTCGATGACTAAATCCTAACTACTAAATAGTTATACAATGGAATTTTACTTGTTCTTTTGTCCATGTTTTCCTCTAGGAAATTATGTCTGACAGCTAAACAGTTATTTTGTTGAATTCTCTTAAGGGATTTAAGCATGAAAGCATTAGCTTCACATTTTCATAGGATTTTGCGTCTGTGGAATACATTTATCAGTATATTTATAGACTAGTACCTGAATTCTTTTAGACTAACTTTGGGAGAAAAGGTAGCTGGAATGGAAGGCAGTAGATAACTGCAAATTGAGGACATGGGGGATATAGAAAAGGTATATGATAGAAGTATTCAACTCATCAGAACATTTTACAAGTCTTAAATTTTTTTTTAAGTGGCTGTGACCTAGATTTGGGCTTTCTGGAGCCACAGCCAAAAAGTTAAGTAACAGATCAGAAATCATTAATGGTGTATTTAAAATTGAGTTTCCAGGGGCGCGTGGGGGGCTCAGTCAATTAAGCATCCTACTTCCGCTCAAGTCATGATCTCTCAGTTCGTGAGTTCCAGCCTCTCATAGGGCTCTGTGCTGACAGCTCAGAGCCTGCAGTCTGCTTCAGATTCTGTGTCTCTCTCTCTCTGCCTCTCTCCCACTCGTGCTCTGTCTCTCTCTCTCTCTGTCTCTCAAAAATAAATAAACATTAAAAAAATAAAATAAAATAAAATTGAGTTTCCAAAAATATGGTAGTTTTTGCTCTGATTGATTATTTCAAGCAGATAGTAAGCATCTAGGTAAAATAAGGATTGGTGAGTATTTCCTGACAGCAAAACTAAAATGATCAAGGTGACTTAGTGGCTTATGCTTTTAGCATTAACAGAAAAGGACAACTGTAATCTTAGAAAGTTAGGAATCTTCAGACTGAAAAGAGAAGACCAAGAGAATGTGAAGGTAATAAAATTATTAGTTTTATATACAGGATGAACATAAACTTCAGTGCTTATGCTTCATTCACCATCAGATAGTACCTAGAAGAGATACAGGCATTTCAGAGTCTTTGAATAAAAAGAATAAAACTCCAGAATATTAATATTAAGTACAACTGTGTTCTTTGAAACTCTGGAGTGCTGCTTTTAGGACTCGTACACTAAACATGTGATTGGATTCATGGTTTAGGTAATTTATAGAAGATAAACCCATACCATCAAGAAGTTAAAAGTGATACATAACCTTCTGAAAATTAACTTTTGAGGAGATGGCAATGTGATTCTCAAAATACTATTGTTGTGAGAAGTGTATCATGGAGTGAAGTATACCGTGCAGACCCACTGTAACATTTCCACTGGGTTAAAGAAGGAGTTAGATGAAAAGAAGGAAGAAGTAACTGGAGATATTGTGCATATAAATAATGTCATAGAATATGAAAGAGATAAATAGTAAAAGTAAACTCATACATTTATGCCTGGTGCCAGAGGAGTTCTTGGGAGGGAAAAAATTTACAACCCAAGATTTAGAATCCTGATTATCTTTCTCTGTTATGCATATGTTTATGAGAAGTGCTGTCTCTCATAAATTCATATTTTATATGTTGAGGTTATTTGCTGATGTTACTTTGTTATAGACCTTAATGAATGTCATAAAGTTAACCTGCAATGTTAGGAACCTATTTTTTTATATCATCCAAAAGAAAAACTGAGAAACTTTCTTACTTAGTTTATAGGGATCTTAATGTAACTTTAATTTTTCTCTACCCCTAACTATATAATTTATATTGCAGAAATTGGAATGGGATTAACAGGATTTGGAGTGTTTTTCCTGTTCTTTGGAATGATTCTCTTTTTTGACAAAGCACTGCTGGCTATTGGAAATGTGAGTTTTTCAATATATATTTTAACTAAATTCGTAAGGAAATTTTAACTGCAAATGAATTATTGCCTGCTGTTAGGTTGGGGGGAAACAATTCCCTATTATTCATGTAAAGATTCCTGTTAGCTTCTCTGTTTCCATCAGAAGTAAAACCTGTTTTCTGTTTAAATAAAAGGTAAACACTTAAAGAAGTTTTTGAATAACTACTCTGTTAAGTGTTTGATGTGTGATATACAATAGATTAAATCAAGGCTGCCTCTAAATAGGAGTTCAAAATAAATGACTTGGTAGCCCCCATGTCTTGGTAAATTCATAAATATGTTTAACTTAAAACATATGACTTTAGACATTTGGTTCAGTAGCATGAAATAGGTTTTTAAAAGCCATTTAAACCTCTTAATATATCTGTATATTAAGAGTTGACTTCCTAAGAAACGTGCATATTGTTTATTTGGACTGTACTTTGTTGTCCATGTGTGGAGGTTGTGCAAGAGTGAAATATCTTAGAAGTGTGTATTACTGTTGGGCTTGTAATTGGAAATTGGAAGATATAAAGGGTAACAAAATTGTTCAAAATCGATAGGTTAATTAATAACATATAAGTAGCATTGGTAACTGAGAATACGAAGCTTAATCATTAGGTTCAATCAATATTTGTATGAAAATTTTTCATTAAACACAGTTATGAAATGGGGCACCTAGGAGGCTCAGTCGGTTAAGCCTTCAACTCTTGATTTCTGCTGAGGTCATGAACTCAAGGTTTGAGGGATTGGAAACCACCACCACCATCACCCTGTGGACGCTGAGCCATTCATCCTGCTTAGTATTCTTTCTCTCCCTCTCACCCTCCCCTAATTATGTGTATGTGTGCACACGTGCGTGCACGCTCGCTCGCTCTCTCTCTCAAAAAATAATAAGTAAATAAAAATTAAATAAAAATGTTTCATCCCATTAAAAAAAAAAAAGATAGGAAGGAAGGCAAGTATTGGGAATAAAGCCTGGGAAAAAACAAGCTTTTACTAGATCACCATTTCTTGTTCACTATCTGAAAACATACAGAATATATATTTGAGAACGTGGCTTTATTTTTATTTCTGCTGCCACCAGATATTCTGGAATTAGTAAGACTAATTCCTCTTCCTGGCTTTTCATGGTTTCTTCCATCATCTTGGCCATGTCAGTACTTCTCCCACCCACAGAACACCTCTAGCCTAGGGTGAAGTGTGCAAAACCAGGAATACCTTCGGGTGACATATTTATGGGCAGCCTTCTTTTTTTGCCCTCCCTCTCATCTGCTTAGCCAAGCCCTCTCCATCTAGTTTACCTGGGAAAACCACTGCATGTGCACATGCCCTTCGGTAACATCTAATCTTTAGTTCTCTTTTTCTGCATTTAATCAAGATAGAAGAGGACAGAAGACTGGACTACAACTACAACATTAGCATGCTTAGCACACTCCTTGGTTCTGCCTCTTCGTGTGCACTGTAGTTTTCTCCAGCCAGTTGCCCACACTAAGAGCCAGATGTATTTCTTTTTATTATATTTAGCTTTGACCTTGCTTTTCAAATTTATGCAGTGTGTGTAACTGCTTTTCCTATCTTGCATTTTCTTTCTCTCCTAGGTTTTATTTGTGGCTGGCCTGGCTTTTGTAATTGGTTTAGAAAGAACATTCAGATTCTTCTTCCAAAAACATAAAATGAAAGCGACAGGATTTTTCCTGGGTGGAGTATTTGTAGTCCTTATTGGTTGGCCTTTGATAGGCATGATCTTTGAAATTTATGGATTCTTTCTATTGTTCAGGTAAGGCAATTTTTTTATTTTACCTTTTCTCTTTCAATGAACCAGTACCTCAAATAATTATTACAAAAGCCCAGATATTTGCATCAGCATGAATACAAAGACCATAATTTTCTCAAATGGATTTTTGTTTACATTGAATCTTTTATTACAGCTTTAGATAATTCAGTCAACTATAAAAGTGTTTATCAAATGTATAAATAGTATACATTATCTTGTATTTTCAATGCAATAAAATTCATTTTATTGGGATTTTAAGGCACTGTCTTTTCTATTAAGGCACTGTGTCTGCTATTTTTATCAACTAAACAGTGATACATACATACAGCATTTTAATACATAGAACCTAATACTGCATAGTTACTGCCACTTGATGACAATTCTTTTAGTACATACTCATATTAGAAAATTTTGTGCTAAATGAACTATGTTAGATTTTGATCAGTTAACATTTTACAAATGCTAGTTACTAAGTGAATAAATAATAGCATGCAATGTGAGAAAATACCTTTATATAAGGTAAGTTTATTTATTCAGGAAATGTATATCCTTTGTCTTCTATCTGCCAAATACCATATTCTTCATGGGAAGACATAAAAATGAATTAAGTGTCAAATCCGCCTTAGAAAATCTCTCATTTCTGATATGGGCACTAGACTATAAATATCCAGTAGTAGGGGAGCCTGGGTGGCTCAGTCGGTTAAGCATCTGACTTCAGTTCAGGTGATGATCTCATGTTTCATGGATTCGAGCCCCGCATCAGGCTCTGCACTGCTACAGAGCCTACTTAGGATTCTCACTTTCTCCTCTCTCTCTGCCCCTCTCCTGCTTGCACTTTCTCTCTGTCTCAACATGAATAAATAACTTAAAAAAAAAAGAATATAGTAGTAGTAATAATAGTAGTAATGCTGTTACAAATGTATAAGCAAAATACTATATGAGCATAATTAAGAAAGATCAAATCCTGGGAGAGGAAAGAAACATTACCACTAAAGGTACATTTGAAATTTGAAGTCTCCAAAACATTTAGAATTTTAATAGGATCCTTTCTTTTTATTTGGTTAGCAATTGATTTTGATAATAAAGAATATGTAAGTTCTGAGAACGTTTTTTTCCTTCTTCCTAGGGGCTTCTTTCCTGTGGTCATTGGCTTTATTAGAAGAGTACCAGTCCTTGGATCCCTCTTGAATTTACCTGGAATTAGATCAGTAAGTAATCATGTATTAGAAATAAAATTTTTAAACCTACAAAATAAATACTGTGATGTTCTTTACTTCTAGAAATACAAGTAATTGATGTTTTTATTATGATATAAATTGTTACATTGCCATAGATTACCATGAATACCAGAGAAAATAATCATTGCTGACCTTACAAAACCTGGAATTTTGTTTCACTATATCCATTTAATATTCTTGTTTTATTTATTTTTTTTTAATGTAACTCAAATTTATATTGTGCCTTTCTCTTTGAAAGTTCTAGTACTTTTCAATTAACTTTTATATGATCTCTAATTTTAGAAGCCATTATATAAAAAGGACATCATTATTTCTAGTAAATATTATTTTCTTTCTTAGTATCACCAATAGCATGCATTAAGACAATTAAATCAAGCACTAATTATACTGGAAGTCAGATGATAAAATGCTGTTCCCAACTCTGTTCCACAGTTTGAATGATCTCATCAAATCTGTTCCTCCAAGATGGGCCATCAACATCCTAAAGTTGTTTACAGACATTTGTAGATGTTACTAACAAAGTCCATAGCATTTACTGGATTCTCAGCTAAAGGATGGCTCACCCACAGAAGAATAGGTACCACTGTAAGACAAAAATCTCATTTTCAACCTCAAGTCAATTTTAGAGTCAGAATATTACAGCCCAGACAACCTTGATGTTTGAAGTTACTTTTGGAGAGAGAATGTTGTGCTTTCTCTACACATAAATTTAACTGAAATCCTAATGAATCCATGGTACTTTCAAAGCAACATTTAGTTTTAGTGCACCCATTACCTATTTATAATAATATAAAAGGTTGGAATATGTATATTCTGATTTCATTTGCATTAATCTCCAAACTCATAGTGTAGTAAATGTTGTTTTTACTTAGAATGGCTTTTGAATTTACTGAAACTTCTAGTTATGCAGTTGTAATCATTATTCATGTCCTTAATTTAAGGATCCTTCATTGTTTGCATAAATAAACACCCAATGCTGTCAGTTATGTTTCCTATCATTATTACTTTCTTATAATAAATTCTTAAGTAAAAGTGTGAATAGTGAAATGAAAAGAAGGGTTAAATGATTGCTAGAGTTTGATAGTATTGTGACCACTTGGGTTACACAATTTTTAATATATCCACTAATTATTTTGTTTCAATATTTGCATCACCATCTGGAATGCTGAAGAAGGCCCAATTGCTTTGTATTTGGGGTGGAATAGCCAAAGTAAATAACCAGTTAACATTAACGTGTGTTAAAATTTATATTCTGTAATTATTAATTTGTGCTTGCCTCATTACATCTATTTTTAATGTCATTGCCACTTTCAGTCTGAAGTCCAGAATACACATTTAAAGTATTTTTAGTCAATAGCTGTTGTTAATTGTTGAACTTAATGGAGTTAAATCTGTTTGTTCAAAGACTACATAGGCCCAGAAGAGATCCACAGTAATGGTCAGTGGAAATATCTTATTGGGTTCATTAATGCATGAATGGCTGACATTTCAGCTTTTTATTTTTTTATTGTTTTGTTAAGCTAGCAGTGTTACCTTCATTTTATCCAGTTTTTTTTTATTCATTGTGTTGCATTTCCTGTGTTGCACCCTTAAAGTCATATGCGTAACATGTCATGCAAAAACAACCTTAGAAAAGAAAAATTTTTATACACATTTACATGTCAGAAGATTGTGGTGAGTAGTACTGGATTAACCATTGTCAGTCACACCTTAAATTG
The DNA here is from genome assembly GCF_027475565.1 of Acinonyx jubatus. NCBI lineage: Eukaryota > Metazoa > Chordata > Mammalia > Carnivora > Felidae > Acinonyx > Acinonyx jubatus. Next base: position 54,006,444 of record NC_069387.1, read on the forward strand.
CCACGAATCTTACGAAGTTGGGTGTTTTAAATCAACATATAAAATGTTGATATAATGTTTTTGTAATGCTCTGGGCTTTCTTTTAATTACCTGTTTTTCTTCTCCTTGCAGTTTGTAGATAAAGTTGGAGAAAGCAACAATATGGTATAACAACAAGTGAATTGAAGACTCATTTAAAATATTGTATTATTTATAAAATCCTTTGAAGAATATTCAGCACAAAATTAAATTACATGAAATAGCTTGTAATGTTCTTTACAGAAGTTTAAAACGCATAGTCTACAAAGTACCAATAGCAGTTAACAAAGAAGCAATGAGAACAGGCTTCTAATCAAGTGATCTGAGAAGTCAGCAAGCAAACTAAAGGAGATGAACTCTAGGTTACAGTACTTATTGAAACTCCTGAAGGCGATTTTTATTGTTTATCCACAATGTGCGAAGCACAGCCATCCTTGGAGAACTGTGGTGCCTGTTTCTTTCCTTTTTATTTTGAAGGTGCAGGAGCACGCATAGGCATTTGCTTTTTAGAAATATCCACTGGAATGGCAAAAATATTTCCAGTTGCACTGTGTCTCTGAAAGTGATGCATGAGTTAGATTGGATTATGTCATTTTAATGTATTAAAACCAAGGAAAACCCAGTTTTGATGTATGAATCACTTTTTTTTTGTAAACATATGGCTAAAATAAAACATTTGTGGTTCTTCTGATTCTTAATATTTTAGAGCCAGATGAAAACTAAACTAGATATTCACTGTTGGAATACGCAAAGGTCATTTATTCTTTATAACTGAACACTCCAGAACTACTCATAAGTCTTGAGAGTCTAACTTGGTTATCTATATCCTACATTACATGTAAGCATCTAACAAAAAGCATTCTTAACCATGAAGTAGTCTGTTACATTGAATAGTCTTTTATTTAAGATACTAAATGATGCAAACCAAATGGATTTTTCCATGTCATGGTGTAGTTTTCCTTTCTTTTTTGTTTTTGTTTTTGTTTTTGATTTTAGCAGTGGTTTTACTGTTTTGCTTTTCATAAATAACTATTGGTAATGTTTACTTTAAGATGTAATATGTTAAAAGGTTAAACTTACAGGTATTTGTTAAGGGCTTTTCATGTAAAATTGAGTTTTCCTTTACTTTTAGCTTTTTCATAACATAAACATCAATACGCATGATGAATGCTTCATAAGATGCTTTGTCTTGAGTTCATGGAGAAAATACCAGAATTCACATGCTAAAGTTAGTTTACTGTAATTAAATGGGCTATAGTTTCTTAAAAACATGACACTAAAAAAATATGTTGTTTTTCCTACTATTGATGCTTGACTGGCAGTAAGAAACAGTGGTTGTTTCTTGGTAGTTTTCCAAGTTGACAGCTTTTCTGGTAGATGTAAGAACACATTTCAACAGCCACAGTACTATTTGTTATACCACTAATGATTGCATTATTTACCTTTTTTTTTTTAACAGTTGCAAAGCTTTTTAATGCACAAAATCATAATTGAAATTTGTGATTTTTATTTAGAAACATGTCTACAAAATATATCATAGCTTATATTATTTTTAGTTAAATCTCAATACACAGGGAACTCCCATTCTTGCTTGTCGAAAGAAGGAAAGACTTGGTATGTAGTTTAATGGTTCAGTCTTGTGGATTACTGCCTTTTGGTACTGGCATTTGACTTATGACATAATCTGTGAAACTAGATGATATTGAAAAAATGAGACTCCTACCTCAATAGTTCATGGAATAATAAGAGACCTAGTGTTGTGTCTAATGTTCTTCAAAAAAGTAATATCCTCATTTGGGAGAGTGTCAAATATATACATATTTTGGGGATCGACTTATACAAGTTGCCCTGTAGGACTCTTCTACATATTTTTGACTGATCCATATTATTTTCAGTGGCTAGATAATTCTACCTTTTTAGAACAAGAACAGTATCTGTTAATGTAAGGAACATGTGTATTATTTAACTCCTTTGTAGACATGAATTTCTATCAAAATGTTCTTTGCACTGTAACAGATAACTTTTTCAAAATCTTATTTCAGAAGCATTATTAGAAGTTGTGTAAAGGATTTGACAATTTCCCAGTCCTTAGTAAGATTGAGAGGCTGGAGCAGTTTTCAGTTTTCAAAGAGTCCACAGTTAATCTCAAATGTGAGTTTGGGACTGCTCGGCAGCACTGTATATTTCTTATTCATAACCACTGATGAGGCTCTATTTTTAAACATATTAGTCTTCTGACAGAAAGCACTGTACATTGTATTGTTTCTTCCTTTCCAAAATTAGCCTTCTGTCTTTGTGACAAAAATGTACTTTGATCATTGCTATAAAGATGGAGGAGAAGGTCTAATACTACTTAGCCTTAAGTGTATCTGGCATTGTTCAAATGTATTTTCTGTAACAGAAACATACTTGCAATGTTTTTATTTTCCCCTTATAAATTGTAATTCCTGGAATACTGCTGCTTTAAAAGTCTCACAGTCAGATTATATGATCTAACAATTGAATATTGTAAATACACTTGTCTTACCTCTCAATAAAAGGGTACTTTTCTATTAATTGGTGGTTGTCTTAGCTCCGGCTTCTATAACAAAATTCTGTAGACTGGGTAGTGTAAACAGACATTTGTTTCTCACAGTTCTGGATGCTGGGAAGTCCAAAAAGACAGGTGAGGGTAGACTCAGTTAGTGGTAAGGACCACAGCTTCTTCTTGCTGTGTCCTCGTGTGGCAGACAGCTTTAGTCTCTTCATCTTTTTATAAGGACACTAATCCCATCATGGAGAGCTCATCTTCATGACCTCATCTAAACCTAACTGCTTCCCCCAAAACACAACCTCCAAATACACTCATATTAAGGGTTAAGGTCTCAACATAATGAATTTGATTATTAAATTCAGTCCTTAAGAGCGGTCAAATAAATCTTTATAATGAAATCCTAAAAAATTAGTTTAGCATTGCACAATAGCTTGCCTCGTTTTTTTTTTTTTAAATTAGCCTTATATGCAGTTTTCTTTTCTATAAAATGGTCATTGCATTTTTCACTTCCAAATTGTTTAGATGTACTCAAATAAACCTTAGGTTAAAAAGTTGACAGAAACTGGAGAAATGTTTAAATTATTTTTCTCAAAATGGAAAGAATAGTAACAATTCGTAAGTATTTTGTGACGAAACCACTTCTGCGGTGTTTTGATTACAAATTTTGGTAAGACCAAAAATCACTGGCTATGTCTACCACTTAAGGTACCCAATAAGTATTTGTTGAATCCAATAATTGAACATCAAGTCTTGACTATTGTCTGGCAAACCAGAAGTCTTAAATCTGTTTATCTTTCTAACCTTGTCCTCTGTGCTAAAATGTTCCAACCTCTACCCTTCTGTTACCTGTACCCATGTAGGAGATTGGACACAGAAGTAGGATGCCCCAAACCCAACAACTGGCACACATTTTTTTCTTTTTTAATAGGCTTCACACCCAGCATGGGGCACAACATAGGGCTTAAATTCACTACCATGTGATCAAGACCTGAGCCGAGATCAAGAGTTAGATGCTTAACGGACTGAGTGATCCACCCAGGAGCTTCTGGCACACTCTTCCACAACCTTGTCTTTATTAGCTCTCAAGACCAAATCAAAAGTGCACCTCTGTCATATCTTCTTTGACCCGCTATACTGAAACATCTGGTCCATCCTTGTCCTCTCAGAACTTTCCACTTGTTTTGTATTATTTGGTTATGGAAAAGAGATTCCCAAGGTTCAAAACCTTAAGTAAAAGAAAGACAGTAGACATTGGCCAATGAACAGGGAGTTTTATTTGGGATAGCAGGCCTTTTCTGTGTCCCTGAATCAGAAACTGGTAGCCCTTTGAGAAAGATACTTCTATTTGTGAGACAGCTGACCTACGTGGCAGACTGGCCCTGGCATAGAATAAAGCCAAAGTAGAAGATTGAACCAATGACCTCATTCATATATACCAAAATCCTCTATTCTGTCATCAAAGAAGTAATTTGGATATTTTATTAGTATAATAGCCATATTATCCAAGTAACTTTACCCAAAATAATGTGTTGCCTATATGAACACAATAATCACTAACCTTGTAAAAATATGATTTAAACAGTGACCATTATTGTATAAATGGCCTGCGCACACTGCAGTCGATTGGAAGAATTCAGGTAGCATCAGTAATACAGGCAAAATGGTCTCGTTGAATATGTCTTTAAAAAAGGTGTAACTAATGGGTGCCTGGGTGGCTCAGTCAGATGAGCATCCGACTTCAGCTCAGGTCATGATCTCACGGTCTATGAGTTCAAGCCCCGCGTCGGGCTCTGTGCTGACAGCTCAGAGCCTGGAGCCTGCTTCAGATTCTATGTCTCCCTCTCTCTCTGCCCCTCCCCCGCTCATTCTCTCTCTCTCTCTCTCTCTCTCTCTCTGTCAAAAATAAATAAACATTAAAAAATTAAAAAAAAAAAAGGTTTATCCAAGTTGTCTGGTGCCTGGTCATAATATCAGCAGAACAAAATTGAATGGTTTTATCCCTCAAGTGTTTTTTGATCAAGTAACTTTTCTTAGCCTATCTCTAAGTTTAGATATGTAAAAGTCCTAAAATGTTGTGATTTAACAAAAAATATATTGGGAGGCAATGCCATTTTAGAACAAATGCATTATGCCGCTTTTGATAAGACTACAATATTGATAATATGTCAAAACCATTCTCTTCGTTTGTGCGTATTACACTGAAAATGGCAGCCTTGACGTAAAGCATCTGCTTGTGAATTCATCACCTAAACCTTTATAAACAAGCCACATCATACATTTTTCCTTCAAATTATAAATTCAAAACATGGTTTTATTGGTGATTCACTTTCCTGTCCCTCTTCCTAAAAATGTTTCTGTGTTTTTGGTAGGGAGAGGGGGAAGAGGCATTTTATTTGTTTGTTGAGTGACCTAACATTTGGGTTTCACTTAGGACTTCATTTGAAACAATATATAATTTTATTTAGTTTATTGCTCATTTTTGGAAGTTGCTACCATCCCTTGAAATTAAATCCTAAAATCTAATATTTAAAGAAATATGATTTTATCCAGTTTGGATGGTAACCTTTTAGTCCTTAGTTTTTAATGTTTTCCTTCTTCTAAGACCTTGGGAAACACTACAGGAGCAGCTTTGTCTCCTTCTTGTTTGACTTATGCTTTAAAGGGAATAAATATTCCTCGAGTTTCTACCTACAGACTACTTTCTATATTCCATTCTCATTTACTAACCTAACCTTATGTTCATGTCTTCACAGCTGGCAAGTCTAAATATCAAGTGCCCAAATCCTAATCTCTCTTACACAATCTATTTGCAGATAGAGAGCATCAGCCCCTCAAACTTCAATCCCAAATCAACTGTATCTGTTCTCTCCCCGTACACTCCCTGATATTTCTATTGCTAGCCATTTTCCCAGCCACACAGACTCACAAAGTTTCATTTTTGTCACTTATATCATCTAAAGCTTTACTACTCAAAATGTCTCAGGATCAGTAGAGTAGCATCCATCAGCATCACCGGGGAGTTTATTAGAAATGAGAATTTCAGACCTCACCCTAGCTGTACTAAATCAGAAACCGCATTTTTACAAGTTTTCCAAGTGATTCATATGCATTTTAGTTCCTGAGGAGCACTACTCTAACTTTTAGAGGAAAGGGATTATCTTGCTTATCTATGGTACCTTAGCATATGGTGGGTACTCAGGTCCTTGTTCAGTATCTGCCTATGTATGTAACTGTTTCGACTGAATATTGATATACTTTGCATCCTTTCCCTCTTGCATTCTACACATTCCTTTTTGAAGTTACCTTATGTTCAGCATCATTAATGTCCCCTTCCCCTGGTCATCTCGATCAGCATACACGTTTGGTAAATGGTTTCTTAATTGTTATTCAGACACACCAACAAACCTGATTTTAGCAGGACACTGCAGGTGGTATCACCATCCTGGAATCTGACTTTAGCCCTGTAGGCAGGCAATATTGCCCCCAGAAACTTAAACTTACCACAACCACTTCGGCACCAGAACATGCTTCTCCTAATTCCCACTTTCCTCCATTTTAGCTCCAGATTTCCCATCCAAGTGGGCATGTCTGATTGGTGAAGCCTGTGTCATGTGCTCATATCCTAGCTCAAAGGGAGGCTGGGAAAGTGAGTGCCTGGCATTTTCAGCTTGTACAATAGAAGGAAGACTCTGCCTCCCACCAAGATTCTTATTCCATAATTCATAATTTAGAAAACTTTAGGAATTCCCTAAAAATGAAAGGGTTCAGATATTACTGGAAGGCCAAAAATTAGTAACACACTTCCACCATCCTCAAGCATCTACTCTTTAAAAAAAAATTCACTTTTTCTTTCCCACTTTTAGTGAAATGTAGTGAAACTAACCTAAAAATTGTGCACACTTGTCTTTCTTTCCTCATATCCTATTCACTTTAGACCCACTCCAATATAGCTTATGGCCTCAAAAGCTATCACATTCCCAAATCCGGTGCACACTTCCTAGTGCTCATCTAGCTTGACCTTCCAACATTGTTAGATATTCTGCTGGCTTCCATGGCCTCATGATCTCTGGAAATTTCTCTTTTCTTTTTTATTGCTTCACCTCAACTTGTTTTGCTGGCTCTCCTCCTGTTTATCTCTGTATGTTTGTTTTCATAGCTCTGTCCCTGTTTCTTGTCGTCGTCTTCTTCTTCTTCTTCTTCTTCTTCTTCTTCTTCTTCTTTTAATTATTTTTGAGAGAGTGCAAGCAGGGGAGGGGCAGAGAGAGAGGGACTGAGTATCTGAAGCAAGCTCTGTGCTGACAGCAGTGAGTCAGTGAGCCAGATGTGGGGCTTGAACTCATAAACTATGAGATCATGACCTGAGCTGAATTTGGATGCTCAACTGACTAAGCCACCCAGGTGCCCCCCTGCTTCTCTTTTGTAACTCCTCTTAGTCTCTAGGTGTTCTTGTTCAATTCCAATCCTTTTCCTTCCTTAAAATTCATAGAATTCTTAAATGTGAATTCTGCCTTTAGAAAAAAGTCTCGGGGCATTTGGGTGCCTTACTTGGTTAGTTGAGTGAGCTTTGGATTCCTATTGGAGAGACACTAAAGATGTTTGTGTCTATTGGTAAACATGCTTCATGCTTTATTAAAAGGTTGTACTACGCAGGTGCCTGATGGCTCCGTTGGTTAAGCATCCAACTTTGGCTCAGGTCATGATCTCTGGGTTCGTGGGTTTGAGCCCCATTGTCTCCCTCTCTCTCTGCCCTTCCCCCTTTCACATATTCTCTTTTCCTCTCAAAATAAATAAAAAACATTAAAAAAAATTATAGGCTGGTGACCTCTTTGCTGAGCTCTGTAGAGTTTTGCATTTCCAACTGCCTACTTAACATTTCAACTTGAATGCTTAATGCATATTTTAATTTTAATATTCAAATTTAATTTCCGTCTCTTTAACTGACTCCTTATGAAGTCTCCAATTTCAGTAATGGCTTTATCATACCCAATGTTTAAGCCAAAAACCCAAAATTCATCCTTGATTTATTTTTCTTATACTCTCATATCCCATTTATCCACAGGTTCTACATTTTCTATCTCTAACATCTATCCCAAATTCATTTACACCTCTCCATTCCCTGCAAGTACCACCCAAATCTAAGCCATCATCACTTTTGCTTATAACCATGTTTGCACATGAACTGGTCCAATTCTTCCTCTCCAACCTCATTTCCAAGTGCTCTCGCCTATCACCCTGTGACCAACTTAGCTTTGGCCTCATTGGTCTCCTCCCTATTCCTCAAACAAGCCAAGCTCTTTGTCATCCCAAGATTTTGCTTTTCTTTACTCTGCCTGTTACACTAATTCTCACTCTAACTCATCTCATGTCTGATTCTACCTGATCCTTCCAGACCCCTTCAATTGTTGCCTTCCCTGAACCAGCCCACCACTTACCTTATCACATCACCTAGCTTATTTTTACTTTATAAAGCATTTAAAACAGTTTTGAATTACCTTATTTACCTGTTTACTAGTTTACGGTATTTCTCCCCTGACTGGAAGATAAGCTTGATCACAGCAGAGAAGGTGTCTTTTTAATGCATGGCTGTGTCCCTTGAACTAAAAGAAGAAATGTCCAATACATAGTAGGCTTTTAATAAATGTTTGTTAAAGAATCGAATGGATACTTAGGTGAAGGATTGATGTAAAATTCCATTGAAATCCCCTAACCTTTTCATTTCTGCCCAAAGGATTCATCTTTAGTCATCAGTGATAGCTTTGATAGCTAGCTACCCAAAACAAGTTTGCTTACTGTATTCATTTACTTTTGATTCAGCCTGGGCTTGTTAATCATTGTCTCTACTACTACTAATAACTACTTTGGGAAGCTAGTGGGAAAAGCAAAAAACGATGATTCTGATATATTCAGGATATCTCCTGGCTGATGTGGTCAGTATCTAAATAAGTGATGCCCACTCATCAATCATTTCTCTACTTCCTGCAAATGAATCTCCCTGCAAAAATCATCAGATCCTCTCAATCTTACTACTGACAAGAAGTCCCTATGGACTCCCTAACTCTGCTGAAGATCCGGAGGGGTCCTAGACACTAAGATTTAAAAGCCCCACTCTCAGAACAAGATTAGAAAACTGACAGGCAAAGTTGTAGTTACCTCAGGTTCTGGAAAGGAGCAGAACATGAAGGTAAGTAGAAGTTTTACTTACTTGAGACTTTTAAGCTATTTTATGAAACGCTTTATAGTTTCTTACCCATTTTATCTTTAATAAGCATTTTATAAGCTAACGGATATTTAAACAATATGCCTTAAAATATAAAAATCATTTGATTTTACTTCAAAAAAATCAGTCATTTTAGTGAATTAATGGAAATAACATATTTCTACTTTTTCTTACAAAGAGAACTCCCTTGCGGATTAATTACAAGGTAGACTAGGGAATCACCCTCTCCCCCACATGCTAAGTGTTATTAAAAATAATTATCAAAAATAGATCACGTCGAAAAGTAAGAGGTTTGTAATTGTTCGGGTGTAATGGAGTAGAAGATCCTATAGGCGCAGAAACTACTTTCTTTGATCTTTTCTTGTAGGGACTCGGAAGTCTGGTGGCAACAACCTTGGCTCTTTTTCTAGTGTTTTCTTTCATAGGAAATTCCAGCAGCGCGCCACAGGTAATCAAACGCAAACACCGGGGCTCCTGGATGTTCTTTCCCTCCCTTCCTTTTCTTTTCTTTGTTCTCTTCTCCCTCCCTCCCTCCCCCTCTTTCTTTCTTTTTTCTAATAGAGGACTGGGCTACATTGTGTTATTAACCGCTTTTCTCTTCTACCTGGGTTGTAGGGACTCTTTGAGAGAAGGAACTGGACTCCCCAATCTATGCTCTATCTGAAGGGTGCACGTACGTTCCAAATACTTTGCTCTCCCTACATCAATAAAGGAAGATCTTTAGGGGTGTAAGAATCCATGGGATAGATGCGTGGGGAGAAAGTAATATCGAGTGTGTTCCCTTAATAGCCGAGGTCATCCTGCAGGACAGAGTGGGGGTGGGGGGGGTGTGGCAACGGAAGAAAAAGACTCCCTGATTGTTAGAAATTCTCCATCCTCAAGTGGAGGGTTGCTGGCTCTTGCCGCACAGGAAGACTGCAGACTGGCCTGGGAAACACCCCCACGGGCTTGTGAACCCGACCACCGCTCAAAAGCCCATGCGCCGTGGCGGGCCGGGCGCGGGCAGGTACCGGCTGGGTGCAGGAGGTGCAGGAAGTGCTCTGGCCGGTCCCGGCTCGGCGCAGACAGGCGTGGGGGCAGGGGTCGTCTGGGGGCGGGCAGCGCAGGGGCGGGGCGCTGGTAAAGGGCGCTTGGTGCAGTCCGGGGGTGCGCGACGAGCGCCCGAAAACCGCGCGGACCCAGGGCGCCGCCGCGGACCCACCCCTCCTGACCTGGGGACCCGCGGCGCGGAGCCCATTTTAACCGCGATTGTTGAGTGTTTAGCCGGCCAGCTCAGCCCCGCGTCTCGCCTTTGCAGAGGGGCGCCGCTTCATCTCGGACCAGAGTCGGAAGAAGGACCTCTCGGACCGGCCGCCCCCGGGTGAGTGAGCCAAGGAGAGGGGGGCGGTCCGGAGACTGGCAGCAGGACTCAGCGGGCAGGGCGCGCTCGGCCAGGCGCCGAACAACTGCGGCTCCGCTCCGGGAGGGACGTGGCTCCGGGGCCACCCTGGGGGAGAGCCAGCCAGGGCTGAGTCCAAGCTGGCAGCCAGGGCACCGCGCACTGGTGCGCGGCTGAGGCTGGGGCTGACGCTCCCGAAGCTGAACTGGGCCTCGGCTGCTCCGACCGCCCTCTGGCCGACGGGTGTGCAGAGGTCCCGGGGGTGGGGGTTATCCAGAGACAGGCCAGGCCTGGGCTTCACGTTCGAGGAGTCAAGGAGGAGGAGGAGGAGTGAGAACTGTGCAACTGCCTCTAAATGTACCTCCCCGCTTTTGGCAAGACCTTTACACGGTTTCCTCTTCAATGTTCTTGTTATTAAACTAGTGTTTTTCCCGGAAACTTCAAATGTACGCTCCTATTCATTACTAGAAAGGGCTCTAAAGCAGCTCAAAACCGGAAATAGTTCATAGGCAGGGGCCATTAAGAGTAGGGCCAGGGACTGTTATTTTCCTTATGTGTGGCCAAGAATATAGATTATTATTTCAAACTGCTTTGAACGAATGAGAGAGGAAGTAGTGGAGACTCCAAGGAGAATCCATCCCATCCAGATGTTTCTGCCCAGACATCCCATGTTAAGCTCTGAAGGGAAAAGTTACTCAGGGTCCTTTATGCTAATGCACTCTCCTTTCATGGCATTGTCTGCAGTATATTTAAATTCCTTTCCATATATGTAATACACAGCAAAACCAATTGTAAGTAACGTCCAAGGGAAGTGTGAAATGTTTCAATTCATAAAAATCAGCCCTCTGTGGAAGGGGCATCCTTGGCTAAGGCATCAAAAACCTATTTTATAAGGGTTTTTCTATTTATAGTATATCAGAATAGGGTTTATCTACTACAGGAATATTTAAATGCTAATAAGAATGTGTATACACTTTTATTTCTCCAGAAAGACGAAGCCCAAATCCCCAGCTACTAACTCTTCCAGAGACAGCAGCTCTGCTACTGGCTTCCTTGCAGAGACCACAAGAAGGTACAAATATGTGACCGCTTTCAACTGCGGGACAGGGAAGCTTTGATCACTTTTGGGATTCTGTGTTGAATACCAAGTTGCCTTTGTTCAGATTTTTGAATATAATTAACAGTTGCCCCCCTCCACAAACAATTCATACATCTTTCTTATATAAACACTAGCACATTTCTCATTAACGTGAGTCCCCAAGAACATGAAAACATTTCCTTGAGGACACTGGGGAATTTCATATTAATTTCATAAACCAGAGCCTATTGTGACCTTATTTTCACTTAGAACTCTAGCACTAAAAATGTTCAAAGTTCAACCTCATTATATACAGTTAATAAAACTGAAGCCAAAGAGGTTTAAAAATGTTAAATCCAATTGCTCACTATTAAAGACTGGGCCAAATGAAATTGTTGACAATGAAATAGTTTTTACTTGCATATGTAGCAGTATCTTATGGCTGATCCTAATAGATTCTAAGCCTGTGTAATTTTCATTATCCTATACAGCTGCTTCTATATGAAGATTAGGTATAATTTTCAAATAGAGACACTCTGGACCACCTGGGTGGCCTGGTCAGTTAGGCATCCGACTTCGCTCAGGTCATGATCTCACGGCTGGTGAGTTCCAGCCCCACATCGAACTGTGCTGACAGCTCAGAACCTGCAGCCAGCTTCAGATTCTGTGTCTCTTTCTGCCCTTCCCCAGTTCGTGCTCTGCCTCTCAAAAATAAATAAACATTTCAAAAATTTTTTTAAAAATAGAGACACTCTGTCCATGTAGCATTGAAACCACTAGTTGAATTAAGGCATCTTGCTACTAGATAAGTCAGGGCTTTGGAGTATGTAACAGACTGGGTTCAAATCCTTGTTCTGCTGCTTTACTAGCTGGATGACCCTGAGTCTTAGTATCCTTATTGGTAAAATGGAATAATGATACCCATGTGCAGGGTTGCTATGAGAGCCAATTGGAACAAGGTACATAGTTTTAGTTACTATTAACAATAGAGGTCATCAAAGCATTATTTAGACCTAGAATGTTCCCTCTCAAAAATTGTAATGATGCCATATTGTGACATAATTTAAAATTTTAAATATTAAAAAAAAAAAAAAAAATATATATATATATATATATATATATATATATATATATATAGCAAGTGGTCTGGTGATCAAAGCACAGGCTGCTGGCCTTGTGCTCTGACACGTATGCTAATGGAGAAGACATATCCTTGGTGCCTACTATTGGATGGGCCATATGAGGAGGAAAAAAGAGCAAAACGTATTTTCCAGCTTCAAGCTTATGGTTTTCTTGGGAAAAAAAAAATACCGATGAGAAGCAAATGCAAGAGAGTGGGATTGGAGGTCTTCTGAACTCAGTGCAAGGCCGAGGTCAACGTGGATGGGTAGTGGGGATTATAATACTTAATTGAGCAAATATGCATTTATGCCTGCTAGGCGCCAGCTAACTTGCAGGCGGAGAAGAAAGCAGATTAAGGGGAAGCAGGAATGAGAACAATCTTTGCAGCAAAATGATGGGGTGAGCAGTCAGTGGAATAGCAGAACGCAGGAGGAGTGGTTATGTTAGAGCTAGGACGACCATTACTGCTATTATTACTACTGCCCGGAGCTACTAGTTGTTGAGGGCTTACTATAATGCAGGGGGCCAGGTGCTGTTTCAGCATATGATATAGGTCAATACTTTTAGCCCTCATAGTAACCCTGGGAGGTAAGGACATTATTATCCACACTTTCCAGGTGAGGAAATAGAGGCACAAAAAGATTAAGTAGCTTGCCCACTATTACATAGCTGGTACTTACTAGAACCGAGACGAAGAATGAAGATAATTTGTCTTTGTTTGAGAATCAGTAAGAAGTCCTCTGGATTCACAGCAGAATGATGACATGGTGAAGGAGGATGAATCTGATTATGGCACAGAGAGTAACAATAAAACAATGATTATGGTTCAGAGAGTAACAATAAGAACAGTAACAATATCTACAATATAGGAACATCTGCCTGTGTCAGATATGAATGCTAACCTTTATAGCTGAGAAAACTGAACCTTTATGAAGTGTGTTTACTTTCCTAAAGTCATGCAATTGGTAAAAAGCCACGTTGGGATTTTAACTCAGGTCCAAGTGATTCCACTGCTCTCTCCATTATATCTTGCCGTCTCTCAAATGCATTGTATCGAACAGGAAAGACCACAGATGGGGATCAGGGAGAAGCCAAGGAAAGTGAAAGGAAACCACAGGAGTGAGGAGATGAGGTGGAGCAGTCAGGAATGGACAGAGAGGCTCCACTCCGAGGTATCCTGGAAGGAAGAATAAGTAACTATTCACCGAAAGGATAAAAGGGAATCCAGAACAAGCACATTTTTGAAGTGGTATTATGGGAGTTTGAAATGGTTATGCTGGTGAGGAATGAAAATTTCTGTGGATATAATGGAAGTTCAGTTTGAGATGACAGAGACAGTCCAGTGAGTAAAGGAGTGTAGGTCAGTGGTTCTCAATTATCCATCTATGGACTGGTTCCATTGGAGTTAACTGGAGAGAGTCCTCAAAATACAGATGGCTCAGCCTTAGACCCAGAGATTCTGATTCTGTAAAACTTGAATGAGGCCTCAGAATCTGTATCCTTGAAAAGTTCCCCCAAATGATTCTGATGGTCAGTCAGATATGGGAACTACTGGAATTCAGAACCAGTTAATAAAGAGTGAAACCATGAAAATGGAAATCTCTTCTAGGCCTCAGATATAACAGGAGAAGGGCAGACAATAAAGGATTTGCCTTGGAGAGTACCTAGAGATTAAGGGGAATAGAGGAAAGTCATATCAGTGAAGGGACTTTTAAAGGAGAAGGCAGGGATGTAAGAGGAGAACCAGAATAACAGCATATCCAGAAATCAAGAATGGAGAGTTCCAAGAAAGGAGTGATTAAAGCATCACATGGAGCAGAATGGTTAGTAAGAGTACAGAAATCAATGGAAAGGAAGATCCTGTTGGCTAGGACGGGTCACTGAATAGCAGTTCACAGGACTTTAGCTCAGCCCCTGCCCAGTGATACTACTTGCCACTGCCATGCCCCTTCTGAAACCTTGTTGAGAGCGAATTGGGGACAAGAAGTAAGCAGTGCTACCTGTCCTGGCTCTCAGCACTCTTGCAATGAAAAGGTGAGAAGTAGTTGGATCATGGATAGAGGATGCTGCATCCAAGATGACCTTTACTATTGGACATTCAGCAGGCACGCTTACTGATTGTTGAAATGTGTTAGGAGATCGCTGGCGAAGATGGATTAAAGGAGACATTTTTGATTTGGTTTTTGGGAAGATGTGTGAAGCCAGAAAGAAAATAAATAAATAAAAAGTGAGCTAGAATGAAAGGGGGGGGTAATTTCAAAGAGGGGAAGAAAGGGGCCCCTGGGTGGCTCAGTCGGTTAAGCATCTGACCTTGGCTCATGTCAGGATCTCACGGTTCATGAGTTCCATGTCTGGTTCTGTGCTGACAGCTCAGAGTCTGGAGTGTGCTTTGGATTCTGTGTCTCCCTCTCTGGCCCTCCCCTGCTCACGCTGTGTCTGTGTGTGTGTGTGTCTCTCTCTCGAGAATAAATAACATTAAAAAAAATTAAAGAGAGGAAGAAGAATCTTCATTAGAAACTTTAGGAAAGGGTGTGTGATTATAGGTCCCAATTTCAAGTTTTTTTTGGAAAATAAATATAACTTAAAATTTTTTATTCTAGAGAGAGAGAGCACGAGTGGAGGAGAGGGGTAGAGAGAGAGAGAATGCCAAGCAGGCTCCATGCTCAGTGCAAAGCCTGGCATGCAGCTCAATCCCATGACCCTGGGATCATGACCTGAGCCGAAATCAAGAGTTGGACACTTAACCGACTGAACCACCAGGCTCCCTGGAAAATAAATGTAATTTTGTAGTCATTTAAGTTTCCACAGTAGCTTGTTTCTGGTGATGAAATAAGGGAACAAAATTTTATTACTTTGAATTGATGAGAAAGTTTTGGATTTACATATGATATATTCATTACTAGCTGCCTTTAATATTTTTATTCTAAAATCCCTAAGTATTACTTGGTAGACTCTTATTTTATATAGTTAATTTTTATTTTAGTAACTGATATACAAGGATGCACTTCTTACAGAGTTTTTTTTCCCCCTTCTCTTTAAAGAGCAGCCCATCATCTGTAATATTCTAAAATGTGCTAGCCATTCAAGTTAAAATGTAACTCAGACATTTGAATTATATTGTAACTAACTAAAGGAATGTGATTTTATCTAGAAATAATCTTAAGGAAGGTTAGGAGATGCATTTTCCTCTGGCAACTCCCAGTCCTGACACCATGGTAAGTTTTAGCTCTTCTGCCCCGTTGTTACAGTCCCAGGAACCTGCTATCATCTGACTTCTTAGCTATCCTGCCCCGGAAGTGATACCTCATGCTCTAAAGTTTTGCAATCCCATCCAGCTAACAAGGGTCTCCTCTTTTTGTTTCATTTCCTCCCCAGGCCTAGTATAGCTCAGGTAATAAGAGAATATGTGCAAAAGTATTCCCATGTCATCTTTCCAAGTAGGATGCATTGTTAATAGGAAACAGGGAAACAGTGCCTTGATGCAATTTAATGGTTCTAATTGTGGATATTTTATTTTATTTATTTTAATTTTTTTAATGTTTATTTATTTTTGAGAGAGAGAGAGCACAAGTAGGGGAGGGCCAGAGAGAAAGGGAGACACAGAATCTGAAGCAGGCTCCAGGATCCGAGCTGCCAGCACAGAGCCCGACGTGGGGCTCAAACTCATGGACCCCGAGATCATGACCTGAGCTGAAATTGTATACTTAACCAACTGAGCCACCCAGGCATCCCTAATGGTGGATATTTTAGACATGTGGCACACTTAGAGCAAGATATGTGGCCTTTTCAGATTTCTACCAAACATACCATATTATAGTTTCACTCATTCTAGAGAGTGACATGTGACATGTGAGTTCCCCTATGTGTGTAGATATGAGGGGAAAAAATTTTAAACCAAATCGATCAAAACACACTTATTTTGATTCTCCATAGCAAAGTGCAGGAGTTAACATAATCTAGGAGGCTAAATGTTTGTTTTTTAAAGTTCTTTTTATCTTATCTTTTCTCCTTTTAAAACACGGAGAATTATGTTTATTTTATGTATTTTTTTTCTCACAGCTGGAGAAGAAAACTTTGATCAAACCAGAATCCTAGAAGACTACTAACCTGGGGAAAATAGACCAAATTACATTCAAATACAGTTCTGTTCTTGTTGAAAACATGAGCATGTAAATAAAGCCTTTGGAGGCTTTTTACTTCAGTTGTAATCTTAGGAACATGCACAACCAGTTTCATTCTTTCCAGCAACAAAGGTAATGTAGAGTTCTTAGCTGAGAGCATCACCTTCTTTCATTGCTTCTGGTCCTGTTTAGGTCACCTTGTGTCTTAGTCCCCTTTAGAATTAAGCATAAGGCCAGCGACTCTTTAGAGTGTGCTTTCTTTTTGTTAAAACGAGTCTGTCTTGATCTAGTGATTCTCAGTTGTTGGTTTTTTTTTTCATTCTGTTACCCCTTGCATTGTCTTGTCACTCAGCAGCAGATCTCCGTCTCCTTTTCTACCTTTTTCCCATCTTCATGGGTGGGGGGATGGGGAGGCATGGCAGGATGGGAAAGAGTAGAGTGTTCTCTTAATAGTTCATCTAGGAGACATAAATTAAGAAGGGAAGAGGAAGGAGTTGACTGGGAAGAAGCCCTGTGATAAGAACACTTCAGTGTAGTTGCTGAAAGAGGGCATGATCTCTGAAGCTGGTAGAAGGTTCCACAATGGAGAGCTTCCCTTTGTGTTATTTGGGGATCTCCCTGAATTCTGGGACTTACTGGGAAATAAGCAGATGGAGACACACTCTGTTCCTGTGTACATTGTACAAAAGGAACAAACCAGTTTTTCAGAGGCAACTCATTTTTCACAGCTAAACAGATTCAAAGAGTCTGCTTACTCTAATTAGCTAGAGTTCTAGGCTTTATTTTACCTTAAAACATTACATAAAACACCCTGATAACATCAGTACAGAGTGATATGCCCAATCTGGTCCTTCTCAAAACTTTGAACTTAGGTTCAAAACTGTCTGAAAAAAACACACACATGCAGTAACACACACACACATATCCACAGCAAGCATAATAACCTATTTTTTTGGAATTGGAATGTGATCACCATGTTAATTTTTTGACCTAATTAATTGAGAGCTATTATTGATAAATGTCATAAGTGGAAAACATTGTGAATTCTTATTGTCATCAATATATAGCCATTATTCAGTAGCTAAAGAATACCTTTATGTGAATGTATCTGTACCTTGAGATTACAGTTTCACTGTGTTATGAAGTCAAAACCTTGCTTATAAGATTTGGCTGTATCTTGTTTCATAATTGAATAATGAAACTATATTCAAGTTAATGTAACACAGATCTCTTGCAAAAACTAATATGCTAGCATTAAAAAAACTATGTGGTATTATATAGACACCTGTCATTTATTATGAATTGACTTTAAAGTGGATTTTCTAGATAGTGCTTGTATCCAGTATATTGAGATTTTACTCATCTGACATAGACTGATACATATTGGCTATTTAAACATCATGCTTATTCCAAGAATATTTTAAAACCCTATCATGTGAAATAATTCTTCCCACAACTAAGCAGAACAACCTCAAGTATTTCACACTAAAACAGAGTTTTTAAAAGCTTTCAGGAGGTATGTGGGTGGCTCAGTTGGTTAAGTATCTGACTTTGGCTCAGGTCATGATATCGTGGTCTGTGAGTTTGAGCCCCACGTCAGACTCTGTGCTGACAGCTCAGAGCCTGGATCCTGCTTCGGATTCTGTCTCCCTCTCTCTCTTCCCCTCCCCCACTCGTGCTCTGTCTCTCTCTCTCTCTCTCTCTCTCTCAAAAATAAACATTAAAAAAAACCTTCGAAATGACCAACAGCTATTAAAATAATACAGTGTTATATTATAATACTATTAATATTGTATAGAATACCAAGTATATTATAGGCGCCTGAATTCCTTGAATGTTGTTCTGCCATACAGATGTGCTGATTAACATAGTAGTTGCATACAGGCCCCTCTGCCCAGCTGCTATAACATTCTGTCTGTCTTGGGATATTTTTCAGTTCTCTTTATTTCTATCTTTTTCAAAACTGAAATGAACAAAAAATGTTCACATTGTATGGCTTATATTTTAAAATTGGGAAATACCTGCCTGCAAGTCACATCCATGTCCTAGAATACCACTTCCTTCAGGTGGACAGCTCCCACTGGACAGGACAGTGTCCACTGCTCTTCCCTGTTTGCTTCTGTATCCTTTCTCATCTTTTGCCATCTGGCCCCCAGCATGGGCTCTCAATTACTCTTTTTTCCCCTGGGTTTCCCCAGTGGGTGCCTCCTCTCCCCCAACAGCACCATAATGATCCCATGAGGAGAGGGACGGCAGAGGCCCTGGCATGTTAAAACCAGCCTCCAACTAGCATTTCCCCTTTATCTGGTTATGAGAAATAAACATCTGTATCCTATCAACCTTGATTGGTAATCAAAATAAGTTACATTATTTTGCTTCAGCGCCAGGAGAAAGGGAAGTGGGGATGTCACCTGTTGGTTTCCTCTTACTGGACTATAAATTCCATTAGTAAGAGTTTATTTCTAATATGACCTCTTCTTTGTATCCCTCACATGTCTTCATAGAAGTATATCTTCACCCTTTGGACCTCTCCAAGCACCTTGACCAGTCCCTCTCCTGAGTCCTCCTTGTGGGAAACTATTAGCAGAGCACTTGTCACATGTTCTAGTCTCATCAGTATATATAAAACCAGCTCTGTGCACCCTAACTCTTGACGTGGAAGGAAGGGTGGTGCAATGCATGAAACATGTCTTGATGGCTGGTCAGGCACACACTATTTTCTATGGTTCCTGTACTCCAATTTATGAAGACATACATTCTTGAAAAACATCCATTTTCTTGCACTTGTGTTTCTCCCAATAAGACCATTCATTTGTGCAACAACTGTGTATAAGGCACTATGCTAGAAACAGAGTCACCTACTAACAGCCCTATTTGTTGCTCTTCACCTGGCTTTGTCAGTCTTGGGGAAAGGACAGTAAATGACTGGAGCAAGGGGATGGAGTCCAGTGGCAGCAGCTGTCTGAATAGAGGACCGAGTCCAGGGTAGAAACATGCCTGGCTTTGCACTGGCTGGGGCACTGGGTGGCTCCATCAGTTAAGTGTCTGATTCTTGATTTCAGTTCAGTCATGATCCCAGGGTCATGGATCCAGCCCCGTGTCAGGCTCTGTGCTGACAGTACAGAGCCTGCTTGGGACTCTCTCTCTCTCTCTCTCTCTCTCTCTCTGTCTCCCTCTCTCTTCCCCTCCTCCACTTGTGTGTGTGTGTGTGTGTGTGTGTGTATGTGTGTGCATATGCATGTGTGTGCACACCTTCTCACTCAAATAAATAAACATTAAAAAAAAACAGGTGTTTGCAAGTCAGTTCATTTCCACGTGCCCTATCATTTGTACTCCTTTCTAATCAGAGAACTATTCTTTCATTCAGAAAAAAAAAAGCACTTGAATTTTAAAATGTTTTATTAAGAAGCTATTTTACGGAGGAAATCTCATGCTTTCAATAACAATAGACTAACCAGTTGCCAACCAAGGTATCATTTGAATAGACGTATTGTGCCCCCTTACTAGGAATATATTTTCATTGTTATTGTAACACTGAAACCCCTTTTTATCATGAGATCTTTCTGGCACTTCAGCAAGTGAATATCTACATTATAATACAAATCCATCTCCTATTTTCTGACTCCCTGTGCAGACCTTCCCAAACTGCTCTGCAGATGTTGGGTTAATTTGGCATGCACAGGGCATATTTCAAGGATTAGGCTTTAGGTAATTTATTTCCCTTTCTCCTGGGCCCTAAATGAGGTGAGTTTGCAATCATCTTCCATTGTGACCTGATTTATGGCATATATCCACCATTCATCTACTTTTTCTTAACAATGGTGATGCGATTTGAAGTTTCAGTTTGAGAGCGAACAGCTAAGAAAGAATTTCTGAGATAGTTTTGGTGCAAAAAGGTGATTTTATTATAGCATGGGGACAGGACCCATGGGCAGAAAGAGCTGTATCTACAAATATGAGGGATGACTGATTATATATTTTAAGTTTGTGGAGGGGGTTGGGGTAGAGGTAACATAAGTTTCCAAGAAATTTTTGTATGCTGAAAGCAGGGTCTTGCAGGACCTTGAAGATTTAGCTATTGTCAAGATAAGGTTGCTTTTAGTCTTTAATGAAATATAAACATTAAGGCATTAAGGCAGCCGTGAACCCCTTGAGGCATGTCATGTCCTGCATCTATCAGTGGGCTGCAGGCTGTAAGGAGATTCAACATAAACTGCATTTTTCTTGCCTTTGTTCTCATCAATGGGGCAAGCAGTGGAGAGCTAGATTACAGATTTCCCCTAGTCCTGAGCCATTCAACCCAGACCCATGGTGGTTGTTACTCTTCCCTTGTTGCCATCGACAATCCCACACTGAACAGACTAAAACTTTTTTAAAAGCTCTGCATATATAGGTCAACTGATATGCCAACCAAGGTTTTCACTGTGATCTAAATGTAACAATACTCAAGTTGTGGGGGAAAAAACAATCCAAGAATGAAGGTGGTTTCTTTTTTTTTTTTTTGCCTATTTAGAAGTAATTACATTTCATAATTTTTTTAAAGTTTTTAAATTTATATTGAGAGAGACAGAGTGGGAGAAGGGCAAAGATAGAGAAAGAGAATGGTAAACAAGCTCTGTGCTCAGCGCAGAGCCCAACATAGGCCTCGATCCCACAAACCGTGAGATCATGACATGAGCCAAAACCATGAGTTGGACACTCAATGGACAGCCACCCAGGAGCTCTTAGGTTTAATTACATTTAAAACAAAGATATGTTTACAATCACTCAACAATGTCCCTAAGCACATCATGGATGTGTTTAGAAACATTGTTCTTATTATAATTAAGTAGACTCTATATTTTCTTTTTGCTAATTTTTTAAAAGACAGTTTTAAATGTTATCCTTTACAAGGCACTATTTCATAGTAGGTGCTTTCTACAAGTTATCTTATTAAATGTCTTATTTACAAGACATCAATGAAGGCTTAATTGATATGTTGATATTGACATATTAATTCATTTGGATTTAACAATTCATCATTTATAGAAGACTGATTGATTGACCAAGTTTTTGAAAAA
The DNA here is from genome assembly GCF_027475565.1 of Acinonyx jubatus. NCBI lineage: Eukaryota > Metazoa > Chordata > Mammalia > Carnivora > Felidae > Acinonyx > Acinonyx jubatus. Next base: position 54,027,971 of record NC_069387.1, read on the forward strand.
CCTTTCCTTTTAAAGAACAGAAAAATTGGTTCAGTCAGATGGCATAGTACAGATGGTAACATCTTCCCATCATTAAGTTGAGACATGACCTTGTAAATATGCACGAATAGGTATCAGGATCTGGATTTAAGGTAGCTTGTTTTCTTATGGATTTTGATTATCTACAAAGCTAGATAGAAATTCATGGTTCTGACTCATGTGAAACATGGAAATAATCACTAAAGACTGAGTTAATTAAAATATGTTTGCAGTGGACATTCAGGGCTGAGATCAGGATCCTTTGTGGGGAAACTGGGAGGCTTGTTTGGTAGTTATGGAAGCTGTATAAATACTACTAAGCAAAGGATTATGGTGATGATCACTTAAAAATAAACACTAGCAAATGAAAATTCTTATTGCTGACATTAACCATTTTAAAAACATTTCTAAGAGCATCTGGGTGACTCAGTCGGTTAAGCATCTGGCTCTTGATCTCAGCTCAGGTCCTGATATCAAGGTTGTGAATTCAAGTCCCACATTTGTAGCCTACTTAAAACAACAACAACAACAACACCCCACATCTAGTCTTCCTCCTTTAATGAACACTCTTCCTCGTGCCTAAATTTACTGGGGAAAAAGGAGTAGGGGAAAATAACTTGGACTTTATTAGAAATTACAAAATTGCCATTCACTTAATTTTCTCCCCTTTGGAGGCAGAGAATAAATCCTGTTGTAATGGAAGAAGAAAAAGAAATCTGTAGCATTTTCATGTCTTTAAGTAATCATTCTTACTATGTTCTTACTACATTAGTTCTGTTCTACAAGCGTGGAATTCAGTTCTTGTATTCACCATGCAGCTTTTTCTTCCCACGAGGAACACGGCCCAGAGACCATGGCGACTTGATATTTAACCGATCCCTTTCAGCCTCCTCTTCCTCATTGTAGCGCTCCTCCTCTTCATCTTCCACATCACTGCTCTGAGGACTAGAGACCTGAGACCCTGAAGGGGAAGGTGGAACTGAGGAAGGCCTGGGATATTTAAATCCTTCTGTCTGCCAAAGACAAAAATAAGTCACAAACACTATAATGACTTCTTGAGTTTTCCAATGCTGTAAACACTTTGCATGTGCATTTAATAAAAAAGCATAGTTGGATATTTTTTATGGTCTGTTCATGAGCTATTATCTTTGATTTATTTTGATTCTGATGCCAGCAAGCTCAGGAGAGATTCATTAAATAAATAACTTCCTTTTATTATGCACTGAAATGTGCCAGGTGCCATCTACCTATCTACCTACCTACCTACCTACCTATGTTATCTTACTTATTCCTAGTAACAACACCAATAAATTTGTTTTCCCCACATACAGAGACAACTGAGGATTAGAGAGGTCAGATGACTTGCCCAAGGTCACACAGCATGACCCTGTGTTAGAGCAAAGATTTGTATCAGGGCTATGATCACTCCAGATCCTTTAATATCAACTGTCATGTTACGCTGCTGATATTCTCAGTCTCTATGTCACTTTTCAGATTTGCTCAATGAAATTGCAGAATATCGGCATTCTGGACATGCATGGACAGCCACCATTGGAAAGAATCCTGGAAGCCAGGTCACTTAGTTTACTCTGAAATTCCACCAGTTACTTTTAGTTCAGTTAATGAGTAAATATCACTAGATTTAATCAAATTGCCCTTCTACCTAAGATTCACTCAGATAACTCATTTGTTAAACAAGAGCTAAGCACAACTATGGGTCTGGCACCATAATGTCACTGAGGAAACAAAGATGAAAACCAAGATTCTTGCCCTTTAAGAGCACACATGCTTGACCAGGGAGGACAACTGTATAAAATAGTTGCAGCCCTCATCACTCTGTATGTCAACTATTTGTGCACATTATTATCATGTCATACCTATACAATCACTGCAAGGTTCAGATATTTTGCCTGAAAGCAATAAAAAAGAAAAGAAAAAACGAGCTGAGTCATGCATTTAGGACCTGGCTCAAAGCAGGAGCTCAATACTTACTAATTGAATACGTTGAATAAATGGATGAATATAGGTGAATTACCATCAAGTAGAGTGACTGCCTCTAAATAAGCTAAGCAATTAACCCTGTTAAAATCATGAACATGAGAGTTGGAATTTGTATTCTGAAGGGTTTTAAAAATCCTGTCATTTTCCATATGGGCAAATTCTACCTTGGGTTAACTTTTTAGATCCATTTCCCTTGAGACCTGATGGAGGTAGACCATAAGTTGTATTATTAAGCAAAATTGATTATGGTAAAAGTGACTCCTGACTGGGAGATTACATCTGAACTCAGAGGATTTATAAATACTTGACAAGGATTATAGCTTTGGGGAATCCCTGAATTTGATGACTCTTATAACTGTACATATTCTTTGTGGAGATCATGGAAGCTGTGAGATATTGGCTCCTGGGTGGGGGCGGGGAGGGGGAGGCATAAAACTACTAAGCTAAGATAGATCTCATACCTAATAATATAGGTTTCATCTTTTTTACACCTAAGCTTTTACCTGGTGGATAGGGTGGCAAAGAAGTGTAATTTTTGGACTGCTATGTAGACGGCTGTAAGAATGAATCCCACTGAAGAGAAATGTCTGATGCTGCCCTACTTCAAGCTGTGTTTCCTATCTTATATCCTTCTAAGAGAATATGGTGGCAAGTAGCCTATGCTGGTCTCATGAATATAGATATCTAAGTGAACTTCAGAAGAAGACTCCTGGGGGCACTGCTGACTGGTACATGAATACTCATCTAATCCAACTCCTCCTGTGGTTCCTGAATTCACTCTTTCTCTTGCCAAGTAGTCACCCGTATCTCAACATTTCCTTGGATAGCGAGTTCACTGGCTATGAAGGCAGGGCAGTTCATGTCTCAGTAACTCTCAAGAGAATGGGGGTCTAACAAAGCAGTTTCAAGCACTAAAGCAGGGAGAGTTTTAATGTGGGGGTGCTTCTCCAACAACATGAATTAGTTGACTGTCTGCCCATCTGCATAAGGCTAACTCTGAATCAAGGGCTTTGACTTGGTCTGATCTGCTGGTTCCTCTATTCTTTGCTTTAGGGCAAAATTATGAAAAAAGTGTAATAGTTTGTGTATTTAACTACTTCTAAATTCAAAGGTATTGGTAGGACTTACCATACATAAGAAATTTAGCTTTCAAAACAAATCCACAATACATAAAACACTTACCGTTGGTGGTGATGTAGGTTCCATATGGAATTTATCTGGAAAAGCTCTGCTTAATGTCAGGTACCTGGCATGTTGATAATACTGTGATAGAAAACCAATTCACAGGTTTAAAAAATTATATATTTCAGTAACTAAGTTATTATGTAAAATCTTATTCTCCTAGTTATAAAATCCATTTTTAAAGTGGTAAAACCAGGGCGCCTGGGTGGCTCGGTCGGTTAAGCGTCCAACTTCGGCTCAGGTCATGATCTTACGGTCCATGAGTTCGAGCCCCGCGTCGGGCTCTGTGCTGACCGCTCAGAGCCTGGAGCCTGTTTCAGATTCTGTGTCTCCCCTCTCTCTGCCCCTCCCCTGTTCACGCTTTCTCTCTGTCTCAAAAATAAATAAAAACGTTAAAAAATTAAAAAAAAATAAAGTGGTAAAACCTATTCACCCTAAATTTAAAAACAGAAAAAAATGAGTTTATAGTTTTATTATTTTCCAGTGAATAGGTAAAGAAATACTACAAAAAGTTGGAGAGAGGGGCACCTGGATGGCTCAGTCAGTTGAGCATCAGACTCTTGGTTTCAGCTCAGGTCATGATCTCACAGTTCATGGGTTCAAGTCCTGCATTGGGCTCCACGTTGACAGCACAGAGCCTGCTTGGGATTCTCTCTCCCTCTCTCTCTCTCTCTCTCTCTAATAAATAAATAAACTTAAAACAAATGGTGGAGGGAAAAGCCATACTGACCTTACTGAAAACTCTGAATTGAGCACTAAGGGGACTGAAAACACTGGCTTCATTCCACAGAAAAGCAGTATAACATGGGGAAAAGGTGGGGTCTGAATAATCAGACAAACTGGACTTAAATTCTGCTTCAGACCTTAGGTAAGAAACATAACTTGCAATAGCCTTATCATTCTGGTTTTATTCCAAAATGCAGACAGTACAATTAATCACCCAGGATTGTAAGGCACTGTCATTAGCATGTGTAGACAGTCTGCAAATGGAGCATCTATCATTTTTCAGGGAGAGTTTAGCGATATCTAAACAGATCTATTATGTGAAGGCAAAGTCAACTCATTCTTTATTAAATCATCCAGTGCTAAGATATATAGACCTCTGGGTACTTACAAACCTATTACATAATTGAAAGGAGGTATTTTCTGTACTTGTGATTTGAAAAACAAAGTTATTCCCATTCCCACTGTATTTGAGGCATATGGTCACGTTATGGCTTAGAGCCAAACAAGATACAAATGTTTCTTTAGATGTTTTCCTCATATTCATGAACCAATACCTGTAATGCATCAAGTTAAGCACTGACAATAGAGTAACTGGTAAGATCACAGCTAGCTCCTGATGGATTTGCTGTTACAAGCTCAAACTAAATATGAAGATTTGAAGTTAGGAGTTTGCGAGTTTATAGTAAGTAAAAAAGTACGTGAAAACATTACTGGAGATTTTAACAATGATGGTACTAAGTTGACTTTGTAGATTATGACAAGAATCTCGATTTTTATAGTTCAGTGGGATTTTTAAAGTGGCTCTCTTGATCACAGACTTGCTTACTCTGCCCAAGTATCTCCAATCCAGAAGATCGGAGAGCCTCTCAGTTCGGTTTCTCTGAATAATTCTCTGGCGGCGGGACTGTTTGCAAAATCCATAGAGAAACTGAGTCAGCTGATTGCAGGAATCATCTGGAGACTGGAACCGCCTGTCAACAATGTAAATGCCTGAGGGGCACAAAAACCAAAGCACAGATAAACGTAGGGCTAACCTTGGAATATTTCTTCTCCCATTCCTTACATTCTATCTCAGACTGCCACATGCATTACCCACTCCCTGACAGCCCCCACTGCCTGTTTCATCTTTCCCCTTCCAAGACTGTATTTCTCCCGTGATCTCCTCCTAATGGTTCACCACTGTCACCAACACACAGCCAACACAATGGATCTTGTTAAAAAATTTGGCAGCAGAGGAAAACCCTGATCAGGGATTCTCCCCAGGACTCCTCACTAACCAGAATCTCTGGGGTGAGACCTGGGTGTCAGTGATTTTTTTTAGGCCCCTTGGTGTTCCCACCATGCACCACTGGCTGAGAACCACAGCTGTAGCCTGAGGAAAGAGAACCGTGACAATGCAAGGGTAGGAGGCCAGGAAATTGGCAATGTGTGGGCAATCTATCCCCTCTCCCTTTCTTGCTGCTGGGCAACATGGACACAGAGATGGTGGTATGCAAATTCTCCCGCCATCTTAAACAATTTAAGTGAATTTTGCTAACTTGGCACAGACCCTTAAAATAATGACACTGGGGCGCCTGGGTGGCTCAGTCGGTTGAGCGTCCAACTCGGCTCAGATCATGATCTCACAGTCTGTGGGTTCGAGCCCCGCGTCGGGCTCTGTGCTGACAGCTCAGAGCCTGGAGCCTGTTTCAGATTCTGTGTTTCCCTCTTTCTCTGACCCTCCCCTGTTCATGCTCTCTCTCTGTCTCAAAAATAAATAAATGTTAAAAAAAAAATTAAAAAAAAATAATGACACTGACCAATCTACATACTCTAAGGCCATGGTTACTGTAATGTCACTTCTAGATAGTAAAGGGCCAAACCAGTTCAGAAAATAAAAAGATAAAAGGGCCAGACTTGTCCAAGTTTAGCATGCCTTTTATGGTTTGTCTTTTGGACCATATATTTAATATTAACAGCATTTTTATGTTTTCTGTGAACCACATAATTAAATCTACTTTTAATTAAACAAGAAGTATAAACATTACTTTAATCATCAGGATAGCTTTAGAGTTAGGCTCCATAAAGACCCTGTGCTTTGTTTGGCTAGAGGTCACTTCTCCCTGTGTTGGGTGAATGATGAAAAACCTCACCCACCGTAGGCAGTAGGATCAGCCACGTGCTCCTGCATGAAACAGCCAAAGCCGGACAGGTTTGTTGTCACACTGGGGATACCCATCACCGTACATTCAGCTGCCGGGGAAATAGACAAACGCTTGGCTTCAGACCAGTCCCTATATCCTCTAATGCACGCAGAGGGGTCAAAAGCCCAAGTCTGCCTAGTAATAGTGATGTTTATTTTGTACCAGGCACAGTATTGAGCTCTTTACATGTATTAACTCATTTAATCTTCTCAACAACCATGTGAAGTGAGACTGTCATTATCTCCATCTTACAGATGAAGAAATTGAGGTTAAATAATTTGCCCAATGTCATAAAGCCAGGGAATGGGGTAGAGCTGGGATTTGAAGGCAGGCGCTCAGCTCCAGGGCTCTTGTTTGGAACTGCTACTCTATGCTGCCTCTCTCATTCCAGCTGGTTTTGTTTTTTGCTCCATTCTAAGCCATGTCTCAAAGTAAGTGGTGAGTTTGTGGTGTCAGTAAATAGACTTTGGACATGAGCACCTCCTCCTATTAAATTAATCTGCCATGCCACAGATCCCTCCCCTTTTCCAAGTGGTCCCTGAACCTAGTCCTCTCTCACCTTCTAGTCAAAACTTGTTTTTCATAAAATAGCAGATATGGTTTTTGTTTTGTTTTGGTTTGGTTTTGGTTTTCTTGTTTGTTTTTAAAGAAGTATTACTTCTCAGGGTGCCTGGGTGGCTCAGTCAGTTGAGCGCCTCAGGATATGATCTCACAGTTCCTGGGACAGAGGCCCATGTCAGGGTCTGCACTGACAACTCTCTCTCCCTGTCCCTCCCCCGCTCGCAGACACCCTCTCTTTCTCTCTCTCTCAGAATGAATAAATAAACGTTTTTAGAAAAAGAAATGTTACTTCTCACAAGGATGTCTTCATTTTTAACAAGGAATTTACATTTGTTTATGGAATTACTCTTGGTTGACTGGTAGTTTGGGGTTAAAAAAAAAGATTTCCCCACTGTTCAAGAAGTAATACAATTTAGACAGTGGCCTTCCTTCTCTTCTGCTCTGCAAGTATTTCCTCTAGAGAGATGTGGTTTCCTAATTTGGTGGAGAGGGGTTGGTGGAGGAGAAAATGAGACAGGGATTATTGACTCATACAAGAATCTAATGCAAACCTGGACTTCCTTCCCAGAAAAATTCTTATGCATATATGTATAAGGAATTTTGCCTACAATTCCACACAAGTTCACTGAACCTTATTTTTATTAAATACTCATTAACACACATGTATTGAAATACCAGGTACCCATAACCTTAGTATATGTTCATTGAATGAATTTAATGGAGCATGTGCTAATATTCATTAGATTTTCTCAAAACACAAAACACAGACTTAAATGAATACTTTCTGGAGTATGTTAAACTTAGTATCAGATAAAAAGTTATTCTAAAACAAATAGAGTTATCTAACATGCTAACACCAAACTTACACCACAGAAGAGATATTGTTATTCCTGTAACTATAGGTTAGGTGAAGGGTGGCCAACTTTCTTTGGGTAATTCAAAACAGAGAATGACTCATTTACTATGGAGTATTTCTCAACCTTATTTTCCTATCTACTTATCTTTTATAACACCTTTGGTGGCCTTTATCTTAAAACACTAGATGTATCTCCTCTATCATTTGGGTTAAGTTTATCTTTGTCCTATAAAATGACATTTGGTGGAAAGTCCTCTGTAATTTATAGAACATTCTCTTTACCCAACATAAATGACTTCCCATATCCCTCAGTCATTCATGCTTTGATTTTGTGCTTCTTTATTTTTGAAACTTCCTTGATAATAAAGTATGTTACTTCCTAGAAATAAAAGGAACAAAAGTCAATAACAAAATGTTAAGTCCACCAGTAAAATGTGCATTTGATGTATCTTAAAGGATAGACGCTCTATTATAAACAATTTAAGATGACATGTGGGCATTTCATAAGGAGATGTCATCTTTACAAAAGTGAACTGATACCTATAACAATTTTTAGAACTACAAGAGTGATAGCTGGAGGAGTTAGATCAATAACTTTTCTGTGCCATATTTCAGGAGGAGATAGTCTTTTATCTATTTTCCCCCAAAAGTTTTCATGTTTTTACAGCTGCTGGCAAATTATTCTTGGTGGAACTTAAAATGATAGAATAGGGCCTTATGTCAAAAGACGCAGAGACTTCATGTTGCTCTTGTTGTAAAGTAAGATCCTATTTATATAGAATTTTATTCTTTTTCCTTCTAGATGTCTATTTATTTGAGAGAGAGAGAGAGACAGAGAGAGAGAACGAGTGGGGGAGGGGCAGAGAGAGAGGGAGACAGAGGATCCAAAGTGGGCTTTGTAGTGACAGCAGAGAGCCGGATGTGTGGCTTGAACTCACGAACCGCAAGATCATGACCTGAGCCAAAGTCGTAGACTTAACTGACTGTGCCACCCAGGTATCCCCTATATAGAATTTTAAAATCTATATTGAAATTCTGGGATCAGAATACAAAGATTAGAAAAATTCTTCCTCTACATAATTCAACCTATGATCTCCCTAACCTTGACTGCTGCCGCCTCTTAGTTGGGCAATGATGACATTGAGATCAGGAAGCAAAATGTATTAATTATTTGTAAAAACATTTTCTGAACCTTTTCTTTTAAAATTCTAAATGGAATTATATTTAAATAAAAAGGAAAATCTCTGATTGCCAATGTGAGAAGGAAAAGTTAGTGTTACATTCTTTCCATTGTCATATATGTAAAGTACTTGTTTCCTTTTTAATAGGCATTTCTGTACAAATACAAATTGAGTGCTCTTGATACCAATGACAACCATGCTCATAAGGGACAAAAATGGAAAACAGATAGTGGATCCAAGAATCCACCACTAGAGAGAAAAGAACAAAAGGAGGATGAAGAGGTAAAAGGGCCTGAATGGAAGGATGTCACTGGTCATAATACCTACCACTGAATTGGCATTTTATCTTAAAAGTACCTCATTTTTGAATGACAAGGGTATGAAGAAAACTTTTCAATGTACACCTTCTTATTTTATTTATTTCTTTAACTATGTGAATGTGTTCCCTATTAAAAATTAAATACATCCGTTAATTTTTAAAAAACCCACTTTGAAATAAGTTTAGAGACTACTTTTGCTGGACCATTGTTTTTCATATTAAATTTACTTGTAGTCAATTTCTCCTTCACATGGATAGTGGGACTGGTAGAGATAACTCAATAACATGTAATCTTTATAAAACATTCTTTTTCTTTGTAATATAATGTATTATTATAATTTAACCTTAGTGGAGTTACATATCAGCTTTGAATATTATATCTATATGCATAAAATATTAATAAAATTTAAAACATTCCCCAATCTATACAAGCCATATACCTGGAGTATAACCCCATGGTTCATAGTATGAAGGAAAAACTCCTAGATGACAACCTCGAACAAACTCTTCATAATCCATGGGTAATAAGGGGCTGGTGGAGGATAGGAACTCTGGGTGCAAAATCACCTAAAAAAGGGAAAATTCTAATGAGAAAAAAAGAATAGAAGAAATTAAAGCAAAAAATCTACCGTTTGGTATTCTGATACTGTAGAATCCTTGTGTTCTAGATTCAGGGAGAGAGAGAGAGAGAGAGAGAGAGAGAGAGAGGGAGAGAGAGAGAGAGAGAGGAGTAAAAAGAAAAAGAAAAAAGTGTGGGTGCATTTCTCTCTCTCTCCATTCTGTGTATCTAGTCTGTGGACCTACTTTCCCTCAGGTTCCAAGGCCTAGATTGGAGGAAAAATGTGCCCGTTTTTGTTCTCATGCTGAACTACATCCTTCAACCCAGATTTCGTTGACAATAAGGGTATTGTTTTAAGACTTTATTTCCAAGTAATCTCTACACCCAACATGGGGCTCAAACTTACAACCCTGAGATCAAGAATCACATGCTCTACCAACTGAGTGAACCAGGCATCCCAACAATAAAGATTTTATTTTGTTTTCTAGTGGCTGACTGTTGTCTTATTTCTCAATTGCTCCTACCTCAGGCAGGAAAGAGGAGAGCTATGTAATAGGCCATTCTCCATTGCCCCAGGCATGAGTTAGCCCAGAGTAACAGAGCTAAGAGACAGAGATACTAGGAATCTAATCTAAATTAGATCAGACTAGAAGCCTTCACCCAAATCACAATCCTCTCACCTCGAGGTAATCACCTCCTAATCCATCTCCCTGTTTCTATTCTGGCAAGGTGTCTACTCAGTACAACGACTAGAGGGAACCTTTAAAAATGCCAACCCCTCCTCTGCTCAAAATCCTTCAGTGGCTTCCCATTTCACTCAGAGTAAAGTCCAAAGTGTTTACCATGGTCTTTTAAAGCAGTGGTGTCCAGGTAAATGTTTAAGAATGAAAAATCAAAATATAAGTATATATTTGTACATAAATTTACTACACATTTTACTGATATAAAAGATGTATAGCATACAATTTCCAAATAATAAAAAAATGTACACACAAAAACCTACACACAGATGTTTGTATCAGCTTTATTCATAATTGATAAAACATGGGAGCCGTTAAAATATCCTTTAATAGGTGAGTGAATAAACTGCAGTACATCCAAACAATGGAATATTTTTCAGCACTAAAAAGAAATGCTAGCAAGCAATGAAGAAAAATGTACATGGAAAAAAAAAATGTATTTTACTAAGTGAAAAAAAGCCAATCTGAAAAGGTTAAATATTGTTTGAATCCAACTATATGACATTCTGGAAAAGGCAAAACTATGGAGACAATAAAAAGATCAGTGCTCAAATGGGGGCAGGGTTGAATAGGCAGAGCACAGAAGATTTTTAGGACAGTGAAACTATTCTGTATGATTTTGTAATGATGGACACATGTCATACATTTATCAAAACTCACAGAAGGTACAAACAATGTAAACTATGGATCTTGGTAGGTAATAATGTGTCAGTATAGGTTCACCAATTGTAACAGATATACCATTGTGGTTGGAGATATTGATAGTGGGGAAGGCTACATATGTTCCCAGGGAAGGAGTACATGGGAGCTTTCTGTACTTTCGGCTCAACTTTGCTGTGAACCTAAAACTTATCTAAAGAATAGTCTGTTAAATATATATGTAATGTACTCCTTATTATAAATTCTAGATGATTAAATACTCCCAAATGCTTTTGTTGACTTTGGCCAAAATCTTGTATTCAGAACTAGTACATGGTTTCAATGCCTGAACGTAGTAGTTCTGACGTGAGATAAATGTCAGAACTTCATAGGTTCATTGGTGACATGAGTGACTTCTTCCCTGAGTTGGACATTAGCCTTTGAATACTGGAAAAATATCTCCTCATGTTTTTGTGCCACTCACAATTTTGTGTAACAACCATAGACACAACCCCCCTTTTTTTTTTAATTTTTAAGTTTATTTATTTATGACAGAGAGAGAGGGAGAGAGAGAGAGAGAGAGAGACAGCATGAGTGGGGGAGGGGCAGAGAGAGAGGGAGAAACAAAATGGGAAGCAGGCTCCAGGCTGTCAGCACAGAGCCCGATGTGGGGCTTGAACCCATGAACTGTGAGACCATGACCTGAGCCTAAGTCGGCTGCTTAACCAACTGAGCCACGCAGACGCTCCTAAACACAATCCTTTTAAGCTTAATCTGCATTGTTAATACTTTATCCCTTTCTTAAGTTTAGACAATCGAGACACAATTAATCAAGCCATGATGGGTAGTGTTCACTGTCTTCACTCTCTAGAGACTCCCACCATGGCCAGTTCCAAGTTATCAATGTGATGTCACTGAACCAGAAATAGGAAGGGCAGTAGCACGTCCTTATAGAATATTTCCACCGTGTGGGCACAATAGCCATAAATAACTTCAAGTGCATAGGTAATCATAGAATGTAGTAAACAATAAGTATGTGATGTTTTTTGAGCATTACCTTTCATTTTAATATAATTGATTTATATTTTAAGTTGATACAATTTAAGTTTTTGATTAACATTTTTTAAATAAAATTTTTTTTAATTTTATTTTTAGATATTTATTTATTTTTGACAGAGAGAGAGAGAGAGAGAGAGAGAGAGAGAGAGACAGAGCATGAGTGGGGGAGGGGCAGAGAGAGAGGGAGACACGGAATCTGAAGCAGGCTCCAGGCTCAGAGCTGTCAGCACAGAGTCCGACACGGAGCCTGAACTCATGGACAGTGAGATCATGACCTGAGCCAAAGTCAGACACTCAACCGACTGAGCCACCCAGGCCCCAGTTGATATAATTTAATTTTTTAAAATATCTGTTTTTAAAACTGGCTCACAAAATTTCTGAAAATTTAGCAATTGGCTCTTGTGGGCTGGTATGAGCCACTACTGGGACTATGCTGCCTGTAATGTTATGCAAAGGCAGGGACAAGGGAGACAATGGCTATCATTAGAAAGCTATGAATAGAAAAGCTACTTAACTGGTCACTTGGATGAAAGAATTCTGCTATTTCTCCTATTTATTAACATTTTTCTTGAATCATTATTAGGTAATTTGTTAGTTTCTCCCCATAGTTAAGTAGTTATTAAAAATAAATAGAATCTGAGGGCACCTGGGTGGCTCAGCTGGTTGAGTGTCCGACTCTTGACTTCAACTCAGGTCATGATCTCACAGTTCATGAGTTTGAGTTGCACATCTGGCTCCAAGCTGACAGTGCAGAGACTGCTTGGGATTCTCTCTCTCTCTGCCCCTCCCCAACTTGTGCTCTTTCTCTCTCTCTTAAAATAAGTAAATACACTTTAAAAAAAAGAAAAAAATTTAGAAAATAAAATCTGATTTTAAAGTATTGGGATTATAATTATATATATAAAATTCATATACTATATATTATAGTATTTATATTGTGTATATATACATCATATACATCATATGCAAACATATATATAATATAATATATAACATATATATGCTTATGTATATGCTTATAATATATATGCTTATAATGTGTATATATTATAATATACATATAAATATATATTGTTTATATTGCATATATACATAATATACATACATATATACATAATATAATATAAGAATAAGTATATATTTTTCCAAAGATAAATTTTTCTATATTTTTCCAAAGAGATTACTTTCAAGAAAAACCCTAATTTAGATATATAAGAACAATAACAGTTATATAATATGTTCTATATTATAAATAATGTTTTCATATATCACTTCACTTAATCCTAGCAGAATCATGATATTCTCATTACCCTAATTTTATTTTATTTTATTTTAAAGTTTATTTATTTATTTATTTTGAGAGAAAGGGGCGGGTGGGGGGAGTGAGAACGAGTGGGAGAGGGGCAGAAGGAGAGAATCCCAAGCAGGCTCTGCACTGTCAGAGTGGAGCCCAGTGTGGTGCTCAAACTCATGAACCGTGAGATCATGACCTGAGCCGAAATCAGTCGTCGGCCACTTAACCGACTGAGCCACCCAGGCACCCGATATTACCCTAATTTTAGAAATAAATTATGAACATTAGAAATAAATTATATACATTAGTTATATTGCAGAAGATCCATAAACAGGAGATAGGTTAAACTTAAAAAATAAAATGGTAAAACATCCAAAATTGACACAAACAGCAAAGTAAAAATAGGTAAAATGTTTTCCTCCATAAAGCAAGACCTGAGTTCCTATCATGTGCAAAGTACTGCAGTAGGAAAGGCAACAAAAACACAGATACTGACTGTGTCCAGGCAGTCATCAAATGGGCAGCCCACTGTACTCCTGGCAAATATCAGCAAACAGGGATTCAAAACTCATTGTGTCTACTTTGGCATTTGGAAGCCTAGGAAAATTTGTACTCTCCAAAGACCATTTTGGAACATGAAAACATCATGGCTCATTCGTTTTGTTTCCAGCCAAACAGAATAACAGCACAACTAAAATAAGAGCTGCTGTGGGCCCTAAACAGCCAATTACAAGGGCCCAGGGCAGAGGAAAGGATGTTTGAGGTCAGCCCAAGGTCATAGGGAGGATTAAATGAGATCCTGTGTACAAAAGCCCCTAGCAGAGAACCTGACTCACAGCAGGCCTTGGATCAGTAGGGAAAAAACAAATAAAAACCAAAACGTTGCCTGACCATATTTATCCTGTGAGGGAATCAAGATCCCAGGAAGTTAATTTACTTTCACTGAGTGGTGGCACAGGGTCAAGACCTGGAATCTGCACTGTGGGGTTTCCCCACTACACACACTGCCGAGACAGAATTGATGATAAATTCAAATTCAAAATAATCTGCAACACTTCCTGAATCAAATGGCCACAGTCATATGGAGAGCTCATCATTGTACTCTGAGGGTTAAGAATCACTCAATAGAGTTCTATAAATATTCAGATGATCAAATATGCACTTACATTAGTTAAGCTTTTAAGGTTAGTGTTAAGCTTTTAAAGGATACCATTCATAAAATAAAATACCTGATTCTGAATTGACCCAAATCCATCTCAGTGCTTTGAGTGTATATTGTTATGAAGGAGTTATTCTTTTATTTCTTGTGTCAGTGTTTGCTTTATGATAATAATCAATGAATGTCTCAAAAGATTCATGAGTGTAACTGTATAAACATAATTTGTATGAGACAAACTTCCTTCCCCATTCACTCTACATAAGCCATGTGCTTTTATATCTCTGGGCCTCTTCATCTACTTCCTCTGCCTGTTATCTTCATGATCGACTGATACCGGCATGATAAACTCCAGCTGGCTCCTCAATCAAGATCTAGCTCACAGGTCATCCATTTTATAAAACGTTATCAAGTCCTCCAGGCAAAGATAAGTCCTTCATTCTCTACTCTCATCAAACTGTTTACACCTCTTTTCTAAGAGTCATTGAGTACCAGGATTTGCTAGTATAGGGCTAAGTACAGATCAAAGCTAACATTTATACTGCATTATTATGCACCAGGTACTACATTAAAGGCAACATCCATCATTTATTTAATCCTCACAACAGTTCTGTGAGTGTGGGTTTATTTGACCACCGTTTCACAGATGAGAAGACTGAAGTCCATTATGTCATTTTACAAACTGATTAAGTGGCAGAGATTAAAGCCACTTTAATCTTGATTGACAGCCCCAACTGCCTCCCCTGTGGAGAAACTACAGCAGTTGCTCTTAGCCTATAGACTTGGCAGAGGTGGGGACAAGGGCCAACTCATTTCTGCCCAACCAATGACTTTTTAAATGGGTGACATTTGTTTGGAAAAATCCCTACTGTGAATAGGAATCCCTATTAAAATTGTCGCAAGGCACCCATCTGCCTACCAACCTGAAACTGGTAGGTGAACAAAACTCGTCAAAGTAAAACATAAAGGAAAGGTTTAGAAACAGGGAAAAGACATATGTAGTAACACATCATATTTTAAATAAGTCAACAGTAAACCACAATCACACACGCGTGTGTGCGCACACACCTCACATGGGCATCTTTTGTATTAAGAAAGGAAGCACTGTAAAATAATTCTGAATCTGTGTTAGCTATAGATTGTACTGTTGAAAACTATTTTTGTGTGTGGGCACAGGAGTGCATGTGCCTCTGTGTGTGTGAGTGCGCGCGTGTGTGTTTCCTTCCCCTAACTGACCAGCCATGTTAATGGTCTGTTTTTCCCCCTCATGAGTCACTACATAGTGCTGCTATGTGTGCATATTTTTCATTTATTTGTGAATTTTTATTAATTCTAGTTTTTGTTAATGACATTTGACTTTCCTTTCTGTAAAAAAAAAAAAAGGTTGAGCAATTTTTACAACTGGGCTGCAGTCTGTGGGTCTTTACTCCTCATCCTTCCTCCCTGCTCTCTCCACCTGTCTGACTACCCCTCCCTGCCTGCCTTTGCCTTCAACCTCTTTATCCTTCACAGGCATTTTCAACAACAAGTGTTTCCACATCTAATCCTGTCTTGGTGTCTGCCTCTCAGAGAATGAAAACTGAGAAAATTCATATGAGACATAATCGCTGCCTCAAAGAACTCCCAGTCTCACTGGAGGAATGGACATAAATATTTTAAAAATACAAATAATTCAGTGTGATGATTCCTAATTTGCAGTAGATAGAAATCATCTTGAGGATGCACATAAGGAGGCAATTGTTCTATTTGGAGAAGATGAATGCATGTTAAGAACAAATAAAGGAAGAGATGACTTCTAGGTTGGATCCCAAAGGAATTGTTAGAGCGGCTGAAGTTAGGGCACTTGAGAAAGAGAGAATAACAAAAACAAAGACACAGAGTTAGGAAAGCATTTGACATACTTAAGAAATATGTACTTGTCCATTCCTGAGAAATTGCTTCACTTCTACCATACTTAAAAAAACAACAACACAGGTCAGCAAAGCATACTTTGTTCAGAGCTCTTAATTTCAAGAGACTTCCAGGCTCAGTCTTCCCAAGAGCAAAGGAAGCATGAACCACAGCCATGGTTCCATGCTTCCTGTGCCATCTGCATTTACTATACATATCATGTGCCAGGCACCCAACAAGTCCTCAGGGGAAGAACCACAGATTTAAATATAAGTGTGACATACAAAGTTCTGTAAAGCTGAAAAGAAATTCATAAGTTTTCCTTCTGCCACTATTTCCTTTTTAAGGTGGGGGGGGGGGGACTTGAGAAGGACCAGTCTAATTACATGAAAACGAGGTCAAATTAGTGCTGATACACTCTGAAGTAAGGTATGTTTCTGCAGATCCAATCGTGCTGAAAAACGTAAAGGATGGTGCACCCTTGGGAGATACATCCCTGCATTTTCAGGGAAAAATTTGTAGCCTACCTATTATGTGATGTGTGCTACAGGTAAAAATTTTGGAAATGCAGAAACACAAATGAAAAAATAAGTCACCCATAATTCTATAGCACATATTTTGCATGAGTGTGTGTGTGTGTGTGTGTGTGTGTGTGCAGAATGTGTTTAAATTGGATGGGTAACACCGCATGGGATATTTTATAAACAGCTTCTATCATTTAATTCTGCACTATGAGCTGTTACTATCTACTATCATGAAAATTCCTCCTGACTTAATTTCTGAGATACTTTTCCTCTTCTAACTCTTGCTCCTTTTGTCCACGGACTTTTCCTCTAATCTCTTAAATCTTGAAGTTTTCTTGGGTCAACACTTTTCTCTGCTCACTCAAGCTGGTCTTCCAGCACAGCAGGTTTGGCATTCCCCGGTATCCTCTACTGCCCCTGCACTGATAGCTCCCTTCTAAACCTAGACTCTGTTTTCTAAGTACACACGAAACATCTCCACTTGAATAGCTCACATGTAACTCAGACTCAATCTATCAAAAACAGAACTCAATTCATGATGCGACCTGACCCTCAAGCAAGCTTCTGATAATGCCTTTCCTTAGATTTTAGAAAGTATTGATTAAATAATGAAGCTATCATCCTTGCCTTCACCCTCTTTTTCCTTCCCAATGACCATGGGTCACTAAGTGTGATCTTTTCTGTAGGCAACCACCATTGTTTCGTCCTCTCCAGCACTTCCGGCATGGCCTTTGTAAAGGGCCCTTATCATCTTTCAGCTGTACTTGGTGGGGCTTCCTTAACTTGTCTCCCTCTGCCACACCCACTCATGCTTGTACCAAGGAGTGAATGCGAGATGAGGAATGAATATACAAATGGACTATTTTTTTTTCCAAGAAATTTTGCAGAGAAGTGTGGAAAAGACAGAAACATTTAAAAACATCAAGAGGAGACCAGGTTAAGGCAAAGCTTGTTTGCTTATTAATGTGAGAATATTTAAGGAATGACAGCAAGGGAAGGAGCTAGTAAACCTGGAGCATAAGGGAGGACTAACAGGGTAATGAGATCCCAGAACACCCTCAGAACCTAAAGGAAAAGAAATAATAATAGGTCAAGATTTATATTTGAGGGGTACTGAAGGAATTTAGATCTCATTGCATTCTCTGTTCACCTGATAAGGTGAAAGAAAGAAGAAGTGAGACTTTTGAAAAGATTGGTAAAAGCTTATGACAACTTCATCTGGAATACTGGTGAATGGGTTGAGTAGGGATCAGCAACTATCGTTTACATGTTCACCATTGTGCCCTGCACCAAGCACTGTACCTGGAACATATTTGGCCCTCGGTAAACGTCCTATAGACTAAGCTCCACAGTGGCAGAAACCAGGTCTTATTCATGCAATGAACACTGTGCTTAATCATTGTAGAAACTCAACGGTCAAAAAGAATGACTTGGTCTATAGAAAATTCTATAAAAATATCATTAGCCACACTCTCTGAAACCGGAAGCTTCTCGTATTATCCCTTTAAAGTTGAACTTTATCAGGAAGAAACAAAGAAAAGTCATGCTCATCTCAGAGATTCACTAATTAAAGTAATTCTTAGATTATATTTGTATCATTAAAAATGAGGCAATTTCCTCATTCTTACTGCCAGTCTTGTACAACGTTAAGAATGATACTAAAATAGTCATTATATTTTAATCACCCAAGACAGGAAATACAATTATTTTTTTAGAAATATTATCTGAGGGGTGCCTGGGTGGCTCAGTTGGTTAAGCATCCAGCTTCAGCTCGGGTCATGGTCTCCCTGTTCCCTAATTCGAGCCCTTTGCCAGGCTCTGGGCTGACAACTCAGAGCCTGGAGCCTGTTTCAGATTCTGTCTCCCTCTCTCTCTGCCCCTCCCCTGCTCATGCTCTCTCTCTCTCTCTCAAAAATAGATGAAACGAAATGAAAAAAAATTTTTTTAAAGAAATATCATCTGAAATAGTTCTGATAGGTGTCAAAACAAACACAGGAGGCTTCTAATAAACTCTCAAAAATATATTCTATGTCATTTTGAAATGCCCTATGTAAACAATTAGTTGTACCTTGACTCTGTCTGTGCGGTTGTTGAAAAGTCCGATCCGTCTAATGGTGCTGAGGATGGGATCAGTGGAGTCATCAATCATGTTGTGAGTGGTCACTGGAGGCAAAGACTGTCGCTGAAGTCATAGAGGAAAGAAAATGTCAGTTGTGGAAAGAATGAGTGTGACTAATTTCAACAATAGGTCATTGGCAACACATCATCAGCCTTCAGTCTGCTGAAATGACAGTAATGATGATGACTAAGTTTTGTGTGTTTCAGAGGAGGGTAATGGGTTGAAGAACTTCCTTCAGATATTATGATACCTTTGTTTTTCACCTGCAGCCACTATGTGAAAGGCCTAGACTTCTTGACTACTTTCAGGATTTATTTAGAATGAAGGTGTCCTGAAATCTTGACTCAAGATGGATGCCTTTCCTGGATCCTTCCTAGCAGGGCTGACCTCTGATGGTTCCTGATGCCTCACTACTGTGACAAGATGTGACACCTAGCTTCCATTTTTTGCAATAAGTTCACTCAACTGAGAAACAGTCACCGTTTCTCTATCATGACTCAAAATGCTCTGCTTTTTGAAAATTTTAGGGATGATTTTATCGTCATTGCAATATATACAGTTTTTCAAATGGATATATTCATTCCAAACAAGTTTTTTAAGTGGATACAAGATACATTCCATGAAAATGTTCAAAAGAGCCCTGAAAAGCACCCATAAAACAAGCAAAGTTGTTATTTAGGTGAATGCATAAAAAATGACTTTTCTAGCTCTTACGCTTAAACATTTCCCAAACTAGCCCATTCCAATAAATTCAAATATTGATCTAAATTGATTTTAACAATCTCAGGAAGTGATGGGCACTCTTGTCCTTGTTACCTGAGTTGAAAAGATGGCTCTTTTCATAACTGTTACATCATCTCGATCCAAAATATTGTTCATGTCAGGAATTTCTCCTCTGTGAGGAAAACCATGTTAATAACAAAAATAAAAATAACTGGCACTAATTCAATGTTTCCTATGTGTCAGACTCTGTTCCAAGCACTTCAAAAGTAAATATAAAACACAGTTTTATATAAATATAAATATAAAAACATATGGTTTCCTGATGAAGCTTATAGACAAATTCCTAAAGCATGAAGAAAAATAAAAGAACAATTTTGATAGCATAAAAGAAAATGAAAATTTTTAAACATTAATGTTGACCATGAAAAAGACATTTTCATCATATTTAGCCTAGTCTTGAGTACCATGTTCCAAAGTGGCCATAACTGTCCATCTATGAGTTAATATTTTTACTGGTAAAAGGAAATGATTCATGCCTGCTACCATCGATCAGAAGATAACACAGCTTTCTCTTCATATTATAATAAAATCCAAATATTTTATATATATTATTATTTTATAATACATTTTAATTTGATTTGATTATTTAGATTTTATTTTATAAATTTATATATTTAATTTATTTCATTATGTATTTAATGTTTATCATTCATAAAGTAAATATAGATTAATTAACATTACTTAATGTTAATAAATATTTTAATATGTGAGTAAATATGAGTATTTAATATATAAAGTCAATGTATTTTTTGACTCAAACATCTTGTGAAATCTCCCTCCATTTCACATTGACATATAATCCTTAATGACTCTTCCATTGAATTAGAACCTATTTATTTATGTAAATATGTTCTCATTTGTACATCTTGTTTATAACTATTTGCCAGATGAAAGAGAAAACAAAACCTGTTCACATGACATAATACGTATTCAAAGTCTACTAATTCCTTTATATTGGAACAAAGGAAACACATTATAGTGTAAATTGTTAAATTTGAACAGTGGAGCCCTAAAATGTTTGAAGTGGTCGGGATTCCCAGCACCTACCTTAATAATGCATCATAGAGTTTCTTTCCAAATTTTTCCTTCACGGAATGTGCAATGTCCCTGTATAAATTGAAAGATTTATAATTTAAACAGTGTCACAATTTGTAATCTTTTTTTGCTATGGCCATGCTGATGTTTTTGTCAGTGTATTTTTTGAAATTACAGGTCCTTTGGTACAAGCTCTTCTATTGTTTTTCCTGGTTGCCAGTCTAGTTGAATTAAAACCTCCAGAGCTGAGGCAGCAGAACTGCACTGAGCGGCCCACAGAGCTTCACATTTTTTTGCTTCAGGCGAGGGCAGGGAGGGGGTGTGGCTGGAAGTACAGATGTAACAAGATGGGGAGATTTTGTGATAATTGTTGAATCTGGGCTATGGGCATGTAGGGTGTCATTATACTAATCTCTTCGGCATTCATTTTTAAATTTTCACAAGAATTTTTTTTTTTTTTAAGTTCAACCCATCTTTAAAGATTTCTAGGGCCGCCTGGGTGGCTCGGTTGAGTGTCCAACCTCAGCTCAGGTCATGATATAACAGTTCATGGGTTCAAGCCCTGCATTGGGCTCTGTGCTGACAGCTCAGGGCCTGGAGCCTGCTTCGGATTCTGTGTCTCCCTCTCTGTCTGCCCCTCTTCTGCTCATGCTCTGTTTCTGTCTGTGTCTCAAAAATAAATAAATGTTAAAAAAAAAAGTCTAAAAAAATAGTAAAGATTTCTACAGAGGTTTTATCCTTCCACAGTGGTTCATTCCAAAGCTTTTATAGTAACATAGTCCAATAGGCATTCCCTAATCTGACATAATAGCCTAATGAGAAGTGAGTAGCATTTGTGCTATAATAATATTAAGGGAAAAAAAAAACACAACAGTCCAAAAAGATGTATCAGAAATTATGCATGTTAAAAAAAATCTCTACACTTATTGCTTGAGAACATTTATAGGACATGAGATTACCATAGTTGTTTCCGCACTGCCTGGCCTTTCAGGGTTTCCACATTGAAATTGTTTGTCTTGGCAGGCATAATGAAAAACACCACCACTGTGACGTCACTTTTATGCATCTAATGAGGGATTAGGAAACACAACCAGTCAACTACCACAGATAAAAGAAAACATCAACAGATGGACCTTAAACTTAAAAAAAAAAAATAGTGTTTTACATTATCTTTAGATAAAAGGAATATTTATTTATGATTGACAGAGAAATTATACCCACTTTCCTGAAGCTGACTCTGAAATATTATTTTATTTGGGCTTTCAGTCAAGATTTACTAACAATTTGAATATTCACACATAAAATATTTTCATTAACCAGCTAAAATATAGAGCAATTGCTATTGATAATTACAGTGCTTTTCTGGGGTTAAAAAAAGTCATAGGAGGGGCACCTGGGTGGCTCAGTTGGTTAAGCGTCCGACTTCAGCTCAGGTCATGATCTCATGCTTGTGCCCTGCACCAGGCTCTGTGCTGACAGCTCAGAGCCTGGAGCCTGTTTCGAATTCTGTGATTCTGTGTCTCCATCTTTCTCTACCCCTCTCCAGCTTGTGCTCTGTCTGTCTCTCTCTCAAAAACAAATAAACATTAAAAAAAAATCTACAGAAGTCATAGAATAGGAAACTCACTCCAGGAATAGCCACTGTATTAGAGAAGAATAAATGTACTATCTGAAAGAATGCTTTCTTTCAATTTCTCCAAGTATTATAATTATCTTTGATGTCTAAAATAGCAATTGGCTTTTTCTTCACACTTAAAAATAAAGTGACTATTAGGAGCATCTGGGGGCCTAGTCGGTTAAGTGTCCCACTCTTGATTTTGGCTGGGGTCATGATCTTGGAGTTCATGACTTCAAGCCCCACATTGGGCTCTACATTGACAGTGCAGAGCCTGCTTGGGATTCCCTCTCTCTGCCCCTCCCCTGCTTGCACTCTCTCTTTCTCTCTCTCAAAATAAATAAATAAACGTTAAACATACACACACACACACACACACACACACACACACACACACACACATTTATGCAGCCACTGTGGAAAATAGTGTGGAGTTTCCTCAAAAAATTAAAAATAGAATTACCCTACGACACAGAAATAGCACTTCTAGGAATTTATCATTCCTGATTTGTAGGGGTACATGTACCCCAATGTTTATAGCAGTGCTATCAATAGCCAAATAATGGAAAGAGCCCAAATTCATCAACTGATGAATGTATAAGGCAGATGTGGCATATATATATATGTATACACACACACACACACACACACACACACACACACACACAATGGAATACTACTCAGCAGTGAAAAGGAATGAAATCTTGCCATTTGCAACAATGCTGATGGAATTGGAGAATATTATGCTAAGTGAAATAAGTCAGTCAGAAAAAGATGGATATCATATGTTTTAGTCATATGTGGAATTTGAGAAACTTAACAGAAGACCATAGGGGAAGGGAAGGAAAAAGAAGTTACAAACAGAGAGGGAGGCAAACCATAAGAGACTCTTAAATACAGACAATAAACTGAGGGTTGATGGGGGTGGGGGATTGGGGGGGGCAGGGAAAACAGGTGATAGGTATTGAGAAGGACCCTTGTTGGGATGAGCACTGGGTGTTGTATGTAAGTGATGAATCATGGGAATCTATTCCTGAAGCCAAGACTACAATGTATACCCTGTATGTTAGCTAACCTGACAATAAAATATTAAATATATATTTATTTATTATACACACATATATATGTGTGTATATATATATATTTAAAGTGACTGTTAAATAAATGTATAGATAAATTGATTAATAATGTCCCTAAACATGATATATGTTTGATATAGCCTTGACTCCATCTATAAAGCTTGTTGAATAGATACATACTAGGAATATTATGGAATAAGATTATTCCAGCCTATTCTAGAAAAATCCATCTGGTCTTTATTATTGTATTACTTCCTTATTAATGTGGTATCAGGAAATCTTTTAGGATACTTAGTACAATATCTGCTCTAAGGCAAAAACATATCTATGTGCAAGAAAAAAAATTAACTGGACAGTGGTTCAGAGCTCAGTAAAGTTTAGATTGTCTTGGTATCTCAGTAAGATTGAAATTCTACACCCATCATCTATAGCGTACTCTTATTTATTCTATATTTCTACATTATAGAATTAGAATATAAGCCAGTAACTTTCATCACTAGCTTTTACATGATACCATTTTGTATAGCTGCTTCTACTGGCACAAGTTTTATTGCTGGATTAACTGGGAACCTATATTAAGTCTCACCTTCCTGAGCAAAAAAAATAAAAATGATTCCACATTGAAGTGGAATGTGTGTCCCTGTAATGGGACACACCCTTCATGTGTCCCTGTAGTGGGACATCTCCTAGTTTCACAATTCAAGACTCTTAATCTCAGGGGGAGGCATGGCAGATGAGTAGGGAGAGGAAAAGCATTTGTGTGTGTCTGCCCAGTTGTACAGAGAGCAAAGGCTTGGTTGCCAGCTGTGCATGGTACATGTTCCTCTGAAGGCCTTCTTAGGTTGGGGGAAGATGGCAATCGGATGAGATAACGAGTTCTAATAGCAAGTTCAATATTAGGAAGCCTATTGGTGTCATATACCAAGCCACATCTTCCATTAAAGACTTTTTTGGTTTTAAAAATTGCAAATTTTGTTCTGCGTTTGCTTGATTTCCTCATATTTATCTTTCAATCGATTAACTCTTGAAACATGAGAAGGAATGTTACAATGTCATCTTAAAACATAACACCATAAGCTTGTGGCTCTCTTTAAAAAATATCTGATCAGGTAAATACACAAGTGAACAATGTAGCAATCCCAATAAGCAAATTGAAAGACCAGAGTCATTTTTAGAATAAGGTTGTCATTTTAAGTAATCAAAATCATGTATTCTCTTGAAAACATCCTAAGAAACCAGAAAGTTCTTTACTTCTCACAGAAGGAAGTCCTGTTATAAAAGTAGTACATGGTGTACCACCTAGGGTGTTCTTACCCTCAGCAGGAAATTTAACCTGGATAAGGCTTCTAGGAAGATGTCAGCTCCTTTGTTTGAAAACTCGTATCTCCCAGCAATGAAAAGGAACAAAGTCTTTTCAAGGTCAAAGTCCAGATGACTAAAACAAAACAAAACAGTTTCAAATAAAATAAGACAACAGCAACAAAATGTACAAATGAATTCTGTTAAAATTTAATGGGACTGAGAAAGGTAAACATTTACTATAACAATCTTGTTTTCTCTATGTCATAGGTCCCTAAAACATGTGCTATTTTTTAAAAAATTTTTTAAATGTTCATTTATTTTTGAGAGAGAGACAGAGGGTGAGTGGGGAGGGGCAGAGAGAGAGAGAGAGTGAAACAAGAATCTGAAGCAGGCTCCAGGCTCCATACTGTCAGCACAGAGCCTGACACAAGGCTCGAATCCATCCATGACCTGAGCCAAAGTCAGGCACCCAACTGACTGAGCCACCCAGGTGCCCCCGTGCTTTTTTTTTTTTTTTTAAATAAAGAAAAGCATACCCATAGAAATGACCTCGAACAAAATCTTGGATCCTGGCCTTGTACGTGGCATGTAGATTTTGAAACTCATGTACTGCTGAAAATTTCTTAACACTCAAGCCATTTGGAGTAACTACATCTGGAAAAGCAAAAATAAGATCACCATAAATATCTTCTCTTGGGAGGGGTACCATTGTAGAAAAATAGTGTGCTTAAATATATAAAATTAGATGTCTATTAACATTTCTAGTTTCTAGCATAGAACTAAAAATTCGTAACACTTCACAATAAATTGTTGATATAGGAAATCAGGAGTGTGTGACCAAAATAATATTAACTAGTACAATGAAACATCTAATTAAAAGCACCAATAATGATTAGTATAATTTTCCTTTATTGATTGCTTACTATGCACCAGGCACTGTTCTAAACACTTTAAAATGTAATTCATTTAATCCTTGCAAAAACCAATGGTGTAGGTGTTCTTATCTGCATTTTCAGAGACAGAAACAGAGGCACAGAGTTGTTAAGGAACCTGTCCGAGAACACAAGTGTCAGTAGGAGTAGAATCCATGCATTATGCCTCCACGTGTTGTGTCTTAATCATTTTGTACACTGAACTACCTCTTAGCAACTTATTTTGACCGACTATGTGGGAAATGTTCTGTCCACTTGGAAAACTGGAAAGGCAAGCCTTTATTTCTAATTCCCAGAAGATTTTACTCAAGCAGGAAGACATTTTTGTTTTCCAGAATACTAGTCTGTGACAAGAAAGATAGAGACTACTCAGAGTAAAAAATTAGAGCTACCTACTGACTTGAATACATGGGTTGTTGCATTTAGTAGCAGTAAAAACAAATGAGATAAAAAAAAAAGAAGCTATGTCAAAAAAATTTAACATATGGCATTGGAGATTTTTGCTAGGTTTGAGATTTGAGTTAAAATTATAAATACGCCATTATTTTTGAAGGATATTTTACAGTTAACAAACTACCTTAAGTTTTTTTTTAATGTTTGTTTATTTTTGAGAGAGAGAAAGAGAGAGAGACAAAAAGTGTGAGTGGGGGCAGAGCAGAGAGAGAGAGGGAAACACAGAATCTGAAGCAGGCTCCAGGCTGTGACCTGTCAGCACAGAGTCTGATGCAGGGCTCAAACCGCTGGAACCGCAAGATCGTGATCTGAGCCGAAGTCAGATGCTTAACCCACTGAGCCACCCAGGTGCCCCAACAAACTCCCTTCTGAAATGGTTCCACAAAATCAACTCAGGCTTCTTGGTCATTTCTCATATAAACAACTCATGGTTCTTATGAGTTTTTACTAAGTAGTTGGGCAAATGCTATACTCCTTTGCATACCTCCCCATAGCAGAGTGGATTTTAGGTTGCCAAAGTTTTTAGTAAAAGCCCTCGTGAATAATTCCTAGATGAAATGTATAGTGTGATCTGGATAGTAGACAATCCTCCCTTATAATGTATTTATCTTTCCATAACATTATGTAGTGCTTACCTTGTGCTAGACTCTAGTATATTTGATAAATATTAATTTAATTTTTGTCAAACCACAAGAAGTATAAGTTATTTTGCTATCCCCATTTTACAGATGAAGAAACTGGCCTGTTGAGAGGTTAAGTTATTTGGCCAAGATCAAAGTAACTACAAAGTAACAGAGGTAGGATTTAAAAACAAGGCAGCCTGGCTCTGTGATCTATGCCTTTATCTACTGTGGTGGTCAGCTGTATTGTCCAAAAAGATATAGAAGCCCAAAATGTATATGAATATCTCCTTATTATGACTTTATTTCCTCTGGAATTTTTTTTCATTGTTTCACAAACAAAGCTATATAAGGATGAGATTGTGCAGATAGGAGAGTAGCTTTAAGAGAAAGTTTTATTTTAAAACAGGAAAAAAAACCCACAAGTATTTTTGTAAGCTCAGAAAAAGATACTGTATGCAAGAAACCGGAAATATGCAAGAAAGAAATAGCGTGGTGATGGAGTACGTTTCTGTAAGGGACATGACAGTGATAATCCA
This sequence comes from Acinonyx jubatus, assembly GCF_027475565.1. Taxonomy (NCBI): domain Eukaryota; kingdom Metazoa; phylum Chordata; class Mammalia; order Carnivora; family Felidae; genus Acinonyx; species Acinonyx jubatus. The sequence goes on from NC_069387.1 coordinate 54,055,336, forward strand.
ACTGAATGCTGGAGAATACTTGGAAAGACAAAAGAGGAATAGGCTCTTTATTCTGCCATGATTCAAATTTCTTGGATTCTTTTTTTTTTTAATTATCTGGCACCTTGAAATACTTCCTCTAGACATTCAACAACCTATATTTGGAAGAAAGACAACCAGAGACAAGATCACAGGGATTAAAGAAAGAGGATATATTAATTAGGACTGTTTGGTCGCAAGTAACAGACCCAGTGCTAACACTGTGTGAATAGGTCCTAACCCTGGTTTATCTATAATAATGAGGAATTTATTCACAGGATGCTAGTGTCTCATGGCAAGGGTTTCTCTGGGCTTCAGGAATTGGTTTAAACCATTAGTTTAAATCACTGTGGAGAATCTAGAGTCTGTTTCTGCTTTTCATTGTACTTCACTGTAGGTTAGTCTTCTTTGCATCCCATACAACATAGAAGAAAAATGGGCACTGCCAACAGCTTCAAAGCTGACATTTCTTTTTTTTTTTAATGTTTATTTATTTGATTTTGAGGCAGAGAGATGGAGTGGGGGAGGGGCAGAGAAAGAGGGAGAGAGTGAATCCCAAGCAGGCTCTGTGCTGACAGTGGGTCTCCATCTCACCAACTGTGAGATCATGACCTGAGCCAAAATCAAGAGTTGGGCGCTCAACCAACTGAGCCCCCAGATGCCCCTCAAAGCTGACATTTCTGTTATACAAGAGTGCATTCATACAGACTCATCTGTTTAGACTCCCTCCTGTGGGAGTATTCTGATTGGCCTGGTTTATGGTGGGTATCTACCTCTGGACCAATCTGCTGTGGCCAGGTGATAGAGTCAAATTTTTTTAAAGTTTATTTATTTATTTTGAGAAAGAGGGAGAGAGAGCACAACCAGGGGAGGGATAGAGAGAGAGAGGGAGAGAGAGACTCCCAAGCAAGCTCCAAACTGTCAGCTCAGAGAGGGGCTTGATCTCACAACCATGAGATCATGACCTAAGTCAAAAGCAATAGTTGGACACTTAACCTACTGAGCCACCCAAGCACCTAGAGTTATGTTTTATGAACATGCCTCTTGGCATTGCAACCTCTGGATGGATCTGGAGATAGTTCCCAGAAAAGCTTTCAAGGTCTTGGGAGAAGTAAAACAGTATGTTTCTACTAAACAGAACTGATGGGGCAATGTCATAAGATGTAGGACTGACATAATCTCACACAAATTTCTGATATTTTCTGAACTTTTATTTCCTTAAAATAAAAAAGTTAACTTGCTTACACCCACCAAGTCACTGTGACAACCCTAGGACATAGGCCTATTTCAAGCATAGCTCATTCATTCAACAAGCACAGATTGAACACTACTATGTTGTAGATATAGCTTAGTGTTCATTTTATTACAAAGCTACTGAAATTGAGAGTTAAAATATGTGTAAAGATCTGGGTGGTAATAGTGAATGCAATTTTTCCTCTATTATTTTATGGATTTTTCTTTGTTTTAAACAAAATTTTTATACTTCAATGTCATTTAGGACTGAAAGATTTTTGACAAACTCAGAGATAATAATTACCAGGCTTTCTCTTCAGCATATGTTCTGCCTCTATTGCTGTTATTTCAGATACTGTGGTGAACACATGAGCACAATGGACAGAGGCTCGCTCCATGCAATACCGGTGGTAAATCTGCCTTTCCCCAGCCTCTTTGTCTATGTCAAACTGTTTAAAAGAAAAAAAGAAGGAAAAAGCAAAAACACAAACACATTTTCTCATACTACTGACGCTTGAAAAGCATGGGGTTAGTGGCATTGACCCCCTGTGTAGTCAGAAATCTGCAATTAACTTTTGACTCCCCCCATACTTAACTACTAGTAGACTACTGTTGACCAGAAGCCTTACCAATGACAAAAACAGTTGATTAACACATATTTGTATATGTGTTACATACTGTATTTTTACAATATAATAAGCTAGAGAAAAGAAAATGCTGTTAAGAATATCATAAGGAAGAGAAAATACATTTATAGTACTGTACTTATTGGAAAAATCTGTGCATGAGTGAACCTGTGCAGTTCAGACCTGTATTGTTCAAGGATCAGCTGTACGATCCATTTACACAAGGAAAACAAAATCACATATATTCATACTGTTTTTCTTCAAGACTGTGTAAAATTTTATGACCAGAAAAAAGTAGTAACTTTTTATTAAACCTATTACTAAAATGTATACCCACTCATGCTTTATTTATTTATTTATTTTATTAAAAAAATTTTTAGTGTTTATTTTTGAGAGACAGAGCATGAGCGAGAGAGGGGCAGAGAGAGAGAGGGAGAGACTGAATCCCAAGTAGGCTCCAGGCTCTGAGCTGTCAGCACAGAGCTGACGTGGGCCTCAAACCCATGGACAGCAAGATCATAACCTGAGCCAAAGTCCAACGCTTAGCCCACTTAGCCACCCAGGCACCCCCAGCCACTCATGCTTTAAAAAGTACTGTTCAGGGGCACCTGGGTGGCTTAGTTGGTTAAGCGCCTGACTCTTGATTTCAGCTCAGGTCTTGATCTCACGGTTCCTGAGATGAAACCCTGCATCAGGCTCTGTACAGACAGCACAGAGCCTGCTTGGAATTCTTTCTGTCCCTCTCTCTCTGCCCCTCCCCCCACCCTCTTTCAAAATATAAATAAATAAACATTTTAAAAGTATTGTTCATTTCTGCTTCTAAACTGCTGTTTAATCCTCACGTGAATATTTCTACTTTGCTGTAATTACTTAGAATTCTTAATTTTTGATATCTTAATTATATTAACTTACCTTACATTTTATAAACATTGAGCTAATTACTTTCCCCAAGGACCTTATCATATTTTCCCCATAAGCAAAGAAACAAAGCCGACAGTAAAGTCGATACTGAAAATAAGGATAATTATTATCACCCTTAATTCACTGAAAAGCTTTCTGACAAAGAGAAAAGACAAATGATTTTCCAGGGTTATATAATTCCTACCACTGTATAATTTCAAGAGGTGTATGGTTACTTTAACTGGATGGTGTGTTAAATTGTGCAATCATCCTTTATTCTGGGTATCTTAACTTAAAAAAAAAAAAAAAAACAACTTTAAAAACCAACAAGCCAAACATCAAACAATTGATTAAATAGTTGGCAACGGTTATGGGCTTTTGCCATTTTGCTTAGCTGCTGAATATTATGTCTCACATAGCTGCAGATGAAACTAGCTGTGTTTAAGAGAGAAAAGTATATCAAGTTTCTGGTATTATATTAGCAGGGTGTTTTCCATAATAAAGAGTATTAGAAGCTCAACAGTACTCATCAAGCTCTCTTCTAAGCATGATGTCATATTTAATCCTCATAAACCACTAAGGCTTGTATTGTGTCTTCATTTTGTGAAGGGGAAACTTGAAGCTTGTAGAGGTTAGGAAATCTGACCAAGACCACATTCCTATTAAGTGTCTTAGCAGAGCCCTAAACTGATCCTTAATCAGTCTGACTCCAAGATTGTGTTACCTCCTGTTTTAGAACATTTAGACTCCAGCTCGACCAAGTCAGTCCCAGTAACTACTGTCCCATATAGAGGAAAATACCGAAAAAGACTAAGTAGATGATTCTAAAGACTACAACAAAGAAAGTCTTAGAGGATTCTTTCTTGTCTGTAATGTTTGCAACTATTTATCTGAAAATGTTTGAATCAGGGCTCTATATGGCATCCTTGGATCAGCTGAAGTTTTCCCAAAGGCTTATATGTCTGGTCTCATTTATTCAATCAAATCTGTCATTCAATCAATATTTTTTGAGTAATTTATTGTTTCTGTGGCCCTCAAAGAGCTTATAAATTAGTGAGAAAACAGGTTAAAATTAGGCAGAAATAGGTAAGTGCCTGAGGAAGGCATAGGGTCAGAGTGAGACTGATTTACAGAGTGGGACTGAGAATAGGGAAACATAGCTCATACTATGCAAGTGTTTATATTGTCAGTATCACTTCCAGAATGTAAGATTTTCAAGGGCAAGGACCATGATTTATTAATCTTTGTACCTCCAAGTTGTATTGTTCAAGGATCAGATGTATGTGAATAAAACGGCATTTGAACTGGGACATGAAACTTTAATTTGGGGAAAGGTTATTTTGGATTGAAAAATTAACTGCCCTAAAGAACAAGTACATAAAGTCAAATAGGGTTCCTGGGTGGCTCACTCGGTTAAGCATCTGACTCTTGATTTCAGCTCAGGTCCTGATCTCATGCTTCATGGGATCGAGCCCCATGTCAGGCTCTGCCCCTCCCCTGCTCACTCTCTCTCTCTTTCTCTCAAAACAAATGAATAACTATTTTTTAAGTAAAAAAAACATAACGTCAAATAGCATGTGCAGAAAAATAGCATCTGATGTGACCATAGCAGAGAGTATAGAATGTAGGAGACATAGTAAGACAATAGACAAGGCTAGAAAGTTAGCCTTTGTCCTGTATACAGTGGAAAGCACTAAAAGGGCTCATTTAAACATATGATAAAGACGGTCTATGCTTAGAAAAAATAACTCTGGAAAAAGTATGAAATGTTTTCTGTTACTGAGCTTTTATGAAGATTAAATGAGATAACACATAACAGATGTTTAGAAAAGTGCCTGGCACGTGGAAAGTACTCAATAACTTTACCTATAATCATCATCATTGTTTCTGTTGGTATTGTAGAAAGTAATAACATTTCATATATGGGGAAGGGTTTACCATCTGGACATTTAGAGATAAGAAGATAGGATGTCTAGATGAGCACACCAAGTACGCAGATATACAAAGGGAGAATAGTAGAGCCCTCGTGATCCCGTGAAAGGTCTCCACGAAGACAGGCATGTGCCTTTTCCTGGTCCTGTGGGGTCCATTACCTTCCAGGCCTGCAGTATGCTTGCCACATCTGTGGTTTACAGCAACTCTAGGTGTTTATACATATTGTCCACTTTTCCACATGTTTATGATAGCCTGTTAAAATCTCTGTCTGGTAATTCCAACATCTAGGACATATCTGGCCCTGGATATTTTGACCATGGATCTTACTTTCCTACATTTTTGTATATCTCATTACTTTTTCCTCAATTCAGGAGAATGTGTAAAAAAGAACAAAAAGTGAGGCAAAGCATAGATAAGTCAGCAAAGCACAGTCTAGTGACAGAGGATGATAATCCTGTGATTGAAGGTGATGAGCTCAAAACTTGGTCAGATGGAAGAGTTAAAATCCATCAAGCAATTGTCTATGGTTTCTTTCACTGTCTGTTCATTTCCATCCAGACAACACCGTCCTTACATTTCCACCCAGGAAATCCTGATATCATCAAAAAAGAGAGTCCAAAGCATAAGAAAATTAATGGCCTTTTTTTAAAGCAGTAGTTATGTAGCCATTATAATTGAGGGGAAAATCGATCAATGGCTAGACCAATAAAAATGAATTTGGAAATATCTTCTTGGAGTGTCTCAGAAGACTGATATGCTGGCTGAAAATGGTTGAAATGCTATTTTAGTTAACAGAGTTAACTAAAAACTTAAAGCGACATCAAAGTCCTTTTGAACTGGCTATTAACTAAACATTTTCAGTGAGCAATTAAAATTTAAGTGAAATAGTTCTACTCTTTCTGTTTTTAAATTAATTTTAATTTTTATTTTTGAGAGAGTGCAAGCAGGAGAGAGGCAGGGAGGGGTGGGGGCAGAGGATCTGAATCAGGCTCTGTGCTGATAGCAGCAAGCCTGATACAGGGCTTGAACTCATGAACTGTGAGATCATGACCTGAACTGAAGTCGGTGGCTCAACTGACTGAGCCCCCCAGGTGCTCCTACTCTTTCTGTTTTTATAACAGTTGGGTGCTATTATTCTTGTTCCCATTTCTCCCCCATATTTATTTGCCAGATTCAGAGCTTACCTGATTCTGGGTCTTGCATCAAAGACTAAATTATGACTCATCTCTTATGTTGAACTTTTAAAAAATTTTCATGTATACAATTTGTTGTTATTATGCAACATCCAAATTCTGAACCTATTGTGAGCATGAGGTGGGGGGATCTGCTGTAGAAAATGATTATGGGGGCTTTTTCTGTGAAAAATGATTAGGAGTTTAACTCAAAATCTAGTTCCTAACTACTTATGATCTATATTCACACTGCTGGGAAGGATATTTTACTAGAAAGACAGGCTGGGGCTGACTAAGCTCACATATTTCAACCAGTGAAGAGCTTTAAGCTGGTGAGATATATCCTATTTGAAAAAAGTATGATATAAAAGGATATTTTATTAAGAGGATAAATTGAATTATGTAACTATATACTGTAATCATTTTTTTACTTAAAAGCAACTAATAATATCCAATGAATTTATTAGTTGTTTTTATTAATTGTTACTATATAATGGTCTTAAGTATACTGAAGTAAAATACTTGATATGCTTCTCCAATATTTTCTCTTTCACAAAAACCAAAGTCTGCTCTTTTCTGTGAAATAAGGTTTCTGAGCTTATCACAGATCACTGGTTTGCCCTTATCAGTCTACTATTAGTACATACCATCAGGAAATTTCCCTGATCTGACTTTATTTTGAATGTACATCTTATGTTTACAATCTGACCTTTAGATTAGTCTGACCTTTTTATAGAAAAACTCTCATTAAGACCACAAATTGATTTTCAAATGTTAAAGGTTGTCAGAAAGAACTTTCCTGCACTCAGAGGTCTTTGGGATAGTAGGACAGCTTACCACTACTGTTATCTAAGTGTTCATGTATTACAAACTCTCTCTCTCCCCCTCTCTCTCACACACACATACACACCACTCACACATGCACATATTATTTCCACAGAATCCTAGGACTTTTTTAAACTGGGGAAGTGTTTAGAAATCAACTTTCCAACTTCCTAATTTTTCTGACAGTAAATAGGACCCTAAAATGCTAAGTTGATTTCATTGGCAATATAGATACCAAATTTGTAAAAGCCTGACTTTGTGGTACTCAGATACTTTGTTGATATTATTGACATGATAATATAAAAGATATATTTTTATTAATCTGATTTAACTGACAGAAAACAAAAGAAAAAAGTCAAGACTGAATGACTTTCGTCCTCTTTAGAGTTGGGCAATCCACTAGGATAAGGAAACCGAACTGTTTGATCACCAAGGATCCACATCCCTGTTCTAAATAACCTGTCTTACTTGACCCTCCCACAAAACTCCACCTACACATTGCAGAGTTACAGGAGAAAGCTGACCATTTATTCATTCAAAGGAGAGAGGAAGACCCATAGTGCAAGCTGTATGCCTAGAACCCTTGGTCTGTAGCTGCCACTCAGAGCTCGTGTGGATCTAGCATTCTCACCATGTTTCTCCAGCCTCAGGGTAGACAGGAGTCCAACCCACCTACGCCCACCATGCCTCCTGGGATCTTGGGTCTGTCCCTCCAAAGTAGGTAGACATCGGCCTGTCACCACAACACCCTACTGCACTCTGAACAAAGTTAAACTGAATCGGCTGTCACCTCAGGGGAGGCTTTGTCATGAATATTGATTAGTTAAAAGGGCATTTCTGCCATCTGGCTGGCAGATGAAATGTAAAGATCAATACTTCTCATCTTTCAGTTTCAAGGGTCAGAAAGAAAGGTGGTGAGGGAGGAAGGAGGAAGGACTTTTTACCTTATCGAGATGGTTGTAGAAATCAATGTTTGCTGCACAGAGATACCTGCCAAGCAGTGTGGCATGAGTGGTAAATATTGTAGCGATAGGAAGCTTCCGAGCTCGAGAAAGGATCAGTCCAGTTCCTGCCTGCCATTCGTGGAATTGGGCAATGACATGTTTCCCATCTGCATGATCCGTCACCTACATCAGAGAAGAAGCATTTAAAACAGTTGGTAAAGTCTGACCTTGCCCATGACCCACAGCATAAGGAAAGTTACCATACCTGTTAATTTTAGTAAAATTTAAAGAGAGTTAAACATGATGTGTACAGATTTAGCAAGCAGAATTGTTTTATAGGGTTTAGCTGCATGTTCATAAAACCCATTTATTTTTATGGTATAATCCTTCCTTGCAGTAATGGATCAGATTTATTTTTTGTATCTACAGAGGGGCCTCATAGAACAAATGCACAGGAGGCACTCAATAAATATTCATTGAATGGATGAATGAATAATAGCAATAATATTCTTGAAGATCTCGCTGAGCAGCTGAATCAGTTGGGACTACCCTCTTACAAGCTTCTTTTGAAGCAAACAATAAATGACTTCATGTTTTAACTCCATCTTATTTGGATTTTCTGTTATTTGCACCCAAAAGCATTTTAACTGACATATTATTTTAAGAATATGGAACTGGGCAGAAGGGGACTAATAACTTGTTTAGAAGCAAATCCTAATTTAGTAAGACCCTGAGAACATAGGTCTAATCCCAGTCTAGATCTAAAACTAGGGAGGTGTTAGTTTCTTTGCCTTAAACTTACCTTGTTTCACCCTTTACATTCTACTTTTAATATTTACATCCCACTGCCATTATGACTGCCTACTTCCTCCATGAGGGAGTAGAATTGATAACGCAAAACATGTGCATTCAAGAAAACTGAGCAGAGAATTGGGAAGCCGAAAGTTTACCCAAGGAGGCAGTTCTCATATTTAGAGAACATCAGCATCACCTGGAAGGCTGGTTAATCATGGATATCTGGGTCCCATCGCCAGGTAATCTGATTCAATAATTCCGGGCTGGAGGCAAGAGCTCTCATGTCTTACATGTTTGCAGGTGATGCTGCTGGTGGCCCATGGAAATACTCTTTGAGAACCACTGACTTAGGCTAGGACCTTTGTATTTCAGAGTACCTGCTCTTCAAAATTTCCTCACAGTTATTAGCAGTTGCACAGATTGGTAGCATCCAAGAGGTGACTGCAGAAACAGGGCTTGCCCAGCAGCCTGGGATTTTTGTCAATGTCTTTATTTACCCTTTGAATCAAAGAAAATTTCTGTTTCTGAAACGGCTTTATTTTAGAGAATATTGGGGCTTTATTTTCTTGCTTCTCTCCTCTCCAGTTCTCTTTAACAGAAAGGAAGAGGGCAGACACACACACACACACACACACACACACACACACACACGGAAGCTGACCTCAGTCCTGGGGGGCAGTGGCTCAGGGAGGCAGTTTTCAGAGGAAGAGTTGGTTCCACCAACTGATGATAACACAAAACTGCTTACTGTCATTAAGCCAGATCTTGTCAGTACCCTCACCCTGTTCTCCTAATTCTGTCACCAACACAAGCAATGGGACTGCCCCTTCACCTTCCCCTTAACTTCAAGGCAACCTTTTTGTGGCTATTGGAATATGACTTCATCGGTAAGAAAGACTGGTCAAGGGGACACACTGCCAAGCATGCAGTTCTGTGATTTGTCCTTAGACTACACCCCCCCTTTGCTAGGGATGTTCTTCCTTCACCATCTGATTTTTAAGTTAGGCATAATCATTTTGAGTTAATGCAAGGAATGCAAAAAAAAAATCCTCCTGCCATGCTTTGAGAACTTAAGAAAGTGCAGGCTTGGCTTGTTTCACAGGAATTGATTTCTAAGGCTCTTGGTTTTTTATTTTTTAATTTTTTTTCATTTGGGGGATATTGCACTACTGTGGACTCCTTAGCACCTGCTGAGATCACTTCAGCCCTTAGAAAATGATGAAAATATCTAAAAGCCACTGCAACTGCACAAGTACTCGTGCATAAACAAAACCAAATATTTCAAGCTACTTTCTACTCCCATAAGTCTAGAATTCATGTACATAGTGCATGATCATCAACCATCCCAAAGGCTAGTATCTAGTTAGAGGAAAGCTAACATTTTCTCAGATTCTTTTGAAATGTATTAGGACAATCATGATGGCATCATTGCATTTAGCCTAATCTCAAAATCATGGGATCATTGCTGGGCACAGACCACAATCATGTTCCTCCTGTTGTATGACTATATGATAAACTATACCTCTTTTAAGAACCAGGCGGTTAAAGATCCGAATATTAGCATATCGTTGGCTTCTCGGTCATGATAAGGGATGCCGACACTGCATGCTTCCCAGAGATCTCCCTTCCACCTGTCCAGGTTCCAAGCCGAAGAGCCTATGTCAAATAGCACCACGTAAGGACTCCCTTCTATCAGCCACCTTCCAAAGTACACCTGCCATATAAGGAACACATGGGCTTGCAGTAATAACAGGCAATGCAAGGGAGAAAAAGGTATTTATGCTTAGAGTATGTACACTTTATTTAGAACTCAACAGCAGATGATCCAAGCTGTATAGGAAGCTGTAGTGGTGACCCAAAGCATCTGATATTTGAGCCTGAAGATGGAATGGGCTTGCATCCATTCATCTAGAACCTCCAAGTTCTTGCTCTTCATTAAATGTGGTCATTTAAAAACCAAGTATCTAGATCATGTGATCTTTGTCCATCTGTTTCTGATTACCCTCCTGTGACCTTGAGTTCATGGTTTTAGGATTTAATATCATGGTCTATGTTTTTATGATAGAGTCATAAGATGAACTGGTCTGTATCTTTAACTTGTAGTGGGATATAGTGTCTATGGTGTCACTTATTTCCCTATATGCAACAGAACTTGTAATAATAGGCCCTGCTAGAAAAATGTGTTTCTGTGGACAAATGTATATGATTTCTTTCATTCCTTCTATCAAAAAAAAAGAAAAAAAAGGTGACACAAAGTGTTTCCCAATAGGTTGCTGCCAGATGTCTTAACTAAATATATTGCCCAAGATACTTTATCTCTTTAATCTAGCAGCTCAAAGTCTAATCCTATTACATTCTTCAAATTGAAGTCCTTTATTCCTATTTTATTTTGTACAAGTTTTAATGTATTAGCTCTCATTTTTTTTCCAATTGTAATTATATAATCACTGTATATGTAAGTTTTAACTTTCTTTTTGGCCTCTATTTTTTCTACAGTAATTTACACATTCTTTTGTCTTGAGTTTTATTTTATGTTTATTCTCCTATTTCATGGTATGTAACTCCATACATCACTTCAAGCGCTTCTTGGAAATTGGTGAAAACTAAGAGCCTCTCGTTGGGTAAACTGAATGTGTCCACATGTTTAAATATTGACCCTTGTGACTCCACCCAACGCTGAATTTGGAGAGCTTGAAAGCCCATTTGATCATCATTCTGTTGCACAGGACTCAGGAATGCATGGTGATTTCTCTCCCATCTAGCCTTGGACAACTGTGAAAGACCCCCATTATCTGTCGGTTGCTCCCATTGTGATTAGCATTTATCATGGCATTTCTCCCTTTTCAGACTGAGTTTTCCTGAGCCCCAAACAACTTTTGAATAGTTTTCTCTTTGGCACATTCATTGATTTATGTATTCATTCAATGACTAGTGCCTAATATGTGACATATGATACAGTGAGCTAGGGTCATAGAGAAGTGTTGATACTAGAGAATGTAAGCTAGCTTGTATTGGCTTCCAGTGACTTCTTGGCTATAACAGAAACATCCGTACACCAGAAATACATTTAGAACCTTGAGATCAATCAGTCCATTATGCTTTTCATCTCCCTCTTCTTTCACAAGAGCTTTAAATGCAAACCCCTTCCAGAGTCTTATTATTTCACCCCAATAGTACAACAGGCATCCCTCTCTCATTTTCCTATGTTCTCTATGCTACACTCACTGATATATTTCCCCGGTGCTCTGTGGGAACTCAAGTTCCCTTCATTTAAATCTTCTGCATCTTAAGCCTTGCATATAACTTGTAGATGCTGCTACCCACATGGACATCTCAATGAGGGCTTCTCATTTTTCCACCCCCAGAAACTATATTCCTGGGATGAGTGTGAAGGAAGTTTGGATTTTTTTCATTACACTGAAATTTTATTATTTGTGTATAAAGACATCTTTGAAATTTATGGTATTCAAACATACTACCTTTCCTTGTTCTATTAATCATCTGGTTATTTTTCCATCTTTTTCTGGGCAATTTCAAAATCCAAGATTTTATCTTACACATTTACCTCATAGTTATCTGACTTTATTAACTTCAAAGAGCTTCATGTCCATGGCATTTCAGCCACCCAAGCTCATGGCTGCATCGTTATCCTTGTCAAAACCCAAACTATTCCTCCTCTGGTATAATAATAATAATGGAATTATTACTTGCCCACAATGTCTATACCTGCACTTCTCTCACTCTGTTTCTCCCAGTGTGTATGTTCTTTTTTTTTTTTTCCTCTTCAAGACCTCCAGTTCCTGGAACCTTCCATTTTTTCCTATATCACTGCCTCCTTTCTGACTTTGCTTCCTTTTCCTATCCATTTTAGATATAACTGTCCATCAATTTCAACCGTTAATTTAGTCAATTGCTTAATTACCTCCAGGACTTGTGCCACCTCATCCCATTGCTGAAATTAAACATCACTGAATCCCCAATTATTCAACTTCCTGCACTTACTTACCCTGAGGCTACTGGTTGCTGGAGAAAGTCACAGTAATGTATATTTGTGCCGCTAAAAAGTTATGAGTATACCTCAAGGTGTCCAGAAATTCTTTCATCTTCCTTTTTCAGATCTTTTTCCTCAAATGATCTTATTTTAACACTTTCCTCCTAACTCTTACAAGATGACCTTCAACTCCTACTTCAGCAAGATCATCAAAAATGAGACCATCCTGCTTTTTGATCAACTTATCTCTATTTGCATTCATCCTTTATTTTCTGTTTGAGTCAAAGGGGGAAAATAATCCTCTCGATAGTGCTTTGGATTGTGTTCCCTCTCCAATTCTCAGTGATCTTACTCTCTTAGATTGTCCATTTCTTATGAATTTTCAACTTCTTCCTGTCTACTAGGTGTTTCCTTTTGGCATATAAATATGATCAGGTCTCACATTTAATAAAACACTAATTCTCAAAACAATGCCATTTGCAAACTACTTAATTATCCTTTTTTCTCATAGAAAACTCTCATTGACACAGCTTCTGTACCCTTTTCCTCCCAATTCAGTCATTCCTCAACCCACTGCAATCTGCTTTAACCCTCTTCTCTCCTGAAGCTATATTTCACAAGATTACCATGAAAGACCTGAATGTTGCCAAACCCAATTTACCCTGGTTTAATCTTTCATTGACTTAATCCCTTCTTCATACTTGAAACTTACTCCTCACTTGTTTTGACCTATTCTGTTACGATAGCAACAGATTACCACAAACCTAGTGGCTTAAAGCAACACAAATTTATGACCTTACATGTTTGGAGTCAGTAATCTGAAACAGGTCTTGTGAGTTAAAATCCACACATTGGCAGAGTCGCAGTCAATCTGTAGTCTCTAGGGGAGTCTGTTTTCTGGCCTTTTCCAGCATCTAGAGGCTACTGCATCCCTTGGCATGTGGCCTTTTCCTCCATCTTCAAAACTTATTAGGCCAACCTCTCCTTCCACTGGCACATCTTCATTCTGATTCTGACTCTACTGACTCTCTTTTAAAAGGACCCCTGTGATTACATTGGGCCCACCTCAATAATCCAAGGTAATCTCCCCACCTCGGGCCCCAAATATACAAAATCCTTTTGCTATATAAGGTATCATATTTTCAGGTTCTGAGGATTAGGACTTGTACATCCTTGTTTCTGTATCACTAGCTGTGTTTCTACTTTTACAATCTCTGAGTTGTGGGGTTTTTTTTGTTTTGTTTTTTAATATAGATGTTCTAACATGTTGACACTCCCCTCAAGGTTTGGCTCAAAACATCTGCTTTTGGTCTATAAACTTCTACTGAATAATATTATCAACAGCCATAATGTGAACTACAATTTAAACACAAATAACTTTCTCCCAAACATCTCTATCCTATACTTTTTGTTGAGCTCCAAATCTATAACCCTACTGGACATTTCTTGATGGTTTTCACAAAGTGCCTCAAATGTAACCTATTTACACTTAAATTGATCATCTTTCTCACAAACCCAGTCCTTTTCCCTAAGGAGATAGTCTTCTCTTGTGAGGTCATGTGAATGGTGGTTTGTTCTCGCATAACAGTTTTACTAGGTCTTGCTGGGTGAAGTGTCAGTCGGTGTCCCTTACCTGGCAGCCATGTTTATTCATTGTATCCACTGCTCTTCTGATAGGATCATTTATAGGTTCACACCGTTCCACCTGAGTCTTCATATTATGCTCAAAATAGGGGCCAATCAGAAAATAATTGTCTCCCCATTCATCTGCTGTGGTTTTGGCCTTCGTCTGAATCACAGTATAGATGCCACCAACTGTTGAAAAGGAACGGTTCTGTTTATCATTCAGGTTAGTATTTCATTTTAAGTGATGAAGGCATGGAAATGAGTCCTTGTTTTTAAGTTAGCATTTAAGATTTATCAAGCACAAGAGTTTATTTAACTTTCTAAAAGAAAGTTTTATTTATTTATTTAAAAATATAATTTATTGTCAAATTGGATTCCATACAACACTCAGTGCTCATCCCAACAAGTGCCCTCCTCCATGCCCATCACCCACTTTCCCCTCTCCCCCCATGCCCCGTCAACCCTCAGTTTATTCTCAGTCCTTGAGTCTCATGGTTTGGCTCCCTCCCTCTCTGTAATTTTTTTCCCCCTTAAAAGAAAATTTTTAAAGGACACCAACAAATAGTTACTATTTGGTTCAATTCAATGCATATTTTAAAGCCTTTTCTGGGTGCATGTCAGAGAGCAGCAGGTTGGCAGCAGCAGAGAATTACAAACATTTGAAGGAAATCTGAGGAGATGATTGGAATAGAGGATAAAGCTCTATCCACACTGAAGGGTCAAAGTTGGTTCCCATAGCCATTGTCATGACACACACCCTCAGCAACAGTTTTCACCTTTTACTCTTGCAGTGGTCCAAGAGGCCAGAGTATGTCCATGTAACAGCCATTGCTGAAATGATGACCATGTCTCTCAAGATAAAGAACCACTTACCTTCAAAAGTAACCAGCAAGGTACCTTTTGGTAAGAGAAAAGAGCTGATAGATTTTGAGGTGGGATGCTTGGCCCAAACCTCATGTCGAACCCAATGACACAAATTTTCACATGGTATTTCATTTTTCCCCTCTGGCACTGATGTCATGACTACTAAGACACAGGGCCAAAAAAATATGTACACTCTTGGGAAATATGCACACTCTTGGATCCAGCATGTCTACATTGTTCTGGGAAATAAGAAGAGTGCCAAATGATGTCTATTAAGATATTTATTGAAGCATTACTGTGGCAAAAAAATTGGCAACAACTTAAATTGAACTAGTTAATTCAACTTGTCTAAGGCTCAATTAGCTCTTCTGTTCAGTGGGGATAAAATATTACTTAGCTTGGGGGCAGAAGGCAGGTTGTAGCAGAAGTATCCCAAACTAGGGCTCATTTGAGTAAATACTGAAAAGGGTGAAGAAATTAGGCAAGCAGCTATCATGGGGAAGAACTTTTTAAGCAGAGAGAAGAGTTACACCCAAGGCCCTAAATTGACAGCACAGCGTGCAAGGGGAGAGTAACAGGATGCAAAAGGAAAGGTTTGAGAGGCAGGTAGGTAGGAGGAATAGGGAGGACCAAGGAGAAGACGACCTTCGTAAACTCAGGCAGGATATCTGGTGCTGGCTGTAAGCAATCATGTTGTATGAGAATATGAAAACAGTCTGAACCAACTTCTTGAATAATTCTTTGTCCATGAGCTATAGGTGAGGAAACAACTCAAGAAATGCCGTGAGAAATCACAAAGCTAACACAGATCCTGGCACCAATCTTCAGCTCTATTTCCTGGAGCAACTTTATTACTTGTATATTAAAAAGAGAGATTCCTATTTTTCATCTCAGGTTTTCATAAGTTATTTCAATTCATCAGGACAGAGCGTTCGATAGCAATTGCATCTCTTAAATTGTCTCGGTAATTTAGGCTTTAAATAATAAATCTTACCAGTAGTCACAATCTATGGCCAAAAGGTAGAATTACCATCTGCAAATTTTTCTTTACACCTGAACCTCAAAATATACTTTTGGTTAAATTATTTTTAAGAGGTGAGACACATAATACAAATGTTCGTACTATTATATGAGACCAACAGGATTCATTAATTCACAAAAGAGAAGAGTTAATATAATTTCCCAAATGTAAATATTATATGCAAGTAATTTTCATATGAGTCTACATAAACTTATTGTCTTTAAGAACTTCATCTCTAAGAAAAGACTTTATGACTATAGAAAATTTAGAGAAATTTGAAACTAACTTGAACAGAGAATGGTAAGGACATTATCAATCACATTTCAGATGTCAGGTGATGAGAATAGCATGGAACACATGAAGACAACCTGTAAACCTTGCCATCAGAGACTTCTAGACTGGACCAGGACCAACGAGATTCACTTACCATCAACAATGAATCTGAGATGACATACATTGAGGCCAGCACCAAATATGCCTAAATATTTCTCCAAATTCCAGAAAATTTTATGAACTGTTAAAACCATTTCTTGAGGAAAACAAATTTAGACAAATAATTTGCAAGAGTAGCTAAAACTTTTTTCTTTAAAGAGTCACATCATAGCAATGTACTTATATATAAGCTTTATTCACACTTGCTATCCATAAAAAGACAATCTTCAAATAATTTCTTCTGTAGACTTATTTCCTTCATCTTTATCTTATCAGGGGCTATGTTATAGGATTCTGATGGCACACATTTATTAATGCCTTACTCACATCTCTACTCTTGAAAATTCTCTTTTATGTGCAACTATGTATCTTGCCCAGAGATCTTAGGACATCCTTGTTTGTTAGATTATGTGTTTCAAGTTCAAATACACTTGGGTAAATGCAAATACATTTTTATTTGCCAAAGTACAAAAAGGAGAAGAGAAAATCTTTACTAAAAAAAAAAAAAAGAATGATTAGATGTGGGAATTGAAATGCAAAATTAAACATTGCTAATTAATTTGCTACTTCTTTTTCCCATTTCAACTTTGATGGGGATAGTCCCCAAATGGCATTAGACTGTCATAAATACTATGGATATGCTGTTTCAGTCTATCAGGAATAAAAACATAAAATTTAAAAAAAGGCAATCCTGTATTGGTTGGGGCCTAATTTAAAATGAATCTTTCCCCCTTGACTTCTTCCTGTGCGTCTATTCATGGGGAGGTCACCTCACCACTATTTCATATATTCAAGCTCCGTTTTAGCCTCTCGCTGTCCTCCTCATATTTAGATGCCAACTAATTTCCTTCAGCTTTTTCTTTGTCTAAATGCCACACGTTACCCCAAATTCCTCTCCTGGCATGCTAACCACAGGAGAATGTGATGGCATAGAAATAGGATCATTCCTATTTTCAAATTTGGAGCATAAACCAGACATTCCCCAACACATATTTTTTATTGAATTATTGTTTTGCCACAGCATAGGTCACTGAATTTGGATTCACCCTTCACTTTCAAACATGTACTTTGTATTTCATTGATCTATATTTTCCTGAAACAACATGGGAGCTATCTTTAGTGTGAGGGCAAAGTATCAGGCCTTTCATAAGAAAGAAAAGATGAGATCCCATGGCATATGCCATGGAGATAGTTAAAACCCCAAATTTTCATCTATAAACACTGCTTATATTGCTAAAACCAAGATTCCAAAGCAGTATGGAATATGGACACCAGCCAAATAAGGTGCTGTCTCTATATAATAAGTTATATGTTATTATGCTAAATATATTATAGACAACAAGGATATATATGTTTTATATAATAAGGAGGTATAGTTGACCCTTGAACAATGTGGTGGTTAGGGCTGCCAACCCCTCACATAGTCAAAAATCCACATATAACTTTTGACTCCCCAAAAACTTAACTGCTAATAGCCTACTGTTGACCTGAAACCTTACTGATAATATAAACAATCGATTAACACATATTTTGCATGTTATATGTATTTTATATTATCTTATTACAATAAAACAAGCTACAGAAAAGAAAATTTTTATTTTAAAAATGAAAATGTTTATTTAAAATTGTTTATTTAAAAAATCATACGGTAGAAAAAATACATTTACAGTGATGTACTGTATTATTGAAAAAACTCTGCATGTAAGTGGATCCACATACTTCAAAATGTTCAAGGGTCCACTGTATTTTATATATTGGGAGAATCTTCACTATTTTTAATTGCTTAAAGTTTACAGAATTTGGAAGTTATATGACTTCTGTATGCATAGCTACTAACCTGACCCTCCTGTTCCAAGATACAGTTGCAGAGCAGGGGAAGTCATTATACAGTTAGACATCATTCTTTGGGCAGCAGGTCTGATGGGAAAGAGTTACTGGTGACAATTGTCAACAAATGGTTATGTGTCCAGAGCTTTGCTGGCCTGTGGTTTAAATTAAAGCATATGCAATTTGGGGCAAAGGAGGACAATACACTCAAAGCAAGACTTTAGACACTCCCCACCCTGAATATTCCACAATGATAACTCCAAATGTTTTATACAGGAGGGCTCAGACATGGTAATCTGGATGAAAAGGATGTGAGGAGACTAGTGCTCATCTTGAAGCTATGTGTGTGTCAAGCACAGTTTTTGCATAGATTGTGTTCCATGTGGTGGGGCTTGGGATGCCACTGACACAGCCACTGCATATCCACACTGGGGGGCAAAGGCACCTCAACCCTAATTACTGTAACCCTGATCCATATCTTTCCCTTTCCCCTCTCTGCTTTTGCATTTAAAAATAGAATCATGGAATTGCTCAAAGTGAAAGGCAGTATGAAAATGAATGATCCAACTTCCTCATATTATGAATAAATTTTATGAAGAAATAAGAATAAGCTAACACCTACAGAGCATTTATTAAATGCTAGGCACTGTTCTAAGTGATTTTCAATTGGTATTTCTTCTCATTTGCACAACACCATTATAGGTAGGTGCTATCATTATCTTTATTTTTAAATAGAGAATCTGAGGCACAAAGAGGCTATGAGACTGATCCAACGTCACACAGGTAATGATGGAGTTGGGATTCCAATCCAGGAAGTCTGACTCCAGAGCCCACAGGCTGTAGACAGCAAGATTGTAAGAAACTGTGTGGAACAACATATTGATGGATTTTTAAAAGTGATGGGTGGGAGGGACAGAGGAAGAAAATGACCAATATCACAAAAAGATAAATATCTAAGACTTGGGAAAAGTGGAATCCTTTCTATTCTGCCTTAGAGAAAATCCATTTGGAAAACAATACTTAGAGGAAACAGCTTTTTTATTTTGTCTCTTGACGCTTTGGGTTAACAAAAAGGAACTCAGGGTTTAGGGAACTTTAGAGCAGTGGTCCTCACATCAGTCATTAAGGCTTTTGGAAATCTGATGAAAGCATTCAGTACTCTTCTCCAAGAGGACTTATACATTCCATTTTCAGATACAGTTTTAAAGGTTTACAAACTCCTTGTGGTCCTCTTTTATCAGGGTCCCACCTTCCAAACTCCTGCCTTAGAAGAGCAGACTTGCAGTTACAATCAGTTTTTACCACACCGTTTTGACTGTAGGTTTCTGAGTTTCTCCCTATGCCTTTCACACCATGTGACCTAGAGCGTTGATGCCCAGTTTGAGAAGGGAGAAAGCAGAGTATTAAATGTGTTATGTTACATACTGGCCTAGGACTAAAATGTATTGATTTTAGTAAATTTTTAAGAAGAAGCATTCATTTAGCGACTATATTTCAGAAGTGCTCACATGTATTAAATTAGCAACATTATTTGTGACAATATTTATTTAAGTCTTTTTAATGATCTTAAATATTCTCAACATAATAATTGGTCCATAATCTACCATGATTTGCGCAGGTCTTTGCAGAAGAAATGATTGTAGTGAGGCCTGCCTGAACAAAGGAGAAAGTAAACCATTTTGTTTCTTACATCTGGGCAAATCTCTCTATCCTAGACCACATCACAGTCTTTAACTTGTCTGTTACTTTCCTGCTATCCTCTCACCCAACTAGTAATAGCACTTTTTCAACAACACACCTGACTACTTAGTACTTTCTGCTGTTTAGAACTTCAGTGGCTTCTCACCATTCACGCATTGGAGGTAGAATTTTTAAGGCTATTAAGTAACCCTAAACTTCATGAACTGCCCCCTGCTGGTATCTCCCATCTGCCCTCACATTCCACTCCTTTCCCCTCTCTGAGCTACTCTCAGATCTTTGAACAGAGTACACTTTCTCACCTCTGCATCTTGGCACATACAGTTCCCTCATCCTTCTTTATCCTTCCTCCATCACCATTACCCAATGGCTATTCATCCTTCAGGTGTCAGCTCAACTGTGTCTTTCTCACACAGGTTCCCCCCGCCCAACCCCAATCCAGGTAGAAACCTCCCTTCCCTTGCCCCCAACATATAGTCTAAGAGCCACTGTTCTCTTATTCTTATTGTCATCACATTTGACTACACTTGCATGTTCAATGTCTATCTTCCTGCAGGTTTGTAAGTACTGGAAGACTGGGAATCAATTCTGTATTGTTAAACTCTATCTCCTTCATTTCCCCGTGCCTGACATCTAATAAACACTTGATGAATCTTTATGAATAATAAATGAAGAGCAATGATAAATGGATAAATGAATAAAAGCAATGAATGTCAAGGGCAATATGAACAAGGGGAAAGTGTTATTTTGAAGTCTGAGAATTAACATCCAATAATTTAACTGTGACTCTCTCACTTGTTATATTTTACACATATTCATTGTTCATTGGCAAAATTCTGGCAGAGAGGGATTTTTTCCCTCTAATAAATCTTTTGTTTTCTTGGATGTAAATAGATTTCCTTGCTTGCCACAAAACATTGTGAGATACCAGGAGCGTATGACATTAACTTCATTCATGAATAAATGGATATTCAGGTAATTTAAAGGATGTTTTTTCAAAGTCTTAGAAATCTATGTCCCTTGACCATAAGTCCTGTGTTCTTTCATCTATAGGACATTTCCTTAGGCAATGGTTTTTTCATTCTTGTGTGGTAGTAAAAAGAGAAATGAGCTTAAAGAAGACCTAAATGCTAGTCCCAACCCTGCCATTTGCTTAATCATTTAATGCCTTAGATACCCATTTCATCTTTGAAATAGAGAAGTTGGATCATTGATCTCTAAGATGCCTCATATCACTGCCATGAGCTACACGGAAGTAAAAGTTCAAAGTAAATTTAAAGGAAACCTACATATATAATATCAGTGTATTGCCAAGGATTAACACAACAACTGTCCATTTATATAAAAATTTCTAAAAAATTAGGCTGTAATAAATATTAAAATAAAGATATGATGGAGATGATGTCAATGTTGGTAAATCACATTGTGGTTCCCTTTTCCACCAAAAACTTTTTTTTCTTTCCTTTGCATGGGAAACAAAAGAAAACGGGTTTCAAGGAAACTTAGGGCTAAAAACAAAATGTATCTATTCCTTCATTCAAAAGAAAAAAAAATCCATTGAGCATTTTCTGTGTACCGGTACCATTCTAGGTCCTGAGATCAGCACACACGTCACCAAGATGTAAGGGATAACAGTTTTCACCAGTGTGTTCCCAGCGCCAGGAAACAATGCTCCATTAATGTTTGCTAAGTGGAGAGAAAAGAAGGAAAGAAGCAAGAAGAGGGGGCTCTGCTCAGGTGCTAGAACTCACACAGGGGTCTTCTGAACTGATTCCTGGTGCTAAAGAATCCCCCCAATTTTTCCAACAAGAAATATCCTTGAGTTCCCACCTACTCTGTAGAGAAAAAAACCTTAATTTCAGGTCATAGCCTAGGATATGTATAATAGAGATGACTCTGTTCCAGGGAACTTTGGGCACATTCAAACACCTTGTGAGTGGAAAAAGAACATTAGAAAAAGCTCTTCATAAAACACTTTTCCATAATAAGATTTCTGTCCTCTTTGCCTCCATCTCATTAAACTACAGAGAGGAAGAATGTACTTTGTTCTCTCACATTCATTCTTGCATTTCTACATAAGCAGAATTGATTTTTTATTTTTATTTTATGAATTTTATGAATGTACACACATGAGAACTTTGAACACTTAGCATAAGGTGAAAATAAGAACATATGTCAAATATAATTCCTCTAAGTTTGAAATACTCTCATTCTTCTTAATAGGAGCTCAATATAATACATTCTGAGCAGCTTCTAAGTTAAAACTTTAACTATAAGCTGATCTTGAGTTATTAGAAACATTATTAAGTATTTCACACAATCTTTAGCAGTGCATTAAAGTGCTTGGCATTAAAGTTTGCAATTGGTCCTGATCACATATGGTTTTCCTTAAAATAAAATACTTGTTTATGCTTTTTTCTTGAGAGAAATCATAAAACCAAAAAAGTAAATTACTATTATATTATAATATATATAATTATATATATAATATATTATTATTCCTGTTTTGTCATAACATGCATGTCAAATTTAATTTAAATGCACATTCCAACGACTGCTTTCAACTGTCTCCCTTCCACACAGCCCCATCTAAGTTATCATTGTCTGTTGAAATAGACAAGGTTAAATGTAACCTAAACTTATGTTCAGTTTGAATACTTCCCTCACTCACTGTCAGTTCATTCTCACTACAGTCCCCTGTGAAATCCTAATCTGCATTCTTCAACAATCTGCCAAAGAGCCACTTTCTAGGGCAGTACAAACCTTTATTGGTTACTTCCCAAGCGACTTCAAACAGCAGTAAATCCTCCACAGGAAGTTCTTCCACTTCCCACCGAGGAAGCCCGCTCAGGGATGTCACAGATAGAGATCGGCCTCGGAGCATTCTTTCTCTGGTCCTCTGAAACTTTTTTGAATCCCTTTTTCAATAAACTGTGATGCCAGTAGCGGTGTGTCGAGAGACTTGCAGGGTCAGAGCTGGAAGATCTCAGGTTTGGGGAACTTATTATAGGTATAAACCAGTCAAATGAAATCTCATGTGCTTCCCAGAGAACTCAGTTGAAGAAGGAACCCTTCTGTACAGTCTTTCTGGGCAGGTCCAGTGAGGACAGTATCTCCAATCAGTATCAACCTGACCAACTCAATCATACATAAAATCCTCAAGTTCTGGGCTTAGGTAAGCACCCCTTCAGATGGTGGAATCCTCATAGGCTGAGCACGACACAAGTCCCGACCTTTAGTCCTTGTCCTTTTGGCCAAACTCCTAGACTCATTCAGTCATCAATGCTTATTTCATCACTTCCAGAGTGATCCAAGATTAGCAATTCCCGTTATTAGGGTTGCAGACCATTTTAGATTACACATAGAATTCACTGGGACCATTTACAAACTTTCAATCCTTTTAGATTTCCTAAGTATTCTTTGAGTCTTATTTCTAGAGCATTAAAAAAAAATCCTAGTTTTTGTAGTCTACATTTATAATCTAAATTTTGATGTTAGGCATAGATCTTGGTTCCCCCTTCTCCTAATTACTTTTCTCAAAAATTTCCCTATGAAAAAGTATAAATCCCAGGTGGTTTTGAGTACAACATGCAAGGAATGTAACTTTGACTGATCAATGATGATTAAAAAGTAAAAAACTATCTCCAAAAGTTTAATCAGATCACCTCAGGATTGTTTCACTTATTCCCATCCTCAGCTCATTACTCTTTTTGAAATTCCTGGTCCTCAATTCTCATTTGGGGTTTTTGCTTCAAGTACCAGCATTCTCAACAACACATCATCTCCTAATGACCCTTCAAGTAGACTTACGTAACTCTTTTGATCCTATAATTCCTAACAGAAGAACCCCCTTTGCCAATTATTTGCTTTTCTGTGGTGAATGCCATTTTCAAAATTTCTCCTTGAGTCAAGAGGAGTGAAATAAATGGAATCATACAAAATATGTCCATGGGATATATCTTCATCTATCCATGTTATGTGGATGAATCTTCTTCTTTCATGTGTGGCAGGGAGGGAAGGCAAGGAGAGACAGTAATTTATGTAATAAAATTTGGAGAGGAATCAGAAAAAGTTTTCTGCTTTCTGTTTCCTTGAATATTCTCTTCAAAGATTTGTGCTGAAAACACAAATTGAGGGGCACCTGGGTGGCTCAGTGGGTTAAGTATCCGACTCTTGATTTCAGCTCAGGTCATGATCTCATGGTGGTGAAATTGAGCCCCACATCAGGCTCTGTGCTGGGTGTGGAGCCTGCTTAAGATTCTCTCTCTGCCCCCATCGCCCCACAACAAAAAATTTAAAAACATGTTTTTTTAATAAAATAATAAAAACATTAAATGTTGAGCTGGGAGTAGAAAGAGAACAGTTAATCAGACAGAAAGGCAGGTGGAATTTCTCCAAGACGGCAGAAGGTCTCAAAAGTCCTGATCTCTAATTTCAAACTCACACTAACACTTTATCATTCAATGAAAATGAGGTAAGAGGACAATTAGGGAAAAAGGAAGACTTCTGTTTGGTTTGCTTAGTAGGTATTCCAGCAGAGGTCACTAGATACGTTTAGAAAACCACACATTTTGCTTTGACAGCATGTAATCTTCTTGTAAGTCTTTAGGATATTGAAGGCTTGATTAGCCTTTACCTGCATATCCAGAAAGAGTCAATTAATGTATTTATGGAACACCTATTATGTGCTATTATTCTGGAAGCTGAAGGTATTTTAATAAACAGTAAACAAGTCCTTGCTTTCATGTGGACAGATAGGCATCAATCTTGTTAACAACTGAACAATATTATTTCAGGTGTTACTAAGTTTGTGAAGAAGAAAAACTGCAAAGTGATAGTGCTATTCAATAGAAATGAGTGTCTTAGCTGGAGAGTGCTTGGAAGATTGTTCTGCGAAAATGATATTTGAATTGAGACACAAAGGATAAGAAAGAGGCAAAATGTTGAAGATCTGGAGGAAAAGGGAGCCCTAGCACATTGGTGGTGGGAATGTAAAGTGGTGTAGCCACTATGGAAAACAGTATGGAGGTTCTCAAAAGATTTTTTAAAAAAGTACTACAATATGATCAAGCAATTCTGCTTCTAGGTTTTTATCTGAAGGAAATGAAATCACTAACTCAAAAAGATATCAGCATTTTTGTGTTCATTTTACAGCATTATTTGCATTAGTTGAGACTAAAGATGATGTGTTTGTAGGATTTGGAAGTGCATCATATGAATATTTAACTTCTGAAAATTCAATTATATCTTCTAGACAAAAAGAAAACAGAAAGAACAAGAGAAAACAATTTAAATAGCTTGGGAGGATCCATGTGATGAGGAGAGAGGATGCCCCAGATGAGGGGGAACCACATTTCCTACATTTGGTCTTTCCATAGTCTGAGTATCTCATTGGCTGAGTATCTCATGTTACTGAGGTTTGACATACATTTTTCCATTTGTATAATGGCTATAGAATCCAACCTCAGTAAAAATGGCTCCAATTAACTCTATGTAAAAGATAGTAGCAATTTGCAGTAGAGTAATAATAGTGAAAGTAGAGAGAAGTAGGTAGTGGGATATGGCTAACAGTCGGCAGAACGTGGACTTGATTGGGTGTGGAAAAGTAAGGGTAGTTTGGTACCTACCAAAGAAGGCAGATGGTTAGGTAGTGGACTAAAGTAAGAAATATGGGGGGAAGAATAGATTTATTTGAGAAACTAGGTAATGACTTCAATTTTAGAAATGGCAAGTTTGAGATACCAGCCAGATGTAGAAAGTTAGATATTTTTGCCTCCTCAGAACCTCAGACAAGAAGTCTGGGACACAGCTGGTAACTGAAGCCACGGGAGTAGTGAGATCTCAGGAAGAGGGAGTGCAGAGTGGGTAGGGTAGATCCGCCGGGAAGAGTAGGGTACATTGTTCCAGAAAGTTCAACTTTTATGGCAACGACGATGATATGGCGCCCTGAGTTGTACTTGGTACATACAGCACTGCACAAAAGGTACAATTATTTCTCAAAAATGGGGATTTCACACAAAACTTTGGATCTCTATGTTTCATTGAAAACAAAATCTAAACCCATTTTTCCTATTTTTTGACAAAGACAACAATCTGCTAGAGTAAATCTGTCCTTTTAACTGCCATCAGGGTCACCTTAGTCCCATGGGGCTATTTCACTCATTTACCCTGTCACATCTCTAGAAACACAGGAATCTTAACTTCTGATTCACTTTTTTTTCTGTGCATATTTGGAGTTGATGATCAGGCCAAAGAAGGAGGAAGTAATAATTGTTAAATTAACATTGTAATCTAAATGGACAGTGTCCACCCATCATATTCAAGACAATGAGAAGGATTTTTGACTTTGACTGTTGAGATTTTTTTTTAGAGACAGCGTAAACAGAGTCTTACTCAGACACCCAGGACATGTTTTTAGTGTAGACTTTTTGCTTTACTGTGCTGTCTTCTCTGGTTTTATTTTAATCTCTTCTTTAACTGAGTAGAGTATAAAAGATAAAGATATTCAGAAGGGTAGCTTTAGCCCTTTTAAATAAAGAGGTGAAAGAATGAGATTTTGAGCAAGAGAGGAGGCAGAGATATCTCTCTGGAAACAGTCACCCTGAGAAGTTCAGTCACATTTTGTGATGTTTTTGTCAATGAACACCCCTCCTCCATTTTGCAGTAAATTTTCAGTAAAATCAATATGAGCATTTTTTTAAAAATCAGATAAAAAATCAGAATCTGCAGCAAAGGTTTGTGAGGATGGGAGCAAAAGCTGCCAAGAGCAGGAAACAGATGCTGTATATTTACCAGAAGGTTGGTAGAAGAGCAACATAGTGGAATTGTTAAAAATGAGGGCTTTGGAGTTGGGCTCATCTCAGTGAGAAGTGGACTATTTACTAGCCTGTAACATAGGGGTGATAATATTTACTTCTTGACGATGTTGTGAGGATTAGATAAGAGAATGTACACATGTCTCTCCTACAATATCTTCAAAATCCTGCTTCTCAGCGTCCAGAGACTGCAATCTAGATGCATGAAGTTGACTGATGACAGCCCAGCTCAAGCTGCTAATCTCTCCCTCCTGCCCTGGTCTCAACTCAATATTTCTAACCTCCACACCAGTGTCCCTGCATCTATGTAGAGCTTGGAGGAAAGGGAGTTTAATGGCAGCCAACTAATGATCTTCTAACTATGGGCTTACTTTTCTGATAATCTCCACCAATTCAGGATGTAAAATATTGGCAAATATTTTTACATAGTAATTTTATAGTAAACACAGATATGTATACTATGCCAAGGCTCATATATATATATATATATATATATATATACACACATATATGTGTGTGTGTGTGTATAAATGTAAATGTCAAAATGACAAGGGTAACAAATAATGTATGTGGTGATGTTAAATGAACTTCCTTCCCAAACGGTGTCATGGAAATAGTTGATTTAGTAATATTTATTTGTTTGGGTTTTTTTTGATATAATGAAAGAAACTGTAATGGTAGTACGGCCATTGCACTAGATCAGTTTCTGCTGGGCAGAACACCTGTTAGTAATCACCCACTTTCCCTTCCTTGTCAAGGCTCAGAGTAGTTAGGCAAACATACACAACTTGATGAAACCAGCAGTACATGAGACCCCAATTAATTCTTTTACCATCAATGTTCATCAGATGTCTCCTTGAGATCAGATATTTTTTTGATTTAGCCATTTATATCGACCTAACAAATCTCCATTTTGTGTGCAGAAGGCATAAGATCTTGTTCTCATTAAACACAAGTCTTGGATTTGATGGAGTCAGAACAAAAGGAAAAGTCATAATAGTCATAGACATTACCTCGCCCTGTTTATAAACACAATTCCATGGGAAAATCAGATTTTAAAATTTAATGTTAGATTATATTCGCATTTAAAGTTTTTTTGGGGGGGGCGCCTGGGTGGCTCAGTCGGTTCAGCGTCCGACTTCAGCTCAGGTCATGATCTCGCGGTTCGTGAGTTCAAGCCCCGCGTCAGGCTCTGTGCTGATGGCTCAGAGCCTGGAGCCTGTTTCAGAGTCTGTGTCTCCCTCTCTCTCTGACCCTCCCCTGTTCGTGCTCTGTCTTTCTCTGTCTCAAAAATAAATAAACATTAAACAAAAATTAAAAAAAAATAAAGTTTGTTTTTTTTTTTAAATCATATCTTTCACAAGACCAGTAGAGAGTTTCTCAATCACTACACTTGGAAGAGAAGTGTTACTTTATGTAGTTGGCAATTCCACTTGCACTTTGACTAGAAAACAAGTTGTTCTTTTAACACTGAAGTGGCTCCCAAGGAATACTGTAGAGTCATTTTCCTGATAAGTGATTATAAAACTCTTTAGTATTGGGGCACCTGGGTGGCTCAGTTGGTTATGCATCCAACTCTTGATCTCAGCTCGGGCCTTGATCTCAGGGTCATGAGTTCAAGCCCTGTGTTGGACTCCATGGTGGGCATGGAGACTACTTTAAAAAAAATTGGTGTTGATGTAGACTGGAAAGTTAAGAAGAGGAAAGGGGTATAGAAGGGTATTAGAATGCCAAAAGATTTCTTTCTAAACCCATGCACTAGCCTACAGATGGCAAATATGTTCTATTTGTTTTAACAGCTCTTCCTAACACAGTGCAATGATGATAGGTATGCATGGGAGTATATGCTTCATCATTACTGATATCTTAATAATTAAGAGCATGGGTTTGATTATTGGGCTGGTGTGTGTGTGTGTGTGTGTGTGTGTGTGTGAGAGAGAGAGAGAGAGAGAGAGAGAGAGAGAGAGGGATCCCAGGCAATTACTTTAAATGAAGTCAGTGTTTCATCAAACATGTGTATAACCATGTAGTTAAATCCACAAATGATTGAATAAATCAGTGATAAATTAATGAATGGTTGATTAAAGGTAATGCTGTTCTGTTACTTAATAGGTCATGTTAACTTTATTATGGGAAAAGAAATACATTTTCTTTCATATTTTTTTAGAGATGTTACTTAGAAAGATCAGCTTTGCTTGAAGAACCAAAAGTTCATTTCATGAATAAAAACAAACTTTAAAAATGCTTCCTTTTTATGGGCACCTCAGTGGTTCAGTCAGTTGAGTGTCTGGCTTAGGTCATGATCTCATGGTTCTTGGTTCTTAAGTTTGAGCCCTGCCTCGGGCTCACTGCTGTCAGTGCAAAGCTTGCTTCAGATCCTCTAATCCCTCTCTCTCTGTCCCTCCCACCCCCCATCTCAAAAATAAATAAACGTGAAAAAAATAGAAAGCTTCCTTTTTAGAATATGTACTAAATTGGTTTTCCCATTAATCCTGGGAATATGGCCACCTGACAGAGAACACATTTCTCAGCTTTCTGCAGACCAGGTGTAGACATGCAACTAATTTTTTACCAAAGGAAGGTGAACAGGTTGATTTGTGTCCCTGACTTCAGTTTTCCCCCAAATTCCATAATTCATAAAAAATATTTTCTCCGTGAAAATATATCATATAATACCATAATTAGATAAATAGTAGTTCTTATATAAAGGGTAACATATTCCTTAGGGTGAACCAATCAGGAAATACAAAGTAACTGCAGTACCAGCAGGTATCTCTCAGGTAAGTTCAGGAAATTAATAATCAGAATATAAAGCATGCAGTTTCTTTTTTTTTTTTTTTTAGGAATTATTCCATTTATTAGATGAATGTTTTCTGTGTCAGTCTGAGTACTCCCAGAAGCACATGCCAAGACAGAATTAAGTGTGTAAGGATTTTATTAGGTAAAACAAAGGTGAGGGGAAATATGGAGGGATCTGGAGAAGTCAGGGAGGGCAACTTCAACCCTGAGACAGAGAAGAGGAAGATCACTATGCAGTGTATGGCCAACCTCAGAGGAATCTTGTGTCTCCCAAGAAGGTGCTGTGACCAGTGATTGGCTTGGGAGCAGTCCCTGGGAAGCTGGCTTCAGCACAAAGTGTGCAGCATGCAGTTTCTTTTTTCTTTTTCTTTTCTTTTTTTTTTCAGTTTATTTATTTATTTTGAGGAGAGCACGGGAGAGAGAGCAAGCGAGCACAGAAGCACAAGTCGGGGATGGGCAGAGAGAGGGAAAGAGTCCCAAGCAGGCTGTGTCCCTGGGGAGCCCCATGCATGGTGCTCCATGCATGGTGCTCCATCTCAGGAACCCGTGAGATCATGACTTGAGCTGAAATCAAGAGTGAACTGTTTAACCGACTGAGCCAGCCAGGTGCCCCAGCATGTAGTATCTTCTGAAATAACCAAGGTAACCAGGAAGAATTAAAAATTAAAAGCAATCTGTTATCTCATTGGCAATTAGACTAGCAGTTCTTACCTTCAGGGGAGAGATGGGCAAATAGACAGAGACAAGTTAGATTATGCAATTAAAAACAGATGTTGAGGAGCACCTGTCTGGCTCAGTCAGTGGAGTGTACAACTTTTGATCTCAGTGTCATGAGTTTGAGCCCCACATGGGGGACAGAGGTTTTTAAAAAATAAATAAACTTTAAAAAACAACTGATGTTGAGTCCTTAAGTCCTAGACCAAATTAATGTCTGGATTGAAATTCAAAGATACTGTTGTTGTTGTTGTTGTTGTTGTTGTTGTTGTTTTCTGAAAGCATTTATTATCTCAACTTTGCAACTGGCTAAAATTAGGCCTTGATTCAAGAATAGAACATACAGCTTTCACAAGAAGACTTGTGGAAAAATAGAAAAAGACCTTGAAAGTTGTTTTTAAAGTTTATTTAGTTGCACACTATGCAAATCTTAATTAGGAATTTTAAAAACCTAAATACTTTATAAAGCAAAAAGTCTACATGTTTGCAACTAAATGAATTCTACAAAGAAGTTTTGTTTTGTTTTGTTTTGTTTTTAGTTTTTTTTTTTTAGTTTTTGCTCACTACTGGTTCAATATCTGGCACCGTTCATCACACCACAGGAGCTCTGGAGACATACTGAGATATATGTATCAGTCTATGGGATACAATTTTGTCTTAATTTTTGTAGACTATTAGAAACTCACCTTTATCAAAATGCATCATTTAAAATAAAAAATGCTGTCTTCTTCAGGAAGGAACAGGGAAGTTTATAGAATAACAGGAAGAAAAAGTAGTTATCTATCCTAAACACATTTCTTTCTCTTTTGATTTTTTTTTTTTTTTTTTTGAGGACTTCAGAAGATTCTAACGGCTAGGCTTTTACTCTGATAATTATTTGCTAGAATGATATTTTTGGAACTACATCTTCATGGAGAATTGACCTTAAAACTGTCTGAAAGATCAGGTAGAAAGGAATCCATCTCTCCTGGTGCAATGAATTTATTCTCCAGAGTCAGCAAATGACACCGCAATTGGACTAGCGAAAACAAAATTCTCTGAGAAAGACTGCTAACCCAGTGTCCTTACTCTGGATAGCAGAAGACTGAGTGCAAATCAAACAGCATTGACCCAGTTGAGATACGTAATGCTTATCAATCTCTGGAGGGCTTCCCTAACTAGGATTTAATGAAGAAAACAGGGTTAGGTAAGAATGAGTGAATTCACATTATGCCATTAATAATATGAACAATTTTTAAACACTTAACTGAAGCCTAATCTATACAGCAAAAACAAATGATAATTTTGTTATTAGTTTCTAGTTTCTTCCTTGCAAGAAACGCTGAAACCCTTAGGTAGTTGTGGCTGGTAGAAAAGTCATTCTTCTCATTATTTCTAGATCTTCTTTTGAGATACCTGGGTTTTACTGATGCTTTCCCTAAAGTTTCTTATCAATTACTCTCATGATACTGTCTACTGGGGATCATTACGTCTCTCAAGAGCCTGTTTCTCTCTGCTGCCTCTGTTGCTACCATGGTCCAAGTCACCCTCAGTTATAACCTGTTAACTTCTTATTCCTCCCACCTACACCCCCCCCCCCACACACACACACATCACATCAGCTCTTCTTCCTGTAGCATACACACACAATCTACTTTCTACGCAGCAACTAGAGTGATCATTTTAATAGGAAAATTGCAACATCTCATCTAATTCTAATGTACTAGGATAATCCACCACCACCAAAACAACCACCACCCCTTTAAACCTTCATTCCACCACGCAAAAACATCAATTCATTCAGATTCTGCTGGGGGTTCAGGTAATTTCATATTGGGAAGAACAGATATTGTTACAATGTTGTCTTCTCACCCAGGAATATAAAATATCTCTGTGTTCAAGTCTTTTCATTGGTAAATTTTGTAACATAAAATTATTCCATTATAATTTATAATAGTAATTTTATAATTTTTATATGAGATTTTACTTTTATTTTGCTTTTCTTGTTTAATTTATTCATATGTATTTTAAAGCCTTTATCATTAGTGTGACATGTGAGAGGAGGTTTTTTTTCACTTCCATTTTGAATTTTTCTAGTATAAAAGAAAGCCATCAGTGTTTATATAGTTAGTTTGTATCTGCCATCCTATTCAATTGTCATATTAGCACTGATAGGTTTTTAAATGCTGCTTCTTGGATTGTTTAGGTAGGCAGTCATCTAAAACAGTAATTCCTTCCCAGTATCTATAACCCATTTCATTTTTGTTTGGTTGCAATAGCTGGAATATGCCAAACATTGCCAAATAACAATGACAAACATCTATAATGTTTTACTGACTTTAATGACACTACTTTTAGTATTTCAATATAGTATTTGCTATTGACCTGTAAAATATAGCCTTTTTCATGTTGAGTAGGTTTACTTAATTTTCTCTTATTTTTACTGTATCAATTCTGCTTCTTTTATTCAATTTGTTAATTTCAGATACAGCGTTTTATTTTAAAGAATTTCCTGGGTTGTGTTTAACATCGATCTTCCAGAGCCACCTGGGTGGCTCAGTTGGTTAAGCAACGGGCTCTTGATTTCGGGTCAGGTCATGATCTCACCAAGGTGAAATTCAGCCCCACATGGAGCTCTGCAACGGCAGCATGGAGCCTGCTTTGGATTCTCTCTCTCTCTCTCTCTCTCTCTCTCTCTCTCTCTCTCTGCCCTTCCCCTGCTAGCACATGCGCACTCTCTCAAAATAAAATAAATAAGACTTAGGAAAAAAAAGAAAAAGAGATTCTTTCTTGCCAGACTCCAGCTCCAGTAGGTCCAGGGGTTCCCGAAGGATGAATGGTGTCCACGAAAATAACAAATGGACACAGACAACAGCAGTGTGTTAGACTGGCTGCTTTATTATGGCAAACGTGGCATTATGTTTGTTAGCAATTTCCTTGTAGCGTGTGTCATCTATGTTTCTCGGCATTACCTAATTCTAAAAATGTTCCTTTGTGTAATCACCCATTAAGGAACTTCATGGTTATTTCTTTGTAACATTCCCTCCTGCCCTTTGTTTATTGATTAATTTCCTCATATTATTTTCATTATGTATCTACATTTATTTATAGTTTATAAGGCATTTGCTTTGCTATTTTCATGAAAGGTCATCTAGCTCTCAACACCTCAAGTGGAACATTTACAGGGACATGACTTCTTAATTTTTCTTTTGAACCATTTGCGGTACAAGGAACAAAAGTATTCTCTTTGGTCTGGGGTGCCAGGAGGGAGCCAAGAGGGCCCTGGGAACCCACGCCTTATGCATTCCCAGAGACAATGTATACCTAGGAACTAATGAACCATTCTGTACCTTCACCCACCAGGTCCAATTATCATCTGGAATGTCTCCTGGGGGCCAAGTGGGCCTAGGGGTTGGAGTAACTTTTATCCATGGATACATTCCTTTGTTGCCGGAGTGGGGATTTCGAACCCATTTGTCCCCCTCCTTGGCTGGGAAATATATGGGGGCTATCCCTTCTTTAGGTAGGGGACGGGCAGGCGGGGGTGGCACCGGCTGGATATAAGGTTTCTTTTTTGTCCAGGGGGTCGTCCCCAGAAAATATCCCCGAGTTTGCCCCATGGGTTTATTTTGAATCATCAGTGTCAATTGGACCACGGGGATGGCCATGATGAGTAACAGGAGGGATACCAGTAGCTTCCCATTCGGAGGGGCGCTGTGCATTGCCCTTCTGCCAACCACCCGGGCTGTGCCATCAGGAAAGCTGAATGGATCAGCTCCCAGCACTTTCTCTCCCTTTGCTCCTCCTTTTCTCTGACATGTGAGCGCCCACACTCTCTCTCTAAAACAGTAATAACAATAACAATAACATCAGTCTTCCACATTAACGTTTAGGCAGTAATTTCTAATTCTAACATACTAGGATAAATCCACCACTACCAAAATAACCACCACCCCCTCAAACCTTCATTCCACCACACAAAAGCATCAATTCATTCAGATTCTGCTAGGAGCTCAGGTGATTTCATATTGGGAAGAACAGATATTGTTACAATGCTGTCTTCCCACCCAGGAACATAAAATATCTAATGTCTATCTGTTGTGGTCACTTCTGTATCTCTACACCTAGCAAATCACCTGACCTATTATAGGCACTCCAGAAATAGTTCCGGAAATAACAGATGAATGAGGGTCTCCATAGCTTCCTAAAGAGTTTGCGGCTAATTATTGTCCGAGGAACATTTTCTTATGTAATTTTAATATGTGTGCTCTGTGATATCTGGGCAGCTTCTTGTGATTTTCCATTTTTGTGTTCAACACTCCTTGGCAAAAATGGATCACTTTTTGAAAGAAGAATAATTTCCTCACTGGGGTCTGACATTAAAAAAAAAAAGATTCTCCCATTGGGCAAAAGCATAATCATCTTTTGTTGATTATTACTAGTTTAGAGCTTAACAATTTCATGTCACTGAATGATTCATTCTAAACCAAGTTCAGCCAGGTTTGAAGGCAATGGATATCATTACTGACAGTCTTCCCTGACTCCTCCTCTTTTGCATCTACATTCCCCATACCAAACCTCATAGAATCAAACATTTCTAAAGAACTTGGTTGTGTCAGCCAATGTGCTAGATAGTTTATGTCTTTTGAGTATTTTGTTCTCATAGCAATCCTGGTGGGAAGTACCAATATGCATGCACATTTTACAGAAATGAAAATCAAGACTGAGGTTAATGAACTGGTTTAAAGTCATGCTGACAAGTGTTAGAGCCATGATTCATGTCAGGCAGTCCGGCTCTAGAACCTGCACTCCTGACACTGTGGCCTAACCCCTGCTCATTGCTCTTAGTGTTATCAGTGCAGCCTTGCAAATATCTCCAGCCTTCTCCCGTTTCTCTACTTCTCCATCACCACAACCCGGGGTAAGTTACAATCATCTCTTGTAATAGTTTCCAGGATCCACTCTTGCCACTTGGAAACCAAAGTGCTTTTTGAAAATACAAATCCGATCAAGTCATACTCAGACTCAAAACACTCGATTGTCTCCAAATTCTTAGACTAAGTATTCAGATCCTAAACCTGTATGACAGGATTTTGTAGAATATAGTAAATGCGTATTTCTGCAGCTCTCTCTCTCTCTTTTTTTTCTGAATCCCAGCTACACTGGCTTTCTTCCAGTTTCTTGAATAAGCCATGACCCTTTCGACCTCATAGCCTTTGTACATGCTGTGCTCTCTTCCTGGAATGCTCTGCTTCTCTTTCACCATCAGATCTAATGTAACTGTCCCAGAGAGAAGCTTTCTGTGGTTCCCTAAATAGGGCAGGTTCCTCTGTTAAAAGTCCTTGTTAGCATCCTGCAATTTTCCCTCATAATACTTAACACAGTTTGTGATTATATGTTTCTAGTTGTGTGATTATTTGATTAGTGTCTTTTTCCCTACTATGTTTCATGCCTGTTGCCTTCCACTCTTTTTTTAGAGCCTGTCACAGTGCATGGTACATAAGCACTCAATCAAAATTACTGACTAGATTCATGAATGTGTACCTTTTTCTGGGGGCACAGGCAGAATTCTTCATATTTAGGCACTTAAAGCAAGATTAGGCAAATTTCAGTCATCAAGCATGGGTAAAATGTTGAAATGTCACAGTTGCAAAAATACTGAGTATTTCTCTAAGGAAAAGATAGAAGATTTGGAAAGGATTGAAGGAAAGAAGAAGGGAAAGAAGGCTTTCTAACCCAGCCCTATCATGGAAGAAAGTCGAACGCACTTTTCAGGACAAGAAACTCTGCCTTCTTGGGGACAATCCCTCCTTCAGGAAATGATGCATTTCTTCCCTGTGACAAGCATCTCCATACCTCCTAGCATCATGGCAGTCAGTTCTCAGGTTAAGGAATTGAGGAAGAGGAGGGGAGAGATTACTTATCTTTATAAAACATATTTATGTCAATGAATGTCCTTCTTTAGAGAGTTTAATGAGTATGTTATTCTTACATCCAAAAACCCTGAAAGATCATAACTATTCAAATAGCCTAAATATTGTCAGCATTCACTGTAGATTTCTTTCTTTCCTTCTTTCTTTCTTTCTTTCTTTCTTTCTTTCTTTCTTTCTTTCTTTCAATTTTTTAATGTTTACTTTTGAGAGAGAGAGACAGCACAAGCGAGGGAGGGGCAGAGAGAGAGGGGAGACACAGAATTCAAAGCGGGCTCCAGGCTCTGAGCTGTCAGCACAGAGCCTGATGCAGGGCTCGAACTCAAGAACGGTGCGATCATGACCGGAGCCAACCAAAGGAGCCACCTAGGCGCCCCTCACTGTAGATTTCTAGATGCTCAGTGCGTTGCACTGCAACTTTCTGTAGCGAATATCTCTGTGGAAGTAAGCCCCTGCCACTGGCTCCCATCTCCTCATCTTACACTCAGAACTGGGAATCTGATGCTCCAGCGACACCAGGCTGCACTTCAAAGCCCCTCCCAATCCCCACCCCTCACTCCCCCCCTCCCCCTGCACAGTGATGTGACCTGTTTCTTTTCCTGTGTGCTTCCAGTTCCTCTCTCCTCTGGCAGGCTTAGTGAGTCCCCTGCTCATTCTGCACTTGGCCAACTCCTCTCTCATCCTCTAGGTGTCACTAGACCAACGTTTTTTTAGGCTCCACTTTCCTAGGTTATGGTAACTATTCCTCCCTGATGCTTCTTTAATGTCCTGTGCCAATTCTCTGGCTACATTTGTCATACTGCGTTTTATAACATTTTTCTGTTTGCATAACAAGTCTTGTTTCTTAATAAGACTGTCGAAAGTGGCATTGTCTTGTTTTCATCTTTGAATCCCAGTCCCGAGCATAATATCTGGAGCGTAATTGTCAAGAATTCTGGAGGTTTTGCTTGCAGTGGCCTTTTATGCAGTTGTATTTACTTATGATATACATTTTTATACAATATTTCAAACGGTTTACAATGATACATTCAATAACAGGAAAATACCACAATTTTGAAGAAGGGTTAAAAAAATAATAAGAACATGGATAAAGGATACTTAGGAATAAAGTTAAAACTGGATGCCATCATAAGTAAAACTTCTTTTTTTTTTAAATATATGACATTTATTGTCAAATTGGTTTCCATACAACACCCAGTGCTCATCCCAAAAGGTGCCCTCCTCAATACCCATCACCCACCCTCCCCTCCCTCCCACCACCCATCAACCCTCAGTTTGTTCTCAGTTTTTAATAGTCTCTTATGCTTTGGCTCTCTCCCACTCTAACCTCTTTTTTTTTTTTTCCTTCCCCTCCCCCATGGGTTTCTGTTAAGTTTCTCAGGATCCACATAAGACTGAAACCATATGGTATCTGTCTTTCTCTGTATGGCTTATTTCACTTAGCATCACACTCTCCAGTTCCATCCACGTTCCTACAAAAGGCCATATTTCATTTTTTCTCATTGCCATGTAGTATTCCATTGTGTATATAAACCACAATTTCTTTATCCATTCATCAGTTGATGGACATTTAGGCTTCTTTCCATAATTTGGCTATTGTTGAGAGTGCTGCTATAAACATTGGGGTACAAGTGCCCCTATGCATCAGTATTCCTGTATCCCTTGGATAAATTCCTAGCAGTGCTATTGCTGGGTCATAGGGTAGGTCTATTTTTAATTTTCTGAGGAACCTCCACACTGCTTTCCAGAGTGGCTGCACCAATTTGCATTCCCACCAACAGTGCAAGAGGGTTCCCGTTTCTCCACATCCTCTCCAGCATCTATAGTCTCCTGATTTGTTCATTTTGGCCACTCTGACTGGCGTGAGGTGATATCTGAGTGTGGTTTTGATTTGTATTTCCCTGATAAGGAGCGACGTTGAACATCTTTTCATGTGCCTGTTGGCCATCCGGATGTCTTCTTTAGAGAAGTGTCTATTCATGTTTTCTGCCCATTTCTTCACTGGGTTATTTGTTTTTCGGGTGTGGAGTTTGGTGAGCTCTTTATAGATTTTGGATACTAGCCCTTTGTCCGATATGTCATTTGCAAATATCTTTTCCCGTTCCGTGGGTTGCCTTTTAGTTTTGTTGGTTGTTTCCTTTGCTGTGTGGAAGCTTTTTATCTTCATAAGGTCCCAGTAATTCATTTTTGCTTTTAATTCCCTTGCCTTTGGGGATGTGTCGAGTAAGAGATTGCTATGGCTGAGGTCAGAGAGGTCTTTTCCTGCTTTCTCCTCTAGGGTTTTGATGGTTTCCTGTCTCACATTCAGGTCCTTTATCCATTTTGAGTTTATTTTTGTGAATGGTGTGAGAAAGTGGTCTAGTTTCAACCTTCTGCATGTTGCTGTCCAGTTCTCCCAGCACCATTTGTTAAAGAGACTGTCTTTTTTCCATTGGATGTTCTTTCCTGCTTTGTCAAAGATAAGTTGGCCATACGTTTGTGGGTCTAGTTCTGGGGTTTCTATTCTATTCCATTGGTCTATGTGTCTGTTTTTGTGCCAATACCATGCTGTCTTGATGATTACAGCTTTGTAGTAGAGGCTAAAGTCTGGGATTGTGATGCCTCCCGCTTTGGTCTTCTTCTTCAAAATTACTTTGGCTATTCGGGGCCTTTTGTGGTTCCATATAAATTTTAGGATTGCTTGTTCTAGTTTCGAGAAGAATGCTGGTGCAATTTTGATTGGGATTGCATTGAATGTGTAGATAGCTTTGGGTAGTATTGACATTTTGACAATATTTATTCTTCCAATCCATGAGCAGGGAATGTCTTTCCATTTCTTTATATCTTCTTCAATTACCTTCATAAGCTTTCTATAGTTTTCAGTATACAGATCTTTTACATCTTTGGTTAGATTTATTCCTAGGTATTTTATGCTTCTTGGTGCAATTGTGAATGGGATCAGTTTCTTTATTTGTCTTTCTGTTGCTTCATTGTTAGTGTATAAGAATGCAACTGATTTCTGTACATTGATTTTGTATCCTGCAACTTTGCTGAATTCATGTATCAGTTCTAGCAGACTTCTGGTGGAGTCTATCGGATTTTCCATGTATAATATCATGTCATCTGCAAAAAGCGAAAGCTTGACTTCATCTTTGCCAATTTTGATGCCTTTGATTTCCTTTTGTTGTCTGATTGCTGATGCTAGAACTTCCAACACCATGTTAAACAACAGCGGAGTGGGCATCCCTGTCGTGTTCCTGATCTCAGGGAGAAAGCTCTCAGTTTTTCCCCATTGAGGATGATGTTAGCTGTGGGCTTTTCATAAATGGCTTTTATGATCTTTAAGTATGTTCCTTCTATCCCGACTTTCTCAAGGGTTTTTATTAAGAAAGGGTGCTGGATTTTGTCAAAGGCCTTTTCTGCATCGATTGACAGGATCATATGGTTCTTCTCTTTTTTTTTGTTAATGTGATGTATCACGTTGATTGATTTGCAAATGTTGAACCAGCCCTCCATCCCAGGAATGAATCCCACTTGATCATGGTGAATAATTCTTTTTATATGCCGTTGAATTCGATTTGCTAGTATCTTATTGAGAATTTTTGCATCCATATTCATCAGGGATATTGGCCTGTAGTTCTCTTTTTTTACTGGGTCTGTCTGGTTTAGGAATCAAAGTAATACTGGCTTCATAGAATGAGTCTGGAAGTTTTCCTTCCCTTTCTATTTCTTGGAATAGCTTGAGAAGGATAGGTATTATCTCTGCTTTAAACGTCTGGTAGAACTCCCCTGGGAAGCCATCTGGTCCTGGACTCTTATTTGTTGGGAGATTTTTGATAACCGATTCAATTTCTTCGCTGGTAATGGGTCTGTTCAAGCTTTGTATTTCCTCCTGATTGAGTTTTGGAAGAGTGTGGGTGTTTAGGAATTTGTCCATTTCTTCCAGGTTGTCCAATTTGTTGGCATATAATTTTTCATAGTATTCCCTGATAATTGTATCTCTGAGGGATTGGTTGTAATAATTCCATTTTCATTCATGATTTTATCTGTTTGGGTCATCTCCCTTTTCTTTTTGAGAAGCCTGGCTAGAGGTTTGTCAATTTTGTTTATTTTTTCAAAAAACCAACTCTTGGTTTCTTTGATCTGCTCTACAGTTTTTTTTAGATTCTATATTGTTTATTTCTGCTCTGATCTTTATTATTTCTCTTCTTCTGCTGGGTTTAGGCTGCCTTTTCTGTTCTGCTTCTATTTCCTTTAGGTGTGCTGTTAGATTTTGTATTTGGGATTTTTCTTGTTTCTTGAGATAGGCCTGGATTGCAATGTATTTTCCTCTCAGGACTGCCTTTGCTGCGTCCCAAAGCGTTTGGATTGTTGTATTTGCATTTTCGTTTGTTTCCATATATTTTTTAATTTCTTCTCTAATTGCCTGGTTGACCCACTCATTCGTTAGTAGGGTGTTCTTTAACCTCCATGCTTTTGGAGGTTTTCCAGACTTTTTCCTGTGGTTGATTTCAAGCTTCATAGCATTGTGGTCTGAAAGTATGCATGGTATAATTTCAATTCTTGTAAACTTAGGAAGGGCTGTTTTGTGACCCAGTATATGATCTATCTTGGAGAATGTTC
This sequence comes from Acinonyx jubatus, assembly GCF_027475565.1. Taxonomy (NCBI): domain Eukaryota; kingdom Metazoa; phylum Chordata; class Mammalia; order Carnivora; family Felidae; genus Acinonyx; species Acinonyx jubatus. Next base: position 54,096,082 of record NC_069387.1, read on the forward strand.
CATGTGCACTCGAGAAGAAAGTATATTCTGTTGGTTTGGGATGCAGAGTTCTAAATATATCTGTCAAGTCCATCTGATCCAATGTATCATTCAGGGCCCTTGTTTCTTTATTGACCGTGTGTCTAGATGATCTATCCATTTCTGTAAGTGGGGTGTTAAAGTCCCCTGCAATTACCACATTCTTATCAATAAGGTTGCTTATGTTTATGAGTAATTGTTTTATATATTTGGGGGCTCCGGTATTTGGCGCATAGACATTTATAATTGTTAGCTCTTCCTGATGGATAGACCCTGTAATTATTATATAATGCCCTTCTTCATCTCTTGTTACAGCCTTTAATTTAAAGTCTAGTTTGTCTGATATAAGTATGGCTACTCCAGCTTTCTTTTGGCTTCCAGTAGCATGATAAATAGTTCTCCATCCCCTCACTCTCAATCTAAAGGTGTCCTCAGGTCTAAAATGAGTCTCTTGTAGACAGCAAATAGATGGGTCTTGTTTTTTTATCCATTCTGATACCCTATGTCTTTTGATTGGCGCATTTAATCCATTTACATTCAGGGTTATTATAGAAAGATACGGGTTTAGAGTTATTGTGATGTCTGTATGTTTCATGCTTGTAGTGATGTCTCTGGTACTTTGTCTCACAGGGTCCCCCTTAGGATCTCTTGTAGGGCTGGTTTAGTGGTGACAAATTCCTTCAGTTTTTGTTTGTTTGGGAAGACCTTTATCTCTCCTTCTATTCTAAATGACAGACTTGCTGGATAAAGGATTCTCAGCTGCATATTTTTTCTGTTTAGCACACTGAAGATATCGTGCCAATTCTTTCTGGCCTGCCAAGTTTCAAAAGAGAGATCAATCACGAGTCTTATAGGTCTCCCTTTATATGTGAGGGCACGTTTATCCCTTGCTGCTCAGAATTTTCTCTTTATCCTTGTATTTTGCCAGTTTCACTATGATATGTGGTGCAGAAGATCGATTCAAGTTACGTCTGAAGGGAGTTCTCTGTGCCTCTTGGATTTCAATGCCTTTTTCCTTCCCCAGTTCAGGGAAGTTCTCAGCTATTATTTCTTCAAGTACCCCTTCAGCACCTTTCCCTCTCTCTTCCTCCTCTGGGATACCAATTATGCGTATATTATTTCTTTTTAGTGTATCACTTAGTTCTCTAATTTTCCCCTCATACTCCTGGATTTTTTTATCTCTCTTTCTCTCAGCTTCCTCTTTTTCCATAACTTTATCTTCTAGTCCACCTAGTCTCTCCTCTGCCTCTTCAATCCGAGCTGTCGTCGTTTCCATTTTGTTTTGCATTTCTTTTAAAGTGCTTTTCAGCTCCTCGTGACTGTTCCTTAGTCCCTTGATCTCTGTAGCAAGAGATTTTCTGCTGTCCTGTATACTGTTTTCAAGCCCAGCGATTAATTTTATGACTATTATTCTAAATTCACTTTCTGTTATATTATTTAAATCCTTTTTGATCAGTTCATTAGCTGTTGTTATTTCCTGGAGATTCTTCTGAGGGGAATTCTTCCGCTTGGTCATTTTGGATAGTCCCTGGAGTGGTGAGGATCCGCAGGGCACTTCCCCTGTGCTGTGGTGTATAACTGGAGTTGGTGGGCGGGGCCGCAGTCCGACCTGATGTCTGCCCCCAGCCCACCCCTGGAGCCACAGTCAGACTGATGTGTGCCTTCTCTTCCCCTCTCCTGGGAGCGGGATTCACTGTGGGGTGGCGTGGCCCATCTGGGCTACTTGCACACTGCCAGGTTTGTGATGCTGGGGATGTGGCGTATTAGCTGGGGTGGGTAGGCAAGGTGCACGGGGGCAGGAGGGGCAGGCTTAGCTCGCTTCTCCTTAGGTGATCCACTTCAGGAGGGGCCCTGTGGCAGTGGGAGGGAGTCAGATCTGCTGCCGGAGGTTTGGCTCCGCAGAAGCACAGAGTTGGGTGTTTGCAAGGAGCGAGCAAGTTCCCTGGCAGGAACTGGTTCTCTTTGGGATTTTGGCTGGGGGATGGGCGGGGGAGATGGCGCTGGCGAGCGCCTTTGTTCCCCACCAAACTGAGCTCTGTCGTCCGGGGGCTCAGCAGCTCTCCCTCCCTTTGTCCTCCAGCCTTCCCGCTTTCCGAGCAGAGCTGTTAACTTATGACCTCCCGGATGCTAAGTAGGGCTTGCTGTCGGAACACAGTCCGTCAGGCCCCTCCGCTTTTGCCAGCCAGACTCGGGGGCTCTGCTTGGCCGGCGAGCCGCCCCTCCGCCCGGGCTCCCTCCCGCCAGTCCGTGGAGCGCGCACCGCCTCGCCGCCCTTCCTACCCTCTTCCATGGGCCTCTCGTCTGCGCTTGGCTCCGGAGACTCTGTTCTGTTAATCCTCTGGCGGTTTTCTGGGTTATTTAGGCAGGTGTAGGTGGAATCTAAGTGATCAGCAGGACGCACGGTGAGCCCAGTGTCCTCCTACGCCGCCATCTTCCCTCTCTCCGCCGTAAAACTTCTTATAGTATGAACCTGTCTCAAATATGTCCATCATTGCTCTTATTCCATTCTTAATGTTCACAAAATAAGCAGCAAAAGCAATTTTTTTACATTTAAAAGGATTTTATGGTCCTATATATATATATAATTTTTTTAATGTTTATTTATTTTTGAGACAGAGAGAGAGCGAGCACAATCAGGGGAGGGGCCCAGAGAGAGAATCTCAAGCAGGTTCCACACTACCAGCACAGAGCCCAATGTAGGGCTCAACCTCATGAACCAGGAGATTATGAACTGAGCCTAAATCAAGAGTCAGACACTTAACTGACTGAGCCACCCAGGGCCCCTAAATATATTTTCATTATTAAAATTCAAATGACCTTACTATTTATTATATGGGTTGAGTCATGGAGGAAAGTGTTAAGTGACATTTATTTAGTTACTTATTTATCTATGTACTTTAAGTAAACTTTATACCCAACTTGGGGCTCAAACTCACGACCCTGAGATCAAGAGTCTCATGCTCTACCAACTGAGTCAGCCAAGCACCCCCCCTTTTTTTAAAGTAAATAAATGATATTTAATTTTAAAATGAGATGTAAATATATTACTGAGCTTACCACACATTCAAGATTAACATACAGAAAAAAATGTTTTCTTATGCATCTTGCATAAATACAATAAAGTATAAAATAGGTCTTTTAACCTAAAAATAGTTCTGCAAATACACAGTTGAACTAATTTTCATGAAAAGTATGCTTGTGTCAAACACATTATGCTAGCACACTTCCCTCTCCCATCCCCCCACATTATTATTAGGGTAGAAACAAAGAGTAATAAATTTTTAAATCTGAAGTAAGCTCATGATGTTGCCTTGCAAAGCCCTTGGCTAATATATAGGGGTTATTTTTGTCTACTGTTAAAAATATCTTGTGCATTGTTCTTAGAATTATGTAGCTGATTAGAAAGGACCATTTACGATGTTGGCATGAATTGAAAGCACCAGCTGCCTGCTGTCAGGTGGGAGTTACAATTTCCAGGCAGCCTTCTAGATCCTCATTGCTAAGAGGACTTGCCTGGTAACCATGAATGTTTTGTAATGTGAGTGGCAAATACCATGTCAGTAGAACAAACAAGAGATAACCTGAGAAGTGAGTTGTCATCACTGTCTGATTTTTTTTTTCCCCTTGGGAGAAAAATTCCCCGTGTTATTTAACCCTTCAAAACCTCAGGGTTTTCTATAATTTTTAGAAAGTTGTTTTCATGCCAAACCAGATTCAGAATGATCTCGTCACCTATATGTCTGTTCTTCTGTTCCTTAGTAATACAATTTCTTGGTTGGTTTAAAAGAAGTTAAATTAAATCTGTCTTCTAGGGATGTAAGAATTTGTTTTTCCTGGGGCGCCTGGGTGGCTCAGTCGGTTAAGCGTCCGACTTCAACTCAGGTCACAATCTGACTTCAACTCAGGTCACAATCTCGCGGTCTGTGAGTTCGAGCCCCGTGTCGGGCTCTGGGCTGGTGGCTCAGAGCCTGGAGCCTGCTTCGGATCCTGTGTCTCCCTCTCTCTCTGCCCCTCCCCCGTTCATGCTCTGTCTCTTTCTATCTCAAAAATAAATAAACGTTAAAAAAAAAAAAGAATTTGTTTTTCCTCCATATCACCCAGTTAAATCTATTGGTTTTAAGATTGTAACACCTGTCCTTTATTATCTGAGCAAGAAGTAATATAGGCATTTAAGAAGAATGGTGGTGGGGTGCCTGAGTGGTTCAATTGGTTGAGCAACCGGCTTCAGATAAGATCATGGTCTCATGGTTTATGAGTTCGAGCCTCACATTGGGCTTATTGCTGCCAGTGCAGAGCCCACTTTGGATCCTCTGTCCTCCTCTCTCTCTGTCCCTCTCCTGCTCGTGCTCTTACTCTCTCCCTCTCAAAAATGAATAAACTGTTTTTTAAATTAAAAAAATAAAAAGGAATGGTGGTTCTTTCATCATTAGCTCCTATGTGTCTCAAGCTAATAATCTGGAGATAAGGAAACATGTCTCAATATTAGATTCAGATTCCCTGAAACACAGTGTATATTCAGAAACTTGTACCATGGGCTTGAAAAGGGACATAGAATTTACTTCTTATAATAATGCTTATTCTGTGTTATACAATGAAAATATCTTATACAGTGTAATTTAGTAGAATCTCAAACTTTCTCAAGAGAAAATAATAGATTTTGAGAAAGCTTGTGAAATCTGACTTCTGTGAACAATAGTAAATAGCTTGTACAGTCTAATGACCTGATTGGCATGGGTTGCTTTACTTTATGATGCAGGTGAAAACATTAAAATAAATTTTTTACTAGAACATTTAAAATGTCTGCAAAGGACGCTTCATGAAATAAGTTGTTTTTGTTATTTTTCCACATTGCAGAGGCTGAGGAAAAGGTGAAACAGACAAAATTAATCCATCGAAATTTCTGAAGATTTTAATGTCCTTGCTGTTATTTTTTACATTAAAAGCAATGTTTAATATTTTAAAGTTTATTTATTTGGAGAGAGAGAGAAGTGCTTCAGCAGGGGAGGTACAGAGAGAGAGGAAGAAGAGAGAGAGAGAGAGAGAGAGAGAGAGAGAATCCCAAGCAGGCTCCAAACAGCACAGAGCCTGACGTGGGGCTTGAACCCATGAAACATGAGATCATGACCTGAGCTGAAATCAAGAATCAGATGCTTAACTGACTGAGCGATCCATGCATCCAACATCTTTTTTTAAACTTTAATAAGTAATACATTTGCCTCCTTCGAAAACCATCAGTAATAAAAATTATACCCTAAAATGTCCCCTTCCTCATGCCCAGCTCTCACCACACCCTCTTCCCCAACTACCACCCATTAGCTGTAAAGCTGCATTGGCTTTTTCATAGTTTCTCAATGTACATACCATTAAGGATAAAATGTGTTTTTTTTTTCTCCCTCCATTTTCTACAGGCTATTCTTTTCACTTATCAATCCATCTTTCTGTCTTGCTATGTGGAAAACATGGTCATTCCATTACACAATGGAATAATATTCTACTGAGTGTGTAGATATACTTCAATAGTCCTCTATTGATAGACATTTCAATTGTTAACTATCTTGTACTATTATAAACAATGCTGCCCAACTAAACTAAAACATACAATCATGTCATTCTTATGCTAACATGTAGAATTCATTCCCCAAAATGAAATTTCTGAATGAAAAGCATTTGCTTTTAAATTTTGATAACTATTGCTCCATTGCCCTCCATAAGGGTTATATCAATTCATGCTCCTTGCAGCAATGTATGAGCTCCATTCCCCACAGGCATGGGATTAGAGTATATTATCAAACATTTGGATTTCTATTAGGTAAAAGATTGTATGTCCAAATATTTTTAACTTGTATTTCTTATGAAAGAAGTTGAGAATTTTTTTTCACATATTTCATAGTAATCTGCTTTCTTTTTATTTATTTATTTTTTATCTTCTTCCTTTTTACCTGAGCTAGTCTATTCATATACCTTCAATTATTTTTCTATGGAATTTAATAATTCAGTTTCTAAGAAGTCCTTATCGGGAGATTCACCCTGTGCCTGTTTATGAGTTGATATTTTTCCTTTCAGCTTTTTGTTGCCTTTTGACTTTTCTTATGTTGTTTTTCCAGGCAGGCAGTTCTTTTTTTTCTGTAGTTGAATTGAACAAGTCTTTTTTTTTTTTTTTTTTAATGACTCTGGATTTGGAGACTTAGTTTTAAAGGTGCTTCCAAGGTCCAGGTAATAAAGGAATGTAGTACATATGTATATATAATGTGTATATGTATATACATATATAATTTGTATATATACATATATATACATATACATATATAATTTGTATATGTATATGTATATACACATATATATATAGTATATCACTATAAATATTGTGTATATATACACATTATAACTAATGTTTTTTTTCTTTTTGCATTTAAATTTTGATTCACTTTAAAAATTGTTCTAGTTCAAAGTGTGAGGCACAAACACCAATTCCTTTTCAATCATGCTATTGGGTTATTCATAACTCTTTCTGCATATCTCTATCTTCTTTTTCTAAATCATCCCCATAAAGCATCTTTCAGTTCACAAAGATTTACTGTTCAGAACTGCCATGGCACTTGGGATTTTACCACTGTACTTTTATCATAATAATGTGCCTGTGTAGGGTTTTATACTTTATTTAAAGTTATTTATTTAAGTCATCTCTACACCTAACATGAGGCTCGAACTCATAATCCCAAGATCAAGAGTTGCATGCTCCAGGGTGCCTGGATGGCTCAGTTGGTTAAGTGTCTGACTCTTGATTTGCATTGACAGCATGGACAGCACACAGCTTGCTTGGGATTCTCTCTCTGCCCCTCACCAAAGCTCCCTTTCTCTGAAAACAAACAAACAAGTAAAAAACAAACAAAAAGAGTTGCATGGTCTCCTCTGACTAAGCCAGCCAGGCACCCTGGGTTTTATCATTTACAAAGACATCTTCTACACGTAATCTCATTTATATCTTTATTCATTACATTAAATTTTTTAAAACATTTATTCATTTTTGATAGAAAGACAGAGAGCCAGTGAGGGAAGGGCAGAGAGAGGGAGACACAGAATCCAAAGCAGGCTCCAGGCTCTGAGCTGTCAGCCCAGAGCCTGATGTGGGGCTCAAACCCATGAACCGTGAGATCATGACCTGAGCTGAAGTCAGACACTTAACTGACTGACAGCCACCTAACTGCCCCTATTCATTACATTTTAAGAAAAGAATCTGACATTCTGATCACAAAGATTTGAAGAAGAGCCGTGACTCAGTAAGTGTAATGTTAGGACACAGGCATAACTCTGTGTTCTGTACTCAACGCACAAATGTCATATAACTGCACTTCTAAAGGTTTTATTTTCCTGGAGACATGGACTGTGTCTTCTGACTTCCCACAACAACTAGAAGAGTTATTTATACCAAACACTGAGTAAATATTTGTTTATTGGCTGACTTAGTGTTTTATGACTTCCCCTTTTAATTCTCTGCTTAATTATGTTCACATAGACCTGCTTGCTCCAAAACTAATTCCTACTTTCCTCTCGTCTCTCAGCTTTCGAAAGTAATGAGTAGTATTTCTTTCTTTCTTTAAAAAAATTTTTTTTAACATTTATTTATTTTTGAGAGACAGAGAGAGACCGAGCATGAGCAGGGGAGAGGCAGAGAGAGAGAAGGAGACACAGAATCTGAAGCAGGCTGCAGGCTCTGAGCAAGCTGTCAGCACAGAGCCTGATGCGGGACTCGAACTCACAAACTGTGAGATCATGACCTGAGCTGAGTCGGATGCTCAACTGACTGAGCCACCCAGGTGCCCCATGACTAGTGTTTCTATGTGGGAGTTTCAATAACAGGAACCAAGTTAAGCCAGATTCTAGGAAGGAAAATGTAGTGGTTTTCCCCTCAAAAGGTCTACATTTGATGTAAAAAACTTCACTAAGGCAGAATCCAGATAAAATTGAAAGCAGTTATTACGTAGGTATTTGGGGGACAGTAATGCTAGGCAGTAAAATGGGGGAATGGAAAGGATCAGAAATTGGAATGTCAAGATTGAAAGACATTTATTGTTTTTGTTGCTGTTGTTGTTATTGTTTCAACTAGCATGTTATTTCTCACAGTGTCTGGTAACTTAAATTTCTGCTGGGACCCACCCCCTCTACCTTTCTCAGTTATTTGGCTCCAGAAAAATCAAGTTATTAGTCAGTAAGAACAGTGTCCCTCCCAGGCCATGGAGATAGTTTCAAGAATGTGCGTTTAATCAGTGAGATAAACAGGATGCAATGAGATATTTTTCTGGAGTTTCTAGGAAAGCTGAACACAAGAGGATATGAGATTGAAGTTGTTATAAACAATTCACTGCAGAACCTGAGAATCTAAATATACAAAGGAGACAAGAATTAAGCAGGGAGTTGGAGAGAAGTTTGGTAATTCTGGTGACCTTTCTTTTGTTGTTTCTAAATAAAGTCTTGCTTAAGGTCAGTTCTACTTTTAGGCTTTTCAGTGAGGTACACCAATAAATTCTCCCTCCTCTTTTGTATTTGGTTTTGGCCAGTTTGAAGAAGTACTAGCCAATAAATCCACAAACTAACCTGGTTGCATTTAGGCAAATCAGGTTCGTACTTGGGTCTCAGTTTCTCCTTCGTAAAATAACTTGCAACACGGGTACCTCCAATGTTAAAATTATATGGGATAACACTTCCTTTATGAGTATACTATGTTGGTCCCAAACAGTGGTGAGTTTTGCATTTTGGATATTGACCTCTGGAATATCTGAACCCATGTATTAACTACTTGTTACTCTATTCCTAGAGAATATTAGCAGTTCCATTTTCCATATTTCCCCAGAGAGAATAAGAAAATAACTGAAGTACCCCAGTCGAACAAGTGAGAACTCAGGTTTTTTTTGTGTTTTTTTTTTTCTTGATTTAAAGTACCTTATTTTGGGACGCCTGGGTGACTCAGTCAGTTAAGCATCTGATTCTTGATTTCGGCTCAGGATAGAATTTCGCAGCTCGTGGAATTGAGTCCCGAGTCGGGCTGTGTGCTGACAGCACAGCCTGCTTGGGATTCTCTCTCTCCACCCTTCCCCTGCTCATTGTCTCTCTCTGTCTCTCAAAATAAATATTTTAAAAAATAAAGCACCTTGGGGCACTTGGGTGGCTCAATCAGTTAAGCATCTGACTTCGCCCCAGGTCATGATCTCACAGTTTGTGTGTTCAAGCCCCGCATCAGGCTGCTGACAGCTTGGAGCCTGGATCCTGCTTCAGATTCTGTGTCCTCCTCTCTGCCCCTCCCCTGCTTGCACTCTGTTTCTGTCTCTCTCAAAAATAAATAAACATAAATTTTTTTTTAATAAAAAAGTAAAAAATAAAGCACCTTGTTTTGCTATTCTTATTTGTGTCTATCTCCATTAGATACAAAGTTATTTGCTAACATGTACACTGCCTGTTTCCAATAAAGTCTTACAGAGTTTGTCACTAAGAATGAGCTTTGGCTAGCCGAAAGAGATACCCAAAATAACAGTGCTAGGAGTTTATTTACTTCTAATGTAAAAGCAGTTTTGAAGCAGACAGTGCATAGCTGGTATAACATCTCTATGAAAACCAAGGACTGAGACTCCTTCTTGCTTTTGGCTCTGCATCCCAATGGTTTTGCCTTTCTGTTCATGGTCCATGACAGTTGATAAATTTGAGATTATGGCCTTTCCATTCTTTGGGCATTGAAATGTCTGTTTGTCTGTATGATGGTGAGATTATATGGTTGTATTTTTTTTCCTCCACATCCTTATTTGGCAAAATAAAAAGTTGGCAAACATGTCGAGATGCCCTACGTCACTCAACACACGTACTCACGTGAGGGCAAATTCTACCCTCAACGTGGGGCTCGAACTCACAACCTTGAGATCAAGGGTCACACACTCCAATAACTAAGCCAGCCAGGCACTCCACAAAATTAAATTTTTAAACCGATCCATGAAGTCTAAGCTTGGAAACTTCTGGCTTATTATAAATTCAGCATTCACATAGAAACTGGAACAATGTATAACTTTTGTAGGAGTGCTGACAATTCTGACTCCAAATTAGGCCCTCCATCTTGTTCATGTTCACTCAATGACCTCTCTTGGGGTTCTAAGTTCCAGGCCCCTTGGAGATTAATATAGGAAATGCCTGCCAGGTCCAGAATGGGGGAGGCTTGTTTTGGTCCCCCACTAATCTGTTAAAGATAACAATCAATGTCTTTCCCCTTCCTGAAGCACAGGTGGTACCACAAGACCTAACTAAAGGTAGGTGTGTGTGTGAACCCTTTGATCTCCCTACAATGTTCTTGTGTGTCTCCTTGCTCTATTAAATCAGAGGACTAAGGTCCAGATCTTGCAGAGAATGGTTATGCAGCTGCTGTGGGTCATCCTCTGCTTGGAGCACCCCCCCCCCCCCATAGTAAGTCACCCTGAATAAAACTGTATAAACTGTATAAAGTCACCACCTTCGTTTTCTGGTCTCAAAGTATCTTCTCAGTTTGGGGAATACTTTACTGTCTCTCCCCCACCTTCTAACACCTTTCTTCTTACATCTGTATGATCATTATACCAAGATTGACTCACTTTGGAAATGTGACTGGCAAAGGAACTTAACACCTTGTCTACCTTTCTGTAATATAGAATACCTTCATAACATGCTGGAATATTAAATGTAAGAATGATTTTGAGATTATTTTATAAACCCTAAAGATATAAAAATGTAACAGTAACTAGTATTTACTGCAATATAGTACACTGTGATCAGGGGGGGATTAAGAAGCTATAATACCTGTGTTGAATCCCAACTCTTTGCTACTTAGAAGCTGAGCGCCCATCTGTGTACCGATATTTCAGTTTCCTCATTTATACAATGAGGATCCAGATACTTTAGAGCAGTGATTTTGTGCTCCCCAGGGGACATTTAGCATGTCTGCAGACATTTGGGTTTGACACAACTAGGGGGAGGGATGGGTTACCAGCATCTCATAGGCAAATGCTAGGGATGCTGTTAACCATCATACAATGCACAGCAGTCCAGAATCATCTATCCAGGAAATCACTATACCTTCCTCTCAATTTTGTTGTAAACTTAAAATTGCTCTAAAAAAATTATGTCTTTAAAAATAAAAGGGTAATCATATTCTTAAGATGACAGTAACAAAATCATGTCATATATTGTAACAAAGAGCATGCTGTTTGGAGGAACAAATGTAGAAAATGGAGTGAGATGATCAAATTTAGGAAATTTTATGAGGGGAGAAGAATTATTTGAAATATTGACTGAAATCTTTCAGAAATCACTAAAGAAATAATCCCAGAAACAGAAGCACACTAAGATAATTTTATTTGTTCAAGGGCTCATATTGCAAGCACTAAACCAAGCATGGGCTTTGATTCTGTGAGCCCAGATTCACATATTTAGCAGGATAAAAGCAAACTGTGACCCATGTATATGGATGAAAAACTAAAGGCTCACGGTCAATCACATTGTAGTTTTAAATTTCTATAGCTTAGAAGCCAGAAGTCACAGGTCTTTTAGGTCTTTCTGGATGTCCCACAAAGTATCGGCACTTTTCTTGAGCTGAGCCACCTCATCATCCTTCAGCTTCTGGTTGACAACACTGGTTAATCCCCTAGCGTTCAGGATGCATGGAAGGCTCAGGAAGACTTCATTCTCAATCCCATACATTCCCTGCCAGAACAAGAGAAATACAGACTAAGAAATGAAACCACAGATAAGAATGATCACAGATCCTATGTTCAAACAGAAAGAAATGTAGGAATTAAGATAAACACAAATTCATCCTTTAATTTTCAACACTTACAGGCCTATATTTTCTAAATACTTACATTTTGAATTTGATTTTATACAAAGAATATACAAAATAAAGGATAAAACTAGAAATTTCTAAGAAAGTAGTAAGTACTTTATTACATTTATTGACACATCCCTCTCTGCTTAGATATACTTTAATAAAATTTCATATATGTCTTCACATTAAATTGCACTGTAATATGTTTCTTAATGGGCTGCTTTTCATGAAATCCTAAATTTTTAAAAATTATTTAGTTCAGGAATTTCAGGTGATAGCTGACCAAGAATAAGTAATTGGAAGTAATTGGAAGCCACTTAATTCCAATAAGTTATTGGAAGCCACTCAGAGGCAAGATTTCTGCAACATCCAAGAGTTGCTGAAAAAATAGTACAATTTCCAAAATACTTTATCAGTTTCTATAAAGCAATCAATTTATTCACAGGGTTAATTTAACCATATAACTAACTGGATTATTTAATTACATCAAACAAGTTACTTTTATATATATTTTTAAACTTTTTTTTAAAAAGTTTATTTATTTAATCTCTACACCCAACGTGGGGTTCGAACTCACAATCCCAAGATCAAGAGTCACATGCTCTCCCAACTGAGCCAGCCAGGTGCTCCTATTTTTTAAACTTTTAATTCCAAAATTTTTGTATATACAGGGTACTTGGGTGGCTCAGTCAGTTAAGCATCTGATTCTTGATTTTGGCTCGAGGTCATGATCTCACAGTTTGTGAGTTTGAAACTTGTGTTGGGCTCTGTGCTGGTGGCATGGAGCCTGCTTGGGGTTCTCCCTCCTCTTTCTGCCCCTCCTCCACTCACACTCTCTCTCTCAAAATAAATAAATAAACATTTAAAAAATAAATAAAAACACATTTTTGAACATACATCAAAATAGAGATAAACAAATTCCAAACATGCACTCCAAGTCTGAATGGAGTTATCAAATTTTTGCCATACTTATTTTAAGTTTTGCTATAGTATTTAAAAAAACCACAAACACCTGATACCACATTTTACCACTAAATACTTCTATATCTTTCTCTTTTGCATATTTCTTTTAATCTAGTGCATTTTCCTCTTATGTTTTCACCCCTGCCACCAACTTGTGGAAAATGATTCAGTTAAGTCACACAATGTTTTAATACAATCTTAATTTTATTGAAAAATAATCATTTTCTACTGAGGTATATCATAGCTTTTAAACTGAACTAAATTTGCTAAGGTATCAGACACTGCAAAGGCAATCTATAGATTAATATGTCAACTTGAGCTATTATACATTTTGAGAATGTGTCAAAAAAGATTCACAGTTAATATTTAATAACAAGGGGAAAAAAAGAGAAATTTCCATAGAACTTTTGAGATTCAGAAAAAATCAGAGACTATCTTGTCCTTCTTTAAATAAATCTATTCATAGAATATAATACTAAAAATTATACTATATTTGTTACAGTTTCTCTTACCTTCACCATTGTTGACACTGGATGAATCCTGGATAGATTTTTCAACATGGATTCAATGAGATCAGCCACACTTAATCCAATAGCCCAGTTGGTGTATCCTTTTAGCTTGATGACTTCATAGGCACTAAGGAAAGAAAGAATCATAAAGAGATCATTGAAATCAGACTTAATAATTACTGAAACTGGACTCTGGATTTGGCTTCTGCTCTGTCTCTTATTAACTGTGCAATCTTCAGGAAACCTTTCTTATCTCAGTGTCTTCTTCTATAAAATGAAGATAACAATGGTATCTATTTTACAAGTTTGTTAAATGACTTAACATACATGTAAAAATGTTTAAAGTTATAAACACTACCTAGAAGGCTCTTATATGAATGTTTCAATAAATTTAAACAGATTATATGCATGAATATTTACAAAGTCACAGTGGTAAAAATATTTTTTCCAACATGTTTTCATATTCATAAACATAAATATTCCCAAAGTTATTAAGGAAATCAGGAAACAATGAAAATAAAAGGACCTTCATATTCCAAGGACAAAATATACCTTGATTTTGAGGTCCCACTTACTGTCACCTAGAATACTATGACTAACTAAGGTAATAGCACAGTGAAGACAATACCTTGCTTGGCAATTTTCTGAGCTTAAAATTTACACCTTGAAACCCACAACGGCTCTGGTCATGGTGTAGCAGGAGTAACCAAGATTAGAATTTAGGAAACTGGCATTTAATGCAATCACTGGCTAGGAGACCTTGTGCAAGTTATATTACCAGGGTGAGTCCCAGTTTTCTCATTTGTAAAATAAAGGGATTATGTTAACTGAAATGCTAAGTTTTAAATAATCTTTTCACAGTTTTAAATAATCTTTTCCTCCAAAAAAAAAAATCATTACATTTAAACTAAGCAAAACAATTCCATGTTTGAGAAAGTCTTGTAGCAATTCTCTGCAAATAATAACAGCCAACATTTATTAAATGCTCACCAGTGTTATGTATGTGTTTGTGACTCAATTTTTATAATAATTCTATTAGCATATGACTTTACAGGGGACAAAACTGAGATTTAACTTCAAAGTTAAATGGCTTCTGCAAGACTGTAGTTAGTGCCAGTGTCGTGATTTGAATCCAAGCCCATAATCCTTTACTCTATTCCAGAATGAAACCTTATTTTATAAGCATGAAGGTCACAGAAGGGAAGATGGTTACTTTAAAAAAAAAAAAGAGAGAGAGAGAGATAAAAGAGGGAGACCTCTTTAGTTAAGTGTAGAAAGGTAAATACAGCACAGCTTTCATACTTTTAGCAATCAATCAGAAAGCATTCATTTTAGGCAATGACAAGACAGTGTCCAGGTTCTAGGTTAAGTCAACGTTATTTATCGATAAGAGACAATTGGGAAGCCTTTCTCCCTTCTCACTTGTTAATTCCACATTTTGCTCCTATTCCCTATATAACAGAATTTCTCCAGAAAAATATTTGCTTTCCCTAGGGGGACTTATATGGCAGCTTAATTTTATCTGAATAAAGATGAAACTAACCATTTTAAATCAACCCCTTTCTACTTACCTTTCAACCACCATCTTATGCACTTCCTTCCAATTTTCACTGTCATTGTCTGTTCCCATTTCCGGGTTCAGTTCCTGCAGAGAAACGCCTGCCACATTCACTCCACTCCAAACAGCCACTGAAGAAAAAGGATAAACATTTCATAGATTTCTGACACTATTTTAAAACCTATTTTCTTCTCTTAGCTCAGATTTCACCTCAGGGGCAAGTTAGTGAATTCCCCCTGAAACTGCTCCCAAGACAACTGGCCCAGTAAACTTTCCCCCAAAGGCAGACATGTGCTTTCAAACAGCCACACATTTGACATTTTAACTTTCAACCATTTTGGTGCAACACAGAATTATTGTGTCATTACTTACAGAGAATATGAAACTCCTTGCCTCCCTCTAGGTTTGTGAAATCACAATGGGTTTCAGTTCAGGACTACCCTAAACTTTAGATTTGAGAAATTGTTAACTTCCTACTTATTTTTCTTACATAATAAACCTCTTTCTTCTGGAGCAAAGTTTAAAAAAAATCCTATGATAAGGTCCAAATATACTCTAATTATCTCTTTTCATGTCCCAACTTTAGTCCATCCCTTGAACGAAACTCCATGTAACCACAGTGAATTTTTCTGGTCCTAACTGGATCAAATAGTTCCAGGAATGCCTCCAGAGGCACAGCAAAGGTCTATCAGTGACTGACTACATCTTTTGGAGGGCTTGATGCGTAAGAACACCCTTACCTGTGCCAGCCTTACCTTTACCCAGCCAAAAGTATATATTATATTAAAGAGGTAGATGTATAAAAATGAATGAGGACGTATTCTGTGCTGTCGACAAGCTCAGAATTTACTGGGAGAAGCAGGTAAAGGAAAGTAAAGCAATGGGATGAGCTATCACGGAAGTATGGAGAAAGGATAATAAAACATAAGAGTCTGCTTTAATTTAGGGGTAAAGGGTGTCAGAAAGGGCTGCAAAGGGATGCCCGGGTGGCTGTTGGTTGCGCATACGACTTTGGCTCATCTCATGGTTCGTGAGTTCGAGCCCCACATCTGGCTCTCTGCTGTCAGTGTAGAGCCCACTTTGGATCGTCTGTCCCCCTCTCTCTCTGCCCCTCCCCTGCTCAAAAATAAACATTAAAAAAAGGGGGCTACAAAAAATAAGCATTTGAAGAGGAGCTTGAGAAATAAGTATGGTTCCTCAGGGACCTTTGAAGGAGAGCACTGTAAACTCAGGAAATATGAGCAAAAGCATGGGTGAAGTCTAGTATGGCTAAAACTAGCTCTGAAGGGCAAAGCTACCCATGCCCAAACAAGACTCCCTTTTAAGTCCACCACTTCTGTGAACTCAGGCTAATTCTTGGGAAAACTAAGGTACTCTCATGGCTTTTGATGAAACTATGAAATCTACATAATCAATGTCAGGGTTGTACACAATACAGGTCCAATGTGGAAATAGAAAAAAAAAAGCGTTTCAGAAAAAATGACAGTGATGAGTGAATAGAAGACTGGATAGGAGTCAGAAGACATGATTCTACTTTTGGATATGCCACTAACTGCTGAAGGATCTTTAATAAGCCACTACTCCTGCTTTGCCTTATCTTCTTCATTATGATGCAAGCCTTAAACTGTAGGACACATACTATCACTTCTAGATGTGTGGTTCTAATAACCACACAGTATAATAACTAGCATTGATTGAATTTTCACTGTACACTAGAGAGTTTTTTATATAGGCTGTAAATTCAAGCAAATCCTTGGATATTAGGAATTCTCAAATGAAGTGGTACAAGGTGCCTGAATAATAATTAGCATGATTATATAAAAAAGCACAAATACAACAGTCACAAGTCCAAATTCTTACACCAAAGCAAATGCTTAACTAAAATCACATTATACTCGCACTAAATTCAAAAGAAAATTTATACCTTAACCTTTTAGGGAGAAAATAGTTCCTTGCATATGGGACAGATATGAATGTAGTAAAATAAAGACGATCATCAGTATTAAAGTATTGTGGACAATTACAGTTTTACACCATTAGCCTACACAATGTATTTTAGTTTAATAGGCTTAAAAGTTATAAGATAAAATCAGAATTGTTCATAAGTGTTTTTACATCAAATTGTTTGGAATAGAAATATCAATTCATTTAAAAATGTTTTAAGTTTATTTTTAAATTTTATTTTACTATTTTTTAAATTTTTAATTAAAAATTTTTTTAAAGTTTATTTATTTTGAGAGAGACAGAGAAAGTGAGCAGGGGAGGAGGGGCAGAGAGGCAGAGAGAGAGAGAGAGAGAGAGAGAGAGAGAGAGAGCAGGCTCTGCACTGTCAGCACAGAGTCTAATGTGGGGCTCAAACTCACGGACCGTGAGATCATGACCTGAGCTGAACCAAGAGTCGGACACTCAACCAACTGAGCCACCCAGGCACCCCTATTTTTAAATTTTAGATATATGTGTGTATATACACACATATACATACGTGTATATGTGTGTATATACGTATGTATATGTGTGTATATACATATATAAATACGTATATATGTGTATATACGTATGTATATGTGTATATACACACATGTATATGCCATATACATATATACATAGATACGTGTGTGTATACACACACACACACACACACATATATATATGGTAGGCACCACACCCAGAGTGGAGCTCAATGCAGGGCTTGAACTCAGGTCTCATGACCCTGAGATCAAGAGTTGGATGCTCTTCTGACTGAACCAGCCCTATTTATTTAATATTTCTATATCCCATGGAACAGAATTATTAACTTAAATGAAAGGAGAAATATTAACTTAAAGAAATGTTTTTTTAACTGTTTCAAAAAAAGCATTATAAAAGAATTGGAGTGCAATATAACTTTAATGTTGGTCTTTTTATAATGATTAATTTATGTCCAACAATTCTTTTTAAATTCCTAAAAACATATTTGAGATATTTACCAAATGATCTTTTCCTACTTAAATGACAGTTATTAATGACTTATTAAAAATCAGATTTCTTTTTTTTCCTCATTTCTTTTTTTTCAAGTAGGCTCCATGCCTACTGTGGAGCTTGAACTCACGACCTCAGGGTCAAGATCAAGAGTTGGATGCTCTACCGACAAAGTCAACCAGGTGCCCCCAAATCAGGTTTAATTTAAAGCAAGATTTAGTTTACACTATAGAATAGTACACTGGTTATGTAAAAGCTTTTGTTACCCATTTATTCCCCCTTCAATAAAAATAATGGATATAACACCTCTGTCCACTGAAAGGACCTAGAAGCAGAGACATACCAGGATCATGAGCAAACCTAGGAGATCTTGGTTTCTAAACACCATTCCTCTTCGAAGGAAACACGGCACGTGCAGGGAACAGGGAGGTATAGCACCAATAAGTATAACACCAATATGGTGCACTTTACTGTCCCAGACACAAAGAAGTGCTCAAAAAATGCTGGGATATGTCAAAAAGACACAGGGGCCAGTTTGAAGAGCCTGTTACTTGCCTAATCTGGGACAATTTCTGCATTACGATGACAGCAAGAGAACATTTGTGAAATAAAATAAAAAAATATGAGTTCACATCTATATAAGTAAATGAATACATAACTGGGGAAGATAAAGCTCTCTTTTACAGTAGAACATAATAAATAGAGAAGGAATGATTGAATATTGTCTGACAATTATAGTAACAATTTATTTAATAAAGAATTATCAATGAATATTAAACTTAGCAGGCAAAAAACTGATGAGGAATGTATACATATTTACCTAGTCACTATCAAAATATTCTCCCACAAATTACTTATTTGTAACATGAAGTATGTGAAAATAATAGAAAAATTAAACTGAAAAACAAAAAATTCAGAATGGCAAGAATAATACCATAAGTACACATAAGAATATTATGGATTTTTTCTTTACCACTTGAGTCGCCATGTTCTCCCAAAATCCATCCATGGCAGCTGCTGGGATGAATGCCAAGTTTTTCGGCCATAAGATAACGAAATCTAGCAGAATCCAGATTACACCCGCTTCCAATCACACGGTGTTTGGGCAGTCCACTTAGCTTCCAGGTAACGTATGTAAGAATATCCACTAAAAGGTTTAAAAAAATATGTGACTAAATCAAAACTGATTTCAACTGCTACATCAATTATGGGGAGGAGCTTCCTCCTCCCCAACTTTTCCAGCCTTCAACTGAGATGCAGCCAGAAAGATGTGAACATGGACTTTACCGAGTTGGGGGATAATGGAGGTAAGAGAGAACCAGATCGTCCCATAAATTTCTTCCGATTGTAATGTTCCATGACAGTAATAAATGTCATCATAACCCAAAAACCATGGGTTACTAAATTACTAAGACACACTACTACACATTTTCCTGGGCACAAAATACTAATCAGTAAGCAATTGTGATAATACAAGGGATTTACATTTTGTAGTATTTAATGAAAGGACGTCTAGGATAGAACTTCTATCCTGATGTGGCACAGCCCTGAGACTTCGTAGAGTAAAACTTGCTGGTCTAGACAGGAGCACAGCACTTACAGGCTAAGCTGTCAAAAGGATAAAATGTGCACACAAGGAAGGCAAGAGGTTAATCTTGCAATCTCCACCTCCACACATATATAGACCTTGGTTATGATATTTTAAGGTCATTTTGGATGGGATATTATAAACTCTTCCTTGGCAACTTTGATTGGGTGGGAGTAACTCTCTGGAGAGTTAAGACTTTGAAGCTATACCTGGAAAGTTGTATAACCAGTTAATAATGTCTGCGTTAGGCACAGGATACAGCAACTTCCTGAGTGCCAGCTATCTGCTACTCCTGTTCCAAGCCTATCTGCCACTATGTACTTGCAACAAGTTTCATATATAAGAGTGAGCTATTTAGTAACCCCCATCCAGGATTGCCGACAATAATACTAATAGAATCTCCATCCTTGCTGATTCCCAAGTCTCAATATTCCCTAAGCCATAAGGATTCCCCTGGTTCTTATTCACAATCTTTCTCAACGTGAAGTGTCAGAAACGATTGGTTTTATCATTTTATCAATGTATCTACTATGCTCACCAATAAACAGTATGTTTGGTGGCAAATTATAGACACAAGTGTGAAACAGAGAATGGCTTCTGACTATTGAGATGAAATAATGCAATTCTTTCTAACCAGAAGTTTTAGTTCTCTCTAACCAGAAGTTTTAATGTTTATTTTGCAAATGTTGATTTAACGAAAAAAGCAAGTAACATTTGGCATTAGCATGTATTTGTCCATCAAGATAGTCTATTTCTATCTTTAAAATTAGACTGACTAATGGCTTTTAAGCTACTCTCAAATTCAATGCCACTAGAACACACTTTTTGGCCAGCAGAAGGTCAAATATGCTAAAATGTTTCTTACAAATAGAAGCCACCTTTCAATGTTTCATTACAAATCCCAGGATAATCTTCCTAGAAAATTTAAAAAGCTTCTAGACACTGCAACAAACTCTGATGAAAGAAACAGATGCAACTGTTTTATACAGAACTCTTCTCACAGTTTTAAACATTTGGCCTCGGACTCTGCCATTTGTTTTGAAAACACTAGTCTTTTGTGGTCAATAACAGAATACACAAGTATTACTTCAAGAATTGATTCTGCTAGTCAAATACTAGAACATATTTTTTTAAGCCAAAAAACAAAATAAAACAAAACCCCAAGACATTTAACTTAACAGGAATGAACCTGAAGACATCACTGTAATAAAATACCTGGATTGGAGACCACAATTATGATACAATCAGGACTGTACTTGACTATCTGAGGAATAATGAATTTGAAGACGTTAACATTCCTCTGCACCAGGTTGAGCCGGCTCTCCCCCTCCTGCTGGCGGACTCCTGCGGTTACCACCACAATCTTAGAATTCGCAGTCACAGAGTAATCTTGAAGAAGAGGAGGAAAAAGAGAAGGTACTTTAATACAATTCTGCATCAAAATACATCATATATGAGATACTCTAGAAACTGAACATACAGAAGCTTCTAGAACTTATATAAGAATTACGTATGCAAGAATCCAATATTTTAAGGATTTGAAGTCCGATGCTCAAGAGAAATGACTTCTTCCTCTTTGAGCTATGTAGAAGCAATCCAACTGGCTCGGAGAACGGACCGGGGAAATAAAGAAGGCCTTAAATTATGTTTCTGGCTAACAAATTCAAAATGCTGTTGACTTTAGAGAATATTAGATTGCTAGTAATTTGATAAAACAGGAACAGCAAGTCCAAAGTTCAACAGGCAGCCCTCCAACAAAAAAAGGGACTTAAGGACACTTTTAGGTTTGTAATGTTAATCCAATCTATGAAGGGGAAGGAAGGCAGAGAAACTAATTTGTCGTTGGCTGGAAACTAATTTCTAATACTCAATATTTTGAGGAAGCCTATTCACTTTTAGCAGCTGTGTTTCTCTGGAGAATATTTTCTTCCTCAAGGAAGTGTGCCACACTTCCCAAAATGTAGACATTTTGACCTGATTGTGATCATTAGATTCAATAGCTATGGTTGAGTCACATCATAAACTGTATTGCTATGTGACTTTTGATGATTATTAATATTTTTATCAGTTTCCTCTT
Organism: Acinonyx jubatus; assembly: GCF_027475565.1. Lineage (NCBI taxonomy): Eukaryota > Metazoa > Chordata > Mammalia > Carnivora > Felidae > Acinonyx > Acinonyx jubatus. Next base: position 54,117,586 of record NC_069387.1, read on the forward strand.
ATAACAAGAAGGTAATAAGATCTATCTCTCATAGGCTGGTTGGGAAAATGAGGTAAAATGTGATATTCAAAAAATTCACAGTACCCAGACACTAGTAATTCAATGAAGAGCAGCTATTAGTAATAGAAATTATTTTGAGGCCCACATTTCTGTCTTTAGATACCGCTATGGTGGCAATGTCACTGCATACATGTATTAACCCAGAACAGGGACAGAATATTAATTTTATTTTGCTTCTTCAAAGCACTCCAATTACTCTGTGCACATATTTTTGGGGGTCTAAAACATTCTTGTTCTCAGATACACATAAACAAGCATTATGATACAATTTCCTAAAATGTTATGCATCAGATGTGTGGAAATCATGTGGGAAGAATTCATAGAGGTAATACTTGCGTTTGTCCTTGAGGATGAATTGAACTGAGAAGGAAAGAAAAACCACCAACGCTAGATTCAGCAGGATAGAAGAGTAATTTTATATTAGAGTAAGGGCATCTATTATTAGATCACTTTGGGCATGAAATGCAACTACCTTTATCTGCCACAATTTTAGGTGTCTGAAGAAATAAGCTCCCATGTTGCAGATCCATCATTTCTCCTTTGAGTTTATCTTCCAAAACATCCACAAGGGCAAGTTCATCAGCCAGAGACTAGAAACACAAGAACAGGCGTTATAACCCTAAGCCATTTGAGGGCACCTCAGCAGAGGCGCAACGGGGACCTTTTAAATGGCTAAGTACCAAGTGTCTAAAAACCCTGAGAATTCTACCATGGAGTTAGGTGTGTTCTTTAAACTGCATGAAAAAGTCTTGAATTATGATTATTAAGATTTAAAACATTGATTTTTCTAAATTTTACCTTCTAGTACTCAACTAGGATCAATTACCATGATACAAATCACTTTAAGAATATGTAGACAAAGATTCCTCATGAAACCAACAGTTAAACAGTAGTCTTAGAATATACAAGACTTCCCATTAATGAGGGGTGGTGAAGATTCACCCAGACCCAGAAACAACCCTGGGCAGTGTCCATCCCTAAAGTCACCTCCAGTTTGGAGGGTTTTTCAGAGGAAAAATTTGGTTCAAACCATCAATAATTTGAGCATAGAGTAGAATTTGAAGCCCTGGTTGGAGCCTGAACTCCCCAGGTTGTCTTGAACTGACCTGTCATGATGGGGAAAGGAAGAGGCATCCTATGGATGGGAGGGTCCAGGAGGAGCAGATTCTCCTGTGATCAACCCAAACTTCCCCACTCTCTAAGCTCTCTTGTTTTCTATTCCAATTGTCATCCTCTGCTACTCATTCAAAATAAAAGTCTAAGTCAACAAATATACTATCTAATCTTGATCCAGTGTCATAATTTTATATTCCATAAAACGTTTTATATGTAACATGTTTTATGTTTACATGTTCTCTAGATCTTTACATGAAGAATGGGAGAAAACAAAGCCTTGGGTTATCCTTTTATCAATCACGTATGATATTTACTTTAGTAAGAACTTGATCTCTTCTTGGAAATGTAAGGAGGGGGGAGGTTGTCAGTCTAGATGTATCCAAACAACCTTTCAGCTTTCAAATTTGTGAAACCTTTGTAAAAAGTAGTTATCCCTCCCACCAAAATTAACTAGAGTCCTTGCCTTTACTGTCTTCAGGGCTGTTAGCAAAAGAATTAGCTTAATATGATATATCAAGACTGAAGCCCACTTAAAAATGCAGATACTGCTTCTAAGGATAGTGTCATCAGATATACAGGAGAGGGGTGTTGATAGTGAAAAGGGTAGGTAATTGGGTTCAGAAAGCACTTTGAAGGGAAAGGTAGAGTAGTCCAGTCTGGAGGGCTGGCCAGCAGAGGGAGAAACAGTAAGAAAACCTGACCTCCTTTAGTTTACCAGTCAAAGCAGGTCCTGCTCCCTGTAGAAGCCAACAAATGAGCACCGTGCAGTCTCTAGAATCTCAGTGGCTTGCTTGCCTCAAGAAGTGAGTTATAATAGGCTTGCTTGTGAGGGTTTCTGAGACTTAAACCTCCCAATGTGTTAATTCCAAGCAACAGATTGACTTGCAAATTTATGAAGTAACCATTTTGTGAATTGGGGATTACTGAGTAACTATATTCTCATTTCCACATCTATCAAATACTGGCATTGATTGGTAGCAAGTTTTATTTAAAAAATAGGTTTTGATACTTTTTAAATGGTTTTGTTCCTCTGCAGCCTCTGACAAGATCCCACAAACCCTCATTTGTGTTTTTTAAACCTTAAATCAATACATTATAAATTAATAATAGCCATAATATTCTGTCAAAGTACTAAGCACTCGGAATATCACTTTTATTTTAGTAACACCACATGTGTGCTGCTAAAGTCAGCATGGCAAAACAATTTCGGGCTTAAGTGGAAAAGGATGTCACAGGATCTCAGATCCTGTCTTTTGTTTCAACCAGTGGGTGTAGAGAACTGGCTGAGAAGCTCATCCTCAGCTGGCAAGGAAGGAAGAGATGCAACACTTGAAAAAAATAATCGTAGCACTGAATTTAGCTGCATCTGCATGACTGAATATCCTCCGAGTGTGGGGGCAGGCAAAACAGAAGATATGTGACTAAGTACCGACACTTGTTGGACTGAAATAAATCTCCTTCTGTGTTCATACACAGGTTTCCCCCGCTATCATAAAGTAGAATGTTCTATCAACACTTTTGTAAGCAGAAATGGCAGAAAACAGAAGCAATTACCATTAACTTATATGGGAAAATTTTGAGAATTCTCAAGTCCCAAAATAGCCTCTCTTAGGCTTTTATGATACCTCAGGACACATTTTGCTCAGATGCACAGAATTCAATTGAGGCACAGCATAGATGCTCAGTTCAAAGCTGAGCAGCTTGAGGCTGAGATGCTGAGTGGGTGTGGTTCCCAGAGAAGGAGCTTGGTGGGGCCACTCACTGCTTGGGGTGTGTGCTGCCTCTGTAACAAAATAAACTCTGACTGCTTTTTGCTTTTTTACCTTTTTGAGGTAAAAGGGTTTCCCTCTTGGGATTTCGTTTGGTTAGCGAAAACAGCTACTAATGGAGGTCTTTCAGTAAAAGCAAAATGGCGGAACAGGAGCTTTCAAAAAGCCGGGAATAACCTGTAATATAAAGCCTATGAATTCACTTAAGCTGTTAACATATTTAAAATAGTTTGAAATAGCAAGGCTTAATTGCGAAAGCAGTAATCTTATTAAGGGAACAGGTCAGGTAGAAGGCAAGAACATCACTGATGAATCTGACCCTTTGTTTAACATACAACAAAAATACCTTTTAATCTAAAGTCCTGTGTGGACCAGAGGTGGCCATATTTGCCTCTTGACCTTCTTAGCCAATAAATTACTTGCCATCAATGCCTTGGTATTTGATGGTTGCATTTTTACATTCAAGTGCTTAATCTGCATGAAATTTTGTGGGAGGAAAAGGTATAACTTTTTCCAAATAATGAACTAAATGGACAAGCACCATTTATTCAGTAATTCGTGGAATGCCACTTATATTATATTAGTAAATACTGCTTGGGCCTTTTTCTGGGCTTTCAGTCTATGTTATTCATCGGTCTAATACAAGTACCAAATTTTAATGATGTCCTACTTTTTTTTTTTTTTTTTAACGTTTATTTATTTTTGAGACAGAGACAAAGCATGAACGGGGGAGGGTCAGGGAGAGGGAGACACAGAATCTGAAACAGGCTCCAGGCTTTGAGCTGTCAGCACAGAGCCTGACACAGGGCTCGAACTCACAGACTTGGAGATCATGACCTGAGCCGAAGTCGGCCGCTTAACCGACTGAGCCACCCAGGTGCCCCAATGATGTCCTACTTTTAAGTCAAGTCCTGTTCTCTTAAAACTACTTCACAATAGGCCTGTAATTGCATTGTTCCTAGGAGACTTCCCAGGCCGTAGCTGTACCACCAGCACACGGCTAGCTGACTGTAAGTGAGGATAGATACTCCACGGCAGCTGAACACTGAGGCTAAGGGTTTATGATAACCTTGCATGGAATGAAAGTTCTGCAAGACCCTGACAACATGATGCAGTTAATATTCACAGCCTCCCCTTGGCAGCTAACATGGAGAGCCTGTGATTAGCAGTAGGGCAGGAGTTCTATTTGGCAATAGAAGCCATGGAAAGGGAAAAGCTACAATCGAAACTTGACAAAATGTAAGTGATTACTAGGAATAGCAGAAACATTTATTTTTGTGTAATACATACTTATTACTAAATGTGCCAGACATTATTCTACTAATCAGGAACACAGTAATGAACAAATTCAGCAAAGTCGCTTCTCTCATGGAATATCTCAGGGAACAGGAAGTAAGCAAATAATTTGAGATGATTTCTAACAGAGGGTGAAGTTCTATAAAGACCATAAGGCAGGGATGCTTGGGTGGTTCTTTCAGCTCAGGTCATGATCTCACAGTGAGATCCAGCCTCACTCCACGATGGTGGGAAGCCTGCTCTGAATTCTCTCTGCCCCTCCCCCGTTCAAGCTTGCAGGCGCTCTCATGTTTCTCTCTCTCCTTCTCTCTCTCAAAATAAATAAAACAAATAAAAACATTTAAAAAAGACCATAAGGAAGGGTGATGTTAAAGTTTCTGCAAAGAGGGGGGCACCTGGGTGGCTCAGTCAGTTAAGTGTCCAACTTCAGCTCACGTCACGATCTCACAGCTTGTGGGTTCGAGCCCCACGCCAGGCTCTGTGCTGACAGCTCAGAGCCTAGAGCCTGCTTCAGATTCTGTGTCTCCCTTTTTCTCTGTCCATCCCTCACGCACACTCTGTCTCTCAAAAATAAACAAATGTTAAAAAAAATTTACTGTAGTTGATGAATTAGGATCATTATTTAAAAATAAATGAATAAAATAAAGTTTCTGGGAAGGAAGTTAACTTGATATTGGATAGTCAGGGACTGCCTACCTACAAAGGCATATCAAAAAGGAAGAAGTCAACACTGATGGTCTAGGGTAGAACATTCCAGCTGACAGAAAATGGAAGGAAAAGGTTTTTTTTATTCTCTCTCTCTCTCTTTTTTAATGTTCATTTATTTTTGAGAGAGAGAGAGTGGGGAAAGGGCAGAGAGAGAGGGAGACACAGGATCCAAAGCAGGCTCTAGGTTCTGAGCTGCCAGCATAGATAGAGCCCAATGTGGGGCTCAAACTCACAAACTATAAGATCATGACCTATGCAGAAGTTGGACATCTAACCAACTGAGCCACCCAGGCACTCCTGGAAAAGGGTTTTAGAAATGAGCATGGTATTTTGGAGAAAGATGACAGATGGTAAATGATAAACTCAGAGATGGGAAAAGTGTTGCTAACACTGTGTGAATGGTACCCCCTGGAGGTGTGTGTGCTCTCCACCAAATTGTTCTGTGAAGTCTCAGATCTTGAGAACTGTATCCTGTGTCCTGTGAAACTACTGGTAAGTTCAAGTACAGGAGCTACAATTTTTATCAAAGCTTACTACATTTAATATAAAGGCAATGAAGATGGGGAAAGTGAGCAAAAGAAGCAAAAAATAACTTGAGTTTTTGGTGGTAATGGGACACTGTACTAGGGAGCCTCAGTTGCCTTCTCAGGCCTAGCAAAGGTGTGGGCCTCCTCACCCCTCTATCTCTGATGCCGCAGCTTGGCTCACTTCCTGGGGAGAAAGCAATGCGTATTCTCTGTAAAGCACACCAGTCCAGTGATGGACTCAAAACCGGATCAGGAACTTACTATCTCTGTGTGATCTTAACCAAGTGGCTTACCTTTCTAGTTTGTTTCTTTCCAACTGTAATACAGAGATGGCAATGCCCCACCAGCTTTTGAGGAGTAAATGAAGTCATATATGAACCCCCGACAGAGTAGGCACCGTTCTTTTCATCTATTAAATTAGTGGCACTTATAATCCTTACCAACTATGAATCCTAATTCTGAAGCACTTTAATCCTCACCCACTAAAATAAGATTTAAACATTTTTAATTAGTAAAATGGTCTCTGAATAAAGGCAGCCACTCCTTCGTAGCATTGAAATTAGAAGACTCCTACTGTGTTAGCAGCTGGAGCTGTTCTCCCAAGCACTAGAACTGGGCCAAAGTGTTACATAACTGCAAACAGTCACAAGCTATTGACTGAAGGGGATTTTAAGTTTGCAATGAAAACCAGAGGTACTTTTCATGGAATGACGGCTCAGATGCTGTTTCCCAAAAGGTCCAAATTTTGCGATCAGCAGGAGGAAAGAAAAATCTTTAGCTCGTATTTTACTAACACCTTTATGTTCTTAACTGCCTACATACTAGCACAGAATAAAAAGAAACTGGAGGCGCTATGGTCAAGAGTCCAGAGCCCGCGTTCAAAATACATCTCTACTGGGGCAACTTGCGTTCTCTCAGGCGGTGCACCATGTGACTCTGACCTCCGTGTCGAGGGTTCCAGCCCCACGTTGAGGGTAGAGTTTACTTAAATTAAAAAACAAAACACAAACACACCTCTACCCTTCGGCTCTGTGACAGCGGGCAGGCTGCTTGATCTCTTTATACCTCAGCCGCCTCATCTGAAAACAGGATATGAACACCTCCCATTCTGAGGCTGTTGTTTAAAATGAGGGGTTTTATGAAAGTACTTTCAATATGGTACATATTCGATAAATGTTTTAAAAGACATGTAAGCTGGAATATTTTTCATTTTAACTGGCATGAACAGTGAGCACTAAACTGTGATTGCTTCAATTCCCTGCAATTTGGGAAGGAGCCATCCTAATAACAGGCACCAAGTCAATACTACCTAGAAAAGTGTAAAAGCAGAAAACCTTCATTGGTGTGTACTACATATTTTAGTTGTTTTCTTTGATAATGTATTCAATTGTTCCTTGAGAATTTAAGCTTTGCAACAGAAACATACTTGGCTAGGGTTGTTCGGGCAGCCTTCAGATATAACACAAAGGGACAGTGTACTCTACTGAAGGCAAAGCAGCATTTTTTAGGGAGGGCAGGGTTCCTACATTTAAGGCAGCCTTCAGAAAGCTCAAGGAATCAATCCAGTGAGGTGAATAAGAAAAGACCGCTTTCCTCAAAAGTCCTTGGAGACTAAAAAAAGCAATGGCCTGACCTACCTGGAATATATATACGGGAAGCCAGACGTCTATGGAGGTATATAGGGAAAGTCTGCAGGGGTGGAAGGTGCTAACAGTATGACATCAGTGTTAAATCTCCTGATGCCGATAACCGTATTGATTATGCGAGAATTTATGTCCTATTAGGAAATGTACTCTGAAGGACTTAGGAGGTTATTTCTATAACCTCACCAAGTCCTGTGCAGATTATTTATTAATTACGTAGGGTAAAGGGACCTCTGCAATGGAGAAATCTTGTACTCATCACTTCAAACCAGGGCATCTTGGGCACTACCAGTAATAAGACTAGCTGATCGTCACGTGCTGATGTGTGTGATGCCCCAAGAAGAAGATGACGTCACCTAATGATAACCCCAAAATTTAACCTGAACCTAATTACAAGGAAACATCAGACCAACATAAACTGATGGGCATTCTACAAAACTGACTTGCACTCTACAAAATTGTCAGTGATAGACAAAGAAAGCTGAGTAACAGTTCCAAACTAAAGAAGAGTGAAGAGACATGTCAAGTATATAAAATATATGATTTGGGATTGGGGTGAAAACAACCGTAAGAAGCTATAAAACAGTTGGGAGAATTTTAACTCCAAATACTATGCAGTAGATAACAGTATTGTATCAATGTTAACATCCCTGAGTATAGTAATTCTATGGTGGTCACATAAGGAAAGCATTCTCAGTAAATGTATGTTCATGTATTTAAAGGTGAAGTGTCATAAGGTCTATAACTTATTTAAAATTGTTCAGGAAAAAAAAATCTTTTAAAAGATACAATAAAACCATGAAGTGCCTAAAGAGACTGTATACACAAGCTGAAATTATCATGCATGGTGTTCTTGAAATGTACCTTTCCCAGAATGCTGATGGCACATGCCATACCAACTTGTCCAACACCCACTACAGTGATCTTATTGTTTGGGATGGCTGCCTCTTCTTTTGCCACTGGTGCAATCAGTTTTTCCTTAAGACTTGCCATTGTGCCCTGTAAGAAAAGAATCAAAACATTATACATACACCCACATGTGAAACCCAGATGGGAATAATCCATAAAATGTTACTGTTGCAATTCTGAACTATGGCATGGTTGAAAACTACCCTAATGACATTCTCCAACACAAAATCTATTTAAAGAACCATGTAGCCTGCTTAATAGAGAATTTCATTAAAACAAAAATTTCCATGAAGCCATAAGAATTTGGGTCCTTCTCTTCAGCCTGTGATTCTGTGCTAGTATTTAACAAGTTGCAACAATTTTGTCTTGTGGCTGTTCATTTATTGGCTGAAAGACATGAATATTTACATTTAGATTAGCCTACTTGTTTCCATTCCCCTCATAAAGAATTTATATGTAACTATGTAAACGGAATTAGGGTCCCATATTAACCCATATGTAAGCTTGGTCTAAAAGAATTAATGGCCAGTCATGAATATAATTCCTACTGCTAATGGTTATTATCACTCTTTGAAGATAGGGAATGGTTCTTCTACTTTAAGTCTCACTTAAAACCTGTTACAGTGTACTGGACATCCATACAGTGATAGGAAAAGGGTGATGAATGTTTATGTAAAATCTTCAGAAATATTACTCTAAATTCCGCTTAGTGCACCTTGGAAGCTAACTGGAAGGCAGGTACACGCTTAATACATTTTCCTTCCAGGGAGTCACATTAGGAGAATATCAGCCTTTGAATTGTAATTTTGTTCCAGTCATTAAAAAAAAGAAAGAAAGAAAAAGAAAGGAAAATCTGTTGGAAAACTCCATCTGGTAACACCAAATTGATCTGTGACGTCAGATAATCAGGGGCATTTTCTGGATAACTAAAATGGCAAAAGTTACTGAAATAAACTTCAGTAATTGTTTGCCAATTCTGTGGCAACTTAGGACACAAAATATTCTGCCCTGACTTCTTAAAGAGACAGAGTACAGGTCTCAACAAAGCCCTTTCTTCAGTGCAACAATCACTTATAATAGTAACCCATTATTAGTTTAGTTTTCTCTTTACTTTTTATGCTAGATTGTCAGGTCCACTGTACCTATTTAACTATTTCAAACCGTGCCCTGCTTTCCAGTCTCCTTTTTTGTTTCACATCTGCAGTGGACTAAGGAACAACACTTCATTTAGTAACTGTATATGTTAAGTAATTGAGTTGGTAAGGCTCTAAGTTGGTATAAAGTACTTGAATTTGGAAGACAATTATGTGACAACTATTTTGTTCTATAGCTCTTTTTCCTGCCCAAAATATTGTACCCCATCTGTAGGAACTACATTTAGTGATTATTTTGCAGAGTACATCTGCAGTTTTCTCACCGGTGCTAAAGAAAAAATAGCCAACCTAGTACAATTGTCTCCACAAATGGATGGTCTTACAAAGAAATCCACACACGTCCTGCATTTTGAGCAGAATCTGATGAATACCACATCTTTTCTTGTTGAACACAGACACAAAATACTCATGTTTTCTCCGTTACATCTAGCTGGTTTAAGATCCTTGTATATAGAATCCAGTAAGGGTGGAAAGGAAAAACCTTTGCTATATACAGATTAGTTGTTCAGACAAACCTTCTAAATTAATTCTGGAAACTTCAGAAACTACAGTTTAGAGACTGAAGCCAGTACATATTTTCTTTCAGATCTTGCTGGAGAAAAGTGCTTTAAAATTTTTTCCTTAATAGGAGTTATAAGAAATTAGAAGAAAATGTTCTTTATTATATATGCAGGTCTGTGCCAAGATCTGAGTGGTGGCTGCAAGGAAAAAGAATGATAAACAGGGTTGGGGTGCCTGGGTGGCTCAGTCGGTTAAGCCTGGGACTTCAGCTCAGGCCATGATCTCGTGGGCTTGTGGGTTCAGCCCCACGTGGGGCTCTGGAGCCTGGAGCCTGCTTCAGATTCTGTCTCCCTCTCTCTCTGCTCCTCCCCTGCTCATGCTCTCTCTCTCTCTCTCAAAAATAAATAAACATTAAAAAATTTTAAATAATAATAAAAAACAGAATGGTAAAGGGTAACAGTCGCTGACTCTTCGTCCTTTCCATCCCAACCTCGGGTCCAGCGCCTCCGCTGGTGGACATCCTTCCCACCCCCACCTCCTCCCGGCGCATATAAATCATTAGAAATGAGCCAATGAACCACAGCTTTAGGTTCAGGTAAAAAGGTCCTTTTTTGGAGGCCACCCCTCCATTTTGGCCGGTTAAAAAGCCATGTTTTGCCATATAATTCCTCCACTAGACAAGTCCCAGCCCGCCCGCTCGCCCCCGCCAGCTCTCCCGGGGCCCTAATTGCAGCTTGCGTCGCTCGCCGCCCACAGGCCACCTCTTCCTCCCAGCGCGGGCCCCCGGAGAGCAGCAGGTCACAAGGGAAGGCGGCAAACACAGATCTCCCAGGAGGTCTCTAGGGAAAATTCCAGCCCTTCCTTACTCTCAACACCCAAAGCTGGCCAAGTAAACAAAGCACCCGAAGCATGAAGAAAGGAGGCCAGAAGAAGAGAATAGGCCTGCATCGCCAAGAAGGCCTGGATCTGTGGCCGGGTGAAAACTGGAGCGCAGGGCCAATCCTTCACCCCCGTCCCCGCAAAAGCAGGGGCATGTGTCCATTACCGTGCTGGTGGATTCCAATACCCAGGCTGGAGATCAGCCAGCCCTCACTGTTGTCGGGTTCCCTCTTCCGCCCCTAGTTCCTCAAGCACGTGTCCGGGCTCCGGCCAGCAGCAGGCACTGGGGGTGATGCGGCCGCCATAAACCGGTCAAGGGCAAGCTGCAAATGCGACAAGTCTCTGCCCTGATACAGCGCAGGCTGGAGGCGAGCTCTGCGGCGGTGAGGACAAGGCCTGGGGCTCTGGCAGCCCCTTCGCTCTGCCTTCCCGTTCCCCAGCGAAGGGCACGGCCTGCCGCCCCGCGCCTTGGGGTTGAGCAAGGCCCAGGCCGGATGCTCAGGGCGAAAGGCCCCAGAAAGCGGCAGTCCTTCTTGGTCCTTCTCCCTAGTGTCGCTACGCAAGGACTCCCCTGCACGCCCCACCCGGTGTCCCTGAGCGAGGGCTCGGGGTCCTGGGCTGAAACCTACCAGAGAGAAACGGCTGTAAGGGTCGCGTGAAGAAGACACCGTCAGAGGCAAGCGTCTCCTCGGCCCAGGATCTGCAAGGAGAGAGGAGGAGGCGGGGCCCACACGCCCCACAGCCTCTTAGCTTCCTCTATTGTGATTGGAAACCCGATCGCCGCCTACCCCTCCCCTCGGCTCGCTCAATCCCCTTCAAGGACAAGGGCTCCAGTGTGCTCACGCTCTCTCCCTCCCCACGTGAGGAGGTCACCTTCCGATGGCAAGGGCGGCCTCTGCTCTTTGCAGCCTCACAGTTTACGGACTCTTCAACACAGAAGCCCCGTTATTCCTGCAACTTGCCCATCTTTGGCTGTTCTGGACTCTCATGCTCTCGTTTGGATGCATTTAGTGCAAATAGAAATAAACTTTAGAGGACCGCCGTTCTTAGCCAAGATGTTGGTGGCAAGTTCCCCTGGAATAGTATTGGTGCTTCCGAATGTTTTTTAAAAATAAAACTGAAAAAAAGAAAAGAGAGAGAGAAAGAAAGGCTGCATTTTCAATTTTCAGCTTTCTTGGTGATGAAGTTCATTTGCTACAACAATGACTACCCCCCACTCCCACCCCCACCCCCACCCCCACCCCTCATCCCCAAGCCCCCAGTCTTAATTCAGGGAATATCCTTCCATTTCCTACTAGTTGGCTGACAAGATCTGTAAGGCCTGGTGCCTGTCTTCTGAAGTTCCTCTAGAAATGTACATCCTCTCAAGGGCAGCTTTGCCCTCAAGGAAAGATAATGGGGTACCATGCTTTTTCTCTGTTAGTCCCTGAGCAACTGCAAAGGCGAGTGTTATTATTCATCTCTGTGTCTTTAACACCCAGCCCAGTGCCTAGTACAATACAGTGTTGGTGAATGAATGAATGAATAAGCAGTTGAAGGCATCCTGAAGATTTGTCTTCAGGTGTGTGTGTGTATGTGTGTGTGTGTGTGTGTGTGTGTGTTTTAAAATGCTTTCAGGTTTAGCAAACACCCTGTACGTGAAGGGAAGTTTTTTGTGTTTGTTTTTATGTAAATGATCATGAATCCAATTACTGCTTGCATTTCATTTTGTGCCAGGCATTGAAGGTACAAAGATGAATATAACACCATGCCCCCCTGAGATGCTCCCAGTTCAAAGGAGACAAGTAGGCAAATTCTTTCAATTAGACTACAATGTGATTGGTTAAAGTACAATAAAAAAGTCAAAGACAGAGGCCACTAACAAAGGGGTCTGTCCAGATGAACTGAAAAATCTCCAACTTTTCATGTCAAACTTGGGTAATGAAGGAGAAGAAGACTTTGGTGGATAATCTCAAAAGTATTCCATTCACCTTGAATCCAAGTTTGAAGCAAGACTTGAAAATCATCCTAGAAAGACTTCTTTCTCACCTACTTTCTGAAACAATCTACATGTCCTGTAGACTTCTAAATAGCTCCCTATTTTCTCTCCTTCTTGCCATCTCTATTACTGTGTGTATCTTTGGGTGGAGGGAAAAGGGGACAGAAAAAAATAAGAAGAGGTCTCTATTTCTTTCCTCTAGCCTCATCTTCTTCGTACCCTCACAATCAGTCATTTAATCTGATTGATCAAAGTGAGTTCACCAGTATGCAACTCTGGATACCAGGACAGCACGTAGTACCAGTCTTAAAGATTTTTGAGAATTATATAGCTAGATAACTTATTTTTAAAGTATGAAGTGTGAGGGACGCCTGGGTGACTCAGTGAGTTAAGTGTCTGACTTTGCCTCAGGTCATGATCTCATGGTTCATGGGTTCCAGCCTCAGGTCTGTGCTGACAGCTCAGAGCCTGGAGCCTGCTTCAGATTCTATGTCTCCATCTCTGTCTCTCTGCCCCTCTCTTACTTGTGCTCTGACTCTCTCTCTCTCTCTCTCTCTCTCTCTCTCTCTCTCTTAAAAATAAACATTAAAAAAAATTAAAGTGTGAATTGTGAAAGACAATTTTATACATGCAATGATTCAAACAATATATTCCCTTAATGGGGTTCAGGACATGCTACCCCAAAATGTGGCACCTTGACATACTGAATATCTATCTTAAGCTGAAGAAGTGTGAGATAACAGCAAAAGTAGAAGGTCACTCTGACCTCCATCCACTCTTGCCCCTACCCTACTCCAGAAATCAGGAGATAAATCTCCCACGTGAAAGGTACCCTCCCTGTGCCAGGAGAGAGACATTCTTATCACCAGAAACAGAGATTTTGGACCCAGAAATCTGGTTAAACAATTCTGTTAAACTAACCTTTATCTTCCTAGTTATTTCTTCCCTATCTACTACCCCTTAAACCTCAAATCTCTTTGTCTTGTGAAACTCTTCACAAATTTATTGTTTCTTTGTCTGAAAGATATAAAAGCTTCCTGCCCTGATTACTTCTTACCATCTTCATTCTTTTGTGAAGGCTCCCATGTATGTGTAAAAAAAATAATAAAATTTGCATGTTTCTGTCCTGTCAATCTGTCTCTTATCAGTTAACTTTTCCATCCTAGCCAGAGACCCTACCAGGGTCAAGGAAAACTTTCTCCTTCCCTACACCCCATATGATTCCATTCTTTAAGAAATCATTTAGAAGCTATATCCCAAACTCACTGAAAAATAAGCAAAATTAGGAATCCAAGAAAGGGGGAAGTTAAGGCATAAAGTGTAGGCAGTATGGTATAATAAGAAAAATATTCGGTCTTCATCTGGTTCCCAGGACAGAACTCCTAAAACCCCTATGATTTCTTAAATGGTAGGAGTATCTTTTATTCATAACAAGACCTTTACAGCATACCTGAGTTTATGGTAATTGGTGATTTAACATGGGGTCCCTACTAGCATCAGGCTGAGGCTGTTCTCCAGAAAGTCCAGGTAATAAGAGGGGGGCAATTTTCAGCTCATGCACCAACCTCTGGAATGGAGATTGAAGACTAAATCTATTTAAAAAAAAAAAACAAACCAAAAACCAAAAACCTCTTGGACAAGATTTTATCAGATTCTGAGTTAGTAAACATGCTGAGAGGGTGGTGCACCCTAGTTCCATGGAAATAGAAACTCCTGCTTTGGACTCCTTCCTGGCCTCACTTATGGATCTCTTCATCTGGCTGTTCATCTTGTATCTGTTACAATATCTTTAATAATAAAATGATAAAATTGTATGTAAGTGTTTCTCTGAAGTCTGTGAGCTGCTCTGGCGAAATTAATCCAACCCAAGGAAGGGGTCATGGGAACCTGTGACTTATAGCCAGTCAGTCAGAAGCACAGGTGACACCTGGACATGTGATTGGTATCTGAAGTAGGAGGGGGAGGACAATCTTGTGACACTGAACCCTTACTTAACCTGTGGAATGTGATGCTATTTCTACATAGACAGTGTCAGGAATGAGTTAAGTTTGTAGGACACCTGGTCAACGTCTGTTGAGAACTGGAGATTGCTTGGTGTTGTGGGTAACAGAGGCAGTGAATGCTAAGCTAGTTCATTTAGAGATAAAACTAAATAGTTCCCAGAAATTTGGTTATAATACTGAATGCAAAAGTCAAAAACCCATCCAAAGAGAAGATTATTTTTTTCAAAAAATATTTATTGAGACATATGTGACAGGCACTGTTTCAGAGATCAAGATGGACAAGATGCCCTCAAATGGTGAGTATATATCATGTTAATAAACAAGTTTGTAAAAATGGTAGAATACAGATTGTAAACATAATAATATACAATTGCACTGTCTGTGCTTCTCCTACTTGTGGGCCTTTGTGAACAATATTGTTTAAAATTTTTTTAAATTTATTTATTTTTGAGAGAGAGAGAGAAGGAGAGAGAGAGAGAGAGACAGAGAGAAAGAGAGAGACCGAACATTAGTGGGGGAGGGGCAGAGAGAGAGGGAGGCACAGAATCTGAAGCAGGCTCCAAGCTGTCAGCACAGAGTCTGATGTGACGCTGGAACTCACAAACCTTGAGATCATGACCCAAGCTGAAGTTGGATGCTTAACTGACTAAGCTACCCAGACCCCCCTGTGAACGATATTCATGAACCATGATGAAGCCTACTCTATGGGGTAGTGCTTTGTTTCTATAGTAAATTACCCCAAACTGCTGGTCTTTTCTTTCTTCTTTCTTTCTTTCTTTCTTTCTTTCTTTCTTTCTTTCTTTCTTTCTTTCTTTCTTTCTTTCTTCGTCTTATGCCTTAAAAATATTATCTCCTGTTGTCAGATTATCAACTCTTTTAAAACTATATTCATGGAGTTTTAGGACAGAATAGGAGCTCTGACATAATCTAATCCTAATGAATACCCAGTGTTTGAGTGCCTGACCTCATATTACTCTATGTGTTACCAATAGAACCAGAAATAGTTTTGATCTCACCCCTGTGTGCCTGTGGGAATCCTTTTAATTGGTTTTTCGTTTTTGTTGTTCTGTGGTTATAAAACCAGATTAGCTAATCTTATTAAAACTGTAAATTCCTTCAGCGTATTTTATTCATCTTTATATCTTCAGGTAACACAGCATCTGACAAGATACTTTTTTCTCTCCCAGCAATGTAGGACATAATATATACAAATAAGCTCTGTGAGTTAGGATTTGAGAGGCATCTCTTGGTTCACAGATTCTTTTATACCAGATTTTTGTTTGTTTCTTTGTTGTTTTTTGCATTTTCCCCCACTGTTCTTTATTTCCTAATTCTTACATATATTGCAGATAGCTGAGGCTCCTTGAAGCCAAGCTCTGATGGGCGACTTGTTACTCAAGTTGAAACTATGATGGCAATATTTCCTTATAAATGAAAAACTGATGTTGGTAGGTATCATTAATTACAACAACAACAACAACAACAACAACAACAAACAAGGCCTTCAATTATTAGAGGAGAAAGTAGTGAATGTTTAATGTCTTGGAAATCTTTTAAAATAATTAGGTTTAGTTGTCTAGCTGTTCACTGGATAGTTGTAACTTAGAGTACCTTTTCTGTGTACATATTGGCTATTCCTTTTTATTTTTTTTTAATTTTTAAAAAATGTTTATTTATTTATTTTTGAGATAGAGAGATCGTGTGCACTAGCAGGGGAGGGGCAGAGGAGAGAGAGAGAGAATCACATCACACTCTAAGCCACCAGTGCAGAGCCTGACTCAGGGCTCGCAGGGCTGGAACCCATGAACCTCAAGACCATGACCTGAGCTGAAATTAAGAGTTGGACACTCAACCAACTGAACCACCCAGGCACCTCTTTATTTGCTTTTTATTAAAAAATTTTTAAAGTTTCATTTATTTATTTTGAGAATGAGACAGAGCACAAGCAGGTGAGGGGCAGAGAGAAGGAGAGACAGAATCAGAAGCAGGCTCCACACCATCAGCACAGAGCCCACTGTGGGGCTTGAACTTATGAATTATGAGATCGTGACCTGAGCCAAGATCAAAAGCCAGACACTTAACTGACTGCACCACCCAGGTGCCCTGTTTTTAATTTTTTAAATGTCTATTTATTTATTTTGAGAGAGAGAGAGCATACACAAGTGCGAGAGAGATGAGGGGGGAGTGCAGAGAGGGGTGAGAGAATCCTAAGCACGCTCCACACACTGTTAGTGTGGAGCTCAATGTGGGGCTTGATCCCACAAACCATCAGATCATGATTTGAGCCAAAATCAAGAGTCTAACGCTCAACTAACTGAGCCACCCAGGCACTCCTAGCTACTCTTTTTTAAAGGGAGGTAATGATATCCTGAGTTATACCAGGAGTTCTGGAATGACCCTGATGGAATGAGAAGAATATGGACTAGTCTGTGCTAAGAGGTATCAGGCCCCTGGTGGACCTGACTGATAGATGTTTAGAATTACTGTGCTAAAGTTCCTGAGCTTAAGTAAAAAAATACACATGGATTTTGAAAAAAATTTTTTCAGTTATTTATTTATTTTTTTGAGAGACACAGAAAGAGCAGGGAAGGGGCAGAGAGAGAGAGGGAAAGAGAGAGAATCCCAAGCAGGCTCTGCACTATCAGTGCAGAGCCAGACACGGGGCTCAAACTCAAGAAAATGTGAGATCATGACCTGAGTCAAAACCAAGGGTTGTACATTCAACCTACAGAGCTACTCAGGTGCCCCAAGTGTGCATGGATTTTTGTTTCTGTTGTCCTTGTGTTACAGGTGGGTGGAAGAGACACTGGTCCTTGTCCCACAGAGTGGAGGAATAAATCTCGCAGACAGCAGAGAGTGAGCAAAGTGATATTTTATTGAGCAAAAGTACCAAGCTCTCAGGAGCGAGAGGGGTCCTGACTGGGTTGCTGCCAAGTATTTTTGTCCTTGACATTTTATTAGGACCTTATCAGGAATTGGATAACAGTTTGTGAGACTCTGTTCATGGCACCTAGCATGGGCAGTCTGTAACAGGTTTATCCTCCCCCCCACCAAAACCTGCCTCTGGAGCTGCAGCCTCTCACCCAAAGCTGCAGTCAGCTCCCCCAGAGTCTCATCTATCCCTGCCTACTGATAACCCTTTCCCTACTCATTTGGAGGCTGTTTTCTCTGGGTGTCTAAAAAGCAGCAGTGGAGAACTCTTTGACTAACATGACCCACTCATGAAAAAAATGCCTTTTTGCTCTTGCCTACTGGGGGAGATGATAAGTCTTTGTAAGATACCTCAGGTGAGCCTTGTCTTGGTAAGGGATCAGTCCTCAGGGTGATAGAGGAGAAAGTGTTCACACAGTGAAATATACAGCAGATTAAAGTTCACAATTTTTGTCCAAAGTTGAACTTCAGGTAGGCTGGCTCCAGCAGAGCCAATCAGAAAGCAGAACTTTCGGGGCGCCTGAGTGTCTCAGTCGGTTAAGGGTCCAACTTCGGCTCAGGTCATGATCTCACGATTTGTGGTTCCAGCTCCAAGTCAGGCTCTGTGCTGACAGCTCAGAGCCTAGAGCCTGCTTCAGATTCTATGTCTCCCTCTCTCTCTCTGCCCCTCCCCCATTTGTGCTCTGTCTCTCTCTGTCTGTCAAAAATAAATAAACATTTTTTAAAAAAAGAAAAGAAAGCAGAATGTTCCTATTGCTTTTAGTGAGGTGTTCTTGAGGTTGGCTGGGCAGTGCTTCTGGGAACAGATGTGCCCATCCCCCATGCCCTCAGGACATTACAAAGATCTTCCCTGTGAGAAGTTCTGGATAACCATCAGTATTCTCCATTCATGGAACCCTGGCCTCTTATTCTTTCTGGTGCCAAGTTTCTTCAGTAGCTTCAAATATTTCTCTTAATTTAGAGACCATGAAGAAAATGAGTAGTTTTTGGTGCTCTGGTCCTTTACATTTCAAAATATGAACTTTTTAAAAAAATATATTTTATTTTTAAGTAATCTCTACACCCAAAATGGGGCTCGAACTTACAACCCTGAGATCAAGAATCGCATGCTCTACCAACTGATCCAGTCAGATGCCCCTCAAAATACTAACTTTTTATTTTTAGCAAATGAAAAGATTAAGAATCAAATAGAATGAAAATAGTCTCCTCTCCTTTTCTCTCATGCCAGTCTGGATCCTCAGAGCAACCACTTATGCTTCCTGACTTCTCGAACTGTAGTGCTGAAGCCCAGAAATGTGTTGTCACTGATATGTGTGTGTGTGTGTGTGTGTGTGTGTGTGTGTGTGTGTGTATTTGTTGTTGTTGTTGTTTTTTAATTCGTAAGTAAGCTCTACACCCAATGTGGGACTTCAGCTTACCACGCTGAGATCAAAAGAGGCATGCTGTACCAAATGGTTTCATTTACTGTAAAAAAGTACTAAGTGTGACTAGGTATTTATCTAAGAGATACAGGTGTGCCATTTCAAAGGGACACATGTACCCCAATGTTTATAACAGCACTATCAACAGTAGCCAAAGTGTGGAAAGAGCCCAAATGCCCATCGATGGATGAATGGATAAAGATGTATATATATACACACACACACACACACACACACACACACACACACACACACACAATGGAGTATTACTTGACAATCAAAAAGAATGAAATCTTACCATTTGCAACTATGTGGATGGAACTAGATGGTATTATGCTAAGCAAAATTGGTCAGTCAGCAAAAGACAAATATCATTTGTCTTTACTCATATGAAGACTTTAAGATACAAAACAGATGAATACAAGGGAAGGGAAGCAAAAGTAATATAAAGACAGAGGGGGACAAAACATAAGAGACTCTTAAATATGGAGAACAGAGGGTTGTTGGAGGGGTTGTGGGGGGGGATGGGCTAAATGGGTAAGGGGCATTAAGGAATCTACTCCTGAAATCATTGTTGCACTATATGCTAACTAACTTGGATGTAAATTAAAAAAAAAAAAAGTACTAAGTGCAGGGCACCTGGCTGGCTCAGTTGGGTAAGCATGAAACTTTAGCTCAGGTCATGATCTCATGGCTCATGGGCTTGAGTCCCACATTGGGCTCTGCGCTGACAGTATGGAGCCTGCTTGGGATTCTCTCTACCTCTCTTTCTGCCCCTCCCAAACTTGCTCTCTCTCTCTCTCTTTCTCAAAATAAATAAATAAACTTAAAAATATATATAAGGCATCCTTATTATCCTCATTAAAAAAACTTTTTTTAATGTTTATTTATCTTTGAGAGAGAAACAAAGCATGAGCAGAGGAGAGGAAAGATAGAGGGAGACACAGAATGTGAAGCAGGCTCCATGTTCTGAGTCATTAGTACAGAGCCTCATGCAGGGCTTGAACTCACGAACTGTGAGATCATGAACTGAGTTGAAGTAGGATGCTTAACCGACTGAATCACCCAGGTGTACCATTATACAGATGAGGAAACTTAGGTATAGAGGGTTAATTCTCTGCCCAAGATCACATAACTAGTAAGAAAACTGTTTTAAAATCTAAAGGTCATTCTTAAGATACAGGTTTATGTATGTTTATTTCCTTTTAAAAAGTATTACAAGAAGTCAGGAAGGTTACTAAATATTCAATCATTCAGAAATATAACTCATTTAACTATTCCCATATTTAGACACATTATAGTTTTTACTGAGATAAATAACATTGCATAAATATCCTTGTACAAAGTCATCATCTGTATTTTTTATTCCTTCCTTAGGATCTCTGAGGGTGAGATTACTGGGACAAACCATAGGAACAAATTTCCAGAATTGTACCCTTTTAGGTCTCCTAGCCATGTTTGTTTTACTTGATGTTTTATTTTTGCCAGTTTATTAGATGAAAATGGTACTTTCTTCTAAATTTGTATAACTTTGATTATTGGTAAAAATCTATACCTTATACCTTTTAAATATTTATAGAACACTTGCTTTTTTTTCTTTTTTGACTTTCCATTATCTATTCAACTACTACAGTAGATATTTCTTTTTTCTTTTCTTTTTTTTTTTACTTAGCAACTTCACCTGATGTGAAAACAGCCAAGAATTTTCTGTTTTCTAATGTTTTTCTCACCTTAGATACACTCACTGTAGCTTCTGGAGAGAACCTGTCTGAAACTGGAACCAGCCAAGAGAAATAAAAACTGGTGGAAGGCAGGCCAGAGAGAGACCAAGTGATAACGTTTGAGGTTCTTCTGGACTTTTTCAGGTATGGAGATCACTGACCACAGAAAGGGTCCTCAATGACATATTCTTTTGCCTATTTTTAAATCACAGTGTCATTTTTTATTTTAAAACCAAAATATTAGAAGTACGAAGAATTTTTACAAACTTATTATTTTGAAATAGTTTAGACTCACAAAAAGTTGCAAAAATTGTTTGCAGAGTTGCCATACTCCCATCACTCAGCTTCCTTCAATAATAACACCTTAGCTACCATATACTATTAAAACCAAGAAATTGAGGGGCGCTTTGTGGCTCAGTTGGTTACGTGCCCAACTCTTGATTTTGGCTCAGGTCGTGATCTTATGGTCATAGTGTCACCATCATGAGACTGAGCTCTGCATAGAGCTCCCCACTGAGCATGGAGCCTGCTTAAGATTCTCTCTCTCCTTCTCCTTCTGCCTCCCCAAAGCCCCAAAAAAACAAAAAAATGAGAAATTGAAATTGATACGCTAGTATATAAATTAAACTATAGACCTTATTCAGATTTCACCAGTTTTCATATGAGTAAAATGTTCTTTAAAAATATATATACTTTAAATATACACTTCTTTTAAATTTACTTATTTATATTAAACAATTTGTGCAACATGCAAAGATAATTTTTCTAAATAGAAAACATACAGTATAAATATTTTAAAATATATCAAGCACTATGTAGGTTTTTAGGCAGTGTCTATGAACTCAGGAATTTCTTTCACTTTTGATAGAAAATGTTGCAGAGAACATATGCCTCAGGCATTTGGCTGCACACTGTGTATTTAAGTTAGTTATTCTGTCTTGCTCATTATTTAAGGCAGGTTAAAATGCAATTTCCTGCAGTGTTCTTGTGTTCCACAAAGGAATTTGTTTCTATCAATCATCCATCACCAGTGCTTGAAACCGGTTAGCTTAATGGGTTTTTGAAAAGCCATTTCCCTGCAGCTGTGTTTACCCTTCACTTCAAATGCTCTTTGGTATTTCCTAGGCAAAAATACCAGAAGGAATACTTTTCTTCTCTGCATTTGAATATAAAAAAGCCCCCTTTTTAGTTTCTCATTTTGTTTTCTCTGATCTTTGCCTATAGGAGAAAAATCTTAAAAAAAGAAAAAAAGAAAAATGTGGGGGTGACTGGCATCAGTCGGTAGAGCATGCCACTCTTGATCTTGGGGTTGTAAGTTCTGACCTCAAGTCGGGGGTAGAGGTTACTTAAAAATAAATTTTAAAGAAAAGAACAACAGTAAAAACAAAACCAATATATAGAAAGACAGAAACGTGCACCAAAAGCAACCACTGAATTCCAGAATCCTGATGTTACTCATTAAATGAAAATGGGAACTAATTAGGGAGAGGGACATAAGGGAACTAATATTTATTGAGACCTGCTATGTGCTAGATGTGATACTGGTATTTTAAATGGCCCACTGTCACCTTGACAGTATACTCAATACCGCATATTGACCTTGTAATGATCATTGTAAAGCCAGAGGCAGAAGAAAGCATCTGTCAATTTCCGACTAATTGATACTGTTGCGGGGTCCTGGAGTGCAAAGGTCAAGAAAGAATTCTTGAGATGTTGTATTGTGCAATTTAGTAAGCTTACTTGAGTAGCACAGGGACAGGACCCTTGGGCAGAAAGAGCTGCGCTTTTGCTGTGTGAAGCTGTTGGATATCTGCTTAAAGGTGAACATTTTTCTGCTTTCATACCTCATCAATACTATACTGTCTGGTCATCTCTTTTTAACTCCCTTAATTTCATTCTATAAAGAGTCCATGATTTTAGAAAGAATTGAAAATATATAGAAATATACAAAGTAGAAAGCAAAAGTCCTCAGTTTCCCCATCTCCCATTCTTCTCCTTAGAGGTAATTACCCTTAACAACTTAATATGCATCCTTTTGTCTCTACATCTTAAAAGGTATACTGATTCAGCATATTTGACATACAGTTTTTCAACTTTATAATTATACAGAAGTGATAAGCATTTAGTAGATATATTTCAAATTTTGAATTTTGAGCTTTCCCCAGGCTAGCCGTGTGCAGTATGATCTCTCTCATGATACTGGGCAGTGGCACACGATCAGAAGGGTAAAAAACCAATATATTTTGCCAACCATTCTGCACCTGTACAACCATTCTGTTTTTACTTTCATACAGTATTCAATAAACTACATGTGATATTCAATACTTTATTATAAAATAGGTTTGTATTAAATGATTTTGCCCAACCACAGGCTAACGTTAAGTGTTCTGAGCATATTTAAAG
This sequence comes from Acinonyx jubatus, assembly GCF_027475565.1. Taxonomy (NCBI): domain Eukaryota; kingdom Metazoa; phylum Chordata; class Mammalia; order Carnivora; family Felidae; genus Acinonyx; species Acinonyx jubatus. The sequence goes on from NC_069387.1 coordinate 54,140,605, forward strand.
TAAGTGAGGCTAAACTGTGATGTTCAGTAGATTAGGTATATTAACTGCATTTTTGGCTTTTGATATTTTCTATTTATGATGAGTTTATCAGGTTGTAACCCCATCATAAGTGGAGGAAAATCTGTAGTTGAAATTTTTTTATCATACAACATGACTAATAAATTCTATTCCTTTTCAGAAGTAAGTTATTTATTATTCATTATAATTGTTTTACTTTTAGCAAATTATACTTTCCAATTTCAAATACTGAAGATCTTAGATCATCAGTTAGGAATAGTTCCATGATCAATTTTTTCTCTTGCTTGTTTGGTATTTAATAAAAATTGTTAAAATTCATCACAGTATATGATTATTATGTGTATCTGGTACCTTACTTATATCAACATATATTAAATTTAATTCTCATGAGAATGCTTTAATCCACGTGTTATGATTCTCCCTATTTGTAAATTGGGGAAATTGAGGCACAGAGAGTTCAAACCAATTGGCCAAGGCCACTTGATGCTGCTGGTGATGCTAAGAATCAAGGTTAGGAGGGCTTGAAATCATCAGTGCCAGTCTGCTGGACCAAGTCCCACAAGTTAGTCTTTTTGTTCTCTCTGTGCTTTGGTTTGTATAGTTTTATATTATGTTTTCTAATTCTCTGAAATTTTCTTCTGTAGTTTCTAATCTGCTTTCAAGTTTACCCAGTATATTTAAAATTTTTTTAAGTTTATTTTTGAAAGATAGAGAGAGACAGAGTGCAAGTGGGGGAGGGGCAGAGAGAGAGGGAGACAGAATCTGAAGCAGGCTCCAGGCTCTGAGCTGTCAGCACAGAGCCCACGTGGGGCTTGAACTTTCCTGTGAGATCGTGCCCTGACCCGAAGTCAGGCGCTTAACTGACCCTCCCACGTGCCCCCCACACAGTATATTTAAAATTTTAGAAATAATATTTTCATCTTTGGAAATTCCACTTGGTTCTTTTTATACTTTAACTTGCTCTTTTGTTAATATTCATATTTTCCTTTACATCTTTAAGTGTTTCTGTATGTATGTGTGTGTGTGTGTGTGTAAAGTTCAACTATCTTTGTCATTTCTGTCTTCTGTTTGTATTGACTAATATTCTTCCCCTACTTATAGGTCACAATTCCCTGCTTCTTCCCATATCTAGCTTTTTATTTTTGACGCTGGAGATTGTAATTGTGAATGTTGTCATGTTTAAAAAAAATTTTTTTTTTTTACATTTATTTATTTTTGAGAGACAGAGAGAGAGAGTGTGCAAGCAGGGGAGGGGCAGAGAAAGACGGAGACACAGAATCCAAAGCAGGCTCCAGGCTCTGAGCTGTCAGCACAGAGCCCGACATGGGGCTTAAACCCACGAACCGTGAGATCATGACCTGAGGTGAAGTCGGACACTTAACCGACTGAGCCACCCAGGCACCCCGTGAATGTTGTCATGTTAAAGGGGCTAGATTTTGTTGCATTCTATAGAGAGAGTTGAAGTTTGTTTGGAAGGCAATTAAGTCACTTGTGGATCAGCTTGATTCTGTTGAGGCTTGTTCTTAAGCTCTGTTAGGGCAATTCTAGAGTAATTTTACTCTGTGGTTGGCTTACACATATTAATAATGTGTTACACTTCTGGGGTATACCATGAAGACTGGGGTCTTCAACAGGATGCCTATACAGTGGCTGGTCAGAATTCAGATTATCACCAAATATCATTTGGGCTCTGGGAGTCACTCAGTTTACATTTCCATAGCAGATTTTCTTTGCTGACCTTATATCTTATGTATGCCCCACGTGTTCCAGCTGCCTCAGCTTTCCTGAATGCCAATCCCTCTCTTCCACTTACCAGGGCTTCAAGGCTTTGCTCAAACTCTCTCTACTTACATTATAACCCCAAAAAATGCTTCCAGGAAGAAATTTAGGGCAATGCTATGGTTCATCTTCTTTCCTGTTTTTCAGAGATTACGTTCTTGTCATGTCTATTTTCCAATGTCTTTTCTTCTTTCTTTAAAAAAGAAATGTTTATTTTTGATAGAGAGAACATGAGCGAGGGCAGAGAGAGAGAGAGAGAGAGAGAGAGAGAGAGAGACAGAGGATCCCAAGCCGGCTCTGCAATGACAGCAGAGAGCCAGATGTGGGGCCCCAATTCTTGAGCTGAGAGATCATGACCCAAGCTGAAGTCTGATGCTCAACTGAACCACTCAGGCACCCTGCCCCCCCGTCACTTTTTTTTAATTTTAGAGAGAGAGAGAGTCCATGAGCATGGGAGAGGAAATAGGGAGAGAGAGACAATTTCAAGCAAGCTCCATCCTCAGCACAAAGCCTGATGTGGGGCTCTATCCCACGTTTCTGGGATCATGACCTGAGCCCAAATCAAGAGTCAGATGCTCAACCCACTAAGCCACTCAGGTGCCCCTATTTTCCAATGTCTAAAAACTGTTGTTTCTCCTGTTTTGTTTAGTTTTCCAGTTGTTTACATTTGCAAGTCCAGCATCATTTTACTCTATTGTGGCCCCATATCCTCTTCATAGGCAAGCGCTGAGGAAAATTCTCAATTTCCTACTATATCAGAATAAAATGGGTGCTTCAAATGGTTAACGAGTGGGCTGATATTCATGGCATTGTATATTTAGAAGCATTTTGGAAGATTCCGAATTTTGAATTTTCAGCAGGTAAAGCCTGGTGTTGAAGAGTCTGTATTTAATGAACATCCAAGTGACTCTGATACAGGTTTCTATAGCACACATTTTGTGGAAAACTGTTCTAAACCTCTAAAAAGTCTCAGAGCTTACCTTTGAGTCCTTTACTCCCAAAAGAAGGCATATACAGTTCAATGCCAAATGCTTTGATCAAGGTGATAGGCAAGTATAGGAGGCAACAAGGGTGACGATCACAAGGGTACATTCTCAGATCATCTGGGCTTGAATCCAGGTCTTCCATTATTGGCTATGTCAAAGGTAGTAGGCAGAGTAATCTTTATGAAGCTTTTCCTCTGTAACATGGACATAAAAATGGCATCAGATTGTTGTGAAGCTGAAAGTAGATACAATAAGTGCAGGATAATCCCTATAACAGCAACCAGTAGAGAACTAATAACCCCAGGTCTATAATTTCTGAAGTCTTTTCTTAACCCAAACAGGAGAAAGAGTCCCTCTTATTGCTTCCTCTCTACTTTGAGCATGTGTGGGCCGTGGCACTGGTGCAGCTGTGCATGTGGAAGGGGCTCTCTGGAAAAGTGCTATCTATTCACACCATCTACTTAAATCAACAGGTATAGCCTGTGAATTTCAGTGAGCTGCAAACTTGTAGAGACCCATCTTTCGTCTCTGTATTCTCAGAGCCTAAGATAATTTAAGGCATAATGTGGAAAATAATGATTTCTTTTTACTTTTAAATAGATACATGAATGGGGGCATCTGAGTGGTTCAGTTGGTTGAGCGTCCAGCTCTTGACTTCAGCTCAGGTGGTGATTTCATGGTTCATGGGTTCAAGCCCCACGTGTGGCTCTGGGCTGGCAGTGAGGAGCCTGCTTGGCATTCTCTCTCTCTCTCTCTCTCTCTCTCTCTCTCTCTTCCTCCCCAACTCATACTCTGTCTCTCTCTCAAAACAAATAAATAAACTCTAAAAGAAACAATCAAATAAATAGATACACAAATGAAAATTAGATGAAAACATGGAAGCCTCAGACACTCTGAGCTGCTCTTGCTGCTGCTGCTGCTTTTTTCCCTCTCTTCTTTCTCATCTTCCTCTTCCTCCTTTATCTTCATCTTTGTCTTTATCTTCGGATTGTTTTAGCAAGCTTTCCCTATTGCACTCCTGATCTCGCTTTCTAGGCACAAGTTTTGAGCAGGTCCGGCAGTAGATGTTTACAGGACTTTCAAAATCGTCCCAAGTTCAAGTGGATGATTTACATATCAGGGCAACCGGAGACGTATGTCTCCACTTTGAATGTTCCACTAACGTGAGGAGGAAAGGTCCCCTCAGGGCATTCTCTTAGAGTTACAATTGCAACAAGATATGGATCTGCAGAAGGACAGAACAAGAACCTGAATCGTTCATTGTTATATTCCCATGGTCCTGGCACACAGAAACCACTCAATAAATATTTGATAGATTAAACTATTTTGCATCTCTCACTGTGCTGATAACACTTTCTTGAATCTCTGTATTTACAGTATCCCACAGGGCTGGCTTTCGTAGTGTGTATCAATGTAATTTAAAATGTCCACAGTACAAAATTTGCTGATACTTTGATGTTTCAAAATCAAACATTATTAATTTATCACTGCTCTGGACTGAATTCCAAAGTTCACATATTTAAACCTAATCCCCAGTGTGATGGTATTTGGAAGTGAGGATCTTGGGAGATCATGAGCTTGGAGCCTCTCATGAATGGAATTCGTGTTCTTAATAAAGACATCCCAGGGACCTCCCTGCCCCTTCTGCCATGTGAGGAACACAGAAACAAGATGGTAGCCACCTGTGAACCAGGAAATGGGCTCTCACCAGCACTGGATCTGCTGGTGCCTTGATCTTAGACTTCCTAGCCTCCAGAACTGTGAGAAATAAGCTTCTGTTGTTTATATGCTACCCAGTCGTGGTGTTCTGTTATAGCAACCCAAACTGACTATGATAATCCTTAACTGGTCCTTCCTGAATCTGGTTATTAGCTCTCTTTGCATCATCCTTAGTATTGGTGCTTCCCAGGATTCAGTTTGATGCCAGAATTTCACCTCCCTCTACCTGTGCTGCTTGGGCTATTAGCATCATTCCAGTGACATCAACAATTCCTTACCTGTGATCTTTATCTCCTGCCCAGAGCTCTTCTCTCTGGGACTGGGACCTCTGTGTCCATCTATCTTCCGGATAGATTTGCCTGGATCCTTTCCAGATACCTCAGACTCACTCATCTGTCTGTGAAAGGCCTCTAGGCCATGTTGTTCTTTCCTTTCAGCAGTTGTCAGAGATTGAGACTATTTTAGCCACGAGCAAATTCTTTCTCTTGAATGTATGTCTTAAAATGTAATGGAAAATATTTTTATATACTTAGACCATGACTGCTTATGGTGGCTGCTTTTGGGAAGGGGATTAAGTAACTGGGGTGAGGTGGGAAGAAAAGTTATTTTCCACTGTATATAATTTGGTAGCTGTTAAAAATTTATACCATATACTTACTGTACATCTATTTAGGGAATAATCATGGAAAGTGTAATGAAAGGAATGAGAAATGTTTACTATAAAAATTCACTTATTGAAAACTGACTCTTGGGAGCGCACCTTGAAGGAGGTGCCTCATTCCTTTTCAAAGTATGCTTTGCTGTAAGCTAGAGAGAAGATAGGATAATTTATTCATGGGTGCGTGCTCTTTTAAAACAAGCCTGTTCAAGGCAGGGATATTGTTTCGACTTCTTCTGAAAACTAGTTCAAGCGTGTCTAAACTTTAAGCTCTTATTCATTTATTCAAAAACACTTCTGAGTTCCAGGCACTGTGTTGAGACCTGAGGACACAAAGTTAAATCACTCAGAGTTCCTGGGCTCAAATCGCTTCAGGTCTAGAGATCACCAGAGGGGATATTTGGGGCTTCTGGCCTCGCTGAGGAGTAGAGGTTTTAGGAGTTCTGGGAAAGCTTCCTAAAAAATGTAGGTCTGTCTTCACTTCTAAGGGTGAGTTGAATAAACTTCAGCTCAACCTTAGGAGAGGAGAGGAGAGGGGAGAGGGAGAGGAGTGAATCAGGGCAAAGACCCTGAGACATGAAATGGCAGAGCGTAAGCTTGGAGCAAGTGATTTTGAGTCATCGGAGCACGAAGTACGAGGCAGCTAAATGGTGATTTTAGACACAGCCTCTTCCTTAACCCAATTCAGGAGCTCAGGCTGTGTGTCTGTGTTTGAACCAGGGAGTATCCTCTTTCCTAACATTCCCTATTTTCTGAAAAGTGTTTGTTTTTCCTTTTACACTGCCTAAAATTGTATTCGTTAATGTAAAATTTCCTAACCTTTCAGTAAACCCATACAGTTTCTGAATTTTTACATAAAATTGTGTGTCCATGCACCTGAACATTTTTCCAAGGGAGGAACGCCAAGTATCTCATCAGTAGTTTCCAATGGGTCTCTCTCTCTTTCTTTGACAATCTCTCTCTCTCTCTCTCTCTCTCTCACACACACACACACACACACACACACACTACTCAAAATGTAAATACATCTTTAGTTATAAGCTTTTATTTATTAAAATAATTTTTTAAATATTTATTTATTTTTGAGAGACAGAGAGACAGAATGCCAGCGGGGGAGGGGGCAGAGAGAGGGGGGGGAGGGGCAGAGAGAGAGGGAGACACAGAATCTGAAGCAGGCTCCAGGCTCTGAGCTATCAGCACAGAGCCCGATGTGGGGCTAGAATTCATGAACTCTGAAGATCATGACCTGAGACACTTATTCCAGCAATTCCCAAATATTGAGCAACTGCTGGCAGTGGGTAAACATCACTTTGCCCATCTGAAGGAAATTTCTAGTGGCTCCATAATGGGAGATTAGGACTTCCTGGATGTACAGATGCACAGACAATACTATTTTTTACCTCATAGCCATTCACAAATGCATGTAAACCCTCGAATCTAAAGGTGCTTAGGGTGTAGAGCTACGTGGTCCCACAGAACCCCTGTCATTTTTACCCAGCCACAAATCCTCCTAGCTGCCTGGGACTTTCCTATGCAACTACCTCATGTGTAGTCTGTGTAGGCTGCATACACTCAGCCTGATAGCACATATTTAAGAGTTAATAGGTAATCTTGGAGGAAAATTGTACCACATAAATTAGGTCAAAAGTTTATTTTTTTCCAGCCTAGATGACACTTAGTTTCTTTCAATGCCAATTTTTTAAATAGCACTTTTTGGGTAGTTCTACTTTTACTTTTTATTTTTTTTAGCAATTGCACTACTAGGAATTTATCCAAAGGATATAAAAATGCTGATTCGAAGGGGCACATGCATCCCAATGTTTATAGCAGTGCTATCAACAATAGCTAAATTATGGGAAGAGCCCAGATGTCCATCAACTGAAGAATGGATTAAAAGATGTGGTTTATATATACAATAGAATACTACTTGGCAATGAAAAAAAATGAAATCTTGCCATTTGTAAGAACATGGGTGGAACTGGAGGGTATTATGCTAAGTGAAATAAGTCAGTCAGAGAAAGACAGGTATCATATGATTTCACTCATAAGTGGAATTTGAAGAACTTAACAGATGAACATAGGGAAAAGAAAGGAAAAATAAGATAAAATCAGAGAGGGAGGCAAACCATAAGAGACTTTTAAATACAGAGAACAAACTGAGGGTTGATGGGAGAAGTGGGGGGTGGGTTAAATGGGTGATGGACGTTAAAGAACACACTTGTGGGGATGAACACTGGGTATCATATGCAAGAGATCAATCACTGGGTTCTACTCCTGAAGCCAAAAGTACATTGTATGTTAACTAACTTGAGAATAAAAAAAAAAAAAAAGCACTTTTTGTTTCTTTCAGGTTTTTTGTTGTTGTTAGTTTGAAAAAAAATTACAGTATTATTTCTAGTGGAAGATTGGGTTTTTCTCCATAACATGGTGCACCTACAGGGAAGGAGAAATGAAAAGGTGTATGAGATGGACAAATGCATTATCCAAGAGAGATAATGAGCACAGGTCATTTCCTAAATTAATTGATTCTTATGTTCTTCCTTTACTAAGTCAGTTAATCATGTCCAAGCACTTCAAGTTTACTGTGATTCTATTTGTCCTGAAATGAAACAGACAGAAAGAAAATAGTACAATGGATAGTTTAATTTTAAAAGAGACCATAGTAAAGAAGAATATAACGGCCTTCCATTGTAATGAACCAACACTTTTCTTCTTTGGTAAAATCTTCCTTTCCTCTTTGCTTGCCTGTATTTATGAAACAACCTTTATTATCAACTTAATTTTCTTTTCCCTTCTAAAACACCCCAAGAATGAATTATCATCTCATGGATTATATTGATTTATGAAATATATTTTTCTTTAGGTAGAGTATGGTGATTAAGGACTGGGTCTTTGGAGTAGGAGAAATTACATTATGAGTGCCAATTTTGCCATTAACTGTCTGTGTGGACTTAAAATATCTTCTTCACTGTTATATTCAATTTCCCTTATCTAAACATTAGGAAAATGAGAAGACATAACTCTTAAGGTGGTTGTGAGAATCACATAAATAGAGATGAAGGGCAGTCACTAGTAACTTGTGTTTATTCTGTATGTATTTATGCTTCTATTACAAATATCCCATGTGATTTACACATTTTTAAATTAGATCTGAATCTATGGTGTTAGAAGTCGGGGTAGTGGCGGGGCGCCTGGGTGGCTCAGTTTGTTAAGCGTCCTACTATTGGTCAGGTCAAGTCATGATCTCACGGCTTGAACTCAGGTTCTGGGCTGGCATTGTGGAGCCTGCCCGGGGATTCCCTCTCTCTCCTTCTCTCTCTGCCCCTCCCCCACTCACGCTGTTTCTGTCTCTCTCAAAATAAATAAATAAACTTAAAAAAAAAGAAGTTGGGTTAGTAGTGATAGGAATTGTAAACAAAGGGGTCCTGGTTCTGATATGTTCAGACTTTATCTAGATGTTGGCTTCACAGGTATGTTTACTTGTAAGAATTTATCCTCTGTATGGCTGTAACTTACACACTTCTTTGTATGTATATTATATTGCAGTCACAAGTTTGTGCAAAAAACAGCTACAACAGAAAAAGGAAGATGGGAGTATTATGCACTTTGATTCAAAGTGCCTTGCAAACATAAATTCTGCACTTTGGAGGAAAGCCCAATTCTGAAAGAAATGCAAATTCTAAAGATACTTAAACTTTCTTTAACATGTATTCATTTTTGAGGGAGAGACAGAGAGCGCAAGTGGGAGTGGGGCAGAGAGAGAGGGAGACACAGAATCTGAAGCAGACTCCAGGCTTCAAGCTGTCAGCACAGAGGTCAACCCAGGGCTCCAACTCATGAACCGTGAGATCATGACCTGAGTTGGACACTTAACTGACTCAGCCACGCAGGTGCCCCAAATTCTAAAGATATTTAATATGAGAAGTGGAATTGGCCACAGATGACTCTTTGGACACATAAAAATCTCAGAATAGTTTTTCATATGTATTGAGTAATTATTGAATTGAAAAATTGCAGAATAAACATATATAAAATCTACATTATGGGAAATATTGATTTCATAAGTTTTGAGAAAATGCACAGTGAAGATGCAAAACAGGAGCATAGAATTAGGAGAGAATGTTTTTTGAAGAGCATTTTGAAGCAAGGTGGGTACATGGATTGAGAGACAATGAAGCAGAATTTTTTAATAGGAAAAATGCAAGTAAAGTATGGAGGTGGGACAGCAATGTGCACAGAAAGGCAAAGGGTTTGTTAGACTGTTGAGGGACGAGTGCTGCAGAGTGATGGGAAATGTTGAATGTGCAGCAGATTGTAAAGGCCTTAACTGTGAGGGAAATGTGAGAGTTCCTTTTGTTACTAGGCAAAGCAGAAGCGTTCTTAATGATGCTTGTGCAATGTCAACAGCGCCTGACCCTGTATTTCACACATTGCTTTGGAATTTGAGACACAGCACAAAATAATAGCCATGTAAATACCACTCTGTAGTGTATATACCACTTCTTTTTTTCCTCTTTTCAAATTGAAGTGTAATTGACATCCAGTGTTATATTAGTTTCAGGTGTACTGTATAATGATTTGGCAATTCTGTATATTACTGGTGCTTGTCATAAGTGTACTTTTAATCCCCTTTCCCTATTTCACCCATCTCCCCACCCACCTCCTGTCTGGTAACCAGCAGTTTGTTTTCTATAGTTAAGGATCTGTTTTTGTTTGTTTGTCTTTTTTTTCTTTGTTCATTTGTTTTATCTTTTAAATTTCATATATGAGTGAAATCATATGAGATTTATTTTTCTTTGACTGACTTATTTCACTTAGCATTATACCTTCTAGGTCCATCCATACTGTCACAAATGGCAAGATTTCATTCTTTTTAAAAAAAATTTTTTTAATGTTTATTTATTTTTGACAGAGAGAGAGACAGAGCATGAGCAAGGGAGGGGTAGAGAGAGAGGGAGACACAGAATCCGAAGCAGGCTCCAGGCTCTGAGTGGTCAGCACAGAGCCCGTTGCGGAGCTCAAACTCACAGACCACGAGATCATGACCTGAGCTGAAGTCGGACGCTCAACCAACTGAGCCACCCACCCAGACACCCCGAGATTTCATTCTTTTTTATAGCTGAGTAATATTGCATTGTGTGTGTGTGTGTGTGTGTGTGTGTATGTGTGTGTGCGCGCGCGTGTGCACACGCCACGTCTTTTTTATCCATTCATCTATGGATAGACACTTGGGTTGCCTCCATATCTTGGCTATTGTAAATAATGCTTCAATAAACATGCAGATGCAAACAGCCTTTCAATTAGTGCTCTTGTTTACATTGGGTAAATTCCCAGTACTTACTGGAATACTTTTTTTGCTTTTGTTTATTGGACTAGAGTTGATTATTAGCCATCAGAAAGAATGAGATGTTGCCATTTGCAACAACATGGATGGACCTAGAGGGTATAATGCTAAATGAAATAAGTCAGTCAGAGAAAGAAAAATATCATAATATTTCACTCACATGTGGAATTTAAGACACAAAGCAAATGAACCAACAAAGGAAAAGAAAGACAAACAAAAAACCAGACTCTTAATACAGAGAACAAAATGGTGGTTTCCAGAAAGGAGGTGGGTGTGGGGATGTGTGAAATGAGTAAGGGGGACTAAGGGTACACTTATGGTGATGAGTACTGAGAATGTATAGAAACTTTGATCATTATACTGTACACCTGAAATTAATATAATACTGTGTGTCAATCATACTTCAATTACTGAATAAGTAAGTACCACCATCTAGCATAGCCCATAAAATTCCAGGGATGGAATTTGTATTTGGAACAATTTCAAGTACCTTACCCAGGATTACCCAAATAGGAGTAACTAAATTTACTGTAGTTTATTAAAGCCAGTGTTCTTTATCTACAAGGTGAGGGGTGAAACCCAAATTAAACAATTATCTGGGAATGGCAATGCTTTAGCTTCTGAATCTTTCTAAGGACAACAAATAAAATAACTGGAAATGCAAATATGGGCCAAACTTGAAGGGCTGTTGTTTGACACTCAATCTCTTTGCCCCAATAGCAGCAGTCAAGTTGTGGCTATCAGTAATGTTTTTAAACACTGTCACCTACTGGAGGTTTGCTAGAAACGCTGATCACAATGTTAAATTAGATTTCCAGCATTTTCTGTATTTCATTCTGATGGCATTTATCTCTCTCTATACTCCCCATCAAATCAATCATGACTGGAAGCAAAGGAACAGGAATATGTAGCAGTAGTGCTAATGATTTGTATTTTTATGTTAATCTATTTTTTATTTATTATCACTCTTTTTTTGTGATTTTATTATTTATTTTTAAATATTTATTTACTTTTTTAACTTGTTTTATTTTTTATTTTTTAAAAATTTTCATCCAAATTAGTTAGCATATAGTGCAACAATGATTTCAGGAATAGATTCCTTAGTGTCCCTTACCCATTTAGCCCATCCCCCCTCCCACACCCTCTCCAGTAACCCTCTGTTTGTTCTCCATATTTATGAGTCTCTTATGTTTTCCTCCTCCCTGTTTTTATATTATTTTTGCTTCCCTTCCCTTATGTTAATCTGTTTTGTCTCTTAAAGTCCTCATATGAGTGAAGTCATATGATACTTGTCTTTCTCTGACTATTTGCACTTAGCATAATACCCTCCAGTTCCATCCATGTAGTTGCTAATGGCAAGATTTCATTCTTTTTGATTGCTGAGTAATACTCCATTGTGTGTATGTATGTGTATATATATATATATATATATATATATATATATATATATATATACCACATCTTCTTTATCCATTCATCCATTGATGGGCATTTGGTCTCTTTCCATACTTTGGCTACTGTTGATAGTACTGCTATAAACATTGGGGTGCTTGTGTCCCTTCAAAACACCACACCTGTATCCCATGGATAAATGCCTAGTAGTGTAATTGTTGGGTCGTAGGGTAGTTCTATTTTTAATTTTTTGAGGAACTTCCATACTGTTTTCCAGAGTGGCTGCACCAGCTTACATTCCCACCAATGCAAAAGAGATCCTCTTTCTCCGAATCCTCTCCAACATCTGTTGCCTGAGTTGTTAATGTTAGCTATTCTGACAGGTGTGAGGTGGTATCTCATTGTGGTTTTGATTTGTATTTCCCTGATGATGAATGATATTGAGCATTTTTTCATGAGTCAGTTGGCAATCTGGATGTCTTTTTGGTGAAGTGTCTATTCATGTCTTTTGCCCATTTCTTCACTGGATTATTTGTTTGTTGGGTGTTGAGTTTGATAAGTTCTTTATAGATTTTGGATACTAACCCTTTATCTGATATGTCATTTACTTTTATCTTCTCCCATTCCATCGGTTGCCTTTTAGTTTTGTTGATTGTTTCCTTCGCCATGCAGAAGCTTTTTATTTTGATGAGGTCCTAGTAGTTCATTTTTGCTTTTGTTTCCCTTGCCTCTGGAGACATGTTAAGTAAGAAGCTGCTGCGGCCAAGATCAAAGAGGTTTTTGCCTGCTTTCTCCTTGAGGATTTTGATGGCTTCCTGTCTTACATTGAGGTCTTTCATCCATTTTGAGTTTATTTTTGTATATGGTGTAAGAAAGTGGTCCAGGTTCATTCTTCTGCATGTCGCTGTCCAGTTTTCCCAGCACCACTAGCTGAAGAGACTGTCTTTATTCCATTGGATATTCTTTTCTGCTTTGTCAAAGATTAGTTGGCCATACGTTTCTGGGTCCATTTGTGGGTTCTCTATTCTGTTCCATTGATCTGAGTGTCTGTTCTTGTGCCAGTACCATACTGTCTTGATGATTACAGCTTTGTAGTATAGCTTGAAGTCTGGGATTGTGATGCCTCCTGCTTTCGTTTTCTTTTTCAAGATCACTTTGGCTATTTGGGGTCTTTTCTGGTTCCATACAAATTTTAGGATTATTTGTTCTAGCTCTGTGAAAAATGCTGGTATTACTTTGATAGGGATTGCATTGAATATGCAGATTGCTTTGGGTAGTATCAACATTTTAACAATATTTGTTCTTTCTATCCAGGAGCAAGGAATCTTTTCCCATGTTTTTTTGTGTCTTCTTCAATTTCTTTCATAAGCTTTCTATAGTTTCCAGTGTATAGATTTTTCACTTCTTTGGTTAGATTTATTCCTAGGTATTTTATGGTTTTTGGTGCAACTGTAAATGGGATCGATTCCTTGATTTCTCTTTCTGTCGCTTCATTGTTGGTGTATAGGAATGCAGCCATTTTCTGTGCATTGATTTTACATCCTGCAACTTTGCTGAATTCATGAATCAGTTCTAGCAGGGCTTTTTGGTGGAGTCTTTGGGTTTTCCATATAGAGTATCATGTCATCTGTGAAGAGTGAAAGTTTGACCTCCTCCTGACCAATTTGGATGCCTTTTATTTATTCGTGTTGTCTGATTGCTGAGGCTAAGACTTCTAATACTATGTTGAATAACAGTGGCAAGAGTGTATATCCCTGTCTTGTTCCTGACCTTAGAGGGAAAGCTCTCAGTTTTTCCCCTTTGAGGATGATATTAGCGTTGGGTCATTCATATATGGCTTTTATGATCTTGAGGTATGCTCCTTCTATCCCTACTCTCTTGAGGGTTTTTATCAAGACAGGATGCTGTATTTTGCCAAATACTTTCTCTGCATCTATTGAGAGGATCATATGGTTCTCGTCCCTTCTTTTATTGACATGATGAATCACATTAATTGTTTTGTGGATATTGGACCAGCCCTGCATCCCAGGTATAAATCCCACTTGGTCGTGGTGAATAATTTTTGTAAATGTATTGTTGGATCCAGTTGGCTATAGCTTGTTGAGGATTTTGCATCCATGTTCATCAGGAAAATTGGTCTATAGTTCTCCTTTTTAGTGGGGTCTATATCTGGTTTTGGAATCAAGGTAATGCTGGTTTCATGGAAAGAGTTTGGAAATTTTCCTTCCATTTTTATTTTTTGTAACAACTTCAAAAGAATAGGCATTAACTCTTCCTTAAATGTTTGGGAGAATTCCCCTGGAAAGCCATCTGGCCCTGGACTCTTGTTTTTTGGCAGATTTTTGATTACTAATTCGATTTCCTTACTGGTTATGGGTTTGCTCAAATTTTCTATTTCTTCCTGTTTCAGTTTTGGTAGTGTATATGTTTCTAGGAATTTGTCCATTTCGTCCAGATTGCCCTTTTATTGGCATATAACTGCTCATAATATTCTCTTATGATTGTATTTCTGTTGTGTTGGTTGTGATCTCTCCTCTTTCATTCTTGATTTTATTTATTCCTTTCCTTTTTCTTTTTTGATCAAACTGGCTAGTGGTTTATCAATTTTGTTAATTCTTTCAAAGAACAGCTTCTGGTTTCATTGATCTGTTTTTTTTTTTTTTGATTTTGATAGCATTAATTTCTGCTCTAATCTTTATTATTTCCTGTCTTCTGCTGCTTTTGTGTTTTATTTGTTGTTCTTTTTCCAGCTACTTAAGGTGTAAGGTTAGGTTGTGTATCTGAAATCTTTCTTCCTTCTTTAGGAAGGCCTGGATTGCTATATGCTTTCCTCTTATGACCGCCTTTGCTGCATCCCAGAGGTTTTGGCTTGTCATGTTATCATTTTCATTGACTTCCGTATACTTTTTAATTTCCTCTTTAACTGCTTGGTTAGCCCATTCATTCTTTAGTAGGCTATTCTTCAGCCTCCAAGTATTTGTTCCCTTTCCAAATTTTTTCTTTTGGTTGATTTCAAGTTTCATAGCATTGTGGTCTAAAAATATGCATGGTATGATCTCGATCTTTTTGTACTTACTTAGGGCTGATTTGTGTTACAGTATATGGTCTATTCTGGAGAATGCTCCATGTGCACTGGAGAAGAATGTATATTTTGCTGCTTTAGGATGAAATATTCTGAATATACCTGTTAAGTCCATCTGGTCTAGTGTGTCATTCAAAGCCATTGTTTCCTTGTTGATTTTTTGATTAGATGATCTGTCCATTGTTGTGAGTGGGGTGTTGAAGTCTCCTACTACTATGGTATTACAGTCAATGAGTTTCTTTATGTTTGTGATTAATTGATTTACATATTTGGGTGCTCTCACATTTTGCGCATAAATGTTTACAATTGTTAGGTCTTCTTGGTGGATAGACCCCTTGAGTATGATATAATGCCTTTCTGCATCTCTTGATACAGTCTTTATTTTACAGTCTAGATTGTCTGATATAAGTATGGCTACTCTGGCTTTTTTTGTTGTTGATCATTAGCATGATAGATGGTACTCCATCCCCTTATTTTTAATCCGAAGTTGACTGTAGGTCTAAAGTGGGTCTCTTGTAAACAGCATATAGATGGATCTTGCTTTCTCATCCATTCTGTTACCCTATGTGTTTTGATTGGAGCATTGAGTCCATTGACATTTAGAGTGAGTACTGAAAGATATGAATTTATTGCCATTTTGATGCTTGTAGAGTTGGAGTTTCTTGTGGTGTTCTCTGCTCCTTTCTAATCTTTGTTGCTTTTGATATATGTGTGTGTGTGTGTGTGTGTGTGTGTGTGTATATTTTTTTTTCATCTTTTCTCCCCTCAGAGAGTCCCCCTTAAAATTTCTTGCAGGGTTGGTTTAGTGGTCACAAACTCTTTTAATTTTGTTTGGGAAACTTTTTATCTCTTCTTCTATTTTGAATGACAGTCTTGCTGGATAAAGAATTCTCGGCTGCATATTTTTCTGATTCAGCACATTGAATATATCCTGCCACTCCTTTCTGGCCCGCCAAGTTTCTGTGGATAGGTCTGCTGCAAACCTGATCTGTCTTCCCTTGTAGGTTAGGGACTTTTTTCCCCTTGCTGCTTTCATGATTCTCTCCTTGCCTGAGTATTTTGTGAATTTGACTATGATATGCCTTGTTGATGGTCGGTTTTTGTTGAGTCTAATGGGGCTCCTCTGTGCTTCCTGGATTTTGATGTCTGTGTCTTTCCCCAGGTTAGAAAAGTTTTCCACTATGATTTGCTCACACAACCCTTCTACTCCTATTTCTCTCTCTTCCTCTTCTGGGACCCCTATGATTCTGATGTTGTTCCTTTTTAATGAGTCACTGATTTCTCTAAGTCTTAAATCATGCTCTTTTGCCTTAATCTCCCTCTGTTTTTCTGCTTCATTATTCTCTATAAGTTTGTCCTCTATATTGCTGATTCCCTGTTCTGCCTCATCCATCCTTGCCTCCGCTGCCTCCATCCGTGATTGCAGCTCAGTTATAGCATTTTTAATGTCATTTTGCTATTTTTTACTTCTTTTATATCTTCAGAAAGGGATTCTAATATATTTTTGACTCCAGCTACTATTCTTATTATCGTGATTCTGAATTCTGGTTCAGACATCTTGTTTGTATCTGTGCTGGTTAAATCCCTGGCTGACGTTTCATTGTTCTCTTTCTTTTGGGGTGAAATCCTTCATTTTGTAATTTGAAGGGAGAAAAGGAATTAATGAGATAGAAAAATTAAAATTAAAAAAATATTAAAATTAAAAAAATATTAAAATTAAAAAATTAAAAAACATACACACACACACAAAATCTAAACATGATGCTAGATCCTAGGTGTGTTTTGTTCTTGGTGTTGAAAGTGGTTTGACAGATTAGAGGAAAAAAAAGGGGGGGGAAGGAAATCGTTTGAGAATTTGAAAAAATGAATACACTGAAGTAGACTAAAATGAAATGATAGGAGTAAAATAGAATTTGAAAAATTTACACAAAAGTAAAGAATATAGTAGGAAAAAAATTAAAGAAAAATATTTTTAATAGAAATTGAAAGTAAAAATGAAGTTTTTCTCTTTCTGCATTATAGAAAAAGAAAAGAAAAAAGAAAAAGAAAACAAGGAAATTGTTTGAAAATTTGAAAAGGTGAATACACTGAAGTAGACTAAAATAGAATGATGGAAGTAAGATAGAATTTGAAAAAATTTACGCAAAAGTAAAAAATATAGTAAAAATAATTAAAGAAAAATATTTTTAATACAAATTGAAAATAAAAATGAATTTTTTCTCTTTCTGTATTCAAGAAAATAGTGTAAAACAGTAAAAAAATAAGGAAGAAAATTGAATAGATGAATCTGCTAACAGATTGAAGTATGATTGAAATTACTTTGTTTTCCCCTAGAAATCAGTCTATGTAGGGCTTTATAGTCCATAAGCTAAGCTGGCAGTGAGACTTGTGTTCTTGAAGAGGGAGGTTGGCCCAGTTGGGCGGGGCTCAGTGTAACAGCTCCACTCTCCACTAGATGGCGCTGCTAGCCTACTGGGGTGGATTGTTGCAGTGCTCCTAGGTGCGTAGGTGCATGCGTGGGAGTGGTCAAAATGGCGCCACTCATCTACCCAGTCTGTTCTCCTGGATCAGCAATCGGGTATCCGTCCTCTATCTTCAGGTTTCATCCACTCCCTGCTTTTTCACTCTACGTGACCAGGTCCCAGGCAGTACCTCTCTCCCAAGTTTTGTTTCAGATGCGGCTGTTTTCCCTGGCCCCTTACTTCTGAAGGACTGTGGCTTTGACCCATTCCGCCCCTCTGTGGGAGGGTCTCACCGAGCAATGGCTGAATGTCGGCTGCACCCAGGAACACTTGCTGGACCCTGCTGCTGCCGGTGCCCCAAGACTGCAGCCAGGTGCCAGCCCGCCCCAGAAAAATTCACGAGATAGTGTAGCAGCAGCTTTTCAGGGATTATGGAAAATCACAACACACATCTGGCACCAGGCTTCACCCTTAACGACCTTGTTTCAGCACCAGGGACGAGGTGGCCTCAACAGTCTCTACCAAATATCCTTCCAGCAGTGGAACCACTTTTCCCCATGTGACCTGAGAACCTCCTGGACCCCACTCTGTTCCTGGGGATTCACCCTTCCCACCAGAGCACCACCAGGTATTGAGCTGTGGAATTGCAGCCTTTGCGCTCCCCTTGTTTACTGTCTTAATGGAATTTAAACCCTCTCCTTTCTCCCTTTTTAGTTTAGCCCCTGTGGCTGTTTCCAATTTTCCACTTTCTCTCCAGCTCCTTTTGGGGAGGGTTGCTTTTCCTGTATTCTCACCCGCCCCATCTCCGTTTGCAAAGGCCGCTCCCTGCCCGCCGCCGGGTTCTCTCTCTCCAAGTTCACCTCTCCGCGCCATGTACCTGCTGAATTCTGTGGTTCAGGTTGTGCAGATTGTTGTGTTAATTCTCCAGTGAGTTTTCTAGGTGTGTAGGATGGTTTACTGTTGGTCTGGCTATATTTCATGGATGCCAGACACACAAAAAACTATCATACTGTTCCCTTTATTATCACTCTTAATAAATTTAAAACTGCTGATTTTTTTCTTATCTTCTCATTAGATGACAGAGTACTAAGAAGATTAGTTTTAGACTGAGACAGATCTGCTTCAACCAGAACTCTGCCACTTGCTAACTTTGTGGTTTTACATACATTGCTCAGTCCTTCTAAACCTCAGTTTACTCATCTATGAATTGGAACATTGCCAACATTAGAGCTACTATACATAAAGCACTAGTAAATGGTATGCTTTTAATAAATAGTGGTTATTTATAGAAACTATGATAATAAATGTAAGGACATTGTTTGGATGTTTAAATCAGTTTTTATTTTTATTTTATTTTTAATTTTTATTTTATTATTATTTTTTAAAATTTAATTTATTTCTTTAATTTACATCCAAGTTAGTTAGCATATAGTGCAACAATGATTTCAGGAATAGATTCCTTAATGCCCCTTACCCATTTATCCCATCCCCCCTCCCACAACCCCTCCAGTAACCATCTGTTTGTTCTCCATATTTATGAGTCTCTTATGTTTTGTCCCCCTCCCTGTTTTTATATTATTTTTGCTTCCCTTCCCTTATGTTCATCTGTTCTGTGTCTTAAAGTCCTAATATGAGTGAAGTCATATGATATTTGTCTTTCTCTGACTGACTAATTGCACTTAGCATAATACCCTCCAGTTCCATCCATGTCTTTGCAAATGGCAAGATTTCATTCTTTTTGATTGCTGAGCAATACTCCATTGTGTGTGTATATATATATATCTATATATATATATATATATATATATAGATATATATATACATACCACATCTTCTTTATCCATTCATCCATTGATGGACATTTGGGCTCTTTCCATACTTTGGCTACTGTTCATAGTGCTGCTATAAACATTGGGGTGCATGTGCCCCTTTGAAACAGCACACCTGTATCCCTTGGATAAATGCCTAGCAGTGCAATTCCTGGGTCGTAGGGTAGTTCTATTTTTAGTTTTTTGAGGAACCTCCATATTGTTTTCCAGAGTGGCTGCACCAGCTTGCATTCCCACCAACAATGCAAAAGAGATCCTCTTTCTCCACATCCTTGCCAACATCTGTTGTTGCCTGAGTTGGTAATGTTAGCCATTCTGACAGGTGTGAGGGAGTATCTCATTGTGGTTTTGATTTGTAGTTCCTGGATGATGAGTGATGTTGAGCATTTTTCATGTAAATCAGTTTTTATTGAGGAATTCATTTGGGATCTTAGTCCAGATCCTTGGATTTTTTTTTTTTAAACAATAACTTCTGCAAGGCCAATGTGCCTGGGAGCATTTACTGGGAAGCACCAGGGAGAACATGCTGAAGCAGTGGCTGTGAAGCAGTTATGATGTGCAAGAAACCTGTTGTGCTTTTTAAAGACCTTGGAGTTGACATCTTTTCCAGGAACCATATACAGGCAGCTAACAAAGCTTTAGGGAAAAAAGAGGACTTTTCTTCACTCTATGCCCAGAGAACACTTAACTCCCAACATGAAAGAGAGTTTTGTTTTCTGTTCCCTGTTTATGCAAAGGAATGATTAGCTGATGTCTTTAAACACCAACTTCTACCCTCTTCCCCAATCTCAATGACAATAAAACCCAAACAATTGATCAAACTGAAAGTACAATGTTTTGCCATGTTCTTGTGTATATACATTTTTTAAATGCTTTTGTTTATTTTTGAGAGTGAGAGAGAGCAAGCAGGGGAGGGGCACAGAGAGGAGACACAGAATCCAAAGCAGAATCCGAGCTGTCAGCACAGAGCTTGATGCAGGGCTTGAACTCACAAACCACGAGATCATGACCTGAGCTGAAGTTGGACACTTAACCAACTGAATCACCCAGGAGCCCCATGCATGTCCTTGTGCATAAGGGGCATGGCTAGTCTATCAGCAGAGTGAATGTCCTTTTAAACCCATCAGGCTCACTTTTGTAGCTGTCCTCAGGTTCTTAATTTGCACAGTCTTGATCTCATACCACCTTTTGTCAACTAAAAGCTCAGCCGGTTAGAGGCAGTAATGGTGAAGGTTTGTCTGAGGCAGGTACAGGCACAGAAAGAAGGCAAAAGCTGAGAGTGGACAAAGGCATAAAGCAACACTGAAGTGTTAGGGCATTTGAGCTTTCAGGAACTGAGGTCGCTGTTAACATCTTTGCTGTCATAGTTACTGAAGGGATCCTGCTCCTAGATGTATTCTGGGAAACTCAGGACTACTTGGCTGGCCTGACCATGTTTGGACTCCACTCTGGATGCAAAGGACCTTTAAATCTCTGTCTGGGTATTCTTATTATTTTTATATAGGAATCTTCATCTTCATCATTATCTCCACACCCCCATCCCACTTTAAAGTTCATAAATGAGTCAAAACACCAGAAACATTCAAAGATCAGAAGTGTCCTAAAAAGATGACTTCTATGATCATCTATTTAAGACAAAACATGGCTGTAATGATGGAAGGAGAGTTTGTTGCAGCATCTGGCTCATGGTGATGGGTGATGGCTGGTGAAAGCAGAGGAACTTCATCTGGGGACAAGGTGGGGCAGATGGAGTATGAAAATTAGCATTGTCAGTTCATAGATATTGAAGAAGAAAATTAGTTAAGAAGTTTGTCCATATTAACCACTTTGAGGAAGATAATAAACATGGTTATAGCATCTTCAGAGGAAATGGCATGAGTACTGAAGATAAGATTTAGAAAATTTTGCAGTGTTTAGCAAACAGATTAGTCATAAGGAAGGTCTGGCTTGAATTCATGGAGAGGAAAAAAAATGGAAAGGTATGTAGGAAGAGAGGGTGACAATCCAAAAACTATAAGTTGGGAGAAAATTAAATGCAGTGTGAAGTGATGATTTGTTCTGTATAATATCTTTTTCAGGAGCAAAATATATTTGAGCTTGTATTGCGTTTTTGACTGCCCAATTTCTGTAAAATTATTTTTTGTTGTTGTCATTTCATGGGCATTTTGGAGTATATAGTTTTCTCAACTATAAAATGGGATGATGACATCTAGTACCTCACAGAGATGTTGTGAGACTAAAGTAGGTCACGTAAGAAAAAGCCCTTTGTAAATTGTAAAATCTTTTACTTGGCTTTAAAATCTTCTGTCTGATAAACATAGCCCATAATGGGACACTAACAAAAGAATTGTGGTACAGCTGAACTAGTGACATTGCTTTACTGCCTGTCCTCCAGTTTATTCATATTCCTGAGAGAGGTGATTGTGAGTTTGAACATTTTATTTTTTTAATTATTTTTTAAATGTTTCTTTCTTTCTTTCTTTATTCATTTACAGAACTAGTGGCAAAGAGAGAAGAAAAGAGAGAATCTCAAGCAGGCTCCATGGCTCAACATAGAGACCAACTCGGGGCTTGAACCCATGACTCTGGGATCATGACCTGAGCCAAAACCAAGAGTTGGATGTTTAACTGACTGAGCCACCCAGGTGCCCCAGCAGTTTGAGTATTTTAAATTATTTTCTTACCTTGACTTCCTAACTTTGACTTCATATAGAGACATATCTGATTTTTTATCATGGGGTGAAATGGGATATTAGAAATGATTAATCTTTGGGTTTTATTTATTTTTTATTGTTTTTTTTTCATACATATAACTAACATTTTACTGCTGAACATTTTGCTTTTTTTATTTTAGAGTGAGAGAGAGCATGAGCAAGTGGGTGAGGGGCAGAGAGAGAGAATTTTTTTTAAAGTTTATTTATTTATTTTTGAGAGAGAGAGAGAGAGAGAGAGAGTACACATGAGAGAGCATGGGAGAAACAGCAGGGGAGAGGCAGACAGAGAGAGAGAACCCCAAGAAATCTCTGCACTGTCAGTTCAGAGCCCAATGAGGGTCTTAATGTCATAAACAATGAGAATGTGACCTAAGCCAAAATCAAGAGTTGGTGCTTAACCCACTGAGCCACCCAGGTGCCCCAATCTTTGGATTTTAGTGTTGCATATTCAACAATTGTAACAAAATCTAGAACACAGTAAATCCTGGTAGAGCTGTATAGCTATGATGAGTTGTGAAATGGGAAAATAGTATTTAAAGTTCACTTTTAAAAGAGAAAGCAGGGCACCTGGGTGGCTCAGTCAGTTGAGCATCCAACTCTTGATTTTGGCTCAGGTCATGATCTCAGGGTCTTGGGGCTGAGCCCCATGTCAGGCTGTGTTGAGCATGGAGCCTGCTTAAGATTCTTTCTCTCTCTCTTTTTCTCTATCTCCCCTGCTTTACCTCTCCTCCGCTCAAGCTCTCTCTCTCAAATAAAAAATAAAAATAAAGATGGGGCACCTGGGTGGCTCAGTCGTTTAAGCGTCCGACTTTGGCTAAGGTCATGATCTCACAGTCTGTGAGTTGAAGCCCTGCATCAGGCTCTGTGCTGATAGCTCAGAGCTTGGAGCCTGCTTCGGATTCTGTGTCTCCCTCTCTCTCCGACCCTTCTCTGCTCACGCTCTGTCTCTCTCTCTCAAAGATAAATAAACATTAAAAACATTTAAAAAATATAAAAAAAATAAAAATAAAGAATAAAATGATACATGAGTGTAACAGTACAGAAGACCACCAGGCCATAAATTGGACAAGACCCCATGTCCTAGGCTAGCCCATTTCACCTGGCTATATCTTGTTTGCTTTACCTGCTAAGCAAGGAGGTTTCCACTAAATCATCTCTCAGTCAAAGGCCCAGACTACAATTTAGTAACTCTCTGATGGACAGTTTCAATGAAACAGTAACAACATTTTATGATTCTAAACCCTTATTTGTATTTTTTAAAAATGCTAGGTAATCTCAAAGGAAGAGAAGTAAAGTTAAGGTTACAATGACAAGGCACTTTTCACTTTCTGGAATGTGAAATATGAAGAACTTTGATATTACAGTGTGCTGGTGATGGCACAGGGAACTTGTACATTACTGGTAAGAGTGAGATTGGTTCATCTTTTGGAAGGCAAGTTGGCAACTTAGTATAAGTGCAAAACATGAATATCATTTCAGACAGCATTTCCGTTTCTAGTAGGTACAAAGATGGTGCAAAAATTTAGATACAACCAAGATGTGCATCAATAGAGGACTGTTTAAATAAAGTATTTCATTTCCATATAATGGAATATTATTCAGTGTCTGAAAGGATGGCTAATTTTATATGAGTGCACACAGAAAATTTCACACATAAATGGAGTAAATAAAGCAATTGATACAAGAGTGTGTTGCATTTGTAAAACATGGCTATACACATGTGGGAACATGCACGTGCTTGTGTCTAGGGGGGCCAGCCATTAGAGCAGCAGTAAGAATACATATGCCTATATCAACCCAACTCACCCATGCATTGCATGTTTCCCAAAGACACTCAAGCAACTGGTTGCAGTGGTTACCTCTGAGAATGGGACCTAGGTGACAGAGAGTGGGAAGGACACTCACTTTTCTACTATTCACTTTTTTTTAACAAAGGACATTTATTACCTATTCAAAAAATAAAATTTATCTTATACAATAAAAATATATGTGTTTAGATAACACATAATTGTATATTTTCATAGTTTTATATTTTAAAAGTCTCTCTTCTGTTTTAGTAACTTGATTATTCATTAATTTTAAAAAAGATGAGTTTTAAAAAGGGTATGTTCTGGTATAGCATTCATAATCTGATCATTTCATAGTACCTGGAATTGTGCCTTTTTGTTAAGTGGGGCTATTTTTAAAAGTTCCTTTAATTTTGATGCCAGTTTTGCACAGATAAAGCTTCTCAGTTTCTATGAGCCAACTTACTTTATATGCCTTAATTTATATGTATGGAATAAAGCAGACTTAATGGAATTCATGCTTTGATATTGCCATTTTCTCATAATATAAATGATCTTCTACCCTAGACAAAATAGAAACAGATGATGCGAACCTTGACTTGTCCATCTCTCAGTTAAAGCGACTACCATAGTGACGGCAAAGTGGATAAGGGCGGTTTTATTGAGCTATTTTGTCTGTTTAGAGAACTAAGTTTTTGAGGATTTAACTTTTTTCGTCCCCATAATACCACAAATTCTTGAGGGTAAACTCAAGTTCTGGCCTCTGGAGAACCTTGTCTCTGTCATTAGTTCTTGTACACCAATCTTTTATGGATTCGGTCAACTTTGATATATGGTTCACGGGGGTTTGAGGAGCAAAATTGTTGGTGAAAGAAGCTAGGAAAATCTTTTTCCCGGCCTTTCAGTGAGTATCTCTGGACAACCGACTTAATGATACAGACAACCCTGTCTATGCACAGAAACCATGCCAATTTTGTTCAGCATTGTGACCCCTGTGACAAATACAGGGATTGGCAAACAAGAATGTAGTTTTTTGGATAAATGAGATGAATGGTGTATGGGGTTAACAGCCCCCTGCCTTTTTAGAATTTTTTAAAATTTATTTATTTATTTTTTTAGTAATCTCTACACCCAACATGGAGCTTGAATTCATGACCCCAAGATCAAGAGTCACATGCTCTTCTGACTGAGCCAGCTAGGCGCCCAACCCTTGCCTTTTTAACGCAGCACAATGGTGGCCATTGTTGGTCTCTGCATCCTCACATCTCTTCACTCTAAGGTTCTCTGACCTCATTCTAGCAGGGGAAATGATTTCCTAACTCATCACTTTTCTAAGAGTGCTCTCCCCAGCATGCCTGGTACATTCTCCTTCCCAGCCACAGATCACATGCAGAGCTATTCTTGGGTTTTGGAACTATCAGCTCCTGCCAAGGTGTGTGGAGCAGCTGCAGAATTATATAACTAACCGTGTTCATCCACCTTCCTGTTGCAATGTGCCCTTTGTCTTACCCTGTTTATCTTATGGCCAGATTTCTACAACTGGCCCTGAACACAGAAGTAGAATTTGGTTTGTGTCATTCTAAAGGAATCCTTGGGGACAAATAATATCCCAAATTTGCAGTTGTTCTCCCCATTCCCACTTGTTTGTCCTTTTCTACTTGATTGAAGCACTCTTGCCTCTTCACCCTTGAGTATCTCAGATAGCCCTGCTGAAGCCAGCCTCCTCCATCAGTCTACCTCAGCTCGATTGCCTGGCAATAAAAACCATTGGAGAACACAGTGCCTTTAGAAGACCTCTAAAATTTTGTTAGCATTATATTCCATTCTCGTTTCCATGATGAGTTAAATGAGAAAGAGCTATTATTCATTCATCATCCTGGTATATCCTAGCTTTAAAGGCATCACCTATAATGGCTATGAACCTCAACCCTGGTGCTTGTTAATGCTGGTGTCTGGGGTCACTCAGAGGGTGCACATATTAGTCAGGGTAGGACTGAGGAGATTTTCTTGTTTGAAACTCAACACTGTGGTCAACTGTTGATTTAAGTTGGCCTTGGGGCGCATAATCTCCATGCAATAGAGGGCCTGCCACAGGCCTAGAATAATAGAAATTAGTAGAAAAAGGACAAATGGAAAATTATTGCTTCCTTTAGTTACTTATGTCTATGTTAAAATCTTTCATAATTTTGGGGACATTTACTGCCATCGTCTGTTCAAATATTTCCTCTGCTTCATTCTCTCTGGACAAAGAGTGTGATGTATTTACAGAAAAGAAATAAGGTCAGAGACGCTGGCACAAAATGAGTTAGGAGTGAGTAGTGAGATGACACTGGAAAAATGGGCATGGATCAGCTTATACAAGTCCTTGGTGGCTAATGGTAAGAGTTTGGATTTCTTTTTTTTTTTTTTTATAGAAAATTTCAAGTATGTACAAAACGAGAAAGAGCTGTATAGCTATTTCCCATATACCCACTACCAGTTGCAATTACCAATTCATGCTCAAACCTTTTCCCTTTATATCCCTACTTGCTCTCCTCCAATGCACCAGAAATATTATAGCAATATCTAGATACAGTTTTATTTACAAATATTTCAGTATTATTGAAAGATAGGCACTCTTCTTGACATAACCCCAATACCATTATCACACCTGAAATATTAACAAGTATCCCTTAATAACATCAGTGTTCACATTTTCCCCATTGTGTCAATTTATTTCAAAAAAAAATTTTTTTAAAGTAAGCTCTATACCCAACATGGGGCTTGAACTTATGACCCAGAGATCAAGAGTCACATGGTCTACAGACTGAGCTAGCCAGGTGCCTTTCAAAATTGTTTTGGTGTGAACAACGTTCTAAGTAAGACTCATACACTGTAATTGGCTAATATCTCTCTCAATTTTTTTTTTATCTGCAGGGGTCCATTACTTTTTTTCCCTTCTTGTAATTTAGTTTTTCAGGAAACTACATTTTGCTGATTGTAAATCTGTGGTATTATTTTGTATATTTCTGTAGTTTCAGTAATTTGGTAGTTAGATTTAGACTCTTGATGAGATTTGGGTTTAATTTCTCAGGTGAGAATATTTGGTAAATTTTGTGCACTTACCTCAGAGGGCATCTATTACCAGTTGATTCTCTTTTGGGTATTTTAGAAGTCATTATTAATCATGGTCTAAATCCATTAACACATTAGAGTTTGCAAAAGAGTGATCTTAGAATATCACTATTCCACCATTCCTCTTTTTAAATTAACTGGAATATTTCTATCTAGAGAAACTTAGCCTCATTAACCACTTAGTTACTATGAAGGATAATTTATATAGAAAGAGCAAGATAAAGTTTGATTCCTTCCCTTTGATAACTCATTTTCAAAATAACTTTATTCCGTATCATTCTCCAAAGATGGCCAATGAGTTTGCTTGTTTGCTTCATTGAGTATCATTTTTAAGCCATGAATTCTACTTATTTTACGAGACTGCATTTATCATTCTTATTGATGTTCTAATTGTCCAATGTTGAGGCTGTGGAACATTTTTCAAGTTGCCTTATAAGTCCTTTGGAAATGATCTTGGCAGTGTTTCTTGCTTTCTGATCCCACAAGATAGTTCAAGATTATTTTGTAAATTTCTTGCTCCAGATCTGGAACAAGCCATTTCCCCAAGAAGCTCAGGTTCCATCTAGTGGAAAATAATGTTTAGAGACCACAATCTGGGCACTAAGGGTACACCTACTATTGTGCTGGTCATCATTTCTCGAGAGGACAGATTTAGAGAATCCTTTAAATCCTTTTTTTTTTTTTTAAAGAATTCAGCTTTTTATATAATAAGTTACAGAGAGGTTAATTCAAAAAGACCAAAGTACGTGTCATCATAGACTTCTCTGACTATTTTTTTCTTTGCTTCCACTTTCTTCTCCTCAGCTGGGGCAGCCATGGTGGAGGGAGCAGGACCTCCCACTGGTAAAGCACCAGCTTCACACCCAAAGCAGAGCTCGAGTTCAACCCATGCAGAACTCAAGTTCATGAACTCATGAGATTGTGACCTGAGCCAAAGTCAGCTTAACTGACTGAGCCACCCAGGTGCCCCTAAAATATTTAAATTAAAGAATTCACATGGTTCCCAACTCAAGTTAATAGAATAAGCTATACTGTATTAATTTAATTTACTTTTTTTTTAAGAGAACTTTTAAATTAACTTTTATGTACAGAAAACTCAACAGCACACAATTAGCCCAGTTTTGTGGGTAGTTCTTCAGCCTTTGCCTTTTCCAACTTGGCAATGCAAACCACAAACTTTGGACCCAGCATGTTGCCTCCCCAGTGATGGCAGATCTTATCAGATCTGTCATTGTAATTGGTCCTGATAGCTTCTACTAGCTTAGCCTGAGCTCCTTTGTCTTCCGGGTTAACCTGTGTGAAGACAACAGTGGTGCAGGTCTTCCTTGGATGCGAGGCCCCAACCTGGTCTTCCTCTTGATGATGCAGTAGGGATCCCCCATCTTACCACACAGGGCAGGCACGAAGACACACAGCTTACATGTGCAATCACTACCAGCTGAGCCTTCTTGTTTTCCATCAAGGTGGTGACAGTATTAACCCCAGCTCAGAGGACAGATGGTAGCTTTCTTCACATCCCAGGTCAGCACTCTCTGCTTCTTCTCTTGTTTTATCTCTGGTCTGTATTGTGGACTAGCTTAAGCAGCTGAGTACCTGTTTTGCATTCCAAGGACTGGGGGAACTGGTTAATCGTGGGAGGCACTTTTAGACATTTATATAGAAGAGTCCTTTGTCACTGTAGCTGGATGCAGTGGATTCATTGGACAAAGTGGGTGAGGTCTCTTTTGGGCTAGATGTCCTGACCAATGCCAAAATTCTTAGGCCTTTTCTCAAATAGGGGATTGATCGCTTTCTTGGCCTCCTGCTTCTTCAGACAGCAGGGACCAAGGCTGTCTTCTTCCCCCTAGCCTTGTTTCCCTTGGCATCTTGGATGGTAGAGGAGAGCTCTTTATTTATCTTTTTTTTTTTAAATTTTTTTAACGTTTTATTTATTTTTGAGACAGGGAGAGACAGAGCATGAACAGGGGAGGGTCAGAGAGAGGGAGACACAGAATCTGAAACAGGCTCCAGGCTCCAAGCTGTCCCGCACAGAGCCTGATGCGGGGCTCAAACTCATGGACTGTGAGATCATGACCTGAGCCGAAGTCGGCCGCTTAACTGACTGAGCCACCCAGGCGCTCCTATTTATCTTTTTTAAAGTAAGCTGTAGGTCCAATGTGGGGCTTGAACTCATAACCCTGAGATCAAGAGTCATATGCTCTACTGATGAGCCAGCCAGGCACTCCAGAATAAGCTATATTTAAAGAAGACTAGCTTCTATTCCTGTTTTTTTTTTTTCCACCCTATATTCCATATTGTATAGCCTAGTGGTAAGTATTTAAAGATTTTTGTGATTCATTTTTCTACTGGTGTTTTAATATAAGTATGTATGTGTAAGACAGTAATTCCATTTGTGGTGTGTATAGCATAATGTATAGAGAGTTGAATCACTATGTTCTACACCTGAAACTAATATAACATTGTATGTCAACTATACTCAAATTAAAAAAAATTAAGCATATATATACATATGAATATATATATACATATAAATGAATATATATATAAATACACATGCACACACACGTATATATCCTGTTTTTAAATAATGTACTCTAGGTTTTTCTCTAATTCAATTGTTCAATCATATTACTTGCATAATCCATAGAAATGCATGGAGATATTTCTCACTCTTTTTTTCACTCAGCAGAGTACTCCATTATGTGAAGATATATTATTTAAACAACTAGTCCCATTTTGTTGGACATTTGACTTGTTTCTAGTATTTTGATATTACAAACGATGTTGCAATGAATAATCCTGCCAGATGCATTTTTTTTGTTTTTGTTTTTGATAGTGTATCTTTGGTATTTGTTTCTAAAAGTAAGATTTCTGGATTAAAGGTTAAAAGATTTTTGTTTTTTTCCTAATCTCAATGGATAGTGCCTGAGGTGTGTAACAATTGCCATGGTCATGGCAAGGATGGGCTTCTCAAGGCATTAGTGCCCATGGCAGTGCAATAGTAGGTTAATAAATGATATTACTTTATTTTTTAATGCCCCTTATTTATTTTTAAAGTTTATTTATTTATTTTGAGAGAGAGAGAGTATGAGTCAGGTAGGGGCAGAGAGAAAGGGAGAGTTCTGATGCGGGCTTGAACTCGTGAACCATGACATGATGACCTGAGCTGAAATCAAGAGTTGAATGCTTAACTGACTGAGTCACCCAGGTACCCCAAAATGATATCACCTTTAAATACACCCCCTCCCACACACACTATATTCAACTTTTATAAAATATCATCCTTTAAACAGCAATTTGGGAATACTTTTGTCATTTCCTAAGATGAGGGATAATTGCTGTTTTCAAAAAAAACATTAAAATTATTTTTCCAGAAATATAAGAATGTTCTCAATATTTGTTATTCTACTTCCCTGACAAAAACTAGAAAACAGAAAGTATAAACTTTAATCTGGGTATAATTTCTGGGATTTATGTGGTTCGATAGTTTTTGTGCTGCAATTCCTTTTTATGTTTGTATGTCAGGGAAAAGTCAGAAAAAGCCAGTGTTGAGAGGAGTTGAATTAATTACTGTGACTTACAGGAGACAAACAGGGAACGTGACAGTCTTTGGTGGGCCTCCAGGACAAAACTGACAAAACTGCCATTTTCACATGTAGAACTTTCCATGTGGTCCTTGCCAACTTGGAAAACCTAAGAGATGGTGTTCTCTGCATTTTCCAGTATCTAAAGATGCTCTATCTAGATCTCACATGATGTATAGCCCATATAAAGAGCCTTGTCCTATTATTTTGGACTTGCCATTCAGAGTCATCCAGTATTATATTCTAAAGATAAGGAAGTGCTCTTTTCTTTCCTTTCATGAAAGATGACTATTGCTGAAAATAGTGAAGCAACAATCTGACTCAACTCTCCAGTGCGTAGAATGAACATAAATAATAAAAATTAACCTTTACTGATAAACATGTAATGGACATAATGCTAGTTAAGCTCTTTTCATGGATATTTCACCTCATTTTCAAAAAGGCCTATCAACATCTTGTATTTACAAAACTGAGGGTCTAGTGTCAAGCATCTTTTTATTTATCTATTTATATTTTTATTTTTAAGTAAGCTTCACTCCCAGCACAGAGCCCACCGTGGGACTTGAACTCACAAAACTGCGATCAAGTTCTGAGCTGCAGTCAAGAGTCAGATGCTTAACTGATTGAGCCACCCAGATGCCCCAAGCATCTTTTCCAATACTGTACAGTTGATAATGTGGTAGAATGTTGATTGAGTTAAGAATCCATAGTCTTCGTCAAGAGACCATACCACTTGCTAATGTGGGCTCTCTGGAGCTGCTAAAAGGAAATGTCCGGTATTACTTCTAATCATTTATGCCCTGTTGATGGAAATGGATCCAAGTACACAGGAAAGTGATATAAGAATATATATATGTATACGCACACATATGTACATGTATATATATATACCTGTATACATATATGGTCTGAGCATACCTATATATACTGTTATTATTATTAAATGCAAATGTGCAATTGTATACACAAATTAGTTATACAAATTACAATTATTATATAATTCCTCAAGTTTTTCTGGATTTGGAAATAATAACAATATATGTAAAAATGTTTGAAACAGTGCCTGATGCATAAAAAAACAAAATGATTTTGTTTCAGAACCACGTGTAGATAATCTTTGAAGCATTTTCAAGGTGGTCAGTTTTGAAGTTTGGCAAGGACCCAGGTAGTTGCCTGGGATGGGGTGGAAAGAAATATAGGTGGAAAGAAAAGAAAGCAGAAAGAAACAAGCTATGCATTTATACAATGAAAGTTTGATTTCCTGTATAGAGTTTAGCACTCTGTGAAGTGGGAGATCACATTGCTTGGTGTATGATGGAGGCTTTGAAAGTTTAGCTATGACAGCAGTGACTGTGGAATCCCCCTGCAAGTTTACCATTCAAACAATGCTGTCCTGAATTTTTTTAACTTATTTATTTTATTTATGATTATGATTATGATTATTATTTTGAGAGAGAGAGCGTGCATAAGTGAGCGAGGGGCAGAGAGACATGGGGAGAGAGAGAGAGAGAGTAAAGCGGAGCTCACCTGAAGTGGGGCTCAAGCTCACAAACCGTGAGATCATGACTTGAGCCAAAGTCAGATGCTTAAGACTTAGCCACCCAGGTGCTCCTGGTATACTGAATTTTGCTTGATTTTATCCCATTGATAACTTCCTGGGAAACGTAAGAACCTGATAGATGTAGATAGGTATTGAGATGTCTCCTTTGAAAGCTACACCCATAACATAGTATATCTGTCACCTTTTTGTTCTCCAGGATTAAAAGTTTTGGGGCAGAGTCTCATGGGGAAGTGAAATGGACATAATGATCATTACACCTTTTCTATGGTTCTTAGACTTTAGGCCTGAAAACTCAGAATACCTTTGCGTTCCCAGATATTGAGAAAAAAAGTGAGCTCAAATTCCAACTGATCTTGGTTAAATAATTAACATAGAACATCTGCTAGTCATTTTAAAATTCAACATGTTTGGACGTTTTATTAGAGCAATGCTTTTCCCAAATTTTCTATTTTGATGGCTCAGAATGTTTTCTCCGGTATTTTTGCATCCTTGCCACCAGATGGCAGTAACAACCCATTTATTAATTTCTCCCCCTTTTCTTCTCCCTTGCTTTTCCTCCCTCTCCTCCTCTTTCCTCCTCCACCTCCTTTCTACTGATCACCATTCTTCTGACTAATGTTATTCGAGAAGTGAATCAATCAATGGCTCTAAGTTAAAAGTGATGGCTAAAATTTCCACTGTATTTCCTATGACAAATAAGCATGCTAGAGTCATAGTTCCCTAGTGCCAAAAAGGTGGGAAGGGACACCTGGGTGGCTTGCTCGGTTAAGCATCTGACTCTTGGTTTTTAGCTCAGGACATGATCTCACAGTTCCTGAGTTTCAGCCCCGTGTCAGACTCTGCACTAATTGTGTGGGGCCTGATTGGGATTCTCTCTCTCCCTGCCCTGCACATGTACTCTCTCTCAAAATAAATAAATTTAAAAAAAAAGGGGGGGTGGGAAAATGTCCATTTGGCAAGCAATGGTAAATAACATGATCTTGTGTGGAAGTTGAAATGCCCTTAAATAATAAATGCCTCTAGTAAGTAATAAAACACTACCTTGGATTGTATGTATGAGAAGTATATATAAAACTATGTGTGTGTGTGTGTGTGTGTGTGTGTGTGTGAGCAAGTTCTTAAAGCGTGTGTGTGAGAGCATGAGCAAGTTCTTTTGGGGTTGCGGTGTAGGTTGTATACAAATGACTTCGAGAATCACTTGTCATTACAACCCTGTCACATCCTAGGCATGACTCCATTAAAGATGAGAAAGTGAGGTTATCCAGAGGTGAAGTGAGACCTTACATGACCCTGGTCTCTATTCCACTTAATCATCACTTCCCTTATTCAGTTTCCTTAAATATGACGTATTTTCTCTCTCAGATATTTTCTCCAGGAAGAAGTTTCTTGTTCAACTATCTTGGTTTCATAAGTATATGTTTCAGTTTGGGAAGAAAAATTGTTGTGTGACTCTTTTTTTTTCCACTTCTTAAAAATAGCTATAAAAACCTTCTAAAGCTTGGAAGAAAGTAAAAAAAAAAAAACAAAAAACTAATAATTGTGCTGAACCAAAGGCTGCTTGGACATAGTTCTTTAGATTTGTCTTGAAGAGACTGTTTTTAATTCTTTGTTTTTTAAAGTTTATTTTATATATTTTGAGAGAGAGTGAGTGAGCAGGGGAGAAGCATAGAGAGAGAGGGAGAGAGAAAATTCCAAGCAGGCTCCACACTGTCAGTGCAGAGCCCAACTCAGGGCTCTATCTCACAAACTGTGAGTTCATAACCTGAGCAGAAATCAAGAGTTGGATGCTTAACTGACTGAGTCACCCAGGTGCCCCTTGATGAGACTGCTTTTAAACCAAACATGCACACTCAAAATTTAAAGGGCAGTAGCTTGAAATGGATGGGTTTTTTTATCCATTGTATTTTTAGTTAGTGAGGTTTATCTGGACCCTTTTCAATAGCTTAAAATGATTAGCTGATATGATTTTAGCTGCAGCACAGAAAAGTAATTCTCTGGGTGTCTTTAGTGATTAACGATGACAGATTATGGAACATAGGTTTTATTAGTGAGATACAATTATCTTTAACATTATAATCTATAGGTCTAGCTTTGATATGTGCATGTTCACATACCATATTCATAGATGTGGGCATGTTTTTTACCCTCATATATAAAATGAGGATAATAATGCCCATATGGGGATTCACTGTGATAAAGCCCATGAAGTGTGGCTATGCATACAATATTCAATCAAGAAGTGTGCTCTCTCTTTCTCAATCTACCCAGGATAATTGTATACAGATTCTAGTTTACATTGTAAAGAGGCAAAACTTTTACACATTTGTTGCTCCCAGAAGTTCACTCGGTAAACATTCACTTCCATGTCTCCCTTTGGTTTGGGAATTTTTTTAAGTTTATTTATTTATTTTGAGAGAGACAGAGACAGCACAAGTAGGGGGGCGGGCAGAGAGAGAAACTGAGAGACAGAGAATCCCAAGCAGCCTCGTGCTGCCAGCACAGAGATTGACTTGGGGTTTGAAGTCACAAAACTGAGAGATCATGACCTGAGGCGAAACTGAGAGCCAGAGGCTTAACCAACTGAGCCACACAGGTGTCCCTGGAATTTTTCTAATGGCAATCTAATGAGGAAAATAATTTTTTGTTCTTTTTTATTTTAGATTTTTAAAAAAATGTTTTATTTATTTTTCAGAGAGAGAGAGAGAGAAAGAGACAGAGTGTGAGAGGGGAGGGCAGAGAGAGAGAATGAGACACAGAATCCTAAGCAGGCTCCAGGCTCTGAGCTGTCAGCACAGAGCCTAATGGGGGGCTCGAACTCACGGACCAAGAGACCATGACCTGAGCCGAAGTTGGACACTTAACTGGCTGAAGCACCCAGGTGCCCCAAGAATGTTTTATTCTTATGCCAATCACAGCACTTAAAGCATCCCCCGGCGTCTACCTCCTGAGCCCACCCTCAGCACTGGACCACATTTGTGGAGGAAGGAAGAATAGAAGCAGATGGGACTAAAGAAATTAAGTTTCTTTTCTTAACTAAACAAGGAACAATGCTACTAGTTAGAATAAATTAGTGAAGATTAAATAAGGTAATTAACAGGTGCTTTGAAATGCTCTGTGTTGCTAGAACGTCAGAGGGACTTAAGAGTATACTTTAATACAGAAAGTTTTCTAAATGCCTATGTCTTAGAGGGGCCTACAATAGTTGTCTCTGCTGAAGAGCTTCAAACTCTATCACATATTTCCGTGAGCTGTGAATCTGGTTTCATAGCCCTTAGCTTCTGGAATGGCACAGACTTCTAAAGACAGGCAAAGGCCTCAGTTCCTCCTACAGTTTCAGCACTGACTGATTGATATTTTATTTCTGAATAGCTTTAAACTTTATTTTTGAAATAGAAGATAATGTTCCCATGGAATCTTGGCATTTTAAAGAAATAATTTCTGTTTTAAAACCTTGCTCAGGGACATTTGAGGTATTAGGAACTCAAAAACCACATGGCAGTTTGGCAAACCTACGTGACCAAATTGTATTTGTTTAATGAAAGCCTTGGGTTGCCTTATTCTAAAATGTTGAGTGCTTAATGCTTCTGGACCTTAACATGGTGAAGTTGGAAAACTTTCCATTTGGGGAGGAGTGATTATTCCTGATACAGGAATTTGCCTTTGTAGCAGGTCTTCCCTTTCACCCAGGAGTTTTCAATGTGAAGATAGAATGAATGATAACCTCCCATCATTCTTAGAGAAGTGCTGAAATCCAGTGACGGAACCAAAGGGCAGTACCTTCGGATTGATGCATAAGCATTTTGTTTTACAATATAAATTGTATGTACTGGTTGAACTTTTGTCTTTGCAGAGCCAGAGATTTTTTTCCCCTCTAAATTTTATTTATTTATTTATTTATTTATTTATTTATTTATTTATTTATTTGTTTGTTTGTTTGTTTGTTTGTTTAATAATCTCTACTCCCAGAGTGGGGCTTGAACTCATGACCTCAAGATCAAGAGTCACATGCTCTACCAACTGAGTCAGCCAGGCACCCGCTTTCTCCCTAAATTTAGATTTAGACTGCCTAAAGCCTGAAAAATACTGTTTCATAGAGATGTACAGATGCTTCCTCTCGTCCATTTCCACACCCCCTCCACAAGAATTTCCTCCCAGAGATGGGAAGTTGAGACTGTGTTTTCATTGGGCAATGCAAAGCCTAAGTGTCACTTCGTTTGAGGAGGTAACTGGGCTCAGTGGAAAGGACCTGAATACACAAGACTGATATCAAGGAGCTTTACCACCTGTGTTTTCTTCCAGTTTTATGCTTTCAGGTCTTATGTTCAAGGCTTTAATCCATTTTCAGTTGATATTTGTGTATGGTGTAAGCCAGTGATCTAGTCTGCCTTCCCCGCTGGCTGTTTTTTTTTTTTTTTTTTTTTTTTTCAAGTAGCTGTCTGGTTTTACCAAGACCATTTATTGAAGAGACTGTCTTTTCTCCATTGTGTATTCTTGGCTCCTTTGTTATAAATTAATTGACCAAAGAGGCATGCGCTATGTTTGTTTGTTTATACTTAAACTGCAACCACTTTCTCCTACTTTAAGAATCCTGGTTCTCATGAACACAGTAGATAAATAAATTAAAATTTTCCATAATTGCACTATTATTTTATTCCGTGTTACAAACATTAGTCTTGAAATAACCATACTAAAATCACTATGATTTAAAATAACTGAGAACTGTTGAAGTGTTTTTTTTGAATATGTTCTACACATTATACCCAATTTTTTTTTATAACTTACTGCCTAGCTTAAATATAGAAGCATTATGCAGTACACTCTCTTCCCTCATTCCTCTCTTAGTGTCAGTTCTACAATTAATTAAGTATATGTTCAGTACTCATCATCAGTCTTCATGTTGATAATTCTTTACTCATTTGGGTTGTGTAAAATACATTTTGTATTAAAAAAAATTTTTTTTAAGTAGGCTTACATCCAGTGTGGAGCCCAACACAGGGCTTAAACTCATGACCTTAAGATCAAGGGGTGCCTGGGTGGCTCAGTTGGTTAGGTGTTCAACTTCTGCTCAGGTCATGATCTCACAGCTCGTGAGTTCAAGCCCCACCTTGGGCTCTGCGCTGACAGCTCAGAGCCTGGAGAGTGCTTTGGATTCTGGGTCTCCCTCTCTCTCTCTGTCCCTCCCCTACTTGTGCTCTCTCTCAAAAATAAATACTTTTTAAAAATTACACACACAAAAAAGATCAAGACCTGAGCTGAGATCAAGAGTGGGATGCTCAGGGCACCTGGGTGGCTCAGTCGATTAAGTGTCTGACTTAATTGAGCTTCTGACTCTTGATTTTGGCTCAGTTCATGATCCCTGGGATGTGGGATCAGGTCCTGTGTTGGGCTCCTTGCTGAATGTGGACCCTGCATGAGATTTTCTATCTCTCTCTCTCCCTCTGCCCCTCTCCCCAACTTGCACATACATGGGCTCTCTCACTCTCTCTCTCTCTCTCTCTCTCTCTCAAATTAAAAAAAAAACTGATGATAATCTAATTTTCTTTCCCTTAGTCATTCCCTCTATCTCTCTTTTACATTGGTGGTTTCTGTTGACATAAAATAAACTATACACATTTAAAAGGTATATGCTAAGCAGAACTATTCTAGTTCCAAGATTCCCTCCCCTTATCGGTGTACATACCCTGTATAATCCCCTCTATGGATTGCATGTGTCCCCACAAAATTCATATGCTGATGTTCTAATCGCTCATGTGATATTTGAAGATGGGGCCTTAGGGAGTAATTAGGGTAGATTAGATCATAAGGATGAGGACCTCATGATGGGATTAGTAGCCTTGTAAGAAGAGGAAAAGAGAGAGACAAAAGACCAATGAGAACATAGCAAAAGACAGCCATCTGCAAGCCAGGAGAGAGCTCTCACCAAGAACCAAATCAGTCTATATCTTTTTCTGGAACTACTAAGCCTCCAGAAGTGTGAGAAAATAAATATTTGTTGTTTAAGTTTAGTCTATGGTATTTTATTATGAGAGCCCAGCTGACTAGGATACTTTCCTTTGAGTAAGGGCGGGATCTGTAAATACAATGGGACCATCACTCCTGTGATTAGGTTATCTTGAGTAAGATTCTGTCAGAGCACACTGGAGAGAGGTTCTCCTGTTTGCTTTAATAACGTAAGTATGAAGTAAGCTTCCGTGTTGTGAAAGGGCAACATAGCTGGAACCTGAGAGCAGCTTCTAGGAGCTGAGAGAACCCCTGGTTAATAGTCAGAAACAAAATGTAGACATTAGTTCTACAACCACAAGATGAGAGTCCTGAGACTTGGAGTCTCGAATGAGAGACATCACGGCCTTGGCAGACACCTTGATCTCAGCCTGGTGAGATACTGACCCAGTTAACCATACTTGGACTCCTGACCCACAGAAATGGTGAGATAATGAATTTGTATTGTTGTAGCTACTAGATTTGTGATAATTTATTATGCAGCAATAGAAAACTAATATAGAGTAAAATATAATAAATTTCAACATATACAAATGTGAGAAACCATAAGTAAAATAAAGATAATGAACATATTCATCACTCCCTTAAATTCCCTATGCACTTTTGTAACCCATCCTTCCAACCCTGTCCCAGACTGTCCTATTCCCAGGCAAGCACTGATCTGCATTCTGTGACTGTAAATTAGTTTGTATTTTCTAAGCTTTTTAATAAATGGAATCATACAATATGTACTCCTTTTTGTTGGGACTGTTTCACTCAGTGTAATCACTAAAAAATTTTTTTATTTTTATTTATTTATTTATTTATATTTAATTTTTAATTTTTTAAATGTTTATTTATTTTTGAGAGAGAGAGACAGAGCATGAGCAGGGGAGGAGCAGAGAGAGAGGGAGACACAGTATCTGAAATAGGCTCCGAGCTGTCAGCACAGAGCCCGACGCAGGACTCGAACTCACAAACTGTGAGATCATGACCTGAGCTGAAGCTGGACTCTCAACCAACTGAGCCACACACGTGGC
Source organism: Acinonyx jubatus (assembly GCF_027475565.1). Classification (NCBI taxonomy): domain Eukaryota; kingdom Metazoa; phylum Chordata; class Mammalia; order Carnivora; family Felidae; genus Acinonyx; species Acinonyx jubatus. The sequence continues at coordinate 54,179,653 of NC_069387.1, forward strand.
CCTAAAAATTTTTTTTTAATGTTTATTTATTTTTGAGAGAAACAGAGAGTGTGAGCAGGGAAGGGGCAGAGAGAGAGGGAGACACAGAATCCGAAGCAGGCTCCGGGCTCTGAACTGTCAGCACAGAACCGGACATGGAGTTGTAACTCACAAGTTGTGAGATCATGTCCTGAGCTGAAGTTGGATACTTAACCGACTGAGCCACCCAGGCACCCCATCAGTGTAATCATTTTAAGATTTATACATGTCATGTAGTATAACAACAGTTCATACCATTTTATGGCCGAGTGGTATTCAGTCGTATAGTATTTACCACAATTTATTCATCCATTCAACTGCTAATGCACATTTAGGTTGTTAGTAGTTCTTCACTATTACACATAAAGTTGCTGTGAATATTTATGTATATGCTTTTGCTTGGATATATGCTTTTATTTCTTTTGGGTAAATACCCGGGAGTGGAATGCCTTGATTATATGAAAGATGTATGTTTAACTGAAAACGATTGTTAAACTTATTTTCCAAAGTAGATGTGCCACTTTACCTCCATAGCAGCAGTATATGAACATTCTAGTTGCTCCACATCCTTGCCAACATGTAACATGGTCAGTTTAACAACTTTTAGATAGTTTAATAGATGTGTATTAAATATACACATCTCAAAAATAAGACGTGAGATGCATTGCATCTCATTGCAGTTTTAATATCCATGTCCCTAATGGACAGTAATGTTGAAAATCCTTTTATGTGCATCTGTATATCTTATTTGGTAAAGTCTGTTTAAATACTTTGTCCATATTTGAATTGGGTTTTTTATATTCTTATTATGGAGCTTTGAGAGTTGTTAATATCTGGATACAAATCCTTTATGTAATTTGCAAATATTTTCTTCTAGTCTGTGGCTTATCTTTTCATTCCATCAAGAGGATCTTTCAAAGAAGAGAAGTTTTTAATTTTGATAAAGTACAATTTATCAATTTGTTCTGTGTATTGTGCATTTGGTGTCAAATATTAATAAACTGTTGCCTAAGTTAAAGTCGCAAAAGTTTTTTTTTTTTAATTTTTTTAACCTTTATTTATTTTTGAGACAGAGAGAGACAGAGCATGAATGGGGGAGGGTCAGAGAGAGGGAGACACAGAATCTGAAACAGGCTCCAGGCTCTGAGCTGTCAGCAGAGAGCTCGACGCGGGGCTCGAACTCACGGACCGTGAGATCATGACCTGAGCCGAAGTCGGATGCTTAACCGACTGAGCCACCCAGGCTCCCCAAGTCACAAAATTTTCTAAGAAAATTTTTTTAATGTTTATTTATTTTTGAGAGAGAGAGAGAGACAGAGTGCCAATAAGGGAGGAGCAGAGAGAGGGAGACATAGAACCTGAAGCAGGCTCCAGGCTCTGTGCCCTAAGCACAGAGCCTGATGTAGGGCTTAAACCCATGAACCGCGAGATCATGATGTGGTCTGAAGTTGGACGCCCAACCAACTGAGCCACCCAGGAGCCCCAAAGTCACAAAAGTTTTATCCTGCAATTTGTTTTATAAAAGATTTATAGTTTTAGGTTTTATATTTAGGTCTGTGATCCATTTTGAGTTAATTTTTGTATATAATGCAAAAATATGAATTGAAGTTTATTTCTTTTTTTGCATATGGATATCCAATTATTCTGTATCCTTTGTGTAAAAGACTGTTCTTTCTCTACCAAATTGCCTTTTCAGCTTTGTCAAAAATCAATTGACCATATTTGTGTGTGCATCTATTTCTGGACTCTGTTTTGTTCCATTGATCTATTTGTCTATCTCAATACCAATATAATGTATGGATATATACATATATATACATATATATTTAATGTTTATTTATTTTTGAGACAGAGGGAGACAGAGTGTGAGTGGGGGAGGGGCAGAGAGAGAGGAAGACACAGAATCTTAAGCAGGCTCCAGGCTCTGAGCTGTCAGCACAGAGCCCGATGCAGGGCTCAAACCCACGAACCATGAGATCATGACCTGAGCAGAAGTCAGACACTCAGCCAACTGAGCCACTCAGGTGCCCCTGTAATGCTTTATTGTAGCTTTACGTAAGACTTGCAGCCTAATAGTGTAAGTCTTCTAACTTCTCTTCTTTTACAGAGTAGTTTTGTCTATTCTAGGTCTTTTGGCTGTCATGAGTATTAATGATCCAAACTTATTGCCCTTTCCCCATTTATTGAATATCTACCCTTTCTCCTCTGATACACAATCCCATTTTCTTTCTTTCTTTTTTTAAATGTTCATTTATTTTGAGAGAGAGGAAGAGAGAGAGAGAGAGAGAGGTAGGCATGAATGGGGGAGTGGCAGAGAGAGAGACAGGAAGAGAGATAATCCCAAGCAGGCCCTATGCTGTCAGTGCAGAGCCCAATGCAGGGATTGAACCCATGAACCATGAGATCATGACCTGAGACAAAATCAAGAATCAGATACTCAACCAACTGAGCCACTCAGGTGCCCCCAATCCCATTTTCTGATAATTCATTTATATATGTGAGGTTTGTTTGGGACTTACTATATTATTCCATTGGACTATTTATTTAGCAAGGCACCAATATTCAGTCTTAGTTACCATAGCTTTATAATATGTTTTATTTTCAGGTAGAATGGATCTATTTACCACGTTCATCTTATTCAAAAGTGAGTTGGCTATTTTTGGCCCATTTCTCTGCCATATAAATTTTAGAATCATTTTGTCAAGCAATTAAAGAAACCCCAAACTACTGGTATTTTTATTAAAAAGGTATCAATTCTTCAGATCAGTTTGGTGACATCTACCATTTTTATCATACTGAGTCTTCTGAATCATGTAGTATGTCTTTTTTTTAAATTTGTTTAATGTTTACTTACTTTTGAGAGAAAGAGACAGAGTGTGAGCAGGGGAGGGGCAGAGAGAGGGAAGGAGACACAGAATCTGAAGCAGCTCCAGGCTCTGAGGGGTCAGCACAGAGCCTAATGCGGGGCTCAAACTCATAAACCTTGAGATCATGAGCTGAGTGGAAGTCAGACACTTAACTGAGCCACCCAGGTGCCCCTAGTATAACTTTCCATTAATTTAGATATTCTCTGTCTTTCAAAAAAGATTTATTTATTTTTTTCTCTAATGGGCTGGCTTCTTTTTTGTTATATTTATTTCAAGGCAGTTGATATCTTTGTTGAAATTAGTAAGATTTTTTTTCCATTTTAATTTTTTAATTTATATACAGTAAATTTGAATTTTCTTTGGTGCATAGTTATATGAGTTTTTAACATATGTATAGATTTGTGTAACTATCACCACAGTCATGACACAGAACCATATCCATTACCCAAAAAACTTCCTTCATGCTGCCCTTTGTAGTCAAACTGTCCCTGTATTCCTGACTCCTAATCAATCTATTCTCCATCCCTATAATTTTGCCTTCTCCAAAATGTCATATAAATGCAGTTATAGTAAGTAACCTTTTGAGACTGGCTTTTTTTTCACCTAGCATAATGCATTTGAAGTTTATCTGTGTTGTGTGTTTGTTCCTTTTTATTACTGAAGAGTATTCCATTGCATATATATACCACAGTGTGTTTGTGCATTCACCCCTTGAGGTTGCTTCCAGTTTGGGGTGATTATGAATAATGATACAAGCATTTGTGTACAGGTTTTCATCTAAACATAAGTTTTTATTTCCTTAGCATATATACTCAGGGGTGGGATTTTTGGGTCATAATATGCATATGACTTTATAAGAAATTGTCTAACTATACTATTTTGTTTTCCCAGATGCAATGAATAACTTTCAGGTGCTTCATATCCTCACGTATGGTATGAGGTCATGATATGGTCATTTTTTAAATTAGCCTATCTAATAGAAGTGAATAATAACTTTTTAAAATCATATTTTCTGATATTGCTGGGGCATAAGAATATAATTTTTTAAGTTTATTTATTTACTTTGAGAGAGGGAGAGACAGTGTGTGTGTGTGGGAAGGGCAGAGAGAGAGGGAGAAAGAAAGAATCCTAAGCAGGCTCCACACTGTCAGTGCAGAGCCTGACATGGGGCTCAAACTCACAAACTGTGAGATCATGACCTGAGCTGAAATCAAGAGTCGGGGCCTTAACCGACTAAGCCACCCAGGTGACTCTAGAATCTAATTTGTTAAATTTTTTTTTTTAAAATTAGGGGCACCTGGGTGGCTCAGTCGGTTGAGCATCCAACTCTTGATATCAGCTCAGGTCGTGATCTCTTGGTCATGGGATCAAGCCCTGCATCCAGCTCCATGCTAAACATGGAGCCTGTTTGGGATTCTCTCTTTCCCTCTCTCTCTGTCTCTCCCCTGCCCATGCATGCTCTTTCTCTCAAAATAAATAAATAAACGTTAAAAAATAAAAACTTTAAAATTAAAGTATAGCATGTATACCAAATATGTATTTATTATGACAATTTGGTGAATTAAACACACACAGTAATCAACAACCAGATCAAGAAAAACAACATTATAAGAACCCTAGAAGCCTCTTCTATTCCCTCTTCCATTTTTTGCCATCCTTCTAAACCAGATTCTGACTTCTAACAGTGCAGGTTAATGTTGCATTTTTGTACATCATGTAAATGGAATCACACTGTATGTGATTTTGAGCCCTCTGGTACTTTCTCTTACCCTCTTTGGAATGTCAGACAGAAGGAAATAACCCAGGAGAGTGAAAGCCTTATTGACAAATCACAATTGGTACCATTTTTAAAAATATCTATTAGTAGTAATTGAAATACACACTGTTTGCATATTTTGCACATTCATTAAGATAATGATAGATGTTGTACTACTGAAATATCAAGAAAGAAAGCAGATTATTTGGACTTAGTATTGCTAAGGTTTTCTTTTTTATATTAATTTCTTTAATCATAAATTTTGTAGTTATGAACAGAGACCATGATTTATGTTTCATAGTTTATTTGGTTGATTGTGTGATTTTTATGTATTTTCCCCAGTATAAATGTTTTTCCCCTTTTGGAAATGGTGGAATGGAGACACATAACCCCTGTCATCACCAACTGAATTTTCATTAGTTCTGTCATTCATGGTCTCCATTTATCAGCAGCAGAATCATGACACCCCACAGAGGTGGTGAAGAGAAATTAGCCAGCCCTTTAATTTTCTTGTGGAGTTTCCCCTCAAGGAAATATCATCATTCTTGTTCTTTCATATCACTGTGATGCTTTGTCATAATGGCAGAAGCCCATGTTGGCTGCTACATAGTAAGTTCACCACATGTTTTGACTTAATCTAAATTAGATCTTATGAACTTGCCTTATTATGTACATACAAGCTTATCAACATAAATAGATACCTAAAACCTTACTGATTTATGTTTTTTCTTCTGGAATTGTTGAAAATAGGTCACAAGTTTATCTGAATTCTACTATCTTTAGTAATTCATATTTATGTACACCCATACACATACACAAGCATATAATACTTAAGGGCATACCTAACTTACCACTTGCACAAATTTTTCCTTCATCTATTACATATTTTATGATAGCCTTAGTCAGAACAATTGGTAATTACATTTTAGGAAACCAATACTTATATTTTTAACAACTGAATCTGCTAATGGTGTCTTGATAGATTTGGGATAATTATATAGTGTTCATTTCTACATGTCTTAACACAAAGAAGAAAACACTGATATATCAGAATTACATTTATTTATTTAATTTATTTATTTACAGATTTTATTTCTGGGATTTCTGGGTGGCTCAGGTGGTTAAGCATCTGACTCTTGATTTTGGCTCAGGTCATGATCTCATGGTTTGTGAGACTGCGCCCTGAGTTGGGCTCTACACTGACGGTGTAGAGCCTGCTTGGGATTTTCTCTCTCTGCCCCTCCCCCTGCTCATGCACTCTCTCTCTCTCTCTCTCAAAATAAATACATAAACATTAAAAAAAATATTTTATTTTTAAATAATTTCTACACACAACATGGTGGCTTGAACCTACAACCCCAATGTCAAGAGTTGCATGCTCTACTGATTGAGCCAGCCAGGCTGCCCCATTTTAAATGCCAGCAATCAGACCAGGTAATTAAAAAAATTAGAGAATACTAAAAAGGTAAGAGGAGTTAGGGGATATGTACATAATTCTCTTTTAAGGGGTGAGGGTCAATTTTAACTTTCAAAATACTAAAAACGTATTTGTAAGAAGACGTGATATTCTACACTAATAGAATCATTACCACCTGCTATGATGGCCAGTGATGGAGGCTTTCCCTCCTGGATCGGGACAAATATTTTGAAATCTGCACCAGCAGAATTTCAAAGTGCTTCAACACATGGGGTCTGAGCCTCATGGGCTGGGTTTGAATCCCAGGTACATTGCTTGCCCACTGACTTTGTGTTCACTGTGCTTTTGTTTTATCATTTATGAAATTGGAATAATAATGGTATTTTTGTCTCATGGGGATATTGGAAAGATTAAAAGTGTTTATATATACATAAAGTGTTAGAAAAGTTCTTGACTCAATAAATACTGACCATTATTATTGAATAAATGAACTAAAAGTATAGCACAGTTCATCTTATATACCTCATTTTTGTTATTAACCTGATAATTCATAGTGTTTTACAGCTAAAAAGGGCTTTAGGAATTAACTATTCCAACAGCCTCAGTTAAACATGAGGAGAGTAAAATGGAGGAAGGTAAAATCATTTGTGCTAAATCATCTAGCTCATAGTAATAAAGCTAGGATATTAATCAAAGTTTCTTAGTCTGTATTGTTTAAGAGGAATTGAATAGTCTAATTATAACTGGGTTTACAATGAAAAGAAAATACAAATTTAAAGTAGGAGGTCAAAAGCCTTAAGGGTAATTCATGTTCCATGATATAGAACTTTCTGTTTCCTGTCTTCCGTATCTATGATCCCTACGGCATCATATTTGTTATGCATTTTGGTGGCTTTAGGTGCTTTGAAATATTTAGTAGCTTCTTGTATGATTTTTAATTTTTATTGAATGCTGTCATACTCATAAGAGCGGATATCAAAGCCCATTTAAGGAGCTTTGTGTTTCTTAGGTCATCTGAGATACCATCTAAATAGTTCCTCAACTTCTTTTGCTTCTTTTAGAAAAATACTAGCCAAAGACATTCTGATCAGACAGGTCCAAAGGGCACAAAGTGGACTGAAATATTTTATCTTTTGTGATCAAAGTAGACAAACTGGCTATTTTAGACTTCAAAATATGAATTCCTTATTTGTGCCCATTGAACCTATGGTTAAACTATTCACAACATATCTTTAATATTGTAGTTCTACAAATGTCACCATCCAAGTTTAAGTAGCTATTCTCAAAAATGAGCAAGAAAGAGAAAGAAAAAACAAACAAACCAGAAATGGTATGCTGCACTGTCTTCTAAAAAAAGTCTTTTTAAAAGAGTTTATTTTTTTGAGAGAGAGAAAGTGTGAGTGGGGGAGGAGCAGGGAGAGGGAGAGAGAGAATCCCAAGCAGGCCCCACGCTGTCAGTGCAGGGCCCAACCTATGCAGGGCTTGGACCCATGCGGGGCTCGTACCCATGAACCGTGAGATCATGACCTGAGCTGAAGTTGGATGCTTAACTGACGGAGCCACCCAGACACCCCCTAAAAAAAGTCTTGGTTGTGTCTACATGAGTGTGTACCTATGTGTGTGTGTATGACAGAGAGAGAGACCAAGTCCCCATTTTCTGGAAAAATGAATTAAATGCTAAAAATTAAATAAACTTTTATTACCAGTTTATTAAGTGTCAGGCCCTTTGCTAGGCATTCACCATATAGCAGTGACTAAGACAACATATCACACAGGCAATAAGTCACAGGACCAAGATTTAGCTCAGCCCAGCTAACTCCATCATGTGCTCTCTTAATCACTATTTCTTAAAAATCTTTGCTTATAAAAAACTATGATTTATTGTTTTCTTGTGAATGGTGAGTGAAAAAAACATGTCATTGCTTCCACACCAACATTTAGCATGAAATGACTCATGTTGATACCTTGAGGTTACATCTTCCATTCTACAAAACATCTCAGTGAAATTTTAAAATAATATTAAAATGTGGATTTTTCTAGTAAGTTGCTATTTAGTTAGTTTTAGTTTCTATACTGTATTTCCAATAGGCAATTCAGTATACTTATTTTTTTTTTTGTTTTTTTGATTTTAGATCTTTCTTAACACTTATTTGGGAGGTACTTAGACATTCTTAGCCCCAGCTGGGTCCCAGCTCCTCCCTCTTGGAGAAGGTAGAGCAAACTGCTTAAGAGTATGGCGTTGCCCAGTTCACACCCAGTTGTATGATAGAAATACTTGATACAGCTTTCCTCCCTGTGTGTGAAGTAATGAATCATTGATTATGTGACTTTTTAGGCATTCTATTAAACACTAAAGAATAAAACATTCACTCCTTTACAAAACAATAAGAGCATGGTCTGGAATGGTCAGCCCTACGTTCAACTCCTAGCTCTGCCACTTAGCTGTCTCATCTCTGACAAGGGACTTAATTTCTCTTGCACCTCAAGTTTTTTCATCTGTCGATCATTTCATATCTTATACATAGATCATTTACCTGTAATTATTATTTACCTTATAAATAAAGTACTGTTTACCTCAAGCCTGTCATTAGATTGCGTTCATCAATGAAGTATTGTTTCAGTAAAATGAAGGGGTCAGGCCTAGAGGTTTCTAGCTCTAATGTAGAATTTATGGCCTTGGGGATCCTAAGGCTTCTCCCTGGTGGTCTAGAGGGTGTTCTGCTTTTTTTAGACTTTCCTGAATTCAGCTGGAGTCTTCCGATTGAATATTCTGACTAGCGCTACCGAACAGCAGCCATCTTCTCAGCCAAATTAGGACGTTTGTTAATTCACTTTCAGACATGATCTTCACATTGCGGATAGTGAAAGTGAAAACCCTGTGAAGTTAGGTTTGAGATGCCATTTCCCCAAGATGATGATCAAGGTATTCAGAGTTCTGATTACTAAGCATTTACTCAGTACTCTTTCTGGCACACTGCATTGCTTCTTTATAAAAAGGTCCAGTGAGAACAAACCATTTTGTTAGTACACTAAAAACATTTATGGGAGAGGCTCCCATAAATCTCTTTAGTGCTTAACATTGGGATAATAAAACTCAGGGATTTGGAACTCACTTTGGTTCTCATCTTCTCTCCGGACCTTTGTGATTTAGAAAGTCCATATGTTAAAATCTCAGAAAGGCTGATTCAGAGAGACCTTCTTTAATTTGGAGTCTGCTGGGGACCTCTTATTTATTTGTTTCCTCTTATTTTTTTTCCAAACTAAGATTTTTTTCACAGGACTTCATATAATTTTTCCAGCTTTTCTGGTATAAACCATCTGTGGTCATTTTGCAGAGTCTCTTTAGGTCATGGGAAAGTTCTGTCTTTCCTGCATAGCACATATATGAGTCCTGCTTACCACAGCCACTTTTTAGTAGTGGATAGTTGCATTTGTCTCCAAGGAATTTAGATGTAGTCACAATGCCAAACTTGTTGCCGATCTATAATTGTGAAGAAATTTGAGAATTCTCTTACATTTAAATAACTCATTCATCAGTTTATTTTAATGTTTACTTTTATTTTTGAGAGAGAGAGAGAGAGGGAGAGAGAGAGAGAGACAGAATCTGAAGTAGGCTCCAGGCTCTGAGCTGTTCGCGCAGAGCAGGGCTCAAACTCACGAACCATGAGATCATGACCTGAGCTGAAGTTGGACACTCAACCAACTGTACCACTCAGGCACCGTCCTTTGTCAGTTTTTGAGATGCATTTTGCCTCTTCCTCAAAGATATAGGTTATTACAGAAGATCTGTTAGAAAATGAAAGTTGTTAAATGCTGTATTTAGTATGTTAGTAGTATATTTATGTTGGTTTTCCAGATACCTTACAACTGTAAAATAACCATTGAGTGGATAGAAAATATGAGATGTATTGTCAGAGCCAGTCCTGACTGTTTCTTTTCAAGTCTTTATCACTTATCTTTTCTAATTACACAAATTTCTATCTTCCTTCAGGACCCACCTCAGGTACCCTTCCTAGACTTTGTACTCCCCAGTGCCTCTGAATTTCAGAAGACAAATTATTGCCTATTTTGATATTTGAATATACCCTGTCCTATGTATTTGAATTTTTTTTTTTTTATGTATGAGGTTATATGGAGTGAAACTATAAGCTTCTTGAGGACACAGACTACCTCATTTAATTATAGTCAAGTCCAGACATCATCTGCCTGGTGGCTGCAAATATGTTACTTTAAATAATATAATTTATAAAAACAATACATACCTCCCATGGATATTCTGGGAAAAGCCAAGATAGCAAAGCAAACCTGAAATCGTCAAAAAATTGCAACAAATACACTCTTCTATTTTTCTGGGATCTTATCCTTTGAAAATGTGTGTGTGTGTGTGTGTGTGTGTGTGTGTGTGTGTGTGTGTACAACCTGTGATCTGTGATCATATTAGATATGGTTTTGATGCTTTTTTTTAAATAGCTCATAATAATCTTTTTGCTATGAAATATTATCCAAATGCATAATCTTGCCAGCCATCATTTATTCAACTATTTACTTATTGTTGGACATTTAAATTGTTTCACTTTTCATTTTATTTTTAAGAATATTTTAAAATATTTTTATTTAAAATAAAAACCTTTACCAATTTATCATTTCAACAGTCCATTATAGTGCCCTTTCCCTCCATTTTTGCAGCTGTCAGTATTATTGTTGAATATATATATGTTTTTAATTTTAGAAACACATTTTTATTATTTTAAATTACATTCTTTGCTTATTAAAGACATTATCTATTTCCTATTTATTATCTATTTCCATTTAAATTTTTTCTTTTGTGAACTGTCCATTTGTTATTCTTTCTTAATTTAATTTGTTATGTCATGTGTTACTCTCAGGTTCATAAGAACTAATTGTATATTAAGGACAGTATCTGAGCCCATATTTGTTAGATTCATATTTATTTTTCCTTTAGTGTTTACCTTTAATTTTGATACAGCATTTCTTAATAGTTCTTGCAAAAAATTAAACAATTTTTTTCTTTGTGAGTTTTTGCATATAAAGCATTGAAAATATTTATTTACATTTTTCCTCACTTAGATTTTTCTGCTCTGAAGTTTTAATATTTAACTTTATAATGTACTTAGAATTACTTGTTTTTTCCCTCAATTAATTGATCAATTTCTTAGACCCATTTATTGAATTTTTTTTCCTACTCATTATGTTTTCTTATTTATTGCATATTTTAATGCATACTACATAATTTCTTACTGGTAACACATGTATCATATGCCAGTTTCATGTGCATTTTTGGGCTCTCTATTCTATTTCATTGACCTGTTCATGCTTGTTCTAGTTCCACAGTGTTGATTATTATAGCTTTATAGTAAATTTTACTGTAAGTTATACCATTAAATACAGTAAATTTTAACATCTGGAAAGAAATTCCTCATGTCACTATTTTTAGCCTTACAAAAATTCATTGGTTTTCTTGCCCATTTGATCTCCTTACAGAAATTTAAGATTATTTATTTGCCAAGTTAAAAGTATCTATTTGGGATTTTGCATAGCATTACACTAAGTCTTAATATTCCTTGAGATACACTGACAGAAAATATTATAGCACTCAGTATGTTCTTTCTTTCAAGTCAGACTACTACTCTTTTCATGCTGGAAGAGAAATAATTGCCAGCCTGCACCATAGTCCAAGTGCGTAAGAAGCAGGGTGTTAACTGATGATAACTTACATCTGCAAAGAACGTTTCCTGAAGAGACTTTCTGAAGTAGCTCTCACAGCTATTTTACTTATCTGATACTTTTCCTTAGAACACAGACATGAATTTTCTCCATCAATAAATCTCAAGCAAAAATTTTAATCCTGAGAATTTTTAACGCATTGGTGTTTCCTATTGAAGCCAATGTTTATTAAAATATTGAAGTAAATACCTTGAACAACTTTCATACTCGAATGGAATTTAAAAAGTTATCACTGGAAAATTGCCCTAAAGTCTAGTTGTAACACTGTAATACAAACAACAAAAAATAGTTTTCACTCATCTAAGCCTCCTTATCTGTCTATTGTTTTTGGGTTTCATTCAGTTTTTCATGGTCTCAAATGCATGTGTTCTTGTTTCTGGTGGGAATTCTTGCTAAGTGATATGTGTCTTTCTCTTCCTTTGGGATTTGAACTATCCCAGAACCATCTTTTCTCTTTTTTTTCCCATAAATTCTGCTCCTGGGATGACGGTGTCCGTGTTTGGTTTCACAAACATCTGAATAAAATGTGTTTATTTTCCTTTAGAAATATGCATTGTAAACCAAGTGTACTTTCGTTTTTAGAAAAGTACAAGGTGGTAACTCAAGGCCTAGATAGACAGAGGATTTTTATATTCAGAGTAAGTCTAAGAAGAGTAGACTTATTTTCCAAAGATTTCTGTGCTGAACAGCATCTTGAGATGAGAAATAAATTTAATTAGTTTGGATAATTTTATCTGTCTAGCTATTTGGCTTTTGATCAACAATTTTGAAGCAAAGATTGCCTTTTATTACAGAAGATTTTTCTTAATTCTTATTTTATGTTCTTATCAGAACAGTAGTCTAATAGATCAAAAATCTCTAACTGATGGTGGCAGCAGAGTTGTTCTTGGGAGGTGTTGAGTGCAAAGCATTTTGTGTTTGGGGAACTCATTACAGTCTCAAAACTTTCTTCATTTTCTAAGACAATTAGGAAAATAAGAAATCTTGACATCTTAGGACAACTTCTATTAGATACACCAGGAGGAAGCTTTTAAAGACATAATTTAGGAGCACACAAGAGATCAAGTAACTTCAGAAAAGAAACTTGCACTTTAGTTTCAGGACAAGCTATAAAGTTGAAAATTTTGTGATAGTAAAATACTAAACTTGAGTAAATTATAGGCACTGATACTTTAGTCTGAACATATGTTTAGAAGCAATCACCACCATCAGTGACTGTAGACACGTGCCAGTAGGTTGGATTGCTGAGAATCATATGTTTTCATTTATTTTTGAGCTAACAACTTGAGAGTTTCATGGCAGTGGGATTCTGACAGTATTTGGAGCAATCTGCTGCTATGACGTCTATATAAAGATTCATGTGGATTCCTAGGCCTGACGTATATTTGAGAGCCTGAGCTCATGCGCATCTTCTATGATTTGTGAAACTGGAAGTAATGACAATTTTCTTTATTTAGAGAGAAATATTTTTAAAAGGGTCATTAAAATATTTAATTTTAATTTTACCTTATTTTAAAACATCAAACATAGATTAGGTTATTATCCAATTTGATTCAGATTCAATTCAATTTTTGTTTTTTAAGAAAACATAATTTCGGGCACCTGGGTAGCTCAGTCGGTTAAGCATCCAACTCTTGATTTTGGCTCAAGTCATGATCTCATCCCACATTGGGTTCTGCACTGGTAGCGTGGAGCCTGCTTGGGATTCTCTCTCCCCCTTTCTCTGCCTCTACTCCACTCACACACTCTCTTACAAAACAAATAAATAATCATTAAAAATTTTTATTAAAAAAAAGAAAATGCAATTCAAAGATGCCAAATAGCAAGAATAATGCCCATAACCACAAAACATGCAAAGGATTGATTTTATATTTTTTATGAAGAAACTCTACCAGTGACCACTAGATTTTCCTTTTTTCAACAATATAATTCTGTGGTAGAAACTGCTGAAATTTCTACCCAAACATGAACAACTACTTCTTGAAAATTATTGTCATCTAGTGCTGATCAACCTATGACAGAATAGAAATAGAAGCAACAATTATACAAAGAGAAATAGATTTATGTAATATTCCATATTTATTAAAAACTCTTAATTGACTATCTACTAAAATGAAACATTAAACATTAAACAGAAAAGTCTTTGTCAATAGGGGTTTCTGTTCTAGGGGCACCTGGTGGCTCAGTTGGTTAAACATCCAACTCTTGGTTTCTGCTCAGGTCATGATTTCACAGTTGGTGGGTTCAAGCCTCACATCAGGCTCCATGCTGACAGTGCAGAGCCTGCTTGGGATTCTTTCTCCCTCTCAAAAGAAATATATATATTTTAAAAAGGAGTTTCCATTCTAGAGGGTGAGTTTAGGAAAGAAACAGGTACTATATAATGCAGATATTGAGAAACTATCACTCAAAGACCAAATATGGCCCACCACATATTTGTGTAAATGTTATTTTATTAAAACACAGCCATGCCCATCCCTTTGCATGTTAACCAGTGGCTGCTTTTGCACTACAACAGTGGAGTTAAGTAGTCATGACTGAGACTTTGGCTCCCAAAGCCTAAAATATTCACTATCTGGCCCTTCACATCAAAATTTGGTTGACTTCTGGGAATAATGTGTTGATGGCAATAAACGGTTTTAAAAGGCAGGGTGAATTTTTGTGTAGAGTGATCAGGGAAGTGCTTTCTGAGAAGGTAACATGTGAGCAAACCCGAAGAAAGTGAGGAAGAAAGCAAGAAAGCTCTGCAGATTTGACAGAAAAGAATCCCGAGGAAGAGAACAGGAAGTACAAATGAAGTGGGAGTGAGCTTGTCATGTTTGAGTAACTGCAAGGAGGCTGGTGAAGCTAGAGTGTATTGAGCAGGGGGACCATGATAAGAGGGCTGTCAGAGATAGCAGAAGGGCAGATAATGGAGGACCTTGTAATCCAAATAATGAACTTGTTTCTACTCTGAGACAGTAAATCACTGGGAGCTACAGAGTGGAAGAGGGACATGATATGCCTTATATTTTAAAAGGAAACCTCCAGCAATAGCTAGAGGGAAAACTGTAGGGGAATAGTGGTGGAAATAGTAAGCTCATTTGGAGTACTAATTGCAGCAGTCCAGGTGAGTGACCATGGTGGCTTGGACTAGGGTGGTGGTGGTCAAAGTGGTAATAAGTACTTGGATTTAAGACACATATTGAGAGTAACCAACAAGATTTGCTAACTGACTGGATGTGATGTGTGAGAGAAAGACAGCCACAAATGACTCTAAGGTTTTTTTCCAAGCAATTGAGAGAAATAGGGTGAAATTTATGAGATGGGATCCACTAGAGGAATAGCAGGCTGTTTTGGAAGCAATAAAAAATGAGTTCCCTTCCCTTCCCTTCCCTTCCCTTCCCTTCCCTTCCCTTCCCTTCCCTTCCCTTCCCTTCCCTTCCCTTCCCTTCCCTCCCCTCCCCTCCCCTCCCCTCCCCTCCCCTCCCTCTTGCTTTCTTGCTTTCTTTCTCTCATATTTTCAGACCTTTTATTTTTAGGTCAACAAAATCAGATTGAGACTTGCAAAAAAGAAGGAAAGAAAAGAAACTTCTTTAATAGACAATGTAAAGACATTGGAAACACTTTCTAGAGCAGCAGGTGATGACTAACTCATAGCTCACTCTATGGCTTCTAATCAGCTTCCAGGCACTTTACTTGGACCCCTGCCTCATCTCCCTTCTCTTTCATTTCAGCCTAATACATCTTCTTCTTCTCCCCTTCTCTTCATGAGTCCAGCTGCAGCAAGTAGGCCTCATGGACACATGCCCACAGCTGCTAAAGTCTGCTTTTGAACTTACAAATTTTGATATGACCATTAGCATCCAAGTGATCATGTTGAGTAGGTAAGTAGATACCTGAGATGAGTTCAGGGAAGTAGTCTTGGCTGAAGAAAAAAATTGGGGAATCATTTGGGCATAGAGATCATAGATCATGGCACTGTTGGAGACGACCTGGGAATAAGTGTATGAAGAGGGAAAAAAAAGTGTAAAAATACAAGGATTCCCAAGAACCATGTTTAGGATGATGAGGAAGAACCAATAAAGAGAATGAGAAATGCAGCTGGGCAGGTAGAAAGGGAACCAAAAAAGTTGGTGTCCTGGAAGCCAAGTGAAGAAGTTGATTGAAGATGGAAGGAAAGGTGCGTTTTCTCCAAGGCTGCTGAGGTCAAGATGAGGAGTAGGAATTGACCTTCTGATGTGGAGGTGTGGAGGTCATATAGGACCATGTAAAAAGCTATTTCAGTAGAGGGACAATAGCCCAGTTAGAGTGGCCTCAAGAGAAAAAGGGGATATTCATGGAAATAATGTGTCTGTGGAGCAAATGGAGAGAATGAGAACAGGTAATCTTGTGAGAAGATTTTCAGTAAATTCAATCAGGGAAAGGAAGCAGTTGCTAGAGGGAGTTAATGGGTCAAGAGAGGATTTTTTTTCTTCAAACAGGAACTATTATAGTAAGTTTTTATATTAACAACAATGACTTATAAAAAACTAGAATGTGGCCTGAATGAGGTCCTTAAGTAAGCAAGAGCAGTAGAATTCAGCGTGCAAGTGGAAGAGATAGATTTACACAAGAGCCCAGGAGGTTCATCCCCAGAACGGGAGGAAAAATAAAGTGCAGAAGCATCCAGAAAAGACAGTGTGATAGGTTTTATAGTAGACCCATGTGGATTTTCTCTTGTAATTTGATTCATATTTTTCAGCAGAATAAGAATCTAGGTCATCAACTCAGAGTGCAGAGCTAGGAAAATGGGTAAGTGAATGAATTAGGGGAATGAGTAGAATTGTCTGGCAGCATTAAGGGTCTATTCTAAGTTAATAATCATCATTTTATTTATTTTTTATTTTTTTTAATGTTTATTTATTTTTGAGACAGAGAGAGACAGAGCATGAACGGGGGAGGGTCAGAGAGAGAGGGAGACACAGAATCCGCAACAGGCTCCAGGCTCCGAGCTGTCAGCACAGAGCCCGACATGGGGCTCGAACTCATGGACCGCGAGATCATGACCTGAGCCGAAGTCGGCCGCTCAACCGACTGAGCCACCCAGGCGCCCCAATAATCATCATTTTAAAGTGAGACCAGTCAACATGGTTGAATGCATTTTTTTTTCCCAACTCTGTTCGCCTCCTTTGGTGCATAAGAAAACTAGACACAGGGTTGTATTTAACCAGGTGTGGAGTTTTGGCAGAGGACTACTATGGAGAGGAAAAAAGGTGAGAGGGCATGTGTATGGGAGTAATGGTACTGATAAATTGTAGAATCTAAGCTGGATAAGAAGGAAGTGAGAACATGAGATGGATAAGGGACAGTGAAGAGGTTGTAGAAAAATTGGAGGTCCAAAGACAGGTGGAAATAAAGTTGAGCACCTAATTGTTAGAGTCAGGGAGAAAAGTACACAATCTTAAAAGGTAGGATGTGGGGCTGGAGAGAGGTACATTTGAAACTGAATGGGGTAGTTATTGGTAAAGCATATGGAAGATATCATTGTGCCAAGGTGAATTAGGCAGAATTAAGGACAGGCACAATTCAAGAAAAGAGGCATGAATCTGAAAGGACAAGATAAAAGAGGGCTTGTCTACCTGGATAGGAAAACCACCAAGAATTATGGCAGAAGTCCTTTTGGACTGACCATTGCTGACCTCCCATGGGGGTGGTCCTGGATATCCACAAATGACTGGAATAAAGAGAGATAGTGAATGATATTGTCTGATGGCATGAACTGAGAGTTTTAGATATCAGCCCAAGAAAAGACTAGAAAATGCATAGGCCAAAATTCCCAAATTTTGCTGCATCCTGGAATCACCTGGGGAACTTTACAACACCTGGATCCCCACATCATAGCCCATACTAATTAAATCAGAATATCTGGGGATAGGAACATAGCATGAGTATGTCTTTCCAGTTCCGAGGTGATTTTGGTGTCAGCATAGTTTGGCGACCACCACCAGCGTCAACCCTACATTATATCATTTGGTGAGAATTAAAGTAGAACAAATTGATCTTGGCTGAAAGGCTGATTTTTTTCTGAAAATATCTCTATGTAAATGGAGAGCAGGAAATGAAAATAACATTGAGAACAATAACAAAAACAGCTGTTGGAAATCAGCCGGAAATGGTGAGGTTGTTATGATAAGAAAGTTGACAGTTTGAGAATTGGAAGGAGTGTTTTAGTTTAGATAATTAGCTTTAATATCCATGTGGCCATGTGCCAGGTACTTAACTTTATTCTCAGGTTCCTCATTTATAAAATGGAACCAAAATATATACCTTTCAACTATTGACAGAATATGAATATCTTGGCAGAATTCCCTTATTGAATTCTTCCATTGAACATTTTTGTATCTTCTGCATAAATGCCTATGTACTATTTCTTTGATACAGATATTTTTGTTTTATATATGTATATATAATTTATATATGTTATATGTAATTTACAGTGTATGTGTATGTATGTATGCATCTGCCAAATAAAATCACGACAGCAAGCCCTATGTGTAAGAATTTCATCAGGCTGAAGCCAGGTTCAATTCTTTTCTCTCAAAGTCATTGTCTGATAAAATATGAGTGTACCAAGCTCCTCATCTTCTCTTGCTTTGTGAAAGGATTGTAAATAACATTTCTGGAAGTGAGAAAGGGGAAAGAGCTCATCACTTGCCTTCTAGCTTCGCTCAGACCATGTAGTATGGTCAAGTGTTACAATCACAGTGTAAAGTCAGGCATGGGACTAAGTTTTAGTTGTATAGTTTTTAACTTAACCTTTCTGAATATTATTTTAGAGCTGTTGAGATAATATATGTGCCAATTGAATAAATTAGTAATTGGCCTATAGTAAAGAGGAGTATATGTTTAATAAATGATCACTATTACTATTCACCATTTTTAGCCACTTTATTTATTAAATAATTTCTAAATTTTAAAAAATATTTATTTTAGAGAGAGAGTGAGAGTATACAAGCAGGGGAAAGGACCAGAGGGAGACAGAGAGAGAGAGAGAGAATCCCAAGCAGCCTCTGTGCTGTCAGCATGGAGACCAATGCTGGGCTTGATCTCATGACCCTGGGATCATGACCTGAGCCAATATTCAGAGTAGAATGCTCAACTGACTGAGCCACCCAGGCAACCCTAGCCACTTTAATCAAGGCCATTTACAGTTTTAAAGTCAATGTTACCATTAGAAGAATTCAAAGCAATGTGTGAAAAATACAAAAATTCCTAATGTTAGAAAAATTGGCGTTTCGTGGGTTTTGAGAATTTTTCTGACACTTTGTTTACACAGGACATAAAGATTGCAAGGACAGGTATTTAATTTCCTCTGACACAGAGGCTGGCAGGAAGTTGAAAAAAATCAAGATGGATTGTTCCATAAGGGCTTGATGTTACTTAAGACATGAACGCCACCAGGATAGAGACCTATCTAGGGAAATGGTACTTCTTTTTTTTTGTGAGCCAGTGACCTATTGTCCCTTCTTACAATTTGCTGAATGTGATCTTTGCTCAAGTTAATCACAGAGAGCCAGTTTTGCAGGGTTCCAACAGCAGCCTTCCAGTGGTGAAGGGCCAATGGCAACATACTGCAATACTCGCAGGAAATCCACTGCTTTATGGGTGAAATAGGCTCTCCAAAAGAATCTTTAATAGCATGGTGTTGTTTCACATGAAGCTATTAAACTGTCTACATGAGAAAGAGACCTGCACTCCAAAGCTCTCTCTGGTCCCTTTCACTTTGATTTTTCTGGCTCTTATAAACATATATAAATTCAGTTTGAAATTTTCAAATCCTGTAAACGGCTCAGAAAATTTCAGATCAGTTAACAAAAACCCAGTTAAGCAGTCTCTTGGCACAATTCTGTAATACTTAACAGGTTTCTTTGGGCCGTAAATTAAACAGCCCCTCACAGGAGTTTAAATAGCTTATGGGGAGGTGGGGTGGGCTGGTGGTCTTTGACAAAAATAGCCAAGGAAGCGATATATTGATCTAAAAAAAGGTATGATTTAATGTCTTCTATTATTTTCTTCTTAGATTACCAAAACCTTGTATTCCACAAAATTACTTTATATGTACCAATAGTAGCAGTTCTTGGTAGATAACGTGTTGCCATCTTCAGAAAGTGATAATGTTTGATTGCAAAGGTCTTGTTCTGTTGACTGTATAAATCCTAAAGAGCGAAAAGGGATTGTTTTTCTCTGCAACTAACTGAGAGTTGGTAGGAACTTCCAACATGGCTTTGAAAGGCAAACTTGGCAACAGTGGTTTCCACTTTAATCAGAGAGTATAAATCTTTTTAAAATCTGTATTAAAGAGTCATGCAAAAGAGAGGAACTTAAGTTAAATTTCTGCCTCTATTTTTAAGAGCTAAAAACTTATATCCACGTATCCTTCACAGAGGTCCAAGTCCTATTGTTTCTAACTAACTTATTAATGGTGTCATGTTTGGCAAACTACCTTAACTCTCTGGGTGTGTTGGCCTTTTTGGAGTAACCGTAAAGAGTGAATGAAATAATGTGTATAAAATGCCTAGAACTTAATAGTTGCTCAATAAATGTTTACCCCTCCGTACCAAATTTGGGCTTTATAGGATTTACCATGACTAGAAAAGTACAGGCACCTTGCTGAATCAGTTTGCTCTGCTTATTTAACATATGCTTTCTGCATCTCATTTCTTTTTCCAAAAAGCTAAAGTGAAAGTGGGACCTGAGATCTTGTCTGCTGTAGGTGGGCTCTCTGTCTATATTCCTACTCCTTTAATGGTGGGTACATTTTCTAATTCATTATGTGTGTTGTGGGTTGATGTCCCTGAGAAACAAACTCTAAGATGGACATCAGCATGCAGGAGGGATTTTACAGGGTGTCCTTAGGATCAATGCTTATGAAGAGAAGGTGAGATAGAGGAAAAAGTCTAGCTTCAAGGCACTCTCAATGACAGACTCAGTAAACTCTATGGGAAGTTCTGAAGGACATGCCACCTCCCTTAGTGGAGATGAGAGAGAGGGGCCTTTCTAGTCCCATGCCAAACACTGTTAGGGTTTGGGACATCCTTGAAAAAAACTTGACTTGGACAAGTTGACTCTCTGCAGTTGAGGAAATATTTGAAGGAAGCTGGTACTAGGAACCATCTGGAGGCCGTACTCCCAGCAGCAGGGGGAATAAGTCTTTCATCATAGCCAGAGATCTAAGCATATACCACAGTGTTCACTAGTGCTTGGGCCCATGCCAGGAGCATTCTGAAAGCCTGTAATGCCTTCAAAAGCAAGCTCATGCCATGACTATGCTAAGGTGAACAGATGTGCTTCCTTGTTCATACAGGTTTATGCTGATGCAAGCAAACACAAGCAGATACTTATCCCTTGGAATAATGAATGGTTATGAAATAGACAAGATTAAATACTCATGTGTGAAAGGATAAAAGCATTTATCGATAATGTATAGGGTACTACCACTGAATGTTTGTTGAATGAATAAGTACAAGTAAAGGAGATGTTGCTGAGGTCATACCATCTTTGAAGGTGCCATCAAGGAGTGAATGTAACCCAGGGAAGCTGTGTGGAGGAAACAGTAGTCACAGAAAAGGGCTGAACTTGGGTACGTTTTTGGATATACATTTGGCATAGAAGTCCAAAATAAGAAACATGAAGTTGTTCAAGAGGACTGAGATTGAAAGGCTAGAGGATGATTTTCTGTGAATCTAAATCACAAAAGAAGGGAAGCAATGTACAGTCACTTGGTGAACACTTTGGTCATACAGTTTTAAGGAGTGGACCTGGGCATCATAGACCCAGTAAGGCACTAGAAGGTGGTGTGGACAGTTGCGTTCGTTTTACACACAGGGCATGAAGCAAGAAGTGCTGGAGATTGAGATTTGGAGAAGGGGGTGTTTCAGTAATTGCATGAACTGATTAAATTAGCTGGGGTAATAATGGTGAATGAAGCAGAAGTTATAGGCAGGAATAATTTAGAGAATTTGTCTGGAGGCAAGTTGAATTTTTCTTACTTGGAAAATAATGTACACAGGGCTTCAAATAATTTGGGGTTATATTCAGTTTGTATGTAGCTATGAAGACTGAGTTGTGAAAAGTCATGTACTATATTCCTTTTTTTTTTTTCCTAATGACACCAGGATAAAAAACTGCAGATTTGGAAAGAGCTCTAGAGATTATTTATTTCAGCTCTTTCATTTTACACGTGAGAATAGCAAGGTGGAGCAAAATTAATGACTCGTCCCTTGCAGTGGTGGAGTAGTACAAGTGGGGCCCTCTGTTGCCTGGGGTATTTTCTTACCTACAATTCCAGACTGTGGTACTACATTTACAAAACATTATTAAAAAAATCTAACAGGTAAAAATATCTCGTACTAACCCTGTGCCATTATAATATATACTGGGGCTCCCCTCCAGGTTCCAATCACAACCATCTGATGGGCTTTTTTTTTTCTTTTTTTTTCAACATATGAAGTTTATTGTCAAATTGGTTTCCATACAACACCCAGTGCTCATCCCAAAAAATGCCCTCCTCAATACCCATTACCCACCCTCCCCTCCCTCCCACCACCCATCAACCCTCAGTTTGTTCTCAGTTT
The DNA here is from genome assembly GCF_027475565.1 of Acinonyx jubatus. Lineage (NCBI taxonomy): Eukaryota > Metazoa > Chordata > Mammalia > Carnivora > Felidae > Acinonyx > Acinonyx jubatus. Next base: position 54,202,051 of record NC_069387.1, read on the forward strand.
TTAAGAGTTGATGGGCTTTTAAAAATATGTAGATTTCAAAGTATATATTTTGAAGTTCTACAAGTGGTTTTGTTTCTGAAAAGAAAGGTTTAAAATGTTAATATCCTAACAAACCAAAAAGCAAAAGTAATAAATCAAAGATATTACACCCACAGGAAAAATTGTATTATGCATGTGAAAACCAAATGGAATATGTTTTATATGTATATTTGTGCATTCTCTGAAATCTTTTGCTTGCATGAAGTTATTGGCAGGAATCCTGGCTCTTCTAGAGCATTTTACAGACAGACACAGATTGGCTCAGTGCCCTCTGCACTGTGTCTTCGGGAGACTAGGGAGGGTGTAAGTTTTATGACTCCTCCAATGTAAAATATTATACTTATGAAATACTTAAAATAGCATATTTATGCAAAAACACCATATACTGAGAACAACCCAGTTGGTGCATATTTAAAGATATGTAAGGTTTTCCAATATTTTTCTGTCTGGCAGTTACATGAATCAGTGTCCCAGCGTTGGGCAGATGGCACATTCAGATAAGAATCATTTGAGGATGGTTTAAAAATGGGTCTATTTACATGGGTGTGGGCAGGGTGTAGTGGAACTACAAAGGAAAATGCATCAACCTGGCTAGGGTCAGCAGAAACTTTACTAGTCTTTAATCCAAAGGAATGAGGGGAAGAAGAAGTTACTAGAAGGGTAGAAGAACATGGAGTGACCTTAAGCGAGTGACCTTAAGTCAGGGGACACAACTGATTCAAGGTGACTTTACAGGGAAGGAGGGAGTGGGGGATTATGTGCACTGGCCTCAGTGTCCTCTCTCCTTCCAGTCTCCTGTCACCGCTGTCCACTGGCCAAACCAGCAAGAAGTTGGAGTGCAAGGGAGTGGAGGTAGTGGAGAGTGGATTCGGGGAACAAAGGGAAGGTATCTAGCACAGGAGTTGAGGGGGAGCAGTGAGGCCTTGGAAAGGTTAGTATCTATTGATGACATCATCAACTTCGTTAACTTGTTCACCACACGTGTACGGAGTATTCACTATGTGGCGGGCACTGTTACTTGTCATTGGGACACAAAGGTAAATAGTACCAAGTTCCTGTCATGAAGGAGCTCAACTCCTTCATGGAGAGAACCGAAAATCAATGCAAGAGTGAAAATACCTGTAAGTGCAAGGTTAAAATCCCATTTTGAAGAAGAATGGCAGCAACTGCTTTTGATATTTTCCTCCCAAGATTCCTTAAAGATAACAGGAAATCCACTTCCAGGAAGAACCCGGAATCTCACGGGTGATCCGAGAGAAGAAACAATATCAGGATGTTACATCAAGACCTGATAGCAAGGAGTGACGTTGATAAAAGTCCAATTAGAGAAGTTCTGAAGAAATACGATATTCTTCTAAATCCGGGAAGGTTTGCGTGTGTCTGTGTATAGGGTGGCAGTGCACTTATACACGGGGTGTTAGGATGGAAAGACAGGAAGCAGATAAGTGTTTACGAGAACCTTAGATTCTGTGTCAAATGTCATCATGGAGAACTAATTTAGGGAGATTCCTTGTGTAATTCAGACACCAGTGGGCCTTCCATGTTCCCTCCGTTTGCACAATTTCTCTTTCCCTCCTGTGTTAACCTGTACCCACGAACTCAGCCCCTTCACCAGTTTCTATATATGCACAGAACTTTGTCATGGTAGGGTGTGGGATATTTATGAAAAGTGTGCCACAGTCGACCATAATACTTGCCTTCTTTTCCCTTCTTCTCCTTCATTCCTTCTCTCTTTCTTCTTTCAGATTCTGCCCAGGTACTCAATTGTTTCCTTCTATCATTGTTAACCTAGTAAAAAGCAGTGGTTCCCAAACCAGCATTATCACAATCCCCTCAAGGGTTTGTTAAAACACAGATGTCTGGGGTTCTAGAATTTTAATTTCTAGCAGGTCCCCAGATGATGCTGATGCTGTTGATCTGGGGACCACACTGAGTACCATGGCCTTAAGTTCTAACACCACACATCTCTGGTAGCCATTTTAATCTTCAGGTGATTTCGTTTCTCTGCTGATGTCACAAGGATAGGTGTAGATAGAAGCCTTCAGAAAGACACCTCCGGTAACTTTGGGAAATGATGTCTCTTTTCACTAGACTGAACTGAGTCCTCTACCCTAGCCATCCTGAGCGTAATGTGTCAGGTCATGGTCCTTCTTCAGCTGGGACTTACCCAAAAGCCAAATTATAACACATTCCTTGATTTTGTTAGTTGCACGAGACTCAGAGGAAGACAGAGATAGACTGGAGATCATTACGTGATTTTTCCTATTAGTTTGCCACTCAATAGTACCAATATTTGATATAACTGTGTGTGTACTTTTATTGTTTAAAAAAATAGACCATCAGCCTGAAAGCAAGTGTTGAACACAAACGAGAGCTAAATCTACCTGAAACATGTCTCAGTGTTCAAGTTACCCTTTGATTTATTGTATCTTATTAAACTAGTATTTATCAATTCCTGGTATATGCATAGTGCTTCCCTGTCTTGGAATGAATATGAAATTTGGTGGAGAAAACAAACATACACACAGAAAAGGGAGCAAATAAATGATAGAAAGGAAAAACATTGCATTATGTAAAGAGAGGAAATGGCTGACATCAAAGTACCTAGCCAAACCTTGGTTCTGTAACTTGTGAACATTTAAATCTTTGATTGATGGTGTTTGGGACACAAGAATAGATCACTGTCCCAGGATTAAGCTGGGCTCCAACGGCCAGTGTCTATTGGCAATAGCATAAATAAATAAGGATTTATTTTCCTTTCATAAGTAGTTGTCTGGAAGTAGGTAGTTTGATGTGGGTTCAGGAGTTCAATTTCATTGCCGAGATTTGTTTTGCTTTGTTTTGCTTTGTTTTGATTTAGATTTCCCCTTGTGGCTTTAAAGTGGCAGCTGCAAGTTCCACTATCCTCTTGGTCACATTTGGGGCAGGAAGAAAGGAGGAAGGAAGATTTGGGTCAGTCTTGTCCCTCGTTTCCTTCTGGGAAAGGTTAGAAACACAACCTTTCCCAGAACCACCCTGCAGAATTTAATTTACATATTATTGGCCATGTGTCATGTGGCCAGCTGTGGCAGCAAAGAAAGATGAAAAAAGTTTTTAGGTAGGTATATTCCAACCCCAAACAAAATCTGGCTTCCATTGCAAGGGGAAAGGGAGACAAATAATGTCTATCCCAGCGAGGTATCTTGGGAAGCTGTTTGTAACTGTCAGGCTGACAGTACCTGCCATCTGCCTGATCTTGCTGTCCTATCAGGATTTACACTTGGGGACGTAGAGAATGTAGTTAAAATCTCCAGCTCTAGCATCCCATAGCTCTGTGGTTTAATCCAGGGTTAGACACAAATAAGCTGGGTGACCTTGAGAAAGTTAATTGCCTTATCTGAGCTTAAATTTTCATAGCTGTAAAACAGGGATAATAATATTAGTATCTTCATCCCCAGGGTAGAGGTGATTTTAAATGAGGCACTGTATGTAGCACCCTTCCTTCAGGGCCTGGCTTATAGTGGGTACTCAATAAATTAAAGACTTAGAGTTTTAGTTGCTGAGATCCTTCTCAGGGAAGTGAAAGCATGGATGTCCCAGGACGGCTGTAGCAGAGGATCATGTTGGGATGCGAGAATAAATGATAGACTAACCCATAGCTCATTACAGTCTCTCAAATTATTATAGTTGTCTACATAAGCAAATTCTTTCCAGTCTACTTTTAGCCTGGCACTGTTCACACTACTAACTTTTACAGACTTGAGTGTTTATGTGAGCCAATGAAAATGAACTGTAACTCAGGAAATGTAACTAGAAGAAGTTCAGTGCGCTATTGTAGTGTGCATGCAATAATCTGTCGGATTTTCTCTGAATTCTGTTCTCATCCTTGTGAAGCATAGAAGGTGAGTTCTTCGGTAGTTGTAAACAACTTCCTCCTCATGATTCAATTCACTTACTTGACTCTAGAATCTGCTTTATAGTTTTGCTTGGTATTATGAAAAAATGAGTGCCATATTTGTCCTGGTAGTATAGGAGACTGCTTCATGCCAATCACCATTATAAAACAACAGTGCCATTCTTGGGGACTTTGTAGAATGGTCATGTGAAGTAAGTAAGCTGAGGTCCCCGTGGCTGAGATTGGGACGAAGCAGGAATGTGCCACATCAGAGCCCAGGGCCTCTTAGAGCTGTTGGGATGAGGGAAGGAATGGAGTTTCTCGTGGAGGCCAAGAATTTGGTACTGAAGAGGACAAAGTTAAAGCCATGCTGAGGGGGCAGGACAGGACCAAGGGCTCAGGGGGTCCATCTCAAGTAATGGCACAGCAGCCCCTGGTGCTGCAGAGTCATGTAACCTCTACCGTAGAGGCATCAGCTCTTTTGCCCTTTGTTGCAGGACCCCCTTCCAGAAGGAAAACCAAACGGCTCTCCTTCCCATGTCACCACTTAAAACTCATCTTGATCAGTCCAACCCACTTTTCCTTTTTATTGAAATCATAGTGTTGAGCCCTTGCTGTGTGCCAGACCCTGCTCTGGGCAATTTGAACTTGCCGTTCCCACTTCCTGGAATTCTTGTTCCTCAGATATCCACATAGCTTGCTACTTTAAATCTTTCCTCCTTCAAGTCTTTTATTCAAGTATCACATTCACAGTGAGGCCTTTCCTGGCCTAGATCTTTAAAATCATGCCCTCCCCTCTCCCCTTCCCTATTATATATTTCATGGCGTGTAGCAAATGTGCTATGAGATTTACTGATTTGTGATGTGTGTGTGTGTGTGTGTGTGTGTGTGTGTGTGTGCTCTCTGAAGAGAAGGTAAGCATCACAAAGGTTTTTGCCTGCCCTGTTTGTTTTAAAATATGTTCCATCACTGTTGCAATTCATTGCCTAAAAAAATGCCCACCACATAGTAACCTCCCAAGGAGAATTTGTTAAATGAAATAATGAAATACACTCCAGACAAATCCCTTGGTATTCCAGTGTTAAACAGTCTATGTAGACATTATTTTGTATATTTGGACTATGTACACTCTACTTCAACCTTGGTGTTGATATTGGGTTTTGGTGGTAAGCAGCACCTTTTATAGAATATGATCTTAACAGGATCTTACTCTAATAGTGTGTATGTATCCATGTTACATTCTCTGAACGTATAGATGGGGCTTCTTAGTTGCTGCAGTTTCCAAGGTAAATGAAATTTTATGTTAATTGACTTCCATAACTACTTTTCTTTTATTTTCTCCTCCTCTTCCTCCTCCTCTTTCCTCTTCTTCTTCTTCTTCTTCTTCTTCTTCTTCTTCTTCTTCTTCTTCTTCTTCTTTTTGAGACAGGGAGGGCTCAAGTGAGTGAGGGGCAGAGGGGTGGAGGGGAGAGAAGTGGGGCTTACCCAGGGCTCCTGTATTTTACCCAAAGCGGGGCTCTGGCTCACCCGACATGGTTCCTGAACTCAAACTGAGATCATGACCTGAACCGAAGTCAGATGCTTAACGACTGAGCCACCCAGGTGCCCTCCACAACTCCTTTTCAAAGTGCTAACACTAACCCTTATTTCTTATTTCTACCCTCCACTATTGGAAGGATATGAACCTCACCTTATCTCACTAGCAGGGACAGATCCACCATGAAGCTAATGAAGTTTAAGTTTCTGTGATCCTTATGTATATGGATCCCATCTATATCACAGTATTTAATTGTGTATTAAGTGTAATTTATATATTATATTATTATAATAATGTATATATAATAATTATGTATATTATCTTAAAGAGAACCTCAAGTTGTTATCAGCTTCAAGATGCACCAACCTATACCCACTCCTATTCAACAGCTATGGTCTTTTTATTGAATGGGTCCTATGTGAAAGAATTGTATCTCATGGAGTTCCCTCTAATTCTCATGCTCTATTTCCCTAAAACATAAAACAAATGCTTTCATTTCCTTGAGATTTCATTGTAGATAATTTTAAAATATATCTGTCCACTCTCTTTCATTATTTTTTCTAGCATGATAAGCTTGGACAGTGTGTAAACTTGAAGATTACATTATTTAAATAAATATGCTATTAGATTATATTATTTAATAAATATGGTATTCAATAATAACACTCACTGTTATTGAGTGTGTACTAAAGATCCCCTGTTGTTTTTGCATTTTACATACATTAACTAATTTAATTCTCATGATAACTGTGCATTATCCCCATTTAACAGATGAGGAAACAAAGGTTCCAGAGGTGTTTGTTATATGTTAGTCAAAGCCTAAATACCACGTAATTTCCATAGCAGGGTAAAGACTGAAAATTTGTGAATTGTATGATAGTGTAGGTGTCTAATCACAAAGCTGATTATTTGTCAAACTTTTAGCACCTTTTGGAAAAGTGACAAGAATAGTATTTGAGGTTTTTGGTTTTTCTGGTTTCTTGAGACAGGGTGACATTTATATCCATATGATTGCATATACAATTTACTCTAAAAGGAAAAAAGAAAAGGAAAAAATAATCTTACTGGCTCACTATCCTATGCATCAAATAAAGCCAGTGATCATGAAGGCAAGAAGAAATGGAAAGTGGAAATTAGGAAATGAATGCACACAAAGAATTATGCTTAGGAATTAAGCTAAGCATCATTTGCTTTTCCTAATACCATGCAATAAAATGTTTTATATATACTGCTGCTAAAAAATGCATCCCCATGATTGCTAAATGTAAAAAATCTGCTTTCAAAATTCAGTCAGGTGGCTAATTCTGAAACTGGATAATATGCATTGATATTAATAATATGCATTGATAATCTTTATGATGATTATTTCTGGTATCTCTTAGCCTTTTATTGCTTAGAAAGGAAATCAACATCAAAATTCACACCTGCGAAACGTATATCATTTTCTTAGCTGTTGTGACTTATGATTCATGATTCGGTTGTTTGTGTGTCTGGCTAAAATTGTGAGTTCAATGGCTGGGATCCTATTCTCTGGATGTCTTGCCTAATGCTTAGCATTAGGCAAATTATTTAAGTCATAACCCCTAACATTCTTGTCTAGACAGTCTTCCATGTGGTGTACTTGTTCTTATTTCCATGTTTTCATCAATAATAGCAGAATGAGTTTGAGGTTAGATGCAGATTTTTTAGAACAAATTTTTAATGTTTATTAATTTATTTTTGAGAGAGAGAGAGAGGCAGAGAGAGAGGGAGACAGATAATATCAAGCAAGTTCTGTTAGCGCAGAACCCGATGCAGGGTTTGAACTCATGAACTGTGAGATCATGACCTGAGCTGAAATCAAGAGTTGGACACTTAACTGACTGAGCCACCCGGGTGCCCCTAGATGCAGATTTAAAAAAAAAAACACAGCTTCTCCAAATAACAGAGTGTGAACCATTCTGGGAACCATATTTTGTAACAAAGAGCATTTCAGAAAAATTCTATTTAATTTTTATTACAATTATATATATTATATATAACTATATATATACAGTTTTCAAGTTAGTAGTCTTGGCTTTAGGAATAGAATCCAGTGATTCATCACTTACATATAACACCCAGTGCTCATCCCAACAAGTGCCCTCTTTAATGCCCATTATCCATTTCGTCCAACCCACATCAATCCTCAGTTTGTTCTCTGTATTTGTCTCTCATGGTTTGCCTCCTTCTCTGTGTATATCTTATTTTTCCTTCCCTTCTATGATCATCTGTTAAGTTACTTGTATTTCACATATGAGTGAAATCATGTGATATCTGCCAATCTGTCAAGAAAAACTCTATTTAGTTTGGAGAGTTTCTTTCTTTTTTTAATGCTTTATTTTTGAGAGAGAGGTAGAGAGAGAGAGAGAGAGACAGACAGACAGATAGAGGGAGAGAGAGAAGGGTGGGGGGAGAGTGCGAGTAGGGGAGGGCAGAGAGAGAGAGGGAGACACAGAATCCGAGGCAGGCTCCAGGCTCTGAGCTGTCAGTACAGAGCCTATGTCAGGCTCAAACTCAAGAACCATGAGATTATGACCTGAGCCGAAGTTGGATGCTTAATCGACTGAGCCACCCAGGCGCCCCTAGTTTGGGGAGTTTCAAGAGTCATTTTCATATCAACTGGGTTTTAACAAATAAAGTCTTTATGGTATAGAAATCTGAGGCTAGGATAAGCAGTTGCTATCTTTTCCAATTGATTCTGTGTAATGATTAATGTGTGGGCCTCCTCCACATAATGAAACTTCTGTTGTTTAAACAAGCACTCAGTTTTGTTAAAGGTCAGACCAATTAGTTACACACAGTCTTTAGAATTCAGAATTATTGATTTCTATTTCCAAAGGCACAAAACTCTGCTACTAATAGCTTCTTTATTTTTCCTATATGTTGAAGTATATTTAAGAACAGTGAAATGTAAAGATGTCATTCATTAAAACACAGCTATCATTTATATCTATGACTGTCAAACAAGACATGACAACTTTAAGAGCAACAGGATTATGTATGCCATATAAAGTATGTTGCCAATCACTTAAAGATCCCAGAAAAACATCCCAGAAGATAACTAAGATGTTTGTGGTGTTCCCTTGCTTGTTTGGCTCTGGAAGCCAGCTCCTTTAATTTGCTTAGTAAATTATCCTCCTATTTGAACATGAAAGTCTTGATCTGAACTTCAGCAGAGGGCAAAAAAGATAAACAGCCAAGATAGGTCATGTGAGGATAGTAAACTTGGCTGAATACTCTCTCCTCTTCTGGAGTTTGATCAATATCTGTAGGTGAAAATAGTTCTTATTAGGTCACTAAAATGTTTATGAGCTAGCTAGTTTCAAGTTTTCTGCTTTCCCAACTTCCTGGCATTGTAAACGTTCAGTAATTATCTAATGGTGACTTTTTTTTTGAAAATCAGATACGAATTAAAAAAAAGACTTATTTGGGAATCACATAAACCCTGGAACTTTCATGATCTTTATCCTCAAAAGCATATAAACAAATATTGATCCCATACCACAGTCATTTAAAGACTATTGAATTTCAGTCATACGTTTGGCCTGCTGGTTTCCTTCTACATTCCTTTCTTGATGCCAAAAACCCCACTTGGCTCCAGTAATTCCAAATTATTCCAGCAACTTCTTATTTGATAAATATTATACTCAAAAACTATAAAGGCTAAGAAGGAGAATAATTAAGAAATTATAACTCATTATTAAGGGTGTTTCCTATTTGACTCAAATGTATTAGTTATATGGAGGGGTTTTTTTTAACCTAACATTTCGAAGACTTATTGTGGCATAAAATAAAGGCTTTTTCAGAATATTTAGCTCCTAGTGAAAAAAAGAAGTTAGAATTATCACTAAAACACTTGAGATCACAGTTAATTTCTAGATGGTGTCCATACATGTTACCACATTTGATCTTACAACAATCTTGTCAAGTGATATTATTTCAATTCTGCAGATAATATATATACATGTTATCTGTAAAATTTAAATTTTTTTTACAGGAAATATTTTTATTTTTATTTTTTTAATGTTTATTTTAAGAAGAGGGAAAGCATGAAGCAGGGAGGAGCAGAGAGAGAGAGGGAGAGAGAAAATCCCAAGCAGGCTCTGCACTGACAGTGTGGATGTGCTGGGCTTGATTTCATGAATTGTGAGATCATGACCTGAGCAGAAACCAAGAGTCCAATGTTCAATCGACTGAACCACCCAGGCGCCCCACATTATTTTTAAAAGTATGTCTACATTTCACAAACTCGTCTTTAGAAAGTTGGCTAAATAAGTCTCTGGTTGAATTTTTAAGGAATTCTACAATCTGGTTTTATTAGTTTTAAGATGTTTTCATCCGTTCTCTCTTCAAATATTGTTTTTGACCTTTCCTTTCCCTTCTTTCTGGGACTCCAAATATAAGTATTGCTATTGTTAGTCTCTCACTCTATCCTCTATGTCTTTTACTTTCTCTTTTAGATTTTCTACCTATTTGTCTCTTCATGTTTCATTATGGATTTATGGTTTTAGTTTCTGATCTCTCTTTCAGTTCGGTAATTCTCTCCTCACTCTTTCTTACCTGCTGCCGTACCCTTTAATTGTGTTACCTATTGAGTTCTAATCTGCTGTTAGATATGTCTATTTCCAATTCACTGTTAAAATTTTTAATCTTGTCATTTCCTTGAACCTAATGAGTACTGTTGTTTTAAAGTACTTCTCTGATAACTCCAACATCTAGAGTTCTTTTGGGTCTATTTCTACTGTCTGTTATTTCTGCTAGTTTATTCACATCATTTTGTGTCCTTATGTATCACCATTTTGTCTTCACCTGCATAGAATTGGTGAATTCCTCTAGGTAGAAAGTAGCTTTAAATTCTAGCTCATCTTCCTAGGCCTCCCTCTTTCCATGGATTTCATCTCATAATTCTTTACTATTTTATTAGCTCTCTGATGCTTTCAGCAGAATTAAAAAAATACTTCACCAATTTTTTATTGTCTTCAGCAAAAGAGTAGTTTATTTAATCTGTGATTGCTCAGAAGCAGAATTTTTTAATGCATTTTTCTATTAACAGCATATGTGCTAATTAGGTTTGGAGGCCCATTCATAAAAAAAATCTATTGTCCCTATGTTTTGGGTGTAGTTCCTAGAAGCAGAGTCAGATCTTGGGATTCTTTTGCAGGTCATTGAGGTAGTTCTCTCAGAGGAAACACCTGTAAAAAACTGAGGGAAGCAGGGTAGGGCATGGGGAAAAGTCAAGCAAAGATATTCAACTACAGTATGAGCTCACCAATCCCATGCAGAGTTCTAGAATTTAAAATGTGCCACTGTATTGTGCCAAATTGAGGTAAGGGGCTAGGCTTTTATACCCCTAAATTAATCATTCATTGGCCTCAGGCTAACCCTAAAGAAGGAAGTTATAATTTTCCAGGCAGTTCCATACAAAGTAGTTCCTGTCAGACCATGGTAATTCTGGGAAAAAGGTGTAGTGCTGAGCTCTTAGTAGCCAGCTCAAAATAGATGAGGGATGGGTGCCCTCTTCCTAGGATCTGGGCAGGACATCAGCAGCAATCTTTTACATCTCATAAGCCACCTGAAGTATAAGGGAGTATTTTCAATTTCTAAGAATAAATGCATTTGTTTGAGAATATGTATTTAGATTTTATACTTTGAATACCTGCCAGGCTTTTCTCTCTCTGCTGGGACTTGAGCAACTTTTTCCACACTTTCCAACTGCCAGACAGAGAAATAAGGATTCCTTAAACTACAAGCCATGATGGTAGCTCCAGTATCCTGGCACAGAGTGTCCTGGAAGGAAAATAATAGAAAGGTGAGAGTCTTTAGGGGGGCAGATAATGAGTTCTGGGTGCTAGTGAGGAGCTAGAGAATGAGGACTATTCTTAGACTTTCTTTTCTTTTTTTTTAGATTTGTTTTTAATGTCTACATATTTACTTTTGAGAGAGAGAGAGAGCTCACAAGGGAAGGAGAGACAGAGAGAGAGAGAGGCACACACACACAGAATCAGAAGCAGACTTCAGGCTCTGAGCTGTCAGCACAGAACCTGATGCAGGGCTCAAATTCACGAACCGTGAGATCATGACCTGAACCGAAGTTGGATGCTTAACTGACTGAGCCAGCCAGGCACCCCTTTAGACTTTCTAATTTCCTGGTTACCTTCTGTTATCCGCACCCCCCCGACCCTCTCTTGATTTCATTTCTTACTTCTCTCATCTCCACCTGTTGTTTCCTCACAGGGCTTTTTTGTATGCCTCTTAATCTTTTGCTGAGATTTCATTTGAAAAAACCACCTCTCCTAGTCTTTGCCTATTGTCTTTCTGCAGAAGAAGACCTTCACCAACCCTGGCTAGGGGTTCCAGGACCTCTCCAACATTTTTTGAGCTCTTGCTTCCCTGGACAGTTGCATGTGAAACTGTACTCTGATGTGCCTGGGGACAAGCCTGTTTCTAGTAGCTTCCATACTATGCCACCAGTCCAGTCAGCATTTGGCATCAGAAGAGACAAAAATCAGTCTAATTAGGCAGATCCCCGACAAGCCAGAACATTGGATGCATGGTCTACTCCTTTGTTTTGTCCAGAAGGAAAAGCCCTGTTATGGAGAACCCCTTCCCAGTTGTGCTGCACTAGCATTATAGCCCATGGGGAGGGAGGTGTGGACTGATACACAAAACTTGCAAAACGATTTCCACCCATTTTCCTGGAATCCCTTCTTGGTTTTACATTGGCCTGGGTGCTGTGCCTTCTCAACAGGTCTCTAGAGGTCACAGAATTATTCTTGTCTGTATATATTTGTTAACTCAGTTTCTCTTTGAAGGAAGGAGGGCTTGGTGCTTCCTCGTCTGCCATTTTGCTGATGTCACTGTGTGGGATTGTGTTTTGTAACATGAGTGACCATCCCAAACTCATTTGTTTTATAAATCCTTATTTTTATAAGTTAATTTTTCTTAAAATTGAGTATATCACCATGGGAGTCATTGCCTCTTGGTCTTTGTCTCTCTCTGAGGAAGCTGCTCCTGTACTAATAGTGGTATCTTAGCAGAGTACCTCCCCAGGACAGTTATGTGCTCTCTTTCTATATTACAAACCACAGGTGAAGCTGCTGGCCAATATCTTCTACGTCAAGCTACACATTCTAGCTATTTGGAAGAGCCTCTCTTGTGTTAAAGTCACAACTGCAAAATATGTTTTAAAATAATTGCTTAAGTGCAAACTTCTATTATTGAGCTTCTAGTTTTCAAGGTTTATGAAATTTGAAATAAAGACAGTCTGTTGTCTTCTATTACTTTATAAGTAGATACAGTCATGGCTTACATGATAGATTTCTGGTTAGGTCCTTGCCAAAACTTATTTGATAGCTCACTATCAGTTAGTAAATCATAAGGCATTAAGTGCCTTGCCCAGACCTTAAAAGAATTTGGGTAGCTCAGTGAAGAAGCTATTTTTTAAAATAAAATATTACTTATTTGTGTCTTAACACGAGTAAACACTGAATGCCACGAATATAGAACATGAAGTAGGACAACACTTACTTTTGGAAATCTGTTTTACCATGAAAATTCCACCTGCCTTTCAGCCTACCTGATGTAGCTGGAAATGTGCTGTACTTTTTGCATGGGTAAATCACTCCGTTTTTCTTTTTGATCATTAGGAGGTGGGACATACTGATTTTTCCCCCCGATTATTCTTCCAGTCAGAGTGTCTTGAATAAATTTTCCAAGAGAATGGAGCATTAAAGGATCTCTTTCCTATTTAGGCCTGGAGAATCTATTTCGAGTTTGTGTTCTGAGATGTCCGAAGAGTGATTAGGGAGGCTTGTCTAGGACTCTGGGTGTGCAGCTTTAGGTGGTTGCCTCTCATCCTCCATTCTCCCTTTTCCACCTCTGCCCTGTAGTGACGCCAGCAGAAGCAGCAGGCTGGCCTGTCTTCCCTGAAAGATTCTCCCTTGCACAGGGTGCCATCCTCCAGCCTAGGCTGCTTCACCTGATACCCATGTTGAGTCATCTTGGGGTTTTCACCATGGTGCCTGTTCTCATGGTCCTAGACAAGCTGTTGCAGTCTTCATGTATCTTTGGTAAGTGTGCTGGTCAGCATGATTTTTGCATGACCTCAGATGGCAGACAGGACTGTATTTGCAGGAACCAGCAGTGGAAGGCTTGCTCCAGAAGCAGAGTGACAATTTACAGTGTGTAAACTCAACGGCCTGGTGGGTGTGCCCTAGGTAAGACAGTGACCTACTCTAATTTTGTTTTCACTCTTTTCTTATGTACCTTTGTCCCTTTTTTCTCATCTTGTCTTTCCTTCCCCCTTCCCCACTCTCTAGACATGAGGATTTCTGGAGATGGTGAGATCATGGCTTACATCCATGTTTTTATAACTCTCCTCCAAAGCCTTTTGAGAAGGTGAAGTCAGATGCTCCAAAATTTTCCCTCTGATGTTTCCTTTCTAGCTACAAAGCTCTTTTACTGCAGTTTTCTTTCCTCAGCAAAGTGTCTAAGAAAAAGTAAAAAAATTAACTAACTCAGAAATTTTTGTCAATGACTAAAATAACATAAGATGTTATCACCCAAGGTGTATTTACAAATTAGAAGTGTGTGTAAGAGAGGCCTATTTTCCTAACCATAGGCATGCGTAGCAAATACCTGCTTAATTGTTAGTGTGCTGAGGAGAGAGTTAAGAAGGGTGTCCTAGAGTGACAACAGGTTCCACATTACAGAAGATCAATCCAAATTTGCTTTCTGCCTATCCCAGATGTTTGTGTTGTCTGCAGAAGGCTTACCTCTCGCATTGCTTCACACCCACTTAGGACCCACAGAATCACCTGAGTTTCCTTTCATTTCAAGGGGGTTGTGACCTCTATCATCTATGATGCACTGGAAGGAAAAGGGAATGCAGTAATGTAGGTCAGCAGTTCTCAACTGGGATTTCAGACTGGTGGTGGGGGTAGGAAGAGAGGAAGGGTTAAAATTTTTCGATCTTCCTAATTTTATTTTTTTAAAAAACCTCTACTGCAGTGAATGGTGCTAGCTGAGTATAGGCTGAAATTTTGTCTTTCCAGACATGTTCTAGAATAAGATTCCACAGTGTAAGAAGCTTCCCTTGGGCCTGAGATGAAAACAAGGTCATTTTCCCAGGGGAGTAACCCATCGAGCAAGCGTTTAAAGTAAACAAACTGCCTGGCTCTGGCTTGAAATGAGCTGTAGTTATCAAGATTTATTGCAACTGACTTTGGACCTCATCCAAATGCTGAATTAATACAACCTTCTTATTAACTAAAATGGAGTCTCCCTTTTGGCAGATGCAATAGAAAAGTTCCTTTTCCCATATTCTGGAAGATTCAATTGCCTTCTCACTCCCAACATGGGTCACTAAGCATCCTAAGTGGAGAAGCAAGTACTTTCGGTAAGCATTGTATACGTGGTCTGATTTCAATGCTCATAAAACAAAATAGCACAATTCATTTATAATATGCAAAATTAGGACCTCTTTTCACGTTAGTTGAAAAAATGTAGCAATTCAGTTAAAATAACATCGTATATCTGGTGTAGTTTAGTGTAATACATGTGATACCTATAATTTTGATAAGTATGGTATGGTTTTGATATTTCTGCCCTTTTCCCCCAACTATATCATTATACAGTGGAGAAGGCAGAATACTAAAAGCCAGGCGAATTGGTTTGACCTCTCCCAAATGACTTGACCTTTAGGATGCTTGTCAATAGAGAAAAGAGAGTTGCCTTACATAACCTCAGAGCTTCCTTTTAATCTTAACTTTCAAAGAATCTATAATTTCCTCATCCTTCTCTGGAAGATGAGAAATAACTTGACATTTCTAAGGAACCCTCCTGTGCCTGCCTTGCTAACAGGCACTAAAATATAAGGATGCACAAATAGAGATACAATCCAGGCACAGATTCTAGTGTCTTCAAATAATTGAGGTTTTGGAAGTAAGTGAAGTTGCTTTATTTAGGGAAATAGAGAGAGAATGACTGAGAGTACAAATCCTAAACTAAAACAATAGGCAAAGTGACCACTTTGAAAAAAAAAGTTGTGGTGTCTGGGTGGTTCAGTTCGTTAAGCATCTGACTTCGGCTCAGGTCATGATCTCAAGGTTCATGAGTTCGAGCCCCACCTCGGGCTCTGTGCTGACAGCTCAGTGCCTGAAGCCTGCTTCAAATTCTGTGTCTCCCTCTCTTTCTGCCCCTCCCCCATTCATGCTCTGTCGCTCTCTCTTTCTCAAGAATAAATAAACATTAAAAAAAAACAAAGAAAAAAAATGAACTAAAGATGTGGTGTGGTAGGATGCACATGAAATGGAACCAGTACTTAGATCAGCTAAAAGGGTTCTGGGTTCTAGGCGGATGGTGTGGGGAAGGCTTTAGGAAATGCCCACCTAAAGTTTTTGTCAGTCTTGCATGTGTAAGATGATGATTAGAGGGACTTTCTCTTTTCCCAGAATTGGCAACTGGGGCTCAACAGTGAGGTCAAAGAATACTACATACCCCATGTCCTTATTGAATTGTGGGAACCCCATAGCCTCTTCACCCCCTACCCCTAGCATTTATAAGAGATGACAGAACCCAACTCCCATCGCCAGCCACAGTCTCCAATCTGTCTGCACTTTCTGTGCCTATGTAAGACGATTGTGAGAAGAGGAAAAATGGCTAATGTCACGTGTTAGTGGGGGTTCTGTGGCTTTTCCTCCCATTCTTTATGAGACAGGGCTCCAAGAGAGCCCTCATAAAGTCTAGGGTTGCCTGCAAAGTGTGAAGACTGCCACCTCATTCTCTGGATGGATGTTTGCTAAATTGTGATCCTCTCAGCATGGAGCGCATAGGTGACTTTCTGGCAGTTTTATTCATGCTCTCTGGAGTTTTCAAAGCCCTTTATGAATACTTGGTCTCATTGTTTAGAGAAGTCTGAAGGTATAAGTCTTACTAGAATTGATTGTGACAATGGAGTGAAGATATTGTGGTATAATGTCCCTGGGAAAATGAGAGCAACTTCACCCAGAGTCTCTGTGGCCTTTGCAGGATGCAAGAGTGGAACTCAGTTCTTTCTGAGGCTCCAAGTGAAGGAGTTAGGGATAGAGGGTGGGGCAGGAGGAAGAGGGTGGTCCAAATGTCTATGGCAGGTTGACTTTAAAATGTCCTCTAATGATCTCAGTCTCCTAATATTCACACCCTGTGACTTCTAACTAATAGAATATGGCAAAGATGATAGAATGTCACTTTCGGGATTTTATTACTAGGGTTGTAATTTACGTCTTGCTAGCTGACTCTCTCCATTGCCTTCTTGGCTTGCATGCTTTGGTGAAGTATGCAACCGTGTTAGGAAGCCCATGAACTGAGAGTGACTACTGGCCAGCATTCAGCCAGGAACTGAGGCTCTCAATCCAATAGGTTGTAAGGATCTAAATCCTACCCACATCCACATGAGCTCAGAAGCAAATTCCTTTCCAGACAAGTGTTCAGATGAAAGTTGTTTGGGCCTCATTAGAAACTTTGAAGCAGAGGGACATAACTAAGCCATGCCTCGATTTCTGAACCTCATAAACTTTGAGATATTAAATGTATGCTGTTTTAAGCTATTAAGTTATATAGCAAAAGATAACTAATACAGAGGCATTGAAGGCATGGCCACTGGAAAAGGATGAATGAAGAGTGGTAAACCTCTCACTGAAGGGGTACTCAGTAATATAATGGTGAAGCTATAATCACCCCAAGAAAAATACACACACATCATGTTGATAGAGACCACGACACTGGCGGAGGCTACTAGCAACACATGGAAACATACTGGGCACCAGTTATATATTTTTCTACTATATCGCTTACTCACCCTTATCTCCCCAATACCCATGATGCCAAAAAGGAAGAGAGAGGAGGTGTCCTAATGATAAGACTTTTCTCCAATGTGAGGGAGAGGGAGGAAGATAAAAAAGAGCAGGCCACATCCACTCATTTATTTCCAGTCCCCTGGGCTACAAGCCTTTCTAGGGACAGGAGAATAGAAGTTATTAATCTGATATGTGATTGGAATTTTTAAGTGGAGAATGTTTTTGGAAATTGTGCAAAAATTTGTCACGAGATTTTCTTCCCCATCAGAAAGGGAAATTTGACATGTTATACATAAGACAGTGCTTGGAGAAAGCATAATCTGTTTCATGTATATATTCCCACCACGTTTAGACTCCATGAGATGGGTAACACATTAGTACAGGCAAGAAAGCATCTGAAACTCTGAAAAGTGGAGGTTGCCTTGGGAAAGGGATTTTAAGCTCTGAACTGTGAGAAAATGCTTCAACATCTGAGAAACACCAAGATATCTTTGGCTGCTAATATGGAACCAATTGGCTTAATGTGGAAATTCCCAAGTGTTTGATAGTAGTGGGTCAATACTTGCATATAGCCTCTGATGAACCTCTTGAGTCATATGTATCTGGGTCAAATCAGGATATTGAATCACCTTAAAATATGATTTGAAAATGACCATAGTGACTCAAAGAGATGTATTTTCCTAACTTTCTCTGTCACTTCGATACTATTGTTCATTCCCATCCTTTGGGGAGTTCTCCTGTTTTAGGGCTTTTGTGACACATTTCCCAGGTTTTTCTCTTGCCTTTCTTATACTTCTCTATCTTCTTTACAGACTTTCCCTTCTTCCTATCTCTCTGAACTTTGGCAAGTTTTCTTCCTGGCTCTACTTAGCATTTTCCCTCTTCTTTTCCCTGTCAGGAATATCCACTTCTGTGGTGTCATCTGAGTTGTCTATGCACATGCCTTCCAAATATACACATAAACACACATGTGTGCCTGCACACACACACACACACACACACACACACACACACGTGCTGCTTTCCATCCTGGATCTTCGAATGATGAAAAAAAAGACATAGATTATACTTACTCTTCTTTGACCCCTGTTGCCCCCTTGTCTTCTCAATAAATCAGCTTCAAAATTTCATAGTTTTCCACTCTCACAATGTCCTGTGCATCTAAAAAGAGTCAGGTGCCCCCATAGCTTTTTTGGCTTTAATGATAACTACCCTAATCCTAGTTCAAGCCCTCATTACCTGTTGCCTCGGCTACTACAATTACTTTCAATCTGGTCTTCATGCCTCTCCTTTCTCTGCACCATCCAACAAATTGTTAATGACATAGTTTTCATAAAGTAGAACCACTGTTATGTCCTTTGTTTAAAAAAGCTTAAAGACTTTCTCTTACCTTCAAATGTAAATTCATACTCCTCATCCCAACACTCAAAGCCTTCTATAAATCCCTAATCTACCTTCTGAATTCATCCTTCTTCCTCTCATTTATTTTTCCCATAAGACTTCATCTTGTCCCCTCTTGCTATACTTGAGCAAGCCCCTTTGTCTACCACTTTGCTCACAGCCACCAGAATAAACTGTAAACATATATGTATATATATATATATATATATATATATATATATACATATCTATTAGGCAATGATAATCCCTGCTTAAATCCTTTCAATGCTTCCCCATAGCTTCGAGAATAAAAATGGAGGCCTTTTGTGCTGACTCTCCAAAGGCTCTTTCACTCAGGCACAAGGCCTTTGTTCTATTCCTCTGAACAAGACCTGTCTTGGGCTTTTACACTTCTCATTGCCATTCCCCTGGCAACTTCTTGTCCATACCTCAATAGAAATGGTGCCTTTTTTACAATCTTTCCGGCATGATCCCACCTAAAGGGTTGTCCTTGACCCACCCAGTCAGGTACATAACCCTGTTTGTTTCCTTCATCACTTTTTATATCCAGCAGAAATCATCTTGTGGTTTAAATATATATATTATAATATTTATATTATATCTATTATATAATATATTTATTATCGTATATATTCGATTATAATATAATATAAAATTAAATATAATACATATATACACATATATACATGTATATACACATATATACATGTATATGTGTGTGTGTGTGTGTGTGTGTGTGTGTGTGTGTGTGTATTTACCTTTTTGTTGTTTGTCCTCCTTCACAACATGATAAACTCCATGATGCCAGGGATTTTTTTTAAGTTTATTTATTTATTTTTGAGAGAAAGAGAGAGAGACAGAGCACAAGTGGGGTAGGGGCAGAGAGAGAGGGAGACACAGAATCTGAAGCAGGCTCCAAACTCTGAGCTGTCAGTGCAGAGCCCTGTGCTGGGCTTGAACTCACGAACCATGAGATCAGACCTGAGCCGACTGAGCCACCCAGGCGCCCCCTTCAGGCCAGGGATTTTGTCGTCTTGCTCATGGCTGTGTTCCCACCTCGTTTAACATAGTGCCATTCCTTATTTAACAAATATATGTTGAATGAATGAATGAATGAATGAATGAATGAATGAATGAATGATTCAGTGTCATTTATTCTGAATTGATATACTCCTTACTCTCACTACCTGTTGAAAATAGTGGTCTTGCCAGGTTCTGCTTGTTATTTTAAACCTTCTATCATCTGTTCATTAGACTATAATTTTCTTTAGCAATGCAGTTTTATTATATTCATCTTTACATCCAGTTACTGTGCCAAACAATTATAATTACATACATAGCTGATATATTGAATTAAAAGGCAAGAAATACCACAAGAAATAATGGGAAGTTTTCACAAATGATTTCATAGTTCTGTTGGTTTTATTTATTTATTTATTTATTTATTTATAATTTTTAAAATTTTTAAGTAATCTCTACACCCAACGTGGAGCTCGAACTTACAACCTCCAGATCAAGAGGTGCATGCTTTCTGACTGAGCCAACCAGGTGTCCCCATAGCTATGTTGGCTTTAATGGTATTTTTGTCTCTGGCGCTAATTATTGATACAGGAACTGATAATGTCCACTGGTACCAATTAATAGTTGTAAAAGGCAGAAAATGTAAATCACATTATTTTAAAGAAAAAAAATCAATGATAAAGAATTTTCCTTTTTGTTTTTGGAGTCAAATAAATGGTTCCATGCATGTGAGTATCTAATAGGTCTAAAAGGACCATAGTGTGAACGTGACTTGAATTTAAAAAGTACAAAGTGGTAAATAGTATCTATCTAAAATTAGCAAAATATCAAATTATATTCAAGTATAATTTGTGAAAATCCCATTAGTGCCTGTTTCCAGAAGCATCTCTTTTACAATGATATAATTCATCTTATTTCTGCCATTTCTCACTCTCTGTTTTATGTATTTGTTTATTTTTTGTATTCTTGACTTTAACTGGATTTGTTTAGTCTTTTTTATGTTTATTTATTCATTTTGAGACAGAGACAGAGAGAACATGTGAGTAGGGGGAGAGGCAGAGAGAGAGGGGAGAGAAGCATCCGAGGCCCTGTGCTGTCAGCATGCTGTCCAATGTGGGGCTCCATCTCACAAACCACAAAGATCATGACTGAGCTGAAGTCAAAAGTCAGATGCTTTACCGACTGAGCTACCCAGGTGCCCCTCCTTCGCTAGTCTCTACCACTTATGGTCTCTTGATGGGCTAGATATTCTATACCCTGCCTAATAATTCTAATCTTGTTGCTACCTTGTAGTGTTATCGAATATATATAAACTTTTCTGTCAGTTTTTATTTCTAATTGCCACCGAAGATAAGCATTACCCTGGCTGTGGCAATACTAATTTTGGAGCATGCTGATGACATGAGGACATTGTTGTTAGTTTTGTTCTGGGTGTGATAATTGCTTGTACAGATTCCATATCTTTTTAAAGTTTGTTTATTTGTTTTTGAGAGAGAGAGAGAGAGAGAGAGAGAGAGAGAGAGAGAGAGAATCTCAAACAGACTACGTGCTGTCAGTGAGGAATTCATGAACAGTGAGATCATGACTTCACCCAAAATTGAGTCGGACTACTTAAGTTACTGAGCCACCCAGTAGCCCTCCATATCTTTTTAGATATGTAGTAAAATATTTATAGATAAAAGTATATGATGCTGGGAGTCCTTCAAACAATGAGAGAAGGAAAGAAGGAAGCATAGGAAGGTAAAAGAGGAAAAATGATTGGTCCGTTAGTCATTACTGAGGTGACTGATGAATAAGTGTAGTTCATTATATTATTCTCTCCACTTCCACATATGTTTGAAATTTTCTCTAGTAAGTTAAAAAGAAAAAAGAGTTACAATTTCCCCCAATGAAGTATAATTGACTTTACTGGTAATTTGCAAAAGGAAATCGGAGACAAAATAATTTTATTTTGAATGAGCACACAGAAAATCTTTGATTCAAATGCCAGAAATTTTATTTAAATTTGATAAATTCTGTGTGTTAACTGAACAGTTGTTCTTTGTTGTATTTATGATATTTGCCATTCCAGCATTCCAGATTAAGCTCTCTATATGTGTTTCTCCGTAATGTTGCTTCTATCATGACGCACATTTCCATGGCTACTGCAGTGTCCTGCACAGCCTAGTTTTAGTCTTGAAATCATCTTGCGATTTCTCCAAAATGCAGGGTAATACCATTCAACTGCAAAAGAGCAAAGTTACCCCAGAAATCCTTTCTGCCTAATGTAGATCCACCTAAAATGGAAATATAGTAACTTGAGTTATGTTCCTGGGTAATTGTTTAAAAAGGTTTAATGTCTGTACCAAATGTAGTTTCTTTAGAAAATGCCAAAATTGTGATCTGTCAAAAAGTGTATCAACATACATAATCTTTAAACATAAGTTGTGACCAAATGTTAGGAAACTTCAAAGGGCATTGAATAAAACTTTTAATCCTTGGATTAAAAAGATCCTCTTTCTCTCCGTATCACTTGCGATGGCCCAGGTTATCTGCAGGCTGAAAGCCCCCGTGGCCTCACTAGAAATTAACCTGAGGGTAACGGATGCCTAGTTACTTACAGGACCAATCAATCATCACTGTCTGTCTGCAGAGCATCACGCATCTGCACAGCCCCGCACTGTCCCCACATCATTGTCTGCTCCTGCTTCTGCTCCCAGCCCTATGGTCTATGAACTTTGGATATTTCCTGACCTTTGTGAAAAACTACTTGTCTAGAGACTCTCTACCTTCTTTTTGGTAAATCTGGGTAATATGACTCAGCTCTGACTGATTTTCGCAGCAAGTCCGTTTCATCTTCTTTACATTTTCCAGGGATTCCTCGGGGTTTCTCTCCCACTGATAAAAAGATCTCTTATTTATGGGACTTCAATAAATTAATTATGATTTAAAAATTTTTTTGGTTTTCTTATGTCAGTGACAAGAGGACAAGCTTTAGGCATAGCTTATTGTTTTTCCCTAAACATCCTACTCGTACGCACTCAGTGTTTTCATGCTTCTCTGATCCTAAGCCACTTAACCTCTGTATGTGCCTGTTACCTATGACATAAAGATGGAGATTAATATGAGAAGAGATTTTTGATAGCCTCTCTCTTTCCTTTCTCTGCCTTTAAACACTCATGTCTAAGATATGTCTGTTTGTGAAATTAGACACACAACTTGGGGAGGAGGAGGGACTTTAGGAGTTGATAGCCTGGTAGCAATTTTCAGTGTCTTTGGTCGAAGATGGGATTTACCCTTCATTGTATTCCTGTGCAGTCACAGTGGATACTCTAAGAGCTTGGGGGATGATCTAGAATAAATTTACTGGTCTTCCCTTTTCATGGTTTCTTATTGCCTTTTCTGCTAGATATCCTTTTTTCATTTCTGCCTTTTGGTTAACACTACTGTGGGAGCATCACACCATTCCAGCTGCTGCCAAAATAGTAGTAATTATAATGATATGCTTAAGATTTACTGAGGGTTGGGGCATCTGGGAGGCTTAGTCAATTAAGTGTTTGACTCTTGATCTCAGCTCAGGTCATGACCTCATGGCTGTGAGATGGAGTCTTGCGTCGAGCCCCATGTTGACCGTGGAGCCTGGTTAAGATTCTCTTTCCCTCTCCCTCTGCCCTTGCCCTGCTCATGCACCTGCACACATGTGCACTCTCTCTCTCTCTCTCTAAGTAAATAAACAAGAAAATAAATGATTCATTGAGGACATAAACTGTGTTGAACACAGTTGAGTGTTCTAACTCCTCAAAATATGAAATATGTTATATAAAATAAATAATTGCTATATTGTAACTATATATAATGGTATATATGATATAATTACTGCCTATAACTATATATACTATACAGCATTATAATACATATGCATTATGTGTCTTATATGTTATATGTATTCTATATGTTAAATATGTTATATAAAATTATATATAATATATACATATTGTATGTGTTATATATGTATTATATACACAATAACATAGAAATAATATAATTAAATGTAATCCGTTAGACTGTAGGCATCTTGCGATGACTTCATTATCATTTTGTTCCCACAGTTTAATACAGTGTCTGACACTGAGTAGTTGATAAATAAATAATAAACGAATGATTGTATTCAGGCTTTAGCATGAGCTGTAAATCTAATAGATTGTGATACCAATGGAGTTAAGTGAATTTTAAATAACATTAATTTTGTAGGATCTTTTGATAGTCAATTTAGAAAAATTCAGTGCATTTATCACATAATTAGAAAAGTAGAATTCTATCAGTGTTTATTAGTTTTAAGAGATTCGTTTTTTGCCTCTCATTGTTTTTCTCTTTAATGTATTTTGTGTGCTGAAATTCTTTTAAATTTTATTGAATGGAACTGTGGTTATAAAAAAGTGCACAAGTGATGATGTACAGCTCAATGAATTTTCCCAAGGTAAATATACCTAAGTAATTAGCACACTGTTCAAGAAACAAAACCTTAACAGAACCATGGAACCCCCCCCACCCCATGCTGTCTTCCAGGTACGATCCTTTGCCCGTTGCCTTCTGAAGGTAAATGACATCCTGACTTGTAAACACCGTGGAGTTGTGTTGGCTGTTTTTAACTCTTTTGATTTGCTCAACAGTGTTTATGAGATATCTTCCAATGTGAGTAGTTGTAAGTTTTTTATTCTCATTGTGCTATAGAATTTTATCATATAACTGTACTGCAATTTATATATCCATCTTATAGATAAACATTTGCGTTGTTTTCCTGTTTGGGGCTGTAATAATGATACTATAAACATTCGTACACAAGCCTTATGAGAATATACCCAAAGTGGAATTGCTGAATCGTAAAGTTTCTTATATTTAATTTTAGAAGATCCTATGAAACAGTCCTTTAAGGTGCTAATGGCATAATCGCGTTCGACTAGTAGTATATGAAAATTCCTCATCTTCCCCAACACTTGTTTTTTGTTTTGATATATATTTACTAGTTTTTATATAATAAAGTCTCCAATAAAGGATACAGATGAGTGGCTAGATGAAGGGTTGGATTATATAGGGTAAGGACTTAAAGGGTTCTACACTTAGGAGCTTCTGTCCCTGTGAAGTTGGGATACATACCTCTCCAGCACATGGATGTGTTCACCATCCTGGAAACTCTTCTAGCACTGAGCCCCATACTAACAGAATTTTGGGGGGAATTTGCATATCACTCATTTTAAAAAATTTTTTAAAGTTTTATTTTTTTGAGAGAAAGAGAGAGCATAAGTGGGGGAGGGGCAGAGAGAGGGGTGAAGAGGATCCAAAGCAGGCTCTGCGCTGACAGCAGCAAGCCTGATGTTGGGCTTGAACTCATGAACTGCGAGATCATGACTCGAGCTAAAGTTGGACACTCAACCGACTGAACCACCCAGGTGCCCCGCAGAGCACACATTTTTAAAAACATTTCTTCCAGTTTTATTGAGAAATAATTGACAGAGACTACTGTATATGTTTAAGGCATATAGCATGATGGTTTGATTTACATATATTGTTAAATGATTACCACAATAGGTTTAGCTAACATCATCTTTGCATCTAGATAATGAAAACAAAGAAAAAAAGAACAAAGAAGGAAACTCTCAACTTGTGATAAGAACTCTTAGAACTTACTCTATTAATAACTTTCCTATATATTATACAACAGTATTAACTATATGTTATACATGACAACCCTAGTATTTATCTTATAACTGGAAGTTTGTACCTTTTGACTACCTCCCTTCACCCCTGCCTCTGGTAACCACAAGTCTGACCTCTTTTTCTGTGAATTTGCTTTTTTGTTTTTTAAAGATTCCATATATAAATAAGATCATACAGTGTCTGTCTTTCTCGGTCTGACTTATTCACTGAGTGTGATGCCTTCAAGGTCCATCAATGTTGTCACAAACAGTAGCATTTCCTCATTTTCTATGGCTGAATACCGTTCTATTGAATGTATTTACCATAACTTCTTTACCCATTCATCCATCATTGGACATTTGGATTGTTTCCATGTCTTGTCTATTATAAATAATGCTCTTTGATCATGGAGATGCAGATATCTTTTCAAGTTAGTATTTTCATCACCTTTGGATATATTTCCAGAAGTGGAATTGCTGGATGACATGCTAGTTCTATTTTTAATTTTTTGAGGCTCCTCCTACTGTTTTCCATAGTGGCTGCACCAGTTTACAATCCTACCAACAGTGCATGAGAGTTTCCTTTTCTCTACATCTACTCCAGCATTTATTATCTCTTGTCTTTTTGATGATGGCTGTTCTAAAAGGTGTGAGGTGAAATCTCACTGTGATTTCAATTTGCATTTCTCTAATAACTAGTGATGTTGAGCATCTTTTCATGTACCTGTTGATTTTTTGTATTTCTTTGGAGAAATGTCTACTCAGGTACTTTTCCATTTTTTAAATTGGGTTATTTGTTTGTTTTCTACTGAGCTGTATGAGGTCTTATCAAAAAAAATCACCACAAAGACCCATGTCAAGAAACTTTCTTCCTATGTTTTCTTCTATGAGTTTCATAGTTTCAGCTCTTAAGTATTTAATCCATTTTGAGTTAATTTTTGTGAGTGGGATAAGATATGGATCCAGTTTCATTCTTTTACATGTGACTATCCAATTATCTCAGAACCATTTATTGAAAAGACTGTCTTTGCTCCATTGAGTATTCTTGGGTCCTTTTCAAATATTAGGTGACTGGGTTTATAGTGGGGATAACCCAGTGGGTGACTGGGTTATCTGGGTTCTTGATTCTGTTCCATTTGTCTGTTTTTCTGTTTTTGTGCTAGTGTGATATTGTTTTGATGACTAGAACTTTATAGTAAAGCTTGATATCAGGAAGTATGATACCTCCTGCATTGTTCCTTTTTTTCCCCCAGGATTTCTTTGGCTATGCAGGAAACTTTTGTGGTTCCATATTGATTTTAGGGATTTTTTTTTCCAATTGCCATTGGAATCGTGATAGGGAATGCATTGAATCTACATATGACTTTCTGTAGTATTGACATTTTTATAATATTAATTCTTCCAATCCATGAACACAGATACCTTTCCCTTTATTTGTGACTTCTTCGATTTCTTTCATCAATGTCTTATAGTTTTCAGCATGATATTTTTTGCCTCCTTAGTTAAATTTATTCCTAAGTATTTGATTGTTTTTGATGCTATTGTAAATTGATTCAATTTATTTATTTCTTTTTCAGAAATTTTGTTGTTAGTATATAGAAATACCACTGATTTTTGTATGTTGATTTTGTATCTTGCAACTTTGTGTAAGTCATGGCTACGTCTAACAGGTATTTTTGGGGGGTGGGGTGAGACTTAAGATTTTGTATACATAAAGATATTCTTTATATATGGATTTTTAAATAATTTATTGTCAAATTGGTTTCCATACAACACCCAGTGCTCATCCCAACAGGTGCCTCCTCAATGCCCATCACCCACTTTCCCCTCTCCCCCACCCCCCATCAACCCTCAGTTTGTTCTCAGTATTTAAGAATCTCTTATGGTATGCCTCCTTCCCACTCTGTAACCTTTTTCCCCATATGGATTTTTTATATATAAAAAGATTTTAAAGATTTTCTGTATATAAAATCATTTTGTCTTCTAATAGTGACAGTTTTACTTCTTCCTCTTTGATTCTGATACATTTTATTTCTTTTTCTTTACTGATTGTCCTAGCTAGGACTTCCAGTATTATGTTGACTAGGAGTGGTAAGAGTGAGCACCTTGGTTTCTCCCTGATCTTAGAAGAAAAACTTTCATCCTTTCACTATTGAGTATGATGTTAGCTGTCGACTTGTCATATATGGCCTTTATTATGTTGAGATATGTTCCTTCTATGGCTAATTTGTTGAGTTTTTATCATGAATGAATGTTGAATTTTTTCAAATGCTTTTCTCTGTTTATTGCTTATTGAGATAATCATGATTCTTTTCTTTCTTTCTGTTAGTAATTTGCTGTATCACATTGATTGACTTGTGTATGTTGAACCATTCTTGCATCCCAGGGAGAAATCCTACTTGATCATGGAGAATGATCCTTATAATGTGCTGCTGAATTCAGTTTGCTGTATTTTATTGATAACTTTTGCATCTACATTCATCAAGGGTGTTGGCTTATAGTTTTCTTCTCTAGTAGAGTCCTTTTTTTGGTTTTGGTACCAGAATAATGCTGGCCTTGGAAAATGAATTTTAATTTTTTTCAGTTTATTTATTTATTTTGAGACAGAGACAGCGTGAGAGGGGGAGAGGCAGGGAGAGAGGGAGAGAGAAAGAGAATCCGAAGCAGGCTCCTTACTATCAGCACAGAGCCTGATGTAGGGCTTGAAATCATGAAACTGTGAGATCATGACCTGAGCTGAAACCGAGAGTCTGACGCTTAACCAACTGAGCCACCCAGGTGCCCCAGAAAATGAATTTTAGAGTGTTCTCTCTTCTTTGATTCTTTGGAAGAGTTTGATAAGGAGTGGCGTTAATTTTTTTTTAATATTTGCTAAAATTCGCCAGTGAAGCCATTTGGTGCTGGGTTTTTCTTTGTTGAGAGATTTTCGATTACTGATTCAATCTGTTTACTAGTAATTTGTATTTAGATTTTTAATTTCTTCCGCATTCAGTATTGATAAGTCTGCATATATATATATGTATGTGAATATATATATATATATATCAGAGAGAGAGCACAAGTGGGGGAGAGTGGCAAAGGGAGAGAGAGAGAATCTTAAGCAGACTCCACTCTCAGTGTGGAGCCCAATGCAGGGCTCAGTCCCACAATCCTGGGATCATGATCTGAGCTGAAATCAAGAGTCAGACACTCAATCAGCTGAGCTACCCAGGTGCCCTTATAAGTTATATATTCCTAAAAATTTTTCCATTACTTCCAAGTTGTCCAGTTTGTTGGCATATAGTTGTTCATAGTGGCCTCTTCTGATCCTTTGATTTTATGTGGTATAAGTTGTAATGTCTTCTCTTGCATTTACAATTTTATTAATTGGGGTCCTTTGTCTTTTTTTCCTTGGTTAGTCTGGCTAAGGGTTTGTCAGTTTTGTTCATCTTTTCCAAGAACCAACTCTTAGTTTGGTTAGCCTTTTCTATTGCTTTTCTTTTCTCTATTTTTATTTATTTTGCCTCTAATCTTTATTATTTATTTCCTTCTGCCTACTTTGGACTCAGTTTGTTTTTCTTTTTCTAGGTCCTTAAGGGGTAGAATTAAGTTGTTTATTTGAAACTTTTTTGTTTCTTAATATAGATGTTTGTTGCTACGAACTTCCCTCTTACAACTGCTTTTGCTGTATCCTATAATTTCTTCTATGTTGTGTTTCCATTTTCATTTGTATCAAGAAACTTTTATTTCTGGGGCACCTGGGTGGCTCAGTCGGTTGTGTCACTTTGGCTCAGGTCATGATCTCATGGCTAGTGAGTTTGAACCCCGTGTCAGGCTCTGTGCTGACAGCTCAGAGCCTGGAGCTGCTTCAGATTCTTGTCTCCCTCTCTCTCTGCCCCTCCCCTACCTCACGCTCTGTCTCTCAAAAATAAACAGTAAATTTTTTTTAATTAAAAAAAGAAATTTTTACTTCATTTTTAATTTCTTCTTTGATCCATTAGTTTAGGATATTGTTGTTTAATTTATATGTGTTTGTGAATTTTCCAGTTTTCCTCTTGTTATTTCTATTTTCATGCCATTGTGATAAGAAAAGTCTGCATCAGTTTGCATTCCCATCAGCAGTGCAAGAGGGTTTCCCTGTCCCCACATGCTTACCAACTTGGTATGATTTCAGTCTTCTTAAACTTGCTAAGAGTTGTTTTGTGACCTAACATGTAGATTATCCTCGAAAATGTTCAATGTATGCTTGAGAAGAATGTGTATTGCTGTTGTTGGATAGAATGTTTTGTATATGTCTTAGGACTGTGATGTTCAAATGCTGTTTCCTTATTGGTTCTTTACCTGTATGATCTATCCATTGTTGAGAGTGGGGTATTAAAGTTTCCAACCATTATTATATTACTGTTTGGTTCTCCTTTTAGCTCTGTCTGTTGTTGCTGTATATATTATATATTTATATTACATTTATATATTATAAACTTATATACCCAATGTTGGGCACATAAATATTTACAGTTGTTTTACTTCTTGATATACTGACCCTTTTATTGTTATATAATAACGATTTTGGTGTCTAACACTTGCTTTTAGGTTTTTAAGATTAAATTTTCTGTTGATATAAAATGGTATTGAATTGTGGTTATTTGCATTTTTTAGTTACTAGTGAAATTGCACATGTTTTGATATATATGTAGGCACTTTAGGCTCTCTCTTTTGTGATATGCTTTTTCATGTTGCTTGCCAATTATTTCTATTTGGCTGTTTTTACTTTTTATTGTACTTTTTTATTGATTTGTGAGAGTTCTATATAAATGGCAGATATGAGCCTTTTGTAGCATATGAGGATGACAAATGTCTTTTGCTATTCTGTGGGTTGTGAGTCCATTTGATCTAATTTAGCATTGTAGTATTTAGGATAAAATTTAAGCTTGAGTGTAGTAGTAAAATATACAAACATGCAAATTTTGAAAAACTAAAAATACCCCACTAAAATTATATATATATTGGGGCGCCTGGGTGGCTCAGTCGGTTGAGCGTCTGACTTTGGCTCAGGGAATGATTTTGCAGTTTGTGAGTTCGAGCCCTGCGTTGGGCTCTGTGCTGTCAGCTTGGAGCCTGGAGCCTGCTTTGGATTCTGTGTCTCCCTCTCTTTACCCTTCCCCACTCATGCTCTGTCTCTCTCTGTTTCTCAAAGATAAATAAATGTTAAAAAAATTAATATTATATATATAATATTAAATATATATTTTTATAAATTAAAATATATATATTATATATATGTAATATATATATATTTCTTTATTTCTCATGTAACTAACTGTCTAAAGGTAGATAGTCCAGGCTAGTGTGACTCTATTCCACAAAGTCATTTAGTGTCACAGGTTTTTCCATCTTTTTGCTCCTTGGGTTTTGTCATCATTAGCCTGGTGAAAGCTGACCTCCACCACATACGTGTCTGGTCCATGGGAGGGAAAAAGAAGGTGCAGAAATATAAGCTCAGGACATTTTCTTATTATTTATTTAGCTATTCATTTGAACATTAAAAGTATTTACATTTCAATTAGTTAATGTACAGTACAATATTGGTTTCAGAAGTAGAATTCAGTGATTCATCACTTACACACAGCACTCAGTGTTCCTCATGACAAGTGCCCTCCTTAATACCCATCACTCATCTAGCCCACCGCCGTCTACCTCCATCCTTCAACCTTCAATTTTTTCTCTATCTTGAAGAGTTTCTTGTGTTTTTCTTCTCTCTATTCTCTTTTTCCACCTTCCCATATGTTCATCTGTTGTGTTTCTTAAATTCCACATGTGAGTGAAATCAAATGGTATTTGTCTTTCTCTGACTGACTTATTTTGCTTAGCATAATATATTCTAGCTCCATCCAGATTGTTGCAAATGGCAAGATTTCATTCTTTTTGATGGCTGAGTAGTATTCCATTATATATATACCACCTCTTCTTTATCCGTTCATCGATTGATGGACATTAGGGCTCTCTCCATTGAATTTTTCACAATGCTGCTATAAACTTTGGGACGCATATACTCCTTTGAATCTGTATTTTTGTATCCTTTGGGTAAGTACCTAATAGTGAAATTTCTGGATTATAGAGTAGTTCTATTTAGTGTTTTGAAGAACCTCCATACTGTTCTCCAGATTGGCTGCATCAGTTGCATTCCCATCAGCAGTGCAAGAGGGTTTCCCTGTCCCCACATGCTTACCAACACCTGTTGTTTCTTGTGTTGTTAATTTTATAAGCTCAGAATTTTTAAAAGATTTATTTATTTTTTTTAAAATTTTTTTTTCAACGTTTATTTATTTTTGGGACAGAGAGAGACAGAGCATGGACGGGGGAGGGGCAGAGAGAGAGGGAGACACAGAATCGGAAACAGGCTCCAGGCTCTGAGCCATCAGCCCAGAGCCTGACGCGGGGCTCGAACTCACGGACCGCGAGATCGTGACCTGGCCGAAGTCGGACGCTTAACCGACTGCGCCACCCAGGCGCCCCAAGATTTATTTATTTTTGAGAGAGAAAGAGAAAGAGCAAGTGGGGAAGGGACAGAGAGAGAGAGAGGAGGACAGAAGATCCAAAGCAGGCTCTGTGCTTACAGCAGCAGCAAGCTTGATGCGGGGCTGGAACTCATGAACCGTGAGATCATGACCTAAACCAAAGTCGGACGCTTAATCTACTGAGCCACCCAGGTGCCCCTAAGGTCAGAAATTTTAAAGTCAAGAAAGGGAAGACATCCATTGACCTCTGTCCATGGGCTGTTGACCCCAATTAAGCATGTGACCACAACTAACAGCAACAGAGTCTGGGGAAGGTAGTATCACTAGCTAGACAAATTTGTTGCTGTGAAAGGAAGAATAGATTTGGGGGAAGGTAACTCTCAATTTGCTGTTACCATTTATTTGTGGTAAGTAGTTTGGGAACAGACAGACTTTTAATCTAGTTAGGAATATGAAAATATGATATCAAAACATTATATAGTACCAGTTATTATGAAATGACCAATAAACAGGTACACATTATGGGAATGAAGAAGTACTTAAGGTGGAGGATTTGAAAAGGCTTTGTAAAAGCTATAGTTATGGTGGATAGAAAAAGCACAGATTTCAGCCTCAGAGACTTGAGAGACTGAATGGAGCATTCAATAAACTTGAAGCAGTATAAGGTATTGAGGAGAGGGGCAGGATTGCGGACGGAAGCTGGGAGGTGAGGCTGGAAAGATGTGTTGGAATCAGACCACAAAGAGCCTTGAGTATCATGCTTAAAGAATGTGGGCTTTTATCAAAAGTCAATGAGAAATAATTGAAGCCTTTTTTTCATGAAAAGGCTATTTTAACTTCAGTTTTACAGATAGCTATTTTATCTTCTACATTTTCAATATTTATTTAATGCAAACCAAAGTAATCTAATAGTATATAGAAATCCAGCCTTAATATTTTTGTTTTTTCAAGTGATTAAAATAAACACTGTGCAAAGTAATAGTTTCATTTAAATTACCCCAGAGAGTATTAGAGTTGGGGGGAAGGGTGTCATACTGTACTGCCAAGAAAATCTTCATGAGAACTGGGGCAACAATCAAAAAAGAGTACTAATGAAGATGTGAATAATCTGCCATGAAATTTGGCTCCGATGTGATATTTTGATCTGAAGTTAAAGACTGATTAAGATTTTCATGAACTTAAACTTGAATCTGTGCAGTAAATTATCAAGGGGTGTAATTAGAGTCACTTCCTTCCTAGGTCTACGGGGAAATTCCCATCACCATTGATGAGAATTGTGCGTAAAGATCATGGGAAGAGCATGGCCCTTGGGTTTCCTCTTAAACAGCCTGTAGGATTTGTTATGGTTATTTTAATGCACTGGTCCTTAGAGACACTAATTTCAGATCTGCCTCTACCTTCGACATGCTGAAAATGACAAAAGTTGGGAGTGGGAACCCCAAGAGACATAGATAACTTGTCATTCTTCTTCAGCTATAATTAATTTACTTGTAAAGAGGAAACTTCTTGTTTCTTAAATGCCAAATTATTAAACAACAACAACAACAAAAATGATTCATATCAATGGAGGGGAAAGAATACTGCCTCGTGTTGACTAAGTGGCTAGCAACTTCTCTGGGAGTTAGACTCTGGGAACTGAGGTTATTTCTTTAAGTCACTGCTGGTTCTGAGACACTTATGTGCCAAAACACTTGGCCAGGGGTATTTAGAAATGTTTGTGGCTTGGGAAACAGGATTTTTACTCAGGAAAAGTCTTGAGACAAATGGCAAATGATGAGAAATTATAGAATAAAACTGATATTGGGATAAGGTAAAGCAGGAAAACAATGGTAGTTCTAAGGATTAACAATGTTCTGGTTTCTCATGCAGCTCTCAGCAAAGCCATATGTGCAATGGCCCTGGATCTTCTGTTGTCTTCCCATGCCCTCTTAGTAGCTAAGGGTAGGTCTTAACTTTGATTTTGAGATGGAAGTGTCTTTTTGGTAATTCTTTTTTTTTAATGTTCATTTATTTATTTTGAGAAAGAGAGAGCAAGCGTGAGGGGGAGAGAGGCAAAGAGAGAGAGAGAGAGAGAGAGAGAGAGAGAGAGAAGGAGAGACAGAATCCTAACCAGGCACCCAACCAGGACAGAGGCTAGTGTGGGACTCGGTCTTATAACTAACTGTGAGATCATGACCTGAGCTGAAACCAAGAGTCAGACACTTAACTGACTGAGCCACCCAGGCACCCCTCTTTTCTGTAATTCTGATACACAAGCCAGTGTTTCCTCATACTTTCCATCTTAGATTACTTAAGAGCAGAATCAGCACCTACCTTGCCTATAAATTTCTGGTCCTTTTTCATAAAACGAAACACACCTAGCTATTTTTTGCCAGATGGTAAATGTCAGACATTGAAAATATATTGCCAGATGAATAAACGAATGATAGATATGTAAAACCAGAAATATCCTCTGTATATAAAATATTTCCTTTTATACATTATAGTGTTTTATACATTATACTAGTTGATGATAGGCAAGTGGCAGTATCAAAGAATCAAGAAACACAATAACTGGAAGTGGGCAGATATAAGGTCTCTGCTGCAGATTTAAGAGATTAGATTTACACTGCAAAGATCTTTTGTCTCCGTCTTAGAGAACAAATGTAATGCATTGAGTTACTCATTTACTAAGAGTGCAACTAATTTCAAGGCAGTCCTTCATTTCAAGCTTTTGTTCTGGGCAACGAAATTAAATTCTTCTGAGCCCTTTATACATGTTAACTCACTCTTTACAAAATCTTATGAGGTAGGTACCACAATCATTCTGCTTTTATGCATGGGGAAAATGAGGTGCAAAAATTAATTTGTCAAGACCTCACAGATGCTAAGTACGGCTGCAGTCTATTTCCTTAACCATAATATTGTATTGTCTTATGAGACGGCACTCCAGTCACTAAATAATGACAGGAGAGGCCCGTGAGGCTTTCTGGGAATAATGCTCCAGGTACAAGCAAATCCATGATCTAAGAAAGTATGTATGGTTCCTTTTCAAAGAACACCAAGGCCAGTGTGGTAGAGAAGGGAAAGAGTGATGAGACGTAGTGGCTTACAGGCTTTGGGAAAGATTTTGGTTTTCATTGTTAGAAAACCGGAAAGCCACTGGAGGGTGTTAAGCAGAGGTGCGATGTAGTATTACTTAAAACAATATTGAGGCTCAGGGTGTCTGGGTGGCTCAGTTGGATAAGCATCTGACTTTGACTCAGGTCATGTGATCTCACGGTTCGTGGGTTCAAGCCCCTCATCGGACTCTGCTGAGAGCTCAGAGCCTGGATCCTGCTTCCGATTCTGTGTCTCCCTCTCTCCCTCTCTCTATGCCCCCTCTTCCACTCGTACTCCGTCTCTCTCTCTCTCAAAAATAAACATTAAAAAAATTAAAAAAAAAGAATATTGTGGCTGCTGTATGAAGATTAGGGTGGGAGTAGAGACTAAATATTTAATATAAAATAATACTTAAATTCAATACATAAGTCAAAATTACCCCCCACACACACACATACACACAGAGTCTTCCTGTTTTCTAAAACTAAATAGTTCTGAAACTTTTTAGCCAGTTAAATATATTTTTAAAAAAACATAGGTTCTCAAATTCTTGTAGTATCCTAAAACGTTTGTATAGTTTTAGGAATTATTACTGTGATCTTTTCTTTAATGTGGCCGTCACCAGCTAAATGATGTCCCTGCCTGAGCCATGACTTGACATAGGAGGCCCCATCGAAATTCTTGGTTGACTTCCCCATTGAACTGATGGTCATTAGGTGTTTGGTATTTAGTATTTGGTTGCAGCTGGAAGGGGGATGGAGGAATTGCTCACGCTCCATAGCTAAATTTGCCCCAGTGCCAGGGAATTCTGTATCACTTGGACTCAAAAATCCTGCATTTCAGTCCCACTGACTGTACCCAACACTACCTACCCTGTAGCCTGTGTCATCTCCGCTAACATTGGCTTGTCATGGGGCAGCAGGCAGGCATTATACACAGTCTTACTGTTGGTGTGGCAGCTGCCTTTCTGGGTCTGTTCAGCTGCCCCAGGGTGAGAGTGGGGGACCTGCACCTGTACCAGAACTGCTACGAAGTCTGATACCAACCTCTGAAACCTCCGTTGGGTGAAGTCTTATTAAGATCTATTTTTTTCTTTGGCATCCTTTTCCAAAAATGGTTTAATATTCTAACAATTGGTAGAGCTGCATCTATATATTCTGGGTAATGAGCACCCAGCTTGAACTATGGAGGGAGAGGTAGAGAGAATTGGTCATACTCTGGATGTATTTCCACCGCAGACCTAACAGGTTTTGCTAATGCATGGCATGTGAGGTATGAAAGAGAGGTGTCAAGTATGATTCCCAGGTTTTGGCCTGATTGGAAGAAAGAGTGGGGATAGGGGGTAGGTTTTGTTAGTGAAAATGGAGTGTTTGGTTTTAGGCACGTTTTAAATGCATATGGGGTAACCAGGTGCAGCTTTAAGTACCTGCTTGCTACATGAGTCTGGAGTTCAAAGGAGTGGTTAGAACTGTTCAGAAATGATTAACTCAGTAACTCAACAAACAATTTCCATTCATCGATTAGAATCATGAGTCTTTTGTTTAATTTAGGATTTTAATATATTTGTGATTATCTGCCTATTTCAAATGTTCATAAATGAAGTAAAATAAAATCTCCAAATCTGTGTAAAAGGCTGTACAAGAGCTCAGCTTTCTGATGTTTCTGATGTGAAACAGAGCAAACCCAGAGCCTCTCAACTAAGTGCTTGTCTTTGTGCCCTCATCCCTTCCTTGAAGAAACAGGAGCTCAGGATGATTAGCTCAAGCTTTGATAGAAAATATCACTTTAGCAAGTGAAATAAAGCTAAAATTATGTATGGTAGGCCTGAATTCAGGAAGGAAGTATATTTTTAAGACGGAAGGTTGGAGATTCAAAGAAAAAAGGTTGTAAGATTTCCATGATACACCAGGCTCAGAAAGAAGAGCTAAGAAAACATCTCAAATCTTGGAAGGAAATAAAACCAAAATGAAAGAAAAAGATGTAGTGCCCTTGGAATAACCAATTGCAAAGGCAAGAAGATCTGAGAGGTATTATCACTGTATATCTCTTTCACATGCCTCTAAAAATGCTTTTTTTTTCCCCTTGAGCTTTGACTAGGGATAATATTGTGAAAGAGAAATCACAAAACTACAGTGAATACAAAGAAAATATTTTAATAAAATATTCAATACAGTATTTCCCTATGGGGGCTTGTAAGAAGTGAGAAGCCAAAAAAGTAACTGTCACTTTTAGCAATCCAGTCCTAAATGGGACAGGAATGCTCTTACTTTTCTCTAAAGCTCCTTGCCCAGTTCCACCAATAGGCTGCCATCAGGAGGATGAGGAAACCTGCAAAGGTCATTGTGAAGAAGTAACTGAACAGACCTGTTTAGAAGCAACTAGAGACCAGCAGGTTTTGCCTCAGGCCTCTCACCAGGTACGGTATCTGGGAAAAAAAACAAGAAGAAGGCAACATAACATACTGGTTGATATACAAAAGGTGTTAACAACAAAATTTTGGGTTTCCATCCTTTATCCTATTTGCATTTCCAGAGTGACCAACAGAAACAGAGAAATCTGTTTTAACCTCTTTTAGTGGTTTTAACCTCTAAGCATTTTGAACAGATCATTCCTTGGCCAACTTTTATATTCAAGGTCTATTATGCGATTCTTGGGTTTCAAATGGAGAAAAATGAGAACATACTGTTTCCTATACATAATATAACTGCAAATACTGCATGTATGAAACAAGTGTCAGCCATGAATCCTCCACCTTGTGTGTTACTGTTTATTGACACAGAAAGTGCTGTTGCTTGAATATGAGTATCATCTAGTGCATGAAGATATAGAAGGACAATTTACTGTGTTTCCATTCTGGAATAGTCTGACAGTGCTTTGCACAAACTATCAAAACTTGATAAAAGACTTTCTTGAGGTTGTCTTGCTGTCATGATTCTGATGTGTTTTGATTTCCTTCAGGAGTCATAAATTGCACCTTTGGCACAATGAGGGATGAGTTGTTCCTTCGAATAGAGTTGTTTCTCCTCATAGAATTGTTTCTTCTCATGGAATTGCGCTTCCTCAGAGAATTTTGATGGGATAGTTCACTCTTTTGGAGAGTCTGAATAAGGATGGAAGGCTTCTCATCCAGCTCTCGGGCACTGCACCTTGGAGCAGCTACTTTAACAGTGTTGCCAAATTTGGAGTAATCCACAGAATACACTCCTTCCTCCTCAGTAACAATGGACACAAAGCGATGGCCCCATTGTATCTCCTCGGCGATATAGGAGGTTCTTGCTTGTGTGGTAATGCCAGTAGTCTCGACCACTCCTTCGAGAATCACTATGACCTCTAGGTCTTGGTTGGCAAGGTCAGTTGCTGAGATATCATACAAGGGGCTGCGCTTGTCAATCACATGGCAGATGATCAAAGGGGCTACCAGAAAAATGTTATTGCTCTCAATTGGGTTATCAACAGGAATGTCCAGCTGGTGAATAGGCACCACCTCCCCTTCAGGTGTGGTTGTTTTCTTGACCACCTGGATGCGCACTGAGGCACTAATGATCATACTTTTCCTTAGGTCACCCACTCGGAACATGAAGCACAGCTTGCCATTTCTAACGGCAATCACAGCATGGCGGCTGAAAATCAAGGTTTCCGCCCTTCTGTGAGCCTGAGCTGTTTTCATGAAAATGCAACCCAACATGACTGCGTTGATTATCAAACCCACAATGTTCTGGAGAATCAAAACTGTGATGGCCAGGGGACATTCCTCTGTCATCATTCTCCCTCCAAATCCAATTGTCACTTGAACTTCAATGGAGAAGAGGAAAGCAGAGGTGAAAGACCTGTAAGGAGTGATATCAGAAAACGGTGCCATCAGATCAAATTTTGAATAATGAAATAACATGCTAAGCTGAATTTTCCATTTTCTTCCTCCAAAAGCTATTCAATACTTTTGGAAACACCTGGCAACTTAACTTGTCAAATGTCTGATTCTAAACACAAGCACTTTCTCTCTCCCCCTCTCTCATCATAATGCCTCCACTTTCAGACTTCTGGGATACAATTCTGTTATTTTCTACATCACACAATGATGGGCCTACTTATATGAAAGCATTAAAAGAATAAGTTAAAATAATAAATACATATTTGTATCTACTGGCATATTTTACTTTGTGAAATACTTTCACAAAGGCATAGTTTACTTGGTGAAACTTTCTATGTTTATTATTTATTGCATATCTGTGTTTAAGTGACTTGAGTCATATGGGAAGGTATTGAGTAATAAATGAACATTTTATTATTTACAACCCTTAAAATCATACTCATTGGCTAACACTTATTGTATACCTTATACAGACAAAGCATGGTGCTTAAAGGTGGTACAAAACACATGACTCAAAAATATTAGTATTTTTAATAAAAAAAGAATGTTTTGCCATTCGGAAAGAAAACTTTTTTTTAAATTGATTGTCCCATTTTGTTTTCTAATTCTAGTGAATACTGAAGCCGTTAAAGGAAAAATTTGAGAAAGAGATTTGTAAGTGGCTATGTCAAGATCACATAATTAATGAGAACTTGAATTCTGTCACTTCTAGCTTAGTGATCTTTTGAAAGAAGCAAAAGGAAAGAGTGGACAAGTGTCAGTATTTTCTTGGGAAGTTTTTTCAAATTGTACCCCTCTTCCATATCTAGTGCAAACACTGGTTTGGTAAGTTCAAAGTTGACTGGGCAAAACTTACAAAAAGCTCTCAGGTTAGTCTGATTTGTTCCCCTGGTTAAGATACACCACATTTGGTTATTCTTAAGGTTAATTTATTCACTTACCCACATAACCTATATTGCCATGGCTTCTTTACATAAACAAGGTTAGTCCTATGTTTGTCCCCAATGCCAATTCCAAAGTCCTCTAATTTTATAGATTAACCATGCGTAGGCTATCTGCCAGAGTATTATCTATCTATAAATGCCATGCACAATGAGTGGGCAAAATGCTTAAACATTTGAATACTGAGTATATGCACTGCCCTTTGGTGCAACACCATGAGGGGTAAGCATATATGATGCTGTTGATTAGCTTTCCAGTGGAATGTGAAAAATTGCCCTTTTTTACCCCTTTTGCTGCTAAAAAGATTCATGGAAACCACAATAATTGCTTAGTGCACTAGCTACACAGAAGATGTGTTATATGATACAAAAACTCGTAAAGATTAAGAATGGACCCCAGGGGAGGAACTTGGATACAGCACTGATTTCTAATAATGTATATGTACTTCATGGAGCAGACTGACGGTGAATATTCCCACGTTTCATTTTAATGGCTTGGGAGATTATTCATATGCTGTATTTTATGTATTGTTTATTTTATGAAAGAATTTAATTCTAAATATTACGTGGTACAAGACCCAGCCTTTTATGGACACGTGTCATGCTAAACACCCTCAGAAGATGAAAGTGTTCAGCTGTTCATTTGTTCTGGTACAGAGGGAGTTAGGTTGAATGAAAGAAAACATGTTGGTTTATTTTCTGCCTCATGTTGGAAAGTCATCCACATGAAAGAGAAAGTGAGCCATCCTAAAATGAGAATGGTAGAATGTTATTTGGACATACTGGTGAGTAACCATCACTCTAAGTTGTTTCTAATTTTGATGACATGGTGGGACATTTAACTTACTAAAGGTAAGGAAATGTAAAGAATAAGAAATATTATCAGACATCTTTTAATCCCCTTTGGGAGAGAATGGAGATTTTCTGGTTCTATATTTTTGGTGAAAAAATTTTTATTATGTGCAGTTGGTTATGATTAAACTAAATGTTGAGATGAAGTATAAACAGTAGGAAAACGTTAAAAATAAAATTAGTAAGATTTTAACCTTAAAAGATTTCAAGTTATTTTTTTAGGTAAGAAGCAAAACTAAAAATCAAAAATTGTCATGCTGAGGAGATCAGCTTTGTCTCACTGTATTTGAGACGTCATTTCTCACAGTAAATGGAATATTCATACCAGCAGGAATACATCAGCGTAATGAAAATGCTTCAGAACACATCTTGTGAAAAATAAAAGCTAGCAGTAAAACAGCTTTTAGCAACCAGTGCATTCTATAAAGTTCTTTTTAAAAAATCATCAAAAGGATGTTAGTTTTGATGCTATATCTTTCTAAAATTTTTTTTAACATTTATTTATTATTAAGAGGCAAAGATAGAGCACGAGCATGGGAGGGGCAGAGAGAGGGGGAGACACAGAATCCGAAGCAGGCTCCAGGCTCTGAGCTGCTAGCACAGAGCCAGACGCGGGGCTCAAACTCACAAACCGCTAGATTATTGACCTGAGCCGAAGTCAGGCGCTCAACCAACTGACCCACCCAGGCGCCCCAATGCTATATCTCTAATAAACTGCTTCATGACTTCTTTTTCACAGGAAAAGCCAAAATATTTGTCTTGTAAATAAAATCTGCCATTTATTTTTGAGGTTTATTGTTTTTTACTCTCTTTTTATGAGTTATCTACTGCACGTTTGTTAAAAATTTATCTTGATATGAAATTGGTTCATCAATATCAGTGTCCATACATTTCTTAAAGAGAAATATTATAGAAAATGATACTTGGCCTACAGATACCTGTTAAACACAATGTTTTGTTTCTTTTATATCTGGTACGCTGATAATCACCGACATTTTTCATCTATATTTTCTTTCAGAGAAAAGTTTGTGAAAAGTTCAAGACACAATAATATCTACTTGATGATAAAGGCAATGGATCAATTCAGTATATTTTTCTCTTCTCAAAATCTGAGCTGAAATCTGTGATGTGTGATCTCTGCACACAAATGTTGCATCTCTTCCTGATACGCTGGCATTGAAGTTACTTAGGAAATGGAAGGACGGACAAGGACAAGTTCAAAGTCTGGGTTTCCGCTTCTGGCAATGGTATGCTAAGTTCAGAAGATTTAAGGGTCAGTAAAGGTCTCATTCTTTACAGCTGCCTGGCAGAATGGTGCTTGTTCAAGTTGCTTTGCTTTGTACACTACGCGAATTTGTAATATTACTCAGAAAATGTCCTGGCAAAGTTTCCAGTATTATTGCCATTGTTTTGCTTCAGAGTGACTATTTTTGCAATTGATATACATGATCTCTTTGCACCTTCCAACAAAAATTAAAGGACAGATCACCCCATCTAAATGTTCTTAGGCCATGTGAAAATATGTTCTTAGGCCAAGTGAAATCAAATTCACTTTACTTACCACTGAAACACTTACAAGAGAAAGAAGCAAAAGCTAGGCAGTCTGAGGACGGTCTTGTTTTTACTCTATTAAAACTTGTAAAGAAAATAACAACATTAAGGTACTTCTGTATAATCCCTTCCATGAAAAACTTGGATCAATTTCCATTAAAAGTTAATTTTTTTCTAGTTCTGCATCTTAGCATAACCAATGCTAGCAACCAGCTATTATATAAGATACTCTTGATAAAGAAGGGCTTGTAGCTACTTATTTCAATTTTAGTGGATTTTTAACCTAGGACACCTGTCCGCCAGTGTTTTCCCATTTCCCTCACTATTGCTGGAAATGTCATGGGCATTGGAACAATATTGCTAGCATTGACACAATATTTTTTGTTGTTCAGAGATATTTACCCGTGGACACTAGAACTATGGCCAGCAGCTTTTTCATACTGAAAACTAAATATGTGCTTTTTCCGAGTGAGGCATTCTGGAATCCTCTGAATCATAACCATTTTTATAATAACCAGTGCAGTATTTTTAAAGCTAGCCAGAGGGATTGAAGCTCCACGTTTGCAGAGACTCCTCATCCGTAAAGCTTCCTTTAAAACGATTTTAATGTGTCAGATTAGTTTTGTTTTTTTGTTTTGTTTTGTTTTTTTACTTCTTTGTGCCCGAAGGTACTAAAGGAATGCTTTATTTCACTTTCCACAAAAATAACTGTAAGAGGAGAGCAAGGGCAGTTTCCTATTTTTTTCCCACACCGTTTTCAATCCCTGCCTCATCCCACTGCATTCTTACCTGACGTTAGTCACACAAACAGTGGACTCCAAACCACTTTTCTCCATTCCGCTTTTCTCCATGTAAGCGTAGATGTCCCCATGGGCAAAGGCCACGAGCCACCACATGATGGCGAAGAGCAGCCAACTGCAGAGGAACGACATGGTAAAGATGACCAGCGTGTGGCGCCATTTCAGGTCCACCAAGGTAGTGAAGATGTCCTGAAGGAATCGCCCTTGCTCGCGGATGT
Organism: Acinonyx jubatus; assembly: GCF_027475565.1. Classification (NCBI taxonomy): domain Eukaryota; kingdom Metazoa; phylum Chordata; class Mammalia; order Carnivora; family Felidae; genus Acinonyx; species Acinonyx jubatus. The sequence goes on from NC_069387.1 coordinate 54,245,254, forward strand.
TCTTGTGCGCCAGGTTGCATGCCCCGCTCTTGGCGATGAAGCGGGCTTTGGGGAGGCGGTCTCGGACGCGCGGCTTGCGCAGATTCTCCGCGGCGATGCGCGCCAGCACATACTCCTCGGGGATGATGCTCTTTCTGGCCAACATCGTCCTGTCACCATAGCCAGCTTATTCACCTGTCTCTGACCTGACTCCTCTTCCCTCGGGACGTCCTCCTGCATAAGGCAAACGACGATTTTAAAACTCCCCCCTCCCCCATTTTCTCACCTCTTCAGTTCTTGCATTCAGGGATATGTGTATACGTTCCAGGTGACCTGCAAAGCTAAGGTATGATTTTATCAATCCCAACACGATTCTAGTTTTTGCGCTTGAGTTCTGGAGTCGCGGAGAAATTATTTGGTACGAATCGGAAGTGTTTCAATTTTCCGTATCGTTATGAACACGGGCAGAGCCTTAGTGAAACAAAACCAGGAGCCGTCCTGTAAACAGCAGGCTCAATGATAATTCCGAGATTAACCGCGTCTGTAGATTAGTGCAAAGATACAAACACGCGGCGTCTATGGTGGAAATTAAAACCAGCTGGGTATTACGATCCACTTATTATTTAGACGATATAGCAATATGAAAAGTACAGAGAGGAAATTCTTCCTCCGTTATTTTTAGAAGTAGGCAGAGAAAAGGCCGTGGCCTCTTGCGCAGTATAAATAACATGTTTAGTGAAATTTGACAAAATAATAATAAGCGATGTGCTATGTAACTTGAAAACGATGGAGAAGTATTTTAAATTTTAAAGAAGTATGAACTGCATTAAAAAAAGAGAAAAAAATCCCATTGGAATTCATAATATTGTAAATTGAAAACTTCACAGCGAAGGCTTCAAACAAACATACAAGCCGCAGGAAAAACCCGGACAGTAACCTGCGGATTGCAAGATAGAGTTAGAAGAGTGTGCCCCGAAAAGTCCCTCTAATACTGTAAAACTTCTGCTGTGTTTGGCATTTTAAATCATTTGCGGGGGTGCGAGCAGCCTCCCCCTCCCCTCCCCGGGAGGAGCGTTGAAACTTACAGACTCTGGGCAGCGGGTGCGGCAGCTGCACCTCCCTACACAGGCCGGCCGACCGCGGGCAGGTCCCTCGCTCTCCCATCCCGGCGCGCGGGTGCAGGGACCGCGAATGCCGGAGGGACAAATCCGGGGACCGCGTGTCCTAAGGAGAAGAGTTAAAATAATAAAAGGTGCAATTGAGTCTGAATGCGGGAAGGCTAGAGGAAGGGGGATGGGTGTAGATCTTCCCCTCCCCCGGTTCAGCGCTACTCCCCTGGCCGTTGCAGTGCAAGGAGGAGGGGCTGGGGGAAGAGAACCTTGGGGGTGATGCTCTACAAATCAGCCTCCCGGTTCAGGCTTTGACGCGCGCCAGATCTATGAGGCCGCCGGAGTTGGCGAGATAGAGAAGGGAGGGGAGTGGGGGAAGGCGCAACCCGCGGAGGTAGGGAGCTGGCCAGGGGAGGGGCAACCGGGAGGGGGGTAGGGAGGGCGGGACCTGTAGGGCCAGTTCTCTTCCAGTAGCGGCGACCCCCCGGGCCTCCAGTTTGACACGCAAGTCTTTAAAAGGCTCCCTGCTCAGGAGGGAGAACTTGCTGAGTCCAAGTTCACTGACGTAAAGAGAATTTATTTTTTATTTTGTAATCTGGTAGATAACTGGGCTACTTAAGATTGAATAAAACCAGGTATAGAAATCAGAAAACAGTTTTCCGAGGTGTTCACGCTGTGTGCACACATATTTATATACATTAAATTTCGAACTAGTGGGGATGATACAGGTGGAAGATGTTCTGAAACCCAGTAAACTGTTTCTTCACCAGCCAAAGCTAGTTCTCAGGAAATTAAACGCGCACGTGCACACAGGCACACTAAGACACCCGCCCCCACCCCCCAACCTACAAAAACAAAAACAAAAAAACATTTGGGGTCCCTTCCAGTGAGAAAGTTTACCCCCAACAAAAAATCGCTGTCAACACTTAGAACTCAAATGGCCATTTTTCAGTAATTGGTTGCTTTCTGAAATGTTGCAGCTTCTCTATCTTGTCTAGATGGTCTGAAAGATAGAGCAATTGCGCACAAGAAAGATTATACAGTGAATATCTTTCTATAGCTTTTTGAATAGGAGCCAGCAAAGACAAATGTGCTTTGTCCCATAGATCAGGCCTCCTGATTTGGCACTTGTGTTAATGGAAACTTTAATTCTTGGAAATTTCACGTATTTTCCAAGACTCAGGACAGAAAGTGTATGGAGAATAAACAGTATGTTCACTTAATTTCCAAAAGACCTAAAATTAGTGTTTAATAATGGCAGTGAAGAACTTTTTCCTATTGTGGATAGATCTTAGTGCCTTTCAGCCTGGGGATGCTGGTCTGTTAGTGGTAGCTCTCCTCTCTACTGATGTTAATTTTTCCAGTAATTTATGTCATAGATTTACTACAAGTGTGGGGATCTATTTGTATAGTTAATCCCCTCATTGTTCTATTTTACAATTGAGTTTGGTGTACAACTTTTTCCCTATTATGATTTTAGCTCAGGGAATATTCATTGAACACCTATTTTGTAAAGACTTTTTGTTTTTTTTGTAGATATATATATATATATATATATATACACAGTCATAGTTGCTGTCTGAAGAGGCAAATGGTTGTAGTGATAGAAATGGGAGTTTGATAATAAATTCCAATACAAGCAAGGATGTGAACCAAATG